>NC_087437.1:71390295-74120034 GCF_036321535.1 Camelus dromedarius | reverse complement strand
AAAACAAATCTGACCCTTGTATACATATTAATTGCCTAATTATGTTCTACCAGTTTCAATAACTTAAGCATTCTGTAGTCCTTAGATATGGAAAAAATAAGGTATAATGTAGGTACTATTAGAACTTCTAATGGCACTTCACAGCGGGAGAGCACTTAAAATTATTTACAAAACAGATCTAATATGTTGTCTTATTTTAAACTTTGTATTTTTAGATAAGATTTTCAAAAGCTTTACTACATAAACACATGATATACACATAATATAATTTCAAATGATGGCATATGATTTTAATTTTATTATCATCTGCTGGGACAGACTACTTGACACAGTAATAAAACAAGCTATGTTGAGCACCTGCTGTGTACTGTACCAGATATTGTGTAAACTACTGTGTATTAAAGAGATTTCAAGAGCTCACAGTCTAATGATTCAAGGAATTTTGGTGGCTGACTTGAGAATAGAAACCGTAATTCCCACTTTGCAGCAGGGGGAGAATCCCATGGGTTAAAATTTCCTTTAGAGAGATTTCTATCCAGATGGTCTCAACCTAACTTTATGCCTCAGTACACTGGAAGGAAAACAACATATGGCATAACACATAAGGATTATTGTAAGAGCTTCCTAGTTTGGTACTCTGCCCTGGAGCCTCACCCTGTAATCTCTCCTGCACAGTGTTCTTTTATCAGATTAATGTTTCCTAAACACAAAACATGACATTTTTCTTGAAGCTTCCAGCTTTACCCCATCCCATCCATACCTTTATTATACCCTCTCTCCCTCTTTCTTTTTCTGGATAAAATGAAAATTCTTCAGTGTAGCTATTCGTAGCCACCATTACCAGTTCCTGTCTTACCTACCCAAATACTCCTGTGACACACACCCTCAGTTTCTCCACACACATCACTAAACATGGGCATGTTTATAATAAATCTGAAACTTCTGCTTGACACTGCCTAATTTCAAAATTGAAGTAACTTTTTCAATCATTTCCCACCTATTCCAGTGATTCCTTAGTCCTTCATGGTTATGGATCTTACTAAGATTTTGTCTAAAGCTATGTCCACCCCTAAAACTCATCTATGCACTGGTCATAAGAAATCCTGTTGTATTCTAACTCTAATTACCCTTTGCTACCCAAATGTCCAACTCAGATTTTACCTTCTTCTCTTGCTATTAATGAGTATTTTTTACCCAAGACCAATTTACCTTTTTTTACCCTGTGCTGTGCTGGTCCAGATATTCATAGCCTTATACAGATAAGCATATTCAATCTCATCACATTTATAATTATTTATTTAAAATTGTCACTAGAGAAATTATAGAGTAGTTTTTCATAAACAGAACTATCTTTTCTGTCTTTACCTCAACCTCTGTACCTTCTTTCCCTCTGTCTTAGTATGAGCCTGCACCACAAAGATATAATTTATAAGGTCATGCAGATTAATTGCAAGCAACATTTGGCAGATAGCTTTGTAATGCATCACTAATGGCTATACATACACACGTGAGATTCAGTGGAAGGCAGCACTTCGTATGAATACTAAAATGAGTTACATGCAACACTGTTAGTCCTGGCAAGCCAGAAAAGAAAAAAGAAGTCTCACAAGGCTGAATGCATTAGATTCTTTGTCCGTTATAAATAGACCATTGTAATATCTGTTTAATATCTCTTAAATGTTATCTCCTTGCAGGTGAGGCTTGGCTTATTTTTGTACAAGGGAACTTTCACCTTATGAGATTCCATTGGCTTCATCAGCATCTGTTTTAGATCTGACATTCAGACCAAGCCCAAGTGTATTGCTGAACAATTTGGGTATTTTTTGCATTCATTTACTATTGTTAGATTTTACTGATTTACTTAAATTGAACACAGGGCTCTTAGGTATTGGTAGAACATTTCCTTATATAACAAACAGGAAACTCAATCTTGAAACTTTGGCTGATGTTGGATAGGCTAATGTGCAGACTGGATGTTAGAGCCCCCCCATTCCTTTATATGAAAACTTCTGACCATTTAATTACTTTGTATTTTCTCATACAAGCATTTTTATTCATGTTAATTTCACCTAGAACTCCCTCTCTTCTACTTAGTATATAAGACCTGACTCAAATTACAAGTTATCCAAGAAGACATCTCTTATCACACTTATTCAGCGAACTTTTATTGCTATTAACTACTATAGTCCTTACCCTTGACAAAACATAGTTAGAAGTCATATACAGATGTTCCTCAATTTATAATGGGGTTACATCCAGGTAAACCCATCGTAAGTGGAAAATACTGCAATCTGAAAATGCATTTAATATGCCTACCCTACTGAGCATCATAGCTTAGCCTGACCTACCTTAAACATGTTCAGAACAGTTACATTAGCCTACAGTTGGGCAAAATCATCTACTACAAAGACACTGTTAGAATAAAGTGTTGAATATCTCATGTAATTTATTGAATACTGTACTGAAAGTGAAAAGCACAATGGTTGTGTGGGTAACTGTATTGGTTGTTCACCCTCGTGATCAAGGAATGACTGGGACCTATGGCTCCCTGCCACTGCCCAGCATCGCCAGAGAGTATCATACCACATATTTCTAGCCTGGGAAAAAATTCAAAATTCAAAAAAGTACAGTTTCTACTGAATGCATATAGCTTTCACACCAGTGAAGTCGAACCATCGAAAGAAAGTCCAGGCTATATGTACACTGATACTGAAGTTATCTTTTCCCTTTTTGCTCACACTGTTTCCATTTCTACTCTTTGAGTACCAGGCTTATAGTTCATACTTCTTTACATTCTTCTTAATATGAAGCACAATATCATTCCCATGAAGGTTAATTAACACATGTTGGATGATCCACATTTGGTAGCCAGTGAAATCAAGCTTAGTTTGTAACTTCTGGATTAAAACTGGCAAATGTTTACATGGTTCCATGCTTGAGAAATATTTCTGCAATTCTAAATGTAAGCAGAGTTCTGATCCCCTTTTCTGTCAAAATCTTGAGTGGTTCATTACCCACAAGCTGTAGCGTAATAATAATATGTTCTAGAGCAAAAGTAGGATCCAGTTATGGAAATTAGAATTGGCAAGGAATTGTGGTTTTGCAAATAAGTGTTCATAAAACACACTGAAATATCAACAAAGATTTAGTTAGAATTTTCTAACTGGCTAACAGTAATTGACAATCCCACTTCCAAAAATGGTCTTGAAGTGTTATAAATGTTGGAATTACCTAATATCAAAAAACTGATGTGTTAATGAATTAAGTCATAGCAAATTATTATGATCCAAGCATCAATCAGTCAGTTTCCAGATTTTGTGAATTTGGCACCATCAGTATTTGGCTAAAGCCACCCAAATAATAAAGGCAAAGCAATATGCTGCCAGAATTGTAGTTTAAATTTACTATCATGCCACTAGTTTATTTTAGAACAAGTTACTTTGTTAGGACCATAGTTGCTTCCACATACAAAAATAAACTTTGATATTTTAGGAGATCATAGCTATGAGGTAAAGATTCATTATATACGAAGTATCATTTTATATCACTTAATAGGTTAGGGAAAAATGATAGAGAAAAACAGTTTTAGCAGATAAAAGTTAAATCATAGATTAGTTCTCTGGTTTACTAATGTACTTAAACTCTGACAGTGTATATGATTTTGAGTTTAAAAATATCCTAACATCACCAGATTTTATTATTTAAAGTTGGAAGAAGATATCCTTTTCAGTGGTGATAAAAATTATATTGAAACTACAGGAAATAGTGAAAATGATGACTTTGAAAAATAGGCAGGTTCTCATCAACTCCATAGTCACTGGCTTTATATGTCTTTAGTGCTTTCTATTAAAGATCTGTATGACTGTTTTCAACATGAAACAGCCTCTTTGGATTCGTGTAAAAGCAGTGGGCTTCTTAACTTAAGTCTCCTGCCAACACCAGCCTGAAGCATTTTAAAACTAAGCATAGTGGGAGTAGCAAAACCTCCAAGGTTCAAATCTACATGTATGACATGTGTCTGAGACTGTGACTGAAGCCCCACAAAATTTATCTCATCACATTTCCACAGTCTGGAACAGCTGCATTTTAAGATCTAGAATGAAAGGCTCTTTCAATATTATAGTTGTTGGTGAAAATTCAGGCATGATCACTATATTGAAAAATCACTCTTAATAGGTTAACACACCTTCAAAGATGGAAAACATTCTACAAAGCATGAATCCAAAACTTGTATTCTAAAACCAGTTTACATAACCAAGTAGTTTTATGTTTTTAGCATTCATTGTTCTTTAAGGTTAACAGTCTGTATTTTTATTAGCAATAGAATTAGCTTATTTAAAGAAATACAACAAAATCAACCTTGATTTTGGAGACACAAATCACAAATACTTCAAGAGTATATACATTTTTGTGTAAAAGACCAATATTACATGTTGTAATAATGCCACTAAATAATATTTTAAAAACAAATACACAATGAGTTACTGTCTTTCCTTTTGGTCTCTTTATTTTGGTGCTGATTCACAGAAAGTTTAAATGATTTGTTCCAGGACTCACAGATTACCAAACTGCTGTTTATAGTAATCAGCAATACTACATCATTGTGAGCAAAGAATATTTTTATAGAAGGAACTGTTGTGCTCAGCTCAATCTTTTGCATAATGAAGGCTCACCATGCCCACAAACATGTTTATTTGGGATGGCAAGCTTAAATTGAACCATTACACACTCTCCAATAGTTTTCCATTTGGAATATATTCCATAGCCACCCGGAAAGCTTCCATGTAGATCCAGATTGGCATGTATCTCACCACAATGCAGCAGACTCTGACAGGGTAAGAATGTCACAGGGCTGCTGCAGTAGGTCAGCAGTGACGCATGTAATGGAAAAGCAGTGAGAAAACCCACAGTTGCAAAAATAGAGTAATACAATAACTTAGTCCAAGTTAGTCCCTGAAAAGGTTGAGAAATGGGCTTCACATTCAGGCTTTTCAGTTTGATAGCACAACATCCTAGATATGAAAGTGATGCTTTCAAAAAACTGTACCATAGAATATAATGATTAAGAACTCCGGCTCTGCTGTGAAACAGATTTCACTTTGATTCTTAGTGGTGTCTTTATAATCTCCATGAGTTTGGGCAAATTACTTAAACTTGGTAAGTCTTTTCCTTTGATAAATTGGTAGATTTAGTGATGACATCAACCTCACAGAGGGGTTCTAAGGCTTAAGATGTTAAGTGATGTGAAGTGCTTAGCACTGTCTGAAGAATGGTAAGTGTTCAATAAGCTCTAAATATTTTTAATGTAGTCCATCAAAAGAAGTTCACAATTGACATAGTGGTAGAACCAACCTAATGATACTCACTAAACTCAGTCTTCCTAATTCAGTAATTGTATGTATGGGTCTGCCTATTATAATAGAAACAAGGTAATTACAGGTTATTTTCGATCATTATCCATGTACATGGATATTTTCCACAGTCCATCAAGTAAAATGTGTGATGATTTAAGCATAAATACTTTGAAGAAAACCATACTCACCTCATTGTTAGGACTTCCCCAAGATACCAATTTATGTTATGGACCATTTGTATTTAGTAGTTTAACAATCTTGACTTAGTTTCTCATATGGGGGGGAAAAAAGATACACACTTAATTTCAACCTGTCAATGTAATACCTGAAATTGTATCAAATACTGCTTTGGAGACAAGATTTAGTTTATTAATATTTTAACTGGTTTAGAGTATCTGTTGTTCCACACCAAATCTCTTTTTTCAGATCTTTATGGAACTATGGAACTATACATAGTAAAAATGTAATCTAAGGGGTGTCATGTCAATGAAGAAAATGAATTAGTGAAAATTAAAGAATCAAGTTTGAAGTAAAGTTGTGTCACAAGTTACAGTGCATTTGGTGGCTATGATAAAATTGTGATATGAGACTTTAAATTTTATGTGACTTTTTAGAAATGTGAATTATACTAAGGCTTGTATAATAAGATGATTTTTGATAATGTTCCATAATGAGAGTCTACGTGCAATTTATTTATTTCTAGGTAGGTATCTTTGGTAGAAAATGATAAGAATGGCTATAGTTTCCTCTGGAAACAGTTGCTAATTTGGGAGGAGTAGTAGCTAGACTTTATAGTTATGTTGTCAGATGATGTTTTGTAATGAAAGTTATTTAAATGGATAAAACATCTAATCTGTATTAATTGACTTAAAACGTTGGAGACCTAAAGCATTGGAGTTGGAACCGACTCTAAAGAAAAGTGTGCAGAAGAACATCAGAGGAGGAGATGTGGGACACATCAGAGCCATATGCAGGCTCTCACTGAAGTGATGAAGTCTGGGTTTGGAAGCTGTGCTGGTAGAGGAGAGCCTATGCCATGGGTTGGTGGGGTAGGAAATCTTACAGAAAATGTGTCTCCTTGTGATTAACTTGTCTAAATGTCTCATAGTCGTATTTTCTCCAATGAAGTGAATATATGACCTATTTTTTTTTTATTTCTACATTTTAGATGTATATGCTCAGGGCAAATACATACTCTCCCTGTTCACCTCATTTTTGGCTACGATTGTGGGGCATAAGTGCATGTCATTTAATGCCAGTCTAAATAACCAAGATAAAATTTATTCCTATGTTTTTTTTTTTTTAACCTCCAGTATCTAGAATGGGACTGTAGATTATTACTAATCCTTGATTCAAAGCATATACTCATCATTGGTACATGTATGGACTACTTCTATTTGTTTAGTAAGTTATTTAGTAATTATTCTAAGTTAAGAAAGGGCAAACTCCTCTAGTATGAGGAAAGTAATTTATCATTGTCCAGTAGCCTGGGAGTCTGGTCATACATACAAAGCGGCCACTAATTACAAAGGAATACATACATTCCATTCCTGGGAATTGCTGTTAGGGATTTTCTAAACTGTTAAGGATTGTGCATCCCCGAAATGGCAGAATTTAACTCTGATAACATGCTACTAACTGCATGTTGTATTCTAAAAATGTGAGAGAGGAATTTAAATGGAAAATGTATATAAGATGCAAATCTTGTATCAGTTTCTACAGGACAGAATTGTAAAATAATTTAATATCAAATACTTGGAGAGATATCATTCTAATACCACTCATGCCCTCTTTCTTTTAGAACCAGTTATTCCCCCTAGAGTTTTCAATTTCCTGAATCTCTCTGCAGCATTTCAGTCTAGTGTACATGTTACCCTGTTTTTTTTC
Source organism: Camelus dromedarius (assembly GCF_036321535.1). Taxonomy (NCBI): domain Eukaryota; kingdom Metazoa; phylum Chordata; class Mammalia; order Artiodactyla; family Camelidae; genus Camelus; species Camelus dromedarius. The sequence continues at coordinate 74,112,793 of NC_087437.1, read as the reverse complement.
CCCTTCTGTTTACAGTAAACTCCCATCAACAGCGGTGAAAGCTTGTCATCTTCTTTTCCTCATCAGATGCTAACTTCTAAACTCCCACTTTCCATGTAAGAATGCTATGCCAAAGGTTACCAGTAATATACAAATAAGGTTCAATCTCCAGAACACTTACCTTCTCCAGCATTCAAGCCCTCATATCTTTTACCCCTTCTTGTAGCTCTTCACTTCTCCTGCCTTGGGTTTGTCCCTCCATGACCAACTATGTTCCTGATTTTAATTCTTTCTCTGGCTTCTTAAATTTAGGAGTACCTTAAGATTGAGACTTCAGCTTTTTGCTCTTCTTTGTCTAGATTCTGTTTAGTCACTGTCTTAAAGAAATTATCCACTTCAGGGATCATGTCTGAGTTGGTGACTCCTACATCTACATCACCAGCATCTTTCCTGAACTATAAGCCCTGCATGTGCAACTGCACACTGAGCATTTGCACTTGGACATATCTGTGTTACCTCAACTAAAGTGTGATTGGCACTGAATTATATCCTGGGATAAACAAACTGTCTTTAACCTTTTATCTACTCTGTTAGATTTAGCATTTCTCTCTCAGCCAGGCTTAAAATAAAAGTTATCTCTGACTCTTAACTAGAAACATTGAGGTTATTTAACCTTTCTAATTCCAACTTCTCTCACCTGAAAATGAGTATGATAAGTCCTATCTCGGAGTGGGTTCTAAAGATTAAGCTGCATAGAGCACTCAAAATACATAGCACAGTGCCTGCCATGTAAAAAGCCCTTTTTGTTATTATTACGTCATGTTTCAAAATGTGATGATTTAGTATTTGCATATATACTTCTTTAAAAATTTATGGTCTTATTGAAATTACAGTCAAAATGTCTATAGAATATTTTTCAGAACTTGACAAAATATATCTAAATAGGCAAGATTAGTCTAGCAGATTCTGAAATAGAATAATGATAAGGACATATCACATGTGCTATTGTAACTGTTTTTATACTTTAGTTTTATATCTGATAAACACCTTTTTGTATAATAAGAAAATTACTTAGAAATAAATAATTAATTTAGGAAATCATAAAGGAAAAGTATGTATTGCCTGGACGACAAGAAAATTAAAAATTTTATCCATTAAAAAAAGCCAGACCAAATTAAAAAGGCAAATAGTTCCTTAAAAAAGAAATTTTCTCACTGGCATTTTAGATACTGTACAAAACTGTATATACTATATACTAATCAGAGTATATAAATACTATATATAAAATACTAGTGAAATATTTTTCAATAGTGTTTTAGTTACTATATCAACTACATATGAAAGTGACTCTTTTCTAGCAACATAGTTAGTATATGGCCATTAATAAAAAGAAACAAACTATGTAATTTGATGAGCAAACTTAGGATCTCATTGCAGTTTAAATTCCAATTTCTGTTACATGTAACTTGAAAACTTTTCCTTTCTGTTGACCATTTTTATGTGTTTGTAAAAGTCATTTTTAAAAGCCGTTGAGAAAGTGCAGTGGTGATGGAGGACGGTAGTTTGAGCAAATCTATCATCTCCTTCTTAAACACTTTGAGCAGATGGTGTATTTTAAAGGCACATTGTTGATTGAGAAAAGATTGCTCCATGCCCAATTAAGTTCTCATCTGCAGAGATGTCTAAAGAAAGTTGAACAACTTAAAAGCAAACACAGTGTATATTTTTTCTGGAATAGGATAGAGTCATGATGAGAGAGTTGGGTTTTCTAACATGGTCAAATTTTAACTACGCCTTGTAAACGAATATGCACAAGAGTAATATTCTCAATAAACTCTGTTGACTTGGAGAAGCATAGAGGCTCAGTAGAGGGAGACTAAATCTGAACAGTTTATGGGAACCCAAGGGGACTCAGAAATGACATGAGAGTAATACATGTGAAATAAAATATGACTCTCATGTATCTATTGTTGAGGGAGAATTAATATTTTCATACATTTGCACAATTAGGGCTCTCTAAACAAAAATTACTGGTAACCAGGATTAAAGGATGTTTGTCTGATAAACATGCCATGGACACTGGAGACCTCCAGAGAGATTTACAGCCCTGTCTCCCCTGGAGCCTTTTACTTACATTCCAAAGAGTTGCAAACATGTAGGGATCTTCCTGTCTTCTCCAAGAGAGGATTTGTTTAGATTGGAAACTTAACGGCTTTTCTTCTCTCTAGAGGGAAAGAGGGGCTTCTGTGCAGCAGTTCCTATATAAGCTGCAAAATTTATAATGTCTGGGTTCCTCTTCTGTGATAGAGACTCTCTCTAATTTCTCTCATCACATCACCTCAAGGAAGAGGAGGGAGTGTGGAGAATTGTGTGCTTGTAATAATGGTCTCTGATCCAGAAACCTTGAATTTTCTTACCTTGTATTAAAAATGTGTCATCCGTTTTCATTTGTGGATGTTAAAAGCTACACAGATCTTAAGAGAAGTGTCTGATTCTCTCTCTTGTTGCTGGTAATTGTGTTCTAACTTATTGTTGTATTCTTATAGGCACAGAGTGCATAAATAGTACTAGTTATTTGCATAGTACTGTGGGCACTCTGGACCTCGTATGTCCTTAGGGACCATGGAGCTTTGAGAAAGGGGAATTGCTAGCAAACGTGGAGGCAAATGAAACCAAATAAGACAGGAAAAACAGTAACAATACTTATGGGGTTTGAAGTCATGATACTTAGCAACATTTAATGAGCTAGATTTTTCAAGGTCCACAGAGGAGTGGTTCCCAAATAGAGCTTAAAATCCATTCAGATATGAAAAGAGAAAGATGAGGGCAAATTCACTGCAGTGAGTTTTTTTCCATAATGAGAAATACTCTGAAGGACTGGCCTTTTTTCTGAGATTTGCTTTCTACCTTTTGAAGTTAAAATATTGAACAGTAATGATAATGGCAAATTATATTTCATCTGTTGGTTCATCACACGATGGTAAATGTCTGTGTAATTGTTTCAAAATTGTATTATCAATGAAAGCATAGTCTTGGAGCCACGTCTTTAATGATTTGTATTTCTTACTATAGTTCTATCAGCAACCTTAGATGAAAGTGGATGCCTTGAGTTAGGATGTGATACAATGAACCTCAGGTGTAGATAACTCAAAGATACAAACAACTAAGTCATTGTTAAATCTTAAAGTAGAAAATGTGTTGCCTTATTATCTGCATGTACATTTAAATATATATATTTAATATATTTGCAAACAGATTTAATATTCGTCTAAGAAATGAGAAACAGGAAATTTTTTATATATTTGTATATGTATGTATATGTATGTATATTCACATATACATACATATAACATTGAGACAAATCACTTTCCTTCCTCTACAAGTTTCTTCTTAGAAGATATTACTCATTTCCTCCTGAAATAGTAAAACCCTCTTAAATAGATGGTATTATTGGTGAACATAGTTTTATAAAAATTCTTAAGAATACCTCAAACTTTACCTTAGTTATAATGCTGAATTTTCCAGGATTGATAAGCATCAATTCCAAACTGAATTGCATAGGAGAGCTAGAAAAATTTAACTAATAACCAAATCTTATCTGTTAAATTTACTGTCTTTAAAATGATTCTCCAATTTAGTTTAATTTTGATACTGGCTTCCACTTTTACTATTTTACTCATTAGTTAAATCTCAATTCTGTAGGTTAGAGACTATGGTTATTCACATTGCATCATTCTTAAGCACTCCTGCTTTGCTCGGTATATTGGGTCAATAAATATTCTTAGAAGATCTAGGGAGTGGTCAAAGTAGAGAACAAATATCCATCCTATCAATGGTGGTACCCATGTGAAACCATAATTCTCTGGATTTGACACCACATTTCTGGCTCTCATTGTGGTCCATGTGGATATTGCCTTCTTGGAGTTCACCCCAGTCAATGAATGGAAAAATTATGAGGCAATAGTAAAATCCAGAGGTCATTTTCAAAAACTCAAGACAGAGATCACAATAAGGATAATGTCATAGAGAATGTTTCTATCCTTTTAAATTTTTATTAATTTTAATTCCATTCCTAGCAGCTTCTCTCAATATGGATTCCTGTCCTATAAGAAATCCCTTGTAGCTCTCAAAGAATAGCTCATTAATGTTAAGAAAAGGACGTATGTGCTATCCTAATAGTAATGGCAAATGCCAAACTTTTGTGGATGTGTGTAGGAGTGTATGAAAGGTGCCTGGCTGACTACTATGTATAAAAAATGTATAAATGGTGATTTAATTTTGTAACATATTATATATATACACACACCAGTGTGTGTGTGTGTGTGTGTGTGTGTGTGTATATATATATACCTATGCATAGGCACATGTATATCAAAGCAATATGGTAAACATTGAACAAAATAAGATTCTAGATCATTTTAATTTTGTTCTTTTAATTTTATGAATTTAATCTTAAGATAGACAAATAAATCTTGAACAATTATGAAACTACATTGTTCTGATTATATCCAGGGTTAGTTCAATATTATGAACTTGACAAACTTGGATACCAGGAGGAAACAATTGAGATGAATTATGTACAAACTAGGTAATAAGAAGGAAGATCAAGATACAAAGAGAACTGGAGAAATATTGGAGAAGACCGTGTGTGTGAGAAGGTATATATAGTGAAATGCTGTTTTAAAAAGCTGTCTTCAAATTTCAGAAGGGCTACCATGTTAAAGATATGTGGATATTTGTATATATGCCTATGAGCATTTATCCTGAGTAACTTCAGAGGACAAGAACTAAGGTCAGTGGGGGAAGATAGGGGAAAGGAAATCTATGTACAATTCAATTTTTAAAATCTAACATTCTAAATCTAACAGTTTAAAATTTGAATATTTGATCTTATGAAGTAGTAAAACCCCTTCCTTTCTCTTTACTCCCTTCAAAATTTTCAAGCAGAGGTTAGAATGTTTGAGTAAATGTACATTCCAAATCTGAAATTCTAGCACTGTAAGAATTAAACACAATTATTTTTCTGATTATGTATGGATCATAAATTCTTATATAATTTAAAAATATTTTATCATTAAGTTAGAACCCTGATTTTGATAGTTATAAAAGTTGGATTATTTAAAAAACTGTTCAAAGTAGGAGATGCAAATGAAAAACTTGTTTCTTCACAAATTATTCACTAGTCTAGTCTTTGAAGGAATTATCCAAATTCCTAATTTAATGAAACCTAAACTTTTGTTTTATCATTCCTCAACCTCCGCCAAAACTTGAGTGACTTATTTTGTTGCTCTTTAAACCTTACCTCTGACTCTTTCCGATTTTTTTCACACAGAGAGGCAGTAAATATAAAAGTATATTTAGAAACAAAGGCTAACAACTGGCCTGGCAACTTATTAGCTTTGTGACCTTGAATAAACTCATAACCTTTCTGAGATATTAATGCCTATTCCAGTCATTTATTTACTGTTGAGTCTGAAATGGTGTAATATGAATATGTAATCTGTACCATGGAGCCTGGCCTAGAATATTAACTACTAATATTTGTAGCATTCAAAGCAATTGATTTCCCTGAGAACAAGTATGGTATATATATTCTCTAAGTATTGCTTAACTTTGGGATTTCAAATCTTGAATATTTTCTAAGTTTATAGAGTTTATAGATTAATAAAGACAGACAGAAAAGCAGTTGTGATAAATATTAGTATTACTATGATAAAAAGGGTGATCACATAGTTTATTATCCTAATAGAACAGTAAACAAACACACACAGTATATATATATAGAGAGAGAGAGACAGAGAGTATTTAAACATATACATTCTATTTTTTATATATGTAAATGTTTTGTAGAAGTAACATACAAAAATTATTTATAAACATTATTGAACTTAAGAGAGCATTTCACCTTAGGTATTTTCTCAATCCATAAATACAAGAAATACAATCACTGTATCAGGAGGGGGAGGGGTCTATGTAATTTCTTAACTTTAAGAAATTGGCTTCAAGAATCTATAATAAAACACTGTAGTGAAATAAGTAGATAATTCCACATAATACCTAAACAAACATATATCAGAAACCTATCAATTTCCATTATTCATATGACTATGTGAACAATGTTAATCAGAAATACTGTATAGTGGTCGTTTAATGATGAATATTGTCCCAAGCTTCTTTTTGCCTTTTAAAAGTAAGTAAAACCGTAAGGAAAAAAAATGGGTGACCTTTCTCAGAACCTCATTAGTCTCTATATAATCCTTAATATCTACCTATCTTTTCTCCATTGTAATTAATGTACTTCAGTCAGACTCAGTTAGCTAATGATGTTTTTATATTTCTGATTTGGTTTAATTTAATTTTCTTAATATTTAGGCGAAAAGCAGATTGAGTTTATGCAGAAATTCAATGCATTAGTAGCTGTCTCCTCCTCTTCCAGTATTTCTACTTTTATTCCTTGCACTGACTCCAATGATCTAATTCTTGAAGTTGCATTTATACCATTCTCTGGGGAAACTTTTTACAACTATGTTCTGAAGCAGGTAGCACATGAAGAAAATAGTTGCTCAGATATGTGTGAAAAGAAATGGAAGATATGCCAAGGTATTGGAGCGGGGGGTGGGGGGGATGTGTGAAAGCTGTATTTCTTTAGATAGAATGTGAGTTAGGTCAACTATATTTAGGATTTCACCTGTTTGTGCCTATTTTGTTCAGTTAAACTGAAATCAAAGATTTATTTATCCAAAAGAAGTTTGAGTGAATTAGATTAACTCTTTACAGCCACTAAGGTGATATTCACTCCCAAAAGGTAGAAACAATGTAGACTTGGTATATAAAGACACTGTGTCTAGCACTTAATTTTTGCTCACAAGTTTAGCTGAATGAAAAAAAGAATGTAATCATTCTTATTAGTTGTATGTCAGTGACTCAAACACATTTATGTCCTGTTGTAGAACAGGAATAAATGAGGAAAGAAGGAGATTAAATTGAGAAATAGCCTGGCTTGGATTCCAGCCTGTTTGTCATTCACTGGGTAGTGAGATGTTGGACTGTTGGATGTTGGACTGAGCATCCAAATTCCTGTTTGCTTTATCAAAATACTTAAGAGTCTTTTGGTTGCAAGTGACTGAAAACCAATAAAAAGTATTTTGGCAATTAAGATAATACATTGGCTGATATAATCAAACTGAATCAAGAACAGGAATGAAACTTGGGGATGCTCAGAACCAGAGACTCCAGTACTGCCTGGATTTCTTTCTTTGCTTCCCTTTATTTTCCTTTCACTTTGATCAGCTTTCTCTTCATGGCTTTTCCACTAAAAAACACAGACCTGTGTTTCTTGGATCTAATTGGAAACATCCCAGGGTAGAGCTTTTTTTAAACTGGCCTACATCAATTTTCTACATATAAATCCAGGGAGATGGAATAGTGTAATTGACAGCAGCCCCTGGAGTGCCATGCCTGAAGTGAGAAAAGGGGCAGGTCCCTAAATAGTGGATCCTAATCAAATAAGGGAGAAGTGATGGGCATAGGAAAAAGTAGATGCCAACTATGTGAATAAGGTTGTTATCAGAATTATAAATAAGTAAACAAACAAGCAAACAAACCAACCCAAATCTGGCACATACTAATTACTTAATACATATAGATTTTCTTTTCCTTTCATTCAATCTCTTAGAAATGTCAGAATGCCTGAAATGACTCTAACACCTTAGTTCTACTGGATCTTCTATTTCTATAGTCAAACTGGATGTATTTCTTCAAGAATTACTTTGAAATCCAAGTTTGTTCAATTAAAAAGTTATTCTCCAAGTAAGAAGATAGCATGATGTTGTAACTAAGCAACATTTTTAGTCATAGAGAGTTGGGTTGTAATACCACTTTTGCCACTTACTAGCTCTGTGTCCTTGGGCAATTAATTTTTCTCTAGCTCAGTTTCCCCATCTATGAAATAGGGAAGAGGTCATTTTAAGAATGTGGTAATATTTATGAATTGCTTAGCAGAGTATTTGGAAGCCAATAAGTAAATGATAGTTATTATTAAGATAGTTCAAGAGGTCCTTTATTTTCCAAGTAATCCATGCATAGCAACTTTTCCCATCCAGGAGAACTTGATGCCCTGAAGATGACCAGTGGATATTCATTTGAGCATCAACACTTAGTGTTTTGATCTTTAAATATTTTTCTCTATATAGAGATACTGCTTTTTTTTTTTTTAAGAAAGACAGCATCAGTGTAAATCAATGAGAGTAGCAAATGAAAAGTTCATCATTTGTGAATCCTAATTTCAATTTTTCCTTTCATGTATTTTGTGATTTTGAAGAAGTCATTAGCTTCTTCCTTCTTTCTGTTTGGCTCAATCTTTATCATCTGTAAATCTTAAATGAAACACTATATCTCAGTATCCTAGCTTGCTCGCAAAGAAATAAATGATAAAAGACACTGTGAAAAGTCAATGTTTAATATTTAGCTGTAATTAATCTATGGAGTCAGGTTGTTAAAAGGGACATATGGTATATGGAATGTTTTCGTTACTCATGTAAACCAAAGTAGGTCTTAAATATTTTGATGAACCTGAAAGTTTCTGATGTTTATTGAATTTTAAAAATAAAGAAATTACTTTCATTGTGAGGAAATAACCCACTGCCACGCCAAGGTATCTCTTAAATATAACCTTTTAACACCTACAGAACCTTTTATTAATACTGTGTCTCCTACATTGGATTGGGCACATGCAGGAACGAGCAAAGGTATATATTTTATTTGATTGTGTGGTGTTTATATTCTGTTGGGAAGAAGATATAGGAGCAAACAGTAGGAGTCAGTGGCTGAGGCAGTCATAGGAGTACACTGTTCAGATCTTTGATAAGAGAACTTACTAAAAGAGTAGAGTTAATTGACAGCCTGCACTGAAGTGTTCATGCTGAGGCTGCTCTCTTCTCAGGATCCTTCCAGCTAATGACTGTGCCTGGTGAGGGTACTCCAGTCATTCCACTGCCCAATCAGTGACTCTTCTAATGGGAAAAGTTTGCTCCGGGGCTCCTGATAAGCCAAAGAAGACCATCAAGGCTTTTTCAGAACTGCACTATATTCTGAGGTTCTTCTTATCCAATCTTTCTTTCTTATTACTTCCTTTAACAGGAGTCAACCTGCATTGAGGTCTGAGGGCTCCTCCAACTCTCTTGCTCTTTCCTCCTTTTTCACAAATATTTCATTCAATAAATCTCTTGAATGACTAATCTCACCTTCATGTCTGCTTTTCCAAGGAAATGTACTGATACAGTATCCAAATGAGCATTAAAACTGATGATTTTAAGATTAGAGTCCTAGTTGTATAGGGATATTAAAATCATAATGAGGTCATTTAGTTCTTTTCAAAAAGGCTAAAGAAACCAGTAAGTTTAACCTGACTACTTCTGTATAAATTATTATTTACTAGTTACAATTAGTTTCCTAGAAAAAAAAAATGAAGTAGTCAGTGTTTTGTGTTGCCTTCCTATTCACAATCTTGTTTTTAAAATGAATCGTCATCCTCAGCTCCACAACCCCACATTCCAGTCATAGCTGACTGGATCAAAGACCCACCAGTCCTTGGAAAGATAGTCCTTGCCCATTGCTGAGATAATAAAATTTCCTTTAGGAAGAATATATGCAGTAAATATAAAGATTGTAGTCTATGCGTGTGCATCCTAGATCTGGAAGAACATATAGACGTGTGTTGGTAGTTGGTTTGAGTTCTCTACAAAAGGATGACAATCATGAGAGGAAAAGGTAAAAGCAGAGAAGAGATCGTAAAGACCCCAAGAGGTGGAGAGAACAACCTTATTTTCATTTTCCAGTTTTGTCTCAGGTCACTAAGTTCTGTCTGTACATCATTCTCTGTCTATGAAGTATCAAAGAAACTTAACTGTTTGAATGTTCAAGTAATTAGGGTACAGGGCATAATTTAGTTGTAGTGGAAGGTAAACTTGAACTAATTAAGTGGAGCAAGTTACTGAGAGTCAGTAAACCTGAGGATGAGGTGAAAAATGTGAAATTTGTATTAGAGACAACATGGAGTCAATGAGATCCAGAAATCCTTTCAGGAAGTAGGTAGAAGTTAAATTATGCTCCTACAAGTCAAGGAATGACATTATTCATTCCTGTTCAGCAGATGCACTAAGCTTTGTTGGGGATCTAATGTCCTAGTCATTTAGAAGCTTATCATGTAATGAAGGAAAATGCAGTGCACAGTCAAACTAACAGAAAATAGTGTAAGTCAGCTGAGTCAAGAAATGTGATACAAATAGGGAGTTTTATGGAGGAAATTTAAGGAAGGAAGAAATCTCATCACTTGGATGTCTGCCAAGGTGGAAGATGCTGACATTTGAGATAGATGTTTAGTGATAAATACTAGTTTTATAGACATTTTGGTGGAAGAGGCTCCATGAGCAAAGTAGTAAGAAATACATGGATGAGAGTCAAGCAAAGAGTAATTCATTTTGTTTAAAACATAAGTTCTATATGGTGAATGGCAGAGCAGGTTTAGTGTATTGTACGCAGAGTCTTGATGTCACTGCTAAAGATAATCCAGCAGTAAGAATTAACAACACTGGATGACTGATTGTAATGGTGGCCAGTGACAAGAGAGGATTCTGGCTAGGAAGGATAGAAAAATGATAGTCCAATTGACTGAAACTAGGAAATCAGGTGAAATGATAATCTTAGAGGAATATCCAGTAATACAGATGTGAAATAATAAAACTTTAGGGCAAAGGTGGTAAGCTTGAGAAAGCTACATAGGCTTCCTGAAAATTTTAGAGTTAGATTTGTTTCCCAATATCCAGTCCTCACTGTTAAATGTTCTTTCTCACCCTTTATTGTGGCCTCTGCCATTCAAGAGTCTCTATGCTTCCCACCTTTTATTTCATCTAATATAAGCCTTTTCACTACAGTTTGAGTATATTTGTATAAATATCTAATTTTCTGAAGATTATTTGCATTGCAGCCTTATCATTACTCTCTGTAAGGAATGTGAAATATCAGTGATCATGCCAAGAGGGGTGTGCTTTGGCATGAAGAAAGAGACTTCCTGTCCCCACTGAAATGAAACCGTAAGATACTTGCAAACCTGCTTGTGCGCAGGGTTACCCATGGCCTCTTGTAACCCAAAAATATGGAGCAAGAGGTAAATTTGGATATGCAGATTAAAGATGTAGATTCAGGAGTCATCAGTCAAGAAAAGAGAGGAAACTAATTTATTTATGTAACAAATATTTATTAAACATTTGCTATAAGCCAGGTACTCTGCCAGGTGATGGGGATATAATAGTGAAAACAGAGAATTGTCTTCTGTGAATTTTATTTTCAAGGAGAGAGACAGACAACAAAAAATGCATTAATAAGCATTTAATGCATACATTCATAAATATGTAAATAATTTTTTGAAATTGATAAGTGTAGTGTACAGTAGGGAAAAGTGATAGAAAGACTAGAAAACATGGAAAATTGTAATTTTAGATAATGAGGAAGGTACCATTGACAAGGTAACATTTGAGCATATTTGAATGGAGTATAGGAGTGAATTATGTGAGCATACAGAAAAAAAGTGCATTCTAGCAGGAAAAACACCAGTGTTGCCACCAGAGTGACATCTGGAAAGAGAGTTGAAATGAAACAGAATAATCCCTGTTTCTGTAGCTGGTCCTAATATTATAATGGGTATTTATTATTTTACCTTCTCCACCACACATTCTCTATTTCTCTCACCTTAGACCAGCACTACAGCTAGTCTGGGTTGCTTGTTTGCTGCCTTTTGGCGTGACCTAGACTATCCCCAAGAGTTTAAATCCTTAATTATCTTGCCTTCTTGGGCCATGCCCACTGCATCTGCCCACTTACTGTTATCACTGGGCATGGACACACCAAGAAGTTCTCCATGAAGCCCGTCTTCCAGGCCTAGTCGTCCCTACTCCCATTGCATAGGAGTTGCCCTCATTCATAAGGACGACTAGAAGTAATTACCCTGTCTTCCTGGTAGTACAGCTGGTATCAGGGGCATGGAGAGGCCAGAGAGACTAGGGGCTAGTTGCAACTTCAGGTTCAATGGGGCCCTTGCTGTATCTCCTAGCTGAATTGCTTCTGCTGGAAACCAGTACGTCTAACCAACCCGATCCTCAGGTCATGGGAATGAAAAGACAAAGTCTGTAATCAGTTCACTGAAAAGGAAAGTTAAAGAGTTCTAGAAGAACATTGCTAAGATTTATGTCAGGGAATTTTTTGCCCATGTTTTCTTCTAGGAGGCTTATGTGTCTTGTCTTAAGTCTTTAAGCCTTTTTTTTTTTAAACATTTTTTATTGATTTATAATCATTTTACAATGTTGTGTCAAATTCCAGTGTTCAGCACAATTTTTTCAGTTATTCATGGACATATACACACTTATTGTCACATTTTTTTCTCTGTGAGTTATCATAACGTTTTGTGTAAATTTCCCTGTGCTATACAGTGTAGTCTATTCTACACTTTTGAAATCCCAGTCTATCCCTTCCCACCCTCCACCCCCCTGGTAACCACAAGTCTTTACTCTCTGTCTGTGAGTCTATTTCTGTCCTTTATTTACACTTTGTTTTTGTTTGTTTGTTTGTTTTTGTTTTTGTTTTTTAGATTCCACATATGAGCGATCTCATATGGTATTTTTCTTTCTCTTTCTGGCTTACTTCACTTAGAATGACATTCTCCAGGAGCATCCGTGTTGCTGCAAATGGCATTATGTTGTCGGTTTTTATGGCTGAGTAGTATTCCATTGTATAAATATACCACTTCTTCTTTATCCAGTCACCTGTTGATGGACATTTAGGCTGTTTCCATGTTTTGGCTATTGTAAATAGTGCTGCTATGAACATTGGGGTGCAGGTGTCATCCTGAAGTAGATTTCCTTCTGGATACAAGCCCAGGAGTGGGATTCCTGGGTCATATGGTAAGTCTATTCCTAGTCTTTTGAGGAATCTCCACACTGTTTTCCATAGTGGCTGCACAAAACTGCATTCCCACCAGCAGTGTAGGAGGGTTCCCCTTTCTCCACAGCCTCTCCAGCATTTGTCATTTGTGGATTTTTGAATGACGGCCATTCTGACTGGTGTGAGGTGATACCTCATTGTAGTTTTGATTTGCATTTCTCTGATAATTAGTGATATTGAGCATTTTTTCATGTGCTTTTTGATCATTTGTATGTCTTCCTTGGAGAATTGCTTGTTTAGGTCTTCTGCCCATTTTTGGATTGGGTTGTTTATTTTTTTCTTATTCAGTCGTATGAGCTGCTTATATATTCTGGAGATCAAGCCTTTGTCGGTTTCACTTGCAAAAATTTTCTCCCATTCCGTAGGTTTTCTTCTTGTTTTATTTCTGGTTTCCTTTGCTGTGCAGAAGCTTGTAAGTTTCATTAGGTCCCATTTGTTTATTCTTGCTTTTATTTCTTCTAGGAGAAAATTTTTGAAATGTATGTCAGATAATGTTTTGCTTATGTTTTCCTCTAGGAGGTTTATTGTATCTTGTCTTATGTTTAAGTCTTTAATCCATTTTGAGTTGATTTTTGTATATGGTGTAAGGGAGTGTTCTAGCTTCATTGTTTTACATGCTGCTGTCCAGTTTTCCCAACACCATTTGCTGAAGAGACTGTCTGTATTCCAATGTATATTCTTGCCTCCTTTGTCAAAGATGAGTTGACCAAAAGTTTGTGGGTTCATTTCTGGGCTCTCTATTCTGTTCCATTGGTCTATATGTCTGTTTTGGTACCAATACCATGCTGTCTTGATGACTGTAGCTCTATACTATTGTCTGAAGTCTGGGAGAGTTATTCCTCCAGCCTCTTTCTTTCTCTTCAGTAATGCTTTGGCAATTCTAGGTCTTTGATGGTTCCATATGAATTTTATTATGATTTTTTCTAGTTCTGTGAAATATGTCCTGGGTAATTGGATAGGGATTGCATTAAATCTGTAGATTGCCTTGGGCAGTGTGACCATTTTAACAATAGTGATTCTTCCAATCCAAGAGCATGGAATATCTTTCCATTTTTTAAAGTCTTCTTTAATTTCCTTCATCAATGGTTTATAGTTTTCTGTGTATAATTCTTTCACCTCCTTGGTTAGATTTATTCCCAGATATTTTATTACTTTGGGTGCTATTTTAAAGGGGATTGTTTCTTTACTTTCTTCTTCTGTTGATTTATCGTTAGTGTAAAGAAATGCAACTGATTTTTGAACGTTAATTTTGTAACCTGCTACCTTGCTGAATTCTTCAATCAGCTCTGGTAGCTTTTGTGTGGACCTTTTAGGGTTTTCTATATATAGTAACATGTCATCAGCATATAATGACACTTTTACCTCTTCTTTTCCAATTTGGATCCCTTTTATTTCTTTCTCTTGCCTGACTGCTGTGGCTAGGACTTCCAGGACTATGTTGAATAGGAGTGGTGATAGTGGGCATCCTTGTCTTGTCCCAGATTTTAGTGGGAAGCTTTTGAGTTTTTCACCATTGAGTACTATGCTGGCTGTAGGTTTGTCATATATAGCTTTTATTATGTTGAGATATGTTCCCTCTATACCCACTTTGGCGAGAGTTTTTATCATAAATGGGTGTTGAATTTTATCAAATGCTTTTTCTGCATCGATTGAGATGATCATGTGGTTTTTGTCCTTTCTCTTGTTGATGTGATGTATTACACTGATTGATTTGCGTATGTTGAACCAGCCTTGTGTCCCTGGGATGAACCCCACTTGGTCATGATGTATAATCTTTTTTATGTGTTGTTGGATTCTATTTGCTAAAATTCTGGTGAGGATTTTGGTGTCTATGTTCATCAGTGATATTGGCCTATAATTCTCTTCTTTTGTAGTGTCTTTGCCTGGTTTTGGTATCAGGGTGATGGTGGCTTCATAGAATGAGTTTGGGAGTAATCCCTCCTTTTCAATCGTCTGGAAGAGTTTGAGAAGGACTGGTATGAGTTCTTCTTTGTATGTTTGGTAGAATTCCCCGGTGAAGCCGTCCGGTCCTGGACTTTTATTTGTAGGGAGGTTTTTAATTGCTATTTCTATTTCCTTTCTAGTGATCGGATTGTTCAAGTGTTCAGATTCTTCTTGATTCAGTTTTGGTGGACAGTATGTTTCCAGAAACTTGTCCATCTCCTCTAGGTTATCCAGTTTGGTTCCATATAGTTTTTCATAATATTCTCGTATGATATTCTGTATTTCTATTTTGTTTGTTGTAATTTCTCCATTTTCCTTTCTTATTTTGCTAATTTGTGCTCTCTCCTTTTTCTTCTTTGTGAGTTTGGCCAGAGGTTTGTCGATTTTATTTACTTTTTCAAAAAACCAGCTTTTGGTTTGGTTGATTTTTTCTATGGTCTTGTTAATCTCTATTGTATTTAATTCCTCTCTGATCTTTATTATTTCCTTCCTTCTGCTGCTTTTTGGGGCTTTTTGTTCTTCTTTTTCTAATTCATTCAGGTGGTGGGTTAAATTGTTTATTTGAGATGGTTCTTCTTTTGTGAGGAAGGCCTGTATCGCTATAAACTTCCCTCTTAGCACTGCCTTTGCTGTGTCCCATAGGTTTTGAGTGGTTGTGCTTTCATTCTCATTTGTCTCAAGGTATTTTTTAATTTCAGCTTTGATTTCCTCATTGATCCATTGTTTTTTCAATAACATATTGTTTAATCTCCATGCTTTCCTTTTTTTCTCCTTTGTTTCTCTGTTGTTGATTTCCAGTTTCATGGCATTGTGGTCAGTAAAGATGCTCGAGATAATTTCTATCTTCTTAAAATTGTTGAGGTTTCTTTTGTGCCCAAGTACATGATCGATCCTGGAAAATGTTCCATGTACACTTGAAAAGAATGTATATCCTATTTTTGGGGGGTGTAATGCTCTGAAAATATCCACCAAATCTAGTTTTTCTATTGTAGTATTTAATTTCTCTGTTGCCTTGTTTATTTTCTGTCTGGAAGATCTGTCTAGTGATGTTAATGCAGTGTTAAAATCTCCATCTATGATTGTATTCCCATCAATATCCCCCTTTATCTCTGTTAGTAATTCTTGTATGTACTTAGGTGCTCCTATATTGGGTGCATATATATTAACGAGTGTAATATCCTCATCTTGTATCACTCCTTTAATCATTATAAAATGTCCTTCTTTATCTTTCTTTATGGCCTTTGTTTTAAAGTCTATTTTGTCTGAAATCAGTACTGCAACACCTGCTTTTTTGGCTTTTCCATTTGCATGGAATATCCTTTTCCATCCTTTCACTCTCAATCTATATGTGTCCTTCTCCCTCAAGTGGGTCTCTTGTATGCAGCATATTGAAGGTTCTTGCTTTATTATCCAGTCTGCCACTCTGTGTCTTTTGACTGGAGCATTTAGTCCATTAACATTTACAGTAATTAATGATAGATGTGTGTTTATTGCCATTTTGAACTTATCTTTGCAGTTGAATTGGTATATCCTCTTTGTTCCTTTCTTCTTCCTTTTGTGGTTTGGTAATTTTCCTTTGTATTATCATGGATTTTATTTAATTTTTGTGACTCCTTTGTAAATTTTTGGCTTGTGGTTACCCTTTTTTGTAAATCTATCAACCCATTACTATAACTGTTTTTATTAAACTGATAGTAACATGATCTCAAACCCATCCTACTGTTAAAAAAATTTAAAAAAGAAAGAAAAAGATATTCTATATTTCCCTGCCTCCCTCTCCCACTCTCAGTGATTTGTATGTCTTCTTTTATAATTTCATGTTTATTTGTAATTCATGAGTTATCACGTTTCCAGTTGTGTGTTTCTCATTTCTGTAGCATCCTGCTGCTTTTCTATTTAGAATAGCCCTTTCAATATTTCTTTTAGCATGGGTTTAGTGTTGCTAAACTCCTGCAGCTTTTTTTTTTGTCTGTGAAACTCTTTATTTCTCCTTCTATCCTCAAGGATAGCCTTGCTGGATAAAGGATCCTAGGCTGCATCTTTTTTTCATTCAGGGCTTTGAATATATCTTGCCACTCCCTTCTGGCCTGTAGTGTTTGTGTAGAGAAATCAGCTGAGAGCCTTATGGGGGTTCCCTTGTAACTTACTCTTTGCTTTTCTCTTGCTGCCTTTAGAATCATTTCTTTATTCTTGACTCTGGCCATCTTGATTATGATATGTCTTGGTGTGGGTCTATTTGGGTTCTTCCTGTTTGGGACCCTCTGAGCTTCCTGTACTTGGATATCTGATTCCTTCTTTAAGTTTGGGAAGTTTTCAGTCACGATTTCTTCAAAAACCTTTTCAATCCCCTTTGATCTTTCTTCTCCTTCTGGGACCCCTATTATGCGAAGATTGGGACGCTTTATATTATCCCATAGGTCCCTTATGCTATTTTCATTATTTTTTATTTGCTTCTCTTGTAGTTCTTCTGAATGGGTGCTTTCTATTGCCCTGTCTACTAGATCACTAATTCGTTCCTCTGCATTATCTAGTCGGCTTTGCACAGCTATTAGATCATTCCTCATCTCTGTCAATGAGTTCACCCATTCTACTTGGCTCTTCTTTATAGCTTCAATTTCATTTTTGACATATTTTATATCTCTAAACACTATCTCTTTTAATTCCTTCAGCAATTCGATCACTCCTTTTTTGAAATCTTGATCTAGTAGGCTATCGATGTCTATTTCGTTGATCTTTCTTTCAGGGGATTTCTCTTGTTCTTTTAATTGGGAAAGGTTTTTCTGCTTCTTCATCTTGCTCATACCTCTTTGGCACTGTGGTTTATGGAGTATCAGTTGTTTATTTTGGTCCTTAGGGATTTTATCTATCTGATGCCTATTTAGGAATAGAACTTAGGAAAAAAAGGAGAAAAAAATAAGAGAGAGAGAAAAAGAATTTTAAAAGAAGGGAGAAAGAGGGTTTGAAAACAGTGTATAATGAATAATAGAAGAGTGAGTTGAAGCAGAGTATTAATCGGGTTGAGACGTCCTTTTAAAACCTTTACAAAAAAGGGGGGGGGGGGGATGAATAGATGTATTTGAAACCTGTGTCTAATCAATAGCAGGACATCAAAACCCAGGAGAAATAGAAATGAATTAAGAAGTAAAAATTAAGAGAGTAATAGAAAATAGAACAGGTAAAAACAGATTTAAAAAAAGGCGGGGGGGGGGGGTTGTCGGTGTTCTCCTGGAGTCTGTGTGCTTTTACTGTGAAGTCTTTCTGTCTTCGTCCTGTTTTGGAAGCTCAGCTTGCTGTTTTCAGAGGCCCTCCGTTGGCGCCCTCTTCTGTGCTGCTCCCAGCACCTGTCCCAAGCAGATCGCGCCTCCTCCTAACACTGGGTCAGGTGCAGCTCTCCTCTGCTGTGGGCGGGCGGGTCGCTGCCCCTCCGGATGCCGCAGTCAGATGTTGCAGACTGGCCAGGTAGGAGGGCGGGTCGTGCCCCCTCCCAGCACCTCGGTCAGGGGCTGTGTTCCTGCCCGAAAGGCGGGGGGCCGCTCTCGCTCTACCTGCGCCGCCGCTGGTAGTTCCGCTCTCTGTGCAGCTGCGCGCTCCGCCCTGGTCGGCGCCCCGCCCTGGTCGGCGCTCCGCGGGTGGGCTCGGGGAAGACCGAGGGACAGCCCTGTCCCTGCTCCGAGCCAAAACCCAGCTCCTTGTTTGTCTTTGTGGAGCAAGTTCTCTGAGGGACCAGGATGGAAGGATCCTATCTGCGCCGGGCTGCAGGCCAGTCTCAGTCTGGCCTTTGAGGCTGCTAAGCCCTTCGGTGCGGTTGCAGGTTTCGCCCCCGCCCCCGCCTGAGTGCTCAGCGTGGAGGATATGGCGGCTGTGCCTGAGCCCCGCCTCTCTTCCCCCGAAAACTTTCCGCTGGTTTTCAGAGATGGGGGTGTGCACCCTTCCCCCGAGAGCACATCAACCTTCCTGTTTTATGGAGGGCCCAGGTTGTTCTGCCCTGTGCACCCACAGCCACGGCGCGCAGCCCCTTGCGTTCCCCCGGGGCTGCCTCCGTGCAGCCACTTCCGTCCTCTGCCCGGCTTGTGCAGCCTGGCCCTGCCCGCCGCTGCCGGCCCGCCTCTCAGGCTGGGTGTCGGGGGGACGCTCTGTGCCCGTTTAACTTAGTTCTGTTAGTCAAGGGCTGCTCTGTACAGATCCGAGCCTCGGAGGCTCCCCCTCCGTCCCGCTGGCCTCTCAGTTGGAGAGGGGAGACCCAGCGAGCGAGCGCCAGTCCTCCTTTGCCGCTCCCTCCCCGCGGGACCCGTCCCGCGCTGCTTTGCCTTTTGTTCTTTCTTTTTTCCTTTTCTCCTACCAGATTTTTGGCGTCTTTATCTTTTGAAGAGGGCGATGTTCTGTCGGAGTTCCGCAGGTGCTCTGGTTGGCTGAGTGGGTCTGTAGATGTGGGTCTTGGTGTATTTGTGGGAGAGGGTGACCTGCGAGTGTCCTTCTACTCCGCCATCTTCTCCGTCTTCTCTCTTTAAGCCTTTTTGAGTTTATTTTTATGTGTGGTGTGAAGGAGTGTTCTAACTTCATTGATTTACATGTGGCTGTCCAATTTCCCCAACACCACTTGCTGAAGTGACTCTCTTTTCTCCATTGTATATTCTTGCTTTCTTCCAGTTACTTCCACCTTTTGGTTCTCAGATCCATGTATTCAATCTACAGAGGGCAAAGTACCACCTATCAACTGGTAGTTAAATGTATATACTGTATCCTGAACTCTGGGGAGTGTCATCCCTAATCTGGCACATTACCTGAGCCTTTAACAGACCATTCCACTATACAGTTTGGTCAACTACTTCTAAGCAGTGGGTTATATAGGACTGATATATCCCATGCTGTGCACCCATTATTGCCCCTAGTATTCTTTAAAATGTGTGCAGTGCTCTGCAGCAATAGTGTATGGAATGCCATGTTAGTAGATGAGCTATTATTCTGTAAGCCCTTGGTTAGCTGTACTATCAGTGATATTGTGGACAGGAACACAAACTCATATCCACGGTATGATCCAATGCAAACAGAAAAAAATGACTGTTCCCTCTAGGAAATGTTCCAATATCGTTCACCTTCCACACACAGAAAATTGCTGTGTATTTAAGGAATGATGCTAGAACAATTCTCAGCATCAGTCTCTTGGGTGGCATGCAAGGCATTCTACAGTGTCATTAGCTAATCAAGGATTTGAAGTAAGAGGGAGCTAAAGGCATTGGGTCCATACACATTCTTCATCTGTATCTTCAGAGTTTCTCTCTTCTTTGTACCAGAACCAGATGATGATGGAGAAATAAAATGACATCCATTGGATGTGTTATTCTCTCCATCTAAAATATTTCCTTTAGAATTTCTTCTGAGTACACACTAGTAGACATACGCTCTGTAGCTTTTCTCCTTGTGATAATTAAGTCTGCTCACTGGAAGACTATATTCTCATACCTGTCATTAAGGCAACCTCTAATTAAGTTCATAATGAGGCTTACAACAGCTGACATCACAGTGCATCTATATGTTAGCCATTTCTCTGCTTTTCTCCTTTTGGGGGGTCAGTTTTTAACATGAATTTCTTCATAAGGTTATAGTTTGTGGAAGAAGCATAGGTACAATAGAAGTAGGTAATATGAGAGTTTGAGTCACCAGTATATATAATTTACTTATGCTTTTTGGAGCTTCTTGGGCCCAGTACAAAATATACCATTTGCAGTATACAGTGGCTACTGTGCCTGTCTGACTACATGATTCAGTGAATCTGATAATACCAAGCTCATGGTGGATAACTTCAGTTGCATAATCACTTGATGTTTCTGGTAAGACACTGGCAATGTTGAGCTCCATCCAAGCCATTTGCTCCAAGAGAACATGAATGGTTAAGAAATCTTCCCCCCTTATGCATTCCAGGAAACATCTGATGACCAAAGGTTGTCCTGCTCTTGCATGGTCTAAGACTCAGCTCTCCCATTCCTGAAGGTCTCAGATAAGACCTGTCTCTAATCATTGTTGTGATGCTCGTAAGACTCACACATGACTCAGTTGTCTGCTTGTGTTTATCTAATCCCAGATCCCTTCCATTTCTTCAAGACATTTCTGATTAATTAATATCTCCCCATGTCAGTGACCTGAATAAAACCATCTTGTTAATTGTTGCATTTTGACTTTTAGGACATTCTGGTTTTTTTGAGCCCCATGGTATGCCAGAAGCTGTTCTACAAATGGTGAGTAATTTCTGCTGTACTCTAAAAATGTTGTACTGAGCATTTTTTCATGTGCCTTTTGATCATGTGTATGTCTTCCTTGGAGAATTGCTTGTTTAGGTCTTCTGCCCATTTTTGGATTGGGTTGTTTATTTTTTTCTTATTCAGTCGTATGAGCTGCTTATATATTCTGGAGATCAAGCCTTTGTCGGTTTCATTTGCAAAAATTTTCTCCCATTCCGTAGGTTGTCTTTTTGTTTTACTTATGGTTTCCTTTGCTGTGCAGAAGCTTGTAAGTTTCATTAGGTCCCATTTGTTTATTCTTGCTTTTATTTCTTCTAGGAGAAAATGTTTGAGATGTATGTCAGATAATGTTTTGCCTATGTTTTCCTCTAGGAGGTTTATTGTATCTTGTCTTATGTTTAAGTCTTTGATCCATTTTGAGTTGATTTTTGTGTATGGTGTAAGGGAGTGTTCTAGCTTCATTGTTTTACATGCTGCTGTCCAGTTTTCCCAACACCATTTGCTGAAGAGACTTTCTGTATTCCATTGTATATTCTTGCCTCCTTTGTCGAAGATGAGTTGACCAAAAGTTTGTGGGTTCATTTCTGGGCTCTCTATTCTGTTCCATTGGCCTATATGAGAAAACAGTGTGGAGATTCCTCAAAAGACTAGGAATAGACTTACCATATGACCCAGGAATCCTACTCCTGGGCTTGTATCCAGAAGGAACCCTACTTCAGGATCCCACCTGCACCCCAATGTTCATAGCAGCACTATTTACAATAGCCAAAACATGGAAACAGCCTAAATGTCCATCAACAGGTGACTGGATAAAGAAGAAGTGGTATATTTATACAATGGAATACTACTCAGCCATAAAAACCGATAATATAACGCCATTTGCAGCAACATGGGTGCTCCTGGAGAATGTCATTCTAAGTGAAGTAAGCCAGAAAGAGAAAGAAAAATACCATATGAGATCGCTCATATGTGGAATCTAAAAAACAAAAACAAAAACAAACAAACAAACAAATAAAAACAAAGCATAAATATAGGACAGAAATAGACTCATAGACATAGAATACAGACTTGTGGTTGCCAGAGGGGTGGAGGGTGGGAAGGGATAGACTGGGATTTCAAAATTGTAGAATAGATAAGCAAGATCATACTGTATAGCACAGGGAAATATACATAAAATCTTATGGTAGCTCACAGAGAAAAAAATGTGACAATGAGTGTGTATATGTCCATGTATGACTGAAAAATTGTGCTGAACACTGGAATTTGACACAACATTGTAAAATGATTATAAATCAAAAAATGTTAAAAAAAAACCTGATACCAATGGAAAATAAAAAAATAAAGAAAAATGTTGTACTATTATTACTTTAAATTATTTTTAATTTTTAGAGTATTAGTTGGTTTTGATATTAAGAATGATGTCAAAGTACATAAACCTTTTCTACATCTATTGAGATCCTGGTTTTCTACTACTAATGTAATATATAGTACATGAAATCAGTTTCTAATATTAAACCAATAACATGTAAGGATATTTTTTACTTGATGGTATAGATTAGTCTTTCATTATATTATTTAATTTGAATGCCTAGTGTTATGTGCTTGCATTCATTCATCTGTGAGTCTTTTTTTTGGTAAATGTAACAGAATATTTTATGAGATAGATACATTAGGTTCATTTCAGTAGATTCATGAAGTGAATTGTAAAGTGTACCATATTTTTCATGCTCTAAAATATTTTATAATGTGGAAATTATCAATTTCCTAAGATTTTGAAAGAATTATTCAGTAAAAGTGCATCTTACTTGTTCTTTTTTGTTTGGTAAATGTATGTTTCAGATCAGTAACACGTTTTAATTATGCTACTTGTCTAGCTATTACATTTTGAGTCAATTTTAAAAATTTATTTTGTAGGAAATAAGATTTTAATGAAATTTTAAAAATTGTTAGTATGAATTTGCATATTTTATTATAATTAATAACTATATATATTTACATTTTCTTCTCAATCTTAGGGAATTATGGTTACAAAACAGTGCAAATACTAGGGATCTTACAAAGTAATGGTCATGATATAACTAACACTTTGGGCAGTTCAAAGAGAGAAAGGGAGAAAATACTAAGAAATATTTCAAAGTTTTTAAAGATTTTGGATAAAATATTCATATTCTTAGAGTTTATATATTTGGCTTAGACTTTTGGGGTAATTTAAAAACATAAGCTCAAATGTTTAATGCTTTACATAAATTTTATTGTTAGAGTTTGAAAGCAAGATAGATCTGGTATTTATCAATCTTTTCTAAGAGAGAAGAAAATTTTACTTACCCTGATCTGAATCCTATCTTTTGAATCCTCTTACCCACCCATCCCCTTGGGGGAGGGAGAAGGTTGTTAGAATTATCCCAGGATGACTGACAGTGGAGCTGTCCATCGCACTGAAAGGTAAAGGCTACTCTTGCACAGGGCTGCAGCCTGATCCTTTGGCCTCAACTGAAATCATGTAAGAGTGTGGCAGCTGTGTATTTCCCATAAGTGGGGCAATGAAAGTGCAATCTCAATGGCTCAGTATTAAAGTCGGTTCATGTTTTTCATACTCCCAATCGAGATTCAAATAACATGGGTGTTTGATCTTATTCCAAGGTCATTTTGTCATAGAAAAATATATACCAGTATGTTAACAATGATTATACCTTGATTTGGGGTTTCCAGATTGCTTTACTAACTTCTGTTTTTATTATTTCTGTCTTCTGTTTTTCTATGATGATTGTATATTACCTGTGTATCAAAATAATGAGGAGAGGTATAAAATGAGCAAAAGACTGCTGGTAGTATATCTGCTAAAACAGTTACAGAGATTTAGTCAGGAAATTGAATTATTAGTGATTTTTCCTTTCTTCTAAAGATAGTAGTTAGGAAAAAGTTTTATAAAAAGAGCTAAGGGAAAAGCTACCAGAGGCGGAATGAATGTGATAAATTTGTTATGATGAACAGAAAGAGAAGAATATCCCACTCTACTTTTGATATTTACCAGCAACCTCCCTACACTGAAAGTTTTTAAGCTTCCTCTCTCCTGGGTTTTTGCTCATGATTTCAAGTGTTAGTGCCCCACTTTATTTTGGCTTTGAATGTTAGTTTTGTTTTTCCTAAACCCCTATCTCTTTTTATTTGTATTCAGTTTTCAGGATCTCAAGCTCCCAAACTCTCTATAACCACTGCTCACGTGATGGATGTTCCCCTCTACCAATTTATTCATCACTGTCACTTTACAGTCATTTAAAATGAGGAAGTCTTTCACACTCTCAGAGTAGGGTATCTCTGGGGATTACTGTAACTGATCAGTTAGCATTTGAGCAATCTTGTCATAAATCATCTCAAATGCATTATAAAATGCAAGCTGTTTGAAATAAATAGTAAAGTTTAACAAATGTTTATAATAATGCTTCAGAGTAAATAAGTGATGAAATCACCAGTACAAGACTAGGAAGAGCAAGCTTTGTTAAATTTGTGTTTAAGAAGTAGCTAATCAAGCTGTTTCCACGAATTGAGGAATGTGGGTCATTTAAGACGAATGAACTGTTTTCTAAAATCAATAAATTATGGAATAATGAGAAAAACAGTTTGTGTCCTCTGTGGGTACGTGAATGCTTTTCTGGAGACTGCTTTGCTCAATTATTTGAAGAAAAGATTGGAACGCCTCCTTTGAAGGGAAACCAAATTAGAACTGTGTCAAAATTCCACAGCAGCCAGTCTCCTGGGGCTCTTGTGGAACAGTCACTCCTTGGATTTTGGTAATGTTCCCTGTGTCGCAGTTAAGTTGATGCCATTTAGGAATTTTTCAGAAATTAAAGATGAGTACTCATGTGTTTCTGCAGTTTTGACTACTGGATTGTCTGGATACAGGTGTGGATTAGAAGTTGTCACCAGGTTAAGTCTCTCTATTTATATTTTACTTCTTTCCTTTATGTGGATTGGGCAGCATACAATGCAAGTGATTTTCCATATGTGTGTGTGTGTGTGTATGTGTATAAATTATTTGTGTGTGTTATTTATAGATCAAATGAGGATGCCAGACACAAACAAACGTGAAATGGACCTGCTCCCGGATTTAGTTATTTCACTCTGACCACTAGAATCATGCATGTAAGAGGTAGAGATAAGGCACCTTGTCCAGGTTCCTAGTTATTGTAACAAGACCAGACATGTTTTGTGTTTGTTTGTTTTTATACAGGACTTACTGAAAATAGGAAAGGCTTTTTGTAGAAATAGGTAAAGCTCATCCTATACTGTTGTACAGTTAACTTTACATAATTATGAGCTACCAAGTGTAAACAGTGGACTGGTTACTTCCTATTTCATCTTAAAGAAGAGGTAAACCATCTCAGTGAGCTCAGGAGAAAGGTTTCTGTTCTGGATTTCTTATTCAGACTTCCAAGCAATCTTCCTACGTGTTCCAGAAATATTAGTTTCTAATTTAAGAGTACTATTTCTAGACTGTTTTTATGTTCACTTCTGGACTTGCTTGAAGTACAGTCTTTCAGTTCTGAG
Source organism: Camelus dromedarius (assembly GCF_036321535.1). Classification (NCBI taxonomy): domain Eukaryota; kingdom Metazoa; phylum Chordata; class Mammalia; order Artiodactyla; family Camelidae; genus Camelus; species Camelus dromedarius. Next base: position 74,087,096 of record NC_087437.1, on the reverse strand, counting down.
TATTCATCATTTAACTTCTGTGGAAGCTGTGGTTCTTCTCTTGGAAGCTCTGTAAATAGGTAGCTTTGTCAGTTGGTGCTGGTTGCGAGGTGGTGAAGTTCTAGGTCTCTCTCTACTACCTGAGTGCTAACTGCTACAGTGTGTTCCCTTTGCTTTGATCGTTACTTTGTAAGAACCATGGTGTTTGGAGGGTTATTGTAAGTTCATATAATGGGGGCACAATATTTTTTTGACATAGAATCGCAGCTGAAAATCTATTTCCTCATTGGGGCGGGGACCTTGATTAAAACATCATTCCTGGTGGCAGCCACTTAGGGTGTTGTTAGTTATTTCACATCTGTGGTTACATGAGCCACCAGTCTCTCTGCTTTCTGCTCAGAGGTTTGACCTAGTGGCCAAAAATGAGATGAGGAAACCAGAAGCCAAGTTCATATGGATTAACAACCGAAGTACCAGCTAGCTCTGAGAAGCATTATTTAATGGTAAAAATAAAATGCCAGCGAGCCAAGAGGCATTTCTAGGACAGCAAGCAATCAGCTACATCTGGATTTTAGGTATGAGGGAGTGTGTTCTGAATGGTGATGGTTACAAGTCCATGGAGAGAATGAATGCATGCATGAGGCAAGGAGGAAGAGAATGCCAATCTTGTTTGCCCAATTTCTGTAAATGCTGACTAAGGCATTGGGATGAACTTGAGTAGGAATTTAGGACATCAGAGAACCAGGACTTAAGGAACTAAAAAATCCAGAAATGAACAAAACCAAGGCTGGTGACAGATTAGTTTATGAAAACTGTTAAGATGTAAGCATTCTTCTGAAGGTCACCTAGTAGGAGATGCTCTTTCAGTTGTGAGGATCAGAAAACTTCCTCCAGGAAGAAAATTAAAGGATGGATATTATTTTAAAAATTAATACAGCTTATAGAATCCAAAGACTTGAAGGAGAGTACAGTTGGGTTTCTTGTGATTATAATGAACAATACTGTATTATATACATGAAAGTTTCTAAGACTAAATCCTAAACGTTTTCATCACACAAAAAGAGTAATGTTAATTGTTTGACATGATAGGGGTGTTAGCTAATGCTATGGTAATAATCATTTTGTAATACATAGATGTATCAAATCAACATGTGGTACGCTTTACACTTATACAATGTTATGTATGTCAGTTGTAGCTCAATAAATCTGTATTAAAAAGGACTTAGTTTATGATACTGGTACGTTGGTGGGAGTATCAAGGAAGAGGAACTAATTGGTGGTGAGACACTGCTTCTTAGGGATGGAATTTCTCATGGTTTCATGCTCACTAGAATCACCTGGTAGAGAAAGCTGTTACACCTGGGAGGTGTCAAAGACTGCCAGTGCTTGCTGGATCAGCTTAACAAAGATCATAATTTAATGAGTATATGGTGGTATCTTTTTAATGATATATTTTTAAAGCTACTTTACAGTTAAGAATCACTGAATTGGAGTTCAGACTTACAAACTTCTTCTAGCATTTGCCCAATCCGATTTGACGCCATTTCCCTGGCACCCACAGAACACCTGTAACGTGACTTACTCTCATCATTTTCTTCCTGTGGTGGATTGTGCATATACAATAAGTTTTGTGTTTGATATGTTTGGAAGTTTTACAGTGAGATAGGTAAAAAAAATGAAAATACCATAATCAATTTTTAATGTATGTTTTTAGGAAACTCAGAATGCTATTTCATTTTTAATTGGACCTACCAACTGTACCATTCCCCCTTTCCCTTGAGAAAAAGAAAATATAATTTACATTAATACAGCAAATTGAATGTTTGAACATTTCTTTCATTTTTGTCTTAATCACCTATAGTTCTCAGTGGTTTGACTGGCAGCTGGTATCTGTTGATAAGTGTGACAATGCTATGAGTCATATTATTCAAGTTATACCATAGTATGCCTTTTTAAGTAAAAGTAATAGTTGTAAAACTTTTACTTCTTACTAGTTACATATAGATAAGTCCAGGTGGTACAGGATTTATCTCAGAGTCCAGGAGATGGGATTGAATCAATCTACCATTATTTGCACCTAGAATCCTCAGCTATAATCACAAGTCAGTAGTGCCGATTGGTTAAGAAGATAAGCTTTTGTGTTGGGTATGTGTGACCAGCTCTTAGCTCCGTCACGCACTTTCTTTTGTCCCTGGATGTTTTTATTCTCTCTGGGCTTTTCATTCCTCACATACAAAATTAGGATAGTTATAATCATCTCATGCACAGGATTGATAGTGTGCACATGGCACATAGTGGGTCTTCAGAGAGTTAGCTGTTATTTGATTAATATTTTTGATGTTGGCTTCTTACATGGTTAGGTTAGACCTATGCATAATACCCTAACTGCCTAACTGAAAGGCTATCTCCAGTGCCTCTCCTGTATCCCAAAGTCAAGTGGGATCTACCATAAAAATATCAATATACCTGTATACTCTATAATTTATTATGCCCCTTCAATGTGCTGAGTCTCTAATATCATCAGGGACCCTGTACCTATTTTACCTAAATTATCTTAATAGAAAATAAAATAAAAGTTCTAAATAATAATTGCTTTAACTCTCCCGTTTGAAATGCCTCCACTGCAATATATTGAAATTTTTTATAAAGATTCAAGTCAAGAACACATTTTCCTCTGGAAGATTTATATCAGTGTCCTCAAAATGGTTATCTCTGGGTGAATATTATGGGCATTTAAATTTTTTTCTTCTATCTTGTATTTTCTGATTATTCTAAACTAAGTGATTATTTTTAAATAAAAATGATTTTTAATTAGTAACACATTACCTTCACGTGGTATTGTAATTTTGATTATCATGCCACGCAATTTGCTCTATATGGTGATTAAGCCACATAACTTTGAAATGTAGAAAGTACTTAAGTTGATGTTAGACTAACAGAAAATATTATATTCTGTTGAGAAAAGTCTCAAATTCTGTTGAGAAAGTTAAAACTATTGTTGGAGCTTACATTATAGATGTTCTTGATATTAATTTGATATGCATTGAGTGAACGTAGTGTGCACATGGCACATAGTGGGTGAACATACCTTATGTAAATTTAATGTTCAAAGTTTGAAAGGAAAATTTTTCTTGAGTCTGAAAACTTTAAATACTCAACAAAAGACTTAAAAACAATTGTACGCCTTGGGGGAAAATATAACACTTAGAAGCTGTCACTAGGCTCTTTTTAGGGCTTTATTTTATCACGTGAGTTGGACATTTGTTCCAAATTAATTGCTGCTTTTCAGTTTTTATACAGTGCATGTGTATTTTATGTCTCCCTTGCTTTGAGGGTTTTAAAACAAATGAACGTAATAGACTGCTTTGGATAAGATTCAAACTTTTTGGCAGACTCCTGAGTAACAAGAGCCAGTACTTAATCAAATAGTATGTTTGAGTCTCTTAGCTTTTTTTCAAGCTTTGAACCAGTGCTCTTTAACTTAACTGCCCATCTGTCTTTTATGTAAACTTTTATTGCTTTTTAAGTGATAATATGTTATAAAGAAAATAGTACCTATCAGTAATTTAAATGCCCTTTTCTTCGAGTGTTTCTATTTTCAACGTTGATTTCTATTCATGTCAATATTTTACATTGTGTCATAGAAAGCAAACATCAGAATGAATTTTTTTCATTTTTATGCACACTGTTGACACTTTCACAAGTTAAAATCTTTGAGATGTTTGTTAATATAAATATTTTCTTACATGCAGATATTTTGTTGAGTAAGTGAAAACCTGAGGTTAAGAAGGAGCTTGATATATATATGAATATATGTATTGAATATATATAGAATACATATTTACATATATTAAAACACCTGATGATTTCTGTTCTCCATACAGTTAATTAAACCTGATTTGTAAAATGACGACCATATTTTCTTATTCTAGATAAAGCTGTGGTATAGTAATAGAGACAAGAGTGAGATGGAGCAGAAGAGCCTCACAGATGCTTGTCAGAACTCAAACTCTTTGGTATAAAAAAATGTCAGTTTTGGTATTGCAACTCCAAGGACATGAAGTCCATTGTGACTAGTCACGACTCTGTCCTGTGGTACCCTGCCGGGATACTGTTGCCATAGCATTGAAAGGCAAATCTAGCAACTAGCAGTGGTCTTCAGATGCTCTCTGCAATGGCAAATGATGTATCATTTTTTTCTAATAAAAATTATGTAAATATGTCCCCCCAGAATTCTTGGGTCCACTTCATATTGATTACCAAGAATTGCTAATTATTTGAAACAATAAAGGAGGGTTATTTTAACATGGACACACTTTGTTCTGTTTGTTACATTTATGTTGCCTACTCAAGAATGAATAATGAATTAAATTGGGAATGAATAAGTTCAGTTTAGAGAGAAAAGTTAAAGCCTGTGAATATAAGCCTATTTCTCAAGTAACTTGTTGAACCCATACATTTCAGTTAAGGTTAAAAGTGTGTTTATGTAAATTATTAGGGTATTCTGAGCATCAATGGTGATTGTATGTTTATAATTCCTGTCAAACATTCAGGTTGTTAATGCTAGTATATACTGGGCTAGTAGAATACATGTGTAAAAGGATAATACATGTTTTCTAAAAATGTATTCTCAATATTACTGCACTATATAAATCAAATCTGACTTACAGTCACCAGAGGAAGCATCGAAACTGATGTAAAACTACTTTCTACACTCTGAGAAAATAATGCACCAACTCATGTATCCAGAGAGACTTCAAAACTCTGTTTGCCCAAGCTGGCCTAAACTAATTAACTCGAAGTAATCTCTAGCAAGAAATACATCAAAGGCCCTCTGAATCTTTGAAAAATTAAAGTTGAAATTGTAATCTTTCATGGATAATGTGACAAATATTTTTACATCCTAAATATACTAAATTGGCCACCACTGAACCAAACATGCAAGACACAAATAACCTCCAAATTTAGATGTAATTAATATATTAAACTACCTATGAAGACAAAGCACTTACAATTCACATATATTTTAAAAATTGGAATCTACCTTCTGTAGAAAACTGAAATCAGTGTATTTTAACTTTTGCTCTGTTAAGTTAAATAAACATAGTATATTCCCTGACCACTTTATTGCTTTAAAATCATTTGGATGTTATGTTTTGTACACTGGTGTATTTTCTGAAAATTTCTATATTTCTATTACAAGACAAAGAATAAATCAGGTACACCTTCCTTCGAATTTGTTAAATGTAAATTGAATATTAACTCTGTAAATGCCTTCTGAGTTATTTCCAAATTACTAAAGTAAAAAATGAAAATATTTGCTAACTGTAATTGTGCATTGTAGCAGTCACTGGGTTGTAGGCACTTTCTGTAATATAATCCTCATAAGGAACAAGTAGTAAACATTTTAATCTGAAGAATTGGTATCATTTCCTTTCTTAAAAGTTTGGTAGAATTTTCCAGTAAAAGTATATGGGCCTATGCTCTATCATTATGGAATGTTACTAATTATTAATTCAATGTATTTAATAGGTATTGGCCTATGCAGATAACCTGTTTTTCCTTATGTGAGTTTTGGTAGTTTGTGTCTTTTAAGGAATTGATCCTTTTCATCTAGGTTATAGTATTTATGGGAATACAGTTTTGTTTTGTTTTTTTACAGTATTCCTTTATTACCCTTTAATGTCTACAGGACCCATAGTGATGACCCTCTTTTTCATTTATAATACTCTTAATTTGTGTCTTCTCTCTTTTTTATTATTCAGCTTGGCTGCAGTTTTATTAATTTTATTTCAGATAACCAATTTATCAATTCTTTTCAAATAACTAGGTTAAGTTTTATTGATTTTCTCTATTGATTTCCTGCTTTCAATTTCATTGTTTTCTGCTCTGATTTTTATTATTTTTTATGCTTGCTTTAGACCTAAATTGTTCTTCTTTATCTAGTTTCCATAGGTGTAAGCTGAGATTATTGATTCAGAGTTTTCTTTTCTCATATATGCATTTAATATAAATTTCCCTTTAAGCACAATGTGCATTCACTGCTCTCATAAATTTTGATAAACTGTATTTAAATTTTTATTTAGTACAAAGTTTGTTAAATTTATTTTGAGACTTTTTTGACCTAGTATCATGTAAAAGTGTGTTATTTTATCTCCAAATTTAGGAATTTTCCAACTTTCTGTTGCTGATAGCTAGTATTTAATTTTGATTTAATTCCGTTGTGATCTGAGAGTGTATTTTGTGTGATTTCTATTCTTTCAAATTTGTTGAGATGTGTTTTATGACCTACAATGTGGTTTACTGAATTTCCACATGAGTCTGTGAAGGATACATTGCTGTCGCTACATGAAATACATCATAGGTATCATCATAACTAGATTGAGTTGACTGAGAGTGCTCTTCAGGGCAACTTTATTCTTACTGATTATCTGCCTGCTTGGTCTATCAGTCACTAAAAGAGGAGCCTTGAAGCCATTAACTATAATCATATATTTGTTGACTTATCTTTTCAATTCTAGCAAATTTTGTTACCATACATTCTAATTATCTTTTGTTAGGTGTATACATATTAAGGATCATTGTCTTACTGAGACCTGATACCTTTATCAATATGTAATGTTTCTCTATCCCTGATGATTTTCCTTGTTCTTAACTTTCCTTGGCTTTGTGTGAAATTAATATAGCTATTCTATACTTTCCTTTGCCTAGTGTTATCATAGTATATCTTCCCCAGTTCCTTTACTTTTAACCTATTGGAATCCATTTATATTAAAATAGATTTCTTGTAGATAACATATAGTTGTATACAGTTAGAACTTTTTTTTAAATTTATCCACTCTCATAAGTTTTGTATTTCAATTGGTATATTTATACTGCTGACAGTCAGAGTGTTAGTTGGATTAATTCCCACCAAGTTTGAAATTGTTTTCTGTTTGTTGCACTTTCTTTGCTTTTTTCCCCCTGCCTTTTCGGTTTTAATAGAGCATTTTTTACAGTTCTATTTTATTTCTTTTCTTAGCACATAAATTGTACTTCTGTTTCAGTCTTTTTAGTGATTTCTCTAGTCTTTGCAATACACATTTTAAACTAATCTAAATCCATCTTCTGATAACTCTGTTATCACTTCACGTGTAGTGCAGATACTTCATAACCGTACTCCCAGTTCCTTCCTTACATCCCTTATAATACAGACGTCTTTCATTTCATTTATCCATATGCTGTACCACCCAATACTTCAAACAAAAGTTGTCTTTTAGATAAATTAACAATAAAAAACCCAGATTTTATTTTACCTTTATTTACTTGTTTGTTTTTCCTGTGCTCTTCCTTTACTTACGTATTCCTGAATTCATGTCCTGTGTCATTTTCCTTCTCCCTTAAGAACTCTTTATCATATCTGGTGGGACAGATGTGCTCCTGATGAACTCTGGTTTTACTTTTCTGAGAAAGTCTTTATTTCTCCTTCATTTTGGCATTCTTTTTTTATTAAAGTATAGTCAGTTTACAATGTCATGTCAATTTCTGATGTACAGAATAATGTTTCAGTCGTAACTATACATACATGTATTCATTTTCATATTCTTTTTATTTCTCTTTCATTTTTGGAAGATAATTTCACTGGATATGGAATTCCAAGTTTGTTTACTTTCTTTTGATATTTTGAATATTTTACTCCACTCTCTTCTTGCTTGCATGGTTTCTGAGAAGGCTGCTGTAAATCTTACACTTGTTCTTGTGTTGGCCTCTTTCATTTTTCCCTTTGTCTTTAATAATGGAGAAAATGACATTTTAGTTACAACCCTCTCCTCTAACAAACCCCCCCTCCCCACCAACACTGACCAGATAACTGAGCAATCCAGGATGTCAGTTGCCGGTTGGGTTCCAGGTAGAATGTTGGGGTGTCTCCTGGGGCTTGTTGTGGCTGGTGGCTCCACGGTAACTGGGCAGAGCCCTGTGGTGGTCAATGCCATGGAGGGACTGCCATCCTCTGTGGAGCCTGGCTTTGGCCTGATCCTTAGGAAGCTGAGTGTGGTCCTGGTTTTGCTGCTGTCCAATGGCCTGTGTTCTCAGTTCATGTTCCAGAGCCCCCACTGGGAGACAGCGTTGAGTCTGCCTGCCCTCACCTTATTGCTGGGTGTTTTATTTACTTTCAGACTTAAGCAGTCTGTTAGAAGTCAACTTAATGGAAGACATGAAAAGCAACTGGCAAAAACACTGGCCGGCTGCAAAGGTTGAGAAGAAATGCCACGTCATCGACAAGCTTTGTATGGCTAAAAAGGAGTGTGCCAAGATGGAGACAACTTTAAAGAAGGCCAGGCTAGAGAAGGAGCCAGTAAATATACCCAGCCTCGCTGACACTTACAGATGCTAAAAGTGCTCAAGTTCCAGGAGGAAGTCATGAGAATCAGCACATCACAAGGGGCTTTTACAAACCAGCCAGCGGGCCAAGCACCAAGTCCTGACGGTCCCTTTCCCAGGAGTGGGCCCTCGTATTAAAGTTGTGCTGGTCCCTCCCGTCTCAGGCTTCCCAAACTGCCAGGCCGCATTCACTCACTCAGTCAGATCTCCACCTGAGCTGCACTGAGGCCAGTGGATGGAGGGCAATCCCCTCCTTTGGACCAGAGTTCCTCCAACTTTACAAGTGAGCACCGCAGTGAACTCCTTCATGGTCAACATCTCTCATCTAAAATATATTGGGTCCCGGAACACACCACGAAGCATGGGACTTTTTTTTATATTCAGCAAATGTTTGGATTATCTCTTATTAGTTGTGAAAGAAATGTTGTAATTGAGACTGATCCTCTACTTAGTTTGAATCTATATTAAGCCTCATTTCTCAAGACAGTTTGGTAACTATTATATATCAGCAATGTAAGTTATTTTTATTCTGTGTCCAAATATTGCATTATAATTTGAAAAATGTATGAAGTTTGTCAATATAAACTTTGAGATAGCCATAGAATTTATTTCTAGAGTTTAATTCTGAAGTCATAAGTTTAAGTCAAAGAGCCTTTCTTTACCTGAGTATGTATAGTTCTTAAAAAAACAGATGAACTTTTTTAAGATGAAGTTTAATTGTACTCTTAAAAGAAACTTTTATCATTTAATTTTTATATTCTGCTATAACAATATCCATAATAAAAATTAATTTGCTAAATTATTTTTTTCTCTTTGTCTTTAATTTTCTGCCATTTGAATATTATATACCTACGTGTTTTTTTTTAATCCCACTTAGTGTTCAGTGAGCTTCCTGGATCTGTGGTTTTGTGTGTGTCATTAATTTTGGAAAAATTTTGGCCATTATTTTACTCAACTATTTCTTGTGATTCATTCAATCTTTATTCTCCTTCTGGTATTCCAATTACACATGCAATATGCCTCTTGAAATTGTTCCACAGTTCACAGATGGGCTGGTCCATTTAGAAAAAATTGTTTCCTTTTCTTTTTACTTTAGTCTGGGAAATTTCAATTGACATGTCTTTAAGCAAACTGATTCTTTCCTTGACTGTGCCCAATCTACTGATGAGTCCATCAAAGACATACTTCATTTCTTTTACAATGTTCTTTTCTTTTACAATCTCTGTTGTTTCTTTTTTTTTTAATAGAGGTACTGGATATTGAACCCAGGACCTCGTGCATGTTAAGCATGTACTCTATCACTTGAGCTATATATACCCTTGTCCCTTACAATGTTCTTAATTTCTAGCATTTCCTTTTGATTCTTTCTTAGAATATGAACCTCTCTGCTTACATTACTAATTCATTCTTCCATGTTGTCTGCTGTTTCTGTCAGAGCTCTTTAACATTTTAATCATAGTTATTTAAAATTCTCTGTTATGTGATAATTTCAATATATATCATATCTTACTGTGGTTCTGATGCTTACTTTTTCTTTTTAGGCTGTAGAGTGTTGCTGTTTCTTTATTGTTTGTTTTTGCCTCTTAGCATGGCTTGTAATTTTTGGTTGAAAGCCAGGCATGATGCATTAGATAATAGGAACTGAGGTACAAGGCCTTTAATGTGAAGTTTGTAGCAATCTGGATAGGAGATGGGCTGTGTTTAGTGCTTGCTGTAACTTTAGGTGCCAGTTTTGTTCTAGCTTCAATTTGTGCCACCTTCAAATTTCTCCAGTATGCTTTTATTCCCCTCCCCCTGTTGTCTTTTGACTACCCTAAGAACTCCCCCTTAAACAGAGTCTGTCTTACAATTTTTTTCAGCTATAAGCTATTATTGTTATGCTTTATGTGATGGTAAGATATAGAAAGGGGAAGTGTTCTATAATCTCATGATTAAATCTCTTTTAGTGCCTGTGTCCCTGGGCTGTGTCTTTGACAATAGTTTCTTAACTCTACCCAGCAGTGAGACAGGAAGACTGGAAAGGACTAAAGTTGTACAAAACTCCCTTTCTGGTAGAGTCTTTTCCCCTGGTGGGTAGGCATGTGTTATGAAGAACACTTGGGGGCATATTTTAAAATCGGTTATTTTTTATTTTTCATATAGGTGGTATCATGTAGTATTATCCTTCTGTGTCTGGCTTATTTCACTTAGCATTTATGTCCTCCAGATTCAACAATATTGTCACAAATGGAAAGATCTTTTTAAGGCTAATATTCCATTCTCTCTCTCTCTCTCTCTCTATACACACACACACACACACACACAGACACACACACACAAACACACCACATATTCTTTATCCATTCATCCATCATCCATCAATGGACATTTAGGTTGCTTCCATGTTTTGGCTTCTGTGACTAATGCTTCAATGGGGACATAGATATCTCTTCAAGATTCTGATTTCAGTTCCTTTGAATATATACCCAAAGTAGGATTGCTGAGTCATAGAGTAGTTATATTTTTGAGTTTTTAAGGAACCTCTGTACTGTTTCATAGTGGCTGCACCAATTTACATTCCTACCAACATGAACAAGAGTTCTCTTTTTTCCATATCCTCACTTTGTTAGCTTTTTTTTTTTTTTGGCAATAACCATCTTAACTTGCATAAGGTAATATCTCATTATGATTTTAATCTGCACTTCCCTGGTGGTTAGTGTTTTTGAACACCTTTTCATATACCTATTGACACTTTTGTATGTCTTCCTTAGAGAAATGTCTAGTCAGTTCTTTTGCCTATTTTTAAATCAGATTATTTGTTCTTTTCCTATTGAGTTGAATGGTGGTTTCCAGAGGTGAGGGAGGAGTGGGAAATGGGGAGGGGTTTGTCAAAGTTTTAACTGTAAGATGAATGAATACTAGAAATTTAGTATACAGCATAGAGTCCATAGTTAACAATACTGCATTGTATACTTAAAATGTTTCTAAGAGGTGAGATCTCATGTTATTGTTCTAATAATATATTATTATTATTATTATTATTATTATTATTTTAAAAGGGGGCAGAAAGAACTTTTGAAGGTCTTGGATATGGTTATGGCATAGAATGTGGTAATGGCTTCATGCGTATGTCCTTATCTCTAAATTATCAAGTCATAAACATTAAATATGTAAAGCTTATATTGAAGAAAAGGGAAAAAAAGAGAAAATTTGTTACTTTTCTCCTCCTTCTGGGAGAGCCATGAGGGTATTTTTCTTCGCTCTGTAGCTAGAGAGTTTGGTGAGTTTCTTGGAGGTAAAACACATTAGAGTGTAGGGTCACTGTCAGGCTGTGACCCCTAAGAGATTTTCATCCTCATTTTTTTCCACACTCAATCTCCAGAATTTTGTCTCTATTATTATTTAAGTGTTCCTGTCAGTTATGGCTCTAGAAGCATCTGCTCCACACAGATCTCAGCTATGTTTCTCTGTATTTACCTGTCTTTCCAGATTTCAGAGTAGCAGTTTGTCATGTAACCTCAATTCTCTGAACGATCTAAGAAAAGTTGTTGATTTTCAGTTTGTTTAGCTCCTTTCCAGTTGTAAGGAATGGAGTGATACTTCCAAGCTCCTTACATGTTAGAGCCAAACCAGAACTGTGTTTTTCAGTTTTAAGCATATATACACTTCATGTTTATTAATCTTGTGCCTGTAGTGTTTAATGTTTTTTGATGTTATTATAAAAGGTACTTAAAATTTTTTTGATTTTTAATTATTCATATGCCTTTTGTTGTATGTGTCTTATTGTCTGGCTAGAAAGTTGAATAGGAGTGGTTAGAGCATACATCCTTTGCCAGTTCTAGGGAGAAATAATTCAGTCTTTCATCTTTATGTATGATGTTATTTGTTGGACTTTTTAAAAAAATTTTCTCCATCACATTAAGAAAGTGTTCATTTATTCTGGTTTACTCAGAGATGTTATAAATGCATGTTGAATTTTGTCAAATGATTTTTAGTTTGTCTATATTCTGAATTACATTGATTGATACATGAATGTTAAACCATCCTTGCATTACCAGGATAAGCCCCAATTACTCATAATGTATTATTCTTTTACACACAACTGGGTTCTGTATGCTTATAATTTATTGAGTAACTTGTGTCTATGTTCATGAGAGATACTAGGTTGCAGTTTTCATTTCTTTTAAAGCCTGTCTTTAGATATCAGAGTAATTTGGACTTCATATATTCAGTCAGGAAGTATTGTCTATTTCCTCTATTTTCTGTAGCAGCTTATATAAAATTTGTATTCATTTTTTAATGTGTTACAATTCACCTGGGAAACCAAACAGGAGTTGTATTTTCTGTATTGGAAGGATATTAACTAAAATTTTAAAAATTTTAATAGATATATAATAATACAAGTAATCAATTTCCTCTTAAGTGTCTTGGTTCTTTTTGTCTTTCAAGGAATTAGGCCATTTAATTTAAATTGTTGAAGGTATGGCCATACACTTTTCAAAGTGTTTTTATTATCTTTTTACTATTTCTAGACTCTGTAATGACCTCTTTTATTCATGATACTGATAATTTGTATTTTTTATTTTTATTTTATCTTTGTTAGTCTCACTCCAGTATTTATCAATTTTATCAATTTCTTCAGAGAACTTGATTTTTCTGTTGTTTTTCTTTTTTTCCAATTTAATTGATTTATTCCTTTTAATATTTCCTCTCTTCTGTTTACTTTGGTTTTCATTTGCTCTCAGATTTCTTTTTTTTAACATTTTTATTGATTTATAATCATTTTACAATGTTGTGTCAATGCTCTCAGATTTCTTAAAGTAAACTTGTTTATTAATTTGAATTTTACCTTTTGAAAAAAATTATTAAGTATGTGATGCCACAGATTTTCTGATAGGCACAGCTTTGGCTACGTAACATACTTTTTCATGTGTTGCATTTTCATTTCATTCAGTTCAAAATGTCTTAAAATTTCTCTTGAGACTTCTGATTATTTCCGTAAATTATATGGAAGTATATTGTTTAATTTGCAAATAATTTCAGATTTCCCAGGTATATTTTCTTATTGATTTGTAGTGTAAGTATGTTATACACAAAGCATGTATTTTATATGAGTTCAATTACTTAAATTTCTCAAGATTTTATGGCCCTGATTAAAGTCTGTCTTAGCTCATGTACTATGTCTGCTAGAAATGAATTTGTATTGTGCTCTTACTGGGTGTGGTTTTCTATAAATGTTAATTGAATCTTAGTAGTTGATTGTGATGCACAATTTTTCTGTATCTTTGCTGATTTTCTGTCTAGCTTTTCTGTCAATTACTGGGAGAAGAGTGCTTAAGTCTCCAACTACAATGGCGGGTTTTGTCTATTTATTATTTTAGTTCTGTCAGATATCTTTTTATATTTAGTAACAATATTTGAAGGAAACCCATCATCATTTCTTCTTGATGAATGACCCATTTATCATTATGTGATGTCCCTATTTTTCTCCTAGAAATTTTCTTTGTTCTGTAGTCTGCTTTGTCTGAAAATAATATAGTCATTCCAGCATTATCTTGATTATTGCCTGCTTGGTATATTTTTTATTACTTTTAGCCAACTAAGTATTTGAAGTAAAATTTATTTATAGATTTCAAATTAGGGAAATCTTTAAAATCTACTTTGTTAATCTCTGTCTTAACTCTGATATTTTTAGAGCATCTGTATTTAATGTGATTATTGACATGTTTAAATCTGACATTGAATTACTTGTTTTCTGTTTGGTCCTCTATTTTCCAATTCCTTTTTTTCTCATTTCTCTCCTTTGTTTTCTTCCCTTTTATGGGTTACTTTTATTCTGAGTTGCCTACAGTATTTGAGGATAATTTTTATATATTTTTTAACTTATTGGTTCCCCTAGGAATTACAAGATACATATATAAGTAATCACTGCCTTTTACTATCAACATTTTATTAGTAAAAGAGGAATATAGAAACCTTACTACATTAGAAGTTGTTTTACCGTCCACCATTAATGTTACCTTCATATACATTGAGAGTCACATCAGATAATGTTATAATACTTCTCTCATTAAAAAAAGCCTTAAGGGGATAATTATAGCCTATTATACTTGACCTTATATTTACTCTTTTAATGTTCATATTTTTCTTTTTTCCTGATGCTCCATGTTTTCTTCTATTATTATTTCCTTTCTTGCTACAGAACTTTATTTAGCATTTTGTTTATAACAGGACTGCTGGTGACAAATCTTTTAGTTTTTTAATGGTCTGAGATTGTTATTATTGCTCCCAGTTAATGAAGGATATTTTATCTAGATACAAAATTTGAGGTTGTCAGTTCTTTTTTTCAGCACTTGTAAAAAGTTGAGCAACTGCCTTCTGTTCTCCATGGTTTCTAATAAAATACTCTGCTGTCATTCAGATTGTTATTTCCCTAGAAGTAACAGCATTACATCTTTCTGACTACGTTCAAGATTTTGTCTGTTTTTGTTTAGAGACAAAATATTTAATGTTCATATATCAATGTATATATTAATTTAGATTTAGCTTCTTGGTCTTGATTTCTTCAAGTATTTTTTTAGCCATCTACTCTTTCTCTTCTTCTGAGACTCCAGTGACACAAATATTATATCTTTTATAATTGTCCAAAAATTCAAGTCTCTGTTCACTGTTTTAAAATGTATGTTCTGTTGTGATATTCAAATTAGATCATTTCTATTGATCTGTTGTCAATTTCCAGCTGTCTCCTTTTTTAACTTAAATCCATCTAGTGAGTTTTGTTTTTTTAACTTCTGTTATTTTATTTGCAACTTTAAATTTTTGGTTTAGTTCTTTATATCTTCTGTTTGTTTTTGAGATGTTTTATTTGTTAGCTGTTTCAAAAGAGCCTGTAATTTCTTGTTGGAACATTTTTTAATGATAGCTGCTTTAAAATTCTTCCCAGATCATTTAATCATCTGTATCATTTCAATGGTGACACCTATTGATTGCCTTTCTCATTGAGGTTGAGGTGTTCTTGGATCTTGGCATGACAGATCATTTGGACTGTGTTATAAGACTTTTATAACTTATTTATATTTTACTTTTTAGCAGAGAATATACCTGTTTAGGTTCATAATTCATGTTCTGGACTAATTTTGCAGCCCATGATTCAAACAGCAAACTGGTTTCAAAGCTTTTTCAATGCTATTTTAGTATGTACCACTTGTGTGCCACCTTGTCAGTTTAAAGTCTGGGCAATGTTATATACAGTGGTCCAGTTTTCAAAACATATATCGTGTTGATTCTGTTTGTTTCATGAGTGTCCCAGACTTTATACATAGATATCTTTGGCCTATATTTTTGACTTCTTCCTGAATACATCTTGATTATTTAGTTAGCAAGAATCCTAGTTCTCAATCTTATATACATTGCCCCACAGTGCATTTGCAATCATTAAAGCTCAAATCCCGTTACGACACTGTGAAGGGACTCAACCCAGCTTTTTTTTGTCCAATGAAGTAAGACCAATAAAAGAGAGGAAAAGCTTTAAGGAGAAAGTAGAATTATTATTTATCTAGGTATGAGGAAGGAGTGAATTTTAAGGACCCTAGGGGGATTCTTAAAATGTAGATGTAGCTGATCCACAGAACAGTGTTTTGAAACACTGAGAGTGAAAGAGAGGAAGAGAGAGATTATCTAACTTAATCTTTACAACCTTGTGAAAATACTATAATTGTGTGTATGATTATAATTACAATTATGATCTTCGCATTTTTAGATGATAAGACTATTGCTTAAAATATTAAGTAATGACTGGATTGTAACAGAACACAGACATAAACCTGTAGTTCCAAATTTCATACTTTCTTAGGATTTGTTGGATTTGGGGAGTTGATCAAGCATTCAAGCATTGCAGCCATAACTTTTATTTATAATAATAATAATAAATATATCTGGAACAGAGGCAAGGCCTGATTCTCTAATGTTTTGAAATTCCAGAATAAGACATGTGTGCTTTGTTGAATCCAAACTTGGATCCACTGAAACATTTTAAACATGAGAGTGACTCAAAGCATCTCCTTAGCAAGAGTGATCTGATGACAAGTATATGATAGATGTGTGGGCACTGACACAATTCAGACAAGAGCCAGTTAGTGAAATATTGCAGGCATCATTGGAATGTAGCTTTTGATATGCTATCAGTATGTAGATTCCATTGGGATAGAACACTATTTTAGAAAAGGATTACAGATTTATAAAAAGCAAACTATCTGTAATTATATAAATAGAGATTAAAATGATATGTATGGATCACAAGTTCCCATTCTCCAGGACATATGATCATGTCCAGATGGTATCAGAAATGCCACCCAAGATAATCCAAAGATTAATTAACAGCTTTATGGAAGATTTATTTTTCCTTTCATCCTTGGAAATATCTGGTATTGGTCAAGGTTAGAGAGAGGTCACACAGATAAATATTGATTTGCTATAATAAGTACAACTGGATATTTCTAATCCTAGCATATGTTGCATTTCTGACTTCCAAATTTCTTAATAATTGGGTTTAAATATCTCTTTTAAAGAGTATTAGCAAATATGCTTTAATTATTTTATCATCACCTATCATATAAGGAAGGACATTACCTCATGCAATGATCTGAACACATTCATGGACAAACTACCCCAGAGATCACAGAACAAAAAGTTCTAGTTTATTACAGACAGAAACACCATTTGTTGAATATATTTAAAAGTCAAAGCAAGAAGAAATAGAAAGATGAGATAGGCTGATACAATTAGAATAAGTTAGAACAGGTTGTACACGGGAGAAAGCCCTGCCGCATGAATCCTGTTTTTTTCAGTGTTCAAATGTTCTGTCTCTCCCTTGGCCACCACATCCTTCCCTCCTGATGATGTGATTTAGAGAATCAGAGATGAAATATGTTCAAGGGGCTCATAGACAAAAGGTGCCAGAGCCAATGACACACAGTACTCTGTCAGAGGGATGCAGAGGCAAGCAGCTTGCCAGTTACTCTGCTGAGTAATTATGGGTATTATCTACCTTTTTGGAGTAGAGCGTATCTGGGGCCATAATGGAACTACACTAGGTGTCACCAGTGGGTTGTAGATGTAGGGATGAGACAGCTTTTAGTCCACAAGATGCATTATCAATATATAACCTTTCAATTTCTTTTTGTCTTTATTTCAGCATACATTATGATTTATTTTTCCATCTTTACATGTCCCATAGATTATTATTTTTTTATTTATATTTAGCTCAGCTTATAGATTTTGCCTCTGTCTCATACGCTACTTGTTTACTCATTATCTATAGTTAACATATCATGAGTTTAGCCTACAACTCGTAATATATGAGCTTACTTGTTATCTTGGCTTATCACCATTTATGAGTTACATTCATGCTAGTTTTCTTGTCTTCTACAGCAGAATTGAATATTTTTCAAATGATAGGGAAAATTCATATTACAATATCTTATACTGCTACTAATATGGCACAGATTTTTAGAATAGGAGTTTTTTCTTCAGATCATACAACTCCCCACTAAAATAAACAAGCATCAGAACCATTTGTTTACAAGAAGTACCACTTAGCTTTGAAGTTCCATCCAGGTTAAGCATCATTTTGGACAAAAATGATTAGTGAAAAGTAGCAGTTACTGATTTCATGTGTCATCAAGTCTTCAAAAATATAGTGAATATTCTGTGCCACGTGTAACACTTTATCTTTGGATTTGAAGGATGTACAGTCAATATTTTGTGCATTGGCTAATGCAAAACGAAAGTAACAAGTCTGACGCCTAAACTTCAAGAGATCTTAATATAAAAAACGAACAAGGGCACAAATAGAGGTTGGACTTAATCTGACATATGCAGATATATTTTACATATTGGGTCCACCATCTGCACCACCACAGTTTTTGTATTATCCCTTGTAATGCCTTACTCTCCATATCCTCAAAACAATGAAGGAAGAGATGAAAACAAATAACTGTATGCCCAGGGTACCTATCGTTCAAGAGTAATGGCAAAATGTAGACTTTTTAAAACAATTGAGACTGGGAGACATCACTCCCAACAGACAGCAACAGCTGAAAGATGGAACTCAGGAAGAGGAAAAATTATGCCAGAAGTTAGATAGAAGGTATGTGTATTAATCTAAACAATAAGAATGATTATAAATTTGTAGGACTGAAAATTATAAATTTGGGAAGATGCAAAATATGGGACAACCATACCAAATAGGTAGGACGATTTGAAAATATTTTGAAAAAATTACATAATAATGAAAATTTAAAATATTAATTGTGTTGAATGCATCCACAGATGTGCATGAATTGAAATACTAGTTTTAAATGCTTTTATAAGGAAAGAAGAAATTCCTAAAATCCAAGCATCTTGAAATGCTAGGAAAAGGAAAGCAAATAAAATAAAATATAAGTTAAAAAAAATAAAATAATGAACCTAAAGAATAAACCAGTGAAATGGAAGACAGACAAACAATAGAGCAGATAAATAAAGTCAAAAGTTGATTTTTAGATAATTAAAAGAAAAGAAAAACACTAGATAGGTAGGGAGACATGCAGATTATACATGCAGAAATAAGAGTTATCCAGGAGCATCCATGTTGCTGCAGGATAACTCTTATTTCTGATACTGATAATTTACGTCCTCAATCTGCATGTAATCTTCACTGGAGAAATGTTTCTTTATATCTTCTGCCCATTTTTGGATTGGGTTTTTTGGATAACTCTTATTTCTTTTTTTTTAAAAAATCATTAAAAAATCCACAATCAATAAATGCTGGAGAGGGTGTGGAGTAAAGGGAACCCTTTTACACTGTTGGTAGTAATGTAGTTTGGTGCAGCCATTATGGAAAACAGTATGGAAATTCCTTAGAAAAACTAAAAGTAGATTCACCATATGATCCAGCAATCCCACACCTGGGCATATATACAGAGGGAACTCTAATTTAAAAAGATACATACACCCCAATGTTCATAGCAGCACTATATACAATAGCCAAGACATGGAAACAACCTAATATCTCAACAGATGACTGGATAAAGAAGCTGTGGTATATTTATGCAATGGAATACTACTTAGCCATAAAAAAGAATAACATAGTATCATTTGCCGCAATATGGATGTACCTGGAGATATCATACTAAGTAAAGTAAGCCATAAAAAGAAAGAAAAATGCCATATGATATCACTTATATGTGGAATCTAAAAATAAAAAAAAAAAAGACACAATGAACTTATTTACAGAATAGAGACAGACTCACAGACATAGAAAACAAACTTAACAGTTACCAGGGGAAACGGAGTGGGGAGTATAAGTTGGGAGTTTGGAATTTGCAGATATTGAATACTGTATATAAAATAGGTAAACAACAAGGTCCTACTGTATAGCACAGGGAACTATATTCAGTAGCTTGTAATGGTCTATAATGAAAAAGAATATGAAAAAATATGCATATAATATATAAATGAATCACTACGTTGTATGTCATAAATGAACACAATATTGTAATCCAACTATACTTCAATTTAAAATTTTTTTAAAGTTTTCAATATAGATCTTACAGATATATTATGAACAAATTTATGCAAAGAAGTTTGACAACTCAAATGAACAAATTTATTCAAAAAATACAAGTAATCAAAAACTGATACAGTATACACCAGAAAATCTGAATATTGCTGTGTCTGTTACAACTTTTCTCCCTCTTTCTCTCTCTCTCTCTCTCTCTCTCTCACACACACACTGTCTCTCACACACTTCAGGACCAGATGATGAGGTTTCTAATGAATTTATCAAACATTTAATGAAGAAATATCACCAATCTTTCACCAATTCTTTCAGAATATTGAGGAGTGTTATGAGTCCCCAATAACTAGCAACAAAACATCAATATCATTACAATATTATGAAGATACAATGGAGTATTGTTGATCCTAAAGCTTTTTAAATTTTTGGATAGTAAACATATTGATCAACTTAAGTGTGGGTATATAAATAATCAAGTCAAAATTTTAAGTTTAACTCTTGTAATAATAGAAATTAAAAAGTGAAAACACCACCCAAGCTAGTAAAGAAGGAAAAATAGAGTGAAGAAAAAATTTTAAAAAGAAGAGTTTAATAAAAGCAGACAATCCAGAAGAATTTAAAAGATAGGCATAAAGTAGAAAACAATAGAAAGCATAAATTAACAAATCCAAATACATCAATAATAATAATACAGTAGACCAATTTATCAATTAAGAGACTAAAGATTGTCAGAAAACTTAAAATACTTAGTAATATGAAGCTTATAAGAAGTACACATAAATTTAAGGTAGAGAAAGTTTGAAAATAAAAGGATAGAAAAAAATACTGAAATAATGCTAAGCAAAAGAAGGAAAAAAACTAGATAAAAAAATTTAGAATTTAAGTCAAAAAGCATTGCTAGAAATATAAAGTTTTATTATTTATGGATAAAATTATTTCACCTACTAGAAAGAAATTCTAAAGTGCCACATAGCTAATAACAAATCTCTAAGATATATAAAGAAAACTAAAATCAACAAATCCCCTAAAACTGTATAACACAGCAGCATACCTCTCTCAGCAATTTACAGATGAAGCACACAAAAAGATAGTAAGGGTCTAGACTATTTTAACAACATAGCTAACAAGAGTTATCTAATCCTTATATGTATAATACCATAATAAAAATTAGACCCTCTTTACAAGGCTATAAAACAGATCTTAGTAATATTTTAATAATTTATATCATAGTGTATCATCTGACTACAATGCAGTTAACTTACACATCAATAACAATAACAAAACATAGCAAATCAGAAAAATTAGAAAATCAGGAAAATGCAATTGAAAAATTTAGCAAAATTACCTGAATAGCTCATATGTGAAAAAAGGAAATCATAATGGAAACTTTTAAATGTCAGTATTTAGTGATAACAAAAATATTGTATCTAAATTTTATAAAGCTATAGTTACCTACTTAAAAACAACTCTGTAGTATTAAGTATTTTATACTAGAAAAGAAGAAAAGCTAAAATGAGTGTCTGACAACTAAATTCAGCAAAATACAAACAAAATAAACAAAATGAAGTTATAGTTAAGTGAAATATTAAAGATGAGTTAATATTCGTGAAATAAGAAAAGCAGAAGCTATTTTAGAATGATCAACAAAGATTTGTTCTTTTGAAAACTGATTAAATTAGCCACGCCCTGGCAAAATTTATAAGGCAAAAAAAGGAAAGAAAAAAAGAGAGATAGAAAACATGAATAAATAGCAGTAGGAGTGAAAAATGGAAATGAAACTATAGTAGCATAAAAAGATAACAAGATAAGAAAAATTAAGAATAATGTTACGCCAATCAATTTGAAAATGTGGGAAATGTAACTTTTCTATAAAAATATACTAAAACCAAATAGAGAAAGAAGTCTTTTTCTCTTTCTTTTATATATATATTTTAAATTTTATATAGTAGTTGAACACCCTCTCCAAATGAAAAGATCAAGCTTGAATGAATATTTAGAAAGTTCTGTTAAACATTCATATTGTAGATATTTCTAAATTATACAGATACCTTCAGAGAAGAGAAATATTAGCAATCTGAATGCAGCAATGTATAAATAAGCAATGCACTAGGGACAGTTCTGACAATTTTAGCTTATTCTGGGAATAAAATTTTTTTATTAAAAATTTTTTTATTGAAGTATAGTCAGTTAGAATGTGTCACTTTCTAGTGTACAGCATAATGTCCCAGTCATGCATATACATACATATATTCATTTTCATATTCTTTCATTAAAGGGTATTGCAAGGTATTGAATATAGCTCCCTGTGCTATGCAGAAGAAATTTTTTTAATCTATTTTTATTTTAAAACATTTTTATTTTAAATTTTATTTTAAAACATTTTAATGTAATCAAGGTCATGAAATAGTTAAAAGACAAACATGATTTCATCGAAAGAGTTACAGAAAATAATGTATTGGATAGTAGATGTTACCTTTTCATGAAAAAAATAGTTTGTAAGGAGCCAGATCATAGCATCGTGGCAGAGGGAAACAGGCCTATGGAGTTTTAGCCTGGAGAAAGCCCAGCCATGTGTGCTCATAGTTCTCGCCGTAATGCTTCATAACCTTTACCCTCTTCCTGGCAAGGGTGGAAATACAGCTGTACACCAGAGAAGGGTCTGAAAACTGATGTTTCTAGAGGCCTTAAGGGGGAACAAAAGAAAAAGATGTGAAAGAAAGACAACTGATTCTTTTCAGAAAAAAAAACCAAAAAACAAAATGAAACAACCCGATCATGAAGGAGAAGGCAGCATGTGGGAAGAAATGAAAGCCCTGAAGTTGAAGCATGCAGGAAACTGGGGAGGGAGGTCAGATAAACTGTTAAAGGCACTGAGTGGCTTAGCCTGCACACATAGGGGTGGCAGTGTAGATAATACATCGTACTGAAAATGCTGGAGTAGTAATGATGGTGGCTGGAGTCGTGCATCTGAAGGTGTGACCCACGAAAGACTGACATCAGACTTACGGGCGGGCAGCATTCACCACGCATATACCAGTGGCCTCCCCTTCCCTCTAATGTGACTGGCTCAGAACCCTGGGGGAGAAGGATCTGTGCTTGTTTAATAGACACCCAGGGTAATGCTGAGATCCATAAAATATTGATAAGCCCTGACCTCGATATTCTCAAGGAGAGCATGTCTCTTCTCTTTATCCATCCCACTTGAGAAGGTAACATGGACAGTAAACGTCAGGAACTTGAGAAGGGACAAATGGAGATTATCCAGTCTCCTATGTTATCCACTGACTTAAAGTTAAAATTTTTATTTTCTATTTATTAAATCTCTTAACTTTTTTGTGTCTCTAGAGCTTAAAAGATATACATGGTCTGATATCACACTTTAGCACTTTAATTTTTTTTAACAATTATTCACAGGTACAGGACATACAAGTGTGGAACATTTACGTAATTCTTGTTGTATACCATCTGGCCAGATTTCTTTAAAAATCAGGAAGGATATTACAAGAAAGATTTAGTAACTTGTAAGTTGCTATGTGTGCTATATTTATACATTATTTAATAATCAAGAAAGCTTGAAATTAAATGATATTATTCACATAATATTTTGATTTATAAAAAATCCTTTAATATTAATAGAAGTGGATATAGACAAAAATGATGGGAGCGTTTTTATTTGGAACATAATTATTTCCCAGGAAAACACAGTGTACTCTTAAAATTAAATAGAGCAAGAGGAGGAATAAAAAATAGCTATAGATATTAGCTAAAAATGTATTTGATAAGTGTGTACAGGGTAACATAGTTGCTATGGCAGCTGATTTGCACTTAAAATTTAAAATACAGGTAAGAAAGAATGATCATATTCCTGTTCTATTTCTGTGCTGGTCAAACTACACCTGGAGTGTTGTCCGCAGTTCCTAGAGCTATGCTTTGGAATGGATGTACACAATCAAGTATTTTAAGGGCCATTTGACCATGATAGTAAAGAAACAATTCCAAGAACCAGGAGCACTTAATAGCACATGCCAGGAATATTTTCATATTATAGTTAGGGTTTAAGGCAGAATAAGTGTAGAGACATAGTGTCTCTTTTCCACTACTTTAAAGGCCCCTGTATGGAGAAGACTGTCCTACGTAGACTTAACATGCAGAACCAGAGACGGTGAGGAAGTAATAAAAATACAAGAACACAGATTACAGAACAGTTATCAAGGTGGAATGATTTGCACTGGACGTTATAATCACTAATGGAAGCCTTCAAATACAGGCTAGATGACTTTGGCAATTTTAAAATACGACCTAAAAATCTACTGAGAGGTGGGTCATGACTCCCTTCCCCTTGAATCTGGGCTGTGTGACTGCTTGACTAGTAGAATATGGAGAAAGTGATGCTGTGACAGTTTTCAGGCCCTGGCCTTAAGAAGCTAACAGCTTCTTTCTATCTCTTGCCACACATGCTGCGCAGGAGCCGAAACTATCTGTGGGGAGCTCCACACAGAGAGGAATTGAGAGTTACAACTGTCAAGCCTTGTAATTGAACCATCTTGGAAGTGGATTCTCTGCTCCAATTTAGCTGCCCAAGAATCCCTTAGTCTACTTTCCCCTAATACCCTTGTGGTCAAAAAAGCAGAAGTGTTCTTTCTGATTTATTTCAATCTTAACCATCATTTTATCTCAGACTGCACCCTACGCTGTCTGTCTCCTATTGTCTCCTAGTCTCTGGTCTGAGCGAATTTCTTGCATTTCTTTCTTTCTTGGATGAGTAGC
This sequence comes from Camelus dromedarius, assembly GCF_036321535.1. Lineage (NCBI taxonomy): Eukaryota > Metazoa > Chordata > Mammalia > Artiodactyla > Camelidae > Camelus > Camelus dromedarius. The sequence continues at coordinate 74,062,453 of NC_087437.1, read as the reverse complement.
ATTTACTCGAAATGTCTTTCTCTCATGTGTTTCCTTATTAGCAGATAAACCTTGATGAAATTATACTGTTTCTCTTTATTCTTAGTGCCTTCCAAAGCCCTATCACATGCTTGTTATTCTCAGCTGTTCCATAACCCAATTTAAAAGCTTCAGCCTTTTTCATTTGATTTCTCTTTCCTTCCTGCAGAAACAGCAGGTCCTTGGCTTGCTTAACCAAGAATCCAACCTGTCAGAAATTCCACTTAGTACAAATATTGGCAGATCAAAATCCCAACTCTCTATTTACAGTCACTACTCCTATAACATCTAAAGTTTTATCTTGAAGCGAGGGAAATATTTCTTCTGATGGATTTAGTTTTCATATAAAGAAACACTTCTTAAAGAAAGATAACATGGTTATGGTACTGTCATCAGTGATTTATTAATTTTAAAAGATAGTATGGTATTGTGGAAAGAAAACAGGCGCTAACTCAGACAGAACTTGGTTTAATTCTGATTTTTCTGCTTACTAGCTATATAGTTTCTGGATTTCTGTAAGTCTCAATTTCCTCATTCACGAATTGTGGATAACATAACCACTTTGTGAAATAGATGATAACTGATTGAGAGAAAGCTCCAAGTACAGTTTTTAAATCAGTTGACATTTTTAACTATTACTATTCGCCTATCACCATTTAGTAAAGCTGGGATAGTTTGACATGGAAAGTTATGTAGCATATCATATGTGTTCAAATTAACGTGATTAATTTCAATACAGAATGTTAAGAGATGTCTGAGTGATGGGTAGAGAATATAAAGTCAAGGAACTTCTCATTTCAACACTATTATAAGGGAAATTTGAACAACAGTAACTTTGTGTATATAACAATGAGTTTTAGAAAATTACTGATATGAAAATTAGATTTATGGGGTCTCATAAAAGAAAAAAATACATGAGATGATGCAGAATACTTTGACAGATACTCTTGAGGAGTGTTGAATTAAATATGTGTAAAAGCGACAAGCAAATCAACAGGAAAGATGCCACACAATGGAGAATAAGGAGGAAAAAAGAGGAAAAAAGGAGACAAAATGAGTTTTTGCTTAATTAAGAGGCATTCTTGAGAAAAACTATTATTTGCAATGAGACATATAGTAACTTTCTTATTTTGACTGAATTAAACATTTTGACTCATCTTTGACTAAAGCTTATCTTGTTATATAGTTAATTAGCCAGTCCAAGCTCTATTAAATGAAATGTGAATTTAAATATTATTTTGAGTAACTTTGGAATTGGCTCTTAATTCCAGAGTGTTTGTGAATTGCTTTGAAATTAAGTTTGATTTTTATAAGCATTACTTTGGGAAAAGCAAACATTTTGGAAGGGCAAACAGAGATGGAATCATAACTCATCTTTAATCTTACTCTTCATTGTAATCACCTGTGAACAGCAGACTTACCCAGAGTGCCTTCCACCCACATGCATACAGCCTTGCTCGTAATTAATAAGTACCAGAATGAAGCACTCTCGTAACAAATGAAGTACTAGCAAAATTATACCATCTGGTGGATTGACACAGTTCAAGGGATGGGAAATGAACTGTGAAATATATGGTAAAGCATACATTGAACATCTATAACAGAAAATGATAGAAATAAAAATGCAAAACTTTGAGAACAAATACAAGAAACCTTGTCAAAGCACACCTTTATTATATGCTAAGGCTTTTGTACCTTTATATGTTTCCTGATAGAAATTTGAACTAGAATTCATAAAATGGAATCAGCAGCAGAAATAGTCTAGAGTGTGGGTGCAGTGGTATAATGTAGTTAAACAATTGTTAAAGTTTTTAGGAATTTTGTGAGCTGATGAACATCACTTTAGTAGCTTGAAATGAGCCATGGTGCGAGTATTTACACCACAGACATTGATAAAACGCTACAAATTAGAGCTTTTGCTTCCCTGGAGAGCCAGTTATTACATATTTACCAGCACATGATTGGTTATGGAAATCACACTTTCCATACTTCCAGTGATTAACATTTGTAGATTTTCCTGTTGAGAAGATCCTTTAGCGTGCATATTAATTTTTACATAATGTTTTATGTGTGATGGATAATACTGATTATTATTATTTCTTCCTATACACTTTAGCCATTCTTGATAAAAACAACACTAAAAAGAGTCTGCCTTTTAAAAAATGTCAGTAACAGTTTGCCCCATTTTCTTGCTCTCAAACTGTCAGATAGGGAAATGAATATCTGAGAGACCTCTGGCAGAAGAATTGGCCCTAAATTTTATTTTCTAAAAGTCCAACTTAAAAAAATAATAATTTCCATAGAAATCTTGTACTTAGAATCATAGCATTTTGTTCCAAAAACAGATGCTGACTATTTTCTTAGTCTAGGGAGCTGTTTTCCCTAGGAAGATAGCATAAGATAAAATTGTTCTGGTTGACATACATATATACATGTTAAAAAATTAAAAAGGAAACAATAAGAACTTCCTGAAAATTTTATGTATAGTCTGGTACCTACAAATGAATGATATTAGGTGCATCTGTAAAAGAATGAAAAAATGTTTCTAAGAAGGAAATAATGATCCATGATCTTATGTGTTCATGAGAAACATTTATGATTAGCTTCAGTGGATTTGACCACTTTTCTGTTTGTCAAATTAATGCTTAAAAATTTTAAGCAAAATTTTGTCTGAACTGGATTTTGAGGATTAACAACTGATTTGACTGATGGGTGGGTTGATCGGCAACTAATTAAGTATAAAAATTCAGAGAATGCATGTGCCCAGAGAAGCAATTAGTTGTGTAGGAATGAGAGTTCCCTGAAACTCTGTAATTTACAGGATGAAAAATATTAAATTATGTTTTTAAAAAGACAGTGGACAGTTTACCATTTCCCTCTTCACCCCAACTGCACTCACTTCCTCAATAATATGTTAACTTCATTTGCTCTGCTATGATCCTGCAGCAGCTTTCTTGAGTTGATGGCAAATCTTGACAGACTTAAGTCCTCTGCCCCTTCCACTCTCTCCCTTCTTCTCTTTCCTGTCCCACAATTCACGGTGCATATACATTTTCTTAGGAGCACATTGGTTTTTTGATTCCTGTTCAACCAAAAACATTAATTATATTTCCACTTATGGGTATACTCTCGATGGCAATATCATGTGAAATAGTCATTTAAAGTTTTAATATCTTTTTATAAGGCCATAATAAGTTACTCAGATAAATCTATGAAGCCAAAGTCAGCAGCTCTTACAAATTGTAGAAGAATTTATGGACAAAATCCCTAACTTAGAAAACAGTATTGGTTCTACTGTAAAAATGAATCTTAATTTATTGCATACCATCCTAAGTATTTTATATGTTTAAACTAATCAAATTTTCATAACATCTCTATAGAAAACTTTTCCGGTGGCATTCCCATTTTACTGATGAACTTGAGGCACAGAGAAGATAAATACTTGCTTTCGTTATTAAACAGATGTGCAGGAATGCAAAACCAGGAATCTAGCTTTACAACTCACTCTCTTAACCACTGTAAGGTTTCTCGCAAAAGGACAGATTATCTCCGTGAATTCTAGAGAAAGCGCATTTCAAAAGCACAAACTAAGCAGTCTAAATTGACATTCTTTGATTAAAATATGCTTCCTGTGGCAGTTATTCACGCTGAATCTGTGCTTTTGTAGCTCTTCTAGGAGAACCGATCTGTTTTGTTCTAATATGAGCAATACCTATCCCAATATACTGCTCTTATTGGAAGCTGGGCACATTGTAGTCATAGCAAAAATCCCTAGTGTGTCTAGAGAAACAGATAGGTACAAATGAAAGAGGAAGCACAAAAACCCAACGCAGCACTAATTCTAAGGAAACTTACTGCCTATTAGGCTTCCTTTTACCTCTTCGTATTCTTAAGTGAGCGACTGCAGTACCCACTGTATCTTCTGTTGCTACAGAAGGGGAATTTGATGTTTAGGTAAGAGGCTGACCCAAGGCTAGTTAGGAATCTATCTCTAAATTTTAAAGTGGGCAAACTAAAGAAGTTTCTTCCCTCTTCTCCCATAAATCAATCTCCCGTCTCTCTCTCTCTCCATACCACCCCCGTCACCCCACACACAGGAAACATACATGAAAAATTATAAATAAACCCATTAATAACACTTTAGGGCCCTGTAACCATGAAGAACAATTTATGAAGAGGAGAAGCAGAAAGAATTGTTACTGATTTAGCAGAAGAAGTGAAAAATAAATCTAGATGTATAATGAAAGAAATAGCAAAAGGACATTAGTCATTTGCCAGAGCACCATGGAAAAGAGTGATAATTGGAGACTTCCATATTAGAGAAGGCAGGGGACTAAAATTCAGTAGTCTTGTTGAAATCTTTATAAGGAAGAGTTATATGCCCCCAGTTCTTCACTTCCAACCTGTGACTGTAGAACTGATAATTCACAGAAAACAGCAACAGAACCAGAATATTTCCAGACTTGGAGATAGCAAAAAAAGAGATGAGCAGTTGGGGACACTTGATCTTAAGCAGGGAATTTTGAAGAAACTCTGCATATTGATTAGAGTGACTCTTATCACATTATCCAAAAAGCCAGAAAACAAGCTTATCACCACGCAAGCAGGAGAGAAGAGCATCTTTATTTATGGAGAAACTAAAATGTCCCAAAACAAAATAAAATTTGAAACATCCCAAGTACAAAATATATCTCACTGCCAGATTGATCACTCTACAGTGAACTCTGGCAGTTGATGAGCTGTGCCTATTCGAAAAGACCTTCAAATCAATTTTTCAGTGCCTCACTACTCAGTATAAATATATAGCCAAGAATAAACAGACATGTATGGAAAACCTCTAAGAGTGGGTTAGAGAGCAAAACCAAAAGCAAAAGCTTATAGTGGAAACTTAAAGAAAACAGACAATGTAGGGGGAAAAAACTACATAGGAAATATAACTTATATTCTCAGTGAGATAATGTATTTCAACCTTGAAATGAAAACAGGATGTGAGACTAAATGGACAATCAGGGAATGATGGTAGCTTTTGGAAATTAAAAATGTGATAGCTAAAAAATAAAATTTAGTAAAAGAATTGTGAGATATGATTAAAGAAATTTCATAGTAAAGGAGATGAACAAAGAAAGGATAAGAGAACTGTGGATTAGTCCAGTGGATCCAGTATCTGACAAATAGTCATTCCATGAAGAGAGATGAAAAGACAGGATAATAATGATCAAAGGCATTATAATAAAATCAGAAATGTAAGATTTATGTTTGCATTTGAAATGTCTTAATGAGAATGTGACATACTGGGTAAAATTTTAGGATGTACAGGATAAAACAAAGATCCTAAAAGCATCAAGGGAGAAAGAGAAGCACATAAAATGAAGTGGGAATCAGATTTCTCAACAGGGTCAAAAGCATTTTAAAATACTAGAGGATGGTGGAACGATACCTTGAAAGTTTTCTAAATAGAATTTGATAACTTGCCTACCCATGTGTTGACATGGAAAGTGTAACATTTTGGGAGAGGAAAAGACTGAAAACATTTCAGTCTCACATATACCGTCTCAGAAAGCTACCAGGGAACAGACTCTGACAAAGCAAATATATAGGCCAAGAAAGAGGGAGAAATAGAATTAAACACAAAAGAAAACTGGAGAATATTCCTAATACAACAGCTGTTTAGAGAATAAAGATCCAAATTGGTTCATGAAGAGAATATTCTTTGGGAGGGAGGTCTTTATAAAACAAATAGAATGAATATATTCAACATAGTTTGTTCATGTGGAAAATTATATGACCATGGAATGACTTGGATATAGCAAATGAAAATGTAAGCAATTATTAATTGAGGGAAGATATAAAGGCATAAGGTGAAGAAATCTAATCACAGATATTACTTGGTTATAAGTTGTAATCATGTATACATTGATTATTGCTTTAAACAACTATATTGAGAAAACGGGAGGAGAAGAAGTGTTTAAGAGAGCTAAGTGTGCGTCTTCAATAAAAGGAAATCAAAAGAAAAAAAAAGAAACTGATACATCAAAGGAGATCTTTATTTTCATCAGCTGTTTTTATGGGTCAGAGCTGATAGATCCATTTGAATCTTGCTAATAACATATTTACTTTTTATCCTCCAACGTGGAATAGATTTCTTTCTTCCTTCTCTTTCCTCCATGTTGACATCACTGGCCCTGAGCTGAACCTGCTCCTTTTCTTTCAAAATTTCCAGGTAAAAGGCTCATCTTAGGACCAGTGATGAGGCTGTTCTGTCGAATAGTACCTGCTTTTGATGATGATATAGGCATCAAATTCCATACAAATTTCTCTACCTTGCAGTGTGCCAGATCTAGTCAAGAAGCTATAATGAACAGTATGTAATAAACTTCAGTTATTTATTAAGATCACTGGCATTCAGTAATAAAAGGAGTTTCAGCTTAGGGGAAGTAATTTCCAAAGAGAATGAGTGCTAGGAGAGGATGAAAGAGAAATCTGAAGTGGTACATTTTGTGCCACACTTGAGAACTGCAATAGTGCCCAGTATAGAGGAAGGAAAATGTGAATGCCACAGAGACCAGCAGGACGATTAAATTGAGGATAAATACAAGAGGGAGGTAGATGTGTTTTGAAGTGTCCTTAGTTAAAGGAATCTAGGGAGCATCTGTCTGGATTAAATACTTTAAGTCTTTCCCTAGAACAGTTTCATTATAATTACTACTATTATTATTAGGCAAGATTGAAACAGAAATGTTAATATCATATGTCAAGAAATTTCTGAAGTGAGAGCTGGAAAGCTAAATTTGTCTTGATCACCAATCAATGAAAAAATTTTAGCTGATAAACTTGCTTCACTGTGCCTTATGTTTCCTCTCCAAATAATTGAGACTACCATATAGAAGAAGGTGTTAGGAACCAGCATTTTAAATTGTACGTCCATAAGAACCTAAAATATGTCAGTGGTGAATGAGTTTATAACTGTATTCAAAACTGTTCTCAGTAATATCTTTCTTTATAAAATAATTATGACAGAAAAGAAATAATTTGTGGTTCTCACACTCATTGGCCTCACTTAAATCCATTCTGCTGTGTATTGAATGGCTTTCATTTCAAAACAGTTCCCAGAAGTTTTATTAATTGAAGCTCAGTCTTTTCTATTTCATCATGTTAAAAGATTCCTGCCTCAAATCCATTTTTTGAAATAAAGGAAGATAGAAATAAAATATTTCAGAATTCAGCAAATCTCTTTTAAAATAATGCTGAATGAAACAAAAAAGACCTTTAGATAATACGTTATTGATGGTATACCAAATATTAGCAATAATAAAGCATTTAAAAACTATGTTTTTTAAATGAGTCACATAATAAAGTAAGTGGAACTGAAGACTTTATTATAAAATACTCTCTCAGCATGACATTCCTAACCCTGCTTTCACTCACATCCCTCCTGTGGAGATTAACCATCCCTAAAGCTTTAATGATTCTGCTTTTATTCTTAATTATTTTTGACAGTCTTAAAATCTTTAACTTTTTGGCCAAGGTAAGACTTCTATGATATTTCCCAATTCAATTAAATTTATGAAAGTTCAATGAATATGAACATATGTATACGTATGTATATAAGTGTAAGTACACATATACATATATATTATAAATTTATATATGTGGGGGGTATATGTATTTGGAGGCCGAGCTATATTGTGTGACTAGAAGAGAAGATTCATCCTGCAGTGCAGTAGGAAATGTGGTTCAATCTGCCAAGAACTCTACTTATATTATTTTAATATTTATAACAAGTCTGTAGGCTATGTATTTTTTATATATTGAAGCATAGAGTGGGAAGAGTTTTATTCCATGATCTCACTCAGCATTAAATGTTACAGTTTGGTTTGCAAGCCAACCTATCTGATCAAAAACTGACTTCTTAAACACTTTGATATACTGCTTTGTTCAATGTAAAGCAGAAAAAAAATGAATATGGAGTTTTTGTTTTAAAAAAGCAAATTTATATGTTTGAAAAAGGAAAATGGAAAAGGAAGTATCATATGTCAAGCATTAATACTATAAGAGTTGGACTACCTTCCTGAAAAACATCTGGATCAATTCCCATAAGACAAAAATTTGCTATACGGAATTAAAATACAGCAGCATTACAATGACTTCCTTTGAATACAACAAATCAAAAGCCTTAGACTGATACAACCAGATGAACTATGAAAAATACAGAAACAACCACATCCAGTGCTTCTGTCACTTATCTATGACAGCCATGGTAATGCTGTTTTAGAATATAAGATGTTTTTGTTTCTTTGTTTGCTGTGTGGTGGAAATTCTTTGCTGTCTTTGTTGCATCTGCTTCAACTGACATTACTTATTGTTTATCACTATCATGATAAAAATTGTAAACTATTTCAAAATCTTTAGCCATACAAGTTCCTATGTGAATTTTGAAAAGATTTCCAACTCTCACTCACTCTATAGCCTTTAGACTTCACTCACAACTAGAAAATGGATTTTTTAACTACTACTACACAGATTGAAGAACAACAGAATAAATAGCCCTCAGGTGCCATTTTGACCATCTTCCCTTCTCTGTGATCATCATGCAAAACCCTCCTATATGGTCCCCAAACTAACTTAGGTAGATAAAAGTCAAAAAGTAACAGGATTATCAAGTAAAATGGGAACTAATGAGACATTGGGACAGATGTTGTCAATTCTCTGTCTATTCTCCATTAGGAAACCTCTTACAGAGAAGCTTTAGAGTGTGGTATTTCTATGACTAACTACTGATTTTAGATTAAACCTGAAATTTCCATTTATAAACATTATGGATGTAATTGTAATTAAGTTAGGAGCTCATATTGGAGTAGGTGGGTCCCAACCCAATATGACTGGTGTTCTTATCAAAAAGGGGAGATTTGGAGACAGAGCCACACAAAGAGGATGCCATTCTAAAATGAAGGCAGAGGTTGATGTGATACACTTACAAACCAAGAAACACCAAAGATTGCCAGCAAACCATCAGCAATTGAGAGAAAGTTCTGGGTTGAATCCTTTCCTCACAACCCTCAGAAGGAACCAATCCTACTGGCACCTTGATCTTGGACTACCTATCTCCAAAATTGTAAAACAATGAATTTCTATTTTTTAAGCCACTGAATTTGTGTCACTTTGTTGCAGAAGTTCTAGCAAACTAATACAAGTAGGGAAACACACTGAGGTGCCATTTTTTGCCTCAAAGCATTTTCTGGTAAGTAGTGTAAAGCCAAAAAGTAATAAAGCTGAGCAGAAAACTGTAAATAAGAGACTGGGGAAACTGAGCCAAGTTTTTGATAGAGTGTTTCCAAGCTTTTGACTGAGGAAACAAAATTCGGTATTTAGGTCTTCCAAAATAGCCACACTGGAGGGGCCACAGTTCAGGAGAGAAAGGAAAAATACTGATATTACCTAATGCTTTTCTTTCAAAAATAATGGGAGATTTGTAAATGGGAGAGAAGTAAAGAAGGAGGCAGTGTAGTTCCTGAGAAGCCAAGCAGGGCTATTGACAGTTCTTATAATGCTGGAGAGATCTTAAAAAATGGAATTTAAGATCCTCAGTGGAGAAATACTGTGAAAAATGCACCAAATTTTTACTGAGAGATACAAAGCAGAAAAAGTAAGATGAACAGGAAATAGAAAAGCCCTCAAGTTTCAAACTAGCTCAATTCCAGATGAAAATTACTATGATTTCCCCTATTTTAATTATCTGTCCAAAGTAAAAGTCCATCCTCTTTGGGAGAATATAACCTTGAACAGAATCTCTATAATTTTGTATACAGCACACCCAGAATTCAGTTAAAATTTAACAGGAAATCCAGAAGACAGGAAAAAAAATGACTGAAAACTAAAAGGTTAAACAACAATAGAAACATACCCAGAACTGAGCCAGATATGGGAATTATGAGTTATAGATTTGCATAAAACCTTAATTAGTAATTTTTTTAAATAACAAGATAAAAATGTCGCCAGAGAATTTTATTCATGGAAAAGAATTTTTTAAAAATCTTAACAGAAAATGCAATAATTAAAGCTTTAATTCTGACAGATGGCTTTACCAGCTTATTAGACATAGCAGAGGAGGTTGTTAGTAAAGTAAAAAAATATCTATAGCAAATATTCAAAATAAAGCTGAAGAGTAAAACATGAATATATATGAAAGGCTATAGGAGACAAATCAGAAAATGAGAAAGTTAATATATAGTCACAAAATAAAAAAATAAAAATTGGGTCAAACAGTACTGCAGAAATAGAGATGAAAAATTGCATAAATCAGAGATGAAAGACTTCAATCCACAGATCCAAGAAATTTCATGAACCAAGGCAAAATAAATACAGAGAAAACCACAAATGCATAATAGGATATCTGATTAAAAATCAAAGAGAGAGAGAATAAATTGTAAAATCTGTTGGCAGGTTGGCTTGGTAGATGAGAAATGCATTACCATCGCAGGAGACCCAGTGAAAATTACAGCTTCTCCTCAACCAAAACTATGAAAGTGAGAAGACAATGGTTGGACACCATCAATTAGCTGAAGACAATGGTTGGACATCATCAATGTAGCAGCCTAGAATTCTATACTCAGGAAAAGTATCCTTCAAAGATGAAGGAAAAATAAAAACATTTATAGAAAAATACATATTGAGAAGTTGTAATTGATGAAAATCTTAACTAAAACATTTGTGAAAAGACCCTAATACTACAGTGAGAAAATAATACACCATGACCTAGTGGGGTTCATAGCAGGAATGCAAAGATGTTTCAATATTTAAAAAATCTATTTCGTGTAGTTACTGATGTTAGGGGTTTACATCTGTCACCTTACTATTTGTTTTATATTTGATAAATCTGTTCTTTAATCTCTTTTTTTTTTTTGGCCTTATATAAGATTAAGCAAATAGTTTCCTCTTTATAATTACTTCTCCTTCTAACCTCTTAGCTATATATTGTTAGTCATCTATTGTTGGTAACCATGGATTAGAATATTCATTCTTGACATCATAGATTCTATATGAATTATTACCTTTACCACTTCATGTATCAGAGTGAAAGGAACTCAGAAAAATTTTACCTTTACTCCTTTCCTCCTTTTGTGTTGTTATTCTGGTGTGTTTTAATTCTACATATACTTTGAAATAACCCGGATTATATGTTTTGTTTGTTACAGCTAACAGTCATTTATATTTACCCACACAGTTACACTTTGTCTTGCTCTTTGCTCTTTTCTGTATTTCTGTATTTTCACCAAGGGAAAAGTTTCTTCTATGATTTCATTTCAGATTTTTTTTTCTTTTGAAAGAATTCCTTCAGTACAGCTTTAGTGCATGCCTCTTAGAAATTAATTTCTCTTTTTATTTTAATTTTTTATTTGTAAATAACTTCAAAGTTACAGAAAAGTTGCAAGAATAAGGATAGTAAAAAAGTAATCATTTATTCTCTACCTAGATTATATTTATTCTTTCCCTCTTTATTTGTTTTTGTCTTTCTCTTACACACACATGCACACATGTGCAAATATTTTTCCTGGATCATTTAAGGTTGAATTATATACATCATGTTTGTTTGCTCCTACACATTTCAATGTGTATTTTTTAGGAATAGATACAGTCTTAAAAAAAAAAGCCACAGCACAGTTATCAGCTCTGATACACTCAATGATGATCTATATAATCTATAATTTGTTTTCCAATTTTGTCATTTGAACCAATGATATCATTTATTGGAATATTTTTCCCTCTAGGACAAGATTTGGTCCAGTGACAGGTATTGCACTTTGGTTTAGTGTCTGTTTAAGTCTCCTTTCTCAGGCAAATTTCCAACAGCCCGTCTTTGTCTTTTATGATTCCTTGTTTCTGTTGAATACAGTGAGAACTCATCCTGACTTTAAAAGTTACTCACCCCTTTGAATCAATCATATTTTTTTCTTGTGGGCAAAATGTGCAAGAGTCCTAGAGTTGCAAGTAGGGTAGGTAAAGAATGAATGCATGTTCTACCTACCATCTTGGTGATACATTATCAAAATCCTCACAGCCATCCTAAGAAATAGGTATTGTGTCTCTAGTTACCTCAAGTAGTAAATGCTAGACACAGGAATCCAGCAGTCTGTAACTAACAGAAGGTTATAGTGCTATTGCTGAGATCAGTCTTTCTGGAGCAAGAAAGCTGTTCACTCAGAAAGCAGCAACAATCTAAGTGTTTTTATTTTATTTACAATATGCCACAGCCAGTTGCCAAACTGTGTTACATGTAGAAGTTTGGTTACTTCCAGCTAGAAGTATAAACACTGCTTTCCAATATACTAAAGTAACATCTTTCCAGTTTTATGAGAAGAAATTTATAAATGTTTTTTTCTCAAAAGTCAAGATCTCTTTAGAAAATTAAGGCAACTGTGATATATAACAAGTTAGATATCAAGGAAGCATTGTAATTTTCTTCTTATTCTAAAAAGGATATTTTTATATTTAGTACTCCAAAATACCCTTGTAAAATTATAAACTGGGGTTTTGATACTAACTTTTTTGAGATATAATTCACATTTTAATCTCCTTTTTTGTTGTTGACCATTTGAATTTCCTTCATTTTCCTTTTATTTCATCTTTCTGCAAGAGAGAAAAATAAAGCAAACAATATTCTTTGATAAAGAAAGGAGAAAGATAAAGCAATGTGCCTAAATTCTTCCAGGTTTATTTGGGAAACATGAAACAGATTTATCAAGTACCAAAGACTATAATTTCAACTTTATAACAGAAATTTTTCAGAGACAACACATTTATGTGTTTTGTAATATGAGAAGTATAGGAGCATTACTTTATTTTATTTTTCAAAGAACAGACTGAAGTACATTTGTTTAAATTATACTTACTTTCTTTTTCAAGTATATCTCTAGCTACTTCTCTGTGGAGGTGTATCAGAAACACATTAGGTACTCAATATACATATGCAAAATGAATGAGTGGATGACATTACATAATTGTATTTGTCAAGTTTCAGAATAATTGATGGTATCAGAATATATCTTTTAAAAGGAAAAAGATGAAAAAAAAAAAAAACCCCGAAAGAAAGCAAGAAGACAATCGATGTTTCCAAGAGCATGCAACTTAATTCCTTTTTAAGCTTAAATTGAGACAAGAGCCACCTGCAGTCTCGAAAAATTACTTGTAGATTATAACAACCAGAATTTACTTGTTAGTTTGGGTGTTCTGAATGGGACTGTTGGTTAATATTTACCCCATGCTTTGTTCCCCCTGTTTACCCTTGAGCCCATTTCTCTCTGAGTACCATTCAATAGCTTCATGAAACCTAGAACTGACCACTTAAGCCTTACCCATTCATCAATGACCAGACCAAATACAGGTCCATCAGGAAGCTTTTCTCCATCTTCCCAGCTGGAATTGACCTCTCCTCCATCTGAATCCCCCTGGCACTTGGTTTCACCCTTGAGCTGCTGAGTTCATTGTCATTTTCTCCACTTCCCTTCGAATTCAGCACTAAAAAGGACCACTACTTCAGAAGACATGTTATTCCTTGATATCTAACTCATTGCATATCAGAGTTGGAGATGAGAAGTTTTTGCTAGTGAAGAGTATTTTAATATTATTAGTTTAATTCTAGACCTGTATTTAGAGCTGTTGCATATGAGGCTAGAAACGGAGAGCTGCAAAGCACAGGGATGTGTGTGTGTGTTTCACTGGAAAGTGAATCAGTTTGTCAATTTAGTGCAAGAACCTCAAGAATTCAAAAGTGTCAACAAGATAAAAATTATATAAAGGAAGAGGCATACAAAGGGTAAGAGAAATTTGGGAGGTGCTAATAACAGTGGTAAAGGTGGTGATGGTAGGTAGCAGGTCCTTCAACAAGGAGAGGAACCACGTTCATGGAACAGCAATGATACGAGAAGACTGAATATTTAAAACGCATCCAAGTTGAACCTTTTGCAGTCTAGCCCTTTATTTTCTAGTCAATAAAGGCAGAAACCACTAACAAAGCAGATGTTAGAATAGAAAGGCAAAACAGAATAATACATACAAATCCTAAGAGGTAAAATAAAAAGGGGGAAACAGTACTATTTCATAAGAAGCCTTCACAAACTTTAATCTATTTAGTTTTAGTTCTTTGTCTGTCAAAGTTATTTTTATGGATCAGGACAAGGCTGAGTAAAGAAGCATGGAAACAAGATCAAAACTTATCTTTAGAGAGTCAGGAACATAGACTGTATATTTTGACCCAAATCCTAGTGGACGTCACACAAAATAGCAGGACTTTATCCCTCAGTGAGCAAAGGTGTTGCTCTGCGTCTGAAGACCTAAAAAATGCAGCCTTTATAATGGAAACCGTACACTGATTAATCCTTCTCCCAAAAATTCAGGACACATCTATGCTGGTTTTAATATAAATTAGATTAATCAGAGATTGATTTATTCCAAGTAAATTGTTTAGAAGTCCTGTGAAGGAGCAACTGCCTGGAGATCTGGAGGTCTTTAGTTCAAATCCCAGCAGAGGGAAATCTGTTTTCTCTTAGACAGTGAAAAGCGTTCCTAGAAAGAGCAGAATTCTGTCTCCACCATTGCAAGGTATGAACTGGTATTTGAACGTTTTCAGTTTTTTCCAATCTCAAGTATAATTTTAGTAAGTGATTCTGGAATTAGCAACTACTTAAAAGCTTAGCTAAAAAATTTCAAACCAAAACAAGAAACATAGAGACAAACTTGACAGAAATTAAAAATATACAATATGTAGAATTTGTTTAGAGGACCATCTCCTGCTTTTATTCCCTGCCTCTACTCCTGTACGCATGTTAATCCATAAGTTGTTTTATATTTTTAAGATGCTTGTGTGGGAAGGTTTTTATGCAGATAAGCACCTTGGTCCTTTCATTCACGCCTTACTGCTCCATCATCTCCAGCTTACCCTAAGTTTATTTCTGCCTGACTTTGCAATCGAGAAAGCTCAGGAGACATGTCAAAATGCTCAGTGAGAACCTAGATCTCGCACCTGGTGGTTTCAGATCATACACTGCTGTGTAGCCCTCTCTGCTCCTGGGCACATCTTTCCCTTGAGGGAACTTAGGGCTTGTCCCTTCGTTTCCCCTTCCCTAGGCTCTGGGCCATCCATCACCTGGTGCCGTGAGATGCAACATCAGAAGTCACTTGTTTTGTTCAGGATTCCTGCTGAGTTTGCTTTAGAGATGTGGGGCACAGCTATCTCTGATTCATTAAGACTGTTCAGGGAATGTGTATCTCCCCTTCCAAAGCATGTTCTAGTGCTGACACAAAATCAGGAGGGCCAAGCCCAGAAGTTAGTTTTGAAGTGCAGGAGGTTGTTATTGGAACACAGTCTCTAGTTCCACCAATACAACTGGTAACCACAGCACTTTTTAAGGGAGTTTTCACAGCTTTAAGAGTGCAGAGCACATTTTCAGAGGAAGCCGAAAGAATAACAAAATTGAGACCCAGTGTGTGTTCTCGGTGAGACTGCCACAGCCAAGTCATAGCCAGGGATACTTTAAACTTAAAAATAAATTCTTGCCTAGAAATTCTTTACAAAGAGTATTTAGAACATCTCTCCATGTGCTTCCTGCAGTCTTTCAGAGTAAACAGCTATTTTCGATTGAACAAATAAACCACCTGTCAAAACCTGGTTTTGTATGGAATGTTGATAAATACTGGAGCATAAATACAGCAATGAATATTTTACCCACATATCCATATGTGAACTATTTTGGAATTATTCTCAACCAGCACTGAAAATGTTTCATATTGGAAAAGAACCTGCAATGAAATGAGCTGAAAAAGACTCACATTCTTGGTGAGAAGGGCACAGCATGATGAATTATGGGGATAAGAAAGTGGTAAGTTTCTATGATTAAGTGTCATTTGTGAGGGGAAAAAACAGTGCCCTTCACCTTCTATTATCTTTTCTTCCACCATGGTTGGAAATCTGATGGATGTTGGGTACATGGCCCTTATCTGTAGTGCAAGAGAGAAAGCAAAAAGTGTAAACAAATGACAAAAAAGCAAGGAAATAAGAAAGCCACGAGACTTAGAAAGTTGCTTGCTACTACTGCTTAGCACAACGGCTCACAGGTCATGACATTGGCAACCAAAGATTTCAGCTGTATGTCCCCATGTCTTGAGCCATGTTGTTCCTTCTCCTGAATATTTTCTCTCTCCACCTGTGACATCCATGAGCGTACACTTCTCAGACCTCCTTTGAAGGGAGAGCTTGAGGTTCTCTTTGGCTGTCACCCCTTTGGAAACGAGGACAATGCTCACACCAGCTCATGCTCTTCCTGGGCAGGTCCCAGCCAATGACTGATTGCAGCTGTCCTGCAATGAACAGTCTTTTCTCTGAACCTCCCCTTTCAATCTGACTGAGACTTGTCTCAGGGCTTTGCTGCGATCTGGGGCTCTTTCTACTCAATCCTCTGACTTACCGGCTCTCCTTTCATAGGTATCTTCTCTGAATCACTTTCTGAAGGTTCTTTCTACCTATTCTTGCTACCTTTGCCTCCATCCTCCACAGGCACTTTACCCAATAAATATCTCCCATATTGAATTTCCTGTTGATGTGGCTCCTTAGAGTGGCACAAACTGTAAACTAGCACACACTCTAAAGTTGATCACGTCACTTATAAAAAAGTCAAGGCCAACTAAAATGCCACTACTTTCATGAACTTTCTTCTAATCCTTTTAACTGACTGTAATATCTTATTCCTTGAAATCCCCCCCCACTAGAAAATGTACTTTTTTACAAGAGTTTTATAAAACTATCTTCTTTTATTTTAATGTATCTATTGCTTGATTTCAGTAATTGGAAGATAGACACTGTTAAGCTACTTTAAAAAAATATTTATTCTTTCACATTGTTTACCACACAGGAGGCATTCATCAACTCTCTGCTCAATTTAATTAAATGTGTTGTCTTACTTTATATGATGCTTTCAGCCTCTGGGAAGTCCCTTGCATGGCCCATGCACACCATCTGCAATGGGCAAAATTTCCCCCTTTATTATTTCTGTGATGTCCTCTTACTGCTATAACTTAATTGCTTTTCTGTAGGGTTTAGCAGATTCAGAATTCTCTTTTGCCATATGTCCACTCACGCTTCTTTTTATTGTGCACATTCTATATGCTTGGTTCTGTGCTATGTGATTAAAAACACAAAGATGAAAAAGCCATGGCCCCTGTCCTCAAAAAGCTTTGAGTACGGTAGGAAACACTAATATGCAAAGAAATAAGGTAACAAAATTTTTGAAGGTGCATATATGTCTATACAAGATTCAGTAGTTGCATTTAAAAAGGGATGGTCAATCCTATGTGAGAAATCCGGAAAGTCTTCATAGATATGATAGTATCTTACACGAGTCTCATAAAATCTGTAGTAACTCATGTTGTAGGAAACAGGAGTAGTACCTGGTGAATGCTGTGAATCACTCCTTCTCCTTGTACCCCCTGGAGTGTGGTAAGACTTGGTCCCTCCTTTGCTGGGAGTTCTAAGATGGCCCTCGGCTGACAGTCTTGTTTGCAGTGGCTTTCAATTAAAAACATAAACAAAAAATAAAAACAAACTCCCTTGCCTGAGATAGTGTCTCCTGCCAGAGGTCATCTATAGCTGATGATTTTTCAATGTGTGTGTTTAAAATCCTAGGTTTCTTCACCGTTGACTTGGGACAACTCTGAAGATCCATTCCAAGTAAACAACTCCCCGTGGGGTTGGCTGACAACTTTATTGGGCCTGAATCACACGCTAATTTCTGCCTCTGCCCAGTCCTCCCTTCCACAAATTTTAAGATCAGGAACACCTCCTAATAAGGCTTTTCCATGCTAACTGCATCTCAGAATTGCTTCTCAGAGAATCCAAACTGCAGCAAGTACATTCAGTCCAGGCAGGGGGTGGGGGGCGGGCAGTGTAAGCAGAAGCGTGGGTGCAGACTGTGAGTGTGGAGCACCTCAGTCTTCCAGAAATGGCCTCCCGGTTCCCTGAATGTTTTGTATTTCTTTGCTTTGTTTGTTTTTAGCTTTTTTACTGAGATAATAAACACACACATAGAAAAGTCTTTTTTATCAACGTAATTTTTTTTCTTCCCTTTTCTTGTGTATTTTTTTCTGCTGCTATGGGCCAAGGGAAATTCTAGGAAAGTCCTGTGAATCATCTAATGCTTTGTATTATCCATACTGCTTTCATGTTCTATGAATGGAAAATTCAAGTAAATAGAAGATGAGGCAGCAAAATGTCCTCCTTTAATTTTAGTAACATCCCTATAAAAGTACGTAATTACTCCATCATTTTTTTTCTCTCAATGATTCATTAAAAAAAAAAGGACACATGTTTATAGATCAGATAAACCCAACAACCTCATAAAACTATAACCTCAGAGAATTTTCCTACTTGGAAAACCACTAGTGTGTTCATCTCTACTTTGTATCTCATCACACATTTGAGTAAAAATGCAACTATAGAAAGACCACACATCAAAAGTTGCAGCCGTCTTAGTCCAACCTGGGCCAATGCTAACCTAAAATTCCTGAGTAGAAGACGTTTATGGATCATGAAACAACGTGATATACCATTTTTTATTCCACCTGTGTTACAATGCCTTATACTGACATTATTATTTGAAGTTGCACCTGTTGAAACAGGACGAGCAACACTTTTTTAAGCAAGTTAATAATTGAACAAGTGATTATTCTAAAAGGCTCATGTGAAACAAATTTTGGCTGAGATTGGAGAAACAGGAGAGTCAGTCATTTTGTTGGACTCTGGAAATCACAGAGAATTTCTTAAATACCCATATATTAATTGTCAGTTACCTTTTTATTCCCACTTCTCTTCTTCCTCTTCCTCTCAACTACATATTTGTAGATCTTTAAATCAACAACGTCCCTGAATTTTATTCATTTCCTACAGTTGGGATTTGATTCTTGAAAATCAAACTGATTGCAAGCTCAGCCCTGGAGATGCATTCTGGCATCATCATTTTACATAATGTTAGAGAAATGTGGGAGAGATGTATTTGGAGGGGGAGGTATGTACACAAGATGCAAATGAAGGAAATCTTAGCAAAGCAAAACAGAGTGATTCTAATTTAGTGTTCAAATTAGTTTTGCAGATAGCTAGACACTTGTCTCTCATTTTCAATCACTCCTCTGTTTGTAGAGTACTTTGATGGGCTGTCTTGATAGCAAAATTATAGGCAATTAAATTTAGAGGGCTAATTTTTCTAATGATTTCAACTTCAGAAAAATAAAATGGGAGATAACTTAAATATATTTTATAAAATGAAGCAGTATTATTTCAGTGGATCAAAAGCTTTGTCTCTTAGAGAATCAAAGGGCTTAGCCTTCGGCATCAATCACATTTTTCATGAGAAACAGAACTTTTCAGCTCTTGAAGCTTCATGACAGAAAAATGATTCAACCGACCTGCTATAAGGCTTGCTTCGAGACGTGAAGATAGAGAGGTATTTGGCAGCAGCTGTTAACCCACCTGCAGAGAAAACTTCTGTCTCATTTCATCTGTTCAATTGTTCACACAATCCAGACTAGTGTTTGCTTGTTCACAATTAAAGCCTAGTCTTCAGAGATTGTTTCAGAAAGAGGATCAGAGAGCCTGCAGGGTCTGAATGTTAATCTTGTCTTCCTGGTTAAATCCTAGCTCATCATATACATGATGCTTATCCAAGAACATTCAGTTGGTTAACTGAGGTGAAGTTAAAAACTTGAGCTAAGAAAACTTGGCCATCTTCCCACACCTGCGTCTGTAGTGGCAGTCCTAAACGCTGTATTTATTTGCATTCATTTTCGACGCATATTTATGGGAAACCAACACTGTAGCATTGAGATGCACATCTAAATCTGTACTTTCATAGATTTCATCTGTCCTAAGGAATGTGGACCATAATGCCTGCTTATGCTAAAATGTGTTAGAAAGAGGCTCCTTTATCCTAGGAATCAATTGCATCTCCTTACAATGCATGGCTGCCAATAACGTATTCTGGCTTCTTATACGAGAAAATAATGCAATTGAAATGACTGAAAGTAAAGCATATTAGAGAACAGCACATGTTTGAAAACCGAAATATAGCAATACTAGCACAACCAATGTCTGGATGGCCATAGTAGCCAATGCTATGGCTTACAATTATTTCAATTGTAAGAGAGAGGAAATAGGTTTTTCACCACAAAGCAATTCATTCAAATAAGCTTTTCAAGGGAGTATTTAAACTGAAGATACCTTAGAAATTTCAAGTAAAGTTTTCTGGCAGATATGCTGGTTAGAATAATCAGTAATTTTACTCTTAAGAGACATAAGAAAATCTTAATATGGGTTTCTTGGTTATTTTAGTCAGAGTTGAATTCTTAAGGGGTTTGAAGTGCATTTTTGACATTTAGTACCTAATAGTTCTCTGTAAAAGAACACAGTTCTCTTGTGTCAGGATGGTAAAAATTACACTGTTTGCTTGAGAGGCACCTGTTTAGCCTCTTAGGTAAGTGTAGTATAAGAAAATTTTTGGAATTGTGCACATCCAGTTATGTTTGTAACTATTCAGGTCAGCCTGGGAGAGGTATATGTTCATGACTTTGTTTAAAGCACACGTAAAAGGGACAAATTATTGGTAAAATAAAAACATGCAGTATTAGAATTGTGACTTAAGAATAAACAAGGTAACAGAAAAACAACCAGTAATAGTCTTGAATTTAAGCACTCAATAAGCAGTCCCATTCCAACAACACTGAGAGGGACTGAGTTAATAAAAATCACAATGGAATAAAGTAAGAGTAAAAACATGAACTGACACATAATATAACCACTACGCTAGTTCTCCATGATTTTAAGCTATAAAATGAACATTGCCATTGGATTCATCATCATCAACATGTAGTAGATGTGGGAAAAATGGGTTATTTTGCCAGCCAGAGGTTGTTTGAACCTCTTCTTTCTTAATATACTAAAGGTGTCCGATCTTGACTTGATTTCGTTTGTTACACATAATACATTTGTAAAGGTATCAGTTTTGACAAATGATTAATGCATTGAAATTATTAAGAATAATACGATGAATGTATGGGGAGTAAATTATTCTTTTCTATAAGTTGTATGAACACGGACAAGACGTTTTACAGCTTTCTGGCTTGGTTTTCTCACCTACATTAAGTAACAGTTGGATTTTGCTGATTGCCTGGGTGCTTTCCACATCTAAAAATTTATCACTCAGTAAGTTCACATTACTTTTTCAGGGAGTTCACAAATATGTTGCTCTGATGAAGTACTAATTTACAAAATAATATTTTATACACTTAAATATTGTATTCTTTACAAAATGGAAGTTGGGTCTTATATGATGGAATTAGTGACAGTAATAAAATTGTTATGTACGTGGCAATAGATAAGTTCTGTCAGTCCCTTAAACCATTGTTTTGGGAAGGATGGGATGGAAACCCTGGGAAAAAAGAATTATGCCAGCCTAGTTAAAAACATAAACTGAAACCACAAGAACTCAATCTCAGCCCTGATTCTTCTACTTACTAGCCTGTGGCCTTGGGCAAGTTACTTATCTGTGCTTCAATTTCCTTATCTGTTCAGTGGGCCAATGGTAGCTCATATTTTTACTGGGTCTATGCGCAAAACAAGAAACTTTACAAATAAAATGTGTTTAAAACAGCATCTATTATGTAACAGGCAATCAATTAATATTAGCAACAGTATTATTAATATTTAGAATATTTATTTATGTGTCTCTAATAGCAACTCAGTGATGTCATTTTTACTATCCTCATATAAATGAAGAAACTGAGAATCGGAAACCTTATGTAACTTACCCAAAGGTCACACAAATTGAAAGTTGCAGAGTGAAGATTTAAAGCCAGTCCTTTTGGGCTTAAATCTTCCTTCCCTACATCAAGTGGAACATACTGCCCCCCCTGTTTTCTCTTGTTATCCTACCTGCCCCTCCTCTAATCCATGCAGAATTTTCCACTGGTAGTTGTGCTGGTAAATTATTTAAACCTGTGGACTTTCCTTCATGAATTTAAAATTTGAATCTTTATAAGAGACTTCAAGGATTATTCTCTATATTTTATTTATAGACAAGGAAACTGTGATCCAGAAAGGTTAAGAGACAATCCTTGTGGCCATGATGGTAGTTAGTGACCAGCTCAAGACTAGAACTTAGGTCTCCTCACTTCCTGTTCATTGCTTTTTCCTCTTATGATTTTATTATTATCTAATCTATATAGATTACTATTCAGGACATTTCAACTTCCATTCAAAATCAGAGATGTTTGTTTATGACGCTTCAGATGAATCAATACAATGATGCTTTGGTCTGATAGTTCTTTTTTCCAAGTCAGACCCTAAATGATTATGTATTTTTATCCTTGAACACTTATGTCTGATTTTTATATTTGTATTTATTTATTTTAATAAGCTGAATTTTTTAGAGAAGATTTAGATTCATGGCAAAGTAAGTGTAGAGTTCAGAGTTCCTATAGACACCCTGCTGCCACGCATATATAGCCCCTCCCCCTGTCAACACCCCCCCAAAGAGTGGACATTTGTTAAAATTTACATTGACTTACATTGACAAAATCATCACCCAAAGTCTATAGATGACAATAGAGTTTATTGTCGGTTTTTTTTTACATCCTATGGGTTTTGACAAATGTATAATGACAAGTACCCATTATAGTATCACGCAGAATAATTTCACTGCTCTGAAAGTCCTCTGTGCTCCACCTATTCATCCTTCCCTTCCTCCCCTAGCCCCTAGTTTGTATTTATTTTAACCATCCCTTTTGCCCTTTACTTTGCCCTAAGGAAAAAA
This sequence comes from Camelus dromedarius, assembly GCF_036321535.1. NCBI lineage: Eukaryota > Metazoa > Chordata > Mammalia > Artiodactyla > Camelidae > Camelus > Camelus dromedarius. The sequence continues at coordinate 74,039,588 of NC_087437.1, read as the reverse complement.
AAAATTCTGATTTTTCTTACAATGTGTGCATGCATCTTACATCTTAGTGCGTGCAGGTGTTCCTCATTTTCTGAAGAGCAATTGCTTGGCTTGTTCAGAAATGACACACTACTTGGCATGGTTTGACGTTATTAGTTGGGATACTTCAGGATAACTTTTGTGAGAATTATGAATTCATTTATGCTAATAAACTGATTAATAAGCATTTATTAAACAAGTACCCCCGTAGTTAATACATTGATAGATGGTTGCAGTGTCCAGATTGACTGTAGCCCCAGAATAGGTGCAGACGGTCACGAGGTAGGCAGAATAATAAATTTCTGAAGATGTCCATATCTTCTGGAACCTGTGAATACGTTACCTTACATGGCGAAGGAGATTTTGCAACTGTGATTAAGGACATACACCTTGAAATAGGGGGATGGTACTGAGTTACTCCAGTGCCCTCGGTTTAATCACAATAGTCCTTAAGAGCAGAGATTGTCCAGCTCTGTTCAGAGCAACACGTGGCTAAGAAAGAATGGTCAGAGAGAGGTGATGGTGCTGGCTTTGAAAATGGAGGAAGGGGCTCTGAGCCAAGACAAAAGAAGCTGGAAAAGGAAAAGAAGTGAATTTTCTAGAGCTGACTGCCAGGGAGGAACACAGCCCCACTGACACCTTAATTTTAGCCTATTGAGACCAATGTTGGACTCGTGACCCACAGAACTGTAAGATAGTACATTTGTGTTATCTTACGCCACTGTGTGTGGGAGAATAGAATTTATTCTGTTCACATTGACAAGCAATAGGAAACTAATTCAGGTCAGAAAATATTATCCTTTGAATTTGAAATGCAATATAAACATCAGTGCATGTTTTCACAAGTTCTCTTGCTATTGTGGGCATGTTTCTCTTTCTTACCACTCTCAGTAATAACTGAAACATGAGACAGTCATGCCAGCATTTTTACTGTGGGGCTATCTGAACAGTAATTTCATTAGCAAAGTAAGCAGTATAACAAACCTGGCTCCTTAATTTGTATAGTGGAACACATTTACAAATAATTGTCATTGTCTCAAAGTATGGATGTCCTTTGTCTTGCCAACGGTTATTTTAAGTTTTGAGAGGTGGTTTTCTTTTTCCGAACTCCCCTTGAGGGTGCCCTTCCTAATCCATCTAGAATCTACAGAGCTCTCTGCCATCCATGGAGTATCTTCAGCTATGAGTTTAGCAATCTCTGCACTTTTCATAAATTGAATGGAGGAGAAAAAGAGCGGTAAGTTTTTCTTTTTCTATAAACAAAGTTACGTTTTTCTTCCCCTCTAAGTGTGTTGCCATCTTCATCTCTCTGTTTTCCTCTGTCCAGTTTTGACTTTGATCTCTGAGGTATCGCTGTCTGCCATTTTGCCAGATCTTTCTCCTTTGTTACCCTTTATAATTGTGTGCAGTTGCAGGTGAGTGGCTATGTTGCAGGCTCACTTAATACAGAGCAGCTCGACTGCACCAATGACATAAAAGAGATGGAGGACCAGGTGAGCTCCGGATCATGTACTGATAAGGAAGATGTTTTGGGTTGAAATATGTACCTCTCCAAATTCATATTTTAAAGTCCTAACCCCAAGAACCTCAGAATAGGATCCTATTTGGAAATGGGGTCACTGCAGATGTAAATTAACTAAGATGAGTCATACTGGAATAGAGTGGGCCCCCGATCTGCCATGGCTAGTATCCTTATGAAAAGGACACGTTTGAACCCACACGCACACAGGGAGAACACCGTGTGAAATCTGCAGTTACGCTCCTGTGAACAAAGGGGTCACTGGAAGCTAGGAGAGAGGCTTAGATTCTTTCCTAGCACCTTCAGAGAGAGCGTGGCCCTGCTGACGCCTTGATCTCAGACTTCTAGCCTCCGGAACCACGAGACATACATTGCTGTCATTTAAGCCAATCAGTTTATGGTACTTTGTTATGGAAGCCCTAGCAAATTAAGGACGAAGGTCCTATAAACTCCCCACTCATTCATGTGACCTCTAACACAAGGGCACCCATTGTTGCCCTCCCAACTCCACAGCATCTAGAAGGGGAAGAATTTCTTGTTTCAAGTTCCCTCCATTAGTCAGCCCCCGCCCCTCAGTCTCTGCCTCTTAGAGGCACATATTCAACTTTCCTCAGGACATTTGGCCTTGACTCCTCCAGACCTTCTTTCTGGAGTCCACAGCCTCTCTAAATGATGGCAGCACACAAGATCTTCACAGAATCCTTAATATCTAAATATGTTTGACTTATTTAGATGCAGTAATTAAGTGGCTAGTTAACACTATTAAGTAGTGTTATATGGGAACACATTTTTACCAGCAACTCCTCTGAGATAATTGCACTGAGCAAAGAATAGACCAGCGCTGTGGCTATCCATAAAACTAAAGGAAAAGAATTCAATAATTTGTACCTCACATCAAGCCTCATTAACCTATTTACAGTGTAACTATACATTGTATCCTAAAAGATATGTTGCTAACCGTAAGTATAAAAAAGCAGCAGAGAAACTAGATCTTCTGGTTATGAAGAAAAGGGAAGAACAAAGGCTAGAAAAGGAAAATGATGTTATGCAATTGAGTCAGTACTGAAAATAAAAGAAGAGTGCTAGATTTTTAGATATTGAGTCTTTTCATTTAAGAACACTAAGCAAATTTCTAGCTTTTCATGACTAGTTCCAAAAAATCAAACAGAAGCCATTTTAATTTTTTTGCTTTTTCAGTTTTATTAGGTGGAATTATTACAGTTTGACTACACATATACATTATATTGCATGTAAATACATATATACAATATATTGCACTTCTTAAATTTACATATATGTACTGATCATCGTTTCTAAGAACAGATTAGAGCTTTAGCTTTTTAAACTTACACAGTTATCAAAGGAATGAAGCCATTTTAACTTTAACTGACTTCTAAGCTTCTTTCATTCTCACCCATATTAACCCAATATTTTCACGCCTAAACATTTGCAAGTCAGAAATCTAGACTCATATTTAACCCTCCAACTTTTCCTCCCTTAGTCACACCCCAACACCACCAAATCCACCAGGAAGTCCAATTCTTTGTCTCATCCATTTCTCTTCATCCGCACTACCTCTGCTCTCCTCCAAGCTACTATTTTATTTCCTTTGGATATTCTGTTGTCTTCCTCAGCTGGTTTCTTTGGTCCCACTCCTTCCCATCTATAAAGAATCTATCCTCCTTACAGCAACAGACTCATTTTTTAAAAATCGACTGATATCAGTCCCCCGCGTAAACATACACTGAACAAACCCATCTCGTGCTTTCTCTATAGGATGACAAAACCAAGAGCCTACAGGGACAAGAAGGAAGTAAATAAAGTAGAATGGAGGTGAGACAGTGTGGAATAGTAGACACTGTGGCCAAGTGGAACATGACTGCCCTATCTACATGGCATGACTTTTGTGGATAAAAGTGGGGTCATTGTTGCCACATGATCTGGTATTTGAAGAGAAGCTTTAAATCCACAATTTTATGTAAAATCTCCTAATTTTTGAATATTGAAAAGGATTCAATTTCTTTTCCAAAATAATGTGCAAGCCAAATAAAACACATATGTGGATCAGTTCTAATCCCTCAGCCAAGACTTAGCACCTCTGCCCTGTGCGGGGTTGGAATCACCCTCACTCAGTAGTCATTCACCAGGGGTGGTGTTTGTGTGCATGACTGTGTGAGGAGAGGCAATCCAGTCCCTTCCCTGCTGCCCCTCCCCCCCGCCAGGTGTGGGCAACAGAGGGTTGTATTGTCTGCAGGTAACTCGATAATGAGACCAACTCAATCTGCTTTTTGTTGTCATGCACCAGCAATGCCCTCCCCTCCAGGACAGACCAATCCCACACCTCTCCACCTTGGTGTCCCCCTGTTCCTCACCACGTGGCATACCTTCCTGTCACTCACTCATCATGCTCCAGTCTCATGATTTTCTTCCTGTAACTCGTAGAAACTAACCTCTTCTTTTACAGGAACTTTGTAATTGTGATAACATTGCAACTAGAATGTTCTTTTTACTCTCCAAATATTGACTTGCCCTTATTTTTCAGATTGCAGCTTAAATTTGTTTTCTTCAGTAAGACTTTTCTCAATCACACGTTAACTCCCTCAGTGATTCTGTTTACATCACCGTGTTTTATCCTGTTACGTTCACACTGTTTGAAATTATTTTGTTTATTTGTTTTATTTTGTATTGTCTCCCTCACCATCTCTCCCATCCCCATTCATGCTGGAATGTGCATTCAATGGGAGGATTGAGAATAGAAATCTTATCTTTTTAAATATTCACTGATTTACCTCCAGTGACTAATGCATTGCCTGGTAGATAGTTGGCCAATAAATATTTCTGAAATGAATGCAAATGTTAATAGTCCCAAAGATCAACCTAAACTATATGTAAAAACATATGTATTAGGGAAGGCAACTTTGGTACAGTTTACCATGTGGCCTGGATGAGTCTCTCTGGAAGTTATTACATTTTATTCTGATGAATGGGGTTCCCATGCTGGTTTCATGTAATATATGAAAAAAATTATAAAATCACATTATCAAGTGGTGAAAATGCATGCATACATTTGATCTCAGAGCATGCAAATCCATAGGACTTCAGTAATGTTGAAATTGTTGCTTCATTATCCATCAGAGTTAATAGGGCAAAGTAAAGCTATTGTTCACCAAAAAGTGGTAGTGAAATTTTTTCAAATTTTAAAAAAAATTCTAAGTGATTACCCTCACCTCACCTATTCCTTTTTGATTTCTATAAAATGTAGATGTGACTAATATAGAAAGTTTAATCATCTCCACAGTATTAGTGTTTATCTTAACATAAGAATTTAAATTTGCCTTTTTTGTTTCATAGCTGTTTTGATTGGAGATCAATAATAAATGTCAAAAATAATTGAAACTCTAGATATATTCGCTAGGCATCAAAGCCAATTTTATTATTCCTTAACATGTTCAAAGTGCTGTATTTTGCAAAAATAGTTTTGTGTGGTATAATAATAAATATTTTCATAGGCAAAATGTCATAGGTACAGCTTGAGAATTACAGTGTAGTTTTGTTAATAATATTTTTATTCCAGTATTACAGTAATGGTGAGTCCCTAGTGAAACCGTCTCATAAGACAGAAGAAACCTACAGTGACACATAGGCAGGAGCCGTATTTGAGATTTGGTGCTTCTCTGGTCTAGCCCAAATTCTCAGAATTAGCTTGACAATAATATTTCACAAGAAAATGCTGAACAGTATGAAAGAAGCAGGAGGGCATGAATTCATGTGGCATGTCTCTAATTGCATCGGGTCTCTTCTTTTTGAGCCAAAGCCAATTTGTAATTATTCTTCTGTATTTCAGCTCTATGTTTGTTTTCCCCTGTTTACTCTCTCTTTAGGTCCTTCCTGCCCTTACTTTAACTGCTGCTGTTTTGTTATTATATTTAATAAAGGCTTTTAGATATAATAAATATAAGTTCTTCTAAAATACTTAATGCACCAAAATTCTTACATTTTATTCTTACATGTTTTTTTCTAAATTGCACAAAATTCAACTCCGAGACCTCACTTGCCAGTGTCATCAAGAAGTGTGGCCGTTTTGTGGGGGAGATCTTCCCCCACTCAGTGCAAGAATATGGGACAAGACCTGTGGTCAGTAGTCTGTCATATTCTTGGATGAAATGCTTGTTTTCCAGGTCTAGGTTCAAATATCCTACAGTCGAGCATGGTGGGTTTTGCTGGAGGTTTCCACACACTCCGTGTTGAGCTCAGCAACAGGGAACATTGCCTTGGTTCCCAAAGTGCAGCTCAAATGCAAGTCTGCCTTTCTAAACCCTATATTGTTTTTTCTATAGCATGCTCTGCATCTGCTCCTGACCTCCTATAATCTAGGGAATTTGAAAAACAGAACAGTACAAATATGAGTATCAGTGTCTAAACAGAGCTTCTCCAGTGTGTTCCATGGAGAGCTGCTTCTCGCCTTCATAGATGTTGCCTTCAGAAATGTTCTGTTTACCAAGTAAGTGCAGGAAATATTGGAAGTCTTGGATTAAACCGATGTAAAGAGATTTCTTCACGGTAGTATCCTCTGTACAGTAATCCTGCATTTGAAATCTCCAAGAGGAGAAGATAGTGAACATTCCCTGAAATTTTGTGACCACCAAATACTTTTTCTTTTAAATCATATTTAACTAGTTTGTATAGAATCCCCTTTGGGATTCTCTAAAATAGTATAATTGCATGATTTTGAAATATAAGAACAATTGCACATTTTTTTAAAGAAACAGGTAGCAGAACAGGATCTGAGGACCAGAACTGAACAAGCCCCACAGTGATTCCTATGCCTGTTAAGCTTCTATAATCCTAGGCTCTTATTTGCCAGGGAGACTTTAATCGATGGGAAGTAGAAGTCTTTCCTTAGAGTCCATCACTCATGCTTGTTTATATAAAATGCCTCACTCTGAGAAAAGAAAAAGAGAAGTTTTATACCTTACCTCCTGATTGTCAATAGAGGTCAACCCCAACAAACACACATGCACTCAGAGACCAGAACACTCCCTCACTTGGGGCTAGAGAGAACTGAAAAATGGGTTCAAACTGAGACTTCTTCCTTCTTGAGCTGAGAGGAAAAAATGAGTCACAATAGCATCAACAGAGGGGTGATCGTTTCTAGAAGGCAGCCTGGAAGACTGACACCACATACGTCAGTAGACTAGATCATCAGCAATCATCTTTTTTTCTTTTTTTAAGGCATAAGCGATTGGCAGATGAATATGATGTAATTTAATGTCCAGGGTTCTCTGTGCAGTAACCAAAAAGCCTCAGTGATATTGGGGTGGGGTGGGGGGCTGACTCAAATAGAAGTCCAGAAATTATCATTTATGCATTTACTTATTTATAAAATATAGACCATCAGTCAGTGGAGCTTAATGGCTGCCCATATCAACATTGGGAGAATGACAAGTTGTCTAGTCATTTAATCCACTGACAAAACAAACCTTCACCAAATGCCCTTTAAAATGAGACCTGGTGAACTACACACAGATTTGTACTCGCAACATGATTTGACTGCAAGATACACAAACGAATGCAGTACTTTAGTTAAATGTGACATAAAAATGATCTTTTCAAAAAGGTCTTTTTTAAAAAAAATGCTAAAAATGTTCAGGTAGATATTTTCCAAGTTGAATAGTTCTGCAATGTGGTAACTTACATGCCCTAATTTTCCTCTCTAGGCTGAGCTGACACTGCATAAGTGATTTACGGTTGACAAATAGTAAAATGTATAATTACTGCATATGATATTTTACTAGTTGGTATCAAATAAACTCCAACAGAGGAGAGCAGGAACTATTTTTAAATTGAAATATAGTTGATTTATATTATCATGTTAGTACCAGGTGTACAGCATAGTTATTCAGTATCTTTGCAGATTATACTCCGTAATAGGTTATTACAAGGTAATAATTCCCTATGCTATGTTGTATATCCTTGTTACTTATCTATTTTATACATAGTAGTGGGTATCTGTTAACCAATACCCCTAATTTGTCCCCACCCCACTCCTTTCTCTCCTTTGGTCACCACAAGTTTGTTTTCTATGTCTGTGGGTCTGTTTCTTATTTGCATATACATTCATTTGTATTACTTTTTTGATTACATACATAAGTAATCTAATATGGTATTTGTCTTTCTCTGACTTATTTCACTAAGCATAATATTCTTTAGGTCCATCCACATTGCTACAAATGGCAGTATTTCATTCTTTTTTTGATAACATTTGACTCACCAAAAATCCAAACCTGAGACATGGATTACTAGACTGAGTCTAGCCAGAGTTCTGAAAATATCTGCAATCGTTTGTGTAACTGAACTCTTCTGCCAGCTATCTTGTTTCTACAGAATGGTAATAATAGTTATCATAGGAACCCAGAGGCTGTAAGGATTTGTTTGGCATAAGGCATGACTGAGGGCAGGATGTCTTTGTCAGCTTACCCTCACTCCACTGTTTGCTCTGGGACATGAGCACTGACTGCTGTGGACCATCTTATTTTGCTGCTTTCTGAGCAGGGGATTGATGCTGTCACTCAGCTCCCAGAGAAGCAAGGAAAGAAGGAGGAAGAGTTACCAGCCTTGCCATCTGACACTTTCTTTATCTAGAGGTTGGCCTCTAAGGATGCCAAAGTAAATCTGTTTCTTTCTGGTTGGTTTTTGAATGAGTCACTGACTTCTCCTTTATCTGAATGTATTAGTCAGAATTGATCCAGAGGAAAAGAGGGCTTTTGAAATGGGAACTCTAAGGCTTATTGTTCTTAAGATGATTTTTATGGATAGGTGTACATTTGTGTTTCAGGGATATGTTGGGTCAGTAACAAGGGGTGGAAATAAGAATATAATCTGATAACAACTCAAAAAATACTAGTGTCACATTATTTATTATTCCTCACCTTCTTTATTTCCCATAAGAAAAATGAAAATTATGGCATTCACACTAGTCCTGATGAGGACTGAGATCAAGACAAACATGTACTTTCTGAGACCTTTGAAATACAATACATAAGCTGACAGCATTCTCTTGAAAAAAATTCCTTCTTAGAAGTTGAAAATTCAGTAAGTGATGCATTTTGACTTTTAAAATGGTGAGCTGTAACAATTAAGGTTTTCTACCAACCTTTTCAACCAAGTTGGACTGCTTCCCAGTGTGTTTCCCCTGTTGGAAGATCAGGGGAGGCCAGTTGTACCTGTGCACTCTTCAGATGCCAGAATACCCCTGACCTAGAGACGTCTGTCCTTGCTTTTGCTGGAATGGCATTTTCTGGGTCATCTAACGTGCCCCTTCAAATTTACCAAAATGTCAGCTCTTTGTTGGGGCTATTCCAATGCTACTTTACTTCCCTAGCCACCTTGTTGGGAAACAGCTGGGCAGTGTTGGCTTTATCCAAATGCATCAAATTGAATATTGAATCAGTAAGGTCTGTAAATGTTTATTACTGAATTCCAGCAGATCTCACAGGATTTAATTCTGCATCCATGGTAGAGATTCCTCACCCTGTTTCTTAGACTGAGCACGTAGGATTCTGTGTCATTGCATAATATGAGCCAGAAGACTGCTCTGCACACCCGATCGAGTTGTAGCCCCTTTATACACACAGGGCTTTTTATGTTCCTGACGAAGTGTACTAGGTATTCTGGGATCGCTACATTTTTTTCTCCCTCCCAAGGCATACAAGAATGTCCAGGAGCATTGTAAAATTTCTGCTTGGCAGAAACAAAGCTTCCCTCTGGTTCATGGTTGGTTTGACATTGCCCCACTGCTTGCCTGCTCCTCTCTGAGAATATCCTCAGTGTGGCAGAACTTCCTAGTTCATATCAAAACCGTGAAGGGGGCTAGTAAAAAGTTCCTTGAAAAAACGAATGATTATAAATGTGCATAAAATCAGATACGTAATCATACTGTTGTTCTCAATGACAAATATTTTGTTGGAGGCAATAGAGTTTTTATTAAAAAGTTACTTGAGAACCCAGTGCTTATCATGTTCCTAATTTTTTCTCTTTAAATCAGTTCCTGCAATTTCCACTGAATAGTGCTAGAAAAAGTAAAGAAGACGAGTCAGTGAATAAGGATACCCTCTCTCTCTTAAGAGAGGCTTATGTGAGATCTTTTCAAGAATCACTAAAACAGAGAGTCATCTTGCTTTTCACAAAAGCATATTTTTGTTTTTCATCTGCTATATCAAGGAAGCAGTGAGCTTTGGAAGTGATTTGCAGTATGCTTCTGGTGAATAATAAAACCTCTTCTTTCTCTTTTCTCTCTCTTTCTCTGTCATAATAACGAACATTTTGACACCATTCTGCAAATTATGGAAAATAATCAGAAAGGGAAAACAGAGACACTGTGTGACACTGTCAAAACTCCCTGGGCATTTCAGATTTCTGCTCTGCATGAAGGAGTGTGTATTTATCTAATTTCACACTTGGATAGTGAATCATTAATCCAGAATGAAAATGGACGTCCTGCTTCTCAGGATTCCGCCTCTCTTTTAAAGTAGCCAATCAAATAGCTTAATTTTTCATCACTTAAGCAAAGAAAGGATATTTGGAAATTATTTCTTGTACATCTCATTTATCCACAAGCCCTCTAATTAGCCCGCATGAAATACGATGCTATTTACATACCTGCCTAACAGAACTGTTTTTATTCCCCCATTTGACCTTCCTTCTCTTACTGTTTATTCCCAACCACCCCAGCTTCTCTTTTTTTTTTTTTGTGGATTTCATTACTATGCTGTTTTCGGGTCTTCTAGAATAATAATTATTTGAAATAAGGTAAGCAAGTTTGGCGTCGTTTCCCTTACATAATGAGAAAATGCATAACCAGATGATGGTGCGATGTGTGCTAATAGCTGCCCTTCTGTTAAGTGCTTATTTTCTTTACATGTATCATATTTAACCTTATAATAAGTGCTTGAATAATATAGTTACTGTTTTTCAAATGAATAAAATGATGTTTGCATAACTTCCCCAAGATCAAAGAGCTAAGCCGTGTTGTATAAGGATTCAAACCCAGTTTTAGCCTCACATGCTGTCTTTGAAGTAAGGTAGCTTTCATTTAATAATGATCTCCGGGCCCAGAGTGGTTCTTCCACCCAAGCCCCAAAGAGCAGCCATCCCGCTGTCCCTGGTCGTGCTCCCTCAGCCCTGTTGCTTGTAGTCAGGCTCCCCCTTCCTCATTATTTTCCTTATCTCTGCTATTTTAAACTATTTTAAAAATGTTTCTCAACTCTAAAACCTACAAGAAGAATCTCTTATTCAGATTCTTACTGCTCACTTCTCTTGGAATTTATTTCTCCCGCCTCCGACAGCTGGCGAGTTTTACTCTGTGATACTGTTCAGGTGATCTAAGCCTGCCCTTTCTTCTTCTGTGGTCCTTATCCCTCACGTGTATTGCAGTCACTGCGATACTTAGGGGACTTTGTTTCCCATGTAGGAGTCTTTATTTACCCTATGAGTGTTCCGTTAACCTTTGCTTAACATGAGAATAAAGGCCAGTAAAAGAGATCACCACCTGAACACAGAAGCAACCCGTGACTCAGTCTTCTGTCCTAACCTGGTGTCTCCACTCACTTTCTAAAATAATGTCTGCAGTGGGGGTGGGTGAGATGGTGAAAAAGGGTCAAAAAGGACAAATTTCTAGTTATAAAATAAGTCACTAGGATGCCATGTACAGCATGGTGACTATAGTTAATAATATTCTATTTGAAAGTTGCTGAGAGAGTAGATCTTGAAAGTTCTCACCACAAGAAAAAAAAAAAGTTTTGTAACTATGCATGGTAATGGATGTTAACTAGACTTATTATGGTGATCATTTTGCAAAATATGTAAATATCAAATTATTACATTGTAAACCTGAAACTATAATGTATCAACTATATATCAATAAAATAAGAGAAAAAAGGAGTAAGAATGGGTGCCTTTAACTGACAGCACTCTTCGCCCTTGAATCTGATTCACTCACGGGTTATCTTGACCCTCCCGTGGACCCTGGTGTCAGTCTTCTAATTTTTGGTTTCTAGACCAGGCACATCTTTACAGACTATGCTGAATAAAAATACCTCCATCTGTGTAAACTGAACAGTGACGTCCTTTTATAGCCAGCATTTTCTCAGAGTCACGTTATTGACATGGGCTACCATTCTGGTTCAGCCGTCAACCCCAGTTACGAGGGGGCCAGCTTCCTTTAAACACAGAAACACTGCTGGAATGAACCTCAGAGACAAAAAATCATCATCTTTCCTCCCTATTTTATGAAGAATGATTGAACTGAGACCCAGAGAAGGGCACTAACTTTAGTTTTCACATTATGACACATCATGACACAATTAGATCTAGACCCAGGTATCCTTGATATGAGTCCTAAGTGCCATTGCGGGAATATCGCAGCATCTCTCTTTGCTGTTTTATTTTTCTTTCTCTTTTATGCATTGTGGATACCAGAACAAGCCCAAGTAGCAGGGCTCTTTCCATGGCCAAACACCCAGGCCCTCATTTGGCATCCCACCCCACACCCTCGTACCTCTCCCTCTTTCAGCAAGTGAGAAAGAAAGGAAAGAAGCTGCTCTTCCTCTTTTCCTCTTTTCACCAGCACATCTAAGCTTAGACTCAGGATAATATCCCCCCAATACACACACACACACACACACACACACAAACACAAACACATACATCTTGATGTAAACTAGGACTTGAGATCTAATGGGTAGCCCATGCAATACAGTCACACACAGGAAAAAAAAAATCTGCTACATGTGTTTTGAAGGGAAAACATTAATCTCTCACCTGTTTTAATGAGATTCAAGACTGTGTGGACAGCTAAATTCACATCACCCACTTCTCCAAGAGCACTTGCTGTGATCTGTATTTAATTTCTATTTAATATGCCAGCACCTGTTGCCTTCCTTTTTGCAAATGATAAGTTATTTTCCCCTCTTCCAATTCTAAGTCCATGACCTTTATATTAACTCGGAGGAAGTGGGGGCAACCTCACACACTGACACTTCATGTCTGGCATAAACACCTTTGGATCAAATGTCTCCGCCGCCTGAAATGCCAAGGAAGCCTTTGGGCACCTCTGAACTTTCAGGGTCAGGAGGTTGCAATAAGGGTGACGGCCCTGCAGCCCAGCCCTACTGGTGACGTGTATAACTGAGGCTGAGATCACTTTTGTCCCCTGAACATCCTGCCCAGATAGTCAGCCTCTTAAGCTTTAGTGAAAGATAATTTAACGTCCGGCTTCAGACATACATTGTTAAAAGAATCTCCACCCCCTGTCACTCAGAAGCCCCCGCTGATAGATTTATGTGACTTCAGCTCAGAGGAGGACATGAAGCCAGAGCTGTTGACACTGCGGCACCTGTGTGACTTGCTTTTAGACACAATTCTTTGCTGACAACTAACGAAAAAGAGCTTCCCTCTAATAAGGGAAAAAGGAAGGAAATCCTTCTTGGCTTTAAGATTGGAGCCAGAAATACATTTGTATACTATTTAAGAGAAGTCAGCCAATTCATTTCAATAACCACATATTGAAACCTTAGCAGAAGTTACACAGTATGCTAGGATCTGGGGTCAGAAAGATGATTGAGACCCAGTTTCCTGACTTTAAGAAGTTCCATGTAATTGGGAAGGTCACGGCTTCAACACTGAGGCTCTGGAAACAGCCCACTGAAGTCTCCTCTCTCTCTGCGTGTCACATGGGTTTTCACTGTCCTGTGTGTTGTACTGCTCCCCTGGAAGGCTCCAGACTATTCCCATCCCCTCCACCTATCAAGACTCTGGGATTTATTCATTTCTTCAGCATATATTTATTACATCCAGTAACTAAACACAGGGTGTACAGAGATGAGCAGAGCACACATGGCTTCTCTCTTACGGCACTTTTGTTCTAGTGGGTGGAGACACATCATGAACAAGCAAGTAAATGAATAATATAACTTCAAATAATGCTATGAAAAACATTTAGAGGTGTGAGACAATAGACAGTAACTGAAATGAGTTAAATTAGACAAAATGGTCAAAATGGGTTCTCAGGAAGGTGACATTTTGATAAAAACCTAGACTATGAGAAGCTGGACATATGGAGATCTGAGGTTTAAAACTTTTTAAGCAGAAAAATCTATGCGTATAAAGGCCTTGAGTGAGGGACTGAGCTGAGTTATCTGAGGGACAGATTGATGGCCAGTGGAAGTGAGAATCTACAAGCTCATTAAGCAAAACAGAAAATGTAAGCGATGAATTCTGAGAGGGCAGCAGGAGCACATCAGGTGGAACTTCTGAGCTGTGGTGAAGATTCTGGATGATTAATTACGCATCTGCAGTGCCACCGGATGTTTGTAAGTAGTGGAGGGAGGGCAATGCTGTATGTTTAAAGACATCACAGTGGCTACTGTGTAATAAGTAACTTCTACCCATGCTTCTTACTGCATGATCTCCAGATCTCTGTGTCTCAGGTAAGCCTCCATCTGTAGTCTTCAGGTTATGTATCACACGGGTATATGTCACACATATGAGAAGATACTATTCACAACATGTAACTTGTCATCTTTAATAACTGCCATCTGTACCAGTGGTGAAGCGTTTCAATATAAAAAATGCCACATATTTACCCTCAGTTTTCATTCAGTAATTTCACAGTCTTTGTGTTTTTTGCTGTTATTTGGGAAAAATATTAGAAATTGATTTTGAATGTTTTATGGCATTTGTTGGATATTTGTTTTGCAAATATTTATTGAATATCCCTGTGTGCTGGGTTCTATTCTAGGTGCTGTTGTTACAGTAGGGAGCCAGATGGTTTGTCTTCATAGAGCTTTCACTCCAGTGAGGCAAGAGAGAGTTTTGGGGGAAAAAACAAGTAATAAAACTTCAGGGGGAGGGTATAGCTCAGTGGTAGAGTGCATGCTTAGCACGCACAAGGTCCTGTGCTCAATACCCACTGCTGCCATTAAAAAAAAAAAACAACCCTAATTACCACCCCTCCCCAAAAAACCCAAATAACTAAAAACAAACAAACAAAAAAACACTTCAGATAGGATCTTGCTACAAAGAAGAACAAGCAGATAAGAGAATGATTAGGGACTGGAAGGATGGAGATCTGATCATAAGGAAAATAAACGTGTAGTTCCTGGTGACATGACTAATGGAAAGAAGTTTCTCTCTGACTTAGTATTTGTGTGATCAGCCATGCTTCTTGCTTTGCTCCCTTCTTACTCAGGTTAACTAGTTGGGAGAAATTCTTTACAGACTTTCAGCTGTGAATGTTTGCATTCATTTATGACTCTTGTTTTCAGGAGAAAAATGAGGATTATATTGCTCAGACGAAAGGTTGAGGAAAGTAAGTTTTCATCTGTCTCAGACACGTATTTTTGTCCTGCTCTAGGTTCCACTGAGATTTGGAAAGCATTTTCATGGATAAGAGAGACAGGAGGTTTAGATCTGCCCTTGGAACCTAGGGTTCTTAGCTGAAAAATCTGAGTCCCTTTTCTCTGAGACAAAATGGGTAATTTCATGAAGGTCACTGTCATTCTCCTCTACCTCCTGGAGAAAATCCTTAACATCAGCTCTAAGGTGCTCTTACAGGAGACTCACTATAGAAACACTCATTTCTTTTCAGTGTGTTTAATTCCCTACTCTGACACGGGCTAGTTAAATGACCTTGCACAAATTGCTTTCTCTCACAAAACTTTTGATTCTCTCTGACAAATTCCCTTTACTTCATCACTCAAACAGGTCTTGAAATCTCATCTCCCACAGGAAGCAGTTCTAATAAATTAGAGAAGAAATGATTAATTCCAATACGTCACTTCCATTGTGACATATTCTATGTCCCTACTAAATGCACGGATTCCTCCCAGTTTACAGCTAATAAAAAGGCACTTTGGTTAAAATTTCATTATTTATCTTAAACTAATTATTTATGTTATCAACCATCTACATGCTTATCTATTCCAAAGATTATATTCTAAAGTGATTGAGTTATCCCTGCATGTTTCAGCTTCATTGAAAACGATCTTTTCCTTCTACCTTTATTCTGCTTAACAAAAGAGCGGTTTTTTTTTTCTTTTTTTTTAAGGAAAACAACTTCTTCTAGACATATCTGAAAATATCAGATGGCCCTGGGTGTCAGTTACGGCCTATGAGAGATTTCTCTGCACACAGGGATTCAATATGGCTTTTACATCTGTATCCTGGTCTTAAGTCCCATGGCTCACACATTGTAAGTGCTCAGTATTACCTGGTCAAATGATTAGTAGCAAAACATCTTAGCACTGCCTAAGAATGCCAAGGCATTGGTTCTAGGAGCTAAGGTTTCCATGGAGTTTGTCATGGCTTTGACAGACTGGTCTCTGGAAAGCTTGTGGAGTAAAGGGACTGGGAATTCTGGAAATCAACTTACCACTGTCTCAGACTCTAATAGGCTGGATGATTTTGGGCAGATCACCTACTCTCCTTAACACTCAGGTGTGTGTGTGTGTTGGGGGGGGTGTATGCATATATATTTAAACATATATGAAATTGAATGAGGTTATCTCTAGAGTAACTTTTAGATATAGTATTATAGGAGTCCATGATTCTATTGATAATGCCTCAAATAAACTAAAGCTTCTCCTGGGGACTATAACTAAAAGTAGGCGATGCTGTGGTCAGAGGTGATGTCGGGGTGATTGTGATCCTTCCCATTGGGGAGATGGTGTAATAGTTATGCTTACAAGTATGTCAAGGAAGGAATTATTTTCTGAGCACTGGCGTGTGCAGTGCAGCAGGGGACTAACAGAGGGCTTCATCCAACTATAGGCTTGCGATAATAGAAGTTTGATGTCAAGCAGGTGACTGGGTCTTTTATTTAGCAAAGAATGTCAAAGAAGGCTACACACATAGAGGGGTGCTGGGAAATACCACTTCTCCTAGTACCATCGCTGCAGCTGTGAATATAATCTGCCTCACACTCAAGAGCCATGAAAGAATTAATGAATGCAAAGTGCTTTTGTGAAGGGGGAAACTTTCTGAGCCTGGTCTCTGCCAGTGAAATGGGCTGACACTAAATAACCTAAAGGTCCCCGAAGCAGGGTGCCATGAGTATTAACATATGTATTACAGTGCATTAACATTAGGAGCAATTAAATGAACTCTGACTGAAACATAACAATGGCTAAATCATCCTCACTAGGCAGAGCAGAAAATCGCACCCAGCTTCTGGGTTTGGGGCAGTGCACAGGATCACAGCGCCTCAGCGTCGATGAGGCAGAGGCAGTACTGAACGAAGGCTGTTGGATTCACAAGATACCCTGGCTCATTTCCAGGGAACACTTGCCTTGCAATTAAACATCAAGAGGGCATTTCTGTACCCCACAGTAACTCAGTGCTGTGGCGTTTATTTATTCCTTTGAAGACACATATAGGAAAAGAGAACAATGTTATCACTTGGGGACATATGGGCAACATCTCAGCTGAATAATAAATTCTCCTCTGTCTTTTCCTTTACATTGCAAGTCTCCACCTTTGAGGGTCTCCCTGCCGCTTGCAGAAGAGGGCGTAGAGAGGTGACACCAGTCGAGTGCTGCCTTGAGCATCCTTCATGTGGATTACAGCATGACTTTACAGGGTAGCAGCGCAAGTCATTATACTGGGGATTCATTAGGGGAAAGAAAACTTCTGTGAGAACTGACATAGCGCATTGTAGTCTCAAGAGCTCCTTCTCGTTCAATGGCCCATACTAATCATTGCCAGGGAGAAATAATCTTTTTTATTTCCTGCTTGAATAATGAAGAACTCCTGAGCCACTCTTGAGGTGTCAAAAGCTCACTGTGTGGTCTTTGTCCTCTTTGGCCACTGATCCCTCCCCTGGACGCCAGTGATTGTGAAGTTACTCTCACCTTCTCCCACTTGAACTTGCACTTGTCCGTCCTCTCTCTTTGGTTAAACAGGAGCTTTGTGTGAGCAAGTCGCTATGGACGTTGCTGCTGCTTCAGTGAAAAGTGTTATGAATAAAGCCGCATTTTCCTGGAGGCTTCTAAAAACAAAACAACTTGTTGGTTTAACAACCATCCTTTCTAAGAGTTTTCTGCATGATTAGGAATATAAGCTTACTGCTTAGAATCTGGGAACTCCCCTGTTTCCTTTAGAAACTGGAACAAAACAAAACGTGTTTTTTTTTTGTTTTGGTTTGGGTTTTTTTTTTTTTTTTGCTGCTTCCTGAAAAATAGCTGCTTGATAAGAAATAAGTACAAATTGTGAGACTACTTCTCAAAGCCTGGCTATTTTGGAGATTCAAAGGCCACAGTCCCAGGCTACATTTTCATCCATGGATTTCCACTTTCCATGTATTGTAATGGAATCTGACATGTAGGAGTTACATATGCTTGTAAATTACAGTCCTCTGTTGTGTTCTCACATTGATAAAGAACAAATTCTTACAGGTAGAGGTTAAGCAGTTGAATCATTAACATCAAGATGGTTAATTCTCAGACTTACCTTCTGAGAATTTATAAATACTGCATTTTTACAGTATGACTCTTATAATACTTCTGTTTTAGTTTTAGTTTTGGTTTGGTTTGGTTTTGGTTTTTAGTGATAATTCTGTCCACGAAAGAAATAATCTTTGGGGAAAATTATGTATGAAATCCTTCTATCTCAAAACATAAGTTATAAATAAGATTTCTTCTTGTTAAAAAAAATCAGAATTCTTTAACAAATATTCATTTTACTCCCACGTTTCCTCCTTTCTCTATCCAGATTCCATCGACCTAGGCCTGACTTTATGTCACCAATGTGACCAGTTAAAATGTGACCAATGTTAAAAATGACTAAAGAGGACAATTAAGTTGATAAAGAGCAAACTTTATTTAACATTTCATGAAGTGGTCTCTATTCCCAAGGGTCCAGAGAACTGCAAACTGTGACAGAAAGCAGGAAACTTTTAAAGGATAAAGAATAAGGAACAAGGGAGAGAAAAATAGAAAATGAATGAGGAACAAGGAAATTAGCATAGTGCCCAGAGCTTGGCTTGGCATCTGGGGATTGGCTGACTGGATTTACTGCCATTTCTGGCCAAGCATGCATAGGGACACAAACGTTACCTAAGTTTCGGTTTGCTAGTACAGCACCCCGAGCAAGAGCAGCTCCATCTTGGGCCTAGACATTTATTCAGCAAATCACATCAGGGTCTCAAACTCTGTAGGGCTCCTGCTTGAGGTTTAAAGCTTTGAAGTCTCTGTCTTGAAATTTTTAATAAGGTTGTCATTGAATTTGTTTGGTGATGAAGTCCAGTGGGGCAAGAACCATGTGCTGGGGATAATGAGGTCTCAGCAACTAGATGGTTCACCTCACATCATCTCTCCCTCTGCCCAGGAAGGATTCTCTATTGCCCCCTCCTAGCTCCTGCTCCCCTTGGCAAGCCACCCGGTGACCACTGCTGCCAGAGATCTGGGCACAGGAACAGGAGTCAAACACATTTTGTGGGCTCCCTGCGCTGGGAGAGCAGTAACCACCTCTGCCCCAGGTCAGCTGTGCATCTGGACTCATTCATTAGGCAACTTGCGATGAAGTCTCCCACCCTACCCAGAAACCAAGAGTGTCCCCGTGCTGAGGTTGCAACCCATTTTGGGTTGCCCATCCACTGAGTGTTGAGATGAAAGTGTGTGGAAAGGGAGATTAAACCACCCCAGGCAGTGTCCCCACATTTTCATGTGGCACTGGACAGGGCAGTAGGCAGCCCTTCCTCTGCGCCCATGATTCTAAGTGTGAGGTCCCATATGACTTTATATCAGTAGATCCAAAGGTCTTGCTCATCGGTTAACAAAAATTTTGCTGAAAGGAGGCAAAAAATGGTTCTAAAGGACTTTGACTATGACCCTCACTCTTCAAAGGCTCTTTCAGAAGTGAGAGAGCGAGCACACAGCCGGTTGGTGACTGCTTCAGTTAGATTTTTTTGGTTCCAGGCGACAGAGAATCGCTGACACCACTACCTCAAGGAAAAGTGAGTCTGTTGTAAGGCATGGATGCGGAAAGCCATCAAAGCCATTGGCAGCCGACACCTTGGGCAACCGCTTCTCTCCCATCACTGCCAGGAGCTCACACGGTCTCTCCAGGGCATCTCCGCTGCTTTCCACACGTCGGCCTCCTCATAACTTTGATTTGTGCATGGCTCACCATGGTCTGCCATAGGCTTCTCTGTCTGCACTGGGACCTAATAAAGGCAGTTCCCACTAATACCTCCTTTGTTATCTGGATAGTTCTGCTTTCGTGCCAGGGCACACCACTGCTGGCTGGTCCTGACTGCAGATTGGCTACTTTTCAGTCAGATTCTCAATCCAGTTACTGCAGCGATGGCCAGGGTATTAGGTAGTAAAATGGGCTGCCTTTTTCATCGAGGGCTGTGGACGGGGCATCTGTGCAGTGGCTCATCTTTCTCCTGCTCCTAAATTGACTCTGTCCCATCTGTTTCCTGTCTCAGTTAGAGAGCCCATCACTCCAGCTACTCAGGGAGACACAAAAGAATGTTCATTCTGTCCCCTTTCCCTGCTGCATCCCTTCTAGTGGCTTAACCTTCCAGCTTCCTCTTTTCACAGTTGGTGATTGATTTCAGAATAAAATACTTCTTAGAATGACATAAAAGACCTTCTGGACCTGGCCCTTAACTATTCTCCAAACTTCTCTGTTGTCCTCACTGTTTCCCACCCTCCAGAATCACTTTTAAACTACTTGCAATTCCTCTTTCTCATCTTCACAATTTCCCACATTCTCCTCTTCCTCCGTAACACAAGCACACTGTTTGCCTTCCTCAGACCGTTTATCACAGGCATTGCTGCTGTTTATTTATGTGATTTTCCAATAGCTTGTGAATTTCTTGAAGGCAGACACCATGTTTCAGCTTTCTGTATCCCCCATATCTAGCAGAGAATTTAGCGTATGATATATATTAAATATAACACATGGGTATTACCATGTGCCCCTATTTTTAAAATTTCAGCGACCTCACATTGCTTTCAGTATGAAGTGCACACTCTTCGGCACCTCTCCCATATCATCTTTTCACGACTTTTCAATATTACGTTTCAACAATAAGGAGATACTTCTGGTTAATCAGTAGGTCTTACTGATTTGTATCTGTTTGCTTTTATAAAGGATGCTGTTCATGCCCAGAATACCTTCCCCTCCTCTTTCCTACACAGGGAACTTCTATTCATTCTCAAATATTTAACTCAGGCATCAGCTTTCTTAGGAAGTCACCGTGTTCTCTCTCCTTCCCTTTCTTGCAGTGTTAGGCTCCTTCTCCTTTAGCATCTCTTAGAATTATTTTCTCCATTATAATACTTTTCGTATTAAAGCAGACTTATTGCTTTTATTGTCTTTTTACATCCTCAGTTTGTAACACAACATATGGTGGGTGCTCAATAAACACTGAAAAAGGGAGAACATAATAAATCTGGAACTAAGTCCTAGATCTCTGTGCTGTTTTTCCAGATAATTTCCATTGCATCATGTCACTTTCCATGAAAACAGTTCTCTCCAAGATAGATCACAGTTATTTCAGCGATACCATCATTGGCCAACACATGCTTAGTTCTGTATTAGATAGGAAACAGATTAACATGCTGTAAGAAAGGCACCTAGAATATAGATAAAGTAAAATTAAACTTTCTTGCTCTCTCACATAACAAGTCTAGAGATGATTGGCCTCGTAAGCTGTTAGGTTTTTGTTTTTTTCTTTTTTCCCCCCACAGCAACCAGTTTTCCAATTATCTGACACCAACCAGGTGACCTACAGTCTGATTCAGTTCTGACACTAACTAACTGGAGTTAGTATCAGACCCCATAGATGAAGGGCTCAGTCCTACAAGACTACCCTCACTTCAGAGGCCAGGCTCAAGTATCAGGTCCCAGGTTACCCCCATTTCTGTTTGACATAGCTACAAATTTGGGGATTCCCGAAACCTCTCCCACAGGTTCGATAATTTGCTGGAGTTCCTCACAAAACTGAAAAAGGCTATACTTACTACTATGGTTTATTATAAAGGCTACAAATGAATATCCAGATGAAGAAGTACATAGGGTGAGGTCCATAAGGGTCCTGAGTACAGGAACCACTGTTCCCACCGACTTGTGATGTGCTGCCCTTCTGGCACATGGGTATGTTTTCAAACCAGGCAGCACCCTGAACCCCACAATTTAAGGATTTTGTGAAGGTTCCATTAACTAGGCACGGTTGATTAAATCATTGGCCACTGGTTATTAATTCAATCTCCAGCCCCTATCCCTTCCCTGGAGGCTGAGGAGTGGGACCGAACGTTCTAAGCTTCTAATTAAGGCTTGGTCTTTCTGGTGACCATCCCCCATCCTAAGCTATCTAGGGGCCTGCCAGGAGTCACCTCACTGGAACAAAAGACACTCTTACCACTTCACTCATCACTCAGCAAATTCCATGGGTTTTAGACGCTCTACGCCAGAAACCAAGGACAAAGACCAAATACATTTCTTATTGTAGTGCAGCTGCAAATGGTCTGTCTGTTCCATGAAGTTATTCAGGTACCCCAATTACTTCTGTCTTACTTCTCCGGTTGCTCTTGGCTACATAGTTGAAGCTGGGTTGCCACTACCAAACCTTAACAGCTGACAGGAAAGGGCAAGAGAGGATATAGGAGATAAGATTGCTTTTCATCTTGTGAAATGGAAGTAACATATATCATGACAGCTCACATTCTACTGGGAAGTCATCTCACTACAAAAACAACTAGGAAATGTAGTCTCAAGCAGGGTTGCATGTGCCCTTCTAGTAAAGTTATTATAAGAAGGAGGGAACCAATCTTAGAAGACAAATAGCAGTATGACTCAAGTTCCTATTTTGAAATTATTTTTACAGCCCAAAGCACTTTATTTTGATGGTCAGTTGGCTTTTCAGAGGCAAATTCTGTGCAGTGTCTATGAATATAGGTTCTGGAACCAGTTCAAACTGAGCTCTAGTTGTTGCTGGGTATGTGGCCTTGGACAAGTTACTTAATCTTTCTAGATTTTTGTTTTCTTATCTGTAAAATGGATATGATGATAATACTCACTTTTTACCTTGAGGAGTAAATAAGTTAATTCAAGAGGAAAGCTTAGTGTGTATCTGGCACAGTGTGAGCTCAGTATCAGTGTCACTGTTTATTCTGTCTATTCCTACAGGTGTTCACACTTATTTTTCTCCTTGTGGATATAAAGAAATATTTATTGAATGAAAGAACAACCTAAGTAGCTGATAAGTATGCTCTCTATATTAAACAACCCCAGAAATAAATATTTTTAATATCCTGTGTTCAGTGTTCATAAATTTCAACCTTTGTTCTCACTTTGAGACTCTCACTTATTACTTTTTATACTAGCACTTTGTCTTCCTCTAGAAGCCTTCTCATTCCGATTTACTGGTTATTGTATCTGTAAGTTTTTCCACCACGTAATTGAACTTATTAAGGCTACATGTGAAATAGAATTAAATAGACTCTGGGAGACCATCTAGGAGACATTTTTATGACATAAAGTAAGCATACATTTCAGTGCCTCATCCTTGAGAATCTTTTGTTATTATTCAAGTATATTTTTATGTTCTGTGTTGATAGATAGCGTCAGCAAATAAGCATCTGTAGAGAAGTAAGCTATGAAGTTTGATATACTCATACACATAGAGACAATTACCAAAAGCCCAATAAAGTCTTGAGATATGAAGTATAAAAAGAATTTTAAAAAACAATTAAGTATTACACCATGTCGAATGAAAATGTATTTTACTCTGAAAAAAAAAACACAAAGCAAACAGAAACATCATCAGACTGGTAAAGATATGCATGGTAAAGTCATCCTCTAGTCTATAGACGGCAAGAAATTAGGGCATGCACTAACAGACACCTTTCTACTTCCTCTGATGCTCGCTGAGTATAAACAGTATCTCTCCTTCTATGTTTGTTTGTTTTTTTTTTAAATCTTCTATTCTTTATTTTGGCCAGGACTAATCCATTTTTTATTCTTTATTCTGCTTTATTGCAATTGGGAAACAAAACACTAATACTGACTCTGTTAGGGAAGACGAAGTTTTAGAAGCAACTAAAATTGAAGTGCACTAAGGGTGTGTGTGTGTGTGTGTGTGTGTGTGTGTGTGTGTGTGGTTTGATATTGCAGTCATAGTTGTTGCCTGCCCAGCCTCCAGCATCTCCCAGACATCCACAAATCAGAGATCCTGGTTATTGAACCTGAACAATTATATGACAGTTGAGTAATGAAACTATAAGTTGTCTTAATTGCTGCTTTTTCTAACTTGTTGAGATAACTATAAATAAAAGACAGTAGCCCTGATTGGATAATATAAAGCCATATCTTTCTTCAGTCTTTTTTGGTGGAAGTCAGTGTATCTGAGTATGAAAATGTGAAGCATTTTAGGATGGGAAAAAAAGGGTGCAACAGCCTGTCACCCCTATGCCATTCATTTTACTCCATTTTCCTCCCAAAAGACACCTCCAGTCATTACACAGGAGCGACTCCTTAGATGGTGATTGAATTCTAAACACTCATCACACACAGGAACAGTCTGCAGATGTAAGGATATCACATTTCTAACTTGATTTCTATGTGTGGCTGAATAATCTTAGCAAAGGGCCACTGGAGCCTGCCTATCCTTTAGTAAAATCTTTGACATTGTAATTAACAACATCATGATAATAAAAAACATTCAGAGATCTTAATACCCATAGTCATCTTTTTTTCTACCTGCCAGTAAAGGACAAAGTTTTGTCCCTTGGTCCCCTTCAAAGATTTTCTTCCTTGCCTTTATGCAATGCGAAGTCCCCTTCCTTCTCTCACTACTGCTGTTACGTAGTAGAGAAATGACACAGAGGTGTTGGTCTGTGACGTTTAAAACTAGAGCCAGGAGACAAACTATGGCATATAGTGCACAAAACAAAAAGGGCAGTCCGTTGGGCCTCAGCAGTATTTGCCGCCTGTGGACAAGGAGCTGGCATTCCCTACACCTCCGGGAGTGCCCGGAGGAAGAACAAGTACCCCGTATCCGCCGGGTTCGTGTTGAGGTTCCCACCACATACCACACACTGCGCTTCTTTATTATGGCTGCTAATTAACCAGCCACAACTGTAAAAAGGGACCGATAGAATTAGGGAAAAATAAACCTTGAGTCATAAAAGCATGCAGTAATTTTCTTCCTTTTCATAGACTCTTAGGCAAAGACAGTTCTTAACAGATGTAGTTTCTTGAAATAAAAAGAAGTACTAATGAAATTTTAAAAAATCAGATTTTAATGTTCTGTACTCACTTTAGTTAACAAACTTTCATATGGAGTAATTTATTATTGTATGTATCATTGAAATGTTTAAAAAAGATAAATCAATTTCTCGCTCTTTTCTCTCTACATATCTACCTCTGTACCTCTGTATCTCTATCTCTGTCTCTATCTCCAGCCACAGCCGGTGTGCACTGTGCATCCTGACTACGCCTTCAGCCACTTACAGTGCCACACCCCAGAGCATGGGATGCAATCATTTTAATTTATTCTACTCTAAACTCTTTTGCATTTATTTTGTGTTCTCATGAGTAGTTTTGGACTCAACTAAGACATGCCAGTGATAGATACCTCTCAAAGGAAACAAAAGGAAAGTACCATGTGAGCTCAAGACTTGAAGCAACTTCAAGGAGAGCGTCAAGGAAGCAGAGTGTGGATGAGAGTGTGAAAGTCAGGGCTGACATTATGAAGGACATCATAACAATCTTGGGGCGGGGAGGACTGACCCACAATACATGAGCTGGAGCTGGAAGACACTAAGCCTGAGGCAAAATCACAACTTCAAGGAATATGAGAACCACAGGTATCACTACTCTGAAATTCAAGAAGGCAAATCCTTAAGATCTTTGAACTAAAAAATCTGAATTTGTGCTCACCCAAGTCAATATGTTCCTGTATTAGTCTACCAGGGCTGCTATAACAAAATGTCATAAACTAGGTGGTTTAAACAACAGAAATTTATTTACTCTCAGTTCTGGAGGCTAGAAGTCTGACACCTGCGTTCCAGCATTGTTGGGTTCTGGTGAGGACTATCTTCCTGATTTGCAAACAAACTCCTTTTCACTGTGTCCTTTCTTCACAGAGGCAGAGTGAGCTTTCTGCTCTCTCTTCCTAGGACACTAATTCTATCAGGGCCCCATCCCTATGACCTTATTTAATGTTAATTACTTCCTTACAGCAAATACTGTCATATTGAAGGTTAGCGCTTCAACATATGAATTTGGGGGGTAGGGGTGGGGCACAGTTCAGTCCCTTTCTGGAAATTTTTCTTGCACTCTCTGACAATATGTGTATATGCAACTGAACTAACAGATTCTTTATTTTGAATAACCAGACAGTCAAGAGTACAATAAGCAGAAACAAAATCCAGACTTTCCTTATCTACACATAGCTGGCAATGTTCAGTTGAGGTTTTTTCCCATTTCATCACTTTGAAATGACTTTTCTCCCTCTATCTTACATCTTTTAAAGTCCTTTGTGATTATATTGGATGCACTCAGATAATTGGGGGAAAATCTCCCAATTTAAAGTCATCTGATTAGAAACCTTAATTTCACCTTAACTTCCTTATCCATGTAACATAACACTGTCACAGGTTCCAGGGATTAGAATGTAGACGTCTTTGGGAGACCATCTTCTTCTTTTCAGCCTACCACAATAGTCGTATAACTATATTAGAACACATAATTTCTTGTACCTGTAATCTAACAAGGTAAAGGACAAGTAAATTAAATCATTAAGTTTGGAACTGGGATTTGACCTAAATAGGGCTATTCTCCTGGGCATTTTAATTTCTGGCTTCCTAAAAATGGACCTTTTAAAATTAGGTAATACTCAGATCCGATTATGGATGTAAATTAAAACACATTTAATCAATGGCACACAACTCAATTGTCTTCCAGTTCTCTTTAGTGTTCAGTCAGCTGGCACTTGCAAGTTTTCAAACAGTTTAATAAAGAGAAACATACGTACTTTGCTATAGGGAATATACTGAATTTGAAATTATGCTTTAATTTATTCCAGTTTCAAACTGTGACAAATTTTAGGAAGTAAATATGAGCAAAGAAATACCCACATTTTTAAACAATGGATTTGGAAATATGAAACTGTTTCTATCACCATCAATGCAATATATCAGTTTTACAAATAATTAGTATTTCACTTATGTTTTGTACAGACAGAATATAGGAAAATGCCGTAATGTTAATTTGATGATCTTGGAAAATGCTCAAATATTAAGTTACTCAAAATAATAATACACTCTTTCCAAATAATATGCAAGCATATATCTTCTTTAATGAAGATATTTACTAAGTGTTTATTATATGCAACATTTGGAAGACTATAAAAATTTATAATTTACATATCTGTATAAGAGAGAATAAAACAAAATTATATAAAATATTACCTTTATATCACCATATATCTTACTTTGAAACAATTAATATAAAACAGAACTTTTTAAAAAATTTTTTGTTGACAATGCAATTTGGTTAATTATGCTAGAGTCTCTTTAAGAGAACATAATAGGTAGTGGAAAAACTTGGTTTTTGTTTCAGTTATTTTAGTTGAATGAATATAACTGATTTGTTCCTTTGGCTTCTGTACACACTCACAGTGATCAAAAGTCAGAGTAAAAAATTAAAGCACAAAAAGAGTCAGTACATGCTTGCTATGTACACACACGCGCACAGCTTGTTCTTTTTATGTTTAAAAAAATCAAGATAACAAAGCCATGTTGTGCAGATATTTCATATTTTGTCCCACATACAAATGCTAAATAAACACTTGCTAAATGAATGAGTAAACAGTTCTCCTCAATGAATTTATTCAATGTATGAAGGTCTTTAAGGTTGCAAAGAAGAGACAGCCTCGGATAGTTTCAATATTGGAATTTATTGAAAAATTACATGGGAGTTTAGGAATAGAAGATTTCATCTTTTAACTATATAGTCAGTCTGGGTTCTAGGGTATCTAACCCTGGATACAGCAAAGCTTCCATGGAGTACTAGATGATTATCTCAAAACCTCATAAGGTATGTCCTGACTTCTATTAACTAAAGTTTTTCTTTACTTCTTTAATATTTATGATGGAAAATTTTAATACACAAAACTAGTTCAGTGACCCTGCACTTCATCACACAGCTACAGGAGTCACCAACTCATTACCGCTCTTGCATCGTTTCTCTTTTAGCCCCACTGGCCCTTACCTCGCTGGATCATTTTGAAGCAAATCCCAGGCATCATGTCATTCCATCTCTATACATCTATAGATGTGTCATAGTTTTAAGTTGGCAGGTTGGATGGATTTTTTGAAAGTGCCTAGTTAAATCAATACTTTTCTCATTTTTTTCACTGGGTTGTCTTTTATTAAATTATAGGACTACATCGTATACTGTATGTATGAGTCCTTTGCTTTTATGTGTTTGTCTGTATATTTAAACAATATCTTCTCCCGCCATGTGTCACTTGAGTTTCTTTATGGTGTATTTTGATAAATAGAATTTCTCATTTTTGTTGTAGTTCATCTTACCAATTTTTGACCTTTATATATTTAGTGATTTTTCTGCCCAGCAGAAGAAAGTTTTGCCTACACCAAAGACATGGGTATTTAACTGTATGTTGCTATGGTCTGAATGTTTGTGTTCCCCCGAAAATTTGTATGTTCAAATCCTGATGCTCCATATGATGCTCTTAAAAGGTGAGATGTTTGAGAAGTGTATAGGTCATGAGCATGGAGCTCACATGAATGAGATTAGTGCTCATGTAAAGGAGACCCCACAGGGCTCCCTACTCCTTTCCACCATGCACGGACACAATGAAAGTCAGCAGTCTGTGACCTTGGAAGAGGGCCATTACCGTAACCTGACTGTGCTTACGCCCTAATCCAGCACTTTCAACCTCCAGAACTGTGAGAAATAAATTTCTGTTGCTTATAAGCTTTCCAGTCTGTGATATTTTGTTATACTAGTCCAAGCAGACTATGACATATGTTACTTTTTAGAAACTTCATTTTTTAACTTTCACATTTGTCTTCAATCTAACCGAAATGTGTATCTGTGTAATATGAGAGATAAGGGCCAAGTGTAACTTTTTATTTGAACATTTAATTGTTCCCACGACGTCTATTGAATGTGATATCCTTCTTCACAAAGTAATGGTGCCATTGTCATTTATTAGGTGACTGTATGTATGTAGCACATCAGTGCTACAATATTTAAATTACTGCAGCTTGATATCTAAAATTGCAAGTTCTCTAGAAATTTTCTACTTTGGGCTTGGTTCTTTGGTTTCATATATGTATGTGTGTGTGTGTGTGTATATATATATATATATATATATGTCAGAGTATACTTTTCAAATTCCACCAAAAATTAAAAAGCAAAAGATTGCTGATCTTTTGATTGTTATTGAAACTATGTATCAGCTTTAAAAAGATATCTTTACAGTAATGAGTCTTCTAATCCAGCAACATATCTCTCCAATTATTGAATTATTCTTAATAATGTTTTGTACTATTTCAGTAGAGATCTCCTCAGAAGAAATTTAACATCACTCATTAGTTTACCCCGTACTATTTTTGATCATTTGATTTCTTTGTAAATAATGTGATTTTTAAATTTTATTTTCTATTTGCTGTTGGTAGATAGAAATACAATTGACATTTGAGTATTAACGCTGTACCTTGTAACTTTGCTAAATTTATTTATTAATTCTAATATTTATCTGTGGACTCTTTTGAATTTTCTGTTTTACAAATAATGATAATTTAATTTTTTCCTCCAAAGCCATATACCTTTTATTTTTTTTCCTTCCTTTATTGCATTGGTTATAATGTCCAGCATGGAATTGAATAAAAGTAGTACTAGCATCTTGATCTTACTCCCAATCTCAGTAAGAAAGCTCTCAGTATCCAATATTAAGTGTGATTGTGTTGAAGGCTTTTGTAGATATTTATCAGATTAAATAATTACTCTACTCCTGGTTTTATTATGAATGGATTATTCACATGATCAATGATGATCATCCTTCTTTCTAGTAATGTGGTGAACTGCATTTCTTTTCCAGTGTTGAGCCAACTTAGCATTCCTGAAATAAACACAACTTGGTCAGAGTATAATCATTTTTTATAATAAAGGATGTGGTTCCCTAATAGTTTATTTATAATCCTTGCTCTATATTTGTAATACCAATTATCTAGTAATGATTTTTTTCTTTACATTTTAGAGATCTTTTGAACTTTTAATATCAAGTTTATACTGCCTTCATAGAATGATTGGAAAGCATTCCTTCCATCTTTATTCCTTGGATCATTTTGTATAATATGGGGTTTTTTTTTGAACATTAGGAGAAGTATCTAAGCCTTAAGTTTTCTCTGTGGAAAGATCTAGAATTAAGGATCAAATTACTTTATAAGATTATTTAGATTTTCTATTTCTATTGGATTCAGTTTTGCTAAGTTGTATTTTCCTATTTCATCTCCATTTTCAAATTTACTGGCATAAAACTTGTTTACAATATCTGTTTATTAATATTTTACTAAGTTTAAGATATCTTACTTGATGTTGCCTTTTTCACTGCTGATACTAGAAATGTATTCCTTCTTTTTTATTTATTACTGATCAGTCTAAATAGATCTGAATTTTTATTAGTGTTGTCAAAAGACCCAGATTTGGTGTTGTTTTCTTCTTACACATTTCTTTCTATTTAGTTTTCTATTTTCTATTTAATTCATACCTGTTCTTTATATTTTTATTATCTGTATTTTACCCTCTCTGGGTTTAGTTTGCTGTTCCTTTGTTATTTCCTTGAGATGGAATTTTAGGTCAAGTGTCAGACTTTTTTCTTTCCCAATCTATGCACTTGGTATTATAGATTTCACTTTAAGTATATCTTTCACTGTATCCCATAGGTTTTCACATTTTTTTCATTATCACATTCATTTCAAATTAAAAGTAATTTCCTGTGTGCTATCAACTTTCGATTACGATTTATTTTAAAATAATACTGTTTCATTTTCAAAAGTTGGGTATTGTTTAGGCTCTTTTAAAATTTAAATTGATTTCTAGTGTAATTCCTGTCTGGTCAAAGAAAATGTTTGAATTTTAAGATTTAGAAAATTTGGGGACCTTACTTTAGGGCTTAACATATTATTTTGGTAACTATTGCAGGTACAGCTAAAGAAACTGTTTATTTGGTCATTGTTGGGTTTAGCGTTCTTTATAAGACAAGGTTAATTTTATTAATCTAGTTTAGATCTTCTATAGCTTTTCTAATATTGTTGTTTGTATATACACCATCAGCTATGAAGAAAGGTTTGTTTTAAAGTCTCATATGCAACATGGATCTTCCATTTCTTCTTTTAGTTCTGTACATTTTTGCTTCATGTACTTTGAAGCTCTGATATTGGGAACATGTATTGCACATTGTGATATCTTTCTTTTTGGGTTGACCCTTTTATTATCATAAAATGTATCTTTACATTTATTGTTAGTCTTCTGAATTTAAACTCAACTTTGGTTTTGGTACAGCTTTACCAGTTTTATTTTGCTTAGTGTGTGTATGCTGTATCTTTTTCTGTACTTCTAATTCCAACTGTTCTTATATTTAAGGTGTTTTACATTTATATTTTGTATGTTCTTATATTTAAGATGTGTCTCTTGTGAGCAGCATATAGTTGGATTTTTTATGAAATTATTGATGGTGTTTAGGGTTAGATTTGCAGTCTCATGATTTGTTTTCTGTTTGCCTCGTCTGTCTTATATTCCCCTTTACTCTTCATTTTGCCTGCTTTTGAACTGAACTATTTTTGTTATGTGACTTTTCCCTTTAAAGAGAAAAGTTAAAGAGAAAATAAAAGTGTTACTTACACACTCCTTTACTATGCTGATTATTGTGTAAAATATAAAAGGTATTTTTGAGTCAGTATAATTATAATTATAAAATCTAATATGAAATAAATTATACATATTTAAATGAATATAAAATATAAAGTCTAATACAAAATATTACTTTCCCACTTTCATTAAAATATTCAACTGTTAAGTTTCTGTAGGTTGCTTCACTCTTTTATCAAAGCAAAAGTATGTTCTCTTCACTAGAGAGTCCACTTCAGTTAAGAATTTTGAACCCTGTGTTGTCATTTAATATATTCTGCTATTCCCTATGTTAATTTTCAGTTAGTAATTGGATCTAGAGGCTTCGTGTACTACAGTCTTTATATTTCTTTATCATGTACACTTCATAAATGGTGGTGTGAATTTCCATTAGATAGTATATGTCTAATCATCTCTCTTTAATGATGAGTCATAATGAGTGGCCTCTGAAGTAATTTCAGACATGCTAATGTATAGAAAATCTTAAAAAAAAAAGATTTAAAAAACATGACATTACAAAATCCCATATACAAAAATTAATAACCTTCACATATACATGCAAATATCAATTTGATCATTTAATGGAGGAAAAGATAGCCTTGCTATAGCAATGAATAAATGGATAGAAAAATAAGTAGATATAAAATACATACATGAAATTTAACAAAATATAAGTTTTTTTCTGGCTGTTTATACGAGTTTGTTTTTCCAACTTTCCAACATAAAAGTTGACTGGAATAAATGGAAATGACATATTGCATTCTTGATTAAGGAATCTCAGTGTTATAAAGATACCAATATCCATATGATAAACTGCAAAATTAAAGCAATTGCAGTATAAACACCATCAGTTTCTCCCTTCCCTTTTGCCTCCCTAAACCTAATAAATTGGTTGTAAAGTTTTCTTGGAAAAACAAACTAGCATGAATAGCCAGGAAAAAACAAAAAAACTGAAAAATAAAAGCAATAGTATGTGAGGCCGTGGGGAGTGAGCGGTGGTTGTCTCTGCAGAGATATTAGAACATATTATAAAACTGCTCCAAATAAAACAGAGTTGCACTGGTTCATGAATTGAAAGGTAAATTAATAGAGCAGAAAAAAGCCCATTTGCATGTGGACCTTTAATATTTGATTTAGATTGGACCTCAAATTTGGGGGGAAAAGATGGAGGTTTCAATAAACAGTATTACTCCAACTAAATAGTTCTGTGGAAAACAATGAAATTGAAACCTGATCATAAATCACCTGTATTTGTTTGTCTGTGTGTGTGTTTAGTGATTAAATCTGTTGGCCATCATCCAATATGTTCTACTAGATGAACTATTGTGTCCGTGACATGACCAGTCTATCTTTTGTATAATCTTACTGAGTTCGTCTAGCTCTGGTGCTGATCCCTACCTCAGTCTGTTGGGATAGATAGATAGATAGATAGATAGATAGATAGATAGATAGATAGATAGACAGACTGACTGATTTACATCCAATTATCAATTTACATGCCATCATAAAATATGTGCAAAAATATTTTTAAAGTCGCTTTCCTTAAAAGATACCTATGTTTATTATAGCCACAACAGCTTCAAGATCTTTTCTTACAGCCATACATTTTAATGAAATTAATGATTATTAATGTAGACTATATGTAATGCACATATTCAAAGGTAGTCATATCACTTATTGTTCAAAAATATTAGTGTTTATTGTTTCAGATTTTCTGTTTCTCATCTAACTGATCTCCTCTCAAGTCACTTGCAATGACTTTCCTTTGCATAGTTCATTTGGCTTAGAATCCGATAAAGTGTTCTGATTTCTTGGTAAGCTCTTGGAATAAGTCTCTGTTGCTATGGGAAGGTATCCAAAATTTATGGATCAGTAATCTAATCCAGACTGGCAACTCCTGTGGAATGAAATGACTTTCCCTTTTACTGTGTTCACTCTCTCACATGGAGCACCTGGTCACAAGCTCTATTCATCACCTCAGTCCAGTCTTCAAAATCACCTTCACAAGCCATGTTTCTGTCTTTTATGTAGCTTCCAATTTTCCATGCTTGTGCTGATAAATTGGATGACATGAATGATTGTGTAAATGCCATTCTGATAGTTTTTGGAGCTCAATTGTCTTCCTTCTGTACCACAGATTCCAGGCTTTCTGAGTAGATAAGATTCAACATAGAATGTTATTTTGTGCCACAGGAAATGGTAAGTCCCATCCCTAATACAATCATGTATATATGGAGGAGTCATTTGGGAACAAATAATGTAATGAATTCCCAAAGAGGCATAACTTCAGAAGGAATAGCATAAATGTTCTTTCAATCATTCTAAAAACATAATGAGAGAAAGGTAGAAGATGTGATAGTACCAGATAAAAACTTGGAAATTTTGAGGTCATGGAAAGATTTTTCAGGGTAATAGATACTTAAATTCTAGTCTCATCTCTTTCACTTTTGTGACTTTGAACCAATAACTTCAATTTAAGTTCCCTGTCTGTATTATTGAAAGACTGGTGCAAGTAACCATTAACAGTCTTTCAAAGTTTGACTTCAGTTAATCTGAACCTTGATACCTTGATATCTATACTTTGATACATAGATAGGACTGAATTTTCAAGCAATTAAACCTAACTACTTTGACATGAGGTACATGGGAGACTCCCTTTCAAAAAACGTCCACCTACTCGATGCTCTAGATCTGAAAATAAATTTGTGACAACTCTTTTTGATCATGAAAGCTGTTAATTTATCAAGGGAAAGGATTTCTCAGGGCTTACCAACCTGTGAATCTAGACTTCTTAGAATAAGTATTGTTCCTAGGGATTGAGTGCAAGAAAAGGACCCAAATGGAGGAGGAAAGTACTTTAAAAAGAGGAAAAAGAAACCTCCTTCTACTTTGAAATCAACCTTAACACAACTTTTTCAATAAATAGTAACCAAACTCCAGGTGAATTTCCAATAGGCATTTCCATTTGGTTCCCACGTGTATGCTAAACAGAAGCCCAGGGAAGAGAAATTCACTTGGTTGAAAGATGACCTGTGAGAGGTGGTATGGAACATTAGCCTTTTTAGATTTCTGAAATTCAGAGATAATTGTATGGTATAAAGTTCCTGCGGTGTTCAGATCAAAACCAGACATTGATAGAAGATATATATGCTGTGGTGAAGGAATATATGTGTTAATACATACAAGTATATTTTACAGAAATATAAAACAAATGGGAGAGTAATGAACAGCCTATTGTGATGTAGTATTTGTGTAGCCATGTATCCTGGCATTTCTGTAGCCATGTATCCTGGCATTCCTACATACATGTCAACAAAGTTATGAGAAAAAGCTGTAGAATATTGAACATGCATGCGTGCTTGTAATGTAGTAAAATCCAAAGGAGGCATAACTTCAGGAAAATAGTAGATATGATCCTCCAATAATTCTAGATAATTTACTGATAAGAGGCAGTGGTTGTGATTATATAACCAAAAACCTTCAAAGTTCTGGAGTCCAAGGAACATTCTCAGGGTAGTACAGAATGATTGTAAAACCTCATCCTGCAAGGAGCAGGTAGCATTTGACCTCCTGAAATTAGCACCAGTGTCACAAAGATGTGAGCTGAAGGTGGGGAATAATAAATAAATAAGTAAAGGCCCTAGCCAGCTCCAATGGCAGGGGGATCATTTTTACAGGCAGAAAATAATTATCCGGCTGGAAGTTAGCCAGAACACCAGAGAGTGAGCATCCTTATCCCATCTCAAAATTCTGCGGGATTTTTAATGAACACAAATGGTCATGACCTTGAGTTACATGCTCCATCCACAATAAGAACTTCTTAACAGCAATGTTAGGGTGTTCCCTCCCTTGACCCCTGCTGCAGGGCGCTGATTTAGAAACAAGAATTAAGAAGTCTGTGAGCGCTAGGAGGATAATGAGGACCCCTGCAAAAATTAGTCAGTTCAATTAAATGACAAATTTTACAGAATAGTAACAGTAGTGTTTTGGCGGCCAGTAGCAAACTGCAAAACTGCTTAACAAATTTCTACAAAGGAATTTCATATCTAAATGACAAAGTGGAGATCATCTATAAGGGCTAAATACTGCTTCTGCTGCCATTTGGAACAGCTCTCCTATCCTCCCCAACACTAGTTTTACTTTTGTTCATTAGTCATGGTTTCCTTGTCTTGGACTAATTTTGCACACATGTATTTGATTTGCAGTGAATGGATGACAGATTAGCCAGATTGCAAATCATAATTCAGCAGAGAGCCATGTAATGTAAATCACATAGCCCAGCATCCACTTCTGTTTGCCAAGACAGCATTCTTGGAAGTTGCCAGATAAAATGATAGCCCTCAGTTTGAATACCAAGCATCATTTGTGAGATGGTAGACTTTTTGAGAGCTTCTTAACAGGAACAAAGCTCTGATTTTGTGGCTGTAGCCCACAAATTGCCAAAAAGATAAGGCCTCTAGGAGGACATTTCTATAATGGGATCACAAGGCAGAAATGGGAAAGTATCACTTTTTTTTTTTGCATGCTCTTTTTTATTTTTTAATTAAAGTGTAGTCAGGTATAGTGTGTCAATTTCTGGTGTACAGTGTAATGTCCCAGTCATGTATATAAATATACATATATTCATTTTCACATTATTTTTCATTAAAGGTTATTACAAGATATTGAATATAGTTCCCTGTGCTATACAGAAGAAATCTGTTTTTTTAATCTATTTTTATATATAGTGGCTAACATTTGCAAATCTCAAACTCCTAAATGTATCGCTTCCCACCCCCTTTCCCCTGGTAGCCATAAGATGGTTTACTATATCTGTGAGTCTGTTTCTATTTTGTAGGTGAGTTTATTAGTATCACTTTTGATCACTTACTCTGTGCCAGACCTTGTACTAGGAATTTTGCACATAGTACTTCATTAAGTTTTCTCAATAATGGAATGGGTACTATTAATGTCATTTAACACATGAAGTGAAGGGATATTATTTCTGTGCAGGAATCCGAGCAACTAACACCTCTGTCTCCACTTCCCTAAGCTTCTTTGCAATTAAAAGGACAAAACACACACACACACACACACACACACACACACCCTAGGCTATAAGTTCATGCTGTTTATATAGATCTGGGAAGAGAAACATTATGGCATGAATATTCCATATAATCATATTATATCTATTGTAAAACCATGGCAATTAAATTTTAGTTTATATGCCTAACTTCAGAGGATGATGTTGGATAAATGTGCCAGGCATTTATTTTCCTGTTTCCTCTGAGATGCATTCCTCATACGTCATGGGTTGCACTCTATTGAAGGGAGCCAGTCTTTCAAACTACTTGCCAGGTTCACTTGCTTCTGAGAGAGTTCAGACAAGACCTTGAAGGGCCGGGTAAATACAAAAGCAGGGCACGTCTCCTCTTCTCTCCGCCTCAAGCAGTGGGCAGTGGCTTTGTTCCTCCCTGCCTTCGGCTCCTACCAAAATTCTCCCTCCTCCCTGGTCCCAGATGATACTATCAGTTACATTATTTTCTTAATTTCATTTTGTGTGTTTGTACTTGTTATGTCTTGCTTATGGAATGACCTGTTATCATCATAAAATATCCTCCTTTGTACCTATTAAAATTTTTGTAGTAAAATCTGTTTTGTCTGATATTAATCATGCCCATCCAGATCTCTTTGGTCATTGTTTGTATAGAACTTTTTTTTTTTCTTTTTTCTTACTTTTCTTTCAACATATTTGTTTCTTTGAATCTGAAGTGTGTTTCTTGTAGGTAGCATATGGTTACATCATTTTTAAAACTGTTCTGCAAATTGCTTCCTTTTGATTAGCAGATTAATGTGTTCAATCCATTTATATTTAATGCAATTACTGGTAAGGTAGGATTTACGTCTGCCATTTTACTATTATTTTCTATATATCTTAGGTCTTTGTTTCTCTCTTCCTCCATTACTGCCTTATTTTGTGTTAAATAGATCTTTTCTAGTGTATCATTTTAATCATATTACAGTTTTTTGCTGTGTTTTTTAGTTATTTTCTTAATAGTTACCCTAGAGGTTAAACTTATCATTTTAAAGCAACCTAGTTTGGATTTGGATTAGTGCTAACTTTGTTTCACTAGGACCTTGTTCTGTAATACATCCATTTCCCCCACCCTCTTTTGTCCACATATATATATAAATATATATATAATATATACATATATAATATGTATATGGTATATGTCTATGTGTGTATTTTTACTGCTTCCATGCTGTATTAGTAGTTGGAAACAAACCTAACAAACTAGAGGTGATGACATCCCAGAAACCCAAGAGATGGGGAAAATAGTTTTGCATTTTGTCCCTTTTTAAAAAAAATTAAATGCAAATTAGCAAAAATGGATTAAAAAAGAAAAAGCGAAAACTCCAGATGTCAGTAGGGAGAGGTTGGGGACCCAGGGGAGCCATAGGCCCCCTGCACCACAGTCTTCCTTGAATAAATGCTCCTCAATCTTGCAAGCACTTGCTAATTTACAGAGTTCTGAAGAAGCTGATGATCACATGTTTTATGCTAGTGTTTTCGTTGCTTTTTCACACGAGAAGATTTGTGGAGAGCCTCACTCTGCCCTTCTGAAAGTCCTACCCCTAGAGACATTTTCAGGGAAAATTTAATGTAACTTCTTGTACGTGTGTAAAGGTAGTTGTTAGGAGCCAGTACAATGTGAGTCACAAATACAAGCTACGTATTTTAATTTAAATATTTAGTGGTGATACTAACATAAGTAAAGAGAAACAGGTGAACTTAATTTTTATAAGTTATTTATCCCTGTATAGCCAGTGTTATCAGTTCAACATGCAATCATTAGAAAACTTACAGATACTTTATATTCCTTTTTCATACTATCTTTGAAAGCTGATGTGTGTTTTACCTTATAATTCAGTTCAGACTAGCCATATCTACAGTACTCAAGAGCCACATAAAGCTGGTGGCTACCATATTTTAGAACAAGACTGCTTGGATTAATCACTCTTCTGCCACTTGCAAGCTGAATTACCTTTGCTGTTTACTTATTTATGTCTCATTTAAATTTTCTCAACTTGCAAAGTATGAACTAAAAATGACTTCTGCTTTACAGTTTGCTTGTCAGACTAGGGCTTGTTGGCCAAGCCTAACTCACTGCACATGTTGGTAAATGCAGGCGTATTGGAATTCAGCCGTACTCACTCACTTATGCATTTCCTAGGGCTGCATTTGAGTGACAATGGCAGAAATGAATAGTTGACACAGAGACGATGTGGCCTACAAACCCTAAAATATTTATTATCTATGGCCCTTTATATAAATAGTGTGCTGGCTCTTGCTTTATATAGTTGGAAGGAATAAATTATTTAACACGTGTAAAATACTTATAATAGAGGCTAACATATAAATATTTCTCATGTATTAGCTAAAATTTTTAGGAATAGACACAGCCCAAAGGGAAACATATCTGCTAATTCTTTGCAGTTTTCTCTGAAAATACTGCAAATAACAGAAAAGAACATGTTTTCCCAATTACCATAGTTAGCCAAAGCATGTTATTCTTAGCTTTTCAAGAATTTGGGAATAAAAACAGATACAATAATTTTTATTTGGGGGCACAATAATCCTCATTATGTAAAGCATATTAAGAAACTGTATTATACCAATACATTCCAAATTATGATTCTCTACCTAAA
Source organism: Camelus dromedarius (assembly GCF_036321535.1). Lineage (NCBI taxonomy): Eukaryota > Metazoa > Chordata > Mammalia > Artiodactyla > Camelidae > Camelus > Camelus dromedarius. The sequence continues at coordinate 74,000,410 of NC_087437.1, read as the reverse complement.
ACAATTTTTTGGCGTTTTCTTCACACCTGATTTTTTGCAATGATAAAATGAAAGGTTAGCTATAGGAGCATCTTATCAAAATTATCCACCCAAATCCTTGACCCATGAGATCTTACATATGGGTAAGCCAATGGAATATTCCTATGTTATCTCGAATGTTGCCCAGTATGCCATCAGGTTGTTGTCTAAGCTAATAGTCCCCTCACAACAGCCTGTTCTTTAAGAAGGAGGAAGTGTCCAGAGAAAATGTGTCATGAGGGAATTTCCAGTCTTGATCCCATGTGGTTCCTATAGTCATGAACTCCCAGTAGTTGTTAGGCACAGAAGATAACCTGTTTAGCTAAAATAAACATATAACAAATTGCATGTTAGAACAATATTGGCAAAAAGCTACTGCCTTTCTCCTTCTCAGTAGGACAATTTATTTTTAATTAAGTTCAAAGCTGTTGAAAAACTTAATTGAAGTCCATTTGGTTGTTTGTATCCTCTCATTCCCTTTCTGCCACATATATACAACGTTTAACCAGCGTCATGGAGTATTTACTTTGCTTGATGCTGTGGGCACACAGAAATTAACCTTGTTTTCTAGGATTTAACATTAAACAACTTAGTAAAATACAAAGCCAGATGGAATCAGTACCAAGTCAAAGCAGTCACGTTGTGCTGTGGGACAACAGAAGGAAAAGAGGCCAGTCTGACTGACAGGTCCTGAAAATGCTGTGTGGGCATGATGCCCTTTGATTTGAGCTTTGACTGATGACTTGGCATTTCCTGGCTTCAAACAATCCCAGGTGAATGAAATCTTAAGAAAACTGTATCAATGTGTAATACACCCAGGAAAAGGCCATGAGTTTAGTATGAATGAGCTATGGACTAGGCAAAGACAGGTAACAGTTAATGAGTTTAAAGAAATAAGAAAAGGCTTGTCTGTGGAGTATGTCTCATGCTGTATTAAGGAGTTTTGACGATAGACTGTATGAAAACAGGAATCAAGAACAAGTTTTAAGATAGGAATAGAATATATTTAAATCCTTAGTGAGTTCTCCCCAGTGGGTAATAAAAGGAAGAAAATGTACATACTGACCTCTTGGGAGAAGTAAATTTCTCTTTACTCCATCTTTGGGTCTTAGTAAGAGGCACTAATATTTCTGTATTTTTAGGAAAGAGGAGAATTTCTGAGTCTTCATGGGAATAAACTCTCAACCTTTACTTTTCTACTTAATACTCTCTATCACAGTTCTCTTTTTGGGTCTTTGTCCCATGAAGCTGGCACAATAAGACGAGCTGAGGCGACCTAGTACGGGAAGCCTGGACCTCTTGCTCTGGGGCTTGGGGAAAAACAGGCTCCTCTTTCCTTGTCCTGTTTGTTCTTAGATTTATTGGAAGAGCTAGTATTTCAATGTGGGCTTAGAAAAGAGTTTCTCAAACTCACCATTATTGATATTTTGGCCAGATAATTCTTTGCCATGGGGAGGATGTCATATGCATTATAGGATGTTTAGCAACATCCATGACTTCTATCCACTAGATACCCTAGTTGTGATAGTGAAAAATGTCTCCAGACGTTGCCAAATATCCCTTGGAGAAGGAAGAATTGTTCCCAGCTGAGAACCACTGGCTTCGCAATGGAAGACGAGAAGGAGGCTTTCAGGCTGCTGGGTTCTGAGTATTGTGCTAGTCTCACACAAACGAAAGAATGTTGATGGCACTACGATCTGATGAAGTCCCCAAAGCACATGCATTCGTAAACGTGAGTTTTAAACTTACAATGAAGATTACAAATCGTCCGAGAGCATCCCTTCTTTCAGTTCCCATTAGAAACCTTACACTAAGTAATCCTTCCAGGGTCAGATGTTGAGAATGCTAAGGTCATAGGTCTTTGCCAAATATGATAATCTTATTTCAATCCAACTTACAATTTTAACTCTTTTTTTTCAACAATACATCAGACTTACAGTTTAAGTTTCTAACTCCCAGTCGCCAAAATAAATAAATAAATAAATAAAATTGGAAAGAATTCTCACTTACCAATAAATTTTCAAGCTGAACTGAGAGAAAATGCAGATTTTAGCTTATGGCATAGAAGGGCTGTTCCTCCTAAATGAGAGGACGATAAGAAATGTAAAAACCCTGGATATAAGGCATCTCAGGAAATGGCTTTCTGAGGGAAACAAGGTAGTATTTTTATCCTCCTGACCCGTCTAAAGCTATTTTCTGTCTTTTACCTTCAGAGAGAGAGAGAGAGAAAGAGAAAGAGAGAGAACTGTAGAAAATAAGATAACTGAATAGAATTAGGCTAATTCAAGGTACAAATAATGCTCCTTGGGGATGAGGGAGGGTACTGTGTAGATAAGAGCCCAGTTATCTGGGTATGATGAGAGTTATATTATTTAATGTGCAAATATAAGCTCAAAGTTTATGTTTTCATAGTTCTGCATATCAGCAAGCCAACCTTAGGAGTAGGAGATGTCATGTCATTATAGCAGAAGCAGGTTAGACATTTAGAATTGAATGGGCTGCTGTGCACAAGACCAGCTTCCACTGGTAGATTTCAAAAGGCGATTTGGCCATGACACACCTTCACAGAAAGCTGGCCCGGGGTCAAGCTGTACATCCTGTATGGTACAAATGCTGAGCTTAGGAAATCTCACTTTATCCAAAGTCAAGCTAGCGTCATAAAAGATTGAATGGAACACAGGAAAGAAGAATAAAGCATACAGTGAAATTGAATGCAGAACATGCTGCTGAAAATGACCTAATGCATGATTCATAACATTATGTGACTACTTCAATAGAATTCAGTGAGATGGGGCCTCTAAAAATTAATGCAGGAATCCACTTGACGAGAAAAGACTAAGCTGAAAAGACAACAAAATAAGAAGGAAACTGGATGTATCAGAAAGGGTGATAGCCTAGATAAAACAGAATATCACTGGGGGTTCCAGTTTCTGCTTAGGATGCAGAAATCTGGAAAGAACATCATTCCCACCTTAAAGGCATGAAAAACCTGGCTACAATATAAAATCATGTGTTTGTAAAGACTTGATATTACGTCATAACCAAATACCCCGACATCTGTGTAAAGACAGTGTCTTTAAGGAGAGACGGAATACAAGCGCTGGCCTGATGGGCGAAAGGCGTGGGGAGAAGAAAAAGCCACCGTAAAAGCAGTAAGAGCTAAACTAAAATGTCTAAACTCTTTCTGAAAAGCCAAGAACGATCCACCGTGAGTGATTGGAACCCCTAGAAGCTGCAGACACAAGGAGTGTTTGCACCTGGTCACAGACTCTGCTGCACAGGCCCCCACCAGGCAGTCACAAGAGAGATGGGGGTTGTGATGGAAGACAGGAGGAAGCATTTCCCTGCAGGAAAGCAAGCCTGTCATCCCTGGGGGCACAGGAAAAGCCCACTGTGGCTGGGGGAGGGAAACTGAAAAAAAAAAAAAAAAAAACTTTTATCCCTAAGGAAGTGGAGAAGCAGGGTTATGAAATTTATACAGAAAGATAAAGATGCCAGAATAGGCAGAACAACTTTAAAGAACAAAAAATGGAGCTTTCAGGTCTACTTGGTATCAAAGTTTATCGTAAGGCAACATTACTCAAGACAATGTGGTGTTGGTAAAGAGCTAGACACATAGATTAGAATAAAATGGAAAACCCAGAAATCAACCCACACAGAGAGCGTTAATTTCCAACAAAGTCTCAGATTCACTAGAGAAAGGCTAGTCTACAAGCTGTAGCTGCTACTCCCACTGCCAGGCTTACTCCCCAACATGAACTGCTGGCTGATTTGCACTGTGGTAAGCCAGTTACATGAGTCATTTCACTTAAGCTTCACGCTAGGTCTGTGCTGATGTTACTAGTGTTATCTTCATTTAATAGATGAGAAAACTAAAGTTTAGAAAGGCCATATTACATGATAAAGTCATAAAAATAGTAATTGTCACAGTTAGAAAATACATAGACATATATTCTTACTAAGAATTGAAAGAAAGGAAAAGGTTTTAAGAAAGATGGTCATGGTTCATTTAGCACTGAAATTGGTAATATTTTAGCAAATTTCACCCCCAAACTGATTTTAAACTTAAAAATAAATTTTATAATGGAAAATATCTAATATAAAATGTACTAACTGTAATAAACGCTCAAAAATGGTAATAGAAAATAAATACCCACTCCAAATTAAAATCCACTTTCTCTAGTTTAGACTGTGATTTTATATGTTTAGTATATATTTCTAGTGGAGTTAATTTCCTCTGTAGTACTTGTCCACTTCACATTTTTCCTAGCTGTCTCCTCATTTACTTTTTTCAAATTACTGTTTAAAAAACTTATCAAGTTCCAGATCAATAGCTCATTGAGATTTTTATTGGAAGTATATTTAATTAATTATTAAATGTGGGAAGCGTTGGCCTTTTTATTTGGTGTTTCCATTTGTGTGTCTCTCACAGTTCTATTGCTGATATTCCTTGTGTTTTCTATTTTTTTTATAATTTATAATAACATTTTATAATAATGTTTTAATTATTGTTGTCATTGAAAAAATTTTATATCATAATTCCTATGCTGTTACAGAAGTATTACTGCATTAACTATCTCTAGAAAAATGTTTTCATTATTAAAATATTTCAGTGTTGTGTTTCAATAGCACATTGTTTTATTTTATTTAACCATAAAGTCGACAACCAAGAACCAGCATGTGATGATGACATTTGAGCTTACGCTGACTGTTGGCTGAATTCTGTGATACTCCTTTTGTCTTATTAGTTCATTTGTAAAGTGGCTCCAAAATTCCACTTAGGAAATTCCCTGAGGCCTTCATTTTCATCATCTTTCTACATTGTACACATGGCATAAATGCAATATATTTAAATGCAAATTCAGCTGCCTTATTTTGAGCACCTGCCATAGCCTAGATTCTGTGATAAGCTCTCATACACATACAGTCTTAATTATGCTTCCCAACACCATAAGATACGTATTATTTAAACCATTTTTCAGTGAGAACACATTTTAAATTCCTAAAGAAAGATAATGAGTATGTTTTAAATTCTGGGAAAACTTCCTCCATGTCTTACAGAGTACTTACGAACATACATAAAACCACTTTTTGAAACATTTTCCGAGTGTGTGACTTTTACATTGTTTCAGGTGGATTTCTTAGATTGGCTTTTGTGTGGCCTTTGTATACTAAGCAACATGTTCTTCAAATTATCCCTCACATAAAGCAGTGGCGTTTTCTCTCAACAGCATTAGGTCACTGAGAGAGAAAACCACAGTCCACGGAAGTACTTATAAGACTGCAAAGGAAGTTCTGTCAAACGAAGTGTGACCTTTGAAAAGCTCGAATATCTAAGCTTTCATCCGGAAAACAGAGTAGATGAAATGCACGCTGAGGTGGTGAGTTGAGTCCCGGGAAAGGAGGGTAAGTCAGGGTCTCCTGTCCCTGCCAAAGGCATGCTTATGGAGCTGTTCCCCGTCTTTTAATATTTTGCAGTTTTCAGGGGCATTGATCTTTACCCCAAAATGAGGTCACTTAACGGCTGTTTATCTAGTCACCCAGATTCAAATACAGATGTCTTTGAAAGAAGATACATCTTGCCTCATTTTGCGACGGGGTAGCTGCAGCCAGACTTTGAAAACCTCCAGCTCTAAGCCACTTTCACAAGGCTACCAACTGCTCCTTCAGAATGGGATTCCTGTTTCTTCTGAAGAGTGGAGTTTGGGGACTGAGCAGCAATCACTAAAGAGAATTACCATGGTTCCACTGCTGAGAGCCAATTGTGTAGGTATAGAGTGAGTGTGTAAATGCGTGTGTGCGTGTGTGTGTGAGAGAGAGAGGGGAAGAGACAGACCGAGATCAAGAGGAGAGAGAGAATAAGATAGTGATTGGGTTCAGTGATTTATGCAACTATAGTTAAGAATTACAAGCTTTGCATCATTAAGTCAACTTTTGCCATCTAGAATGAAACTGATTATTTTAAGCTATCCAAACAGAAAATATCTTTCTTCAGTGTGTTTACTCATGCTTAAAGAATAATTGACAAAAAGACACTACATGTGATCAATAAGGCCCATGAATAAAGAAAGATTATTCATTCATTCACTCCTTTATTTAATGATGCAACCAATGGTTTGAACATCAGTGAAATACAAAGCATGATGTTATTGTCCATTCAGTATGAACATGACAGGAGGTCAGACACTAAACAAACAATCCAAAAATGAATTATGCATTTGCAATTTTGGTAAAAGTCATACAGAGGAGAAAAACACGGGAACCTGTTACAGGAGGCATCTTTTATTCCCTCTTAATAACTCGTGTGTGTGTGTATGTGTGTGTGTGTGTGTGTGTGTGTAATCCTAGGCTCCCATCCATAACAGGCATCTTGTTTACTATGCAGGGGTGTGGGATCTGGCATGTTGGAGGAAAGAGCAGAAAAAAAAAATATCAGCTTGTTTCTTTTTTTTCACTTCTTGGATTATTCAGTGTTATTTCTTGTGCTATTAAGTGTCAGATGATTAAGAACTACTTTAAGTTTTGGAATCTCTAGCAAAATTCCCCAATTTAGTATGTCACCTGGCAGTTAGTCAATGATCTCGCTAACTTGGGATGCAGTTATTAAAAATAAATAGAAACTGTGGTGAATGGGGATTAAGAGGCACAAACTACTAGGTATAAAATAAATAAGTTACAAAGATGTAATATACAGCACAGGGAATAGAGTCAATATTTTATAAACTTGGAACATAATCTATAAAAATATCAAGTTACTATGTCATACACCTGAAACTAATATAATATTGTAAGTCAACTATACTTCAATAAAAAAATTAAAATGGAAGATAAATAGAAACTGTGAAACAACTCATCTTTGTCCTGTTTCTGGAGAATAATCTGGAGGCTCCATGGTCACACTCTACCTACCCTCCCTTAGGACGACTGACAGTAGAATGGTCTCTGTGGTCTGTCATCTCAGAGTGAGTGGCCTGTTACACTGCTTACAGGACCATGGCATTTAGAACAATGGGCAAAGTGATTCTGTATGTTACATGTAATTTGGGTGTGCTGTTTTAGGTTGTACACATCTATGTGGGTTGCTTAAAATGCTGAAGTAAGTCTAAGTAGAAGTATTTATCAGGAGGGACCTAAGAGGTAAATAAATACTACCTTTTTTCCCTGAAAAAAAAAAAAAAAAAGACCCTGGAAATTAGACAGATTAAATGACAGGCTTGATGTCAAAATTGTGTTATTCACAATGGCAACTTGATTTTTTGGTTTGTTTTTTGTTTTCAAGCTAAATAACTCAGTCCTTTTCAGCATTTCTCACTGGATTTCTTCAATTCCCTTACTAATTCAACAACATTCTTTAATAAGAACAAAATATTAACTTATAAAATAAAAATAAGTAAGGAGAAGCAAGCATTCTGTTGGAAATTATCAATGTTGCTTGCTGTTTTTCTTCTTCCTGCTTCTCGGGATTCGGCCATCAAAATTTCCTTTTGGAGAAGTGAATTCTTCAGCTTTTAGCATCTGCTCATTTTCTGAGTGTTGCTGTTCTTGGTTTCATTACAGAGCATTTGGGGAGAGAAGCCTACCTCTGGCCATTAGGCTGTCGCTAGCAGCGTGGTTAGAGACCGTAGATGAAATGTTCTTGTTAACATTACAGCAGCTGCACATTGTACCACTGAAGCCCAAACTGGAAGTCTACAACTCATCCTTCTGGAAAGCACACATGCACATGATTGCCAGAGTGACAGATAACAATCAAATCTCCAACAGCAGATGTCTGGTGGGACGGGGCCGGGAAGGGGCCGGGAAGTGAGAACGGGGCTGTGCCCAGCGATGCTGGGCCGGACGTTGTAGATTAAAAGAAAGCAACTAATCTTTATCTGATTTTGTTTTTCAGTTATTTTGTTACTGTGGCACCGGAGATGAAGACTCGATCTCTCCCATAGGAGCTCTTACAGGATTACATGTTTCCTTTTAAAAGGTCAAATGTCCTTAGAAGTGACCGAACTCAGATACATGTAACAGCTTTAAATTTCGAGTTGCTATCTGTCCCATCCTTGTCGAACCCTTTGAGGATGTCTGCAGCTAGTCTCCCATGGCTGCAAAATGTGATTTGGCCGTTCAGTTACCTTATTTTCCTTCTTATTCAAGTCCATTGCCCTCCTGCTAGTCCCTGTGTATGGATTAAATATAAACCTGAACATTTTTCTGTAATAGATAGTTTCAAAGACTCCCATGAAAATCGATATGTTTTTATAAAACTCTGCCAGACTCCAAACCTACTTTTGGACCTATTTTGCTTTTAAATTCATTCACATGTAACCATTGTTTCCTTTCTTACTCTGTTAATAATTCCCTTAGATTATTTGATGATTGAAAGTATATCGGAGCCTCTTTGAGCATCAGTTTCCTCTATGAATACGAAGTAAAACCTAACTTGTGGATTGACTGTAATATCCTCAGCAGAAATGGGGTGCTCTGTAAATCACAGTGACATCATCACCATCACCACTCTTAACTGCTCACTTCAGGAGCCTGAAGTCTTTGAATTGGCTGTCCAAATGTGCTTTCTTTGTTTCCCACACAAGAAGTAGGATGGTAAACTCAGAGCTTCATTTCAAGTTTGAAATACATCAGTGGAAAACAACATGGCACAGGTATTCTAGGCAGGACCCCTGGAAAGAGAGAGAGCGGCATGATTGTGAACTCTAGTCCCTGTGCTGCGAACTTGAGCCAGATGTGCCGTGCTCTAAACCTCTGTCTCCTACTCTAAGAAAAGAGTACTTGTTATTAATTCACCAAATATTTAAGACTACTACACACAAGCCTGTTCCATGGCCTGAGGATATATGACAAAAATTATCCCTGCCCTCACAGACTTTACTTGGGGAGAAAAGGACAATAAGCAATCAAATGCATGCTTAGTTTCTTTGTTTTTTAACTGAATGCTCTGAAGGAAAGCTACAGGATGCCGTGACAGCATGTGATGAGCACCCATCCCAACCTAGGAGAGCGCTGTGGAATAGAGCAGTGCTTTCTGCAGTATAGTCATGAGGATTAACTGTTACAATGAGGGAGGATTAATGGGGATTAGCTGTTACAAAGGGCTTAGCAAAATGACCTGGCACAGAATAAGGGCTCAGTAATTGTTTGCTATTAAAGCTATGTTTACTGAGGTCCTCATGGATAGTTTGCACAAGAATAAAAACTATAAACTATAAAAGAAAGGTGAGTTAGGTTGCATAACCTGTCCCCTAAGGATTATACAATCCCATGGAAGATGCCATAGGTCATGTAAATATGGGACTAAATACCCACGCAATAAGCTTCCAGCAATTCATACCAAGAAAATTATAAACTTAGTCTGGAGTGGTTGAAAAATGATCCCAGAGGAGGTGGAACTTAATCTAGGCCATAAAAAGGAGCAGTTTTTTTTGTTTTTTTTTTTTTGTTTTTTTTTTTATAGATGGAGAGTAAAGAGAAGGGGTTAATGTTAATGTGGGCCTTCACTATTTCTTGTATAAGTGAGATCAATTTTAATGTGTCACTTGGTAGATGATTCGAAATTGGTGCAGCAGTTCAGTGATGTCCTCAAGGACCAAGATTCTTTCCACACTCCTCCATCATTCTCAGGGTGTTTGAGTTATCTCCCAAACAACAAATAAGTACATAAGTACCTTCGGAGCTGGAGCCAGGGGAAAAGGCTTTTACCTCAGCAGGCTTTTTTAAAAATCAGAGCAGAAAATATTTTCCATAAGCAACGCCGAGTTTTCTTCTCACACACTGTTGTACAAAAGGGACTGCACGCCCATCCCTAAATCAGCATTTGACAAAAAAGAACAAGAGTACCATGAATGGGTTAGATGGGTCACGACTCATCCCTTCAGCAGGGCATCTGGTGTTTAACAACAGCAGAAACAAAAAAGAGCTCTTTTGTCGAAGGGCCCGGGGCACTAACAGCCACACTTCCGTCTTGCTCGTCCTTTGTATGTAAAGTCTTCTCTCCTATTCATGTCTTTCAAGATCCTGAGGAAGAGCTCATTCTCAGTGTATTATGTCCCTGATCCCTATTAGCTGACTCTGCATTTTCTTCTCTAAGAAAGACTTAGAGTTTCTGCTTCTTTATCTATGACCCACAGGCATAATCAGCTAGAATTTCTTCTCAAAGAGCTTTCAGGTGCACGATGTGACATAGGAATAGTCTGAGAGATGAAACACAAGGGTGGAGCCAAGAAAATCTTTTACAGAGGCATGTGATAAAGTCAAGGACAAGAGCTCCCGACCCCTGCAGACTTACAGCCAGAACCTCTCTTGAAGGAGAGGTAATTAAATAGCCTGTATGTCAGGAGGACTGTCATGAGCACAGACTAAAAATTAACAAAATGGGAACCAAAATTTACAGTTGTGTAAAAACATTGGTAATTCACCAGGTATGCAAACTCCTGCCACTTATCACAAATTACCACTCAGTACAGTATTTGGTTGTGCATGTCGTGAAAATATGATTTTGACTGTCTTCTTTGAAAGTCTTTCCATTACAGTAGAAATTCCATACCTCAATGTTTTGTCTTCGTGGTGAGCTGCCTACCTGCCCGGCAAGTCCATCTGTTCACAATGTTAAACGTTTAGAAGGTGTATGTGTAAAAAAGACATGTTATTCCCCTGACCCTTGAAACTGAGGTTCTTCTAGCACAAGACAGCATATGGTGCAGAAAGGACCTGATCAACTGAGGCAAGGAGGGGGCACGCGAGGGAGGACTTCACAGGCAACATACCCGTGTACGTATGATGGGGGAAGCAGAAAAACAGAAATGGGAAAGTTCAGGCTTTTTTAACAGAGAAAAGAGAACTAAAAGTTGTTAGGAAGAAAGATGTAAGAAGTTAAATACAGAAGAAGAGGAAAAAGTTCAGGAATTTGTAAAAACGGAGTGAATTCAGGCCTTGACGAGTAGTTCCATTCCTGTAGCTGTCACGCGCTTCTGTAGCCTCCCACTACCAACTGGAGAAAAGCTCGAGTGATTCTAATTTTAATATTTTGTATTTCTTATACTTAGCATCTACAGTGATGGCCAGTCTTTTGTGTCTGAATTTGGGCCAGAAGGCTGAAGGGAAGGGGTAGCTGTGCTAATCCTGGGTATCCGTAGTGGGAGGAGGGCTGGGAGGCACGTGAATTTCACAGAGTTGCGTCCCACCACCTTAGGCAAATTAGAGCAGTCTTTGTTTCTGGTCCTTCTCCTTTGAAGTGTTCAATCTGCCCTTACAATGTTCGTCCCCAGGAACTCAGTGCTCTTGTGCTGTCTTCTCCCCTTCCTCCAATACCTGCGATATTCATTTGCTTAGGACTTTGATCCCTGGAGTACAATGTTTGGTTCAGCTGGGAGAAATTAGGGAACCAAAAATAATGGAACACAGAACAAGTATTTTTATAAAGGGGAGCAGAAAGTATACAAGGTCACTGGAAACCAAGAAACATCACACCTTTCCCACTGCTTTTGTGGGGATTTGACGTTTTAATCCAGAGTGACTCGTTCCACAAGATGTGGGCAGCGTGCGTGGCCCAGAGAGGGTGATGGAGACAGGCAAGGGCAGAGTCCAGAAGCCTGGAGCAGCCCCACTGCTCGCGATGCAGATCCCTCATGGTAGAGGTCACCACCGCCGCCTTCATGGGTTGAAACTGTGAAGGTGATGCAACCCCACTTTCCTGAGACAGGGCAGTGGGTGTATAAGGATGAGATGATTAAGACTGTGGAGGTAAGAGTGGGTTTTCTTACTTTGAAAAGGTATTTGACCATGAACAAAAGCAAACGAATACTGTGTTTTAAATGAAAGAACAGAAACCACCTTTAGGCACTGAAGTAGGAAGTAAGCAAAAAGAAAAAGAAAGACAGAAACCTAACTATTGCAGACTCTTTTCTGTCCACCCAAACGGCGAGCACCTGCTGTTTCTTTGAATGCATTAAACACTTTGCATTTTAGAGTAAGAGTAGATTCTGGACAGTAGAATTTTTTTATGGTTTTGAGCTACACAGGTGGGGTTTGCTTTTTGAAGCATTCTGCTTAGCACCTCGAGTGTCAGGACTTCATATTTACATGTTAAAAATCTGTTGCTTCAGACTGATCATCCATGAATGCCCAAGGATGGATGGAATCAATTTTAAATCAGCAAGCCGAATTGCAGGGATGTGAACTAAGTATAAGCTGTCATCTTACAGATTTGACTCAAGAAAACCAGGTCCTTAAGAAATAGCCTATGATTGCAGTGGGTCTTCTGGTGAATAAATAAGCTACTGCTGCTTAAATATGCCTTTACAGTACACCTGACAATAAAGGAGAGACGCAGCTGATGATCTTATGAATAAGAACAGTCACTGTCAGAAAAGGCACGGTATCTTGGAAAATCAGTGTCTATTCTGCATCCTCACATAGAGCACAGATAGCAACAGTATGTTAATAGTAATAGCCTGTGTGTACTGAGCAGTTACTTTGTACTGAGAAGTTTTTATTTCGGTGTCCAAGGTCACAGAGTCCCTCAGCAATGGTGCTGGAATTTGAATGCGGGTATGTCTAACCCTGAGTCTACATTCTTAACCACTAGGGTAGGTGAAATATCCAGAACAGCCCCTGGCCTTGGATGAGAGTAATAACAGATTTATTATCTAGAACGCTTCTTTCCCCCCTGTACCTATCACCTGCACTTGTCCACACCAGAATCCTGACAGATGAGGAAGAAAGATGAATTGACTAGTCATTTAGTGAGTGTCTACCAAAGCAGACTTCGGGGTCCTCGTGATTCTGTTTCCGTGGTCATATTTTGCTCTGTGCTTTAGTCCATTCAGGCTGCTATCACAAAACACCACGGACTGGGCAGCTTATAAACAACAGATTTTTCTCACAGTGCTGGAGGCCGGCAGGTCCACGGTCGGGGTGCCAGCAGGGTTGGGCGAGGGCCGTCTCCCTGGTGCATGACCAGCAGCTCCTGCCTGTGCTCTCAGTTGCTGAGGGGAGCTGCAGATCTCTCGGGGGCCTCTTGTCAAAGGCGCTGATGTCGCTCATGAGACTTCTACCTCATAACAAGCACCTCCCAAAGGCCGCACCTGCTCATCTCATCACTTTAGAGGATTAGGATTTGAACATATGAATTTGGGGAGAGGCACGAACATTCAGACCATAGCGCTCCTTAACAGGCCAAACCTATGCTTGTAACACGTCCAGCAATTTAGAATTATGCTTAGTATGACATTCTGCTCCCTCTGTATCCAACTGGAAGACACTGTAACTCATACTTTCATACTCATGTATGTTGTCCTTAATCTGGAACATTCACACTGCTTGTTGACATTTCAGAATTTCAAAACCAAATACCTCTACTTCACCCTTTCTAGCAAAAACAAGTGAAAACAATGTAAGCGGTTTAAAGATAGTATTGATTTTCAGATGGATTGCCAAGCTCTATGGGGGTCAGGAAAATGTCAGAGAAACTCTTTGTTCTCCAGCCCCCTTCCCCAAATTTGACTAGATGGAAGCAGAGGCAACTGGACTTTCAGTTACTATCCCCATCGCAGCCACCTGAGATGGTCTGCAGATGCTCTGCTGTTATTTCCAAAATAGTTTCCTTTTCTGCTAACCAATAGTTCACTTTAACTATGCAGACAAAAACCCAAACAACTATCTTTAGGACCTAAGAGCTAATGACCAGGTAAGTTTCAACCAATTCTAATTCATTTCCCCAAAGGTCATAACATTTGTCTGCCAATAGTAAAAAATAAAGCTGCCAACCAATGTGGTTCTACGGTAGTGCCAAGAGCATGGTGGCTTAGGACAAAAAGTGAAATCATTATTTCTGGACAGCCCAGGTATGGTGGGTGATGGAGGGAGAGGCAAGAAAGGGACAGATCATGAAGGGCCTTATGTGCCAAGACACCGGACTTTAATATTCAACATAAATTTACAAAGGGAGCATGAAAAGGTAGAAAAACATTTTTTTTCCTAATTCAAGAAAAAATAAAATAAATCAATTTGTGAAGTGCCTGTTCTGGTCCTGGATACCATTTGAAGCATGGAATGCATAACAGTTGCCACAGAAATGGTTCCTACCCTCATGGAACTTAGTGTCTCTCAGACAAGGCACACAACAATCCCCAAAGGAGAGGCACTTAAAGAGTGTCACATGGGTAAAGCAGAGCATCAGTTTTACTCTAATTTCTCAAGAACCAGCTCCCCAAACCTAACAAAATTCCTGGATGCTAGAAAGCTGAATCCAAAATCCTGTCTCCTTGTACTTGTGACACCCAAACAAGAGGCGGCTGGTGGCCGTGACCCTGTGGGAAGTGTTTGCAGGCCTTACACCAGGGTCCTTCCTGCCAGGCTGTGCTGAGTCAGCCTCCCAGGGAGTCAGCCTCCCAGTGAAGTCCGGGGGCTTTTTGTCTAGAAACAAATACAACAGAACCTGCAGAACATTTGCCTTATAAAACAGTCGTCAGAAGCTTTAAGCTTTTTCTGACAGTACTAACATTGGAGGGCCTCCCTGGAACTGCTTTTAAGACTGATTTTAAAATACAAAATAAAGTCAAGATAATTCTTTTAAGATAGTGTATTATTTCAGTGGGTCTCAAACTGGGGTCCCTGGACCAACAGCATCAGTACCACCTGGAAACTTGCTGGAAATGCAAGCTTTTAGGTTCTCCCTGGGACCCGCAGAGTCAGGATCTCTGACCACTTAAGCCCTCCGGGTGATTGTGATGCTGCTTGTCTCAGGATCATACTTTGCGAATCATGGTTATTTTGACCAGATCAATATTATTCAGTCTAATCACTTGTTCACCGTACCCACTTACCATCCTTAAAGGACTGGATGGCTTCCAGAAAGCCACCCTCGGAAGGTGAAATGTCCTTAATCACTGAAGTTTGCCAGGGAAACATGCTGCAGAATGTAAAGGTGACTGAAAAAAATAAGACAACAAAAAAGAGCAAGAACTGCCCAGGATTCTGTAACAAGGTTGTTGAGAAGGAGATGACACTTAGGAATAAATGTATACTCGGGGTGTCTTATAACGTGCTTATGGAGAAATCAGTGGCCTTATAACTCAACCAGAACTGAATTCATAGTTCTCTTTTCAGACTTATTTTCTGTCATTTCTCCATGATATGTGTACTAATCAAGCCATCCACTAGAGCAGGTTAAGCAGCAGGGATGTTTGATTTTGCACTTCATCACTGGCCCCTAAGAACGCTTTTTCACCCCCGTTACCTTCTCAGTTTACTTCCTTACTGCCGTTGCTAATCACAGAACTGGAGAGGCACCCCGCATCCCCCCCCCCCCAGCGCCTCCCCAGCTGGCAGGTGGCATTTCCAGCTTCCTCGGCACGCGTGACCTCCGGGGGGATGGTGGGAAGCACTAGCGGCTGACGTGGCTCTAGCTTGAAGAGTGGGGTGCCAATGCTTGTTGGCTTTAATTTGCCAATTCTATTCAAGTGCTCTTTCCCTAGTAAAGAAACTCACGAACATTTAGTATTTATAAAATGATTATTTTTTTTTTTAAAGAAACAACTGACTGACTTTGCAGTCCATTTTAAGGTACATTGCTCCTTTCAGACACAAATTCAGGATAATAGAAAAGAAGACAGTTGTGGTTTTACTAAGTGAGTGAATTCATGGCAACATTACATAGTCAAAGAGGTTCCTGTCTTAACACAAGTGGTTAGAATTCTAAATAGCTGTAAAGTTCTCTTTCTATTGATTTATATTCAGACCAAAAAAAAAAAAAAATCAACTCTTCTCTATAAACCAGGAAAGCACGAGCATGCAGACAGATAATACAGCTGTGTTAGCTGCTGTGTCAGCAGTTCCCATCCTCAGATTAACAGACAAAGAGATTCTCTCCTGACATCTGTGTTTATGCGCAGCAAGAAGACAAAGACATTTTACTAACCAGCATGAGTTGTATGTACACTTTTTTGTACATACACTTCTTGTCATTTATTACTAAATGAATTATTGCCACCCTCAGAGAAATGCAAAACCTTTTATCTTGAACGGAACAAGTCTGGACACACTCAATAAACCCCTTTTGAAATGAAGAAGTGGTGTATGTTTACAGCGTTTCTTTTAAACTTTGTTCCAATTATTTCTTTTTTAAATGCCCTGCTGTCTGGTGTCTAGGTGCCGGGGAAGACATTCCCTTCTACCGCTCACCTGCCCTTGGTTAGATTCTAGTGGATGAGAGAGGGGATGCGTCTGCTCTGTGGGAGGAGTGGGGAGACCGGGCACGATGCAGAGATTCAACCGTTAAAGAGGGTCAGATCGCTGTTCTGTTCCTCCCAATAATAAATGTTTTCTCGGTAGGAAATCAGAAGGGTGGACTTCTCTCCTGTCGGACATGCGTTATCACTGGCAAAATCCACAATGCCTGCTCTGCTTTCTCTTGCCCTACAAATGAAAAAAATAAAATAAAATAAGCTGCCAAAGAGAACAGGATGACAGCTCCAAAGCAGTTCAGGAAAAGTCAGTCTGCCGTCAGGCCTGAGACAGATTTCAGGGACACAAATTGTTTCTCCGCATCCTGGGAAAATGCAGCAGACCATGGCTATACCACAGGGAAACTCTAAGTTACCAACTGGAATAACCTGGGTCTTATGCCAAGCCTGCTCACATTTAGATATTGATAGAGATATATTTAAGAGAAATCTGTGGCTACAATAATGAGACATCTTGGAGAAGTCTGGTTGTCTTTAGAAGTAGCCTAGCAAGAAACCCAAGCGTTATTTTTACTTTCAGACTTTAGTCAGGAAGTATTAATTATCTGGGTCTATGTGTTTAAGAAAGAGTCCAGGCTCCATGAAGTTAGCAGGAATGAAGGAGGTTTGATCGGGATGTCGTTCATGGTAGGAGAGGGGTAGGGTGTTCTTGGGACAGGAGTTACCACTCCTTAAGGGAAGAGAGGATTCTGTCATCTGCCACCCGGATGTCCAGTGAGCATCTGAAACCCATCCCGCCCATCATTCAGGTACTCATCCTCTCCTCACTTCCCTCTGAATCCCTGTAACAGTTCAAGACAGCCTCATCCTGCCAGCTGCCAGGCTAAAGACCTTAGAGGCATCTCTGACTCTCCTCTTCCTTCTCTACCTCTTTCATCCAGTCTCAACATCTCCAGTTGATTCAACCTTCAAAATAATTCCAGAGTCCACTGATACCACTCTGGTAGCCACCATCATCTCTTCCAGAAACCTAGAAGCTCCACCCATCCCCACATACATAGAAAGTCTATTTGCAACATAAAAATCAAAGTGAATCCTTTAAAACCTTAAGACGGATTAGCTCATACTCTTTGTCCTTCTGCCTGTGGTAGGCAGCCTTTGCACTGGCTGTTCCCTCCTCTGGAGTTCCTGTCCTTCTGCTCCAGGAATAGGCAAGGAAATGTGCTTTGCTCCTTTGAGTCTTTGTTCAGATTTCACTTTCTCAATCAGACCTCCTCTGGCCTCATGACATTTGTCCCCAGCACTCCTAGTCCTCTTTGACCTGACCTCTTTTTCAATGGTATTTATATATTAGTGCACTGTGTCATTTACTTATTCATTACGGTTTGTTGTTTGTTGCCTTTCCTCTTTCACTAGAATATATACTTCACGGTGACAGGGATTTTGAGCTATTGCGTTTACTAATGGATCCCATGTGCCTGGTACCTAGCATTTACTAAGCTTTTAGTAAATATCCACTGAATGAGTGAATAAATTATGTGGTGAAGATGGAGGACTATCTTCAAATGTCATTGTGAATATTAAACCTCTGAAAATAAAACGTCGAATACACATACATATGTATACAGAAATCTAGATTTTCATGATAATTATTTTTTAGCTGTTTCTCCTGATCCGGTGTATAAAACTGTGCATGGAGAAATGAAACCTTAATAAGCTCATATAGAATTATCTACATAGTACTTCACATGGAAAAAAAAAATAGAGATTACATTAAGCCCATGAATTTCTACATCTGTCTAAGATGAAATCTTGTCCTCGTTAGAAGTTTATTAAATGATGAGTCAATTTCCTTTTTTCTATAATGCGTTCTCTCAAATTTTTGTTGTAGCATATGTTTTTAATCCACAGTTATAATAATATGGTTATTAAATTAAACGAGTGCATTTAGCATAATTATCTTAAGTAGATGCAAACTGTATTTTCAGCTACTTGGTTTCAGCCTGCATTCTTTATTCAATTTTATGTTGATGATCAAATTCCCCTTTGCTGTGAGCTAAAGCTCTTGATATATCCATCTTCTGGCTCTATAGAACTTGCCAGCAGACTCCAGGAAAAAGTTACTAAAAAAGAAAGAATCTCATTTAAAAGTAGCTGAACTGTGTTGTGTTAGATGATTATGGTATTTTCTAGTACCCACCCTGGAAACGGTCTTTCTAAAACCATGTTATTTTCGTGGAATGTGCCAAGCAGTGATGCAATTGGAGAACTGAACTGTCGGAAGACTTTTGTTAACACGCTGGAAAAGCTGTAGCAAGGTTAAACTCCAAGTCCAGGCATCTCACTAAATCAAGGAACACGTTTCAAAGGGAAGACACCTTCCCTGCGGAAAAGGGAAGGTACGGGCGCCTTTGTCTTTAGCGAGCGCCCCCTTGTGGTAATATCATGAATGACCACATGAACTGTGGTTCTCGTGGATGTGAACTTGCTCAAGGTTCAGTAGCAATACGTCCACCTTATTAGTCATGAGTTCCAACACGCAGGGTAACCTTAGTGCAGGGGAAACTTAATTTACATAATCAGGAAATTTTAATCTCAACTTTACACAATGATGTACGCCCATCCCACGGCTAACTGGAATAGCTTTTCAAGAGAACAGAGTCTGGGTGGAGACTTCTCCCGGAGCTACTAGCTGTTTGGGTGAAAACAGAGGTCACTGCCATTTCACAGAATACCGTGGGGATTAAATGTGAAGCACCTAGCACAGCGCTGGATGTGTACATGTTTGACAACTGTTCACTGTTAGTATTATCTCCCTCTTACATCGAGTTTGTAAGAAAAGCGCTTTCTTAGAAAATTTCGGGACTGGTGCCTACTCATCAAAAGAAGAACAAGTTTCAGACCAGCTGAAATTCTTGGAAAACGGGCTTCTGGTATAGAAACAAAAAATGTATTTGCTTTGAGGTAAAATCCATTAAAATTTCCTGTAAATGAAACAGTAACTGGATCAGGTAAAGTTGCAGGAACCCAAAAGACTAGGCAAAATCTGTAATGTCCGCTGGTGCCATAAAAAAAAGTCACACATCGGATCATAAGGAAGTATACTGCTCTTTCATTTCACTCACATTTATAAGGCACTAAAAAGTCATAACTAAATATCCAGGCCCATTTAGCAATTTAATTTGCTTTAGTTTAAGATTATACTAATTATACTGATTTAAATACAAGTCAAGTCTGCTGTTTGACGAACTAATGAAAATCCATCTGGACCCTAGACATGATAAGAAAATAAAAGATACATATCAATGTTGGAATGAGCACCTAGGTACCAGAAGATGAAAACTTTTCAACTCCTGACATATCAAACTGTTTACATCTCTACTGCCTTTTTCATAATTTGTTAAAGCTTTAAATGTGTTTGATAGTTGAGATTATGTGTGATGAAATGAAATAATCCAAATGTGAATTTCTTGCTTTATAGCCAATGATCCTGCTATGTTCAATTCACCAAACTTTTACAGAAAAATACTATGTACTTAGCTCTATGCTAAAGAGACATGGGGAACACAGAGATGACTAGGAGACGGTCCCTGCCTTCAAGATAAGAGAAAATACAAAGATACCATTAAAATAGCAAGTGGCATATGCAATCAAAGAAATATTTGCAGGGTGCATAGGCTGTATAATGGTTGTGTGAGAATAAGGGGCATTAGAGCAGAAGAAAGGTGGTTCATAGGAAGAATAAAATAATTTTAGAAAGATAGGGGGAAAAGATCTTTCTAGGAAGTGAGACCAACACGTGGGGAGGCCCGGCTACATTCCGAGGTCCTGAATGTGCTGTCTGGCTGAGACAGAGCTTGGTGTTCTTGCCGTTATTAAACCTTTGGATTTTGACCTAACCAAAATCATTCTTTTGATACTTAGTTCTGGCATTTTCCCCCAAATATCACTCCATTAATTCCTATTACTTTATACCCAAAAGATCTACCCAAAGTAAAGCATAAACAGACACTAATAGTCACCCCAAAACAGTCCAAAACAAACATCACTACTGCACAATATTCTGCGAGTCATTTTCTGAAGTTTAAATTTGAACAGTCATTGATTGGTTCTGTTTCTCTCTGATAAATACTGAGATTTTGATTTTTTAATTGAGCTTTTCCTCCATATCTCCCATTCTACATCGACCTTGAATTCTACTTTGAATCTGTCCTGCTGAATACTGGAAGAGTCAAGTGGTTGTGGGCAAAGCAGTAGGCTGTCCTGGATGGGAAAGCAGTTTGCCGTGGGGTTCTTTTCTCTATAAGTTACCCTTCTTAGCTTCAGGGTAACTCCAATAGGACCTGAACTTCT
Source organism: Camelus dromedarius (assembly GCF_036321535.1). Taxonomy (NCBI): domain Eukaryota; kingdom Metazoa; phylum Chordata; class Mammalia; order Artiodactyla; family Camelidae; genus Camelus; species Camelus dromedarius. Next base: position 73,979,852 of record NC_087437.1, on the reverse strand, counting down.
CTTTTATAGAAGAGGAGGGGAAAAGGAAGGGAAGGAGGGAGGGAAGACGGAGCAAAGAATGGGTTAATAGGAAGTTTGTGCCCCCACCTATCAAATCTTATAAAATAGGCTGGAGATGAAAAGCGTTAAGAGAACAGTTTCCAAGAACACGTGAGTGCTTTGCCCCCGGTCATACAGAGAGCAAACAGCAGAGCTAAGCTGGACTCTAGTCCATCCTACCGCAAAGCCTCTGCTTAGTTTCATGAGATACGGAGGCTCAGTTTTTACTTAGTTTCCACTTGAAGGTGGAGTCCAAAGTAATGAGGCCACCAGTCCCCAAAACAGGAGGGAAGAGAGCATTCTCAGTTCTTCTGAAGGCCCCCAAACTAAGTTTTCCAGATTTTGCAAATGAAAATACAGATGCCCAGTTAAATTTGAATTTCAGATAAGAAACAATTTTTTTTTTGGTTTAAATAGGTGCCAAATATTTTACACTAAATATTTTTGCTGTTGTTCTCAAATTTAACTCAGTGTCCTGTATTTTATCTGGCCAACTATATTCAATGTACTAAATGGTGGTACTCTCAGTATTAATTTGTATTAAACATCTTAAACATGAAGAAAATTCAGAGCCAATATTTTAATGCATATGGTTATTTCCTCAAAGTATTAGATAAAAGCTATGTGCTCTGTGCTGTTTTCACTGAAGCAGCCAGCAAATATGCTCAGAAGTTTCGCTGAATTGTTGAGTAGATCTGCAAAACAGAACAAATACTGGAAAAAGCCTTCAGAGGAGCTTTAGTTATCCCGTGTACCTCACTGTAAGCTATTCTGGGCATTCTCTAGCATGTGATTCACTCTGAAAACAAAAACAAGACAAATAATTGGTGTTTACTGAGACTAGTGTTTGTCAACTCACAGCTAGCGACCATCATCATTTTATCCCCTACTGCAGCCCAGCTCCTTTTTAACATGTCAGGCAAAAGATGAAATCATCCTGTCTCACCGACGCTATAGCAACAGGGCAGCTTTATGCTTGGGGAATGTAAAATCATGAAGTCTGACATGTAATTAAGAAACAGGGGTTCACACTGACTTCCTAAAATATAAGCATATCTGATGTACTCAAAACCCTAATTTAGATCTGATGAAGTGAGCCTCTCTATTTTCCTGGAGTCTGGGGGTCTGAACACACTTAGAGCCGAGTTGAGTCCTTCCTGAACCGCCACCCCATCGGCCGTGAGCGTGAGTTCGCCGGGTGTGTGACTGTTCCTCGCTTGAATTTGCTTTATGATCAAGTGCAAGTTCTGTAGCCTCTCTCTTCACAGTAGAACACAGGCATTGAGGGCCTGGTTTGGGGGCCAGGCTGCCTGGTATGAATCCCGACTGTGCCGCACCATGTGTGTGTGACCAAAGCACGTTCTGGTTCTACCTGGCCGGGATAGCTGGGAGGATTGAAACAGCGCTTAGAAGAGTGCTAGGCAAACGGTAATTCTCAATACATGTTATTTATTTCAGTTTCTGAACAAAAGTAGTCCTATTACATACACTATTGTACAAAGACAGATGCCAGTAATTAACAAAGGAAACAAATCTGGATCTCAGTGTCCTTAAAGATACGATGAAGAAACTTGAGAAAGCATCCCTAAATAGTGATAGGTAAACTAATCTGGGATACTTATTTACAATTGCTGTGGGTCTTTGTAACAAGGCGTCTCGGGCAGATGTTTCAGATAGCTGAAAATAAGGACAAAACAATTCAGCTGTCACTTCAGGGAGCTGGGGTAAAGGGAGCAAAGTCAAATTTCTCCATTCACGGATTTGGACTACGCTTCTGTCCAAGTCCTCCAGCATCTGACCGCTCTCCAGTTTATTTTCAGCTTTGAGAGCCCAAACTGATGTAGAAGGGGCTATCCAGTAAAATCCCTAAACCTGTAAGAAACGAAAAGCTGCAAGAGGCATAGTCCGTTGCTCACATTCAGTCAGCAGGTTGGTGGCGGTGGTACCACAACCCAAGGTGGCCCTTATCAACCCCCACCTCCTGGTATTCACGCCCTCATATAAGCCCCTACTGTTGTGTGGGCTTGACTTAGTGATTTGCTTCTATGAATCTGGTAAGTGAAAGTGATGGTGTGTGACTGGGACGTAGGGCATTAAAGTCAATGTTCTCTCTCTCTCTCTCTCTCTCTCAGTATCTGTTTCTCTCTATACTGACTCTGTTGGAAGCCAGCTTCCAAGTCATGGGCAGCCAAATAGAGAGGCTCCCTTGGCTAGGAAGTGAGGCCTCCTGCCAACAGCCATGTGAGTGAGTTTGGAGGTAGAACCTCCATCCCCATTCAAGTCTTCAGATGAATGGTGCCCTGAGCAACAGCTTGACCTCAGCTTATGAGAGACTGAGTCAGAACCATCCAGCTAAGCTGCTTCCAGGACCTGGCCCTTATAAATTGGATAAGATAATAATTTTGTTGTTGTTTTAAGTTGCTGATATTTGGGTAAATTTGTTCTGCACCAATAGATAAATAATAGGGACAGAGCTGTTACAAGTTCATGATATTCTTGCTGAGCAGATAGCAGTTTCTCTGAGTAAAGTGTGGAATAACTATTGTTTGTTCCTAAATGTTCACACCAGGCCTGAGCCATAGTACAAAGAGAGTTGAATTTATTTAAATACTTTTATTATGAGTTCAAATTAATCCAAAGTTGAAATTATTATTTCAAATGGGCTCATTATTCAGCTATAAAGAATTCAAAGTGCTATAGCATTCTTTACTATTAGTGCTTCTGGCTATTTACTCAGGCTCAACGTAACCAGGGCAGACCTCCAATCTACCTCTTCAGTTTAGGATAGATAAACACGTCTCACAAATCCTGCAGGTGATGACAACTCTTGCAAACACAGTATATACAGGTGGATTGGATTCTTTATATTGTTACAACAAACCAAGAACTGAGGGCTTGAAATAGCTTATATTTTTCAGACACAACATTATTTACATAGCGATCATTTCAAGTCGATCAGTATTTTTAGTCCTGGCTTTACACAATGAGCGAAACATACTAAACAGTCTTTCTGAAGTCATTAAAAATATATCAGTCTTAGGTAAACATAAAAATGGAGGTAAAGATGAATCCATGCTAAGTCCAAGTGACATTATGTCATAATTGGTGAACAGGTGGAGTCAACCTCCCAAAAGTCAGTTTTCATGAGATCTGAGAGACTTCAAGCCGAAAGCAACACTAGCCGTGACCTTTCAGAAGGAGCAAAGGGACTGAAAACAAATGTACTTAGAAAAAGAGTGAGCTTCCTAGAGGAAGAAGGATAGAAGCCAAAGGAGTTAGATGCAGTACAAATACCATGGTTCTCAGGAGAAAGGGGAAATGTGATTACAACATGGTCTTCATTCAAATTGTCTCCCAGGCGTCCCCACCTTGGATTCACTTTTGGATCCCACGGATGATAGAAAAGATCTAAATAGAAGATGAAACAACTGTCTCACTAAAAACTCTGTCAGATATCAGGAGCACTGCCTGGGGACTCATTTATTACATAGAGTACGAAGAACAGAGAGCTGTTCTTTCATCCAGCAATCCCACTTCTGGGTATATATCCAGAGGGAACTCTAAATCACAACCCGATGTTCATAGCAGCACTATATACAATGGCCAAGACATGGAAGCAACCTAAATATCCATCAACAGATGACTGGATAAAGAAGTTGTGGTATATTTATACAATGGAATACTACTCAGCCATAAAAAAAGAATAAAATAATGCCATTTGCAGCAACATGGATGGACCTAGAGATCATTATTCTAAGTGAAGTAAGCCAGAAAGAAAAAGAAAAATAGTATATTATATCACTCATATGTGGCATATTACAAAAAAAAAAAAAAAAGGCGCTATGAACTTGTCTACAGAACAGAAACAGACTCACAGACTTAGTAAACAATCTTATGGTTATGGGGGAAAGGAGCTGGGAGGGGATAAATTTGGGAGTTTGAGATTTACAAATGTTAGCCACTATATATAAAAATAGATTTTAAAAACTTTCTTTTGTATAGCACAGGGAACTATGTTCAAGATCTTATAATAACCTTTAATGGGAAAAAAATGAAAACAAATATATGTATGTATATGCATGACTGGGACATTGTGCTGTACACCAGAGACTGACACATTGTAATTGGCTGCACTTTAATAAAAAGAAAAAAAAACTAACCTGCAAACTGTGACACTAAAAACATCCAGTGTTTAGATGCTACATCCAGCAAGGGTCCAGTGGTACCTTAATGCCAAACACAATAGATGCTAACCCCACAGATGTGTCTGCTGGGGACACTGTTTGAAGTATGGTAGTGTCCAGAGTGCAGGGTAACGCCCAGCAGAAAGCAGCTGTTTAGTGGCAAATGTAAAGCAATCTTTGGAGACTCCTAGGAAGAGTTTGTAGGTGCAACTTCTGTAAAATGGAGATGAGGGCCAGAGAATTCTGAATTACAACTGCCATGACTCAGTCTGACAAGGCCATGGAAGAATCAGGTTTCACGTTCAAATGTACATTGACAAGAACAGTGAGGAAGGGGAGAAAAAGAAAGGCCCTTTCTTGGAAGGGTATGGATGGACATCACTAACAGGTGCAAAGACTGCAACCACAAAAAACACAGCTTAATAACTTCACGTTTCAATCTCCTCCCCTCTCACAACCGCTAGTCTGTTATGTGGATCAATAAGTCTGTTTCTGTGTTGTTTGTTTTCTTCCAGGAGTTTTAAGGTTTCAGCTCTTACATTTAAGTTTTTAAACCATTTTGAGTTTATTTTTGTACATAGTGTTCTGGAAAGTGATACAGTTGGATTCTTTTGCATGTAGCTTTCCCAACACAGTTTATTGAAGACACTGCCTTTTCCCCATTGTACATCCTTACCTCTTTTGTCATAGATTAATTGACCATAGAAGCATGGGTTTATTTCTGGGCTCTCTGCTGCATTGATCTATGTGTCTGTTTATGTACCAGTACCATACTGTTTTGATTACTATAGCTTTGTGGTATAGTTTAAAGTCAAGGGGCATGACAACCCAGCTTTGTTCTTCTTTCTCATGATTGCTTTGACTATTCTTGGTCTTTTATGGTTCCATACAAGTTTTAGTATTCCTTGTTCCAGTTCTGTGAAAAATGCCATTGGTATTTTGATGTGGATTGCATTGAATCTGTAGATTGAGTTGGGTAGTTTGGATATTTTAACAATATTAATTCTTCCAATCCATGGGCACAGTATATCTTACCATTTATTTTTTTCATCTTCAGTTTCCTTTACCAATGCTTTATAGTTTTCAGAGTACAGGTTTTTCACCTCTTTGATTAAATTTATTCCTAGATATTTTATTATTTTTGATGCAATTGTGTTTGGATTGCTTTCTTAATTTCTGTTTCTGAGAGTTCCTTATAAATGTATAGAAATGCAACACATTTTTGTATATTTTTATCCTATTAGTTTCCTGAATTTATTAGTTCTAATATTTTTTGGTGGAATCTTTGAGGTTTTCTGTGTGTCATCTGCAAATAGTGACAGTTTTACTTCTTTCTTTTCAGTTTAGATGCCTTTTTTTCCCCTTCCTAATGGCTGTATCTAGGACTTCCAATACTATGTTAAATAAAAGTGGTACACAGTCACTTTGGAAAAATATTTCAGAGTTCCTTTTAAAACTAAAAATGAATGTGTCATGCAACCTAACAGCTGCACTATTGTATGTATATCCTCGGAAATGAAAATGTATTTTCACAGAGAAACTTGTACACAAATATTTGTAGCAGCTTTGTGATTAAAACGTGGAAAATAAATGAATGAATGAATAAATAAATAAATAAAGGTGAGAGTGGGCATTCTTGTCTTTTTCCTGATCTGAGAGGAAAAGCTTTCAATTTTCTCTTGTTGTTTATAATGTTCTCTCTTTATCCTTAACTTTCATCATTTTAATTATAATATCTTTGTGTATTTCTCTGAATTCATCTTATTTGGAACTTTCTGGGCTTCCTGGAGCTGGATGACTGTTTCCTTCCCCATATTAGGGAACTTTTCAGCCCTTATTTATTCAAATAATTATTCTGGCCCTTTATCTTTCTCTTCTCCTCTGGGACCCCTACAATGTGATGTTACTCTGCTCAGTGTTGTCCCAGAGATTCCTTAAGTTATCCTCACTTTTTAAAATTCTTTTTCCTTTTGCTGTTCTGTCCTTTCTGGGTATTTCCATTTATTTGTCTTTCAGCCTACTGATTCGTGCTTCTCTTTCAGCCATTCTGTTGTTGAGCCTCTCGAGTGTATTTTTTAGTTCAGTTATAACTTCTATTTGGTACTTGCTTGTAGTTCTGTCTCTTTGTTGAAGTTCTCACCATGTTTAACCATTCTTCTCCTGAGATCAGTGAGCATTTTTATGACCATTACTTTGAACTCTATCAGGTAGGTTGCTTACCTCTGTTTCATTAAGGTCTTCTGGGGATTTGCCCTGTTTTTTGGTATGGAACATATTCCTCTGTTTGCTCATTTTCCCTATCTCTCTGTGTTTCTATATATATATTAGGCCGAATGGCCGCCTCCCTCAGTCTTGAAAGAGTGGTCTCATGTAGGAGCTGTTCCATGTGGCCCACAAGCACAATCTCCTCTGGCCACCAGAGACAGGCATTCTGTGGGCATTCCTTGTGCACTCTGTGTGCCCGCCAGCTGTTATTGTGGCTGCTGTGCAGGGAGGGAGGGGTTTGAGTCACTCGCTGGTCCCAGTTGTGGCTTGGTTTCTGTGCAGGGGGACAGGGCTCAGGGCACTCGCCCAGCCTGGATGTGGGCTGGCTGCTACACAGGAATGGCTGGACTCAGGGTGCTTGCCCTGACTGGTTGTGGCTCAGCACATGGGGTGGGTGGGACTCAGGACATCCACCAGTGTCTATTACTGCTCAGCTGCTGCCAGGCTAAGGTGGGGCTCAGGGGGCTCACCCCTCTCAGCTCTGCGTCAGAGGGCAGAGCTCAGGGCAAGCCCAGTTGTGGCTCAGTACCCGCACCAGGTGGGTGGGGCTTACGGTGCTTACCCAGGCTGGTAATGGCACGGATGCTGTGTGGGGTGGGTGGGGTACAGGATGCTCATCCAGCCCACTTAAGACACAAGGTAGGCAGAGCACACCCTCTGGTGCTAGCAGGCTGGGTCAGGGAGGGGGCATTAAAAGTGATGCCCATCAGCTCTGTCACCAGCAAGTGAAGATGAGATTGCAAAAATGGCATTCACCAGTTGTTTCCATCCCTGGATAAAGTCCTTGCAGGTCTCGCTCCAGCAACTGCTTTAAAATGAGTCAATGGGTCTCCATCACTTGTGGTCTGGGTACTTTCAGTCTGTGCTGCTGCGCTAGGTCTCAGGGAGGGTCAGTTTCTGCACGAGCACGCCAAGGGCAGGAGCTCCATTCCCCACATGTCTGTGAGTCTCCTGGTCTTAATCCCCATTAGTTTTCAAAATTAGATGTTTTGGGGGCTTGTCTTTCCAGTACTGGCACCCAGGGTGGGGGTGCCTTATGTGAGGCACGATCCCTTCACTCAAGAGAGAGTTCTGTACTTCCAGAATTTCTCCCAATTGTGGGATCACTGTATCTGGGGTGAGGTCCCAGGTGAGGCCATGTCTCTGCCTCTCCTACCCTTCTTGGTGTGTCTTTTTTGTCTTGTGTTGTGGAGGTGTTGTTCATCTAGTTCTTGGGTCTTTTTCAAAGGAAAATTATTCCATATGTAGCTGTAAATGTGTTAGGTCCATAGGAGGAAGTAAATTCAGGGTCCTCCTACTCCGCCGTCTTGAGCCCTTCCAAATCTCAAGATTCTTAATTTAATTACATCTGCAAAGTTCCTTTTACCATGTAACATAACATGTTGACAGTAAGTTCATTTGTATCCTTTATTTTATATATATATATATTTTTTTTAATTCCACATATAAGTGATATCATATGGTATTTTTCTTTTTCTTTCTTGCTTATCTCCCTTAGAAACAGACTCACAGACATAGAAAACAAACTTATGGTTACCAGGGAGGAAAGGGTGTGGGGAAGGATAAATTGGGAGTTCAGGATTTGCAGATACTAACTACTATATATAAAATAGATAAACACGGTCCTACTGTATAGCACAGGGAACTATATGCAATACCTTGTAGTAACTTATAATGAAAAGGAATATATACATATATGTATAAATGAATCATTATGCTATACACCAGAAACTAACACAATATTGTAAATTGACTATACTTCAGTTAAAAAAAGACATTGACACTTTGACAGGTTCTGGCTACTAGGACATGAACATCTTTGGGAGCCATTATTCAGCCTACCATATCCATGTATAAGAGCCATAAATATATATCCCATAATATTCTGCTCTCATCCATTTTTTTTCTCTTTCCCAGGGTAAAAAAAAATGTTTGATCTTTTATCTTACTTTGCTTTACATACTTGGACTCTTTATAGAAATCTGATTAAGTTCAAAGTTGTCGTATTTTGATTTATCTTACACAGAGAGAGGTACGTTAAGCTGGCCCCTTGCTAGAGTATTCAACAGCATCCATTCGGTAGGCAGCTTCTGATTCCCTTTTGTATAGCAGACAAAGTGCTCAGCCTTAGAGATACAGAACATAAATGCCAGGAGTTCTGCATCTCCTGCAGCCTCGTCAGGCTCAGAGCACCAAGGAGAACATCAGATGAAAGTGATCACAAATGTAGTAACAACCATACCCACTTACATGGCACCTTCTGTGTGCCAGGCACTATGCTAAGTGCTTAAGCGTGTTAATGTATTTAACAGAAAAGACGATAATCCTGAGATTGTGAATTTAACTCTACCCATCTGGACATCTCGCAGACTTTATCACACAGACTGTCTTCGCGTAAGATCTCTACCCACATGACTTGGCTATCCTGGAATTTTCCAGATCTTGAAAAGTAAGTTGTACAATTTTAGTAATAGACCTGATTCCTAAACATCTTAGGTTTTTTGGAATACACTCATTCCCCTCTCTGCAGAACACTGTGGAACACGCACTGTAGCAAGGCCAAGGAGAGGATAATCATTAGATAACACATCTGAGGACCTCTTCTGCTTCATAAGAAAAGTTGTAATTGTTTTTCCCCAATGGCAGATCTAAAAAAAAGTTTTCCCTTCATTTCACCTAAAAATTCTTAAAAGTCCTTACCTTAAAAGTCCGTTTTAATGGTCCTTGATCTGTGCAACTAGAGCCTAGGGATTTAGCCCTGGCTCTCTACTAACTAGCTGCTGTGGTCTAGGCTGGGTAGCCACTCTGAGTATGACTGTCTTCATTGGAAATATCAGGGTTTTTTACAAAATGTTCTCTTCCAGCTCTAAGTCAGTCATTAGCCTATTTCTTGCTACTGAAGATAAAAAGTTTGGCTGAGAATTTCAAGTTAAAGCCCCTTTTGAAACACTATCCCTGATTTAACTTTTAGCTCAGTGATTTTCTGAGGGCTTTCACTGGTATAGAGAAAAAGATTATTTCTGAATTACGAAATGCCATGAGAATCATCTGCATCCACTCAGTGCATACACCACTGCACAGCTCCCCCGATGAGCCAACATTTCACACGTGCCATGATTGCTCTGTTTTAATGTAGCTTCCCTATATCACTGCTTTCTGAATATAATAACACCATCATCATTAATTATAATTACATCTAATCTGCCAGCTGGTGATTATTTTTCCTTCTTCATTCTTGACTTTTTTATTTTTTAGATTTTTTTCTTTTTAAATTAACCTTCCCATCTACGATATATTTAAAACTTATAATAGTCTTATTGCAAAACATCTTTATGAGTTCTGCTTTCAGGGAGACACGTGCGTTAAGAGTAAAGAAAATCAAAACCGTCCTGTTTCTACTGCTTGAATCTCATTGTGGCACTTTAACTTCTGTTCAGACCAACCACTCCTTAAAGTATTTCTTTCGCTCTCATCCCAATAAAACCATACAAAGGGAATCCCCTCTTTAGTAAACCGGCTGTGCTTCAGAAGCCTTGTATGAAAGGCCACACTCTAATCTGCTGTCACTAAGGCAACTACATAACATTACTGTGGATGAGAATCTGGCCAATTACACATTTTCACAGGCCTGCCGTTAAGTTTCAAGTAATTGCTCGATTCTTGCATAACATGAGCTATTAACATAGCTTATCGTGTAGCATGGCAGTATTGAATTTCCGTCTGAGGGGTTATTTAATAATGGCATTGAAATAAAAAATGAAATCTGTAAACCCTGAGCAATATCACTGCCTTTCCATGCTCTGCAGTCTGTAATAGGCTATTAGATAAAAGATAGTAATGTATTCTGGAAGAGCAGGCCCATTGACAATGAATAAAGGGCATGATTTTATTCTCACTTCACAAAGAATGATGTCTGTATCTTAAAAGAATCGTAGTCTTCAAAAGCTTCCAGACTTATATCCTTTTACAGCTGGCATATAGCTCTTGACCTATACCATGTCTTAAGAAGGAAAGCCAGAAATATTTTAGAATATATAGAAAGATATCTAAGAACATAGATGCTTTGAAATGTTAAAAGCACTGAGACTTGTAAGGTAATATTATTAACAACTATGTATCTAATGAAGAACAAGAAAGAACGGAAATATTTCTTTAATAATGTTCGTAAAATTTAGTATATATAATTTGAAAAGCTTTATTTTCCACTAATGGAATAAATATTTACTGTGCAAATGTTTTAAATTCTTAATCTTATATATGTGTCTATTTCTCAGTTATTCAAATATTTGATACTGGGCCAATGTCTACATAAATATTGATAAAGTTTACTGTTTTAAATGCTCAAAAATAAATGCATCAGTAATCCTCAAAGGAGTTGGCTCTCCCTAATTTCTCTATGATCAACCAAGCACTCCAGGGCAATGCAAATGGAATTTTCCACATCTCCAAGAGCCAGAGCCATCAGAGCCCAAGGCGCATACTCCAGTTCTGAGGCTGTTTTACCCTTCAGCAAGTCTCTGTAAGAGGGAGTTTGAACAAAGACACTTTACTTTTGTTTGAAAATAGAAATGTAAAGAAAAATACCATATGATATCGCTTATATGTAGAATCTTAAAAAAAAAAAAAAAAGACACAAATGAACTTATTTACAAGACAGAAAAAGACTCACAGACATAAAGAACAGATTCATGGTTACCAGGGGATAAACGGGGTGGAAAGGGATAATTTGGGAATTGAAAATTTGCACTTCTTGGGGAGTGATGGAAATGTCAGGTATCTTGATTGTGGCGGTGATTTCACAGGTGTATACATCTTTTAAAATTCATCAAATTGTACATCTGAAATATGTGTAGTTTACTGTACAGAAATCATACCACAATAAAGTTATTTTAAAAAATAGTAATATAATTGTAAGTTACTATAGTGATACTCCAGTGACTTGTAAGGATTGAAAAGTGTCATGCGCTCCCTTTTTATACTGTTTATCCTGATCATTTAAAATTCCTATCTGATGAAGGAAAAAAATCATTGAACACATCTAAAAAATTTAGCTAGTATTTGAAATATTGAGCAAGAAGCAAAAAAAAAAAAAAAAAAAAAAAAAAAAAGAAAGTGAAGAAACTTTCCATGCCCTTTACAGGTGCAGAAACAATTCTTGAGTGAGATAGTCCCCTTTGCTTTGCAAAAACCATTTGGAATCCTAAATATTGAATTCCACTACAGCGTAGTGATGTTTTTCAGTTGATGCTGCCACAGGACAAACTGCCTTCAACAGTTTGAAGCAGCAAGTATTGGCAAGTCAGTGTTTTTAACTGGGTCTGAAGAAGCACATACATTGAAAGGAAAAGGACTATCTCGCTTATTTGAAGATAGACCATTGAGGTCGTCAGAACCCAGTCTAAGAGTCTGAAAACTAAACCTCATTAAAAAAACAAAGAGAGGCATTATTATGGCAACTGTTTTAAAACAAAAGAACGGTCTCTTTTTTTAAGGTGTCACACAGACTACAAAATAAGAAAACTGGTTGACTGAGCAGAGAGGATCTGTCTGAATTTTAAAAGGAAAATTAAGCACAGAATCATGGTTTGCCCATCTGTCACAGCAAAAAATGTTATTTTAGCAGAGTAATGGAGACAATGACCTTGCTTCCATGCAAAACCTGGAGCGAGTTACTTTGTAAATTCAATCAGTTCCATTAACAGCCGCAACTACGAAAAGTTTGAAAATATATTCAACAAGCTTCTTGAAGTTGGCTGATCCATCTTAGACATAAACAGTGTATTTGGTCTGGAAATATCACATATATTATGGATGCAAGGACAGAACAAAAGCAATTTTAACGGAAATGCTGAAAATGAAGATCTATTCGTTCTCTTGCTGTTTTAGCCTACAGCTGGGATATCCTAAATCTCCTGAAATACAGAATTTGTTCCAAGGCACTTTGTATAGGAAATAAGGAACTATTAATTTTCTTCTCCTTTCTTTCTTCTTCTTCTTTTTTTTTTCTTGGTGTCCACATAAAGGGTATTATTATCATAACCATCAAATTCACTGTAAAGGCTCATTTTAAGTGTAAAGAACCAACTTTGAAAAAAATATACATACATTCATGTTTCACTCATCACACGATAAACTGCCTCTGTTCATCATAATAAACTGTTATTATTCAGAGAGGAATGTTTTTATTTTATAATGAGACACTTTTTAGAAATGACAATTGGCACAGATGTAATTCTGGGCGCTAATCCCAGCACTAGTACCAACTTGTTTCATTATATAGGAGAAAGTCAGTCTGCCTCTCTAGGTTTTGATTTCTTCATTTGTGAAAGCAAATTTAGCCAGGTGTTTTATCTAAGAAGAAACCAAATTTAGAATTTTGTATTTGTTTGTGGAACAAGTGGCCAGTCACCCCTGTGGACATCTGTTATATAAGATGATACAGCGGGAGGCTTTGGGTTTGGTTGCTTAACTAAAGGAAGAAAGAGCTGTTTATTGTTTGTTATTTTATTTGAGCCCACCCCGTACAGGGGCACCTGACATGCAAGGAGAGAAAACTGAACTTTCTTTTGCCTTTGCCTTCACCATCTTTCCCGATTTGGCCCCACTGGGCTTGAGGGACTGATATGGAGATCTGAGGGGCAGGGATGTAAAGATCGGCAGCTAAAAAAGACGTATTGTAAAGTCCTGGAAGACTGTGCTTTAGGACGTGCCACTTGAGGATTCTCCTTCGGGGAGGGGGAGATGCCACCTCCCTCCCATCAGCACTGCCCCGTTAGCTCCGCGCTTACAGACGCGCTCACACCTTCCTCCGCAGACCTCAGTGCAGCAGGCACAAGAACAGTCACGCCAGATGGGTGCGCACTCCCTGCAGATCACCTGAAGAAAGATACTGAGGAGGAGCAAAGGTGAGCATGTGGGGCTGGCGATGTGTGTCTGTGGGAATGCTCCAGACGACTGAAGCACGTGTTGAGGAAGGAGAGAGGGCAGACTGAGGTCTTGCATCAGGAGATAGGGGTCTAATAACTGCTATTTATTTTCATTTTAATAAGACCTCATTTGTACCCAGAGAGTAGTGGGATACAACACAGATTATAAAAATGATGTTCAGTGGGCCATGCAGAAAGGTTGTGACTACCGAAACAGGGCCCCTAAATGTGTCAGAACGGAAGAATACTAGTTTTAGAGAGTGCCACCAAGTGCAGGGCAATGTCCTGCTCCTAGGAAGTTAATGTCTAGTGATTTGTTGAGGAAAGAGAGTCCTAGGCAGGGTCTGGAGACCCAAGCTATAGCTTTGAGCTGTCATTGTGTGAAATCAGACTGTCCCTCCCTCTCTCTGGGCCTCCTCCCACGCTGCCCCAAGACCTTAGCTTCCTTCCATGTTACCTGAGGAGCCACACTCAGCGACAAAGATCCTTCCATTGCTATGATTTTATTATTTCGTTGAATAGATGAGCCCTAATAGAATAGAACAGAATTTAATAGAAGAGAGAGAAAATAATAGCCAACAATGCAAAGCTGTATATAATGAAATGTTAAATTGTGTGCTGAAGACTAAGAGTATTTATAAGAATTCAAATCAATTTGCCAGGTTAGGAGCTCTTTGAGGGCAGGGACTATGTGAAAGTCATTTTTCTATCACTGGTACCTAACACTGGTACCTAGCATGTAGCATCTACTTAATTAAATCATTTTAAGAACACGAGTGGATCAATGAGATTAATATGTTCTCATGAACATTTTTGTTTTAACAAAGTAGATTTAAAACTCTAAACCCAATAAAAACACACTAACATGTATTAAGTACTTACCACGTTCCAGGCACAGTGCTAAGTATTTTTGTGTAAGTTTGAGCTTCCTTAAAAATTAGGTATTAGATATTATTAGTATCTATATTAGTCAGATTCTCCAGAGAAATAGAATCAATGTAAGAATATACATATATGAGGAAATTTAGTATAGAAATTAGCTTACATACCTAAGGAGGCCAAGGCCCCCACTCTGCTGTTTGCAAGCTGGAGAACAGGAAAGCCGGTGGTGTCATTCGGTTCAAGTCTGATGGCCTGAGAATGAGGGTCACAGACAGTGTGACTCCCAGTCCAAGGCCAAAGGCCTGAGAACCAGGAGCTGTACTGTCTGAGAGTGGGAGGAGATGGATGTCTCTGTTGAGGAAGGGAGCAGCAGTCACCCATCTTCCACCTTTTTGTTTCATTGGGGCCCTTGATAGCTGGGGTGGTGCCCACCTGCCTTGGTGAGGGTGGATCTCTTTACTCAGTCTACTGATTCAAATGCTGATCTCTTCCAGAAACATTCTCACAGGCATACCCTTTAACTCTGTAATCCCGGCCTTCCCCTTCACCATGCCCTTATCATTCTTGCCCTCAGGCAACCAATGATCTGCTCCCCATAATTATAGATTATTTTGCATTTTTAAAATAATTTATATACATGGAATCCTATAGTCTGTACATTTAGTGGGGTGGGGTTCCAGCTTTTCTCCCTCAGCACAACTATGACATCCATATTGTTGCATGTAGGAAGAGTTCATGGCTTCTTACTGTTGAGTGCCATCTCATGGTATGGATACAACAAAATTTGGGTATCCATTTACAAGTTGATAGATTTGTGGACTGTTTCCTGTTCTGTTTTTGGCTATTAAAAATGAAGTTACTATAAACATTTGTTTACAAGTCTTTTTTTATACATTTATTGAGGTATAATTGGTATACAAAAATCTGCACAAAACTATTTTACACAATTTGGTGGTTTTGGACATATACATACATTCATGTTACCACAATCAAAGTAATAAATATATAAATCACTTCCAAAAGTTTCCTTATGCCCCTCTTCTGTTGTGTGTGTATGTGTGCGTACTTCTTTGTGGTAGGAAAACAACATGAAATCTACTCTTTTAACAAGTTTTTAAGCACACAATACCTTACTATTAACTATAGGCACTATGATGTTCTGTGATCTGTAGAATTTACTTGGGTACAAATCCTTTGTTAAATGTATATTTTTAAAAATTCCCTGTCTGTAGTTTGTTGTTTCATTTTTTAAAACAGTGTCTATTAGGAGCAAAAGATTCAATGTTGATGTAGTTCAATTAGTTGATTTTATTTTCCTCTTATAGCTTGGAATTTTACTGTTTTATTTAAGAAATATTGCCAAAGTCAAAGTCACTAAACTGTTCTTATATGTTTTCTTCTAGACATTTTATAATTAGAGCTCATATTAGGTATAAAATCCATTTTGTGTTTTTTTATATATGTTGTGAGGTCAGGGTTTATGTTCAATTATTAAATAGTTTTGCAGTTTTTCAGCATAGTTGGTTGAAAAAATTATTCCCATTTAAATGCTGATACCTTTGTTGAAAATCCATTGATCATATTTGTGTGGTTTTGTTTCTGGATTCTTTATTCTGTTCTATTTGCCTATATTTCCCAAAGGCACATGCTAATTATTTTCCTGTAAAGAAAAACCTGGTAGACCTCATTTTAATACAGTGATCAAGTTTAATATCACAAGCAGTTAGGCAAAGCAGCATCACATACCTCTTGCTAGATTGTGCTAAGAAGGACAAGATGTCACTTGGTGAAAAACACAGAAACATAATCTTGAGGGGATATAATAAAACCCAGGCTGAGGGTTGCGTTCTACATGATAACTGGTCTGTACTCTTTAAAGAGATCAAGGCCATGAAGACCAAGGTGGACTAAAGAGCTGTTCAAGTTGAATAAAGTCTAGGGAGAACTGATTAGAATGTGTGACCCTAGATGAAATCCCAGAGCAGAGTTTCTTCTGAAGTTTCTTCTACAAGTTATGCTATAAATGACATTATAAGGACAATGGGCAAAACATGAACGTGATCTGTATGTTAGGTAATAGTACTGTATCAGTGTTAGCTTTTAACCTTTCATAATAGTGCTATAATAAGCAATTCGGTGTCCTCATTTTTAGGAAACACATGCACACACACAGAAAAGCACAAAAAGACGAATATGGTTAGGTATTAACAACTGGGAAATCTGATGAATAACTAGAGTGCTTTGAGGATTTTTATAACTTTTCTATGGATTGGAAACTTTTTTCTATATATGAATTTATAAGAAAATGTCATGGTACCAAATAATGATAAATTGGACAAGGAAGGTTAATTACATACTATTTTTAGTAAAAAAAAAACAAAACAAAACGAGGTTTTAAACTATATATAATGTATCAGTATACATTTACTTAAAATGCTAGAAAGAGAAAATATTATTAATATTTAACTCTACAAGATGGAATGGCAGTGTGATTATAAATTTTCTTCTTTATAAATTTTCGTATCATCCAAATACTACAATAGATATGCATTATTTTTATCATTGGGGAAAAAAACATTGAACATATTTTATAAATAATTATATAGTTTAAGGCCAAATATCCATCTCTGGAAAGTTAGCATGCATTGTATTCTTTTTTTCTCTTTTCCTCCGATAATTAATATGTACTTGAGTTCCATAGAAGACTGTTTTAACTCTTAAAATAACTTGCTATTGTGACTACAGTCAGAAGCAGTACAGTTTTCAATTCCTTATCATTTACATTGTCTGAAAGCAAGAATGGGTAGCAGAAGTAGGGGCTACAAGTGAAATGGACTTGTGTTCAACTATTCCTATGGCCCTGTGATCCAGAACAAATCATCTTATTTTTCAGTTTCTTTCTTTTTCAAATAGGGAAAATGCTAGTAAAGCACTATAAGGTGGGATAGTGGTGTGATTATAACTTTTCTTCTTTATGTGTTTTTATATTATCCCAAAATACCATTTTTCATAAAGTTTGCTCTGGGCTAACTTGTGTCCCTCCCTAATCCATATGTTGAGATGCTAATTTTCAGTACCTTAAAATATTTGGAGATGTGATTTTATAGAAGTAATTAAATGAAAATGAGATTATTTGGGTTGGCCCTCATACAATATGACTGATGTTCTTATAAGAGGAAATTTGAACACTGTAACAGACACAGAGAGAGAACAATGTGAAGAAACAGAGGGAGGTGACCACCTGCAAAACACGGGGAGAAGCTTAGAACAGATCCTTCCTCCTGGCTCTCAAAAGGAACCAGTCTCTCCAGTACCTTCATCTCAGGCTTCCAGACTGTGAGAACCTAAGTTTCTGTTCTTTAAGCCACCTATCTTTGTTGTGGCAGCACCAGCAGACTAATGCAAGGTTATAAGGAGCACTGAGTTCTGAGACCATATGAGTAAAATCTTAGTGAGTGCCTGGTCCAAAATAAACTTAGTAAATGGGATTTGTCACTATGCTTTTCAAAATATAAAAGTTCTAATGATTAAATACAGATTTCTTTTTTCTGTACAGTTCATCCTAAAATAAAATATGATTGCATTTTTTACATCAATTTTTAAATCAGAGACTGACCTGAAAAATCTCTCTTAAAATAATAATTATAATTTTGTATTAGATGTGACCTTGGAGGTAGATTAGTCCAGTGCTCCCCCTTTTATTTTACTGAAAACAGATATTATATCATGTTTATCCAGGTAGAAAACAGGTCAGAGATAAAGCCGTTCTTGTTGTGTAGACCTCCAGACTCTCATTCAAGAATTAGTTTAAACCATGGTAACTTTACTTGGAGCTATGTTTGTTTTATCTTATAAAACTGTCATTTTGCTCTATAAAAGGCCTGTTTTCTCTTTTTTCCTCTTTCTACTCTTCAAAATTAATTTGTATTTTCTTATTTCTGTGGAAAAGGATAAACCTTAATTGCCCAGATTGCTTGTATTATATAGAAAATAGTTCTGTCTTTTGAGTAGAAAGATCATACCCATGAGACCTCTTTAGGTTCCAGGAAGCATCAGGATCACCCTATACAGTTGGCATCATTACATTTATTGCCGTGGAACCTGTCCAAATCCTACCTAAAAAGCTGGGTCAAACCACTTGGCCATATTGGCAGAGCACTGAAGTAAAGGTTTGTGAGCCCAGGCCAACTCTGAAGCAGCCTGAAGCTGTGTGTGGGGGTGGGGGTGGGGGTGGGGGGATATACTAAATGTAACTGAGAGGCAACCAGGGTCATATACATTGGAAACAACGCACTGTTTGCGGGTCACTCAGAAACAGGTGCTGACAAAAACCATACATAGTCGGAGGGAAACATGCACATCAGGATGAACAGGTGAGAATCGAGTCAAGCTACTGATGTATTCTATTCTTTCATTACTCTGCTTACACTTACAGCAATCCTGATTATTCACATAATGTAATTAAGGGCAAAACAGAGAAAAACCAAAGTAGAAGAAAACAGTAGTTCTTCAACTGGTAAGGGTGTCCCAGGTCTCCTCCTTCAGCATGGCTCCTTTTTCTAAGTTTGAGATCTCTTGACCTTTATTTGCAAGATCAAGTCCACCCCAATATCTAGAACTAGTCCTGAACATAAACAGGAGAAACCTAATGCATTTTGTACTTTCACTCAGCATCTTCACTACTGTGGCTGTTCTGATCCAGACCATGAGCCACACCACACAGTAACCGGGCCTCTGCCATGTTCCTGGGGTTAACTTGTGACCTTATACCCATGTTGCAGAATGGGCTTGTGCTTTGGACTCCCTAGTCCAGGCACCTCTCTTGATTACTAGGATAGGACAGCATCCTCAGCTTTGGGAAACTACTTTGTCCTTGCCAGTCCTCCCAGAATCGTGGTCTCAGGCCTAAAAGCCAGGTGTCTGACTAAGCTCTGGCTTGTCTTGCTACGCAAGGTATCCTAGATCTGTGCTCTGCTTGTCAGCCAAAGGCACCTGTCACTTCAGTTGGTGTTCTCTCTGATGCTGGCTGGTGTCTTGAGTACCCCCGTACTCTACATTATGCTCTTTGTGTTAGGAGGCCTGCTGTATAGTCCTTCTTCCCATCACCTCCACCCATAGCTCACTTTTCCACCACTAGCCCTTTCCCAATGCCAAGCTCCGTATTGCATCATCTTCTTTGCCTCTAATCGGGTGTTCCCCTGCTCTGTCAGTGATTCAGCTGTCAGATCTATGGTGTCAGCCTCCAAAAAAGCCTTGAACTTGGAAGTAAAAATAAAAAACACTAATAGGCTACTTCTGGAAGGGTATCCTCTCTCTACCTTGCCCCCATGACTAGGTAAAATGCAAGGAAACTACAATGTGCTGTTCATTCATTAACAAGTAGGACAAAGTGTTCTCCGTGGCTGAGCAGAGTAGGTTATAGATGAGGTAAAATGCCATGGTAACAAGTACCTCCAAATCTCATTGGTTTAAACAAAGACTTATTTTGCATATACATCACACCTGTTTTGTGTTGGTAAGTAGGGATTTGCTTATTGTCATCACTCTGGACCTCAGTTTCTCAGCAAAGTCACTAACATGAACATTCCCAGTCCCTGTGACAGAGGAAAAGGGAAGACCCCCTCCTGCCTCACACAGGTCATTGAATACTCAGCCAGGAAGTGACACACCTACTTCTAACTACAGCTTATTGACTGGAATTAGTTACCGACCCCCACCTGACCCCAAAGAGGTCCTCAAAATGCAAGCTACCAAATGCTTTGAATGGGGATAGCTGAAAACTTTTGTCAAATAGCACTAATAATTCACAGGGGCCAAGCTAACTGTTAGCACCACGCCCTGCCTGTGCCAAAGCCATCTGCACAGGATGAAAGAGAAAAGAAGGAAGGAAAGACAAATTCCCGGTGGTCAGGAAATCAAATCTGTTAGTGAACTGTTGAAGTGGTGAGAAAGAGTAGCAGAAATGAGAAGCATCTTTACCGACAGGAAAGAAGTGATTAGGAAAATCAGCAAAAGCCACTAGAACAGGGGAAGGCGGAGCCTGAGGGAAGTGACAGGCTGAATCCTCTCTGCCTCAGTCATCTCCAGAGTTAGTAGTTTACACTTTACTAACAAGTGTTCCTAACAAACACAGGTCACAGGTCCCTCCCATTAAGAAGGACCTGAATTAGATTTATTTCACTCTATTAATCGGATAAGTTAACACTTTCAGTATCAAATCTAGAGATGTGAAGTATTGATGTAAAAGGTTTACAAGACAATGCTGGTTTAGAGAGGAGGATGTGAGAAATATTTGGAATGTAGATACACTTTCCTTCCACATAAGTCTGTGTTTCATTACAATGAGATAACAACTACCCCATGACTGTTGTGACTGTTTCTTGGACCAGCAGCAGTTGATCCTACAGTCATTCATAACTCTCCTTTCTCCAAGAGTGATTTGAAACAAGAAATACAGCAAATAATTTTTTTCAGTTAAAATAATGGATGAAGGCTAGGGAACCCTTAGGTAATGGCATGAAAACATCTTCACAATGTAGATTTCAAGTGGAAAAAGCAAGGTGCAGTGCAGGGTAATGACTACACTAACCCACTAAGTAAAAACGGGGTGAAAGCTAGTTTGTATTGCTACTTACTTGGACATTTATAAAATATTTGGAAGGATATAAAAATGTAACAACAGTGTTTATTTGTTGGCAGTGGTGGGAGCACTGTGGAATGGGATCTTGGAGGATGGTGAAAGGGGTTGAAAGGAAAAAATTTTTCTAGTAAACCCATACACATGCACACACACATATGTTTACAAACAAATATATGTATGTATCTATAATTTTG
Source organism: Camelus dromedarius (assembly GCF_036321535.1). Classification (NCBI taxonomy): domain Eukaryota; kingdom Metazoa; phylum Chordata; class Mammalia; order Artiodactyla; family Camelidae; genus Camelus; species Camelus dromedarius. The sequence continues at coordinate 73,958,722 of NC_087437.1, read as the reverse complement.
GCTTCATAAATATCTTACCTATTCAAAAATTTTAAAAAGTAGCGTTTAACAGTAAAATGAATCACTTCTTAATTAAAATGAAAGTAAAATAATTATCAAGACCAAGCAATGCAACAAGTATAAGGTTGGGCATTGGGATACTTGGATGTAATAAATTTTAATCATGATGATTTAAAGCTCAGTAACATTGAAAAATACAGTATTTGCCTAAAATTCCCATCAGGTTTTAAGTACCTAATTCTGATGATTTACGGAGTTTAACAAATAAGACAAATCAGAAATGTAAACATGTTAGTGTGCATCAAATTTATCATTTCATTTCTGCAAGAGTAATTTTGAGGACTTTCCAAGAAGCAGAAAGCCAAGTGTTAGAGCTTTGTAATTTCTCTATAATTTGATCAATTTAACAAATAGAGCTGTTTGAGAACTAGCCATCCAATACTGAATTATATCAGTGCAGCACCATAAGAAAGGCTGTGGTTTACCTGAGTCATAGTTTATGTGAACAAACCCAGCATTCTAAATCCAATTTGTGATGAACTCTTTGCCTAGCACCGTGTTTAAGAGAGGAGTAGAGGACAGTAAAACAACCCCCAACCCTGAAGCTCTGATGTGTCTCTCACTGTTTGGACCTTCTTTCTACATATCATCCCAGGTGCCTCACAGGCTCGGTACATTTGTACTGCCTTCCTTGTTAATGCAGTATTGCCCCTCTAGGCTACCTCTTCTCCATTCTTCCATCATCTAAGCCTTTTCTTTACAGCTCACATAAAACTCTATTTACTCTCATTCTTCTCCACTATCAGCCCCAACAATCTGAACTTTCTCAAGAGTTTTTAATCAAGGCCATTGTTGGACCCAAATACTAATTACTTCTTCTAGGCTATGGTGTACAGTATTTGCCAAGACACCTTGAAGTCATAAGGAAATTAGTAAGATACTAGCATCATTCAAGAGATTGAGTTCAGGTATTGAGAGGATGGATCTCAGTAACACGAACAACTAAACTTCAACACCAGCGGGCTGTAGACAGGCAGCTAAAATATTGCCTACGACGGAGAACTGTCCTTGATACCTAGTTCTTAGCGTAATGTCTGCTGTGTGACAGATGCTCTCTACTCAATAACTAGTTGCTGAACAAAAGAATCAACTCCATTAATTTCTGTACAAAAACTCCATGAACATGCAAATTTACTGAGGACATTTCATCAAAACTAAATTTAGGATGGTTTCTTCTTTTTTTGGTAAATCAGTAATAGCTCCCTCTGGCAAACTTATCACTGTATGGACACCAAATTGTAGTAAATGTAGACTGATTGTACATATAAATTCAGAATGTTGGGATTAACACATCAGTTAAATGGGCATTCTGGGTGTATTGGTGATTTGCTTTAAATATCTTACATGAGATTCCTGGTTACAAAGTAGTTATCAATTATCTTCTCAACTAGATAGTAACCTGTAAGGTGAGAACTTCATCTCCTCTACCCTGGAATGCCCAATTCCACACATGTATGGTTGTTGATGAAAAACATCAGACATGGAGAGAAAGAAGTTGGCATGAAGTGACCCAGGATTGAATGGACTGTGAAAATTTTGATCGAACACAGTAACCTCAAGGGACGAATTTGCAGCAAGAATCTTTCTCTTGCCAGTTCTTGCCAGGGATACTTTCCATTCCTTGCTTTGAACTTGGAGGTGAGTCAGTAGAACAAAAGAAACCAAAGTATTTGGGCAAGGCCCCAAACAAATCACCTACTCCTCATTGGTTTTTTCAAAGCCAACTCCTGGAGGCTGGTCTACTGGCACTCACTAGCTGCATGTTATCATCCACTTAGGGCCCTACAGTCCAGCAGTTTGGCCACAGAGTTATCACTAAGCACCATTCTGCTATAACAATCCCACCGACTATCCTCAGTCTTCCCCACGCAAGAGCTGACCTGATTTGATCCCAATCTAGTTATGTTTTATGATATAGTCACATTATATCCAGAGGTTCAATGAGAGACATATTACTTGTTAATAATGTTGAATCTTAAACAAAACAATCTCAAGTAACAATGCCTGATAGGATGAGGAAAGGTCCCTTTCATTTCAGTGATTGCTGGGTAGAAATTTGACAGCGGTTTAAATTCATACTGTTGATGCAGAAACCATTTTTAGAGGCTATCTGGCCCAGACTTCTCATTTTCAAACAAGAGATGAGAGGCTTGGGGAAGTGGATCTCCCTCAGGGAGATTTATGGCCCTGGGGTAGAAGGAGGAACAGAAGGCGAGTCTCCCAGCTCTTTCAGTTCTACACACACCGACTGTTTCCCTGTACTGCACCATCCTTTCTAGCAACAAGATCGAAAATAAGTAACAAAATTAAATGACACAGTTTGGATCACTCAAAGAAGAAAACATGTGAACACATTATTTTAATTTGCTTATGTGTGCTATTTTCAGTTATACTGAAAAAATAAAATGCAAGCATATTAAGTGAACAATGGAACAGATTTTTTTTGCTTTCGTGATAATGGTTAGTGTTTCGTGATATTGATATTACTATTTCAAAAGTAATTTAAGGGGAGCTTATTTTCAAACTGTCAGTTATGAAAATGTGTATACCATTTCTGTTGCAGCATGAATAGAAAAGGCTGGTCTCCCGAGTGTTGATGATAAAGGTGAATAGTCCTCATAACTGATTTCTGAACCATGTGTTTCTTTCAGTTTCATGATTGCACTGATATAGTTCTCTGAATGTTGTATTTCAGAGGCATATTTTTTCACATATGTTCAAGATATGAGCAAAATTCAATATGATAAAGAGATTCTTGTCGCATAAATACATTAGCCAAGCAAGTCTCTTATAGCTAAGGACAGGGTGAAGTCAGTTGAAATTATGATTCACCATTCCATTTATAAACACTTATCAACCTAACATGTTTTCTAAGCTTCAGTAGCCTGAATATTTTCTAACAGTCATTGCAAAGAAAAAATCATTTCTTCTTTAAATGGGGAAATATCGCAGACCCAAGATAGTTCTTTTCCTTCTGAAACTGTTATTTTTAAGGGATAAATTGTGTTTTTTAATGATGCACACAAGCAATTGCAAATAAAATGAGAGTTATACAGAGAGACTGAACAGAAAGTAGACCCTATCATGGTTTAACTAAATGGAGTTTGGTACCTGAAAAAAGTGTTACTCTTACGATCGGTATGAACTTGAGCAGATATTCAACTTTTGCAAAATAATGTAACTCAAGATATTACCAGTTAACAGGGAGTTTTCTAGGGGTCAGTATATTCATCATAATAATTTTTTTATCTCTACTCAAAGATGGAAGAAAGTCTCTGTTCCCATGCCTGATATAAACTTGCAGAAAGTTGGCAGATATGTTGGGAGAAAAAAACTTGTGGGGTAAAATTATCTCTGACAAACAATAGAAATAACTTCTGTTGGGAAACTACACAGGGTAAAGTGCCAATAAAGAATAAATTTTAACTAGAAAAGTACTTCTTATTATAGCTACAAAAAAGAGAGATCATGTTCACCTGCTGTGAAAATACAAAGTTAAAGAACTCTATTAAGATACAGCAGGTGTAGTGTCGAGGTTCACAATGGTAAGCCCAGACTCCCAGTCATTGCAGTATGATTGTCAAACTTAGTCCCTATACATAAAATATTTTGAGAGTATTATTATTCTCTTTTTTGAGATTAGAAAACTGAGTCATAAGAGTGTGAAACATTTACTTAAGGCCTTACAGCTATTGACTGGAAGAGTTAAGGTTCTAATCCAGACTCCAACGCCCGTGCCGAGCACTTAATCTCTGAAATATATTGGCATCTGTCATTTTTAAATGATTTTTGAATGTTGAAAACTACTGACTGAGAGGAAAAACTTACGAGTAAGAGAAGCATGAGCTTGCATTCCATTTCTGTCACTTACTAGGAGAACATATTGAGCAAATTAATTAATTATTGGCCTCTCAGTTTCTTCTTGTATGGATTAACTCCTGGTTATCAAACTTCACTCTCAGTGCATTGTAGGGAATGTGAATGATCACCATTAGGCTCAAGAAAGGATGTAAATATAAATGTTGAAGCTGCAAAAATAATATGTTTCAGAGCATGAAATACATAGAGTTGAATTTATGTTTGACAAGGTATAAGAAAAATCTGGCTAAGGACTTAGATTTTCATTCTTCTCTCCTGCTACAATTACATTTTATATTAAAATAGTTCTGTATTAACATTTTATATAAAAGTTTAAAAATTTTTTGAGTTATCAATTGTCTTCTCAGGATTTTGCTCTGTTTCATTATATTTTATCTCAATTTTATTGAATACAGATGAAATAAAATGACAGTTAATTATTATAAACATGAAACTGTTAAGTGTCTATGAAGCAATCTCTTTCTATTATCTTCATTATAATGGAAGTAAGGAAAAATATTCATGTGTAACCTGAGTATAAGCCAATGATAATGAAGGCTTATTATATTATCTTATTATAGTAGAGTCGACAAACTAAAAATATGCTTACAATCCTCATTTATTACACTTTAATTTTGCTTTGGTTCCATCTATTTTGTCTCGTGGTATAGAAATGACTTAATTTTATCCCAAATCTAAGAAAAAAATTTCAGATCATTTCTTGTGATCGGAAAAGACCAGTGGCTTGAATATCTTATTTGGCTTGTTAAATAGCAAAACTTTCAAAATTAAATCAGATGCCTCACATCTGAATAAATATTTGTGATTTTACTTTATAAACACAATAATTCTTAAAAATTGTGACTCTGCATAGGTTATAATAAGATGCAAAAATCTATGAAACTATTTTGGAAAGTTAAAATATAACATTATTGAAATAAAATGACATTTTCCCCAGATTAAGACATTTTCTAATATTGTTTTAATTGACTTTGACATTGAATTCTGCCAATGAAATCTTGTATTAGAGAATTTTCTTTCTTTCAAATTTATTATAAACTTTTTGTATGTATGTATGCCAAGCATACACATACACACATTTATATGTATTTTTTTCCCTTAGAGGAAAAAATATATATATCTCCAAGGAATATTTGCCTAGTGTTGATCTGTAAATAAATTGACAATAGAATAGTGAAAATGTTAAGAAATCTGTAACGAGGGTTTGAACAGCTGTTCTATAGCTGCTCAAGGCAAATAACGCTTGTGTTAGTATCTGAAAGGTCAGATGGAGCAAAGAAGGAATGTTCAGAATTCTGATGTTAGAATTTGTCAGGACAAAAGGGAAGTTCCAGATTTTTACAATGAGACTGATTCTGGAACTCTATTAACTCTGTTGATATGCTTAAGGTAGAGTAGTTTTTCTTCTTTTCAAAGTATTTTTAGCTTTTTTTTTTTTTTAACCAAAAAAGCCAAATAAAACAAAAATGTTAACATTGGGGTTAAAAACAAGAACACAGGCCTCCACTACAATCACATAAGAGAGGCATTATGAGAGTAGGTGTTCAGTGACCTGGATTTAGCTAAATTGGGTTCAGTCAATGACTCACTGTTGAGAAAGGTTGACCTATTCAATTTTAAAAATAGTACTTTTTGAATAAGCCAATCCAGGGTGAAGTTGACCAGATAGCATACTTAATGGCACAGCTTTCATTTAAGTATTTTTTTCCTATGACTTGCCCAATTATTGAAAATAGCAGCAAATGGGTCTAAATTTCACTTATCCACCCTCCTTTATCCACAACTCCTCTAATATTTTCTGTGCTTATTCAGTTGGCAGCAGGACTGTGTGTGTCTGTCTGGCTGCACGAGGAGAGCGGATTGGTTGTTGCATTCATCAACTTGGTTTCCTCAGGGATTTCCAGTGTGTAAGCCACCAAAACCCCTGTCACCTCATGGTCATGTGTTGGAGTGACAGCCAGAATAGCTGGTTTGTATTAACTACAACAAAGGATATTTTCTAGAACCTGCCTGGTGGCCTTTCAGTTGTATTACTGACTGGACTTCATAATGTTTTTTTCTCGCACAGAAAGCACAATTTCTCACCATCCCAGACCGCTGTACATTGAAACAGACTGACCTGCTGGCATCTGTAGCGGAGCCAAATGCATCCATGCTTTACATCAACGGTTTCACCACACTTAATTCTAACCCAGCTGCTTTTCATTGCTTTTGCTCTGAGTTCACACCTACTTGGCTTCTTGCTTCTTCTCTTTTAGGAGAGATTGATCTTCCTCCTCTTCTAACCCAATGTTTAGCATTTTAACACCTGCCCCCTTGATGCTTTCATTCCTTGTACACCTCTGCCTCTCAGTTTATTAATCTATTCCCTGAAACATTTCTTTTCCCTTTATTGTGTGTGTGCTCTTCAAATTCGTTATGTCATACCCAGAGCTATAAAGATAGACTCGAACTTTTCCCCCAGAGAATATTCTGGAAATGGGTGTGTCCTTGCTCCTTTAGTGGGACCCACAGCCTACTAGACTCCATACCCAGGCCTATTTCTCACTGATCTTTTCATCTTTCCTATCTCAGGCTAATAAGGAACTTCTGCCTATGAGATTATCTAAATCTGCAAAATTGAGCTCCTCTTTCATCTGCAAGTATCTAGAATCATTCAACAAAAATCAAATTGCTAATCATGGAATATTCATTAGCAACTTCCACAGTCAGGCATCCTTCAGTCTCATATGTAGACACATATACAATCATACTAATCATGCTTTTTTTTTTTTGAAGCTCTAGTTGGCTTTATTCAACAATCATGAATCAGGCAGCATCCCATCTAGCAAGTAGAAAGATACTTGCCTAATTGTGGTCTTTTCATTCATTGTTTCCATCAGTTCATTCATAAAAACCCATACTAAACAAACCCTTTTAGTTACTACTACTTTTTGACCAATTCTATCATGCTAGACCTTTTGCTAAGTGCTTTATAAAAATAATCAGATTTAATTTCCTCAAGAGCCCTACCAGGTGGACTGTAATAGTAGTAGCAGTGGTAGTAGCAATAATACTTCTTGTTTACAGATATGAAAACTGAAACTAAAGTGATTATGTATCTTGTCCAAAATGATACCATCAGTAAGGAGACACGCCAAGCCTCCCCTCAAGAATGTGTAATTCTACACCATTAACCAATAATATATGTGACCTAAACTTTGGTAAGCTCTATTCTCAAAGTGTAAAAAGCTGTCTGGGATTTTAAGAATGAACATCAGCTAAGAGGGAAAATGGAAAAGGCACTCTGCCATTAATCAGGGTGGGTAGGAGGTTGGACACAGACAAAGACAGTCTCCAAATTAACAGAACACATCATTTCCCCGAGGCCTCCCCGTAAAATGCCATAACTAACCTCTCTTTGTGTAACTTCTGTTTGCTTACCAGTGATGCTCCCAGAAGTTCTTTGTTTATTTCGTCTATTACTGAGGACATCTAATTGCTGAAATGCTGTCACCTCATGACCGCACCCAATTCCTAGTAAATCCTCATTCTCTCAATCCTGCCTAAAACCAGCAACTAATCCAGAGTTAATGCCCTCTTTCCTTAGACACTCTTCAGAATTATTCAGCAGTAACCAAAACCTTTCAAAAGATGCTTCCCTGTTTCCTCTTGTCATGTGGCATTTCATAGCTCCTCTGGAGTGCCCTTTTTAGCTGCAGCAAGTCAACACATCCAATTCTGTCAGATTTCAAATTTGTGCCTGGTGGTCTTTGGCTGATTAAGCCTTTAACAATGCATAGTGAATTAATACACTTAAGCAATTCCTAGAGGAAGAAAAATAGCCATTAAATATTAGAGAGAATGCTTAGTGACTCATAATAAAAATACAAATTAAAATAATATGCCCCTTTATCAATTTTGTAAAGATACTTAGAATTTTAAAGATTCTGCATTGTCAAGATAATACAGGCACATAGTGCAAGTGCAAGGTAGTAAGGGAGGGGAGGACTGGATGCTGTCACACAGGCAGGTGCAGTTGTATGTTGCTTCAGATTTTCTGGAAGGAAATTGGGGCTTCATTTATAGTCTAGTTTTTAATAGGCTATTGGGAAAAATGACGAAGCTACAGAAAAAATTTACTAGGCTATCCATGGCAGCACTTTTGGTAAATCTGCATAAAAAGAAAAAAACTATTTCAAAAATTAACTGCAGATTTGGTGGGGAGAAGGAGCTGATAGGATTGTGGGAAAGTTTTGGTCTCATAATTTTCTATATTTTTCATGTATGAAATAATGAAATTATGTATATATTATAATGAGAATAAAAGCATTTATCATAAACTGAGAGTAGCAGGCCTCCAAATTAAATATATTACAAATTATTTACCATGACAAATTATGCATGAGATATGAACATAAATAAATTCATTTAAATAAACTTTATTGAATGGCAGTCAGGTGCTAGCATAAGAGAAATAGTAATTATAGGCACATGACTGTATTTATTCATATCCAGTGAGTGATATGGGCTCATGGACCCAATTCAGTGAAAAGAACATAGAAATATTATCTGTCTATAATCTATTATTTTATGACTATACGCTCCAGTTGATACCAGTACTTTCAAATACTCAGAAATGAGATACATGTTACAAGTTCTCAGTACTGTTACGTACAGTGGTTGAGTAAGCAGTCACTAGGGGGTTGTAGCTAAATGACAGTCTGAAATTCTACATCTTCAGTTGCCAGGGTCACCGTCAGGCCATCCACACCTGCCATCTTTCTTTGTGAAGGGGTAACTCAATAAGGATGTTTTCACGGGAAATTGAAGAGAGTTGCCCGTATTTAACCAAAGCTACTTCAGTTTTTCTTTGTTCTCATAAGCAAATGAGGACAGGGAGAAACAGAGAGCTTCAGCTACATTTTATCAACATCTACTGATAACTTGGGTCCAAGCAGTCTGCCCTCCCATGTGGAAGTGGAGGTGTGGGTAGAGGGAGTAAAATGGAGGATGTGTTCCAGAAATGTATATTTTGTAGCATGTTTAACCAGTTTCTTTGTTCATCTGAGGTCTTAAATCAAGTGCATGCAAAAGAATATATTTGCTCTAATCTATGGATTAGCTTTGGGTTAAAAGGTCTGACCTTAACTAACCTTTGCCTCTTACACCATTCTTCTTCCTTCTTTTCCACAGAAAAAAAAATGCAGTCTGATGTTTTGAAGATATCAGATTTGTGGGTGAAGAGATCAGATCTGTGATACAGGTATGGCTAATTATAGCTTATAACAAGCCAGTAAGAAGCAGTGAAAATATTGGCTACTGACATTTTGTTTTGCCTGAAACAATGACTTAATGTTTGCGGATTTCAGATTCATTGCACTTCATAGTCATATTTTGCTTTACTAAGGAATATGTGTGCATAAAACATATGAAAAAAGGAATATGGCACCTATTATTCTGCCTCCCCAGGCTTTAAGAGCATTTTTTTAAACACCTCCTTGTTATTTCTTAAATTATGTTATTCAAATGATAGGAGATAAGATAATAGAGATAAAAGAGCCATGGAAAATATCATATATCTAAGCCTTTTTTTAAAATTGTTTTTTGGGAGGTAAGTAATTGGATTTACTTGTTTATTTATTTATTTATTTATACCTTTTCTATATATACCCATATATATAAATCCAAAAATTTTAATGAAATTTTTATCCCCTGTATGTATTGTTTAAGAAATGATCTTTTTAATTTAACAGCATATTGTGTCACCAAATATTAATTTACAAAACCCTTTTTGTTGGCATAGAATTCTGTTTTCTACATGTAACATCAATTATTTAACTAAATGTATATATCTCATTTCTGAGTATTTAAAAGTACTGGTATCAATTGGAATGTATAGTTATAAAATAATAGATAACAGATAATATTTTTATGTTCTTTTCACTGAATTGGGTCCATGAGCCCATATCACTCACGGGATATGAATAAATATAGTCATGTGCCTATAATTACTATTTCTCTTATGCTAGCACCTGACTGCCATTCAATAAAGTTTATTTAAATGAATTTATTTATGTTCATATCTCATGCATAATTTGTCATGGTAAATAATTTGTAATATATTTAATTTGGAGGCCTGCTACTCTCAGTTTATGATAAATGCTTTTATTCTCATTATAATATATACATAATTTTATTTTTTCATACATGAAAAATATAGAAAATTATGAGACCAAAACTTTCCCACAATCCTATCAGCTCCTTCTCCCCACCAAATCTGCAATTAATTTTTGAAATAGCTTTTTCTTTTTATGCAGATTTACTCTAGTTAAGATCAGTGTGGATGTATGTATGTATCCTTAACATATTTGTTATCCTAAATTTCATTACAACATTATAAGATAATTCTACTTAGTACCCAAAAGTCTCTTAATAAAAGTCATTATGATTCATATGTACAGACTTAGTTGATATGTGAATATCTAGAGACAGTAACAAATTCTATTTAATTGTTATAACTACCCATTCCTTTTCCCCTAGAAGAGCTTCTAACAGCCCTTGGACCTCAAATCTTTTATAAAATGTGTATAAAATATGTATTCAGGTCTGTCCCATGATATGGCCATGACTAATGATTATCTATCTACATTAATGGTTTCCTTTTTCTCACTGTACCTTCACTGATGCCTGAATGGAAGGAGCTCATAACTATAGCTCCCTTTCCTTTTTCCCCCTAGAAATCTGAAATTAAAGTGGTCCCTTTTCGTTTGACAATAGTAATTGTATATTTCACAAATGTCATAGTACAATTACAAAGTTAAACTCAAAAATATTCTATTTCTTTAACATGCAAACCTTTATATAATTCAGTTTCTATTTTGAAAATGTCACAAAACATATACGTATGGGAAAATGACACAATTTCTCCCTCCGCTGAAACTCAGCAATTCATATCGGTACAGTCTAGACTAGCATGGCAGGAACTGATGACATGAATATGACTCTAGTAGTTTTTCTAACAACTCAACGTGATTGCTAAATCTTCAGGTTTTGTCTTGCTGATGGTGAGGAAGCCAAATACTCCACAGTGCAGATCTCTCATCTGAGGGTAAAAATGTAGAAGCAAAAATACTATATTATATTTTAAATAAAAGTTCATTCATTGTATGTGTGACAGGTTCCCTTGACCTTGAGGAACTCACTGTCAAGTGGGCGGGTCAGATATGCCAAGAAATAACTATCACACAGCATTGTCATGTAAAAGAGTTATTCAAAGGGTGTAATGGAAGCGATTATAAACTCCTTCTCTTATGACTAGTAATCTCAGATGATTTATAAGACAGAAGAAAGACTTACAGTGATTTGAAGGCCTGTCTGTTAATTTCTGAGATCACTGGTCAGTCTTTAGGCAACGGTTTTTTTGTTTTTTGTTTTTTAGTTTTTTCTCTGTTTTGACCCACTGGCTGTCCCTTCAGCTAACCTTACAGGACTGTTGGAGGAAAAGTAGAATCTAAAGAGGAGACAGGGGATCAGAAAAAAAAAAAAAGCACACATTTTCTAAACCATTCTCTCTTCAGAAGAGACAGTTATTTGGACATTTCAACAGGATATAGCAAAATCTATACACTAACGTTTGTTTTGTCATCTGAGAAGCATTTCTGTTCAGTCCTGTTTGCTGCTAAAAATTCATTCAGAAAGCAAAAATGTAAGCCAGTATTTCTTGGGTAATGTTGTGTTTGCAGTGAAAATGCAGTATGCATACAATTTTTATCCCCCAAAAAAGTCATTATGATTTTTCAACCTATAATGAAGGGAGACTTTACTCTTTAGAGATGAGAGTAAACAACAGATTGAACAAGGGAGAAAGAAAGAAAGAAATGTAAATCATAGTCCTTTGGGAGAAAAGATATTAAGAATCACAGTTGTTTTTCTTTTCATTCTATGACAGTTCAAGCATATCCTACCAGAGATTAAAGACTTATCCTGACAATATATGCAGAAGGAGAAAATGAAGCAAAGAATTGAGAGACATAGATCTGAATTATATTATCAGGTCTATTAAGGATTTTTACTTACTAAACTAGCTTCTAAGGTTCTAATGTTCCTACTGAGTTTTTTTATTTACATGGAAACGTTTTCATATAATAAATCTTCATATAGAAGAAATACAGAAGAATAATAGAGAAGAAATAAACATATAAAAATAATAAATAATTTTCATAGTTGGAAGTATCATGGAGAAAATAAATCATAATAATGTAATAGAAAATTATTTAAATTTTATTGAAAGTTTCTCTGCGGCAGTGACACAAAATTTGAACCTTAAATGAGAGAGGAAAATTCTTGTAAATAGGAAGAGATCTTCATGCAGAAGCAGCTAATGCAGAGGACCTAAGGAAAGCCCTTGCAAGTCAGTCATAGCCTGATTCAGAATAGCATGACCAGATTTACATTTTTAAAAAGGTCATTGTCTACTGTCTCAGAAACTGCTTATCAAAGGACAACACTTGAAGACATGAGATCAGGAAAAGAGTTGTTGTGTTAGTCAAGGTAAAAAGTCAAGATGGTGTAAACTAAAGTGTTGAATGTTGAGAATAGAGATGAAGAGAAGCAGTGATTGTCAGGGTATATTTGGAGAATGACTAGGAAGTAGAATTTTTCATTGCATATGGGGCCAAAGGAATGGAGGAATCAAGCAGAATCTGAATTTGGGGGCTTGACCCACTAGATAGAATCTGGTGTAATTTACTGCGATGGGAAATTCTGGTGAAAAAACAAGTGAAGGAAGATGGGGCAGAGGATTCATTAAGGGTAATCAAGAATTCTGTTGCAAACATGTTATAGTTGAAACGCCTGTACAGTATTCAAGTAGAGATGTTTTGTAGGGAGTTATATGTACCTTTTGTGACCTAAGGGAAAAGTTACACTGAGCATAACATTTTGAGTATCATCAGCATAAAGTTGGGATTTAAAGCCAGAGCTTGAAGAATATCACTTTGAGAAAGAATGTGTAGACAGAAAAGAAAAAGACCCTGGGATTCTCCAAAAGGTAAAAGCTAAGAAGATTAAGAAGATGCAGGAAATGAGCCTGAGAAATAGGAATAGAAGGAAGACAGAACTTTCATGCCACGGGAGCCCAGTCAGATGTTTCAAAGGGAGGGAGTGCAGCTGGCACATCGCCGGCAATGTCGCCAAGAGGATGAGTGAAGTGAAGACGGAGAAGTGGACAATAAATTGGTAACATGGAGAAGAGCCGTTTCAGAGGTTAGTGGAGGAGGAAGCTGGACTAGAGGGAACATAGGAGTGACTGGAAGGTGAAGAAGTAGTGAAAGAGATGAGAGATGAAGATAGTAGAGAACGAATGGGGCTAACTATTTTGTTGGCAATGATTAACATAGAAATGGTTTGCAGTAGTGAGGTTCATGTGAGATCAAAGGGAGGGACCATCCATTTTTGTCCATTGTTAGGAATGATCCACTGCAAGGAGTTGGGGGAATTAAGATGTAGATGGTATAGGGTAGTGGGTTTTGCTCCTTTGTTTGAGTCAAAATGATTTGCACTGAGACAGTTTTCTAAAGAAGTCCAGTTTAATATGTGACTTCTACTAGTCCACTGTCATGATAGCATCTCAAATTTTCATGTGATGTTAACATAAAGGCCTGAAAGAGTTTTCCAGGGGGTAGAGTTAACAACAAGAATTTATCTAGATTCCTTCAAGTCAGTTTCTCTTTCAACACAGGGTCACTTTCCTGAGTTTTGCAAACCCAGTCTATAACAGTGACTCAAATACTGTTCAGTGTTTCCTCCATGATTTCCTGTGGGACTCTGTGTGTATTCGGGAATTCTCCGCAAGAGGGCCAAAGCACCCAGATTGCAGGCAGGATCCACTGGGAAAAACAGCTCTGAGACTTTCACTGTCATCCCTGAGTGAATCTAAAGTTAGCACACAGACTGCAGGACAGGTTGAACCATAAAATGACGTGTTTGTTGCCATTCTTCTTTAACAAACATTACGAACATCGCTCCCTCATCTCCCAAAGGAGCCAGGCGTGCTCTTAATCTTTTGGCTGGTTGACCTGTACTGATCACTAATTCCCCTCCTTTCATTCTAAGTATACTTGCACATCTCTGTGCCTCTCTTCTAAAATGGGCTAATTCTTCAGTCTGCCCAGAGTGAATCTTAATACTGGTTACAGTGTGCAAGTGTCCATCCCTTGGTTTCTTGATTTCATCCCTCTAGCTCTGTGTACACTTGCCATTCTGTCAACTACTTGAGACTTCAATGGATTGACTAATACATGTTTGCAGAACACAGAAGAACAAGTCACTATTTATAAGTAAAAGTTTGGATTTTATTACCTACCAGTCAGTGCTACTGTAAGATTTAATTATAGTTTGTAAAACAATTTGTCATTGATAGCTGAAAATCAATCGAGGAAGTTAGTGTTACAGTGATTACAGGGGAACCCCATAAATATAGCCATATGCTTAAAACGTAAATCCCAGTTTTAGCCATTTAAAAACATACGATTAATGTCTCACTGGTATTTTATGGCAATGTTTGAGCTCTCATTTAAGTATTTTAAATAACTGAGCCATAGATAACAATAAAAGCAAAAGAGCAATTTCATGGTGCTACTGCTGCCAACAAGGTCTGAACTCAGGATTCTGCTCTTTATCAAAGCGTGCCTTTCTTCCTCTTCTCAGCATTTGCCAGTAAAAGGTTCTTAATAAATAATTTTCTCATCATCCATAACACTAATTTACACTCCCACAGATTTTAACATTCCTAAGAAAAGATACCGTTATTGGCTTCTGCTGGCATCTGTTAAAGTGCTCTGGCTTTCCAGACCTATAAGATTTGCCATTCATTTGTGGATCACAGCTTTTAACAACGCCGAAGTTGGCTGTCTCTGAGTTTCTCTTCGACATTGGGGATATTTGTTGAGATAGTGTGGAAAATACGTTAGAGAAAGAGAGATAATGAAGTCGTCTATTAAGCCAGGTGGTAAGCTGTAAGTCATTGAACCATTCTTTTGTTTCAGCAACAACAGGTTCAGGATTGCTATACATTTATGGCACCTCAGCCAGATGTTACACAGAGTTGTCCTGAAACCTCTGGGCTTCAGGCAGATATAAGATGGAGTCCTTTGGAGAAATAAAGGCTGGGAAAATGGGAAATTATCATTGGCTCTTTTAAGAAAAGAAATGCAACTTGCTCATAATATGATGCTTAAATCTAAGCTTGTAATGCAGAGGTTTTAAAAAAATATAAAATTTCCAATCATAATTGTGTACCTTTATTAGCTGCAAAACTATTTGTAGATGATAACTAAAATTTAGGTTGTTACCTTTCTTCTATTCATTTTCTCTCCTCTGATCTTTAATAATGTTCCTTCCACAGAAAAATGAACATTAAAAAATAAAATACAGAGTTTTTACCCAGTGTAGTAGCTAGGTTCTTTATCGGTTATTTTACCTATCACTTGGGGACATGTTCCCATCTCTTCATCTTTACTTCTCTTCAAGCTTTCTTTTTCATTTCTGTTTGCACTATTTCTCTTTTACAAATGGTATAGAATGAGATCTCACTGTCATAATTTTCTGAAAGGTGAGAAAAGGGAAAAAATAATAGGAAAGTCCATATCAATTAATTAAATAGAACATTGCTTTTTGTATTTTAATGATAACAGTGATATAGCAGTTTTCAAGTACTGTGTGAAATGTCCCTTGCAGCTGCCAAAAGAGATAATAAAATATGAAACTGTCTTCATAGAAGCACAATGTCTTTAAAAATAGGAGGTTCTATGCTCTGTGTGAGTTATACCTGGGAGCACTATATTCAGTTCTGAAAGTTATACTTCAATAAAATTGACAAGTTGGAGTGAAGTCAAAAGACAGTAACCAGACCATGATGGCATTAAAACTGGGCCACATAAACAGTGGTTGGAGTCGGTGGATGGGGATGTGGGGGCACAATTTAAGAGTCATCTTTATGTGTCTGAACCACTTTCATTAGAATTTGATTTATGTACATGATTCTTTCTGACAGAAGTAGAAGAAAAGGTAAAAGTGACAGGGATGCAGAATCCACTGAACAAGAAGGGATTTTTTCAAAATGATCAGAACTGCTAAAACTGGAAATCAGTATTTCAACAATGCACATGTCCTGAGATGTGTTGAACTTGCTATCAATAAGGTTCAAGTTTCCATTAAAAAATTTTACTAGCTAATTTCTCAGTCATTTCCATTCCCAACTATGAGTCTGTGACTTTTATTTGTCTTAAAGATGGTTGGTACTTTCCCAGACAGAGACTCATTTGACCTAATAAAAATTCCAGATTAACCAAGAATGATGTTTGGTAGAGGAGAAATCTCTACCGTATTGATTCCAGATTGAGGGAAGGGGGATATTATGGATCTATCCTGCACTGTTCCCAGCTATCAGTCTCTTTGAAAATTGCCTTTCATAAAAAAGATACACCTTGTCCAAGATCATGCTACCCCCTCACCCAAAAAAACCTATATCCTATGACTAATTAAATTGGGGGTAAAACACCCAGCCCCTTTGCCTCATCTCAGGACAACTCTAATGCCATCCCAGTTTCAGAATTCCCTGCAAAGTGAACTAAAGTCATCTTTTGCCTGTGCTATAACCCACATTCACAAGTTACCAGATCCTCTTTCTTGCCTTCACCCCAGAAGTGTTCCTCATTAGAGCACTTACTAATAAAAATTCCTGCAAGCTATTCTCCATCTCAAAGTCCACTTCCTAGAGAGATCTGAGAGGGAGGAAGCTAGGGTTAGATTTTACAGCTAGATTATCTGCTCTCCTGGGGAAAAGGACCCTATCACTCTTGGTGGATGAATTTATAGTACAAGATAGCCATGCAACTATAAAACATATGATAAGGGCATCTCGAATCGATGTACTTGAAAATCTTGATTCCCCCAAATTCACTGAATCCTCTGAGCCTGAAAAGGTGAATCACTCTTCCTGGTTAGGGTCAGTGTTTCACCCTTTTTAGAAAACCCTTGGCTGTTCCTGCAAGTTAACTCTTGCACTCCCAGGAACACCCTTAACTTTCCTTCCTGATCATTAGGACAACAAGTAGATCAAATCACCATGTAACAAGTCCAGAGATGCCCTGGGCCTCCTAGGAGAGGAGAGGGGCAATACCATGAAAGAACCATAGGACCTAGAATATAGGTAATGGCAGAATTCAGGAGGAAATATATAGAATTGCAGATGTTAGATGTTGGAAGATGTTCTGAATCCAGCAGAACATCTCTTTGGTCTATATTGATGAGATACTAATCAGGAATGATAAACAACAAATAGCAAGTGTGTTGGAGGCCTTGGAAGACCCATGAACTTCAGAAGGTGGGATATAAGCTATAAAGAGTTAAGATAATGTTATTAAGATTAATAAGACTTTTAGAGATCCAGTGGTTTGTAGCATTCCAGGAAATACCTTCCAAAATAAAGGAAAATTAATTCATCTCACACCTCCTGCCACAAAGGAGGTGCAATGCCTGGTGGGCCGTAAGTGGAGAACTGTCCTGGCCATTATACAGGGTGACATGAAGAGCTACAAAGTTTGAGTAATACGCAGAGTGGGAAAAGCCTCTGTATGAGGTCAAGATTTCTGGATTTTGGTATAAGAAGCCCTAGTGCTTGGGCCATTTAATCTGACAGATCCTATGGTCTTAGATGTATAGATATAGACATATGCAGATATAGATATAGATATAGATATAGATATAGATATAGATAGATAGATATGATAAGAAAAGATACTATGTAAGTTTTATGTAGAACTTAATGGGATAATTACAATGCAGTTCCCTGGGGTTCTAGAGTAAGGTTATACCATTTGCAAAGGGGAATTAAACATCTTTCGGATAATAGTTCCTGGTGTGATACTGTATAATGCTACAGATGCATTATAAGGTACCAAATGACAGATAGCCAAAAATGCCCAACCAAAGCTGGATTCTGCCAAACACACCATTTGAAGGCTGACAGCAAAGCCAAGGGTAGAAGCAGGGAGTCCAGTTAGGAAGCTATTAAACAACTCTGGGAGGTGGAACTGGTGGTGTTGAGCAGTGCTCAGATTCTGGATATATCTTGGAGATAGAGTTGACACCATTTCTTGTTGGATTGGATGCAGAATGTGATGGAAAACAGGGACCAGGGATGACTAGAAGTTTTGGAGCCCAAGCAAAAGAGGGAAAAAGATTGGCCATGTACTGAGCTGTCAAAGATTATGAAGGGAGGATTTCAAAGGACTAGGGCCAGGGTAGGGTGAAGTTATTCAAAGCTCAGTTTTGGACATGTTAAGTTTGAGATACATCTTAGACATTCAAGGTGAGATATCAAATAGGCAGTTAATATACAAGTCCAGACTCCAGAGGAGAGGTCCAAGCTGGAGAAATCCATTTGGGAATTATTAGCATATAGATGATACTTAAAGCCCTGAGTCTATATGAGTTCATTAAAGGAGGATATGTAGATAGAAAAGAGGGTCAATGACGGAATGCTGAAACACTCTTGCATTTAGAGGTCAGGGAGATGGGAGCAGTGCTGTGCAGCAATAGAACCAAGATAACATGGGCAGAGATGAGAGGAAGACAACAACACAAATGTTTTATCCTGAAAGCAAAGTAAGGAAAGTGTTTTAAGGAGAGTGATTTGTGTGTGTGTATGTGTATAGCTCCTAACTAAGATGCCCCTCTCTCATTCTTTTTTTTTTTTTTTCAAATCTGCTTTACTTTGGCATTTTCTGCTTCCACTCTTTCTAATTAGGTCCCATTTTCCCCTCATTCCATCCGTCCCTGTGTCTTTGCCCACTCCTCCCTTATAACAATAGCCCTTAAAACACATTAGTGAGTTCTTGGCAACTCACATCCTGTGAGGTAGAAAAGGCATCTTTCTAGTTTATAAACACAAACATAAGTCTTGACACAATTTGGGCTCTGACCTTTGATCCTCCAAAGATCACAGTTCTTTTTAGACATTACCTCATTAATCCCAAGATAAACTCTAAGTACATAAACTATAAGGCATTAAAATTTATTTGGAAGTACATGTGAAGAATTGCCTAAAATAGGCCATGTGGAACATTCAAACTAAATTAAATAAATTTATCTGTAGATAAAGTCTTATTTCACTTGTAAGCTCTTATTAGTAGATATTCATGGAAATCACATAGAATGGATCACTGAAATACAAATTCTGATAACACAATGAGAAAAAGATCCACAGTGTTGTGCCTGATTTAAATGGGCACAATATCACATCATGAACATAATTATCATCTTCATCATCATCATCGTCAACATTACCTATGGGAAGCTTTCATCAGTGTCAGCACTGTGCTAAGCACTTTAAATTATTATGTAATTACTATAGCCACTCTACAAAATGGTACTAGAAGCGTCTATTGTAAGACTGGGAGCTCTAGGCTTAGAGACTTTAAGAAAGTTGCCCAAGGTCACAAAGATACAAGTGATGGGCATAAAGTACGTGACCATAAAACCTAATAATAATACCAGTGATACTTAAATCTTAAGTCTTAAAAGAAAAGCTGAGATTATTGCCAACAGTGTGATGGAAGCTGAAATGAGAAATCTGGAGGATAGTTTAAGCATAAGAAACAGGAAAGAGAAGCCAACCAAAAGAAAAAATCAAAATTAAAAGTTAATACTTTATAAAAACTAATCAAATTGATGAATGTCTAGCAAGACTAAGCAAGGTTATAAAATAAACAAAGTATCTATATTTCTTATCTATCTTTCAATCTATCTAAACCAATATAAATTTAAAAAGGGAAATTGGCCCTGGGCAAGGAAATAAAGTAAAATTAAAACGAGCGATTAAAATTCATATTTGAATGAATCCCTGTAATTCGTGATGCTTGAATCACTTTCACCCTGTTTTCGAGTTACTTGAAACATTTCTTCTTGCTTGCTCCTTGCTTTTAAATAGTATTTTGCCATGGTTTTTTGGTTGCTTTTTCCTTTGTTCCAAGCAGTTCGCAGAGAGAATTTCTACAGCAATGCCAAACCATAGAACGATGTTAAGCAAGGGGATGACTTCTCACACTTGCACTTTACCAGGATTATTCTGTCCTTGGTTTGTAGGATGTTTTACTCCGGAAGAAAACAGTGGAAACCAGCTGAATTACTCCTGTGTGGCAAAAGGCAATGAATACACAGATATCTATAGTGTATTCAATTATGCTGAAATAAGGTAAATGCTGTAGATTTACCTGTTTAGTTAACATTAAAGCTCTCCTCTGTAGCACAGATATTCCTTAGGGGCCTACAAAACTAAATGTAATACCCCAAATTAAAGAAATTCATTAAGTAAATAGCTTTAATACCTTTTGTGTTATAGATTTTGTTATAACATAAATCATGCTCAAAATTGTTAATGAATACAGACACCCAAGTACAAAATAAATACTGAATATTTTTTCTAGACTGATAATAGCTAGTTATTATGTTGAAAGATACACTAAAAACAAATTTTACAACTATATAAATGTTAAAAAAGAGATAAGAAAATATTTAATTGAAGGTAATATAGAGTTTTTAATAAAATAAAATCTAAGGAAAGTATAAACCCTGTATAAATAAAACCACATCATTTTGTTCAAGAACATAAGAGTATTTTAATGAACAGAGACAAGCAATTTTGATTAAAAATTTTCCTAAAGATTGAGATGTCTGTGTTGGTAGCAGCAAAAACAAATGAACTTTTTAATGTATAAAATTTTTATTTAATTTTTAAAAATAAATCATATTTTTAGTTCAAAAGAGTTAAATTCAAATATTCACTTTATTAAAGGCAGTTAAATGTGTTTTTCAAGTAGTATCTAAATTATGTATTTATTATTTAAAAAATACATTATTCTGTATTGATCATTGCCATGGTCATTAATAATTTAGTTAACTGGTAGAACTGAAGGTGACTCAAGTCTCGAATGCGGCATGAAACAGGATGGTTGAAGACATGGGCTTTGGAGTCAGCTAATCCTGTGTTCAAGTACTTGCAGTTCCATTAATGAGCTGAATGTCCTTGAGTAATGTAGGCTGAAACGTATCCCCCCAAAAGATAACAGACCTAACTTCTGGCACCTCTAATGTAACCATATTTGGAAATAGAGTCTGCAGAAGTAATTAAGATAAAGTCACTAGGGTGGTCCCTACTGCAATATGACTGGCATTCTTATAAAAAGAGACACAGAGACAGACATGCAGAGAGAATAATGCCATGTAATGACCAAGGCAGAGGTTGGAGTGATGCGTCTACAAGCCAAGGAATACCAAGAATCGCCAGCAACACCAGACACTTAGGAGAAAGACATTAGATTCTCCCTCAGAATCTTCAGTATGGGCCTGCAGACACCTTGATTTTAGACTTTCAGCTTTCAGAACTGTGGGAGAATAAACTTGCCGTTTTAAGCCACCCAGTTTGTGCTAATTTGTCACAGTACAAGGAATCTAACACAAGTAAGTAACAACTTATTCAAGTTTCAGATTTTTTTCCCTCCTTCAAATAAGACTTGATAATTCCCATTAAGTACTTAATTTGTCTGTAGTCTGAGCTCCCTCATCTGTAAAATAGGAATGATAACAGTATCCCCGTCATCATGTTGCAAGGATTAAATGAGAGCTATAAGTAAAGCACGTGGTCTTGAATCTGAAATACAAGAAAAGATACATAAGCATGTGCCATTTATTATTAGATTTGATCATCCTTGCAACGTACTTAACATAGTGCTTAAAACACGGCAAGTACGTGTTATATATTACTATTCTGATTAAATAATAAAGATACATAAAATACTTATGAGGTGCCTCAAACATAGCTAGCCTTCCAAATATTTGTGCTATTATAATTAATGAGTTTTCTAAATAAAGTAATTAATTTATCCTTCAAGTTATTATTTAATTTTCTGATGAAGCTGTAAATTAATCTTTAAAATGCTAAAATAAATTGCTTCAAATGGAGTAGTTCACACCTTGATGAACTCTGAGGTGTGTACGAATTCTGAATTTAAAATGGGAAACAGACAAGTACTCCTAGAGGAAGAGATATACTATTTGAAAAGAATGAATTTGGAATAGACCAAAAGAGAGCAATTTCCTAATTTAAATAACTATTGTAATTATGAAAAGAACTGTCCTGATTTTAGAAAATTAACATTGAAGTATTTATGAGGAAAAGGATCATACTGTACCTGCAACTTACTTTGAACTAGCTCAGTAAAACGTTTTATCTATCTATCTATCTATTTTTTATTTAAATATAGGTGGATAAAAATGTAGGTAAAATTTTAATGATATAGGAAATCTGGGGAAGGTTACACAAGAAATATTTGTACTATTTTTGCAATTATTCTAAAAAGTCTAAAATTAAGTCAAAATGAAAAGTTAGAAGAAAGCATGTCAAAAAAGAACAAACAAGATAAACAAGATTCTACTGTATAGCACAGAGAAATATATACAAGATCTTATGGTAGCTCACAGCAAAAAAAAAAGTGGCAATGAATATATGTATGTTCATGTATAACTGAAAAATTGTGCTCTACACTGGAATTTGACACAACATGGTAAAATGACTATAACTCAATAGCAAAAAAAAAGAACAAACAGAAAATTAGTATAAAATAAAGATGTTCTGCTTAGCCATTTAGATCACAAAGGTTTTTTTGATGACTGATTTAAAGCATGATTTAAATAGAGTCTAGCTTGCATGATTTGAGAATTAATGGGAAACAAGAATCCAGATATTCACTTTACAGATAACTGTCTTTGAACAAGTTTAGCTCAGAAGGTGATGAGCATCTTTTACTTTTATCATGTGTACATACAAATGAAATAATAGTTTTTCAAAAAAATTGTTTCTGAACCTTTGTTCTTTTCACCCATACAAGATCATCACACTTGTCACCGTTTGGAGCTTTTGGAGAGGTGAGCATGGGAAAATATGCAGGTAAATCCTACTGTGTCATTTTAAGGAGCTGCAACACTAAAGAACCTTGATTTGAGTCACTTTTCTTTCTGTAAATAGGATTGCCTGATAGACTATTTTATGACTCTTCTATAGGGAGACACTTTTCCACTAATCTTACAGATGCAGCGTGGACCACAAGATGCTACTTTTGTTTAATGATTTTCCGGCTTTAAGGACTTCGTCGTTGTGTACAGCAAGTTTTGAACTGGAAAGCTGCCAAACTGACTCTAATTTAAGCTTTGATATCACAAATGAATCTCTTCATAAGTCATGAATCATCCTGTAAAAATATCGGTGCGTCTAAAAGCCATACTAAAGCAATTTCAGGTCCAAAAGGATCACTATGCTATGTTGAACAAAAGGTTTAATCAGTCAGTGGATCAAAGCCAGCTTTGGTTATCTTCAGATAAACTCAGCAACATTTTTTTTTTATGTGCATCAGACTTCATTCATCCACAGAATAAATTTTTTTATCATTGGTGTACATATGCTCCCATTTATTAAGAGGTTTTTGTGACCAATAATTCTACCTTTTATATAGTGTCACTCATGCAAAGACCTATCATAAACTCAAGTCAAACCTTCCCCATCTATGCTGCAAGGAACAGTGTATTTAACTGGTGGTGCCAATGTACACCAAGTCAGGATCTTTTTTTTCTAAGCAACAGTGAAACACTTCTATTCAAGTAAATTAATACTCTTAATTGATTTGTTTGGTAAGAGGCATAAGAAGAATCATAGATTAATTTTAAAACTTTATCAGCTGTAATAATTACTTCTGAGGGTTTTACCACTCCCAAACTTAGCGGCCTAAAACAACCACCAGTTATTTGCTCATGATACTGTGGACTGGCAACACAGGCAGGGCTCAGCTGGCCCAGTTCATCTCTGCTCCTCATGGTGTCTGCTGGACTCATTCATGCTGTTGTGGTCAGTTGGCAGGTCAGCTGGTTGGGCCTGGATGGCTTCACAGGCATTGCTGGCAACTGGCTGGGGCTGTCGGCCAGGGCATGTCAGTTCCTCCCATGTGGTGTCTCCAGCAGGCAGCCTCAGGCTTTCTTATGCAGTATCTGATTTCTAAGAGGACAAGAACAGAAGCTGGACATCCTCTTAGGTTACCCTACCAATCTGTTAGTCAAAGCAAGTCACAAGGCCAGGTCATATTAAAAGGAAGGGAAATAGATTCCACCTCTTCGTGGGAGGAATGGCAAAGTCATATTGAAAAGAAGCATAGGCACAGACTGGGAGTTTGAAATTTGTAGAAACTGACAGGCATATGTAGAACAGATAAACAAGAGTATACTGTATAGCACAGGAAAATATATGTAAGATCTTGTGTTAGCTCACAGTGGAAAAGTATGCAACACTGAATATAAGTATGTTCACACATAACTGAAAAGTTGTGCTCTACACTGGAAATTGACACAACATTGTAAATTGACTATAACTCAATTAAAAAAAAAGAAGCATAGAATAGAGATGAGAGAAATTGTTGTGGCCATCTTTGCAACCCATCTATCACATGGATATATAAATACTGAAATTTCTTCTTTCTTTAAAAAAGGAGTCTACTGGTGATTTTGCAAAATTTTCAACTGATCATTCCCTCTCCTTCACTTTGTTACTATTTCAAATAGATTAATTTAAAATGCTTCCAAATATAGCCCTGATTTTAGGCTACCTGTTTTCCTTAAGATTATAGTGACTTTTCTTTAAAAACAGTGGTTCCTGTGTAGCTCCAAGTTACCTGATATTTATCTTCCCACAGAGAGCAAATGCTGTTGTGTGTGGACCTATTCATAAACCAGCGTCATTCATGGACTAACTTCATTTGTAAAAATCCTAGTGTTGGGCCCTTTTTTCACCAAGTTTTAAAATTGCTATTTCTCCTTTGTCAACCTCTTCTAAAACTGGTCTACTATTGTACATTACCTGTATTATTTTCACTGTATTAAATTTTAAAATTAGCCATATTTTAGCAGTAGCCCATTAGGTTGTTTGTATTTTATAGAATCAGTTACAATATCAAAACTTCCTGTCAGTACTCTTTTTTTGGTACTCCTCCACTCCACTGAAGCCAGAAATGGAATATGGAACAATCTAAATAACATGTAGCCAGAATAACTCAACCTTTCATCCCAAAATTTAATCAAACAAAGATTCCATAATGGAGATACTAGGAGAGGTGGAATAGCAATCTCCTCCAACCTCAGGTACAGGGCAGATTATCTCTAAAGCCTGACTTTTGAAATGTTGGGCTTCAGCGACCACGGTGCCACTTGTAACGAAAGGCATAAAGCACATTCTGTGGGAGGACCACTAGAAAGCTGATGGCAGGAATAAGTGGAAAATCAGCAGTTTTCAGAGATAGATCAGTACTTTCCTCTTCTCATTTCCATCCTGTTTTCAAACTTCCAAGAAATTTAGGTTTGTCCACTGGAGTAGTTATACTATTTAGGGTAACTAGTTAGGCTGATTTAACAGTGATTTACACTAAAGTAGACTCTCACTCACTTAAAGGTCTGAGATGCAGGTCAGTCCAGTTTCATGCTCTGGCTCTGAGACGTGGGATACTTCCCTCTTGTTTTTCCATCATTCCCAGTTCTGCTTGGTCCATGACAGCTCCCAGGGCTAAACTGAGCCTGAGGAAGATGTAAAGAGGGAGTTTTAGGGACATGGCCCAGAAGTTACACACATCACTTGGTGTACATGAAATATTTGCCAGAATTAAATCATATTATCAATCTAACTCTATGGAAGGATGAAAATACAGCTCCCACCAGGGTAGCCAAGACTAAGCTATAACTCAATGGGGAAGGTCTTATTACTAAAGAAAACATTGAGGTGAATGGATTCTATAGGATAACTAATCATCTCAGCATATTATTCAAACTAAGTTGTGAACACAGGAATTAGTCACCTCCAGGAAACAGTTTGCTATTTCATATCAAAAGCCTTAAATATGTACTCGTCAACACAACAGCTGTACTGCTAGGAATAGCCCAAGAAAATAACTATGGATATGCACAAAGATTTTGCTACGTTTATAATCATTGCAATATTAAGAAAATGAAAGGAAAAACCCTACAAATTTAACAAGTGATGTATTAATATAGGTTATTGAAGAAACAGTATTAAAATGTAGATTTGCCTATTAGAGTAGTTACATTATTTAGAATATTGGATTAGTTGTTCTCTTGTGGAGAACCAAACAACATGGACAACATAGAAAGAATTTTACCATGCATTATTGAGTGAAAAAAAAGTTGGGCATAATATAAATGTGGTTTCATTTTATATAATCTTATATATAAATGTATATAATCTTACTGACAAAATTAAATCTTAATATTATCTCTCTTAAATGGTCACATTCTTTGTTCCTAGGAATATGGGATACTTTTATAAGAAATAGAATGTTTTTAACCCTTACTCTTTTAACGATAGAAAGTAAATACATTAAAAGCAGATGACTACAAAACACAGAGTTCTAATATCCTATCAGTCTCACATTGTATACAGCAGTCCTTTATCTTGGCTATACTTTGAATTCAGCACAGTATTGATGACTAGGGAATAGCACACTCCTCGTGTTCCTCTGAATCTTTTTTGGTTGGACTGTGCTGCATGCAGTAAAAGAAGGAATATGCTTTTGGCTGCTGCAGTCTCTTTAACTGCAGCAGATCTGAGAATGTAATCCATCCATTTGGAAATTCAGAATCCGAATAAATTGGCTCAGGGATGCTCACTCCTTTCCTGGGGTATCTTATCTCCTTTAGCATAGGCGCCATGATGGATTTGCCGTATTTTTGAAAAGGCAACGAAGAGTTAAAATATAATTGGCTTGCAGTTGGGCAACAGCACATCAGCTTGCCCCCTAGATTTAATTTAAATGGGAAAATATTTCTGAGCAAGGACTGCATAAAGCAGCAAGTTGAGAGAGTTGCCAGGAATGGATAAAAAAAAAAATCTTCTTGTTAAAGAAAATCTGGTGAGAATTATAGCAGCGACTTTTCTGGCTCAGTTTTTTTAATGTACATAATGACAGAACCCCACAATACCCATTTATTTGACCATCAGATTTCATTAAAGGGCAGGAAATGCAATCTCCTGATAGATTTATTTCTTTACCAATTGCTTAATTATGATAACTTCATCATGGTAACAAAATGGATTATGTTTGTTTTCCCTGCACTCACCAGGGCCTAACTGGTAAATAGTCTGTCAACATTTCCAGTTCAACCCTAATGTTTCAAGGGGATGTGACTTGACTAAAATTAAGCTGCTGGCATCCACTTGTTCAGTCCCAAATTATTTTTACGTTGTTTAAGTCAAATAGTTGTGCAGCAATTTAACCTTTCTTAAGGAAAGAAGGACACATTTGGCCTTTGCACCTACCAATAGGTTTATTTTTAATTCCTCAAATTTTCTTGGAAACTCCAGTTAGTATTTTTAAATGTCTATGGATTTGTAATTGAGAGCCTATTTTGCATGGTACCCGGTGGCCAGTAGGATCCTCAGTGTAGATTTCACCTGTCCCTGCTGAAAGTGGAAGAGCAGGCTCAGGCTCATACTTGAATGGCTCTCTCCCTTGGAATAAGTTATGGTTGTGCATTTTTTCAGCAAAATTTAACTGGAAGAAATCTTGCTTTGCTTTTGTGTGCTCTAAGATAACTGATTTGACTTTCCCCTGCTAAGATAACTCAGCATCATCTTGTACATACGGTCTGAGAAAGCACTCAAATGTCAATCAGGATGGAAGAACCAACAGCTGGAAACTATCCCAGCGTCTCTCAAAATAGCACAAGCTAGTGGGTAGAACAGACACACTGAGGGCTAATAATGGTCACAGTAAGCAAAAGGATGTTTTTATTAAGTCTGGGAATGTACCTACCTTGACAATAAAATATTTGTAGAATGAATCCAGGTGATTATAGAGGTTTTTGCTTTGAGAACTGCAAAACTTGTGAGAAATGATATGCACTGACTGATACTTTTTATTGAAATTTAATAAATCAATATGCTTATGTAAGAAATTTTCAAATGACTTAGAGATGTAGTTTACTTTTTTCTTTCTTCTTTTCATATGTGTTGTTAAAATGTGGTCCTCCCTTTAGTCTACACTTCGGTCTAAATTCTTTCTCTATTTGACAACTCTGTACATTTGTGTGCTGGATAAATTTCCCAATGAAAATACTGAGCTATTCTAGAAATGCACAGTCATTTCAAATAAAAAATATAATTTAAAATATGTCCATTTTAACAGAATATAAAAGAATAAATGTATGACTACCTTAGTAGATGAAGAAAAGCCATTTGATAATAACATCAATTCTTAATATTCAATCAATGTAGCAAAGTCAGAATGAAAGGGACTAGAGAATACCCATTAAAAACCTGTAGGGATGAACATAACTTGTAAATCAACTATACTTCAATTAAAAAATAAATAAAATAAAATCAGTGTAAAAACAAATGAACAAAAAAACCCAAAACACAACCTATAGGGTTGCATAACTGTACACTTAAAAATGGTTAAAATGGTACGTTTTACATTGTCTATTTTAGCACTATATACACACATTTTAAAAGAATAAGTGTGGAAAAATACAAATAATTATGTCATATCAGCATACACTGAAATTATTTACAAATCTACTTTGAATACTTCAACACAAATTCAACTATTAATATTACCATGTTTAAGAACTGCAATATTACTATAGACGTGTTTTACTGACCACTTCTGTTTTCTAGACATGGTACCAAGGACTTCATATTATCTCTTTTCATTTTTACAAGAATCCTATGAGATAGAAATTATCATGTGCATCTTATAGATGAGGTGTCTGAGATTCAGGGAGTTGAAATTAGTTTCCTGATGACACACAGCCAGAAGCTGATGGATGCTGCAATTCAAACCCAGGTCCGCCTGACTCTGACATTGATGTTTACAGCACTTTGGCTCTAGTGCCTTCTATGGTTACATTCATTTAATCTCACCAAACTGAACACAAAAACAAAATGTTTTTAGTAACTGAAACAAAATTTGGCTCTCCAAAAGATATGTCAGCCTCCTAATTTCTGGAACCAGTAAGTGTACCTCATTTGGGAAAGAAGTCTTTTCATATATAATTAAATTAAGGAATTTCAAATGAACAGATTATCCTGGATTATCAGTAGATACTAAATTCAAAGACAAGTATCCTCATAAGAGGTACACAGGGAATATTTGACAGAGAAGAGGAAGAGGCAATGTTATCAAGGAGCAGAGGTTGGAGTGATGCTGTCACAAGCCAAGGAATGCCTGGAGCTACCAGGAGCTGGAAGAAGCAAGGAACAGAATCTCCCCTTGAGTCTTCGGAGGAAGCAAGGCCCTGCCACACACCACATCTTGTTTTTGGACTTTTGGCTTCCAGACTGAGAGAATAATTTCTGCTGTTTAAAAAAAACAAAACTATAGGAAATATAAAATTTAATGGTGAAAATTCAGAGGCATGATCATTAGGTGAGGAGAGGAAAAGACTGCCAGAGGTCATTATTTCTATTCAGTTCTGTTACTAGAAGTCCTAACTAATCCAAGAAAACAACAAAAGTCAGGAAAGAAACGCCCAAAATGTCCTTGTTTGGAATCAGTGGGGAAAAGGTATCACGATAATCACCGTTCATCATTCTTTCAAGTGAGCTGGGGATTTGTGCTGCCATTTCGCAGATTTGTCTGTAGCACTAGAATACCTAAGAATCCTGGGGGACAAAGCAGACTTTGCTTTTCCACTCTTTTCACTTCTCTTATGTGCTCTGTTGGCATGTTTTCCCCATCATTTACCTCACTCTGACTTCAGTTCCCTGACTAGAGTAAATTGTAGAGTTCTATTACCATCGGAATTGGCATTCTTCTGTTAAATTATTATATTTGAGGGACATAGGAATCATTGCTTTAATTTATGCCATTGCAGTAAATATAAGTACGTTAAATCAACACTTCACATTCTAAAAGCAATGTATTTTTAAAATGTAATACATTTATGGCTTCAGATATTAATGGCATATTTATATCCCCATTTTAATCAAAGTATAGCACAGCACATCTCTTCAGCAGTTGAGATGACCGCAAAGTAAGTCTAAGTCAATAACTCGGCAATAATTAACTTAAGGAGTAGAAACTGAGCTTGGAACAGTACTGGGAAACTGGATGTTGAGCTCCTGAAGGGCGTGTTTACTTAAGCTGTGACAGCCCTTACTCTTTCCATAAATATAAGGAATGATATTTTGGGTGCTTTGAAAATGCCCAAGTATGTCCAAGTATGGCCACATTGTTCTGGAGTTTGGTAATTGGTAGAAACTAGGTCTGCCTCTATGCTTAGCTTTGTGGTCCTGGACAGCTCATTTCACTTATCTGGCCCTCAGTTTCCTCTCCCTATAATATGATTAGATTAAATTAGCTGGTCGTACAAATGGTTTCCATTTCTGAAATCCCTTTAGAAGACACAAAATGATGTTATCTGCTATTTATCAAATATGTTTTATGTATCTATCATGATGCTAAATGTGTTACCTGCATTGTTTCATTAAATCATTACCTCACTTCTCTGAGGAAGAAGTTATAACTCCAATTTTATAGATGAGGAAACAAAGGCATAGAGAGATAAACTAACTGGACAAAGTCACATAGTTATAAAATTACAAAGGCAGAATTCAAATCATGGTCATCTTGAGTCTAAAATCTTTCGTCTTATTCACTATGTTATTCTACAAACATTCGGCTTTAATTGTGCTGATTTAGTAAATGTAATTACCCCAATTATCCAGTTAGTCTAAATTGTCCCATCCAGGGCTGTACCATATCCCCAGGAGACAATAACTTTAATAGTGCTACTGCAACCAGCTGTCAGTATTAATCTTCCCATCTCTGACCAAACCTGAAGTGATGGTGATATGTACATCCAAGCCTGAAAAAGCCTATTTCCTTTTGCTACTAGATTTGTGTCTCTATCATAATATGCATACACAACCTAACATACTATGCCATGTGTTTATTTACTAAGCTTACTATTACCTGTATGTCCGGTAAAATATGTTTGACAGGGCAAAGATATTTGTCTGTCTTATTTACTGAAACCCTAGTTCTCAGAACAATACTTGGTACATAATAGATGTCCAACAGATATTTAATAAATTAAAGAACAAATGATTAAGGTAGATGTTTATATTGAAGGTTATATGCATGCATGACTGAATTACGTGATTGAATCAGAGTTACACATAGGTTTACTGTTTTAGAACATGTAAATAGTTTTCTTTCCAATCATTTTCAATAAACCTTGTCTTATTCACAAGCCTTGAGTTGAACTGTAAAGATACAGAATAGGTTCTGATGTTTATAACAGTAACTGGGTAGATCATACAAGCAGATCTCTTACCTCAGAGTGTTTACCTAGGTTGAAGGACTATCTTTTCTGTCTGCTTATTCTACATGTTACACCTGGATCCCTCACAGTTTAAAAGTTAAGGTTAGTGGCCTAGCAGACCTGGAAATATACCATTCAGACAACTTACTTTAATCATGTAATAACCATTTAAATTGTTTTTGCTGATTGGTTCTAAATTGGAGTCAACTTATTTCAAATTATCTCTCTTTCTGTGGAGCTTCATGTGGGACGGCATATTACAGGTTTTTCAATTTCCCAATTTAGTCACAACATTGCCAATGATGCCTATTATCTAATTAAGCATACTTGAGCCAGAACAAATACAATCTTTGTTTTGAAGGCATAACCGTGTTGCTCACCAAGCTCAAAGAATAAAGCCTCTTTAACTTGCTGCTGTTTTAGTTTGGGAGCTAATGACAACCAACGCAAAATAACCCATCAGTAATCAGTCACCATCTTTTCAAGCAGCTTGTACCTTCCAAGAAATCAAAATCCATAATTTTGTTGTAAACTTTACTTTCCCACCTTAATTTGGATTATTTCTGAACATTTGATTTTTCCTTTACCAAAGGCTTGATACGCAACTATGAAAACCCAATTAACGTTAGTTTAATTGACTTGTGTGGATTGAGTTAAATTTTCTGTACCAAATGTGTCTCACTAACATAGATGAGCACAGAGGAAGGAGACAGGAAATGGCTACATGCTCAGGGGCCTGACAGGCTCACGTAGAGTTGTGGTGGTGTGTGATATCTGTGGTTGGAGAAGCCCTTGCCACAAAGAGCCTGAGTTATTCTATGGTCTCTTTATATTTGATAAACCTTCACCAAGTGCATTTGAATAATAGACCACACTAGATGGCCTAAAATCTGCAGTGATTCTTATCACTAGGGGATGAAAGATATTTCATTTTAAGAAAATGGTACATCAAATTTCAGCTCCATCTCTCTTGAGGATTTTCAACAGGAATGCCATCGCTAGTTATCTCAAAGATGATACAAAAAGAAGGTAGGAAAGTACCTGGACCTGGTCCAGTAAGACTCTGGTGCCATTTTATAAGCTGGATTCTGTATCTTTATTTGCTCTTGGTTTTGGCTCAAAGGCTTGACTCATTGCAAATTTACCATTTTAGGATTTTCTCATTGCCAGTGATTTCATTATGAAGTCCTTTAAAAATTGTCTATGATATCCTACATACATCTTCTAATCCAGAAAGAAAATTCTTCATGGTTTCTTTTCAGCATCACCTCCAAGTTTCTTCTCCCCTATTTCCTCCAAGGTCTTCCTGCCAATATTAAAAACAAAAACAAAAACAACACATACAAAACAATATAGAGATTGGTGTTTATTCTTAAAGAATGGTTAGCCCACCAAATACAAAGCATAAGCACAGGGTGTAAATAGAGTAAACACTGAACATAAAGAATCTCCAACCGTTCATCACTGTGGATTAGCAGCAACAACAGCAAAAGTCACTTACCAAGCCCTTTATTCTGAGTTACCTTTGCTGGCAAAGAGTTGAAACTTTTCATAGAACTTTAAAGGAAATATGGAACATTAAATATGTTATCTCAAAATTGTGCTACTGTTTACTAAAAAATAATGCCATGAGTCAAAATTAAGTTTTGACCCCAGCCAGTTAGCACAGTCTAGGAGCAAGAGTGTCTCAACCAGCGGCACTAGGTGAAGGCAGTGCCGTCTTGTGCAAGACTCTTGCTGAGTCCTGGTTGCCTGAACAGAAATACTAAACCCACCCACCACGGTTATTGTAAAAAAAAATTTTTAAGACCATAGACGATATGCAATAAATCTACCTAATATTACCAATTAAATTAAATTTGAAGTAAAAAGAAATTCATATATTGTGAAATTGAGTGGATATAGGTGAATCATTCATCAAATTTAACATGTTTCCCAGTGGAATTTCACAGAAAGGAGCCCCGACAAGCTCATCCTTCTGAGAATACTTTCTCATACTGTTTTTTCTCACGTGCTCTTCCTCTCAGACCATTCTTCTGTCTTTACGTTGGTTGGCACAAGACCGCCATTATCTATGTTTTCTACAACCAGTCCTTCTGGTTACCAGGACAGACAGTTTATGACTACATGACTGGAGACTCTCAAGGCAAAGTAGAGAACAAGAATTGCAGAATTGCTGGCTTATCATGTGCCAGGAGCCAACGTAAGCGTTTGTTGTCTATATAGCAACTTCATCATGTACTTCGTGCTTATAGACGAAGGTGTCTGAGAATGACGCTAAAAATTCTTTAGTCACCCTGGGCTAGGCGAAACACGTTATCTCAATGTTATAATTGGAGACATAGGAGAAAGATAAAGTGTTATTTTATTTTTAATAAACATGTTTTTAATTTTACTAAAAATAACATTTAATTTTCCTCCATTAAAAAATGGTGAAAGATGGGATAGTTTCCCCTAAAGAGAACACATGCTGGGCACTTAGAGAGATGCATTCTGTAAATTGTGGGCCTGAGGGCAGAGATGACCTTCAGCCATCATTAGCACTTTGCCCTGTGTGTGCTGTGGAATGTTCAATAAATATTAGCAAATGAAAAAGTAAATGAAAACTGATCACTAGATTCTGAAGGAAAGTTTATGGATTTACACTGGCACCAGAACAGAAGTTACATGTAATCAACAAGCATCAGTTAAAAATTTTTCCTGAGAATCCAAATGTTAATGACACCAGGACCCACTCACACTATCTCTCTGGACTCAGTCTAGGACAGGAATTGCACGCAGTCGGTGTCGATTGAAGGTTCTCAGCTTGTATGTATTTTTAGAAGGAAACAGGAACCAGCAAGGTACAAAGATAAAATGTTTTTATTCAGGTTTTCTTATGGGCTTATAGAAAGGTCACATTCATTTGGAAGCATTTCAAGCTTCTAGAGACAGTCATTCATGTTACCATTTGGAAAAACTATAAGAAAAATATATCAAGGAGAAGAAAAAAATCTTGCCAGTGGCAATCCTTTCAAAATCTGATCACAAATGTCATAGTACTGTTGGACTAGTGGAATATGCCGCATTTGAAGTGCCAAAAATTAAAAAAGAAAGACTAGATTTAGAAGTGAGTCACGGAGGTAGACTCTTAATCATTTACATACCTAGTCTGAGGATTTTCACTTGCAACACAGCACGTCAGCTTTTCCTATCACTAGGGAGCCCAGAGATTCCCTGCTGAATAATTAAAACATTTTTAGATGCCCCAAACCCAGAAACCTCCTATGAAGAAAGGCATGAATACAGGGGTGTAAATGTGAGCCTGTGGTCACAAAGTGAGCCCAGGTGATTTTAATGGGTGAGAATTTAAAAAAACATGATCATTTCAGCCCTGCAAGCCAGGGTGTTCTCAGTGCTCAGTGATTTATCTAAATCAAGGGGGAAAATGGAAACAAGAGCTCTTTTCAAAGAAGCATTTCTGACTTATCAGGAGCAGCCCCACAGGTCAGGTGAAAATTCCCATAATGGTTTCCTGTTAAAGAATTACCCTTGCTGTCCCACAAACTTAATTACATTTAAAGATAGCACATCAAAAAAAGCATGATGGTGGGGAGTTTTTGTATCTCTTAAACAGAGTGTAGTGTCCACCACAGCGTGCTTCTTTGGTCTTTACCACCACTTGCCATGGAAGGGGACCCTTTGCAAATGCTGACAGCCCTCTACGTGCAGAGAACCCGTGCCCTGCAGCATCCAAGAGGCGGCAATAATCATCCATGCCCTGGTCCGATTCTGCACATCCTAGAATCCTGGCTGTGATTTCAGCCCCAGAGGCTCAGCTCAGAATGGGCAGACTCTAATGTGATGTTAAAATCCCTTCTGTCATGTTTTGTGAAGTTTACAGATCACCCCTAGATTGTGAAAATCTAAGCTCCTTAGTGAAGAAATGTAAATAATCTTTTGCCTATCCCTCAACCATGATTTAAAAAATCTAGCAGTAATTGTATCCAAGAGGCTCAAGTTTCAGCAAGCTCCTTCACAGTCCATGAACTGATGATGCAAACACACGTACACACAGGAAGCAGTAGCTGGAGTGAAAGAAAAAAATAGTTTTTTTCCCTAAATACTAAATGGTATTTTTTTTAGTGTTCACTCCTTCCCTAAAACAAAAGAAATTTTTTAAAAAATCAACTGGTTATTTGCTTTAAAGACAGTGTGAAAAAATCCTCCATGCCGTGGAAGGTAAAATTATTTAACTGGAAGAAGTAGGAAGAACATGTAGATTGCATAAGTAATTTGGCTACTTTGTGTGCTGTACACAAACACACACACACACACACACACACACACAAGCATGTTCATAAGAAAATAAACAATATTCATAATATTATAGTCCTCATTTCTATGACTAATTACATAGTCATAGGCTATACTTAACAACTACATTCTCCCAGTATCCATTACATATTCCCTTTTCCCTCAGCAAGCATCTCGGCTGGTTATGGTTCTTCGCCTGTTGGGCTGACCTAGACCTTTATTCCTGAAGAGCCTGGATCATTAGCAGTCCTGCTTGAATTGGGTTGTTGTAGTTTCCAACTAACTTTAATCACAGGATGCGGTTATACTAAAGGACACCCTAAGGGTTCGGCTGTGAATCAGACGTATTCTTCCTTATCACCTTTTGTAGTAAGAGCCCAGCTTTCCCTTGGTATTCAGGATCAATTATCCCAGCAAGTACATGAACTCCCTTCTTTGCCTGTTGATTCAGAGACATGAAGAACTCAAAATGGTTGGGTGGCAGTCTTAATTACCAGTTCAATGGAATCACCGTGTCTCCTGGTGGAAGCATCCCTCCCTTTGAAACTAAGACCTCTAGACCAGCAGAGCATAAGGCTGTGGGGAAAAGAAGCACAAATGTTGCTTGTGGATCAGTAGGGGAATAGTGAGTGGTCCCACTTCCATTACACTTCTTGACTCCTGATCCTGTGAGTCCTGTCTGTGGCAGAAACACTATCATACATTAGCCACAGATTTAGAGTAAACCTGAAAGATATCACCACCTGATGGCACTGAAAATGAGTCTTCAAAAGGCCATACCAACATTTTACCATCTTCATACCATCATCAGGCCAGCTGCTTCAGGATGTTGGAAATATTGTAAGATCAGTGAATTTTCATGGGCCCATTGCTACACTTCATTTGCTATGAAATGAGATCCTTGATCAGAAGCAATGCTGTGTGGGTTACCTGATGCTGATGTTGGATAAGGCATTATGTGTAAGTGCACAGATAACAGTTTGGCAGAAGCATTGCATTTGGGGAAAGGAAATTTGTATCCAGAACAAGTGTCTCTTCCAGTAAGAAGAAACTGGTGCCCTTTCCTTGATGGAAGAGGCTCAGTGTAATCCACTTGCCCCCAATTGGGTGGCTGGATCATTCCAGGAACCACTGCCATATCAGGGACTCAGTGTTGAGTCCCTGCTCAACTCAGTGTTGGTCTCTGCTGAGCATTCAACAGCAGCCATTGGTCGGCCTTGGTGAATGGAAGCCTGTGTTGCTGAGCTCGTACAGAATCTCCATCCCTGGCACTTTATTAATGAACCCACTGGGTGATGACAGGAGTGGCTGGGGAAAGAGCCCCACTCATATCCACAGAATGAGCCATCCTATCCACTTGATTATTAAAGTTTGTCTCTGCTTAGTGAATTCAGATAGGACGAAATATCTTCACTTTTTTTTTTTGCCCATTCAGGGAGGTCTATTTGCATGAGTCACCACAGACCTCCTTGTCACCAATTTTCCAATTATATTCCTTTTAAACCCCTTACTATCAAGCCAAATCATTGACAACAGCTTACTGAGCGCTATGGACATGCACTTCTCAACATTTGCCTTTCCAAACAAAATGAACAACAAGGTACACTGCTCCAAGTCCTGTCCACTGAGAGAATTTCACCTCACCTCTGTCCTCTAGGGATGTCCCAGGAAGGAGATGCAATGCTGCAGCTGTACACTTTCAGGTGGTGCTTGCATGTTGTATATAACCATCTGTAAACCAGGTCCAAGTATTCTCTTCCTCAGTTGACTGGTAGTAGGTAACCTCTCTTGGAGCCATAGACGTGGGCTGGGACAGAAAGGTACATAGCAGAAGTAGGTGTCATGGCATTTGGGCCACTTTCTCATGTTACTTAGCCTTCAGTCCCTGCTCAAGATTAAGACTCTTGACTATACCTCTTCCATTTAATAATACAGTAGTGCTACACACACCTAACTAAACATAAAACACCTAACTTTATGTTTAGTGTATCAGACAATACTCAGTTTATGATGGGAAGTTCAAGTTACATGGTAATTTGGCGGTCCATGGTTAAGTGGTCAGTCTCTAATAAGGCCCACTAGCAAACAAAAAGCTGTTTCTCAAAAGGAGAATCATTATCCACCAAGGATGGTAAGGCTTCTGTCCAAAGTCCAAGGATCTGAGCTGCGACTCGTCTACAGAAACCTGCCAAAGGCCTTATGGCATCTCTATATGCCAGTGACACTTCAAGAACCATCAGATCTATTGGATCCTTTGAACAAGTGGTAGAGTGGCTTGCATGGCATCCTGGACCATTGCTGATCCTTCTCTTCTTCTGAGCCCCACTCAAAGCTGGCAACTTTTGGGGTCACTTGGTAACCACTAACACCCAGTAGAACACCCACATGAGGAATAGGTTGCTGCCAAAATCCAAAGAAGTCCACCTGACATTAAGCTTTGTCTTTTGTTGTACAAGGAGCTAAATATAACAACATATCCTTCATGCTAGAAGAAATGTTTCAACAAACCCTGTTCAGCCATACCCCCTAGACATTTCACTGAAGTGGAAGATCCTAAAGCTTCTGTTGGATTTATCTCCCACCCCTGACACACAAATGACACACACTTGCTAATATGCTACAGTAGTTACTACTTCTGCTCACTAGATTCAGTCAGCGTAACAATGTAATGGATGATTAGGTTGTTTTGTCAAAGGGAAAAATGATCAAGTTCTCTGGAAATTAAACTCTGACAGGATAGGCAGTTAATTTATTCTTCAGTGAAGATATATTGCTGGTCTTACCAGCTGATAGCAAACTTCTCTGGTGGTCATTAGTAAAAAGTATTTTCCAGATCAGTAGCTGCATGCCAGGTACCAGGAGGTGTTTTAATTTGCTCCAGCAATGAAATCATATCTGAAATAGCAACTGTAATTAAGCGTCATCATTAGGTTAAGTTTGTAATAATCCACTGCCATTCTCCAAGATTCTTTTTTTTTCCATACAGATCAAATAGATGTTGTGGGAATCACCCCCTTGGATATTTCAAGCCCTTGATGGTGGCACTTACCTTTGCAGTCCAATCAGGAATGCGGTATTGCTTTTGGTTTAATATTTTTTCCAAGTACAGGCAGTTCTACTGGCTTCCACTTGACCTTTTCTATCATAAAAGCCCTTATTTCAAAAGTCAGGGAAGCCACGTGGGGATTCTGTCAGATGCTAAGTATGTCTATTCCAATGATCTATTCTGGAACCTGGGAAATAAACATAGAACAAGTTCAGAGACCTGCTGGACCCACTGAGAAACTGATCTAAGCTGAAATGCCAGTGATCATCTAATCTCTGTAAGCCCCTACTCTGACTAGTGGACCACAGTGACATTTTGGGTCTCATGAAATTAGAGTTAGTTCAAAGGCAATGTCCAGTAATCCATGGAAGTTCTGATTATTCTCCTTCCTCCTGAACTGTCAGCCTGATAAAAGGCCAGAGGTCCCTTTGGTGAAAGCTGAAAGAAAGATTAACACTGTAATTTTTGGCAGTGAAGCAAGTTCCTTCAAGGGAACCCTGCCTCTTCTTCATTAAAGGGATTCTGAGTCTGTAAATTGTCTCAAGTCTAGGAATGAATTGAGCATCAGTGACTTTGGTTTTATGATTTAGATTAGACTTCTGTTCACTTGACCTAGAACTCTTCTGCTGATACATATAAGAATTTGGTGGACTGAACATCTAGTTGACTTCTAAGTAATCCCTGATTAACTAGCCAATGCCATAGGTCTCTGTGAGTCAGACTAATCTGATCCCTGCTTTGACTCTGCTGTCCATTGTAGTAACCAGTTCACCTGGTCTTTGTTGATTAAGTGCTGCATCTTGGTCTCTGTCATCTGAAATCCAATTATTTGCAACACATTTAAATTTTCCAGTTCAGTGATAGCAGTTCTCACTGTGATTTCTCCAGAGAAGAACAAACACAGAGCACTTCCTGGATCCTGGGGCTTCTCCCACGAATGCGTTCCTCACAGTGTGGTAAAGGTAAGTTCTCTGGACTCTTCTAGGTAAATAAGCACGGCTTACATGATGAACCCTCTTTAACATCACAGTCTCCTTAAACCTTTGGGTACCTCAGGATACCAAGACAGTCCTGGCACTTGAATTTCATTTAATGTAGACTAGCTTTGGGTCCATGTTTCACCCACCAAACAAACTATTAGGACTTTCTGCAACCCCTCAAGCTGCAGCATCAAATCTAGAATCTCCACTAAGTGGGTGTAGATCAATAAATTTGGTTTGATCCAACTTTATATCCCTTCCACTATTATCTCACATCCTTAATATCCATTCCCAAACATATTTCCTAGATTTCTGTTTATATAAATTAAAAAACAAACAAGCAAAAAACTCATGCAGTTCTTTGGGAAGGTAGTATCTGCTCGTGAGTCTCAACTTGTACCTCATCTTTAGGAGCATTCTGGGACTTGAGTAGTTATGGGTATAGAAACAAAGAAGGGTGGTGGCAGTGGGTCCAGATGAGAGTCAGTAGTATCTGGCAAAGCAGCTTCCTCGGGGAGGCCATTAAAGTTTCCTCAGGCAAAGCAGTGTTAATCTCCCCAGGCAGGGGTGGGAGGGCAGCTTCTCTTGGCTTGGAAGACTCAGTAGAATTTAAGAGTTCAAGATCCACTGCTTCATCAGGATATGCCCAGTTGTCTCCCTTCCAGTTCTAAGGAAGCCATTTCTTCACAATCAATATCCTCACTTTAATAGCAGGTACCCTATGAGGTCGGGAATTCAATTTGTTTTATAATTCAGCCAATCACTTGATGAGGCTCTAGACTCAGTTTTCAGCAATGTCAGTGCTGAGGTTATGGGAGATAAGGGTTTCTCACAGGACATGCATAACAACCTTCAGGTCATTTATGTGAAATGGAAATCTGAAACTCTGAGCTCAGCATTTTCTTTTTCCAGTGCAGTTAGGAGCTACTAACCAATCTTATGATACTTCTAAGTTTGATTAAAATGCTCTAAAGTATCTAATAGATGATCACTCATAACTCTGCCTTTTACAGGTATTTGATTAGAAGTAGCCAGTGGTGATATTGTCAGCTCTATTGCCACATCATGGCATGGACTGCCAGTTCCCGCTTGACCACTGAGAAAGTGCCTTTAAATCTAAATCTAATTGAATTAGAGAAAACCACTTCCAGAAAACTTATCCTTAAGACTCTGTTCCTCAGAAACCATTCTCAATACCAAAATTTTTATCAATCAGGGTTCTACAGAGAAGAAACAGACCCAGTAGAAGACATATTTATATCTATAGCTACAGCTATGTCTACTTCATCTATATAAAGAAAGATCAAAACCAACAACATAACACCATTTGCAGCAACATGGATGCTCCTGGAGAATGTCATTCTAAGTGAAGTAAGCCAGAAAGAGAAAGAAAAATACCATATGAGATCGCTTATATGTGGAATCTAAAAAGAAAAACAAAAACAAACAAACAAACAAAGCATAAATACAGAACAGAAATAGACTCATAGACATAGAATACAGACGTGGTTGCCAAGGGGGCTGGGGGGTGGGAAGAGACAGACTGGGGTTTCAAAATTGTAGAATAGATAAACAAGTTTATACTGTATAGCACAGGGAAATATATACAAGATCTTACGGTAGCTCACAGAGAAAGGAATGTGACAATGAATATATATATGTTCATGTATAATTGAAAAATTGTGCTCTACACTGGAATTTGACACAACATTGTAAAATGATTATAAATCAATAAAAAAAGTTTAAAAAAAAAACAAATAAATGCTTAGAAAGAAAAAAAAAACAAAGATCATATTTCCTCCCTTTTATCACATGTGAGAGGGAACAACAAAGTAATAAAAGGACAAGAGCTCCAACAAGAGTTTGAAAGTTTCCCACAGGTAAACAAGTACAGTCTTCTTTCAGAGAAAATCTAGCTAATTATTGGTAATTAAGTGAGAATTCTACAATATCAGTAATCATCAATTACCAAAAGCAAACATGGGTAACATAATCAGACTTTTTGTTTGTTTTGTCAATGTTTTGTTTTCCTTTTAAATGCCAGGAAGGGTGTGATGAGTGGTCATAAATAGTCAAGATAATTAACACATCTCTACAGAAAGACTGGTAGAAGAAAGTGAACCTTTTTCTGTGAATGAAAAGCTCTGTAAGAAAGTAAGCAGTAATAATAACATTTGGCTTTTAATGATAATTAGCATTTTAAAGTTTTTATTATATTCTTGGCACCATGCTAGGGACCAAGTATTAAGAGAACCTTATTTCATCCCAAAAGCAACTTCAAATACTAGGTTTTTAAAGGGCAATCAGAGCTTGTTCAATTCAAAGGCTGAGTTTATTCCTTCATAAAAGTACTACACCTTTTATTATTTAATGAGAGCATACATTTGAACTGTCTTGCTAGCTACATTTAAAAAAATAACATAACTTATGTTGTAAAACAAACAAGTATATAGTTATTCGGATAGAGTTGTATTTTTAAGTAATTTAAATTGCTAAAACTTTAACAATCTTCTAACCCACTTACCTACTTCTATCCAACCCATCTAGCCTGTATTCTTTTCTTTAGAACATTTGAATCCATGGGTTTGTAATCTGTGTAATCACATGGGGCCCAGTGGTTAGAATGGTCTCTCACTTGGTTTATGCTCAGCTTGAAATTTTTATTAATATTTGGACAAGAGCCTGGCATATTCATTTTCCACTGGATACCACAAATTATGTATCCGGTCCTACTTGTCTCCATCTGAAATTCCCTAGTTTACTCTAATAATGTTTATATTTTGTCTTCCCTACTAGAATGTAATCTTTGTAAGAATAGAGCAGTTTTTTTCTATCTTGTATACTGAAGTAAATAGTAAGTGCTCAAAAAATGTTTCTTGGTGGGGATGGTATAGTTCAGTGGTAGAGGGCATGCAAGAGGTCCTGGGTTCAATCCCCAGTACCTCCATTAAATAAATAAATAAAACTTAATTACTTCTCCCACTCCACCCCCCCCCCAAATGTTTCTTGAATTTTGTACCTGGTTCACGTATTCTTATGGAATAAAACCATAACTTTGAAAATCAGCAGCCCAACCCCAGGAATCAATATTCATCTAACAGTACTCATATTTAAGGGAGTACCAAGGATGGCATAAACATTCTCTCTAAGGCTGACCTCGCATTTCCAAACCTATTAAGTAATGGTAAATGTCACAGTGTGTCTTGAGAGAAGAATGCAGAATTTTCTCATTTAACATCAGTATTTAAATTGCAATTTCTTGGTGATGAAATTCCATCTGGAATTTCATGAGCAAGTGGCTGCTATTCTGTTGACCTTTTCCCGTCCTCTTTCAGATCTGTCTTGTCACTTTAATCCCTCCTTTAACAGATAAGAATAGGAAGGAGGAAAAGAAAAATGAAGAAATTAAATAACATACAATTAATCATATCTGTTAAGTTATGACTCTTAAAATTAAATTCTGGCTCTGATACTGTACCACAACCACCAGCACCATTTTGTGTTGTATATTATATGTGTTTAGACCCTTCATCATAAAAAGCTAGCTTTATATATTAATAGTTTTAGAAGTTAAAATAATTCTCTGCAGTATAAATTTTTCCTGGAAGATCATCTTTATGACATGTCTTGATGTGGATCTGTGAGTTTACCCTACTGTGAGCTCATGAGCTTTTGGATGTGTGGATTACTTTCAATATTTAAAAAAAATATTTTTTCTGCCCTCTTCTCTCTTTCATCGTCTTCTGAGACTTCCATTAGTATGATGGTATGTTTCACGATGTCCCATGGGGCTCTGAGGCTCTCATCTTTCCTTCACTCTTTTTTCTTCCCTTTCCTCTAAATGGATAATCTCAACTGACCTATTTTCAAGTTCACTGATTTTTTTGCTTTGTGAAATCGGCTGTCGAGTCCCTCTAGTGAATTCTCTATTTCAGTCACTGTACTTTTCAACTTCTGAATTTCTGTTTGGTTGTTTTTTTATAAATAACACATTTTTATTGATACTCTGTATATAATGATAAATCATTCTCCTACTTTCATTTAGTTCTTTAGGCATGAATTCCTTTAGTTTTTTTAACATATTTTAAATAGCTGATTTAAAGTCTTTTTCTAGTAAGTCCAACATCCAGGCTTCACCAGGGACAGTTTCTATTGATTGCCTTGTTCCTTGTGTATGGGCCACACTTCCTTGTTCCTTTGTATGTCTCATAACTTTTTTGTTCAAAACTGGACATTTTAAATAGTACAATATGGTAACTATGGAAATAAAATGCTCCCCCTCCTTATAGTTTGTTGTTCTTTATTTAGCAACTTTTCTGAACTAATTCTGTTGTCCCTATTTTTTTTTTTCATGTATAACAGCTGAAAACACTACTTCTCTAGCTCCATTTTGTCTTTAAAATTATAGTCCTTTACAAACTCATGCCAATGGGTTTCATGATATTCCACAAGTTATCTTACGTGGACTCCTACAGTCATACAGCCATG
This sequence comes from Camelus dromedarius, assembly GCF_036321535.1. Lineage (NCBI taxonomy): Eukaryota > Metazoa > Chordata > Mammalia > Artiodactyla > Camelidae > Camelus > Camelus dromedarius. The sequence continues at coordinate 73,914,556 of NC_087437.1, read as the reverse complement.
CTGGAGATTCAGAAAATGCTATAGGGTACAGGACAGCTGCTCTTGTCATTGTTTCTCAGTTGAAGCAGGGGCTGAGTCTTACTTCTGATGAGTCCACCACATCATATTCCTCAAAGAGCAGGCACAAGAGAGATGTGCCTTCGACTCTCTAGGCAAAATTGGAATTATATTCTGTAATATAGTTTAGCAGTCTTCAACATGGGCAATGCATAATTCTGTGAGGGAAATATTCTAAGATACACTCCCTGTCCTCACACTTGCACAAACTCCCCCCTCTCACCAATATCTGGCACCAGAGTGCTACATTTGTGACAATGGATAAAATTATTCTAATATGTCATTATCAGCCAAAGTCCATTGTTTACATTAGGGTTCAACCTTGGTGGTGTACATTCTATAGGTTTAACATGTGTATTATGATGAGTATTCACCATTGTAGTTTCATACAGAATAGTTTCACTGCCTTAAAAATCCTCTGTTCTCTGCCTATTCATTCGTCTCTCCTGCCTAACCACTGGACATTACTAATCTTTTAACGTCTGCATTTTGCTTTATCCAGAATGTCAAATAGCTGGAGTCATACAGTGTGTAGCCTTTTCAGATTGGAATCTTTCACTTAGTAATATGAATTTAAGATTCCTCCATGTCTTTTCATGGCTTGATAGCTTATTTCTTTTTGTTGCTGTGTGATATCCCATTCCCTCAATGTACCACAGCTTATTTATCTGCTCATCCACTAAAGGACGAGGTTTTTGTGTCGACAAAATTTTTCAGTTCATATGAATAAATACCAAAGAGTGTGATTTCTGGATCATATGGTAAGAGTATCTTTAGTTTTAGAAGAAACTGCTAAACTGCCTTCCAACATCATGATAACACTTTGCGTTCCCACCAGCAGTGAAAGACAGTCCCTGTTGATCCACATCCTGCTATTCACCTCAGTCCTAAATAAGTGGCCTTGTGTAGGGGATGGTTATTCTTTTCCAACCCTGTCCTCGCTCTTGGTTGTCTCTTTAATCTTTGTGTTTGCCTGTATCACCTGATTTATTCTGGATATGCCCCTGTTGATGAGGGTGTCCCAAGACCTGACCTGTCAGTGTTCCAAGGAAAGGAGACCCATTTAGCACCTAGTTTCAGGCAGATTGGAAGCCAGACTGTCAGGCAGCAGCTTCTGAAGTATTCAGATAGACACAGTCCTGTGGGGCCACAATTTTAATCTGCTAGCCTCCAGGCAGGATATCTGGAGGATTCCCTCAGGTGACAGTTGCAAAACTCAGGGCTCCTAACAGTGCATAAAGTTCCTTTCTGGAGAGTCTTGCAAAGAGGTCAAAGATGTGTGCAAAGATGCTGTCTCCTTGCTTACATTTCCTGGAAACACCTCCTTAGGCTCTAGATGTGTGGGAAACCTAAAGCCTGTCCATCAGGCTAAGTAAACAAGCCCTTTCCATAGGAAGACTGGAACCCCTGTTTCAGTCTTCTGTTTGTGCAGTGCCCTGATGGTTGTAGCCTGCTAAGAACTGCCTTTCTGATTGTTACAGTCCCGTCAAGCTGAGGAACATCGGGGTCAGGCAGTCAAGGGGTGTCCCCTTTCTAGATTGTGTGCGTCTGCTGGATTTAAGTAGGCATCTGGAGAGTGTAAGAGGCAGGGCTTCTTCTCTTGCATTAAGAGGGCCAGGGGAAATGGTCTGACTGCTTGTGCCCATGATCTTCAGCCATGCGGCGCGAGTGCTTTTTTGTGCACTTGCACTGGCTCTAGGCCTGGAGCAGGAGAGTGCCACGACTGCTTGTGTCCGCCAGCCCCAGCCAGAGCAAGGGGGTGTCAGAGTTGGCTTTAGGCTGGCGGAGAGATCGTTTCCTGCCCACTTGCCCTCACCAGCCCCAGCCGGGGAACAGGACAGCGTTGCAAGTGTCTAAGGTTTCAGCTTCAGCCATGTGGTTGGTCACCCCATCGTCCAGGCTCACCCGCCGCCAGTGCTAGCAAGTCAGGTGGGGAGCACAACAGTATCGTCTGCCAGTGCCTCCAACTCCGAGGAGCAGTTCCACCATCCCCCAGCTTTTCAGCTGAGGCTTTCAGATCCAGAAATGACTGTCTTTCACACATAGTCTTGGCACTTTTCAAACTGTTATTGTTTCACTGGGTCTTGGGGCAAATGAGACCATACGTGAGCCCTTTAAAAGAGGACTCTCAGTTTATGACAGCACTTGAAAAGCCCCATGTGTTTTCTAAGCCAGATTTTTGAGGACTCATCTCTCTAGAGCAGATCCCAGGGCCGGAGTGCCCGATGTGGGGCACCAACCCCTTCCTCCCTGGGAGAAGCACCTGTTGCCCCTCCTTACTGTGTGCTGCCTCGCCAGAGGCTTCTCCGACCTTTTCTGATGCCATCCTTTTTATCCTTTGTTGTGGAGCAGGTGTTCAGCTAACTCTTAGGTTCTTTTTCAAGGGAACTGATCCATATATAACTGTGCATTTGTTGTGTCTATGGGAGTAGTTGAGAGTCTTTCTATGTTGCCAGCTTGAACTGCCTCAATGGCCCATGTGTTATCTAGAAACTGTTTGATTTTTATCCTTCTAAATTTGTTAAGATGTTTTTTAAGGCCCAGAATGTTGTTGTTGTCTGTCTTAGATAAATGTTCCATGTGACTTTAAAAAGAATGTGTATTCTGTTGTTGGATGAAATAGTTTATAGATGTCAATTATATCCAGTTGATGGATGGTACTGTTGAGTTCAACTCTGTCCTTACTGATTTTTGCTTGCAGGATCTGTCCGTTTCTGATAGATTTAATAGATATCTTGTAAACAGCTCATAGTTAGATCTTGTTTTTTGATTCACTCTAAAAATCACTCTTTTAATTGATGTATTTCGACAATTGACATTTAAGGTGTTCATTGATAGAGCTGAATTAATATCTACCATGTTTGTTACTGTTTTCAATTTGTTGCTCTTGTGCTGTGTTCCTATTTTTGTCTTCTATATTTTTTCTTTTTTGTGGTTTTAATTGTGCTTTTTATGTGATTTCATTTTTTGTCATTTTTTAGCATATCAATTATGCCTTTTTAAATTTTGTTTATTGGTTGCTCTAGGGTTTGCAATGTACATGTACAACTAATCCAAGTCCACTTTCAAATAACACTCATGGGTGGCTTAAAGTCTTACAATAACGAACTAGTCCCAATTCCTCTCTACCATCCCTTGCATCATACTGTAATTCATCTCTCTTTTATATAAATAAACATATGTATGTATTATAGTATAACTGTATGTATAAAAGTATGTGTGTGTGTGTGTGCATGTGTATATATACACATATATATATATATATATATAAAATATATATATATACACACACACACCATACACAGGGGGAGGAAGGGAGGGAGACGATAGAATATATTGTTGCTGCTATTATTTGAAGTAAATTATTATCAATTAAAATGAGAAAAACAAAAAGGTTTATTTTACCTTCATTTATTTATTCTCTAATGCTCTTACTTTATAGGTAGGTAGATTCAAGTTTCTAACCTATATCATCTCCTTCCCCCTGAAGAACTTCTTTGAACATTTCTAGCAAGGCAGGTCTACTGGCAACAAATTCTTTCAATTTTTGTTCGAGAACATCTTTACTTCTCTTTCACCTTTGAAGGGTACAGGTACAACTTCACAGGGTACGGAATTCTAGGTTGTTTTTCTTTTTCTCTCAACATTTCAAAGATTTCTCTCCACTCTATTCTTGTTTGCATGGTTTTTGAGAATTCAAATGTAATTCTTGCTTCCTCTACAGGTAAGGCATTTTTTCCTCTTACTTCTCTCAAGATTTTTTCTTTATCTTTTATTTTTTGAGAGTTGAACATGACATGTCTAGATATAGGTTTAATGACATTTATCTTGCTTCATATTCCCTGAGCTTCTGGGATCTGTGCTCTACTGTCTGACATTAATTTGGGGGAAATTCTCAATCATTATTGCTTCAAATATTGCTTATTTTTTCTCTTTCTTCTCCTCTGGAATTTTCTATATGCATAATTTATATGTTTTATACTTGTCCCCTATTTTTGTATATTCTGTTTCTTTTTTTCTATTTTTTTCTCTTTGCTTTTCAACTTTGGGGAGTTTCTATTGTCATCCTCAAGCTCAGAGGTTCTTTCCTCAGCTGTTTCCAGTCTGTTTATGAGCACATCAAAGGCGTTCCTCATGTCCATTACAGTGTTTTTGAATTCTAGCATTTCTTTTTGATTCTTTCTCAGAATTTCTACCTCTCTGCTTACATTATCCACCAAGTTTTTTCATGTTGTCTACTTTATACATGAAAGTCCTTGGCACATTAGTGACAGTTTTTTAAATCCCTGGCCTGCTAATTCCAATATTCCTGCCATATATGACTGGTTCTGGTGCTTGTTTATCTCTTCAAATTGCGTTTTTTTGCCTTTTAGGATGCTGTGTAATTTCTTGTTGAAAGGCAGGTGTGATGTGCAAGATGAAAGGAATTGTGGTAAATGGGTCTCTGGGAATGTAATGGTCGGGTGTGGGGGAAGAGAAAAGTGTTCTACAGTCCTGTTGGACCTCAGCCTTTTGGTGAACCCGTGCTCCTGGACTGTGAACTCTACTGATGCTTCCTGGTTGCCTCTCCCCTTAGGTGGGCAGGATGGCTAGAGGGGGTGAGAGTGTGTGTTTCCCTCCCCCCAGGTAGGTTAGGCTTTAATAAAACCCCAGCTGGTTAGCCTCTAGGAAAAATAGTTTCTCCTGAGGCCAGATCTCCTAAGAATCCTTTAACAGAATGCTCCGGCGTATGTCAAATGGTTTATTTTTTTCTCCCCCTGATGGAAGCCCTAGAAAATTTCCTTGGTTAGTCCCTGTGAGCACTTAGCAGAACTCCTAGAGGTAGACTTCACAATCTCCCTCATAGCTGGCCCCTCAGGGTCTTCAGATCTCAGAGTTGTCCATTGAGCCTCTAGCAGCTCGTTGTTTACAGTTCGAATTTTCCTCTCCTAGTACTGCTTCCTGTGGATCTTTCTGCTCCAGTAAGCTGCAGTTCTCTGTGTCCATCTGTCTGTCCCTCAATGGGGGGCAGAAGTTTGCCCTGTGGCCTCATTTCTCTGGTGAATCTAAGATAGTTACTGATCTTTCAGTTTGTTCAGATTTTTGCTTCTTGTTAGGATGGAGTGGCAACTTCTCATCTCTGACACACTGGACTGGAAACCAGAAGTCCCCTTAGGCAGTTTTAATAGAACAAATTTTCAGCTTCTGAATTTTCTGTTGTGTATTTATTTCACATCCATAAACAATGAAGTATTTCCTTTTCTATCCCATGTTCCCTTTCATAATCACTCTTTCCATTGCATAAAATTTTGCCTCTCCATCATTCTCTGTTTTACTGTGGCTACTTGGGGGTGTAGAAATCTCAGCGTACCACGTTAATAAATAATTCAAATTATTAGTGGCAGTCAAATATCTTTTAATTAAAGCACCATGGTGCTTTATGTCTTTTTCAGTCATACATATTTATGTTTAGGGTGGAAGTGGGTTATTAGAAACTGTATTATGGTTCATGTTGGGATATTATAAATTAAGACACCCTGTAGACTGGGCAGCATGACTAATTTTTATTTCACAACCTTGGATTATTGGTAAAGAATTAAGGGAACAAGAATATGCAAAGCAAAGGGAATATACATACAAAATACCAGAAGCAGTGCAATACCAATTTTCTCCCCACTCTGCATTTGCATTACTCTGGAGTATAAGGAAAAGCTTTGTGAGTACGCTCATACATCCTTGTCTCAGCTGTGTCTGAAGCTCCAAAGTACACTTAAAGTGTACATTAATATAGAACCATGGTATTAAAAAGCTACTATCAAAAATATATTTAAATTTGTTGTTATTCTAATTTTTTACAACTTTTTGTATATATCATATTAAACAGGATATATCTAAGTGAAAGACTATAATCCATTTAGTCACTTGACAACTTTTGAAAACATTTTTAGTTTACTTTCCAGAAATCTAACGACTGTGTAATGAATCATTTTCTACAACTAGATTGTTTATGAATTCTTTGCTGTCTAAAAAAAGTGCAGGAAGACTTAACTGATGCATAGTTCTTAATTATGATAGACCACTACAAATTATTTTTTATGCTAGATCGCAGTGCAAACTTTAACAGAAAAGGAATTTTAAGAATTAAGGGACAGTTTTTGTAAAACCACCTTCAAGTTTCCATTTACTTTTTTATATGAATAAATTTTCATATGTATATAGAAAAATTAGAATAAATTTGATATTAAAGTCTGTGTCAGTATAGCAATAATTAGTTATTCATATATAAGTAAACTAATAAGAAATATATGTCTAATAATAATTTACTGTGTAGATTTGTTACTAATAGAAATCTAGAGTATATTATGATTTTGAATAAATCTGCACTAGTGATAATTGTAACATAGCTCAAAGAGAAAAAAATAACAGAAATTTATAATTACCAAGACCTTTAAAAATTAAGATTAGTTAACATACAAAATTTTCCTACAGAGTAATATTGTTGGGTGATCAAAAACAGTACTTAGAGGTAACATTCTGTTTGAACATGGAATTGAAATATGAGTTCAAGAAGAGGAAGAACACTAACATTTCTGTCTGATTAAGAAAAAACAGTTTGTGTAATTTAAAACAAATCAAGGGCAATGTGAACTTGCTAAGTGTTTAGAGGACTGAATTAATTTAGAAGAACAATATAACAGTTTTCAAAACTTTAGCCTTTGGAACTATGTACATTTAAAATGCAAATCTTTAGAAGTCAGTTGTAAATGTACTAGAAGTTACATGATTTAAAAAATTCTTTTGAAAGTACAGAAGCAAAGTTTTTGGAAATCATCAGCATAAATTGCAAAGGATTATTCTCTAAGAATTCTTTATCTAAGGTAAATTTACTGAAGCAATACTAAACTTTTACCTACCCCTATTATTTGTCAATTTTTTTCCATTTTCATTCAGAGTCTGTAGTGGTTTGTTAGTAATAATCATCAGCTTTCTTTATTCTTGTCATTGGCAAGATGATCTAATTAGCATAATTTGTAATTTAGACTGATCTCCAGGGAATTTTGAATAGCCAGGTACTAGATGTCATGGACTCGCCTAAGGAAAGTTGAGGCAGCTGCATCTCATTATGTAGCCCCCAGTAGGATACTGAAGAGTACTAAAAACCGTTGTTCTATACACGGGGCACATCTGTTGATGACAATTTTCAGAAACAAAATGCATTTTTATTGACAAATTTCTGTAATATTGTATTAATAACAGTATCGTTTTTATTGACAACAGATATTAATTCTGAGCCAAATACTTTATTATCTCATTTAACTCTCACAGAAATTTATGAATTAGCTAATATATTTTTTACATCAGTCTGATTTACAATAGGGGAGAAGTCTCAGGGATACTGGGTAATGTGTACAGTTTTATACCTGGAGGAAATAGTAAAGCTGGGATTTGAATGCTAGAAGTTGCCTGATGGTTAAGTCCTATTATACTGTCTATAGGGGAAGACCTACATAAGGTCAGACCTTGGACAATACATCTTAGATCACTTCTGGTGTTGAACTGGAGCAACTGTTCTGTCTAGACAGTGTTAAAATGTATATTTTCTTGCTGTGGAAATGGCCAAACTGAAATAACATCTGTCAGCACATTTATGACAGAAAATAAACAGAACCTAAGCAACGTTTTCTTACCCTTGCCATGATAAAAGAAAATTTTGAGCACTGTGCAGAGGAATAATGCTAACAAGACATGTTCTGGATGGAAACTATCTGGTTAGAAGACCTGATTTACGGCATGTATAAAATAAGTGCTGAAGCAGATCTTGCTATGTGACATTGGAAACTAATGCTGAAACAGCTACCAAGTTTCATGGATTTATTTATTGAAAGCTATAGATTCAGATTCTCAGATAAAGAGCTCGCTTTGGTAATGCTGTTAGTCTTTTAACAGAAAAACACATCAGGAAGCCACTGTATGGGTTTGATGTAGAAGCAGCACCGTAAATCGGCACCTCCTTTAAGAGCGAGGAGGCTAGACCCTGCTGAGACTACAATAGCTCCTGATTAAGGACGGCAAGCTTTTGCATGGAATAATAGAATGGGAGTGGTTAAAAGGATCTTGGAGAGTCTCATTTTCAAATGCCTCTATTTACATACTGAAAAACGAAGGCCTGGTGAATTCAAATGTTATATATAAATTCACATAGCTCTAATACACAAGTTACTTTCACACTTATATGTAACATATAAGTTACTTTCTCTGTTAAATATTACTTCCACTAAACTATTCCTGATTGTGGGAAAGTAGAGTGCTTTTCTGTTCTTTTTTTTCTTTCCTTCTGAAAATTGTAACTTTCAATGAGTTCTTAATTTCAGGCGGACTGCTTGCCTAACGCTTCTTGGTTCCTTTTATATACGTGGGAGAGCAGTAAGCCAGACCAGGCCTACAAATCCACCTCTACTTAACCCTCTGGTTTTGAAATTTTGTGATTAGACAGAAGGGTGCTCTATTATCAGCGTGACGCACAAGCAGTCTTAACAGCTTTCGACCTCCCGTGGGAAGCAGGCGGCCCTGTGAACTAGGAGAGACTGTAAACAAATCCCTGCAGGGGCCAGGCAGGCAGTGAGTAATACGGATGACTGGAGACCCCAAGCCTCATCTAAAGCGAGGAGCAGCTACTCAGCGCCAGCCAGTTTTTACAATATAGAAATAGATCCCAGTGTTGCCAGGTATTCACATATTTCTTAAAAAAAAAAAAAGCCAAAATCCAAATTTCGCCATGAAGTCTCCCAATATTTAAGCATTGGAAACAGCTTTAATTTTGCTTAAACTGTGAGCCAAGTGAAATGCATCTCTCAGATGTAAGAGATGTATGTGTTAGATGGAATGTAGACCTCGGGCCACTAATATGTGAGTTGAGAGATTCAGTCACCCAGCATCCGAAGCCAAGAATCCTTTCCCATCAGTGAAATCTAAAGCTGGTACTTAGTGTACATGGCTGGCTGGAACTGACTTGTAACCCTGCCATGTTTGGTCATCCTAAAATGGCCTTAGATTTCAGATTAGTTATTGACTCTAATTTCTAAGGGCTGAGTCAATGTCAGCCAAATGTTCTGGCAGAGTTTTCAAGAATCTTCTGCTGAGAAGGACGGTCATATTTATACACAACCTAAGGCACTCATTGATAACATGCTCCAAGTTAAACTCATCACCCAGAACAAACACAGTCATCCATTTTTCTCCAAATACTCCTGCTCACTGAAAATTCATGCTACCTTTCAGTGACCTCCGGGCTAGACTCCTTTGAAAGTGACATTCACTTGAGTCAAGCCCCCATGTGTAAACTGTATGTTAGGCAGTGTAACTGGAATTACTGGTTGCCTGTTCTGGGAACTGGCTTGAATCTCCAGCAGCCACATTATTTCGTACCCTTAACATCCCAACAGTCCCTGGCTTATCACCTAATTGAACTGACTATGGAGATTTTAGAAATTGGTTGAACAAATTTCAGGACTGTGCCAAGACTCTTAGGCACCAAGAAAGTGGGAATTTGTATGTTTTGTTCATATTTTACACACTTGGTACTTTATTCATTCTTCACTTAATCCTTACACTAGTTCTGTAAGCTATGCTTTCTAGCCCAGTTGTACGGAAGGGGAGCTCAGAGCCCAGTGGGAATATATAAAATCTATCTAACTTCAAAATCAAAAATCAAATCCTAAAGTCTGGAATTTTATCATATTAAATTTTTTTGACTAAAAAATTATTTTTAACACAGGACTCTTAGAAAATTCAGAAAGCAAACAAAATAAGAAAAAGTTATCTACAAGTTTACTAGCCAAAAATGATCATTTATTTAATTAATGCATAACCCTCAATTTAAAAATGTATTTTATTTTATAATATAGGAATATTACTGTATGTTTTTTTATTTAACAATTTCTTTGGGAACATTTTCTCATTATTGAATAGCCTTTTAAATGTAATTTTTATATCAGCATAGAAATACATTTTATACATTTAGCATAATTTATCTATTCACTCCATCTCTGTAAGCCATTTAAGTAACTAAGGTTTTATTCTCCTATAAACAAAGCTGCAATGAATTGATGTTAAAACTTTGAACCAATCAAACATGATGCAATGAGTGGGTTGAAGCAAAGTCACCATTTTAAGATTTGTTTTTCAGAAAGTTTGGACCTATTCAGTTTCTTACCAGCTGTGTACGAAAGTCCCATTTACTCAATTCTTCCTACTGTTAAAGGTATATAAAGCTCCTAATTTAATCAGCCAAGTCTTGCCACTTATGTTGATTTGTTGTTAGCGAGGTTAAGTATGTTCCCAACATCATAACAGCATCAGGGACTTGCAGAGCTTCTAAACATGTGAACTGTTAGATTAGATTGTTTGGGTTTAACCAGGCTCAACCACTACTGTGAGATTTGGGGAATGTGACTGAACCTCTCTGTGACTTAGTTTCCTCATCTATAAGATAAATAAGAGAATAATCATAGCATTTAACTCACTAGTTTGTTTTGAGAATTGATAGGTTAACACTGTAAAGTGCCTAGAACATGCCTGACACAATTATAAACACAATGAACATTCCCTGGTATTCACTACATATATTTATCTGTCATTTGTGTTTCTTCTTCTGCAACATACATTTCATATTGTGGTCTACTTTTCTAATGAAGAATTTTTCTCTCATATCGATGTTTAAGAGCTTTACATTTTTCATCAATATTTACCACTTATATTATATATCTTGCAAATATTTTCCCCCAACGTGTCATCTGGCTTCCAATATTGTTTTTGGTGGTTATTTTTACTGCCGTATATTTCTTGCTTGTATGCTAATGGATTTATAATCAGTTGCTTTATTGACAATGTATACCTTTGCTTGTAGGCTTCGGTAGGTTTTCTCATGCCAAAAACAGAAGGATATTTACCCATTGTTAGTTGTCTAGCAATTTTGTTCTGTGTATGTAAATATTTAGTCCATTTGGAATTTATTATTGCTGTATAGCATGATTATTCATTCACTTATTCAGGCATAAGTCCTGGATTTTTGAGCAGTGAACCTGATGGGTTTACAGTCTAATGGGGAACATAAGCAAGTAATTAATAAAGTGTGATAAGTGCTAAGACAAGGAAATGCAGGATGACATAGAAAGCCACTGGAAGGGCATCAAATACCAGCTATGAAAGCTGAAAAGCCTTCTCAGAATAATAATGTCTAAGAAGAAACCTAAAGGGTAAAGGGAAGAGAAGGCTTTTTGGAGGAAAAAGAGTACGTAGAAAGGTTCATGGTAAAGAACACATTGCAGGAAAGGGAGTTCGATATGACTAGAGCTTAGAGGAACAGAGGGGATGAAGCATAGAGAGAAGTGAGGCTGGCAATGCTGACAGGCACCAGGTGGTTGAGGAACTCGTAAAACCAGAGGATATTCAACTCTGTCTGAAAAGAAGCAAGACTGACTCTGATGTTTTAAGCAGCATCAACATTATGTGGTTTATATTTTTAAAAGTATTATTCCAGCTTTGATGTGGAGGAAGATTTGTAAAGGGAAAAGAGGGGATACGGGGACCAATGGGCACCACTGCTTTCATCAGGCAAAAGGGAAGTCAGCAGTAACTTTACCAAGGGATACATTTCACAGCACAGTGCCAGGCTAATGCAAGTTTACAGGAGGTCAAAGAAATAGAGGTAATGCGTATGGAAATAACAAATTCAGTGTGTGTGTCTTTGTGTGTGTGTCTGTGTATGTTTGTGTCTGTGTATGAGAAAGAGAGAGACAGACAGAGAGAAACAGAGAGAGAAAGAGACAGGGACAGGGACAGACAAAAAAGAGAGAATCAATATGGTGGAAGATGAGGTAAATATGGTTTAATTTTTGTTAGTATTTTAAGAAGCAGCCCACATAAGAGAGCTTACATACTGATAGGAAAGAACCAATGAGTAAGACACTGGACGTACAAGGCAGATAGGGCATGGTTAATAGTGCAAAGACCATGATGAGGGAAAAACTGATGAGAATGGAGTGCCAGTGGAGGGACTGGATTCAGAACGGGAAAAACACATCATCTATTATAACAAAGAGGAAGGTGGTGGGATGAATCAATGTAGATAAATACATATGACAAATCCAAAGACAGGAATTTTACATTTGAGAGGATCTAATTCCTCTGTGAAAAGAAACTTGAGATTATCTCAGTTTATTTGGATCACTAGCTGCTAAGGAGAAAAAAAAAGAAAGTTAAATGTGAAAACAGAAGAGTGCTGTGAGAGTTAAGGGTCTGTTTCATTTTGAAGGTAATACATTTATAGTGTAATATAGGAATTATGTTTACTTTTCCTAAAAACAACCAACTGCCTTACTAAAGTTTTATTGTATAATCTACCCTTCAGTCTAATTTGAAATACATGCATTAAAGCATCCAAAAATGATTAAGCCATTCTTCTTACTAAAGAACATAAGAAGTTTTAAGAGGCAGAATTTGGGTCTTGCATAAGTGCTCAGTCAGCATTTGTTGAATGACTAAATAAATAAGAACGTGAATGAGTTAGTGATGGATCAATTTCAAACCCGGAAGAAGAACTATCATAAGATTATATTTTTCAAATAGGCGCCAAAGTAAAAGAAGATGTGGAACACATGTGAAATTATATTTTCCTGAACTATCAGTTATACTTGACTTCTGTTGCAGGCCATGGCCAGACCAGCTGTCCACAGACCCTCCCGTCGTGGGCTTGGTTGGATAGCTGTCTGTCATTTACCCAAGTGGCAATTTGTGATGCACATGTGTGACGTTTCATCATTTTTATATAACCTGTGGCTTATATAGCAAGTTGACTCTGGTGGCACTGTGGAAAACTATGCCTGGAACTTTAATGTTGGATTCAAATGATGTAACTTGGTCAAGGTGGTTCCTGCAATTATCCGAATGTGGTAAGACTTTAGGGAATGTGGTGAGGCATGTAAAAGTCTTGGGAAGTTCTCAGTTGGGCTGATCCAAAGGTCAGCAGGGCTTTACCGTGGACACACAGAGTACCACCACCACCACCACCAACCCAAGGTCTTCTCCTTGAAACTTGGAGGGTTTTGCAGCCAGCCAAGCTCACCAGTCATCCCCAGCCCGGTGTTTGTTAGGGAGCCCCAGTAAGAAAGTCTTCCTTGAGTCAATAACAGATTTCTAGTTACTGTGAAAGCAGAACAAGGTACTCCAAAACTTAATGGCTTAAAAACCATTATAGTTGAGGGGGGGTTGTGGTCAAGAATTTGGGAAGAACTTGTGTGAGTATTTCTGACTTGGGATTTCTCCTGTAGTTACAGTCAGTTTTCTGAATATTATTCTGGGCTGGACGTCCCAAGAGGGTCACTCCCATGTCTGGCTATTGATACTGGCTGCCAGCAGGGTTCAACTACAGCTGTCAGTCAAAACACACAGGCCTCACCAGTCAACATGGTGGACTCAAGTAGTCAGAGTTCTTACATGGTATCTGGATGCCCACGGTGAGTATCTCAAGAGATCCAGTGGAAGCTGCATGGTCTTTTCTGATATAGCCTCTAAAGTCATCCAGTGTGAATTTTGCTGCATGTATTGGAACAAATGAGTCAATAAAGTCAGTCCAAATTCAAGAAGAGGGGTCATAGTTCTTATATCTCCATGAGAGGAGTGTGAATACATGTGTAGACATGTTTTAAAGTCACTGTTATAGTCTGTTCAGGCTGCTATAATAAAATATCACAGACAGAAATTTATTTCTCACAGTTCTGAAGGCTTGAAGTCCAAGACTGGGGTGCCGGCATGGTCTAGTGAGGGCACTTTTAGGGTTGCAGACTTCCAGCTTCTTGCTGTGGCCTCACACAGCAGAAGGAGTAAAGCAGCTGTCTCAGGCCCCTTTTACAGAGCACTCATATCACCTTATATCACCTTCCAGAGGCCCCACCTCCTGACACTGTCACACTGGCATTAAGACTTCAACATGTGAATCTAGAAGGGACACAAACATTCAGACCACTAGCAGTCACCACAGCAATAAACTAAAATACCTGTCAATTTGAAAAGCATTCTTAACAGGACAGAGAAAAGTTATAGGCTCATGCTTAATGATTAGCTTTTAGTGGTGTAAAACTACTTTTGAAGAAATCAAACAGAAATATACAATATAGAGTAATTGCAGATACTTTGGCCACCCAGAGAAATCGAGATTTTTATATAGCATTCTACACTATCCTTTACGTTGCTGTAAAATGATGTATAACTTTGTTAAATATTCTGCCAAATCAATCCCTAACATTGAAAAAGTTCCTCTGAGTGCTTTTAATGAGATCATCTCTATTTTCTTAGTCTCACTAGTTCAATATTCTAATTAGAAGTAATAGTAATTACCAACTCTATAACAGTCATGAAAATTTTATTTGGCAAATATCTGACTACCAAGCTTAAAATTCCTTAAATTAAAGATATGATAAACATTGAAAGGTAATGCAATTTTGTGATTATATACTTAAACTCTGAAGTCATGCATTCGGGGGTTCAAATCTTATCTCCTCTATGTATTAGCTGTTTGACGTTAGTTACTTATCTTGTATAAGCTTTAGGTTCATCTTTGGAAAAACAAAATGATACAATAAGTCCTCCTAGTTTTGTTGTAAAAATCAAATAAGGTAATACATGTAAAATACCTAGCATTTCATATAAATATTAGCTAAAAATATCTTTATGAATTAACTCTATACCATTAGAATCATTAGGCTTACTCTTAGAGCATGTTATTTCCCTTGTCAAAAATTAAAGAGTTGACTTCCTTAATAAGCTGATCTAAACCCAATTCACTAAAAGATTTCTTATGTCTAAATAAAGGTAGATTCTAACTATGCATATCTGTTTGTAAAATTATCCATTTAGCCTAACAACTAAACATACCATATAAGTACCAAGTCTCTTCATATTGAATTTCTTAAATTATAAGACTGTGGGTGGAGATCAAGAAAGGGCCCTTGGGGGAAAGACAGAAGCAAGACTATTTATTTGGACAATGTCTGTTTTATAAACTAACTTCAAAAATTATACTTGACGTTACTGACTCAAATTCATAACTAAGAGAATTCATTATATTGCATGTAGAAATATGGGAATATTAAATGGAAATTTTTGTAAGTCAAAGAGAAATGTTTTTATTATAGCACTGAAGGTATTTCTCTGTAAACACAGATTTAAATAAGTGACATACAAATACATTTGTACAACATCGAAGTTTTATTTGCACAAGTTTTTTTTGTTTGTATTACTCACAAATGACAAAGCTTTGGCAAATACAGCAGATCATGGCAAGAAAATGCCAATTTGATATTTGCATTTCTCTCTCATAATATTAAAGTTTAGAGAAATGACCTCTAACATTCTACTTTAAAATACAGATTATTAATTTGCACTTATACATTTTACTGTGAAATGTAATGCATTTTTCTTAATCTCTTTTCATTTATCCATCATATATTTTTATAAGTAAGTCAAGAGAATAGGAAAAAAGTGAATGTAGATTCATATAAGTGCTCACATCCAAGACTTATAAGAAATTATTCAGGGAGTAAAATAAAACACATTGAAAGGAATAAGATACTATAAAGAGAAATTATGACCCATGGCATTAATACAATTGAGCCACAAGATGTCAAAGAAGTAGCTTAACACATTCTTAATTTTGTCAGTTAAAAATTGAGAGAATTAGACCAGATGATAGCGATTCCTTTGAGCTAATTTCTGCTTAAATTAGTTAGGGTCTATTTCTCTTGGTTGCAACCAAGAATTTTGAGTGATTCAACCACCCATCTACTTACTTTCTCCTTCTGTTCAAGATTCTGATTTTATTAACTTTCTTGTGTATATGCCCTTTGCTATGGGCTCTTTCAAAATCATTGAGTAAGAGGTGGGATGTGACTAAAATATAGTACACCATAATGGCTCTAGCAAGCCTTCCTTATTTTGCTGAAGACATGTGGTCTCATGGAAAGTTCTCTTGCTTCAAAGACATTTGTTCAATTTAGTTTCCACAAGGCATTATAAGTTCTGCTCCATAGTCATCATAATCTGAAGGACTCCCCCTACACAATCACTGCACATCATTACTCCGCACAGTTATTTGTTTCAGATTTACTAAGAATAAGTTAGATTTTCACTTACAGAGCTCATACCCACATGGTACTAAAGCGCCTAAGTGTATTCTGCTCTGTGTCATTTTGTTCAATTCTGCAATTCTGAACTACATTCTCTTACAGAACTCGGGTTAATACATCTTTGAAATCAATCATGTATACGCAACTTATTCCACATCATCTCCCAGACTCTGAGGGAGGAACACATTCATATACACGGTGCTGATCGGGGCCAGGTCTCGTAAAACATAACATACCCAGGCTTATGAAGTCTTGAAAGCCACGTAGTAAAGGTTAAAAGCAAGCAACAGGAAGGTGTTTTTGTTTTTTGTTTTTTAAATAATAAAAGAACATGAAGGTTCAATTTTAAGTGGATTTATCTGGACTTTATTTAACAAATTTGTATTCTACACCATTATAGCCACTAATAATATGTCATTGAATAAAATGGGTATAATGTCTGCCCTCATGGACAAGATTTATTTTATAGATATATTCATAAATACAAATAAATGTGTAATTGTTGATTAGAAAAGTGCTAAAGAGAGATACAGAATGGTAGTAGAGCAAATGTGCACGTAGGGTGCAGGGAAGGCGGACGTGGTGTGGGGAAGGCTCTCTTAGTGAAGAGACATTTAAGCTAAGAATTCAGGGGTGGATGACAATCCATAAAACACAAAGGATGTAGAAGAGTGTCCCAGGCAAATGAAGGTACATAAGCAAGAGTTCAGATATAGGAAAAAGCACAGAATTTTTGAGGACTAAATGAAGTCTGAGGCAGATGAAGTGCAGAAAACAAGCAGGGGTGTGGTATGAGCAGAAAATAGCCAAGGGCTAGATCGTATAATGCAAAGTCTTGTGAGGCCATGTTAAAAATATTGGTTTTTATTGCAGAACAATGGAGAACTAATGAAAGAAATCACTGAAATGAAGAAATAACCTGAAATATTTCTTTTTAAAAAAGCTCCGTGGAAAGAGGTAAAGTGTGAGGAAAGAGTGGACATAAGGAAATCAGTTTGGAGGCCGTTTCAGTAATCCCCACGAGAGATGGTAGGTTTGGACTACAGAGTTTGTAGTGGGTAGAAGAGAATTGGAACATTTAAAAGCTATTTAAGAGATAAGGAGGACTGGGTAGAGAAGGAGAGTCCTTTAGAGCAAGTGTGAGATTCAGGATTTGAACTTGAGCAATTAGATGGTGATGACATTGCTTGCGGTAAGAAACTCTAGAGGAGGCCCTGGTGAGGGGTGGGAGATAATTCACATTAGGTCATGCTAATTTTGAAGTATATTTGAATTCAATAGCAGTGTTGAGTAGCAATTGTATGCACGGTCATGGGGCTAAGAGGAGAGAACGGAACTTGAGAGGCGAATTTGAGACAGTCAATGTTGCAATCCTAATTAGAGTCCTGGGCTTGGACATTAGGAGGTGGTGAGTGTGGAGTCTGAAGAGAGGAGTTAAAGGGCAGCCTTTGAAGGCTACAGCATTGAAAGCCCAGTAGAGTAGGAAGAGTCAGCAAAAGAAGCGATAAGCTATAGAGAGACAAGCAGGTGGAAAACTATGTGGTTATCAAATCCAAAGGAAGAGAGTATTTCCCACAGAAAGGAGTCAAGTATAATGCACGTTTTTGAGATTCCAATTAAGAAAAAGAGCAGATAGGGTAGATTGGAGGTGGAGAAGGTTGGGGGAGGAGAAGTGAGTGGCTATCACTGCAATTCAGGACACTAGCTAGGAGACCAAAATTGGGCCCTTGTGTGTTACCTTCAGTTAGGCCTGAAAATCTATGAATGGAAATTAAGAGGGTGTTAGACAAAAAGAAGTTTGGAAACTTGGACTATATAGCTCAGTAAAAGATATTATACATATGGGGTAAGGGAGGAGAAAGACTAGAGGAACATCTGAAGCTTCTGTCTGGCATCCTGGAAAATCTAAGGAGTGAAAGCAATGAGGGTGCTTGGAGAAGAATTGCATTGGAAAGAATATGATGCGTGCCGCTCGACTGCCAACACCTGCGTCACTCTGCAGTCACAGAAACGTTCTCCTTGCCTTTAAGTTTAATCCATTTTTTAAAATTGCTGTTGGAAAGTTGGAGTTGTCACAAATTTGATGACATGAAAAGTCTTAGGACAAAAACTGGGTCTTAAATTTGGCATTAGGCCTTGGTTAACTTACCCACTACATAGATAATAGAGACTTAGATTATAAATAAGATATCTCCACATATGTTGTCATGTAAATGAAGCCTTTCAGTTCTTTGATGATGTGAACTGTCTGGAGAGCTATAGCTGAGTCTTATTCCATAAGTATTTTTATGCTGCAAATTTATGTTCTAAATAAAGGGGTGGACAGGTGAATAGAGGAGATTTCTGATGCTCTTGCAAAATATTTTCTATAAACTATGTTTTAGTTAAATTTGTCTCATCGTTTCATGCTTGCTAATAAGACATCTCTTTGGCTGAGAATGGTTTCTGGCTCATCCAAGTAAAACTCACCTGCTGTGATGTTGCAGACATGGATCGAGACTTGTCATCCTGTTCTCTTCAGCAGAATATGACAGGTAAGTAGTGAGCTCAGCATGCAGAGCAGGGAAGCCTGCAGAGGAAGACTCAAAAAAAGGGTTTCTAACTGTGCTTGGCCAGCACGAGGAGATTTACTTCCTAAAGATCCACATGACACGCCAAACTGAATATATTCATTCCCTTGGTTGTTAACAGTTCAGCGACTCTTCCTGACATCCCAACTATCTTATGACAACAGACGTCAAAAGAACAATGCATTTATACTGATCATATTTTGAAAACACAGTATGTGTAGCACAGATTGTTTGGTCTAAGATGTCACCAGTCACTGTGCTAGGTTAACCGGTCATCAAATTGGGCAAACATCAGTATTTGTGACTACCTTGTTTCACAAGTTGTCATTGTTAGGTCACCTCTAAAACTGTTCCCTTTCACAGAGCGTTTTATTTCATATCACTTTAGCGCTGGCTTTGAAGTCATGCTGGCAAACCCATGAGATTCTACTATGTCGCTAATTGCCCAAGAGGACATGAATCACTTTGGAGGCAAGAAGAGCATTTTCGCTTCTTATTCCAGGAAGAAGACGAAGCTAGGATGTTTTGGAATTAGTCAAGAGGGAAAGAGTTATCCCTTTTATAATGTTTATAAAGCCAGATTCTATTACTTTTGGACAGCAAATCCTTTCCTTTGGGGTTCCAGCAGTTTTGCAGAACCAATATGGGAATACTTCAGAAAAGCATTTGTTATAGAAATTATCTGATTAACCCTGGTCTCAGACTACATGGGCCCCACTGAGGCATCTGCCAAGTAAACTTGTGTCCCAAGGCCAGAGCTACTGTGAATTTTCCTTCTGGGTGGAGCCATTAGATAGTTAGGTGAGTGGGGGCACCAGGTAGATAAGTGGAGGAGAGGGAGGATGGTCCAGAAGATGACATTATGCCCACCTTCAGCATAAAGGGACTTTATTTCTTCTAAATTAGTGCCAGCAAGAAACTGGTTAGAATTTCGACAGTCACAACTGTGCAGTAGGAAAAAACAACTTAACCAGACATGACCCAGTGCTCATTGTAATATGTTTAACATGGAGGTTTAAGCCTCCCCCATGGGTTTTTCTGTATACACCATGGGTAAGGACATGCATAGAGGGGCCAAACATGACTAAGCATTCCAGGGCCAAGAGCTGTCAATCAATCAAAAGACCACCTTTAAGTGAGGGTATAAGAGAAAGGGGAGAAAGAAACTGCTGTTTTTCCTTCCATGGGCGAGGCTGCCTCCTGTTCTTAGAGGTGTACATTTTCTTTCCTAAATAAATCTTTTAAAATCTTTCGCTACACAAGGCATCTTCTCCTGATTGTTGTCCTATCTTTCAGGTATGACAAGACCTGGGATCTCTTCTTTTCCTCTTGGGGTAACAGAGCCAGGGACAGAGTAACTGGAGAGGCAAGCCTGAACCTGATTCCTTATGAGTGCCAAGTGTTGATCTAAAGTCAAAAGTGCAAGAAGAGCAGAAAGGGTTACCCAGCTAAAGCTTAGGAATCAATTAAAATTGGAACAGTTAATTAAAATTGGGGTGCAGTTGAAAATAAGCCATTTAAGGTATATTTAACTGAAGCACCTGAAGTTTTATCTTCAGTCATTCAATTAATTCACAACCTTTATTAAGCACCTACTATGTGCCAGGCACTATTCTCAGCACTTGTGATAATTCAGCAAAAAAAATTAATAAATAAACAGATAACAATCTAGTCTCTTAGAACCTAACTTCTAGGTTGAGGGTTAAGAGAAGATAATGACTCTGGACCTGATAAATAAGTAAATTAAATAATTATAAGAAAGTGATAAGCACTGTGGAAGAATGTAACCTGGAACAGGGTAATATGGATTAGACATGTGAGGAGGGTCAGCTTGCAATATTAAGCAAGCAGCGCAAACTTCATTGAGAAAATGACATTGAAACAAAGATTTGAAGAAGGTGAGGGGGTTAGCATGTGAATATCTGAGGAAACAATGTCCCAGGCAGAAGCAGCAGCGTGTATATGCCCTGCGGCAGAAGCACACCCTAACAGCCTTAACCGTAAAAGGCTTGATGTGCTTTTGTGTTGAACTGGCCTCAGGGTTAAAGAACATGTGAGCATTACTAAAGCTTACTGACTCTTCTAATTGCTCAGTGACTGCCTAAAGTGCTTAACTTCAGTCATCAGTGTTTTGTCCATTATCCCCCTAGAGCTTCTGCAGTCCCTTTGTAGGGCTCAGATGCTGTAATTCCCAGGAGACCACTGGGAATCTACTTGCATCTAATTTAAGGTCCACTAACAACTTACCAAAACTGAATGAACCCATTCAGTTGAATATGTGTGGTAGACAGAATAATGGTTCCCCAAAATGCCTACCTCCTAATCCCCAGAACCTCTGAATATGTTACCTTACCTGGGAAACGGGACTTTGCAGATGTGACAGAGTTAAGGATCTTGAGTTGGAAGATTATCCTGTATTATTCAGGGAGGATCAACATAATCACATGGGTCCTGATAAGAGGGTCCTGGGCAGGTCAGAATCAGAAGGAGAGATTTGAAGTGCATGTTGCTGGCTTTGAAGATGAAGGCAGGAGCCAAGAACCAAGGGATACCAGCAGTCTCTAGAAGTTGAAAAGGCACGGAAATGGATTCTCCCCTACAGCCTCCGGAGGAACATTGATTTTAGAAATTTTGATCTCCACAACTGTAAGAATAAATTTGTGTTGTTTTAAGCTGTGAAATTTGTGGCAATTGGTTATAACAGCACGTCATGAAAGGCCATCAAGGTGTGACTGCTAGCTGACCCTTGAGCTGGATCCAGACAATTGGAGGCTGCTCACCCCCTCCACTGCCCTTGGAATGTGTGTTCCATTTGCCTCCCCTACTCTCAGACACTGTTCCAAGGAAACAGCCTTGAAATGGAAATGTGGATTTGAGGCTCTCTGGACTGTGGATGTGACTGGACCCAATTAAAACCTCTGTATAAACTTTTAAGATTCTGGTAGGCAGGCATGGAAATCCACTCATTTTGCAGCTGCCCAAGAAAAGCCCCATAAGCAAGTTCCCTTGCTTACCAAACCTGCCACCTTCCAATCTAAAGTGGTCTGCCCTTTTCTTCCCATGGCTCCCTGCCCTCTGTGTATGGGGGCCGGTTTCAGATTACACCTGGGAAGCTCCGGAGGCAGTTGCAAAGCAACACAGCAATAGGAAACAAACACAGAATGTCATTAGTTTGGATTCCTTTGCCCTGGGGAGCCCCAATCCTATAGTCCTGAAGATCAGGGAGGACTCTGAGATCTGCAGATTTGGGTAAAAGTTAAAGACCAAAGTTTTCTCAGTGCCCCCTTGACTTTTCTGAAGAGCAAACTTACAGCTCATAGAAACTGTTTCCCAGATTTATCAGAAACCCTCCGTACCTCATGCCGGGTGCTGCAAGTTTCCAGGGATGCCCCAACTCAGCCCAGACCTCTAATGTAACTCAAAAAGTTTGATTGCATATAGATTGACCTTGGTTTATAGGACGTCAAAGAATTATTCACATCATTGCCTTTTTTCTCTATATACTATATTGTTCTCCTATTACCTTGACAAGGCTGATGCTTTTAATATGCATTGGCAGATTTTAGAAGACTCTTCTGTTTCTAAGACTTATAGTTCTGAAATATGGGTAATAGTTTGAGAACATTTGTATTCTAGCTTATACATTCAAGGTAGGATGCACCATTATCTATTGATAAAATAACATAATGACTACAACAGAATAGATTCTAGTCTTAGCCCTTTTGAAGATTGTGTAGCCTTGAACAAGTCACTTCACCTTGCTGTATCACTCTATAAAAAAATGTAATAATCCTCAAGGTTATTAAGAGAATGAATGTTCTGAGAGACCTGGAAAAAGAGCTCAGAGGTAGGATTTCATAACTATTTAAAATATAAATTGTTGGAACCGGAAAGCACCTTAGAAATGAAATGGTCCAAGACTCATTCTATGGGTAAGGAGACTTTTGGACAGAGAGAGACAGTGATTTACATTCCCTCACATAGCGGGTGAGGGACAGGTACAGAGTCATGTAGCCAGTGGAGCCTGGATCTCTTAGTGACATCCTAGGCGACATTCATTTTAACATCCATTGTTTTTTCAACAGAATCCAAAGTCCTCAAAAGAATAAGCAGAATTCTTCAAGCCTTTATTACAGCTTTCTTTCCTAATACCCCATCAACATTCCGTAACCAATAAATTGCCACTTCACTAAGGCTAACAGTGGGGATGGTGCCCTTTGGGTGAGCCGTTTCCTGTACTGATGAGCCTGGATGAAAAAGGAAGTAGAAACAAGAAGGTTTTGAATAAGCAACTTTTAAAGTATATGAAAACAATGATTTCCTTCAATTTTGGTTTCCTTATTTCTGGCTTGAAAAGTTTTTATGTTATTCAGCTTTTGCAAGTATCATGCAACAAATGGTCACTCATGTATGCATATAGTTTTCCTCTAATTTCTCTTTACCTAATCAGAAACTTTGAAATAATTTTGGCATCATAACCTGATGGTTATTTCCCTTCAGAAAAACAGGGAGAATTCCAAGAAGCTTAAGGATGTGGACAGAGAAAGAAATTGTTCCATAAATGACAAATAAGAAATAGAGAGATTTTCCTGAGCACCTTAACTCATGCTATTTGCCTTCTTAAACATGGCTCTGTGCAGAAAAAAAGGATTTCTGAGAACCCTATATGACATGAATGGGGTAGGACCGAGTAGATGTGAGCCTTGGGTCCAGAGTCAAGGCAAGGAACGAAGCCATCAACAAAGCTGCAAAACAAAAGAAGTGAAATAGGAGAATCACCAGGCCACATAACTAAACTTGCCCCAAGGGTGCAAAATCATGCAATATGCAGGTAGGAATCAATGTCTAATCATTGAAATACTCCAGTAAAGAGAAAATCATTGTTGGAATATCATTTGGGTTGGACACGTGAATCCACTGTTGGTGAGAGTTTTTTAACCTCTATAGTTGGCTTAGTTTGAGTCCACAGTGTATCTGCCTTAAAGCAACATTGGGGGTGTATTTGATACCACTCAGTCCTCCACATCTAATATGACAGAAGCAAGACATATTTTTTGCGATAGGTAGTCTTATGAATAAAAGTTTCCCAGCCTCTTTTGGTACACAGTACATACTCTTGCCTTAGTATTAAGAAATATGAAGAAAGTGTCCTGCCCTTTATGAAATTCACAATTGGTAACTCAGTGAATATGTGCTTTATTGCTTTCCTGAGAGAGGATTTCCATGGTTTACAAGACCTTGAAACCTCTGAGATAGGGGATTTTTATTTTTATTAATATTGAGAAATGTCACCACTATTATGTTTTTATGGTTGGATCCCTGGTGATTATCCATTATCATTACAGACACAACAATTTCATGCTGTGCCACTAACATTTTCAAACACCTGAATTACCATAGGAGTTGTGTAAGGTCCTAAGAGCCACGGGAAAATGTGTTTCCTTTTTTTGTGACTAATAACAGTAATTTTATATTTAAAAAAAATGTGGAAGCCAGGTGTGTAAAAACAAGGCACAATGTATAGAACTAATAAAACCTTGGTAAACATGACATTATGACCCCACTCACAAGTGTGATGAAGACACTGGGCTAAATTTTCAAAGCAGTATTTTAGAAACTTTATTCTAATCAGGTTTTTTAAGGTTTAAACACCTGTGGTAAGTGCCCTGTGTTGTGAATTTTAAGCGTCCTTTATGCCTTTAGTTTTGGGGATTCTTTAGTTCTGAATTGCAGCAAGCCAACTAAGCCATCGATTCTTTAAAAATGGATTAAAGAAGGAAGGAAAGAAAAGAGGAAGGAAATTATAAACACCAAATCTGCCTACCCCTTGATTTTTGGGCTTCCAGCCCCAAACCTGTGAGAAATAAACATTTGTTGTTAAATCTATGGTATTCTATGATAGCAGCCTGAACTGACTAAGACAAATGTCTACATCAGTGAAGATTACCTGTGTAATATCCCTGGTAATTGAGCAGTATTCCTGAAGGTAGTTACCTAAGTAAGAATAGATTGCTTAGGTACCTCACCTTGTAATAAGGTATACATAGCTTTAGGTAAAGGCAACACCAAATGTTTTTCTATGCTTTTTTCCTAGGTTAAATTCCGTAATTAATTTAAAAATAAGTGGAATTGTACAGAATTTCTAATAGCTGATTGTTTTTGGCCTCTTAAAAAACAAATTTTTATGCTTCAAACTAATTACTGTACTCTCAATTTTAAAAATCTCTTTAATAGTTTCTTTATAGACAGGCCACCTAACTTTAAGAATTCAATTTAGACTTTTTTTAAAAGAAGTCAAACGCCTACCTTTACCTCCACACATACCAACAACTTTAACACTTTCTTGATTCTAGAAGAGATATGTGATATAAAACTAATTCAACCTAATTCAATGCTTTACTTCAAACCAATATCATCAATTGACTAAAAGCCACAAAGATAGTAGATGAAAAACTTGCTATTAAAACCACATACAGTGACTCCTATTCCATGACTCTATCTACAAAACACACTGAACAATGTGGCCATGATGGATCTCATTAGCTAGGTTTCTAGTAATGGACATTAACTTGGTCATATGTAAAGTGAGATAGCAATAGAGGGAAACAATGCATCTCTAACTAAATCAGTTACTAAATACTTTAGTAAAAGACTACCTTTTTTGTTTTAGTTTTCACTGATAGTTTCTAAATGTTGACCTGAAACAAATAGACTCCAGATATTGCTCCAGCAGAGGTGGGTTTATTCAGGATCAGCAGAGAATTGCAATATGGGGTCTGCCAATATGGTGAGCCACATGCAAATCCCCCCATGGCAAGGGAAGGCTAATAGTTTTATCGGGAGGAAGAGGAAGTCAGGAGGGCTGTAGTAAATGAAGAGTCCATGGCTTTTCATTGGCTGAGTCCTGACCAGGAAAGAAGAGGAGTCTGTCTTCTTCCTGTTGGGCTCTGTTATCCTTGCCAGGTATGAGAATGCCCCCTTCAGTCTCCCAACTCTATTTAATCGGAGTTACATAGGTATCTGCGTGCTGAATCTGAATGTGGTTCATGATCAAAAAAGTTTGAAAGCTACTGCTTTAAAGGGAAATTAGCATTATGAAATAACTAGATTTTAAGGACCAATTATTTTTTCTATTGAGTTGTAGGAATTCCATATATATATATATATATATATATATATATTTGGGGGGTGGGAGAGGGAGAGGTAATTAAGTTTACTTATTTATTTATTTTTGGAGGAGGTACTGAGGATTGAACACATGCACTCCACCACTTGAACTATACCCTCCCCCCAAGGACCAAATGTTTTTATTAATACATCCTCACCCAGAGAAGGGAAATAGAGCTTACTGTCACCCATATCAGTATCCTAAGAAGAACAAGTGATAGACAGAGTGAGACTGTATTAATATTAGCCAACATCCATGGCTGTAGAATTTGCAAGAACATGATGGAGCTGGAACAGGATTTTGTTATCCTTTGCAGAGGTCGTGTGCCCTTGAGAAAAAGAGCATCAAACAGAAAGAGCTTAAAAAGGGACATTAGGAGAAAAATAATGAGAAAAGGTGGAGAGAGAATGAGTTTGAGCAAAGAAGTACTCATGTGCGTGTCAGTCTCCCACCACCATACACACATGCACATGCCCATGCATGTATACACACACACACACACACACACACACAGAGAACACACTCTGTTCTAGCCCTGAACTATCAGGTCATCTCTGGAGAAGTATAGACAATGCAGAAATGTTTATCCATAGGTGTTTGACAGGATACAGTGTTATGCAAGACCAGAAAGGAAGGAACGTGGGCATGAAGAGAATGTCCATCCTCAGACCATGAGCAAACTGATACATTTCCACAGGATAGATAGAAATTTTTCCTGAGCACAGACAGAAGTTTACACAATGAGTTGCATGAACAAGTCTTTATCACAGGAGTCTAAAATGTTTAAATCCAGTAGCAGTTGTGGAACTCAGAATAGTAAATTAGCAACTCTGTAAGTCTGAGAATTGAGAGGTGTTATGGTCTGAACTGTGTTCCCCCAAATTCATATATTGAAGTCCTAGCACCTCAGAAGGTAACTATATTTGGCGATAGGGCCTTTAAAGTAGTAGTTAAGGTTCCATGAAGTCATATGCGTAAGCTCTAATCCATGTGACTGCATTTGGAGATAACGTCTTCAAAGAAGTGATTAAATTAAAATGAGTCCAATAGGGTGGTTCTCTAATCTAACATGACTGCAATTCTTATAAGAAGAGAAAAAGACACCAGGGATACACATGTACAGAGAAAAGACTACGTGAGGATATAGTAAGAAGACAGCTGTTTATCAGCCAAGGAGACACACCTCAGGGAAACCAACACACCTGCCTTGATCTTGGACTTCAAGCCTCCAGAACTGAGAAAATTAACTTCTGTTGTTTAAACCATCCAATCTGTAGTATTTTGTTATGACAGCCTCAACACACTGATGCAAGAAAACAATAAGCATAAGAGAGAAATGACAAACAGTATGAAAAGTAAACATTGTAATATTAAAAATATTGAACATTGTAGTTTGATCATTGAAATAGTATGTTTCGTATTCTTGAAAAATAATTTGCTTCTAATTTTATTACCTTATACACAAAATAGAAAATTTGAAGTAATAACTCTTTTTTTTCATTGTAAGGGGTATTTTCACACTATGCCTGTAAGCCATAAGTGTTTCCAAGGTTAAGAGGTAATGCACTGTGTGTTAATTGTATTTAGTCTAGATATTTCTTATTAAGTGTTGGAAAACACTTGGGAGTAACAAAGCTAAATCAATTTCTTGTATTGGCTCATGTTGACATTTTTGACAAAGATAAATTGGCTCCTTTTATTAATGAAAAACATTTTCAAAGTAAATAAAATAATCTTGGTCTTTGTGCAGCATATATAGGATGTGCAAGGAGAAGTGTTTAAGACCTTCAAAATCTTTTCCAAAAATATCAGCGTGGATCAGGTACTTTAGAGTTTTGTTTTATTTTTTCTTGTTTCTTTCACTGACAAATAAGAGAAGGACTCTCGATGTACACTTTTAAAATGAAATTAATATCCATGAACATGTTTATTCACATGTGTGCATAAATATGTTTCACTTTTTTCTTCAGGGCCACAGATCCATTCTTTCTGTAGTTCCCATTATAAGATTATCTATAAAATAAGCAAAATCAGTATTTTGCCATCTAGACCAGTTACCAATTTTTTTATTAATAGAGCATCTGTCATAATATGTTTGATGTCATGCCATAGTCATTCTAATAGGAATTGGATAAACAGGGAAAGGAGTATCCAGGTGGCTCCAGGCCCTTCATCTACATTGATCAACTTCTTAGATTTTCCTATTCTCCAATATAGGTTACTATAATATTATGTGAGCCAAAATTAAAACTATTTGGGAGAAGGAAGCTAAAAGTTTTCAAGTTTTTAATATGACCAGGCCCTGAAACCACGTGGTATATTTATTCTAATTTAATTTTTAGAACAAGCTTTATGAAGTTGGGTCAATACTCTCATTTTACAAATGAAGAAACTAAAGAAGAATTAACAAACTTGGACCCTGATCTGTTGGATTCTAATGTTTATGTTTTTTATGGCATTTTTGAAGGTGAGAAATGCCATTATAAACTCAAGAGCACTAAATTAAACCATAGTTACATTTAATCTGTTTAACAATTTTGTTTACCATTCAACTCTATACAAGGCAGTTCTAAATTTCCTCACCTTTCAAATGAGGAGGGAATGCTCTCTCAGTGACCCCACAAGAATTCTGTGAGTTTCATGGGGTTGCTTCAGGGTAGACCGTGTGCAGTTGTGGTATCTCCAGCCTTTAAACAAAATAGCTCCTCTTTGATTTGCTTTGCATATGAGCTTCCTGGTGAAAAAAAATATATTTCATTGATGTGAAGAACAACAGGTTTGAAACAGGATGATTTCTAAAAGGCCCTCCATTTGTAACATGAATAAGTGTGTATGAATAACATACAGTGGCTGACTTTAAATACAAAATTCCTTAAGGTTAGTACATGACTGAGGACTATACAAATGCTCACAGTGGCTGGGAAAGCAGCTCCCCGACTCTGAGTCCTACCTGGCCCAGGACAGGGGACTCTGTCTGCTCTGGGGAATGCAGGAGCCTCTCTTCAGTTTTATTGTCAACAAAGTACACACCCTGGACTTCCCTTGCTCTAAAAAGACTGTTAGAGCCCAATGTTCTGACATTTAAAACTTAATAAATGTAGACACAGAGTACGATTTTTACATAATTTAAATCTCCATCTTATTAAAAATAAAATTTTAAATAGAGAGGGGAACGGAAAGAGACACTCAAGCACCTAAAAGATAATAATGAGAGAAACAAAATGAACTATTGGCTGCTTTTTCTCATAAATTACTCTTCTATAAAAAATAACTTTATGAAGAAAATATATAGCACTCTTAAATTACCTTTACTTTCCATTTTGCGAGTTATTTGGACGTGAGGAGCTAATGGATAAGGGCCCCACATTAGGAACCAGAGGCGGGATGGGCATAGGAGTCAGGCAGGTGGAGGTGAAGTGTCAAGTTGCTACTGACAGAGCTGTTGGCGTGCATGTCTTTAGGCTCACTAGCCAAAGGGGCCTGCTGAGAGCTTACTCCTAAGTTAGCCCTTCATTTTCAGTCATAGTCACTGGTAGTTTGGAACATCCTCCCACCAACTGCTTCACCCCACAAAATCACTTGATCCTGGAAAACTTACTGCCTGGTCTTAGGCAGAAGAGTAATATATATTTTCTTCAGGCAGACTGATCCTTCTCCCAAACTCACCTGTCAGAATCACTATTTCCTCTTCAGAGGGAAGGAGGGAGAAGACCACTGACAAGGACTTGTAAAAGTCAGTTGATCAAGTGATTTTTCCTTCTTGTTTTTTAGGGCCTCTTCCATGGTGGGTGCTTTTGGTGGGTGTTAAACGTACAAAAATATTCACACTTTGTGTCCTGTATACTACATTCCTCTCCCCAACATTTCCTTATCTTCAGTCTTTTAATTTTTTTTCTTTCCAGGCCCCTGAATAGCTAACAAAGTCTTTGACTCCTCTTCAGGAATCCATATATAGTCTCACCTCCAGCCATTTTTTTTTTCCTTAATTGAGGAGGACCTAGTAAACCATTTGCAGCTTTGCTCATTGGGAAAATGTGCCCAGCTCTACTCTTTTTCAAGGCCATCCCTCAATATTACTGCAATGCAGACACCACCCATTTTTGGCTTGTACTCACATAACAATCCAATGCATTCTTAAACCAAGCAGGGACTTTTTCCTTTTCCTTCAGCTGGTTATTCGAGACCCTTTTTCCATATAGCTACAGGGGAGAGGCAGGTGTGTTACAGTGACTGGTACTGTGCGGAGCTGGGCTGCCTCTTGTGCAGCTTATATGTTCCCTCTATTTCTGCTTGAGTACAGTATAGCAGTTGTGCTATTTCCACCTTCTGGTGGACTGCTGGTGCATCTGTCCATCTTAATGACACAGCAAGGCTAGCTGAAGATGGCCTTTCTGCTGAGCATTCCAGAGACACATTCACTTAGTGTTTCATGGTTGCATGCTCTATCTCTACCAGGACCCAGTTAAAGGCCAGAAGCTGTTTCTCAAAAGTCAAACAATTCTGTTACAAACGGCCTATTCTTGCTTCTGAACTCCAGGGGCCTGGGTTGGAATTCTTTCATTGGAGATTGCTATAAACTCCACACTATCTTCCCACTATCGGCACATTGGAAGAGGGAGAGAGAAAGAGTGGGCAGGGAGAACACTCTGACTGTGATGCGTGTCTCACGCTTGTGGGAGAGGAGGGGAGGAAGGATTGGACAGAAAGAGCCGCAGAATGTAGCACAGCTCTGGGAATGTTCTCACATGCAAGGGTAATGGTCTGGCTCTAGTATCCCCTGCTGTGCTCAGTCTGGAAACAGCCTGGATAGCTTTGGTGAATGCTTTGGGGTTAAGGAATGGCCACCAGACCTGTCACCCCTGCAAGGTCTCCTGAAAAGTTATGTAAGGTAGTAAGGTAGTAAGGTAGTAATGTCCCCCACATTAAACATTAATTTGTTAACTTGTAGAAATTACATTATAGAGTCTTCTCAGAATTAGAACAAGGCCCTAAAATATAAGGTCAATGACAGATTTGGGGATATAATTTAAGATGATAGAAGAACATCAGACTGGGAGTCAGGAGAATTGTGCTTGGGTTCTTGTCAGGTGTCCAAGCCACTCAGCTCCTCGGCAGCTGCACTTTTTCTGTCAATTAAATGAAGATAATAGAGTTGAAAATCTCTTATTTAAAGCTATCATTAAAGAAAAATCACTAATGGGAAAAAATTCAATGATTTATTTATGTCCTGTATATTTTATTTTTATGTAAACAAATAAACAGAAAACCAAAAAGGCACATGCAATCACAATCTTTTGAACTAGGGGCCATATGTTAGAGCTATGTTCACTGCATTTGGAATTCTGCCTTTTTTATTCTTGTAATCTGAGCTCAGAATGCATCTAATTTTTAATCAATGTTTCCCCTAATCTTTCACAGTTGTTTGCCTACACCTGATTTCACAGCAAGGCTTTAGCAACTCAGCTTTACTTAAACAGTCCCAAGAATTCAAGGAATTTTCATGGAAACTGGCACTGTTTGGTTTTTGGTTTTGTTTTTGTTTCTGCAGTCCGACCATAAAGTCAAAAAATTTTAAGTTTAACCATAGCAAGTCAAGAATCGTCCTTATATAGTCATAATATATAATGCATAATATATAAAACATTGTATATATAAATAATATAACAGGATCATAGAATGTAATAAGAACAAATCATAGAATGTAACTTCCTTGCTTAAAACCTGCTACAGGCTTTCCACTCAATGGAGACAAGCCAGCCCTTGGTTTGTCTGCCTGCCTTCTGCACTTACCTCACAATACAATCTCCTGGACCTGTATACTCTAGCAACTGGAGACTTAATTCTGCTCCTCAAGTACAATGAATTTACTTTTGTCTCAGAGACTTCATCCTTCCTGACTGCAGTAATGTGGGGACCAATGGTTTGTGCACAAAAACTGTGAGTATCACTGTTGGGCTAAGACAGGTAAGAGACAATGTGTCTTCTCCATCTCTCTCTCCAGCTTGGAGATCATGTGTTGAGATGACTGTCACAGCTGGGTGAACCCTGTTTTCTAAGTCAAAGCTCTCCCACCAACCTGCATCACATTTTGTAAGAAGGAAAGATAAACTTTTGTGCTAAGCCATTGAGATTTCTGAAGGCTTCTTTATTGTAGTTGCTTGGTGTTAATTACATTGACTAATAAAATAAGCAACTTATTTCTCCAATTAGCAGAGGAAAATGAGCCTAAAGAAAGTTTCCTTCTACACCTCCATCAGAAACGCATAATACATTTCTCTCCTCTGCCTACTCCAGAACTCACTCTGTGTGAAGACCTGATAATCCTTTATATTTGCTTAACAAGTTAGAATTTACAAAGACTATTCATACATATTATCTATTGTGACCTTCATCAGAAAGCCAGGGTGATGAATGACATCAAATATCCTGCGTAATGCACCTAGTTTCCAACAGAGAACTCCTCAGTCCACTATAAGCATGTGTATGTGTGTATGTAATGTTAAAAATGTATAAATAGACATATACTTATATATTTAAATTGAATTGTACCTCAGCAAGGCAATGAAATTCTGATTTTTTCCCTCCTGATCTGATTTCTAAAGCTCTTGCCTAGAGTACCAGTGATTTATAATCTCCAGCACACAAGATAGCTGAAGGTTAGGAACACTAGGGTTTTACTGTGGAAAGAACGGGGGTCTGAGAGTCAGAAGACATATGGGTGAGTCTTGCCTGTAAACATGCTAGTTGTATGTCCTTGACCCACTCAGCTATTGTCCGTGGGTCTCAGTTTCCTTGTCTGAAAAAAAGGTGCTGGAAAAAATAATCCTTAATAACCTTTATGGTTTAAAATGTTATACTTTTATGTGGAAACCACTAAATGATATCTCAGCAGAAGGAAAATTTTACTCCCCATTTAAGAGCAAAGATAATTATTATACTTGATATGGGTTTAATGGTGCATTGGTATAACTTAAGGCATTGGATTGGAAGACCCAGGATATGTTTTAAATGAATTTGGAGATTATTTTAAGTCATGGTATCTTTCAATAATACCCCTTGAAAATTTTCACTGTTTGAGCTCTAATTGTTACGGTTATTTTCAAGGGCCATAAGGTGAAGTGCAATACTGAAACCTAGATTTTTATTCTCCCTTCATTATAAACTTTCTTCCTCATCCTGGGAAAGTTCCTATATTACACAGTTTTTTGAAAAACAGCTAGCATAATGCTGGCCTACTGCAAGAAATCATTACATGGACTTCTTAGGGGAAAAAAAAATGAAAGCACACGTTTACTCTGTCTTGGCGCATAGATATTTGAATAATAATTCCTTGGTGAGTTTCATTGAGAATCTACTATATGTTCAGCACTTTCTTTTACTCAGAGAATTTGAGAAAAATTAATCTTCCTAGTCTATTCTACTCTTTACTCACTTTCTAATGGTCAAATGAATGAGTCGTTTGCAAACTCAGTGAATTTTCATCAGCCCTGTCCCTAGAAAAAATTACAATGCAGGTAAAATTTATCTTCCCCTTTCTCAAGGGTCTCTTTTTTGACTCTTAGCACTTCTTATACCTACTTTCAATACCCCACCAATCCTGTCCCTCTCTACTCTATCAGATCACAGGGAACCAGACTTTCTCTAACGTACTGCCTTCCCCACTGCTCTTTTCTTTGTGAAAGACTGATAACATATTTCCTAAACTAGGTAAATAATTGATATCACTTAATGATTTATTAACGGAATGGAGTGGATCAAACCAAAAGGAAAAAACATCAGTTAAATTTGTATCTTTAAGCAGGTAAAATTTCAGGTTTTAAATCCAGCTGGGAGGGAACAGTCCTAATATTTATTAAATGCACAGTGCGTGTCTGACACTGTGAAAGGAGTTTTCACATATATTATCTTCTTTTATCTGTACAGTATCCTCACGGTTAGATATTAACGCTGTTTTAGAGAGAGAACAGTGTTTGAGTAAGATTAAGCAATTTACGGAAGGTTACAAAGTCAGTAAGTAGCAGAACTGGGATTCATTTCCAGGTCTGTCTGACTACAAAATCCACACTTTTCTTCTCAATCGTATTGCATCTTCGTGTTTCTGAAATGGTGTTTTGAAAAGAGCAGTAAGCCCCTGAGGCTGGCCCTGTTCAAAGCCTTATAGAATCACACGTTTAACTTTTATTATTTGCCTAGTAACACTATTTAAATTCTAAAACACCTCTTACAGTTTGAACCATACTTTTCAGTTCAATCCAGGTCTCATGTAAATGAAAATCCTCTAAAAAAGAAGAAAGAAAAGCAGAATTTACAACACCTGCAACACGAGGATGATTACCTTAAGCACCTCTTAAACCCCAGATCTATTTTTTCCCTGCTCACTTAATGTAACTTTTATAAAAATATAGACCCCAGTGAAAATAATACAGATTTATTTCTTTTCAGGGGTGAGGGAAGCCTCTCATGAAATGGAATAAAAGCTTTATTATTTTTATTTTACTTAGAGGAAACTCTGAGTTATTTCATTTTGCATTTTTGGCTTTACAGCTTCTGCAGCACAGGAAGGTATGCTAGACGGAGTTTGGAACTGGGTAAGCCAACCAGCTGGATCCATTACACTTCCATCTTTTACTGCTTTAGAATATCTTTTTCTTGAGCTTGAGCTATGAGAACTCAAGGAAGGACTGGAACATTTAGCAGTGAGTTTGAGAGCGCACATTCATGGATAGAGAGCCCCCTAGTTCTTTTTGCCCAGACAGTACTAATCAGCATCACAAAAACGGAAACGACACAGAACCGTCTCACTCAGGAATATAGAAGCCAAAATCCTAAATAAAATGTTAGCAAGCAGAACCCAGCATGACATTAAAAGTGATGAAATATCCTGACCAAATTCAGCATTTTTCTTGAATATAGCTTAAAATTTTAAAATCTATTCATAATTTTTCATATTAACAAGTGTTGTTTGTTAACATTAACATGTTGAAAGTCATCTCAATAGGTACTAAAAATGTAGAAAACAGGTGCAAATACCTTTGGACAAAAATTTTTTAGCTTAGTGACAACAGAATAAAAAGCATTATCAACTATCTACGTAATTTGAATTCTTCACCTGAAAATGTCCTAAAGAACACCTAGAAGTATGAACATTTAATAACAGTTAATAAAAAGTTGAAAAAATTCAAATCATTGCAGAAGGACTTATTCTTTCTGATGTTAAGATGTATTATAAATTTGCAGTACCTAAAATATGGTTATACTGTTGAAGAAATGAACATTTCAATGTTCTAGAATAGAGAATGTCAGAATGGAATTTTTAAAGAATTTTTTTGGATTAGTCATTATTCAATATATTATTTTGTGACAAATATTGGTACAAAAAGTCCAAAAGTTGGACTGTTATAAGTCTCCAGATGGAATTAACAATTAAATATAAAAATAAATCCACATTAATTTCTAAAGGAAAATTTAGGTGATTATTTCTACAATATTATAGCAGGAAATGATTTTAAAAAGAGTATCTTGAAAGCTGTCAATTGTCAAAGAAACAACTGCTAACTGAAAAAATACTAAGAGTAAAAAATTCTATTGTGCAATTTGACTCCAAAAGATGCCCATGATGTGTTATAAGTAAAAAAAAAAAATCATTTAACAGGGCATTGTGTGTTTTAATAGCATTTTACTCTTCTATGTGAATGTGTCTCAATGTGGGTAAATCTCACAGTGTGTACACGTGTTTATAGAAACAACGACCAGGCGTCTATTCAACAAAATGTTAGTAGTTCTTACTAACTATTACTCGGGACAGTGGAATCATGAGTAGTTTTTATTTCCTTTCTGTATTGTCTGACTCTTATACAACAATTGTATATTATGTTTACATATTTTTGCAAACCTATTTTAATTCTTGAGAAGGATTACCTTTTGGTGATTTAAGATAATATGTCTATAATTTGCAGTCTTGATTTATGTATGGATGAAAACAAAAGACATGCAAGATTCTTATGAAAGAAATAACAAAACTGTGTTGAGAGGCATTAAATAAGAACTAACTAAATAAAGAAGACCTAAATAAGTAAATATTTATGAAAAAGAAAAGTTCACATGGTAGAAATATGAATCCTCCACAAATTAAATCTATGCTATTCTTCAAAACTTCAGTGGGGTTTTATGTTTATTTATTTGTTTGGTTTTATAGAACTTGGGTCAATTCTATAATTTATGTTGAAGTATAAAGAAAACAGACTAGCTAACATCACAATGCAGAAGCACCATCCTAGACAGCAAGATTTATGCTACAGCTTTATTAAGATATTCTAGCATAGGTTCAGGGATAAACAAGCTAGCCAGCGGAACAAGCGGAAAGTGCAGAAGTGAAGTTAATTAAATATAGATGTGACAAAAATGACATTACAAACTAGTGAGGAAAGGGTGGATTATTCAATATATGGTTTTAGAACAACCAGTCACATGGAATAAAATGAAATTATATCACTTCCTTATAATTTATTTAAATGTCAGTTCTGTGAGAATTAAAGAACTCAGCCTGAAATGCTTGTGGCATCAGTAAAAAGTCACAATGCAACTGAAGTGACAAACTATTAACAAAACAAGTACTTCCTTTTTATATTTCTTGCAATATTCTAAAGCCATCAAATATGTAATCATAAAAAAATTCATCAAGGGTGGTGGGTATAGCTAATAGTAGAGTGTGTGCTTAGCATGCATGAGATCCTGGGTTCAACCTCCATTAAAAAATAAAAAAATAAAATAAAATGAAAAAGATTTCATCAAATTATTTTTCTGTGAAGAACAAGACTGATCTTTCCTCTGTTTCTTGAATATGTGTTGACAAGTGCACAGGCAAATGGAAATATTTTTTAGGGAAAATCTGAGTCATTCAGTTGTCTAAATAATCACTCATTTCACAAGCTGTACTTCATGGGTTATTATTAAAATTTAGTGTGTGCTGAACATTGAATAAAAACCTTTCTGTGAAACTGTATGAACACAGGTTTCTGGGATAATGTAGCTTTGTCAAAGTGGGTACTCAAGTCCACTGGGTGTCATGTATGTAGGTAGAAAACTGGGTTAGGGGTCAAGAGAAGGTCCTGTCACCAGAAGGACCTGGGGGCAGAGTTCAGGAAACATGCAAGAGTCAAAAGCAGAACCTTTCAGACAGACCTGACACGGAAGCTCACAAATAATAACAAGTACACTGGGTCATCTAGAATGCGGGAAACAGGACCTCAGGGGCCAAGGGAGCTGGAAAGTGGTGCA
This sequence comes from Camelus dromedarius, assembly GCF_036321535.1. Classification (NCBI taxonomy): domain Eukaryota; kingdom Metazoa; phylum Chordata; class Mammalia; order Artiodactyla; family Camelidae; genus Camelus; species Camelus dromedarius. Next base: position 73,877,324 of record NC_087437.1, on the reverse strand, counting down.
AGAGAACAGTCACTAGGCATTGACATCAAAAAAATGATCGTTGGGGCAACCTTTAGCCATAGCTTTCCTAATTGCAGCCACCATCCAAGGCAGGACATTGTTTCTGAGCAAGGCAATCCAAAATTCAGGTATGGGAGCAGGCAGGGAGAATCAGCTGATTGGAAAGAGCAATGTACTTGGATAGCAAAGAGGCAAATCTAGGCAGTTTACTCTGTTCAGAAATTTGCACTTGTAATTTCAAATTAAGCGCTTGCTATAATTGTCTTCATTTACACTTGAAGTTTTTATTTTGTTTTGTCTTCTCTTCTTGGCAATATGAACTAGTGGGGATTGTCTACCTGACTTAGAGTCAATTTTAAAACCAGCAAAAGAGTACCCATTAACTTGATTTGATTTACCTGAAGCCAGTGCTAATTTTCATCCTCGTTTTATGCACTTAAATGAATTACTTACCTTTACACCTAAATCGAGCCGGTGTAAGTAGGGTAATCTATTATAATATTAATATGTGTACGGTTTTTCCTTAGTTTCTTCTCCTCCTATTTAAGGAGGTAGCCAGGACTACGTATTCATCCCTCAGATAATTTCATAGGTGAGAAATCAGATAACAGCTTCTTCCTTTGCTCAGTAAATGCCAAACATGTTGAAGAGACTATGGATAGTGAATGAAAAGGAAGAGAATTTCTAGAAATCAGGAAGAAATAAAGGTCAAAGACTGGCTGATCCTGCCTTCGTGGGCACTTGTGATCTGCTGTGTGAGGATGCCTTGAGGAGACGGCAAGACCTCAGTGGGGATGGAAGCATGTTGCACGAGGGGAGGCAGGACCCTGGACAGAGCCACCCACCTCTGCAAAGATGCTCATGTCTGCAAGTAGCTCAGAAGAGAAGGCCTGCTGGTTGTAGAAAACGGGGACAGCAGCGGCTATCGTAATGCAAGTAGAGACTGAAGGTCTTGCCCATGGTTCAGAAATTACTTGATCTTCCCAGTTTCTGGGGCCATCTTTTTGAAAAGAAGGGCCTTGACACAGATTAACATAGAATGTTAGATTCCACATATGAGTGATATCATAAAGTATTTTCCTTTCTCTTTCTGGCTCACTTCACTTAGAATGACAGTCTCCAGGTCCACCCATGTTGCTGCAAGTGGCATTATTTGATTATTTTTTTATGGCTGAGTAGTGAAAAAAAAGACAAACGAACTTACTTGCAAAACAGAAACAGACACACAGACGTAGAAAACAAATTTATGGTTACCAGGGTGGGGAAGGGGGTGGGAAGGGATAAACTGGGAGTTCGACATTTGCAGATACTAACTAATGTATATAAAATAGATAAACAACAAGGTCATACTGTATAGCACAGGGAACTATATTCGATATCTTGTAGTAACATATGGTGAAAAAGAACATGAAAACGAATATATGCATGTTCATGTATGATTGAAGTATTGTGCTGTACACCAGAAATGACATAACTTTATAAACTGATCATACTTCAATAAAAATTTTAAAAATTAAAAATTAAAAAAAAATAGAATTCTGGAGGGTAGAGGAGTAAACAAGGGAAAAGTTTGGAGGCAAGTTTGTGTTGATTTAAAGAAAATGTAAGACCTATCTTTGCAGATTGATATTCATGTATGGCATGTGCTTGATAATAATATTTTACTTATTGAGGGAACAGAGTTAACTTGATGCAGAACTTCAAGGGTCCCACACAGAAGTATTGTTCTTATTTAGATTGAGTTGATACTTTCAAACACATGGGAATAAAATGATCTTTGGTATATACAGACTTGTAGAATTTTAGGAAGAAAAGTAAACAAAAGACCATTTAAGCCAACTTCATTATTTTTTTCAGATTAAAAAGAACCTGAAATCCAAAGCAGTAAGTTGACCATTAAGATAGCACAGGTTGAGAGGTGAGTTTGGGACCAGAGCTCACATCTGCTGGATCGCAGCCACAGCACTACCTGTTACCCACCTTCCCATGTCATGTTCACAGAGTGCCCGAACCAGGCCGGTCCTACTTCCAAAAGTGGCAAGCCGAGAGCAGGAAACCTCTGCCTTCATTTAGGGCCAGCTTGTCTGGTTGCTACTGCTGCATTCAGAACACAGTATCCCTCAGCAGCTTGTCTACGGGATGATACTATTTTTCGCAGTCAGCCCCTAAGCTTTTCCAGTCTACGATTTCTGATTTGTCACCTAGCCCCACCTTCATCAACTCACGTGTGAGGCTTGAGCTGAGAAATTCTGCTAAGAAAAAGGAATGAACTGTTTCCACTAAGAGTCCCGTAAGAGGGACACTGGAGTGCAAATCAGTCTCATTTCTGGGCCGGTGCAGCAGCACGTACAGCACAGCGCTGACAGGAGGGCACTCTCCCCTTTCCATCGGTGACTGTGTAGAGTCTAAACTGGAAGGAATGGTGCGTTAGAGACACGCAGCATCTCAGCAGCAGAGACGTGTGGGTGGGGGCACTGGGAAACCGAGACTCAGCCCTGGTCCGGCTGCCAGGTCTCTGGGTGGGGGGGAGGGAAGACAGCAGTACCTGAGAGTGTGAAGTCTCTCTTGGCTGAAAGCAGCAGCAGAGCGCGCACCATCATCCCCACTCAGAGGGAGAGAGATGTGACAGGCAGCATGCGGGAACAGAGGGGACTCAGCACGAGGAACGCCCTCCCAGGACCCCCGGAGATAACCAAGGGTGAGAGGCAGAGGGTGCGACCTATGCCAGGCTGAAATGCCGGCTGTTTCTCTGATGGAGGGCTGGAACTGTGGAAACAGAGTCAAAAATGTTAACGTGATCCATTTTATCCTATGGGCTGCTGGGGCTTAGAGACCATTGAAATAAAATAAAATAGAGACTGGGCTTGAAAATTCCCTAAATAGACAAAACCATTTAATCCACATAAACAAAACTAAACCCAGCATATTTCGTGAATATAAGTGAAATTTAGCTTATTTCTTGTCAGTGCCTCTGATTATCATAAAATAAACTTAAATCATCTTCTCAAATGGTACTAGATAATCACTTTTAACCAAACCCCTGCTGTCTAGAAACTCTCACTGTAAGAACTGATCATTGCCAAGGTTGGACAACGTCCTTATTTTCATTTCCTAAGTCATCCTGTGATGTCAGGCCCCTGAGCTTCACATCGGTTTTGGATTCGAAGACTCCCAGTTCACAAACTGCTCTCTTGTGCACAGTAAACTCTTATGGAATGCTACTTTACTGATCTGGTTTCAATTTTTACTATTTCTGAATTTTTAACAAGACAAAGGGGCTAGACTGGAGCAACGGCTTCTTTTTTGCCATATTTATTTAAGCTGCACTGCTTCACTGACCTCTGCTTTCACCCCTCTCTCCACCCATCTCAGACTTTCTAGTCCCAAAGTGTACTCTGAGCTCCAGCTCTGACTATTTTGAAATGCTTGCTCCCTGAGCTGATCCTCAGTGACTTTCTGATCGCTACCACCCAGTTTTAATTTGTCCTATGCTACCTTGTTTTATTGGTCATTTTTTCCTGGGTATTTAAATTCCCCCTCATAGGGGAAACCACTCTGGGTTTCATAAATGAATAACCACCAAACACTCAGTAGAGCACCTTAAACCTTGTAAACTTTAATAAATGTTTGTTGATGGACTTATTGATACCAGGTGTAAGGGTCAGTTAAACTTTCTGTGTCTAATTTAAAAAAACCCACAATAACAGAACTGTATAAATAGCTGTTTCTTCTCTTGCGTGTTCCATAAATAGAAAAATTCATAGTCATTTGCACTGACAATTAAAAGACTGCCTGCTCTAAGTTCTCTCTCCATTCAAAGCTGGTATGTTAAGATACCAATAATCACCTAGAACAGATGACAAGAGGTTTTTAAGTTTTGTTTTTTCTTTTTTAAGTGCTCCTAAATACCTCTTAATTTAAAAAAAAATGGTGGCTGGGAAACTGTTGTTATTGCAGATAAGCTACAGAAAATAAATGCAGTATTTTAGATGCTGATTTAAAAACCAAAAGATCTTAAAATTAGATTACAAATTAAAAAGCAGTCAAAACACCACATTTCACACTTTCTTTAAAATGTGAACTAGTTAAGCTTGTTTATTTCGAACTTAATAATCACAAGTGAAGTTTGACTATTTTTCTTTTGAAAAAGATTCCCCTGAGGTCTCTTAAAAAGATGAGTTCCCTAACACCTTTAAAATCTGAATCAGCTAAACAAAATCCACTCCAGAATAAACAAAGAAACACATATTTAAAAGCCCGCAGTGCCTCCATACTTTTCATGCATTTGCAGAACATGGAGGGCTGGTTACCTGGCCTCCTTTAATTAACCCATTTAAATATGAGTTCTTCAAGATCTTGCTTGTCTTGCTCTGTATGCCTAAATCCCCCTCATCCCTGTCACATAGGCTGCCTTTCTAAGAAGAGAAATTGGTTTTGAAATGTTCTGCATTATGAGGGATGAAAAACAGCAGGTTGGAGTTAGGGTTAAGAGCAGGAGACGTTTGAGATGGTCTGGAATTTGAGAAGCTGAAGGCCATCACTGGAGACTTGGCTTCAGCTTTTCCATTGAGCTAGTCGTGAGCTCTGCAGTGGGTAACTCTGGATGACATATTTGAGACACTTTTAAGCTTTAAAGCTCTATAATTCTGTGATTTATTGACTTTGCTTTGGATTCTAATGACTACCCTCTGCTACTTTCCCTAAAATAATCAATAGTTTACACTTAATTTTCTTCTGTTTTAATTTTGTTTTGCAGTATTAGCTGCCTGACTTCACTCCAGCAGCTAAACTTTTGGGGGGGATTTTCTATATCTGTCAATTTATTCATCTAAATTGAGAGGAAGGATAAGGGAGATCACTGAAGTTTCTTTTGAATTTTTGTTTCTTTTGTTTTTTTGTTTTGTTTTGTTTTTTATTTGTTTGTTTTGCTTTTATAGTATAGAATGGTATAGAATGGTATAAAAAGGAACCAAGGGAAAGAGAAGAACAGACACCAAAAACCTACCTCCGGGAGAGTTTTCCATAGGCTGCTGACAAGCACAGTGCTGCTTGCTGATGGTTGAAGACAACTTCCTATTATCACTTGCAGGTGGAAACGTGCACATTGCCTGCTTCTCTAGCAACACAACTATTCAGTAAGTTTCCAACTATCATTAGCTGGTAGCTTATGAAATAAGACAACTGGTATGGTGTTTGTCACATAGTAAGCCGTAACTCAATGTTTACAAACATGGTCTTTAAAATAAAAGCTTCAAATCATAGTTTTTATTTCCCAGAGTGATAAAGCATGGAAATAATTTCATAGGTGGAGGCAGCACAAGCACTAGAGGAATGAGTATGTTACTAGAGTTTTAGGATTTTCTAATGTCTTAGTCATTGATATTTTTAGAATCCTATTTCCCTTTTCCCACTAAATTTTGCCAAATGCAAGCATCCTCATTTCTCTCCTTTTTGAACTGGTAACCTGATGAAGCAGATGGGTTACTCGCAGTAGCACATGGCCCTGTGGGCATCCTCCTCCGTGTTCACTTGGAAGATCCATCCATGGAAAATCAAGGACTACATCTGCCAAAGGGCTGCTGGCAGCTGGCACCAACTTCACATGTCTGAATGAGCCCTGAGTTATATGGCTGTGTCTACCATCGCTTTGCCCTATCCTAAAATAAACGTTAGGGCTCTCCTAATCAAATCCTCTTGATTTAACAGTAACCATATCATTAGTCAGAGTAAAAATAGTTAAGATTTGTTAAGTGCAATGATTAAGAGCTGCCTGGATGTGCATCCTAAACTTGCCACTTAGTATCTGAATTTTGGAAGTTTATTTAATATCTTAATGCCTATTGCGTCATCTGTAAAATTGATGCTAATGTAGTACCAGGTGCTGTAACACATATATTTTGTCTATTTTCTAGTTAAGGAAACATCCTTCTAAAATGGGAATGTCTGAGCAAGCATATGGCTTTGGACGGGATGCACTTGGGGAAGTGAATATTAAAGGGTGCTTACAGCTAACCATCACTCAACCAGATAAATTCTGCTGATAACTGGTACAACGGGGTTACTTTCTGAGACATCAGAGCCTGGTGAAAAGGAGAAAATTTCCATAATCCATTAGCTAAGTGAAAATTATGCCACCACCAATTATCTTTCTGAGGCATTTTATAAATATCAGTCTAGCTCCTGAAAATAGGATTTGCAGATTTTAGGCATAAGTGAAGAACTGTCTTAAACTTGTTGACTGAGAATGTGAGTCATCAGGAATAAGGAGCAGGAGGGGGGCGAGTGAGATGGGAGAGAGAGATACTGGTTTTTCAATCTCCCAATCTCATTTCTGAGGCAGTATAAGCCTATTGTCATGTGACAATAACTACAATACAAATTATCTTGTTATGGATTATGTAAAGCAGCCTTCTAGGAATGAACAATAAACAATAAAACTTTAAATATAGAAACAAGCCAATGGAATGGATTGTTTTTACAGTTTCCTTGAATCATCCCCTTTGTGAATACCGAGTTTCAGTTCTCCAAATTTTTCCAGCTGAAATAGTCTGAAAGTCAAAATTGTAATGTAGGTATTTTTTAAGAATTTGTTAAACATTTTATAGTCTTTGTGTTCAATTTTATGACATTTCTTCCTTTAGTAGACTCTCTTTGGTTTGATTTCATTTAGTTTGAATTACTCTAGTCTGGTTTAGTTTGGGTAATTTTTTCTTTGTTTGGTTCAATTTTGCTATTGGACTTTAGTTATTAAAGTCAATTAGTAAAAAAGTAACTTGTCCTCCAGCATATCCAATATATTTATGAATCCTGTATGCATACTAGTACATTAGGTCTGTACTAAATCCAAGAAAGGTAAAATTCCTTCTTTGCTATGGTTTTAAAATGGGTCTTAACATAAATTAGAGCATCTTTTTTAACATTCAAATTAGATTCTGTGGAATGTCTCAGAGCTGACATAGTGAATTTAGAAGCCTTATCTTGACTTGTGTTGTTCTTTTGCCTCTAAACAGGAATTCTTCCATACTAACTAGTGTCCTACATCAGCTGTATTCAAAGTTGTCATCATGATCACCATGTCAGCAAGCAACATTTTTTAAAGTAATTATTCTCTACCAGGCACTGTGTTTAGTATTTTTCAAGTATTATCTGACTTAATACATACAGCAGATTTAATATAAAGTACCATTATTTCAAGGAACTAAGTAACTTGACCAAAGTTTCACAGTTACTGAAGTAGTGAAGCTAGGCCTTTAACTTGAGTCGATTTGACAGAAATCTGAATCTCGGTCTTAGCTTTGAAATTATCTGGTACTTTATTCTTATTCCGCTAAATATGTCTATTGAACTGAACACTCTCAACACTAAATTTAATACATTTAAAATCGTTATTACTTGTGCTCGTTTTCTTTCCTTTCTCTTTCTTTTCCTCTCATTTTCTCTTCTTTAAAATTTTTGTGAAAAAATAGGGCCATTAAGCTTATCAGTATATTCTGTATTCTCAACAACATGTTTGCATTACATTTTAATTTAATGCATTTCCATTTGAGTCAATGTAGTTTTAGAATAGTCATACAGATTATATGTTTTGAAATATTTTTTTTTACCTACACTGTTTATTTAAACCTACAGATTAAAGAAGATTTAACGGAATAAAATTAGCCATAATATCTGTAAACTCAAGTTTCTTTTTAGCACAACCATCTGAACATGTTTAACATTCAGCGAAGGAATTCAGCAGAGTGATTATATTATCTTGAGTTGAATTACCTGTAAGCAAATTGAAAATGAAGAAAATTAACTCATGTGCTGTGTAAACTTCAATACAAATTTTGCTATAATCATGTTTAAATTTCAATTCTTGTTAATTTAACAATTGTGTCTCTGTGAGACTTGCTGGGAGAATTGTGAGGGGAAAAACAGATATTTGATTTCTAACCAAAAGAAAGTTATTTTAAAAGCTTTGGAATATAGTTACATATTGAAATGCAACATTGTTTAGAGTTAATAAATGAAAGCCAATTGTTTTAAATAAATGGACTAAAAACTCACTCATTATATGATATCCATTGGATTTAAGCTCAAAACTTGATGCCTAACAGGGTATGGCAATTGCAGGTGGGGATGGGGTAGAGGATGGAGAGGTGATAAGGGCTGCATAATTTGATTTTTGACAGATGGCAGAAGATAGTCTAAAGAATTCCATACCATCCTCAAATTCTTTTCTCTTGCTGACTTGAATAAAAAAAAGTTAGTAATAGAATTATGGTTTGATTCACAATAAGAAAGAATTGATCTGAAGTTGTGCAAGCTTGTAAATCTTAACACAAGCTATCCAATTAGGAGGGCTCAATAACCCACCCTGGCCTGGAGTTCTCACTGGACAGATAAAGGCACTCTTTCAGCCCAGTGTTTTTGAAAATGTGGTCCATAGACTACTTACATCATAACAGTCTGAAGGAATTAAAAAATATAGAGAGTCTGGGGACTACCAGACCACTAAATTAAAATACCTATGACAGAGACCAGGAGTCTCGACTTTAGTAAATGCTCTAAGTAATGTTTAAAATTGAAGTATGACAGTGAAGTACAGAAATCTCAAGTGTGTGTCTAGATGGATATATACATACGGATATAACCACATAACCTCCATTCAGAACAAGACACAATAAATTTCCATCCCTTAGAAGGATATTTCATGCCCCCTTTCAGGTAGTAACACACTCAGAGGGAGAAGATCACTATTGTTGCCTTTTCTTAAATATCATACAAACGGATATATGGTATGGTTTTGTAACTGACAGGCTTCAGCACTGTATATGTTAGGCTCGTTCATGCTGCTGAGTGTAGGAATAGCGTATTCTGTTTTAATTGTTCTATACTTGCGTGGTGGATAGTTAGGTCGTTTTCCAGATGATTCATATGAACGATTACATTTTAAAATCTTTCACTTAGATCTTTCTAGAAGTATTCTGTGATTGGCCAGGGCAACCTGCAGACAAAATAAGAACTTTCAAAAGTGCTATCTCCTAACCATTTCACCATGAGGTTTCAGATTTGAATCGCTTGTTTGGTTAAAACACAGCCACAGAGGTTGAATTTATATTTATATAAGGTTGAATTTATATTTATATAAACATTATCTGAGACAACCTTATACATAAAACACGTAAAATGCTTTATCATATTTATCATATTGCCATGTATAGGTTTATTAGATTAGTTGGAGCAGATTAGTTGGAAGGTTGACAGGATCACCTTAATAGAAAAAACTAGTGAAGAACAGGTAAACAGGTGAAGCTTCAGGAAATTCTGTTTTAACCATGGGAAAGAGGGATGGAGAGGCAGGGAAGGGAGAAAGAAAGTGAAGTGCTTTGCAGCACCGTGGGCTGCTTTCTCAAGTACACCACATCCCTTCTAGTCCCCCTCACTTCTTCCCAGGCTGTAGCTTCCTGCCCCCCACCACTTCGCATTGAACTCATCCTGGATGGGGTTGAGCACCTCCGTCTTTCCGTGTGTTCTTCGAAATACACCAACATCAAATAGGCAGGATAACCTCCTTCGCTCTCTTTTCCCAGGTCCAGGCAACAAGACCTAGATTGACAAGAAAACCCTCAGCGCAGTGGTTGTGGGTGCCTCAGCCAACACAGCATCAGGCATTATCTTTGCCAGACAGTCAGTGCAGAAAGTTCCAGTGATTGTCAATGCATGTAGGTATTTCTCAGACTTTACCCTTCACTCGGCATAGTGCTGGATCCAGGGTAAGGAAACTCAGTGTAAGACACTCATGAGGTACAACTGAATCAACATTCAAATTTACTTGTGAACAGGAGCGTATTTCTTGTGCAATGTAACAGGGAATTTACTGAATTTACCTTCCGTTTGGCTTGGAAATTGGTTTCTTGTTGGGTTCCCAAGGAAATGACTGAACAAGAGTAATTGAGGACGTCTGCATTTATGGTAACATCCTAAAGCCTTTTGCAGTCTTCCATGTGGAACTGTCTGTGTCTTTTTATACGTGTGTGTGTGTGGTGTGTCAGTCACACACCCACACATTGCCACAGCGATGGTTTCTGAGCAGGGTCTCTAGAATGTGCTGTGCTGGACTAGGCATCTTAGTATATTTCAACTTAATGCTTCACAGTGGAAGCATTCTTGTCAAAATTTGTTCAAAAGCTGTATATCTAACACAGTCTTCAATTACTTCAGTCACTTAAAAAATACCCAATATTCACAAGAAGGCATGTTTATTTTAGTGCTATCCCTAGCATATTACATATTTTGCATGGCATAATTCATAAAACCTCTCCCTTATTTCTTAATTATTAATTTCTTAAATGATTCATTTGGGTGAATCAAGAAAAGATTCTGGCTATAAACCTTGCTGTTAGATCATTACCTACATTTTCTCACAAATTTATGCTAGAAAGAGAACAGCTAATCCCAGAAGGCTCTTGCACAGTCTTTTATGAATTTTCAAGTTCATTATCACTGAAGTAAGAAAATCACATACCAAAAATGAAAGCAAGTTTATCTCTGCAGAGGAATACACTTTTCAAGGCTAATTTCTAGAGCTCCTTTGCCCTTTATTATGTAAAAATATACCATTAATATTTTTATTATAAGGACTGAAAATGATCTCTTTTCAGCAATTTAACATTGGGAAAAACACCTGGATGTTTGTCTCTCACTTTCGTGCATACAGGTCACCCTGGCACAACTCAGCTTCTAGTCTCAACATGCAGTTCGACTTACCTGTGAAAATCTAAGTCTGCTCATATCACTTTGCCAGAAACTTTAGTGGTTTCTTATCTCACCCAGAGAAGAATCCAAAACCTAAAAAATAAGAATAAAAAAATTCAAACTCTTTACTTTGTTCCATAAACGATAGATTATCTTGGTCTTCTCTAACTTCGTCTCCTGCCCTTCTCTTCCATGCTCTTTTTTTCCTTTCTAGCCATGTTGGCATCCTTACTGTTCCTTACGCACACACAAAGCACACACCCAGCTCATGGTCATTGCACTCGCTGAGCCTTCATCCTGAAATGCTCTTCCTAGAGCTATTCCCATGGCTTGTCCTCTCACTTTTTTCAATTGTCTACTCAAGAGACATTTGATGAAGGAGGAGGGCTCTTCTTGACCATGCTATATAAAAGAGCAACTTCTTTCTACCTTGGCACTCCCTCGCCCCTAGACATATTATACATTCACTTTTAAATTTTTATTGTCTATTTCTTCCAACTAAAAATTGAGCCCCATGAGGTCTTAGTTTTTCTAAGAATGGAGAACAGTATGTCTTTGATGCTTAAAACATATTTTAATACGGAAGGAATAGGGATAAATAATAAAATAGTAAAACTTAAATTGTGAAACAGCTGAGTTCGGGCTCGATTTTGTTCATCTTTTATTAGCAAAGATGTTATTGGAAAGACATTGCAGCTGGTCTAACAGGTGCCAACACAAATGTTTGAAGCTCACAGATAAAAGATTTTAGGGTGGTATGTGTGTGTCAAAGACAGGGAGTCTATTTGTGTTTCATTTCTATAGAACTGATGTCTCTGCTGCCTGCCCTGAGAGGTCACACAGACATAAATCATGACCCTCACTCCATGCAACAGGTGTGACCTGGGACTCTTAGCCTCCACTTGGGGTGTCAGTAGACGGTGCAATGACCACATACCGAATAAAAAGAGTAAGGATTCAAAACTGGTTTTGAGATGCTGTCATCTTTCAGTTATATATTTTAATCCATATCTGCCTTTCTTCCTTGACTTCCCAGTTCTTTTTCACTTCACACACATCTTTTCTACCTCCCTGAAAAGTGCTGATTTTCCCACTTCTTGAATACCTCACCATTGTTTCTATTATCTACCTGCAAGCCATCTAGTGAGGAAAGAGCCTTTACCTCGCCTCACAGTTCCCAAAACTAACTCTGCCCAACACCAACGTGGATGCTCTGCTCTCAAGAGGAAGCAAATGGTCTGTCGGAGACTTCAAATCAGTAGCAGCAGGGAGCAAGTTTTTCTGTTGGTACCAGCTCTGCTCTGCATGTCACACAGAATTCCTCTCTAGAAGTGTGTGCTTTAAACCCAGCAGGAAGAGCAGTGGAGACGGTCCGGAGGAGGGGAGTTGGAAACGTCTTACTGACTGACGGTAGCAACAGGAATAACACTCAGCTCATCTATAGTTTTTCTAGCTGTGTATACCATTAAAGCGGCCCCATGGTGTGATGAAAAGTGGGGAGAAAATCATGTTTGATTAAAAAAAAACCCACTACAATTACCATTTTGTAAGGGAATGAGGAACCTAATGGAACAGGGATCAGAGGAACAGTAACTGTAACAGGGTAGGGAGATGGTAGGTAAATGTTCCCCAGTTTTGAATTTTATGATTGTTTTATTATTAGGAAGATGTGTTAATAATCATTTAAAATTGGGAACAAGGTAGATATTGTATTGTGGGTTGTTGGTACTAATTCTAGGGACTGTATCTCAATTCTTAAAAGAAGTTGCTTAATGATATTCGTAAATAGCTTCCCATATACACCCAGTAAATACACACATCCAAGGAGAGAAGAATTGGAAGTACAGGTGGTTATGGCCCACACCTTGCAAACTGAATACTAAAGACAGTAACACCATAGCATTTAAGTCCAAACAGGAAAGGAACATCTGTTGAACACCTGATACACAGCAGGCATTTCTCAGATCATCTCATTCACCCCCTGAATGATCCTGGGGGGTGGTTGTATTACCCCATTTTGGAGAGTTTTGGGATGACTGTGTAACAGCCAAACCACAGAGCCAGAGAGCCTGATTAAAATCTGTGCCCACCTGTGCTTGAAAGAAGAGCAGGTGCAAATGAATAATCACTTGACCCTCACGGTGTTAGTGACTTTTGTACCAGCAAAGTAATTTTGTGTTCATGTTTAAATAATCTGGAGCCTCTGGGTAGCTGGGCCCTTGAGGGCTAATATTATTATGTTTCAGTTTTGATGAACCTTCATAAAACAATAAAAAACGGTATTGATAATTATATATCTGTGTTTATTAAAGTCTTCTAACCTACCTCCACTTCATATACCTGCCAAATATAAGAGTTTACATGCTAAGTAACATTCTCCATTCTCTCTGTAACATCTTCTTTCTGAGAGCCACAGCATGTTGAATACCATACGACATGCCAGGGTACCTGCACATAGGTACTTCTGAAAGTTCAATACATACCAGTCATCTGTGTTTGTTTCCAAAAATGTTTGCAGCAGTTTCATTTGTTACTAAAAATAAATAATTTAATTAGATATGATATGAAATGCAGAAATAACAGCAGAGAAAAATACTGGCGTGATGATAATTAAGTTGAATGCTTTCAAAAGACTTAATAAAGGTAAATCTTTAAGTGATTGCTCTGGAATCGGGTGTGATCCGGACAACTAAAAAGATTGGGGACAGGGGTGAGAGCAGAATCCCAACGTTGAGAATAATTCTGTAGTAAGAGTAGGATGTGACTGTCTTTAAGGTCTTGCTCCACTTTAAAAGAACACAAAACTAGAAAATATAGAGGAAGCATTGTAAGTGCAATTTATATAAAAAGACAACCGAAATTTTAATTGCAGAATTCATTTGTCCTACAACAAAAATGAGAAAGTTAATAAACTCTTATGCATTTAGCTTAAAATTTTAAATATGTCTAAATCACTTGTTATGGTTATTTGCTTTCAATAAAGGTTTTGATTAATAAAAATGAATCAACTTAATTAATAAAAACTAACCAACTCATCCTGAGTTCCTCATCATGTTAGTTTTCTACCAGCAGCTTAAAACTACACAAATTTATTATTTCAGTTTCTGTAGGTCAGAGGTCTGGGCTTGGTGGGGCTGGATTCTCTGCTCAGGGTCTAATGGGGCTGAAAGCAAGGTGTCAGTCATGTGGGGCTGCTGTCTGGGGCTCCGAGTCCTGTCCAGACTCACTGGTTGTTGGCAGAATCCATTTCCTTGGAGTTCTAGGGTGGAGGTCTCCGTTTTCCCTCTGGCTGTTAGCTGGGGACCACACTGAGCTCTGAGAGACTGCCCACAGTTCCCAGCCACGTGGCCTGCACTGGCAGCTCACAACCGGGATGTTTGCTTTTTTCCTGGTCAGTCAGAGCTGTCTCTGACATTCTCTTCTGTGACCAGCTGGAGAAAATGCTCTGTGTTTAAAGCACCCATGTGACCAAGTTATTCCCACCTGGATAATCTCACTTTCTTAAAGTAAACTCTACCATATTACATAACAATCACCAGTGTGAAATGAATTATAGCCACAGTCCCTGAAATTATACAGGATATATGCACCAGGGGCTCAGAATCTCAGGGGGCATTTTATATTTCTGGGTACCACAGTCACATAAGAGGCTGATGCATGCCCACAGTGGGCTCCAGTATATCCCAGACCACCCTACATAAGCAAAGCTCAGCTGGAACCAAATAGCTACCTGTCACCTCTGGCTTTTGCTTTCATGCCTTCTTCACCCTTCTGTCCCTTCCAAAGCAACCTAATGTGTATAAGATAATAAAAGGCTCAGGGTAATTTTAGCAATGAGTGGTTACTCTATCCAGAAAAAGAGGAATTCTGATTTTATTAACAAAAACACTTAGGGAAAAATTCTCAGTCAGACAGCCTCCTACTCTCTGACACCCACATCATTTTTCTTTAAAATAAGACTCACTTTAAAAAGAAAATGCATTTATTTGGCGTAGTATTAGTTTGGGTTGGAGAGAGTAGATTAAAATCGTGATTCCTAAAATAACCACTTGTTGTCTCCAAGGAGAACATACTTCTCAACAAAAAAAATTAAAATAATAACAAAGTAAAACAATGGCAGTGATGCAGTGTCTGAGAACTAGAGAGTGGTCTGTAGCTGATCAGCAGTAAGTGTAGTATGAAGTCAGTGAGACTTTGCTGATGACTGCCACACATTAAGGGGTCCCAGAAAGGAGCCACTTTGGTGGCTGCAGTCTTGTGGTCCTTAGGTGCAGACACCATGGTGCTGCCCAGCTGTATTAATCTGTGCTTTCTGCTTTGAAAAGCATCATACAGCTTCCCCTTTTTTTATGAGCATTAGTACCAGGTAAGAAGTGTGCCTTTCGTCATCACACAGTCTCCTTGTTCTCTTTTGTGTTGAAATTTAAAAAGGAAGCGTAATTGATATGAGTGAGAAATGAATGACAAAACCCATTTCTGGTCCATAAATACATACTCCCTAGACCTTCTCCATGTCCAATAAAGCAAATCTTTCTACTGTTGAAGGTAAACAACAACCAGAGAAAATGATTTGGAGTAAATTTAAGCATCAGATGAAAGTTTTTGGCTAGAAGTTTTAAAACTTTTTCCTACCCTTACCATTGCATTCACTTATGAATATATATATGAGAATACATCATAGAATTTTGAGATTTTAGAAATCAAGCAAAGTGGATCTGAGTGACTCAGTAGCTGTGAGTCATCACATTCTTATTCTGTCTACTAAACCAAAAAAAAAAAAAAAAAAATCAATAGTCCCATCTTCAGTCTACCCATATCTTATTCTGTGAGTAACCAGACATTCTCTCATTTAAAACATAAATATGTGGTTATTTATCATAAATGAATGACCTTCCAAAGCATATATGTTTTTAAAATGTTTTGCTAGAGCTGCCTCACATGCTATTAGCCAAGGTACAAGGCAAATACTCTAGATTTAAATAATGTTTAGAAAGCATTAAAAGAAAATCATGGAGTTTCAATTTACAGAAAAATAAAAATTTTCTACTTTCAGTTTTCAATCTCTTATTGTTATTCAATACCTGCTACTTTAATATAGAAGAGAAATATGAATTTCCAGAATTAACTACCAATTCTATACAGGAATAAACCAGGCTAGGATTTTTTCAACAGTTTTTATAACTTAACTGAAGAACATTTTGCAGTGAAACTCTCTAGAAATATGAAAAAATACCTAAAATCTCTCAGCCACCAGAGATCAGTTACACCCTAAAAAACTTTGCGTCATGGATGTAACAAATTCAGGAAATAGAGCTGAATTTCTCTGAATCAGCCCTCACAAAAGTATGCTATTTTTCTATTTCCCATGTCTTCTGACCATACCCATTTCTATAGTCTCAGCATTTCACATTGTATACTTCAGCCTGTTACCAGGTATTTGACCAAAAAAATATAAAATTTTCTTATGGTCAGAAATCCTCACACATTTCTGTGGGAGTATAAAATGCTACTACCAATGTGAATAACAAATTTGAAGTTTGTAAAAAAATTAAACTTTTTTATTGTAAAAAGTTAAACTCACATTTATCCTCTGGCCCACAAAACCTTTTCCTAGGGATTCATCCAAAAGAAAATGTATGTCTACAGAAGGCTTGTACAAAAACACTCATAACAGATTTGTTCACAGTAGCCAGAAGGTAGAAACAATCTTTGTATCCATCAAAAGAAGAATGAATAAGCAAACTGAGCTATACAATAAAATACTACTGAGAAATGGAAAGGATGACACTACTAAAAATATATGAATTGACTGAATCTCAAAAACAGTATGCTGACCAAAAGAAGCTAGACACAGAAGAGGGTGTATGTATGATTCCACTTGTATGAAAAAAGGTAAAAATAATATACAATGGCAGAACACAGATTTATGGATTCATCAGGACTCTCCAAGACTGGGGAGCAGAGGAAACTGTCTTCAGTGATGGAATATTTTATATCTTGATGGGGATATACGGTTCACATAGATGTTTGCATTTGTCAAAGCTAGACTAACTGTAAACTTGAGACTGGAGCACTATGCTGTATGAAATCTTATGATTTTCATAAGAAATCATTGTTTAAATAATTTAAAAATTTGTTTTGGTGGGTAAGTTTGAAAAACAGGGTAAAGCAAAGTAAAAAAATTAAATAGTACTGAGTACTATTTCTTTGCTATGCACTAAATCTCCAAGAGCTGTAGTAGGTAAACTATTTATCATAGAACAATTTAAGGACCACCTTTAGAGAACAAGCCTCTTCAGAACACACACAAGGGTAAGATTTTATCATAACGCATACCAAAAAATACTGAGGAAAAAGGATGCATGTGTGTGTATGTGTATTAGCAGCATATTAATAGGAGCGAGACCAAGTTAAGAAGACATCAGTTTTCATGGCATAATGACACATATAATCTCTTTGGTACCACCTGTTAATAAGGCCAGGAAAAAATGGAAATTGTTACTGAGGCTGCGGAGAAGATTAGGGGAGACAGCTGAAGAGAATAGCAAAGGGAGATACCCAGGACAATGAAAGAATAGTGCACTGGAACTTTGATTCAGAAAAGCAAGGCAGATGTACGGAAAGAGCCAGTTTTATTTTCAGCTCTGCTGCAGACTTAGCCAGAGGCCCCTGGGCAATTCACACATGCAATTTATGACATTCTGGTTGGCTTAGTATATCTGACCTGAGAGTTTGTAATTGTCTGTGACTCGTGGCAGCTGTCACTGGAGTACAGAAAGGACTGTGATTCCTCTGTGTTCCATGCTTTGGGAGACTCCAAGGCTGCAACAGAAAACCCACTAGTGAAGAAAATGAAATGTTCAAGATCAACTGTAAACAGATCATTTTGTGAATGCTATTCATGGATTGCAGTCCTCACTGCCAGAGTACCCAGGTGATTCAGAACTTTCAGAGAACTGCAAAATACGCTCCCAGGGCTGGAGGTGGAGAGTGAGATAAGGGGCGACTCAGGTGGCAATCTGTTACCAAGAGATGACTTAGCGCATCTACTTTATCACCATCACCGAAACCAGTTGAGTGGAAGTCCTTTGTATCTTTCACATCAATCCTTTGTGTACATATTTATATTTCACAAATAGTTTTCCCTTTTAAGAAAATGCTTGTTGCTTGTTTATACAAATGTTATGCATATAAAAAAATCCAAAAATGATTTGACTTTTTTTCTCGTGTGTGGAACATAATAGAGTTTTTCAATGATCCTCCTATATTAAAGTGTGGACTCATCCAGAGGCTTAGTCTTGAAAGTCATGTGTCCCATCCCATGCCCCAGGTGCCTCCACAATAGTACCTCACACCTACTCCACACAAACTAGATGTATTGTGGATAAAAGGATGGTATGATGGAAGAATAAATGGATGAATGGGTGGATGGGTCTATGTACGGATGGATGACACAATTCAGCATTACAACTGAATGGAGTAACGTTATAAAATAAACTTAAAGATAAATGCCAGGACTCCTGGTTTCTACCAGGATGGGATAGTTCATTCTTGGCTAGTCTTCCTTCACACAACCAAAAGACCCTGGGCGTGGTACAGTAAGTACACAGAAAGAGTCTGAAAGTTAAAAGAAGATGGACTAGGGAAGAGTTATAGGACTTGAAGAGCAACATGGTGATGATGGTAATGAGTTCCTTGAGTTTTCTTTTTGCCTGTTACATATCCTGGATGGAGCAGTGGAGGAACCTACGACTTGGAACTGCCAACAGGCACAGACAAGGGGAAAGGCCCAAAGAAAAGGCTACACCCTCTAACCATCTTTAATAATCCACCCTAATCCAACTAAACACCAAGGGAAAAACTTCTTCCAATCCTGCAGAGTCAATGGGGCTCCTGGGGAGCTGAATTAGGGTCCCAGGGACCTATGGGACTATAACAAAAAAAACCTTACATTTGTGTTATCAGAGTCCTGGAAGGAAAGGAGGAAGAAAGTGGAGCTTGAAAAGTATTCGTATTCCCTCAATTTTGCTATGAATTGAAAACTTTTCTAAGAAAAAATAAAGTCTTAATTTTTAAACTGTATTCAAGAAATAATGGCTCATGAATTCAAACTTTGGCAAAAAAGACATACACTTACAGATTCAAGAAGCTGGAAAAAAACCCAAGTAGGATAAACCCAAATAAACCAAGAAGAACAACAGAAACCAAACTTCTGAAGATTAAAGGCAAAGAAAATACCTTGAAAGCACCCAGGAAAAAATGATGCGTTATCTTTAGAGGAACAACACTTCAAATGTCAGCCAGTTTCTCACAGCAACCATGGAGGCCAGAAAGAAATAGCACATTTTCATTGCGGAAAGAAAAGAAGTCAATGCAGAATTCCAGGACCAGCAAAAACAACCTTCAGAAATGAAAGTGAAATCAAGACATTCTCAGATGAAGAAAATCGAGGAGAATTTAATATCAGCAGGCTTATCTTACAATAATGTCTAAAAGGAACTCTTCAAACAAAATAAAGAGATAAATAAAGGAAACTTGTAGCATCAGATACGAAGAAAGAACAATGGAAATAATAGAAATATGAGTAAATGTAATATATTACCTTCAGGCTGAGTTTTCTAAATTGTTAGGTGGATAAAGTAGAATTTTTAACACTGTCTGTTGTGGTTTCTAATGCATGTAGAGGACATATTTAAGACAATTGCAATATAAAGGGGAAAAGGTAACTGGATACAAAAGTGTGGTAAGGTCTCTGTGCTTTACTTGAACTGGTAAAATGTTAACAGCAATATATATCACTGGTTATTAGAGAAGAGAACAGTAAAACTATGATGAGATGTCATTCCATACATATTAAAACAGTTAAATTTTTAAGAGTGACAATACAAAAAGTTGGTGAGGATGGGGAAACACCGAATCTCACATTTATCCCTGGTGGGAATGTAAATTGGTGCAGCCACTCTGAAAATAATTGGCAGTTTTTAAAATACTGAACAATCACTCAACGTGTGCCCAGAAATTGCCCTCCTGGGAATATATCCCAGACAAATGAAAAATTAGGTTCACACAAAACATTTTACACAGAATGATGGGCTCCAAAGGTCCTACCCTCCAAACCTGAATAATTAGAAGAAATACCCACTCTTTTCCAGGATGATGATCATGAGTCTATTTTCTACAGAATTTCGTTCTGAATGGCTGTGGACTGAAAATCATTAGGCAAATTGACAAGCTGAGTTGACGCATTGAAAGGAAACAAAGAAATTAAGTAGACGTCAATATATTGAACCATGTGACTCTTAAACGTCTTTCTCCACTAGAAAGGGAAGCTTTTAACACACAGCATTCTACTTCCCTGCTACCTGACCACTTCTCCTTGTCACAGGTAAGGATTAGAAGATTCTTCTCTGGATAAACTAATGAATCTTACAGGAGACATTATCCAAGCCCCTTGGATATTGACATAAGAAAAATGTATCTTTCTCTTCCTCTGAATTCTGGTGATGCCTAGTGGTATTAAGCCAGCTATGACCATGATGGAAGATACCAAAATTGCAAGTAGACAGATGGGGCACAAAATTTGGGTCCAGGATGTTGTTGTTGATCCACTGGACTAACCAGACATGGAGTCAAACTACTTCAGGACTTCTCCTTACAAGAGATTTGAAATAGTCTTTTAAATTCTGTATTTCCTAGGGTACCTTGGGTTACAAGTGACAGAAAAGTAAACAGTAAGTAATAAAAGGCAGTTGCACAAACAACTGCCAGATCAGCCACCAATGAAGAAAGAGAGGAAGTTTATTTGGATAGCTCAGTAGGAAACGTGAAATGCCAAAAAAGGAAGAGATGAGATCGAGGTAACAAGAGATTCAACACCAGCAAACAACAAAGGGAATCCTGGAATGGCTCAAAAAGCTGCCTGGTGAATGGCAGCAGGTCTGCATAGCAAGAGTCTCACTGAATAAGAAAGACAGAAAAGACCGGGGGCAGTAAATGATGAATATTATGATGGGCATTAAATAGGGATATTGAAGTGTTTGGGAAAATATTAATCACAGATGCATTACAAGCCAGGCATTTGAAAAATTAGGTAGTTACCAATTCTAAAAAATTAAATCATGCAAAAATTTTGTAGTTATTATGAATATTATTTGCATTGTCAAAATAATGTAAAAACTGACAATCTACTTAACCTAACATTCTAGTATTACAGTGCAAGGGGACAAGGGAAGACAAGTGGGATAGGGCAGCTGTGTAGCAGAGAACCAATGACTCGTATATGGGTGG
Source organism: Camelus dromedarius (assembly GCF_036321535.1). Classification (NCBI taxonomy): domain Eukaryota; kingdom Metazoa; phylum Chordata; class Mammalia; order Artiodactyla; family Camelidae; genus Camelus; species Camelus dromedarius. The sequence continues at coordinate 73,856,297 of NC_087437.1, read as the reverse complement.
GATTCAGTAGACACATCTAATATTAATAAACCTTACTGATTGATTAGCTATGTAGAAAAGTACTAGCGGGAACATGAATAATTGAGGGTTCTTTGTATCATCGGGCACATGTCCGCCTCAAGGCCTTTGCATTTGTTGCTCAGAAACCTCTGCCTCTGGATAACCTCTTGACTAACTCACTGGCTTTCCTGAGGTGACAAAAGTCACTCCTTGATGAAGCCTTCCCCAGACAATCTATCTAATATTTCACCCCCTCTGAATATTTTATATGTTCTTCCCTGCTCCATTATTTTTTCTAAGCACCTACCACCATCCAATGGATAATATATTATTTATTTATTCTTCTTCTATTTGTTGTCCTCTCCACAAGAATGTGCACTTCATATTGGAAAGGACTTTTATAAGCTTTCTCACCATTAGTTTATAGCACTTAGAACATTGTTTGGTACATAGAAGGTCTTCATTCATTTGGTGAGTAAATAAATAAACCTATTTTGAATGTTATTATCTCTGAGAAACAAGAGGCCTGCTGGATTTGTTTTTAAATTATTATTGTAAGCCTTGTACTAAGACTTTAATGAGCACATACTCACTCTCCCCGAAAAGTATGTTTTTCATGAAAAGATGAACTAAGTCAAATATAAAGAAGAAAACTTTCTAAAATAATATTGAATTTGAAAAATATTTGAAAAATAGTCCCTTGTAGGTTTTTGGAGGTATAACAGTTTAACCCATTTCGATAGCCAATTTGGAGGCATAAGTACTAAATAATGAGAAAGTTGGGAAGATTAGCTGCTGGACCAGCTACTTAAGACAAGATTGAAGGCTTCTCAGAAAAGTTACTGCCCAAAGTATTTTAAAGACAGGATCTAAAGAGATAAACATGTAGAAAGATGATAGGATTATCTTTTAATTCTATAAAAATCAAGCCTGAGAAAAAGGTTTTAATTTTTTTACAACAAAAAAATAATATATTTCATTGTGTAACATTTAGAAAATAGGAACTGGCTAAAAGAAGAAATCTAACATCATTCATAAATGATGCAGGAGTACTTTAATATACCTATGAACGTCTTCCAGCTCTGTTCCTATATGTGTGTGTATGTGTGTGGCTTTGTGGGTTTGTGTGTGCTTGCGTACGGGTGTAAATTCCCTCTTATTTTCAGCCTGAGACTTGTGATACAAATAGGGTTGAAGAGCAAGGTTGGATCGCCTTCCTTTTTCCTCCTAGCAAACTAGCCCCCATTTGTACTCTAATGACTTCCTGGCTACTATTGACGAGGGATAGATGGAGCTGTTGACCTTGAGGTTAAAATTTCCTTGTCTCCTGTTACTAATCTCCTGAGACAGCTTGTCCCCAGACAATGTTTCTTTTGGTCACATCTTCGTCTAAGTTCCTTCTCACAATAACCACTAAGAATCTATCAGTCTGAGAATAGTGAAAGCTGATCCTTGGAAAAACCACACCATGTTTCTCAAAGTACATGTTGAACTTTGATCTTCTTGCAGAAATTTCATGGTCGTTATGAACTGCCTTATCAAGACAATTTCCCTCCACGGTTCATAAAGAAAAACAGTCTAGAGAAGAACAGTTTTTTCAGGTAACAGAGCGGGTCTCAAACATAATAAGGAGCACACCAAGCAGAAGGTCTCCAAAGCAGAAATCCATTTTTCCCAGGTATCATTTGCTATTTTTATAAATAATCAGGTAGCTAGTGTTTCCTTTTTTTTGTTTTGATTCCTTCAGTCTCTCTTACAGGTTCTGCACAGAGGACCTATTTCATCATGACATAGTCAAGGAATCACTCACTTCCAAACCTATGTGTAAAGAGAGAAAACAAAAACACAAATGATTTGCCTTAAATTTATCATTTTGGGGACATTCATTCATCACAGATACATAAAATAGTTACGAAACTAACCAGAGGAAAGGAAAAGTCCTTGTGACACAGCTGAGATTGAAATGCCAAAGTGAATTCCCATCAGCCTCAGAATAGCATTAAACTGTTGCTGGATAGAAGATCTTCACATTGTAAGCACACATATTGGTCTAACAAAAAGTAAATTCCTTTACCACTACAGGAAATTATGCACTTGCTTTGCTGTCATTTCAGCATAATACTTAGTACATGGTAGTATACAAACCTTTGAGTACCAATTGAGTTATTTACTTGCAATTAAATTTGTTTAAACAGCTACTTTAAAAAAATGATCCTCTAATTCCTTAAAGTATTTCCAGTCTAAAATCCAGTTAAGGATTAAACCCATTGTATGCTCAAAAATGCTCAAGGCCAGCATTTTTATTGTCCAAATTACTGGCATTTACTTGTTGCAATGCCATTTTTTCCTTTGTGCATTTCTAATTGCATAAAAAACGCACACATTTGAATTGGACTGGAAATCTAATCTTAATAAAAGGGAGTGAAACTATTCTTCTGTCTTTCTGAGAAAGTATTTTTTAGCATAGCTTAGATCTAAGTGTAAATGTTAACTTCCAACATTTAAATCGTGGGAAAAAATGGTCCTATCCCTTTCTCCATTGCAAAGCGTGTCAGAAAGGAGAATAAGAAACAGAGTAAGTCTCATTTTAAGAGAAGTGAAAGATATTTATAAACCAAACTACAATGTGTGGAAAACGATGCAGTAGAGGTAAAAGAGGTATAAAAAGATGACAAAACCAAGTGATTTCAAGATCTCAAGCCATCAGCTTGTGCATAGCTGCCCACAGAAGATGGTACACTTTAAGAGAAACACCCTGAGTCCATATCAGGAACCATACAAATATTGCCTGGTAACTGGCCTTACATTCTTTGCTGGGTTTTGAAGTGGCACCCGGAGCAACAAGGGCGATAAGACTGAAATCTTGCTGTTTCCAGAGGGAAGAGATTTGCACATGTCGTTTAGGAAGAGATTCTGAATCTTGACAATCCTTGTAGCTACAAATCCTGTTGGCTGCAGAAGAGAAACAGTTTACAAAACGCATATAGCTCTGTCATAAGGAATCGTCAGGTACATTGAGGAGAGTCCCCACCATTTGGGAACCCGATGCTGCTCACTTTTCTAATGACTCTGCTGTAATTAAATCATCTTGTTAAACTCATCACATTTGGAGATGAGAAATAATTAAAAATAAACTGGAAACCATTAGAAAATATAATAATGGAAAATACAAGGAAAATAAATGATAAGTGAAGGAAAATATTACTACAGAATAGCATGCTTCCATGGATTTAAGTAATATAACAAATCAAGAAAAGTCACAGCAGAGGTGCAATAACTCAGGGCAGCAACAATGAGACAGGAGGACGTAAAATATAAGCTAACAGGTCGTGGTAGAAAAAGTATAAAAGAAAGGCAAATCATAACATAAATAGAGGCAATATATATGTAGACATGGATAAAAACACAGAATTGAAAACAGTAAGCAAAATAAAAATGTAAAAGTTTATAATGCAAATATGAGATCCAGAAGACAGTCAAAGGAAATATTGCATGAATATAAATGTCCCTGAAAAAAAAAATCAAACTTCCAAGAGAAAAAAATATATTTAAAGAGATAAATTTGGAAGTTTTCTAAAAATAAAAAAGAGTTGAATTTACAAATGAAAAGAGCATAGTGTGTTTAGAAAAGATTATTTTATATAGAATGATGGTCACTGACACATATCCTAGTAAAATGGACTTCAAAGATAAAGATGAATAAAAAATAATCTTTTGAGGATCCATACAAGAAAAAAAAAAAAAAAAAAAGAAGACCTAAGTCACTCAGAGGAAAAAAATTCAGATCGTCCTTAGACACACTGTCAACAGCACTATTCAACACCAGAATTCACTGGAGCAATACCCAAAAGTTTCAAGGGACAAAAACATGAAGATGTAAGAACACTGTACTTAAAAATTATTGAGCTTTTGGGCCAACAGTGCTCTTGAGCCAGGCATAATGTCTGGAAAACCGTACATGGATGAGATTAGTGTTGGCATATACGTTTGACCCTCTTGCACATCCACCAGACAGTTCTGGCAAATTTAAAGATATGAGAGTAGATCCCAGGAGGAAAGAGGTCACATTTATGAACCATGATAAATTAAAGTGTAAGCCAGGAAGGAGACACAAAGCTCAAGGGAAAAAACAGCTTTTCAGAACAATATCTTATCAAAACTAAACTTCATTAGATAGAGTGAAAACACAATCTAGTTTAAGACAATACCTACTATTTGCCAGGCACGCAATAAACTCTCGACACGAATCAACTCATGTTAAGTCTCATGAACATCACGTAGGTGGTCATAGTTGATGGTGTTATTAGTATAACTGCATCTATTTTATAGACAGAGAATCTGAAGCTCAAAGTTTTTGAGTAACTTGCCCAAAGTCACATAGCTCTTTGAACACAGTCTGGTTCCACACACATCGTTGCTTCAGTTAGAGAAGAGGGAGGACCACTGCAAGGAAGCAATAGACGAAAAGAGAATTTCCAGGCAACCCCATGGACAGCGGTGTCAGACACTACAGGGAGGTCGAGTGGTGTCTGGCAATTAGGTGGGATTTTCTGATAGTTGAGGAAACAATCTCAGTAAGTGTTGAAAGCAGAAGCCAGACTAGGGTGAAAAGAGTAAGTGTCGGCAAGAAAAATGAAACAGTGAGTACAGATCAATATTTAGATGGGGAAGAGAAGACATGGATATCTCCTAACACATTCTGGACCTTTTTTTTTTTTTGTCTTTTCTCTATAAGGAAGTCTGAACTTGAGACCATTACTTTTGCCTAGTTTGAGAACCACATCTCAGTAATACACATGTATGGGGCATTTGCATTTTATTCCCTTTCCTGTCTTGAATATTGCTATGATGGCTTGTAGACCACACAGAATACAGCGCAGAGCTGCAAAATGGATAATCAGAACATAAACTACGAAGAGTTGGAGGCAATATCTTGAGCTGTCTGGTTTGACCTAAATTTGTCCTGCTATTAGGTAAACCCATTTACAGGACTTTTTCACGTCCTCGTTTAAAGCTTTGGGGATTTTGTTCTTGTCGGTGTTATAGTTCATGATACTGTTTACTTAGAATAGTGATCCTAGTCAGCTAAAAAAAAAATGCTTTTAACAAATAGCATACAATGCAAATAACAAGCTGCAGAACAATTAAGTGTGTTTTCCCCTAAATTAAGAAAAGGAGTTTTGAACTCTGTCGCCTCCTCTTTGGTTACCTAGTGATATTGCCCAGTAACAGCCTGTCTTCCCAAGCAGAGCCAAATAAAGCAGCTCTGCATATGCTCCAGTTTTAAAATTGCAAATTTACACTGTGGAGTCGGCCCCTCGAGGCCACATATAAATAGTGATGACACACTCAGGATGTTTGGGTATATCTCTCCAATAGTACAAAGGGAGCTTTTTTTTAAAAAAAAACACAAAAATAGTTGGCCAGCTGTTGCAGCATTTCCCTGACTAGGTTCAAGACAATTTCTCTTTTTCCTTTAATGGAAACAGCCAGCTACCTTTCCCCAGCCTTCTCCTCTTTTATGCCTCGGACAGCATCTGGGATTTGACGAAGGAGAAGTGTTGTGTTTGTGCTATCACAAAGCAGTCTGTCACTACTCAGAAGCAGCAGAAAATATGTATATAAAGCATTCTATATAAAAGGAGGCTGTCCTACACTTGGCAGGAGAGAGATGTGTGAACCACAAACAAGACGGTGTTACTCGTGCAAGGACTGGGAGACAACGTGGATCCTTGCAACATCAAGTTATGAGCAAAGCAATCTCGCCACACAAACTCGTGGCCGAGGTTCTAAACTGAAACAAAAGCCCACAGTGACTTTAGGCTCTTAGTTTGGCCTTCATCCACGCAGTCTATCATAAATAAACAGACACTCTTCCCTATGAGTCTTCAGCAAGAGCTAAAATAGCTAACTGGAATTTCTGAAAAGTAAGACTACAATCCTAGGCACCTCGCATTTTTTTTTTTTAATCTCCAGCATATCACAGCCTGGCACATGCATGTATTTAAAAAACAAATGAAAGTTAAATATTTCTCAGCTCCCTCTGCTACTGTATATGCACTGAGTGTGAATTCTCTTTTAATTGCCCCAAGAGTAATGTCCCTTTGGTGGTCATGACTGACCTGATCTTCACAGAGGACCCAAACATGTTAGAAGATATACATTTATAAACTGCTTCCCATTAACGCTTGATAAACACCGTCATGCTTAATAAACACAGAATCTACCTCTTTTTCCCAGCTACCTATGGCCACCACTGTCACCTTGCAGTCATTCTGTTCACTCCCCATGTCTCCTCCTCAGAAGATACCAAAATCTAAGCATTTTTCTGACCCTCTCATTTCTTAAGGCACTGCTGTCAGTTTCTGCAGGGCTCTCTCCTCTGCCTCCCAGGCTGCACAAGGGAGTGGCTCAGGAGCTGGGACAGCTGAGAAGGGCACAGTTGAGGCTAATCCCAGAGAACAATGCAAAATTAGCATCTGCCTATTTGAGATCATGGTCATTCTCTCACCCTTATGAGGATTTATCAAGGGCTGCTGTGTGTACTACTAAGGTAGATGGATTTAAACCTCAAAGAAAAAAGTAGAATTTAATGTGGGCCTAACAGTACCAGCAGCTGCCCATCAAATGTAAGCATTATAAAATTACCACAATCTCTGTGGGTTAACAGCAACGTTGGCCTAGAAGAAATCCAGGATTCTTTCTGTGTGTGTGCAGTAATTGATTTATTGGTTGATTTCCCTTATAGTTCCTATTTCAGCAGTCCTAAACTCAGAGATTAGAACTACATCATAAGTTGGTGGTGTCATCGCATATTTGTGTGTCATATTACACACTTTTTTCTTAGACATTACCTTATTTGAACTTGGTATCATACAAAATTACATTATTATATTGGTATCTTTTTTAAGAAAAATCGGAATTATACCTGGCAGAACTTGTACGTGTAAAAAATTATGGGTCATTGTTAAACTTGGCATTCTAAGAAAGTTATTTGAGTTCTCTAAGGCTTTATATATATACACATATATATATATATTTTATGTATATATATAAAGCCTTAGAGAACTCAAATATATATATATTTGAGAATATATATAAAATTCTATAAAAGAGGTGTAACAATAGTACCAAATACATAAAGCTGTTTGAAGTTTAAAGAAGTTAATATATGAAGGTTGGTTAGAATAGGTCTGACATAGAAATGTTAACTATGGTTGTTTTGTAGCATTAGTATTATCATTAATATTATTATTTTCAAAGAAATCATCCTAGAGAATTTCCATTGTTTTGACTTTATAGATTCAGACTTTAAAGGTGATGTCTGTGTAAAGAATTCTTACAGTGGATTTTGGTTTTAAACTCAAGTTGAAACATGAATAAATAGGGTATTTCATTGTACTTTTGCTGCTATCTGAAAGGGGCTATTTTTAAAAGACCTTTCCTGTAGGCAGGTGAATAAAATCTACAAATCTCAGCTGTCTCTGTCACCCAACTAGGCTTGTTATTGTTGAGTCACAGACTTTTAACAGTCTTCATAACATTCTCAGGTATGACTCGTTACATTTTAAGATTTTTCAGTCATTTAATTTTTGTGACTACCTAGGGCCAAATGTGTCCTAGTGGCACAAAGTACACCGAGTTTTATATCCCCTCTTTTTATAATTTAACACATAATTACCAGCAAAAGAATGTGGTATGGATTGTACGTCAAAAGATGGTACTATACCCCAAGAGAACATTCGGATTTAAGTTTTATATTTTTAATTCCAAATAAGTGCATCTCTACTAATAGATTAAATCTGGGCCAAAAGATAGCACTTTCAGACTGTTTTATGACTCTATATTCTTCAAAATTTTATGTCTTGTCCTTAGCAGGAAAAAGATGTTCACAAGTCCCTCATCTTAGTCCATTCTCAACTCTGCCCACTGAACTCTTCATAAGAAGAGGACAGTGATGATTTTAAGCCAACCTGTGAAGTATATCTTCAGGGCCTTATATGTGCTATTTCACCTGCTGGGGCAAACTCTCCATCTACTTTATACATCTGCAACTTTGGCTGCTCTGGTCCTCGGCCCTAAGCCAAGAAGCCCGGACATGCACAGTGCTATAAAATCCTCCCTGAGACCCCCAGGCAGGTCTCACATGTGCACTTGCACGGGTGCCCTCCCCAGGAATCTACCTTGCCTTCCTGGCTAGTCATTGATTCCATGGGCTCCAGGCCCCTCCTGCTCTTTGACAATGCCCACTCATTCCCCACCACCACCACCACCACCACCACTGTCAGTGATGGACACTGTCTCTCATACTGCCAAGCTGTTGGGGTTTTCTAGCCTTTTCAGTTTCTTTGAACATGTATACAATCAGCTTTCCTTCACTGGGCACATAGAAAATGCCTGGGCAGCCTTTGTCCCAACAGCCCTTGAGGTGCAGAGCACCCAGTTCTTTAAGCCCTCTTCAGACTGCCATCAGAATAGTTACATGGCCTTGTATCCTTTAGACTTCTCAGATGTGAGTCAGACACTAGTTCACCGAGTTCCAGGGAACACATATAATACTTGATGTGAGGGACAAGGATCACCCATCCCTCCTCCAGAGGTAGGGCATTAAGGTAGAGATGAATTAGAGCTTACGACAGTTCTTTCCAAAAATCCTCTTCCAACATCCAACTTGACATTTAGGAATTTAGACCTAAACGTGGATGAGGAATTGATCCGCAGATTGGAACTGTCCACCTCCTGGGCAACACTTGCATGATGGTTCTCACCTAATTTCAAAATGTTCAGGGGGCTCCAACAAAACTGAGACTAACAGAGTTTAATTTCAAAACAATATTACCAATGTGTGAAATACTACAGAAATATCAGTAAGAGGATATTTCATTTTTGCTGTATGAAACTCAACAACTGCATTGGCCAAACTGTCAATATTGTCTGGAAGATCTCACAAAATAGAAACTTTGTTAACTTTCAGGAATTAATGCATTTTATTTTATTTATTTTTTCAATTGAAGTATAGTTGATTTACAACATTGTGTTAGTTTCTGGTATGCAACAAAATGATTCAGATATATATATATATACATATATTCTTTTTCCTATTCTTTTCCATTACAGGTTATCACAAAATATAGAATAGATTTCCCTGTGCTATACAGTAGGACCTGGTTCTTTATTTATTTTACATACAGTAGCTTGTATCTGCTAATTTCAATCTCCTAATTTATCTCTCCCCCTACCATGTTTCCCTCTTGGTAATCATAAATTTGTCTTTGATGTCTGTGTGTCTATTTCTGATTTGTAAATAAGTTCATTTCTATCATATTTTAGATTCCATATATGTGGATATCATGATATTTTTGAGATCATACCTTTGTCTTTTTCTGTCTGACTTCCTTTATCATGATAATCTCTAAATCCACCCATGTTGCTGCAAATTGCGTTATTTCATTCTTTCTTATGGCTGAATCGTATTCCATTGTCTATATACACAACATCTTCTTTATCCAGTCACCTGTTGATGGACATTTAGGTTGCTTCCAGGTCTTGACTATTATAAATAGTACTGTTATGGACATTGGGGTGCATGTATCTTTTTGAATTAAAGTTTTACCTGGATATATGCCCAGGAATGGGATTGCTGGATTATATGATAGCTCTATTTTTAGTTTTTTAAGGAATTTTCATGCTGTTGTCCATAGTGGCTGCACCAATTTACATTCCCATCAACACTGTAGAAGAGTTGCCTTTTCTCCACACCCTTTCCAGCATTTATTATTTGTACGCTTTTTGATGATGGCCATTCTGACCAGTGTGAGGTGATAACTCATTATAGTTTTACTTTGTATTTCTGATAATTAGTGATGTTGAGCATCTTTTCATGTGCCTATTAGCCATCTGTATGTCTTCTTTGGAGACAGATGTTTAAGTCTTCTGCCCATTTTTTGATTGGGTTGTTTTTTATTATTGGGTTGTATTTGTATAATTTTGTAAATTAATCCCTTGTTGGTTGCATCATTTGCAAATATTTTCTCCCATTCTGTAGACTGTCTCTTCATTTTGTTTATGGTTTCTTTTGCTGTGCAAAAGCTTATAAATTTGATTAGGTCCCATTTGTTTATTTTTGCCTTGGGAGATTGACTTAGAAAAACATTACTATGGTTTATGTCAGAAAATGTTTTGTCTATGTTCTAGCAGTTTTATGGTGTCCTGTCCTATATTTAAGTCTTTAAGCCACTTTGAGTTTATTTTTGTGTATGATGTGAGGGAGTGTTCTAACTTCATTGATTTACATGCCAACACCATGCTATTTTGATTACTGTAGCTCTGTAGTATTGTCTGAAGTTTGGGAAGTTTATGCCTCCAGCTTTGTTCTTTTCCCTCAGAATTGCTTTGGCAGTTCTGGATCTTTTATGGTTCCATATAAATTTTAGGATTATCTGTTCTAGTTCTGTGGAAAATGTCCTGGGTAATTTGATAGGGAGAGCATTAAATCTGTAGATTGCTTTAGGCAGTATGGCTATTTTAACAATATTAACTCTTCCAATCCAAGAGCATGGTAATGCATTTTAAATGAGGAGGCTATGGAGAGGCTAGTGATTTATACAATATGAAATAAATCTAGATTTTTCAAAAGCAGTTGGGAGCATTATTGAAAAGGAGGATCTAAACTTTGCTCAGATTCCTCCACATTCCTACCCCATAATAAGATAAATCCAAGATCTATTTATTAGCAAGAGAGGGCTCAAAACTGTGAATGCCTTTAGGATTTGATTGCCATTTCCATACACTGAAAATTTCTATAGGATATAAATCCACAATAGGCTCAGCAAATGGACAGAGGACTAAAGGGGAGAAAAAGCAACAGAAAGGAAAAAGATACAAAATTCTTACAGCCCAAACAAAACTGCATCTGCTTGCAAGCTGCAGTCTGCTCTTCTGAGCAGTGGTTGTTTTAGCCATGTTAATGTTCTTTGCCGTGGAAGCAATGTCGGTTGCTCTTCATTCATGTGTTTTCCACCACAGATTAGAAGCTATTCTTTTCCTTTCTTGCGTGCTTTCTTTCTGTTTCTTTATTATTATATTTTTATTTTTTAATGGAGGTACTGGGGATTGAATCCAGGACCTCATGCATGCTAAGCATGTGCTCTACCACTGAGCTATGCCCTCCCCATCTTATTTTTTATTTCATTTAATTTTTAAATGTCTCTCTCCTTTTTTAAAATAAAAGTCTCTCTTCTCTCATTATGGCATGAACTTTCACCTTTTCTCCCCCCCCCCTTTCAGCTTTCAGGTGGTTTCCCAAATTGAGCACTACACGTAACCCTAGTGATCCATCTGTCCCCTTTTCCTTATCTGTCTCCAGTGATATAGCCAAATGCCCTTTGAGGTTTCAAACTGGCAGGTTGGGCAAAACTGAAACATTGGCACCTAGGAAAGATTCATCAAGAAATTTTCACAAGTATGACAAACTAAATCCTGCTATTTATTCAAAAAGGAAAGAGGAGAAAATATTTCTCTTTATTTCTGGTAGTATCTGACAAATCTATGTATTATTTTATATTGTCTGCCAAACTTTATACCACATCACCATATGCATTATATCAGAAAAATAACTGTACTGGGCACCATCTGCAGAAAGCATAAAAATGTTCAGGCTATCCTTGAGCTAGTGAATTATCTGTGGTGAAGGTGTGCACAAAACCCAATTTCAATAGTTCAGCCTATCACTATTTCTCGAATGACTGTCTTGGCTGGTCTAAAACTGCATTTTATTCATCTCTCATCAAGTTTAGGTCAGTGTTACTTATATTCACAAAATTCAGTGTTTTATGTGATTTCACAAATAGGAAAAGTAGTAACTGTTTAATTTTAATAATAGGAATGAGAAAACAAGCTTAGAAATAGGTTACTTTCTGTACTAAAATTAAATAGTCATGCTGGATGCAAAATAAAAATTAAAAAAAAAAAACAGAAGTAGAATAACTACTGAAAGGAGCAACTTAAGTCATGAACTTGATCCACAGCAATAACAGATAACTAGGGGAAAATGAATAAATATATAACCTACTTTTAAATAAATTAGAAATATAATCATTATCAGAAAGTACTTGTTAATCTTTCTAGGATGTAAGTTAGGATAAACTTTTGCAAGTCTATTTGAAAATGAATCAAGAATACTACAGATATTTCTTCCCTTTGACACAGTACTCACGATTGTCAAAGATTTATGAATTATTTATTTATATTTGAGGCTGTTCAAGGTTTTATTATTTATAACTGGAAAAAAGTTAGAAACTGCCTATGTCCAATACTAGTTTAATTAATTTACACTGAACACTTAAGAAAGAATACTATATCATTTTACAAATCACATTTTCAATGAGTAATGATACTGAAAAATGATCTGAAGTAAAGAAATGTTGATATAATTTTCTTTTCAAAGAATGATCCCATTTTTCTACATAAATAGACTTAAATGTATGATTAGATCAACTTTGAGACAGAAAGCAAGGGAACTAACACGAGGGGAAAAACTCCAGGTGTGTAAAAGTGGTCATTTCTTGGTGATGGGTGTATTGTGATTTTCATTTTTATTCTTAAAAAAGTGTATTATCTTTATTCTTAAAAAACATGTACAATTTTAAAGGAAGAAAGTTTCATATTAAAGGCTGTCATAGTGATGTAGATAAAGGGGGAGAAAAGAGAACCAACTGAATAATAAATGGAAAAGGAAAGGGGAACGAAGGGAGAGAAGGGGGTAGGGAGGGAGGAAGAGGACACTGGATATGCTCAGTGGAAACTCCAGAATTTCCATCTAGGAAGGTCTTACAGCAGCAATCCATCTGGAAAGGGTGAACTTAACTCTCAAATTGTTATTAATAGGATGGCAATAGCGTATTTGAACTTCCTGTCACTCCTAGAATTATTAACAGACTTTTGAAATATTATGTAAAGCACAGGGAAGAGCCCTGTCACTTTCATACCCCATTACCTTTTCTTAAACTGATTATTTTTTAATGATATAAGCATTAACAGAGATACTTCTTCCCAAATCGACAAGGATTAATGGTGAGAAGAAATTAGCACCTTTTTCTAAGAAAAGGACATTTGTTGAACTCATACCTTAATTTCGACAGTCGTAACTAGGTGTGTTGAAATAACCATACGATAAAGGAGTTATTACCCCCATTTTGTAGTTTCTCAAACTGAGATTTATAGAACTTAATTCATTTATTAGGGTCACCCAGTTTGGAATCCATGAGTCATAGTATGCCCCTAGTTTCTCGGACTAGTCCTCCTCCCCACAATGCCTTTACTTCATGAGCTTGCTTTCTGATGATTCTCTCTCCTGCTCTATAGGCATCCTCCACATATACTCTTACTGAGTTAGCATTAAAAAAATGTTAAATGTTGGCTTAATAAGGGGCCATTTCTGTTTTCTTTGATATTATCTCCACCCCATAACCAAGATGACTATCTCTATTTACTGTGAAAATTTACCTAAGAATCATTCAATTGCCACCAGAATGATTGCAGAGGAGCCCATGATGCACAGGATGCACAGAGCTCCTGTGCAGATTGAAACATTTATTCCCCCAGCTGCTCAGAGTACTGGTGGCTAAGAGTTCTCAGAAGAGTATATCTTCAGGGCTTACCCAAATTCATGCTCCATTTCCAGAAGCAGTGTGCATCTAATGTCTGGTTAACATAGGAATATAAAGATTGCTGCATCAATCTCAGACAACTTTAAAGAGCCATCTTAAAAGGGGTCCCAGTAGGATTAGCTGATTAACTTCAATGAGGTTAAATCTCTCCCTCTGTGATCCATCCTACTTTCTTCACTCCCTTCCTTCCTAGGTGTTGATTCCTGGAGAACTTCCCAGTAAATGTCCTCAATACAAATGTATCTCAGAGGCTCCCTTCTGGGGAATTCAATCTGAAATAGCTGGTGCTGGAGTAGTCTGAAAACGCAACTCTAACATGGAATTTTGAAGCTGGATCTCTGGCTAGTGAGGAGAACCCTATCATCGGTGGTCAATGCATAGACATAGCCTTACGCATGTGATCGTAGTATAAGTTGATAAAACTTTTACAGGTTGTGAATTGGGATGCTGTACTAGAAGAGGGAAGTGTACTAGTAGATGCAGTGTGTAAGGTCATTAAGAAATAAGGAAAAAATCATGATTACAAGGACTATAGAATGTGATGACTGCTGTTGGGAGCGACTGATGATTTGAAAAAGACAATGAAAGGCTAAGGGTGATTAATTACCAATTAAGAACTAAATATGAAAAATAGGTGGCCTCAGTGGAAGCTTTTAAAGAGACTCTCATCTCTTCCAGCTAGAGAACTTTCTGTGTCTTCAACATACTTGCCATTTCTAGCTCATTCACTTCAATTAACATGATGTCACTGATGTAGAGGATAAGTGTGGTGTTCTGTGGGATGTCCTCACAGTTCTATTAAGCCTCAAGCTACAGCTGCCTCGCAGTTATGTCAGATTCCATGTGCTAAGAGACCAACAGGCAAGAATGAGGAAGCAACCTTTTCACAGATTTAATTGACCTTAATCTTAAGGAGGAGCTGGAGATGCTGTTATACAGATGGGGCAGGAATAATATGTTTGGTATCAAGTAATCTTGCACAAATTACTTAGCCTCTATGACTCAATTTCCTCATCTATAAAATGGAGATAGAATGGTAATAATAAAAGTTATTATGAAAATTAAATAAATTAATACATGTGGAGCATTTAGAGCAATTTCTGATATATAATATTATATATAGGTACTATGTAATATTAGTTATCATTGTGGTTTTTATGACTTTGTACACAAATTTCATTGCTCACATTTTGATAAAGGATATTGTGCTTTTATTCCATTAATGACTTGTAACATTTTTAGTATCTTTTTTCTTCTTTTCTTTCGTTTATATTTTGTTGCTGTAGGACTTATTTTCACCTTATGGACTTATGTAACTAAAATACAACTTTCAGAGACAAGTAATTTATTTCTAGGCACTGCTCCACAGTTCAGTCGAATACCACTACATTAATGGTGGATGCAGGTCATGGGTGTCATCTAGTTAACTAAATCTTTCGAAGTATTGTTGATGGAGAACACGGGGCCAGAAAGATTAGTTTCTAGATTTTCATATTAAGAACAAAAAAGTACAAAGTATACCTTGATTTTGCTAATCACGGTGAGGATTTTCTACCTCACGTTTATGCGGTTCTTCGTATACCACACATATCTGAAAACTGCACCTGATAGTTGACAACACTGATAGCCTAAGTACTAGGCAGACACCGTTTCCCAGATCAGTAGATCTCAAATGGAAGATCTGGTGTGTGTGAGAACCCGAAGGAAATGTCACTAAGCTACAACATCTCACCCCCAACCTCACTCCGTTTTACATAATAACCATTCCCAAGTCGGCACAGGCGAGAATGTTGAATGTAGGCAATCGGAAAATAGTCTGGACCCGCTTCTTATTCCTCTGATTTAAAAACTCTGGTTCAGATCCTTTTTCTTTCACTCTGTCTCTCATTTTCTTCCCAGGAAAGTTACTCAAATTCCTTAAAGCTGCTATGTCTATATAGTTTGCCTTCCATATTTCTTGAGATTTTTCTTTTTATATTAGAGGCAATATGATCACATTATCTGTGATGTTTCAAATCTGGCTATTTCTCAAGATATGGACTCAGAGCTTTCCATCTTATTACGCCTAGAAGGTCCTTTCCTGCCAAAAATTACTTTCTCTTTTCTTTATCCCTTGATAGAACTTTATTCAAGAAGCCATTGAAACATATAGAGAGTTGACCGTTGGTCTGTCATTTTAATGTATTCCTTGAAGATAGACTTCTGCCTCATTCAATCATAAGTCCCTTTCATCTACTCTAATGCCTGGAGCATAAAAAAGCTTGCTTATGTTTTTTCCATTGCAGAGTCAACATAATAGAGTGTGGTAATTCTTGCCCTTTTCTGTGTATAAGAATCACCAGGGGAATTTGTTTAAAAAGTAAAATTCCTAGCCTATTCCAGAAGAGAAGTCTAGTCAATGGATCAGGGAAGGAGCTAAGTATTTTGCCTTTTTCATAGCAATCCCAGGTGATTCTAATAATGACGACCACTAGAACAGTGGAAGAAAGAGTTTTCTAGAGTCTATTCCACAGCTTTACAGACCTGGACACTAGATTCTGCCAGTAAACATAAGGTGATCAGGATCAGAGCAACTAATTCACAATAAACCTGACCATAATGTTAATATATTAACTTAAACTGAAATAAAACTAGAGAAAGACTTATCATTTAGTCAGATAATTTTCTTCTATAGGAAAATTAATGTGACATATCATAAAATTATAATCAGAAAATTCCTCTGTGAGCCAGGTCAGTTACATGGGTGATGTTCCAACATATGGCCTATTCGAACTTGTTTTATAAATAAGAAAGTGATATTATACAAACTATGTTATAATTATTTTTATAAAGTTCCTTTAAGCAAAGAAGTTCTGATTTTGCTGCAGAGCTTGGGAGTTTGTTTCTGTCAAGTCGCAGTATCTGGGAATGGTGCTGTGCATTTTCACTTGGCAGATGAAGGAATTTGATGCGCATATGCACACACGTGCTAAAACCACGCCAAAGTCAGAGAAGATGAAACAGGATGCCTTTATCAACTGCAGGGGCAACTACAGAAATACGAAAAAGAGGCTGTCTGTCCTAGCACCATCGTCACCAGTGGGTAAATAGGAAATTCTAAGAAAGTATCCCCTGGCAAATGACCAAAAGGGCACCAAGCTTCTGCCTATGAACAAAATCAGAAACATCCAGGAGAACTACCCCCAAAAAGCAGCAGAATATGGCCCCCAAAATCAATTTATAAAACAGATTTGGGCAAGAAGAAAATAGAGTAAAACACTGGGGGGAGGCCCAAAGAAGAGAGCTTTGTTCCCCAGGGAAGTCACATAAATAAACTTCTAGAAAACACATTTTTCTTCTCCTTTTCCCCCCAAACCAGTTTAAAATAAATGTATGGAGCCAAAAGTGCTAACATTTCAACTTCTGCTTATTGAGATTTCAGAGGATTTTTGTGAGTAAAATATGCTAAATAGCCAAACCTTTGTGATATCCACTTGACATTACAGTTTAATTTTCAGAGGATAAGGGCAAACAGCAATTCTATTCTGTGGCCTCACTAGGATAAAATCACCACTAAGAAAAGTATATGTGCAGCAGTAGCTTTTTGTAACATGTCTCTAGCACATCAGACACTAAAATGTTAGGAAATTTGGGGATGGTAAAAAAGAAAACATTAAATTGAGAAAATATTTCATTTGCACAAAAGCTACTAATGCACATAAACAAGAATCTTTAAAATGTCATTCTGGTAGATTTTAAGGTTCAGGATACATTATTCACTTTAAAAATACTCTGCAACTGGAGGGTCTGCTGTTTAAAGTATTAAGGGATTTATATATAATTCTTTTCACTTCTTTGTCACTAATGTACTGAAGGACTTTAGTAGCAAGTCTCCTAACTGCTCCAAGTCTCAGTTTCTTTATCATTTTCAAAAGATAAAAGAATTCTACAAATCTGTGGCCTTCATTAAACCATTAGAAAACAGTAGATTAAAGATGCTCACAAAATCTTTGTTATTCCTCCCACTGAGATGTGGAGCCAAATTCCCTCCCAGTTGGATGTTAGCTCGCCTTAGGGACTGCTTAGTGAGGAAGCCTAAGATTGCCATGGGGTCACATGGAGAGAGGAAGACACCCAGACAGCTCCCAGGTGTCCCAGCCACCCCAGGCCACCTGCCAAACACGTGAGTGAAGACTTCTGATGACTCCAACGCAGCTACCGTGTGACTGCAGTCACATAAGAGATCTTGAATAAGAACTTCCACGCTGACCCAGCCATCCAAGAAATGAGAAATAATGATAAATTGTTTGAGGCTACTAAGTTTTGATATGGTCTATTACAGAGCAATAGATAACTGGAAAAGTAAAAGCTTTGCAGAACCCTAGTGTCCTAGAGTAGGTTCACAACTAGATTCTGTAAAACTCTAGAGTATACCATGAGATGTTGCTAAAGGGTTTTATAATAGACAGTATTTTTTTTTTTGGAATAAGCATAACTTTTGAGCTTTGAAACTGCAATACTTGGACTCACAGTGATAGACAGTGACCATGCACTTGTTATGAATTTCATTATTGACCCCATATGGAAGCAAACAGTAGAGCTGTGTATATTTGATTGATTCCATTCTCTATTTTGGGCATGACTGTTGGCAATTAATGTTTGCTGTACTGCAAGAAGGAGACGATGCTTGTTTGATGATAATAACCTCTCCTTTACAAATTATTTTTCTCAATTTCCTGTTATATATATACATAACCACCAGATTTATGGGCATGAACAAGCTCTATTAGTATAATGGAATTAGGATGAAAATTTTCATTATAAAGAAAAAATTACGATACACTTAGCTTAATTTGCCTCTTTTTGTTGTTGAACACATTGCAATACATGCATTGTGTAGATGAGAAATTAATTGCAATGGGACCATTTTTAATTTTTTTGCAATTTTCTCATTTAGTTATTTTCATTTCTTTCTATTTTATAGTTCATTAATATTTTCTAATTTACTAACATTTCTGAAGATCCAATGTGGTTATTTTTGATGATAAATTATATAGATGAAGAGGAGAATTTTAGATCTGTCCTGACAGATGATTCTTATAAAACATATACTGAGGAAATTGAAGGCTCAAGTCACAAATTATATAAGCCAACTTATTGATGACATGTCACATGATGTTGAAAAAGTTTTGTGTAATAAACTAAAAACCAATGGCTTCTCTAAATAGGTTGAGTTGTCAGCAGGTTTCATCAGTAAATGTCATGTTTTAGCACTCGTGAGATTCGAAAATGATCGTGAAATTCATTTTTTTTTCTGTTGCAAAAAGCTGCCCACAAAAGCAAATGTCAAAATATTTTTCTCTTCAGTTTTGGAAATACAATACGTGTCTTGGAGAAACTGACTTGGTATCTGTACTGATGGTAGTCTGTTAGAGATTTTTGACTCTCTTAGGAAAAAAGAAAATACCAAATGTGATCATAGAATACTCATATCAGAAAGGTGCTAGTGTTGAATATGCTTGGAGTTGGAATGATAAAAATTTTGGATGATGGTCTAAAAATGGTTAGTTTTACTAAACAAAAACTATTTCACTTAAGAATATTCTAGAAAACTGTGTGAAGTCTTCTCAATAGGATGTTTTAACTGCAAGGATAATTGCAGAAGTGCTATCAAAGATATTAGCCAGATTTTGCTGAAATGCTTTGAAGATGAAACATGGCTACAGGACACTGGTCTGCAGAACTGGGAAGACACTTTTGATCACATGAACCAGTTGTACAAATCTCAGAAGACTCCTGGAGATAATTTTTGCCTTCAAGTGACACGATCCTAGGATATCAAAGGAAATGGTATATTTGTAAAAATCATATGCAAAAGAAACCATAAAATGTTTCATTTGGGAATGTAATTTGGTGCAGCCATTATGGAAAACAGTATGGAGATTCCTTAAAAAGCTGAAAATAGACTTATCCTATGATCCAACAATCCCACTCCTGGGTATATACCCAGAGAAAACTCTAATTAAAAAAATACATGCACCCCAATGTCCATAGCAGCACTATTTACAACATCCAAGACATGAAAACAACCTAAATGTCCACAGACAGGTGACTGGATAAAGAAGTTGTAGTATATGTATGCAATGGAATACTATTTAGCCATAAAAAAGAATAAAATAATGCCATTGGCAGCAACATGGAAAGACCTGGAGATTGACCTGGAGATCATCATATTAAGTAAAGTAAGCCAGGAAGAGAAAAAAAAATACCACATGATATCACTTACATGTGGAATCTAAAAAAGAAAGGTCACAAATGAACTTATTTACAAAACAGAGACACAGACACAGAAAACAAACTTATGGTTACCTGAGGGGAAAGGGGATGGGGAGGGATAAACTGGGAGTTCAGGATTTGCAGATACTAACTACTATACATAAAATAAATAAACAACAAGGTCCTACTGTATAGCACAGGGAACTATATTCAATACCTTCTAATGGCCTATAATGAAAAAGGAATACATATATGTATATATACACACTCACACACACATATACTTATACATGAATCACTATGCAATATACCATAAATTAATGCAACATTGTAAATCGACTATATTTCAATTCTAAAAAAAATAGTTTCATTTTCTGCTTGGGCCTGGGAGTGAGGAAAGTGATCAGCAAGTCTCAAGTCCTATTGAAAACTCTTGAAATTATGGTAAACCCTACTGAACAGTCTTTATGTACAACTGGGTGAAGGAACTTATCTTTGAATAGTCTTTTCAGCCTAAGAGTGTGAATTTTAGAGACAAGGAAGAACTTAATGAGCTACATCTGATCATATACTGAAAAGAAATTGACTGATATCCTCTAGACAAGTTCTGGATTTCTGATAACAAAACAGAAGTATCTTTCCATTATAAGAAAGCAATGAACATTTTGCTGCACTTTTCAACATGCTTGTGTAAACTTTTTCTTTTTTGATTTGAGCAATTGTCTCAAAAAATTATTTATTTATTTTTAAAATTGAAATATAGTCAGTTACAATGTGTCAATTTCTGGTGTACAGCATAGTGTTTCGGTCATATATTTACATACATATAATTGTTTTCATATTCTTTTTCATTATAGGTTACTGCAAGATATTGAATATAGTTCCCTGTGCTGTACAGAAGAAATTTGTTTTTTTAATCTATTTTATATATAGTAGTTAGTAATTGCACATCTTGAACTCCAATTTATCCCTTCCCACTCTTTTTCCCCCTGGTGACTATAAGTTTGTTTACTATGTCTGTGAATCTGTTTCTGTTTTGTAGATCAGTTTGTGTCTCCTTTTATCTTTTCTTTTCTTTATTTTTAGATTCCACATATGAATGATATTATATGGTATTTTTCTCTTTCTGGCTTATTTAGAATGATGATCAACTGTCTCATTTTGTTGAAAATGTTACCTCTTTGTATTTACATAATTTTCCATAATAAAGTGGGAATTTGTGCAGAAAAATCACAAAACAAAGCAAAATAAAACAAAACACTTTGTTTTAAAGAGATAGCATATCATTTTTTGTGCATTTAGTTTCAAATATTACCTTTTTATCATATGTAGACACATAAATAAGATCCAATAATCAACTTACTTGTGTAATTTTGATATTTCTAAGCCTATATCTGAGTCTTACCATGTCGCTGATGAGAAAATGCATTTTTAAAATTTATTATAAAATTTGTGATATGCTGTATCTCATAGTGCTTTGGATTATGACTTTATAGCAATATTATTCATATTGTTAATACATTTTCATATTGTAAATAGTCTTAATTAAACTAGTTTGCAACTTCTATTGAAATTAAATATACCAAGACTAGTTTCAGAAGAAATAAATATGATTTTGGCTTGAGATAGTTGTTTAGTAGAAATTTGTTATATATATATCTTTTGAGTCTGTAAAACTTATGAAATGGGAAGAAAAAAATAATTTCATGAAAGATAAAATTAACTATTTTCCCCCCAAAATTTGGCTTAAATTCTCTTTCATTTTTAAATAAAAAATACTATCCCTGTATCTAGTCTATATCCTATCTCATTATTAAATCACAGTGAAGAAATATGCAGTGAGACTTTTAGGCTAACATGGACAAGATAAAGACAGACATCATTCTGACCAGCTGACATCAGGGATGAACAAGGAATCCCTGGATGAAAGATTAAGGAGGAGAGAAATTAAGTGAGAAAGGGATAAAAATTTACGAGATGGAAGAACACTACAGATTGTACGATATGATTCCTCACCTTTAATTCCATCTGACCCTGAGGAAAGTTTATTTTGAACGTGACTGAATTTCTTGTAAAACCTGAAATAGATTCCACACGGGATCATGAGATGAGGTTAGGAAGGAGTGAGAGAAACCTAGCTGATGTCTTGCTTGTCTGAATCAAAAAATCAAGACTTTATTCCACATCTACAGAGAGACAAGGGTTGAAGGAAAGAAAGAGGGAAGGAAGAAAAAGAAAGAGGCAGGAGGAAAAGAAAGAATGAGGGAAAGACGGAGAGAGAGAGGGAGGAAGGAAAGAAGAGAGAAAAAAGAAGAAAAAAAGAAAATGAAAGAAAGGAAGGCAGGGAGGGAGGAAGGAAGGGAGAAAGAAAAAGGAAAAATCAAGTGATTTGAGAGAAATCCAGAGCCAGGTCAAATCTAACTAAAACACAAATATGTCCATGTTTTGTAAAGAAAGGAACTGGAGGAACTAGAAGTCAGAGAACAAGTACTTGACGTTTTAGGAACTAAGGAGAAGGTGAGGAGTGAGTTAGCCCAGAGATCAGAAGATCCAAAGGGGAAGAAGGGGGGACGTAGAGAAATGCAGATGCTGCTAAGGACTCCTTCAGAGAAAGAAATTTAGAGAATATATGAGAAAACAAGTGATGGACAGTGTGAGAGACGGGACATAGAAGAAGGGGAAGCTTGTAGAGATATCAGCTGAGGCTGAGGTGAGCCAGGTTTCATGGAATAAGCACAATGAATAACAGGAAGGGAGGAGATGTAGAGACACGCTGGTTAAGGGGATCATCCACAAGATGCGGGGGTTGACTGGAGGTAAAGGAGCTCTCCAGAGAGGAACAGTAGGGAGTAACAGAGGTCCTCCCAGATCTCTGCAGTATATTCTCATTTGAATGAAAAAGCTCAGAAATGTTAGCAATTCCACCTTCCAAGAGCTAAGAAGCTCTTATTTATGCCAGGGACAGGCAGGGAAATAAAGTGGTAAACAAAAATGTGAACGTAGACACTATACTCAAATCAAATTCATGCACAAAGTAGAAAGTTTAAATGAAGTGGCAGTGGCATGTAATGAGTAGGAGTATTTTTAGTACCACTGGTAAACTCTAAGTGAATGACTGAGCATTTGCAGGGCTAAAGAAAACCTGTAGGCAGAGGGAACAAGAGGAAGGTGAAAATGGAACGTCCGAAGTCCCAAGACTAGTGACTTGGGAGAATGTGCTTATTGCTACTTCCTTTTGTGATGGCGTCAAGAGTCCCCTGGTCACAGAATGGGAGGACAGTCTGCTTCGCCCAGCGTCACTGCACCTTTACCATCTATATGTGTAGAGCCAACTTTGCACTTTCTCTTTCTTTATGGACACAAAGGCTGGCGCAGCACCTTGAATATAGTAGATTCCTGATAAATATTGAAGTGAATTAAATAGGAGTTAAAAAAAAACCTACCCAGTTGATCCTTATTTCTGCTCCTTAGCAAAAATACTGTCATCTGGAGTTTGGTTTAGGAATGGTTTTAACATTATATTTCAACCAGCCATATGTATTCTATTCTATGCCTATATTTGAGGTAGCTGTCACTTACTTATAAGGGAAAAATCTAAAGACTGAAACCCATTAATATGCATATGAAAAGTCTTGAAAGCAAACTATCCAACAATAATATATTTAATTGAACATGTCCTAATGGTGGAAATTGGCTTTAATTGGCTGTTCCTTTTTCCATATATACTTCCATTTCTCTACAACAGCATGGACACAAGAGTTTTTGGTGTAAACAGCTTTCCAAAACAGTAAAATATCTTGTTGATATTTTATAGGTGCTCTCATTCAGCCCTATATTCTTAATTACTTCTAGGTTTATAATTTTAGAACTCTGGTACTTCCCATATTAACTTACATCTGATGACAAAATGTTAGTGTTACATCTTAAAAACATTTCTAAACCTGAATATGTAAGCCACAGTGGACTAGACAGTGTCTCCTCTAATTTTGTGTTCTGTCACTGCATTCGGTGTCACTCAGTTTCTTTGTCTGCCATGACTCAAGTTTGCCTAACTTACACTTGCTAAGTTTCCTTGGCAGTTACCTTCTCTGAAGGGCCATGCCAGATCCTTTAATCTTCCCAAAAGCTTGCCTTTCCTCAGTCATAATTAAATGATAATGTTAAAACCCTACATGATCCCAGTAAGAAGGTGTGGATAATAAAAATTAATGTTTTTTGCTTCTGATATCTGAACTGCATGCTGGACTGCTTATAAATTAGGAAGAAAAAAGTATCTTTTTGTAGATAAATTTATAAAATATAGTCATCTAGAACAAAGGAAGTTTTGGAAGATAATCACATCTTTCCTACTTGTTTCTGAAGTTTAAATTTCATGGAGAAAATGTTAGTTTTTGATAGGAGATGTATAATCTCTACGTTTATGAGTCACCTTGATCTCACATCTTATAGTTTTGACCCAGTCATTTTGATTTTTTCTGAAGAATGTTGGAGTGAGACTTACTGTGCCTGGGAACCCAACAAATGCAAACTGTTTAAATCTTCAATATCCAGCTGAGCACTATGGGATCAGAAGTCACACAATGCTGTAAGGACAGTGTCATTGCCCTTTGCTGATGATGTAAATTTGGTAAATATCGGTAAGCCCCTTGGGTTCAACATGAACTGAAAAGAAGGTTAGGCAAGCAGAAACTAGGGACTTCCGTAGAATCTGGGTTGCTTGGATTTTCACCAGACGGTAGACCGTGGCACTGCCTGAGCCATCCAACACACCCCAGACATTCCTCGGGACTGACTCACACAGGTTTACGTATCACTGACGATACGCCTCACTGCTTCTATTCACTCCTATAGAAAAAGCCTATGGATCTTTGGGCAAAAGTGAGAAATGAGTTTCAAAGGACGCTTTAATAAATGAATGGCATAGAGTTTGTGCCATGGAGAAGGAAAGGCAGTGGGGGAAGTAACTAAAGTATTTAGAGATCCACTGAATTTAGCAAGCTAAATAAAGGAGCCATGGTTGTCAGTATGCAGGAATACCACTATTTCCTTTCATTCTTCTCTGGAGATGAATTTGAATCATATTCTTCCAGTGACTTCACAAAAGGTGGTGCTTGTGAGAAATTACATGTCATTGAGATGTGGTACATTGTCATTGAGATATGTGATTTGATTTGAAGTAAAGGAACTCACAAAGAGCTTTCCACCTGGTTATGACTTAGTCATTCTGGCAGAGGAGCCTTAGAGGCTGTGTAATTGGAAATGAGACCTATTCCTCTCCTTGTTGGCCCGTTTATTGGCGAGGCAGTGCACACGGAGCTTGGACCAGAGTGTTCTTTACCGTGTACTTACCTGGTCACATCCTTCAGTGTTTCCACTCCGCTTACTGGATGGAGTCAAAGTCCTCAGTATGGCCTAACAAGCCCTTCACATTATGGCTTCTGGCTCCTCCATCCAACCTGATTCCTCACCACTGCCCCCAGTGCAGACCTCAGGCTTTGTCATTCAGAATGTCTGGGGCTCCTGCAAGGTTCTCAAGCACCTACTGGAAGGTTCTTTCTCTCCCATGTATTGCGCTGGTCCTTTTTCTTCAACACACAGCCCAGGCTTTACCTCCTTTGGGAAGGCAGCATTTTTCCACATCTAAAGTTCTTCTTGTTCCCACAGCAACTACAGCTTTCACAGCACTGATCACATTTACACAGTCTTACCTCTTGAACCAGGCCACCAGCTCTGGGAAGACGGGAACTGTGTTACATTTATCTTTCTATCCCTCAGAGTACAGTGGTGCCTGAAATAAAAGACAGGAGGTCCATTTATGTTTTAAATTTAAATCTTTAATGATTCTTCATTTTGTCTGTAAGGGAAATGTGGTAGACAGCTTCTAAGATGACTTCCAATAAACTTTACCTCCTGTATTTATGCACTTGTATAATCCCCTCCATTTGGACTGAACTGACTGACTCACTTCTAATGAAGCTAATGTAGCAGCCATGATGGGATGGCTCTTTGAAGGTTAGATTACAAAGAGCCTGTGACTCCCACCTTGGTCACTCTCTCTTCCTCTCTCCACTTGCCTTCTCTGAGCAAAGTCAGATACGGAGAAGCCCAGAGGGTAAGGAAATGAAAAAGGACTGAGGAAATGAGGCCCTCAGTCCAGGGTCCTGTGAGGAACTGAAATTCAGCCAACAATCACAATGTGACTGAGCTTGAAAGCAGATTCTCCCCCAAGTGGAGACTTAAGACGAGACTACAGACCCTGCTGACATACTGCCACCTCATGAGAGACCTTGACCCAGAGATGCTCAGCTGAGCTGTGCCTACATTCCTGATCCCCAGAAATTGTGCGGTAATAAATGTCTGCTGTTTTAAACATCTAAGTTTTGGAGTAACTTGTTACATAGCAAGAAATAACTAATATAGAGAACAAAGCATTACACTAAATTATAAACTCTAAATTACATGGTAGGTAGTGAGCCATGAGCTGGTTTGGTCTTATAACAGGATCATTTAATCTAGGCTTTACTCTGTGCACTTGATGGGAAAAGAGTCTTCTCAGGCTCCCATAACAAAATAGCACAACCTGAATGGCTTAAAGAACAGACATTTATTTCTCACAGTTTTGGAGGCTGGAAAGTTCAAGATCAAGGTGCTGATAGATTCAGTTCCTGGTGAGAGCTCCCTTCCTGACTTGCAGGACGATGTCCTCATATCACAGGGAGAGACAGAAAGCTCTCTAATGTCTCTTCTTATAAGGACACTAATCCTACTGAATCAGGCCCCACCTTTACACCCTCATTTAACTTTAATCACTCCCTTATAGGTCCTGTCTCCACGTACAGTCAGGTTGAGTGTTAGGGCTCAATGCATGAATTTTGAGGGAACACAATTCAGTCCATAGCATTCTGCTCTTAAAAGCATTGTACTTTTTTCTTTATTGTTAATTTCCATTTAATTCCAAAAATATAAAAAGAACTATTAAGGTACCTGGGGACACAGTGGAAAAATGCAGGTATCTGTCATCCAGTTCCAGTTAATGGTGAATTAGTGTGTATCGACAAATCTTTCTACTGATAACAACTATAAAGTCTGGAGAAAAAGAAATATTTGAAGTTACTAAAAAGCACAGGAAAGTGACTGAAATTGGGCAGAAACTGGAGAAGATTTGAGCCCTGGAAGAAAGTAAGAGATCTGTGTTTATATGTTCTTTCCCCCCCAAAAATTCCCTGGTCAGCAGAGAATGCAGGATTGCTGGATTTCAAGAGAAAGCTGAAGTCTCACTGATCTGGTGGCTGAAGGACAGAGGTCAGGCTGCCAAAGTGGCTGCAACTTGTGGGAGGAGGAGTGAACCTGGAAAGGGGGTGGTTACAAAGCATGTGTGTCAAGAATATGTAATTAATTCCTCAAATCTATTATTAAAAAGACAAATCACCCAATAAAAAGCAGTTAGAAAAAGATATAAAGACAGTCAAAACATTACACTATACATAAATGATCTCTGCATTTCACTGTACATAATTTATTGTAACATTTTTAGAAAGAGAAAAGCAAAGCGTGCACTGTTCCTATTCACCTGGAGCTTACATTTTACACTAACATGATTTTATTTCTAACTGGCTAATTCAGTTTAAGAGTGAAATTTGAGTATAAGAGTGGACAGAATCTAGAAAGCGAGGTGTGGACTAGAAAAGACTGGAGTGTAGGCAAACAGATGTAGTCAATGTCAAAAGAACAACTGAAATACTTAATAAGGAGGTTGGCAATATGTGACAGTGCCTGGCTCTAGTGAGTGAGATACTTTACCAGGCTCTGATCAGTCATCCAGCTTCGTACAGATTTTATTCATGTCTTGGGTTTAGTCTTGCAGACAGGAAAGCAAATTACAGGTTTCTCCTGCTATCCAAAAGTAGAACATTGCTATGAAACCTGTAAGTTGAAATGGCATAAAGCAAAAAAGCAATTACCTTAGGATACATTTTGCTAACGGATGCTCAAAATAAATTGAGATAAAGTGCAGATGCTCACAGACACAGTTCAAAGCTATGGCAGCTTGATGCTGATGCAGAGTGTAGTTCCTGGGGCAGGAGCTTGGCGGGGCCACTCTTTGCTGCTCGGGGTGCACATTGCCTCTATAACAGGCTTGCTGCAAAACAAATGCTGAATGCTATTTTCGCTTTTCCCCTTTTTTCAATAATGCAAAAATCCTTTTTGAGTTTCTTTGCATTATGGAAAACAAGTACTGATGTAGGTCTGTCTGTCATAAAAGCAAAGTAGCATAAAGCAAACTTTTGAAAAACACAGGAGACCTGAATATGCCTTTCCCAGACAGATATCTTCAGTGGCACACTGAAGCTGGGAGTGGTGCAAAGGTTAGCCTCAGCAGGGAGGAGGATTTTATCATGGACATTGTTTAGATTTACCAGTGCACGATAGTAACAACAGCAGGTTGACTTTTCAATTTTACTGTTGCTTTTAAATTCTCTAGCACCTCTTATTGCCTGCAGGAGGATGGATGCTTCCAGTGTCCCACTGCCTTTGGTAAAGGGTTGGATGTCTCCATTTGTTTAACCGGGGACCTTAAAGATAGGACATGTCTCTTTATTTAGCAACCATGGTCTCCCAAATCCCTAACAATTCTAGGTTCTTTTGTTCCACTTTCTTCTGTGTGCATAATAGAAAGAATGTAAACTGAGACTCAAGAGACCTGGGAGTTATAACTCTGCCTTTGCCACATAATCACAGTGTTAAATGAGATAAGTATATGGAACTGAGCCCACACTCTCCTTTGAAATTTAAATGAAATTGCTCAAGCTTGCTAACCCACAATTTTGTGATTTTCGCGAATTCCTAGGGATTGAGTTCTTCATAATTACATCTGGCTCTGAGTTGCTGCTTCTCTTCACTTCCTTATTCCAATCTCTTCTTTACTCCAAAATTAATCTCTTTACTAACTTCTTTTGGACTCAGGTATGGAATGCAACACTTTTTCCTAGATTTCACCAAATCCACTCATCTAATGCAATTATAATGTATAGAAGACTCTTTTAAGAGTTTGGATCATGGAAGTTTGTAGCTTAATAGTTTCACAATTACAGCTGTATGTGAGACCTCTCTATTCTCAAGCTTTCCAGGGGTCCCCGACCACAGATTTGTTCAGTAGCAGCTCTTTTTTTTTCATCAAATACCAGCTTAAAACTTGTTTCCCGATTCTTCTTTATTTTTCAGACTCTCCTCCTAGAAAGCCTATCTTTTATCTCCAAGGATTTATTTATGGTTTTTTTTTTAAACAGAAGTGCATCTACTCTGGATCTTAAACTTTAGCCCAGAAAAATAGGCAGAAACTAGACATTCTATTCTTTCTTTTCTCTGTCTCCTATGACACTCTGAAATAAAAAGGATGGAGATATTTTTCCCCATTGGTACGCTTTGTGTCATCCCTCAGAAGCAAAAAGCTACAGCAATGAACTTTTTAAAATATATAAATGCTTCTCCCTACAATGTATATAAAAATAGCACATAAAAGGCATTTAATTAATTTTTGTTTTTATTCTTTGTTTAATAACTATTGGTCAAATGGCTTCATCTCCCTTGGTCTTGCTACCCATTTTGGCAACATTCAACATTTTTTGAGCCCACATTATGTACCAGGAAAAAAAAAAAGATAAAATATTAAATAAGCCTCATCACTCAAGCTATTTATTTCTCACTATAATACATACTGACTGGGCTTTCTATACACAGATAAATATGACTCTGTGTCTCTGTGTGTGTTTTCTAGAATGTTCTCTCATACTATTTCTGCTTGCTCAAATCCTCTCCCTCATCAAGACTTAAGTGTTATGTTACCTACTTCATAAAAAAATCTTTGATTTTCCATTTTGCTGTTTTGTTTCTGAACGTCCATAACACTTTGTGTTTCTTTTATGTATTTCCATGTTCAGTCATTTTCCCCAAGTCTCTAAATGTCTTACACCTCCTTATCAAGTAACGGCCAATTGCCGAGATTCTCCCCATTTGCTTTCCCTTTGCATCCCTCACAGCGCCTGCTATAACGCCTGCCCCTTGTAGACACCACATATTTGTAGAAATGATTCATTTCAGGAGACACTGACATTTTATCATCTGATTCCTCACTTGGAATTTAAGAATCTTCTTTGACTTTGTACCGACTACTTACTGCATCATTTGAACCAAATTTCTTATTTCTTTTTGCATAGTATATTTAAAATTCTACTCTTCCCCTCTTTTATCAATAAGAGCAAATATTTAGTCACTCTCTGTGCTACCTGAGAAACCTTAAAAATATTTTCTGAAAATTCATACTAGATTCTGTAACCAAAATGATTTTCTTCCTGCTCTGGTAAAAACCTTAGCCACCTCCTTGAAACAATTCATTGCTTCCTCCTCAATGAAAGAAAAGAAATTCTTCACCTTAGCTCCCTAGTCATTAATCTTAGCTACAGAATTAAATACTGTTATTTATTCTTATTAAAATAGATATCACCCACACAGTAAGATATCTGTTTTGCTAATTACTTTTTAGATTTATTTTTGTCTCTTTTATGTTTTGCTTTCTAAGCAGAGGGAAAAGAAAAGGAAAGAATATATAACTTTGAGCTTTAAGATTATAATAGAGATATGCAATACTGTAACCATTACTTTTAAAAATTAACAGAAAGGCTAACAGTGTGCACTGGATTATTACAGTTTTCCTATGTTTAGAGAATGTTAAATAGTTGCAGAATTATCATGACCATATTTTAGGATTTGTATATATAAATATGTATATGGTAATTGTTCAAAAATATGTACTAATTCATGGCATTTCTGAAGAAGTCATTGATAAAATGGCATCAGTATAAATCTGATTAAAAATAAGAGGCTATGTAACTTCTCCAAAAATATTTTGTGGTGAATAACCCCAAATTCCCTGGGTACTTTGAAGCCACTGAAATACTATCCCCTTAACTCGGGAGCAGCATTGGGGGTGGGAGGTGTTCACAAAAACAAGAAGATAACCTGAAATAATGTTTATATCAATCAGTTTAGGTGGTTTTATATTAAACCAGATGAAAAAGTACTATACTCCCTAACATCCAATTAGAATCTCCCAGAAACTTTTAAAATTATTGCTTTTTCCCAGGGAAAAAGAATCTCCTATATTTTCCTGATACTGGAAATAAAGCAGTAATATAGCCTAGATTATACAGGACCATATCTATTTTAAAATGCTTGTTCCACAGCTAGATCATGTATCAAAATACATGCCCCAAACCTAACTTTGCAAAAAAAAAATGGAACCCTAGAAATTTCAGAATCATTCTTTTATTCTGGTGTTTTAAATTTAAGTTTTTCCTTACAAGCAGCTCTCTTTTCTCTGGTAACTAAATGCTGTGTTAGTTCTAGAAAAAATGTGGGATTGGCTGACTGAAATAAAACTTTACCTCCAGTCACTGAAAAGACCAGAATTGATCCTGTAGCCTATAGGCCAATCCATCAGCTGGTGAATGATCACATTCTGTCTCTGTGAGAAGAATAAACAGACACAGAGACACTAGTACAAAAGTTTGGGTACATGAAATGAAGATCCATTTAGGGTCAGATTCGACCACACGTACAATGATGAGAAGCAGACAAAGCTGGTCTCTGCTCTTGGCTTGAGGAACAGAACAGACGTCACAAAAGAAAGTCCTCCTCCCAAAGGTCCCAGGGTTCTCAAAGGTCGTCTCGCATGGGGACAGGCTTAGATTTGCTACTTTATTCTTCAATATAGCCTTCTATTTAAGCTACACTAAAGGGGGTCCTTCTAACTAAAGCACCTTGACTAAAACACTAGTGTTTGGGCTGTAAGTTGGGGGAAACACATTGGGCAATTGAAGCAGATTTCTGGATCATTCCAATTAAAATATATTTTAAGGAGAGATACTCCATGGAAGACAAATTCTTTTTTTCCTTAACGATATTGCTTTCCTTCCTTATCTACCGTAACAAACTCTTTAAACAGAACTTTCCTTAAACATCGTTCCCTCATCAAAATTGGAAAGATCATTCAAATTACTCTTTTAACCAAAGAGTGCAGGAAACAGCTTAATTGTATCCTCTTGTCCTATATTTCAGTAAACTACCTGTGTGGCTATGGGCAAGTCACTTTCTCACAGCCATCAAGGGATTCAAGGCTCGGTTCCTCCACCTAAAAACAAAGAGGTTAATTTAGATGCCACCAAAGATTTCTTCAAGCGTAAAATATATTGCAGTTCTAAATTCATAGGAAGTGGTGCCCAAGAAAAATTAAAAATAGCCACAATTAGGGTTCTTCAAGTTTTCAATTAACTTGCTCAGCTGTGAGCATTGTGATAAAATTGCAATGTAATTGTGATTAATGTTGTAATCATTATGATCATTTTTATCATAACAAATCAGAGGGAGATAGCCCACAGCAACAAAGGCAACAATACAGTACAGATTGCTGCTAATATGAACAATGCCTTTCAATTACATAGAGTTTTACAGCTTAAGAAAACATTTTACATACATTATCTCATTTGATCTCACACCTACTCTATGAAATGTGCCTTGATAAAACAGGCTCACAGAAATTTGAAGGTGGAATCATGGAAGCTCACAGAAAGACAATTTTCAAATTGGGGGAGAATTAATATGATTTATAAGGCAGATAAAACAGTAATTCCCAATATTTCGTGTGGGTACATATGCCAAAGTTCACTTTAGAATCTGAAGAGAGCCATGAATCTTTTACCCAAAACATGTACACTCCTACAACTATTGACACAAAGTCTATGAAGACTTCATCATTTATCTCTGATTCTAGGTCAGAATGCTGTGCATTTTGGGAACTCATTAAAAGGAAAAGTAAAATAAAATTTTCTCTGATGTCTACAAAGTTAGGTAGAAGAAAGGATATTTAATGTTTACTGAGTGATGTCTACGTGTGAAATACTTTACATTCTTATCTTATTTAATTTTAAGAGTAGCCCTAGAAAGTAGAAATTATCTTCAATTTATAGTTAAGGTCCGGAGAGATCTAGTCACTTGTTATATAATTGGAAAGCAATAGGAGGAATTTACAGCTAAGTGTCTATGATCTGTGCAAAGGATAAATTTAAACTTTAAAAAATCTTAACTTTGAAAGACTTTAAAATGAAGAGTTTCTGTTCTGTAGAAAGGATGTGTTCTTTCTACTACATCATACTGGTTAACATGTTAATACATTGTTCAGGAAAAGAAAACCACTTTTGCTTGACTGCCTTTGTAGTCACTGGGCTTAAGAATTTAGATAGCCATCTTTGCATAACTCTGTCCTTAGAGTTTTTAACAAAAGGTGAGGAGAGGTAATGTAGTGCATGAAGAGGTGATGATGTTGTGTTAGGTTTGAGAAATTACTTATTTTGTGAAGATACATTTAAGGTAAGGAGAGCAGATTAGAGATACAGGAAGACTAGGGTAAGCACTCAGTCAATCAGGAAAGATGCTTCATCTGTGACACAAGAAACAAGAAAAAGACATAAGCATGTGCATCAGAGTGAAATCTGGGACTGCCATGGAGGATGGAGGATAGGGTACAGTCATAGCTGTCACCTGCCTTCAGGTATATATGTATCACTTCAGGACTGGAGCGCTCCACTGCCACATTTGGAAGGATCACTTCCTGGTTATCTTTGGAGATATATCCTTATCATGGTCACATGTTATCAAGAGTGTGATCCTTGGGCACAACATTACCATGCTTTTATTGGGCCAATCCTGTAATCCTTACCTCAGCCCTTTTAGTGGACCCCAAAGAATCATTTTTAATACCCTTCAGGGGTCATCAGTAATAGCCCATTAGTGAAAATGAAGCACTTTGGCTCTCTGGGCCCTAGTTTCCCTTCAGCTCACCTGACTGCCAAAGAATGGAATCAGCACCCTATAGCAACTTCCAACAGAAGGCACCTCCAGTTCAAAGCCCACAGGCACTTCTCTGGGAATTTAATGCTGCCACCACTAGATAGAGATGGTCATTTATCCAGAGATTAAGCTCCTAGAGATCTCAGTTCTCTCTTTTTCTTTTTGTTTGTAGGTAATATGCTTCCCTCACAATCTCCATGACAATGCCACATGATTCTCCAACTTGGACAAGTGTCAGAATCATCTGGAAAGCTTTTACATATATTGACTCCAGGACTCCATTCTTACAGCTTCCAATATGGTAAGTCTGAGGAGCAATCCAGAAATCTACCTATTTATCCCTGCATCCATCTCTTCCTCCATCTGTCCACCTCCCTTGGTAATGCTAACAATCAGTTTGGAGTATTTCTGTACTATAGAACACGCAAGAGCAGGTACACAGTTCAGAGGTTTTACTTGGAATCTCACCCAGAAACAGATACTCAAAAAATAATTCAGAGTCTGTAATATGTTATAATACATTTTAGGATGCATAACAATTTTTATTACGGCAGCTTAGAATGAAAACAACATGATTTTGGATAAGATGTATCCAAAATAACACAGTCTTGTTATTCAAGTTTGGCACCAGCTGCACCTGCCAAAAAGGCACTTCTACTTTCTCTTCTAGTTAACAGACCCGCCACGATGCTTGAGTCTTCTTTCCCCAGCCCCAGGCTGAACTTTCCCTCTTGGTGTCACGGCATCCAGAGAACAAGGTGCTCATCTCTTTGAAGCTCTGATTTATCCCTTGAGCTTCGTGTCTAAATTGCCCTCCTCAAAGTCACTTGAACTGTGACTCAATCAGATCTCTGCTTTAATCACAATCTCAGTGAGTGCATCCCAGACTTACCTCTCTATTCTTAATTATCCTTTCCAATAATCACTTTAAGCTCATTCACATCCTTTTATAGCTCCTATTTTCCTAGGTGCTGCTGTCCTAGTTTTTCCTTTCAGTTATGCTGCATCAAGATCCTGATTTCGTCTGGCATTATCAGAGTTACTCCTGTACATGTTTATTTGATAACATGAAACCTGTAAAACAGGGACAGTCCAACTTGATTTGCAAGAAGGAGTAGTTTCTACAAGTCTATAAAGTGCAAACAAATTACTGTGCTTCTTAATTTAAGAACAGTTATGTGGCAAACAGCACCACAGGACTTAGAAAACTCCAAATGGAAACTAAAGCATGAGAATTCAAGAACTTGCCATTTTAAGTTCTTGAGGATGCAGGAGATAAGGGAAAAGAATAGTGGAAGTCAAAGTAGGAAAAGAATAAAATGAAGAAAGTAAAATTTTCATAATAAAAAGAACAAGTAATAGCAGAATGCTGAAGATGCAGGCAGTGACTGCGTATCGCAGTTAATTCAGTTTAGTTATCCCAGTTTATTTTTATAAGATTTTGTCCATTTTGGAGTCATGTGGATTACCCCATGGCGTGTCCTCATTTCCTTTGTGAGACTCAAATCTGCTATTTCCTGATCTCACTAACACATTTTCTTTAAATTGCCTTGCAATTCCCAGTGATTTTAACTTCAATTTAATGCTAGCAATAATTGACTTCTGGTTAATTCTGAGCTTCATTTACAGGAACGAGATCGATATTGTGCGCTGTCGTGTCTAAGAGCTGCCGGACCGTGCTCAGAGGGAACCAGACCGAGCATTTTCCAGACAGAAATCGTGGGGTCTATTGAACATAGTGAAGCAAAAGTCACAAAATAGAAGCTAGAAGTAAGTTCAGCCCTGTAGAGTTTGAGGCAAAGTTCACAGAAGCAGCGTTTCTGACTGAAAAAAAAAGTCCGTAATAGAATTTCTTACATTTTTGTCTATTAAATAATCATAACTCATGCGGAAGGTTTTTTTTCACAGTGATTCAGAACAGTGTGTAGATTGCTTTCTCAGATTTTATTATTTTGTTATTATTTTGAAAAATAAATAATATTTTGTATTAAAACTTAAAAGTAAACAACATTCTGTATTATATAGCATTCTAAATAATTGTGTTTTATTCATTGTGTTTCCATACACACTCATTGTTTTACCTTCATATCAGGAGGAGGTAGATAGATTTGATCAATCGTGTTTTATCGTGAGAAGCCAACATTTAGAATAGTCGAAGGTCTTGCCACAAGTCATCCAACAGAGGATGGGTGGAGACGAGATTAGGAATCAGATCTCATTATTCTGAGTTCCCGGATAGTGTCATTTTCTACTCTGCTATCCCCAATTAATTTACAGCCATGGTTAAGGTCTGTTCTTAGATAAAAAGTGTCCCAGGACACAGGATAAAGGCATGTAAGCAGTATACATATAAAATATATGATATATGATATGATGTCTTGATATATGAGAATTTATTAAAGTTGACAGACAGTAGAGCTATGGTAAAGAATAAAAATGGTAGCGCCAAATCTGTAATCCTATGCTTCCATTTCCTCATCTGCAAAACATAAATAATATTAGTACTTACCAAACAGAGTCACCATAAGGATTAAATGAGTTAATACACACAAAACACATAAAAAAGCACATGCAATGAAATGGCATTTGGCTTAAAAATGATGTTGGTATAATCATAAAATATGTCAATTTACATTTAACTTTACAATTTTAAATGTGAAATAGTTCAAACATGCACAAAAGCACAGAAAATAATATAATGGATATCTATATGTTGAAAACTCAGATTTATCAAATGTTAGCATTTTGCCATATTTCTTCCAGATCACTCTTTTAAAATAGTAAAATATTAGCTGTGACTTCACCTTCTATTCCTTCTCCCTCTTTTTCTAGAGGTAACCACTACTCTGAGGGTGTGGATCAGTTTCAAGTATGTATCTTTTTCGTATGTATACTATCATTTATATATTTTTAATTTACATAAACATTATCACACAAAAGGTAAAATATCCTTTTATCACTCAACCCATATAGATATATAGCTCTAGCTACATGAGTCTCTGGTTGATTCATTTTAATTACTAAGTAGCATTCTACCTTATCAATTAAAACTACACTTTTTCATTCCCTTATTAAGAGGTGATTGGGTGGGTTGTTTTCATTTTTCTTCCATTACAAAAATACTACAAAGATCCTTCTGCACACTGGGAGGACTTTTCTAGAATAGATACCTAGATATCCACGACTCTAGCTATTAAGTATACTCCATGGGCATCTTCAGCTCTACTAGGCTCTAACAAACTGCTTTCCAAAGTTTTGGTAACAAGTCAGTCTCCTACCAATGAGACTATTTTTATTTTTCCACACCCTTACCATATTATTAGACTCTTAAATTTTACCAACTGCAACTGTATGAAATGGTATCCAATTGTTTCTAATTTACGCTGCCCTGATTATTAGAGGAAGCAAACATCTTTGGAAAGTTCTCTTATTGGTATGTTTTACATCTTTTGTTTGTTGTGTTGAAGTTGTGCGTTGGGGTAAAGGCACAAGAAAGCACCAGTAAGTTGCAAAAATAAGTGGTCCCTCCCTACCTAGCTATCTACCTAGTTATAGCCTGGACTCACAGTAGTTGCAACCACCTCAACAATAGCATTTATAAACAGAAAAATAATCTGTGATCGCCTTCTGTGACTCTGTTGAGTTCGTATTACAGCATCCACTCTCATAATTCTCATGCACTTATCCTGCTCTTAAAATAACTGGCAACCGCAGAGAAAAACAAAATCATAAAATAAGAATAACTTGAAATAATGTGATATATATTTCTCTCAAAATTGAGATGAATGAGTAAACTCCCATATGCCTAACTGGGATCAAATGTCCCTTTGAATATTTAAGTGAGTTATGACTCTGAAAAATTCAATTAATGAGCAACAACTAAAGTACAAAGAAAGGCCAGCATGGACAAAGTCTGTCAGCTACTTCAGAGACAGGAAGACTAACATGACTAAGAAATAGCTTCTTATTTTTAATTAAAGTACCATCAATCATATAAGATTTTACTGTGGGTCATCTTTCTAGAACAAATCCTCCACTATGTCTCGTGAAAAATTGAAAATGAAAAAATCTTCATTTCTCTATTCACTGTAATTACATTTGGTATTAATTACCATAGACTTTGTGGATACCTTGGGTGGGATGTTTCAAACAAGCACAATTACTATGACAGCTTTGCATTTTATGACATTTCGTATTTTTCCCTGATTTATATGCTTTTAGGTTATCCATTAACATGCTTTGTTGCATTTCATATAAAATGAAATGGGATCAATGTGCATCTTAAACTCATTATGCTGATATTACAGATGCAAATTGCCTGCTACCTACAGAGTAGTTAAATATCATCCTGCAGTTTCCTGTTACTTATGAACAATTTAGAAATAACATCTGCAATTTTAAATATGTTTCCTTTGTCTACTCAACCCTGCAGCGCTCCCAAATACAAGACATATCTTGGAGAAAGATTTGCAAAGTCAAACAGACTATGATCCCATAGCTTATCAGGAGTTATTGACAATTGACAGCTTTTATTGAGTTAAAAACAAACATGCATAGTCACTCGTTTTCCAGTTGAAATACTAGAAAATTATGAATCACTTTATTGTGCATCTAGCATTCCCATCTGTCTGTTGAAGGGTCAACACAAACACTTTGCTGTCCACAGACAGGAGCCGCACTTTTGGAGAAGTGGCGTTCAGTCTTTAGAGCGTCTCCTGACAAAGCGGCAAACACTATCTTTGGGATGCCAAAGCCATGCTTTGTAAAGCTTCTCCCACCAGCAGCATCACAAAATGGTGCCAATCAGGAAATGAATACCCAGTTTGGCCTCAGTGTGTGACAGCATTTCCAGGACAACATAGGCTTCAAAAGTGGAATTAGAGGACCTATTCCTGCTTGAAAATGTCATGGCGGATGTCTGAACAAGTAGTATGAGGGACATACTCTTTCTAGTCTTAATCATCAGAGAAAAAGTTTGATCTCTTTGCATCTCTTGGCCTCACTCTTTCCAAAGACTAGACTCAGAGTTCAATTATGATTTCTTTTCTCCTCTGTAGGCTTGAGACTTAATTTGGTTTCTCAGTGAAAGAGAATTTAAAGCTGCTTTGATTTTTGTTTTTTTCATCTCTGCTCCCTTATTTCTTCTGTACACATCCACCACTTGCCTATTTTTGCAAACTCCTTCCTGGATCTCATCTCCTGACTGTGTGTGAACTTGTGAACTTTCCAAAGCAGCAATTAGCTAATCTGATAAGCCTATCCATGCCTTTGTTCCAATGGAAGGAGAGCAAAGAAGATACTTACTCATGACCGTATTTCAAGGCTCCTTTGTGTATTTCTTTCCAGTTGTCCAAATAGCTAACTTTAATTGGAAATTTCAGGCTAGAAGGAAGAAAAAGACAGTGACAGAGTGGTTTGAAAATTCAAGAGAAGGTGATATTTTTAGATAGATTGGGCCTCAAACACAGTATATGAGATCCTTTTATGTCTTTAACTGCAGTGTATGTAACAGTGGTCCCACATAGAATGACAATTCAGACTGCATTATCCATTTATTTCATCATGATGAAAATTTTTAATTTAAATTTACAAAGTGAAATACTAATACATTGTATTAGTTTCCCAGGGATCCTGACAAAACATCCCAGACTGGGTGACTTTAACAATAGAAATGTATTTTCTCACAGTTCTGGAGGCTAAAGTCCGAGATCAAGGTGCCAGCAGGTTTGGTTTCTTCTGAGGGGTCCCTCTCCTTCGCTTGCATATGGCCACCTTCTCAGTGTCCTCATGTGGCCTTTCCTCTGTGTTTGAATTTCTGGTGTCTCTTTGTGTCCAAATTTCATCGTTTTATAAGGATACCAGTCAGATTGGCCTAGGACCCATTCTAAAGGCCCAATTTTAACTCAGAAACCGCTTTAAGTGTCCTATCTCCAAATACAATCACATTGTGAGATACTGGAGGTTAGAGTTTCAGTATACAAATTCAATATACAAATTTCAATATATACAATTCAGCCCACAAGAGACCTGAATATTTTTATGCTTAAGCTCAAAATGTTCTAAGAGCCATTTTGAAAAAACGGAGTGTGTGCATAGCATCATAAGACAGTTCTGAATTCTGGTCATTCTTGCCTGAAGAGTACAGTCAGTCCAGCTGATAATGAGAAGTGCTTGGTCTAAGTACTGTCACCCCTCTGTCTCACCAGTCTGACTGACAGTAGTAGCTGATTAAAGCATTCTCAGTCCAGAGATGATTCCTGAGTCCTCTCACCATAACTTTCTAGGCTATTGTTAATAATCAGTAAGAGTTGGTACGTAAAAAGAAATTCATTTCCCTCCTCAATTCATACCTGAAGCTGTATGATATAAAATAAAAAAAAATAATAATATAGACGTATTTTCGTTAATAGATTGGTATTTTCCTTCATATTTAGACACTATTCTATTAACACAACCTATGATTACAATTGCTTGGTGTTTTCCAAAGATGGCACAATAGGCATTTCATACGGAACAAGTCTTTCTTTCTTCCACACTATCTACTACTAAATGTATGCAATGTCCCCAATCATTGTGACAACCCAAATGTCCCTTCACATATCTAAATATTCCCTGAGGTAGATTCTGCTACCAGTTTTAAAACGCAGAGTGAAGCAGGCACATAACCTTAATGGAATAACATCATCTAAAATCCTTTAGTATTTTTTCAGCAATAGTGCCTCTCAATTTGCTATGCTTATTTACAGGGTCTTGGTGTGCCTGTTGAATTTCATCTTGTTGATGTGCCCATGTGTACCACAATTTGAAGTTTACCCCTTGGTCTTGTATTTTTATTTCCAAGAACTTAAAAATATATACTGGCAAGGACATGTAGATGAATATAAATAGATGTTTGTAAAA
Source organism: Camelus dromedarius (assembly GCF_036321535.1). Taxonomy (NCBI): domain Eukaryota; kingdom Metazoa; phylum Chordata; class Mammalia; order Artiodactyla; family Camelidae; genus Camelus; species Camelus dromedarius. The sequence continues at coordinate 73,815,573 of NC_087437.1, read as the reverse complement.
GCATTCTCTATATTGACAAGATATGTCAAACTACTAAATATTAGTAGGAGGAGATTGTCAATTAAATTATGGTATATCTACCTAATGGAACATTATGTAGCCATCAACATGATGAGTGAGATAAAAATTTATTAACATGGAAAGATAACAATAACTAAGAAAACAATAAAATAAAAATGATATTTAATATCATCTTATATTACAAAGTTTGTGTGTACATAAGTATGTATAAAATTTAAGAATATATCAAGTTTTATAATTGATAGTTTCAAAATACTAGAGTAAATTTCAGTTAATATATATTTAAACTTAATATATGTGTGTGTATAACACCTAGCATACAACTTTTTTATGTGGCTCTAATCTTTTGGCAATGAATGTGTATTACTTTTATAGTTATAAATTTTTTTTCAAAATTTACCTTATCCCATTTAATCCAAAATTTCTCCCTAAGATCTATGTATAGAAAGTCTCCAAATTTTTACTTGAATTTTGGGCAAAAAGACTCAACTACACAGGACTAAGGAGGAGCTTCATCTAAGCCTCTAGAGACATTCATTTATTAATTATTATTATTAATTATTTTTAATTATTCATTATTAATTTATTAAAATCCTTCTGATAAAGTTAATCTGAACTTTGGTCCACAGGCATATCAAAAGAAATTTTGTGTCAAAATTTCCGAAATGGATATTAACTGTATTGTTTTTATTCATTTGGAGTCGTAATTAGGAAATGTCAAAGAAGAAGGAGGAGGAGGAGGAGGGAAGAAAGGAGGGAAAGAAGAAAGGAAAGGAGAAAGGGAGGGAGAAAGAAAGAAACACAAAGAGAAAGACAGAAAAATTTATTTGATTTTTAAACCCAAGCTGATCCTAATAACCTTCATGACCTGCTCAAGAATCTTTTTGTGCCCTCTAATATGCCTCTCAATAGCATCATGCTCTTTTTTACCTTCAGACCTTGCCCTATGTCATCTTTTCCTTCTGAAAAGCTCTCTCTGTCCCCTTCCCCCAATTTGTCCTGCCTCCCTCTCCCCACCCCATCCCCACTCTCCTCTCTTAATATCTTAGTGAGTCTTCTCATAAGAGATTAAAATCTTCCTCCTGCTTCAGGCTCTTTTGAATTCCACTTTGTATTATTTGTATTAATTGCTATTTCCATGTATGTAATCACCACTGGATTATAAACTCTTTAAAGTTATGAAGTTTCCTGTTTATTTCTGTATCCTCAACACCTAATACCATGTCGGGCACATCTGAGTTCAATAAATGATTACTTAATGACTGAATTAAGAATTAATCAATCAGTATATTACTCATGGTAGACATCAAAGTCACTAGCAGTCTGGGGTTTATGGAACCTTTCAACTTCCCGTTTTTGTATACTAAAATCACATCTGCTTGTTTGCAAACTTCTGGAACCTTGTTCATCTTCTAAGAACCCTTCCAATCCAGTGGAGCCTGCAGCCTTGAATTTACTTAAAGAACCCAAAGGCTCTTCCATTTTTTCTGGCCTCAGTTCCATTTTACCAGTGTTTCTTCATGTTTTTTATTCTGTAGAAAATCTAACTTGAAATTCATGTTTAATCATGAAAATCATGAAAATCATTGCTGTAATTTAAATATGAAATGAATCTTTGATTTTGATTTTTTAAAAGCAAAGTGATTTAGAATTAATAAACACAAATACTTTGAAAATTAGCATTTTGGAAAACAAAAGCAATTTGGCAAAGAAATCTATGAACTAACCCCCGGTAAATGTTGACCAGAAGTACTTAAATGATAATAGTTATAATCAGAATCTTGAAAGTAACCAAGTCTGGCCTCTCTTCTCACGTTTAAAAGCTCTCAACTGTAAAATTCATTACAGACTGTGAAATTACAATTGTTTTCTAGCAGGAGTGAGCATTAATAGTGCTTATGACCAATTCCTAATTTAAATGGAATTTTAAAGATCTACCTCTGATTCATGGTATACAAAGAAAAACAGGCACACCAAACTGAAGTTGTGTTATACACATTTTTCTGGCTCACAAACACTAGATTTTCTCGAATAATTTATTTAATATGCCAACATTGAATAAGTATCAACCATTTTATTGCCCAGAGGTTGTAAAAGGGCTTGTTTGACACTAGCTCTCTTTGCCCTTACAATTCCAAAGACTTTTTCAAACGAGATAATCCGCATAAAGAGATGCTGGAAAGGAGCATGTGGTGCAGAGGCGAGTACAAGGTCATACTAATCACTCTGGAAAAAGGTAGAAAGAGCAAAAGGGAAAAAAAGATGACAAAAATTTTAGAAACAGTCTTTTAATATAGACAAAAATAATTCATTTCCAAAGGCATGTTATTTACCACTCTGACTAGTTGGGAAGATCAAATCCCTAAATTCTGGTCCATAAATCATGGTATATACATTTTTGTAATTTACCCATATAGTTCAGTTTGTTCTGAAACACAGATGTGTAAAATCCCCTCAGAACAGACCTGAAGAGTGAATACTTTCTTCTGTGGAACATGAAAAGAATTCCAGAGAGGTTTCTGTGACCTGGAGAGCTACAAGTCTCTCTTTCACTCCCGCACTGGCAAGCTCATAGGGTCCATAACAAAGAAAAATATTCTAAAAGCAACCAAAAATATGAATTTAACAGGATCACAATGGGATCATTTTTTAGTTCTTTGAAAAATTTTTAAATAAAAGAATAATTAGTCGAGGTTATGACTATAATTTTCAATTTAAAACTTTTCTCTATTTTTATAACTTTTCACAATCTGCAGGCAGTATGTTTGCAATTGCAAAGAAAAAATGTTTCGCTATGGTTGTTGAGGGTGAGGTGGTGCAGTTAGGCTGGAGTGCAAAAGAGTAAATGTAGATTATTGAAAATATTTGCAATAAATCACACTAAAGATTGTTTTAAAATAGAGTCACAAGGAGATTAGGGAAGGGAAAATGTCATTTGGTCAGAAAAGAAGTGACTTTTAAGAAGCAAATTACTGGTAAGGATAATTGATTACTTCTATCTATGGCAAAGGGTAAAGAGTGGGGTTCGTCATGAATAATTCCGGGAACGTTTTTAATCTAACATCTTCTAAATGATCTGAAGTAGGAGTGCAGAGTGAAATCTTGCAGTTTGGGAGCACAAGGCTCTTACGGAGTGTGAAGTGGCAAGTGAATGAAGATAACTGAGGTAATTTCCTCAGTCTGTGCGCATAGACAGAACAGCAGACAGAGCGCTTTGAAGGTGGAGATTGTGTAGCTTCATTCATTTCTGAATCTCTAGCCCCTATCAGAGTATGGACCCCAATATTTTTGTGTGGAAAGGGGAAGACAAATTTGTAAGATGGACAATTTAAAAGTTAAGAAGTCAAGAACGAATCTAAGACTCATGTACAAACTGAAGAACGGTCAGCTGTTATTCACAATCTTGCTAAGGGAAGTGGGAATGGATGACAGAAGTCAGCTCAATGTGCCCCGGGGACCAAGAAAGCAACAAAATCAATTCAGTTCGATTCAGCAAACATTACGGAACCCATAAAAAGACGCAGGCACAGATAGACATGAGGCAAAAGGAGGCAAAGAGGACTGGATTAAATCATTCCACTCCCACTTGCACATAACTGAACTCATTACAACTCTAATTTTCGTTAGCTCTTGGTACTTAGTATATGCTGTGATAAATCCCTATACTTGTATAGTAAAGCGACTTTAGCCAAGACAATGACCTAAATATGTGTTGCTACAGAGACATTAGAACAAGTGATAGAGTTGAAAGACTGTTTCCAAGAATGAAGCCCTGGAGGATTTGAGTGGTGCCAGCTGAAGCGACAGCAGGGGAGAAGGCTACTGCTTCTCCGTCAGTGAGCATTTGGCTTGTATTATTAAGTCTCTGTCATGTACCCAGTACTGAGGACATGAAAGTAGAAGCACTAAAGGATTATCAAAAATTCGTCTAATTAAAAAACGTGCCAGAACTTTCTGTATAACAAATGTCTAATCCAATCCACGTCAGTCACCTATGATAAGGAGGGAAAGGATAAAAGGAAAGGAGAGGCTCCAAATGGAAGAGAAGCTGTGGAACATCTGATGATGCTTCTAATGCAGAGAATATTTTTATAATTTTCTGTGGAAACTGCCTTCTGTGGTGGTAGATATTGTTTGAGTATTATCAGCCAGGGCAGGCTCTCTTCACTTGAGGAGGTACATTTATTATTTAAACATTTAATGGAAAAATTCAAACATAAACAGAAGAGGAGAGAATAGTATAATAAATCACCATGTACCTATCAGTCAGCTGTAACAATTATAAACCCATAGCCAATCGTGCTTCGTATGCTGTTGACCCATCTCTTCAACCTTATTTTGAATACAATTCTAGGCATCATATCATTTCATTTCTAATTTTTTATAGTTTTTTGAATCACTAAAAGATAAGGACTATTTTAAAAGATATAACCACAGTACCATTTTAGTAATGTAAATAGTATAACAATTCTTTAATATCATTAACTGTTTACTCAGTGTTCAAATTACCTATATTGTTTCATTTTTTATAGCTTGTTTATTCAAATCAAGATTCCAAAAGATCTATACATTGGAAATAGTTCATATGTTTCCTAAGATTTTTTAAAAGTTCTTTGTTTTATAGTTTCTATCACCATCACCTTTTATTTTTTCATTGCAAATTATTTTTGGAAAAATTCGGACTTTTTTTGTCCTGAGACTTTTTCAGGTTGGATGTTGTAGATTGTATTCCTATGGCAACATTTAACACTTTTTTTTCTGTCCCTTTGATTTCCTGTAAATTGATAATTAGTTTTAGGGGCTTTAGCAGATTTAGGTTCAACTTTTAGAAAGAAAAGTATTTGAGGATATATTTATTTTAAAGAAATACCCAAAGGTCTTTCAGAGTCCAATGCAATCAGAAAGATGGGTGTTCACTTCATAACATTTTAAGGGTGTATTTTAGAAGAAATGTAATGCGAAGATAAAAAGATTTATTTGTTTATATTCACTTTACTCAAAATGGCTCTACAGGCAATTCCAAGAACTGCAAAAACTTCTTTTTAAGCAATAGTGATAATATTGAAATAAACAGAAAATGGTCCCAGGGCAACGCTAACTTTTTGTGAAGTATGCAGCTCCCTGTATGTCTGAGAAATTAGTTCTTATTGCTTTTGCTTTAATATGTTTTGTGACTCTGACTCTAGAGCTCAAAGCCTTGTTGGCAACACACATTAAATACAATAAAACAAAGAATACAAACTAATGCATGATAAATGACTGTAAAATGTGTTTGGAAGATAATTCTCACCAAAAAAAAAGAGAGTATTTTCTACATTTTGGAAATAAAAGATACTATACAAAGCTTGATGAGCCAAACTTGAAAAGGTATAGCCAATGGCAGGAAGAGATATTTAAGGTCAGAGTTATTCGATGATTCGAGAGAAAAAGAACGATTGAAAGGAAAAAAGCCACTAAAACTATTTGATTTCCAAAAATTCAAGGAATATACAAATATTTAGACAAGTTACACCTGCACTTGATTTTAGATTTCTGGAGGACAGACTGCAAACACGTGCAGTTGTGTTTTGTTGAATGTAGTGAAATCAACAGTAAATATGGTTGTATTGGCTAGGAATAAACAAATTAGTTGTGATTTTAATAATTTACAAAAATATTAGGAAATAGTAGGTTATACGGATAGAATACAGTCTTCTACATTAATAGAATCAAGAGTGTGCAGTGTGTTTATAGGGAGTTATCAGTGGACAAAGCTGATCAAAAAACATTCAACAAAACTTCTCATCCAAGAACATTTCTCTATTGAGATTTTTACTTAGGAATTTTCACATAACACATTCTGCACATAACAAGATATGCCTTAATGAGACATGCTGATCAACGGAATCCAAAATTTACTGTATGGCAAAATATCATATGATTGTACAATGAGACTCAGCGTGGTGAGATGTGATCCAGCAATGAGTTCACTGTAACTCGAAAATTGCTTAATGACCATTTTGTGTGGACAGAATACAAAGCATGTTTGTGCCACCCCATCTCCCTTTCTCATTATGGGTCTCATTATGGGTCTATGAGAAAAAGCTGGATTTTGTTCACAGATCATCACCTTAAATTGGACTGTGGAGCAGTAAGAACTCAGTATTAACCTACAGTAATCATGGCTTTTAAAACGTGTGTGTCTGTACTTGTGTGTGTATGTCTGTGTATTTACTTGAGACAAAACAGTGACTAATAAGTTTTGAGTACCTTAGGAATTTACCTAAACTTTTGTCTCAAAACATCTAAGTACCTCAGGGATCGGTCCTCTGAATCTTTTCTTTACCTTGGTCATCTTACTCAGTCTAGTAACTTTAAATCCCATTCATATGTCAAAGACTCTCAAATTTAGACTTCCGGCCCAGATTTTCCCTCAGAATGTAGTCTTATGTTTCCAACTGCCTCTTCAGCACCTTGGCTAAGGTGTCAAATGGGCATCTCAAATGCAACATGTCCCAAAATGCATTCCTGGTTTCCAGCCCCCCCGTTCCCCCAACAGTCATCTCCGCCTATTAAATGTGATGCCGTCTTTCCAGTTTCTCAGACAGGAGCAGGAGAATCAGCCTCGACTCTTCTTTTCCCCTCAGACTCCAAATCCAATCTCTCAGCAAATCCTGTTGGTCCTAGTTTCAAAATAAGTTTAGAACTGACTACTTCTTTCCATTTCCTGGGCCCTGGTTTGTAGCCACCCAGTTCCAAACCATTGTCATCTCTTTCCTGGATTAATGCAGGAGCCTTCTGGCTGGTCTCCCTGCTTCAAACTTTGGCCACCATCCCACCCACCTCGTTTCAGTCTGTCCTCAGCCCAGTAGCCAGAGAGAGCCTTTTAAGCCTAAGTCATGGCATCAAACTCTTCTGCTCAAACCACTTTTGATCTTACCCAGAGCAAAATCACCCTGGAGGAGTGAGAAAAACAAATGGGATCAGAGAGGAGGTGGAGTAGGGAGTAGGTTACAGGGGTCCTGAATCTTTCCTGGGAGTTTAGGATTTGACTGTGGGAGAAGGGGAAGCTCTGTGGTGTTCGGAGTAGATGGTACTTTGTATGTCAGATGGGGATAGCTACTCTCAGAAAACATACAGCAGGGAAACGGGGCAGAGGTAGTGCTGGCGGGAGGCACCAGCTGTAATAATACACTGAGTGGGTCAGAAATGCCCTTGAAACCCATGAGGAAGCAAGTTGTATGCAGACCTGGGGGGATTGTTCCAGGCAGGAAAAACAGCAAATATCCAGGCTCTGATTTACGGCTTACTTATTCAAATAAATTTTAAAAAGTGTAATGTTTCTTGAAACCAACCACAAATCATAATCTCCGGCCCCCTCAGAATGTATGTTTCATGAGATTTTGGGATTTTTAAATTTTCTTTTTCACTTGCATATCTCCAGATTCTAAAAAAAAAAAACTTCACGTGATATACATTTAATAACAACTTGTTGAATAAATGAATAGATAACTCTAAAGTAAGGTGTAATTACATACACTGATGTAAACTTGAAAATTATTTTCAGTGGCCTGATTCCATAATTAATAAAGTCCCAACATATTGCAGAATCCACTGGTTTTTACATGGCATGAGCTAAAAAGAACAGAGAATTCTGTGAGTGCATGTAAAAGAATCTTTTCCTGACCTCCACAGTCCCCCCAGTGTGGATAAGGCTCCCCTTCTCTGTGCGGTGGTTACACTCTCTGTTACACTTATCTTAACACGCCTTAGACTGAATATATTTGTCTCCATTACCACTGTTGAGGTTTTAGGGTTTAATAAATAATCCTTCCTTGCCCAAGAAAGACAGATAGACACGGGAATCAAACAGAGATTTTTAAATATCAGTTTTAGTAGTGACTTCTAAAAAAGAAAAAAAAAAAAACACTTAAATGAAGGATGTGGCTGAGGTATATGAGCAAATGGTGATGATAAAAATATACCACCGAGCTAGATGTATCTACTACTCACTCTACTACTCGTCACAGATGGACAACCAATTCCTTCTGCCTGCATGGAACGTGTCCCTTTTTCTACAGGACAGAGAGCAGATCTTGCTTCCTGCAGACAGAAAGACTCCAGTCTGAGTGGTTCCATGAGGGAGAAGCCAGGCATGGGCAGTACCCACTCCGAAACTCCGCTTCAGACAAACCAGCGAAACTCCTCTGGGAAGGAGTGGTAAAGGGGTAGAGAAAACACAAGATCGACAGTTCTTCTCTACTTGGAAACATGAAATGTAGGGGAAAGTTGACCCATCCAGTCTCCAACACCCAATGAACCATAAATCATGAATGTATGTCTGTGTATTCTTCATTTAATCCCCAGAGTTTAACACAAAAACTGGAGTACAGAAAATTAAAAAAAAAAAAAGACCCACAAATATTAGATAAACTAAATTGCTGAAATATCATATAAAGGATCTAATACTATCCCTCCTTCAAAAAAATAAATAAATAAATAAATAAACCAACCAAAATCATCCAGAGGAGGCAGAATAGATAAAATAACTGCTTACGCTTCTTGCTTGCTTTCTTACTGGGCCCAGTAAAAACTGCCAGAGCTTACTTTTATGTCTGGTTAAAAATTAATCACTACTATAGGATTTCTCATTCATGCAGAACAACCACACAGAGAACAATATCAATGATAAGTCTTCTGATCTGGCTAAGTGGGAGCCAAGGACTGATCAGAGGGTAAGGAACGGGCCTGATGTGATGGGCTATCAGGGTAATTCGACACAGCACAGATAAAAGGGATGTCCATCCAACTGAGGAGCCGTTCCAAAGAATCCAAGCAGAGATACAAGTCCAATTTCAAGGCAACAATTTAGAAGCTAGGAATACTAGAACAGAGCACAAGAGGGTAGGCAAGAAGAGAAGAAGACACTGCCTGACGAGATTCCCACACAGATAATCCAGGTAGTTGGTGTTTACGACTTTGACCTTTCAAATCCTTACTATCATAATCAGCAAAGATTTAGATCCATGTTTACTTGCTCCTGCGTGAGCGGGGATCACGAAAAGGAAAATCCACAAAGAAGCAGCACATTGCAATAGGCATGATTACTGACACCCTGGGAATCGTTAGCCATGTTTATGTGAGAATCCCTTCTACCATATGGGATCTTATTTATGACAGGATGGTGGGGGGTGAGCTACCTTTTTTGAGTTTTATTTTTAGTCTCAAGCATTTCTGATTCAAAGAATCTTGAGAAATAATTAAATGATCATCTGCTGGCACTCTTCTCATAGGTTTCCTCTATGTAATATAGATTGTGCCCCGCTATTTCAGCTCCTATAAAATTTTTCCTTTCATATTTTCAGAATCTGAACTGTGGTGTGCTTAGATGTGTTTTTCTTTGCATTTATTTTGCTTGAAGTCTCTGGACTTCATGGATAAACAAGTTGATGTTTTAGTTAAATTTGGAAAAGTTTTAGCTAATATTAAAAAAATTCCTCTGAAAATGTTTTGCCCCATTTTATTTCTTGTCTTCTGAAACTCAAACTGGAGATATGTTTGAACTCTTAAAACTCCCACATATCTCTGAGGCTCTGTTCACTATTTTTTTTCCAACTTAAAAAAATCTATTTCAATTTAAATGAATGCTATTTCCTGTCTTCAAGTTTATTTCTCTTATTTGCTTCTAATATCATCCAGTATACTTTTAAAAATTCTAGACGGTACATTTTTAGATCTTTTATTACATTTGATTTTTTTTAACAGTTTTAAAATATCTCCTGGAATGTCCTGTCAATGTACTCATTAGATGATTCTTGTCTTCTTGTCTCGCACACATGTATGAATCAAGCCACCAGTTAGGAAAGGCTGTTTGGAAAAAGCCCATGTGACTAGGAATTGAGGATTATTTTGGTGTTTGGCAATATTCTAGATTCAGATTCAACATTCAGCACACAGGTTCATCAAAAGTTTGGGTGGTTCCTTTTTTCTGAGCAAAGACAGTCCTTCCTCAGGCTCATGCCTGTGCCTGGCCTGTCCCCAACATCAGCAAATGTATCCACACAGGAAACCATCTTATCTTGCTCATTCATCCAGGGCTTTTTCCTCTGTAGTTTAGAGACTTTAGATTTTCTTGTGTGCACAGTTCCTCAGTGGAATTTTAAAACGTATGATTTTTTTGTTTGTTTTTCCTTTGATTTTTGCTGTATCAGCAAGAATGAAGGTGTTTCATGCCCTTCTCCATTATATGCAAGAGACACATGTATTTATTTATGAAATTTTAAAATTACTAGTTAAAGTAAGTTGATTCTCTTTTATTGATATTAACCGCCTACCTATACAATCACTAATTGAAGTGGATATTCAGAACACTAGTTAAAATTTTAAAATGAATGTATTCTTTTTTTTATTTTTTAAAGTTTTTTGGCAGCTTATTATCTTATTGTTTTAACCCTTTTTTTTTTATTGAGTTATAGTCAGTTTACAATGTTGTGTCAATTTCCAGTGTAGAGCACAATTTTTTCGGTTATACATGAACATACATACATTGTCACATTCTTTTTTGCTGTGAGCTACCACAAGATCTTGTATATATTTCCCTGTGCTATACAGTATAATCTTGTTTATTTATTCTACATATGCCTGTCAGTATCTACAAATTTCAAACTCCCAGTCTGTCCCTTCCCACCCAAAAAGAATGTATTCTTTTTTTTTTTAACATTTTTTATTGATTTATAATCATTTTACAATGTTGTGTCAAATTCCAGTGCTCAGCACAATTTTTCAGTCATACATGGACATATACACACTCATTGTCACATTTTTTTCTCTGTGAGCTACCATAACGTTTTGTGTATATTTCCCTGTGCTATACAGTATAACCTTGTTTATCTATTCTACAATTTTGAAATCTCAGTCTATACCTTCCCACCCTCCGCCCCCCTGGCAACCACAAGTCTGTATTCTCTGTCTATGAGTCTATTTCTGTCCTGTATTTATGCTTTGTTTTTGTTTGTTTGTTTGTTTGTTTGTTTGTTTTTTAGATTCCACATATGAGTGATCTCATATGGTACTTTTCTTTCTCTTTCTGGCTTACTTGGCTTAGAATGACATTCTCCAGGAGCATCCATGTTGCTGCAAATGGCATTATGTTGTCGGTTTTTATGGCTGAGTAGTATTCCATTGTATAAATATACCAATCTTCTTTATCCAGTCACCTGTTGATGGACATTTAGGCTGTTTCCATGTCTTGGCTATTGTAAATAGTGCTGCTATGAACATTGGGGTGCAGATGTCATCCTGAAGTAGGGTTCCTTCTGGATACAAGCCCAGGAGTGGGATTCCTGGGTCATATGGTAAGTCTATTCCTAGTCTTTTGAGGAATCTCCACAGTTTTCCATAGTGGCTGCACCAAACTGCATTCCCACCAACAGTGTAGGAGGGTTCCCCTTTCTCCACAGCCTCTCCAGCATTTGTCATTTGTGGATTCTTAAGTTGCTCGAATATACATTAAGTGTAATTACCTATTCTAGCTCAAACTTTGAACTATTTTAGCCTAAATAAGTATTAAATGAAATACGTATTTTTATTCTTTTAAAAAGCTTTAGAGAATCCAGCAGAGGCTTCTGACTGGGTTTTAAACATGCAGAATGGTCAAGGAATATCTTTTATCTGATTAATTAATCTCCCCTTCCATTTGTATGGCAGGACTAAATCAAACACAAAATAAATTGGGCTATTAGGATCTAGTTTCAAAATTTTTAGGTATATTGCATTATCAAATAAAAGTGATAAAATCCATTTCTAAAATTTCTCTACAGAACTATAAAATTATTGTATAATTGACTTAAAATATAAATTTTAAGTGATTTTCCCAACTTCAAATATTTATATTTATAAACAAGGAAATTTTACATGTATTTACTAACAGGGAAAGAAACTGATCACTATTTTGGATGACAAAATTTATATTTTCCTTCTTTAATATTTTAATCCCTTTGATTTGATGCAATTACAGTGAACTTTCTTCTGACATACAGGTTTTAACTATGGTTTTGTTTTCTTCAAAGGACATAGTAAAGAAGGGTAGGGAAAGGACATGATTATGTCATTTATACTGGAAAATCATCTTTTAGTTTAAAATTGTACAATTAAATTCCAGCAGTGCTTAATATTCACAAGAAAAATCTCTAGTGAATTATCAGAATATAACACTGCTTTTTTTCTGTGTTTGACACCATAAAAAGTACAAAAAATTATTAGTTATTCTGAAGCTTCTAAACAAAAGAGTACCCTCCTCCAGTTATTGGGTAATTTTACTTAATTTACAGTTCCAAATCAGTACCAAAGTCCTTATTAAAAACTAACAAAACAAAACAAATATAAAAATACTCAGATTTGTTGATGTATATAAACAGTGATTAAGCTTATTTTATAAATACATTTTTTCAAAACTTACACAAAAATCTTCATTCAAAAGATCAGTTAAAGGTGTCATAAAACATGGAAGAAATTTGAGAAAGGGCAAAAAACAAACAGGAGGACTCTTTGAGAGTCAACATCTTAGCTTCTTCCAGGAAAAATATACACAGCATTTCAAAGATTTTGGCTGTTGTTAAGTAAATTATTTACTTGTTTTTTTTTCTGCTATAATTTTTCACCAAGTGAAATAATTTATTAGGACTTTATAGCTACATAATCAAAGTGGTGCATAAATAGAGGATGCAAACATTGTTATCTTCTTATATGCATCATTCCCGTAATGAAACTCAAAATGAATGCACCACATTATTCCCCTAGTTATATAAGCATTATAGGAAGGGAAAAACAGCAATGGTGGGTACAAGTTGATACTATAAATTGAGTTGAGTTTATAAATTGGCAGTTTTATAAAATGGGCTATATGGCTTTAGATTGGGCAAGAATGGTCCATTATTTCTGGGCCTTAGGTTGAAAGCAGACTTTTCAGTCTTAACCTCTTAATCTTCTCCAGATTTTAAAGGATATGGTCATACTTTAGTTTTTCTATATTCAAACGGCACTTTTAAACTTACATAACTGGATAATTTTAATCTTATGTCAACTATTATTTGTGGGTCAAAGAACTTTTTACTCTCATTTTCTTTTTCCTTAAATCCTAAAACTTCCCCTCAATCTATTTCTAAATAAAAGCTAACCCCAGATTGACTTTGCAAAAGCATTCCAACTTTTAAAAAAAATAAATAAACATTACCTTCGAGCCCAAACAGACAGATATGGGCAGTTTTACTGGGAGGGCAATGATTTAATTTCTAATACATCCCAGATATATGCCTTCCTTACAAAACTAGACAATGAAGAGAAAATGAGAAGCCAGATTACACCTCTGCATGCCACAACAATAAAAGCTGTAAAATGTGTTCAAATGTCTCAGTAAACATAATTCCTGTATTCAACATGGAGCCCCATAACGCAGAGCACAGAAAGTCCAAACGCTTCCACTGTGGGTGGATAACCTTGATACAGGAAGCTACAATTTTTCTTAACGACCTCAAATTCGGAGCTCACGTTTCCCACACGCCAACGGTAACATAGCCGGTGTGCACTGATGAAGTAAGGGAGTAATTCTCTTTCCAAATCAGTAGTGCTCTAGCAAGCATCGCCCTACTTCCTTCAGTTCTCCTATGCCACCTTTACCCTTTCCTACTTACTTTCATCTGTAAAGGTTCTTGAACTACTGAAAAAATATATATGCTTCATTTTTTATCAATATAGTTTTAACAAAATGAGATCAGGTTAAACAAAAAGGGAAGCCACCAAAGGATTCAAAATTCATGAGCTGGTCACCAGAGGGGATGCTGTACTTATGAGATTCATGTATAGCTTTATGCTACAGAATTAGTATGGCATAAGTTTAATGCCTCAGTTAACATTTTTGTAGCTTCCTCTGTTTGTCTCTCCTCTGGCTGGTAGATCCATCCTCTACCAGATATATTTAAGTCAGTACAGTTTAATTTCAGCTAAATTTAGCAGAAACACGTTGAACATCCTCGATGATGAGCATATATTGTCTTTGTCTCAAAAATACTTCCTATTTAGCAAGACCAAAAATATTATATATAAGGTATACTTCAAGGCAAATTCAAATCTATGAAGTTTCATCAGCAAGAGAGAACCTCTTCCTCTTACAGGTTTGATAAACTAAGATGACATTGGATTAATTCTTTGCAGAAAATAACCACAAAATTTGTACATAGTGCAAAAAGCAACTCTTCGAAGGTACAGGAGAGCAAAGAGAAACAGATTCCCTCAGAAGTGCATAATAACTTGAGAAAGGAAGACAGGAGCCACAAGGGTAAGCAAGTCTACAAGGCTTTTAATGTTGAACCAAATTCAGTCCACACTATTTACACGATGGCAACAAAAGACATGTGTATTAAAACCCACAGTCTCTCTAACGTGGGGAAAATAAATGAAGCCAGAAAACCATAAACGCTGAAGAGAATGGAGGACCCCCAAAGGGACAGAGTCATAGAGGAGAATCCCCAAACTGGTCTCAAATCTCTGACTAATTCCTAAACCAAACATGTACAGAATAGACTCAAATCAACTCAGCTAAAGACAAAAAAAATCTGAATTGAGATCAAAGATGGCTGCCCGAGAGGCAAAGCTTGCAGCTGAAAGAAACTGACCTTATAGGACAATTCCAGCTGAAAGAAACTGACCTTATAGGACAAAGGAAACACCCATTAGAGAGAATAGCACAGTCCAGAATCTCCACAACTGAGTATTCACAGTGTCCGAAATACCATCCAAAATTAACTGAAATAAGAATTAAGAAAGTGGAACACTTTCTCGAGAGAAAAGAAAATCTATTGAGTCTGACTGATAAATAAACCAGATATCGGAACAAACTGGCACAGATTATAAATCAACTATTATGATTAGTCTCAATGAACTAAAATAAAATGTGTTTTCAATGAATAAAAATATAAGCAAAGTAATAGAAAACATCAGCCAAAGAGCAGAAACAATGAAAAAGAACCAAATGGAAATTCTAGAATAAAATTCTGCAATAAAAATTTATGGATGAACTTGAGACAAAAAAAAAAAAAAAAAAAAAAGACACCCCCCCCAACCCTGCCCCAAGACAGCAGAGAAAAGACTTAGATAGACAGATAGATGACAGATGGATAGACAGATGACAGACAGGCAGAAATGGAGTCTTATTCAGATACAAAAATTAAGAAAACCCTACCATTTGCAACAACCTAGATGACCCCAGAGGATGTTATGCTAAGTGAAATAAGCCAAACAAAGAAAGATAAATACTGTATGCCCTCACTTATATGTGCAATCTAAAGAGTCAAACTCATAGAACCAGAGAGTAGACCAGTGATTACCAGGAGCTGGGGCAGCTTGAGTTGGGGGAAAATGAGGAGTTGTTGTTCAAAGGGTAAAAACTTTCCATTATAAGATGAATATATCCTGGGCATTTAATATAAAACATGGTGACTACAGTTAATAATACTGTATCATATACCTGAAATTTGCTAATAGAGTAAATCCTAAGTTTTCTCAACACACCAAAATAAACAAACACAAAAATTAACTATGTGAGTTGATGGATATGTGAATTAACTTGATTATAGTAATCATTTCAAAATGTATACGTATATCGAAACATCACATTGTACACTTTAAACACACAATTTTTATATGACAATTATACCAGTAAAACTGTGGGGGAAAAAAAGAGGAAAGGGAAAACAAAGACATTTTCAGAGAATCAACAGGTGCAAAATTCTACTGTGAGAAATACTAAAGGAAACTTCAGCCTGACAGAAAGTGATACCAGACAGAAACTCAGATTCCCAGATGAGAAAGAAGAACTGGTAAATATCTGAATAAATGGTAAATATCTGGATAAATGCAAGTTATTTTTCATATTGCCTTTTATTAAATTTGTTTTTTTGCAAATTATTGCAAATGTTTAAAACAAAAGAAAACATTTTCTTTTAGGATTTTAAAATGTATTTCTGTGATATAGATATAAATACATTTTATTACATAAATTTCACACATTTATTTAACAACTATAACAAAGAGGAAGGGAAAAATGTATCTATATATTTGCAAGATGTCTATAATTTATTTCAAGTAATACATATTAACTGTAAGTGAACTGTGAAAAGTTGATGATGTACCTTGTTATTCTGTAAGGCAACCATTTAAAATGCAGAAATATAACCCAAAAGCTTATAGGAAAGTTTAAATGGAATTCTAAAAAATTATCCAAGTAATATATATGTATTTTTAATTTAGGAAAGGAAGAACAGAGAAACAAAAACTAAAAGAGATAATTAAAAACCTAGTAGTCCCAAATACAAAAGCTATCAATTATTACCTTAAAGGTTAATTATCTAAGCAATTTAATTAAAGGGTATAGATTGTCAAAATGTTTTTTTAAAACCCTGCTCATCTTCTGTCTACAAAAGACATTTTAGAGTATAAATTAGATGGCTAGAAGTAAATGAATGCAAAAGATGTATCATACACATACTAAGCATAAGGCTATAAAGCTATATATCTGTCAGAGAAAGTAGATATTAAGACAAAAAGAAGGGCACTTGATAATAATGAAAATGTCAATTCATCAGGAAAAGATAATAATCATAAATGTGCAAGTACCTAATAACAGAAGTTTAAAATACATGAGGCAAAAATAACAGAATTAAAGGGAGAATTATACAATTCCACAATTTTATTTTTAACACAGTTTCTCTAAGTAATTTATTAAATAACCAGGCAAAAATCAACAGACATGGAAAATCTGCAGAGTACTATCAAACATCTTGACCTAATTGTTATTTATAAAACACTACATCCAAAATAACAGAATACATATCCTTTCCAAATGCATTGGTACATTTATCAGGATAAACTGTATTTTGAGTAATTAAAAAAGCCTCAATAAATTTAAAAAGTTCAACATCACACATAACAGGTTCTCTAATCCCAATATAATTAAATTAAACCCCAATAACAATAAGATTGCCAGAAAAATCCCAGATGTTTGGAAATTAAACAACATATTTCTAAGTACAAATTGGGTTTAGGAAAAAACTGTAAGATTAATGATAATAAAAATATAATGCACCACAGTTTGTGAGCTATGGCTAGAGCAATGCTTTGAGAGAAATATATAGTACTAAAAGCCTATATCAGAAAAAAAGAGAAATCTGAAATAAATGACCTAAGCTTCTACCTTAAGAAACTAGAAAAAGAATTAACTTAAGCCCAAGACATGCGGAAATTAGGAGATAAATATAAAAGCAGAAATCAATGAAATAGAAAACAAAAAACAATAGATAAAATCAATGAAATTAAAATATTTGAGGGGGAATCAATAAAATGGGCATAAATGCTTAGCGAGAGACAAAGAGGAAGGAAAGAAAGAATGGTGGAAAGGAGGGAAGAAGGAAGGAAGAGAGATAACGTGCACATTGCTAATAACAGGATGGAAAGACATGACATCATTACAGAATCTGCAGACTTTAAAAGAATAATAAGGGAATATAATGAACAACTTTATGGCAATAAATATGACAACCTGAATGAAACGGACATACTCCTTAATGACACAAACTGCCAAAGATCATGCAAGAAAAAGTTGAAAACTTCTATTGGTCTATTAAATGTAAGAATTGAATTAATAATTTACGCTTCCCACCCCAACAGACACACACACACACACACACTCACATCCCATCCTTTAGGCTCAAATGTTTCACTGGAAAGTGTTTTTCAAACATTTAAGGAAGATGTAATTTCAATCCTGCACTTTCAGAAAAATAAAGAGAATGATTCCCAACTCATTTTGTAAGGTTACAGTTACATTGATTTCAAAAATGCATAAAGACATCACAGGAAAAGAGAACCACAGACCAATATTCGTCATGAACCTAGACATAAAGATTTCTTAAGAATACACTAGCAAATAAAACCCAACAAAAATGTAAAAAGAATAATACACTATAACTATGTGGAAGTTGATCCTGGGAATTCAAAGTTGGCTTAAGACTTGAAAAATCAGTCAATTTAATTCACCATATTAATAAAACAAATGATAAACCATATGATCACTTCAACGGATGCAGGGAAAACATTTGAAAATAATTTAATATCTTTCAGTGACAATTTTCAGCAAAACTAGTAATGGAAGAAAACTCTTTTTGAAAGCCCTCATTATCAGAACCAAAAGGCAAATCATAAAATGTGATCAAGTTTTGCAAAAATATATTCAGCCAACTGCTAATCTCTAGAATATATAAAGAACACTTACAACTCAATTATAAGACAAAAGATAGCTAAAATACATGAAAAGATATTTCACAAAGGAAGATACACAAATGCAGTGTAAGCACATTAAGTGTTGCTCATTATCACAAGCATCAGAGTACGTAAAACCACAATGAGACACCACTACACATGCGTTAGAATGACCAGAGTTAAAAAGACTAACCATACCAAGCATCAAGGAGGATATGAAATGTCTAGAACTCTCAAGCATTGCTGGTGGGGATGCAGAACGTTACAGCCACTTTTGAAATCGACATACGACATTTTACATAATTAAACATATACTTATCCTACTTCTAGCTATTTACCTAAGAGAATGAGAACACATGTCCACACAAAGATATGTGCATGTATGATCACAGCAATAATAACCAAAAATTAGGAACAAATCAAATGTTCATCAACTGGGCAATCAATGAACAAACTGTGATGTATCCATACTATGGAATATTGCTCAGCAACACAAATCAAATATTGAAACACTCAATAACTTGAATGCATCTCAAAAGCATTTTGCTAAGTGAAAGAAGTCAAGCAATGCACTTTATGATAGCATTACATGATATTCTAGGAGAGACAAGCATATATAGTAACACCAAGCAGATCAGTGGTTACCTTGGGAGGAAATCAACAGCTAAGTGGCATGAGAATACTTGAAAGAAAAAAGAGCTGTTCTATAATTTTTTAATTAAAATAGTGTTTACACAATTTTATACAACTACCAAAATTTGTCCAGCTGTAGCCTTAACATGTGTGAATTTTATCGTACATCAATTATATCTTTTAAAAGAGAAAGAGAGCCTATCCCTTGCTCAGAAGGTCACAAGAGCTTTCATTAACAGGTTGTTGTGAAGACTAGGACTTGAATGGAAAATGAAATGCTCTGATGGGTAAGAGAACATCAGTCATGGGGACCTCACTGTTCAGCACAGAGCCTAGTGGATACAAGAACAGTAGAAATGCTTATGGAGGAAAAGGGGAAAAGAGAAGAGTAGAAAGAGATAAGCCATGCTCAAAAGAGAAGAGAAAGTCTAGCATGGCCAACTTTCTCACATTCCTTGATCTCTGAAGAAGAGTCTTTAATTTGGCAAAGCATTTGGATTTTACTTAGACTGTGGTATAAATCCACTGGTGAGTTTGGGAAAGTGGAGAGATGTTCTCTCATTTATGTTTTAATATGATTTTCCTGGCTGCTGGGTGAATTGTATTCAAAAAGGGGGGCAATAGCAGACACAGGAAGATCAGATAGAAGGCTATTGTCACAGTCCATATGAGAGATGACGTGTTTGGAATAGAGTGATATCCCTGAAAACAGATAAGTGGATGGATTTATTTTGGAAACAGATCTACAAGACTTGCTGGAGTGGTGGTGTAGGAAAATGAAGACTGAAGGATGATTACCTATCCAAATGTTTTGAGCAAATAAGTAGGTGGTGATGCCTTCTCCTCAGATGGAGAAGAATTTATCTAAAAAGGGAGGTGATATTGTGAAAATTTAGCATTTTAAAACTCTTCTCCTTGATATATATCTATCCCTTGAATTTTTGACATTCAACTTTCATGAACATACTATGTATAAAAGTAGGGAACAGCTGATATTTTAAGCTGGTTTGCTGTATCACACTTCACAATTGGGTGTTGACCTACTGTTCCAAGAGGTAATTTTCTTAAATGTGAGACTTCTGATACCAAAATATAAAACTGCAAGGAAGAGATATATTTCATTAAACATTGGGTTATAAGGTTAAGATAAGTATGTTAGATGGAAAGACTAAGAGTTTTATGATGCTGCGTAAACAATCATTGGCCGACTCTGACCCCATTTTCCTAATTTCTCTGGAATCCTGACAAAATACAATCTGAGACAAAAAGAAATCATTTTTCACATGGTTCCCTGGTGATATCTTGTCTGTCATAAATTACTCCATTAAAATTAAACCATTCATTGTTATAAGGATTAAGATGACTTGAAATTAAAATTAACCTCATTGGAAAAAGAATCTCCTAGTACTTATATTTATGGGCATTAGAAATCCTGGGAGCTTGCAAGCCCCCACATTACTGCAGAATTTAAACCAACAAACATATCTCTGAAGTGACAACTCAGATTTAAAGTTCTGGAGCTGACAGAAATTTTAACAGAATTGTTTTTTTGTCATCCATTAAAGTCCAGGAGTAAGGGCCCACAGCAAACATGCATGGGTCTGCAGCTCTGAAGCCTCTCCCTTAGAAGGGAATCTGTAGGGAACATGCCAGAACTAGAAGGTGGTTTTACAGAGCATGATGGCAGCACAGTGGGTCAAATATCTATGTTTGAAGATTAAAATTTTGCATTCAGGAACTTCTTAGATGGGAGCAGACACTTATTCCAAATAGTGCTGAGTACACACATAGCAGGCATTTAGTAAATTTTTGCTTACTGATCTACTCACTGCAAAAAAAGCATTTAAGGAAAATGGAAAAGATACAATTCCACATATTGAAAATATGTCACTTTACCTTAATATTTACAAATAATACCATGAGTGGTATATGTAATACTGAAGCAGATTAGAAACTTTAAAAAATAACCCTTTTATTAATTCTTTGTATCACTCTCCAGGGTTTTTTTTTGTTTTTGTTTTTGGTTTTTTTTTTTGCATTTACCTTTACATATGAGGCCATTCCTGCTCGCTAGATTATAGAACATTTTAAATAGAAATAGTTAAGGGGTTTAATTTTAAAAGGGGAAAAATACACATTACTTCAAATATTAATCAATTACAATTTGAAATAACTTTTGAAATAATTTGGTTTAAAGGTAAACTACTGTTTTCCCTGGTGTCCTCTATGCACATTTGCAAAATAAATTTTTAAAATAAGAAGCCCTCCCCTCCACTCCTTGACACCATTGCTACCCCAGCTGCACTGAGGAATATAATTTTCAAGCATTTTGAAGCACACGTTTCCCTGAACTGAGGCACTCAGTCCTTCCACGCAACCAGTACTGAACACCTGCCCTGTGCCAGGCACCATATTAGGTTTTGAAACATATGCGTTCATAAAAAAACATTTAAATTATTCATTAAAAGATATGCTCAAATAATTTCTAGACAACACTTTGTTAGCCTATTATTAAAATGGTAATTTTGCCAATATAAATCTCCATTTATTCTGTAACAGCTTAAAAGTCTTACAGGCCTTGCTCCTATCAGGCTGAAATGACAAATGCATCTGACACCTCACGCCCTTCTCAGGGTCAGGTCTTCTCAGCCTCCCTCCAGCCACAGCCCTTTGCAGACACCACTTTTGACAAAGTCTAACAAGATAGCACCTACTCTCAGCTCTACCATGAATTTCTCACAGCTGCTCTTGGGCTTTCTGACTCAGCAGCAAGCACTCACCTAATTGCAGTGGAAAGAATGAGGGAGTTACTTCCCCCATGGAGCAGTTGTGAATAAATGCTCCTTCTTCCTGGTGATCCTTTTATGATGCGGCTTCTGGCTCCTCAGAAGCTCCCAGGCTGCCCAACCCCAGCTCCCTACCTAGAGTCTGCTCAGTGTTGAATGCTACATTGGCTTTACCTTCTTCCCTATTTCCCTCATCCTAGTCTCTCCTTCCTGATTCCTGGGGCAACTTCCCAAGATAACCTACCTCCACATCAGCCCTTGTCTCAGCCTCTGCTTTCACAGTCAAATGAGGCTAGGAAAGTGCGGTCTCACTAAAATCACAAAATCTTCAGTGAGGCACGTAGCTGCAAATGTACACATCCCTGTAAGAGTAGTTCTCCTCCCCTCAAGAAAGGTTTCGTTGATGTATCTTCTATTCATAACATATTTCATAAAACCTAAATGTCTTGCCTGATGTTAAAGGTTCTTGATAATCTGCACCCTCCACCCTGACCCCCTCCACTCTCAGTATCCAAGTTTACTTCTTCATTTTTGCTCGCCGGAACCTCCTTCCAGGTGCACTCTCACTACTCGTCAGGCATATCCTGCCTTGACCTGTGCGCTGAGCTCCCACAGCTTTCATAGCCTATGCTGCCGAGTTTAAAACAATGGTGTCGTCTCAGAGTCTGATTAACTGTTTTGTTTACCTCTCTCCAAGTACACCTGGAGGATAGAGGCACTAGTTATATTTTGCTTTTTGGATCTCTCACAGGCTTCCACCCTGCCCAAACTTAAATGCCAATCATTCAGAATTCATTGCAATTTTATTTTAACTCAGCCTTTATTCATTCTGTTTCTTCTTCTTGAACTACACCATCTCTCTTTGCTTGATTAACTCATTTTTGATGTTTGGCACTCAACTCAGTCACTATTTCCTCCAGGGAGAGACCCCTGAGGTTTCCACCTTAGTTTAAGAATTTATTGCTATGAGTCTATCGTTATAGTTCTGTATATTACATTGAATTGTAATTAGCTGGTTTTCTGTATCTAAGTCCCATTAGCCTACACGTTTCCTAAGGGCATGAACTAGTTCATATTTGTATTGGTTTCCTCAGCATATATAATAAGCCCTCAACGCATTTTTAAAGAATAAATTGATACTAAAGGATACTGAAATAAAAGCTAGTATGTTATTGCTGTTAGAAAATAGATGGTAAAGCAAAGGTCTTAAATATAAAGAGAACTTTGCGTAGGGAAGGAATGGGACTAAAATGGAGTGAGAAAAATATAGAGCAACAATGTGGAACTGAGGTGGTCACAGGAGTCCATGACTGGTGATCCCCATGCTGGGCTGACCAGGATGGCCTAGGAAGGGGCAAAAGAGCTCAGACTAGAGAGATTTAGATAAAGAGCTACGTACACGTACTTTGCTGTAGATGATTTACAGACTGAACTTCCTCACACTGGTAAGCACCATGTACACACTAATTACCTAAATGATGACTAAATTTGGTTTTTGAACTGCTCTGACAGCTCCCTCCACTCTCAGCATCCAAGTTTAGTTTCTTTTTGCTCAGCCAGAACCTCCTTCCAGGAGCACTCTCACTACTAGTCAGGGGTGGATCCTGGATCCACCATTTACTTGTTGGATGTGCTTAGCCTTTCCAAACCTGTTTCCTCACCTACAATGTAGGGCCATCTGAGTATGTGAGTTGTAGTGAAAATTAACAATGATGTGTGGAAAGGATATAATACACATCCTAACAGAGTATTTATTTAATAAATAGCAGCTATATTAGGATGCTCTAGAGAAACAGAATATTTCATATTCTTTTTCATATTCAGAAATAAAATATATATATGTATATTTTTAATAAATATGCTGCAAGCTGGAGACCCAGGAAAGCCAGTAGTGTAGCCTGAAAACCTGAGAACTAGGAGCATGAAGGACAGGCAGAGAAGATCAATTCCCCAGCTCAGTTAATCGGAGAGAAAATTCAATTTTTCTTTGCCTTTTTGTTCAATTCAGATATGCAATGGATTGGACATTACCCGTCCACACTGGGGAGGGCCATCTACTTTACTCAGTCCATCAATTCAACACTAATCTCTTACAGAAACACCCTCACAGACACATCCAGAAATAATGTTTAACCACCTATGTGGGCATCCCTTGGCCCTGTCAAGTTGACACATAAAATTAACCACCACAGCGTCTTTTGTTCTAGTAGCAGCCATAGTAGTGGTTATTGTTTTCATTTTAGTAGTAATAGTAATAATCTTATCTAAAGAAGAGAATATCTCTGACTCTTGAGGTGTCAATAGCAGGACTCGCCAGAGGTAATAGTGAGCACTCTTCTACTGAGGGTCTATGAGGCACTTTCGTCATAAGATCTGGACCATTTCCTCCTTTCTCAGATTTGCTGCTCTCAACAGCCTAGGCTATCTCAAGCATGCCAAATTGTTCTAGTACAGATTATGCGATCTACTCTGGGGTCTTCATTACCTCATTTAACTAAAGAAGATGCTTGAATAATTTCTCTCCATTAGGACCATTCCAGTCATTGAGCATTTTCTCACCCCTTCATTTCATGACCATTTTAAGACTACCAGAAAAAGAAATAGAAAAAAGTCACATTAGACTGGATAGAGCGCAATTTTTCATCCTTCTACTATGTTTTAAATTCTCTCTCAGACACCCTGCTTGCAAACACCTCTAAATCCCCAAGGCTAGGCAAGTGTATTCTCTAAAATGCCTGAATAGTAAATTATTTTTAACAGCTTCTCCCATCTCTTTTTCCAAGCAGAGCATATGACTCAGAAACCATCCTGCCTCCCGCTGACTGCCATCCCTCTCATCTCAGGAGAAATTTTAGTGTCGATAAGCACTCCATTTATGTTGGGACTGACAAATTAAAGGGACCCACACTTGACGTTTGTTGGGGATCCAATTAGCTATTACTAACAAACATAAGATTTATTATTGTTTTTCAGTTTGATATCCTGCAGGAGTTTACACACAAAGTAAATAGTATTTCATTGCCAGGATGTTACTTGCAACTTTCCTTCAATTCAAGTTTGAAGCAAACGATGATAATGAGACACAGGTCTACTGAACAATATTTAAATATCTGTCTGTCAACAAAGCTCATTAAAAGCCACAGGGCTTTTATGATAAGCCAGTGCTTTCTGCTCGACACCAAGACAGTATGTGCATACCTTCTCAAAGAATCAGCTAGAAATATACCTTATCAAAAAGCAGGGTCAAAATTATGAATCAGCCCATGGAACATACACAGAAATCACCAGCATTCTAGAAGAGCCAAGAAACAACAAACCAACTGCCTGCAGTAGCATTTATTTAATGATTGAAAAGAAAACACTGGATTTCCATGGTAATCTACCTTTGCAGCTTTTACAGACACCTAATCCTAACATCCAGCAAATTTCAGAAATATCAAATGAATACATTTTATCTTCAAATTTATATAGGATATCCCTTCCATTTCACCATATTACTTTAAGTAGAAATATGTAAAAATAAATATAAAAAGGAGTATCTTTGCAATGATGCATTTGAATGTAGCATGTATACTCACACAGAGAGGAAATTTTGTGGAATTACACTCACTGCTGTACAAATTAAAGCCCAAAATAGGACAACACATGATCAAAGACCTATACTCATTACTCTATATAATTCGAACCATAGCAGCTTTCAGGAAAATTACATGTTTCTATAAAAAGCCAACCCAGTCTTTGGTTGAGATTATTCCTTTGAAGTTGTACGCTCCTAAACCTAGGAATTTGGACTTTTAGGATGCCGTACCTGTACAATCGGACACTGCCCTCCATGCTATTGCCCAATCAATTCTTATCTTCTTATCCCAAAGTCCATTTATAGCAATACATGTATAAAGCAACACTTTTTTTTCCTTCATTAAGTACAATCACGATTATAAAACAAAGGCAAAAGCATACAGACTTTTTTCTTATAAGGGCATTGAGACATTTACAGGTGCATATATTGTCCCATTCTCTTTGTGAAATAGGTTGAAGCAGATTATACACACTTTTCACCTAGAAAAAGACGGGCAAAAGGATTTTCCTAAGGTTGGCTTTGGTATGACCATACTATGGGTTTTTATTTATCCACTAAATACTTATCATTTCACTATCAGTTCCCCTTTCTATGTTAAACATCTAATCAGAAATACTTTTTTATTCATGTAATAGCTATACCTCTATGGTTTTTACCAGTGGTTCCAAAACATACCCTCAAATTAAAATGAGCTTTTTTCCTGTATATCGACCAGTGTTTTCCCTGTATATTGACCAATGTTTTCCCTGACCACTTTATAACATCACTACTTTTACTTATCACATTTTTTCCAACCCATAGCAGTTCAGTTTGAGAGGCTCTCTGAGATGTCTTTGATATGGAAGAGCCACTGAAAAAGGGAGCTTAGAAAACAATAGGAAATTCTATTTCTAAACACTGAAGTGTAGAAATAAAAGTCACGCACCAGAGATGGTAACATACCGTTGCTATCACAATGAGGTAAGGTATTTGGATTAAGTTGAAAGGAAAGCATTTCTAATTACACAGCTAAATGGCAGGTGACAATTTGAACTGCTTGATGTAGTTTATAGATTAAAAGTTCATAATGCCTTTATCTAATTCTTTTCTCCCCATCCGGTGATAACCTCTTAAATGGAATGTTGAGAACAGCAACCTTCAAAAGTGACTGAACACAGAGGAGGCTTAACTTTTCCTAATGACCTTTTAATGCAAAGCAAAAGGTCAGTAGTTAGTGTTACTCACATTGAGGCTGACGAAGAATGTGGACTAAATCTAAATGGCAAAAGCTTGTTGTTGGAGGTCACTTCTTAATTGACTTTCCTGACATTAATGCTTGTTATAACCCAGGCAACTAGTTTTAAAGCTGCAGTTCTCTCTTCAAAGCCTGGCTTATTATAGATAAGATATTTGTCAAAGACATAGGTCAATACTTACTCAGTTACATGAATAGTCTGTACAAATAAACCTTTGAATGTTGCTCATTCTTTTACAAGGAATGCATTTTGGTACATTTTCTTTAAACTAGATTGGTATTTTCAGCTATCATGTATATACATGTAATGAACTTTAGGTCTTTGGCACTCCTTTATGTACCAGTCGTGTTAATACTATGGGTGTGTTCTCAGGGTCTTCTTGGTTTATATGCATTTTCAGGAGGCACTGCGGTGCAGTGGACTGTGGACGGGATTCATTCAGCTAACCAGAGTTGCAATGCCCACCCTAACAGTCACCATTTTTCAATTAGCCTTGTTTGAGAAGCTGCTCTTAAACTCAAGGATTGCCTAAAGTTTATATGAGAGTCTAGCAGACAGAGTTCTGTCTGGGTCTCAGTTTTCTAATTTATAAATTTTGGATTTGTATAAATGATCTGTAACTGTACCTATACTAATACTGTATTTCAAACACGTTTATCCTCTGCCATCTTTAGCTGAATTATAACAACTTGAACATTCAGTAGCTCTGAGGATGTTTATATTAGAATGAAAACTCTGCTCTCTCCCACTCCTTCAATTTTTGCAAACATGTTTTTACCATAATTTGGACAACCCAAAGCATGTTCATCAGCCTTTTC
This sequence comes from Camelus dromedarius, assembly GCF_036321535.1. Lineage (NCBI taxonomy): Eukaryota > Metazoa > Chordata > Mammalia > Artiodactyla > Camelidae > Camelus > Camelus dromedarius. The sequence continues at coordinate 73,788,212 of NC_087437.1, read as the reverse complement.
CAACTAAAACATACTTCTTTCCCATGGAAGAAAGAACTGTCCCATAACTTCAAATTCAAAGAATCATACAATCTCTGGCTAGAAGAAACCTTAAGCAGTTATATCTTCCAGCTGAGTTACTCACAAATCTGTTGTGTCCCTGTCAAAAGATCTGCTGGACCTTAACTGTCCAATAAGGAGTCACTAGCCACAAGTAGATGCTTAAATTTAAATTGATAAAAATTTAAAAGTAAAATCCAGTTCTTCTATTGTATTAGCCACATTTCACATGCTCATAAGCTGCCACACAGGGCTGGTGGCTTCCTATGGAACAACAGAGGTATAGAGCATTTCCACCAGCAGGGAAAATTCCATTAGGCAGTGTCGATGTAAACTAAATTATAACACCATCATTACAGAAAACTTGCTACCTCCCAAGAGTATCTGTGATGTTTTTAGAATACTATTTTGTTAGGAATTTTTCCGTATATGTAATCAGACTTCCACCCATTTGTACTAGCTCCATTCCCTAAAATGAGCCTACAAATCGCATGCTCTTCTGCATGGTACTCTTTCAAATACAAGAAATTTGTCATGGGACTCCTTTTCTTTGTTGTGTCCTCCTACAGGACTATCTGCTGCCTTTTAGGTGCATAACAGAATTCGATGACTTTGCCTTAAAAATTCTGAAATGTGAGTCTTATTCTGGGTCACAAATTTACAAGCCTAGGTCACAAGTATATACATATATAAACATTTTGCATAAAAAAAAACAGTTTTGTATCCTCCAGATTCTGGCTTGCCACCCTGATTACCAGGCATAGAATAAGCAATCAATAAATATTGGTTGAATTAATAAATGAATGAATTTAAACAGGGCATGTTGCTCTTAGTATATTAATGCTTGCTCTTGGTGTGTAATCTCCATGTAGTAAATTAAAAACTCTTCTGATTATAAAATAGTAATATTCATCATAGATAACTTTGCATATGCACGAGAAAAAATAACCAAGATGCTACCACTTAGGGATAATTACTTTTAATATATTTTGTTGCCTTGTTTTTTTCTGAACAAATTTGGAATATATGTTCATATTTTATAAACTTTTTTCTACCTAATATATCATGTGCATTGTTCCACATCATTGAGGAAATTTCTAGTGGATTCTATTTCTTTATTAGATATATTGTATTAAATTATTTTATTTTACTTCATGTTGGATTATTTCATATTTACTTTTATAGACTGAATTGTGTCCCCTGCAAATACATGTGTGGAATCCCTAACCCCCAGTACCTCAGAATGCAACTGTATTTGGAGATGGGGTCTTTAAAAAGATAACTAAGTTAAAATGGGACCCTTAGTGTGGACCCTAATTCAATATGACTGGTATTCTTATAAGAAGTGGAAATTAGGACACAGACAACAGAGACAGTGGGATGACCACGTGAGGACATAGCCAGAAGGCAGCATCAGCAAATCTGCAAGTCAGCAGAGATGGGCCACAGAAGAAACCAAAGGTGTTGACACCTTCATCTTGGACTTCTAGCTTCCAGAATTTGAGAATATACATTTTTTTTAAGCCATCCAGTCTGTGATAATTTTTTATGGCAGCCCTAGTAAACTAATATGCTTTCTTCCCAATTTTTCATTTTCATAAATAAAGCTATTATTTCAAAAAATCTTTGTGCATATCTCTGTTTTCACACAATGGTTTTACAAAAATTGTTTTAAAATATGTGGAAAAGCCTCTCATACATATTTTCAAATGATCTCAATAAAAGTTATACTTTGCAAACATGCAAAATTTCTCCCGATGGAATAAGAAAAGAGAAAAATCACATCACTCTGTTTTCAATTTTGCATATTTTAAAATTCAAGTAAAGTGGAACTTTTTTTTTCAGATGGTTTTTGGGCATTGTTTTGTTGTAGTGTGATATGCAAACTTCATAGTTTTAATGCACGTGTAAATATATTGATTAGTTTTTCCTGTATGTGAACTTCTACATTTATATATGATACATGTTTTCTGCCCTTGCTTTCATCGGTTAACATTATTTTGATATTTATTTGCATAGTCTTGTTAGTTTATTTACACTATGGTGTAGTGTTATCCTGTATGACTATATCTCAATTATTTATTATCTTATCATGGATTTTCACGTTATTTGTTTTTATTTTTTATTATCAATATAATTGCTATGAACACACTTGTATCTTTGCACCTTGGATGGAAGTTTGCTGTATGTTTCATTATACGCCAGTAAGTGAAATTACTGGCTTTACTAGTTGGAAGGGGCAGTATAATAATCATGGTTAAGAGGATGAACTCTGAAGCCAGGCTGCCTAGGTTCAATGCTATTTGTACCAGTAATGGACTTTTTGACATTGGCCAAGTTAACCAACCTCTCTACGTCAGTTCCCTCATATATAAAGTGATTAAAATTACAGTATGACTGGAACATAGTAAACACTCCACAATGTTCATTATATTTCTAACAGTATAAGATAATAATAAATTTTCCAAAGTGGTCAGATGAATTGATTCTTCCACTAGGGGTGTACACGAGTCCATGCACTTGACATTGTTGGACTTTTTTTCGGGATACATGGGAATAGCTATAATTTTCACTATCACCGTTGTATATTATTTCAGTGTATTCATTTATCTCAGTTTAGTCATTGCCCTTTCAAAAACTATTAGATTGTTCTCAGTCTAATCTTGTCATTATAAATATCACTGCTATGAACATTTTTGTATATTTCCCTCCGGTTTATGCAAAATATAGGTATCTCAAAGATAAGAATGTATGCCAAATTTGAGAGTGAATCAGTTTCACAGAGCCCTAGATGATGTATTTATGTTCTAAAGGTTTGGACTCTAATCTCTAATCCTCAAAGATTTCTCAAATTATTTTCCCCCAAATCAGTCCTATTGTAGATTATACCCAAGACCTAAAAGCTGATTAGTTTTCTCTACTCAGAAGGGAGTCAGTTGTGGCTGTACTTCTGGAAAGGAATAAAGCTTTTGAGAGAACTTCAGAAGTGGAGTAACAAGTGCCACTGCATGCCCAGAGAACAGGTATCATATACAAATAAATACGTTAAACAGCCTCAGGATTTCAGAGCTGTATCTGTCCTCCAGCAGCCGCAGTTCCTGACCATTGAAGAACAGCAGACATCATCGTGGAATAAAGGAAATATTGCAAGGTTATTCCAGAATATGCAGGTGAGGCACATGCAGCATCTGAGACGAAGGGAAAAAAATGTTTTCTGCCTTCCCTTGTGCTGGGATGACACTAATTATCCTCCATCTCTTGCCCTCTTATTTAGTCACTTCTCTAGTATTCATTTCTAATAATGTGTAACCACAACCTGTCATTACAATCAAAGGACAAAATCAAACATAAAAATGTGAATAGAGGCTACATTAAAAATAATCTGTTTTCTCATCACAGAATCACTGGAAGCTGCCTTAATTCACATTTGGCTCCATCATTTTATTTGCTCTTCCTCAGGCTGGGGGCTCTCATCCTTCCTTCTTCAATGACCAGAGTCACTGGTTTCTTCCACCTTGTCACTACAAAATCATACATGGGTACAAATGGTCTTTTAAATAATCGCTAACCCCAGGAAAAAAAAAAAAAAACCAAGATGGTAGGATTCTCCATTGGATTGGACTATAGTATGTCTTTCAAATTAATTCAAGTCTGGAGTCCTAGAACTTGAAATGAAGACAGAATGAAAGTGTCAAACATTATATTTTTATAAATATGATGAAAATAACACAAAGTTAGTACTGGTTTACCAATTACTTGAGCTCAGTCCTCCAATTTCCTCCTACTTACAATGCTAAAAGTTGTTTTGAAGGAGAGACACTGTTTAATTCATGTTTCCATGGCTAAAGCAACATGGAAAAGTGAAAGCAGCACTGGAACTGGAGTCAGGAGGCCTGACTGGTCTTTTACAGGCTGTGTTACTTTGCACAAGTCACTAAATTCTCACTTTAGTTACAATAAACATGGAATCCAATCATTATTTTCACTCAGTAATCTGAGTAGTTGTCTCCTCGATCTATGGAGGGCAAATAGGCAGAAGTCTGGAACGTTCCTCTCCACACTTATCAGAGCTACTTTGATCTGCTTCATATACCAGATTAGACAGTCTCCAAGGGGCTTTTCATGGCCTCCAAATCACCTTGGAAAACTATAGCTGTTGTTCTCAACCCTGGCCACAGAATCTTCTTGGGAACTAAAACAATCCCAGTACCCAGAACACATCGTCAGAGACTGTGACTTAATTGGCTGTCGTAGGGCCATGTGAGCAATAATATTTAAAAGCCCCCCCCCCACCCCGCCAGGGGACTCTCTGCAACTATAGTCAAGAAACCTTGCTTTCAGGGTTTATGAATACATGACTGGATTGGGACTCCTGCTTTGTCCCCTTCCATTAGTCCACATGCCAAACACCCAAAACCATTCAGTCAGCAAGAAATTAGGCAGCAGACTTGAAAGAAATTAAATAAATATTTCCTCTTTTTATTAATCTCTCTGGCTAGACTTTTCACGGAGATAGACTGTTATAAAGTGAGTCTGAACAGCAGCAGCTGGTGTATTCTTAGGCCACTGAGATGGTGAGCTGTCTGGGAAAAGCTAGACTAGGATGAATAGATTCAATGAACTTCAGTGCACTTGCTGGAAACTTGGTAAGCCTTTCAGAAAACCTGCCAACTTCCTAAGTCAATATCCCAGGGCAGGGTTTCAGCAATAACCATGCCAGTCTTTCCTACTGTGTATGGGTGAAGCAGCAAGAATCCGTGAATTAGCGGCAGCTCCATTCTCATTCAATATACACCTAATCCGCTCCTGGTTCAATGGTTGTGGCTACTCAGCTGACTCCTGTTGACTCTTTTCAGCTCTGAATTTTGTGACCAAGAAAATTTGTCTTTTCTACATACATGGAAACTTTGCAGTCTGTTCATTAGTTCAACTAATCTTCTTCCCAAAACATGGGATTATTCTACATTTCATGTTTTACAGAGATACTCCTCATAAAGTTTGCATCAGAGAGCTGTTAATTCCATTTCTAGTGCCAAAAATGCAAAAATTTATTCATCTATTTTGAACAAAAGGGAGAAAAATGAAGAAAATTTCTTTGTAATATGAATGTACTTATTATGAACATAAGTTTGATTAAATGAAAAGTTGACTTTTTATCACAGTATGGCAGCATATATTGAAATGATAAATGGTAATAATACTTTATTATTTATATGTATGACAATGCATTAATTATTCATAACCTTATGTATATAGTCTGAAAAACAGCTTAATACAAATAGACAGATGATAGCTAGAGATCGATAGATACTCAGAAATTGGGAAGAGTATGAAAATGGCATATGAAATCATTAAAATTGAATTGTCTAGGAATGGCAAAGAACAGAATCATACCAGACACCAGTGCATACATCTATATTTTACATCAGAAGCTACCTTGGGCAGGGGGATGATTGGGTCTGATTCAAGACTGCTAAACACAGTGTCAATTTTTATTTAAGGCCCAAATGCTCAGATTTTAGGGTAAACTGTTGAGAGTGGAGGAAAAGATGGTCTCTCTTCTTTATTTGAGAATATGAGTGATAAAAAAAGAGAAAGCATTAAGATGTAATAACCAAATATAACAATAATTGTGGCTATCATGTAAATTTACTGTATTAGGCACTGATAGATTTAAGAGATGTTTTATATACTTCATCTCATTAAATCATGCAAGAGGTATATTATTACCTTGTGTTACAGGTGAAGAAACTGCCTCTTAAATGTTAAGTAACTAGCCTAAGTCCATATAATTCCTAAGGGACAGAGGTAAATTCAAACCCAGGTCTGTCTGTTTTAGCTCTCTGTGAGTATCAAAGGATATCAATTATTAGAATGCATGGTAATTAATATATGAAGCCAGGAACTATTTTGGTTAATTAAAGAATTAGTAAAACATCTTGGAGAAAATAAGCCATTATTAGCTATTCTGTGTCAGTCTTTCTTTCCTCCTTTCCAAAATAAATAATAGCACCCTCCTGGAAGCAAGTTCATGCTCATTTAATGAGATTCCCACAGTCCCCATCTCCATGAATAGAACCATTATCTACCCAGCTAGACAGCCGAGAGTCAACCTGACCTCACACCTAAGTATCACTGGGCCTTCAAGTCTAATCATTTCCCATTCTAAAAAATAGCTCTCTTATCCATTCTTAATTTCTACCTCACTTACACACACCAGTGCAAACCTCTATCAGTCCTCATTTGGATTATTCTCATTATTCTTTAATCCATTATTTTCATTACTATGAGAAAGATCTGTCTAAAAGGCTAATATGATCAGTTACCTTTCCACGATTCTATGATTGAGCAGATGTTACAATCTAGCAACATCATTCCTATCGATATAATCAACAGTTATGCACACATGTTCACCACATGGCATATAGTAGAATGTACATGATAATTCTATACAAAATAGTAAAAATTAGAGACTACCTGACTGCCTACCTTTAGAATGGATGAAAATGTTGTGGCATAGTCACACAATGAAATATGTTATAACAATGAGAACAAACTAAACTACATACAAGTAACATGTATTACATACAAACATTTAAAAAATTCAGTAACATGCAAAACTAAGCTGTGCCTTTAGAAGTCAGGACTGTGGAGACTCATGGAGTTGGGGATAGAACTTGGAAGAGGGTGCTGGTATTGTCCTATTTTTCTATTTTGGTCCTGGTTACATGTGTGTGTTCATATGCATTTTTATAAAGAGTATTAACACATGTTCACTTTTTTATGTGTGCTCTATGTCAATTTTTTTTTAAAAAAAAGAACAGAAATCTTTCAGTCATTCTTCAATATCTTACAACTCTTGCTTCTCTCCTCTGTGCATCCATGTTAGTCAGGGTTCTCCAGGGAAACAGAACCAACAGGATGTCCAGCGAGAAAGAGAGGTATTTTAAAGAGCTGGCTCAAGGCCATTATGAAGGCTTGGCAAGTCCAAAATTCACAAGGTAAGCTGGCAGGCCAGAGACCAGGAATGAAATGCTGTTCAAGTCCAAAGGTGGGCTACAGGTAGAATTCACTCTTCTGAAGGAGGTCAGTCTTTTTCTATTAAGGCCTTCAATGGATTGGATGAAGCCACCCAAATAAAAGAAAGTAATCTGCTTTACTCAGCCTGCTGATTTAAATGTTAATCTCATTTTAAAAATACCTTCATAGAAATACCTAGAATAATACTTGACCAAAATGCTGGTTACTGTGGCCTAGTCAAATTGACACATAAAATTACCATCACAGTACCCTCTTCTAAGCCACACTGAGTTACTTGGAGTTCCTCAAATGTACTCATCTCTGTAAAATCTTTTTATTAGCACATCTTTATCCCCTTAGGAATTTGTCCTCAAGCCTTTGCTTTACTTTCCCAGTCCCCTTTTCTGCTTCATTTCTTTCATTCATTCTTCAAACCATAGTTCAGGCATTATTCCCTCTGGAAATCCTTCCTGAATCTCCACCTTTTATTTAGTTTCACCTCTTCCATAAACTTACCACCACACACCCAGGATCATTTTAATTGCTCTAATTCTCTCTCTATCCCTCTAAATCATTGAGTTTCACTGAGACAGCACATATATCTTCATTTAAAGTCAGAGGCATCTGGAGGAGTTACCTTGGTGTCCAACATATTACATAGACACTGAAGATGACCAGATCTGGTTAACTGAATGATTATAAATAGAATTCATACCTTCTAATACAGATTTTCTAGGCACTATTTTTGCCATACAGAATTTTGGCTCCTCCACCACCCCTTATTTGCACTAGCCATAAAAGTGCAATATACATAATATGCAAATATATGAAGTCATTTCATACAATCCAAAACCTTGCTTGATACAGTCATCAGTAAAATCAAACAAAAATAGCCTGATCACTTGCTTTGAAGATACTGACTGTTACTGAGCTAACAGCTTAGCATACTCAAATAATTGGTTACTCCATTGAAGTTTCAATCTAAACTTCCAATTACTCAAACACGTATTATCCAGTTAAATTGGGAATAATTGACATAAATTCATATTACTTGAGTTTTTATATCCAAGATGGGATTATGTCACAGGTAAAGAATAGGTGGAACAACAACTCTGTTAAGGATCTTTTTTTTAGAAGCAGTGGTAATGATTGTTTTGTATCTTATTTGTTCCTCACAATTTCTGAGCAATGTTAAACTGGTTTAGGTCTTCCTGTGCCTCTCCCAGCACCTCATTAGTAATTTTTTTGTCTTTAATATAAAATGTAGCCCATAGGCATTAATGAGTAATTTGTTCAAAAAGTCACCAGGTCATATTTAATAAGAAAATTCTTTTATAGATCATTACTTCATGCCAAATTCTGCTCTATTCTGAAAATGTTCAAATTGGAGAAAATATTAATTTGTTTGCTGAATAAACTTCAATATTTCACTGCATAAAAATGCAGTTTGTTAACAATTTTTAAATCCATTTCCTTTTACAAATTAAGTTAAACTTTCCCAAAACCCAAGAAAGTGTTTACTCAAAAAAGAAATTCCGAACTCAAACATCTTTAATGAAGGTTGCATGCTACAATAAACTTGACTAAATTCATCACACATATTTCTTCTTAAAATCTTTGAAAGGTCTTGTTGTAAGACAATCTTTCAATCTAGAATTTTCCAAACCTATTTGTCCCCAATTTTTAACCCAAATAAACCACTGTATTCTTTTCTTCACTTTTAAAATTCTATTACTATTGACTTTAATTTTCACTAATTTTTATTAATTTTTATTATGGGCTTACTCCATGTAGGGCACTGATCTAGGCTGGGGAAATGTAGAGTGGAATAAGACATGACTCCTGAACAGAAGGTGCACTAAATTCTAGAAGAAAGAGAGAAGATACATAATAATACTGCAAACTGTAAGCTCAAATAGACTTGAGTTTAAACTTCAGCTCTGCCACCTAAGAATTTTGCAGTCTTGGACATAACATTTAAACTATTTTTGTATCAATGTCTTCATTTGTAAAATGATAATAGTAGTAATATGTACCTCATACCATTATTGTTGGGATTAGATATTGTGTATAAAATATTTAATACAGTAAATGGATCATAGTAAATGCCCAATAAATGGCACCGATAATGATAGTAAGAAATGAGGAAGAAGACAGGAGGTGGAGTACAATTTGATGGAGGCAAAAAGATAACATAGGAGATTTTGTAAAAGGTCAAATTAATTATGCAATTATTCTGATCAATTGTGGAAAATATCAACTAAGGTGAGTGAAATAAGTCAACCCAAAAGAACCAACTTATCTGTTATGTAGAAATTTGTTGTTTGTATTCACAGTCTGTCATATATATCTTTTCTTATTTAAATGCAATTTAAATGCTAATAATTTTCATTTTATTTTTTACATTTTTCATTATACAATTGCTATATTATGTGAGCCTTGAAACAGGCAGATGCTGTGATTTTACTTCTATTTTATAAATGAAGAAGCTCCACAGGAGAAAACTGCCAACTAGAAACATAGACTCCACATAAGTCGAATCTTCTAGTTCCTGACGAGGTCTCATCCATTAGATGTCCTCAATTCCAGGCTCTAGTCATAGCCTGAGAACACAAGTCTATTACTTTACCTAATTCTCCTATGAACAAAATCGGATGGCTTTCAAACCATTTGCTGATGAAATTTGCTTTAAATCATCACAACTAATCAACCTTATAAATAGTAAGAATATTTATAGGGGTATAGAACTATTTTCTATAAAGAGCTAGATAGTAAATATTTTAAGCTTTACAGGCCATATGGTCTCTGACACAAATACTCAGCTCTGCCCTTTTAGCACAAGAACAGACACACACACACACACACACACACACACACAAACACACACACAGGCACACACACACACATACACACACAGAGGCACACCACAAGCCATTATTAATATCATTTTAAGCTTTAAAAACTGGCTTAACTGCACATTACTTTTAATTCTTTTGAAAGACTACAGGCCAATATTCTTCATGATTATAGGTACTTGTATTTTTTTTAATTTAGCAAATCAATTCCTATGACATATAAATCATATCTAATTGGGTTTTATAATGAGAATACAAAGTTGGTTTAATATTTGAAAGTCAGTCAATGTAATTCACCATATTTACAAACTAACAAAAGAAAAACCACATGATACTCTCATGAAATACAGAAAAAGTATTTGACAAAACCCAGCATCTATTCCTCATAAAAACTCAGCACAAAGGGAATAGAAAGAGCCTCCTTAATTTGATATAGGGCATCTACAAAAAGCATACAGCTAATGAATAAATAAAATGGTCTATGTAGAAAATTCTATGGAAACTACAAAAACACTACTTAAACTAATAAGTCAGTTTATCAAGTTTGCAGAATAAAAGATTGTCACACAAAAATCAGTTGTTTTCTATGTATTAGCAAAAATATTGGAAACTTTAATTTAAAAATATCATTTATAATATCATCAAAAACCACAAAATAGGTAAGAATAAATCTAACAAAATGTGTTCAAAACTTGTACACTGAAAACTACACTATATTGCTGAGTGAAATTACAGATCATTTAAAAAATAGAAAGCAACTTATACAAAGTACATGTATCAGAAAATCCAATATTTTTAAATACCACTTCTTGACAAATTGGTCTATATATTTAACACAATCCTATCCAAAATCCCAAAAGCATTTTTGAAGATGTTGAAAAGCTAAAATTTTAAAATTAATATGGAAATGCAAATGGTAGACAATAGTTTAAACAACTTTGAAAAGACTTTCTGGTTTTAAGACTTCTTCAATCATGAAGGGTTGAATTGACATAAAAATAGGCAAATAGATCAACAGAACAGAACAGAGTTCAGAAATAGACACCTACATGTATAGAAAACTGACTTTTGACAAAGGGCATGATCAATTCAGTGGAGGAAAAATTAGTCTTTAAATAAATAGTACTTGGATAATTGAATATGTTTATGTCAAAATAAAAAAATAAGCAAAACAAAACACAACTGAAAACCTTTAATCTATACTTGTATATTTCTTTTAAAAAACTCAAAATGGATCTTAAAACTAAATGTAGTTTATATCTGTTAATCCCAAACTCCTGATTTATCCTCCACCCACTCTTTCCACTTTGATAACCATAAGTTTGCTTTCTATGTCTGTGAGTTTCTATCTGTTTTGTAAATAAGTTCATTTGTATCATTTCTTAAGATTCTACATGTAAGTGATATATGACATTTGTCTTTCTATGATTTCTTCACTTAGTAATTAATTATACTGATATGACAGAAATAGTTCTAAAAAAATGTTAGTACTATAATCTCTAGGTCCACTCATGTTGCTGCAAATGGCATTATTTCTTTCTTTTTTATGGCTGAGTAATATTCCATTGTATATTTATACCACATCTTCTTTACCTAGTCATCTGTTGATAGACATTTAGCAGAATGTATTTTTTAAAGCTCCAAATTCAACAATAAGAAAACAACTCAACAAAAAATGGACCAAAGATTTGAACACAAAATGGCAAATATGCACATGAAAAGATGTTCATCCTTTCTTTTCCTCACCTTAGTCATTAAGGAGGGCAAATTAAAACCACAATGAATTACCACTGCACATCTACTAGAATGGCTAAGATTAAAAGATTGACCATAGAAAGTAATGGCTAGAATGTGGATGAGCTGAAACTATTATATAACAGGTAGAAATGTAAAATGGTTCAATCACTCTGGAAAACAGCTTGACAGTTTCTTAAAAAGTTAGACATACATTTAGTATATCATCGTTATTCCATTCCTAGGTATTTACCCAAGAGAAATAAAAAGATAATCCACACAAAGACTTAAACGCAAATGTTCATAGCATTCATGTATTTGTAATTAAAGTTGTAATACTCATGTATTTATAATTTACTAAAACTAGAAACAACCCAAAAATCTATCACAGGTGAATGGATAAACAAACTATTGTATATTGCTACTATGGAAGACTAATCAATCATAAAAAGAATGAACTGTTTATATATGCAGTAACATAGATGAATCTCAAATTAATTATACTGATATGACAGAAATAGTTCTAAAAAAATGCTAGAAAAAAAACAGATCAGTTATCACCTGAAGACAACCCAGAAGGGAAGATTACAAAAGGGCATGAGGAAACTTTTGCAGATGATGGATGTGTTCACTATCTTGATTGTAGTGGTAGTTTTGTGAGTGTATTCATACATCTAAATTTATAAAATTGAACATTTTTAATGTGAAATGTTTAGCATCTTATCAATTATATCAATAAAACTGTTTTATAAATAGATTAAGAAAATGTGAGATATATATATATATATATATATATATATATATATATAAAATACATAAAAAATGGAATATTATTTACTCTTAAAATGGGAAGAAATTCTGACACATGCTACAGCATGGATGAATCTTGAGGACACTATGCTAAGTGAAAGAAGCCAGTCACAAAAAGACAAATATTCTATGAAGTATTCATTTCACTTAAAATGCAGATCCTCAAATTCACAGAAACAGAAAAGTGAATGGTGGTTGCCAGGGCTGAAGGGAGAGAAAAATGGCGAGTTATGTTTTAATGGGTATTTTATTTTTAAGAAAGGGCCTTAGAAGCCTCATGCAATCCACTTAATTGTCACATTTATTAATTCTATTTCTCCCAAGAAAGACTGTCAACAAAGGAATCTTTACACTCAAAAAAGGGGATTTTACCCAAGATTGCACTGGATTGTACCAACAATCAAGGTATATCATGAACTGGATCTAAACGACAAAAATTGAGAAAGGAGAGGATATTTTAGGTGTAGGAAACAGAATGGTCAAATCACAGTTGCAAATAAGAATAATGAAAAACGTAAAGATTGGTTTTCAAATATCAATTTTATTGCTTTCCCAGCTTTTCAGATGTCTTCTGATATGTCATCACATCAGACAGGACTCCCAGTATCACAATGCATAATGTTAACCCTCAACCCTCTTTCTCTATCACTTTACCCAATTAATTTTTTTCTTCAGAGTAATGTACCTGACATTACATTATGTAGTAATGAGGTACTTATCTGTTTATTCTCTTGCCCACAATAAAATAATATTCATGAATGCAGAGACATTGTCCAAAGTCTTTTTCACACTGTATCCTCAGAGCCTAAAATATTTCCTCACACACAGAACAGACTGAATAAATATTTGTTGAAATGAATGGAGTTACAATAAACCATAGGATATGTGTATCTCCCTTGTTAACTGCTGTGCTGTGAGAGGCTCGGGAGCCAACTAATGAACAAGATTCTATCCTGACATTTCTCACCCTAACTCAGAGCATCACATGAGTCACAAAACCTTTTAACATAATCCTTTTTAGTCAAAACCTATCCTTTGTTTCAGTTCCTTTTTATATGCTCTAGATCCCAGAAAGGTGAAAAACTCACAACTCACATCAGAAAGTTTCCCCCTTATAGGCACCCTGGATATCCTTGTAAATAACAAAGGAAATCAGTAAAAAGGAATTAAATTTGCATCTCTAGACCAGTAGACTTGTTTTATTTTCTATCATAAATGCAGCTCCTGGGAAAAAATTTCTCTAGGATTTATGCAGGTTGCTACCGAGAAACTTCACACTGTAAAATTCTTAGAATAAAATGAAACGAGTCCCCATTAGTACAGCCAGATTTCTCTGGGTGCTGGTTAAGCTTGGTGTATAAACACAGATACTGGTGTCTGCTTGGTGGGTTTGATGAATCACTACACAAACAGGGACCAGGCACCCTCTCCTTAACTCTCCTGGGTCCCCTCCCTGGAGACACTTCCTCCACTCTGGACATGCAGGGCCAATTGTCCCAGACTCAAGACTTCCAAGTAAGCCTGAAGGTGAAGAACTTTTACGGGTCCCTAAAACAAGACTGTGACAGTGATATCTTGAGCCCAGATAATTTTAATACTGTCTGTGGTCACCTCTGTAAGTTGTAGGAGAAGGAAGTTCTGGAACAAGTTCTCCTCATGATAACCTAGTGTAAAGCAATTAGAACTAACATAGGCTTGTACCACTTCACAGCCACACCTCAAAACACCACTTACTTATAATTAACCACAGCTCACCATGCTCAATCATCCCCTAATATTACAGCTGCCTCCCAAATTAAAATTCCTTGAGAGATGACAACAAAAGGGAGGAGTGATAAAAATCCATTTTTGCTGCAAAATGCATCTCCCTGTGCAGGTATCAAGAGCTGGAAGGACTCTAATCAATGAGATGCTCAGACCCTGGTCCAACTGGCATAAAGAAGGGGAGGTTCAGAGGTTAAACAAAGGAGGTATTATAGAAGGAGACAAAGCTAGAATAAACCTGGGTCACTCAACCCCCATTTCAGTGCTGCTTCTACAACCACCAGTAATGTGCTAGTGTTGTAGTGCCTGAACATTTTTTTCTTTGGCGGAAGAACCCCTTTCTCAAACAAATCCCAACTCTAAGTCTGATGCTGGCAACAGATAAAAGAGTAGGTGATCTGGTGGGAGAATTGCGGAGGTGTTCCCCAACACAAAATAGCAGGGCCCCAGCTTTGTTTTTCCTTTCCACAGTTGCAGATTGGAAGGAATGACTAAGAAGCAATAGCAGAGTTGCTGAAATCTGTCTTTAGTGCTCACATTTCTAATGCTCACTCTATTGTTCTGTTACCCTCTTCTGTCTTTGGTCATCGGGCCTGTCTCTACTTCTGATGCACTTAGCTCTTCTGCGTGCTAACCCTTTCTTTTATTTAAAGTTGAAAGCAGTCATTGGTACATTGATTTAAAACTATTCACACTAATACAATCCCAGTCCAATTTGCTTTATGAGCCTTTCTTTTCTCTGTAATTGTGAGATACAAGCTCCTCTCCCACTGAACATTTCAAATAACTGGGATTAGCTTGGGGTGACCATTTAGGTGACAGTGTGCTCCACGAAGCAGAGCTCTGCTGCTGGCTTCAGTTACTGTAGGCAACCTGGGTAGGAACCGAGAGGTAGATAATGCATGTGCTCCATGCCTGGGTTGTAAACTGACTCAGCCAGTTACTTACGATTTAACCTTAAGTACGTTGCTTAACTTTGCTAATAGAAAGTATAGTGTCAATTTTCTAATCTGCCAATTGGGCATGAGTTTGGCATCGCAAATTTGTTAAGAAATAGTAAAGGTGATGAATAATACAGCGTGTCTTACAATTCTCAGGGCAACAAAAAAACATGGATTCCATTCTCTCCTCCCTTCTTTCCTTTTGAAGAAAATGATTTGAAAAGAATTGGCTGTGACTCCTGATGCTCTATTCCCAGTAGTTGGCGGAAGGTAGACGGGAAGGCCCACAGCCACCATCTGTGGAACCGGAATGTATTCTTCTCAAACAAGAGCTCACCCCCCATCCCAGGCATTCCCCAAACTTGTCTCCTGGTCCCCGTGGCTCTTGTCCTGGTTTCACACACACACACATACACACACACACGCACACAAATAAAACAGTTTCTTCCCTCAAGAAAGTGACAGTTCAGTTAAGTCTCCAAACAGAACAAAGCTGTACACTTGTCCCTTAACGACATCTACCTAAGAGTTTCATAAATGCCTATGGGGGGAGAAGGGTTGTTGAGCAGAAGATCACAGTGTCATAGCAGAATTATATCAATAATAATGGATTTTCCTTAAAAGAGGTGTGTGCATTTCAGGCTCATCTTAGTTTAATAAAGAGAAGCATGTAGTTTATTCTGTAAAGTGGTATCAATTCTCATCTTTTTGTGATCTAAAATAACTTTTCAGGAATTGAAAAAGAGAAAACTGAAGTAGATGGGTGCCAGCGACAAAGGTAGTAAGACACTGATGCCTGGAGTGGGCAAATGAAGCTACAAGGCTTCCCGCCTCTGTTACAGAACACCCCTTGACACAGGGGTGCTGTCGGTCTCCTACCTAATTCCTTCTTCCCTTCCTCTTCTCTGCTTTTGTTCCACAAGAAATATTTTCTAGGCTCTTCCACACCCCCCCAAGCTTCTGGTAGATTTGACTAATTGGAAGGCTGTGGCCAAGAACTGAAGGACAGGACAAGTAAGGTAAGCTGAGATATTTCTTTCTCTTCTTCATTTCCTAGGGTGTCTTTGGCTATGTTTCCTCTGTAACAGCAGCTCCTGTTGGACAGGACAACTGTGGTCCAGTGGCTGTGGAATCACAGTTCATCTCCTCCTCATCTCGCTAGCAGGTGATAGGGGCTTCCTGCTGATGCTAAGCTTTTGGTTGACTTACCATCTGCTCTTTAGATCCCCAGGGAGTCTATCACCTGTGTAACTAACTCCCAATATTAATTTTTTTCAGTTTTAATAATTGTTTACAGTATACCTGTGCCTTATGCACAAGGCTTGTCCTAATACAAGTACATGATACATTCAGATGTGTGTTGTGTGTGTTCATGTGACACTGTGAGCACAGTAGAGACAAAATATAACTTAAATACTATATCCAACATTAACTGGCATTCAGCAGGTATCCAATGTATACTGCTTATAAATTAACTATTTATGGTAGCAGGTGAAATAATATAAAAGGCAATTTGAATGTGGAAAACTCATACTAATTAAAATAATTTCATGACTTAAAAATCATTTATATGACTTAAAAATCTCGCCACTGTTTTTGACAGTAATACACATGACATATGTGTTAGAACAAGTGTGTTCAAAGTTTCATTTGACTAGATGCATACACCGTACAAAGGTGCTCCCCTTCATTCTTCACGGGCAAGGTGAATAATTGCCTTCTCACTACTTAAATATGCATATATTGCCTATTGTACAAGAGATCCCTTCCCGCAAAATTCTAAAATTTGATTTGCATTTTGTTTGGCCATAATTAATCAATATTTGGAGTTTATGAGGTAAGTAAGGAAACCAAATTTATAAAAAGGTATTATGATGTATATTGTACATCAACTATAGTTCAATAGAAAAGTGAAAAAACAAAATGATTTGTGAAGATGATATTAAGATAATTTGTGAAGAAATTGCCATATCAAAATACATTTTGAAAGAGAACAAACTACGTATGCTAAGACAAAAAGTTGTGATGGTAGGGTATAGTTTTACTTTGTATTAACACAGCAAGTGACTACAAAATAACACCTCTTCTTGTTTATCATTCAGGGAAAAAAAAAGAAAAAGAAAAATGAAAAAATAAAAAATGATATCATGACGTAGTATTTAATAAGATGCACAATAACTAGGGAGAAAGTTCACAGGAATTGAGGCTGGAGGAACCGAAGAAGCTTTGGGCAGGAAGTGATCCTTCGCCTGGGTTTCGGAGGATGATCTCTCCCACATGCTATGCTCCCCTTCCCATTCAATTAGGGTATTTCTGCTTTTATCTAAGATTTATTATATTATTTACTACTTCATTTTATAAAGCTTTATTAAGAGCAGTTAGATTATTTCACCTGTAAGATCCCTGTGTGATATAAATATTCTGAGTATTAGAAACAAACAATTAGAAGGTGAAACTTCAAAATAAGTTACAAGGCAGAAAGTAGGAAAATTTTGTTAATTAGAGAAACATTTTTAGCGAAGTGCTTAGAATATTAAACCAATATTTTTAGGGTGATTCCCCAGTGATGTGGCAAGGTGAGTGAAAGAGATCAATTAGGAAGCTGTTATAGTAATTAATGCATAAGATAAGAACACAAAAGACAGTGGTCACCATGTAGTGAAAAGAATGGAACAGGCACTTGAAACCTAGTAAGAAATTTTTTAAAAACGGTGTCTTTTTAATAACACAAATGATGCTGACCTATATTAAGTTTTAAAAGAAAAGAAGGCTACAACAAAGACTTCAGGATGTCTAGAGAAGGAGTGATGTCACTTACAGCAATAGTTAAGGTAGAACAAGGGAAGAGCTGGAAGGATGATGAATTTGGTAGGTATGTGGCGTATGAGGTTAATAGTAAATATCACAATTGAAATGCCTGGAAAGATGGAAAATTTCAAGTCTGTAAAACTTTCAAACTGGATTGAGTATTTGCCAGAAGATACATTAAACTTAATCATTGGTGCCTCACATTCCAGCTAGTTTGTCAAATGCCTTAGATGGGAGGAAAGGAAATTCGTATTCAAAGGTCCATTAACAATTGTTTCTAAACCATCAATAAGGGGAAAGCCCAATATTTTGATTTGTTCATATAATTGACAGTAATGAATATTGGATTTGCTTAGACAAGGTGAAGAAATTCAGGATTTTCAAAGCAGTAGCCAAGTATGATTTGTTGATTTCATCCATAATCTTCTACATTAGAGTCTCTTTCCAAAGAAATTTATCTTTCTCCTAATGCCTTTATAAAAGAGTGGAGTGCATTTCACTGCTTCCCCTTTGGCAGATTTAATTTTATTTTGTAATTAACAATAACTAGTTTGGGAATTATACCATGGTGTCTCTTGGTTTTGAATTTTCATTGAGTTTTTTTGTTTTTTTTTTTTTTAAATTACAAACTCCTCAGAGGAACTGCTGTAGTTTGTTGCCATGGATAATTGTCTCTAAATAAACTCGGAGTAGTTAAGTGGATATGAACAGATGGAAATAAATTGATGTAAGTTGACTATTAAGCCTCTTGGCTCCTGTTTATTTGTCACCAGCAGCGTATCTTTTTGTCTTGTCATGCTTGGCATTTTATGCACTTGAACTTTAACAATGTCAGCTGGATTCCTCCTCAAAGCCTGCATAAAACTGAACTCCAGGACAGAACTGTCTGCCAACCTGGCCAGAGCCACAGTAGAGATCAGTGGCCTAGTCACAGTTCTCTAAGCCACACAGAAAGGAAGGTCACACATATTGGTACAGCTGCCTAACCACGTTCGTGTTTACCTAACCTCAGTTGAAATTGCAGGCAGAATCTGTTAAGCATCACCACTTCTCTACCCTTACTTTATACACAGGGAAAATAAAGCCAGGGGAAAGGAAATGATTCAGCCTAATGATTAGTCATTCATTAAACTAATTCCACAATTAGTTATTACGTACCAACTGTAGCCTAGCCACTGTTCGAGACACAAGGAATACCACAGTGACGAGGCACAGTCTCTGCCCTGGAGGAGCTCATAACCCAGTGGGGGAAAGGGACAAGTCACCAGAAAATTAAAATGTGCTGTGATCAGCTTAGCTCAGCGTGGTATGGGAGCTCATAAGAAGGATACTTAATGCAGCTTTGGTTAGAGGAGAAGTGGTTTCTTAAAGAAGGGACACATTAGTTGCGACTTGAAAGATGAGTAAATGGTTAGTTGAGAAAATAACTCACTGCCAAACTTACTGCCCACCCGGTCAAGCCTAGCCCCTACATATTTCAGTTTAAACCAATAAATGCTTATGGGAATCTTGTATGGTTCTAACACTCTGCTAGAAATTTCTGGAGGATCTCAGAAAAATATACCAAGTTTCCTGCCCTTGTTGGAGAAATGGAATCAAAACACTTGAACCAATTAGAGTATAATACAGAAGAATGTTTGATCAAAATTAAGACATATGATATAAATATTGTTTGTGAGAGATCCTCAGAGTAGTTCAATAACCTTCAGTAAAAAAGTAGAACTAAGCTGAGCCTTGAAAGATGGGTGGGCAGTAAAGCTGAGAATTTGTGTCTTCTTTTTCTGATATCAATAATCTCATCTCAAGTTCTGGCTAGATTCTACCCCAACGTTATTTCTGAATACATTTTTTAGGCTGTTTCCTTTGGAAATTATCTCTCTTTCTCAAACCAATTTTTAGAGTTTGCATTGTCACCCCAAAAGATAGGCAGAATTCCTAACCCTTAGTGATTGTCAATGTGGTCTTATTTATAAATAGGGTCTATGCAGACATAATCAGGTTAAAATGAAGTCCTACTAGATTAGAGTGAGCCTTAATCCGATATGACTAGTATCCTCATGAGAAGAGGAAAAAGGACACAGAGACACACAAAGAAAGAAAATGATGTGAACACACAAAGGGAGAATGTCACATGACAAGTGATGGCATACTTAAGATCATTTAAAAATCAAAATGGAGTAACTATGGCTCAAGCACCAGAAATGGAGCCAGGTAGCCATCGTGGTTGTAGTTTCAGATAGGTTCTTGCATCACTGAGAACTTGAACTTTCTCTGAACTGTATCAAACTCGAAAACACCACCAGCTATTTTCAAAGCAGCAGCTGCTATCTGCAACTTTGCAGTTTCAAAGTCCCCCCACCCACCTTTCACAATTTGTAATCATTTCGAACCCCAACCAATCCTTGCTTAACAAGCACCTTTACCTCTTGCCAGCTCCAATCCTAATTCTTGACAAACAATTTATATAATCTTGCTTTTCATTTGCCTTCATAAGCTTCCCCCATTTTGTAGTTTGACAGAACACAATTCAAGTGCTTCTTGAATCTGTGTCTCCTGGGCTGAAGTCCTAACAAACCCCAAATAAACACCTCTTTATTTCAATCCGGTCTCTGTTTCTGAAATTTTGGGTAACACAGCAGAGGCAGAGATCAGAATGATGTGTCTATAAGCCAAGGAATGCCAAGGATTGCTGGCAACTCAGAAGCTAAGAAAAAGGCATGGAACAGACTCAACCATAGAGCCTTCAGAAAGAACGTGGCCCTGTGATACCTTGATTTTGGATTTCTAGCCTCCAGAATTCTGAGGGAGTTTCTGTTGTTTTAAGTCACCAGTTTTGAGGTATTTGGTTATGGCAGCCCCAGCCCACAAATACAACAACTAAACATCTGGTCCATGAGAGGAATTTGGCATTTATGAATAACCTACATGAACAATATCTTTAAGATCTCTTGAAATACCAAATGATGTAAAAGACAAAGAATTCAGCTGCAGGATGCAGTTGGGGATTACTCAGAGTGGTGATTGCAGATGGCGAGCTTCCCGACGCAGAGATGGGGCCGCCCGCAGCCCCAGGCTCCAAGAGCAAGACATAAGGAGCCAAAGAACGGCAGCCATCACAGCTGGGGCTGGGTTCTCTGTAGCTCCGACCCTTCTCTCCCAGGAATATCATTTTAGAATAAAAGATCATAATATTTAAGATGTTAATATTTGGATAAATTGGAACCAAAACTGAAATAGTATTTCATGCAGTTTTGATTAGCTGATCAGTTTTACAACATCACACAGTTATTTTATAGTGTATTTTGAAAATGAAAACAAAGAGCTGGGGTGGACGAGTGATATTTAATGTATAATATTTGTAAGCTTTATAAGTAAAATGTTATTGTACGTATATAAAGATCTTCTGAAATTTACTAGAATGGCTGTAGGACTTCAAATGGCTAAGTGAGCAAAGTAAGAGGAAAGAGACTATCATCAATACCGGCAATGTTGATAAATATGCAGGACGGTGTTCACATTTGTGAGCTCATGAAATTAAAAGCAAACTTTAAAATAACTTAAAAATACCACCAAATTGTTATACATATGTATGTAAATGACATCAAATATTAGGAAGGACACAGTTATATTGATGGTGGCATTTTAAACATCCTGCCAGCTCTCTACCTTGAAAATGTAGAATGTGATCACTTTCCATAATGTCCCACCATTGACTGGTACCACCATGGTCCAAGGCACCTCCTATTGGACCTCCCTGCCTTTACTATAACCCCATAAGAGTTAATACAGTAGCAAGAGTAATTCTGTTAACATGTCAATGCATGTCATTTCTCTGCTTAAAATTCTCAATAGCTCCCTATTCTCAAAAGGCAGAGCCCTTACAGAGTTCAAGACCATGTAAGATCTAGACTGCATTATTTATCTGACTTCCTCTTTCACCATTCCAGTCACAGGAACTCCTTGCTCTTCCTAGGACCAGAACCATGCTGGATATATTCCTGCCCCAGGCCAGATATGACATATTCCTCACTTCTTTAAGTCTTTACTTATATGTTACCCTCTCAACAGGTCTCCCAGACCATTCTATTAAATATCATCCTCCACCCTCTGCATTCCCCAGTCCCTTCCCTGCCTTATTTTTCTCCACTGCACTTACCACCTTCAAGTATGCTACGTAACTTGCTCATTTGATTTATTTCCTATGCTCTTTCCCAGTGGATATAAGGCCCATGAGGGCAGGAATTTTCACTTATTGACTCTTATACTTTATTGCCTAGAAATAGTGCCTGGGATACAGTAGGCACTCAATAAATATTTATTCAATGATGTGATAAGTTGTTTATCTTAGCACTATTTTAAATAGCAAAATACTGGAAACAACCTATATGTTTAACTAAGGAATGGCTAAGTGAATAAGGCTATTTTTCAACAGAATATTACATGCCTGTTAAATTACTAATTATATTAAGTACATCCTCTCTATAAATATTTATAATGAAATAACTTTAAAAGTAGAACTCAATCAGAGCAGCTACATAAAATTATCTATGAACATGGAAGAAGGAGACATTTTAAAATGCTTTGTTATATGATGGGGTTATGGTACATTTGGGGTTTTTAAATAATAATGTTTAATGCTTATTACCATAAAAATTTTTAAAGTAAAATTGAGCTATATTGGAATACTAAAAACAGAACCAGAGTTATATTTTGAGCTAGTTGGATTTATTGTCACTTAGTGGAATTAAAAAAACAAACAAATGCTTACCATATGACGCAGGAATCCCACTCCTGGGCATATATCCAGAAGGAACCCTACTTCAAAATGACACCTGCACCCCAGTGTTCATAGCAGCACTATTTACAATAGCCAAGACATGGAAACAGCCTAAATGTCCATCAACAGATGACTGGATAAAGAAGATTGGTATATTTATACGATGGAATACTATTCAGCCATAAAAAACAACAACATAATGCCATTTGCAGCAACACGGATGTTACTGGAGAATGTCCTTCTAAGTGAAGTAAGCCAGAAAGAGAAAGAAAAATACCATATGAGATCACTCATATGCAGAATCTAAAAAAAAACATAAATACAAAACAGAAACAGACTCATAGACATAGAATACAAACTTGTGGTTGCCAAGGGGGTGGGGGGTGGGAAGGGACAGACTGCGATTTTAAATGTAGAATAGATAAACAAGATTGTACAGTGTAGCACAGGGAAATATATACAGGATCTTATGGTGGCTCACAGCGAAAGAGAATGTGACAATGAATGTATGTGTGTTCATGTATAACTGAAAAATTGTGCTCTACACTGGAATTTGACACAACATTGTAAAATGACTATAACTCAATAAAAAAAAAAGTTAAAAAAAAAAAAAACAAACAAATGAGCAAAAACCCCAACTTTATTCTGATGACTAAAACTAACAGCTTCATTCTTTCAGAGCAGAAAATTTTATTGATTTGGTCAAGATACTCTGATGAAATAAAACTGCTCTATCCTGCAATGCTTAGTTAAGCTATTACAAAGTTCAACTTTACTCTGAAAATTGTGAACATAAAGTTTCCCTGTTGATACAAAAGTAGAGAGGTGTCATTATGTTGACCATATGTTCCTTGAATTTCAAATGGCTTAGAGAAATTTAGGATTTTCAAATACCTCAATGTAGAATCATATGTAATGAGGCCCGACTATCCACAGAGGAGCCCAGGGCTTTAGAAGAAACACTGTAAATGAGAAAAAATTTCCCTCTGGTGGAGAAAGGCTGATACATTTCCAGGAAAATTTCTGTCTAACACTTAGGTGAAGTTATTTTCTTTCTTTGCTGTAATTACCAACACAACCGCAACCTTTTCTAAAAGCCTATGACACTTGACAGTCTTGTATTAATGGTGCTCTGCAGAATCTCGTGCATTCTTAGAGCAACACAGAGTGGAGAGCAGAAAACAGTCACAGGATGTAGGAAGCAAATTGGAGCTGGTGCTGGGTGCACCACTGCACACCTGAGGATGGTGACCCTTAGAAGGGGAAGAGCTGGGGGACACTGGATGCTTCTCCTTCGTAGGTGGTGACCATGCAGGTGGGGAACACTTAGGTCATACATAGTTCCCTTCCTGTCCTCAAGGTTGTATCATATGCTTTATGAAAATTAGTGTAACAGCACACATGGCAGTTAATTTTTATACACCACAAAATAAGTAAAGGTAAATATGTAAATAACATAAATAAATGAGCAAAAGAGTGAGTGAGAATGAAGGAAAGGAAAGAGAAGAGAAGGGAGTGAAAAGAAAGGAAAAGAAGAAATACCATCGTTGAGTGTGAAAATTAGGAAAAGCAAAAGCAAGTGACTACGGAATATTGAAATAGAATAGGTAACAACGAATCAGGAAAGAGAAGGAATTAAACTAAGATAGGCATCTGGAAAAGGAAGCAAAAGGGGACAAAAGGAAAAAAAAATTGTTGGAAAAATGCCTAGTTCCCTAACAGCATGTCTAAACTTCCTCAGAATTCTGTAGGAGTCGCACATGCAGAGGAAGCATGACTTTGTCCTGGAGAAGACTGGAGAGACGACAATGGGAGGATAAATATAAAACATCGGCTTTAAGGTACCTAGTGATATTCCTTCTTTCATCACTTTGTATAATTGGAATCAATCATGCTGAAATCTTTCACTAATATTATGTTTATACTTAGCTTGCAACAAAACACTACATATTCCAAAAAGCACATTACATCCTGAGACAGCTATCAAAGAATTCATCAACCCTTTTATGAAGTGCATTAGTATCATTTCATTGAAAAGCTGATTAATATTTAAAATGACTAATTTTAAAGATGTTATAACTCTGATGGAGGTTAAAAGTCTTGTCCTAAGAAAAAAGTCCTAGGGACTGGTTGCACAACACTGTGCATGCACTTAACAGTACTGAACTATATACTTTAAAATGTTTAAGATGGTAAATTCAATGTTCTGTATATTTTAACACAATTTTTAAAAATTTAAAAAATAAAAGGCTTGTCTTTAATCATAGAGAAAGACCACAGTGGTTTGGGTAGCAGCATCGTTAGACTATGATAAATCTGATATAAATTGAAATTGCAAAATCTAAACACCTATCCCAAAGCAATGTTTCTACATTTGTAAATACCTTAAAATTAGGCCATGTGGAGAATCATGAATGTAATAAGATAGTTGCCTAGGAGGTCAAATTCTGTAAAATAAAACAGAGCTTGCGTTTAGATGCCATTAACTTCTAGCAGCTTGATTAATAGATGTCCACAAAATTCTAACTCTTAAAATTTCTTGATTTTTGTTATTTGTCTCTGAGAACCAAATACTAGAAATTTTTTGCAAGCATATTTTATATTCTACAATCTAACCATCTTCAATTCCTTTTATTCCCTCTTTGCTAACCTATACATATTCCTTACTTTTCTAATTGAGGGCTCAGGCAAGTGCCTATAGATCTTTGCTTTTCCCCCACCTTCTCCATTAATAGCTGGGTTTCAGTTTAACTTCTCTCTTGTTTAAGAGAGCGTCACCATTCAAATATCTGCTTTGGCAAAATGCCTCAGAAGCTTGCCTGTGGAGAAAAAAATTACATGCTGAAATTAGAGCAAATCAGTGTATTATGTGTGATGAAAAAATATGAAAATTCTCTTTAATAGAGACCCTTTAGGATAATTGAAGTCTCAGTGCTACCCGTACATAAGGACGTGAAAAAGATCAGCACCAGTGAAGCAGAATTTCACATCACAAGGGTTTGATGTGACAGATATAGACAGAAAACAGCAAAATGTCAACGTTGCCCCTCTCCCTTCCAAGAAGCCTTGCCCTAAATAGGCCAAGGAATACAAATAGGTGTGCCTACCCTGGGTGAGAGGGACACCTAATAGCTCCACTACTAGGTAGGTTTTAAGGGGCAGACACTTGTACTTGATTTTTATGTGACGGAAACACTTAAATTATAAGTACTTATGCTCACCCGTTCAGACATCCCATTACAGCCTTTCAATGGACAGAGGCCCATGAATATATCATTTATGTTTAGTTGAGGAAGGTGAATGCAAGTGAGAGAAGCACAATCCAGCTTGGCCCACTTTACTACAGACGCTGCCAATCTGAATGTCCAAGAAGGGGCTGAGTGGAGACTATACATTGTTTTGAAGCACAGAGTGAAAAGTGCCCTAAGGGAAGAAAGCATAAGGTCACCAGATCTTCTGGTTTGCCAAGGGAAGCCAAAATAACACGAAATATTCTGACTTTCAAAGGTTGGCAACTGACTCAAATTTTTCAACACTCTGTAAAGGCCAAACTCCAAATACCCACGGGCTGTATTCAGACTGCAGGTCATCCAGTGGTGACCTCAGCTTTACATACCAAAGACTGCAGCCAGAGGGGGCGCTGGGAGGGAGAGATAAGAAAGACAGAGCTTTAGGTAGTTCTGAGGATTGGAAATTTGGAGAGAAACAGATCCTTTAGGGGAAATTTTAGAGATGTTTTTAATATGATGAGTGGTATAACTGAATTTGTAAACCAAAACACTTTCAGTTTTTTTAAAGTGGGATTTGTATCTTTTTCTTTTGGATGTGGTTACATGCTAATACAGGCTTTAAAGGAAGAGGAAAACAGCCTGGCTATATATGCTTACATTTGTAAGTGATAAATATTGTACAGCCAAGTTATTATAAAAAGATCATACTGGTTTCATGTCAGAGTTTATGATAAAACCATAGCTCTCAGGGATTTAGTAAGGTCTTCAAAGTCATTCAAATACAGCATAACAGTGTAATGCATCGCCAAGTTATTACCATTTCCAGCCAACAGATGAACCCAAGACAGAGGATAAGTGCTAAAAGATGGACTGAAATGATTCCAAGACACCTGCCTGTTTTCTGATCTCCATCAGACACACATGCACACATGCACATACACATTTGCTTAGCTGGGTAATAGGTACTCTATATTTGCAATATATCACCGAAAAGGATTTGTAAAAGATTTTTTTCATTGAGCCTTCTTTGATACAAGGGCAAATCTCCATTCTATTCGACCCACTAGAATAAATTTTAAAATCAGTCCTTAAATAGAGTGTCATCATGCAGACCACATTTAACACTGTTAGCTATTTTACTCATTAAATGCAGATTTTAAATTTAGTTCTAGCAGTCTCCACAACACTATAAATATTAGACTTGTAAAATCTGCACTCCACATTATGTTAAATAAAAGAATGTTGTTTTCTTTAAAGAAAACAGGCTTTGACTTTAGCAAGACCAAGTATACATGGTGACTCTACCATTTAATGTGTGGTAAATTGGGTACCTTATTTAATTTACCTGAGAATGAGAATCCAACTTTCTAAAATGAAGATATTACTCCCTACCTGATATGACTGTGAAAAATATTTAAATGAGATTTGTAAAGCATCTAACCCTGTGGAAGCCACAAAGTTTATTTTGCCATTTCCTCTTAAAAATGAAGCTATTGCTTAAATCCAGCTAGAGAGATTTTTAGAATCATCCTTGGTTAGTTGTGAGGGGGCCAAATTTTCCCTTGAATGAAGCAACTGCCAATTCACGAAGAGGTGGCTGAAAGTCTAAGAAACTAATCAAAACCAACGGGACCAAGAGGACAATAATAAATATGAAAGAGTGAACTCCAGGGCCTGCCAGAGTCAAGATCTCTCAAAAAGGCAAGTTTCAGGTTGGAACCATGAAGGAACGCACAGTGGGAGTAAGACTTAACCAGAAGTAAGTCAGCCCTTGCTGTAACCACAGCCTGACATGAGTTAACTCAATCTCTCAAAATAGATAAAGGAAATTCTAGCTTTCTATTGTTCCAGATTGCCAGAAAAAAAAAAAAAAAATGTATCCTCTCCGAGGGAGATATTATCATTCTAGGTTACAAATTATTTCTGCAATTTTTCACATACATTATCCAGCATTCAATCAAAAGTGATAATGCCTAGGAAGGATCAAAACAATACGAAAGAAATAAAAAAGCAGACAAGAGCAGCAGATCTACAAAGGCTTGAGAGACAAAGCTGAGTTACGTGGAAACAGTCTGACTCTTTCAGATCTTGCTTTTAAGCACAGCTGCTTCATGGGCATGTGACCTAGTCAGCCACAGCGGGCCGAGTGCTTAGCGAGGTCCTAGGTTCGGCTTAGTGCTCCCCTCCTGACAGTTTGAAAGTCCCAATGATTTTGAACAAGGACCCTGGCATTTCCATTTTGCAGTGGGCCCCACAAATTATGTGCTTGGTCTTGCTTTTAAGATTTGTACGGTAGGACCAGAGCAATATACGCCAACCCAGTGCCCTGTGAATCATCAGATTTTCCAGTCAAACTAAAGGGGATCAGGCACTATTTCCAGCATTGTCTGAGTTTCAGGTGTCTGTTCCTCTAGTATTCCCAGGTGGTTCTTTCCCCCGCCTCAGGTCGTTTCCTTACGTGCATGTGCTGATTAGTATTCTCCTGAGCACTCAAAGGGAATCTTCAGGATCCCCAGAATTCTGTCTCTGCACAGCTGTCTCATCTCTTGTACCCAGCCTTACAAACTCAAGGAGTCGACTTGGAATCCCCCTAATGCCCCATGACCTGGAAACTCTCAAGGCAGTAATCTGGGGTAATCATAGGGCTACTTCATTTATTTCCCATCTCATGGGGATCACTGTCCCTCATTGCCTGATGACCAATGTCTCGAAAACGGTTATATATCTTGTCCAGTTTTGTTGTTATTTCAGATGGAATGATTTATCCCATCCTGTTGTTTCACCTTGGTTGGAAGTAGTAGTCAATAGCATTTTGGAGGAATAACCCCAAAATCTAAACATCTCTAATGTTCATCGGTATAAAATGCATAAGTAAATTGTGGTATGTTCATAAAATGAAATATAATTACAGAAATAAAAATAAATGAAATACAACCATATTCAGCAACAAAGATGAATCTCACAAACAACTGAACAAAAGAAATCAGACATAAAATAATGTATGGCATATGACTCCAAAAACAGGCAAAACTAAACAATTCTGTTAGATGTCAGGATAGTGGTTACCTCTGAGAAGGAGGGGGGGTCATGATCTGGAGACCTAAAGAAGGCTTCTGTGCCTCCTTCCTGGGTGATGGTTGTGCAAATCGTGTTAATTATTGAGCTGTACAATGTTTGGTGCATTTTTCTGTATTTATGATGAGGTATAACACAGATAACATAAAAATAATAACAGATAGTAAAAGGAAATATAAATAACAAAAAACAGTAGTACATATCATTTTCACAAAACTCAGAATTGCAACGAACACATTTGGAAAACATTTTTGTCAAAAGGTGTGTAACATCTTTGCCGGGAATACGCAAGCTGAAAGATGACTTACTGAAGCAGTGTGGTTGTTGACATTGTTATACATTGTTGTAAGGTATGTTATGTGTCAAAAAATCTTTCTGCTAAAACAAGACACATTTCATAAATTGTTTCCTTGTTTACGGAGATTTTTAACTGTATGTATTGGTAATCATTTCCATTAAAATATTTAGTCAATGACTAATACTTTATTTCTGGATTATTGATAGGTGGCTTGACACTCCCTTTGAAGTTCGCAGGTACTACTGAGAATGCAATTCTGTAGCCAGTTCAGCTCAAATGCCCAGATTCATCTACATCTGCAGCTTTCCAGGCAGGGCTGGGAGCTAACAGAAAACATCAGTTCTGGCTTTGTTTTGTTATCAAATCGTATGTGATAACGTCACGACCAGTTAAGTTTCATTTTCAGTTATGTGTTTGTACTGACTTGACAGAGAACCTAAAAAGTGAAATGGATATGAACAAGAAATGTTCTAAATTCTCACCCTTCAGGAGTTTTGATATTATCAATTTGTCTGTCTTGTGTTTAAAAAAAAAGCATACAAAAATAAGTCTCTTCTTTCACTGCCACTCCCCTTGAGGTAAAGAAGAGCAGGACAAATCCTACACTAGTAAATTAATGACAACACTAAGCCAAGTTATTCTGAACTTGATAAAATATTTGGATTTGTATTATTTTGGATTTTTTAAAACAGATCATTGTAATCCAGACAGCAAGTCAGTTTGAGGTGATAGAGAAAGGAGAGTATTTGAAGGCAGAAGCTCAGAACTGGACTCTTCACCCACCCACTTACTAGCTGTGCCACCTTAATTAAGTCACCAAACATATTTCATTTGATTATCATTTTCCCATCTATTAAATGATGAAAATATTGACAAGTGTCTCACTGGGCAATTATGGACATAAACAGAAAGGAGGAAAAGATATTCTATGTCTTTAAAATGTATGAATACCACTCTACAACAAGCCCCTCGTTTGACAGAGGTGTAAGCTGAGGCTCAGAGAAGTTAGGCAAACTGACCAAGGTCATGACCGATTAAACCCCTTGCATTTGATGCTCCTTTCTACTGAGTAAACTGACTCCCTCCTTCACATTCCCATGTTGTTCTGTCCTTGTCAGCGCTGTGAGGACCTCGGCCACCAAGGTCAGCCCGTCAGGTGTTCTGAGTGCTGTGAATAGAGGAGGCTTTCTGATAAGAAAGCGAGCATCATTGTGGCACAGTTTGAATTTTCACTAAATAATGGATTTGTATCAATGCCAGTGAACATTTAATTTTTCATTCAGTCTTCATAGCCTTACATCGTAATTGACTTAACATGAGCAAAACCTTTTCAACTAGATTCTATCACACGATTTACTTACATTTGGTTGATGTGATTCTTAGCAATAACAGATAAAGAACTTTTTCTTTTTTAAAAATAGATGGCAGAACTTTGTCAGCTCCCGAATCCCCACTGGGGTTTAGATTTACCAAAAGCTCCACTCAAACTTTTTATCCTGTGACTCTCCCTTTATTCACAATAAACCTCCCTCGCACAGGTATCTGACAGCACGCTTCCCCTCATTTCACATGTGGAAAATAGTTTTAGGTAACGAAGTAAAGCCACTTAACTTTATTTAATCAACCAGTGTTGATTAAAAATATACATGAAAGATCTTTACAGGTTACAAAGTGCTGTATGAGTTTTAGCAGCTATTGAAATGGGGAAGGAAGTTACAGACTTAGATTGTGAAAGATTTTGTTGAGCTTGCACTTCTATATTTTAGGCAATGGGGGGTTTAAAAAATTAAAATAACATAAAAGAGAGTCTCTAACTTTATAGAACTCATGCTCTCATTATGGAAGCAATATGTATATCCATAAAATCTGAAATTATAATACTAGGCAATTTATGCTTAAAGGTAGAATTACTTAGAGTAAGAACTTAAGGAATTGTGGGCTGGAATAAATGTTACTTGAACTGGGTTTTGAATAAGAAGAAGTATTTCCCCAGTGGAAGAAAGACCAGGAGCAAAAAGCAAGGAAGCAAAAGCAAGTCCCCCATACCTGCAGAGGCTGGGTCAAGGAGGCTGTGGAGAAGATGTGAAAAACCGTACATTCTTCTCACTGGACAGTCAGTCAAGCTCTAGATAACGGAAAGCCAATGAAAGCTGTACCTGATAGTCATATCTCAGCGACCTACGCTCCCTGTATACTCTGTCCCAGAACTGTACTTTCTGACCCTGTCATAAGCAAAATAACTTATCTAGTTTGATTCTGACACAAACTGAAAATGGACTGAAGATACTGACAGATAGAAATATATTTTAACACCAAATTAGAAATTAGGGACGGGGACCAATGACTGATCCCCCTGTCTCCACGCTCATTAAGTATTGCACACG
The DNA here is from genome assembly GCF_036321535.1 of Camelus dromedarius. NCBI lineage: Eukaryota > Metazoa > Chordata > Mammalia > Artiodactyla > Camelidae > Camelus > Camelus dromedarius. The sequence continues at coordinate 73,756,477 of NC_087437.1, read as the reverse complement.
CTCTCTGCAAGCAGGGGTGATGCTTACTGGTGAGACCTGGTCAGTGTTTACCCACTAATGCACCTGAAGAGCACGCCCTGTGAATGGTTTGGATCATGTCTCATACTAGGCGAAGAACCATTTCCTGGTGTCTATCGAAATGAGCCAACAATAATCCCAACTGTTCTGCACAGTAAATGATGGAGAGAGGGTAGTTCTTCCAGGAACTCTTGAGTGCTCTCAGAGTTAATTAGTGTAGTAAGTTAGGACCAGGATTCCCATGATTGCAAATTGTATTTACCTCAAAATATCAAACAATGCTCAATATCTTGGAACAATCAAGATATTTCTTGGAATTATAATTTTTTAATTTTCATTCAATCTAAAAGATATGTTATATGATTACAGAAAAGGGTAAAATTTTCTCTCTCTGTCTCAACAAAATATACTGAATGGAAATTATTGCCTATGGCACAGTAATAGAAAGTATATCAGAATCAGAAAATCCAGCTTAAAATTAAGTCTATGCAGTTATCCACAGCATCAAAGCAGTTACATTTTCAAAATAAATGAAAGTCTTTATTATCATTAACATCATCATTGTCACTATCTTCAACCAGCTATTCATAATTTAATAAGCAGCACTCAATGATGGTGTTTTGATCTGAAGCATTTCCTAAAATACATTTTTTAAAAATTCACCCCAGACAAGGATTATAAAACCATTCAGTGAATCACTTTAGTATATATCTTCATTAGGGGAATAAAAAGGAAAAAGACAAAAATAATATTTTTTAGAAGGGAAGCATTTACCTGACTGATTAGCTATTATATGGATCCAGATAACCCCTAGATTTCTTAAGGCTCAACTTTATGCCACTAGCTACATTTTCCCTCTGTCTATCTGATAGCCCCAAACTGTTGGGCAATTGACACTGTTCAAGGAACAAAATAAACATTTAATAAAGTATTTTCAATCATTATTTAGAAAAACTTCAGCATGGCAAGAAAAAGTTATATTCCAGGTACTGCCTATATTCTAAACAGCACAATTTGAAACACCTTGATTCTCCAAAGACCACAACCTTTAAAGTGTGCCAAAACCACAGCCAGTCACACTTTTCTGAAAGCAATCACCTGCCCAGCGCAAGAGCCTAAGAAGTGGGGATGACTCCATAACTGATTGAGGGCCAACACCCTGGCTCACCTACTGCAATTGGTTTTAATGTACTTTTAAAATCATCATTTGCTCTAGGACACCTCAGAGACATGAAACCAGACAATAGTGACAACTGGAAGCCAATTCTTCACATTTCAAGGCACAGGTGAGAGAAAATTAAAGACAAAAATAATTCATGTGAAGAAAGCTTAGAAATCACTCCTTTTGCAACATTTCCAAGTGAAAATGTAAGAAATAACTTTACATAGCATCATATTAATTGGAATTTGCAAACAATAATACAGTTTATCCTAAACATATCAATCTATATAAACCTCTGAGTAATTTGTTAATATATATGTATATGTTTGTACATGTGTATATATGTATACCCACCCTATTGTTATTATATATTGTATCTATTTTTAGAATATATAGATGTGGTATGCAGAATTTTAAGATAGACCTTGAGCTTTCCACACCTTAGAGTACACACCCTGTATAATACTTTCCCAGTAAGTATAAGTACCATCTATGATTATAACAGATGTCACTTCTATGATTAAGTTGTATGAAAAAAATGAAGAGCTATAATTGAGGCCCCAAATCAGTTTGAATTAAACAAAAGGATGATTGTCTTAGGTAGGCCTGACCTAACTAAGTGTGCCCTTTAAAAAATTACTCAAGTCTTCTCTAAAAGGGAAAGTAAAACTGAAAGAAAGTCTCCTTCCAGCTTTGAAGAAACAAATTGCCATGCTTTGGACAGGGCCACATGGCACGAGGCCTGTAGTCACTGGAAATGCTGTCTGGCTAACAGCCAGTAAGAAAGCAGGGACCTCAGTCCTGCAACCACAAGGAATAGAACTCTACCAACCACTGCAGGCACACCTCATCGTATTGTGCTCCATAGTTACTGCACTTTTTTTTTGACAAATGTAAGGTTTCTTGCAACCCTGCATTAAGCAAGTCTATTGGTACCATTTTTCCAATAGCATTTGCCTACTTCATGTCTCTGTGTCACCTTCGGGTAATTCTTGCAATATGTCCAACTTTCTCATTATTATTATCATACTTGTTATGGTGATTTATGATCAATAATCTTTGATATTACTATTGGAATTGTTTGGGGGCACCATGAACCACACCCATATAAGGTAACAATAATCAATAAGTGTGTATGTTCTGACTGTCCCGCTGACTGGCCTTTCCCCCTTCTCTTTCCCGCCCCTCAGGCCTCCCTATCCCCTGAGACACAACAATACTTCAGTTAAGTCAACTCATAACTCTACAATGACTTCCAACTGTTCAAGTAAAAGAAAGAGTCACAGGTCTCTCACTTTAAATCAAAAGCTAGAAATGATTAGGCTTACTGAGGGAGGCATTTGAAAGCTGAGACTGGCTGAAAGCTTAGCTTCTTCCACCAAACAGCCAAGTTGTGAATGCAAAGGAAAAGTTCTTGAAGGAAATGAAAAGTGCTACTCCAGTGAACACACAAATGATTAGAAAGAGAAACAGCCCTATTGCTGATGTAGGAGAAGTCTTTATATAGAGAAAGTTCATGTTCTGGAGAGAAGATCAAACCCGCCACAGCATCCCCTTATGCCGAAGCCTAATCCACAGCAAGGCCATAGCTCTCTTTAATTCTATGAAGGCTGACAGAGGTAAGGAAGTTGCAGAAGAAAAGTCTGAAGTTAGCAGAGGTTAGTTCATGAGAGTTAAGGAAAAAAGCCACCTCCATAACATCAAAGTTCAAGGTGAAGCAGCAAGTGCTGATGTAGAAGCTGCAATAAGTTATCCAGAAGATCTAGCGAAGATAATTCATGAAGGTGGCTCCACTACACAACAGATTTTCAATGTAGATGAAACAGCTTTCTGTTAGAAGGAGATGGCATCTAGGACTTCAATAGCTAGAAAGGAGAAGTCAACACTTAGCTTCAAAGCTTTGGAGGACAGACTGACTAGTTAGAGGCTAATTCAGCCGATGATTTTAAGTTGAAGTGAATGCTCACTTACTATTCCAGAAATCCTAGAGCCCTTAAGAACAATGCTAATTTGACTCTATCTCTGCTCTATAATTGGAACAACAAAGCTTGGATGACAGCACATCTGTTTACAAGATGGTTTACTGAATATTTAAAGCCCATTATTGAGACCTGCTGCTCAGAAAAAAGATTCCTTTCAAAATATTACTGCTCGTTGGCAATGTACCTGGTCTTTCAAAAACTCTGATGGAGACATGCAACAGGATTCACATTGCTTCATGCCTGCTGACACATCCATGCTGTAGCCCATGACTCAAGGATTAATTTTGACTTTCAAGACTTATTAAGAAGTACATTTCATGAGGCTATCATTGCCATACATAGTGATTCCTCTGATGGATCAGGGCAAAGTAAACTGAATACCTTCTGGAAAGAAGTCCCTATTTAGATGCCATTAAGAACATTCATGATTCATGGGAAGAGGTCAAAATAGCATCATTAACAGGAGTTTGGAAGCAGTTGATTCCAAGTCTCATGGGCAATTTTGAGAGGACCAAGACTCCCATGGAAGAAGTAACTGCAGATGTGGTGGAAATAGTAAGAGAACTAGAATTAGGAGTGGAGCCTGAAGATGTGACTGAATTGTCGTAGTCTCATAATAAAACTTTAAAAGATGAGGAATTGCTACTTATGGATGAGCAAGAAAGTGGTCTTGAGATGCAATCTACTCCTGGTAAAGATACTGTGAAGATTGTTAAAATAACAGCAAAGTACTTAGAATATTCCAAATCTTATTTGACAAAGCAGTGGCATGATTAGAGAGGACTGATTTCAATTTTGAAAGAAATTCTACTGTGGGTAAAGTGTCTCAAACAGCACTACATGCTATAGAGAAATCTTGCATGAAAGGAAATGTCAATTGATGCAGCAAACTTCATGGTCATCTTTTAAGAAATTGTCACAGCCACCCCAACTTTCAGCAACCACCACCCTGATCAGCAGGGAGGCAAGACCCTCCACAGCAAAAAGACTATGACTTGCTAAAGGCTCAGTTGATAATTAGCATTTTTAGCAATAAACTATTTTAATTAAGGTATGCACATTCTTTTTTTTAGACACAATGATATTGCACACTTAATAGATTACAGTATAGTTTAAAACTAAGTTTTATGTGCACTGGAAGACTGACAAATTTGTGTGACTTGCTTAATTTTAATATCCACTTTACTGCCATGGTCTGGAACCAAACTCACAGCATCTCTGAAGTTTGCCTGTAGTGATCTTGAAAGAAGACTAAGAAGATTAACAGGCAGCCATGGCTGACACCTTGATTTCAGACTTGTGAGTCTCTGAACAGAGAACCATACTATACCATGTCCAGACGTCTGACTGACAGAAATTGTGAGATCATACATGGGTTTATTTTAAGCCGTGGAGTTTGTGGTAATTTTTTATTCAGCTTAGAATTCTAATATAGTAGATTTGTATTGATTACTATTATTTTTGCCCTTTCCCTATCTACTTACCTACCCAAACTTTTTGCCCTTGTTCTAGAAATAAATCTCATTTGTAGCAAACTAGTCCTCCCAAACTCCAACCACATGGTTGACTTACAGGTTGTTAATCACAGTGTTGCTTCCCTCTGACTTCAGAGAAGGGCCTGTGACTATCCAAATCAGTTGTAGAACCCAATCATGGTGATCTGGCATGCCGAGTGCTCCAAACATAAGTGGCATAAACCAAGACAAGAGTGTCCCTCTATAGGATGGTTTATAGAGTAGCCAAAAGAGAAGGTTGTTTTTAGTCACTAAACTGGAATTCTGCCTGTGGCTCTGTTCCCTGACTCATGGACAAATTATCATGCAATAATTTCAGACCAACAATTAAAGGAAAGCAGAGGGGGGAAGACGGCAAGAAAGAGAGCCCTGACAGCGATGAAGTCCCCAGTTCTAATCTTTGAAGCTGCCCTTGTCCCTACCCCATTTTTTTCTCATTATTTATGCTCCCTTACGAGTTTTTGTTGGATTTTAGAAGCCAAAACAGTGTTGAGTTGGGTTTTGATAACCAAGAGTGCTGCTCATTACTCCTCACTTTCACACTCCAAAATTTCTAACATGACATCCACCATTTTTCCCTCTTGTCGAGAAACAGAAACTTAACCTAGAAAAGGTGAAATCTTTGCTGTTTTTCCTGTGCTAAAGCTAATATATACTATTTTGTCTTCTTATAGGAGAGTAGAAATAACAGTCAATACTTCAAAAAAAAAAAAAGAAAGGCAGAATTGGGACACAGATATGTGTTCATTGAGGCTTGTTTTCTTTTCACTCCCCACAAAGTCTTGTCAGAAAAGTCATTGCTCTTACTCTTTTTTGAGCAAGAATTTAAAATTTCTCAAATTGATGATGCCGTCACAGCCCAAAATGTAAATACGAGTCCCTGTAGGCTGCCTGCTGGGAACAGAGGTCAGTACAGGCCCAGGCTGACCAAGGTAAGGACTCAGTTTAGACAACTCCCAATGAAAAAAGTTATGAAATAATTTCAGGACTGTGCACCAAGTCCTTGTTATAACTGAGAATTGTGTGACACTCTGGAGCTTGATACTTCTATGTTTAGCCAGCTCATCTGTAGGACATACTTATCAATAATCTTCACCCTCAATCCTCACTGGTAATAGGGCTGTGATCTTCAGTTTTGATTGTGTTAATAGGGTGCTGTAAAGTCCCAAGACCTTCTGAAACAGAAGTGTTCTTTATGTAAGAACTAAGGTAAACGGAGCTAAGAGACCCTACCTTTAATTTTAGACCAGTTTCTACCTTTGATTTCCACCTCAGTGATGTAATTACTATACTCCAGTATCTGCCCCCTACCCACCACACTAAAATGTAAAAAGGAAATTCATGTTTTTCTCATGTGGACTTGGAAAGATGCATTATATAAATTAAGAAGTGTGAATGATTTCCCCTGTTAAGATTAAAGTAAGGGAGTGAACAGTGATTTCTTCTGCCAGTCCTTCCTTCCTTATGTAAAGTGCACCTGAGAGTGTATCATCCTGAACTCAGTGCTGATCCCCACAGAAACCATCTCCAGCAGAGATTTTCCCTATTTAAGTGACAAAAGTGCTGATCAAAGTGGAGGGGAGATTTTTCTGACTAAATATAATAATCTAATCTACTAATTATCTGTTGAAGGAAAATTATTAACTGAGTGATGTGAGGGCAAGAAAAAGCATTAAACATGGTTTCTTCCCTCAAACCTACAATAATTGGGAGAAAGAAAATAGCCAGACAGAAACTTCTAAGGAAGAATAAAAGGTTGTCCATAACTAGCTTTGTGGAAGAGCTTAATACATACTAGGAAATAAATGTTAGCAAAATACCTTTTATAATTTTTAACTTCTCAAGGTGTCAGTGTCTTCATCAATAAGATGTAGACAATAACCTGCCTGAAGAGAGGATTAAATGGGGTAAGATGAAAAGTGCTGACTGATACACAATACTGATATACAGCAGATCCTCACTGTGTGGGACTGTTGCTTTTACTCTTGACTTTTTCTGGAGGCTATACTGTTACCCCTGTCCTTATAGGCCAACCAGTTAAATGTGAGAGATCTAAACCTATTCAAGTGACATGATTGCCAAGCAGAGTAAAAGATTATCAAACCAGGTAATCTATGTCGATATAAATAAGATATGAACTAAGGTGCTTAAATATAGTCAAAAGACACATCTGCTGAAAGAAAAAAGAATTTGTAAGTTGATCTGTATTTCAGGGTTTAAATAACAAGGACAAAAAACATCAATTAACTAATCAGAAGCAGGTTAATTAAAAAATGCTCTAAAAATCTCATGTTCAATGAATATTTGCTGTAAAAAAATAAAAGTGAGAAAAGAGATCTGTATGAATATGAATCCTAGGATTTTGAAGAGGTTACTTGGATTTCAGTCGAGGCAAATAGCAAACCAATATAGCTGTAACCCCTCACCATTTAATCCCTGGGATTCTCCCAAAGAAACACAGGAACTAAGAAAAGAGAAGGCACTTGCTCTGCAAACAGGGCTTCAGAAGAATAACCTGGTTTGTCTTCCAAACAGGCTGACAAACCTAAGACACTTCTGTCTAAAATTTCTAGGGCCATCACTGTATGACTGCAGGGCCTGCAGAGAGCAGGCAGAAGGAACAGTGCTTGACTCAGTAACTAAACAGAGCTGGCCTTAGATTTGTGTATATAAAGAGACATGTGACAGAAGAAACTGGAAATGAAATGCGAGGTGACAGTTCAAGTCTGATCATTATTTTAAGCTCAGTGAAGTAGAATTGAATAACAAGACTGGTATTTGTCATTTTAGAGATGTCTTTGGAGGATTTTGATAGATTTGCAACAACGTGATTCTTACCAGCTGAACACGGATCTGAATTACAAATCAAAAGAACAGATCTACAGCACTGGTTTCCCTCTCATTATCCTTGTTAAATGAGTTAGAAACCTTGATTGCAACTGCTGGAAAGATACATGAAGCAGTGTTACTAGCCATTATGTTTAGATGAAATAAGATTTCTGAAATATGAATCTGGTATTGTTACATCATATAATCACCAATTCAGGAGAATTGAACCTTACTTGTTTACTTATTTTTTACTGTAAGTTACCAAAAAGTAAAAATGAAAAGATAAGGAAGTGAGAAAAAAATTTTTAATAGCACAGATAATTCTGTTTATCAGCACATCTAGCAAGTACACACCTCACCTAGAATGAATGTGAGACCAAAGATGTGCATCTCCTGTTATTTTAGTTTTTTCATTTCCCTTATGGCTCTGTGTGTGATCACTTTATTGCTCTGAATGTGAATGAGATATGTAAGGATCAGTATATATGTACACACACACATACATATATGTTTGCACGTGCACATCTGTATTTTGTTTTACTCCCCACAGCTTTTAAACATAAGTCCTCCACTTGTTCCTGCCAAAAAGGAACATCATTGTACACATTATATATTTATAGGTGCATAATACTGTACACTGTTGTATGTTTTAAAAAGCATCTAGTCTGTACTATACGGACATTTCAGAGGTTTTTTTCAAGTTTAATTGAGACTCTGTGCAGTTTTAGTTTTATGCATAGACAGCACTACCTAACCTCTACCAAGGCTGCCTCCGTGTTTATTAGTTTATGTGAGGAATACGCTTTCTGGGACACCGGAATACTGAAGGCAGAAATACAGCTCAGCACTGACCCTCCTTGTAGTGTCCCAATAATCTGGGGGGCGTGGGGGAGAAATAACCATAATTCAAATATCACTTTTAGGTAATATAATGTTTAGAAACAGTGAAAGTGTAATCAGAAGCCTTCAGAGAATGCTCACATAGTTGTCAACATCAAATTAACACAGGAAGGGAAAAAGTAGCTTTTAAAAAGATCGATAGATTAGAAAGAGGTAGATTTAAAAAAATGTAGTGGGACCTGCCTTAAAGAAACTTAAAATAGAGAAATAAGGAAAGTCAAGCAAGGAGTAGGGTAGCAAAACTGGTTGTGTGAAAAAATGGAAAGGAAAGGAGGAAGAACAACTCAGAGCCTCTGATCGGGGTCAGTGTGTCCCCAGATGAGAAACCATTCATGGAACTGTCTGTGAATGGAAATCGTGAGCACAACTGCTCTGGGACCAGGAGGCTGCTTTTATACAGAGGACCTCAAAGGTTATTGGGAAGTGGAGGGAACCTGGACCCAAAACTTCTCTTTCTTTTTAGGTGGAGGCTAAATGAGATAATAGAAAGTGATGATAGGAGGTCTAAGGAAAGATAAAAAGATATGCTTACATAGCGGGGAACACTTTCAGTTCTAGAATGAACTAAAACCACAAGTCAACTAAAGAAATTGTGACTGTGGGCAAAGGGAATACGCTGCCCAGTATATATATTAGGGTAAAAGTAGGAATGTTAAATGTCTGATTCATGTATAAATCGAAACAAAACAAGAACTACAAAATGTGTACTTGCTAATCTCATTTATCCAATTTGTGGTCCAAGAGCCCCAGGTTGGTAAGATGGTTACGATAAAGATGGAAAGACAAGAAATGGGATCAAGCTAAAATCAGGTCTAGAAAGGGACCCGAAGACAGACCTTTGATGCCCACCCAACCCTGTGCCCTAGGTAAGGTCAGAGCTTGTCTCTTCAAGAGATATCTCGGGCATCTTCTCGATTCTCTCTGAACTAGTTTCAGCTATTCTCTGCTGACTCCAAACTGGTAAGTGGCAACAATTGTATCCTCATATAGAAGAGGTAGAAAGTCTTGTAGAATTAGTAGATTTTTTTTCTTAAAAAATATTTTTATTGAAATAACTGACAAATGCCAAAGAAGTTACTAATTTCCTTTTATCTGGTTAGAATATTTAGAATATTAACCTAATATACTGAAATCTCAAGTATTAGAATCAAACAAACACATATTTTAACCCCAGCTTTTTCACCTAGCAGATATGAGACGTTTGCAATTTCTGTGACATCAGTGAGCTTCAGTTTCCTCAGCTTTTAATCAGGGATAAAAATAGTGAGCTTGAAGGTTTGTTGAGAGCATGAAATGAGATGATACATGTAAATACTTAGGACTCTGTCTGCCAAAAAATAAGTACTCAATAGAGGTAACTATTAATTATTACTTATATGTCTCCTGAAATATATATATTTTAAGCTTTGTTTCTAGATCCCATCTGAGGCTAATACAGGTCCTGGCAGAGACACAGACTTCCACATTCACAGTTTCAGTGACCACGGAACTCATTAGACACTTGTATAATTACCATGGTATAGCACATTTACTTAGTAGAGCCTTAAATTCTAAAAATATTAAGTTAACATGAACAAAACAACATTGATTTCTAACAACTTTACTGCAGTCACATACTTGAGCCCTATGTAAACATAAGTAAACATGTAAATGATGCTTCATTATCCTAAAGGGAAAAATAAGAAGTGATAAATTGAATTTTTTAAAACCTGTTTATTTTCAAATAACCAAAGATTCAAGCCACAATATTTAAATAACTAAGAAAATCAAATCATTCAATCATTAAGTATCACATTGGATACTGTTAGACAAAACCCAAGGACATATTTTCAACTCATAAATATTAATAAGCCAAGTTTGACTTCAAATTTTAACGTGATTGAATCAGCCAGATGTTCTTCCATTTCTTTCTGTTATTTTGATTTCTGCACAGGTATTCATTCTACCATAAAAATGTCTTCAAAGATTGTGAAAATATCACCAGAAATCAAAAGATAAAAATAAATGGAATGTAGTATGTTTCCTGAATCTTTTATTGGCTTGTACCTACTATGGCTATATTAATAATCCCATCCAGATGTCAACATTTAATCTTGAGAAGGTATGTGAAACACTAGGTCAGATAAAGGACCAATTGAAGGATCAAATGATATTCAGTCTTCGTTTCTGTACTGCCCTTGTCTCTCCTCAGCAAGCATCGAAAATCTGCAGCCCTTGGCTAAATATTGTACCTTCCACACACATCCACACACAGATGAAGGGAAAGAATGTCATAATAATATTTGTTAAAATGCAACATGACTTGAAAAACTATGCATTAAAAGATGTGGTAATTACCTATGAAGCATGTCTCCTGTGTCTCATTCCTCTTCATTTATGTGCAGGGACTCAACCCTTCTAAGTTCTTGGCTGGGATAGTGTAACAAAAGACAGATTAACCAGAGAAAACCAAAAAGAAGTACAGTATCATGTATGTCTCATGTACACATGAGAGATACCCAGGGAAGTGAGTAACTCAAAGAGGTAGCCTAGAATTCAGGCTTACATATCACCTTCATCTAAATCAAAGAAAGATGGGTATAGAGGGGTGCCAGCTATAGGAAGGTGACCAGGAAATAAAGTATGGCACTCAGGAGTTAGAGATTTTATGCAGATTTAAATTGGTGCTTTCTGCTTTGATAAGACACCCTTGTGATTTAGAATCATCCTCTTCCTGGTACAGAGAGGGAGATACTCTTACAAGTGGGTATCTTTACAAACAGGAGCTCTTCTTGTGAAAAGATAACTTGCAGTTTGCAGAGCTTCTCCTGTGTCTGCCATTTCTCAAAATAATTGGCTCAAAATAATCCTCAGGCCAAAGAGATATATTTTGAGTGGTGTGCTGTAGTCTCCTACGTCATAGTTTGGGGTGGTATAGTCTGGTCTCCTACAGTATCATGAGATGAGAATCAAAACATGACAGATGGAAAAAACCAGTGACCATAAGAAAAAGTATTGCTCAAGGAGTGGGATAAGGATCAAAAACAAATGGTTACAGCAGAAATCAGTGCACATTACAATACTTGATATATATTTATAGAATACATATTTCATTTAATCCCACAAGTAACCCAGTAAAATATGTATTTTTATTCCTCTTTAATAAATAGGAAAACTGATGTTGAAATGGATTGGGTAAATTGTCCCACAGCAAAAAAAAGAGTAGCAACTTGGGATGAAAACCAACATCAATTAGGAAACAAAGCACACACTTTTGCCATTGTACTATACTTGCCTTCCTACTGGCCTCTGTCTCTCTCTATATATACACACACATATATATGTATACACATATATATCTGTCTATGTCTCTCTTCATTTTAGCATTGTTTCCTCCTATCTACTTTGTCTCTTTTTCCCTTAAAATAACCATACCATCATGCAAAACTTTAAAACATTTTCTGTGTCTACTGAGTAACATTTTATGTTCTCTGGTTCTTATTTTAAAAAGGGGTTGGGGGCATGAAGGAAAATGTTGAATTTCTTTTATGAGAGAAAGAGAGTAAGGCCAAGATCCTATAATTTTCTTTCTCCCCTGTGGATCAGGTCAATGATAAAAAATAACTTTTTATCCTTCCCTATAACCTAAAACAATATTTTATGTTTTACTGCTACTAAGCAAGTAAGCCAAAATCAAAGCACCTCATATGTATGAATGTTTATACTTGAGTAACTTACAACATAAAAGGAAACATAACAGATGTAGGAACAGAAGAGATAAAGCCATTTTTAGCTAATTGTACTTTTTAAAGAGGCATTTATTTTTAATCCATTCTACTGCATTTATCATGATCACCCTGAAATCCAGAGCAACAGGAAGAAAAAAGGGCAGCGAGAGATCAGAAACAGGGAGACAGCAGATGAAAGATGTTAGAGCAGGTGAGGATTGGGATGAGAGGGAAAAAGAACAGATCTGGGAAAATCATACTTCGTAATAAGGATGATTAAGATATATTTTTTTTCAAAAAGTTGTAAGGGGAGAAGAAAGAGCTTCGAAGCATCATAGACCTCTTGCCATCCCAGGAAATCCACTTCTGTTGGCTTCCTCTTTACCATCTACCCCTGGTGACTAAGGGCTGAACATCTGAGCTTGACTTCAGTGTACCCTTCTGCTTCCTCTACCTCCCACAGGTGGGAGATACATAAAAGGTGAAATAATCACAGAGGCCGTTCAGCTCACCTTTATATCCTAGCTTATACAGTTTCCCATCACTTCTTTCAAGACTGAATTAGGACTTTCCAGAAGTTGTCCTTGGTGAGACACACTCCACTTTAATCTCTCCTTCCCCACTTCTGCCCTTGCCATCATGCATTCTATTTGTCCTGGATAATCTTAAATGTTTTAATGTAGAATCATAACACCAGAAAAGTATTCATTTAGAGTGGAATTTAAATTCCGTTCTGGTAATCTTTCTTATTCTAATCAAGATAAGGACTAGAGAGTTTAGGCATCTTGTCAAAAGTCACAAAGTCACATAGCCAATTAAAGGCAAATTTAAGGCATCTTAATCCCATTCCGGGGCTCTTTCTACTATACTACATTGTTTGATTCACTTATTCCTTCTAAAATAATTAATGACTGTGCATTTTGAAGATTTGAAAAGAACAGTCATTATTAAGCTTCTTACATTTAAATAGCCCCACTACTCCACTAGGTATAAAATTTTATTATCTAATGTAAAATTCCATGTTTCAAATACAATCATATTTTCAAGTGTTTGAGAATCCTAAACATAAGCAAAGCCAAAAATTCAAATAATTCTATTTCCTCTAAAATCCTGTCAGGGGAAAACATTCAGGACATACACTTGTCTTGGATAAAGTAACACACACACACGCACATGCACACACATGCACGCACACACGCGCGCACACACACAGACGCAGATATAAAGGACAACCTTACACCCTCCCTCATCTGGAAAAAGTTTAATCTATAATATTGGTTACTTCAATTACACAGAAGTCTCCATTCTCAGCCTCAGCGCTTTAATTACAACAGTGGCAATACCTACCAGAACTTGTAGAGCACTCACAGAGTGCTTTCTGTGTGCTGCTAGGCACTGTGCTGGTCATTGGAGGAAAGAAAGAGAAAAAGAATGAGAGAGAGATAAGGAGGTGGGTGGAGGAGGAGGAAAAAAATAGATGTGGATTTGCAGCTTAGTGGAGAAGATACACATCGGATCAGATTTTTTCTACAACGTGGAAGGAGATGGCACTGAGGCATGCTAGGGTGCCCGAGTGCCACAGATGCACCATTAGGGCCCTGAGTTCAATCTGAGGATCTGGGGAGAGGGACATTCTGGAGGATGTGCCCAGGAAAAGTGTTCAAGGATAAGTCAAGAGTTACCAAGAAAAAGAAGGGTCTTCGAGGCCAAGCAAAATCACAGAATTAGAAAAAATGTGTTGTATGTGGGAGCCATAAGCAACCTGAAGTTACTGGAATTTAGTATGTAATATGAAAAGCAGTGGGAAAGAGTTCTGAGAAATAAATACGCGAAATATTTATAGAGGGCCTTTCCTTCATGTAAGGGAACTACTTGGATTTGATGTGAGGTAGTATAATCGTTAGCCATCTCTTAATTACCTTACAATCATTGTAAAGTAGAAGTTTGTTTATCTTTTCTTAGCCTTCCTCCACTACTGTCACCTTTCATAAAAAAAAAATTAAAGTGAATACATATAAGACACAATTCTTCACCGAATAATAATCTTCAGGATTCTTTCAAAGACAGCTGTTGTTAAGATGCACGCATTAAATGTTTTTAAGTGGGAGACTGACTTACTGAAAAATATAAAAATATGAGTGAATATTCCTGATACTAAGACTGCTCATAGGCTTCTGACATGGAGAAATGAATTTAAACTTAGTAAACATAATGGTAAATATTTTATTTTTGTCACTTACTAATGGACAGCAGCAAAGCCTTGTTTTTTCAGTTGCTTTTTTATAAACAAGTCACAGACAAAGCTTCTGAAAAGTATGGAGGTCCCAGAAGATTCTGAGGCAGCCATGCAGCACCGAAGCCCTCTGTTCCCGATCCCCTTGCAGGCCTAACGACTATTTTCAGACATTGCAAAATGTAGGTAAATCAACAAACCTACATCAAGCTGTTCCACAGCAAGTGCTTGACCTCCAGTCAGCTACAATTTCTTTTCACTCAAATAGGACGTCCTCTTTCAAATTCCCTACTCCCTTTAACACATACAATCACACACGCATTCACTTTTTTGTTTCTCCTGAGAAACTTGTCCTGCTCTTGGCATGCTGGGATAACGAAATAATTTTTTTTTGAAAAGGCAAAATTTTCCTAAGCTCTTGGATGTATTCCAGTCAGCATCCATCAACCTTTGAGCCGCTGTGTGTGTTTAGAGTTGTGCTAGGCGCAGCGAGAGACACCAATAAAAGAACAAATCCCAACACTTACTCTCGCCGAGTTTATGATCAGGTTCAGGGAGACAAGACCAACATACATGCAACAACCAGGAAACAATTTGAGACAGTATATAATTAAGTGTTGAATGTAATACTGACTGCAAGTGCACAATTCTTCACTAATTACCAATTGCTTGAAGGAATTAATACTTAACTTCAGGGATTTCAATCACAATTTCTCTATAAGCATTAATTCTTATAACCAGCAATTCAATTTATTTCAAAGAGTTACAAACATACCCTAGTTTTAACAAATTATCGGCATTGTTCTCAGAAATGTTTCTTTTCCCATTAAGCAATTAATTTAAATCCTGATTGTTCTGACCTCCAGGGCCTTTTGGAGGGCACTTGCTCTTCAGACATAATTTAATTTTTCAAATGAATTTTTTGGCTGGTGCAGGCTTCTGAGACCTCAGAGGAAGAAACCTGCTTTCTCCCCAGGAGCAGGAGAACAGGAGACCCCTGGGTCCAGGGCAGGCCCACTCTCACCTCAGCCAGGGGTGGATAAACTCCAGCTCCGGGCTCCTTTCCTCTACCCTGCCTTCTCTACTTCTCTTTTACTCCCTCTCCTTTCCTTCTTACTGTCTCCCTGCTTTGGTTCTCTTCTTTCCTACCTTCGTTTCAGTCTGACCAACAGCAGCTGCAGAGGTTTCCTCCAGGTGGAGGAGGATGCTAACCCCGCCTCCCCTGCCGGTAGGTGGGAGACAGCCCAGCAGGGATCATGCCTCAGAGAACAAGATCAGTCCATCTGGATCTTTGGTCAGCTTCTCATAAGCCAGCAGGTGTGCCAGGAGGGCTGCAAACCTACTTTCAAATGTGCTCCCAGAGACCTCACTGTCTCCTCACACCTGCCCTGCACTCTCCTGAGCCCCTTCGCTGCCTTGCTTACCTGGGACAGCACACAGGACTCTGGCAGACAACTACAGGGGGGCATGACCACATCCAAACCTGCTTTTTGTTTGCCTTTAACCAAGACATAATTGATCACAGATATGTATGAGATGACACTTCTCTCCTTATCTGAGTGTTGTAGAGGGTGGAAAGCAAGTTTAAGTGACTTCGCTCCCCCTGAGCTTCGGTTCCTCCTCTGATACCCACTCAGAGGGTTGCTGTAGGAACTACATGGTGGTGATGCTCCAGATCTCCTGGCTTCAAGTCTCAGTTCTGCCTCTTCCTAGCTTGGTAACCTAAGCACGTTGTATCAGTTTTCTGTGTTTCAAGTCTCTCATCCGTAAACGTAAAACAGGAAGAATAAGTGTATCTATCTCAGAGACTTTATAGCTTAGGACTATATAAGTTGAATTATGTAACACATATACAAAACATTCTGTAAATATTACCTTTTATTAAGTAAAGTTACTTGCATATAGTGAATATTCTATAGTATAAGCTTTTCTTTCCATTCATTTGTACCAAGTTAGTGGAGGGTAAA
This sequence comes from Camelus dromedarius, assembly GCF_036321535.1. Taxonomy (NCBI): domain Eukaryota; kingdom Metazoa; phylum Chordata; class Mammalia; order Artiodactyla; family Camelidae; genus Camelus; species Camelus dromedarius. Next base: position 73,740,165 of record NC_087437.1, on the reverse strand, counting down.
ATACGCAGGAGACTGCCCGCACCACAGCTGCCAACTAGGACATGTCCTTTCCTCTGACTACACCTAGGTGGATTTCAGCCCTGCTCCACCACTCGAAAGCACCATATTTATCATCAGTCAAAGTAGCATGGTCTATGATAAGATAAACTTCAGCAATATGCACTGAAGGCTTCCTGAATAGAGTACTGAAAACATTCAAGAGTGGTCAAAAACAGGTGCCACAAATCAAAAGTATTTTTGCAGTAGACCATATGCTATGGGATCTTATATAAACTGTGCAATTAGGAGATTTTGATTTGACAAATATAAAGATTCCAAGAATATTTTAATAACCCAGGAGGTGGATGTGGGGCAAAATAGGTTTGGGGACGTTCTATCATTATTCAACTTTCTACAAATCAATGGAAAATAAAACTTGGGGAAAGGGATAAATAAAGATAGCTTTTCTCTTTACATAAAGCCCCACCACAGTTAATAGCATTTCTCTCTTTCTACCTACAAGGAGGGTTCAAGAGTGGTTTTGACCCTGAGCATATTTCTAGATTGACCAAACTGATGGTAGGAACCTGGAAGTACAACACCCAGTAAGTCTCTCACCCTCCAATTACTAAAGTTTGAAGGGACAATTTATTTCAAAATTAAACTCACTAGGAGCGAAATGACTTAGATGATAATGATGGTGATAAGGATGATAATGATTGTGAGGGCTGATATTTATTGAGTGCTTGCTGTATGTCAGGCACCATCCAAAACACTTTACATATATTATCTCACTTAAACCACTTACATGATCTCATTCAATCCTATCCCAACCTAATGGGAAAAAAACTATACTTATTTCCATTTTACTAATGAGGAAGTTGGTTCAGAGAGTTAGAGATCAAGCAGCCAAAAAGATGATTTTTCTTCTAGTATGATGGAAGACAAGACAACTCCAAAAGTACTTTGCAGTGAAATGTGAAAGCAATTGAACTGGGTCAGGTTTTGTCAACAGCAGGAATTTCATAATATAAAAAATCTGAACACTCAGTAATTTTTATAGTTGTGATATTGACTTTAAATACCAACTACCTCCTTATTTGCAAAGTCATGTAATTCTGCTCTTAGAAACCAAAGACTAAGAAAACCCACAAGCTACCACTAACATCCAGTTTTATTTGTGCTGCACCAGATCCTTCCAATCCAACTTATAAACCAAGAACTCTTTCACAATAGATAAGATCAGAACACAATTCAATCATTCTTTTCGTTTCAGGAGAGAACAAGTAACAAGGCTGCTAGCCAGTTATACAACAGGTACTATGGCCTTCAAATTTCTCACTGCCTTCTAGTTATCAAGAAAGTTAGTTAATTATTATCAAACCCCCAGCTCTCAAAGAGGCCAAATTCACCTTGCTCCAAAACCCTTGCCAGGGAAAATAATGTAAAAGGAAAATAGCAGTTTTATTATAAACCAAATTCTTGATGCTCTAGTAAAACACAGCTAACTTCAGGGAACCAGATAAATTTTTTTAGAAAAGTTGCTACATGGGGCTGGGAGTAGGGGGGATGGAGGTGTGAGAGAACTAACTGCTGAAAGACCACAAAGAAAGATAGCTCAGAATAGCTGATCAACTATGTCTAAGGCCAAATGACCGAGCTCGAGGAATGTATGTTAAAGCATTGCTTAATGAAGAGCTAATCTAATAAAATCAACTGCTCTTTCAATGTGCCCAGAATCTTAAAAGCTATCCAGGCAGTGTCTGAAGGAGAAATGTCCATAAAAAGATCTGAATGCTTTGGAATTCATGTCCTATGGAATCCCTTCCATGCTTAGAACCAGTCTGGAACACAGATCTTGTTTTGTTTGTTTTTTTAATCCTGGGCATAATTTATTTTTTGCATAGGCATAAATCAGAATCTGGAGACTAAAATATTAACCAATAGTGCAGCATTGTGACAGCATAGGCAGGGGCCAGTGCTGGAAGACCACAGGGTGGTGGTGGGGCCTCCCCTTCATTCCGGCTCTATCCTCCAGGAACCCATTCAGGGCACCCACCTGCACAGCGGCTCTTCCTGCCCCCTTCCCATAGGCCATAAGGACCCAGAGAGTTGGAATCAGTGGCCCAAGCCCCTCTTTGCAGCCAGGTTACAAGGAATTGAAATCACCTACTGCCCACTAGTCCACATGGCTACATATGCAGAGAGGTATAGAGGGAGGGAAAGAAAAGGGGGAAAGGAAGGAAAAGAGATGATAAAGAATAAATTTCAAAGAAAAGCCACAGTCAGAATATTGTTTTATTTTATAGAATCATTTGAAGAGTTCAAACTCTTATTTGTGTGGGATTTTGGAAAAATTGATATTTTTCTTAAAGCCAAATAGTTAGTGAATTGTATTTTCACATAGATCAAAGTAAAAGTAATCATAGCAGCCTTTAACATTCTCACAAATGACTCTCTTGGCTCTGAATATATGGAGTGATGTGAATTCAATAGATTGTAAGGGAATTCTAATTTATAAACCTAATTTGCTCAGATGAATTAGGAAAACAATAATAATTTATGCAGGAATATTTTTTATTGCAGTTGAGCCAGAGAAGAAATAACTTTGCAGCAAAGTTGACAATGTTTGTGAAGATTTGACTGTGAAGTACTGATTCCATAAGCCACTGCTCAAAAAAAACCAAAAAACAAAACTTTAATTCATGAATTAACCATCATATCATATCATATTTTATCTTAACATACAGGAACAGTATACAAAATAGCATCACATATAACTTACAATTTCAAAAGCGTGATTCTTAAATGATCGTTTTCTGGCAAAAGGACCCAGAGCGTCAACGGGGTTTGCAACAAGGTCAGTTGCCTGAATGGCATGGGAAGTGAATGTATACCACACCACACTTCCAGAGAAAAAGGCAATGCCTCGTTCAAATAGACAGCTCTTCAGTTAGCTCCTTTCGCAACAGTGATTACATTTGGGCTTCACATTATGGGTGCAATGAAACTGGAATTTACTGCCTGAATAATAGATCAAAGCAAATCAGAAAGTAATTAGTTGATAGAGCAAAGGGCTGCTTATCTGAATGACTTGGTTTATGGAACATAAAGGAACAGGAAACCCTTGACTTAAAGCTTTTGAAATGAAGAAGAGGAAAAACTACATCCAAGAGCCGTTTATCCGTAGGGAGGAAATCAACTACATCTACTCTTTTCTTTTGCAAATTAGGTCCCTTTCTTCCTCGGTACTAAACTTCCTAATCTGAGAATCCATTTCCCTTCATTGCATATGTTTCTCTGGAGGCCGCATATTCATTTTCTGGATATTAGATACCCTATTTACCACAGCCTGGAGCCTGGAGGCATTTGCTGCTGGCAGGGTTTTTCCCTCCCATTTCAATGCAGAATGTTACAGTAGAAATGACTGATAAAGGAAGTGAGTGACAGACCCCTGTTGGGAGGCCAGTGATCACTACATACTCTGATTTTCTATTATTATTATTTATTATTATTTAGCATATTAAATGCCCACTCTATCATCATCGTGGGTGACGTCTCAGGGGGTAGCAGAGCACTCAGGTTTAGGAGGACGGAGTTTAATATTAGGTTGAAAATGGTTAACAACAGGCTGAAGGCCTAACAAAAACACATTTAGAAAGTCAACCAGAGGGATTTTTATTTTAATGAAAAAGAATAATGAAAAGACCTCTGCAGGGAGCACAAATTTGACTAGGTTATTTAAACATATATGTAGGCTTTAATGTTTCAAAAGGTTTTAAAAAATAATAATAATAATGGGATCTAATCTAATTTGTGGATTTGGGCCTAAGTTGCAGGGTGGTTGCAAAATTGTCTTGGAAAGCCAGACTCTTTTGCCAACTAAGATCTTCAAATAGATTTTAGGGTGTTTGAGTTGGAAGGACTTAGAGATGATCTGATTTGATCTCTTCATTCGCTGGACAAGACACAGAAGCCTAAAAATGTAAAATGAGTTCCCAAGGCCATTCAGTTAGCAAGTGACTGGGCTGTACTGAGAGTGACCGTCTGATGAGCCCTCACACCAGCCACGTCCGTGAGTAACTGCATCCTCTCTACCTGTGATCCTCACAGTAGTCTGTGAGAGAGGCTTATTGCCTTCAGGCTGTAGACAAAGAAACGGAAAGTAAGAGGAATTACGTAATTTACCAAAGGTCACACAGCTAGAAAAAGGTGAAGCACTCATTTAACATGAAGGATCCTAAAGGTGCCTTAACCGCTCACCCCAACAGAAGGCAGAGCTCTCTGCTGTTTTCCACAAGCCTGCAGCCTCCAGGACCCTGGAGCTCAGCAGATCCAGCCAAGCTCTGTCTACTAAACCCATCACTGGTCCTATTTTAGTTACTGATGCTGTAATTCCAACCTCCCTGACTTGATATCTTGAACCCACCCTAGTTTCCACTTCAGCCCTAACTCCTCTAGGTATTAGATCCTATTCCTTTTGGCCCCTGCCTAGGATGACTCCCAACCCACCTCCAGGTCAGCTCCTGAGATCAATGCCACCTCACTCCAATGTCGCTGGTCTAGAATCAACTGAGACAGGTCAAATGGAAATAAAATCTACCCAAGTCCAAATGTGCAGTGTAATGGAAAGTGAAGTAGAGGGCCCAAGCCAGTCTCACAGGCTGGTCAGAGCTCTACACCTGATAAGCAATTTAAGAACTAAGTAAAAGGGGCAAGACAAGTTTTTCAGATAGTTACCAAGGGAAAGAGAAAAAAGCGAGAAGACATACCGAAGGAAGGGAGTTGGGAGAAGGAAGGGATCTGGGACAAATCTGGCAGCCTGGTGATTCAGCTATTAACTGTGCCACCAGATCCTCGGCTCAGTGATAGAACATAACCCTAAAGCCTATCTGTCTCAGGCTGGGGCAGAAGCTCCTGCCTTAGGAGGACAGCTTCTACACTCAGTCAGAGCTAGTAGCAGCAGGAACCACGCACAGCCCCATAAGTGAGGACCTGGGGAGGGACAAAGCAGGGAACCTGAGGCGGGGCCTGCCACCCTGCCCCCTCTCCCCCTCAGGATGGCATGGAGAGATAGCAGTCAGGCCATATGCCACCTTATCAGTCACAGTTGGCCCTGTAATTGACTAGAGGCTTGGTCTTTAGTCTAGATAAAGTTAATCTCTTCTGTTACCAGTTCCCCTTCTCATTTCTTGAAGACACGGAACAAGTCATGGCAGAGTTACTATGGTCCCTGGGTCCCTTTCCTGATCAACTTTGTATCTGTGTGCTGGATGTGGCCATGCAGCCCTCTTAGCTTTGTAACAATGGGAATCTCTCCTAGAGAGCTGGGCATGCATGGTTATTGCACTGAGCTACCTAAAGTCCTGTAGCTCCTGTGGTTCTGTGAATAAGGCTCTCCAGAGTCTTTCCTTAGGTTCTTCTTTCACATTGCGACGCTGCATTTAGTATCATCTCTCTCATTACTCGAAAAGGCACTGGGACATCAACTGGCACTGTCAGGTGTAGACTACCTGATCCAGTTCAGATTCATTCTGATCCAGCCCATGATGGATCCTTCACCATGCCATCCCAGTCCCCCAGGAAAGCCTCTGTGATTGCCTCATCCATCTGTAGCTAAGATCTGTTGCAGATGGTCAGTGCTGGTAGGACCAACCACCCTGGTTTATCCCATATCTTGTGGCGGGGAGAATCATGTTTTTTGAATTTTCCTCCATTATATCCTGAGCCCAAACTTTACTATCACTATTTAGCTTGGAAGAGCCTTTTAACCTCCTTCAGCCTCAGTTTTTATTAAACCTCGAAAAGTTTGTATGAGGTTCCCTTTTAGTGTGTCAGTCAGTGCTCTCCAGAGAAACAGACAAGTAAGATGTGTGTGTGTGTGTTTGCATGTGGATAGACGAGTAGGCAGACAGACTTTTCATAAGGAACTGGTTCACACAATTAAGGAGGCAAGCAAGCCCCACGATCTGCAGAGCGAGTCAGCAAGCTGGAGACTCAGGAGAGCCTATGGTGGTCCAGTCTGAAGGCCAGCAGACTTAAGACCCAGGAAGAGGTGACATTTCAGCTCAAGTCTGAAGGCAGGAAAAAAGCTGTGCCCTAGCTTCAACACAGTCAGACAGAAAGAATTTTCTCTTACTCAGGTCGGTCAGCCTTTTTATTCTATTTACTTTTTCAGCTGATTGGATGAAGCTCAGCTACAGCAGGGAGGGCGACCTGCTTTACTCAGTCCATCTAGTGAAATGTTAATCTCATCCAAAGACACACTCAAAGAAACACCCAGTATCTGGCACCCTGTCGCCCAGTCAAGCTGACATGTAAAATTACCTTCATACCTAGTAAACTTAAATATGCTAAACCTGAGCCAACTTAGGCCAGCAGATACATGGGAATAAATTCACATATTTACTTTGAGTCTTTATGATAAATTTCTATGTTGGATAGATCATATTTTGTTATTCAAACTCACAATCAATGTGCCTGAAAGCTGCCCTTTAACATGGCACATATCATACAAATATGGGAGCTTCCAAAGGAAATTTAAGAAACCACATCCTAATAAAAACAATTTTCATTCTTGGGTAATTGAGAATTTAATTAAGGGCAACTAGTAGGTCTATAGTATAAAGTTTACAGAGTCAAAGAAACAACTCTCAGAAAAGGAAAAAAAAAAAAGAAGTGTCTCTAATCCATGAACCACCCCCCATTTTAAGTAAGATCTACTTGTAGCATCGTATATAAGTAACCCAGTAAGTATAATTTGCTTAGCTTTTCCAAAAAGCTTTCTGATATGTTTCCTTCTAACAGATTACTAAGGGAAAGAAGTCACTAGAGGATAGAGGGCAAAACACTGCCAGCAGTTGCTGTGAAAAGCCACAGAAGCAGTCTTAGTGAACAGCTGTGGCTGAGAGTGAAGTTAATAATTAGACACCCAGGAGTCTAGTGTTGGTTCTGGCAATGCTCAATACAGCGTGTTTAATGAGGAGGAGGAGATACTGGGAGATGAGCTGGTAGGCATGTAGGGTCTGACTGCCAAATCTGCAATGGCTCTGCCTTAGGTAAGTGGAGGACATCAGTCAAGAACGATGAAAGCAACCACATGGATACCCTGCTTTGGGATTTCAGTAGAAATGAAGGCACTTGAAATTCAACTTGTACCAATAGTCATTCCAGCAGAAATTAAGTCAAATTTCTCTGAAATTTCTTCTTGGAAGTAAACTGATTAAAGGAGGATCTAACATCTACCTGAATAGACAAGAGATGAGACAGGAATGCAGTTGTAACAAACAATGAAGTTACACAAATGCAGTTGTACGAATAAGGAATATAAAAGGTTTTCTATGAATTTCTGTAAAATCATGATAACAAAGACAATTTCTTATTGATTTTAACAGGACTCAATACTCTTTGGTTTCAACTTGAAGGAGTCAATTTGAAGATGGATTCAGGAAGAAAAAAAATAATTCCAAGATATTGAGAAACAAAGTCATTGATATAAAAGCATACAGGATTAAAGCTACCCTTAATGACTGTTGGATATTCTCATTAGCCTGCATTGCTCTAGGACTTACCAGCTTGTGGTACAAATGAATTCACATTAGCATTGATAAACACATTTCTGTGCCTAGTAGCCTTCACTTGCGTAAGTGCCTCAAAAACTTCAGGGTTTCCTGGAGTGCTGGATAGAAGACTGGCATCATTCCTTTCCTGTTTTCTTATCTGGATCCCCGGTGATATCTTCTGCCTAAGAGCCAGGAAGAAAAGCAAACTGCACCACTAGAACTGGTGCCTGGATGCTGCATGAGAGACCTGCATCTCTAACGTCCCCTCAGTACTTCTGAAACTGCTTAACCATGATGAACTTCTGCAACCATATGAGTCTTAATGGAAGATTGTATTCCAAAACTGGTTGCAGCATTATTTTTGGCTCCATATGCTCTTTGGGGATTGTGCCACTTCCTCATTAAGAAGTAGAATCTCTTTATCCTTCCCTTGGACCTGGGGAGACTTCCCAGCAATAGAGTAAAGCAGAAGTGATGCTATGTGACTTCCAAGACTGGATCACAGAAAGGATACAGCTTCCTCCTGACTCTCCCCTTAGAATCCTGGCACTCATAACCCAGCTACCATATTGCAGGGAAACACAAACCATGTGGAGAAGCCATGTGTTTCCACCAGCAGCCCTAGCTAAGGTTTGAGCCTACAACCAGCATAAATTGCTAGATGTGTAAAAAGAGAGACCTTCATTCCAACCTCCAGCTTTGGAAAGGCCCCAGCTGACACCTAGTTGAGCAGAAATGAGTTACTCTTGCCAAACCCTGTGCAAAATGCAGAAAAGTGAGCAAAAAGAAATGCTATCATTGCTTTAAGCTGCTATTTTGGGGTGGTTTGTTATGCAGCAGGTCATAGCTATAACAATCCTCCTTTGTAAGAGCCACACATATTTCAACACAAAACTGAGGGAAATGTCAACATCTCCAATTCTATGTGGACCTTTGAACATCAATTCTAAGCATATGCCTGCCCAAATACTAAAGACTCCCTCATGGTAGCAAGCCTCTCAGCTTCTGCTTTAGACACTGAATAAGAAGTAGCTGAAGATCCTTGGCCAGCCACCATGCTGCCATCTTCATCTCACTATTTCTCCCCAAGGAACATTAACCCTAAATTTCGTCCTAGCAGATTCCTCTCTTGCATGCATTTTGACCCGTATAAGTAGGTGTCTGGAGGTTGGAGGTAGGTATGAGGAACTGGTCCATAACTTCAGGTGGAACAACCAGATTGACTGAAAACTCCACTTCAAGCCCAAACCTACTCCTACTTTTTTTTTTTTTAATAAACTATCTCTGAAAAAGAAACCTTCTAAGTGGCTGTAATTTCATTTTCTGTCCTGATAATGTCATTTTTTATAGGGCAAATTGACCAGGAAATACAAATAAGAATAAAAGAGATCTTGGGGAGAGAAACTTACTTGTCAGAAATGTGCTTTATGAAGGTTATGGAGCTACAACAGAAGAAAATTCAGGAATTTTAGCAGCTCTTCGAAAGCTCCCATGATACCAAGTTAACACCTAGTGAGGTCAGATGGGAGGGTAACAGAAAAGTCTCTTCATGCTTTATACAAACAAGAAAAAGCATCAGCTAGACAGTACTACAGTAGACAATTAGGGAAGAGCTGAAAGAGTATTTCAAACGGGAGATCAGGATGTGAACAAATCTCTCGCTAAGAAATGAAGGGGATCAAACATCAGGTGAAAAACTCTATGTAACCCTCACCCAACCCTGTAAGATTGTGTATGCCCTTTACAGCGGAGGGCTTTCCAACACAGAAATTGTGTTTCAAGGTAGCTAGCTGAGATGTTCAAAATTTAAAGTAGGTACAATAATTTTATATTTCCCTTTTTGTTAACCTAATCCTACTTAGCAATACAAATTGGAGAGTTATAAGTTTATATTCAAAATACAAATTTGAAAACATACATAAATATGATGGCTTATAATGTCTCATAAATCCATTTTGATAGTTACTTGAGGCTGTGTTTGGCGTTATAATCTCTAAAAGTTATGGGTTTTTAATCTTACTAATTATAGTTACTAGTAACTGTCGCTTTCAGCTGTTTAGAAGCCAGTGGAGCCAGTTGCTGGACTAGTTGCTGATGTATTTCACTTCAAACTCACAACAACCCTTTGCTGTTGGTAGGACAGCAAGGTAGATATAAGTGTTATTATTTATTATCTCTAGACTAAAAGAATTTAAATAACTTGCCCAGTGTCCCGCAGCTGGTAAAACCTGTCATCTGAGGCGGGTCTGTCTGATCCCAGAACCTACATTCTGGGTTTCTGCAGTAAAATCCTCCTGCATACAGTCAAGTGAACCTCAGCATCAAAACTCCTGTGTTTAAAAATGTCCTTCACACTTCAGTACAGACCTTTGCCTCCCTGGTCTCGATTTTCCTGCACACCACAGGCGTGCAATCCAGGACTCAGCATCTAAGGAGTACCAGGAACAGGACTTGAGTTCTGAAAAAGAGAGCACTTTCAGGGCAACTCCACAACCACACACCTCAAAACTCCATCAACCTGCAAACTTCTCTTTTTGCTTTTTTTTTATTTTCTTGGGAAAATATTCAAAATACATTCAAGCCAATGCAATGACACTATATTTTACTTCCTTTTCATTTAAAAGGTCAGACAATTTGGCTTTTAGAAAAGGAAGTAATGGTAGGCAAATTCCAAATATAGAAACCTCTAACTGGTTTGGGCAGAAAGGACATTCCAGTCTGTCAAGTATTCAGCTACAAAATCACTGATAGCTGGCTTACATGATCAACAGTGTCAGAGGCTTGAAATTAATGTGCATTTTGCACTTTATCAGGGTGACCATTGAGTCAATCTTGTCTATTAGCAAGAACAACTCATCCTTAATATGTCATATATTTTAGTAATTGAAAATTATATTATTTAATGTACTCAAGCAACATTTGTAGGAAGGCTGATTTAATTATTTTGCTATTATGCTAGAACCAACAATAGGAACTCACAAATAAAAGAATATTATCAAACAACATTTATAGACTTTCCAGGGGATGTGACTGTGGTTGATTGTTTGCAAAAGTGACAACAATCTTTCCCATGCACCTTTGCAATGCAACCTTGTAGCTCTTCCCAAGAGGAAGCATTCATTTCCTCTCTCCTTGTGTCTATACTGGACTAATGGCTTCTTTGACCAATAAAATGTGGTAGAAGTAATGTTGTACCAATTCTAAGCTTATGCAGCAAGACGCTGGTAGCTTCTACTTTAACTCTTGAGACTAAACCCAGCCACCATGAAAAATAACTCAAGCTGGGTTACAGAATAACGAAAGATTCTATGGGGAGAGATGTCCCGGCCCTCAGCCAACTGAGACATACAGATGAGGATACAATATGCCCTCTGACTCCAACCCAGATGACCCCTCAAATGAATGAAAAGAACAAGTGATGTCAAGAGCAGCATAAGTGTTTCACAGCCAGATCACAGAGTTGTGAGACATAATAAAACATTGGTTTAAGCCACTAAGTTTGGGGATGGTTTATTAACCAGCAATGGATAGTCAATATAGTAAACTAAATTAATACAAAAAAATTTTTGACTCTTGTTGTCCTAGTCCCCAAATACCATTAATTAAAAGTGCTTCTCAGAGCTTAATCATGTCAAGGATAGTTAGTCCCCCAAATTAATACACAAGTTTCTGTCGACAGATCAATCAGCATTGTTGTTCAGTGTCAGATATAGACCAGACATTATACCTTACCCTTATACCCTTAATAAAGAAATAACATTGTTACTTTGGTTCCATATTGATTACGTTGCCTAAAAGAATTAGTCTACTGCTTAACACCATGGTTTGGCTTTGATGAAAATTATCTTTTCTCTGAAACACAAATGTCAGATGTCCCTACATCCCTCCAATGAATGAAAGGGAGACATCTTATCCTTCAAATCCCATCCTTAGCTTAAAAGCTTCGACTCAAACTCCAGGTGGGTTTCAAAATTTTAAACCTTCTTTTAAAAAAAGTCATGTTTCATAAGAAAGACAATAAATACTAGGGGAAAAAACTTGTACAGAATCTAATTTACAATCCACTCACATCTGAGCCTCCAGTGTCACTTAGTTAAGAACTAAACACAACCTTGAGGGGTCACCAATTCAGTGTTTTTCAAATGCTGTTTTTCATCCACAGATGTTTTCTTTCCTCCCCTTCTGTATTATTTCTCCCAATTTCAAAAAAGTTAAAGAATTCCCCAGCTAATAATGATTTGGTTAAGAAGTATTTTATTCAAATAGTCAAAATTTTGAGTGGAAAGATAATTTTACTTTTCTTTCAGGTAATCTCTTACAGTAGTGTGTGGTAAATGTTTAACAAGCAGTTCTCAGGAAGAAAAAATGTGTGTGTATACACAGGTACATAATTTTCTGTAAGTTTAAATACAAAAGATGCGTGGCACACAATTTATGAAAAATAACATATGAAATACTATTTATTGTAAATTATATGCAGCCAGTTGATTCTCACAGAATGCTTCCACTAATTTTTGCCAAAGTCTTTTATCAATCTATGGTGCAATTCACTCGTGATTTGACAAATGGAACTGTACCCTAATCCAGTCATTATTTTCCCAATAAATTCTCTCTCATTAAATGTGATATGTGATGGGCAATTAAACTAATTTTTACTTTTGTACAAATTCTAACCATAAAATTGAAACTTCTTTCAGCTTCAGCACTAGACATGACACACTTTTTTTTGGACACACTTTTAGGTTTAATCTCCATTATTATCATTTCTTCCTCTAGGTACTTTCTTAAGTATAGACAATTAACGGAAATAAATCAAATCTTTATTGTAGTGCTTGCTGATTTCCATGGTGTGAATACTCCCACTACGGCTGCTTCAGGCTACCAAGATGACATCACTGAATTCAGAGTTTGAAAGTTGGGTGCAGCCACACACCGTTAAACAGCATTTCCACATTCAAAGATGTAAGTAACCTCAAGAAGTCAGTAAAATAATTAAAATGTGATGAGGTTTGAGAATTTATTACTTTTGTTTTTAGTGTAATTTGTATAATTTTAATTCTTTATAATTTCATTTTAAATAATGGTTATGATTAACAGTCAGTTTGTAAAACCTCGTGAGACTGTATCAGCTGAATCCAGCACATACCGATTAAGTGCAGGTGGGTAAAAGTTGTTACTTTTGTTTTAGTTTCTAAAGAAACAAATAATTTCTCATCAAGGCTACTTCTTTACTAAAGTTAGACCTAACCAGAAAGGAACAAGACAAGAAAACTAAATTTAGAGAAAGAAAATTCACAGCCTTTATATGTGGTTATGAAATTCTTTTTTATCTTAATCTCTTACATTACTATTTCCTTATTCTACTCTTTGTGGATATGAAATAAATGGGTTTTGACATATATACAAATCTGTCCCATCATAAGGTTAATATCTATTTGGCTATGGCAGCTACAGTTCTTAAAATATGGTTTTATCTTCCATTTTCCAATGTCAAAAATCCTAAAATAAAGAGATAAAGATAAGCAATTTGAATTTAGGAAGAAGAATGGTAGATAAAAGGGAGTCAGGGAAAATGTTAAAATAATGTATTTCAATATTAAAGCATCCTCATTTCAATCTAATCACACTATAGATCCAGGCGGGGGTCACGCCTCACAGAAAGCAGCCTCCAGTCTGACAAACCCAGAAGTCCAGAAACCTTGTACTCTTTTCTCCCCACCTGATCAGATAAAAATCCTCCCGATTCCTAACGTGAGGCTCCAGGACAGAGGTGGTTGAGATGAATGCCTTTACACTCTAGTACCCTCAAGAGAGCTTCTAAAAAAACTCATTAACATATCAGGTTAATATCCCATTTGGCTGCTAAAGTATGTGGAGAATGCTCTTCTGCATTTACTGGGCAGAGTCTCAGAACCTCCACTAAGAGAGAAAACGTTCAAGATTGAAGTTTCCACACTTGACCCTAGCCAAGTTTCTGAGATAACCTAAGCAGTGATTTTAGGTAAATACCTTTATTTTCTTGTCTTTTTTTTTTTTTTTTTTTTTTTCCCCCTGCAGGCACATGGTTTCTCTGGGACCTTCTTTGAAAGCAAAATGCTGTTTCTGCTTGAAAGTCATTTATGGACTTTACCTTCATTTTCTGTGTTTTGGTCTTTGTGTGTCTTTCCAATCCTCCTTCCTAGACTGTAGTGTCTTTGAGAGAAGGGACTGCGCCCTATTCTTCCTCACGTCCTGGTCTTAGAGAAATGTACTGTACAAATCATAATTACTGTTCTGTAAGTTATCTCACAGGATACACGTTAGGCAAGGCCTCAGCTCTTTGTCTTATGTTTTCAAGGTGCACAAGATTGATGAATACCAGACTCATTAGTTCCCTTTATGTCTAGGTAAAACAAGTACATCAATCAATCAAGTAAATCTTGTATTTATTTAAAGGATTTTTCCCACATGAGTGGATTTTTTTTTTTTTTGACAAGAAGGTGAAACACAGGTATCAGGAAACAGAAATTTCAAGCACATCAGTTGCAAGTGTCAAAAATGAAGTTTGGAAAAAGCATAAATGAGCTTTCGTGATAAATTAGAGAATGAATTTTTAAAAAATCTTACATGGTAAAAATTGCCCTTGGTGAATTCAAGGTATGTTAGAGGTTTTTTTTGCCTCTTCTCTTCAGCTTGTAGAGTGCTTTCTACATGTTTCTCTTTATATGAAACACCGAGGACACAAAGATTAGTAAAATATTGGCCCTGTGTTTAAGGAGGCACAGTCAAAAAAGAACTTCATTCCTGACTGGGGAAAAACTGCCAGTATTTCTGTGACAAGCCAAGAGAAAAGCGTCGAAAATATACTGAACGTTTACTCTGTGCTAGACACTGGCTAGGTTCTATAGTCTCTCATTTGCTACTGTGCTTAAAATGTGTGTGCTACGTCATTACTGCACTCGCTCATACGGCTCTGGGTCTTATCTTCCCAGTGGGATTATAAACTCCTGTCTTTAAATTCTTTATGCTGCCATAGTACCTTAGCAAAGTAAGTAAAATCTGAATAAAACATTTTCCAAACTGAATTTCATTTTCCAGTGTTCAAAGAATTGTTTCTTTTACCTCCTTTAGGTTTTTTTTTTCCCTTTTCCTTACTAATTTTATACCAAATTTTCCTTTTAAAGTTCCTAATATCCCACCCACTTCCTTTATGCTCCTAATACGTGTGTATTGATATATCACACTTTCATGTTTTGTCCACCATCACTCTTATAATATTAGATATATATGTATTGATTAGATCTACTTATCCACCTCTATATAGCTTTATATTTTAAATTCAAACAATACTAAAAGACAAAATATTTAGGGGGAGATTTCATGCTGTGTGAGGCTACTACCTCAGAAGTATTACATAATAAATTAGCCATCTTTGGCTACTACAGTAACCTTGCATCCTAAACTACTCCAAACTCAGTGACTTATGAGTACTTAACTTTTCTTGCCAATGGGTCTGCAAGTTGGCTGGATCATCCTTGCTTTCAGTTGAGGTTTGGATTTTCAAAACTTTCCCACATATATCAATTATAGATCATTCCAGGCTGAAGGGACAATGGTTTCTCAGGGCATGTTCTTTCAATGACATGTCATAGGAGTGAAAGAGTAAGCTGTAAGTTCTCTTAACTTGAAACTGGCACATTGCCACATCTGTCCTCAATCCATCCACCACGATTATCTGCATGATGCAGCCCAGATCAATGAGTAGGAAGTACGTCACTCTTATGCATCACAAGACCATGTGGCAGAAGAGAATAAAGACTGGAGAACAATCCAGTCCACAACACATGGTTTTTATCATTTATTCTCCATATAAGGAGGTGTTCTTAAGCCCATTATAACCTTAAGTAAGCTGAGGCTCTGAGAAATTACATAAAAATCCCAAAAATGTATAGCAAATAACAGCATAACTAAGAATTTGAATAAGGTATAGTTTTGATTTCATAAACCACATACTAATTTCATGACAACAGTAATCTCTTTTATAGCACTTTTATGCCTAGTTTAAAAAGAAAAGGAAAGTTGAGATTTTGCAGGTGGTGAAGCTCTTTTTGGTATAAAATAAAGATACTAAAACAAATGAAGGTATTTATACTTGATAGCAGTAATCACTTCTCTGTTCTTAGCCCTAGAAAAGAAATGGAATTGGCCTCAGAATGACTCCCTTTCCACTGTTATATGAATTATCTATTGTGGCTGCAGTCACTGGAGTCCGCACAGCATATGCTGTTAATTAGCCATGTGTGATGGCTTAAAATAAAGCCTTTCATGAGGCTTGTAAAGTTAATTTAACTTTCTCTTTCTAGGTAAAGAAGTACTATAAAGAGTGACTGTAGCAACAATGATAGTATTTTTTACTGCAGTTCTTCAAAAACAAAGATGAGAAACAATAGAAGGTGAATTTTGAAACATTTGGTTTTCATTAATGTTCTACGAATTGTGGGATAAACTTGTCATGACAAATAGTTTTATGTTCAATGACCAATTAGAGTGAAAGGGTCACCTTGGGCCAACACATTTACCCAAAGTGCCTTCTCTCCATAGATGGGGCTTATGCCCATGATTTTGGCTCCTAAGCAACATTCTCTAACGTACTGTTCCCCAAATTTTTCAGATCTTCAAAATTACATTGGTTTGCCTGATAAAATTATAGATTGCCAGATAACTCACCTGGAAAAATCTGATTTAATAAGATAGTGTATACCCTGGAAATTTTAATTTTTAACACAGGGTCCTGATAATTATCATGATCAAACAAATATAGTGGTTAGTGTATTAAAAAATTGAGTAGCTTTAAGAAAGAAATTATACCAATTCTCCACAATCTCTTTCAGAGGATGAGAGCAGAAAAAATAATTTCCAACTTATTCTATGAGGCTAGTCTTACCCTAATACTAAAACCAGACTAAAACATTAGAATAAAAGAATACTGCTAATTAATATCTCTTATGAACATAAGTGGAAAAATCCTCAACAAAGTATTAGCAAATCAAATCCAACAATATGTAAAAAGAATAATATAGTACAACCAAGAGGGAACTATCTCAGGTATGCAAGGCTGATTGGACTTTTGAAAATCAATTAATGTTATCTGTCTCATCAATGGACACACAAAAAGAAAAATCACATGACCATATCAACAGATGCAAAAAAAGCATTTGACAAAACCCAATTCATGTTAAGAACTCTCAGTAAATTATGAATAGAGGTAAAATTTCTCAACTTGATATAGGCTATCTTTAAATACTCTGCAGCTAACATGATACTTAATGGTGAGAAACTCAAATCTGTCTCACTAAGATCATGTAGAAGGCAAGAATTTCCCCTCTTACCACTCCTTTCCAACATCATGCTAAAAGGCCTTGCTTATTCAATAAGGCAATAAAAGGTACACAGATTGGGATGGAACATAAAACTTTCTTGGTTCATAGATGACATGGTTATCTATGTAGAAAATCCAAAAGAACTGACAAAAAAAAAACCAACCCACTTCTCGGATTAATAAGTGATTATAGCAAGGTTTCAGAATACAGAGTTAATATAAAGAAGTCAATTGCTTTCCTATATACCAACAATGAACAAGTGTAATTTGAAATTAAAAACATACTACCATTTACATTAGCATCCCCCCAAATTAAATTCTTAAGTATAGTGCTAACAAAACACATACAAGATCTATTTGAGGAAAACCACAAAACTCTGATGAAAGAAATCAAAGAACTAAATAAATTGGAGAGATATTCCATGTTCATGGATAGAAAAACTCAATATTGTCATGATGTCAATTCTTCCCAACTTGGTCTATAGATTCAATGTAGTCCTACTCAAAATCTTAGGAAGTTATTTTACAAATATTGACAAACAGATTCTAAAGTTTATATGGAGAGTCAAAAGACCCAGAGCAACAAACACTATATTGAAGGAGAAGAATAAAGTTGAAGGAGTGATACTACCTGACTTCAAATCTTACTCTAAAGCTATAGTAATTAAGACACTGTGGTATTGGCAAAAGACTAAACACATGGATCAGTGGAAAAGGATGGTGAACCCAGAAATAGATTCCAATAAACACAGCAAAATGATCTTTAAAAAACCAAAAAAACAAAGGCAATACATTGGAGCAAAGACAGTCTCTTCAACAAATGGTACTGGAAAACTGGACAAAAAATAAATCTAGACATGGACCTTACACTCTTCACAAACATTAACCCAAAATGGATCAGAGATCTGAATTTAAAATGTAAAACTATAAAACTCTCAGAAGATAGCGTAGGTGAAACCTAGATGACCTTGGGTATAGTGACAACTTTTTAGACACAATACCAAAGACACAATCCATGAAAAAAAGAATCAATAAACTGGACTTAGAATTTAAAACTTCTGCACTGAAAAACAATATCAAGAGAATGTGATGAGAAGCCACAGGCTGAAAGAAAATGTTTGAGAAAGACAAATTTATAAAAGCCTGTTACCCAAAATATATAAAGTTCTTAAAACT
The DNA here is from genome assembly GCF_036321535.1 of Camelus dromedarius. Lineage (NCBI taxonomy): Eukaryota > Metazoa > Chordata > Mammalia > Artiodactyla > Camelidae > Camelus > Camelus dromedarius. The sequence goes on along the minus strand of NC_087437.1, from coordinate 73,722,090 downwards.
CAACAATAAGAAAACAAACAATGCAATCAAAAAATAAGCCAAAGACTTTAATAGACACCTAACCAATTAAGACATAAAGATGACAAAAAAGCATACGAAAAGGTGCTCCACATCAAATGTCATCAGGGAAACTCAAGTTAAAATAACAATGAGACACTACTATACACTAATTAGAATGGCTAAAATCCAGAACACTGACAACACTAAATGCTGTTGAGGATGTGGAGAAACAAGAACCATTATTCATTGCTGGTAGGAACATAAAATGACACAGCCAATTTAGAACACAGTTTAGTAGCTTCTTACACCAACTAAACATACTCATACCATATGATCCAGCAATTGTGCTCCTTGGTATTTATCCAAAGGAGTTCAAAACTTATTTTTACACAAAAACCTGCACATCTATGTTTATAGTAGCTTTATTCATATCTGCCAGAACTTGGAAACAATCAAGATGGCCTTCAGTAGGTGCATGGGTAAGTAAACTGTGGTATATATAGAAAATAGAATATTATTCATCACTAAGAAGAAATGAGCTATCAAGCCATGAAAAGACATGGACAGTCCTTAAATGCAAATTAGTAAGTGAAAGAAGCCCATCACAAGAGGCAATATACTATACGATTCCAACCATATGATATTCTGGGAAAGGCAAAACCATGGAGATAGTAAAAAAGATCAGTGGTTGCCAGGGTAGGAGTGGGAAGAGAGATGAACAGGCAGAGAGATGAATAGGCGGTTAATTTTTAAGGCACTGATTTTTAAGTGCTGAAAGTACTCTGTATGATATTCTAATAATGGATATATGGCATTGTACATTTGTCCAAACCCATGGAGTCTACAACACCAAGAGTGAACTCTAAACAATGGACTATGGCTGATTATGATGTATATTATTTGATGCATATGATGTACTATTATTATTTGTATATTTGCATATTATTTGATGTATATGATGTATTATTATGATGTAGGTTCATTTTTGGTAAAAATGTACCATTCTGGTCAGTGTTGGTGATAAATGGGGGAGACTATGCATGTGTAGGGGCAGGGGGTATATGGGAAATTTCTGTACCTCACTTTCAATTTTACTATAAACCTAAAACAGCTCTAAGAAAAAAAAAATCTTCTTTAAAAACTACAAGCACAAAAACCAAAAGCCTAAAAACAAAGAACTGAGTAGCCATGATTCATGTTGGAGGATTGTTCCTCATGGCATATGGAATTTAGAGGAAAGCTGATGGTTTAAAAATTTCTCTCATGTTATTCTTAAACATTCCCTTTTGCCTAACTTCAAAATTACAATACGAATGCATTTTGAATTGTAATTACATTTTTGTAATTCTATCTGGGGGAAGTCATGGAATTTTTTAAACTTTAAAAAATTTTCTTTTTATCCCACTGTTTAAATTCTCTCAATCTTCATTCCATTCTCCCTTTTCATTTTTCTTTTCCATCGCTTGATCCTTTGCATCTTGGCCCAGATTCTCCTACAGCACCCTCCTGACTCCTCTCCAAACTATATGCATGCAAGTAACCTCACCTGGTTAGTCTCTGCCCTGGGCACTGCATCCCTCCTTCAGATAACAGCAGCTGCCTTTCCCTGCATTCTCTCCCAGTAGACTGGGGCACAAGCTTCATATTTTAGTCATTAGCTCAAAATTAATGGAGAAACAAGAAAAATCTGATAGGGTGACAAACAGTTCTGTATCTGCAAAAGGAATATCAGAAAATGCTATAATTATGTCAGGGTTGTATTGAGATTAAATCTAAGGTAGGGCTCAGATTGGACTTATTTTTAGATTTACTTTTAAACCAAATCTCTTCTTGTGGCCATTTGTGGACTGTGTGCATGGTCCACTGAATGCCAGTATGAAATGAGATTATGTATCTTCCATTAGCAGCAATTGTGTAGAGTGCTTGAATTTGGCTTTATTGTGTAATGGCAAATTACCCTCAATGACAGAAAGCTGAAATCTATTTCCTGTCATGGCTACTGATTATCTGCCAGTGTGGTCAAGTCCTTCGACTTTTTCTGCCTCAGTTTTTGGGCCTGTAATATAAATGAGCTGATGTAAAAAACGTTCCCTAGAAAACAGCTGTCTTCAAAATTCTAAGCATAATCACTTGTGATTGTTAACTAGGCAGTTTAGAAGCAAATGAAAAAAGTCTTTTGCAGAAGCAACACAAATTAGCTGTGATATGTCCAAGAAGAAATTTTGGTAGTATATCTTTTCTTTTCATTCTTCTTTTTACAATCCAAAAGATTGGATATATTTGAAAAGATTTCCTTTCATTATACCAAGAATTCATGGGAACAGGACATCAGCATGAAAGAGACTGCCAAATCTTTGAAAAACCCACAAAGGACAAAACCTCAATACCTGCATCAGTGTGGTTATGAGTATATTGTGTGGCAACCGACAGTGTCTGCCTCACTGCTAGTAGGTTTCTTTGTTTTATTCTTTCTGAGTAAAAAACTGCTATACTGAAATTTTCATTCATTGGTCATTTATGTATTTGTTTAATGCTCTGTGTCATTATTAGAAAAATGTACACAATTAAATAGGACAAAATAAAATTTAAATTAAACAAGTGAGGAAATTAGGTAAAATGAAAGGGAAAATAAGGAAATACCAAGAACTAAATTATTGCATGAAGGACTTTTCTTGATCTTGTACATTTGCTAAAAATGGGGCATCAGTTTGCCTCTGAGATTTCTAACGGCTACCCATTGGTCTGACTTTTAGTCCCTGAAGCTACACATAATAAATCAAGTCCCTTTTCCATAAGGAAGTCCCTCAGATGCCCAAAGAAGGTTCTGAGTCCTTTAGGCTAAATCAGAATGAATAATCTTACCCATTGCCCAGAAAACATTATTAATTTACTTCACCTTTGTAAGACAATTCTAGTGTGTTCTATTGCTTCTGTGTTAAAGGACTCTAGGGCATTTGATTGCCTAACTTCATTCCATTTAACTTAAAAAAAAAAATAGAACACATTTTTTACATGGAATTGAGACATTTGTGGGTAAGCAGTGAAACTGACAATGTCAAGTCCATGATGGTACCAAAGTCTACCTTTAAAACTTTCTATGCCGACCTAGGCGAAGCCAGGACCTACTTTTACACTCCTTCCTAGTAACACACAATAACCTACATAGACTGAGCGTCATTTTACTACTAGGGATTTGAGTCATTATTGGTTTTCCTTCCTGGCCTGATAGAATTACATGAAAACCATTTAGACCTTTTTTTCCCCCAAATTTCTGGCTAAGGGGATTGTTGCAGGGACTGAATATTAGCATGATCTGGCTTTGATATCTGACACCCTACAACGTCAGCACTGTGGTTCAATCTGTTTGACTGTTAGGTGTGCTAAGCCCTTCCCTCCACTACTATATGTATGTTCCTTCCAAAGTTTGGCATTTGGTGAAGAAAAAGGCACTGTCAGACAAGGACTCCTGTGTCTGAACTCCTGTATTCAAACCTCCAGTGAACATCTCTGAGCATATTTAGCAAAAGAAACTATAAAATTTTCTAATCTATGGTTAGTAGGATCAGATTCTGCCTCAGCTTTAAAACTGCAAATTTTCAAGATATATTCAAGTCCATCCACATCCCCACCTACCCACTGCCACTGTGGGCAGGAAGCAACCAGTGTCTCTGTCTCCAGTGAGCCCACAGAATATCAGTCTGAGCCACATACCATCTGGCAGCCTTAATACGTTTAAATGTCCCTCAAATTAAAGTGGCAATTAGGCATCAGCCAGCTGTGATCTTCATCTAATTCATCACCACATTCTTCTCAGAGATCATTTGAGTCATCGTTCTGGAAAGATTCAAGATGAAGACCTCAGAGATCAGAAGTAAATACGCTCCCCACAGTCGTGTCTAGAGTAATTAGAGCTCAAAAGTCCCATGAGACAAAAATACAGGTACAGCTACATTGTGAACTAGCAACAAGCCCTCTAAGTGTCTTGTTATTAACATAACAGCCGTAGCACCAAAGACTTCACAGTGGTGTCTCCTGGAATTTACTTTCACCTTCAGTATCTCAGAAATAAGTGGCTCAAAGTTATAAAGCCATTTTTGATAGGCAGCAAGTAAGGCAGTATTCAGTCGTCCTGGCAACAAGATGCAAGAGGAGCCCAGAATTCAAGCATTGCTCTTCTATACTGTTTTCGGCCCTAGTCCCCTGGCTTTCTTCTGCATCCAGTTACCAGAGCAATAAAACACCAGTTTTTCATACTGCCATGTAAACATAATGACTTGAGAGATAGCCACCGTACCTCTGACCAAGAGAATATCAGATCTTTAATATTCATTCAAGATACTTTGTAAGATTCTACAAGTGCAAAGACTGAAAAAGAATAAAATAAAGCAATCAGAATTCCAGGAAGAGAAATATAACTATATAAGAAAGGCACGGTCCAAATGAAAGGCCAACTATAACACCACTGCATGAGTTTGAATGATGGTGAAATATATACCAAAAAAATTGTTTAAAAGCTTGAACTTCATACCAGGACTAGAATATTTTGTGAGTCACAGGGTTTGTGACATTGGAACTACAGAAAATGATTTGTTATCACGGTAAACTAATTGGATATATAGTGAACAAAACTTATATCTCATAATGATGTGAGCACTTTTTTTTTAACTTTTCAGATCAATCTATAGACAAGTCATAGAAGTTACCAAACTTGACTGTGCATAGTTCATTATAAGTTTCCAGGTAGATGTGATGAGAATAGGCAAATATATATATATATATGTCCTCTTCTTCATATTCTGTATGACTGACGGAATAGGAAATAAATATTTAGATTATATGAATAGAAGTTGATGTGAAGAATGGAAAATAGCAAAAAAAAATATGTTAGCAATAAATCAGATACAGAAATGGGTGAATGAGAAATTTTGCATCTCATATAGTAGGAGCAATTTTTAAATAATTTCTAGAGTTGGTGTGTTGAGCAGCATTTACAGTAGCATGGTTAACAGAGTCATAGAGGCATCACCAGATGAGCTAAGTAGGGAAATGGGAAGAAGCAGTTGTTTCTGAGGAGTGGAGCTGGGAATGCAAAGGATGGAGTAGGGGACTGCTGCTTTTCCAGTATAAGATGTTCTCTATTATTTGCATTTAAACAGCCATGTAACTAGATAGTTTCAAAGCTACCCTTGCCTATTTACCCTGTATATTCAACAGAAATCCAGATAGACAACTACCACCTGATTAGAAACTGACGGAGGGCCTGAGACTTCTTCGTGAGAGCCCAAGGAGGTGTCATAACGTTTACTTTAAGTGCATGGCTAGGTGCATAGAAATCAACACAAGAATGAAGAGAAGAAAAATACAAATTTCTTAGATTTTTGTTTTTAATACAGAGTCAATTTTAATCTGAAGTTAGAAATGCCACTGCATTTAATATAAAACTTTCAAAAGCTACAGATCAATCTGTGCTTCTAACCACCCCCACACAGCCTCTTTGCAATGAAATGTGACTCTTCTATGCTAGAACCCTGAGGAAGAAATGTGTTTAAGAACATAAGGATAGGGATGGTATCACCATTTCTTTGCCTGTGTAGCACAGGAACTCCTAAAGGATCAGATTTTTTTTTTTTCTATTCATTTTTCTTAATTTTAAGTAGAGGAGGTTGGAAAAAGCAGTTGTTTCTCTCAAAATTAAGTAACTTCTTGTAAGGTCACATGGTCAATGGAGAATGCAGTCCTCAAATACAAGTAATTTGACTCAAATTCAGTGTTTGATTTGCTAGACCCAGACTCACAATAATAGCAGCCATCCCTTATTGAACACTAATTATATGCTAAGTTCTGTCTATGGCTCAATTATTCCTCATACTGTACTATTATCATACCCATTTTATCAGTAATAAAACTGAGGAACAAAGAAATTAATTTATGCTCATAGGCTTGGAGCAAGTGACAAATCCAGGATTTGAACCCAGAGATCACTTGCATAATACAGGCTTAGATTTGCAGAGATGCGTGAAATCATGTAGCCTAACTTCTTCATTTTATAATAGAGAAAAGCCTGGATCACAGAAGAAAAGTAACTTGTCCAAAATTACACAGCTGGTTAGTGACAGAGCCAAGACTAGAACCCACATATTCTGGCTCTTAGTCTAATACTTTTTCAACCACAGAAGGTCAGAAAATGTTAAACTTTTTGAGACTTTGCAGCCCATCTGGGTTTTTGAAGTGCCAATATTGTAAGTCTCAATACTAAGTTAATTTATAATTTAAAGATGTTGAAAACCACCACAACTTTCACATTTGGCAGAGCCATGAGATGACATGGAAAATCACTGCACCAAATGGTACTACAACCTTCCATATCCAATAGCACCACACAAAAAACCCATTTTCCCTGTTTGGTAGGGACACCTCAAAAAAAAAAATCAGATTATTTTTTCAGATAACTTCAGTTTTGAAGAATTTGCTAATGGTTGAAACTGAAAGTAAGACATACATAGGGAAATTCAGATATAGGAAAATTAAAATACAAGGTCAAGAATTCAAGTCAGGCCAGTTTCTGTTGATGCTCTTAAACTGATGGTTAATTCAACAGCACAGCTCTACTTGTGACTTTATTTACTGAAGTACATTACCACATCAATTAAAAATTTCGTAGTGAAGGTTTCCATATTTTTACATAAGAATCTGAAACATCAGAAACAACAAACGCAAGGGAATCACAATGAATTACTCTTTCAAAAAACATTCTCAAATGACTCTATTTGCAATATTAACCACTGCAGTGCCCATTTAAACTTTCACTGTAAGAAAAGATTTGTGAAAAGAAAGTTTGCAGTTAATTTAGCAGTGACATTAAAGTAATATCCTAGAAAAACTATTCCTTGATTTAAAAAAAAAGGAGAATGCAATGGCATTAAAAAGATTTCATGCAATTGTGTCTCTATTCTGGGAACTTGACAAATGGATTGGGAGTTGGGGGAGTAGCCAGGGAAGTGCATAAAGATATCTGAGCCAACAAGCATTTGCAGTCAAACCTTTTCCTTTGAAAATCTCGGCTAGACTTTGGATTATGCACTAAACATTTACAGCTCTTGGATGTCCATGTGTCTGCTGTAGATTGCTTGAAGGAAAGAAAGAAAAAGAAAAAGAAATTGACAAGGTTGGATATGCCTCCCAGAATGCAAAGCAAAAGTATTTCCAGACCTGACTCAAATACAGCCTCATGGAACATGAAATATCAGATGGTGGCAAGTCACCTTCTTAAAAAGTCTAGATACACCTAATACTTCCAAACACACTGGTCCTTAAAACAATGTTTTCTATTCTTTATTATAGCATCTTATACTCTTATCTTGTCTAATCAAAACCGTGTTTGAGATGCCTGACTATGTGGAAGACTTAATAAATCGCCTTAAGTTGGCTTAGGCAGTAAGTCAACAAAAGGAGCCATTTATTGCTTCCTACTCTGGCCTCCGATATTGTGAATGTTGACATTTTCATAGTAGAATGCCCTGTGAAGTTCTTCCCTTCAGCTTAGGGAAAAAAAAAAAATCTGGTCCTATTCCAACTGTATTCTTCCAAATAAAGTAATAATTATTAAAAGCAGGCAGTGGAAACTGATTGGTTCACCAGCTGAATTAGGGACTAATGTCTCCAGTTCACCACTGGTTTCATCAAGTCCAATCCACACTTTTATGCTGCCTGCCTGGTGCTTATAGACATTTTAATTGTTAATTCTTGCTACAGCAATGCATGGACTTCCTTCTTCCAGGTCTACACTTCAAAGCTCTTAATACATGTAGTTACTAAACTAAAGGTCTTTTTAAAGTTGGGAAGGATAGCGAAGGAGAGAAAAATCTCACACCTCTAAACTTATGTTCCTTATCTCTTCATCCACATTCCTTATGTCCCAAAATATCCAGATCCCAGGATCCTTGATTTTGGCCTTCATAGGAAGCCTTTCTTGACTCATAAATTTCATATAAAACATAATGAACCACTGTTCTAATCTCTAAGCAAACTAAACCTCTGGTTTCCCAAATCTATTCAAATTGATAAATTAAAAAACATGATGTTAATATATCAATGTGGTCCTCATTCAGATAACTTAATTGAAGTAGAGCAGGGAACTTTTAAAAACATACATCATTATCTCAAAGGACTTCCAGAATTTCAGAAAGTGCAAGAGATCAGAAGGAAATATTTTGTCAGAAAGTCTACCATTGGCCAGCCCTGCTAATGTGCAAAAAATGCCAGAAGAATGCTCCCCAATAATTACTTTCTGCTAATGATGGGAGACCGGATCAAATGCTTTGTTCATAATGAACAAAGCAGAAACTGTCTCAGCATAATTTCATAAAAAAACTTTCAACTACAATAACAGCTACCAAATGACCTGTTTCTAGCCTATATTTGGTGACAAGATCTCATGCATTTGCAGCAGATGGATGCTCCCTGCAATGGTATCAGTGTTTTTAGCAAGGAAGAGACAACATAGACAAACACCAAATTTGAGAGGCATAGCTCCTTCATGCCAAAAGAGGAGGAAAAAAAAAAAAAAATATATATATATATATATCCCAGGTAGATCTTATTAGAGAGGCCACACATTTCTTTGAATAAACAATTAACCAGTGAGGGAAGTGTTTACTCACAGTAGAAGAATCAAGTCTTTGTATTATGTTTCAATTTGTTTAGTATTTTTCAAATATTCCACCTTCAAAAACACAATTTGAATCTCTACTATGTATGTGACTATATTGGGCTAGAGGTCCTTTTCCTGGGGGAAAACCTACAGTCTCCCTGGGGGAACAAGGTTATATTTGAAAACAGATTATCCTGTAACCAAGTGCTGATTTCACACAGCTAGGTTTGACTGAGGTTCAAAGAAGAGACAAACTAACGTGGCCTGGGGCATTCATCTACACTGAAAGTCGGGAGCAGGCAGGTCAATGCATGTATAAGAGAGTGCTCAACAACTAAAGGAAGCCTTGAACCCACAACTCATGACTCGCTTTTACCCAGATCCCTACTTCTACCCCCGGGGACTTCCACTCCAACCAGGGGTTCTGGATTCTATTTCCCCTGGTCTCTGCTTCTCCATTTACTGTTTTCTTCCTTGACGCAGGCTCCAGACCTAGATGTTCACGGTTTGCCACAAACTGTAGTAAAACTAACAGGAAGTAACTTTTATGTTAGTCCCTGTACATGCATTGCAATGCAATCATCCTGTGCCATATTCAATTTTATAGTTGTTGACACATTCATACATATAGCTGCACATAAAGTCAAGGTAATACATATAGCCGGAAAGTGCTGCCTCAAATTTGAACCCACATCTCAGTTACAAATGGTGTATTCTTTCTACTCCGTCATGACACCATCCTGTCATTGCAGAAGATATTATTTCATTGCTTCTCCAAATTCTCACTCTAAAGTGTCCTTAATGTAGAACAAAGTAGGCACTATGCAAAGAAGACAAGGACTAGAGAAGTGATGTCAAGTTTTACCTTAAAAAGTCGCAGAAATTTTGTCTCCTAATGCTTCCCATTTGTTTCCTATTCCTGTTATGGAATATATTCCATAATATATTCATATTTGTTTTATTATACAAATAATTTTATGTCTTTAGGTAAATGGACATCCTAGAGCATGTGATGTGTTCACACTGTGGTTTTGCATAACTCCTAGGGATCCCTTTAGGAATACAGAGATCCCAATTTAAGAATTATGACCAGTGTTGAGATGTGAAAATGGGGAAAAAAATAACTCAAGGTGAAAAGAGAACACTTTTTCAGTATGACTTTTCATAAGCTAGAAACAACTATCTTTACATAAACTCTTCTATAGTTTGAAAAAGTGGAAACGCTTCCTAACTCTTTAATGGGCAAGCATAACTTAGATTCTAAAATCCGCCAAAGACATTAAAGAAAAATCTAAATGAGCTAATTGAATCAGTAAACTCCAGGAACCCAAGGATAGCTCTCTGATGGAACTTAGTCCCAGGTACAACCATTAGAAGCAACTGTACCTAGAAGCCAGGGAAGAAATGCACAGGAAAAAAACCAAGATCCAGGGGCTCTTGGCAGAGCACCAACAGTGTTCCTACAGGTACTCCACCAAAGAAAATATCCAAGTGGCCATTTTGCATGTGAAAATTTTCTCAGCCTCATTAGGGAAATACAACTTAAAACCCAGTGAGGTATCAGTTCACACCAACTCGAATGACTAAAATTAAGTAGATTAATAATACCAAGGGTCAGCCAGAATGAGGTGGACTGTGGTGAACACACACGCTGCTGCTGGGAGTGTAAATTGGGGAAGCTGGTGATACCTATGAATGCTGAACCTAGGCGTACTCTTTGATCTTGTCATTGCACTCCTGGGTATATGTCCCAAAGCAATTCATAAGTATGTTTACCAAAAGCAGCACCTGAGTGCTCCTCAGTGCTGTTCATAGTAATACCAAACTGCGCAACATCACAAATGTCCATCCAAAGTAGAATAGATAAACAGATGGCATATCTGCATAAGGAATATTACACCGTAATAAAACTAAATGAACTGCTGCCATACACAACCCCATGCATGAACTTCACACACATAATACTGATCAAAATAAGACAGTCAAAAATGAGTGCATATTGTATGATTCTATTTATGTAAAGTTCAAAAATATGCAAACCTAATTGTGGGATTAGAATTAGTGAAACCTTTTGAGAGATTTCCTTTGGAGAGGGGTGAGTAGTGACTGGGGGTGAGGGGTGACCAAGAGGAATTTCTGCTGTAATAGCAATGCTGCATTTCCTGATAAGAGTAGTGGTTTAATTGATATGCTCTTTTTTAATATATTAAGATGTATAGTTATGATTTATGCACATTTCCATATATGTTATACTTTAATTAAATTTACTTAAAATGTAAACTTTGCAGAAAACTTCATTAAAAGGAAACAAAGCATGGCATGTTCTAACATTCATATGATTGACTCATGAAAACTTTAAATTACTAATTTACCAATAAAATTGTTGATTGATTAAATATATATAGTGTAAACAGGAAGAGAGGCTTTTGCACAGACAAATGTGAAATTTGATATTTCTGAACATTAAACTTGGCTCTGAGTGTCATGACTGCCAAGAGAGAAATGGAAAGATGATGGTTTATATATTCACATTTTTTTGGGAAAAATGCTCACAGAGCATACCAATTCATCAGAAAAAAATGATGGCATTAATTTTGGAAAAAATTTATCATGTTCATTAATGTATCTTGAACATGGGGTATTCCAAAGCTTCAAGAGCAAGATCCATTGCTTTATCACAATTAGAAATTTTCAACGTTACTGATGTCATATGAGATAAAGGATTTGGGAATATTTTTATCAAAATGAGCTTGAACTTGGTAACTATCAATATTCAGAAAGCAATCACTTTTTCTTGAGTCTCACCATACCTCAAGCATACTATCCAAAATCATGGCAAATACACTTTTGTTTTCTTTGGGCATTTAATTTAGTTGGGTATAATAGGAATACATTTTAAAATAAAAATAGATGTTACCCGTGTTATGGCCATATTAATGCTTTTAGCAAACAACCACTAAATCTCAGCAGCATGGAGTGTACACACTTAGTTAACTCACAAGTCTGCAGGCCAGATGGACACTGGATGATCTGAGATAACTTTGAGGGGACGTCTGCTAACTAGCATTCAAAGATGACCCTCCCATGAATTCCGGCTCCTGATACTCTCGCCCTTGTAGAAACCATCCCTTTGCATCTGGAATAAGCCTAAAACTCATTTTTTAAATCTTTATCAAATTTTCTAGATTCATGAGGACTTGCAAAGAAATGTGCAGGGAAATCCCATACATCCCTCTCCAACCTACCTCAATGTTATTGTCTTGTACAAGTGTATGAAAACCAAAGAAATTAACTTTGGTGCAGTCCATAGACTTTGTCTCTTTTTCACCGATTGCACACGCACTGTGCGTGTGTGCGTATGTTTGTGTGTCTATATAGCTCTATAAATTTTATCATGTGTAGCCTTACATACCCACCACCACTATCAAGATACTCAACCGCAGCACTGCACAACTCCTGCAGGTTGCTTCCTCGTAGATCTACCCGTCCCCTTTTCCTCTAGTTCCCAACCACTGTAAACTTCACGTCTGCTCTCCATCTCTGTAACTACGGTACTTGACAAATAAAATGTAGCGTCATTTAACCTTTTGAAATTAGCTTTTTCCACTCAGAATTTTCTTGACGTCTACCCAAGTTATTATGTGTATGAATAATTTGTTCCTTTCTCTTACTGAATCATATCCCACGATTTGGATGTGCTAGTATGTTTAACCACTGACCCACTGAAGGACATTGGGTACTTTTCAGTTTCAGTTATTATGAATAAGTGGCCAGGAACACTTGTGTAGAAGTTTTTGCATAAAAAGAAGGCTTCATTTCTCTCGGGTAAATGTCTGCAGATACGATTGCTAGGTCTATGGTGAGTCCATTTTAGTTGTGAAAGAAATCGCCGAACTATTTTCTAAAGAGACTGTACCATTCTACCTTCTGTATATTCTCTTTGGAAAAGTGTCCGTGCATGTTTTTTCTCCACTTTTCAACTGCAATTTTTTTCTGCATTCTACTCCTCCTCAACTCTTTCCCTAGTGTAACTCTCACCCTGAATTTCTATAATAATCATTCCAAGTGATTCTGATATATACTAACATTTAAAAATTAGAGCCCAAGGAAAAGAAATAGGGAAGGAGAATGAGGAGACAGCCAAATGATCTGCTCTGATCATTTAGAGGATGTCATCACTAAAGGATGAAGGAAAAGGAGATGAAAAGATGGGAAAGGTTCTTGTGGGGAAATGAAAATCCCCAAAGATGAAAATGTGATTCACTGCATTGTTACTCAGCCAACTGTGCTGCTACTGAAAATCACCTTTCAGAAGCTGCTTCTCCAGAGTGTGCTCTTGGGGGACCCAGCAGAGTGGGGCTATGACTTTGCTGAAGGCACGAACCTGGGCCAAGGCGTCTTTCCAGGTCTCTTCCATCTCTATGGCTATGGCAGCTGTGGGGAAGTGGGGCTGAGGGTGTACTGAGCCAGAGCTGATGGTGAGAACTGGTAGCTGACAAAACTGGCACTTTGCCCTTAAAGCCACTGCACACTTTGGTGACTCTGCTGCTTCAGCTGAAAACACTGACATGCCCAACTGTGAAAGCATTGACGAGAAAGGAAGGGGCAACACTCTGAGGTCTCCTTCAAGTGTCACAGGGAAGAGAGCGGAACTCTGGACTGCAGGAAGCTGAGGGAGCAAACTGCTGCTCTGGTCTTGAACAATCATTAACCAAGAGAGCCCAGTGCACACCCGAACCCTGAATGGCCAACTTGGTTTTTATGAAGTAGTGAGTGATAAACCAGGCAGATTCCTAGGCCGCTTCAGCTATGTTTACAAGGGACACCTGGAGAGTCTCATGGCGGCATTTTGAATAGCTGACGTGGACCTCATCTAAGAATGCTAACCTTCAGAGTTCAGATTTGCTACTTTCTTCATCAACTTCCTTTTTGTTTCTCCGAGTCTGGCAGAGTTTTATGTCCCATAGCAGATGGGACTCACCTGGGCAGGCTTGGGAGGGTCTCAGCAACTCAGTCAGTTAAGTGGCCTTTCTTACACAATTCAGTCAGGAAAGAAAAAGTGACCTTTTAGGAGGCTAATTCTAAAAATACCGTAGACCAAATGCCCCCTTTACATAGCAATCCTCAGTTAAATCAAACACACTTCAGAAGCTGTTTCAGCAGAGATTTAGAACAGAACAAATCCTCAAGCCTGAGGGAAGAGCATATCAAAATTTAATGAGAAGTTAAGGCATCTCTTTTATTAAATTTATGGTTGAGAATGTTTTAATGAGTCAAGTTTTTGTTATTTTTTTTAACAGCCTCCTGGCTTCATCCAATCAGTCACCACATTGACCAAGTTCAACATAATTGCCACAGGAGGACAAATGCCTCTAGTCACCAGCAGTATTAATTAGCTCTGATTATACATTTTCAAGCAAGAGTTGACCTCATCATGTAGGACAGCAAGTTCCACAGTTTCTCTGTCAGGACAAAATCAGGCAGTGACTGAAGGAAACCCAACATGGATACTCTGCCAAAGGCTTAATATCTAATCTAAATTAAATTATATTTATAATTAATATAAGCTAATCCACTGATGTAAACATTGCCTAGTGTCAAAAAGTAGTATAAGGAAAAGAAAAGGAAAGAGAGTGCAGAGAGAAGGCAAGGGAAAAAGGAAAAGCAAAGACAGGAGAAGAGATCGGTTTAAACACTGGAGGTTTGTGCTAAACAGATTATCTGTTTCCAGGAGCCTGGCAGATCTCCACGTATTTAACAGATCTGCATTATGTGTCAACAGAAAAGGCATGCCCGTATGATGCCAGGTATTCATTAGAATATTTATTATTTATATTCTGTCTGCCTATAAAGAAAAATCCAATAGCTTACTACAAACACATTAAATGCATAGATATAATTGGGGAGGGAGAAAGAATGTTGTTTGATTGAATGGACATATTAGCTATTAAAAAGAATGCAAAAAGCATTTCTTTCTCCAAGTCAAAATAGGTAGCTAGATTGTTGAGAGACAAGAAAAGTAAGAGGCACTGCCCTCTTAACAGAGGGACATTAGGGATAATAGTTGTGCCATAGGATCCTTTGTTCAATAGCAACAGCTAACCAACGTCTTGGCTTCCTGAAGACAAAGTGTCAAGAGATCTGGCTCAGGGAGGCAGGATCTAGGTTTTGAGACCCAAGAGAGCAGGGCCAATTGCAATCTGCCTTCTCTACTGAATTTCTGGCACAGAGAAAAGGGTCTGGCATGTCATAAACACACAGTAGGAAAGAGTGAGACCGGTTTGACCGAGTCAAAGCTGAGAAATAATTCCTCTAAAAGTCAGGCAGTACCCATGAGTCCTGTGGAACTTGAAGGGATGGAAGATGTAAAGAAAAGAATTCCATGCTATTCAGGAAGATAAATTAAGAGTTACTAAATATGAAGTGATGATTTGAGTAGATTTTGTAGACTGAAGTCCCCTAGGTGTTATTAATGTCTACATGCAGTTGGTATATTTCAAGTAATATGTATATAATATATATTGCATGTAATATATATTAAATTACATTTATTAATAGTAGAGTATTTGTTTATATATAGAGTATCAGATTAGATTCCTTTCGTTAATTAAGTTTCTTAATATTACTCTGTGGAAAGACTGCTTGTCCTGTATTTCAAATGTTATCCAGAATTTTGGGAAAGTTGATTCTGTTTGAAATACCCTATGGAACAAACTGCTTAAAGAAATTGATATAAAATTACATACATGGATGTGACGATGAAAAAGGAAAATTAAAAATCTGGAGCCAAAGGAAATTAAAGAGTTGAAAGTGAAGACTAGGGTAAATACACAGAATACCTAGACCATGACCAGCACATGCACACATTCATGTCACCTGCTGATGGGACAGTTACAGCAGATCATAGTACTCTCCCCCTTAAATTTTCAGGCTGCCACGTAACTCTCCAGCCGGTGCTCCAGATATCCAAAAGGGATTTACTAGGGTTGTGTGCAGGATGAAACTTCTTCACAATCCCTGGCTTGAGCCATAAGATGTAATTAGCTGTTCAAAAAAAGTAACCCACAAATTTGAGTTCCTAATAGCCTAGCTTCCTGATAGCCTAAGCAAATAATGGAGTGAGTTTTGTAGGGTTTTTTTGTAAAATCAATGGAGTTCTTAGAGGAAACAACACATTTTTAGTACTTTTTTCTATAAAAGAAATTTCTTATAAAGACTTTTTATAGGGACACAATATTCTCAAAATATTTATATAGGAGATGTAAGAGGTTTCATATTTTCCTGGAGCTCTGCTCAGTGAAACCAAGTTACATAAAAACAATGAAGCATTATTTGGTGAAGGCAAAAAGTATCCGGTGAAGGCATTAGTCCTAGAGGACAGCATTCTGTCCTGTGGATCTGAAGGCTGTCAGATCCAAGGAGAGAGCAGAGAAAATTTAGAGAAACGACTGGCCTATGTGTCTTCAAGCACCACTTCTCTCAGCATTCTTTTGATAACAGTTTGAGACTGCAATATCTAGAAAGTGAAGCTTTCTCCATTTTATCCTCATTAAAAAACAGGTTGCACCACACGTTACTACAAGATATTGAATATAGTTCCCTGTGCTATACAGTATGAACTTATTTATTTATTTTATATATATTAGTATCTGCAAATCTCAAACTTCCAATTTGAAAACAAATATATGTATGTTCATGTATGACTGAAGCATTATGCTGTACACCAGAAATTGACACAACATTGTAAACTACAACAAATACATATTCTGCCTCTCTCTCTCTCTCTCTCTCTCTCTCTATATATATATATATATATATATATATACAAAAAAAGAAATCAGGTTGCTATTCTTTTAGAGAAAATAAGGGGCACAACTAAGATTACAAAAAGGATTCTTCTTTGGGAGGAAGGTGGAATGATAAAAAATTTTTATTGACTTCAGAATAATTATTGAATACCTACATTGTGGCAACCACTATGGAAGCCACCACAGGGACACAAATAAAACAAAAGTTCATGATTCTGGTGAGTGGAAGTATGAGTGGAAATAAGGAAATGGAGACCCATTCCCAGTGAAACACAGACTATCTTTGCAAAACACTTGATCTCAAAGGAAAGGAGTGATACAGCTAAAGATGAATGCAAGTCATGCTCACTTAAATCATATTATGGAAATGCTGAAAATATAACACAGCCAACCAGTCTGCCTAAATTATATCCTCAACATCTGTGGTGTCCAAGATCCTGTCATTACAGTTTCCTGATGTTAACTCTTAAAACTGACAATTGTGTTAAAGAAAGTTTTTTAAACAAGATATCCATTGATCAGAGGCTATCTCCATATATAGTCATTTATATTGTAATGCTCTCAAAAAATAGCATGAAAGATTGGAACTAGAGATTATCTAAAGTGATCCTCAACAACATACTATTTAAAGAATAAAACCACAGCTAGGCTTCACATTTAAAAATATACCTGAATAAGCCATAGGGATTATTTAGTCCAATCTCTTAATTTTAAATATAATTCTTACAAAACTACATTTCTGCTTTATTGCTTTCTGCCTTCCTTTATATTTTTTTATTCAATAAACTTTTAAGTTTCAAGGAATCTTAAAAGGTAAGGTCCAAATGAACCCTCCTTAGGGAAGAGAAAGAGGAATGGAGGCTAGTCCTTCAAGACTAAAAAACATCCTGGGAAGAATTATACAAAGCGCCTGGGGGTACTATGGGACAATGAGACGTATTATGAAAATATAAAATCTAATTTTACTGATTTTATATATTTTATTGATTTCCCTAAATGACCACAAATTTAGTGGCTTTAAAAAGTACAAAGTTATTTTCTTACAGCTCCAAAGGGACAGAAGTATGAAATCAGTTTCATTTAGCTAAAGTCAAGATGTCGGCAAGGACATTGCTCTTTCTGGAGGCTTTAGGAGAGAATCTGTTTCCTTGCCTTTTCCAGCCTTGAGAGCTGCATTTCTTGGCTCATGGCCCCTTTAAAACTGACAGCATAGCACCGTCAAATCTCTCTCTGCGTCCATCTCATCACCTCCTCTTCTGTAGGAAAGCCTCCCTCTTCTTTTCCCTCATAAGGACCCTTGTGATTACATTTAGATCCCCCTCAAAACAGGATAATTGCCTCATCTCAAGATCGTTACCTTACTTAAACATATCTGCAAATAAGGTAACATTCACAGTCCCGAGATTAGGACCTAGATATCTTTGCAGGCCAACTACCATGCTTATCAAGGGAAGCACACCTTTCCAAAGGGCCACAGAGGTTGTTCTAAAGGTGCTTATAAGGAACATATACTCCTTATGCTCTAGTTACATATATATATACTTACATATATATGTATATATGTATATATATATACACATCCACAAATATACACAAACTTATGCTCTGGTTATATATAGAGATAGGTACATACATGTATACACACATACATACACAAATATACACAAGCTTGGAAATAAAATGAACAAACTTACAAGTAACTATATTTTTCACTCAGCAATATAATAAACATTTTCTCCTATTTTCTTCTACGAAATAATTTTTTAAAAGTTACATTAATATTCAACAGTTGATGTACTATAATTTATTTACTCAATGCTATACTGTTGAAAATTGCTTTTTTGTTTTTATACATTGCTGTAATATCATTCATGTAGATGCCTGGTTATTTCCTTGGGATATTTATCTGAAGTATCGAAGAAGTAGAACTGCTGATTCACAGGATATGAATGGTTTTAAGTTTATAACGCACATTCTTACCCATCCTTCAAGACTCACATCATACATCGTGGCCTCTGTCATGTCTTTCTTGATGACCTTCCACCCCCCACCCAAAGGAAGCATCATTTTCTGTTCTTTAACCCTATGTACTTTTTAGCTGCCTCTGTATACTATATATACAATACTGCATTGCATAATTATTTCTTAATGTCTGTCTTCTCTACCAGAGTATGAGCTCCTTTAGTAACGCCTATTCCATATTTTTCTCTTTATCTCTAGTATAGTATCTGACACAGTAAGAGCATTTAATAAATACCTCTTGGAAGAAGGAGTGAATAAACGAATAAGCAAACAAAATAATAAAAGAAAGAATGAGTAAAGAACACTATTTGGTCTTATTGATCATTGAATTTAAGTTTTCCATTACCCTTAGAGGGAAAATTCTTATCTCCCATTTTGTGAATGAAAAAAGCAATAATTTTCCTATCCTTTCCTCAAATTGCCTAATTCACCTGCTCTTCTAGGCTTCTGAATGATGGAGTTTTTCATCCCAAAGCTCAGAACTCTTTCAATGCATAGGAATAGACTTAGTCAAAAATCATTGTCAGTAAAGGACTTGGGCAGACATAGCCAAGTAGATAGAGATAGTGACCTCTTGCATTATTATACTATGGAATGTTTGCTATCATGGTCATATCTGGGGGAAAGTAGTGAGACTGCTTTGTACTAGTCATAATCTTTTATTCTCTGTCCTTAATTCTAAAGACACACTTTAAAAATCGATGCGAAATTTAATCATTCATTGTGAAGGAATGCACCCCCCTTCAAGAAACATATTGAGTACCCAGTTTCACATGCGTTACCATATATAACAATTTAATCAAAACCAAGAAAATGACAAACCAAGTGGAAGTTGCTGTTCCTGATTAGAAGAAAAGAAATAAAAGAACATCAGCTATTCAGGGCTCAACCCCACCCCCTAAAACACAGACAGATTCTTCTCCTTATCGTGCCAGAAGCTGCAGGAAAGCAGAAACGTTGGTTTTGTTCTCCGAGATCAAAAGACAAATATATCCCTCTCTGTGATCTCCCCTGTCTGACAGAGACATCCCTGCTTCACCTTGAGATAAGGAGAGGGATGATATGGTTGACCTCTTCATCTCTCTGTTTTTCTGCATCACTAGCAGATTCCCTTGCACACTCCTGTCTCTTTTCTATATGTACTGAACATGCATTAGCATCAGAGTCACATAAGGAAACTTGCTGTGGTCAGCAGAAGCACAAAATCAAGCCCCAGTGCTAAGTGGTTGTCATAGATTTCTACTTCTGTGCTGTCAGATCTCCAAATAACTGCAGTTCCAGACAGCCTGTTTGCTGACCTGGGGTACAAAGGGGCAGAAGGGTGACCGTGAAAGAGGCAAATAGATAAGTAAAGGATGTCAGGCCTCAGGAAGGACGAGGTCCACTACTTCGCCCTCCTCCCTGCAGAGAAAACTTCAAACATTTGATAGGTCTGACAGAGTTTCCATTTCAAGGATGACTAGAATAAATACACTTAGAGCAATGTCTAACCTTTTTAAAACGTCTCATTCTCCATATGAGGAAAACGCTAACAATCATTGTATTTAAATGTTGTTTATGTTGGCAAAAACTAGATGTTGTTCCCAAACTTAGTGTTCCAAAATACAGCTACTGCACACAGATATTTTTGATGGGATAAGTAGAAAGGGGCCAGAAGCACAAGATTAAGCATTCTTCGAGGGAAATGCTTGGCAAAGCATACGACACCATGGCGAACCTGCAGGAAATTACTGTTACTTGTTTTACAAGGCCTGTATGCTCAGATTCATCTGCTTAGAACTACGTGCGAAGAGCAGTTTATAAGTCTCTATTTCAGTAAGGGTTTTAACTTCTGGAGTTTATGTGTGACTTGTGCTTGTGGTACTAGGAGTGGCTCACCATCAATGAGTTCATTGTGTTTCTTCCCCCAGAGTCAACATGAACAATAATATTAATGCTGGTCATCATCTAAGTACTAAAACGATGCTTAAAGAAATGACATCTGGCTTTAGAATCTGAATTTAGAGTATATTACAGAGCCCTTTCTCAAAAGTATTCAAACTTGACTCTAAAGACAAAGAGACAAAGTATTCACTATTTTTTTTTGTGTGTGTGGAGATACTTAAGTACTCTCTGAACCCTACTACTTTGACTTCCTGAAGTAGACTAGATACTCAAAGACATTTGCCTATGTTTTAATTTGTCAACATAGCAGGGATATTTATATTTCATTTGCCCCACTTTTCATATGCTAGAATGGCATAAGATCTTCTAGAACCTTGCTACTCAGAGCGGGGTGCACACGTTAGCAGCATCTTGTGGCTAGAAAAGGGCACCTTGTCAGAGATGCAGAAACTCCCACCCTACCCCCAGTGATGTATTGAATCAGAATCTGCATTTTAATAAGACCCCAGGGTGACTCGCATGCACATTCAAAATTGAGAAGCATGCTCCCGAATAAAAATAGATGTCTTAATAAAGTTCAGGCTGCTATAACAGAATACAACAGACTGGCTGGCTTAAAAAACAAATATTTGTTTCTCACACTTCTGGAAACTAGAAAGTCCAAGATCAAGCACTAGCAGATCTAATGACTGGTGAGGTCCTGCTTCCTGGTTTGCAGAGGGCTGTCTTCTGGTTGTATCCGCACAAGCTCTCCCTTCTCTTTCATAAAGACACTAAATCCCATTCCTGAGGGTTCCACCCTCATGACCTAATTACATAACTCCAAGGCCCCATGTTCTAATACAATCATATTGGGGTTAAGATTTCAACATATAAATTTGGGGGGGGGGTGGATACAAACATTTACTACGTAACAATAGGCAAGTCAATTCCACTTTCTTTTTGGTCAGGCTTCAGTGAGATAAAAACAAACACACGTAAGTCTGTAAGAACAAATAAGAACTGACTTCACAGGAAGGGGAAATAGAAAGCAGACTGCATGGTATGATCTTACACTCTCCAAAAGGAGTTAAGCAACAGTTCTCCTGCTGAGACAAACCTAAGTCAGCAGCTCCCACTTATATTTGCCATTTCCAGACCTACTATGCCATTAAAGCCAGAAACAACCAAGTGTACTATTCTAAAGCCTACTGCGCCCTCTTTGCAGAACTCTTTCCATGTGCCTAGCTCTGTGTTACATGTTTTATATGCATCATCTCATTTAATCTCTTTCAAATAATTACTCTATGGTGCTCCAGATTCATATCTCTATTTCTTCTTAGGACAGGGCAGCTTAAAAAGAAAAAAAGGTGTATCTCACCCAGAACCAATTCGAACAGAGATGGATGAATAGAAAACCAAGAAAAATGTCCTTGGCTTCAGGCTCCATGTTGGCTGGTGCTGGATACTGTCAGCAGAGATGTTACAAATGTCTGGCAGGTGACTCAGAAGGTCCTGGGGTTGTAGAAAGAGCAAATACCAACAGATCAAGGGTAAGAGACCTTCAATACCAATGGAATGTGGTAAAGATAGTGTCAATCACAGGGCCAGAAAAAGCAAGATCAAAGAAATATCAGCTAGAAGGGACACACCAATTATGTGGGAACCGCATCAGAGGCCTCCTGGATTCAGGTAGAAAGCCGGGTGAGAAGTTTCCAGGGCACGATTGAGAAGCAAAGCTGGGCGGTCCTTGCTTTGGCCTCAGCCCCCTGTTTACAGTAGCCTCCATTCTGCCTTTTTGTCGTAACTTGAAAGGTGACCATGTACAAAAGCTACCATCTGATAAAAAGTGGACTTGGGAAAATTCTATTTGCACTGTTACTCATCCTGTGCAACTTAGTTTTGACCTAAGTCAACCTTAGTTGCACAGGGCCTCAGAAGTCTGAGTTTTGAACTATAATCTGTGCTAAACAACATCAAGGGGTTCAAATACAAACATACACACACTCTAAAATAATTGTTAATTATATTTATGTAATAATTTTTCTCACTTCCAGGTGCTCTAAGGAAAGTTAATGCCCAGATGATATGATAAGTGTTAATGACAGCTGGCTGGCTGACATCACTTCCATAAATGTTGCCTTCTGTTACTGCTGCTTCTCTGAGGGTCAGGATTCTGGGGGAAATGTCTGTATTTTTACATGTCCCATGCTTTTAGCTATGCTTGGTTAATTAGAACAAGCCCTGTTAATTCTAGTACATACCCTT
Organism: Camelus dromedarius; assembly: GCF_036321535.1. Taxonomy (NCBI): domain Eukaryota; kingdom Metazoa; phylum Chordata; class Mammalia; order Artiodactyla; family Camelidae; genus Camelus; species Camelus dromedarius. The sequence continues at coordinate 73,699,479 of NC_087437.1, read as the reverse complement.
TTAAGAGGAAGACCTTAGAGGTTTCTACCTGTCTTAACTGGATTTGGTCTGTATTTGCTGTGCAAGAAAAGTCAAGATTTTTTCTTACTATTAATGTCCTATGAACCACGTTAAGTAAGTACAGAAGCACATTACTATGCCCTCCAAAGCAGCATCAATTAATACTGAGTTTTGGGGGGGAAAAATGTTGTCTTGGATTAGCTCCACAGGGTACTAAGTAGATGCCAAGAAGAATCCAAGAATAAAATGTTCAGAATTGCAGTTTAAGTTCTATGTACATTTTGACTTATCAGATCTCATATCAATGTAGCAATGTATCTAATGATGATGATGATGATGATAACTCTGACAGATCACTTTTATAGAATGTTTATATGAGTTTTCTTAGTTGTTTTGTATAAATTATCTCTTTAATGCTTACAGGAACCCTAGGAGGAGAAACTAATGTCCTTATTTGGTGGTCCAAGACACTAAATCACAGAAAGGTCATTTCCCAGCATAACACAGGCAAGAAATGATGGAAACTGAATTCAAGTCCAGGCAGGCTGACACCCAAGCTCTTAGCCATCATGCTAGGTTGATTGAAAAGGAAGAAAGAGTCTTCCGCAAATCCATTCCAGGACTTCACCTAGATGGATAGTAGAGGAAGCTTCCAGCTGGTCCACTAGAGGAAGGCAGAGGCTGGGGTGTTCTCTCCAATATCAGAACCCACTAAATGTGCAACCACTCAAAAGGGAGACCCAGTACCCAAAATACTTTTAATTGTTGTGGGTCAGTGCAGAACAAGGGAAGTTCCTAAACATGAGCACTCTTGTGCTAAGAATGGCTCACTCTGTAGCCCTGTTTCCCAGAAAGCTGAAAGAAGGAAAAGAAAAAACTTGGACCAGAATGACAAAGAAAATAATTAATTAAAAGCAGCCTTCCTGGCATCAGGAATTCAAAATGAACTGTCTAAGAATCGGGAGATGCTCTAAGTCCTGCTGATAATAAGCTAAAACACCAGGATAGTGATTTTTTGAAAAGTGAAGCAAGACCTGAAAGTTACCCTGAGTAAGATCTGGGGACAATTGACATCTTTATGCTACACTTGTTTTATTCTACAATCCATACACTTCCTGTCTCCCTAGCTGGTTATCAGCTCCTCAAGATCAGGGAAATGGTTATTTTGACATCTGTCTTATGATGCCAACACACTGAAGAAAAGCACAGGAGGCGGTCTCTTCTCTCCCACCCTCCTCCCCCCACCATTGTGCTTATTGTTTGCAGCATCGTCTGAGAGAAGTAAAATTCATTAAGCAGCATTTATACACGAGAGCAACTTACATGGCTTTGACCATTCCAGATATCAAATGCTACCCTTAAAACTGCAATGCTAACCCCTAAACCTGGGGAGTCACTGGGGAGTCACCCATGGCCTTTCAAGATAGATTAGGCTTATTGTAACATTTGTCCATTTTCAGAAGCCCAGGTTATTCCATCTTTGCCATAGTCTCTGTATTACACTTACTAAAGGGTTCTTATTACTAAACCAATCTTAACTTTTGCACAGTCATTAAGTATCTTCTATGGAACGTGCTGTTTCCCTCCAATAAGCTTAGAAAATGTTGGCTGATGACTTGTTAGCTCACTCGAATAATTAAGTGAGTAAGAGCCCAGCCTCAGGCTTGCAGGCTATAAATCTCAATTCTGTGTGACTGTAAAGAAGTTATTTAACTCCTCTCAGCCTGTGCCCTTATGTGAGAAAACTGTATGGAAATAGTTACCTCAGAGGGTCAAGGTAAAGATAAAATGACACCTATCAGGCACCTAACATAGTGCCTAAAAGACACTAAAAATTATACAGTTAACACTCAGTAAATGTTGGACGTTGTTGTTTTCTTTCTTCCTAACCCCTAATGCTTGAGTTTCTGTTACCATGTTCCTCTTTGCCAGCGTCATGAACCCTCCTGGGTACCATCTTAAAATGTCACCCTGGACATTTTAAGCTGCTTCACATAAGATACTGGAGTTTATCATTGGAGTCACTGCACTGCAGTTTCCCACTAAGTGTCTTTAACATACAATTTCTCTTCATACAGAACTTCGTTCACCTTTCTCCTTCCTGAGGCTGACCCCACCTATCTCAATCCATGTTTTCTTTTTTCTTTCCATGCTCAGTGCAGCTTGAAGGCAATTCCATCAACAGGTTTTAGTCTCTCTATCAGTATGATTTATTGTATATCTGCAGGGTCTGGGTTAAAACAGTTTAAATGTGATTAGCTATGAACAAAAGCAATACACGATAAAGAATGACACAGCCACTGTCTTGTCCTTCAGGGTGTTAAGGGTGATCACATTTTCCTATTTTATTGGGGAAAATCTCATTCTGCTGAAGGCATTAGGGCAAGGTGATTAAATGTCACTGTGTATAATTTGATATTAGGTATTACCTGCATAATACATATGTATTCCTGCCACCAAAGCTAAACCATTTGCAGACATTAATGTGGTATAATTGAGTACAAACCATTTTCCTTTGTGTCTCCTTGGCTGTGGTGGAGTTAAAATGGTAATAATAATCATAAAATGTGTTTTGTTTTCAAGGCAAATGATTAGCCATAAAGATGAATAATAACTTTTTATTAAAAAATAGAGTAAATAACAGATGGCTGAACCCTTCGATACCCCAACAGAAAAAATCCGTGGTGTTCTAGCTTGAGCACTTTGGGGAGTGTGTATGGTACTTACTTGCTGATGAGTAACAGCATGTAGCATTGTTAAGCTTGATTAAGCAAATTTAATTAGCGTTAGTCAATGCATTTTTGTAAGTGGATAAAATACATTCCAGTTTAGGCACGACTGTTAATCTTTAATTTATGAGATAAAAGTTAAAATGCAACCATAAAATATTAAAATTGCAATAAACCGCATTTAAAGGAACAGATTCTTTTCGTTAGATTTTTTCAATTACTTTTTAACCTTACAATTCAAAGGAAATTGCCTTAGTGTTTCCCTGTTTCTTTAGTTTTGCTGTTTATTATATATATATCAGATAGTGGAGGTAAAAACGGCAACACGAGTTCTGCATTCCCAGCTGAGGATATCTAATTTCTAAATGATCTAGGACCTCATTACTCTAAAACCAGACTTTATAACATTCTTCAAACCTGGTTTTTTTTTTAACTGTATAGGACTTATTTAGGAATCTTGAGGATAAAGACAGGAGGAAAATATAAATCAAGATCTCAAAAAAAAAATGATAAATAGTTTAATTAATTAAACAATTCAGAAACCATTCAAACAAGGTATTCTCAAGATTGGAGGGAGTCATATCTTAAACTAACTTGAGACTTTTCAAATCTAAATGAATACTTTTAATGCTAGTCACTGATAATAACGTAGACCCTGGCAGAGTACAGGACCTTCTGCTCCACATAATTAGCATTCCTGAAAAATACTGCAGCCTGATCAAGCACAGGAACAAGATTTTATAGAGTTTTTTAGAATTTGTATGTCATAGCTAACCACGCTAGAAAAAAAATTTGGAAAAAAAATTTTATAAATTTGTTTAAAATTATTCTCTCTCTGACTCTTCTCAGATTCTTTTTGTTTCTCTCTCTCTTCCAAAGTTTAAAAAAAAAGTTAATCATAAAAGTGTGTATGTGTGTGTCTTTTCATGTGGGTAGTCAGAGGCAGGTGGAGGGAGCATTTGAGCTTAGCCACTTTATAGGAAAATGGGAGTATCGATCATTATCAATCCTATCCACCCCCCCACCTCCAAAGTTATCAAATCCCAAATCCCAAGAGGAGCTCTAAAAAATGGTAGCCACATACATTAGTCCCAAGAGCATGCTTGGCCACATAGGAAGACCCCTCCCCACCGGAGTGGGAGCAGTGAGACCACAGACTTCAGAAGTATGTGGTCCTTGACTAAGGACATGGGGGGAAGGGACTGTGAGAAAAAGAAAAAAAGCTGTATGGATTCATGGTAAGGAAATGGACACAAGGTCAGAATGGAAGAGGCAGCCTCATTCAGAACACCCATTTCACTCATTCAGTCAGTCAATGTGCCAGGCACTATGCCAGCTGCTAGCATTACAACACTGAGCAAAACCGATACAGTTACTACTCTTCATGGAAACTTTACATGAAAAAGCTTACCAGAGGAAGGAGACAGGAAAATCCCACAAAGTCCTTCATTATCTAACTCATGTCCTCCTCTCTCGTCTCACTTCCCATCATTCCTGACTTACCACCTTTGTCCTATTCACACTAAACTAATTGAAACGTCACCAAAATGCCTGGTCATCCTTTCTCGACTTTTCATCTCCACTGGGAAGCTCTTTGCTTTCTCTTTTCTGGTTTGGTGCAAATCACATTATCTTATTCTCTTCCATGGTAAATTAAAAAAAAAAAAAACTATATGTATATATATATTCTTTCCTTCCCTCCCCTCAGTTTCTTTAAAAGACACATGATAGTTAAAAGCAAAAAGTATATTTCTGCATTATTGGTATAAAATTATATTGATGTTTTATAAAATATCAATATAGAATTCTCTATTCTAAAATGTATATATTTATTTTACCACCAGTAATTCAATACTAACTTTTAGTATTCTGTTTTAATTTGTCCATCTGATTTTGACTGTATATCTTTGTATATTTTTTGTAGTTGTTCTGGTAATTATAAAATACATACCTGACCTGGCACACTATTTAGAATTGTATTTTGCCATTTCAATTGTAATGTAGAAATCTTACTGTTATACAGGTCTTACTATTTTTTCTTCTTTATGTTATAGTTGTCATATCTATTGCATCCATATACACTGAAAATCCCATCAGAAAATATCCGTTTTGCTTTCAAATGCCAAGTATATTTTAAAGAACTCAACGATCTTTCTACTATATTTACTAATTTTGTTTCTCCTCCTTTATTCTTGATGTTGTAAGTTTTAACCAGTTTTTATATTTTTCAGTTCAAAATTTCCATTTCCTTATATTATATATTTCCTTTTTAACTTACCAATTTTAACTTTTGTTTTAAGAGTGTTTGCACCTATTCTTTAAAAAAAAAATGTTATAAAAGCTGCTTTAAAGTCTTTGTCAGGTAATTCCTATCTTGCCATTGGCATCTGTTAGTCATCTTTTCCCATGAAAGCTGATATTTTTTATGGTTCTTTGAATGAAGAATAATTTTTATTGAATTCTGGATATTTTGAAAATTTCTTTCTGAGAATATAGATCTTGCTCAAACCCTATGGAGAATATTGAAATTTTTGTTTCAGCGGGCACAAGACTTGGTTAGTTTCATCCCACAGGTTCCAATCCACCTTCTGCAGCCTGTTCTTTCAAAGTTAGTTCAATTATCAATGTCTTTGCAGTTAGGGGCTGCAAATAAATAAAATTCAGGACCCCAAATATTGCATAAGATAAACATAGACTAAAACATTTATATTTTTATCTATATTTATTTATAGTTTATCTGAAATTCAAATTCAACTGGCATCCTATGTTTTTATTTGCTAAATCTGGCAGTCCTATTTGCAGTACTATTGGAATTTGTCCTACGTGTTAGCTACCCAGTCGTGGTCTATATCTTATTTCTTAAATCAAAAAAACAAAACAAAACAAAACAAAACAAAACAAAACAAAACAAAACTATCTATGTGTCTTTACCTTAGTTCCCAAAGCCATTAATGTGCTAATAAGGATCAGACTCTTGTAAGTGCAAGTCAAGGAAGAATCCAGGAGTGTATTTTTTTCATGCATCCCCCTTCCTGATACTTCAGCAGTAGCTTCTGATTCCCTGTGGCTCCTCTTTTACATCTCCTGGCTAGAAACTGCCCACCCCTATCGTTATACTACATCCTGGCCTATGCAGCAAGAGATCAGAGAGACAAGAAAGTGAAAACCGACATGCTTTGGCCATCCTTCATAGATCCACAGTTCCACTAAATGAATTAAAAGTTGCTCTTCTTGGCATGCCGCTGCTCTAATGCACAACAGCCTGGTCCTGAGGATTTGAGAACAGGGTGAAAGGAGAGGGGAAAAAAAAAAAAAAACTAGGTGCTATGGCCTAAGTGTTTGGGGTCTCCCAAAATTCACATATTGAAATCTTTACCTGCAAGGTGACAGTTTTAGGTTACGGGACCCAGGGGAGGTGATTTGGTCATCAGGGCAGAGCCCTCATGAATGTGATTAGTGCCCTTCAAAGAGACCCACTAGACCTGAGTCAAGTGCTTACACATTGTCAGGTGCCACACTTCAAGAGATGATAGGTAGGTAGGTAGGTAGGTAGGTAGATCGATCGATCGATATTCTTTTCATACTCATCAATCTGTACATATTATAGTCCATTTTATAGTTGAGGAAGCACATGGTTTAAGGGGGTCAATAATTTGCCCCAGGTAATACAGCCATGAAGCAATGGAGCTCAAATTCTGAATCCAGGATTGCCTTTAAATGAAATCCATGTTGTTTCCTTATACAATGCTTTCTCTTTGTCAACAGACCTTAGCATCTACAACAGATAAAGTGAAGGCGGTTTATAGTGATCATTACTGGGAGCCTTGTGTAGAACTGAAGGAAGAAAAATTTAGAATGTAACAACCCAAAGATGGATGAAAAAAGCATGTAAGAGACTGAAAACTCTTGTTGACTTACTACTCAATGTCCATATCATATTGCCAGCTCCCCAAGGAAAGGAGAAAATGCTTGATTGATGATTGAAGAGACAAACAAGTGAAGCAAAAATCAACATTTCATGAACAACCAATAACTTAGTACCTGTCAACAAGCACAAGGCCATTTATTTTGCAATTATACAATTGAAAGGAATCATTTTTTTAAAGACATTATTACTGCTATAAGCATAATATTTGACATTTCTAACAAGTGTTAAAAGGCAAGGACCAATTTAAATAAAACTGTATTCAAATCAAAATCAAAATTAAAATTAAAATTCTAAAGATGCAGAGCATCTGGAAATTAGCTTTTTCCAGGACTTTAAGTTAACAAATAGAATTTTGAATATACTCAAATGCTTTTTACTCTTTTAACAAGAATTCTGCATTCCACTTTTTTAAGGTATAACCAATTACTTTTAATTCAATCAAATTGAGAGTGATTTTCTACATGTGCTGAACACGTAATAAAGACATTCTCTATTCAAATTATTTGGGGTGAAGAGAGCCTGAAAACACATATGCATTTAAATAGAGAAGCAAGAATGATCTGACCTGTGCTCCTGCATCATACATAAATGCCAGGGGAGTCCACATTTCAGGATTAGCATTAATGCATCTTTGGTTTTCCTGTATCTATATGCTGCAGTGATTTAGGTTGGTGTTAAGCCAGATCATATTTACAGCAATAAAGCTCTCTTTTTATTGAAGAGAGTCATCCTTTACTTCTGTAGCAGTTATTCAGTACCACCCCACGTGTTTGTGAATGGAATATTGTTAAAAAGTAACTCGGCAACACAGGCAGTGCAAATTCACTCTCAAGAACTGCTGGCACACAAGTGAACATGGCCTCTAATGAAGGATTCTTGATGCCCAGCTTCTGTGGACATATGAAATAGTCCATCTGCCTGCTTTTTAAGATTCTTAAGAAGGAGGAGAGAAAAAAAGCACTAGTATTTTACGAAGTAATTACCATGCACGATGGTCCACGAAATGATCTCGTTTAAACCTTACAATTAAACCCTTTTTTTTACAGATGAGGAAACTGAGATACCAAGCTGCTCAGATAACAGAATTAGAGATTTCCGCCATCTTTTAAAGAAAAGGAAAGCCAAAGAGCCCCGATTGTAGTATACTGTGCTTCTATCTGCCTGTGAGACTCTTAGCGGCTGCCAGCAAAAGAACATCCACAAGTAAAACACATCGTATTAGGGTTCTTCAGAGGAATAAAATTAATAGGATGTATCTAGGTAGAAATGGAGAGAGATTATTATGAACTGGCTCACACAATTATGGAAGCTGACAAGTTCCGAGATCTGCAGTCAGCAAGCAGGAGAGCCAATGGTGTGATTTCAGTCCAAAAGCCAGCAGGCTTAAGCCTCAGAAGGAGACCATTTCAGTTCAAGTTTGAAAGCAGGAAAAAACTGATGTCTCAGCTCAAAGGTAATTGGATAAGGAGGAGTTCCCTCTTACTCAGCCATTTTTTTTTTAGTTCAGGCCTTCAACTGACTGAATGAGGCCCACCCACTTTAGGGACAGCTGCGGGCTTTCCTTGGTCTGCTGATTCAAATGTTAATTGCATTTAAAAACACCCTCAGGAACATACCCAGAATAATGTTTGACCAAATATCTGGACACTCTGTGGCTTAGTCAAGTGGACACATAAAATTAACCATCACACACATGCTATTTATGTGGAATTATTAACATTACACCTATCCTTTCAGCCACTGTCCCAAACGGTTGATTTTACTAACAATGTTAACAACTGTATAGAAGTATTAAGGGTTATACTGTAACCTATTTCAACATTAACATAGGGATTGTCTTAAATGTTACGGTTACCATAATTTTCAGTGGTGCCTACCAGCTGTGGCAAATCTGGCATTTAAAGACTTTAAAATCTATCCTACAGGAATGCACAAGGCATAGGTACAGTGTATATGTTGATGCCAGGTTTCTTTGCAATACTGAAAATTTAAAACAAAGTAAATATCTAACAATAATAAAAGAGTTAAATAAATTATAGTGTAGTGATATCATGAGATACTGTATAGTCATTAAAAATAATTCAATCTGTTTTATTAGTGTACAAAATGTTTATGATGAATTGTATGATCATACATTTGTAAAGATACATATATATATATATATATATATATATATATACATATAAAACAAAAAATACATGTATATACACAGATAAAGATCTGAACTTTACAAATTGCCATGGTTTTTCCTGAGGAGTACGAGTTTGTGCACTGTCATTGTTATGAGAAGGAAAAATTCCTGTCACATGTTTAGGAATTGAGTATGACATACAAGAAATGAGAATGAACTCCTGACAGCCAGCAAGAAAGTTGGGACATTGTTCCTACAACCACAAGGAATTGTATGCAGCCAACAACCTAAATGTATTTGAGAGAATGCTCTGAACTCCAGATGAAAATGTAGTCTGGTTGACATCTTGATTTCTGGTTTGTGTGACTTTGAACAGAGGACCTAGCTGTTCTGTGTCTGGATGTCTAACCTAAAGATCTGTGAAGTATTAAGGCAGTAAATGTCTTTTTTTAGTTGTTTAGTTTGTAATAATTTGTTGCACAGTGATAGGAGACTAATATAATCATTTAGTGTAATATAGAAATGCTGTACACTCTCAATAGAAATAATAACATAATAAACAGAGGGAAAGACTAGATTTTCAAAGTAATTACTGTGTTGAGTAATACTATAATGTTAATAATTTTTGTAATATGATTAGTAGACTTATTTTGTAATGTATACAAACATCAAATCATTATTCTGCATTTGAAACTAAGTGTTGTATGTCAATTATATTTCAGTTAAAAAAAAAAGTTCCTGATAAGAGCTTGAATTTAACTATCAAGCAAAAAAGAAAGTTCTCAAAGCTGCATAGGTTTGAATTTACCTGCAACTTCAGTTTTAAAATATATATGAATATCTTCAATTAAGTGACATGCAAGATCAAATAACACATTTTGATTATGGATTGGTAAATTGTGAAAGAATAAACTAGAAACTTTCAGTGTTTCAAAACCTTCACTTTTATTTCTAGGCAACTGGAAATCTTCAATAGTATCTCAATATATCAAAATAAATCATAGACTACAGACTGACAATGCTTTCCACAAATGAGTTCTGGGTGTTTTTCCTAACCTGTGACTTAACCTAGCCTTATTGACTTCATCTTACTATCTACTTACTGTTTTCTTCTCTTTTTATGTGTCTTTGCTCAAGATACTCCCTCAGCCTGCCCCTTAGGTGGAATACCTACCAGCTAAGCAAGACCTAGCTCAGTTCCTCTAAGAAGTCTGCCCTCCTACTTATTCACCACCAATAGAACCCACCCCCACCCCCACATTTCCAAACAGCTTGTTGCTTTTACTACGACAGAATATATTGTCACTTGTTTTATTTCATATTTATATATGTATGTGATGCCACTGTCACTAGACCGTGAGTTCCAAAATGTCAGGGACCGTTCTTTTCCTGATCTGCAGTGCCTGGCAGAGTGCTATACCCTTAGTTAATGGTCGAGAAAGTGATTACTGAGTTTTTAAAAACTCCCATCTTGCCAGTGGACAAGAACAAGACTTGAACACAATGTTCTTAATTTTAAGAAAGTCTGAGTCCAAACAAAGGTCTAAAGAGAAACAGAGGGAGAAATTCAGGTTTCTAAAAATGAGGAGAATGATTTTGCTCAGAGATTGAACAGATCATCACAACTGGCAAATAAAATTGGGAGCACAATAAAAGATTCAGAACAGGAGGAAGGTCACATTTAAGACTGGAAATAAAGCACAATATGTACAATATTCATTACACCTCTACAGTTTCTGCTGTAGCATTTTATATTATTCAAATCTTTTTATCACTGCGTATGACAATATTTGCCTCCCTTAACGAATTCATTTTCAGTACAGTCTGTTCTGTGATTGAATTTGAAAGATATTCTAATTTAAGGCTATCAGAATTGGACAGAGGAGTTTATTGACTGAATAACAGGAAATTTTATGCATATGAAATTCAAACTGCCTCAAACATAACAAAAATCACTTCGAGCCCAAGGGAAATATAAAATACTATGTACTGGTAACAGTTTACTATCTCTAGTTCACATGCAATTATTTTACACTTTCTGAAAATAATATTGATGTGCTTGTATAAAATACAAATAATATAAAAAGCTGGTTGAGAGACTCCATTTAGTCAGTTGAATATTTATTGAGTACATAATATATGTAAAATTTATTATCATATTCTATAAAGGAAACAGATATAAGGATGTAACTAGAAGAAGGAAGGAAAGGTGGAAGCAAACAGAAAATTAACTAAACAGACTGAGTACTCTATCTCTGCCAGGACCAGCCTTGGAATAATTATAATCACAGCTGATACTTGCTGAGTGTTTACTATCTCTAGTTATAAATCTGCGTGACTATGTGGGTTACATTATTTAATATTTAGGACAAATCTATGAGCTTAATATTATTAATTTGCCCATTTTTAGATGAGGAAATCACAGCACAGGGATTAAGTAACTTGCTAAATGTTGCAAAACTAGGAGTTTCAAAGGTGAAGCTTGAATTTAATAGCCAGATATTTTGAACCTAACTTCTACATTATATACTCCCTGTTAGGTTTTATTACCTCCACTTTACAGAGCAAGAACTCAAGGTTTAGGGTGATTAAGTGAGTTTCCCAAGATTATATCCCGGGTCAGTGACAGAGTTAGCATGCCAAACCAAATCCATCTGATTCCAAATGCTTTGCCAACTGCTCTACATCACCTCCAAACTACAGGAGAGAAAATACAAAAACAATGTAGTCAAACTCTATTTCATTCCTTCTATTATTTAAAACCAACTTCATCTCTTCCTGGTTGTGTGACAGTAGGCAAGTTACTGAATCCCTGTCTGCTTTAGTTTCTTCATTTGTAAAATGAGGATAACACTTCCTATCTCACAATTGTTTGGAGGCTTAAACAGGATAAGGTCACAATAGGTCCTAGCACAAACTTACTAGCATTGTTATTCTTATCATTATTACTATTACTATTATTGTTTGTAAATCATTATAGTTAGATGAGGAACATATATATGAATACTACTGCTACTGCTAATAGATTGAGTGCTGAGCTAAGCACTTTTTCAGCATTATCTCACCCCAGCAATCCCATTAGGTATATACTGTTGTCATCATTTTATAGATAATGAAATAGAGGCTTTGAAAAGTGAAGGAAGTGACCGGGGATCATACAGCCAGTGAGTGGAAGGACCAGATATCGAACCTGGGTTTACTGACCCCAAAGACCACAGGGTAGTATATCAGTGTCAGAAGAAAGGTGCAGTCCAAATTCTGAATAACTTTAGAAAATACAGAACACTCTTGCCTAGATGATTGAGAAGAGTTTGCCTAAGGTGGGTTAACATTTGATTAATCATGGAAGGTAAGTAGAACTTCAATAGAAGTACATCTTTTGAAGGACAAAATAAGCTTACCTAGAACGGCATGAACAAAGGCCTAGAGACAGGTTTAATCCATCAGACACTGTAGGGAAGCAGTAGAAAATAGATCTGGAAAAGGTGCGTTAATGTAAGCTTCATGAGTGCGGGGCCTGTGCTTCTAGAATTGTGCTATTTAAAATAGCAGCCATGAGTCACATGTGGCTCCTGAAATACGGCTAGAGAGACCAAGGAACTGAATTTTAAATTGTATTTAATTTCAATTAATTAAAATTGAAATCTAAAAACTCAATTCACTTCCTGAAAAATTTTAAGTGTGCTTGGAACAACTTAGATATGTGGGTCTACTTTTTCAAGTACATCTTATGAAATCTAAATACCAGTTCATTTTAACAATATCAATTCTTCCAATCCAGGAGCATGGGATATCTTTCCATTTTTTTAAGTTTTCTTTAATTTCCTTCATCAACGGTTTATAGTTTTCCATGTGAAAGTCTTTCACCTCCTTTGTTAGATTTATTCCTAGGTATTTTATTACTTTGGGTGCTATTTTAAAGGGGATTGTTTCTTTACATTCTTTTTCTGTTGATTCATCATTAGTGTAAAGAAATGCAACTGATTTTTGAACATTAACTTTGCAACCTGCTACCTTGCTGAATTCTTCAATTAGTTCTAGTAGTTTTTGTGTGGACCTTTTAAGGTTTTCTACAGATTTAGTGCAATGCCTATCAAATTACCCAGGACATATTTCACAGAACTAGAACAAATCATAATAAAATTTATATGGAACCACCAAAGACCTAGAATTGCCAAAGCATTATGGAAGAAAAAGAATGAGCCTGGAGGAATAACTCTCCCAGACTTCAGACAATACTTAGAGCTACAGTCATCAAGACAGCATGGTATTGGTACCAAAACAGACATATAGACCAATGGAACAGAATAGAGAGCCCAGAAATGAACCCACAAACTTTTGGTCAACTAATCTTCAACAAAGGAGACAAGAATATACAATGGAATAAAGACAGTCTCTTCAGCAAATGGTGTTGGGAAAACTGGACAGCAGTACGTAAATCAGTGAAGCTAGAACACTCCCTTACACCATATACAAAAATCAACTCAAAATGGATCAAAGACTTAAACATAAAACAAGATACAATAAACCTCCTAGAAGAAAATATAGGCAAAACATTTCCTGACATACATCTCAAAAATGTTCTCCTAGGGCACTCTACCCACGCAACAGAAATAAAAGCAAGAATAAACAAATGGGACCTAATGAAACTTACAAGCTTCTGCACAGCAAAGGAAACCATAAGCAAAACAAAATGACAACCTATGGAATGGGAAAAAATTTTTGCAAACTATGAAACTGACAAAGGCTTGATCTCCAGAATATATAAGCAGCTCATACAACTCACTAAGAAAAAAACAAACAACCCAATCCAAAAATGGGCAGAAGGCCTAAACAAGCAATTCTCCAAGGAAGACATACAAATGATCAATAGGCACATGAAAAAATGCTCAATATCACTAATTATCAGAGAAATGCAAATCAAAACTACAGTGAGGTATCACCTCACACCAGTCAGAATGGCCATCATTCAAAAGTCCACAAATGACAAATGCTGGAGAGGCTGTGGAGAAAAGGGAACCCTCCTACACTGCTGGTGGGAATGCAGTTTGGTGCAGCCACTGTGGAAAACAGTATGGAGATTCCTCAAAATACTGGGAATAGACTTACCATATGACCCAGGAATCCCACTCCTGTGCATATATCCAGAAGGAACCCTACTTCAAAATGACACCTGGTCCCCAATGTTCATAGCAGCACTATTTACAATAGGCAAGACATGGAAACAGCCTAAATGTCCATCAACAGATGACTGGATGAAGAAGAAATGGTATATTTATACGATGGAATACTATTCGGCCATAAAAACTGCCAACATAATGCCATTTGCAGTAACATGGATGTTCCTGGAGAATGTCATTCTAAGTGAAGTAAGCCAGAAGAGAAAGAAAAATACCATATGAGATCACTCATATGCGGAATCTGAAAAAAAAAAAAAAGAACATAAGTACAAAACAGAAACAGACTCATAGACATAGAATACAAACTTGTGGTTACCAAGGGGACAGGGGGTGGGAAGGGACAGAATGGGATTTCAAAATTTGTAGATACTGACAGGCATCTGTAGAATAGGTAAACAAGATAGACTGGGATTTCAAAATTGTAGAATAGATAAACAATATACTGTATAGCAAGGGAAATATATGCAAGATCTTGTGGTAGCTCACAGCAAAAAAAAAAATGTGACAATGAATATATGTATGTTCATGTATAACTGAAAAATTGTACTCTACACTGGAATTTGACACAACACTATGACTATAACTCAATAAAAAAATGTTAATAAATAAATAAATAAATACTAGTTCAGCATTTTCAGTGAAAATTTGCCATGTGAATTGAGATGTGATGTAAGTATAAAATGTATATTGGATTCTTGATATTTATTAAAAATGAATGTAAAATACCTCATTAATAATCTTTAATATTCATTATATTTTATATATTCTGTATATATTGGATTAAAATATATTATTTAAATCGTTTACCTGATTTTTACTTTTTTAATACGGCTACCAAAGAATTTAAAATTATATATGTGACTCAAATTATATTTCTATTAGAGATGCTCTGGTTTATTCCTGGCACACAGTAGGCACTCAGTAAAATACTTGCTAACCAACTGCAGTAAGAACCAGATTGTAACCTTAAAGTCAGGCTGAGGATTTTGTATTTTATTCAATAGACAAGAGAGTCACTGAAACTTCCCCATGGGGGAGGTGATATGCTTTCTCAGAGTATTATTTTAGGAGGCTCCATCTGGACGAGTAACTAAAGCAGAGGAGGAACTGAAGTTAGGTTAGACATATATTGAAACATTAAAGTAGGACTTAAAACTCCCCAAATTCTTCCACAGCAGCTCAACTGAGTAGCAAAATATTGTGTAAAATATTTGATTTCTCTCATGAGAATGTAAACCCTCTTGCAAGTAAAAGACAATTCCTCCTTGAGTCAAGCCTTACCCCTCTGTGCTCCTAATTTCATCATCGTTACTTTTAAAGAGCATCAAACTCAGAATCATTGTGGTTATCTCTGAAATAAAGTCATGTTGGCTATAACTCCCTTCATTATAGTAATCATCTGCCAAATATAGCTTCATAGCATAATTCTGAAATATGCACAGGTGCAACTACACGTATGAAAAAACCTGAATATCACTCTATTCTCCTTCTGGTAACAAAAGGTTTTTTTTGTTTTAAAAAAAAAAACACATCTCTGTGTTGTTGCATGTTGAAAAACTAACGTTATATGGTAGCTTAAACCATGAAGTCCAAACTCAATTCCCCAACTAATCCTATTCAGCCTCAACTATCTCCAGAGCCTTCCTATAAACACACAGAGGTCTTTTTAAGTAGCAAGTGACAGGAATCCAACCCAAACTAGTTAAGGAATTTGTTGGTCCCAGAATAGGTAACTGTTAATACGGAGACAGACACATAAACAGATGGATGAATGGCATCTTGATTCTGTTGCTCCCCAGGTGCTGGCCACATTCACCTCCGCTGTAGACAGACTTGCTCCATGTGGCAGTATAAATGTCTACCATCGGCCCCCACTGCACTTTCTTATAATCCTTTGACCAAAAATGCAAAGCACATTTCCCTCCATTCTAAATAAATAAATGATACCATGGAGAGCGTGTACCATGTTCCAGGCACAGTTCTCCTGTTCTCCATGCTTTATATACATATATGTGTGTGTGTGTGTGTGTGTGTGATTTTGTCCTCACAAAAACCCTATCATCAACTGCATTTTGGAGATAGGGAAACTGAAGTATAGAGAGAGAGAGTAACTTGCCCAAGATCACTGAGTTGAGAAGTGGCAGGGCTAGAATCTGAAGCCAAACAGGCAGACTCTGGTATCCAAGCATCTCTATAGGAATCACTGTAACCAGAGGAAAGGGAATTTTGATTGGCTATACCTGAGTCACTGATGTGCCTCCATGGGGGAGAAGAGGAATACTGGGATTGACAGCCCCAACCAGAAACATAGGACACTATGGAGTAGGAGAAAGAGGGAGAGCTAGGCAGATCAAAGCAACAGAGTTGGAATAGGTTCTATATTCCAACCACAGTGAGTGAGACAGAACAGCCTTTTTCAAATTTTCCATGCACTCTCTTGCCTCTATAATTTGCCCCTCTTTCTACCTACACTTCCCAACCCTCTTCCAGGAGAACTTCACTATCTCTTCCATGTTCCTCTGGTATTACATGCAACCCTGCATCCATAGGGTAAACAGAAGTTCTGTCTGGAAGCCTTTCCACTCCTGTTCCTTTAAAAGGAGTCTGTGGTAGCAAGACCCAGTCTAGTAGGATTAAAATAGACCTCCTGCACATTTTCCCTCCACTTATTCATAATTGTTTCTTTCTCTGGATTACCTAAGGATCTTGAGAGTAATACTGTTTTCTCTGATACCAGGCATTGGTGATGGCTTCTCTCTCTGCTCTGCTCTTGACTCCCAATGGTTTCTACGTTTGGCTGTTATTTCTTTAGTATGGATTTCTGGCATGGTTTTAAGGGGCTTCTGTCTGACATATACTCTAGGCATATCCCCATTATGGTGCTCATTGCATTGACTTACAGTTCTTTGTTTTGATGTCTGTCTCTCTTGTGAAACTCTGAGCTCCTTAGGGGAGGGATTAAGACCTAAATCACCTTGTTATTTCTAATGTTGGAAGAAGTTCAACATAAAGGGAAGGAAGGAGGAAAGAAGGAGGAAGATGAAAAGAGAAAGAGAGAACAAAATGTGAAATTGTTTCAGTATCTACATTTTTTTCTTGGGAAAAGGCAAATACAAAATAGCACACTCAATTCAAACTTAAGTCAAATAATCTTCTTTTAAATTTATAATGGTTAAAAAATTAAATTAATGAAACAACAAAGCAATTTCTGCTATTGGCCAAGAAAGAAGATGCTCAGAAACAAACTTGTTCCTTAAGAGCTTGGGTACATTTGCCTTTAACTCATATGACAACTTGAAGCTATTGTGATAATGCAAGAAAATTGGGTTGATTGAAGTAAATCTACCTCTTCTCAGGCCCAGAGAAGTAGTTTAGAATAGAGGATTGTTCATCTGATCATTTTGTCCTAACCTCAATCTAGCCTTCAAACAGAAGAGGGTTGGCACTGCCCTGTGTTTGGAATTGACACTGACCTTGGCAAGTTACTGATTTCGCCACACAGTTTCTACTTTTGCTGTGCCCTGGATAGAGTGGTGTGGTTAGAAATGTTTGAGGGCTGAATCTCTGAGCAAGAATTCTCGCTGAGTCACAAGTATATTTTTTGACATGTTTCAAGAGATCCTGTGTCTGACTCTACAGAATAAGTACTGTGGGTGGTAATTTTCTGAGGAGTAAAATCTGTATCCCTCTCCAAAATGAAGGGAATGCAACCATTTAATACACAAGAGTGGTTAAAAGCATCAGCTCTGGAGCTGGATGATTTTAGCTCAAATCCTGATCATTCACTTTACTGACTGTGTGACTACAGGCAAGCTACTCTAATCAATCTGTGTGCCTCAGTTTCCTCAGCTGTACACAGAAATGTACACTTACCTCATGTGGTTGTGGGGATTAAATGTACATATTTTTTAAGTACTTACACACCACTGTGTCTAGCACCCAGAAAGAACTTGTGTTTGTTAAAGAAATAAAATTAATTCAGCAGACAAACATAAGGTATGTAAACACCTTTGAAATATTGCCTAAAATACTAATAAGGAGAAATCTAAACAAAATGACAAAGACATCTTATAATCTGTAAAATATATATTAAGTAATATGGAATAAACCTCAAATTTCTTGAAAATTTTAGATAATATGGGTAACACGAGTTTTATCACTTCTTTGGTCATTAAGATATTGCATTAAAAATTATTCTATTGGATAAAGTTCAAAAAATCTCATGCTTCCTTACATAGCTAGTGTGTCTTCTCTGAAATTAAGTTTAATGTTTCCAACAACCCATAAAATATTGCTTAAAACCTTTTAAGTAAACCATTAATTGCATTTAAAGTGTTCCAGGAGGGCAGTGCCATATACTGTCACAGAAAAGAAAAATTATAAATTCTATAAATCCCACAAAAGTTTGAAAGTTCCCAGAGATCAGTAAGTTCTGTGCTCCCTAAACTCTAGCACTTTCTTTTCAGGCTATGTCTTCATCAGATGTCTGTGTCCATCTAGAAACAAAAGATTATGACACCCAATTTTGATAAAAAATGAATAACCTAAGAGAGATTTTGATGACTAGGCCTCATAATGACCTTATTGGTTATTATTTACTTGTTTGCTATGTTCCTTATTTTTTAAAAGTTTACAAGACCGGAATTTCAAAGTAAAATATTGATAAAATCAATGCAAAAAAAAAAAAAAAAAAAAAGGCTGCCATTTACCTTCCTTCATCAAAGTATCATTTTAAGTTTCAGCTGTTTACCACACTAATGAGATGTTTGGAGAAGCCCTCCAAAGCCCAGAGACTTTTTCTCCTCTCTAATTTTTGGGAATACATTTGAAAAAATCCAAATAGTACCAAAATAAAGAAAAATCACCACATGATTAGTGAGGCTAAAAACATCATGTTAAAAAAGAAAAAAAGCAGGGCCCTGTTATTTGAAAGTGAATAAAAAAATTTTCTGTCTGTACTCGCACAAAAGCCCAGAAGTAGAGAGTGAAATGTTCTGTACACTTCTGCATACAATTTGCAAAATTCCCAAATTATCACAGAGTGATCATTTCCTAACCGTATTCCCCCACCAGCATCCTTCCTTCCCCCTAGAGGAATCAACTGCCCATCTAATTAGTGTTGTTGTCAGATATGCTGTGACTGTGCTTAACTGCTTAGGAGGAGCATTGAGCAGCCAAGGGAAGATGAAGCAAACTTTGTGAAAGAAAGGATGTTGAATGAAAACCCTCAGCATACCTACGGTCTAAACTCACTGACTTGGTCACGAAATGAGCTTAAGGGAAAAGGGAAATTTATTGGAAGCAAAACAAGGCTATCTCCTGAAATTCAAGGTCAAAATATGCAGCTGGGCCTTGTGAGAGACTAGAACCAAGAACAGGAAAGTCAGCAGGAGCCAACACAGCTGCTATTTCCATCATTTTTGTTTTCTCAGGGAAGCAAGATCTAACTTCTCTCCTTCCTGCTGCAGACTGGCTTCATCCTTCAATCTTGACGTGGACCAGTTTCCTAAATTCTGCTTACAAATGGACCCCTGACTATTGTCATCACAAATTCCTTGCAGGGAGAATCTGATCAGAGGAGACACGCTTCCAGATTGGTTCTCTTGGTGCCATGAGTGTTGGCCATTGGGATTACAGAAATAGTGCCTAATAAGGATCATGGCAATAGCTTACACGAGAGTTGGTAACTTTTTTTCAGTAAAGGGCCAATATAGTAAATATTTTAGCCCTTGGGATCCATGTATTCTCTGTCAAAACTACTCAGCTCTGCTGTTGTAGCACAGAAGTAGTCCGAGACAATACATAAATGAGTAGGTGTGGCTGTGTTCCAACAAAAGTTTATTTACAAAAATATGTGTTGGGTCACATTTGTTCCACAGGCTGTAATTTACTGACCCCACGTCCACAGCGACACTATGAGCAGGAGACACTTTTTAAGACAGGGCTGGAGCAGGTTGGAAAGGGTGATCATCTCTAGTAAACACACCTAGCACTGAGCTTTGGAAGCAGAGACCGGCAAAGTGCGGGGTAACCTGAAACACGCAGCACGACTGGCTGCTAAGTTGCAAAGCATCAGCATTACATTCAGAGAAGGCGTTCATTCTAGTAATAAAATTCTCAGCCCAGGAACACGCCTGTATCCCCTCAGGAGAAACAGGGAAGAGAGAGCTCAGAAGGAAAGTAACCATTTCAGCAGACTGAGTTGGAATAAAGAGAACCATCCTAATATAGGAGGGATAGATTTTCAGAAATACATGCCTAGATACAAACTCCTATCTAGCTACTGCACTGCTGGGAATTGCGTATTGTGGAGAAAGTGGTAGGTAAACTCGGAAGGCGATGTTGGAGAACAATGCAGTAAGTAATTTTAAAGTCTTATTTTGAGCTAGAAAAAGAGGGTATAAATACTGCATGAACTTGTATTCTGAAGTGATATTCCATCCATTTCAGCAAACCAGATACTCCGTGTCTAGTGGCACCTGAAGCAAGGTGTGATAAGGATGAAGAGGAGACAAGGACACCACTGGAGCAGTCACCCCAACAGCCTTGGAAGAGCTGAAAACAAGGGCTAAAAGGCATGCTTGTTTATCACTTTCCCTAAGCTGCTAGTGTGACCCAAGGGGTTCTGCAAGAATGGGTATGATTTCTTCAGCACTTGCTGCAGCCCAGACACGGCCAGCAAGCCCCAGCTCTGTGATCACTGGAGGACGACAATCAGAGATGGATTTCAGTGACCTCTCTTGGCAGCAGTTTTCCTCTGTGCCTTCAATGATTTTAACCGATTCACTGGTTTGCAGTTATCTCCCTGGCAGGCCCGTTCTTCCCCTCTCTGCCCTAGAGGTAGGCTGGAAAAGAGAGGGTGGCAGCAACCACTGAAGCAGGTGGGTGTCACAAGTATCTTAAAAAATATTATATACTTTATATTTAAAAAAATCAAACACTCAAAAACAAATGGCTTCCAAATATATTTTCCACAGTCTGGCGGCCACAGAGCATAGTGGCTAAAAACAAGCCCGGATTTTGTGTCTTAGCACGAGCCAGCTGTAGAACCCAGAGTTACTTATTCTCTCTCGGCAGCCTCATTTTCTCATCTGACAAATGGCAGTGAGTACTCACTACCTCATAGAACTGTTGTGCCTCTTAAATGAGAAAATGCATAAAGAGCTGAGTTTAGCATACTTGTGTTTATCTCAAATGCTGATTACTACTATATTATCGTTAACAACTAGGTACAGACAGAAGTTAAAGAGAGATGAAAGCATCACTGTGATATATGTGAGACAATCAGAGCTCAGAAATGTTGAAGGGCATTTTATTGTTCTCTGAGCCAGTGCCTACAAAACTCCAGGCTTGGCTACTTCTCGGCCAGAAGGAAAACAGGGATAACCAGTTTCACTTGTCACTATCTCACACGCTCCCCTATTTGTGGTAAGTTTCATTTTACCATGCCATGGGATTCTTTAATGAACATTAAATCACCCCTTCATTATTTGGCGAATGTATCCTCTCTCAGGGCACCCCATGTTACACACTTGAGGGACAATCATGGCAGAAACACTGACCCTGTCCCCCCGGGGGATTATTGTCCAAACCGCAGGTATGTCTTGCTGCAGAGTGCCTTGGAGCTCGCTTGTTTACTGGGAAAGGGTGTTTACTTTTTCCCAGGGAAGATGAGCAAGATATTTTCTTACTCATCTGTTTACTGCAGAGATGTCATAGTAGGTATGATATTTCAGATCATAAACTCAGGGGACAACAAAAGGAGGTGACTTTATTTTTCTATAAATGAACTTAGTTTCCATGTTGAGACCTCTTTTTGTCAGGTAGTAGAAAGGTCATCTTGGTTAGTCTGGAGTGAACTCCAGTCATCTCAGGGTTTCCTCTTTTGCTCTTTCCCATGAAGTTTCATTTCTTTCCCTGGACTTCATGGCCTTAATTGATCTGGAGAGGAGAGTTGTCTTGTCCCTGGGAGCTCTCTTTCCACTCTGGCATTCACTGAAAGATTTATTATCACATTGTCACTTCCTCCATTACTGCACTCTTAACACCACCGACAACTGCAGGATTATCCACCTTTCCATCTGATACCCAGCTGCACAGTCATCCTTCCATCAAGACTTCATCAAATCTATGAGCCCTCTCACTATCATTTAAACGCTTCCCAGATTTACAAAAAACTATTGCCTACCCATGCTAAGGCTGTCTCAGGACCTCTCTATTCAATATCCCTTGAAACTCTCTTTCATGGAGATTTGACATCAATGATAATACAGGAAAATCTGCAAGGCTGCCATTCCCAGGGCTCCCAGACAACAAGTGAGCACAGGGCTCCTTTCCTCTCATATCCCTGAATCTACAAAAGAATTCTATTGATCTTGCCAACCATGGAGGCAAAGGGAGGGTCCTTTCTCGGAGATCCATACCAGCAACTCTTTCTATTGCTTTTCTTCTTGCAGTTTCACTATTTCTTTTGCACTCTCCTAGAGCTCTTTATCCCAAAATCATAGAATTTTCATCTCTACTGGTGCAGGAAGAATTTGTATCAGATTTGTATCAGGAAGTATTCTTCCAACTCTATTGTTTTATTCGAGGTCCTTAGCTTCTGAAGCTCAAAAGTCAATAAATAAATAACCGTTTTCTTCATTTTATCTACTTGGAGAGTTTATGTGTTTTACCTAAGTATCCCAATGAAACAGTGACACAGGGCAAAATAAATTTTCAAGGATGACAAAATAACAAACTCTTATTCTGCTATAATGTTGAGAAGAAAAATCCTCTTTGAGAAAATAGGGCAAGTGTTAGAATACTTGCAATCAGAGGAGGCAGGTCCATCATACCTTCATGTCAAGATAACGATGGAACATTTTCTCACCATAAACTCTAGATCTTAAGGTCTATACCAAGTGCTTGGGTTGAATTGTGTCTCCCCAAAAAGGTATGTTAAAGCCCTTACCCTGCTACCTGTGGATATATCCTTATTTGGAAATAGGGTCTTTGCAGATGTAATCAAGAAGATTAGGCCATGAGTATGGGCCCTAATCCCAAATGACTGTTGTCCTTAAAAGAAGAGGAGAAAAGACACAGAAGTACTGGCACATAATGGGAGAATACCATGTGGTAAAGTAAACAGATTGATATACTGTAGCTGTAATCCGAGAAATGCCAAATATTGTAGCCACCACCAGAACCTAGGAAGAGGCAAGGAACTGTTCTTTCCTAGATCCTTTGGAGGGATCATGGCCCTCCTGCACACTGACTTTGGACTTCTTTCTTCCAGAACTGTAAGACAACACATCCCTGTTCATCTAAGTCATTCTGTGTGGTATTTTGTTATGACAGACCTAAGAAACCCAGGTGCCAAGCTCAGCCCCTCAAGGGTTGCTCATTTGAAAGGATATAAGTTTCAAAGAAATTGGCTCATACTATCTAAGTTTTCTTGACTCCTCATTAATTTCTAGAAAACTGAAAGAAAAAAAAAAAAAGCCCTAGACAAATGCAGCAAGCTGATTTTAATGATTCTCCTCGGGGCTGCACTGCCTGGAGTCCCGTGCGGAAGACAAACAGTAAGACACAGGCAGCTCTAGAATTAAGGCGGAGTTGCTGTGAGCAGCCACGGTCGTGATCCCTGTGGGAAGGTGGGGAGAGAACAGCTGCAGTAGCAAAAAAGGGTCCCAAAGTCAACAGAAAAGGAATGGTCTGAAACCAAAATGCACAGCACACCACAGACCATAAGGAGGAAACAGGTTTGGGAGGCAAATCCTCAAAATAAACTTTGAAGCAGATGCCAGGGAAGACAGAGACTTCCCCTGAGCCTGTGAGGTGAAGGCAGCTGTGCCACACACCAAGCCATTTCGGCTAAGCTCACTTGCTGAGGTCTGACACTCACCGATGGGTCACTCACTTCTGTCAGGTCCAAAACCTGGGCGTTTGGTTCATAGAATTATACCATCCTGAGAAAAATTTCTCAAGCTTCCTGAACCCCAGAGACTAATTACTACAAGAATGGCAATTTATTTATTAATTTTCTATGAGAAATATATTGTTCACTGATGCCTTTTCTTCCCACTGGGAAAAACTACTTGAGAAAACTAAATAAACTTCCAAAGCTATTAGTGAAAACAAAACTAAGACACAGGAAATTACATGGCTGTAAGGAATTTTTCATCAGACCGTAACATTCTGATGAATCATCTCTCTCCACAAAAAGGATACACCTGTCAAGAGAAGAGCAGTGGTTGCGACAAGTCCCAGAGGTCCCTTCCCGTGAAAGCCCTCCCCTGACTTCTGCTTGACAACGTTGGATACAGAACCGCTGTATTTTGAAGTATATGTTCCTCTCTTTCAAGTACACTTCAGAGAATGGTATAGATATTTTTTAAACTGTATTAAACGGTGTGTATTTTGAATGGCTTATATTTGGAACACATCAAACATACAGGCATCAGTAATGAGGGCAAACGTTCCCAGACTTAGGTATGCTGTACTTTCTTGGCTTCGTTGGTGCTCTTTCAGGCTCACTTGGGACCTTAGCTCTCTTTTTTCCAAAATGTAACCATCAAATAAGGACAAAGGAAGTAAACGGCTCACTCCTAGGAGGGATTTTCACCTGGCTGCTGCAGCCTGATGGGTCACCTCTCCCATTCTACAGATGATTCTGTTGAAAAACCAAGCCTGGTCAACAGGGATTTGAAGGCACTCTCTGCAAGATGGTTCCAAACAGACTTTCGCTAATCTTTATTTTCAGAGTCTGGACTGAAGGAGTCATCTTCTTCAGAAGAATTAACACAGCATCTCAATTGTTGGAGCACCTCACAGCTCAGTCATGGGCCCTCGGTACCTCACTTTTTAAACTCTCTACCTAGGTAGTATCATGGAGTCCCATCACTTCAAATACTATCTATATGCTGATGGATATGTTGCTCTATGTCTGACCTCTCCAATAAAGCCAGACTTCTATATCCAATTCTCTGCTTGACATTTCCAGTTGATTGCTGCCCTGTGACTCGGCTTTACATTTCCAAATCAGAAATCGTAATCCAGGATACTCTCCCTGCCAAAACTGTACCTACACTGATATTCTCCATCCCAGTAAATGACACCTCCACTCATCTATTTCACCTGTCCTAAAACTCAAGTGTACCCCAGATACTGTCACTAAGTAAGTCCAGTCAATTATATTTCCAAATTATACCTCCCTCCATAGTTACTCGTCTTCTCCATGACACCATTCTCTATCACTTGGACTTCTATAATAGCCTCTTTTCATCTTAGAGTTCATTTTCCGCTCATTCACCAAAGTGACTTTTTTTTAAAATTTAAAACATCATGTCATTACTAAAGCCATCCAGTTGCCTTCCCTTTGTCCCTAAAATAAAATCATAATCCCATATGGCATTGCATGACCTGGCCTTTGCCTGTTTCTCCAACAGACACCCCTTTAATGTAATGCGTCTGTTCTTGGCTACAATGAGTTTGCTCCTGCCTCAGGGCATTGATACATGCTATTTCTTTTGCCTGGACTGTCCTTGTTTACTGCTACATTGCTAAGCGTGCCACACTAGTACCAATTTGTCTGGGAATTCCCCAGTTTTAGAACCAAAAATCCCATGTCTTCAGAACTGCTTCATTCCTAGGCAACGTAGGAAGGTTGTTCATCCTATGACTGAGTATATGTACTCAACAAATATTTCTTACATAAATGCACTTAGTAACAAGGCCAGTAAAAATAATTTTTCAATATTGAGGACAGTAATTTCCTACTACAGAAAAAAAAACCCAAAAACCAACCAACCAAACAAACAAAATGCCTCTACAACTTAAGGAAAGCTCCAGGCTGCTCTATTAATGAAACTTAAAAACAGTTTGCAAAGATAAAAGTTAAAACTGGTTGTCTACAGTTTCACTGGAAATGGAG
Source organism: Camelus dromedarius (assembly GCF_036321535.1). NCBI lineage: Eukaryota > Metazoa > Chordata > Mammalia > Artiodactyla > Camelidae > Camelus > Camelus dromedarius. The sequence continues at coordinate 73,673,597 of NC_087437.1, read as the reverse complement.
AAATTAAAATAAGTTTACAACAAAATATTCAAAGTTAAAATAAGATCCTGTAAACAAGGAAAGCTAATGGAAAAAACAAATAAACCCATCAAAAACGTTTATATTAGAATCCATAACTAGACCTACATTTCCTAAAATGTAGGAAATAATTCTATAATTCTATAATATGCAGGAAAGGAGAAAAAACTTGGGGCTGCAGAAGACACAACATCTTCCTCTTGGAAGTTCACAATACATATTAGTGTATTTGAGGGCTCTGAGAAGTCAGGGAGGAAAGACAACTTCTTAACCTTGATTAAGCCAGAATTTTACATCTTGGACTATGGAATACTTTTTATGTGTAACATTTATTCATAAACTATAGCATTTAAGAATACATTTTGGGAAATGCTGCCATAAACCACAGAGGCTCAACCATCTATTAGGATCCACCAAGAAATTTCAAAGCCTAACCTGGTAGATATCCAAGCTCTGTCCCAATCTGTCTCTTCCTGGTTTGCAGAGATTTGCAGCAGGCAAAGAAGTGCTAATGGCAATACCATTCCTTTAAGATGGACTTACTGTCAGTAGCACCAGCCCTGTGATCTGAGGTCGAAGGAAATTAAGGCAGCTCTTCATGAAAATGGGCAAAATGGAATCCTCACCAGCTGGAATTGATGAAAAATGCAATAAATGACATGGAACCTATAAACAATTTGATTATGAAGAGGCAGATACTTGGCTAAATCTCTATCAAAAGAAGTTAAAAGTCAGTTTGCAAGATTCAAAAGAAGAATGAAAATATAGGGTTCACTGCTCTGTAATTAAGTTCAAAACCACAGTAATGTGATGGGTTATTATTATTATTATTTACTAATAAAATTACTGAACCATATAACTGAGTATCATCAAAGATTTGTGGAGGGTCACCAAAAAAGACAGGGTGATCATTTTGGAAGGACTTAGTATTCAATTTTTAAAAAAGGAGTGAATCAAGATATACTCTGTCTGAGGGCAACAGGCTGGGGTGGCATTTAGTAAATTAAGCTTTGATTAGTAGAGCACGCAATTCAGGGAAGTCACTTGGGACAAAAAATATTTTAAAGAACTCTTCTTTGTCTGAAGATGAGAATGAAAGATGAAATAGTGATAAACAAAAAAAAATGATACATGAAATGAATTGCTATTTCCAGACAAAACTAAGTGGTTTAAAATTCAGAATGAGTAACAGATTGCTGTAAATATTTTAAGGGGAAAAAGAAAAAGAGTCCATGTAAGCTCCTTAATAAATGAGGACTATTAGATCCATGATGGGTAAAACGCTGAGCCACTGAATTTGTTTTAATTGTCTTGCAGGTAAAGAATGAAAGGAAAGTTTTCAGGAGAGGGAAGGTACAATATAAGAATTATGTGGTCCCTTTGGGAAGATGAGGGGTACATATTAAGTAAAGGATAAAGGTCAGGCCAGGATGGGGGAGGTTGTGATGTGTTTAATATAAACTGTATTTACTCAGCGATCTCAGAATTCTAATTTCTGATTATTGAAATTGATTCAAAAGTTGCCCTGTTCCCCACAAACTATGTGGAGGACAGGGTTTGCTAAGCAAATTAAGAGTGTAAACAAAACTTAAAAAAACATTGTTTAAACAAATCTGGCAGGTGCTTTGCTTGGCAACCTTTGGTTGGCCATTAGCTGGTGTTACTAATTAACCTGCCCCTTCTGCCTTCTGCTCTCTTCTCTTCACAGTCTCTCCCTTGGAGAGTGAGTGCATCTATTCTTGTGACTTCCACTAGCATCTCTTTGCTAATGACTCCTGAACTTATGTTTCTATCTCTCAATCCTGTCTAAGTCTAGCCTCACAATTTCAAAAGCTAAATCAAATTCTGTGTGCATTAAGCCAACTTCATTGTGTTTTTTCCCCAAAACTGCCATCTGCTGTAATTTCCTTATGTTTGTCAATGGCACAATCCTTCGGCCAAGCAATCAGCCTTAGTACTTGGAGCAATTTAAAGTTACTTTCATCCTCACAGCTTAAATTCCTAAATTCTCCATTTCCGTAACCACACCCATCCTAGCCTATAGACCCATTGACTTATCCTGGAATGTCACCTAAGGTCTCTGACTCTTACTCTTCCCCAATATACATACCTCTCTATGTGTAGCTTTAATTTTCTCAGTCCTCTCATCAAAAACTGTCATTTCCTACCTGCACCATAACTTCTCAGATAGTGTAACAAAAGTAATAAAAGCATGGATTCTGGAGCCAGACTGCTTGAATTCAAACCCCAGGCCAGCAACATCTTAGCTGTAAGGCCTTGGCAAATGATTCAAACCTTCTGTGCATCAATTTCCTCCTCTTTAAAATGATAATAATGGTAACCACATCATAGTGTAACAAGGATTAAATGGGTTAATATATTAAAAGCATTTAGAACAATGCCTGTCAAACAGTTAATATGCAATAAATATTAGCGATTATGATGACAAAACTTCTCTGTTTAATTCTCAAGGTTCCCTAAATCAAACTTCACCTCAATCTAATAACCTTATTTCAGCTGACTTTATAACATGAACTTCCATTCATTAAGCTGGGCCACTTCACCATTAGATCAGAACACGTGATCTCTTGCCTCCACGCCTTCCCTCCCAGGAACATCTTGTGTTTCCCATCCCTCAATGCCCACTGGCTCCTATCCTCCACCCGCCACAGCACCTCTAGCCTAACGGTCAGTCTGTTGGCTGGGATTCCCCAGGCATTTATGGGTTAACAGTTTGGATTTTAATTATATAATCTTTTATAAGAGTTTACTCTTGTTTCTTTTGTATGATTCTTGTTTTCATTGCTACACAGCCTGGACTACAGTCAGACAAACTAACTTCCTGAACTCAGCCAGTAATTCAAGCACTGTGTCCTTATTGCCTCCATTCATCAGACAGCACCTGGCATATATGACAGATAAACAAATGAATGAGGAAAAACAAAAAGGAAGTATGGAGGAGTATATTATCAAAAAGGTGCATTTCAACTAATGTTCAATAACTCCAGGCTGCAGCCTGTCTTTCCTTCTTGCTGGATCCCAGAACAGTGCTGAGAGAAGCAAATGAGAGTGGCAGGGGAGGGGCTGATCTGATCAACAACCTTGTGGTAGACAGTTTACCTAAACTATCTCATTGAACCCCTGTGGGTGGGTATTATTAACATCATTTTATAAAGAAAGAGTTTACTTTAAAAAAGGAATAAAACTGGGAAAAGGGCACTCCACAGGGAAACCCATTTCTTTCCACTACCCCATACTACTTCCCTTATATATTCTTCTTCTCAGTAAATAATTCTGTTAGTTCAGTTTACTATGTATACTTGAAAATAAGATCCACATTTATTTTAAAATATGCATGTATTATCATGCTATACTACCTGCTCTACAATGTTTAGGGAATTAATGCTTTATATTTCAGAAATTTTAACAATTTATTCATAATTTTCCCCCATATGATCCAAATTGGTAAATTTTCAGTGAGCTTAATAAGCTAAAATCTGTTGGTTTATGCTTTTTTGTGTCTTTATCTAATTTTCTTAAACATCTGCATTTGATGCACTAGGCGTCACTAATTAGAGCAGCAGCTATCAGTTAAAGACACTGATCTTTAAGTTGCAAACTTAAAACAACTCGTGGGCAAATTAACAACTTAGTGATTATTGCTTAAATACGAGTTTTGAAGAAATTACCTAATTCACTCTGTAGCTTAAAAATTAGATGAATTAGAGAAAAATGTCAACAAATTACAAAGGAGAAATGCAAATAAACTTCACAATATGTTAAAAGCAAGAGCAATAGTAGCAATTACCACGAGACAGAATAATGTAGGCAGAGAGAGCGCTGGACAAACAAAGCCGAGTCTGCAAACTAGCTGAGCTATGTAACATAGCCCTATGTAACACTGAAAAAATTATTTTACCTCTTTCACTAAATGTCACCAGTCATTCATGACATATTACTAATTTGCATGTGTGCATATATGTGTATTCTATTTACTCTATTTACCGGTACATAAGATAAAATTATTTACAAATATAAATATATTAATAAGATTACATATATAATATCTACATGTTTGATTTGTAAAGCATAAAGGGATATTAAATGGCAAACACAAATATAAATATTAATTGAAAGATTAGAGTTCCTAGAAGAAAATAATATAAAAGCTTTATGTAGCAATAAGATTTTTTAAAAACAATGGAGTCGAATACAAAGAATTTTTTTAAAGTCATTATTGGAAAGTAATCAAATTACTTGATGAATTATAGTGTGTTTTAACCAACACTTCTTGAAGCAATGCTACAAAATTTTTGCAGGGAAATATTAAGTTTCAGATGACTGAATACAACATAGCTTGAAAACCATTTAAAGGACATCTTCACATGGTGAGAAACAGAAGTTAAAAAGGGAAGACTTTTATAAAATAATGTGACTCATAGAGCTGGATTCAAGTTCTTTCTGACATTCAAATATTTTTAAAGACTGTTGCCAAGTTCTGTCCTCAAACACAAGGAAAATCACAGTAGACAGCAAGAGAAAAATAATAGATGTCTTTTGCACATAATATCAGTCAGGAAAGCACAGAGGAGTCCCAAACTCTAAGTGTCACTTTAAGTGATATGACTTCAATTTAAATCCTAGAGAATTTACCAGAAGTATTTCCCATGATTCATCTTTGTATTATTTCTCATATGAGCCACCCTTATTTAATCTCATAATCTCTTTAGCCTATTCTTTTGAATAGTTCTTCCATAAAAGTAGGGGAAAGGGAGGAAATGAACAATCATTTCTAGATGTCTTGTCTATTGTCAATGCTTGAAAATTACAGTGGTCTTTAATATCCTTTCTTCATTTGCTCAACAGCAAAGACTCATGAGAATTAAACAATTGTTGATGGAAAGTTCACAGTCATCCCATTTATAACATCTCTACTTGCTCTGGAGGCCCCACCTATGCATTAAAAAAAAAAAGCTTCTTATGGGAAAGTCTGCTTTGTAAAGGTTATGGGTATTCCGTGAGAAAAACAAAGACAGATAATTTGCATCAATCAAAATATAGTTTTTATAATGTATCCTTTCAAATTTCAAGTTTTTGTCTCAAACTTTATTCTGAAGGGGGAAAGACTTAGCAGTTAACCTCAAACAGAGCTGAATGTTATCATTGTGCCTGTCAGGGTGGAGGTGAATTAAGAAGAAAAGCACCAAATGGCCAGTTTATGAAAAGCAGGGAAAGGAAGGAACGAGTGGGTGAGAAGTAGTTGGTCGCAGCAGAGGAGACAGAACTGACTAAATCTTCTCCCACATGTCACAGTTAGCAGCTGATGATGCCCTTTGTTTTCCTTCACAAGGAGAAGGCACATTTTGCTCATTAAATCATCTGCTAGTGGCTTGGCTTTTGCTTCAAAAAGGAAAAAAACTTGTTTGTGTTGAAAGTAACAAGATGGATCCATGAAAGGCAAACAGCTTACTTGAGACTCTTTCCAAAGTGCACATGGAAAGAAATACTCTGGCAGAAGTAGAATGCATGAGCCAATTCAATAATTCATGATTTAAAGACTTCAAGTTTTTAGTACCACTGGCATAAAAGAGCAGATCAATTCTGTGACATCTTTGTTAGAAAACAGTAATGCTTTTTTTAACCTGTATACGAGGCTGGTCTGTTACAACTTCCTGTCCATCCATAGTTTTCCCACCTTTCTTGAACTGTGACTTGAAATTGTCTAGAATAGCATCCTCCTTGTCTGAGCATAAGAGCCCCCAGTGACACCTGTTAAAAACACAGCTTTCTCAGCCCCATTCCAAAGCTATTCCATCAGGAACTTTCCCAGAGAATTTTTAACCCCCAGTAACTTTGACGATCAGCAAATTCGGGCTAACTGCCACCGAACATGTCTGTGACCCTCCCTGACCTTTATTCTGTATCCTGCTGTCCCTTCTCCTAACAGGTACGCGTCAAGGTAAACAGAGCCAAAAACGTAAACTTTAATTCAGATTAGTTGTCTACGCTCTAGGAATAATCTCATCGCTATTTTCTTCTCACCACGTAAAGTCAAAGAATCTTAATATTAGGGTTATAAAAATCTTTTTCTAATGGATAGAACTTATAATACTATTCAATATCAAATAGTATGTTTTAACTCACATCCTTGAAACCATTCAGGGTAAGAAGGAATGAGGGACAGTGTGTGAGGAGGAAGCAAACAATAGACCATAGTTTTTTTTCTCTCCCAAGAATGAGCCAGAAGGTTATGAGAAGCCTATTCCATGTCATAAAGTGAAATTACACAAGACTGATTGAGCTTAAAAGTTTTGTAGAAAAGGCCTGACCAACGATTTTAAAGAGACTACAGACCCCTGGTATACAAATAACCACAGATGTTTTAAGAAACTGCCTCGGACGCCAGTCTGTAACCATGAAAGTCTCTAAGTTAAGGCTGTAATTGTCTCTCCTACTCTTAAAAATTTCCAAGGACAGACACTTCAACATCTCTACATCATAGCTTTTTCTTATGTATAATGGCTATTAATTTCTTACCAAAGTTCAAATTCACTAGGTTTGTTCACTTGGGCACATTATCATTACAAGATTAATAAGGAGGAATTTCAGAGAAAAAAGAGTCACGACCAACTGTCAAATCCAACTGCCATCTGCATTCTCCCTACAAGACTCCTTCATAGTCATCATTTAGCTTTGGCTTGAATGTTTCCAGTGAGGTGACCTGTGCATCTTTTGCCACTCCTATGAGAAAGCCCTTTCTTTTTTTTTTTTCTTTTTCTTTTTTAGATTCCACACATGAGTGATATCATATGGTACATGAACTCATCTACAAAACAGAAACAGACTCGCAGACATAGTAAACAATCTTATGATTACCCTGGAAAGGGGGTGGGAAAGGATAAATTTGGGAATTTGAGATTTACAAATGTTAGCCACTATATATAAAAACAAATTTTAAAAAAGTTTGTTTTGTATAGTACAGGGAACTATGTTCAATATCTTGTAATAACCTTTAATGAAAAAGAATATGAAAACAAATATATGTTATGTATATGCATGACTGGGACATCGTGCTGCACACCAGAAACTGACACACTGTAACTGACTGTACTTCAATTAAAAAAAGAAAAGAAAGCCCTTCTTGTTCTAAGTCACACAAGTCCCTCTCCCCAGAACTTTTGCCCATTGCACCTAGTTCAACTCACTGAAGTCATCTCAAGAAAGTCTGATCTTTCTTCCATTTGACATTTCTTACAAATATTGGCATCAAATCCGTTTGAAGCTTCTCGTCTCCCACCTAAAGTTCTCTAGTAGCTTTGACTCTTCCGTATAAGATACCATGTTGCTTGCTGCTTCTCACACTCTTGTTTGTTTTTGTCTTACAATCTGTGAAGACCCAATAACATCCCAAGAGAACAGCTGGAAGAGATCATCCAGAGGACATGAAGGCCAGCTGATTGGTAATCTGGACCCAGGCAACCAGAGGCTCCTCACCCCCCACTCTGTCCTGGGAATCTACATTCTGCCCACCATTCCCACAGCCAGAGCCATTTTCAAGGATGCACCTAGAGAGAGCGATATGTTGTTCAGACCATCTGAATTGGATATATGACTGAACCCCATCATGATCTCTATATAAATGTTTAAGATTCTGGGGGGCAGGTGCAGAGATCTCGCTTGTGGCTGACCAACACAAGCCCTGTATGTAAGTCTTCTTGCTTATTAAACTTAGTATTCACCAATAGGGAGTAGCTTGCCTCTTTTTTGTCTCGGTCTCTATGTACACGTAGTGGCGGAGCAGTTTCAGATTTCACCCAGGAACTCCCCAGGTTTTGAACTAACAGGAACAACACTATCACTTTCTTCATCGTTGTACTGTGCATCTAACAATGTATCTAAAGTTACAATTTTACTGTGCAGCCACATCACACTGCTGCCTCACAATGCACTTTCCGTGATGCAAGTTTCCTTCTTTTACATGTGTCCCTGCTAAAGAAACATCTATATTAAGTACTTGTGAAGCTGTCTTTGGGCCCAGATGGCAGGCCCTCAGATTTGTTCATTTTGATAGATTTGCCTTTTATTTCAGCCTATAAAGATCATTTGGTCCTTATTCTTTCATCCAGTATATTCATTATCATTCCCATCTAAAAAAAAAATCAATTTAGTTTTTTAACAGATTAAAAACTCTGAAAACACAGGACTATAGAAAATTAAGAGAAGTCCCACAAAAGGGTAACTTGAAGCCACTATCCATTACCTTTTGTGGGTAATGTAACCAGTTACAAATCTTCTAATTGCACTGTCACTCATCTTCTTTTTCCTTCATGTCCAGGAGACTACCATGGAATGCCTTTTCCAGAAGGAATACAGTTAGAGAAAATTTAGAGAAACAATAAAACATTATGATTGGGCGGGAATTTCTAAATTACCTGATATCCTTTCAGGTAGAATTTTTAAAACCTCAGAAGCTCAAACTTCAATAATCTTATGCTTCAGATGAATATTTAGTATTTATTCAACTTCTTTGCACTACTGAAAGTCTTCTGAAGAAACAAAATTCAGTTCAGTGTTATTTGTTCATCAAAGAAGTAGACAAATTTCTCTAAAAAGAATGTGAAGACTACATAAACATCAGGCACAGGAAGCAGAAATGGATTTTGGTTGACCTTATTGGCAAATCAAAGACTCCTGAAAGCAATATGGTCCACTTTCCAAACCTATGCCAGGGTTCTGTGCATTAGCAGTTCATTTAAAAACGCAGGATTCTATATGCAAATAGAACTTTTAGAACAAAATATTTCATCATTTTAACATATGATAATTTGATTTGTTCTCAAAACTAAGGGAAACAAACTCCAGCTGGCAGTGAGTGGATGACCAGGCAGGTAGAAAAGTAAGGGTTCCTTCAGGTGGGTCTCTCCCTGGCATTCAAGTTGACATCTTCCATCTGGCTCTGAAGATTTCCCAAGTCCCTCAGAATCTGGGACTTCAATTTAGAAAGCTGGTTCATCCATTATTCATCATTACTTCACACCAAATTTCTGAATTAGTATCTGACCTGGAAAAAGAAAAGCCTGCTCCTTTAAATTTGAGGAGTTGTGCAGTAATGTGATGAAAGGTAACACAATGTGACAGATCAAAGGAAGGGCACCATTTGAGATTTTGAGACTCAATTTGAGATTTCTTTTATTCCACACACAAAAATTCTAGTTGCCAACCATCTCCAAACACCCCAACCTCCATCTGTCAAAATAATAATTGTCAAGGGGAAAAGATGCATTAAAACTGTTGTAAATTCCCAACATGCTTTCTGATACAAAGTTTGATATTCTTTCTGCTGACTTCTTACTATGGACAAGAGCTGAGTTCTTACAATTTGGGTTTAAGGAGAAAGTGGTTTTTACTAAGAGAAATGACAAATGAGATCAGACCAAGCTAATCCTATGGTGCAAAGATCCCATTCCTTTCTTTTGGTCCTAGGAAGTATATTTCAGGGAAGTCTAATAGTTATATAACCAATGCCATTAGGTGGTTTTTAGCTGGGTTTGTTTCTATGACAGGGTCACGCTCAGCCTGTAGCAGCACAAGTAATGAGTGAAATGCAAATGTTTGAAGTGTTTGCTGTTGCAAGTGAAAGAGAATCTGTTTACCAAGAGGAGAGCTGGACTGTGGAGTTCCGGAGGAGAAAGGGCTCCCTGAGCCAATAGAACCTAAGACTGCTGTTGTCAGTTCAAATAATAGGACCACACACAACTGTGTTAATTGCCAGGAGGCAGGTCTGAGAGGGTCTCTTAATTAGGATGAATGGATTACTACCCAAAATTTTCAGCTTACTGTCAGGGTTTCCATTGTCTTCTCTAAAGCTGGCTCATTTAAAAGCCAGGTTTGGAAGCTGTGTGCAGTGAATATAAATGATCCCAAGCTGAGGGACCTCTGCAGACAGACCCAGGTAGTCTTATTACCAATGCTAATAACACTCTGCTTGTCAACTGTTGGGCTGTATGTGTCCTGGGTTTTGACATCTCTGCATTTCTGCATGTTGTGTATAGGTGTGCTAAGAGTCTGACTCACAGGGAGAATACCAACACCAAGTCTTAACGGCAGGATGGAAAGAATGCCACTGTGCAATAAAGACAGTGGTGTGTGCTGTGAAGACTAGTGGAGATGTCCACTGCAGTCTGTCTACCACAGTACGGCCTGCATGAATGAATAGATCACAAGCAGTCAAATGAACAATCAGCCAAGGGATCTACATAATAACTGATGAAAATAAAGCAGACCCAACAAAGTCTCTTCAATAGGAGCCTGTAATAGTCTTTCACATGAATGAACAGCCACATGAAATAAACACTGCATTAAAACGGAATCTTTACCTTTGAGGGTCTTGAAAATGCTATTTAGACTACGTATATTGAGTAAGCCATTGTGAGCCAAGCCATATCCTGGGTTCTGGAGACAAAGAAAAAGCAAAGTTAGAAAGTAAGAGAAATCCTCTTGCTCCTAGATCCCTCCCTAGTGGGAAAAGAGACTGATGATTACAATTCAGTGTGAGAAGTCAGACCTGAGGTCAGGGAAGGAATGGGTCATTTGGGCTGAGGGCTTGAATTTTGTCTTTAAATAAACCAGATTTCAAATTATGGCCCTGCTGCTTACTAATCAAGTCCTTTGAGCAAGTTGCAGTTGTCTTATGTTTAAAACAGTGATGACAAAATCCAAGTCCTAAATTGTGAGGATGAGGGGAAACAGTATACGAAGAGCGCTTGAAAAAGGGCCTGCCTCTATCAGTGTAAAGAATATTTCCATTGTCTCAGAAAGAGTAATCTTCACACTCCACTCAATGTTCCAGGAAAGTTTTTTAAATGATTGACCTAAACATTTCCCCTGAGAAAAGAATACTGTAGGTTTCCATTAGAAAATATGATAGAACTGAAAGTCTGAGTAGGTACTTGAGCCATTCCATACAAAAATCAAACCAACGATCCCCAGTCAGGAGTCCTGAACCCACGTTACAAATCTTTTTTGTAACTGTTTTATTTTGGCAAAATATCAAATATACAAAAAAGTTGGAAGAAATGCCTGTGAACCCTTTTCCCAGATTTACCGGTGGTTTACACTTTGCCTCATTTGCTCTGTCATTCTGAGCTACTTGAGAGTAAATCGGAGATACAATGTCCCTTTGCCCCTATCTACTCCAGTCTGTGTTCCTTGGACATTCTCTTGCATAGACACAGTACAATGATCAAAATCAGGAAATTTAACATTCATAATATCACCTAAGCCACAGTCCACATTCAATTTTCAACAATTGTTTCAATATTTCCCTTACAACTTTTCTTTTTCCTGGTCCAGAATCCAATTTAGGATCACACATAGTATTTGTCTTCTCTTTTATCTCCTTTAATCTGAGAAAGCTCTTTGTCTTTCTATTTTGAAAATTAAAAAAAAAATGTCAAATGTCTGATTTGTTTGATGTTTCTTCATGATTAGATTCAGGTCAGTTATCTTGGGCAGGAATAAAAGAGAAATGTTGTTATGTCTTCCTAAGTGTACCATGTCAAAAGGCACATTAAATTTTTTTGTTCCAATATTGAACACACAGTTTTAATCACTTAGTTAAGATGATAGCTACCAGTTTTCTTCCCTCCCCCCAAAGTTACTACTTTTCCTCTGTATTTAATAAATAATTTGTGGGGAGGTAATTATTCTGATCATCACCAAATTCCCCTCACTAGTTTTAGCTTCCATTGATGATTTCTAACGTCATCATTCCTTCTTCATTTACTAAGTGCCATTCGAGAATCAGAAAGAGCTTTCTCTTCTTCCCCTTTTATTTGTTCAATTACTTATTTATGTTAATATGAACTTATGCATCCTTATTTTATTTAATGGGCTTTAGTCCATTACTATCATTATGGATTTTAATGCTCATATCCCTCCAAGTTTGGTTAGTGGGTCTCCCTTTAAGATAAGCCATGTGATTTTTTAATACACTGCCACAATTCTTTGATCATTTACTCACTTTCTGTCACACAGACATTCTAGGCTTTTCTTACACTTTTCATATCCCAGCCCTAGAATCACACATTTCTCCAAGGAGCCCTACTTCCTGTTAATGGAGAACTGTATGAAACAAGCAATATTTGACCCCAGTGTGTTCACTGTTACTAGTGTATCATTGTTTCCAGGCTCTCTCAACAGTGGACAGTGCTAGAAATACATATATATAATTTATAAAATATTATAAATATATATGTATTTATTCAGAATTTTGAATTCATACTGATATCACCAATTCCAATCCAAAACAATAGCCTACATTCAAATGTTACCTCTTTTAACTTCTGTAAATCTGTTACTAACTGCATAAAATCTGGCCGCCATTATTATTTTCATTGCTTTTACTCATTTGCTTAATCCTAGAATTCACACAGAGTAGTTTCAGAGTTGTTAAATGATAGCACTGCATGAAGGAAGCCTACTAATTAGAGTTCAGTATTTGCATAACAGTGTAGGGGGTTAGGTAAAACGTACATTTCATGAAATTCATAAATCTTAAGTATATAATTGGATGAGTTTTGACAAATGCATGTATTCATATAACCCAAACCCCTATCAATATTCGAAATGTTTTCATCATCTCAGAAAGATGTCTTGTGCTCCTTCCAAGTCAATCCCCCATTCCCAGAGCAACTACTTCTCTGCTTTTATTTACCATACATTAGCTTCCTAATTTAGAACTTTACATAAATGAAATCACACAATATATGTGTGCCAATATATCACACAATATATTTGTGTCCAGTTTTTTTTGTTCAGCATTTCTGTGAGATTTATATATGAGGTAGTTTATATCAGGCATTTATTCCTGAGTAGTATTCCACTGTATGGTTATACCATGATTTGTTTATTAATTCTGTTAATGAATATTTGGATAATTCTCAGCTTGGGGCTCTTATGAATAAAGTTCTATGAACATTCATGTACAAGTCCTATTTTGGAAATATGCTCTAATTTTTCTTGGAGAAACAGCTAAAAATTAAATTGCTAAGTCAGAATAAGTATACATTTAACTTCATAAGAAATTACCAAACATTTTTGCCAAAGTGATTCTACCATTGTACAATCCCAAATGATGTTTCCATGTATTTCATCTACTTTCTCACCAAATTCTATCTAAATTCTCACCAAAATTTGGCATTGTCAGTTCTTTTAATTTTAGCCATTAGAGTGAGCATGTAGAATTATCTCACATGGTTCCAATCTTCATTTACTCTAAGGACTAATGACGCTGACCACTAATTCAGGCGATTATGTCCATTCATGTACCTTCATTTTTGAAGCATCTGTTCAGTCTTTTGCTTTTTGTATATTAGATTGCTTTATAATTGCATCATAGTAATTTTATAACGTATTCAAGATATTGGTCTTCTTTGAAATATGTGTTTAGCAAATTTTTTTCCTGGTGCATGGATCGTTTATTTGCTTAAAAGTGTCTTTTGATGAGCATACATTTCTAAATTTGATAAAGTCTAATTTATAATTTTTCTACAGAGTCCTGATCAGCGCAAGTATGTAAGAAAACTAGCAAAAAGCTGGAGAAAAATTTCCCCAGAGGATAAAACAGAACAATCCTCAGCATCTGCATAGGAATGATAGTAATGTCTCTTCCCACTAGCCAAACTGTAAAACCTTCATGGGGACATTAGGTAAAGAAGAGTCTTGCCTCAATAGTAAGAAATAATTAATTCTATATTGAATGCTGTTCTGGTCCACCTAACAAATTTTAAAAGCAAGAGTCAAAAGTATCAACCTGCTTCCAAGTCATTTAACTACACCCCAGAACAAAGTTTAAGAATATTTTTATGAATACAAAAGTATCCAACATCCAACAAGATATAATTCACAAAGTCTGGTAAATCATCAAAAGTTACATGACATGCAGAGAAACAGAAAAATGTGAGCCATAATGAGAAGAAAGTTCAATGAAAACCAAACTGACATTGACATTAGAATATCAAAGAAGGGTATTAAAACAGTTCTTACAACTGTATTCTATTTATTTAAAAAGATAGAGGGAAGACTAATCATGATAAGTAGAGCTATAAAAGATATTAAATGACTAAAATCTAATTTCTAGGGGTGAAAACTACAATCTCTAAAATGAAAATAAACTGGATGGGATTGAAAGTAGATTATATATTGCATGAGAAAATATTAATAAACTTGAAGATATAACAATATAAACTATCTAAAGTGAAACACAGCGAAAAAGGATTCCAAATATGAAAGAACAGAGTGTCAGTGAGATGTGGGACAAATTCCAGCAACCTAGTACAAGTGGAATTGGAGTACCAAAAGAAAGAAGAGAGAGGAGAGGAGAAAAAGTATGTATAGAAAAATTTCCCCAATTTTTTCCAAATATATAAATCTACCAATCCAAGAAGTTCAATGAACCCAAAACAATAGAAACATGAAAATAACTACACTAAGTCACACAGTAAACAAATTGCTCAAAAATGTGACAAAGAGGAAATATTAAAATCAGTCTGACAAAAAGGACACAATACATAGTGAGAAATATACTTCGAAAGTACTTTAAAAAAATCTGTCAATCCAGAGGTATATATTCAGTGAAAATGCCTTTCAAACATAAAAGCAACAATCTAACCATGAAACACACATACACACATATCAAACAAATTCCGATATACAGGCATTCTACAAAATACCTGACCAGTACCTCTCAACACTATTAAAGACATCAAAATAATGAAAGTCTGAGTGTCACAGTTAAAAAAGTCTAATGAGACATGACAACTAAATGTATTATGGTATAATGGATGGGATCCTGGAAAAAAAAATGAATTAGATAAAAGCCAAGAAAATCTGAATAAACTTTAATGAAAATATATAATTAATAATAATATATCAATATTGGTTCATGAATTATAGCAAATATATCATGTTAAGGTAAAATGTTAATAAAGGAAAAAACTAGGTCTGGAATCCATGGGAACTCTCTATAATATCTTTTACTTTTTCTATAAATTTAAAACTGTTCTAAAAAGTAAAGTCTATGAAATATGAAGGCAAAATACTTTCCAGGTACACAAACAAAGAATACATCACCTGTAGACCACATGACAAAAAATTTTAAAGGAATCCTCCACTCAGAAAGAAAATGATCCATGATGGAGAAATATGGATCTATGCAAAATAATGGAGAACACTAGAAATGATAACTCTTTCCCTTTGTTAGTTAGAGACCTTTAAAATATAATTGACTATTTTAAAAGCTAATTGAAGAAAAATTACAATGTAACATTGGGATTATAACATATAGAGAAGTAAAATATATGAGACCAATAGCTTATAGACCAAGAAGGGAGAAATGAAAATACACTCCTACAAGATTACTGGGGATCTGTTTTTCTTGTACTCTTCAGATTGGATAATTTCTATTGTTCACTGAGCATTCCTCTGCCACCTAAATCAGCTTAACCCCATCCAGTGAATTTTCCATTTTAAATATTGCATTCTTAAATTCTAGAATTTCCATTTGATTCTTTTTCAGGCTGAAATTCCTTATCTGTTTATTCATTAAGACCATGATTTCCTTTATACACCTGTCATATTTATAAAAGCTACTTTTAAAGTCCTTGTCTACTAAGTCCAACATCTGATTCAGCTCATCATCTCCTTCTACTGACTTGGACTGGAAATATCCTCCGGTGGAAACCCATATAAAAGTTAAATTGACCCAGTTCAGTGCCTGCCACCGTTTCTTTTTTTATTATTATTATTTCTTTTGTCACTCTCCTTTGCCTTTGTATAGTCATGTATGTGTGTGTTTGTTTTTCACTATTTTGACCGAAGTTTATGATTGTTATCTGTGAGAAGGATAGTCCAATACAGTCTATTCTACCATTACTAAAAGCATAACTTCTTCAAGATGTTTTAAACTTGTAGAAAGTACATGTTTTCTGACATCATGTTGAAGAAGAGAGCAGGAAGACTTTTTTTTCCTTTGAACTGAAATCTTAAGAACTAAGTATATATAACCCTTAGCTATGGCCTACTGATCTCATCTGTCTTCCAATATTCACTCAAAAATATTGTCAACTATGTGGCAGTCACTTCTGTAAGCATAGAGGAGATAATAATTGAATAAGATAAAGCCTTTGTCTGTAAAACTTATATTTAACAACCATTATATTAAGTTTTAATCTCACTAAAAAATAAGTGACGTAAGAACAAGTTAGTAGAACAAAGAGTTATTAGGTGATAGGAGGGGTGGAACTATTTACACTGGGTGGTTAGAGAAGGCCTCTTCTGGACAGGTAATATATGAACCACAACCTAAATTCTTTCTAAATGGTTAGAAAGAATTAAATATGATAAAATCTAACGATTGGCTTCTCAGTATATCTGAGGATAAACGTCTTAGATATTTAAGGATACTTCTCCCTTGGAAATATTGACATTTGGGGCCAAAAAAAGAAAGAGAAGAAGGCTGTCCTGTGCACTACAGGATGTTTATCAGGATCCCTATTATCTACCCACCAGACAGCAGCACCCCTCACCCCAGATTTTGATGATGAAAAATGTCTACAGTTATTGCCAACCATCCCCTGAGGGGCAAAACCACCTCCAGTTGAGAGTCACTAATCTACATGAAGAATATTTCAGGCATAAGTTATTATAAGGGCAAAGATTTTGAGACAAGAACAAGTCCAGCAAGCTCAAGCAAGAAAAAGAAGGGCAGTGGAGCTGACAGCTAGTGAGGGAGTAGAAATGTTAAGATGGGTTCTGAAAGATGAGAGAAGACTATATAATTGCTTAGTGTAGAAGGAGAAAATGAATAATTATTCATTTAATGCAGTCTGATTGAAATACATAGATATAGATACATACCCATGAGGGTTGGTGAATTATAAAGGTTCTTTGTAAAGAAATATTTGTGGACTATTTTAGAACACAAGAAGATGTGGCCTGGAGGCAAGGAGTTACAGCATAAAACCCAAAAGCTTCCGGTACATACAAGAGTTTGCCTCACTTTCTATGCATGACTCTTTCTGCTGTAGAAAATTCCACATGGTGACAAACTCTCATAAGCCAACAACTAAGCGTCAGGGTGATACCCAGTAATATAAAGGCAGATTTATGAAATACCTAATTTAGATCCAAATAATTTTTGATAGGCATTGTATAATAGCATATATATGCTTAATAACTTTGAATAAAAGAGCACTAAAATAAGGGTTAAAAGAGAAACGAAGAATAATATATAACTAGTATTTCTTAATCTGAAAATAATTTCAATCGCCACTCACTCCTAGAAAATAAGGTTTTGCTTTGGTCTCCTTTATTTTATGCCAATTGTAGTCTTCAAGGCCAGGATTCTTTGTTTAAAAAAGAAATTCTACTTTTGGGGAAATACTGTCAGATTTCAGAAGATTATTTTTAGGGGTGGAGGTGCCAAGGTGACAGAGCAGAGAGACTCACAGCTCACCCTCTCCCACAAATACACCAAGAATTACATCTACAAACCCACTGATTCGCACAGAACACCTACTGAACTCTGGCAGAGTGTCTCTTGCTTTGAAATACAGGAGGATTCTCACAAAACCTGAAAAACAACAAGTTCACACTGTACAGCACAGGGAACTATATTCAATATCTTATAGTAACTTATGGTGGAAAAGAATATGAAAACAAATATATGTATGTTAATGTATGTCTGAAGCATGCTATACACCAGAAATTGATACAATATTGTAAACTGACTATACTTCAATGAATGTATATACAAAAAATTAATTAATTTTTAAAAAGATTGTTTTTAGGTTAGTCAATTCTATTATAAATTTCATTCCTTGCTTTCTCTCTATAAAATTTCAAGTTTAAGTAGTATAGATATTAATGCATTTTCTCATCTGTTAAACGTAAAGAATTTGTATTAAAATACTGAATACTGTTATTATAACAATTCTGTGGATATGCTCCAGCACGTATAGTAACAAGATAGTCTTCCAAATTCTTTTATCTTATGTAGGAAGGATGACATGAGTTTTTCCATGTCTTAGTGGTATTAAGATATCAGTCAGTATTAAATGCTATTTCAAATCTCCGGTATCCATTTTCTGTCTCGAATTCCCTTAATGTTGTGTATTTGGGTTGCACCTAAACATATTCTAATCTTCTAAGCTTATGACAGACTGAACAGAAATACCATACATTTATTTCTAGCCTCATCATAGTATTTAACTAAGTCAAAATATAAAACACACAAAAAAAGAATGATTTGTGATTTGGTGAAGTCATATGCTTTGCACATAATAGTTAAGTATGAGTGAATGAATGTATCCATAAATGAATGAATAACTGAGTGTTTTAGATCTGCAAGGAATCTTAAAGACCACCCAATTCAACACTCTCAATCTTTCAAAGAAAAACTCTCAGGCCAAAATATTTGATCAAAAGAAATTAATTTTCCCAAAATTTTAATAATAAAGACATCTGATAACCCTCTCTATTTTGCTCATATTACTTATTTTAACTTAGTTATATCCAACTACCCACACATAACCTCTCATATGGTAATAGATTTATCTATTTATTTTAAAACTTATTAAGCATTTCCTACATGCTAGGCATGGCCCTTAGGTACTGTGGCTACAGAGCGGAATAAGACATAGTCTTCATGTTTCAGGAGCTGAGAATCTGGCAGAAAGAAATGTATGTAAAAACTAATTAAAGAGTAAGACATGCTATGACAAAGCAAGGAACAGTTTGATGAACACCCAGAGGAAAGGCACACTGATTCCACCTGGAAGAGCTTGGGACTGCTCCTCAAGAAGATGAATTGCTACTGGGTCTTAAGGCTGAATAAGAGTATGACAGACTCAAAACATGGACACATTCTAGGCGGCAGAATGTGCACATACAAGCCCCAGGGATGAGAGCTCAGAACATATTCGGGAGCGTGGTGTACTCTGAGGAGTGCCAGAGTTGAGACTAGAAATGCGCGTCTCAGCTAGATTGTAGAGAGACTGGTAGAGAGCCTGGTAAATAGCCATACTTTAGAAAACGTGTAAACTTCAAAAGCTGTATCAGCAGCACAATACAAACAGATTAGCGTTTCTGAAAGACATCAGCTGTCAGTGAGAAAGTTGGATTTGAGATAATAGAAAGACAGTGGCAGAGAAAGGAGTTAAGAAGTGAATGTTGGAGTCCGGATGACAGATGATGAGGGTCTGGAGTGAAACAGAGTCAGCGACGATTGAGAAGGGCAGCTTAGCCCTTGGTAGGTGGTTGGATCAAGCAAGCAGACAAGGAGAAAAAGATGAAGGTAACTAAGGTCTGAGGGTTTTCTGGGACAACCAGGTAGATTAATTTTCTTTGCTGTCATTCTTTTTTATTATAAATATTATAAATTAATTGTTAGATTCTGAGTAAAAGCCAAAATATTTACAATGCCCTACAAGGCCTGCATAAGATGGCTTCTGTTGCCTCTTTGATCCCATCTCCTATGACTATTTAATCCTTCACCACCAGCTCTGCCCTGGCCACACTGCCTACATGCTGTCCTTCAGGAAAGCAGGGCGCACTCAACCATGGGACCTCCTGACCCAACCGCTTAAACCTGCAGCCTCCTCCTTTCCTGTTGCTCCCTATCTCTCTAAGTTTCCCTTTCTATGTGGCACTTATCATTTACCTCCACTATTTTATATCTGTGTGTGTATGTGTATGATGATTGCCATTCTCTGCTTCCTAGGTTGTTAACACCATAAGGACCAGGGTTATTGTCAGTTTTTATTCACCACTCTCTCCGAGCACATAGAAGACTGTCCAATAGACGTTCAACAAATATTTGTTAAATAAAATAATGCATGCATGCATGAATGGAAGATGCATGAATGAAGACCTTAATGGATTAATATTGCCTGAAGTAGGAACCTTAATTAATGTTTTTAAAAATTTAAATCATGTTTCTAAATCTGACAATTTACATATATTTATTCCAGGAAAAAAACACAGGAAGGGGAAAAATGTGCCACTTACCTTCTTCACTTAATTCCAGACAATGCGTTTGATGAATCTCTTTTTAGCTCAGTTCAGGCTTTCACCCTGACCCCTACATGACTTTTAGAATGTGAAAAATTTTGAGTAGGCTCATAGTATTCATTTTGAAGGGTTTTATTTTTTATTGTCATGAAGTCTGTTTTATATTTTCACCCTTCATAGTATTATTTAAATTATACTTCCAGTCTATATATAAATTCATTCACATTTCCACCCCAGGAATTTTTCAAAAACTCATTCTCCTTCCTTTACTTCACTACCCCTACATCTACTCTGAAAATTTAAAATAAAGCAGATTCTCTTTTATTCTTCCACAAGTTTCCTTTTCTGTCTAGACAGACCCCTATATCTGATCCTAAGGCTACTCTTACATCCTCAGAAAAAGAAAAGAAGAAAGTACTATAAGTATAAAACCTTATTTAAATCTCATAATTATTTTAATTTAAAATTAAAATTGAAGCAAAGCATATTATTATAGAGTTAAAATAGAGGGAAGAAAGCACAATTGTTAAGCTAGCATTCTATTGCAGGCCCTGAAGCCATGCCACATGTTAAGCTTGCACTTTGCACAGATCTGTAAAGGTAGGTAGAACTGACCCTCGGTTTTTTGCAGATGGGGATACTTAGGCTAATGGAAGTCCAATGAGTTGCCCATGGCTACACCACTACTAAATGGCAAGCCAAGAATTTAAATGCAATTCTGATGCTAAAATCTATCCTTTTTTTTCCCCCTAAGGATAGGGAAAAAAGTCCTGATAAAAGAATTAGGCTAAATGATCCCTAAGATTGCTTTAAGCAGTAATATTCCATGGGTCTAAAGATCCATACAGTGATATTTGCCTATGACTATAGTAACCTCAAAACAAAGCAACATCAGATTAATATTTACTTTTTCTAACAAGTAAGGGCAAACAAAAATAAGCAAAATCATCTGAAAATACCTAAGAAGTCTACAAAAGTATAACTAGCTAGAAAAGTAAAAGGTCCAATTCCTAGTTACTTTTCCACCACATCCTAAGTCTATTCACAAGCGTTTGGAGTTTAAGGGACAAAATTTAGACAAACAGACAAGCCGCGGTTTAACTTAATATTGTATCAAATATCAACAGTATGCATAGTATAAACTTCGATATTCACAGCATGCCTTGTCATCAGAAAAGCATGCTATTATTACCAAATTAAGACACGTAAGTATGCCTGCACCCCGCCCTTCAGCTTCAAAGCCGAGTTGCTGAGGCTCAAAACACCAACATTATAGTTGTTGGTAATCCCAGTTAACCCGTGCAGCCCAATGACCCATCCATATACGGCAATGGCATGCCCTGTGACTCATCGCCAAGGGGCTCTGCAGAGAAGGCAGCTCCAGGAGGCCCACAGGTTACGAAAACTGATCTCCACATGGGCACAAGAGCAAATGGCCCATTCCTCTCATTTGCCAAAGGGGCTTACCATGAAGTAAGAGATAAAGCTCCCTCTGAGATAATGCCCCTCCCATTCCCACTGCTAAGAGACCCCAAGGTAAAGAGAAGCATGGGATGTTCAAGCTTGAAGAGCTGCTGAGCTGTAATACAATATAGCCTCCTGGATTCACGTGGCCATCAGAGAGCAAGGCACCCACACAAAGGTGGAGTGGGGCTGAGGCAGCCAGGGCCCCAGGTGTCTTTCTTTGCATCCCTTTCCAAAGGAGATACTGCAGAATGGTTAAGAGGTCTGAGACAGACTTTGACTGTCCTGCTTTGAAATTCTACTTATTTTATGTTAACTCTATGTGTGAATCTAGGTCACCTGATTTGAGCCTCATTGATGAGGTCCAAATAGGACACTGCATGACAGGCACTGCTACCAAGCCTTACACAGGTAGCTGTTTAATAAATGTTGTTTACATAAATTATGTTATTTATCCTCATATCAAATATAGTATGGATTATCATTAATAACAATAAGGGATAAAAATAGGAAAAGTGGTCTATTTTAAGTAGTTTATACCTTTGTTCTTTGGGGGCATCTCCTTATTTCTATATAATGTGACCATGGATGCTTGACCCAGCACTAGCTATTAACCAGTGTCACTACCCCCTTCATGCAGCTTCAGAGTCCAACCTTCACAAGGGATCCTGACTGCTGCTTCACAGCCTGCAGAATATCCAATTGATTTCAATTTCAGTGATTTCAATTTCAGTGATTTCAATTTCAATTACGTTAAATTCAATTTAAGTTAAAGTAATTGGGAGGACCTAGGCTTGTAAGCTGCAGTGACTAGATGTATCAAACAATCACAACACGTGGCACAATCTCACAGTTGGGACAAGTCCTGTAAAGTTTGGCAAACAGGCCTCCTCTTTCCTCTTTAAAAACCCTGCTCCCCTCTTCTGAGTCGTCCTCTCAATGCCTCACACTGGCCCAGGGGCCCCACCTTCCATGAACACTCGCACCTCCCCTGGACATACCTTACTGACTTGTACTAACAAAACTGGTCTGTAAAGGAGCCTACTGACCCACACTCAGACGCTAACAACAGGATGACGTGTGACCCTTCCCAGGGACATTTGTATCCAAAAGGAGTTGAGAGTTTAACAAAGGAATTACCTTCAGTTGTAAAATTTTAAGTAAGAAAAAGAGGAAGATATTTTGAGGCACATGGTGTTCCCAGTTCCTCCCAGATAATGTCATTTCAAGATCTGCCTACCCTGTTGATGAAAAATATTAGATAAAAACTTCTTTTAAAAAATTTTTAAGCTTAACAGGAAATCCCCCTGCTGGATGTTTAAACTTAATTTGCTGTTTTAAGATTCAGTCAGTTGAGTAAAACTAAAAACAGCAGGCATCTGTCTCAAAAACAATACAGAGGCCTTCTCCATCACACCCCCATGGCAAGATGGGGCAAGTACCTGTCCTGATTTGACTTTGGCCCAACTATTGAACACCTGCTGTATGCAAGACATCCTCCTAGACAACATGAGGATAGAAAAATTGCTTTTTTCAGTCAGATGCCAGCAACTCAGTCAAAATTAACCTTATTTGCCTATTTGCCCCCAAAATTCTTTCTTTATTGCTCAACTTTAGAACCCACCACCTGACTTAGTTTTGTGGTTAACTGTGTTTATGACTGCCTTCTTCATTAGACAAGATTCCTCTCCACAGAAGGGACCATTTTCCAGACATTTCTAGAGGCCATGACACTTAACACAATACTTGGTCCTTGGGAAGTACATCTAGACACTTAGGCCTGAAAATCCTAACCCTACAGCCATTTCCTAGAGCTGATCAACAAATCCTCTAGGTTGGAAGACTCACTTCCAAAGTGAAGAAATTCGGTCATTGTAATGCATAATAAGAGTCCAAATAGAAAGTGAGCACACGTTATTTATTGTCTCTATGTTTCATGACAAAATTTGAGACACATTGTTAAAAAATATTTTTCACACCTCTGCATCAATATTTAAGATCATATAAGATAAAATGGCATCAATCACATAACTAAATGCTTCTTTCTGAAAAAATTACATTATATGAAATGCAAAGCAAAATTTAACAAAATAATCCCTTAAAATTAGGTTGTCCTTTCAGTTATTTCAGTTATTTCACTGCTAGTGAAAACTTTAGTTTTTTTTAAAACTTATGTATTGTTCTTTCTCCTAGAAATATTGGCAAGTCTGTGCTTTTTCACTTGGATTACAAACACTTTAGAGATACATTTAAAGGTATGTTTTTTGTTTCTGATGTCCAAAAGTTATTATTTAGGGAAAACAGCCTTTCTGTCAGAGCATTTGTACATAACAATGAGACAGTGGATCCAAATAATGTCACTGTGTGCTTTGAATCCTATTGGTTTCGTGACAAACATCTTTATATCCTCTTAGCCATCTCTGCCCCGGAGAGTCTTTCTACTCACCCTGTTCGGCTCACAAACTCTCATTAAATGTAATTTTAGAATATGTTTATTTAACAGATTGTTTTCTAAAAAGTAAGAAAGCCTTCTATGAATTTACAAAAAAAAAAAAAAGTCTCCCCTTTTCTACCTGTAAGTTAATAGAGCCTAAAATAAATCAAGTTTTTTTTTTTTTTTTTTGCCTGAGTATATAAAAGCATATCAAATTCCCAGTGCTATCAATATACATCTCACTTCTGGAATGTGCACAATATCACTTGTGATTACTGGTTATTTCTTAAAATGGGATATTCCTTTTACCTAGTTGCTTTGAAAGTACACATTTTCTTGATTTTTACATTCATTTTGACATTAAAATGAAATATAATTTATTTTGAACTTTAAAGAATGCTAGCAATGTAAGCAAGTAACTGCTTTCAGTTATACTTGGAAATATTTGTCATGCGTATCACCTTGAATGAGGGACTCAGCTTTGCCTTGCTCAGGCAAACACAGCAGTTGCCCTGGCATTAATATCAGGGGGTGTTCAAAGAGAGTAAGGTTAGTAAAGCGCATAAAAGTTCCTGCAGATATTTTTGTAAACGTTCCATTTCTCAGCCTCTGACTTGCATCATTCCACTGTTATTGCCAAATCAGGGGGGATTCCTGTGGCATTTTGATGTTTTAAGACACTAGTAAGACAGTATGCTTAATACCAGGACCATCCTGGAAATTTTGTGAATCTGATTTAAGAACAACCACCCAGATACGTGAATAAATACGTCACATAGGGACGACTTCAGAAGAGAGGCTGCCCAGATAGCCCAGAGCTGGCCACTGAGTTCAGATTCTTTTCCCAGGAAAAAAGAAGCACCATGCCTCCTTGAGTAATAATCAGTATCCACAATTAATGTTTATCTGCCAATCTGCTGTTGCCAACTGAGTACACTATTTGGGGGGGAAAGAGCTATCATTCAAAACTATGAATTTGACTTTTCCAAAGGAGTACTGTCTGACTGGCTGAATGTTCTTTGTCTCTTCCATCGCAGCAAGGTATCAGTGAAATACGATAGACTACAAGGTGGCACATTAAAGGGGAAAACAGCACATATGCGAACACGAACCACCACCTCCTTCCCAAAGAGCCGCTGTTTCCTGACAGCTCTCTGCATCACCAGATTTGAATAGAAATTCATGTCAAAGCATATGTAAGTCTCATAAAAATTCAATAGTGCTTCTTTTATTAGGAGAGTCCAGGATGTCCTCAGGAGACATCAGAGCGAATCTGGAATTTAGAGTTCAAGAAATGAAGCAAAATGTAGCCATGTGGCGTGGAGCTGCTATTAAGCAGAGTGGAACTAACAGTCTCCACCATCTTTTCACCAGAAGAGGCTGCTGCCAGGTGAGAACTGCTCCAGTTTGTGCACGTAAGATCTAAAACACCATCGAATCCTCTGCATTCTAAGATTACGGAAGCAGGAGTCACAGAAACTTGGTTTTAGACTGGGTTCTACCATAAGCTAGCTTTAAAACCTTGTAAATGAATTTATTGACTTATCCACCAATAATTTATGGACCAACAACCCTAAGCCAGACACCGTTTATTGCTGGAAATACAGGTAAACAAAAGAGACAGCTCGTCTCCCCCCATAAAGCTCACAGTCGAGCATGGCTGACAAATATTAAATATAACCATACAGTGTGCAATAAATATTACAAACAAAAAATATAGTCAATTAGGAATTCTAACAGGGAGTGGTGAGTCAGGAAAGGCCCCTCTGAGAAAAGTGACATTTAAGCCGGTAGTTCTAAATTTTGTACATTAAAATCAACTGGAGGAGCTTTAAAATCAATGTGAGTGCCTAACCCTACACCAGATCAAAGGAAGTGAATTGAAGAATGAGGTCCAGTAAGCATTATTTATTAAAATCTCACCTAAGTGATTATTATTTGCGGCCAGCATTGAGGACCACAGATTTCAGCTGGTATTGGAAGGCAGGAAGAGGCTCAGTAAAGAGTAGAGGGGAAAGTTTTCAAGCCACAAAGAATGATATTTGTCAAAGCACTGGAAAGAGCCTGCCATATTTGGGAATTAAAAGGAGGAAGAGGGTGTAGCTCCAGTGGTAGAGTGCATGCCTTAGCATGCAAGGGGTCCTGGGTTCAATCCCCAGGACCTCCATTAAAATAAAACATACAAATAAAGAAAATAAGCCTAATAACCTCTCCCACAAAAAAAGGGGGAGAGAGGGAGTCGGAGGGAGCGGGGGGAAAAGCACTGGAAGATGGATTAGGCAGGGACACTGGATCAGTAAACAATCTGAAGGATTTGGGATGTTAACCTAAGTACAATGTAAAGCTATTAAATGGAACTTTCATGACCAGTTTTTAAAGATTACTTTGGCTCCTCTCTATAAAAAGCACTGGAAGGGTCAAAAGAGGAATAAGGGACTAAGAAAGTAAGAGAGAATGATGATGGCTTGCACTGGGCTCATAGCAATAGAGGTGGAGAGAGAATTATTTTGAGCAATTTCAGAGATAGAACTGATATTCTGATGAATTACATAAAGGAGGGTGAGGGAGAGGTGTGAAAGAGGATTCCCAGGTTTCTGGTTTGAACAGCTGGGCAAAAGAATGCACATTTGCTGAGATGTATGACACTGGAGAAGATACAGGGTTTGTACCTGTGAATCTGAGGTACTTGTGACACTCGAGTGCAGGTGTCAAGTAAGCAGCTGGATACGGGTCTAAGGAAGTCTAGACATACCGATATGGAAGTCAGCAGCATATAGACAGTACTTGAAGCCAAGTGTGAATGAAAGTCTGGAGAAAGCACAGGATAAAAGGGCTGAGGTAGTCCAAGTCTCAATGCTGTTACTGTAAAATGAAAGGATTGGATATGATCAGCGGTTCTCACATTTCAGTGTGCCTCAGAATCATCCAGAGGACGTGTTAAAATATCAATCATTGCACTCACCTCCCAAAGTCTCTGATTTTGTGGTCTGGGGCAGGGCCTGTGAATTTGCATCTCCAACAAGTTTCCCAGGTGACATTAATGCCGGCAGACAGAAGCCAGATTTGAAAACTAGATGATCTAAGATCTCCCTTCCTCCTCTAATATCCTACAGTAACACTGCTGTGCCATCTGCAAAAATTCACAGAAAAACACGTGCAAATGCCAGATAGAGATTTTCAGTATTGCAAAAGGAAAAAAATGTAAAATGAAAAGATAGAGATGTGATCACAGGAATGGTTAAGGGTTGTTTTATGCCTTCACAGTTTGTTTTTTTTTTAAATGTTGGGCAAATTGGGCAGTTGACAAATGTTTGTGGAGCATCTTCTTCATGCAGAACATTGTATGGCAAAATAAACCTGCAATTCTCTCCACGTTAAGTGTATACATTCTCTTGTTGGTGTTGCAGCTGTTTTTGAACAGCCTACTGAAATTTAGAGAATCCAGTTCTTCAAGTATCATTCTTTCAGATGCAAAGAAACCATGAGGTAGGATGATCAGAAATAAGCAACACAGACCACAATACAGGCATTTTGTACCTTGCACACACACACACACACATTTGCATACAGAATCAATTGAGATTGTGAGAATACTTTTTATTTTATTCTTACTACTTCATCTCATTCAGGCTTCACATTAAGAAATAAACAGCTCATCATTTAAAGTAAAGTTTAAAGTTCATCATTATTGTTAGTTACTGGCAACCAAAATTTAAAAAAAAACCAAAAAAAAACACATCCTCCCTTCCTAGACTTCTCAACTGCCACATCATCAAAGAATCTGGATTATACATTTGTCATATAATTGTCAAAACAGGTAAGTTTTTCAACCTCAACCTACCTCTTCTGTGGATGGTTCATGAATAAGTAAAACTGATCCTTCTAAAAGGACACAGTAAACACACTTTCCAAAACCATTTGAGAGAACTCTACCTCCTCTTCCAACTTCTAAAGCTTTATAGTCACATTATTTATGAGGATGCTACCACATACTTCCCCTCCCAAATCCTAATCTTCTAGCAGGCTGTGTTTGTATTCAAGAGTAGTGTTTACAAGGTTGCTGACTGAGCTGAGGGGCTCATTCTCTGAAAAACCCAACAGACCAAGGTGTTCTGGAATCTTACTAAAGTGAAGTGTTTGAGCTAGGCATTTGCTGTAATTTTTTTTAAATGCCACCAAATAGAAGTTTTAAGCTACCCAGGGACAAAGACCAACGGATTTTTTCTTAGTCCTTTGCTCTCTACACAAGACATTCAAATAATATTGTCATTGCTTCCAGCCCTCAATTGAAGACAATGAGCTTTACTTCAAACATCTAGGTCCAAGATCCCTAAGTTGATAAGCTTGTTTGGGCAAAATGGTGCACCCCACAGACAAGCTCCTGTGCATGAAGAGTAGGTGCTTCAAAGAGAAGAGGTCATCTGCCCTCCTTTCTTACCTCCCAGTGACAGGAGTCATGAGCCTTAGGTGATATCCAGCCACAGTCCTCAACTCATATGAGGTGAGTTCAATCTGACATCCAAACACAACTTCTAACCTCATTTAAGACTTTCCAGGGCAGCTCCTCTCTATTCTCTGATAGAAGTATGAAGCTGTAAATAAGCAGAATTTCTGGACAATAGGGGTCTTCTCATGAGAGTTTTGCAAGCATCACATGTCCTATTCTCTTGCTGAATAACAAGACAGGGGGCATAAAATCTTGGTATGATTTAGCATTTCTTAATCCATTTGTTTCCCATAAAAAAGAAAAAAGTATTACTTTTTTATGGGTCTTCAGTCTATTAATTTTAATTATGGATTATTCAGTCCCATAAAGGATAATTTGACTGAAGTCTCATTACATAATTGCTGACAAAGGTATTAAAACATAAATACATAAGTGGCAGAATGTTCTGAATCAAAATAATGGAAATACCTCAATTTAAAAAAAGGAAAAAATAAGGAAACCAAGCTGAAGCACAAGAACCTATTCATATGTAATACGTAAATGGAAGTAAACAATATTTTTTGAAACAACCATTAGGTGGGTGTGCTACTTGAGTCCTCTGAGCAACAGATGTCAAGACAGGATTAGACATTCAAGGGCTTTATGAGGATTATATGAGTTCCTATTTCCTGCCTCTACCTAATCTATCCAGCCCCACTCCTGATTCTTGTCATGTTCTTTCCAGCTACATTTCAGATGAAAAAGAAGAGTATTGATTTAGCTGCATTAGTAATAACACAACTGGTATTCGCTGAGTTCTTATCAAGTTCCTGGCATTACTGTGTTAATGTATTTTACATGCACTGTATCATTTAATTTTCACAACAAACCTACATGGTGTGTGCAGGGGTCTACTTTTACTCTCACTTAACAGATGAGGAAATTTATTTAAGCCATTTACCCAAAGGCACAGCCAGTAAATGACAGGGCTAAGATTTTAGTCTAGATAGTCTGATACTATAGCCCATTCCCTTAAACAGAATTGTATCCCCCAAACAAATGAAAAAAAATCAGTAAATCAGTAAACGTGCATTTATTGGACATCTACTGTGTTTGGGGAGCTTTGGAGGATTCTAAAGAATAGGAACCCCTGGCGTTTATGGCCTTACAGTGTAAAGATGCAGCCAGGAAGACAAATCTTTTATAGATAAATGATATGAGACTATATGTAATTAAGTACTAAATTATATGGCTCATTCCGGAAGTGCTGTGGGAGTTTAGAGGAATTATTAATTATGAAATAAGTGTGTAAGTGAGGCAGAGCAGAATTTCTAAGAAGATGGGATTGGAATTACTCCTTGGATCACACATAAGAGTTTAAATAGACAGAGAGTAAAAGGGAAGGACTTACAGCCCAAGAGAATAATGGAGACAAAACCTTAGGAGCAGAAATGAGTGACATAGTCCCAGGATCGTGAGGTATTGAAGCCACAAGACAGGTAACATACCTATCCAATTACAGTGGAGGTTTTGTTTGAGAAAGTTAGGTACTCCATAAAAGTTCAGAGTCAGTGAATCAGTGAATAAGTGGATAAGTAAATGATGATCACATTTCCAAAATTAAAAAGACAAAAGTAAATTATCTCCTTAAAATCAATTTCCTATCTCTTTTTCTGTGCCATTAAGTTTAAGGATAAAATTTGGTGAAAAGGTTAAAACAGAAAACTAAATCTCTGGAGTACACTTTTTATTTTGACTGGATTCACTTCAGAAATACCCCTAAAAATCAGACACCTAGGATCCTAATAGAAAATGCTACTTTAGTTATCTATTTCTATAAAATTTCTCTGATTTCAGCCACACTGTGATTTTAACTCTAAAAAACTCATTAATAGTATCCCTTATGGAAGCTGAATCTTAAAAAGGAAAATTCTCACAAGAGATTAGACAACATCAGAATAGTATGGAAAGCTAAGTAACAAAATGAATTATATGTTTTGAATGGAAAAAAGAAAATATGAACACCTAAGTATTTTAAACGTCTTGTAAAATATGTTGAGAAACATTTCCCTTATGTATGTGGGAAGTTAATGGTAACTTGATAAGTCAATTCAAAATTTCTAATGTGAGGCATTCCAGGCTTGAAGGAACTGGGGTCAGAGAAGAGACTCTTTCTTTATCAAGCCATAGATCACGCAGTGACAGCCCGTGTGAACACACAGCCCATCTTCAGAATCTCAAGGCTGCAGGAAGGTCAGCATGTGGCACTGTGTTCTTCGTTTCCTATCTCCAGTCAAGCTTAGAATGTTTTGTGTGTAACAACGTGAGGGGAAAAAACCCAAACCTTTTAAACGACCTCTGGCCTGAGGGGAAAATTCCCTTGGTTTTGTTGAAATAATTACCATTCAATTTATATTAATCATTTGGCCAATTCTCTGCCCCCATACATGAAACAGCCAGAAAAAAAAAAAATTGATACAGGTAAAAAGAAAACACAGACCTCACCCTTCCTTACCATATGAATTCAGTAACTTCATTCACATGGGAATGCAACTAGTAAACTAGCAGCTTGTGTCAAAGGAACTCCATCACCAGCAGAGCTCAGTATTTCCAGGGCTGGGACAACAGCTGCGGCTCCGCAGCCCTGCTTTGTCAACAAGGATTCCCATGACAACATAAGACAGTACCTCCCAGTTAAAACATTAAAAAAAAAAAAAAAAAATTAAAGCAATTCAAGGGCTACACAAGTTATGTTTTCTTAACCAGAGAAGCTCCAGTGACTCTTTAGATTGATGCAAAGCCGTATTTAGGGTGATACCTCCCAAAGTGTGTTAAATGAAACATCAGTTTCATGGGATGTTCACAGCTGTGACAGGAAGAAACAGCCTTGTGATTAAAGGCTGAATGAAACAAATGTCTTCACTACTGGGATTCTCTGATTTTTTCATATGATGATGTGCATCATTAATATCAGTGGGGAATAGTATGTGGCATTTTCCCAATTTGATTGACTATAGAACTCGTTTTTAATGGTGCATAGGGTAAATTTCCAGGAAGTCAATTTAAGCATTTTTTAAAGTAGGGGAAGAAAAACATGAAACCACTAAAGATGAGGCAACTCATTTTGAACCTGCTCAAATAATGTGGGTTGTTTTATATACATACATACATACATATATATACACACATATATATGTTTATATGTTTAAACTGAAACTGCAAAATTCTTCAATGCTAAAGTACATTTGAGTTTGGCAAAAAATACGATTTTTTCTAAAGTACTATATGTTGTTTCGGCTTCCTTTTCAATTACATTAAGCATTTTGCAAGTAGAAAAATATTTTTCTAAATGTAGAATTTTATGTGGAAGTTAAAATATTAGAGAATTGAAATGACACATTTTTAAATTAAATTCTTCAGAAGAAAAATGTATAAATGGAAAAAATATACCATAAAACATGAAAAAATTAGAACTTGAAAAAATTAGACATTTTGCCACCCTTACACTTCCACTAGCATCCCTAATAAAAGCAATCATTTAAAATATATTAAATTTTTTTGTAATTATTTCCATCAATTTCTAAGGAACAGAAATTAAAACTATGCTTAACTACAACCTGGCCAAAAATATTTACTATTCTTTGAAAATGTTAATTTCAAAATTTAGAGCATCTTATATTTTCTATAAAATGAGATGAAACTAAATCTATGGATACAAACTATTTAAGAACTAATATGCATAGTTTATAATATATTAAAATTTTTAATTATATCAGAAAATTTTCATGAAAATGTATCCTTTGTAATAACACTTTGAATATTTTACAATTATATTCAAGCATAGAGAATGGACCGCAATTTAAGAAATGATAATTTCCAAAATGACTTCAAAGATGAAATGGGGAGCTGACCTACCTGCAAATAGCTGAGAGAAGAAGGATGTTACAGGAAAGTGAATGGAAGAGTAAAAGAGGAAGGTGCTATATGAACAGAGCAAGAGACTCAGCTAAGCGAGACATGTGTGAGTCAGGAAAGAGAGTAACTCAGTTAAATGTTCTGAGGCTTAAGCAGTGGGATGAAACATAAAGGTAGTCTCTGGTTTAGGACAAGAAGTTAGACAATGCGTTCCTTCTGTCAACTTCAATCAAATTCAGCAAACACTGTATCCCTGATGTCTTTTTCCAGATCTTCATGAGTATTCAAGGGATAAGTATTTATTTTGCAAAGCACAGTTATTTAAAAAAAAAAAAAAGCATGAAGAATGCTATAGAAACAAAACATTTCTTATTTTTCTTGCATAAATAGCCAAGGGAAAAAAAAAGAACTCAACAAATGTCCAAATGTTTGGACCTTAAAGTCTTTCACAACAGTTGATTTGATTTCAGGATGGGTTGATTCAGCAGTTTGGAGGATGGTTCTTTCCTCTTCTCAGTTCAGCCACCCACAACTATCCAACAGGATAGCTGGCTCTGTCCTTAGATAGAGCAGCATGGCAACCACAGAGCAGTTTCAGGGAAATATCCAGACATGACAATGTTCAGAGATAGTTTTTCTTCTGTGGAATTTCTTAGAGATGAGGAAAATTCTTTCCAGATCCTCCGAGAAGAACCGTCCCCACACTTCACTGGCCAAAGTCGGTTCATGAACCCATTCCTCAAAGAGTCACTAGGACTATCCTTAATCCAATGACTTCACTACCAAAGCTGGAATGGCGATCAGCTTTTCCAGAGGTACATGGCTGTTTGAGGAAGAGGTAAACATCTAGAAATGATTTTTTTAAGAATTCACTTAGAAAGAAGAAAGAATGAAACTAGGTAGAAACCAACAGTATCCTTCACACATGTACATGTTGTCTATACTTTTAAAGACAAAAGATACATAATATTTAGCTTACATAGTAACACTAAAGAAAGCTTAACTTAAAACAAATACCTAATAAACAGCCCATATTAGCGTAATTTTCCTCTTCTGAGAAAGTCAGTGAACTCCTAAGAGCTCAGTTTCTGGAAACCTCATTTTTTAAACATTTACTCTGGTATCTTGGTTCTTTCCTGCAAACAGCCTACTGCATAGATCTGTACAATAACTCACTTAAGAATAATGACAATGCTCTCAGGCAGTTAATCTCATCTGCTTCCAGGGAAAGACAAATTGTGACATAGTGATGTTAGAGGCTCCCAGGGGTCTGCCACAGCCCTCCTCTCCCTGCATGCTCATGAGAACCCCTGCAAGTATTGATCTATTCAGTGCCCCATTCTTGGCCTGACAAGTGGTTGTTTACTGTTATTAACAAATCCCTGTTAAGTGGTCATAGGTAATGAACGTGTTGGTGGGTAAATTTAGTGCTAGGAGTGCGGTTTAAAAAATAACTGCCTCTATGAGAGGCATGTTTAAAAAGACAGATGAAATTATCTTTCATTTCCGCACAGCATGAAACTAGAGTGGTCATTAAGATTTGATGGGATCAGAAGTGACACCAAGGCAATGACAAACTACTATGAGGACATGAAGAAAATCTCAGTCAATCTGCCAAAGAGAAGGAGACGGTTTTCACAGGTATCTGCCTGCTTCAGCCTTTTGTCCCACCCTAGTCTCCCCCCTGGTGGGGAGGGGTCTTTAAACTCAATAATTCATAGAAATTTTTCTATGAGAGTTGATGGATATTAATTAGCGAGATGATGTGTTTCTTTGTCTATGTTGTCCATTTTGAGAAATACGAGGATCAAGGTGAAACAGAGCTTGACAGATGGAGCACGGGGCATTGCACCTGGATTAAGTAGAAAAAGAGGACAGAAATAAAAACGAGAGGGGATTTCCAGTACCTGTGAGAAGTTTGTGCAAACAAGAAATATTTGTTTCTCAATAAAGAATAAAAAATGCTTTGCACCCTGCTTTGGATCCTAGTCAATCATAAAGAACATTGGGTTCTTTCTGATGATGGATGAAGTCTGTGAGCCTCTTCAGGGCGTAACAGCAGGAGCACACCTATCCTAGGGAGACTTCACTCAAGGTTCAGATTCCAGCTGCTTTCAAAGTTCAGTCCTGGCTCCAGGACTGGGAGTAGCATGGGCAGCTGTCTTCCCCTTCACTCTTAGGAAGACATTTGGCCTTTTGCAACTTCCTTGGTCTAACTAGAGAATAATGTTCCTTCCAACAGCTAAGAGGCAATGAAGCAAACTGCAACTAGGTATCCCCACAGGCAACCCTACAGCTCACCTCAGTTCCAGAACATCGGCCATGTAACAGCTTTAGTGCTAAGCAAACCACAGCTCTATCCTCTCCATCTTTTTTATGGATCAGGAAAGCAGAAGCTTCCAAAGACTCTCTGTTAATAATAACTGATAGGAGGTACTTGAAAGTCCAGCTATAGTGTCATGTTATAGGGGAAGATAGAGATCTAACTGCAACAGATCACTCCAATTAAAATAATATTTAACTTCAAATTTGTACTCAATCAGAGGTAAACTCTGTTACCTAAGAAACATTGCCTGGCATGCCTTTTGTTCATTCAATAATTAGCAAATATATATTAGACACATATTACTATGGCCCAGTAATTGTTACAGGTGTTGGAGATACATTGTTAAACGTAACTGACCTTCTCTGCAGCTAAAAGTAGCCAAACAAAATCACAGTATTTTTGGAGTTTACATAGAAACACTAAGGAAAGCTATATGTCCACATGGGAATAATTTTACATCCAAGTAAGTTTCTATCTGAATCATTACAAACATGTTTTAGC
Source organism: Camelus dromedarius (assembly GCF_036321535.1). NCBI lineage: Eukaryota > Metazoa > Chordata > Mammalia > Artiodactyla > Camelidae > Camelus > Camelus dromedarius. The sequence goes on along the minus strand of NC_087437.1, from coordinate 73,638,443 downwards.
AAGGAAATCACGTTCAGTGCTTAACAAACTACACAGTGTAAATATAACCAAATAGTCCAGATGACAATACAGGTATTAGGCAGCCTCGGGAGCGTATAAACAAAACTTGCTGTTAAAGGCCAGTGGGTGACCCATGACTCCCACCATAGCCAGACTCAGGCACTCCCATTTTACAGACAAGGAAGCAGAGGGGATATACTTGTACAAGACTGTTCAGTGACCACACGTTGAGCCAGATTTTTTTCCAAGTAAGATATGGCCCCTGGAACCCTTTACTCCTTTCGTCTGATCATCCCCCAATTTCTTCACTTTTGTCCATAATTGTTCTGAGCAAGTATTAGTGTATTTACACAAATCTACATTAATTGTAGACACCAATCTACATGTAAAATAAAAGTTGTTAGGATTTTTGAAGTTATTTGCAGCTAAACATTATTTGAAGTAAGTTCAGTTCCCCAGATTAAAATAATGCAAAGTAACCCATGCTAAAGAAGACCCTTCCGGACATCTCACGAGCAATCCAGGCAGCTGCTCCTCAGAGATCTAAGTGTTTGTCATTTGTTCCCAGGGCCACTGCCTAAACCGAGACCCCGGCCTTTTTTTTTTTTTTAAAGACCAAGGACAGTTATTCCTCCCTGTTTCCTTTAACCCCCAATCTCCCCATCCCAGACAGCTATTATCTACCATCAACAAGTCTACCCCCTATGACTTGATTGCAGCTTCTTTTAAATTTGAGGATGTTTTCTGCCAAGACGCCTCATTCTTGTTTTTACCTTATAGGTCAGTGGTTCTCATACACTAGCGTGCCTCAGAATCACCCATGAGGACTTGTTAAAATAGACCTCCAGACCCCCACCCCCAGAGTTTCCGATTCTGTAGGTCTCGGGTGGGGCTTGGGAATCTGCATTTCTAACAAGCTCCCAGGTGACGCTGGTGCTGTAGGACCAGAGACCAGTCTTTGAGAACCACTGCTCTAGTTCAGTGATGCTCAATACCAGCCACATATTAGAGCCCTCTGAAGAGAATTTTTAAATGGAGATACCCAATTTCTCCAGATGTTCTGATTCAAATGTCGGACTAGGGTAGGGCCCAAGCATCTATTTTGTTAAAAAAAACTTTCCACATCTATGAAAATAGCTAAAATTTTTAAACTGTGACAGTAAAAAATGCTGACCAGGATACAGAGAAACTGGATCTCTCATACTTTGCTAATGGGGTTGTAACTGATAACGGCCATGATGGAAAATGCTTTGATAGTTTCTTTAAAAACTAAACCTGCAGTTACCATACTATATAGTCAGTGCACTCTCAGGCATTTGTCCCAGAGAAATGAACACATGTTCACACAAAAACCTCTCCATGATAGTTCGTGGCAGTTTTATTTGTAATAGCCAAAAAAATGGAAACAACCAAAGTGTCCTTCCAAAAGTGAATGGTTAAACAAACAGTGGTATATCTACACCCAGGAATACTACTCAGCAATGGAAAGGAATGAACAATTGACTCAGGCAACAACTTGGATAGATCTCAAGGGCATTATGACAAGTTTAAAAAAAAAAATCTCAAAAAGTTACATACTGTATGATTCCATTTATAGAGCACTTTTGAGATTAAATTACAGAGAAGTGAAACACATTCGTGCTGTCGGGGGTTAGGAGTGGTTGGGGGTGAGAGTGACTTTAAAGGGGCAGCACAATGGAAGCCTCTGTGGTGATGGGGTAGTTCTCTCCCTTGACGGTGGTGGTGGTTATGGAGTCAACACGTGGTAAATGACATAGAACTACACACACATATTACATGGATGTCCGATTCTGGGCTTAGGTATTGTACTGTGACTATGTAGAAGTCACCACTGAGGGGAAACGGTGAAGCATACACTGCTCTTCCCTATACTCCTTTGCAACTTCCTGTGAATCTATAATTATTTCAAAATAAAAAGTTAAAAAAAAAAAAAAAAAAGAAAAACCTTTCCCTGAGCTTCCAAGATTTGGAAACGCAAACACAGCTAAGCACAATCCTGATGCCCACCCCTGTGCTGCTGTTTCCAGCCTCCATCTTTCTTGAAGTGTCTGTACCACTCTGCCCACACCTGGCTCAATTTTGTGTAGATTACTTCTTTTTTACAATTACCTAAGTTGGCTGACTTTTCACATGCTGCTGTAGGAATTAATTGATATTACCTGTCAGGAGAGGCAGCTGGGCAACACCTACCAAGACCCTCAAAAATATTTACATCCTTTCACCCAGTATTTCCAGTCCTAGCAAAGTATCCTAAGGAAACCACCAGAGATGCAGTCAAAAGACTTACTGCAGTTCTATTCACAAGAGCAAAAAACTGAATGCAAACTAAGTAGCTAAATAAATGTAGATACATCCACATGGTAAAATGAAGCATGCTTTTAAAGTAAAACTATTGATAAATATTTGCTAAATCTCATAAAGAATGATACCAGAAACTCTACATAGATTTTGTTCTCAGTCACATTAAGTTGTATTTGCAAAGAAAACATGCTAAAATGTAAATGGAGATAATTTTTGAGTGATTGGATTATAAGTGATTTTGGATTTTCTTTAAGTTTTTCCAAATTTTCTAATTTCATATGGTGAGCATGAACTTTTATAATTAAAATAATGTTTTCCAAGGCAGCTATTGCTAACATTCACATCTACAGGCTTTCAGGATGCTTACAAAAGAAAATCTTGCCCCTAAACATATACAGAAATGCAGTCTACTTCTGTTCACATTTTATCTCAGCCTCTCTTGCAGACCTCTGGATTCTCCCAGCTAAAACAAGGTCAGACTGTCTTTCCAAATACATGATGATGGTCCTTCATTCTAGCTCCCACCACTTAACTCACCCAACCCCTAGCCTATGCCCCTACTATTCTGCCGTCTGATATCATGATGACAGTATTGCCTCCTTCCATCCACTCAGATGTGCAAGTATTAGAGCTATTTAAAGCAAAGGGAAGAGTAATTTCTGTTTACATCTAATTAAAAATCTTCCAGAAACACTGAGAAAAAGTCCTATAGCTCTTGCTGCCAATAAAAATTCCTTTCAATGAATATTTTCAATGTTTATGATTTAGAAATACATTTTTAAGGGCCATGGCATTTTGCTATCAGTTTCTTTTTCTGTAATTAAGTTTCTCTTTGGCAGTTTGAACTATTCTAATGAAATACTTTAGTAACAAAAAGTGTTTGTGTTTTACTTTTCCTGGATTCAATTTTTATTTTTAAAAAGAGCACAAAATGAAGTATCTTTATCTCCTTAATTTGATTATATTCTACCCATCAAAATATTTATATAACTCTCACTAAAATATGAATAAGTATTTTTATGGTGCTTGATTTTACAGAACTCCCTGCAATTCTTTTGAATGTCTTTCCCTATTTTGTAGATTGTAAGTCACCACAGTGCTGTCCATTACATTGCCTCAGTCATCGTAATAATCTAAAGGTCTTCCAGTAACTGCATTTCAGAGATATGCTTTCTGTTTGAGTTTCCAGCATCCCAAGCCTGAATCTCTTATTTTAACCCTGTGAAAAATAGATACACCCTAAAAGTGTAACAGAGTAACAAATACCACTGGAGTCCCAAATTAGAGTTCAACTCTCACATTCACTGGGTTGACTTGGCAGATCAGTAACCTCAGTATTCTCGTGTGCAAATGGAAAACACTGGACCAGATGATTTCTAAAGGCTCTCTGATGGATTCCATCATGTTTTCTGAATTTGTATAGATACAAGACAACTGGACTGCTCCCACTGTTGCAATCCATTTCCTAGCAGCATGGATATTGAACAGGATTTTTTAGGAAGTGAGATCAAGTAAGGGACACGGGCTTCAGCCACAAGACTGATTCCTAACCAGCTACTCTAAAACACAAGAAAATGTTGATTTTAAAATATTATAATTTAAATTCAAATTTCCTCAAATCAGGTGCATAGTTTTGGGATAGATTAATACTAGTGTAAGGAGTCAGAGGGCCAATCTTGAGTTAGTTTTGGGTTGACAGTCATTTGACAAGACTCCAGTTAGACTTCAGAGAATGTCGCAAACACTCCAGGTAAGTAAACTTACAGTGCACTTCCATCACAAAGGGCCACAGTGACTGGTTAAAGACTTTGCTTTGTTCTTTTACTTGTTGATGATGGAAAACTAACCATGAGAAATCTAAGGAGGGCCTGCCAAGAGCCTGCACCTGACAGACTGGTTGATTTAGATTGCAATCCAGAGCATACATTTTATTTATAGTGAGTTAAAACTTTGTTTGAAAGATTTTAGCATGAAGAAAAGCAAAGCAGAATATAATTACGGGGGTTATGACTTATACAGAGCTTCACTCTAAGTTCATTTTTCCCATTATTAACATAATGAATTATTAATGATTAATTAATAATCAGCAGCAAGCATTTATTATCTGCATTGTATATTGCTTTGTGTTAGAGCATATGTCATGGAGAAGACATTAGATATTCACTCAGTAACTCACTCTTTCTACAAATATTTATTAAATGTGTAAAATACTAAAAACTGTGCTAAATAAAACATGAATATTAAGTAAATAGCAATAATAATAACTAATTGCTAGCAGTTATGGAGTGTTATAGCACTTATTGCACTATCATAAACATATACATATATATATAAGCTTGTTAATTTTTCTAGCAACCCCATGAGGTTGGTAATATTATCATTCCATTTTACACATAAGAAAACAGAGACAAGAAGTTGCCTTGCCCAGGATCTGGGTCCTAGATCTACTATTTAGCACAGAATCTAAGTTCAGAGTCTCAGGATCTTAACTACCATAATGCAAGTATTAGGGTGAAGCACGAAATTGCAGTTTTTGTTGGTCAAAAGTGGTTTAATATTATCAATTTCATATGAGTCAAGCATATAGGTTTGCATGCATAAAATAAAAAAATCAGGTATCCTAACAATAAGGCTGTAGGAATTTAGAGGTGATAGAAATAACCAAAGGGCTGGTGTTCTCAAAGAAGCCTTCATGAAGAAGGTGGAAATTGATCTCAGTTTTAAAGGACAGGACTTGGATAAAGGAGAAAACAGGAAGTGTTTTCTAGGTGAGAAGGCAGGGAGGTAAGAATGTACGCATGTCTTCTGTAAGCATAGACCTTTATTAGGTTCCTGCTATAGGGTCTTATACATATCTCCTGCCTAATTTTGGGATTCCAGTGACTTCTTGTACCACTACTAACTGATTTTCCCTGAACAGGAGTGTTATGTATTGAACTGTCTTCCTAACTCCAAATCCACATATTGAAGTCCTAACCCTCAGCACCTCAGAATGTGACCTTATTTGGAAATAGGGTCACTGCAGATATAATTAGTTCAGATGAGATCATTAAGGTGGGTCTTAATCCTATATAACTCGGTTCCTTATGAAAAGGGGAAATTTGCCATAGGGATGTGCACACAGAGAGAACACATGTGAAGGTGAAGGCAGAGATTGAAGATGAGGCACAGAAATGCTTGCACAAACCAAGAAGCACCAAAAGTTGCCAACAAACAACCAGTAGCTAAGCAGGAAACATGGAACAGGTTCTCTTTCACAACCATAAGAAGTCACCAATCCTCCTGACATCCAGACATTGGGACTTCTAGCCTCTAGAACGATGAAACCATACATTCCCGTTAAGTCATCTGGTTTGTGGTACTTTGTTGTGGATCCCTAGCAAATTATGTGAGGGGAAACACAGCGAGCCCCACATCTTCCACTCACCACATGAGTGTCCTTGCCTTTCCCCCACTTCCCCAACATCCACCCTGGGAAGAGAGTCATAGGACTTCCAAATTCTGAGCCTTGATCAGTACATCAGTCCTTCTCTTTCAATATTTTATTTAAAAACTTGGCCATTAACTGAAATCCTTTTTAAACACTCTGACTTTTGCATCTTCCAGGTTATGTATTTTTGTGGTATAAAACTCTACTAAGATCAATTATCCCCTTAGACCTGTGTTCTTAGTATCAGCATTTTAATCTCCCAATTTAAGAATTTTTATAAGCCATAACAAAAATTTAAGACATTATTTTATAGTAACATGTCTATCTAGAAATATCCATATACACTTCTAAAGATAAACATCCAGATATTTAAAAAGAATGTACCATGATTTCCTGAGGCAGTTCCAAAAGAAGAAAATAAAAATTCAGTGGACATTATTTAATACTTATAACAAGTACTTCTTAAGGCAGATTTACACGTATTACTTCATTTAATCCTCACAGCAAACTATAAAGTGGTTTCCATCATTATCCTGAAGAAAGTGAGGCACAGATATCAAGGAATTTACTCATGGTTATTATGCTAGTTAGTGTTATAGTCAGGATGAAAAGAAAGAAATATTTACTGAGTACCTACTGCATACATACATAACACTGTGTCATCTGGTTGTCTCCTTTAATTTTTCTTAATTTTTGTAACTTTGACTAAAACTGTGTGTGTAAAGCATTATTATATCTTTTTTCTACATCATACAAGTAAGGCTTGGAGAGTTTATCCAATATATTTTGTTCACATTGCCAGTAATTTGGGGGACAATATTTGAACCAATTGGCAATGTCTTTTGGGTAAGTGTTTCCCCCCTGCCCAACTTAATTATATTGATCAGTCTCATTACATCTTCATATATCTTTCATTTTTCTTAATCTACCCACTGGTGTTACTTACCTACTCCTGTAAGCATAGTCCTATCTAGTACTTTAGAAAAATGTGATCTCCACAAAGGTCTAATACAAAACTAGGTTCAACCATGGTCAAATAGCTCCTCTTCAAAGCTGACTCACTGCTTTTCTTCTCTGGGCTTTTATCCTGGTTCTAGGCACCAAGATAATTTTTTAATTATTTCTTATAACTAAATCCCTATTTGAATCAGGTATTGACTAATTAGGCCCTTGACTTGATTTCTTCACTCTAGTGTGTTCCTTACTGGCATGAAATTTCTTGTAAATATCAGTATTTAATATAAGTTTTTGTTGGTGATGGTGAACTTTCAATCATTAGGGGCACAAACAAAGGTTTCTGAAATTCCTTGGGAGTCTTCTGTTAATTGCACTATGAAGGAGATACAGTGCACATTCTGTCTGTCCTCTTCTGCATGGATGGAATGACAAAAATCCCTACCATTGAAGAAACCTGGTCCCAGAAAGAAGCATCATAATAGACTCAGACACCAGAGTAAGAAGAAGGGGCCAAGGGCCTAATTACTCTCTATAGGACACAAAGTGGGGACTAGAAGCACCATACCAGTTCTTTACATTGCCAACAGTTTTAAAATATAGGGTAGTGATAGAAAACTTTAGTTATAGCAAGGCCAGCAGATCAGGAAGTGATTACCATTGAAAAGATAGTTTACTGCTCACAATTCCCAAGAGGAAGGGGTGCACAATACCATTCAGGGCCACATGGGGAAGCACCAGGGCTGGTCAGGAGGCAGAGGGAGAGAGAGAGAACCACGGGCAAGAGCCTTTACTGTGGATCATAACCACACTGCAGTTTCAATGGGAAAAAAATGGTAACACAGAGTAACCAGGCTTAGGATTGGGCAATTTGAATAATTTCAGTGGGTTCTGAAGCATAGAGGCTGCCCCAAGCTATCTGGTACCTGGGAGATTAAGGCAGATGGATAGTGACCCAGGGTGTGAAAATTCAATAAAGGAGGTGGTAGGGGTGTGGACTCTGGATTGGTTAGCTTTTATTTGAAAAGTACACTCATGGGTGAATTGTTTACTATTTTTAGCTATTGGCTAACCCTGGGAAGAGGTGTTCCTCCCAGGACCCAGATATCAGAGCATCAGGATAAAGAAAATAAAAGATATGATTAATACACCAACTAGACAACCACTGAGCTGTTGAATGGTGGGCTTTTTAATTTTTTTTAACTTTTTAAAATTAATTTTTATTCAAATTTTTGATCTTTATTAATTATAATTTTTACATGTGTTTTTATTTTGCTATTTTCTAATATTTTTTAAGAAAAAATGACTTTTTATGAACAAAGAAGCTTTTAGGAATTACTAGGTAGACATATATATTACTTTAAGAAACACTGAAAATGATGCATAATTATTTATTTAAAATTTTATCATATACAGCATCATTGCAATGTTTGAACATGATAGGCAAATATGCAAATTGTGTGGTCGATTTTTTAGGATATATGAAATTCTTGGTTACTATGTTGTGTAATAATTGCCTTGAAGAGGAAGCATTTGGTGAAAATGCTTGAGGGTTGAATTGCATTAACTGAGACTTTCTGAGATCAGTTTGTGGGCAATGGAAAGAAGAATGGTCATGATCCTGGCTAGTGGGCTAGTGTGCAGAATCTGGCCCCACCCTAGCCCACTCCAGCCCCTAACCCCAGCTCTCTTCCCTGCTGTCAGGGAAGTCCTCCTGACAACTCTGCTGTCCCCATGGGTGCTCTCAGAGGGAGCCAGGATGTGCAAATGCAAAGGGAGGTTAAAGCTCCACATGTCTGAGGAAGAAGAGGTCCTGTTCTGTGGTCCGTGTGGGCACTGTAGTTTGATTAAGTACACCTCTTCAGGCCCCACAAGCCCCCACATTACTGCGTACAATTTTCTATTTTAGGAACCCAGAGCAGACTCACCAAGGAACCAAATGGCAGAAGCTAGCTGCCAGTCAGTGCTCCCTAACATGCTCCTTTCTTATGTCCTGTAAGAGGGTTTACGTCCATTGCCTTCAGCTGTACTTCTCGGTCCTCTGTCTTTCCCTGACTGGAGCTAATCCAAATCTCCCCTAAATCTAACATTGTGCTCACCTAGAGTAAAATTTTAGGGATATTTATGAAAATTAAAAAAAAAAACCATAACCAGTCTCAAGTTTCCAGAAGGGGCTACACTTCTCACATTCTCCCGAAGCCTGGAGAATATTATGTACTATTCAGAACCACAGATTACACTTCAAAGGAATAGATTCCAAATTACAGAAAACAGCAAATATACATAAATATCAATGAGTTTCATACTTAGGAGTCAGATACTTGGGTTCAAGTTCTAATATACAAGAGATTAGTGGACAAATCAATTACTTATTCTTGCTCTCTCTTCCTCTTCTGTAAAGTGGGGGGAAATAATCACCTCCCTATTGTGATAACCAAATAAGATAAAGTGTAGTTAATTACTGCCTATACTGTAAAGAGCTGGAGAGAAGATGCCCCCACGGCAACCACTCCAAGGTTCTGCTTTGCCCAAAGTTATTCTGTGGCCAAAATCTTAAAGAGGAAAAGATCTGGATGTTTGTTTTCAATAGAACTGAACAAGTTAGGGTACAAGGCCAACATTCACAAGCAATCTTGGGTAGAGACAACCCTGAAGAAACTGATTGCGCAGTGGGAGTTTTAATAAGAACGGGGAAGGAAGTTGTATCTCTAAGGCAGCTGGGAAACAAGGGAGAAGGACAGAGAACTGGTCTAGGTTGTAAAGACACGATCAAGAGCTGGGCCCTGTATTTCCCTAGCAATGCCACACAGGTAAGGTGCAGTGTTTATATTAAAATGCTTGCAACGAGGAGTTGCATTGACACTAAAGATTTTGCTTTTTGTTCACCTCATCTGCCCAGAAAATCTTTCAGAGTGCTATGCTAAGCGTTGTTTTTCCTTATGAGTTAAAATAAGTAATTCTCTTATAAATATTTAAAAGAAATCAGCATTGTATGCCTTAATATAGCAGTACACATATAAAAGGAAGTTTCTACAATCACAAATATAGAAAAATACGTTTAAATGTGCTCCAAGTCCTCCGGAACTACCTAAATTCTATGATAGCTTTAAATACATTCTATCAATTTCTGGGACAAGAATCTCATTACAGAAATGCAAACTGTGTTCTTTAAAATGAGACATCACTCAACCAAAGAAATGAGTTACTACTTCAAAAAAGCAGATCACTGAAATGAAAAGCTAATACACACACACACACACACACACAAAAATCTGCATACACTTGTTATTAATTATATGTCCATATAAACACACATAGATATGGATTAGATATAGATATTACATAAATATCTAAAAACTAAAGTACAGTTGACCCTTCATCAAATAGGTTTGAACTGCAGGGGTCTACTTATACAAGGATCCTTTTCAATAGTAAATACTACAGGACTACACTGATGAACCCATGGGTACAGAGGGCCAAATATAAATTATATATGGATTAACCCCACTGTTGTTCAATAGTCAATTCTATGCACATTTCTTTTTTTTAAATTCCATATTACTTTAATGCAATTTTAAGAAAAAATGTTCCCTTTAAAGAAGCACTGGGAGAGGTATTAGAACAATCTGCCTGAGAAAAAGCTGCAGTAACTATTCTTAAGACAATTTACAGCCCATATTTTTTGATTCACTGAACATACAGTCTTGTTAATATGGTGAGAAATTAGACAAATCTATGTTCCCTTAAAGCAGATGATTGTCTGAAACTAATTACTAAGTCAAGTGTTTATGTAATTGTTGTAAACATTTCTTATAAGTTAGTCATTTTTCCACACTATAAAACCATTTGGGACTTAAAGTTTCAGGTTTCTATCCTCTGATTGGCAAGTTATTTACCAAAATAAAACCTCCAAATCACTATACACTATAATTAAATGCCTGCATATGCTCTGAAGATAAAGCAATGATTACAAATTATTCAAAAGCATTGTTTCAGGAATAAGTCCGACAAATAGACTGAGTTGGACGCACAGGTGTTTCAGGTAGAACTATGCCTCTCTTCCTACCCTATAATAACAGCTGTAATGAGTGCAGCTAGTGTTAAACACTTTCTGTTCTGGAAAAGGCCAACAGTAAGAGCTGATAGCTCCTAGAAATGTAAAAATTTTCAGGAATTTTGCTGTTCTATTATTACCTATAATTGTCTTGTCTTCTCTTCTCTTCCTCTTTATCTTCATCAGAACAAGAGATCAAACAGGTTGCAGTGACTAGAAAATATAGGCACCTGCCAACCAGGAATTCTTGAAGCTGGTGAGTAAATACTTAGTATTAACGTCATTAAAGCTTTCATTCACTTATTCATCCATCTATGCATTCAGTCACCAAATATTTATTGAATAACTATTATAAGTGCAAAATTATTGAGCCCAAGAAAGATGTCCAGTTTTTCACGTCCATCAAATTACACTCTAATAAGCACATAAATGAGAAATACTACCCAATCACTGAAGAATTAAATTGATATTTAATTTTTTAAGAATTAAATATTTTAGTGTTTTCCATAAGATTTACTAGTACAGGAAAAATGATACCAAAAGCTTAAACTACTACTTTAATACTTTTTAAAAATTTTTTTAAAATTTTGCTTTGGGTGGGAGGCAATTAGGTTTATTTTTGTTTGTTTATTTATTTAACAGAGGTACTGGGGATCAAATGAACCCAGGACCTTGTGCATGCTAAGCACACACTCTACCACTGAACTATACCTTCCCTCTACTTTAATAGTTAATTATTCTTCTTGCTGTACAATTGTATGACTTGTGGGTGTAGAAAATGAAGCACTTAGGTAGGTGACAGTAATGATGTGGGTCAGGATAAATAATGAGTCTACTTTGCCCGACGGAAGTTAAATGAGCAATCGTTGTTAGGCCAGCTCTGCCTTCCACGCCATCCCCATCCCTCAAATGGCTAATATGAAAGATATTTTTATATTAAGTAGAAAGGGCACCCTCTGTCCCTCTTCTGGTAACCTGGTTTTCTATCTTTAGAGAATATATTTCAAAAGTAAAATTTACACCTTTCAATATAAGTAAAAAAAAAAAAACTATTTACCAAAGCAATCATTCTAGAAATTTGAAGTCATCCTGGAAGGGATTTTGTGTATCAATTTTTCATTATCCAATAGGGAAAAAGAGCTAAAGAAAGTGTGAACAATTTATAAGTCTATCTCTGAATTATTGAGTATGTATTTTAACTGCCAGATTTTAAAATCAGTGCTAAGTCAACTTAACACATATAATATTATATAACTTCTTTGATAAAAATTTAAAATTCTGAGCCAAAATTTTCTCTTTAGTTTGCTGATGTGGTGTACCTTAATACAGACTTGATCTCCTACTCCTGAAAATGCTTTTAGAAAGATGAAAGAGATTGGTTTCTATAAATTGGGCTCTGTATTCATAAAAGTAATATTCCCTACCTTTCTTATTCAGATGCTATATAAATATTGAAAGATAAAAGAATCAGAGGTGGAGTAGGGAATATTGAGTTGGGAATATATAAAGAACAATGATTATTTGGGGCACGACAGGATGGGAGGATGCAGGGAGAGGAGAAAGTACATTAGCCTGCAAATTTAATTTCCATTTGCAAGAAGGAGAAAAACAGATCACTATGGAGTTTCCATCATATGTCAGGCCCTACAGTAATCTTATTTAATGTTCACTGTAACTGTACGAGAGAGAGTATTTTTTTACCCTTTTTACAAATGAGAGAACTAAGCTTAAATAAAATATCCAAGATCCCATAGTGATCAACCTGGAAATGGAATCCACATCTGTGATTCCAGACTCTGCTTCCATTCCCTTCTGCATAGGAGAAGAGGGATCTGATAAGAACAGATTATTGCAGAAAACAGGAGCTATGTATGCTAGGACCAGGAGATCCCAAACAAACTACAAAAATATAATTTATTCTCCAATGACTTGCTGATGCTTTAGTCAAAATACTGGATTATTCTATTATTTTTGCACTGATTTTTATGTTCTAGCACAGGAACTTTCTCAATCAATGTAACCAGTGTTAAACCACCAAGAGTTAAGAATTCTTGTTCTAGTTTGGGTTATAGTGCTAAACTTTCCTAACACAATTCAAATAGCTCCTTGCTCTAACTATAAAATGCTTTCCACAGCATGAGAGCATTCTGAGATATTAATGAGTGTATGCATGTGGTGTCCCTTGAGTTCCTTTAAAAAAGGGGCTAAGTACAAAAGTGATGTTATTCTCTTTGGTTCCCTTTCATTTGATGTCTTGCCTACTCTGACGGTGGTGTGTTGATTCTGTTAGCCTCCAGAAAAATGAAGCCACTCTTCAATGCCTACCTGAAAACAGAGGTCAGTTAATGATTTAAGTTTTACCTCCTGACTTCCAGGAAGAAAGAAAGGTGCTTTGATTTCATTTCCATGGGTTTAATGTGTATGCATTGTCAGGTTAACTGAATAAGAATTGAGAAACTAGGGGTAAGTGCAGGTGATGTGAACATTAGAGAGAATGTCCTGAAAAAATCTGAGAGCTACCTTGCAAGAATCCAGGAAGAAGGGAAAGTAGCTGTTAATGGAGCCAGCAATATTCCAAGTGAATATATTTAACTTTATAAAACTTGAAGTTGTCATCAATGTGGTGACCCAGAAGACAAACTCAGATGAAAAAAAAAATGTCTTTTTGACAGGAGAATGGGCTGTTTGTAAATGGATTTTAAGTGCACTAGATTTGTTTGTTTCTGTTATAGTAATACTTACAAAGCTAATCACGTAATTTATAATTAACAGAAGATACATCCTCTGAATCAAGAAAAGAATTTTAACTCAGTATGTAGAGTTGTTGATTCAGTTTTATCAACTCCTCTCAGCTTCCTTTTATCCTGGTCTCCCTTCTGCTTTCTCACCAGGATCCTCAGCCTCTCTTTTTCTACTGTTTTCTCTCCATCAACATTTAAACATGATCAATGAGTCATTTATCTAAAACAAATGAACAAAGCCCCTTTAATCCCACAACCTCCTCTATTGATTGTCCAATCTAATCTTTCATAAGCATCTTCTCTTGAAAACATTTTCTTTATGTTTTATACATAGTAAATAATGGTATTTCTCTCATCAAATAATGTTGATTCTGCCATTCCTTGATGCATTCTTCTATTATAATCCTTATCACATTTTATCGTGATTATTTCCATCTACAAGATGTATTAAGATTGTTCTCATCCATAGGTGATTGGTAGAACTATAGTCCTAGCCTGTCCTCTTGTATAGCTACAATCCAATCCAGTATATATCCAACTACCCATTGGACATCTTCGCCTAGGTGTCTCATAGCACTCCACACTCAGCTTGTCCAAAACTGACTCATCATCCCCTCACCTCCAAACCTACTTTTTTTCTCAAGCCTTCCCTATCTCAGTGAAAGACAGCTCCATCTGCTTTATTTTCCAAGCTGGAAATCTAGCAGCCATCCTTTATTTCTCCCCATGTGTCACCTCCAGTATTCAATTAACCACTACATATTGCCAATTTATCTCCTAAATACTTCTTGGGATACCCATGTCCCCCCATCTCACTGTCTCTGTTCTAGGCCATACCACCACTGTCATCCTGAATTACTGGAACTACCTCCTAACCCTCTCATCTGCTCTACAGTTTGCTTTAGAATCACCTTGCTAAACATAAATATGGTCCCTTTACTCCCCTGCCAAAATCTTTGCCCATTGCCCTTATAATAAATGATCAATTCTTTAACATGGCTTGCAAGTCCCCACCTACATCGCCAGTCTCATTCCTTATTTCCCCCTCCTAGACCAGCCTATTCTGGTGTGACACAGAGATTTTTATTTCTCATTCTTTGACCTGCCACACTCTCATAGTGAGACCTTCATGTACGTATTTCCCTCTCTCTGGAATCCTTCTCCCATTCTGTTCCCCTCCAACCTGAGACATCGTTAACATCCTTCAGATTTCTGCTTCTTTATGGAAGCCTCCCCTTGTTTATAGACAAATTTAGGTTCTACTCCATATGGTCCCATAAACCCTTTATTTCTTCTAAGTTATTACTCATCGACTTTAATTCTTGTATAGTTGTCTAACTTTTCCAATAGAGTTCATAATTTTTAAGAAAAGAAAGCATGTTTCTTCTTGATCTTACTCCATCCCCAGCTTCTGGTACAGTGCCTTACAAGTAGTAGCTGCTTAATAAAATTTGTATACAAATAACTACATCCAAAATTAAAAATAGTATTATTTAAGTATACACATTCTTCATAGTTAATTGTATCCTCTCCTTACATTAGAGAACACAGATTCAGATCTCTCTGAATAGCATGACCATGTAATTGCTCATCTACACCAGGGCATTTTTGACAGCAAAGGGGATAATAATAATGACTTATAGGTCAACAGGGATAAACTTCCTTCCTTTAAGAGCAAAGCAGATAACATAAGTAAATAAAGCACCTCTGTTTTTTTAGGGGTGGGAATTGGAGGATGTCCTATTAACCTCGAGATGGCAGTAATTATGCAGCTCTGGACAATTGTTGCCATGTTGGAATTCAGACTTAGTCCCCACAGTTCTTCTGATTTATCAAGAAAAACGGTAAATTTCGATTTTATTTGAAATATCCTAATGTTTAAATATTGGTAACTCATTAAAAAAATTTTTTTAAAACAAAACACTTCTAAGGATGAACAGGAGTTAAAATAGAAGTATGTGATCACCTATATAACCCAGACACACAGACAGTGTCAGCCACTGCGTGGGAGCAGGCACTCCAGGCATTACACCTTTAGCCGCTGAGTCATAAGGAGGTTCAGAAAGTCCCAAGAACGGGGCCCAGGCAGCCAGGATATTGGGAGGACTCTCAGGAGACTTAAAAGCATCTCAATATTTTAAATCCTGTAGAGCCACAGCTAAATATCAGTCCTGGTATAGAAATAAGGAATATTTCATGAGAACCTCTACAGTGTCTTTGTTAAAATCCGAATAGCTGAGTTACTTCCACAATAGGATATTGACTTTTAATTCCTACTCATTCATCACAATTACCCTCTAAATGCTGCCTGTGTTTGATTTGCCCCTATATTAGGTGTTAAAGTTTAGAATTTCATGTACACTACCTCTACTACAGAGTTTTACTAGTCAAATGCAAAACAAGTACCATTAGCTGCCAATGCTTAAATCATCAGTTTGGTAAATGTAAGTTGGGTTGGAAAGATTGAGCACAGCTTCCACAACTCCTCACCCACAATTGCCCATGAACACTACCTGTCTAACACTCCTAGTTCAGTCTGAAAGCTCTTGCTGAGTCTGTTAATACTGCATATGAAATGGTTTCATGACCAAGGACTGGATGAGTAATTCATCAAACAGCTTATGTTATTTATATTCTCCAAATGTATATAAAACAAACTTACAAAAGTGATTATGCTAAGGATATAATTAAAGAGTGAGCCACAAAGAACCTTTGACATCATCTAGCCCAGCCTCTTCATTTTACAGCTGAGGAAACTTCACCTGGGCGAGGCTGAGCAATTTACTGAAGTCATGCAATCAGCCAGATGTGGTGTTTAAGTTCTCTGAGTGTCAACAAAGAGTTTGCAGGTGATAGAAGTTTCAGCATATGGATGGGGATGGAGGCTAAAGAATTTAGGGGAGGAGTTTGTGAACCAGAAGCAGTTACTTGCTGGTTACCAAAGATAGACTTTTTAAAGAGACAGAGCAAACTGCCAGTGACCTAACCACAAAGCAGAGGCACACTTCCTGTTGGGGCACTAAGGCCTTCACAGTCAGCTGAGGAACAAAGTGGGGTCCACCAGGAAATGCCTCAGACCACAGATCCACTGGGTAGTGCAGATTTTTCAGTCTCAATTTTGTTATTTTATTTCTATCTCCAAACTTCATACTCTAGTCCCTCATTTCCCCACATAGCCTCATTTCCATTCAGGTTAGACCTCTCCCTTGCCTTTTGTTTCCTCCTTCATGTTGTTTACCTTGTTCCTTACCACCATGCCCTGGTATTCCAAAGAAATATTCTAGTTCCCTTAAATTTTTCCATGGAATCTTCCATTTATCTCCTCATCCCTACTGAAACCTGGATTTCCTGTAGCAACACCACTTCCCTCAAGAATTTTCCAAGTGAGCACTTCTCATTCTCCTTCTTGCTTCCTATTTCCTGGCTCTCTGAGTCATCCAAAGCCCAGGTCACTCTTGACTTATCCTGGGCTCCTTTCTTCTCTGTCACCAAAATTCTGTTTTAAAAATAACTTAGGCCATCTCTTCCTCCTCCTCATCTCTAGAGCCATTGCCTTAGTTCATGCACTTAGAGTTTCTAACTCAAAACATTGTAATTAACTCATGAATGACCCCTCCACCTCCCTCTCCTTCCTATTCAGCCAATTCCCATATGGCCACCAGAGTTTTCCACCCCAAGTATAAAGCCGATAAAATCACTTCAGCACATATGTCCTGTCACTTACAAGGTAAAGTGAAAATGGCTTAGCAGTAAAAAACTTACATGCTTTGACTTAGTGAATTAAATTAGAGGAGCTTGTTCTTTTTTTTTTTTAATTGAAGTATAGTCAGTTTACAACATTGTGTCAATATCTGGTGTACAGCAAATTGCTTCAGTTATACATGAATACACATATATTTATTTTCATATTCTTTTCACCATAAGCTACTACAAGATATCAAATATAGTTCCCTGTGCTATACAGTATAACCTTATTTATCTATTTTATGTATACCAGTCAGTATCTGCAACTCTTGAATTCCTAATTTATCACTTCCCATGCCCTTCCACGCTGGTAACCATAAGTTTGTTTTCTATGTCTGTGAGTCTGTTTCTGTTTTATATATAAGTTCATTTGTCTTTTTTTTTTTTTAGATTCCACATATGAATGATACCATATGGTATTTTTCTTTCTCCTTCTGGCTTACTTCACTTAGAATAACATTCTCCAGGGACATCCATGCTGCTGAAAATGGCATTGTTTTATTCTTTCCTATGGCTGAGTAGTATTCCATTGTATAAATATACCACAACTTCTTTATCCAGTCATCTGTCAATGGACATTTCGGTTGTTTCCATGTCTTGGCTATTGTAAATAGTGCTACTATGAACATTGGGGTGCATGTGTCTTTTTGAATTAAGGCCCCCTCTGGATATATGCCCAGGAGTGGGATTGTTGGATCATATGGTAAGTCTTTTTTTAGTTTTTTGAGGAATCTCCGTACTTTTTTCCATAATGGCTGCACCAAACTACATTCCCACTGACAGTGTAGGAGGGGTCCTTTTTCTCCACACCTAGAGGAGCTTATTTTTAAGTCATCAGACATATAGAGAAATGTTTATTTTCAGTAATGTTCTCTGTAGTGTTTTTAGAAGAACTTTGGTGAAATGAAAAAGATCTGAATGTTCTCAACTAGAAAAGCAGTTCTAAATGTTAAGATATTTATAAAGTGCATTATAATGTAATTAAAAAAATTATATTTATAAAAATTACTATTGCCAGTCAAAATCTAGGAGCTGACTATAGCCTGACTCCTCAACTGATTACAACTACAATCTCTGGACTAAAATGCAAAATGTAGTTACTTGAGGATGCTGAAAAGTGTCCATAAGCAGATTGGGGAGGGAAAGTCAAAGCTAGAGGAAGGAATACACATAAGTGTGACTTTCCCAGGATTTTTCTCCTCTTTTCCCTCATGATAGAAAGGTGAGAGTATACCCCGGTCATAGCAAAACCTAATCTTTTGTGTCAGTGAACAGGGCTAAAGGTCCTCTGTAAGATAGAAAGTATAGAGGAATCCAATAGAAGAGAAAGCTGAAGAAGGGAATTTTCTATATTCTATGCATAAATCAGCCAAAGTCCTAAGCTTACCTCTGAGCTGTAAGAGCATAGGAAAGATCCAAAGTAACAGAAAAAGCTTTGAGACTTGAACTACAATATAAAGCATGATCCTAATTCCTGACTGATCCCTGCATGGCACATGAGTGGCACAGACCCAAAGCAATGTGGCAGAGGCTTGAAAACTAACCTGATATTTAAACCACTACTAAATAAGGTAAGAAAAGAAACTGTTATCCAACCCTAAATAGGTTAAATGTCTGCCAAAACCACAACAAAGTCAACATTGTCAATAGAATTTTAACAGAACCCAGACTCTCAAAATATAATGTTTGAAGTGTACAGTATATATCCAAAAATACTCAACATGCAAAAATCCAGGACAATATAATGAAGTATTAAGGTCAAAAAAAATAATTAACAGTTGCCAAATATAAAACAACCCAATTGTTGGAATTGCACAGCAATTTTACAGCAGATAATATGATTATTGTTCCATTAATTAAAAGTAAATGCACTTGAAATAAATGGGAAAACAGAAATTTTCAGCAGAAAATTAAAGTAAAAATGAAAACTTTAGAACTGAAAAAACATAATATGTAAATTATTCTTAATTCACTTATGAGTTCAACAGAATAGAGACAACAGAAGATAATCTGGGAACTTGGAAATAGATCAACAGAAACTATCCCAATGGAGAAGAGTATATTGGAAAAATGTAAGTTTTAGGTCCCTGTGGGACAATATCAAAAGTTCTAACATTCTTGTCACAGGAGTCCTTTAAGGAGAGAGAAAGAAAGTGGTACAGAAAACAATACTTGAAGAAATATTGGCTAAAATATCCCCCAAATTAATGAAAGACATAGATTGAGAGATTCAAGAAGCTCAGTAAACCCTAAACAAGATAAACTCAGACGTGAAATACCATGTTCAGATATATCATAATCAAACTGCTAAGTATCAAAGATAAAGAAAAAAATCTTTAAAGTAGTGAGAGAAAAATGATAAATTACATATAGGGGGCAACAATTCAAATGAAGGCAGTTTTCTCACTAGAAAACAGTAAAGGAAATAGAATGCTAGAGAAGAGTAAAGCAATCTTGTAGATACTGAAAGAAAAGAACTGTGAACCCAAAAATTTATAGCCAATGAAAACATTCATTAGACATAAAGGTGAAATAAAGATATTACTAGATGAAAGAAAACTAAGAGAATCTGTTTGCAATAGATCTACCCCAAATAATATACTAAGGGAATTTCTTCATATTTAAGGAAAGTAATGCCAATCCTATACAATCTCTTCCAGAAAACTCTTCCCAAATTATTTTATTAGGCCAGAATTACCCTGATATCAAACCAGACACCAACACCAAAAGAAAACTACAGATCAATATCCCTCATAAACATAAGATACAAAACTCCTAAACAAAATAATATGAAATTGAATCCAGCAACATGTTGCTGGAGAAGATAATACATCTTCTCAACTAAGTGGTCTCTGTCTCAAAATGAAAAGCGGGGCAAACAACCGAAAATCAATCAATATAATTCACTGTACCAACATTCTGGAGATTAAGAAATATATGATCATCTCAAAAGTTACAAAAAAAATTTTCAACTTGCATTCATGATCTCACTAAGTGAGGAATACATGAGAAATTCCCTAGTTTGACAAAGGTCATTGTGATGGTTAATATTATTTGTCACTTTGTACAAAAGAATGTCCAGATTAAACATTATTTCTGGGTGCGTCTGCGAGGGTGTTTCCAGATAAGATTAGCATCTGAATCAGTGGACTTGTAAAATAGATTTCTCCCATGCTGATGTGGTAGGTATCATCCAATCCTGGCCTGAACAGGACAAAAAGGTGGCAGAAGGCGGAATTCACCCTTTTTGTTTCCTGCCTGTTTGCTTGAGCCATCAGTCTCCTTTTGCCCTTGGACTGGAATTTACACCACTTCCTGGTTCTCTGGCCTTCAGACTGGGACTAGAATTCACCACCAGCTTTCCTATGTCTCCAGCTTGCAAGGCCATAGGACCTCTCAGATCTTCATTATCGTGAGAGCCAATTCCTCCTAATAAATCTCTCTAGATAGAGTTATAGATATAAATAGGCATATAGGTATCCATATCTATATAAGCATATAGGCATATATGCCTATCTATGTCTATACCTACAGAAGAGAGATCTCCTACTGATTGTTTCCTAGGAGAACCCTGACATACAGTCATCTATCAAAATACATACACACATTGATTAAAAAATTATGGCTAACATAATACTCAGTGGTGAAGCCTGGATATTTTCCTCCGAATATCAGAAGCAAGGCAAAGAATTAAAAGGAGTACATATTGGCAAGGAGGAAATAAGACTTTATTATCAAATATGATCTTCTACATTAAAAAAATTTTTTTAATTTACCAAAAAGCACTTAGCCCTAACAATTATGTTTAACATAGTCACAAAATACAAGGTCAAAAATGTCTAGGATCAGCATCCTAAAAACTAAAAACACTAAAGAAAGAATCAAAGATTGAAATAATGGAGAGATAAATCATGTTGTTCATTAATTGGAGAATTCAGTATCACTAGGATGTCAGTTCTCCCTAGACTGATCAATAAGTTCATTACAAACTTAGTCAAATTCCCAGCAGGATTATTTTGCACATATTGACAAGCTGTTTATAAAATATATATGGTTAGGCAAAGGGACTAAAACAAACTTTTCTGAAAAACATGAAAGTTACATACGATCTGATTTCAAGATTTACTATAAAAGCCATAGTAATGAAGACAGTGTAGTACTCCTGAAAGGACAGACACACAGGTCAGTGGAACAGAACAGCAAGTGCAGAAATTGGCCCACATGACTACCGTCAGTTGGCTCTGACAGTAGTGCGAAACAAATCTGACAGGGAAATGATAGTCTACTACACAAATGGTGGTAGAACAATTAAATACATACACACAGAAAAGAAAAACCCAATACACACCTCAAACCTTATGTAAAAATTAGCTCAAATTAATACATATACCTATATGTAAAAGCTAAAATTATAAAATTTACAGAAGGAAGTGTAAAAGAAAAACTTTGTGCCATGGGTTAAACAAAGGAATTTTAGATATACCAAAAGCACAATCTATGGAAGAAAACAATTAAAAATTGACCTTATCAAAATATAAACTTTGCCCTGTTAAGAGGATGAAAAACAAACCACACACTGGGAGGAAATATTTGCCAATCACATATTTGATGAAGGACTTGACCCAGAACACATAAAGAATTCTGAAAACTCGATAATAAGAAAACAAAACTCCATTTTTAAAAAGGGATAGAGGTTTGAATATTTCACCAAAGAAGAATATGGATCCCAATAACCATGTGACAGAATGCTCAACATCACTACTCATCAAGGGAATACATATTAAAACCACAATGAGATACCATTACACGTCTATTAAAGTGGCTTTAAAATACTGTCAATGTCAAGTGCTGATGAGGATGGAGAGCGACTCATACTTTGCTTGTGAGAATGAAAAATAGTATGGCCACTTTGGAAAACACCTTGCCAGTTTGTTATATGTCTAATCTAAATATTTATGATACAGCAATCCTACTCCTAGGTATTTACCCAAGAGAAATGAAACTTATGTTTACACAAAAACCTATATGAATGTTTTAGCATTCTGTTCATAATTGCTGAAAACTGGAAGCAACTCAGATGTCCTTCAGTCCATAAATGGATGAGCAAACTCTGGTGTGTTCATATCATAAAATGCTAATCAATGATAAAAGGGCAACAATATGAGTATATTTGAAATTGTTCCATCGTATGAGATCATGGAAAAGACAAAATGACGATTACTAGTTAATGAAAAATTAGTGATCGCCAGTTTGGGGTGGTGGAGGGATTAACCACAGAGGAGAAGTATGGGGAATTTTCTGCGGATGGTGAGGGAACTGCTCTGTATCTTCATTACGGTGGTAGGTGCACAACTCTAAGCTGTTTTGAAAGCTCACAGAACTATGCATAAGGATGAGTGATTTTTACCGTATATAATTAATAAAATATTTTACGTTATGGTAGCTCACAGAGAAAAAAATGTGACAATGAGTGTGTATATGTCCATGTATGACTGAAAAATTGTGCTGAACACTGGAATTTGACACAACATTGTAAAATGATTATAAATCAATAAAAAATGTTAAAAAAAATAAAAAATAATTAATAAAATATTTTAAAAGATCATATTTAGAGGAATGTTTAATTACATGGGAAGTTTTCATTAAAAAATCAAGAAACAAAAGTATTACCCAATTGTGTGAAGAAAGAAAATCAATAGAAAACTATTAGAAAGAAATGCTTCAAAACATTAGCCACAGGAGCTGTCATGTCAGGATGGACAATTTATAGGTGAATGTTATTTTCTCCTTTCTTCTTACTTTTCCCCAAACTATCTACAAAGAACATATATTGATTTTAAAAATTAAAGAAAAATAATCAATGCTATTTAAAATGATCATAGCTGATAATTGTCCATTCGATTTCTCCAAATACCCCATAGCTTTCTCAAGTTTGTACATGTATACATCTTAAAACTAAATTTAAAAAAAAAAACTAAATCAATCCGCTCCCCACCCCCAATTCTTCTCTTCTGTTTATGTCTGCTATCTCAGTGAAAGTCTTATCATCCATCCAGTCTCCTATTTCCCCAGACTGAAAGTGACCACTGGCCCTTCCCTGTTCTACCCACCTTCCAAATTCCCTGCTGCTTTAACCTCCTAAATACCTCTGAATTCCCTTATTTCCATCTCCACTGGCAATGCCTAGTCACAGGGGCTAGAGGACTGCAACATTCTCCTATTACATTTCTCTTTGTTTAAAGTGACCTTTCTCCAATCAAACAACTGCCCTGCTATCAAAGGAGTCTTTGTGGAAAACAAATTTGATCATGTAATTCTTCTGCTTAAAACATACTGGCTACCTATTGCCTGTGGAATGAAGTTCAAGATTCCTAGTGTGATGTACAAAGTCCTTCGTTACATTTAATATTTCATTAATGTTTTATAATTAAATTAATAAATGAATGGGCAAATAGGACATGTTATACTTGGAAGATAAATTCGCAGAAGATACGATATAAATAGATTTGTTCAGGACCCTTCACCCCTATTCCCCGTACTCCCTTAACTTGCAAGCTTCTCTTATGTTTCTGGGAAAAGAAGTTAAGCCAGTATGAAATGCCTGCAGAAGAGGTTCTGTTCTCAGGAAAATCAATCAGCTCAGTACTTATTCTACATTCTGTTCTTTTCAACTTTCTCCCCTCAGGAGTTTATTGGGGAAGGAGATCCAGAAACTAACCTGCACAATTGTCCACTGTCAACATTCATACCTCTCTAAGCACTCTTATGAAGAAGAGATAAACTAAAGAATGACAGAAATGTATCTTTATTTTCTATGCAAAGGGAAAAATTAAGGTTGCTATGTGCTTTATAATTCTACTTATAATGACGTGGCATTTATACTTTGGTCTATGAAAACAGCATTTCCCATACTTATTTCCATTTGCAACAACATGGTCTGATGAGATCATCATAAAAATTTGATAGCTGTAAGGTATCATATCAAATCAAATACTGCCTGTTTGTATTATATGTTTTGACTTCAGTGTAGATGTGGAAACGAAAGAGAAGCATTTATCAAAATTAGATGTCATATCAAGGCAAGAAATATGCCCAAGACAATAGTCTTTCCATTAGAGTGGCATTTAGGTTCTAGAGTCCCCATTGTGGCTTTTCCTTACCTAATGAATGCTGGAATAAACAGATCTTTGCTTATTACACACTTCTTGGAAAACTTTGTGGTGGTCATCTCAAAACATGTGCTTTCCCAGGAAGTAGGGGCCTCAGAATTGTAAATAGATATTTCATATGTCATTCAATGGACTTTGTTTCATTCAGGCTTAACTTTATTGTGTTTTATAGCAAATAATATTTTGTAATTCAATTAAATTACACATGTGATCTTTTATATTATTTTCCCTTGGATATTTCATAAAAAGGAAAGTAGTAAGTAGAAGATCAACATATACATATAGAGTGAAGATTTATTCAAATAAATTTATTCATGATGGCATAGAATTTTAGCATTTGAACTAGGATTATAATTATCCTTTGCTATACTGTGATGTCAAAATGTAGGAGGTAGAAAATTATTTTAATGTATGTTATTTAACAATGACAATTACTAGTTTTTAAGTCAGAAAAGTATAAAGAAAACAAAATGACCCGTAAGTCCAGCTAGTGACTATCATTAATAAATAAAATAATTAATTAATTTAAAACTAATACATTCACAATTGAAGAATATTCAAATATAGAATGAAATGTAAAAAATACTTCTCTTTTTCCACCACAGGTTTACTATTCTAAATACAATAAGTTAATATCTTTTGAAACTATCAAAAATATTTCTCCAAAAGAAACGTACACTCTGTTGCACTTTGATTTTTTTTAATCTCTAACTTTTGTCCTACTAATGTACTTCTTTGTTTTGTTTTTCGTTGTTCTAGCATACAGCTTTCATGCATCACAGTATACACCAAGTAACATTAAGCCACATCATGTATATTTCACACATCCTGTCCTCTTTACTCTTGTCATACATTTCTTCATATGTTATAGAGTTTTATTATCTTGTTTAAAATAGTCAGTTATCTGTCAAAAATATTAAAAATGAGAAAAATATCTTTTATAGGTCCCACATACTTAGAATTTTCAGTATTCTTCATTTTATGACATGACTTCAAACTTCCATCTTGTATAATTTTCTTTAACCCGAAGTTAAAGGTAGTGCAAATTTGCTAATAATTCTCTCAGCTTTTATTTATCTAAAAAGTCTCTCCTTTCATTTTTGAAAGATTCTTTTGCAAGTACAAAATTCTACATTGACAAATTTTTCATTCAGAATTTTAACGGTGTAACTACCTTGTCTCTTGGCTTGCAAAACTTCTGACAAGAAATCATTTGCAGTTTGTTTATCTGTATGTGGTGAATCCTTTTCCTCTGACTGCTTTCAAATTTTTCTTTGTTATTTGTTTTTAGCAATTTGATTGCAATCTTTGGTGTGGTTTTCTTCTGCTCAGATTCACTGAGTGGATTTAATCTGTGGGTTTATAGTTTTCACCAAATTTCAAACATTATTAACTATTATTTCTCCAGGTATTTTTCTACGTCTTCACCCAATTACACGTAAGTTAAATTGCATTATTTTATTTTACATCTCACCTATCCTGTGTTCATTTTGTCCAGTCATTTTTCCTCTCTGTATTTCATTTTAAATAGTTTCTATTGGTATGTCTTCAAATTCACTGATCTTTTCTTCGAGTGTCTGATCTCTTGTTAACCTCATTTATAATGGACTGACTTGTGCCCCACTCAAAATTATATATTGAAGTCCTAACCCCCAGTACCTTATAATGTGACTGTATTGGGACAAAGGGTCTTTCTTTAAAGAGGTAATCAAGGTTAAATGTGGTCATTGAGTTGGGCCCTAATCCAATATGACTGGTGTCCTTTAAGAAGAGGAGATTAGAAAACAGAGGAAAAGCCATGTGAAGATACCATAAGAAGATGACTGTCTGTGAAGCAGACAGCTTGCCAGCCTTGCCAACAGCTTGATCTTGGACTTCTAGCTTCCAGAATTATGAGAAAGTAAACTTCTCTGGTTTAAGCCACTTTATTATGGGAGCCCTAGCAAACTAATTAATACTCTATCTAATCTATATTTTTCATTCCAAATATTGTTTTCCATCTGCAGAAGTTGTATTGGGATCTTTTCAAATTTTTCCATTTCTCCCCTCATCATGGCTTTTCCCTATGTTCTTGAACATATGGAGCGTATTTATAATACCTGTTTTAATGCCTTTGTCTCCTAATTCCATCGTCCGTGTTATTTCTAGGTCTGTATCTATTCCTTGATTTTTATCATGATAGATCATATTTTCCTGCTTCTTTGTATGTCTGGGAACTTTTCGCTGGACAATATACATTTTGAATGTTAATGCAACATTGTCCTGGATGTTGTTATATTTTTAAAAATAGCGTTTGACTTTATTGTTGTGTGTTGTTAAGTTATTTAGAGTCATTTCTGCCCCTCTGAGCCTTGTTTATAAGGTTAGGTCAGGTCCAGAGCAGCTCATAGTCTAGGATATTTTAGCCCATGTATAAAGCAATGCCTCTTGAGAATCTACCAAATGTCCTGTGTATTAAGAGATCTTTCCACTTTGCTGCTGAAATCACAAACTCTACTCAGCCCCATGTAAACTCCAAGAATTGTTAAGCCCACTGCCTTCCAGATGTTCTTTCCCCAGCCTTGGGTAATTTTCCTCCTGTACATATACAGACTGGTACTCACTTAAAATGCCCCCACTACAGATATCTGGAGCTCCGTCTTTGTGTAACTCCTTTCTTTCTGGTATTCTGACAGTTTTCTAACCACCTTGATCTTATCTAATTAGAATTTCTGCCTCCTGAATTCAGTAAAATCTCCAGGTGTTGCAACCTGAAAATTACCTCCAACAGATAACAAGAACTTAAGGTTCACCTACCCCATTTGTTTCCTTCTTTCGAGGATCAAAATTATATGTGCTCTGTGGTCCAATTGTGGTCTCAAAAACTACAGTTTCATATACTTTGTCCAGTTTTCCATTTGTTTAAGGATGGGAGGACTATCTCCTCCCTATCATTTCATTATGGCCTGAGGTGGAAATCCACATTTGCATTCTGAATTTTTCATATTATTATACTTAAACTAACTCATTTACAGCAGGTGTACAATATTCCATGGGATGAATATAATGAATTGATTAAGAAAGCCCATAGTAAAACTAGCATTTTCCTATTAAAAATAGTGTTACAATAAGCATTCTTATGCTTACAACATAGAATAATTTTGTGATATTTTGTTTTATTGGCCAACTTCCTAGAATAGATTTTCTGGACCACAGGGTATGAATATTCTAAAATACATATTTCCTAATTCCCCTCTAAAACTTTGCAAAATTAACACTACTCCCAGTAGTATAGAGAAGCATAAATTTTCCCCAGCATAAGAAAATTAACCTTTACCAATCTGAGAGAAATGTGTCTTTTGTTTTGATTTCCACTTATTTGATTATGAGTAAGGTTGGGCATATTTTGTATTTTACAAACTATTTATTTTTATTTTCTGTCATTTGACCTTTTTTTAAGTATGTCTGAGCTAATTGTGCATAATATATTTAGTCTATACCATATTTTTGCAACTACTTTCACAATTTTATTTGTCTTTTAACTTTGTGTTATTTATAACATGCAGAAATATTGAGTATTTATGCAATCAAAATCTTCAATATTTTCCATTTATGGTTTTGGGTTTTGTGGTTTTCCCTGCAACCCTCCTCAAACATACATTTTTACATCTTCTCTTATAAAACTTCACAGTTTAATTTTTAAATTTTTGCTAATTTAAACTTTATTTTGGTGCAAGGAGTAAAGTAGAAATTCCAGATTTTTTCCAAATAATTATCAAGCTGTTTTAACTTTATTGACTCCCTTTTTCTATCACTGATTTCATCTACCACATTTATCATTAAAAGAAAATCCTTTTTATGGACTTTATATCCATGGATTTGTCTGGACATAATTTTCTGTCTAGTATCAGATTGTTTCCATTATTGTAACTTGTTAAGTTTCAATATGAATTTTATGAACTTATGTTCATTAATTTTCTGGATATATATTTTCCTTTACATGAAGCATTTAAGTTTCAATATTTGATAGAACTGATACCTGTCAACCTCTACCTATTTTTTCCTTTAAAAAATATCCTGGATATCAGGACAGACATTTTTCCAAATGAACTTTATTTTTAATCAAAATGTATAGAATAATTTATGAAAATTTATACCTTGTAACATCAGTTGTGCTATCAAAAAAAGTAGTTTAAGTTTCCATTTACTTTAGCCTTCTCTTACATTCCTCATAATATTGTAAACTGTTCTAAAAATAATTCTGTATAATACTATACTACTACTCATATATGTTTTCTGCTAAGCTTATTCCTATATATTCCTATATGTTTTTGATATCTGTATCAATTAGAGAAGACTAAGTTCTGTAATGAGAAATTCCAAATTCCCAGTGAGTTATCAGGATAAAAACTTTTCTTGTTCACATTAGAATACATTCCAGAATGGAGATCAGCTTTCTATAAAGGATTCAGAGACACAGGCTTTATCCACCTTGTGGCTCTGCCTTGGACAGAATCATAAAATTAATCTTCAGCATTTGTCCAGAGAAGGTAGGAAATGTAAGAACTCATGGGGAAATGGTTCCAGGCCTAAAAAATAGCACACATCACTTCTGTGCACAGTCCATTGGTTAAGGCTAATCCTATAGCTACACCCAGTAAAGAGCTGGGAGATGTTGCCTTCCTCTGGTCCAAAGAAGAAAACAAAACTATCTGATAAACATAAACATAGTGTCTGGTGCAATAATTATTATAATGGGGAATTTTTCTATTTATCCTTATTTTTGAAAATAAGGAATGGACATCAGATTTTGTCAAATTACTTCGAATTATATATTGACCTAATCAATATGCTATTTTCACCTTATATTTAAATATACGTATCATTATGAAGTAGAATATATATTTAGCATAACACACATACTTAAAATATACATTTGATGAGTTCTGACATATATGCATACTGAAAAACCATCACCATAATCCAAATAATGATTTCATTCACCTCCGAAGTTTCCTCATGCCCTTTTATAATCCATCCTCTCTCCCACATTTGTACCCGGTAATTACTGATATGTTTTCTGTCACGACTGATTAGATTGCATTTTCTATAATTTTATATAAATGGAATTATACAGTATATATTCTATCTGGCTGGCTTTTTATATTCATAAAATTTATTTTGATTTTCATATATATTGTTGTACATGTTAATAACTATTTCTTACAGTTTCTGAGAAGTAATATATGAATTTACTACGATTTGTTTATCCATTCATCTTTTGTTGGATATTTGGGTCATGCCCATGATTGAACTATTATGAATAATCTACTATAAACATTCATATACAAGTCTTTGGAAATATGCCTTCATTCTCTTGGGTAAGTATATAGGACAGAATGGCTGGGTCATGTGGTAGATGTATATTTCATTTTTAAAAAGAGATTTCTTAAGATATATTTTATATACCATTCATCTATTTTAAATGTCCTATTTAGTGTTTTTTAGCATACTTACAGAGCTGTGCAACCGTGACCACAGTCTAATTTTTAAACATTTTCATCACTCTTTAAAAAAAATACTTAAAGGTCACTGTTCATTCTCCATTCCCCCATCTCACCATCCTCAATCCTAGAAAGCCACTAATCTACTTTTCCATCTCAATAGATTTTCCTTTTTCGGACATTTTATGCAAATGGAATTATACAAGATGTGGTTTTTTATAACTGGCTACCTCTACTTAGCATAATATTTTCAAGGTTCTTCCATGTTGTAGAATGTATTAGTACTTCATTCCTTTTTATTGGTGGAGAATATTTCATTGTATGAATGTATCACATTTTATTTATCTATTCATTAGTTTATGGACATTAGGGCAGCTTCCACATTTTGGCTATTATGAATAATGTTGCTATGAACATCCCCATACAAGACTTTGTAAATATGCTTAATTCTCTTCAGAACATACATAAGAATATAATGGCTGGATTATATGCTGTACATATAGTTAACTTTGAAAGAAACTTCTGAACTGTTTTCCAAAGCACTTGCAACATTTTACATTCCCACCAGTAGTTATGAGAGTTCCAATTGTTCCACATTTTCATTATCACTTGGTGTGATTAAGATTTTTAATGTTAGTTAATCTAGTGTGTGTTTAATTGTGGTTTCAATTTGCATCTCTATAATAACTAATGACATTGAGCACATTTTAATACACTTATTTGCTATCCATACAACATTCTTGGTGAAGTATGTTTTAACTCTTTTGCACATTTTTATTGGGTTATTTATCTCCTAATTATTCAGTTGTAAGAATTCCTTATGTAATATAATATTATGGACACAAGTCCTTTGTTGGATTTGTATGTTTTCAAATATTTTAACCTAGCCTTTGTCTTGCCTTTCCAATATTTAATAGTATACTTTAAAGAACAAATATTTTTTCATTTTTATTATTTAAAAAAATTTTGTTGACGTATAGTTGCTATACATTATATAAATTATAGGTGTACAATATAGTGATTCACAATAATGAAAAAATGTTTTTAAATTTTTAACTCTTAAATTCACACCTATTATCCTTCTGGAGTAATTTTTTTTATGGTGTAAGAGTTAAGTTCACTTTTTCACATGTGGATATCCAGTTATTTCAGCACCATATGTTCAAAGATTATTCTTTCCCATTGAGTTGTTCCAAGCCCTTTGTCAAAAATCAGTGCACTTATATGTGTGTATTTCTGGACTCTATTCTAGTCTATTGATTTATACATCTATCTTTCTGTTAGTGCCACATTGTGTTTGCTGAAGATTCATAATAAATCTTGAAATCACATGGTGTAAGTTCTCCAACATTCTTCTTTAAAATTGTTTTGTCTATTCTATATCTTTCACATTTCCATATAAATTTGGGAAATAGCCTGTCAGTTCTTACAAAAAAAGAAAAGCTTGTTAGAATTTTGATAGAGACTGTTGAATCTGACAGATGAAGACTGTCAACTGAGAGAATTGTCATCCTGACAATGCTGAGTCTTCCAATCTCTGACACAGTATTCTGTTCACTTAGATCTTCATTTATCTCTCTCAGCAATATTTTATAGCTTTCAGTGTATAGGTCATGGAAAGTTATTTTATCAGATTTATACCTTAGAATTTCATATTTTATGTTAATGTAATTGTCTTTCATTTTCTACTTTTTCTTTGCTAGTGTCTAAAGACATTGCATCCTGCAACATTGCTAAACTCATCTATTAGTTCTAATACTTTATTTGTAGACTTTGTAGGATTTTCTACATGATGATAATGATATGTTCTGTGAATAAAGATGGCTTTTCTTTCTTCTTTACAATCTCTGTGGCTTTTTATTCTTCTTGACTGATTGAAATGGCTATGACCTATAGTAAAATATTAAATAGAAGAAATAAAAGTGGACAAACTATACTTATTCCCAATCTAGGAGACAGGCATTCAGTCTTTCACCATTGAATATGTTAGCCGTAAATTTTTCAGGAAACCTTTTATGAAGTTGAGAAAGTTCCCTTTTATGCCTCACTTGTTGAGGGTCTTCACCTTGAATCGATGGTGAATTTTGTTAAATGCTTTTTCTGCAACTGTTGAGTGAACATATAGTTTTTCTTTTTTATTTAGATAATTAGGTGAATTACATTGATTGATTTTTAAATGTTAAATCCAACTTGCATTCTGGAGATAAAACCCTACTTGGTCTTTCCCCTCCTCAATCAATTCTCGCTCTTCCATGCCAATCATCACTAACCATACCCCACGACCCTTTGTCCAGGCCTTGTATAATATCTATAATGGACCTTATGTAATACCTGTAAAAAGTCCTGCAAAAACAATTCCTGCAGCCATATTTACAAGCACTTGAATCTGTAGTTCTTTTGAATATTTGCTTCTACTTTTATGATGGTTGAAGGAGAGAATACGGACCTTGAGTTATAAGTGGGAGAGACGAGGAAAAAGGAAAAACATAGGAGCAAGACTCACTTTAAGCCCTGCCTCAGTATATTATACAATAGCAATAATGTATTATAATCAAAATAAAATACAAAAAAAAGTACATTATATATATTTTTATGGGGTGGTACTGGCTCTTTTTTTGCTCATTTTGTTGGGGAGGGGTAGTTAGGTTTCTTTCTTTCTTTATTTTTAATGGAAGTATTCAGGATTGAACCCAGGACCTGGTGCATGCTAAGCATGCATTCTACCACTTGAGCTATACCCTCCCCCCATATTACATATATTGGCCATCATAACAGGCACACATTCAGGTTTATTTAGGGAGAGATTATGAGAAGGCATACAGCTTTGCCTAACAGTCTCTTTTTTATTGGCTTTTTTTTTTTTTTTTGCTTTGTTTCAGTATTTTTTAAATACTAGCAATCCTTTTTAAGTGTACAGTTCAATAATGTTAATTATATCCATAATGTTGAGGAATATATCACTAGAATGTTTCATCTTGCAAATCTGAAACTCTACCTCCATTAAACAACAACTCCCTGTCCCACCTCACCCCAGCTCCTGGTAATTACCATTCTACTTTTTATTTCTATGAATTTGAATATTTTAGACACCTCATATATGTGAATTAAATAGTATCTGTCTTTTGTGACTGGCTTCCTCAGCATAATGTCCTCAAGTTTCACTCCTGTTAACCATGTTGTAGCATATGTGAGAATTCCCCTCCTTTTTAAAACTGAGTAGTATTCCACTGCATGTACTTACCACATTTTGCTTATTCATTCATCCATCAATGGATATTTGATTTGCTTCCACCTCTTTGCTATTGTGAATAATGTTGTTATGAACATGGGTGTGCAACCTGTCTTTTAAATACTATTATAAATCTAGCTCAATGTAACAGAGCTGTATCTACCTCTTTGCTAAACTTCTTCTGTAGATAACCATTCTCTTTAATTAAATATTTATCATTTGTAATATTTAATAGGTTAATCGAGTGATTCTCAGTCAAGGGTGGTTCTTTACTCCTTAGGATATTTGGAATCATGAAAGGAAGTTTTTGTTTTCACAATGACTGGTAAACACCACAGGCATTCATTGGGTAGGGCCAGGATTACTAAGCATTCTGTAACGCAAGATAGGTCTGCTGAATGAGGAATAAAGAGACACACCAGGAGTTCTAACAGCACTTCCCTTGAGGTAGACTAGCCATTAACCATGTGGATTTATGTTCATTAAACTAAACACTGTTGAAATTTTTACTATATCTAATTGTTCTGTTGGTAGGTTTTCAAAAAATATTTTAATAACTATTATTTCCTTTTAATAACAGGCTGCTAGCTGCAGGGAAGATTCTTCCTAATAACAAAACCATTTAATTGGGACTGTGTCCAGGGAAAATTATATTTGGATCATAGGAAGAAAAAAAAAGTATGGGACCCTCACTTGTCACATATTTTATAAAGGATAATTCTGGCAAAAAAAAATTAAGAGCAAAGTCAGCCTTGATAACTAAAGTCGGAAAATACACTGAATATAAACTACTTATAGGTAGTATTTGTAGTCTCCTCAAGAAAAAAGGTCATGTTGGTTTGGATCATCACTGTAAATCCTAGAGCCAAGCAGACAGAAGGTGCTCAAAAAAATACTGAATATTGAAAAAAGAAACAGGGAGAAAGGACAGGATAAATAGCAGACTAAAAGGATTACAAGTGAGAGATGCTCCAATTAGTAATTGATGCATTTTGGCATTAGGTCCTGGGTCCATCAGGAATATTGATGGAGGAAGGATGGAAGTAAGACCTAAAGGCCTAGCACTGGACCTCCAGGGATTCCAGGTGGTGAGCCTTGAGACCCAATGGCTCCTCCTGGGGTTTTCTTGGCCCTCAGAAATGAGGGTATATTTGAGAATAACTTATAATACTGGTCTTTTGAAGATAGTTCAGGGGTCCAAAAGTTATGAATGTAAAAGCACTGAGAGGATCATAGTGTTGGGAGACTTCAGGATTTGAGGATGAGGGAAAAACGGTTAACTTCTATAGGCTTGTGGAATATGGGACATTGATATTGCTACTTGAATATTCCAGAGCCTTGGTTATCACACTTACTTTGTATCAGAATCACCAGGGAGCCTTTAAAAAACTGCAAAGCCCAGAGGTTCTGAATGAACTGGGATGGTACCCAGGCATCTATATTTTTTGAAGCTCCCAGATGGCCTTTAGGTTAGGTGCACTGGTGAATCCTCAGGAATAATGCACTGTGGGTTATGAGGTCTGTGGCTGGATGTAAGAGCATTGGAGAAAAGAACATGGAGTGTTGGGGTGAGAGTATTTGGAAAGTGGTGGCTGGATAAAGGAGAGTGGGGGTCATTTGCATACTTTTATGCTTTATATATCAAGTGCTGGTTATTTTCCACATCCTTCAGAGGCTAGTAGATTTGTGAGAAAAGCACAAAATTTGCAATCAGGTACCATGGATTTAAAGTCAGTCTGGTCTACTTACAGACTGACTCACTTTTAATAAGTTACTCAACCTCTCTCAACCTGATTTTTGTCATCTATAAAAGGAAAATAATCATTTTAAAACTCGAAGAGTCACTGGGGAAGGAGGAGTCACTGCAATGCCCACACTAATGCTACTCATGATTAAATTCTGAGAGGCCTTCCCAAGCTGAAGTCATTTTCAACTTAGGGACGTTGTCTACAAATTTAGTGCCAAAATAAGAGGAGAGACAGGCAAGAAACACACTGATGGTGAGAGAGCAGACACAAAGGAATATGAAGGCAGGAATCTGCAGTAAGGACTCCATGATTCAAAGCTGAGAAGCCAGACAGGAGAGAAAAGTAGAGTTTAGATCTAAAGAGGATTTGAGGCTAAAAAAGATAGCATGACCCCCTCCGAGGCAGTTCAAGACTAGATAACTAGAAGTTACAGAGACTAGAATTGACTCACTCAGAAGCTGGGTGCCTCCTCTCTGTGAGGTACCTTGAGGGACCACCCTTCCCACTTAGCTCCCCACTCGTGCACAAAGCTCCACAGTCATAACTGAAGGTCCTACGTTGGATGTTGTAAAAAAAAAAAAAAAAACAAAGGAACCCTTCTTTTAATTATAGCTTCAAATGAGGAAAATACTTTTTTTCTAAATAAAGTGGCCAAAAGCTTAAATTGAAATGAGAGATTACGGAAAATGAAGGGTAAATGTAACTTTGTCCTAATATCCAGGAATTACCCCAGCAAAGCCCTAAAGCAGTGTGTGTTTTCAAAAAGCTCTCACTGCCAGCTTGGCTACCGTAAAAACAGGACTGTCTGTGAAACTGAAAACAAAAACAAGCACCCTCTAAAAACATATTATAGCCTATTTATTTCAGAATTTTACTTTGCACTGAAGCATTTGGTTAAAATTAATTTGACCTTCCATCTGTGAAATTATTGTTTTCCATGGGCTTGGTCATACGAGTATTAAATGGTGGTTTTAGTTTCATCACTTTCTTTATTATAGTTTAAGATCAGTGTTTTATTATCTATGTAGAAAGTAGGACTGAGAACTGTAACTACATTCATCACATTTCTGCAATGAGAAAGCATTTAATGAGCTTCACATGAAATGCTACCGTGAGGAAATGTCACAGTTAAAACCGCACAGCTATCTTGAATATGTAAAATCTCCCACCAAAAAACAAAGCCAGGTACACCCTGAGGACTGTCACTGAGCCTGGCACTATCACCACCTCCCCCTTCTCTTCATGTCCACGCGCTGCTTACAGATATCACTGCATGATCAGTAACACGCAACTCAGTATGCACACTCGGTAGATGGAGAAGATTATATGAATATGAAAACTCACCCTCTGACAACACTCACAACCTTACAGCCCTGCTGATTTATTATCTGCCTGACACGTTGTACCCTTCAAACCCTCAAGCTTAAAAACATTAAATAAAAGTGTTCTGTATTCCACCTTCAAGATCAGATATGAGGAATTTCAAGACCATTGTATGATACACACTGTCTTTCTCTTCACTTGGCTAGAGAAAAACAAAAGATATAAAACTAATTTAAAGGAAAGAAACACAAGATAAGTAATACCATTTAAGCGGATTTCAGAGTCTTCTGACACAGACACCACCCCAGCCACTCCACGTGTCGGGCATGTACAGAGCTGAGGAGCTAGCTGGGGCGCTGGCGCTCCGGCACAGCTTCCCCGACTCTGATGTCAACTGCAAAATAGGTCAGACTCTGAGGCACACCAGTCACATGCATATCATCATTATGGGAAATTTATGAGTTATTTACTCAGCAAGCTTGAAAATATCAAAGAATGAATTTGGCTCTTATTAGCATGAAGCCTTTTAAAATGACACCCAGGAAATTCTTTTCTGCTGTTTTATTTGCAATTCATCTCCTGAGAACCTTTGTACCACATCTTGAAATTATGGAGCCACCCACAAATTTCCTCCTCTTCTTTTAGACAAATATTGATTTTTGCCTGTCCTTCTATGCCCAAGTATTTTGGGTGGGATGGAAATGAATGTCACATACCTCTTTCAGGCTGTAAGTGCTTAATAATGAGATGCCCTCGGGTGCTGTGGCACTAGCCGTGGAGTCAGTCACGAATTTTGGAAGGCGGGGTCCAGGTGTAGGGAGTAGTTTCATTGTATTTTAAGCTCTTGCTTAAAAATTAAGGCTAAAACATGGTGATGTGGCATTAGGGCTGGGAATGTTGTTATGCTGCTGAAGAACCAGCCCTTCCCAAGTGCTTTGCCCTCAGATAGTCCTCTGGAGAGTGAGCTGCATCAGAGGGACTCGGCTCCCCTGCAGGGGTGCTGTGTGAACTCTCCTTTCCGCAGAGGCTCCAGGCACAAGAGCTGGTTAGCTCAGCGTTGGAAGAGCTTCCTCTGAGGCTCCCCATAAAGAGCCAGTTCTTCCCAGGAACCTGTACCACCTTTCCTCCCAGCTGTGTACAGTCCACAGAGGCTACGGGAAGGGAGGAGGCACATTTCTCTAGAGTTAGCTTACAGAACTCAGAGCTAACCCCTTCTGTTGGAGGTGGAGCGTAACAGCAGTGAAAATGACCACCAAGACAAGAAAATATGAAAGTGAGCTGAATAAAAATATTCCAGGGCTAAGTAGAAGAAAGAGACTCAAATCTTGCCTGGCAAAGCAATCATTTGGAAAGAGCTGAGATACTGTGGAGACTCAAATAGAGTAAAAAAAGGAATGAACTCCAGTCTTCCAAGACTGAGGTCAGTTTGAACTTGGACAAATCAGTTAGCTTTTCTGGGTTTCGTAATGTGTTCCTTAATAACATTTGTGAAGTACTTTAGAGATAACAGGGTATTTCTGTACTCATTTTATCTTGTAATCATCACCGTAATGCCATGGAGTGAGGAGGAGGAGAAGGAAGAGGAGGAGGAGAAACATCATTTAGTTGTTGTTATACATCAGGTTCTGTTCTAAGTGTTTTCCATGTGTTAACTTAACCCTTCACCAGTTCTATAAAGTAACGATCCTTGCTAAGCCCACTTTATCGAAGAGAAACGGAGGTGAAAGGGGTGGCGTAATACACCTGATGACACAATCAGTAAATTTTTACAGAATCCAAACTGAATCGGCCTGGTTTCAGAGCTCCAAACCAAATGTATGATTATTACTATGTTCATAGGACAATGAAAAAAATATGATGAGGGAGGAGCACTACAGAAAGAACTGTGCAGAGATTAAATCAGGTTTTCTCAGACTCCAAATTGCTTTCTTTCTGTAAGCAAAGCATTGCTGAGAGCTACATGACCTCATGTCAATCTGTGCAGCAAGTGGCATCAGAGAACTCATGCACTTCCCAAAAGTACTTCATACTACCCAGGACACTGGGAAAAGTCGCTTCCAAGGTAAGAGGAAAGTGGGCATTATTGTTATTACTCTTATCATTCAGTTGAGTAAACCAAGGCTTCCTACTATTCACACAAGTATAATGAATGGACAGC
Source organism: Camelus dromedarius (assembly GCF_036321535.1). Taxonomy (NCBI): domain Eukaryota; kingdom Metazoa; phylum Chordata; class Mammalia; order Artiodactyla; family Camelidae; genus Camelus; species Camelus dromedarius. Next base: position 73,600,088 of record NC_087437.1, on the reverse strand, counting down.
TATAATGTAGTTAGGTCTTGCTGACAGCAAAACACTGTATAATGTTCCTCAAACATCTTTTTAGCTGAGTGGTATCCAGAATTTCCCTCTTATTATACCCCTTGGAAATTCAATTTGTAGGAGTCATTTAAACTCTTCTAAAATACTCTCATTCTCTCTTTCCTCTCACACAGTAGGACTGCCTTCTCCACTCCTTAAAGTTAGAGCAGAGCCATGGGACTTCTTCCAGGCAGGTAAGTGACATGTGTCATTTCTAAGCAGAAGGTTAAGAGTCAGTGAGTGATTGGCCATGTTCTCCTCTTTCTCTATGTTATGGAGACCAGCAAGGCTTTGCAGGTGGTTCCTAGGACCCTAAGTGAGGAGATACGGAACAGTCTCCCTGCTGACCTGCTTAAGATGTTTAGTCTGAATGAGAAATTATCTTTTCCTGTGTTAAGTCACCAAGATTTGGAGACTGTTGTTACTACAGTATAATCTCTGACTGATATACAGATTTATAATTGTGTTAGAGTTCAACACAAGAACCAGAAACCACTCAACATATTATTTTAGTGGAAATACTATTAACAAAGTGAATAAGGTGCTACAAAACCATTGGAAAGCTTGAAGGAGAAGGGTTTAGGCCAAAGGTGCCAAATTGGCCCTCAGAAAAAATCCATCCCTGGTACCTGTTTTCATAAATAAATTTTTATTGGAATGCAGCCATGCCAATGTATTTATATATTGTCTGTGGCTATTTTCAAGCTATAGCACAGTTGAGTAAGTGCAACAGAGATTGTATGATCCACAAAGCCTAAAATACTCTCTGTTCTTTATAGAAATTTTCCTATCCCTTGTTTAGGTTATGCTTTCTGGGATGCATGCTGGAATCTTCCAAAAAGATTCAGAATCTACCAACTTAGGAAGCTACTACCTCTGAGGCCACAGCTGGAGCTTTGCCAAAAAAAATAAAAAATAAAAAATAATAATAAGGCAATTCTGCCCCCATTCTATCAGCCCGGCAACAGAGAGAAAGTTGAAGAAATTAACACTGGAAAGCTGATGCATGAAGACCGTCCGTTTGACAGAGATGCAGAAGGCAACACCTGCTTCACTTCTGCCTCCCAAAACTTGTGCAGGTAAACGTAATTGGTGGAGCCTACTTCTCATTCAGAATTTGAGCTTTTTGGCTGCAGGAAAGTACCAAGCATAGTTTTTAGGTTTCTAACTTCTTTTCTAGAAGAACAATGAAAGGGGGATTGAATGGCCAATCCAGAGTATTCGGCTTGTAGGAACTGTTTTCTATTTCTGAGAGTTCGTCCCTTTATGACTGTACATGAACCCTTGCAATACATACTTTCTTATTTAATCTAATTTGAGTGTATTCCTTGTAATCATTAGAAAATAACTTGAAATCAAGTTACAAAAAATATGGGTACTATCTCAACTTTATAAAAATATACATATACATATGCTTTGCATATTCATTTCCATACCATTTATAGCAGTTGCCAGCCAACAATAAGTGGTTAACAAATGTGTATTACATTGTCAAAAAACTTCTCAGTGTGGGGAAGGGATAGCTCAGTGGTAGAGCGTCTGCCCAGAAAGCACAGGTCCTGGGTTCAATACCCAGTACCTCTGTTTAAAATAAACAAACAAACTTAATTACCTCCTTCTCAAAAAAAAATTTTAAAGTTGAAAAAAAAAATTCTCATTCTATCCATTTCCCTCTATATCAAATAAAATTCTCTCCCTTTGGGTTTCAAGACAGTCGGTCTGGCCCTATTCTATCTAACCATGGGGCTATCAACTCTTAACTAGGTTTCCCTGACCTCAGTCAAGTTGGTCTGACTGCTTACCTTCTATAAACATACCACATAAGCCCCTAGCTCTGCGTCTTCCCCAATATTTTCTCCTTTTTCCCCTTTCCTTTCCCTCCAGCCCATCTGAATTCTTCAGAGCCAATTTTTTGAAGCAGCTGTTTGTTTGTTGTCTCAGTTCTACCCTGACACTCATTTCCATCAGTCCGTGGGACAGTAAAATCACCCGTGTCATTGAATTAGTGGACACTATAGTGGACTGTAGTCCTCATATTACTTGACCTCTCAGCCATATTTGAAGCTGTCACTGTTCCTTCCTTGTGAAATCACTTGGCCCTACGATTCTTTGACAATACCCTTGCCTGGTGTACTCCTCTCACCTCAACTGGCCAGCTTGTCATCTTCCTGTCTTAGACAGATCAGGCTGCCACAACAAAATATCACAGGCTGGCTGGCTTTGACAACAGAAAACAGACGTTCATTTTCTCTCAGTTTTGGAGGCTAGAAGTCCAAGATCAAGTTGCCAGAAAATCTTGTTTGTGGTGAGAGCTCTTCTCCTGGCTTGCAGACAGCTGCCTACTTGCTGTGTCTCCACATAGCTTTTCCTCTGTGCATTTTTGGAGAGAGAGCTCTGGCATCTCTTCCTTTTCTTATAAGGACACCATTCTATTTTATTAGGGTTCCACTATTATGACCTCTTTTAACCTTTATTACCTCTCTGAAGGGCCTACAGACAAATCCTATCATATTAGGGGTTAGTGCTTCACCATATGAATGGAGGAAGGGAAGACAGGACACAATTCAGTCCATAAAACTGCCACCCAGGTACTGACTGTTTCTCAAGCCTTTAACCTAGGCTCTGCCTTCTCTGCATTCCCTTCCTAGGTGACTTTGTCCAAGTCCACAGAATCAATTACCATCCTCACAATGATGATTCATTGTGGTTTATGTTCTAGATATGAAGAAGATAATTCTCCCACACTCCTTTTGTTTTCTTCCATATGGAGGATGCCTGTTCCTAAAACATTCCTGTTCTTCACAAAGGAAGGAGATACTATTTTTCAAATGCTAATTTTGAGAAAAATTAACCAGGAATACTTAGGTCAGCACTTTTTTCTTTCTTTTTAGAAACCAGACAAGAACACATGTTCTGTTCTCTCCTCCTGTAAGTTTCCAGGCACGGGGCTCACCCATGTTTGGTGCAGCACTACCCATGATGGGCTGGGTAGGTCTGTCTATTTGTGGGGTTCACTATTAGTAAAGAGTGCCCACAGTCAGAAGCCATGTTCAGCAATACTAATCTTATCAATAACAAAAACAGTTTAATTCTCCATCTTACCCTTAGATTTATCTCTCACTTAAATTTGAAATTGAGTAAGAAAGGTGGCACTCTGTATTGGGCCTGCACACAACAGCTCTCATGGAATTGAGTTCCATCTTCAGATCCATCTCACACACTTCAGAAATTTTTTTTGAACTATGTCCAGATACTATACTATGTACTGAAAATACATATGTATATTCTCAATGAATAAGATAGCTAGCTCTTCCTTACTCATCCATTCATTTGATTAATCATTATATACTGAGCATCTGCTCTATATGCTTGATATACATCAACTAAAATGAATGGGAAAAGATGTATATCCTTGTGGGATTTATTGTATTGGGGGAAGACAAACAATAAATATAACAAATAAGTTCCATGATACATTAGGTGTTAAGTGCAACAACAAAAACAACAACAAAAAAGCCAGTAGAGAAGAGTAGATCAGGATAGTTGAGACTGTACTGTGATTTTTAATAGGTTAATCAAGGTTAATTCTCATAGCGTGGTTGACATTCGAGCAAAAAGTGGAAGGTGATAAGGAGTTAGCCTTGTAAATACCTGGGGAAACTGTATTTAGACAGAACAGCCAGTGCAAAGGCCCTTGGATGAGAGTGTGTCTAGTGTGCTGTGGGAACTGTAAGAAGGCCTATGTGGCTGGAGAAGAGAGAGCAAAGGGGAGAAACGTAGGAAATACGGGTAGACAGAGCCTTGAGGCCAGGGCATGGCATGCTATTGTAAGGACTTTGGTATTTAATGGAATCACTCTGGCTGCTGTGTCAAGAATGCCTCATTGAGAGGAAGGATAGAATCTGGGACACCAGTTAGGCGGCTTTTGCTGAGAGAAGAGTGGCTTAGCCCAGTCTGATAGCAGTGGAGGTGGCAAAAAAAAATAATAGATTTGAGTATAGCTTGAAATTAAGGCCAGCAGGATTCCCTGACCAACTGGGAATGAGGTGTTAAAGAAAGAAAAAAGCTATAGGTGAAATCAAACCTGCTTTTGTTTTTGTTTTTCAATTTTTAATGTTCCATTTTATTTTCTCTTTTGGATTTTTTTTTTTTTTTGCTATACTTCTTTGTATTGTTTTATTTATTTCTTTGGAAACACAATATGCATCTTTTTCTTATCATAGTGTATTTAGAATTACTACTGTATCACTTCATATGAAATGTAAGAAACTTTTAACAGAATAAATCCATTTATTCTTCTCTTCTGCACTGTTGACATCATATATTTTACTTGTATCTACATTATAAATGTCCCAAGAAAATATTTTTATTCTTGCTTTAAACCACCAGTTGTTCATTAAAGAAACTATAAGAAAAAAAACATAGATAATCATTTATACTTACCCACGTATGTATCATTTCCCAAACACATTATTCCTTCCTGTAGATCTGGATTTCCATTTGCTGTTATTTCCCTTCTTCCTAAAGAACTTCCTTGAGCATTTCTTATAGTACAAGTCTGCTGGCAACAAATTCTGCCACTTTTTCTTTTTCAAAAAAAGGTCTTTATTTCACCCTCATTTGTGAAGGATGTTTTCAGTGACTATAGACTCTGAATTGACATTTTTCTTTCCACCACTTTAAAGGTACTGTTCTTATCACTGTTCCTCTGTATGTAGACTTTTTTTCCTCTATTTTTTATGATTTCAAAGGTTTTTGAAACCTTTTGTTTTCAGCAATTTGATTGTGATGTGCATTGGTGTGGCTTTCTTTTTGAGTGTCCTGCTTGGGGTTTGCTGAGTTTCTTACATCTGTAGGTTAATGTTTTTACCAAATTTGGGGAAAGTTTGGCCATTATTTCTTTAAATATTTCTCTCTCTCTTTTTCACTCTGCTGCCCCTCCTGGGACTCCAATTTTATGTATATTATACTTCCTGATACTCAATGGGAATAGTGTTTAATAGATCACTGAGAATCCATTTATTTTTGTTGTGGTTGACAAGGAATGTTTTCTCCTCTCTCTTTTACTGCATCATTTTATATTATGATTTCCTATAGGTTCTCATTAAAAATTTTCCACATATACATTATGTTTAACAATCTAACCCAATAAGTCAAACATTCCCTAGTTTCCATGGTAGTATGGAGGGAAGACTTCTAAGAAAAGTACCTAGAAAATTTTATAGCTGCTTTTGGAAGAAGATAATTATTTCTCTCTGCCAACAATGAACTAAATTAAAGTCTAGTGTGAGAATTTTGGCAGATATTTGAAGCCTTGTTGCCATGGATTTGGAGGATGCTTCATATAGCAAATTGAAAGACATTTCTGTATTGGCTCTTCTGTCCAGAGTGTGGCTCAATTAGTTACACAACCGTATTCAATGATATTCTACTTATTTTGCCAGGACTTGAAGTAAGTAGTCATTAATTTGTAATCTATTATTATAGTTACAAAAATCTCAAAATATTTTCAGTGGGCACGTTCTGATAAATAAAACAATTAACATTCATTAAAAAGAAAAATGTTTACTTCCTACCATCAAGCACCTCCTTTCATTCTACCAAACTGCTTTTTGTGAAAGGAGTTTTTGTTGCTAGTTGTTGTTGTAGTGATCCAGGCTTGCTGACTAATTCTCTTTTCTGTTTCTCACTTGACTCTCAATCACAGGGCCCAAATAAGGTGCTTAAAAACAAAACCATCGCCCCAGCGTTTCTGATGCATTACTGAGTCACTACGCGATCTAAATCAGGAGAGGGCTTCCCTGAACAGTATTTATCAACAAGGCTCTGAAGATGTCATCTTGGATTTTACCTGATTTAAGCAAAGTGTTGATTTGTTGCTGAAATCACAAGAGAGGATTATAGAGATGAGGACATCCAGAGGTTAGGAATGAGAGCGGAAATCTTCTCTGAAGTGACTGTGGGAATCAGGCTGTTAATTCATTGTTGAATGATTACTGTAAATCCAAAGTATGTGAGTTGGGAATGGGGGGAGGAGGTAGGAGAGAGCTACTGAATTACATATTCCACTAAGGGAATTTAAAAAGGCACAGAAAGCACGATTCTTGGCCTTAAAATTCTCAGTTTCAATTAAAAGAGACAAGACACATGCAAATACACACAAGAAAAAGAGACAAAGAAAGCTATGTACAAAATCAAGAATAAAAAATATTTCAACTGGAAAAAATAGATTAAAATTATAGAAGAATTTGTTTTTAGTATTAGAACTATAACTGGTGTTTTTAGCCTCTCTTCCAAATTACAAGTAATGTCTTTTATGGCAGAGATAATATATTTATCAAGATTAAAAGAATTTATGAACTAATATATTAATAAGCATAAATTTGCATAATAGAAACCAATTAAGAAGTATGCATTACACCTCTACTATGTGCCTAGTGTGTGCTGGACACTGAGTACTGCTGAGGAGCAGAAGAGACAATCTCTGTACTCCGAGCTTACAGTCTCATGGAGGATATAAAGCTAGGAATATAGCAATAAAGCATCCTGTGTGGCACACTGTAAGTTGTAGGGATAGAAGTTTCATTCATTGATTAATATTCTCACTAAATATTACATTATTTATTACATACCTTTTATTGCTATAAAATAGTTGCAAAAGAATTGATCCTGGTATTCATGGAACTTTTGGTCTGATAGGTATAAACTGATATTGACTGATTAACCATAATAGGTGAACAGAAGCTCCACTTCCTCCCTTGATTTGAGTATAAAGTCTTCCCTTAGTTGTTTTTTCTACCTCACTGATCACTCATTTTTAATATCTTTTCTTAATCCATGAGCCTCTTTTCTTTAAAAAAAAAAAATCTATGCTTGGTTCCTAACATGAGTTGAATTGTGTCCCTCCAAAATTCATGTTGAAGTCCCAGTCCCCAGGACCTCAGAATGTGACCTTTATATGGTAATAGGGTTGTTGTGAATGTAGTTAGTTAAGATGAGGTCATACTGGAATAGGGTGGGCTCCTAATCCAATATGACTGATAGCCTTATGAGAAGGAAAAACTTGGACGTAAACACACACACAGGGAGAACGTCATGTGAACATGAAGGCGGCATCAGGGTGATGAATGGATCTACAAGCCAAGGAACACCAAAAACTGCCAGCAAACACTAGAAGCTAGGAGAGGGGCGTGGAATAGATTCTCTGTTTTACAACATTGGAAGGAACCAACCCTGCTGACACCATGACCTTGGGCTTCCAGCCTCTAAAACTGTGAGACAATAAACTTGTGTTGATTAAGCCACCTAGTCTGTGGCATTTTCTTATGGCAGCCCTAGCAAATTAAGTCAGTCTCTAAGTAATCCCATTTGTCTCATAGCTTTAAATACCATCTCTATGCCACCACCTTCTAAATTTACATCTCAGTCCCAGAACTTCCATCCTCCAGACTCATAGATATAAGTCTACTGGCATTTCTACTTGGAGGTCTTACAAACACATCTCAAATTCAACATGCCCAAAACTGAACTTTTGATCTTCTCCTACAAAACATGTTCACCCACAGCATTCCCTGTCTTATTTGATGGCAGTTTCATCCTCTTGGTTTTCAGGACAAAAACCTTGATGTCATTTCCTATGGACTGAATTGTTTCTCCTAAAAATTTATATGTTGAAGCCCTAACCCCCAGCATGATTGTATTTGGAGATGGGGCCTTTGGGAAGTAATTAGAGTTAGATGAGGTCATGAGAAAGGGTCCTCATGGTGGGATTAATGCCCTCTTAAGAAGAGACACCAGAAAGATGGCTTACTCTCTCACCACATGAGAACACAGCAAGAAGGCAGCTGTCTGCAAGCCAGGAAGAGATTCTCACCAGAATCCAACCATGCTGGCACCCTGTTCACAAACTTTCAGACTCCAGAACTGTGAGAAAGTAAATTTCTCTGTTTAAACCATGCAGTCTATGGTATTTTGTTACGGCATCCTGAGCTAAGATATCACCCTTGACACCTATCTCTCATATTTCAAATTCAGTCTTCCAAAAAGTCTTGCTGGCTCCACCTTTGAAACAGATTCAAAATATACTCTGTTCACTGCTTCCACTGCTGTCACCCTGATCTGAGCTACCGCCTCTCTCCCCTGGATTCCTGCAATAGCCCTCTAACTGATCTCCCTGTTTTTGCCCTTAAGCCCCTCATTCCACTCAACACAGCAGCCAGAATGAACCTTTTAAAATGTAATTCACGTGGTATTGAACCTCTGCTCAGGACCTGCAGTGGCTCTGATTTTCTTCAGTGGAAATGTCAAAGGTGTGCAATGGCCTAAGCCAGGTGCTCTGACGCCAGACTCTTCTACTCTGGCATATTCTCCTCTACCACACTGACTGGACAACAGATAAAAATGTCTCAGATTCTAGAAAGTGTTCTGAGTTAGAATTAATTGCACTGATTGAATTGTCATTTCTGTGAGCCTCAGTTTCTTCATCTGTAAAACGAGGAGGTTTAAATAATCTGTAGGGATCTTTCCAGCTCTAACACTTAGAATTTTTACTAACACAATGATTTACTCTGCTGTGTGTAGTGCTAACACTGTATTGAAGAAGCCCAAAATGAAGTGACTGTTTTGTAATTACTGGGTTGATCTAATCATCACAGGCAGCATTCTAGGTAATTTAATCCCTGAAGTGAATTTTATTCAGTTTAGATGTCTACATTCAAACAAATTAGGTATTTAGATAACCTCAGCCACTATGTAGGACACCAGTATCTTTAAACAAGCTGCATGTTCTTAATGGGCCATCGCTGATCAAGAGGACATATGCATATGTAAGAACACTCACAAGTTATACTTACACGACTAGTATGTATATGTTAGATTTCACATGGAGAAAAAAATGGCTGAAAATCTTGATTCAGAAAATATGAAAAGAAATACATATGTATATGTATGACTGAAACATGCTATACACCAGAAATTGATACAACATTGTAAACTATACTTCAATAAAAAAAAAATTTTTTAAACTTGATTCAGGCCTTTTAAGATATAACTATTTTTAAAAGCACATTTAATTAGCATTAAATTAAAGACAAGCTGATAAAATTCTTTTTATTTGCTAAAATGTTTTCATTAATGTACTTTTTTCAATTTATTTCATCAACTTAAAGATTGTTTTTAATAGTTAAGCATTTCTTTATTTCTGAACTTGAAAATTGTTTTAAAGAATCCCTATTAATTATCTCTCCTTGCTCCCTCCCCTCCAGGCACACTACCTGCTTCTTGTTCCTGGAGCACATGACTCCTACACAGGGACGCTGGCCTGGCTGTCTTCTTAGCCTGAAATGTTCTTCCTTCAGATGTACGTACGTATCACTATTTCCCTCACTGCCTTGAAGCCTTTGCTAAAATGTCACTTTCTCAATGATCCCTTCCTTTCATTCCACATTCATGACATTTGTTCGCTATTTTTTATTGATAACACTCTACACCTCATAACATACAATATAATTTTTATATCTTTTATGTTTTTATTTATTTGTGGTCTCCCTTCCCTGCACCAGAATGTTAGTTTCATGAGGCACACACCTTTGTTTTCATTCACTGATGCATCCCAAATGCGTAGAATAGTGTCTGGAATATAATTGGTGCTCAACAAATATTTATTACGTGAGTGAATCTAACAGTGTTCTTACATGTATAAATTTAGATGATGGCTAATGAGATCTTTGAAAATAGTAAAAGTACTGGAAATGAAAAAATCAGTTTGTAATAGGGTGACATTAACATTGAGAAAATATTTACAAATAGTATAGTAAGGTATTTTAATTGTCCCTTTAACTTGTGGTTCCTAATAACCTCCCACTCCAATGCCAGAGCTTGAATATTATTGCTACATGAAAACAGTGGGCAGAGATTTGAGTTACTTATTAGTAAGATAATAAATAGGCTTGAAAACCAATTTGGAAAGAGAGATAATTTTTCTAAATTTTGCTAGCATATTTATCCAAGCTGACTCAGATCATAGAGTTCTTGTTATGGAGAAGACCATTGTCCAGAAAGGAAGACTAGGCCGAGAGTTTTGGTGCCCTAAGGCAAAAGGAAAGAACTTTCACCCTTGACACCGGGAGGTATTTTAGATAAGGGAAGAGACACACTGAGAGCAGATATTACTTATTGATGAATCTGGAAAAACAGCATGATAGAGAACAGGTCTACACCAACACAGCAGGCCCCAGCGTGGTTGAGAGTGGGAGACAACATGGTCAGCAGAGAGGGTGTCCAGCTGGTACTCCTAAGTGTCCTCAGTTTCTGTGTGGCCTTTTTGATGAAATGAGATGAGGCAGGTCTTCCGCAAAGACTATGGGGGCCCTCACACTCATGCCAATCATCCACGTTTTGCTGACACTTGCTTTTACCCGAGTCAATTAAGAGAGAAAGTTCTTTGTGAAGGTCTCCCACGTGTGTTCATAAATCACCCACTGCTGTCCTTTTTCTCTGGCCCCCATATTGATGATCATGGCTTACTAAGACCCTTGAGGGGATCAGCTTACCCCACACTTCTGCCAAGAGCCAGCTAAAGGAATTCCGAGGGTACTTCTTCCTGATGCTCAAAAAGCACCCAACCCTCAGTATTCCAAAGCCTTTACACTGAGCTAAGCTATTAGCACTCCACTGTCCCCACCCTACTCATAAATCTCAAATTACTGAGATGCCACTGTGTATGCCTTAAAGTCAGAGCCAAATGCCAGAAACTGAAGCAGTCATACGACTTGTAGTTGGTATTCATTCCCACATATGCTAAGAGTGTGTTGGGATGACTGGAGTAATCATATGTGCATGACTTTAGTCCAGAAAGACAACAAGGAGGAGGTGAGTTTTGAGCCAATTTCTTAAGGAAGATTGGAAGGCAGGAAGGACCTCGGACATTCCAGGCAATGGTAATGAAACAGCACAAGCCAGAGGCCAGTTATCTGAGATGTATAAAAGAAGCACATTTGTTTTGCTGGAGTAGAAACTCCACATCAGGAAGATGAGACAGAGATGGAATCATTACAGAGTAAAACCTGAGGGTAGCTGTGGAGGAATAATTTGATGTAACTTCTTTAAGGCCAAATCTCCCTACCTCAAAAGTACTTCACACTTCTGAAGCAAAGCTGCATCCAGTATCACCCTTCATCTGAGATTATATGTAGAAGCTTTTTTTTTTTTTTTTTTAGTATTTCCTAAGAAGAATTTTATCCTTGGGAGTATTATTAAAACTACTGCTATAATGAAACTTCTCAACAACTGTAGCTACATTTGTAATGCTTGACTAGTGCTTAGCTGAGGTACCATGACACCAGAAAACACAACAAATCCTTTGGAGGGACAAGGAGTGGCCTCTATACTTAGCAACACTGTGTCTACATATATCAGAGGTGGACAAGCCTCCTGGAAGAAGCTTTGAATAACAAGGGATATGATTCACTTTTGCTGAAAATTCTCATTAAGAGTCTGAATTTGACTTTATGGCTAAGGCAGCAAGTATATTAGGACAGAAGTATTGAAGATGTGTGTGTGCATAGTATTGATAGTATAAATTCTGTATAAATCGAAATACACACACACACACACACATACGTGTGCACAAACATATATACATATTTGTGGGAGTTCAGTCACATCTGTTTGAGAGCTTATCTTGGAGAATAACTACCTCCATGACTCTAGATCAGTCAACTAATATCTATGAAAAAAATCTGTTTATTATGTTACCTGAGTTGGGAACTTAAAACGCTATCTCAGACCCTCCAAGAAGTATAATCTGTGTGACCTTAGAGCAGCAAGGGCGGGAAGACAGAGGATGGAGCTTGGACCTGACACATGTCCAGATTACTGTGCAGTCCAGTGTTCACAGGGCTTGACAAGACCAAGCATGCTTCAGGCAATGGTGAGCACATTATTACCAAGAGAAGGTCAAGTTTCCAGCAAGTATGCACTTTTCCTTCTAAGAAATCCAAGGCAGAAACATTTGTGATTTGCCTTCAGCAATGGAGGTTTATTCCAGGATACAAGAAAGTTACACAAAGTCACAAGAAAGTTACCCCACCAGCCTGAGAATCATGTTGAGATGTATAGGACATTCAGGAAGCAACCCAGAAAATGTGTTCAGCATCTGCTAGAGGACATCCTGATACTGAGACTCTTCCAGAAGTTATAAATCTCAAAATAAAAGAAGTTATTAGGATGGTTTGCCACCATTCTTTACTGTACAATCATTGGGGAGTGTTTGCCCCAAGCCACCTCAGAAGCTCCTGAGCTCCCTCATATGCACCATTTACAGTTATCTCATGCCTCCATCCCTAACTCAAAGTGGCTGGCTAGTGCACTAGAGCGATCTTCATTTAAAAAAAAAAAAAAACATAATTTAGGAAAGAACAGTTTCTGGCCACTTTCTCTCTCAAAGATAGTTGCATATGAAATGAGTCTTTCCAGCAACATCGCCTCCACCAGCTTGCAATACCAGACAGCACAGAATGAGAGGCAGAAAGAATCCATGAGTTCACATAGCAAGAGGTCACTTAGATAGAAGTCTGTCCATGGATGACCTCAGCCAAGGAAATTGAAGGGAATGGGTATCACTTATCAGGAACCCAAGCAAAATTCCAGTCCTGAGAAGTGAAATCATAAAGCGAAAGTCATGAGTGGGGCACCAGAGCTGGGCCAGGTTGTAAACAATGTATGAGCGGGGTACAGCTAAGTCTTCAGGGGAATAAAGATGGGTAGACTGAGCTGAAGAGCTAGGATGATAAAAGCAGAAGAAAAAGATAGAGTTAAAAGAAGCCAGAGAGAAGCAAGATGGCGGAGTAGAATGATGCTCGTAGCTCACCGTCTCCCACAAATACACCAAAACTCACATCTACGGACCTACTCAGCCAACCAGAGCACCTGCCGAACTCCGACAGAACATCACCCTCTTCGAAAGACAAAGACACCAAAAATCTGGTAAGAGAAAAGGAAAAAAGAAGAAAAAGCAAAACAGTGCAGGACCGATTCCACAGGGAGGGAGCGACAAAGGAGGACTAGTGCTCGTTCATTGGGTCTCCCCCCTCCAACAGAGAGGCCAGCAGGATGGAGGGGGAGCCTCCGAGGCTCAGATCTGCCCTGAGCACCCCTTGACCAACAGAACTGAGTTAAACAGGCACAAAGGGTCCCCACGACACCTAGCCCTAGATGCGAGCCAGCAGCTGGGGCCAGGACAGGCCGCCTGAGCCAGGTGGAGGACTGGGGCAGCTGCACTGAGGCAGCCCCGGGGGACTGCAGGGTGCTGTGCACCATGGCTGGGAGGGAATACAGAGCAGAACCACCTTGGTCCCCATAAATTGCGAAAAAAGAAAAGCAACACGGCTGGTGTGCCCTTGGTGGAGGGGTGCCATAGCCTTTGTCTCCTCAGAACTGCACCACCATTACTGGCACTTCTCGCGAGAAGAGAGGCAGGGCGCAGCCACAGCTGCCATCTCCTCCTGTGCACAGCAGCCAGGCGGGGGCAGGGCCAAGCCCTGAGTCCACACACGGGGGCTCAGCAACCTCCTGGGCAGGACTGAGACTTGTTTATAGCCCGAGGCAGAGAGGATCTTTCTGCCCTGGCACCTCAGAGAACTTGCACCGCCAAGACAAACAAGGAGCTGACATTTGGCACGGAGCAGAGGCGGGACATTCCACGGTCTTCCCAGAGCCCGCCTTTGGAGCACTGACCCAAGGCAGAGCGGGCAGCTGCACAGAACAGCAGAGCAACCGGCTGGGAGAGGGTGGGCAACCACCAGCCTTCCTGGCAGGAACACAGCACCTGACCACGGTGCTGGGAGGGGGCATGATCCATCCACCTGCCTCCCCTGAGTGCAGCATCTGACTGCAGCATCGGGAGGGGGAGTGACCCACCTGCCCACCAGGTAAGAACTCAGCTCCTGACCCAGTGTTAGGAGGGGGCGCGATCTGCTAGCCCACAGCCACTGGGAGCAGCACAGATGAGGGCGCCAACAGAGGGCCTCTGGAAACAGCAAGCTGAGTTCGTGAAACAGAGTGAACAAAAACCTCTCAATAAAATCATTAAGAGCACACTGTCTCCAGGAGAACTAGATAACTGATACTCCTTAAGCCACAGTGCCAGAGAAATATGAGAAATATGAAGGAGCAGAGGAACCACTCCCAATTAAAAGATCAAGAGAAATCCCCTGAAAGCACGATCAAGGAAATAGACATTGATGGCCTACTCGATCAAGATTTCAAAAAAGGAGTGATCAAAGTACTGAAGAAACTAAAAGAAATCGTGTTTAGAGATATAAAATATGTCAAAAATGAAATAGAAGCTATAAAGAAGAACCAAGTAGAATTAGTAAACTCACTTGCTGAGATGAGAGCTGACCTAAAGGCTGTGCAAAGCAGGCTAGATAATGCAGAGGAACAAATAAGTGACCTAGAAGACAGGACAACAGAAAGCACCCAATCAGAACAGCTGAGAGGAAAGCAAATAAAAAACAATGAAAACAATATAAGGGACCTATGGGATAATATAAAGCATGCCAATCTGCACATAACAGGGGGTCCAGAAGGGGAAGAAAAAAACAAAGGGAATTGAAAAGGTCTTTGAAGAAATCATGACTGAAAACTTCCCAAACCTAAAGGAATCAGATATCCAAGTACAGGAGGCTCAGAGGGTCCCAAACAGGAAGAACCCAAACAGACCCACACCAAGACATATCATAATCAAGATGTCCAGAGTCAAAGATAAAGAAATGATCCTCAAGGCAGCAAGAGAAAAACAAAGAGTGAGTTACAAGGGAACCCCCATAAGGCTCTCAGCTGATTTCTCTACACAAACACTACAGGCCAGAAGGGAGTGGCAAGATATATTCAAAGTCCTGAATGAAAAAATGATGCAGACTAGGATACTCTATCCAGCAAGGCTATCCTTTAGAATAGAAGGAGAGATAAAGAACTTCACAGACAAGCAAAAACTAAAAGAGTTTAGCAACACTAAACCCATGCTAAAAGAAATATTAACAGGTCTACTCTAAATAGAAAAGAAGCAGGATGCTACAAACATGAGAAACTCATAACTGGAGAGGAGATAACTGCCATGAATTACAAAAAGAATAAACACAAAATTGTAAAAGAAGACATCTAAATCGTTAAGAGTGGGAGAGCGAAGCAAGGAAAGCCACTGTGGAAAATAGTATGGAGATTACTCAAAAGACTATGAATAGACTTGCCCTATCACCCACAAATCCCGCTTCTGGGCATATATTCAGAAGGAACCCTACTTCAAAATGACACCTGCATCCCAATGTTCATAGCAGTACTATTTACAATAGCCAAGACATGGAAGCAGCCTAGATGTCCATCAGCAGATGACTGAATAAAGAAGCTGTGGTATATTTATATGATGGAATACTATTCAGCCACAAAAACCGACAACATAACGCCATTTGCAGCAACATGGATGTTCCTGGAGAATGTCATTCTAAGGGAAGTAAGCCAGAAAGAAAAAGAAAAATACCATATGAGATCACTTATATGAGGAACCTAAAAATAAAACAAAACAAAACATAAATACAAAACAGAAACAGACTCATAGACATAGAATACAAACTTGTGGTTGCCAAGGGGGTGGAGGATGGGAAGGGACAGACTGGGATTTTAAAATGCAGAATAGATAAACAAGATTATACCATATAGCACAGGGAAAAATATACAAGATCTTGTGGTAGCTCACAGCAAAAAAAAAATATGGCAATGAATATATATATATATATATATATATATATGTTCATGTATAACTGAAAAAATTGTGCTCTACACTAGAATTTGACACAGCATTGTAAAATAGCTATTACTCAATAAAAAAATGTAAAAAAAAAAAAAAAAAAAGAAGCCAAACAGAGAAACTACCAAAATAGTGAAAAGCTAAATAACAGTATAGACAATAAATCATGATTCATGACACCAGGGTGGCTCTTCAGGCCTCCTTCAGTCACTGCCACCACCATCACCACAGAAGTCGCCGTCACAGACTAAGCAAATGAATAGGCACTCATCAGGCAGTGGGCGAAGAAAATCAATGTGACTACAGCACAGGGTGAGTGGAAGGCAGTAGCAAAGATAAACCTTCTATAAAGAAGTTAAAAATGAAAGTTAGCACACCACTGGAATAGACTTTAATAAAGTTTGCCTCAGCGACATGAGACCTAGGTGAGAAACTTTCACTTCACGCCCACTTTTATTTGAATATTCAAGAAGAACATTCACAAAAAATTTCATAATCCCATTACATTCTTCACACTAAACTTAAAACAAAAAGATACAAGTCTCCCCAGATGTAGTCAGCGTTAAGTCTGCCTTAATGAGGCAGAGCAGAGTCTGTCAACTAATGTTGAAATAGAGTGCCTCCCTTCCCCACCCTGCCCCACCAGCCAGGTATGTCAGGAAAACACTGCATTAGATATCTCAGTTCATCAATCTAATAAATGAGTTCTCAAATGTCATTTTCCCTCCATATGCAGCAAACATTCCTCTATTATTTAGTTATGCTGTTTTAATTGGGTTAACTCTCAGCGCACCAGCACAGTTCCATCTGCAAGAGACGCCTATGTCATTTGAAGGAGAGAAAGAAACTGCAAGAGAAACGGGATGACGGTTCAGAATGACATGTGGTATATACACTTGTCAGGACGGAAAAGAAGCATGCTACATTCATATCTTTTAATTTGAGATAATAAAATCTGCCAGTAATATGCCTTCTCTTCCATTAAGAGAAACATTATCCATTTTGAATATCTTTTAAAGCAAAATAAGCATTTTAATTAAATCCTACATACAGGGGATATTCTCCTGGTCTATTTGTCATATGTAACTATTGTAATGGAGTTATCGACAGCATTGGAGAAAAGAGCGCAAAATGATACACATAGAGTTTAAACCTGGGTGAAATAACTACAAACTGGCACATGGAACAGGAGGGTAGGAGGTCATGCCAGTCCAAAATATGCTACTTTGGCATATTGATTACTTTTAGCTGAAGACAACTGAGGAGAAGCAGATATAAGTGAAGCTCTCTGCTCTTTGCCTGTTTGCTTAAAAGCAGGACATAAATTTGTAAAGATGTTCTCCTCCCCCTTCTCGATCGGGAAGGATCGAAGTTAACCACTGGAGACAACTCTAGACCCTCATCAACCCAGAGGATTCTATGTAATAAATCTTGATAAAACTGGCCTTTATCTACAATTAGTTTCCCCATATTTACCTTCCCCAAATTTGCCACTCCCAGAAGCTCAAAGTCCTTTTCCTTTATCACGTCTCTACAAAAATATTTTGCTTCACTAAGATGCAGGATAAACTCAAGTTCTAACCACGCCTTTGAGTTATTACTCGCTGAGTTTTTCCATGTTCATGTGTAATGCATGTGCTATTAAACTTCTGTTTTTCTCATATTAACCTGCTGGGTTTTTTTTTTTTAGCCCAATTTCAAGGCCCCAGACAGTGAACCTAAGATGGTAGAGGAAAAATAATTTTCTTTCTACAGAACCTTCTCATGTGCAACAAAAATCTTGAATGAACACTTAAAATGAGCATAAATTTAATTATTAATATATTATGTTACTTCAGAAGTGGTTAAGTCAATGGAAAATATTGTTTCAATTGTAAACGAAAAAACTTAACCATGAAAAGAAATTTGGCCAAGCTCCAAAATGTTGTATTAACTTCTTAAACTTAAACATGTTTTAAATCATTTTCTTCTATTATTTCAAGTATGAATCAAGTTTTCCCAGCACTTGGTGGCTTTTCTATACTTGAGCTTAATATATCCACCACTTTCATATGTATAATATTAAGTGTGTATGACCCACATGAAATGAGGATCAGTCTGTTCAGAAACTACAACTTGACTGCAGATTGCTGACTTCTCACACAGGGACCATGGTTACCTAATCACTCAATTTATGTGATGAATATAGACAGCCAAACTGAATAAAATTCACTTCAGGGATTGAATTACCTAGTTGGCTGTCTGCACTGATCAGATTTACTACATAATTATAAAACAGTAATTCCAATTGGCACTAGCTCAAATATATATACTATATATATATTACCTTGTTCACAAAGAATTACAGAATTTTTATGCTAGGGAGAGCTTAGAGACTAACCCTTTTTTTTAACAGATGAAGAGCTTGAGGACTCACACTTGCCCAATTCAATTAGTGTGTCTTAATCAGGAGCACAACACATTCTGGACTCTGAACCGCCTCAGTTATCAGTGTGGTAAATTAGCACGTTAGGCCACTTGGGTTCTAACCTTGAAACTTCTGCTGTCGTGATTTTAGGCTAGATTTTCCCAAACAAGAGGGCGTGCCTGGGGGAAGACACTGACCTTTTAGGCTGCAGCATGCCTGGGCAGGTCCTGAGGCTGCCTGAGCTCCTGGGCCAGCGACCCAAGCAAGTGTGACTATTCACCCAAGTGAGCCAAACACTATCATCTTCCATTAGAGCAGTGACATGAAGGGATTGGAAAGAACTTGATCTTTAGTATTCGAGGCAATTAAATCTAATCTACCCATACCTCAGACACGTTCCCTGTGAAGTGATGGGCTCAGACTCTACTACTGGCACAAATACTTACCAACAGTTCTTCCATTTATTACATTCCACTGGATTCTTGGGAGGATACAGTTATGAATAAGACACAGTGCATTGTATTAGTCAGAATAGGCAAGGCTATGCTATGGTAACAAATAAACACCAAAATCTCAGGGGCTTAACCTAACTCAAACCAGTGTAAGTCAAGGTGCCCTCCTCCATCTGGAACATGTGGGATCCGAGACAATGGCAGCAGGGGAAAAGAGAAATGTGGGAGACATACCAACTCTTCACTGCTTGACTCAGAAGTGAGACACATTAATTTTGCTCTCATTTCATTGGCCAGAATTAATTACATGTTCCTAATTGCCAGGGTGCTGGTCATGGTTAACTTGTCCTCAGCCTCTACATTTAAGTACAGATAATGGCCCTGTTACACTTTCCAACTAGATACCTAGAGGACTGTTCAAATCTATGGTCCTTTCCTCTCTTTTAGGCAAACACGAACTACTAGTCAGTTATTACTCAGCCATTCCTAATTGTCCTTCAGTGTCAAACACAGTCACGCTGTGACTGGCCATGCAGCTCTTATGGGTTAAAATGATAGATTATGATGCCTAAAAGACCAATTCTTGATTTGGGGAAAGAGGGAAGAACTGAGTAATAGGTTAACTTGACTGATCCTCTGAAAGCTAGTCTCACATGAAAAGAGTGGATCTCTTGCAAAGTTCCATGGAAACTGGCTACAGCCCAATGATTAAAGCCATCAATCACCATCAACAGCAGTGCTTGTATCCCAGGTCTAATAAGTCAGGGAAGAACTGATGCTACACCCAATCTGAAATTCACCAAGGGGCAGGATAAGGCTGTAGTCAATGTGCTGCCATGTCATATAACTTTTGTAAATCAGCCTCTGAATACAGCAGAGGAGCTGGCACTTCACCAATCATGCAGTGTAAAAGCCCACAACCCAAAGGGTGAGGATAACCTCTCATGGAGTCTGATGAAGAACCCTGATAGGTTTTTGTGCACTGCCCTAGAAAGAATGGGTGTGGGAGGGGCACAGCCCACACATCTGCTACTGATCCTGTAGCAATGAATTGTCCAGAATGCTACTCTGGTAGGCCTTCTGTGATTGCTGTTTTGCAATCCATCTTTATTTGCACAACAGAGACATTACAATTTATCATTGAACCAACAACACTGTAAGGGTGAAAGAGAGCACTGTTACTATTTACACCTGGACAGCAGTACTATCCCTGGACATCCAGGACATGTGGCGACCTTAGATACATTACCTTTCAGAGGAGAAAAATCAATCAGTGAAAGGCCTGGGATCCTGGAAATCATATCAGCACACTGAAGACATTCAGTATGGAGGGAAACCTGATAGTTCATGGCAGTTTGTGTATATTTGTGTGCATTGTAGGTGAAGGAGGACAACAGAAACTTACTCAAAGGGCCATGATATGACAAAGTGAAAGGTTTGTTCTCTTCTGCTCCAAAAAGCAGAATCATAATCAAGAAGTAGATTCAGGGTCAATATAAGAAATCAAACATCAGAGCTACTCAACCACAGAGGAGGCTCCCTCACCAGAGCACTCTGCTCACACTCCGGAAGCATGCAAGCTGAGGAAGAGTGATACCTCTCATGGGTACAGTGGGGTGTTTTCTACAATGAGTGAGGAATTATACACATAGCTCCTAAGACTCTGAAGATTGTGTTTGCAAATGGTTATTATCATGAAAAAAATATGGTATCTTGGTTTTGTAGTATCAAAAATCTCATGCGCTGGTAAACAGTCCACAAACCAAAGAAGGCAGTGAGACCTAACACAAGAAAGGAAAATTAGAGATTTTCCGGTGTGTGACTGGTCATCCAGGACAGGCCACAAAGGATAACACAATTCCACGCCTGCTTTGCATGCATAAAGGAAAATCATAGTAATATATTGTTACCAAGGATGCAATTAACTGGTATTACCTCAAAAAAATGAAAGTTCAGAATTCCATTCAAAATCTGTTTACTTACATGAAATTTAAAGATTTAAGCACTAATTGAACAATGATGAAATTTTATTAACTCTTGAATCCTTTGGCTAAATGGCATATTTGTGTATAATATTAATTCTTTTGAAATAGGGTTGAACTTTGACTAAATTAAGAAGGTGGTAAAATTTGTCTTCAAATAAACACCACCTCCTTTTCCTCCATATTGTCATCCTTGGGGCAACCCTTCTTCAAAACTTCCTCATGTTTCCCACCTCTTGTTTTTTCTTTTTTACTCTCAGAAAAGGATGGAATCAAATCAGGTCCCCTACATTTAAAATGACTAAAAAAGGTGACATCTACCATCCACCAATTATTTTATATTTTAAATGCATTTAATTCAGTGCAATAAAATTCTAATAATGGAATTCCAGGAGTCAATCTTATCAACTAAGAGCCATTTGGAGAATTCTTGGATTATGAATTTTTGCTATGTAGGAAGCTACCAATTCTTCATACTAGGATAATCATATCCTACATTTACGTACTCTAGTTACACCAAAAGAAGGCTGTTACAGTCTTCATTGATTAATAATAGTAGCTGGGTATTTATTCAGGATTCCATGTACTAAGCATTGCACTAATCACACATATTATCTCATCTTTTAATCTTCACAATAAGAGTATATACTGTTACATATATTATATAGTATATATATAGTATAAATTATATACTATTGTCACAGCACAGATAAAACTAAAGAAATTTAGGTGACAAAGATTGAGAAACATGTTTAAAATCGTAAGAGTAAGTGGTGTGGTTGGAACTTATCACCTGGTGTGTCAAATTCCCAACGCTGGGCTCTCAATCTATAGGCTCCACACCACATGAACATGCTGAAACTACCCACAAGAACGTCAAATATATGTACTGAAAAAATGCATAGAAATGAGAGAGTGTCTTTTCTCTGTAACTTGCCCAATGTCTCATATCTTGTTTTCTTCCACTGATGCTTATGCCTGTGGCAAATTTAATCAGAATTCACCCAGATATTCCAGGGCCAATTAGAGACTATTAAGCCCCTCTCAAGCTTCAATACCTTCTCCTCCCACACACCTCCCCTTTTTTCAGAAATAAATGAATTTAACACCTCATTCTTCTTTTTGATTAAATTCTTTTAGGTAAAAATGATTTCTTTCTTCTGAAAATTAAAACATACGATTTCCTTTCTTCTATCGGTTATTTTAAACAGAAGTTTGGGTAATTTAACAGAAGAACAGAATCAATTACCTCCATATTAACTCAGAGGGGAAAACAGTAGAAATTGAAAAGTTCTATCTGATCAGTATCAAACATCTGACCAAACTGTATGGTCAACGAGGCTCTAAATTATCCTTCACTTTATTGCTTGTTAATGAGGAGAAACTGAAGAGATGGTTGCAGATTGAATACCAGAAGGTAGGTTCAAACACAGCTGCCCATGAGGGAGGGGGGAGCCTTGCTCATCATTCTCAAAGCCTCAGGTTTGCCCCATTGTAATAACTAGTAATCAGATTCATTCTAAGTAAGCACAAGACTGTGTGCCCTTTTGGACAAGTTACAGAGAGGCACACTCACACTGAGTGTGAAAGGAGGGAAATTTGTGACCACACAGAGAGAAATCAGGCAAACCATTGGAACTTTGGCTGGTTCAACTGAAAGACGAGGAAGGGAAACTGTACTTGCTAAGAAAGGATGGCAACAGCTGGTCTGTGAATGGGTCTGCCCCTCCTGCAGTCTGGTATGGCAATCCTAGATCCATTCAAAGGCAACAGGAATAATTTTCAGAAATTTCTCCAGTTGATCCTACTGCTAAAAGGAGCTTTGGCCCTTCTTAAGGAGATGTCTCCGAGACAGGCAAAAACATCTGTGGGAAGCCATGAATGAGGCATTGACTAGTATTCAGGTTCTCATTGGATTGGATTTACAGTGTTGATAAAGGAAACTCACTAGACAATGAGAAACTGACCCAAAGAAATCTGAATAAATGTTTGCTGTGAGCCCTGCTACCTTGGAAAACTCCCCTAGTCCTATGCTGAACAAGTCAGAATTTAAGGGAATTTGATGATGTGGCAGTGAGTACTACAGATTAAGGTAAACTTCTTTATAAAAATTGTCTCAATGAGAATAAAGACCAAGCCAGACAATAAGCATAAACCCTGAGACCACAAGTAGGAATCAATGTGCCTGTGGCGTTGAGTTAAGGGGTCTCCAAAGGTGTACTGATGGTGTTGGTTATGATGACCTCGCTGCTTGATAATGGATTTTGATTGGATCAAAAACATTGGAGGTTCATTTGGTTGAGTCATGTACAGCTGCTGCACCACTCAAAATGGAAAGTAAATATGACCTGCTCACTGAAGCAAGTCATTCTCTCCCTCACAAGACCCCCGATTCTCTCTCCTCCTCTAATCCAGACTCGACTGCTTTAAAGAGAAAGTTGATTAGGGGTGGAGCCAAAGTCTTCTTGTCCCCACAGGCACCAAAAAGCCATATGCACCAACCCAAGCATGCTAAGGAACAGTGGAGAGAGGACTCAAGGTTGTATGCTTTGCTGGGTAGATGGGAGTCACCATACTACCCTTTCCAAAGATGAGGGGGTGGGGGGAATGCCCAGATTCAGATCCTGGGGTTTGGGCAGCATTCACAGAAAGGAAGGGAAGCTAACCTGACCTGGTAGGTGGGCTCTTTGGGATGATTCAGTGTACTGTCACTGTGACTTGCGCTGCTGAATAAATAATTGGTATTGGTGTTTTACATACCTGTGCTGTGAATGCTTACAAGCACCAGAAGGGATTCTCCCATTCAGCATCTACTGCATGTAGAGAAATGCTAGAGAAACATGTGAGTCACTCTCCAACCCATGTTCCCTCCCAGGTGGTCGAACAGAAACAGAAGAGAATCCTAGTAGAAAAAGAAATTACAGCCCTCACTGAGGACTTAAAGGCCACAGGATGAAAGATGCTACATCCTTGAATGGCTAATGCAGAAGGCCAGGATGAGCTGGAGGATTAGAGTAGCTTGACCACCAGTGAATTCAGGAGTTGCTCCCATGGCCCTGGCTGTTTCAGACATTGTGACTGGAACTGAATCACTGCATAGACTAATGGCACTCGGTACGCTGCCTAGGATGTTGCCAAAGCTTTATTTTCTCGGTGCTGGCACTCAGTGGCCAAAACCAATTCACATTCATATGGCTAGGCTTCCGGTATATATTTGTCAGGGCTAACTAAACTCTGATCCTATTTGCCATCCACAAGTGGGTCGGGATTTAGCACAAGTGCCTCTACCTTATGGTGTCCAAAGCTTTCACTCTATAGTTGATCTCCTGTGGAGGTCTCTGCTAACAGCCCTGACTGCACTGTTATCATAGCTCTACCAGCAGGGGTAGCTGATAAACCCCAAAGAAATTCAGGGGCTTATTCACCAAGTAAACTTAGGGCCATGTGGACAGATT
Source organism: Camelus dromedarius (assembly GCF_036321535.1). Classification (NCBI taxonomy): domain Eukaryota; kingdom Metazoa; phylum Chordata; class Mammalia; order Artiodactyla; family Camelidae; genus Camelus; species Camelus dromedarius. Next base: position 73,575,951 of record NC_087437.1, on the reverse strand, counting down.
CACAACACTCAATCTCTCTGGCAGTCAAGGAAAAACTGTTGTCTTTTAGCTGCTCCCATGCCCCTAGCAAAAAGAAGGCTCAGCACTTTATTATACTCTTTGAACACTATAGACTTGGTCCTTTTATTCACTAATCTGCAAATAAGTAGCCTTTGAATGAGGACCAACCAATGGGCTGAATTGGAAGCTGTACATCAAGGTAGGGCACATTCTCTACTTTCAGGGCCCCCGAACAATAATGACCACTTTGAACTAAAATTCTCAGTGACTGATGATTTTGCTGATTGAAGCCTCTGGCAAAGGGCATCTGTGAAACTGTGGCCAGCTGTCTTGTTAGCTTGCAAGTGGGGTAAAATTTGAGGCCCTTTGCAGTTTATAACACCTACCTGATCTTGAATTTTCATATTAGAAATTTGTTAAAATGTATACTACACTGACTTCTAGTTTTGAAAAAGCATTGTTTTTTGGGGTAGAACGTTCCAGTACACTGTTTTGTTTTGTTTTGTTTTTTCCAAAGCATCATTAACACAGTCACTCAATTTAAGTAAAGCTTCTAACTCAAGTCTCCCCTATTAGAAACAAAAGTTTATGTGTCAGAATAAATTGAAAAAGATGCAGAAATGGGCACTGAGGAGAACAGCAAAGATTTTCATCTTATTCTATTTTTTTAAAGCATTACTAAAAATAAATGATTACATATTTTATAGAAATTATCATTTTAATTAAAATGCAGACTAGAGATCTTAGTATATGAAGAAGTAACACTAGGGGCTTAAAATCCTTGAAAGCATCAGAATGTAAAGCTATTAGTTTTCATATTATCCTCTGGGCCATCTATTAAGTTCCTAGCTGAATATTAAAATATATTAATAAAAGAACAAAATACTGAATACCTTCATTTAATGTATAACTACAGGTTATAAATAGAGCTGAAAATACAATGAGTTATTTCCCCAATTCTACATTAAACAGTGCTGATGATCCAAATGAATTTCTATTTTATTTACAAACAGTAAAAATTCACTTTTTGATGTACAGTTCTGAGATGTTTTAACGTGTATAGATTCTTCAACCATCCTGCAAAAGAATGCAGAGGAGTTCCAGCCCCCAAAAGAGTTCCCTCCGGCTGCCACCTGTGTTCAGACTCCTCACTCCTAAGCCCTGGCAAACCTTGATCTGTTCCCTATTCCTTTTTGGGGAGTGGGGGAGCATTTCTAGAAGGCTTTATTAATGGACTCATACAGTATACAACCTTTTGAGTTTGAGTTCTTTGACTTAGCATTATTCTCTGGAGATTCATCCAAGTTCTGTTATGTATCAATAGTGCGTTCCATTTTATTGGTGATTAGCATTCCATATGTAGATTACCACAGTTTGTTTATATATTCACCCACTGAGGGACGTCTGTGATGCTTCTTGTTCTAGATGGTCATTAATAAGGTACTATAAACATTTATGTACAGTTTTTCACGTGAACATGAGCTTTCATTTCTCTAATATACGTACCTAAAGGTGGGACTGCTGGGTCATATAGTTGAGTGTATGCTTAATTCTCGGAAAAACTGCCAAACTGTTTCCCAGAGTGACTGTAACTTTCTGCATTCCTACAGGCAATGTACAAGAGCTGCTTTTGCTTTACATCCTTGTCAACACTGGATATCATCAGTATTTCTTATTTTAGCCAAGCTAACAGGTATGTAATGCTGTCTCAAGGTGATTTTAATTTTTATTTCCCTAATGACACAGAGCATATTTTCATGAGCTTACTTGCCAGCTATATATCTTTTTTGGTGAAGTGCTTGTTTAAACCTTTTTTCCATTTTTTTAATTGGATCTTTTTTAAATTTTTTAATATTGAGACACTTACATATTCTGATAGAAATCCTTGGCCTGAGATTGATCAGCAAACATTTCCTCCCTGTCTGTGGTTTGTCTTTCTATTCTTTAAACAATGTCATGCATAGAGCAAAAGTTTTTACTTTTGATAAAGTTCAATTTATCAGTTATTCCTTTAATGTTGTTGTATCTAAGAATTCTTTCCTAATTAAAGGTCAAGAAGATTTTCCCCTATTTTTTTCTTCTAAGTATTTTATAGTTTACTTTTTCATTTACAGCCATGAGGCACTTTTAGTTAAATTTTGTTTATGGAGTAAGGTGTAGGAGAAGGTTCATAGCTTTGCATGTCTATTTCTAGTCATTCCAGTACTAGTTGTTGATAAGACTGTCCTTTATCCACTGAATTGCTATTATACCTTTGTCAAAACTCAGCCATTTTTGTATAGGTCTATTTCTGGATTTTCCCTTCTGTTCCAATGTTCTAAGTATCTGTTCTTTCATTAGTACCACACTGCCTTGACTACTATAGCTTTATAATATGTCTTAAAATTCAATAGTGTGATTTTTTCAACTCTTTTCTTTTTAAAAATTGTTTAGCTATTCTAATTCCTCAACCTTTCCACATACATATTTATGATCATCTTGTTGATATCTACCAAAAAAATAAATCCTGCTGAGATATAGTTTGCGATTGCATTAAATCTATAGATAAATATGGAGACAACTGACATTTTAACTATACTGAGCCTTCCAATCCACGTAGATATGTTTCTCCATTAATAGCGTCTGTATTTTATCATTTTCAGCATACCAATCCTGTAGATATTCTGTTGTATTTATTCCATAGTATTTTCATTTTGGAACTACCATAAATATTACTGAATTTTAAAATTTTAATTTCCAATTGTTCATTACTAGTGTATAAAATATACACAGTATATATAATGATAAACGCACCACTCATAGGAATGACATTCTTATTTTAACGGTAGTGTTTCCATCTCAAATGTCTCCTACTTCCCCGAAAGATATAGGACACTGGGGAATATCTAGTATTTACTCTAACCCGATTAAAACAGTTGCCAACTTATTGAATCCACATAAAACTCTTATGAGGCAGATACTATTATTATCCACCTTTTACAATAAAGAAAGTAATGATCAGAGAAAGTAAGTGACTTGTCAATGGTCAGATAGCTAGTAAGTGACAGATCTGTGATTCAAATGGTGAGAGCTTAGCCCTGAAGCCTGAACAAATATTGAACACACCAGACCATCTCTGAAGGCAGACTTTACATAGCCCTCTCCAACATCTTGTTCACGTGTGGCCTGGCCCTATGATTACAGTCAGCAACCTTTTCCTTCCGTCCTACAACATGAGCACACCTCGAGACTTCCATTCCTCCCCACGCTTCTACCAATCAGGACTACACAACCACAGCCAATATTCCCTCCACAAACTATTGGTCTCTATTTCAAAGGATTAAACTTCCTCCCACCATTATGAGCCCTGCTGCAAGATTTTTAAAAGTCCTTTGTTTCTTCAGGTCTTACCAGATCAGAACAGGATGCAGTGAATTGAGAGCAAAGAGCCAGTTGGACAGGAATGAAAAGCGTAGTCCCAATACAGCTGTAGAGAAGTTAGAGCGCTGTAACATAAAGCCTGAAGTTTTTCAATACCATTCCTTGACATAAATACCTCTATGCTTATAAATTTTTGCATATCACTACAGAAAGCTATGATTTTTTTCATCCGCCACCAAAGTCAAAAGAAGGGTGTAACAGCTTAAAATGAAGTCATTCATAGAATTACCAATCCTAATAATTTGGTTGTTTCATAAATTAATACAAGCGTAATCTAAGTCAATTTTGAATATTTTCTAGAACATACATACAAAAAATAAAATGTGAACCAAAGAATCAAAATGAGTTTTAAATGCTTCATGTGACTCTAGATTAGCTCTGACATTTTTAAAAGTACAAATGTCTTCTATTCAAGTGCCATGTTCTCCTTTCATATTGTACATATGTTATCTGCTCCAACAGTTCTAAGACTTGGTAGCTATCAGAACCACATTTGGATAGTGGGGCAAATAACAATGTTAAAAATACTCATTCCTGAAGCCTAGCCTTAAGAATCTTTGAGGGTGGAGCCCAAGCAAAAACATTTTGAAGAAGCTCCTCCAATGATTCTGACACCCACAAAGTTTCAGAAAGACTGATACAGAATAGACAGGTAAAATTTAAATTAATCTTTATAACATCCCTACTCCAATATTAAACTCTTATTCATATTGACCTTTGTGTTGATGTCTTTCCTAATTTTCTACTGCTTGAATATCTCTTTGGAGAAAAGTACAGTGTTGGTTCTTCAATATAAACATGTGTTTTCTCACATTCCTTCCTAGAACAAAATAGCATAAATAAGCATAATTATGACTTAAAGAAGAATCTGGTTCTAACTGATATAGGTAAATGTAATACCCCATTTTGTTTATTTATTTACTTGTGAGTTAAAACATTTCTTATCAATTTATTTTCTGGATATATATATATATATATATATATATGTGTATGTATATACACACACACACACACATATATATATATATATATATAAAATTCCCTCTCTCTCATATACATATATATATATATTTATATATATATATAAATATATATATATATATATTTGAATACACAAGGCATTTAAAAAGATTGGCAGCTAGATAATTTAAAATCTTTTCTTACCATGTAGCCTTTTGGCTTTTTATATATCATCTGCTAAAACTCAACCAGTTAACAAAAAAAAAAATTGTGTTGAAATCATTGAAGAAATACTGAAATATGTCATGTGCATTTGCTTCAAAAACATCTTTAATAGCTCTGTTAATACTTGTCAGTCATCATGTATTCTTGATCTTCTTGGTTATTTAAACATAACTTCCAGTTCCTTGTTGAAGTCTTTTTCTAGTACCTTCAGTATCTTCTACATAACTGCACATTTTCCACATTAAAATCAGAACTCCTTTCCATTTGATTTGTCTTCATAGCCCTTCAATTGCCAAAGTTGCTACTACAATTCACAAAATATTCAAATTTCAAACTTTCTTGTCATTTGTTGAATCAAAACAGTCACCTGAACGCTTTTTGAATCACTTTATTGTATGTTTATTTCTGCCAGGCAAACCATTTCAGGATGCCTAACAATAAATTACCACCTGTCTAAAGAAGTCATGCTATTTGAAGGGCTTTTCTAAGCTTAACTCCTTAAAGTAAAATGTAACAGGTTCATTTAACATTTCTTCAGAAAGAGGAGCATACACAATGCAAAGCAAACTGTTTATATGGTATGTCATACTAGTATCTTAAGACATGTTACAGTGACTTTTCTGAAAGCAACGGTAGTCATTCAAAAACAGAAATGGAACCTAGAATATAAAGAGAATTAAACTTGAAGCAGAGAGACAGAACACCGAGCTTCAAAATAACTCCTTTAGGAACACGCTTCCAAACATACTATTAAGTACATTCAAAAAGTTCCAGGTCAGAGGTTAAAGAACTTGTGGAACTCACAGAAAATGTACAACTTTCAACCCCATGAATTTTTATCACTGCAAGGAATTGAAATAAATACTACAAGTTTGTTTTCAGTCTCTGCCTACTGTCACGGAGAATAACCCAGCTGCACGATTTCTATGCCCTGGCAGCCTAAGAAGGTACTGACATTTAGGTGCTGTGATCAGAGCAATGCCTTTAATCCTGCACATGAAGACATCTAGACTCAATAAGTTATCAGATACTAATCCATAAGTGACAAGAAGGCTTAATGACATTGGCAGTCATATGATCCTACTCCCAGGGCTGTGCCCAACTCTCCTAGGTAAATGAGCCCACAGCTCCATTCATAAAAGTGCCCGGGTAAGGAGATGAAAATCCTACTTCCATTGCACGTTCCCAGTTCTTTAGGTCGAGCATTTTCCATTCTAGTCAAACTATCCATGTCCTGACAACAGTGATCAGACATAAGGTACACATGGTTGTCACAAACACCTCATCATTTAACTATTCCTGATTTTTCATCAGGAGGCTAAATTATTAAACAAAAGAAAATTATGGAAGCATATGGGATCCATTAAAATAATATCATTGTGGAAAATGAATGATGGAGTACTTCTCAGAGGCTAGTAAAGAGGCCAACCATGATTACCCTCTCCTTGGCCAGGGCAGATTCTGTCTGCCAGATTAACATCCCCTAAGAAGAGAAAATAATTGCCATGTTGAATCATAACTTGTCTTTAATTGCCTTCTTTGGGTGAAAAGAAGCAAACTGAAAGTAACAAATCTATTTTGAAGAAGAAAATGTATTGTTATTGGTCTCTCTTTCCCACCCCAAATCCTAGACAGGGAACGGCTTTGGGAGAAGCTATTACTTGTATGCTATTACTTCATTACACAAATCAATAGCTGTTCAATTGTGAATAAAGCAGACGCAGGCAGAGACTATGAAAAGTCACCCGGGCCAGCCAGTATAGATTTTAGCAAACTGATTTTGCTGGGTTTCCATGCAAAGTCCTAAAATAGATAATTTAAAAAACCACTTTAAAAAAACCTCTCCTCTGGCATAGAGGTCAAAGCTGGTGTTTGATTTTCTGAATACTGTTCTCAGCGGAACTCTAATCTGCCTTGAAGGAAAACTGCAGTCATTATTTATATTTCACCTGTGAGAGCTAAATAAATATTTAATAACAAAGAATGTTGATACATACTTCAGATATAGATTTTCCTATGATTTTCCTGTCTACTTTCAATTTGGTGGTTAAGGATTTTCTGAGCTTTTAGTTGTGATGGAAAATTCTGTGCAGTCACAGATAGAGAAAAACTAGGTTTAGCTACCTATGCAGACTCCATGCTGTATCAAAGGAGTCATAGCTGAAGGCCCTTGATTGTTCAGAATACCAGCTTTTGGGATTAAGAGGCACAAACCTCCAGTTATATAATAAATAAGTCACATGGATGTGATACAGCATAAGGGATGTGGTCAATAATACCATAATACTTTTGTATGGAGACAGATAGTAACTAGACTTATGATGATCATTTCATGACGCATGCAAATGTCAAATCAGTATGTAGTACACCTGAAGCTAATGTGATACTGTACATAAACTACATCTCAATTAAAAAGAAAAAGAGTATCACCTTCCACTGGCATCAAGAGGACAGAGTGAGGATTCTTAACTTTATTTAAGTCACTGACACTCAGCTCTCCATGCTAAATTACCTAAGCTAGCTAATGCCCCCTTCCCTTTGTCCTACTCATATTGTTGGGAACCTTCTTCAGAGAGAAGTATCATGGCACCTCTTGCATGTAATCAATCTATCTTTTCCAAATCTGCACAAAAATATCTCCTCCATTTGAATATGCATCTTCCAAAAAATATTTCCTATATACCAGAATATTCTTGTCACTCTGGGACCTTCAGAACTTGAATTAACACTTCTCTAAGTAGCAACTGTACTTTCCAAGATGGCCACAACAAGATCTCCCATTCCACACCACCTTCTACAATGAGACACTGACACTCCTTCTCTGGAGCTTGGGGGTGGGAAGTACAGAGTGCCTAGACTTCTTTGAATCTAGCGACCTATAACAGAATTAACTTTACATGCTTTGGAGATAGATCATAAAACCTAGCTTCTACCTGGTTCTCCTAGGAAGCTCACCCTTGGAACACAGCCACCATGCTGTGAATGGATGACGGTCTATGAAGAGACTCCATGTAGAAAGGAACTTAGGCCACTGGCCCACAGCATGGCTGGGCAAGCAGATGACAGCCAGCATGAACTTGCCAATTATGTGAGTGTACCATCTTGGCTATGAAACCTTCAGTCCAAAACAGAGCTGCCCCAGCTGTGTTGCATGGAACACAGAGGAGCCTCCCTGCCAAACTCTGACCAAATTGCAGATTCAGGAGCTAAATGAATGTCATTGTTCTAAACTACTAAGTTTTGAGGCAGGTTGTTATACAGCACTTACCCAAAATTACTAAAGGTATATTTTAACTGTGATATTTTGGGGTATTTGTGCAAGTGTGTGTGTGTGTGTGCACATGTGCATTATAAAGCAAAGTACTGAGACTGTTGAAAAGGGTAATATATTACTTCTTCTTAAGCACTGAATATGTAGTTCTGAACCTTTTTTTAATCAGCCTAATGCTGATCCGATGCCCCATCCCACTTAACTGATGAAAACTTCGTACTCACTCCCTTTAGGGGTTCTCCCATTATGTGCCCTTATCTGAGAGCTGTCTTCAGTGTCAAACACTGCAAAAGCTATCTGAAAGTGAAACAAAGTGTTGTTTCTGTGAATGGCACATTTAATTTTGCATATACTGGAATTCTGTTCTTCACTGAATTGTTTATTCATTTTCTTGACAGTCATTTATTGAGAAATTATTATGTGCTTTTGTGCTTGGCACCATGCTGAGCACTAAGGATTAAAGATGCATTAGATTCCTTTGCGGTTAGATGCTAAGAAACTCATCCTATAGTCATGTAATAACTGTGTCTAAACACACAGAACCCCTCAGGTACGGTGATGAGCCATACTCAGAATGTCTGGTGAAGCTGGGGGCCCCTGCAGGGCGGGTCAGACTCCCCAGGGACCTCATACAATCCTCCCGCTTTGAGACCTTACTACCTCTTCCCACACAAATCAAAAAAGGATCCTGCCCATCTGATGATAACAGATGCACATTTGTTGAGCTTGCACTGTGTGTCAAATTCTAAGTTCTTTAAATGTATTATCTGATTTCATTCTCGCCAAAGCTCTATGATGTAAGAATAATTATTCTTATTTTTCAGATGAGCAAACTGGGGCACCAAAAAAGGACTCTGTTTGAGGTACATAGTTCCTAAGCGGTGAAGCCAGGAACTGAAGTGTATTCTCAGATGCTGGGTTTTACTGCTCTGTTATCCTCACGGGCAAAGACCGGGAGAAATTCCCAGGAAATAAAAATACAAACTACATAATAAAATAAAGTCTAACCTTTTTTTTCCCTTGTGCTTCCTCTAGTTTCACTTGCTCTTAGGGTACGGCGCACTGAGGCCGGGCACCCGGCACTTCAGACCAGAGCTCCCGGTGCCAGACGGCCGCGCCGACACCTCAGCTCGGGAGCGTGTGCTGAAGCGCCGCCTGGGGCTCACCCAAGATGGCGGCGGCGGGCGCGTGCAGAGACGCCTGGAGCAGGAGCCTCGCGGCTGCGCGGGCCCCTCCCCCCTCCCTGCTGAGGAGGTGGGATCCCTGGACAGCAGCCCCGCCCAGGCCCCCGGGGTGGGGGAGGCGTGTGGTCTGGAGCCTGAGCTCGCACCTCTCCAGGCTCTGATCAGAGAAAAAAAGCTCTCCTCTGCTTCTGAACCAGAGCTCCGTCTCATTCTACTGGTGCAAGTGACACAGGGCAGAGAGGACACTTGTTGGGGACCTGCTTGGGAGGGTTAGTAACATCACCTTCTGAATAAGCATTTAGAAGTTTCCACTGAATGTATTAATTTAATTTTTGATTAATGTAGAACGTCAAACCATAAGTCAGCTCATGATTTCCTACATTCTTCATGATACAAAATACTGTATTTTCATGTAGGGGTTACTTTGTAGCTGTTCCTTTAATTTTATCCACCCTTCTAATGAAAATACAATATTTGTAAGCAGGTGGTGAAAAAAAGCCAATCATCCATCTAGCCCAAAAGTATAGCAGAAGGCAGCTAACCAAACAACATGTTCTTAGAGGTTATTACTGAGTCGAGGTTGATGCCCTGGCACATCTCTACCCCCACACCTGCTCCTTCTTAGGCTTGCTAACTTAGGCAATGTTACCTTCTTAGAGAAGATCAAGAATTTACAACATTTCTCTCTCAACTATGAATCAAAGCCACGTATAGAATACAAACATAGAGTTCAAATGGCCCCGTCTTATTTCTCAGGACTTCCTCCTCCACACTTCTAAGCTACTCTGTGTCCCCAGCATGTGGCCTGCACTGCCACACCTGTACTTTTCTTCACGGTGTTCTCCATCTAGATCATGACTTTCATGTCCTTCAGTGTTGTCCTGTTTTTCCTTCGAGGGGGACTTCCCCCTCAAAACACATCATGGCCAACACCTTATTAGGCCTCTCTACTGTTCAGATAAAGTCCTACGCCCTCTCTGTTCTCTCCCTTGTGACTACCTCTATGCCATTTCTACCTTTACTCAAGGCCTAAGTTTCTGGCTCTGTCTTCTATCCCTGACCCATCTCTTAGACTGCCTACCCTTGGACAAATGACTCGTCTGAAATGGCTTCCCCATTTCTGCCAGCTTCCCATCAGATCTGGTCACACTTGTGCTCTGGCTTCATCCAGCCTCCAGGACTCATCCTAGTAATTTTAACTTGTTTAGCTGTGGGATTAGATAAGTCTAGACCATATTCTTCCTTCAAACCCAACTCAGAATTACCTGTTCAAAGCACTCACCTCCTATATTCTGTCTTGCAGTAATCGTTCCTGTACAAGGCGGCCTATCAGTGTTCACTTACACACTGTCAAACACACTCCTGAGCTCATCTGGAGACTTCTGATACTGTTCAGTAGTCGCAGGGTGAGTTCTTGTCTTACTTTCTCTGAACAGTCTGCAAATTATTTGGCAGCACAGACAGGTTTTTCTACTTCTTCTATGTTTCCTGTGTTTTACTTTGAGAAAAAATAGCTTCAGTTTAGGCACAGATGTTCCATACTTGCTTATTGAGAAGAACAAAAGAAAATTCTAGATCACAAACCCTGGAATTTATTGGCCACTTATATGGCCAGTCTTGGCATATTATTCAACAGATGGAAAAAGGAAATGGTAAAAGAGATTATTAGCATGTAGGAAGGGCTTCTCCCAATGATAATTTCTCCAAATTTCAATATACCTGGTAGGTGCCTCTATCATCATTTCATAAATAATCGTTGCCATAGTGAAGTATTGTTATTGACAGCGTATCTCCTATCATTCAGGAGGGTTTAAGCAGAAAAAGTTAAGAACCACTAATCTATTACAGCCATTGAGTAAACTGTCTTCACAATGAAGTTTTCTTAGAAAATGCTAATGACTTATAAAAAATGTTGCATTAAACCATGGCAGCTTATGATCAGATGAGTATCTGTTCAGCCTTACAAATAAAAAATAAAGGCCAAATAATATTGATTTCACGGGTTTTAACAATAAAGGGGTTTTGACTTGTCAAATTCTGAGAGAAAAGTTTCCTCGAGAGAAACTCAAATTGGGAATAAATAAATATGAAAACTATTTGCTCCCTGTGATTCCCCCCAGAAATGAATTTAGTTCTCTTTGAAGTAAAGATTACCATGAGTTGCTTAACCCTTGTATATCACGTAGTGAAGTTAATGTTTTGTTTTGTTTTCTAAGAATTCAGTAAGCATTACAATGTCAAAAGCTTTCTACTACAAAACAGCCACTAGGCTTTTTCAGAGATATTACCTCATGAAATTCTCAAAACCACCTCTGGGGTGTTACTATCCCCCTTTTTCAGATGAGGAGACCAAAGATTAATGCACTTACGCAAACAGCCAAAGCTACACAATAGCAAATGGCAAAACCAGGATTCAGTATTTACTTTTAACTTTAAAATCCTGACTCAGACAGATATTTCCCAACCACTTATTACATAATTATGTAGCAGGTAGAATTAAACAACTTAGAGTTAAAGAGATACAGACTTTTGCTTCATCATTTTAATTTTAAAATGGAAACAAATTTTAAATTAAGATGGATGAGAGCTTTTCAAAAAGGAGTTATGGGATTACTGTTTTATTTTTCATCTATGATCTTCTTTGCATAAATTTTAGCCAGAGATTCTTATTGAGGATCACAGGCCAAGTAGAAGTTTTGGTACTAAACGCTGACTGAAATGTGTTCTTTTTTTTTTTGTATTTACAGTCATTATAATTCTGCTTTCTCTCAAGTAAAGGGCCAGATATTAGGAGATACTTCTCACAGCGGTTGTTAAAAACCCCAGTTACTGTGTCATCACTGTAACTGAACCCATTGTCCTGCTCACCAGAAGGGCTACCCTGTGATGAGCCAGCACTGTGTATGTTCACAGGCACCCAAGAATCAGAGCAGGTGACTACAACTAGGAAAGAAGTCAAGTTCACATTAGAAATCAGTTGAAACAGAATCTCAGTATTTTAAATTAATTCAAAATTATATAACTTTAAATTTAAAGATTCTTTTAACCTGCTCTGAGGGTTTCTCTTCACGTAGACTATAAACCTCAATTAAAATAACCTTCCTGTATTAAAATAGCCTTTCCTTGAGCCTCTCACCAACTGCAGGACTGACACTAAGGCTCAGGGATCAGTGGGGAGGGGAGAAACAAGAATCCTAGTCAAAGACAAAGACAGTTCCTCCAGCACTGTGAACCAGAGCGGTGAGAAAGCCCACCCCACAGCGTCCAAGCTGGGAGCAGAGCTGCAGTTCTTTACAGCTGACAGAGTATCGCTCAAGAAGTCTGCACCAATCCCATCTCCCATATACAACAGCTGTCCTCATGACCTGAATTTGAAAAAATGAAGAACACTATGCCTTGGCCACACAGTCCAGTGGTTTGAATCCTCCAGTTTTGTTTTTCTTTCCTTTTGTCTTGAAAGAGGCCTTGTCAAATCAGAATGAAAAGAATGTTCTAAAGTGTGAGAAAATTCGAATTTCCTATTTAAAGCCTGGAGTTAGAAGGAGTATGCTCACTTATTTCAGGGTCACTGGGTGACACAGAAGAGGCTGTCTCCCTGCTACCCAAGTCCCACACCATTCACCTGAAAACGGTTTAGAAACATTCTCAAGTCTATTCGCTTTCTATGGGGCCTAATGCATCTTTGCCGTGCTTTGTCCTGTGACGCTGTCAAGCGGAGGGCCCTGCTTTGATTATGTACTAGCCGTGTTTTCTTGGTCATTTCTCAGTTAAGTTATTGTCTCAGCTTAATTGGTTGTAATAATTAAAACTTTGTTTATATTACACTGCAATTTTCTTTTACCAATGATACTTACGTTAACTATTTTATTATCTACTGCCTAATACAGAAATTCTATCTGGAAGAGATAATCTTATTAAATGGATTCTTTTTTATAGGACTATTATTATTATATATGTATTAAGGCTAAAATTTAAATTTTTGCAAATAAGAGAAATTGCCTGCTCTTGACATTACAGAGTTAGACTAGAAACAAAGAGAATTTATCATATTATAATAACTGAGAGGTAGAATGTAATGCATATAAGCTTCAGAGACTAATAAATCTGGGTCTGGATTCTGCATCAAGACTTACCAAGTCCTGGGACCTTTCTGAACTTAAATTATCTTATCTTTAAAATGAAAATATTAATACCAGCCCTATGCCGATTGCTTGAAGATTACAGATGATTTATAAAAAGCACAATATTTGATCTGTTAGCTATTATTTGTTTTAGCTTTGCCACTAACCAGCTACGTCATCTTGAGAGAGCTACTTGTGTATCAGGTTCCCCTGATAAATAAGAGGGCAGAACTAGATAATTTCTACTTTTTCTGCCAAAACCCATTTAATAAGTAGACCTTCTCTGTTGGTTCTTTGCATAACTTTACATGAGCCAGAGTTTTTTCATGTTAAAATTGACAGGTGAGTAAAGATGACATTAGCTGGAATTTGGACAGTAATGTGAGGACAAAGTGACAAAAACAAAATGGTTAGAGGAAGTAATTCAGTCTGGGATGGTGGAACAAGAGCCAGAGCAAATGCAACCACATGTAGAAAAGAAAACCATAGATTCCTGGTTAATCTGCTTAAAGAACTTGTATTATGATTCCCTATCGGATTTAACGAGTGATCTTAGAAAAGTCACTGGAAAAGTTTAATCAACCTACAGCAATGAGACACCTGCCACCTACCAGGTTCTTGGAGTTCTCGTGGAAAAAAAGGGAAATAAATACATTAAATATGATCATTTTCGTACTTGTCAATTATCTGTGTTTACAATATATTTGTAATATCTGCTTATCTGCCTTGCAGGAAAACAATTTTCAAAAATGACCCCTAAGCTTTATCTCCCATCAACAGTAGTAGGCTTTATTTTTTAATTTGTTTTTACTTTGATACAGCCATACTAACTTTCTAAATATATTTTACAAAAACAACTTTATTAAGCCATAAACCATGTTTAATAATTCAAGCTATAAAGACAACAACACAAAATTTGAAACCTGAGAACATACAGTTCTTTATTTACAAATGCATCAGAAGAGAGGTGGACACCTTTCTCCCATTTGTAAGCAAGGGGTCAAGACACATAAGCAAAAGAGTTTCTAGATTAAGTGCTTACACAGATCTTTCCTTTTCTGAAATCTGTCCTTTAAATTTGGAGTAAATAAACCTTACATGAAAATCAGTATGGGAGACAGGGTTGGAGACATGGCTAACTAGACTCCAACTAAGTTTTTCTATGATAGAACAGTTCATTCTGAAACATCTTATGATAAGAAACAATAACAATAATAAAGTATTAATAGCAAAACTAATATCTACCTTCCTTTGCACTTTACTAATAGGCTCAATGACTCAAGACTTTACATATATTATGCCTTGCCTGGGAGTACATTTCTTGTATTAAATTGAGAAAATATTATACACAAATATAGTTATGATAATTTGAAATTTCATGTAATAGCTTGAGCCCGTTTATAATGGTCTATTAGCTCTGTCAAAATCATATACTCTCTAAAACAAAAAATCAATGACTTTTTAAACAACTAAAGGTATCAAAGCATGACTTTAGAAAGGTGCCCCATTTTATTCCAAGCACTGAGATGACATTTTGCAAAGTTTCTAATTCCAATTTGAGATTCTCAATACACCACACCACAAGACTTCTTCAATTCCGATCTTTACCAGTTACCTCCAAGGCAGTCTTTGGGATCTTTGCCACTGCCCTTGCAACTCGTTCTATTCGCTTCCCAACTACATTCTCTCAACAGTTCAAAGCCCTGTTCCAGGTAAGAAAAAACCAACATGCTGGTCATCTTCTCTAATTCTAATACAGTAACTATTAGGGTCAGTCTTAAGGAAGGAAGAAAATAAAGTATACAACTTCCTTCTTACACAGATATTTTACACATTTATTGATGTGTATAATTTTATTTATTAACCTTATATGAGTTGGGAAACTGGGATGAGTAGGAAGTAACAACAGGTAATTAAAGCTACAGAGAAACACTCAAACTTTTCTTAAATGTACTCCCTCCTCAAAGGGGGGCTATAAGATTAATTTAAACTCTTATTTTATATCCTGGGAAGAGGATTAATCTAGCACACAGGAAAAGGAGGAAATGAAATGATTTTGAACTTTTTTTTTAACTACTTACTGTCTTTAGGATTCTCAGAAGAACTCAGGATTCTGTGAGAGTCCGGCTGAAGAATGACAAGGAAGGAGCACTACATAGTGCGACTGTGTTTTCAATGCAGAGAGAACACCAGAGGCACACTTCAGAAGCCAGGTATCTTACTAACAAGTAACAGAAAGAAAACCAAACAATGCTTAGAGATTGGAGAATAATAGTGGTTTCGTGTCCAAGAATAGTAGCCACCACCACCCAGCGAGGCATAGCCAAATCAAGTAGAAAGTGGCAGAATTTCAACAAAGTACTGAAAATGACGAATGCAAAATGAATCTTTAGCCAAAGGTTAAAAAAAAAAAAAAGGGGAGGGAGGAGTGGGACATAAGAAGTCTCCACTTGGTGGTCGTTATCAGGAGACATTATTCAAAATGATGAAATTGTATGGCTTCCATCCTCAGAGAAGTTAGCAAAAATTAAGCCAAATGAATACATGAGTAAAATACGCATGAATGTTGGGAACCACTGCTCCAGTGTGACTCCCACATCAGCATAATGGGAGGAAGTAGGAAGCAATCCCACTACTGCACACAGTATTAAAAGCCTCAAAGTTACTTTGCTTTTACTACCTCTTTAGGCTGGGGGATCTCAACCTAAGAGGAGCTCTCTCTTTGACAGACAAGAACTCAACTGACAGGAACAAAGACATAGAGAAAACTATAAAATTAAATGCAAGGGAAACCTAAATCAATTTCAACTTGCTACAGGGTTTAGTGAGGCTGCGCTTTGTTTTTGCCCCAAACCTGCAGCAGACCAGGTCTCAGAGCCTTAGCGTCACCTCCTGCCTCAGCCTGCTTGGTGCTCTCTCTTCTGGGAGACTTCCTCTTTCTAGCCCTTGAGAAGGTCTGGCAGACACAGTTTAAAAAACGACCGAAGCAGAGCGGTGGTGATGCCAAGGATGTTACTGCAGGAGAAGAGGGTCCGAGCTCCTGGGATACTGAGAGCTCACAGGGCTGGATCTGACATTCCTGATGCATTACACAAGCACTTTTATCTTGCCGACTCTGTAATCTGTCCTGCAAGTAGAAGAAGAAGGCTAAAAACCCTCAACGCTGACGCACATACTCTGAGCCAGTTCTTTCATGCTCTATGTGGGGCCCGAGGATCCTAGTTTGCTTCTCAAGCTCCTTACCCCCAACTCCTCCCACTCCAGGTGAAGAGTTGTCATGTTTTTTCCTATGGAAGAGTGGCAAGCCCAGAGTGTTGCCACCCACTGCCCCATCCCTACCTCATTGGGACAGTCAGGATCATCTTCCTTGGCACTGAGTAAGGGTCCGCTTTTTATCTACTGCCTCATCTTCTTCAATTTGTGGTGGTACCGAAGGCGCTGGAAGAATGCTGGGGCAGTGGGTCTGCACCTTCTCCTCCCTCTTGCTCTTTCTCATTCTCTTTTTCCATACCTTCCTACGATGTCTGTGCCTTTTTGGAAGTGGATCGAGCTTTCTCTTCGGAACTGGAGGCATGACAGGATCTTTTGAAACATCACCCACTTGACTCTCAGATGTCCCCTCCAATGGCTCTGATGATAATTCTGAACTTCTCTTCAGAGGGTCATTCTCCCATGGGTGGAATCCATCCTCTGTATCTTGAGTATCTGGTGATATGTTCAAGTCATCAGTGATATGATTTGGGATGGAGATTGGAGACTCCCAACCTTTCTCACTGAGGGTTTTTTCCTGATCCACTATGCTGATCCCAGCCAGCTTTGCAGAAACAAGGAGCTCACAACAAAAGGACCAAGAGTCAAATGCTAAAGAAAGTAGTTGGTTACCTGACTCTGACTCTTTCCAATGATTTACCCTCAGCTACCATAGACATGGCAGCTGAACTGATCTCAGATTTCCCCTCTGGACTTATCTAAAGGAGTTCAATGGCCTTAAGAAATGGAGTCCTCAGGCTGTTCTTCCTGGTCTGGGAGATCTCAAGTCACTGAAGGAATTGCTCCATGGACAATGGAGTCCCTCCTAGTCACATAAAATCCATGGTTTAATAAGATTCAGCCAAACCTAGCATAGATTCCTTGGCAGAAACTTACCATCTCTCCAGAGTAGTGGTCTCCATGTATGTCAGAATCACCTAGGGTGCTCATTGGAAAAGCAGACTTCTGGGACATACCCTAGATTTGTAATCAAAATCTATAAAGCTGGATTCCAGGAATTTGCATTTTTTCTTAGTTATTTAAGTGATTTTCATGCACTCTGAAATTTGAAAACTACTGCTTTAGAGGGACACTACATCTAGTATTCTACAGGGGTTACAGGGATGATGGTTTTTTAAAAAAATCCCACTTTCCCCTACAGTTTTTCCTGATCATTTCAGTCCATGGCGACTTCTCTCCTCTGAGCTCCTTTAAGCATTATCACTAAATTTGGAATGTTATCCTTATTATTTTCTATTATAATTTAACTTCTGAGCCTTGTAACTCTGTCGTCTAAATAGATTATAAGCTTCTGAAGGGCAGAGAGTCTCTTAGACTTGTTACTTTCCACAGTGGCTTGCCAGTATTAGATGCTTAATAAATTGAATAAGCGAATGAAAATATGAATAGGTTTGTACCCAGTGGACAGTGATTGTACGAGATGAGGCTTCTCTGTAGGAAGAGTTAGAGAGTAATAGGATGCTAACAAGGACACAGGCCCTGGGGAAAACCTAATCCAGTTCTCAAAATTTACAGTTGGAGAAGCTGACACTCAAGTAAGATAATGACCACCTAATGCTGGCCCTGGCAAATATTTTCTATAAAGGATCTAATAGGAGATACTTTACACTCTGTGGGCCATGTGGTTCTGTTACAAATACTCATCTCTGCTCATAGCATGAAAGATCCACAGTCAATAAGTAAACAAATAATCATGGCTGTGTTCCAATAAAACTTTATTTACAAAAACAGGTTTTAGTCCAGATTAGGCAGCAAGCCACAGTTTGCCAGTCCCTGGCCTAGAGTCATACAAGTAGCCGGCAGCACAGCTGGGATCGGAAGTCAAGTCACCTAACTCCCAGCAAGTGCTCTTTCCACAGAAGAGTGGGAGATTATAGAATAAGAAAGGGCCTTTTTAATTAAAAGGGAGACTTCAAAGAAGGAAAATGTGTCTGGGTTGTAGCACTTCTAAGATGGTCTCTTACGACCGGTTGTCATCTTCACAAACAACTAGTAGTTGATTCTGAAACTGATCAATTTTCAAACAGATCCATCAGTTGGGAAGTGGGCGGAGTACATTGAATATTTTCTATCATACTTCCCTAGGAAAGCATGCTATTCGGTCCCTTTTTGACTGAGGGAAAAATCCTACAGAAAGATAATGGAAAATATTTTCATTATTCATTTCTTAAAATGATCATGACCTGGTGAATACAAATTCACAGTCCAGTGATCAAAAACTTCAAGTAGCTACCAGAGGACCATGGAGGCAGAGATAGGAGAGGTTATCTAAGAAGCTAAAACCTCACTTCCTAACCCAAGATGCTCTTTAATAATGAAAGTGACCCTAGTATTAAAGATTATGTTGTCCAGAATCCTGAGGTTATTTTTGTATTCTGGGCTTTCCAGGAACTATGAGGTCCATCCAAATTCTGTTCTATTTTTATTTCTACCCCTAATGTGTTCTTCGTGTCCTTGCTTTGCCTTCACAAAGTAGATGCTCAACAAATATTTGTTGACTGGTGGATTAATGGATGGATGAGTAAATGAATGAAGGAATGAATGAACCCGGTGCTTTTAGGAAGTTCCTTGTTTTGGAGCTATAAAGAATAAAGCAGAGTTGGTACACTTGGCAAGAGGACACCGAGTACGAAGTTACCTGTCTGTAAATCTAACAGTGCCTTCACATAGCAAATGTCAATAAAAGTTTCATGAATGAATTAATGTATTTGGTGTAAGCCACTTAAATTACATGTGAAGTCCAAAGAATATTGCTTATCACAAAAGATGGTATCTGAGGACAGACTTTATTTACCAATACGTTAACAGAGAATCCTTTGTAATTTGCTTCAGTTCCACAGTGTTAGGGAAGTGTGGTAAAATCTTTGAGAGAGAGAAAATCTCCATTGAATAAGTGGGAGAAGTATGTAGGCTCAAGTTCTATCTCTCTGCTGTATCAGAAGCAACTAGGAAGACAGCAACTGTTGAAACAGCAGCCAGAGGAGCCTTCAAAGAGACGGGGATGGAACTAAAAAAGAGAAGTCATCTGGGCAGTCAAGACTTTAAAAGTCAATCCGGCTTCTCTGCTGCCTCGAAATGGCCCTGAGTCGTGTCTTCATCAGGCCTCAACTATACTTTGACTCATGCTTCAACCATCCCTCTAATTCACCCTCCACAAATGAGCTAGAATAATCTCTCTAAAACAAATCTGATCACATCACTCTCCTATTTAAAGCTCTGCTCCCTATTCCCCCAGAAAGATACAGGTCCTTTGTGATCTGATTCCGTGTCACCTGTCCAACTTCAAGTCCACCAGCCACCCTCAGATATCTTGTGCTGCTGTGAAAACTGACCACTCGCTACTTCCTGAGAGCACCATACTTCTTTAAACACTCTTCTTTTTGTCTGAAATGCCCCGTCCCCTCTTTGCTACCCGGCCAAGTGATAGTATCCTCTCTCCTAAGAGGACTTAGCTGACTTTCCCAGGCAGAAAAAAATTGTTGATTCAGGTAACATTCTGCACATACAAAAATCATCACTTTGAATTGTAATAACCTATTTAGATACCTGTCTCCTTCACTAGGCTCGGAGCCCCCTGAGGGCAGGAAGTCTTGCTCATCCCTTGGTCCCTAGTGTCTCCATGGGGCTTGGCACCTGGAAGGTGTTCAGTGTTTGTGGACATCAAAATGCACATCTTTACAGGTTGCCTCCCAGGGCCTGGGCTATACAGTCCCATTCACCCCTCCCTCTGAATGAATGAACACACTGAAGTTTGAGGGACAAAGCTGAGCAGTGCTGGCCAGGATGCAGGTACAAATCCAGCTACTAGTGCAAAGCCTGTGATGTCAGAGGCTGGCTTCACTCAGGGAAAAAAAAGAGCTGCTCATGTAGTGGTTAGCATTACTCAGCACACTTCTACACTAGATGCATTCTCTCCTCCACTTCCCCACTAGAATCACAAGGAATGCTACCTAGGGAGGCCATACAGTTATTCCAATTCCTGGCTCCCTGCAGGACCCCTTCTCTCCCACCCCACCATACTTCCTTGTCTTCCTAGTAGAGTGTCGGCACCCCCTGACTAGCCCTATCTCCCCATCCTCCTCCATGCGGGGCTGCTCCAAAATCTCAATGATCCCTGGATTGCAAATTTTTACCCAGAATCTGCTATTTCATTCCCATAGGATACATACCCAACTCTAGTCCCTGACTCTCCCTTTTGATGCCCCAACCTAGGAACCTCCCCACAAGAGCTCAGTGTGCCCACATGCAGGGATGCTGTTCAGCCCCCAGAGGTCATTTGCCAGACAAGATGCAAAAGAAATTTGTGCCACATGAATCTCACTAAACCTGAAGTCCATGATTCCTCTGGATTCCACATGTCAGAAATTATTGGGTGTATAATATATATAAATTCACATGTCACAATCTGAACCCATTTGTCTCCATAAACCTATTGCACTTCAAAATTCTTCGTGACTGATTTTCCCCATTTTCACATATCACTTGAAGCAAAGCTGAGATTATTAAAGCTCTTGGGTGAATTTGCTGCCTAAGCAGACTCAAAGCCAACTTAGAAGTCCTAAAACAACAAGCTTGTGGCCACTGAACTTCTGGCTGGTCCTGCAGAAGAGACCAGAAAAAAATTTCTCTAATCAACTAATCATTATTGAGTGAAGTGACTATCATTCTTTAAAAAATGGTAAAGAAATGACTGGCAGGAACCACCTTTGCTTCTCAGCAACTCTCCAGAGAATTAAAAAACCGAAGCATCAGACAACAATTTTCTCTGAAGATGACCCTTCATATTAAATAAAAAGCTGAAGAGCTAATCTTAAAGGGAAAGAAAATGAATAATCTGTGAGGGCAACTACTCATTCCTGAGTATACAGTAACAAAGGGACTAAAATATGGTAGGAAGCATCGCAGAGCATCGCACTACAAATTAAGTATATTTTCGTCTTCAAGGTAACATTTACTGAGAGCCTACTATGAATCAGACATTGGAAAAAGTTGCTGTTTGATATGGTTATCAAAAAGTGTATACTGATCAACATAATGTAAATCAGTTGTTTTCTAACTTTAGCAGGCATGAAAATTACATGGAGGGCTTTTAAAACTCAGATTGCTGGGCCCCATCCCTAGTGTTTCTGGTTCAGCAGGTCTGGATTAGCAAATGAGGAAGTAGACTTCTAACAAGGTCTGGAGACTGGACTTTGAGAACCACTGAATTAAATCATCTCAGGTATAAGATGAGACACACTTACTCGGAACAGGTTAAACAGGGGGCATTCCTAACCACTTATTATGACCAAATGAAGACGTATGGACTCTGAAATGATTATCCACTGGGTTGACTCCTCCAGCCACGCTGCCTTCCCACCTACATTTTGAACTTTTAGAAGGACATGGCCAGAAGGCACTATGTTGAAATGTGGATACTGGTGACACTGGGTTTGCCAACAGGTCTTTTCTCTAGGAGCACCTCTGTCTGTACCGCTCCCCCCCCACCCCCAACAACTCTCCTTCCAGTTTCAACCTCAGACTTGTTACAAGCTTCAGAAAGTAGACATCAAGGTAGCTAATTATTAAAAAGCTAGGAATGTACATATAAAGCAGTCATGAAAGTTTTATTTTTCTAAAGAAAAAAATTGAGCATTTTCCTTTTCTTAAGTTCTTGCTCTTTTCTAAAATTTCATCATCTCATTTTAAAACTTTACCCCTCTGGGCTGAAAATCAGCACAGAAAAAGCAATGTGTGACCTTTGATTTAGCCTAATAAAACAGTAACAAATAACACACTCAGTGGGTGGTTAAATCTGATAATATTTTGTGCTGAATTTTCTGTAGTAATTCAATTAGAAATCCTGTGGCCAGCCACCAGAAAGCATGCAGATGGCTAAAGTTTTATAGTATTATATATTTAGTCTTAAAATAGCCTATATTAATTTGGTATCTTTATTTATTAACCTAAATACTTCAAGTGAGTTTCTCCCAAATATAATTTAGGATAACCATTTATATTTGTGCTGCTTAAAAACTCCAGCTGGCTCACATCATTATGGTGCTTAAAATTCCAATTAAAGAGGGAGAAACACTAATCAGAAAGAGAGTGCATTACAAAAGCTGCATGAATATGTCCACCACAATATCACTGTTTCTTAAAGGTTCTCCGGAACCGATGCATGCTGGGTCTTCTATGTCCTCCCGCAAGCAGCAGGACCCCTGGAAAAGGAATACTGCCACACAAAGCAAGCTGAAGCCATTCAGGATCACTGAGTCGTTCGGTCACATCTAATCCTGCCAGGGTTCCCAGCCAAAGAGCCAACGATCCTGGGCTGTCTTCATGCCTTCTCTAATGACAGCCTTGGAGCATTCCAGAAAACTTTAGCACTTCCTTTTTTTTTTAACCATAAATTGCACAGAACTCTTCCAGATTCTTAGTCTATAATTTCTCATAAAACTCTTTGAGATCCTCTGGTGAAGATAAATGGCAAGAATTATTGGACTTTAAATTGTTATCCTTCAATGTTATATGCACTGGATCATAACTCCATGGCTTTGGTTCCCTCATAAAACTAAACCACGAAGCCATTCTTTTCATTTCAAGCTTAGCAGCACACAGGCCCAGGGGTGAAGCAATATAAACACTCTTGAGTAATTTCTCAAAACCAAATCTCTTCTGCAAAAACAGACTTGCAACTCAGTAGTGTATAATCCTCCTCTGAACCTGTGAAGTTTGTAGTCCTCCTGCCACCCACGTAAAACAGTGAGAATGACGTTCGTGGGTTAAGGTGGGACAGGCCTGGGAACTGTCTGGAATCACAGAGCTTAGGTTTAGTCCCAGCTCCACTACTCTGTTGCCCTAGATAATTTACCAAGTTAGATGATTGTTTTGAGGGGAGAAATGTGACACCTCAGGTTCACAGAACTCTTTTTTAACCTCAGGTTCACAGAATTAGTTTAATCAAAATTACTGGTTAATGACACTTGTCATCATTGCTCCCTGCATGGCCTTCTTTTTCACTTACTGCCTTAAGTGTTCATTTTCAACATACATACGCTTAGGGATACACTTAAGAAAGAGTTATGCAAAATGTGCACTAGATATATGCATATAAATGTTCATAGAGGAACTATTTACAATATAAAAAGTTTGGAAAAATCCAAATGCCCATTGTTAGGATAATGTGGTAGACACTCACAATGGAATTGCAAACAAACAAAGAAGCTACAGCGACCTACAACAATATGGAGTCATTTGATGTTTCTGAGCCTCTGTTTTGCCCTCTTAAATGGCAAATGACAATGATACCACTTACCTTACCCTTTTCTGAGGATTAAGCAGATATTGTATGTAAAAAATCCTCAGAAAATTACAACTAATAAATGTTGGTTATTTTCCTCCCACATTCTTTACTACTTCTCCAGTTATCCAAGAATAACCTGGAGACATCATAGTAAAGAACAAGCAAGCAGAAGACAATCCAGAGGACACAAGTTTGGATTGCACTGCGGGGAAACACACCTCTAATCCTGCAATTATTCTGCATGTGGATTCGGATAAGTTAATTAACCTCTCTCAACCTCAGTTTTCTCTCATGTGAAATGGAAACAAAATGAGTACCAATTTAAGGGGGCTTTAATGAGGTAATTCAAGTGTTTAGCACACTGCCTGATATACCATAAGTATTCACATAATTGATAACTATTATATTAACAGGGACTCCTTTTGCATTTGTCAAATGAACAGAGTTGCTATGCTCTGCCCTTTCTCACCATTCACCCTCTCCACACACACACACTCACTCATGCAAATATATTTTCTTTGCTTTTGCCTATTCTTCAGCTCTTCATATCTATATTAGGATTGAGGGCAATAAATAAGTGCAATAATTAGGCCCAGAGCTCCTGGCCATGGACATCAGGACAGAAACAGGCACAATTTCATTAGATGATAGCAGTCTTAAATATAAAGTTCTTGGAATTTTACTCAGAAAGTCCATTAGAAGCAAGGTTCGTTTGCATTTTATTATTTAAAAAACCTGCAAATAGGGAAAGGCAACCATTTTCACTATCCACATAAAATAATAAAAGAAGTGTGGAAATAATCCTTTCAATGCCACACAGCCTAGTTGGAGTGAAAATGATTCAGCTACAGTCTTTGAAACATAAACATTGGGAAGGACATATTTCACATTTGCTGAATTTGTTAAAACAGTCCTGGGCAGGTCATAGTGGAAGAAGCTGGGACCTGAAACTAGATCTGCCAGCAGGGAGGCCAGCCCAGCTGCAGGTGCTGGGAGAGTGTCCAGTCTGGCAGGCAGAACAAAGTAGCTGAAGAAGATGGCAGTGCAGGAGAGTTGATAGTGCAGCCAGGAAACTCTCATCAGGAGGCAAACATGAAACAGTGGAAGTTCACTCAGTATGAAGTCACAGCCTGGTGCCAAGGAATCCAGAAGGAAAAAGTGCCCCGACAGTCAGGCAGGCAGCATGAGAGCCTAACATGAGACAGCGGAGGCTCAGTCAGCCTATGGAGCAGGGGCTGGACCCTGGTGGCTGAGAAAGAGGAGGAATGGCAGGTGTAAGGTTGAGTCTTATGTGCGCTCAGAGGACTTGGGCACAACTAGCAAATTCCTAAGACAGGAACTCAGTCCTTGGTAACGAGACAAAAATCCAGGTACAAGAACTAAAGTGCAAGGTAGATGAAACACAAGGAACAAGACACAAATATGATTCTAGAAATATGGCAGAAGCCAAAGGCAGACTGAAGCCAAAATAACTTGATGCTGAGAACAAAAGTATTGGGTTAGCGTTCTTTAAATGCCTCCTCTCCCAGGTCAAGTCTGGCCACAGAGAGCTTAGCAGGCTCATCATGGTGAGAGGAGGGGCAGCAGCTGGACAACAGGAAGGACCTGACAATAACAAGACCCAGAAAGCCAGGCCCGCCGTCCTGAAATTACAATCAATATAATTAACCTGAAACTTTCTAAACAACAAGTAGCAGCACTTTTATTTAACCCAAATCCCAGCACAACAACCACAAAAAATTAGGAAAGTCCATGTGGGCTTGTTTTAATGAACCTGACCTATAGTAAAATGATAGGTTTTTAAATTTGGAGGCAGCTGCCCTGCCCACAGAAAATGCAAAAGCATCTCTTTTCCTAGTTTCTCTCCTTTTCATTAGTGTGTGAATTTAATCTATAAGAATGAAGTAACTTTTGAATTTCTTCTCATCTCTGAGATACACAGGCTTTTTTGTCCTTGTCCTCCCTCTAAAGAATAAAGACATTTTTCAAGTCTTGGCCATTCTTCTGAGAAAAATAGCTTTAATAGGGCCCTAAAGCAGTGAACTCTGATAATAAAAATCCAATATAAAAGTTATTTATGTATTTAGCACACCACTAGAATCTACTGCCTACCACAAAGTGACGCACACACACACACAAATGTTGGTCACACCCATGGCTCCATTCATGTAGAAAAAGAATCACCACAAAGCCATCCTTGGAAGTCAAGAATCTCCTCTTTTAGATGTGAACACTCATGAAATGGAGAAAGAGTAGTTTCATAAGCCAAGTGCGACGGCCACCGGCAGCCTGACCGCCAGGCCATGCAGATGCAACCAATCACCAACTGGCACATGTCTCCGCCGTCGATGTCAGCATGTCCTAACGAGCGAGGGATCTTCAGCTAAATAGGTACTCATGAGCAACTGCTCCTGGAACGCCTGATAATTAACAGCTGTGTGCTGCAATTAATTTTTATTTATGCCTTAGATATTCAGGCAAGATATTATTTCTTGGTTATGACAGATTCATACTTCATGCCGAGTCTCAAAGCAGCAATAAGAAAACAACATCCATTTTGTTTTTGTTTTTATTTTTTTCTTAATTCAACTGCTCTGCCATTTGTATCTCAAAACACCGTGTTGCCTTGTGTTCAGCAAGCAAATTCCAGAGTCCATGCAAAGGACCATGGGGGAAAAGCTGGCAGAGGCATCCTAGGCTTTCCCTAGGCATTCACAAACCCTTAGAGGGTGCCAGAAGGGACCATCTAAATTAAGGCGATGACACTGAGGTCTCAGCAGTCTTAATTCACCTCGGTGGCCCCTGTGGGCATGTTATTTCATTCAGCAATTGTTAATTGAATGTCCACTACGCACATGGTGCTGTTCAAAGGTCTGCAAAATGAAGAGGCTAGATAGTATTTTTCCAGATCCCTTCCAGCTTTACAATTTCACAAGTTAGTAAATCTAGAAAACACACAGACCAGGACCTCAAGGAGTTTACAATTCTGAAAATGAAATCAGATCATACTAACAAAAAAATCATAAGACAAAACAGGAGCAATGAGCACCAAATATAAGAGGCAAGTGTTAGAAGACCGTAGAGGAGTACTGTGAACGCCAGGCTGTCTTCCATGGCAAACTTCAGCACGCTTCAGGGCTTATTAAAGCACATCAGTGGGCCCCACTACCAGAGTTTCTAATTCAGTAGGTCTGGGGAGGGGACCCCAAATGTACATTTCTCACACCTTTCCAGGTCATGCTGATGCTGCTGGTTCAAGAACCACATCTTGAGACCCAACGTTCCGTGGGAAGCCACCAAAGTTTATCGCCACAAAATAACATGATGGAAGCAGTGTTTTGGGAAAGTTAATCTAGAAAGGGTGGGTAGGATCAGCTGGAAGGAGGCTGACAGATTTACAGAGTCCCCAGGAAGGCAATGGTCCAGGCCAGATGACTTAGATTTTAAAGAATTGACCTGACTAGCACAGAATTGACTCAAATAGCAAATTGGCTATTTGGTGACTCAAAAGGATTTCTGATGCACAGAATGGAACCCTGAATAGCTTAACTTAGCAATGCTATGTCCGGATATCTCTAGGGGTAAATAAGCCCTTAGAAACCACATCTAGCTTTAATATGGAGCTGTTGAGATTGTCCAGATATGAGAGGCTCAGAAGCTCCTATTCATCTCCCTCTCAAGTTATTCACAGTACATAAAATTCCCACCATGAGAGGGCGGTCAAGGCGCAGACTCCTTGAAGCCTGTTGAAGTTGGTGCGTATCCATCTCAATTAGAAACTTTTGCTCCTCTGTTGCCACTAAGGGACAAAAGTGGTTTTTCTCTTGAAACTCCAGCTTTGGGAATGCAGGTCTCCCCGATGCTGCCTTTCACAGTGAGTCACTTGGATCCTCACATGTTCCAGCCAGTAATTTAAGACACAAGAATCCCTGCAGCTTTACTACACGGAGAGGAATTTGGGAACACGAGTGACATGCGTGTCGCCAAACTGCAGGCATGTGGTGGTTACCAAGCTGTCTTCTCTAGCTTGCCTTCCAAAGACCTTCCTCCTTTATCGTTTCAGGTCAGGCAGTCGAGGCCCTTAGCACTCAACCCACACCATCTATTTCTTCTCTGTCTCTCCAGACCAAACATCCCAAGAGCTTTAGCTACTTGACTCCCACCTGTCCTTCCCCACACCCCAAAACCAAAGGACATTCCTAACCTCCATCATGCGGTTACAGAGTTTAAGCCCAGCAACATGGGAGTCTGTCTGAAGTCACACTGAGCCTCCTGTTCCCAAGGCCTGGCCCCTCTTTGCTTGGCTCACCTGTTCTGGTAATTCATAGTCTATGCCAGAGTCCCCGTCTCTATTTCTGGCATATATGGAGCCTACTGACTCTGATACTTGTCACTTTGTCAGCCCGGGCCCTGTCCCAACCCTTCCTCAAACATTTCAGAGTGAATTTACAGCTACCTATCCTCCACCGCATCCCTTTCCCCCCTAAAAAAGCAACAAACCAAAGAGATTTAATAATGGTCTTTGCAACTCGTTGTCCAAAGTACAAAGCGTCCACAGTTCAGTAACAATGTGGGGGAGATTCCAGCTGGATTCCCAAGCTCCCCTCTACCAGCTCCTCCCCAGTTTGTCCATATTATGACAGAGTCTGCTCAGTCCCCTTCTGCCCAGGTCTCTTAGGGTTTCTCTGTCCTTTATGCAGGCACCCTTCCCCAGGGAGAAGGGAAGAGAGCTCTGTTCTGTATCCTAGTCAGCTGGCTTAAGGGCCTCTTTCTACCCTGTTCTGTGGGAACTTACTAAATGTCAGGCCTTAGGCCAGATGCTGAGAATCCAGAGATGAATTAAGAACAGACAGACAAGGAGGAGGGTATAAGTGGAAGAGCACGTGCCTAGCACGTCCTGGGTTCAATCCCTAGTACCTCCATTAAAAATAAGTAAATAAATAAAACCCCAATTACCTCCCCCACCCCAAAAAATAAAAAAATTATAAATAAATAAAATTTTTAAAAAAGAACAGACAGACAAACAGACATCATTCCTTCTTTCGTAGAGCTTTCAGTCTAGCAGTCAGACTTCCCTACCTAGGAAGCTTTCAGACTTCCTAAATATAGATAAAAGACAAGAAAATTAATATGGAAGTGACCGTCTTAATACTATTTGGAAATAGGCCAGATTTTTTTAATAATCAATGTGCATCCCAATGTGTAAGACATCTTCTTGAAAATTACTTTAAAAAAAAGAAAAAGGATTTACACCTGTTGCAGTCTGTTTGGTTGCCCAGACAGAAAAGCGTTTCTAAAGATTTTGTCACAGTGTAATGCAATCTCCTGCAATTGTTGCCCCAGGTGCCTTTCCCTCACTGAAATCTATCATTAAAAGAGGCTCCTACATATCGGATGAAATGAAATGTGGAGAAGAATAAAAAAGGCCCTTTTCTCACCTTCCAGAATTGGCACTAGTTAAAAAAAATGTATTCATGAAATTGTGTTTCTAATACAAACAACAACATTTCACCTAGCAGCAAAGTTAGAGAACTTTGCTTTCTTTCACTTTCCTGCTAACATGTTTCTGATTATAAAAGGAATACATGCTTATTATAGAAAATATTGAAAATATAAGGAAGGAAAGTGAGAAGGAATCACCTCTAATCTCACTGACTAGAACTAACCACTTTTAATGTTGTGGTTTATTTCCTTCCAGTGTTGTTTTTCTATCTGCACTCATCATTAGACAAAAAGCGTGTCCTTGATAATTAGATATTATTTGAAAACATCAGCAAGGCTAAGTCTTTATATTTATAATGAGGTCATTTTCTCCCATGAATCTCAGCCACTATCTCTTGTCAGAGAGAGCGACACCCACTTCTCATTTACTCTAAATGTGACCTTGAGATCATACCAAAAGAAAAAGAAGAAAAGGTAAGGAAAATACTGATAATAAAAATCTCTGAAATGAACTGAGGAATAAAATGCTCCTGCAACTGCACTTTCCTCCCTGAAGAGAATTCCAATAAACTCAAGAGAGGTAAGGGATGGTGTCCAACTCTGTCTTCAGTCCTAACAGATTAGCCTTTAAGGTTTTGTAGTAATTCCAGTCTCCCGGCATTGACCCTCATCCTGGAAGCATGAAAGTATTAAAAAAAAAAAAAAAAAAAGTAAAGTTCAGAATTCTAGTTTGCAAACTCCAGGTAACCTGGCTTGGCAACAATCTATTTAAAAAAAAAAAAGAATTCAGAGATTTTTATTAAATTGGCATCAGCCTAATGTGAGCCAATGTGTGATATGTTTTCTATAGAAGCAAGAGAAAAAAAAAACCTTTAAAAACCTAATAACTCTTATTTTATATGGAGTGTTAGGGTAACAAACCATTTTCTATTTTGTTTGTTTTAATTTTTAAAAAAATCTTAACTTTTTAAAAAATTATTATTCTTGACATCACTTCATAGTTATGTTGATTTAGTCATAAAAGTAGCACATAATCATTTAAACTGCTTTCTTTCACATTTTGTCCTCTGAACAATCCTAAGAAGTGAGTAGGCAGATGAAGATTGCTATCCCAGTTTCAGAGATCAGTCTTCCAGCATCTGGATGTGCTGACTGACTCATCTAAGGTCATGTAGGAAGTCAAACAGCTGGAGCTAGAAACTGCTAACTTCAATGAATCGTTCTTTTCAAATAATCTATTTTGAGCATTTTTTATAGAAATATGGATTGTCTATATTCTGTCCTACTAGGAAATTTATAGCATTCTATTCAAGTCTGTCACAAAACACATTTTAAGAGGAAAATTGGTAGTCTCAAGTGGGCTCCAGAGGAGGGTGACTAAGATTGTGAGAACTATAGAAACTATGTTCCATGACCAATAATGGCGGGAGGAACTTGGTCTATTTAGCTTGAAGACGGAAAATCAAAAGGAGATAAGAGATCGCCTTTAAAGTTTAAAAGTCTGTCAAATGGATGAGTGAGTAGACTTTTTTCATATTGCTACAAATATCAGGCAAGAATAGAACTTCAAAAGAAGAGATTCCAACACAGTAAGAGATGTCTTCTGAACCAATGGAACTGTTCAACTGTAGAGAAAACTGCTCTTTCTATAAGATGGTGAACTCCCCTTCCCTGGAGATATTGAAGGAAAAATTGTCGAAGATGCTGTGATGACTTTTTGGTTCTATATCTTTACTTTTCCTTTGTTTTTCTTGGCTCGCTAAGACAACATAGACTGCACAGAATGTGACAGAAAAGAAACTACTGTAAGCCAGGTGTCTCCAAACTGTTTTCAGAGGGAAAGAATCTCCTGGGGTGGCTGATGGCCACCCCTGAATCAGTAGGTGCAGAGACCTCAGAGAAAGAGCCTGGGAAAATGTTGTGACAAGTGCCCCCAGGTGATTTTTATCATCATGGAAGTTTGATAAACACTTTCAAAGCATCCTTTTGTCCATGTGCTTCTCACAACAATCCTGGAGGGCAGAAGAGAAACTAAGGCTCAGAGTCAGCACTGTGCACAAGGTCTCACAGCCCTGAAGTGCTGGTGCCCTCGAGGCATGAGCACCTGGGGAGTTTGATCTGGACTCCGAGATCTTTCTTACCCTCTGCGAGACTGAAAGACGTGAAGCAAGGAAATGTGTACTTTGAAAGGGGGGTTTATTAGATGTGCATTTTGGATTTTTTTAAAAATAAGTCATGAGTCCTTGGCGTGCCTGGTAAAATGTGGAGGCACCTAATTGGTAGTGTCCCGATTTAGGCAGGGACTACGTTGAAGTTCACGTCTTTGTCTTTCATGAATAATTGTGAAAGGGTGTACTAACCAAATAAATAATTTCAACGTGATTACAAAGAGAACAACATTTTAATGCACTTAGCAGAAGCAATTTACATGCATACAATTATTGTGCTAATTTCAGTGATCTTTAGCTATTCATTAAAACAGGCCTGGCAGGTCTTACACTTGGCAACACTGTTAGTCATTTCCTGCCATTACTTTATGTACTCAAAAGTAATCAGTCATCTATAATTTAAGACTTTTCACTAATTAAATAGCCCTTTCTCTAATTATGTCCAAATTAGAGAGGTTAGTATGTGGATAAATATATTTGTATTTGGTCCATGTATTCAGAGATGGTGACTCCTCTGCATGTGGCAACAAAAACCAGTATGTGATCTACAGTCTTTAACACAAGGAGAGGAAAATGGTAGAATGCATAAGAAAGACCTTTCGACTTAAAATCTCTGCAGCAGAGGAAAAGTATTCTCTTTGAGGTGGGCTTTACGTTCAGCCTTGTAAACCCAGCGATGTCTGGATTTGTTGACCTTCAGGGAATAATACAATAATCATCTGTTTTTTCAGGCCTTTGCCCAAGAGGTGAAATGGAACGAGGTTCAGGGAGAAAAGGAGTTAAAGGTTGTGTTTGCAGGAATGTGTTTGCTGACATTGATCAATGGGTAATTTTGTGATTGTAGGTTTATTCACAGAGAGGGTTCAAAAGCAGATCAATAATAAAGCAATGGTGAAGATGCCAAAGAAAAGGTGATTAATGAAAAACATGGTGGAGCTGCAATCTGCCACGTAGTACGAACACTCCTGCATTCAGCACCCTATAAATAAATACGCATCAGATGGAAAGAGAGCATTCCCTTGGAATGCTGTTAGCACCAGGCAGAATCTCATCAGAGCCCATGCTTCAAAGGGCAGTTCCTCATGTCCACAGAAGCAAGTTTAAATTCTCTTGTGTAAAGTCTCTGTAAGCAATTCCACTCTTGCATTATGCATGACTCTGACATTGTAACATGAGCAGTGTTCTAATAGTGATTTCCAGTTTTATTTCCTGTGTTACATTTAACAATGCTATTTAGGTTAGCATTTTTCTCTGGCCACATAATATCTTGTTACATTTCCTCATATAGCATTTAACTATGGTAGTAGTACTGTAACCCAGTAATGTACAGACAAGAATTTAGTGCAGACTTTAAAGGATTTGTTGCTTTTAAAGCCAGTGCTTTGTTGCATCATTTTCATTGTGGCAATTTAGTGTGTAATGATGAACATTAGGCAGGATGCCAGCGCCCTACACCAGGGAATGATGATAGTAATAACGAGCTGTGTAAAAGTGAATGCCAAAGTCTAAGACAGCCAGACCTGACAGCAGGTGATGCGCCTTTCCCAGGGTAAGAACACCCAAGTTCTTAAATGTAGAGCTCCAGGAACGGTCAACCCTAGGTAAACTTGTGAAGAAGCCAAAAACCTCACTCTTCCCCTTCTTATGCCTCCCTCTTCACCCTCCTTTTGCAGAAGCCCAGGCTTTTCTTCCTGGTGACCTTTGCCCATAAAAAAGGATGTGAAACCAGACTTCAGCACCTAGAGGATATCATGTCAGGGAATAGCCTCTCCACAAGTCATGTGTATCTAAGTCTTATTTATTATTTCTCAATGTCAATGCCCTATTTAAATTACTGCATCACTCATTAGGTAAGTCATGGGTGGTATCTGAGTGGCAAACGTGAACAGTTTTCTTTTCAGATCTTGTTTTTAACCATCCAGAGAGGATATATCTATACTGCATGAAGGGTAAAATCAAATGCTTTCGATTAACCTGTTAATTCGATCCATGCATCACAGCATTGAGAAATGCGATGATTCTTCTTAAGCTTTTACTAGGCAGTTTCAACATCTTCACTGATAAGCAAGTGACTTCCCAGTACTTTCCTCTCCATGAACTGTGATGGGTGCATATAAAGAAAATTATGTTTATGTGTGATGTGTGTTATTATGTAACATACTGTATAAAAAGCAACTCTTATATGCCATGTGCTTTATAAACATTATCTCATTCAGAACTCTGTATATACATGTGCCCTGGACAGAGGAGTCCAGATAAGCAGGCAGAAGTCAGGGCTGAAGTCCAGCCCAGGTTCTCTTCACCAAATTTAGGAAGACACGTGGACAATATTAGCTTCCCCTCATCAGAGGGCACCTTTTTCTAATTCACATAAAGGCACTGTATGTGCTAGAGTCTGCCGGATCTCACTTCATACTCAAAACAACTCCATGAAGAACGTGCTTACAGGTGGAGGGGTCAAAGAACTGGTTTCAAGCCCTACAACTACTAAAACACCCCAGACACTTGAAACGAGACCTTTAACTACCTGCCTTTAAGTATCATGCTTCCTTCCAAAAAAGGGAAAGTAGGGGGAAGGTCACATATTTCCTTTATCTATACCTGCTTAGCTCAATTGTTTGAAGCATTGTGCTTATGAAACTACAAAGTGAAAGGCAGTGAATTATACTTTTTGCTAAGTCTTGGCTGCATACCACGCTTGGAATGCAAAATAAGGAGAGTGTAATTCAGTGGTTCTCAAACTTTGGTGGGCTTCAGAATCATCCTGGAGGGCTGGTAGAACAGAGATCCCCCAACCACAGAGTTTCTGATTCAGTAAGTCTAGGACTGACCTGAGAATCTGCTTTCTTCATAAGTTTCCAAGTGATGCTGATGCTCCCCATCCAGGGACCGTACAGGATCTATTCATTCAATAAAATGAACAAAAAAGCCACTAGTTTGTGAGTCAGGAGTATTATCTAAGAACATAAAAACAGTCCAGGTCTTGCGTCTCATTTTTTCCCTCTGTTAAAATAAAACTGCTTGTTGGATTAAAATGCTATCTCTAGCTTCCTATTTACAGCGGAATTATATTAAAAGATTGAAATAACACCAAGAGATAACAGGGTACCAGGCTGACTAGCTTTGGTATTGATGCCCTGCTTAATATTATTATCTTTGGGAGAAATGATATTGGTAGAAATGTTAGAAAATGAATAAAGAATTGGAAGCCTGCCTCTGAATTGCATATTCATTCTTCTTCCTTTACTCATTTTTAATATGTGGGCAATCACAGTTAATCACAAAGCATTTCTCTCAGGATCATTCCTGAAGTGTGAAATAAATATTCCAATAAAATGCTTAGTAGAGTGTATCCAGTTTCCAATTAAAGAAACATGCTTGTATGGTGTCATGAATTCCTTCCACAAAACATTTCCTTTGTGCAGAAACACTTTATGGTAAATCTGAAAATAACCCAATTTTGTAAGGATGACTTCAAGCAGGGTGCCTGGTGAATTCTCCTTCTGCCACCTCCCCCACTGCACATCCTAAGAAATAGTCTATACAAAATAACTTGATCTTACCTGAACATGCAGTCACCAGTGTGGTGAGAAAGGCACCATTAGTCATCTTAATAATCTATACATATCACTCCATAATCAATATGGCGAGCGTACCACCTGAGTGATCATGCAAACCAATTCTGTCAGCACACACTGAATGATTACCTAGGGCCATCATTCACTTAATCACAGGGGATCCAGAATAGCCTTGTCCTTACTTTCTGGTTTTTCTTTTTTTTTTTTCCCCCCTTACCCTACTATTTTTTGTCCCTTCCATACTTTTAATCTTCTTTAAAAGAATCTCAATTCTCTGACTCCACTAGTAACATTAAAAAAAAAAAAAAAAAACACACACACACACACAACGAGGCAATCTATTTTCTGAATGGTGGAACAGCATATTCACAGCATTTAATTAGAGCTAATTTAAGAGAGTTTTCTTAAGTCTTCAGGAGCAAATCCCTCAAGGGAAATAGTGATGCAATTGTTTGATGTCTTTCATCTGGCTGGTTGGCTTCTCTTTGGAGTTCTTAGTTATGTCTGGGAAGAAATCAGACAGGTGGGCTTGTCTTGATTCCCATGGAAGCAGCACTGCCCTGACAGTTTGATCACAGTTCTGGAAATCAAGTTTTTCTGGTTCCGAGGTACTGACAAGTCTGGCTCTGGTTTTAAGGACGGGCTTGCTTGGAGAGCTGTCTTCTTTGATGAGAATGTCAAACTAACAGTGACCACACTGTAACAGCAAGGCTCTTTCTCCCTTTATTACAGCCACAGGTAGAAGGTGGTTACCTGGTTTTCATGTGAACTATGACAAATGAGAATTTCCTTTTTTAAAGGGACAAACTACTGAGAAATTCTTAAATGAAAAAAATTACAAATGTGGTCATCTGAAATGGATCTTATATTCAATATATCATACAAGAAAACCTCGTTAGAAGGTTAGGGTATCATCTTGTGTATGACAGACCAAAGCTAGAATGGTGATTGACTTGAGGACAGGATTTTTAAAAAATCAGATTTATCTTTCTCTCAAGTTGTCTTCTCAAGGGGCTTTTTTAGCTCCTCATTTCTGAAATAACAATAATAAGAATAAAAATAAGAGTGTAGAGGGATGACTGGTGAGGCAGAACTTTAAGTTTTCTAATGAGAGAACATGCATTTTTAAAACTGCCAACCCCTTTGGTTTCTACAAGGAGAAACATCAATTAGCTGTGGGAAGAACCATTTTGCATTAAGTGGTGTAAAACAAATAGGCATCCATTGTCGGAGGTAAAGGCATAACAGGCTTCCTTTTTCTTTTTACCTTGTAACTGAAGCTGTTCCACCATAGGTCCCTTGGAATCGGGAGCTCTAAGAATGCTGGCATAGAAATGGGCACATTTCTAAAGTGATTTCTGGAAAGAAAGAGATAAAAAACTTCACCCTCATCCCCTTTGAGGTTGCAGGTTATTCAAACACCTCCAGCAGACTAAGGTTGACACGGCTGAAATTAGCTGGTGCTTTAGCTGCTCAGAGAAGATTCAATATGAGAAACAAATTCTGTACTAGAGAGCCAGGCTCCAGACAAGGCCTAGACTGTTTTAGACATAGATTATTTCTGTGGAAACTTGCCTAAACCAGCCATTCTGACAGAGTGTATCTGCCATAGAAGCGAGGGATAAAAGCTGTGTATGCAAGTTTGAGTGTGTGCACGCAAACCTGAGAGCTGCCTGATGTCGGAGGCCCAGCTGTCTGCTGGCTCTGGGTGACCGACCATGGCTTGGATGACCTTGGTTAAGAAGACTTCCTCTCCCTGTGCAGACCTGCACCCGGAGGCACCTCAGTGGGGCACAGCAGAAAGGCAGTACAGTCGTCCCCACTCCTTACCTGCAGTTTCCCTTTCAGAGACTTCAGTTCCATGGTCCAAAAAAACTAAATGGAAAATTCCAGAAATAAACAATTCAGAAGATTAAAATAGTGGGCCATTCTGAGTAGTGTGATGAAATCTCACTCTGTCCCACCTGGGACGTAAACCATCCCTTTGTCTGGCGTATCTCACCCAGTAGTCACCTAGTAACCGTCTCGGTTATCATCTCAACCATTACTGTATCACAGTGCTGTGCAAGTAGCTATTATTTTACTTAACAATGGTCCCCAAATGCCAGAATAGTGGTGCTGGCAATTTGCTATGCCAAAGAGAAGCTGTATTTACCTTAAATGAAAAGGTGAAAGTTCTAGACTTATAAGAAAAAAAATTGTATGCTGAGGCTGCTAAGATCTATGATAAGAACAAATCTTTTGGTGAAATTTTGAAGAAGGAAAAAGAAATTGGGCTAGAAATGAACTAGAAAATGAACCAGAAATTCGTTCTAGTTTTGCTGTTGCACTTCAAATTGCGAAAGTTATGGCCACAAGGTGTGATACGTGCTTCGTTAAGATGGAAAAGATACCAAATTTGTACAATAAGATATTTTGACAGAGACAATATTCACCTAATTTTTATTATACTATATTGTTATAATTGTTCTATTTTACTATTAGTTGTCATTGTTAAGCTCTTACTGTGCCTAATTTATAAATTAAACTTTATCATAGGTATGTATGTACAGAAAAAAACATACTATAAATAGGGTTCAGTACTGTCTATGGTTTCAGCCTCCACTGGGGGTCTTGGAATGTATCCCCCACAGATAAAGAGAGAGTATTATACTATTTTCAATAGCCAGCACCTACGTAGTGAGACCAAAGGATGCAGACAACCAACCAACTGATTTCCTCTTGATGGGATTTGATTACAATCCCAATTAACCACAAGATCTAAGATAGCCTCTGGGTTCTGGGCTCTGCCAGGGCAGAGTTGTTCTTACAATGGCAAGATGCCTTCTTCAGGTCATACTGAATGAGATATTTAAAGAAATGTGACCTTATTTTGTTCTGGGGTTCAAAATACATTACCTAAATTTTATTCAAAGTTTATCAGCTTACGCCAAACGTTGCAACAAGTCCTTCACACATATTAACTCACTTAAATCTTCACCACGTCTTACTCTACCAAGGGAACTGCTTTGACAAAAGATCATATGGTTATTAAGTAGAGAGCAAGGATTCAAACTCAGTCCCATCTGACTCAATAATCGTTTAGCAATATAGATGAATTCAACTAGCATTACCAATCTCAAATTTCAAATGCTATTATGAAAATCTCTTAGTAAAGAAAATAATAATTAACTGAAGCCTTATTCATTTAAGGAGTTAGCTACTTAATATTTAAAACAAATCCCCTAGAGATAGTACTGATGTATTGGAGAAAAATGAATGCAATTCCATATAACAGTGACATTTTCAGAGAATAATTTCTAACAAATTCAGAGGGTAGTCAATGGTGTCAATGTATTTGACCCTTTACCTAACTGCTTTATACTATACAACCCACTCTCACGTGCTTAGTCTTAATTGCTCTCAGCAGATGGCCTTTACAGGCCTTGAGATCTGAATGGAACTAAAGTTTGCCAGGGTGAAAGATTTCTTAAAAAGGACATTTAGGAAGACAGCAATAATCCAAGCAAAAATTCATTTCCTCTCTTGATCTTCCCACTTCTGCTGTTGGTCCCATCATCTCCCAAGCTTATCCCGGCAGTCACCTCTCATTCTCCTTCTTCCTTCTTCTTTGGAGTCAGTAAGTCGCCAAGTCCTGTGACTCTTCACAAACATGTTTACTTATTTAATTATTTATTCCCACATTATTCTGGAGGCTTTTCTTTCTAGATCAACCATTAGCTATTCTAAATTCTACCAAAGATCAACTCACATAATATTCTAAGCCTCTTAACTGGCCTGCCTATTTTTAGTTTCACCTCCCTGAACCATCCCTCACACTTTCAAGACTGACTCTCCAAAACATGACTTTGTGCATTTACAAGAAAGTACATTACAAAGCCATCATACATCAATTGTTCAAAAAGGATTCCAACATGGAATAATACAGCTTCAAAGGTGCTCTTTTTGACTATTTGAAAATATATTAAGTCCTTAGCCTAGCACTCAAAAATTCACAACAGAGCTTCAACCTGTATCCCAGCTTTCCTTCCACAGCTGTCCTCCTAAATTCATCCCTTTGCTCCAGCCTAAACAGTCTACTCACAGTCCCCACAAAAACACCTTGTATTTTCCTGACTCTGGCTTTTCTCTTTACTTCATTTCTGTAACAAAACAGTTCCTTTCCTCTTAACTATCCACCTATATTCACTTTTCCCATCTTTCAAAGACCAGCTTAGATCACATTTCCTGTAAGAAACTCCCCTGGCTGTCCCAAATAAAGGGAATACTCCATTCTAAGTGTCAAGTATCTATTCCACTTATTTGTCATGGAATTATTTCATGGAATTACCAGTTCCTTTTTCATGTATGTATCTTTATTCAAATTAGAATGTAGAAAGTTGCAAGTAGGAACAAACAATGTATATATTGTTAATCCCTTGTGGCACTTCTTATTACTTATAAATTTACATTCATAATATTATACATTTTATATTGTATATAAATATTCATATTTCTGCCTCAAAAAATTCTAATTAACTTATTTTAGGAAATCCACTCCTTTATAAGGCTTTGACCCTAAATCCATGACACTAAAAGAAATAAAACAGAGTGATGGCAGCAGACTGGAACTAGTAAGGTCAAATTTAGCTTCTATTTTGGTTGTTACTTAACATTAAGCTCTTTTTTTCAGAGCCCTAAGGTGAGTTACCTGTCTAGTGGCTAAATCAGTTCTGTTCTCCCTCATACACAGTCTGTAATTGGCATAAATGTTCAGTTTCTGTAGATGTACCAAGTGTCACCTGTCTGACTTGGTGACTCGGATAGATTTTACAGCTCATACCAAAGAAAAAAGATTCTTTGATGACCAGTGACATTCCTTAAGCTGACAAATCACTTCCTTGTTATCCCTGGCATCTCCCACACCTAGTCCCTTAGTAAGTGGCAGCTGAAGAGATGCTGAAGGTTGAAGCCAAAAATGAGAACCAATACCAGTCACTTAAACACTGACAGGCCTTAGGCAGACCAGATTTTTAAATTAGCCATTCTGAAACAGATATAAGATTTTGCTGTTAAGATGAAAAAGTTAAGTCCATAGCTTTCCTGTGTAGCAGGTTTTAATGCCTGGGAAAAGTTTTAACTGTGACTCAGGTGGTGGCTGGTCACACACACTGTGCTTTACTCCCTCCTCTTAAATGAGTTAATATCTTCCTTAAGTATTACTGATATGAATTCTGCCATTTCAAATTAAATGAACATTAACAGGGGCCGCATAGATGAGATTCAAACATGCTTGGGGAAATCTTATGGACTCGACACCTGGCTACTAACGTTTATTGGCCCAAAGGATTCTGGAACTTCTTGGAAGATAATTCTTCCTAAGAAAAGTAGGAGTCAGATCCAAAGGCTCCGCTGATGAAACCAGCTTGGTTTCTGCCATTCCAGCCCTCCAGGGACTCAGATCTACAGACAGAAGCTCTGAGTCAAAACTAAAAGGCATTGGAAAGCAAGTTACAACTACTTTGGAAGATCTTCTAATAAAGGATAGCCCCTTAAAAGGGGAGAGAGGCATTTCCCCCACCTCAGTTCACTACAGAATAAGCCCCAGTTTCCGCGGCAGCGGCAACCCCAGCAGAAGAGGCCAGTGCAGGAGAAATCGACGGCAGCACCTGCACCAGAAGAGGCAGGAGCACCGTGCAAATGTGCCACAGGATAAATGCCCAGTCTTGCTGAGACTGAGCACAAGGGAGAAACACCCTTGTTGTCTTCTCAGAGATACCTGAGCAGGGGCAATAAAGTTGTGTAGAGGTCTAGAGTCCAGCAATGACCAGTGACAGCCAATGAGATATGGTAGAACTATCAAAGTGACCCCATTTTCACTCAGGATCTCTTAACTAGGAAAAAAAAATGGTTAATGTTTCCCAAGTGCCTTGAACATGCCAGTGATTTTTGCTTACAAGTTTATTTGATCCTCAAGTCAATTCTATGAGGCTCCTAATCTTTTCTTCATTTTATAGCTGAGAAACCTGAGTCTTAAAGAGACTAAGTAATTGGTCCCAAGGCTAGAAACTCATCAGTGCTAGCCTGGGGATTCAAATCCAAGTTGGGAGGTTCCAGAACCTGATGAGTAACCATTAAGGTGTACAGGCTACTTGTTTGTGCTCTGGACAGAGCCGGGAGGGCTGGTGGTGAAGCTAAATGAAAATTCTTTGCTCCAAGAAAGGCCAGAATTGGTGCAGCCGTTTAACATTAGCTGAGAATCCACTACAGCAAGGTGAGGATCAGGACTGGGGAATCTCCATCACCTAGTAAGGGGACATCCCAGCGCAGCCAGCCTGGCGTCCAGCCAGACCAGCAGGGGCAGGTGCCGGATTCTTGACAACTCCTGCAGCTGCTGCCACACCATCTTTAAGACGTCATGGCAAGTGCTCACAGAGGCTAGCACATTGGGGGAGCCCTTATCCCCTGCATGTGGACAGAGGAGGGGTGGGACAGTGTCACAGCCTCTGCATGGCAGGAAGGCTCACTCTTGGTACCGTTCTGGGCTAGGCTCTGGGGGATTGGAATTCTTTTTCCTGATTTTTCCTGAAAGAAGAAAATTACTTCCTCATTCTGAATGTCAGTTTCCTATGTTATAAACTGAGGGAGTTGGAGCAGCTCACCTCTGAATTTCTCTCTTTGACTAAGAAAGACTTTGAATTAGAAAACTGGGAAAACAGCTTTTATATGTACTGTGTATATATATTTACTGTAAAACATTACTGTGTAAGAAGGAGGGGGGGATAAGGAGAAGAAGAAAAGCAACAGAAAGAAAATGAAAGAGAAAGAAAGGAAGGAAGGAAGGAAGGAAGGAAGGAAAGAAAGAAAGAAAGAAAGAAAGAAAGAAAGAAAGAAAGAAAGAAAGAAAGAAAGAAAGAAAGAAAGAAAGAAAGAAAGAAAGAAAGAAAGAAAGAAAGAGAGAAAGAAAGAGAGAGAGAGAGAAAGAAAGAGAAAGTAAGAGAGAAATTTTTAAATAAACCAACGGAGGTAGGGCTTCAGGACTGCAGTGACTGTAAGAAAGGTAGAACAGGTAACAGAAAACAAAAGAGAGAGAGGGAAGGCGTCCCAGGGTTAGTAGCTCCTGGAGAGGAGTAAAAGGTTTTCTCCAGGTTTTAACAAAAATAGATTAAACCTTTCCTCAGTGTGTTAAAACATCCTGCAGGGCATTTTATGGGCCAAGATAAATCAGAGCCTTCTCCATTCAAGACCTGATGTTCAAAAAGAGTGAGGTGGGGAATGCTAGGAAGTTCTGAAAGTGACTGTTGGCTGATGGTCAGGGACACATTTCTTGACCTTGTAAACAATGGGATTTTCAGATTCGTCTCCTTTAAAAGAGAGTGAAACCTTTGTTCCTTAGAAAGTTTAAACTCAGCTAGACAAAGAGTGCACTGTTTTAGAAATGTTCTGCATTGTGTTAAAGAGCCCATGGTAGAGAATGGTCTGATGGGGATCCCCGGGGTAAAGAACTGGGTGACCTATAACTTCTCTATTCTTGTGGATTTCTGCTATCTTAAACCTTTTGCTGCAAGCCGCCAGGTCCCTGAGGAATGGAGAATTGAAATACAACAGGTGGCTTGGCTGGCTCTTTCCAACAGATGTAGAAGCATGCCAAATGTTTTGTCACCAGCATCACCCAGTGCTTGTTCTTTCTCTCTCTCTCTCAGACACACAGAACACACATGCACTCATCACTCACACCTTTTCTCCTGCACAGCACTTGGGAGGGGCCTACATAGGCAAAGCGAGGAAGAACACTTTATGGCTGTGCAGTGTTAGAGCTCCCCATAAGTGGGGCCCAGGAAAGAGGCCAGTCATGCTTTTTATTTCATCATTGCCCTAAAAATGTACCTAATGTAGATCTACCTGTAAGCAATCATAGACAGAAACCTAACCACAAAAAACTAAAGCATTTTGAAATGTAAGAACAATACAGGAATATGTACACTCAGGAATGATTCAATTCTCTGACCCCAAAATACAAACAAAAACAAAAACAAAAAAACACCAAATAGACAGACTGAGCTGAGATGATGCTACTGTCTGTTACAACTTCAGTGTCATATGTATTTATAACATCAGATCTTGGAAAATGCCTAAAGATGATTCTGGGTATAGAAAATTGGGAGGGGGAGG
This sequence comes from Camelus dromedarius, assembly GCF_036321535.1. Lineage (NCBI taxonomy): Eukaryota > Metazoa > Chordata > Mammalia > Artiodactyla > Camelidae > Camelus > Camelus dromedarius. The sequence continues at coordinate 73,532,876 of NC_087437.1, read as the reverse complement.
AATTGTGCAGAAGAATCACGTAATTTCCATTTTATTGAAACATCATCATATTTTTACTGAATGTTTAGTATGTACTAGGCAAAATGTTGTCCCTGCCCTCAAGGGGCTTTCAGCTTACTAGAGAAAATGGTCATAGAAACACCCAATTATAATAAAAGAGAGTACTTTTATAACTGAGGCAAAACAAGCACGATCAACACCCAGGAAGGAAGGATTCTGACTATGAGGTTCTGGTGAGAGTCATCAGAAAAAGGTTCACAAAGAAAGAGGCTGAGAAGGAGGAAAAGGAAAACATTTTTTTCTCACTTAGTAATCGTACATTATCCCCAATTTGCAGATGAGGAAATTGAAGCCCAAAGGGATCAAAAGACTCCCAAGAGAGCTAAGCTGTGAGAGACAGAACTTGTGCCCAGGCCTCTGTATGCCGTGTCCTTCCACCCTACCAAGGTAGTGACCCTGGAGCCGATCCATCCAGATGTGAAGGGTTTTAGCAAACGGAGACCGAGCAATCACCCTGATTCAAGACACAGGGGAGTGGAAGTGCACCGCAAACTTGGCGAACTTCAAGAAATCTAATGAGGTTAGAGAATCAAACACACGGGTGGATACAGAAAATGAGATTGGAAACATTTTAAAATGACAAATGGAGATACAAAAAGTTCAAATCTTAAAAAAATATGAATCATAGGTTACTCTCCCAGTTGCTTAGCTATGTCTCCCTCTCCCTCAGATCATTCTTGCTTTAAGAAAACTTCGCTATGCTGGAGACGTGTATGTTAAGAGTCTCAATACTCACTGGATGGCTAAAATTGTGATTCTTTTCTTTTAATTATTTTATTTCTAACAATCAGGTAAGAAATGATGGGATAGTTTAAAGTTTGACTCATTATATGACTTGAAGAAAGAAAAGGAAGAGGGGAGGAAGATCAGAATGGGAAAATAAGAGCCTAGAGAAATCAAATCCACAGGTGATCCTGAATCCACATGTACTTATATAGTCCTCAAAGCACTTGAAATTCTATCACTGGCACATGTTAACCTGCTGCTGAAGTTTTATAAAACAGGGTAGGAGGAAGAAAGGCATTTGGTGTACATAATTTGTACAAAAAAAAAATCAGAGAAATAATCTCCTTGGTTGCTGCCAGAAACTGAACTTTATATGGAACCTTCAAATTCAGCCTAATTCCTACACCTCTCAAAATACTTCATCTCATGACTCAATTATTCTCAGGCTATGATCACACCACAAATGTGGTCTATAAGATGCATGTTTAGTGTAATGTGATCATTGTAATAAACCATATCTACACTACATTAGATTCTTCTTCATAAGATAATCAAATTAAATCAGCATACGCCCAATATTCCCTTTTTAAAGACTGTTTTTTATTCAAAGAATTGAATATAAATATATTCCCCTTAGTACTACTACCTCACTGCTCAAAGAATATAGATGTTCTTATTTATATGCTTTATTATCTTCATAAAATATCAAACAAAAGTGCTTTCCATATTTCCCCACCAAGTCAAAGAGAAATCCAGAAATTTACTGGGTTTCTATTGACCCAGTAAATGTAAGACAGAAATCTAAAGGCTCTTAAGATTGTTTATGCTGAAAATGTATCAAATTCTATTCTACAAGTACACTGACCTGTAAAAAGTATTTGTCTTGCTCTGGTAAATAGGAGCCCTATGTAAATGGATAGCTCAGCTTGAACTGAAGTTTACTTTGTTCTAATCAGAACTGATGTATCAGATCACTTAATAAAGTCCTTCTTACACAAGAGAACCATCCATTCTCCAGTTTGCATTGCAGCATATGGTACTCCACCAAACTCAAAATGAATAAAGTATAATTTTTTCATCCTACTAAATTGATAAATCTCTCTGAAGATAGACCATAACAAAAGATAATTCATTAAAATTGTCACTCTCAAAAATACACTCTTCAGAAATAAACATTAAAAAACAACTTTAAAAATGGATTTGGTATAATCTCATAGACCAGAAGATCAAGAATACAAAGGCATTATGGATATTCAAACTCCAAGATTAGCTCCTCTATCAAGTCTATTTGACCTTGTATGAGATTTAAAAGGGGATTAAGAATCTAATTTTCATCTAACTTTCTTTTAGAATAACTTTCTTTCACTCCCTCTTGCCTTTTGTTCCATGTACACCAAAGCATAATATGGAATAAGACGTCCCTTTAAGACAATTCAAGTGTCACCTCCATGACAAGCCCTCCTTTAACTACCAAGTTCCATTTAAATATCTCACCTCTGTGCTGCCATAGCCCCTGATGCAAAACTTCAAAGCTGCGATTACTTACTCTATCCTATAGTCTTTGACTCACTAGTCTTCTTGTTTTTAAGAAGAATTAGGACCATTACTTACTCAGTTTTGTTTTCCCATTACCTAGGTCAGTATCTGGGACACAGTACCTGCCCAATAAATGTTTATTTGATTGACTAAGTGACAATTGATAAATATCTATTCCTATAATAGGAAGAGCATTCTGTACATACATCCAAAATTGCATCTTTAGACCTGTTTATTCCCTATCCTATTTAGGTAAACCTCGTTCTATTATGCTTAACTTAATTTCACCGCACTTCACATATATAGTGCTTCTTTTTTATTTTTTCACAAATCAAAGGTTTTTGGCAATTTTGCATTGAGCAAGTCTATTAGCACCATTTTTCCAATAGTATTTGCTCACTTCATGTCTCTGTGTCACATTTTCACAATATTTTAAACTTTTTCATTATTATTATATTTGTTATGGTGATCTGTGTTCAGTGATCTTTAATGTTACGATTAGAGCTGTCTTGGGGTGCCACAAACTGTGCCCATATAAGAAACAAACTTAATCAATAAACGTGTGTGTTCTGACTACTCCACCAACTGGCCATTCCCCCATCTCTCTCCCCCTCTCCTCAGGCCTCCCTAATCCCTGAGACAACAACATTGAAATTAGGCCAAGTAAAATCCTGCAATGGCCTCCAATGTTCCAGTAAAAGGAAGAGTTACACATCTCTCACTTTAAAAACATTAAAAATCTTAATGAGGAAAGCATGTCAAAAGCTGAAATAGGCCGAAAGCAAGGCCTGTTGTGCCAAGTTGTGATTGCAAAGGAAAAGTTCTTGAAGGAAACTGAAAGGCTACTCCAGTGAACATACAAATGATAAGAAAGAGAAACAGCCTTGTTGCTAATACAGCAAAAGTTCTGATATAGAGAAGGTTAATGGTCTGTATGGAAGATCAAATCAGCCATAATAGTCCCTTAAGCCAAAGCCTAATCCAGAGCAAGGCCCTAACTCTCTTTAATTCTATGAAGGCTGAGAGAATCGAGGAAGCTGTAGTTGAGAAGTTTGAAGCTGGTAGAGATTAATTCATGGGGTTTCAGGGAAGAAGCCAACTCCAAAACATTAAAGTGCGAGATGGAGCAGCAAGTGTTGACACAGAAGCTGCAGCAAGTTATCTAGAAGACCTAGGTGAGATAGTTCATGAAAACGGCTACACGAAACAAGAGATTTTCAGTGTAGATGAAGCAGCCTCATATTGGAAGATGACATCTAGGACTATCATAGCTAGAGAGGAGAAATCAATGCCCGGCTTCAAGGCTTCAAAGGACAGGCTGACTCTCTTGTTAGGGGCTAACACAGCTGGTGACTTTAAGTTGAAGCCAGTGCTCATTTATCATTCCAAAAATCCTAAGGCCCTTAAGGATTATGCTAGATCTACTCTGCCTGTGCTCTATTAATGGAACAACAAAGCCAGGATGACAGCACATCTGTTACAATGTGGTTCACTGAATATTTTAAGTCCACTATTGAGACCTACTGCTCAGAAAAAAAAATTCCTTTCAAAATATTACAGCTCACTGACGGTGCACCTGGTCACCTAAGACCTCTGATGAAGATGTGTCACGAGATTCACATTGTTTTCATGCTTGCTAACACCGCATCCATTCTGCAGCCCATGGATCAAGGAGTAATTCTGACTTTCAAGTCTTATTATTAAATAAATATACTCATAAGACTATAGCTCCCATAGACAGTGATTCCTCTGATGGATCTGGGCAAAGTCAACTGAAAACTTCCTGGAAAGGATTCACATCCTAAATGCCATTAAGAACATCTGTGATTTATGGGGAAAAGTCACAATACCAACATGAATAGAAGTCTGGAAGAAGTTGATTCCAACACTTATGGATGATTTTGAGGGGGTCAAGACTTCTAAGGCAGAAGATATTTGATGCCAGTCAGAAATTTGGATCTACAGAAATAAAGAACATTATAAACTGAATAATGAATGAAAATATAAATTTTTCTTATTTTAATTGTTCTAAGTAATAACTGACTGCCTAAAGCAATGTACTAGGTGCTCACAGCATATGTAAAAATAAACTTTGTGGTTGCCTTATTTTAAAAAATTGCCAAAGACACCCCAACCTTCAGAAACCGCCATCCTGATCAGTCAGCAGTCATCAGCACGGAGGCAAGACCCTCCACCAGCAAAAAGATTATGATTTGCTGAAGGTGCAGAAGGTGGTTAGCATTTTTTTAGCAATAAAATATTTTTAATTAAGGTATGTACAGTATTTTTAGATATAACAATATAGCACAGTTAATAGACCATGGTGTAGTGTAAACATAACTTTTATATGCACTAGGAAACCAAATAATTTGTGTGACTCTCTTTACTCAAATATTCACTTCATTGTGGTGGTCCAGAACCAAATCCACAATATCTACGAAGTATGCCTGTATTTTAATACACAAAGATATTCTAACTTTGGCTTCTGTGAATAATCTGACACATTTTGACTGTCAGCATTATGCTTTCCATCAGACAATATATCTCACCAAAAGCGTAAAAAAAAAAGTTAAAAATGTACATATATTTTACCTTAATATTACTTGAAACAATGGCATGGGCTTATGAGCACAGTGATGAATTTATAATCTGAAACTCAGTGATTGTGTTACACTGTGACTGGGGTATATAATTCTTTCTTCAGGCAAGAAGGGGCTGTCAATTGGCAGCTTCAAAAAATAATGAATGTTTGCAGTAATAATTTCATGGGTTGACTGAAACTTAATAGCCTTTATTTCCAATTTAGGCTCGTGATATGTTCCAGTAGAAACAGTCTCAAATGAAATATAGTCTATTACAATACTATTTAACCCTCTCTTATTTTTTCAATCCTTTGTTGCTCTTTTATTTGGTTTTGTGTTTGAAGCTGAGGCAGGCTGTGTTAGCTACCACACTTTTCACTTTACTGCACCTGTCTCAGCCTTTCAGTCCACTCTCCATTACCCAAGAGATGGATGTCCAGTGACTAATTATGTGAGTGATGAGGAGCCCTGCTTTAGTTCACTACTGCCAGCCTCCCTCTTGGCCCTTTTACTATTCAGCAGCGGATAAAGAAGGAAACAAAAAAGACTAAATCTAGATTAGTCCACCCTACTATTGCTAGTAGATCAAATCTGGCACAAGGTTAAGACACTCGTGTTAATAAAGGTATTTGATGTTCACGGTTACAGAAACATTTGACTGCCACTTCAATGGGCTTGAGTTTGCAGGTCCATGTGTACAGGGACAACACATACGGAGTATAACTTAGAATCTGAGAAAGAAAAGAATGAGACAAAAACTTGGGAGGTGCTGAAACCTTTGGGTTGCAGAGTGTATGATATACAGCAAAACATTCTTTAAAATAATGTCTTTTTTCAGGGATATGTGTCAGGTTCACTTGAGACAGTTTTGCAGAATTACACATAGATGGTATCTACCCTAGAACAAATGATTCAAAAGCTCCAGAGGTGGCCTAGACACAAGTGTTTTAAAAACAATCAACCAAACTCTCCAAGGGGGTCTGATGTACATTTCTGATAATAATAAACCATTCCTTAATTATTGTCCAGATACTACCCAAACCAATTCATTTGATAAGAAAAATGAATAAAATGGTTTATGGTAGTTAAAAGAACAAAAATTCATTGGCAGGACTTTTCCTTTTGGATCCTCTGTCATGGTGCTCAGGGCAGTAATGGCTACAATGCTTTTCCTAACACTAATGCACAGAGAAGTGTCTAACACCACAGACTCATTCTGCGAAAGAACAGGTCAGTCAATAAATATAGCAATCACTTTCAATCACCTTTTATCTAAACTAGACTTTAAAAAATCACAGATTTAAATAAAATTTCGCCAAGAGCTTATTATGCAAACTCAATGAATAAACTACAGTGGATAATGAGAATTCATTCAAGTGTTACCCTTTGCCTGCTCTAAAATTAAAGAGGTGTTTATACAAATCTAGTAACTAGATAATCTATAAAAGTGAAGCAATGATTCTGCTAAACTACATCATTTAAAAAGATTGTAGATACTAATAGAAACGATGTGGATGAAACAGGGGGTATTTCTTTTCTTCTAGAGTTGATACCAAAGTAACTGAGAGTAAAGGAATGAGAGTAATAGCACCAGAAGGAAGAAATTTTCAATGGAAACATAACATCTGAAGTAGGAGTAATAGAAGAAAAAGGTTGATCTTTTTGGTTCAAGTAAAATGACTCCTCTGCAGAGTCAAAATATAAGGGACAAGAACACCAAAAAGTTGACTTTTTTCACCAGAAAAAATAATCCCCTGGACAGAAATCAAGAATGCTTCTATGTTCTCAACAGTACTCATCATCTTCTTGGCCTTCAGTCAGTGTTAATAATTATAATATGTCTGTCCCTACTGTGACCTCTGAGAGAACTTGTCTTCCACAGCCTTTCTCCTGAGAAGAGCATCCCGTTCCCTCTGCTCCCGGGCCAGCCCACTTCCTTAGGCAGGGATGTCTGTCATCCAGATCCAGACCATTCCTGCTGGCAGCTCTTGTCTGGATCCAATTGGCCTCAGCTGGAGGTCCAGATGGCCCATTCCTTATTCCCCAGCAGGGTTTCAGCAGCATCCACCCTTCTGGGTCTCTCTGCCATTAGTGCCATCAGGCCTGAATGTTTTCCCTAAATCCTAACAGCAGATAAGTAAAGCATGTCAATTTTATTCCCATAGAATAGAGGATGGCAGTAGAAGGAAGATAGCTTCAGAAAGGGTACAATATCATTACACAATATAAATGAGCAAGGTCCAATTGTGAAGTATTCTGAAAGCTGGGCTTTATTCATGGCATTTCCTGAATATGTCAATGATGTTTACATCTATATCGATATCTGTCAACATCCATTGATCCATCTATCAACTGACAGATAAATAGCAATGTCAAACGAACAAATGGATAGAAATTGTTTGAAAAATGCCACATATAGATAGAGATATAGACATAATAAAGAGATATATGTATATATAGCTAGAGATCCGTATGTACAGCTGCATCTACATAGACATAAACACTTTCAACAATGAGACAGATACCCTGCCTAAAAAGTTATAATAGATAAATCTATATGCATATTCACCTATCTATACAAACATTTTTAAAGAGTTTCTGACAATTTGTCGGTTTACTTATGGTTGCTATACTTTATGAGATTCTCACCAAATTTGAAGGGTATGATGAGATGATCTGAAATATAGACTCTGTGTCAAATGCAAAATTCAATCTGGGAGACTTTCTAAGATAGCCAAAACTGAGGATGTATTTTCACCTTATTTGAAGTATATACTTGGGATGGTCTGACTGAAGACTCGGGTTGTACAAAGCACACAAGTTTCACTTTGTGAACCCCAAGTACCTATCTGTCATCTTCCAGAACAGGTGAACTGAAGAAAGGTGTTAGTTTGCTAGGGCTCCTGTAACAAAGTACCACAAACTGAGTAGCTTAAAACACAGAAATTTATTCTGTCAGTTTTGGAGACTAGAAATCTGAAAGCAGGGTGTTGGCAGAGCCACGTTCCCTCTAAAGGCACTAGGGAGCAATCTTTTCTTGCCTCTTCTAGCTTTTGGTGGTTGCTGGCAGTCCTTTGCATTCCTTGGTTTGTGGCAGCATAACTACAACCTCCGCCTCTGTGTTCACATGACCTTCTTTGTGCCTCCTCTGTGTCTTCAAATCTCTCTCTCCTCATAAAGACACCAGTCACCCAATTTAGGGCCCACCCTAATCCAGTATTGCCTCATTTAACTTAATTACATCTGCAAATACATGATTGCCAAGTAAGGTCATATTTCCAAATGCGGCACCAAGATTAGAACTTTAACAAGTATCTTCTGGAGGGACATAATTCAACAAACAGGAACCATTAACCAACATGGGTGGATAACTCACCTGTATTAGGCACTAAATATCCATCTGGAAAAATAGGCCCTAGGCCATAAGATGCTATGAACATAGGAAACGAATAGAGCTGCAACTACGATCCTAAAAAGATTTAAAAAATTATTGCCCAAACTAAGATACTTTTGATAGTGAAAGTGAGTGCAATGAATGATTATGCCAGGACAACAGGCATAACCCAGCACTATCCTGACAAACTGTAATGTCACCTTACTCCTAAAGGGGAAAAATCACAGTATCAGGCTCTTGAATCACAAGTATTTTTTTGCATTTGAGTTGCTTCTCAAATGGGCAACTCCATGTAAGGTGCTCTAGGGTGAGGCACAGAGAGAGTTATATATTTAATGATGGATAATGAATTCTTCAGAGCAATAAACAATTGAAAGAAATTGTTTATAAGTGTTGGAATGTTTCAGTTTATCTGCAACTGTTTTTGCTATGAACTTTTTCAAGCACTTATAAATAGAAAGACTTAGCTACATTTAAGTCTGAATCTCATCTTCAATTTATGTTGGTTAGAAGCTCCCAAAGAACTATATGTTGTCTCTTCTCAGTGTATTTGACCATGTTTGGCAGGAATGTTACTGGATTTCATTCCTGAATCTTGTTTCTCATGCCACCAAAATTAAACCCATCACCTAAATCCTTATGAATAAAGTAAGGGACTGTACAATAATTGCTTAGCTATCCAAAGTCACTGAAATTCAAAAGCAATAATGGAGTGAGAAGTTTTGATTTAGATTTTTGCAGAAAAAAATATGTGGGGGAAAAAAGCCAACCTGCTGATAGTTTATTATAAAAAATAGGTCAGCTCACAGAATGAAAGGATGACTCTTTAATTAACTAGAAGCTTGAAACCCCAAAGTGTGTAAACCGCTGTATTTATCTTTTTAGAGATTAGCCTTTTTGCTGTCTCATATATCTGCCTCGGTCCTAGATAATAATAATAAATTCTTTTTGTTTGGAACCCCTAGGTTACCTACCCACAATGTTAGGTACTAGGGTAGCTACATAAAAATAAAATGTCACAAGTCTACAGACATTTTTGTATACACGTACAACTAGCAAAATGCAATAACAAACCAGTGACCCCAACTAAAATTAAGAGCATCTGAAAGCAGGGTGTGAATCGGTGTGGACTGTAATCATAAAGAAATCCTCAGAGTAAGTGTTGTAAGTGCTGCTCCTTGAAGGTGAAAAGATAGAAGAGAATATATCTGGAGGGAAAGAGAATGTGCAAAGTCACAAACAGAGGAAAGAAGAAGGAGCTAACATGTAATGAGTAACTACTATGCTAGTCAGAGTACTTCCCACTTCACGTATATTAACTAATATGACCCTCACAGCAAGCCTGGCAGGTAAGCAGAAGTGACAAATAACTCATTAAAGGGTCACAGCTAGGAGGCAGCAGAGAGAATACCTGAGTAAATATTCTCTGATTCCAGAACCTACTTTTGTGCCAGGCTCCCCCAGGACGCCTAGTCTACACAGTAAGGAGACTGAGCTCTCAGGAGGCCAGGCCTCAGCGCTGGATGGGACAGGACCTCCCAGGTGAGAGGAGCCTCCGCTCTCTGGAGTACCCCTTCAGGAGACAGTCACCACACCGAGGTGAAGTTTCCTAATTTGGAAATTGGTACACAATCTTCATTTTCTCTTCTAGAGCTATTTAAAGGAATTACTCTAAGACTTCGTTTATTACAAGGAAATGTGTGGGGAAAAAATGACTTTTCACAGCTGCCTGTGGGAGTAATTTTTAGCAGCTTGAATTTATATTAAAATAAGCTATAATGTAAGTGTAAATGTGATGAGTCAGTATACTGCCATTTTGTATATTTCAGGGCCATTTTTCTTTACTTGTTTGGCATGAGTTACCAGATTTTTTTTTCCTTTCACATACGAAGGACCTTGCAGGAAGGGATGGAAAAAATAATTATTTAACTCATTGGAGAAGTTATGCAGCTTGGCTACCCACTCAGGGGTCAAAGTTTCAAAACTTTTCAAATAATTATGAAGTGGATCGTTTCTTTAGGAATGACTGTCAAAGGGCAGGAAAGTCTCCTGGATAAAAGAATGCCTTGGACTAATACAACTTTTGATGTGTATTTTCTCATTAGTGGATAAAAATCTAGGGGCTCTTAGTTCACAGTGATAAAAGGAGCTATTGATGCCATCTCTTTACCTCTACACATGAGACCTTGTTTCCACTGGTTAATTAGTGTTGATAAAGCCATGTGAAATCCTAAGATAAAAAGGCTATATATTAGACACATGAGATGTTGGTGAATGTGTCATCAGGAGCATTATTTGAGTTTTCTTAAGCTGAAATATGGATTCTGCTGAAGATGCTTCATATTCCTTAAGATGAGGATTTTAGCAAAGTATGTTTCATAATCGTGAAACTCAAAGTTTTAACCAGGCAAACTCAAGTAGCCAAAAATGTGTGTAAAGATATTTTCCTGCCCTGGAAAGTGGGCAGATGTGGAATGTATTAACTCATAGACAGGTTAAGAGCAAAACAACTTTCCTTCCTCTGTAATTTGCTGAAGAAATCCGTCTAGGAAAGGAAAAATGGAGAGGTGGAGAAAAGTTAACGTTTTTACAAGATCGTTGGGCGGGGGAAGTAAGAGCTCACTCTATCTGGACCGCTGGGTCATTTAAAGATTTTTACTATGTAGCAGACTCTGCGCCAGGCATTCAAGGTACAACCTGAACCTGATGGACATAGGCTTGCAATCTCATCAGGAAGGTACACAAGTAAATCAGCAATAAGGATGGAATGTGATAAGTGATGAGGAGATTGCCTCAGACTTGGAGTATCTAGGAGGGTCTCTTGGAGGAAGCAACGTCTCAGCTGAGTCACACCACATGAGGATGAGTTGTCTAGACGAAAATGTGGGGTGGACTGGGATGGGAGTCGGAGTGGGGAAAGGGTTTATTGGGGATGTTCTAAGCATAGGCTAACTGTGTGTAGAGGGGCCTATGGTATATTCATACTGTATCCAAGGAACAAAAAAATAAAAGTTCAGAATGCCTGTGGCACAGAGAGCTTCTTCAGTATGGCCCGCTTCACAAAATACATTGGAAAACATAGCCATGAGCCTTCCCCTCAAAGAGAGTAATCCACCTGGGCAGATGAAACTATATTGCAAATCAATCAAGGACTACCCCCATGGAAGTGTTCTAAGACAATCAAATCAGCGGGGGAAAGGACACCTCACTTTTCTGCCTCCTCTCTTCGACATCCCTTGTGCACGTGAAAGTTTTGTGAAAATGAAGAGCAGGGTATTCATAATGACTCAAGCACCTTGGAAGAGGTTTAACCATTTGTCTGAGTGTAAGCATGCTCTCTGGTTCTCTTGCAAGAGGAAGAGGTAAATCAAAAGTGTACAAGTAAATAGAAGGGAGTGTCAGTCTTTGACTGAGGGTAGGAACATGTGGTAAAAAAAAGACACATGGTAAAAGCATCAGGTAACCCAGGAGAGGGCAGGAGTTGGTCAAGAATTTAGTGAGTCAATACATATGGCCCTTTGATCAGAGTGGGAGTTAAGTACGTAGACCAGAAGTTTGCAACAGGAGGTGTGTATATATAGTAAAGAGATTATTCTCTAAGGAAATTCCAAGATCTAATCACAAAACTATGGGGGGAAAAGTGAGATCCTTTTAGATGTCAAATCCCTGATAACCCTGTGCAAGCTGTAGTCAGAAACTCAGCTGCTTTCATCATCAGGGAAGAAGCAAGTTAAGAGAAGATTAAGGCAGCCACATTAATTTTAATGCACTATTCACCACAGTGGTCAATCCTCACAAGGCTTATATGTATCACATATATATATCAAAGGGGTCATTTTCCATAAGAGGATTATTAGACACTTGAGTTAGTCAAGAGGTTAAAGACTTCATGCTCCTCTCCTTCATGCTCCTCTTTTTGGTGGCGCAGACTTACTGCTCTTTTTGTGGCAGAGAGGACCACAACGCTCTAAAGTACACATGGGAAGGTCCACCAGCCAGAGGGTGGGTAGCGCTTGCTAGGCAGTTTTGGGTTTTTTACAGTTTAGATGGCTGTGTGTGTGTGTGTCAGAACTAAGAAAACAGCATAAAGATGAAGAAAAAAAGTGAGGGAATGGAATGAGACAGATACAAGTGTAAATAGGAGAAAGAATGTGCAAGGAAAAAAAAAGAAAGGGCAACAAAAGTATAGGGATAGAGAGCAGGGAAATAATTGGTTAGGTGAAGTACACAAGGCTACCATTTATGTACATTTTTACACAAAATTACATAAATGTACATTATACAAAAAATTTATGCTGTCTCAGGGATGCATGTAGAAGTAGTTTTAAAGAACTGACTAGAAAGATCACATAAAGTTCATAAAATGGTTCCCTTTGTGAGGGAAGTAGGAAGAAAAATGGAACTGGTTAGGTGGAGAAAAGAAAGTCAATTTTACCAGTGCTTTCAGTTCAAAGTGAAATGTGAAAATGGCCCCATTTTTAAATTCCAGGAAAGTACACAGACATTTGTTATATTAGTCTCTATAGTTTGATGATGATGATGGTGACGTGTATGTGTATATGTAGGGGTGTAACTTTTCAAAATTGAAAAAGAAGAGGGGAAAGATGGGAAGGGTTCTGATGACCAAGTGTAGAGCAGGAAGGTACATTGTCTACCAGCTAAGTGAGACAGGCACGCGTTGAACGTCACAGCATTCTGGGAGTGGCTGGAGGGCAGTTTTCCCCCAGGATAAGGAGAGTTATCTTTGCTGCTCTATCTAGTCTCGGTAGGCCTCTCCTAACACCACCTCAAAGAACCACACTGGCTGCTCAGCAATCACTCTCTGTGGCTCAGCTTTGTTCACTTTCTGAGGTTGCTGATTAACTGATGTATTTTCTGTCAACTGAAATTTCCAGACACATTACCATGTTTGAAAGGCTCGGTGACCTACAGCACAAGAGCTTCCTGGGGAGAAAAGTGCAGCATGATTTATTGGGGCACTTTTACTCCCATCCAGCTAAAGGAGTGTTTCCTACCTGTATTAATACCATTGGTGTGAAATGATTAAAAATCCCTCACTACAATTCTTGTTTATCAGGTGCCTGCATTTCCAAAAGGTACCGTTTCTTCTAAACCAAGGCAGGGTACAATCATTACTGGTAACACAGATTCATACTAACAGGTTATGTTGACCAAGCACAAGATTCTTTTCGTATGTTATGAAGGGGAGCAGAAGTCAACAAGTTAGCCAGGCTCTGAACAATTGCAGAGCTGGGAAAAGAGAAACTGAGCTACTCTGAAAGACAAATGAATAGAAGCAAGTACACAGAAAAAAAAAAAGACTGATTTGTATATTTCATTGTGCAGGAGCTACAGCAGCCCGAAGGCGTAGACAGGTTTATGAATTTCCTGAGGTCACACACATGATGAGGTTAATAGCAGATCGAATCAATGGATAACTCTACACCTGAAGAAAACCATGACAGGTAGGATGACTTTTAGGTATCCTTCAGGCACAAGATGAACCTTGAACATAAAATCCAGATAATCTGAGAAAGCACCACCGAAGATTAGAGGAAAGAGGGATTCTGTGATTTAAGAAATATACAATATCTTGTCTAGTTATTTAATATAAACCACATCAATACCCACTATCAGCCCACACTACCAGAAATGAAACTAGGCAAAAAGTAGCTGAAGGTCACAAAGCAATGCAGATTATAAATTATCACTTCCAGGCCCGTTGCTTAGCTACCAAACCAGCCTGTCTGCTTACCCTGATACTGCCTGCAGCAGCATCATTTGCAGTTATTTAATTAAACTCGAGCAAATTCTGAAGTAGAGACCAAGAAATTATTATACAGATACAATTAAATGAAAAACAAAAAAACTCATGAGTGTTTAAGATAAAATCTAAGGCCTGACCTAGAGTCTGAAAGTACTGAAAGGGTAAAATGTGGCTTTAGAGTATTTCTGGTCCAGGATAGAAATTTCACCAGTAGAACTAGAAGCAAAGGAACAATTGATCATTCACCTGAAAGCAGCTGCCAGACAGCACTAACTCTTTGGTGGTTTTGTGCTAGAGAAGAGACTGGTTTGTTTCCTGTCTAATAGGAATTGAAAGCTAAGCTGCCAATCTTCTAACCTTGTTGTAAATATACATTATACACACGACCTTGTGCATCCATCCAAGTGAAATACATACACGCAGAGAATATCGCTCCCAAATATATTTACATACATATACATTTACTGAGATTCCAGTTCCTTGTTTGAGATGGTAAGAGCCAAGTATTACACAACCGTGGTATAGTTCCTCTCATTACTACATGAGTCAAAAAAAAGGAAAGAAAAAAAAATAAGTACAATGAAATTGAAACAAAAACTGGCAGATGCTTCTCTTGTGTGATTTTTCTTCTAAAGAGGATGAAATGCAGATGCAAATGAAAAGTGAAAGTTTAAATGTGTTTTGTATAAATGTGAGGAGTAAACATGTCAAGCAGCTGAATTAGTTGCATATGTGTTGAGAGAGAAGTGTGATATTATCTGAAGAGCTAAAATTGGAGGTGAGCAATGACAATGACGGAGAAACAAACTCTCTAGGTGTTAGTTTCAACATAGGAGATGAGAAACAGAACCGACAGGCTAGAGAGGCGGTAGGTAGGGGGACATTCTGATCAAATTATGTTTGGTTGGAGTTTGAAAAGTATGTGGGAAAGTGGGCTAAGTGACTGATAAAGGGAAGGAAAGAGAGAGAAGTTCATTCCAACATGCTTTAATAAGCAACCAAATAAATATAATTTTAAATTAACTTGCAATGGTGATATTAATACACTGTTAAAAGGACAGATGCAAGCAGAAGATTAGATGAGGAAGAAGCATACTATTTGGTAACTAAGAGAGAACTAAATATTTATATCATGACATCTAAGTTATCCAAAGTGGTGTCCAGGAAGATGGGGGGGGGGGGGCAGGTCTTCCAAGTAAGTGAATATTTAGAACAAGGAAAGCTTAACCCTTTAAGTCCAATTACAAACAATGTAATCATTTTGTTGAAAATCTCACTGAGATACATCACTTCACCCTGCTCAAATAACGTACACAAAAGGATTTACCCTTTTCTTGATAACACAGAGTGCTTATCATGTGCATCGGGCTGATGTTCCAGATGTTGCATGCAAATTGGAGACTTCAGACTGAACTCACTGAATTCTTCCCCCCTACTAATCTATTCCAGATGCAGATTTTTAGCATCTCCTCCTATGCGGCAAGTCCAAAGGTATGGAGAGCAGCCTCTTCACTAAACGTCCTCAGATTGCTTGCTGCTCCAGTTATTTAATGTTTCTTCCTTTATTCCGAGGCTGGCTTCCTAGACATCCTTTGCTCAATTTCTGGTTGGAACCTAACATCAAGTAAAGACTGATAGAGGGAAATTAGTTTTAGTTATTTAATGTCATATTGACTCACAAAGGAAAAATATGGTTCTACTTTGCTAAATAGTAAAATGAAGGAGATTCGTGCATGGGCTGTATTCTGATTTAGAGAAATTTGACACTAAATTTTGGTAGTGAAAATTATATACTACTTGACAGTTAAGGGGAGTGAGTGCCTTGGTATTATCACCTTGCTTTCTCTCAAGTTAAGGGGAGTGAGTGCCTTGGTATTATCACCTTGCTTTCTCTCAACTCCGGCTCTTCCCCCTTACACTCACCCTTGCACAGACTGCCCACACCCAGCTTTGATCATTTTCCAACTTTTTACATTGACACTTCTGTGCAGGAGCATAAGCTCCAAAGAAGCCCTGCTCTGTAATGTGCTCCAAGATAAGATATACATAAAAATAGCATTTTTGGAAAACTTGTCACCACCTTGAACACAAAATCTTCTATAGCTCTTACTTCTTGTCCATCTTTCCTTCTTTCAGAAAGGAGGCAGGAGAGATTAGATGAAGTGAGGTAAGCATTTCCTCCCTTGGGAACCTGATGGCTCAATATCTTAAACTCTTGCTACTATGCTTAACATTCTCTTTGGATTTAATGTCTTGTATAAGATACAGTCACAGTAAACACAGAATGTGTACCCAAGCTTAATACAAATGACCTGGATGCTTCAAGGGGAGTTTTGTATACTTCCCTCTGAAACTAGTGGGTGTAGATAAGTGACTCCTCTTATTTCAGAGGGAAAGAAAGTTCTAGGTTTATCAATTGGCTTTTTTTTTTTTGTCTCATTATTTAAAAGGGATATGTCTTTCACTCAGCAATCGAAGTTTATTAGGATTGTCTGGATGTAATCATGAAGAATCAGACACAAAGAGTTAGAATGAAAAGTCCTGGGTTTTCTGATACAAAAAGGATGGTGTAGAAGACCATGAATTCACCTCTTCTCACGGACACACTGAATCTATACCTACTTATAGAGTAGTTCTTCCTAAAGAAGAACTGAGGGCTGATTGAACAGATTCTGCACAACAATGGAGAGACGACATAGAGATGGGTAGGAAAGACAGACATGGTACCAATGGGAATCCACCCCCAACAAAGTGACCTCCATTAGGGAGGGATATCACTAAGGGGTCAGCTTGTAGACTCATCCACCCTCGGAAATAGTGAAAAAACAGCTATTCAAAGGGTACCTAGACTATACATGAAGGAAATCCATTTACTAACCCCAGAGCATCTGCCATACAAGTGGAGAACTGCTGGAACTCTCTCTGGGGTCAAAGGTGCCAGAGAGCACCATTTTTTGCATTCCCCCTCCACCTCGATAGCATGGTGAGAATATGGTCCACACTCAAGCCAGTCTGCCAAGGCTGCCCCAGTGCAACCCAGGCCCTTGGCCAACACTAACTATAGCAATCCCCCAAACATGGCCCTAGCATGGGGCACCCCCAGAACCCATGCCTGTATCTGCTCCAGCTCTAGCTATTTCACTAGGGTGTCTGTGACATGGAGAACCCAAGAATCCCCCATCATGCACCTGCTCCAGCTTCAGCCATCCTGCAAGGATGGCCCTGGTGCAGTGCAACCCAGGACCTCCATGGCCCACACCCACTCCATCTCCAGCTAGCCTGCTAAAACTGCCCAGGACATACAGTCTACACAGGGGATGCTCAAACTGAAAATCACATTTTCAAAACTGGGGGACATAGCTGTTTCACCTAATTCATACAAACACGGAAGTCAAACAAAACAAGGAGACAGAGAATTACATTCCAAATGAAAGAAGATAAAAAATCCCAGGGAAAAACTCTAAGGAAACAAAGGTAAATAATTTACCTGATAAAAGAGTTCAAAATAATGGTAATAAAGATGCTCACCAAACTTGGGAGAAGAATGAATGAAGACAATGAGAATTTCAACAAAGAGCTGGAAAATATAAGAAAGAACTAACTGAAGTTTAGGAATACAATAAATGAAATGAAAAATATGCTAGGGAGAATCAACAGAAGATTAGATGATACAGAAGAACAAATTAGCGACCTGGAAGACAAATAGTGGAAATTATCCAATCAGAACATCAAAAATAAAAAATAATTTTAAAATGAGGGTATTTTAAGGGACCTCTGGGACATCAGTGTACTAACATTTGCATTATATGGATTCTAAAGGGAGAAGAGAGAACAAGGCAGAAAACTTATCTTAAAAAATGATGGCTGTTGCTTGCAAATCAATGAAGTTAGAATACTCCCTTACAGCATACACAAAAATAAATTCAAAATGGCTTAAAGACTTAAACATAAGACAAGACACTATAAACCTCCTAGAAGAAAACATAGGCAAAAATATTCACTGACAAAAATCTTAACAATGTTCTCCTTGGGCAGTCTACCCAGGCAACAGAAATAAAAGCAAAAAAAAACAAATGGGGCCTAATTAAAATCATAAGTTTTTTAACATCAAAGGAAACCATAAGCAAAACAAAACAACAACCTACAGAATGGGAGAAAATATTTGCAAATTATGGACAAAGGTTTGATTTCCAGAATATATAAATAGCTCATACAACTTAATAACGTAAAACAAACAACACAATCCAAAAATGGGTAGAAGACCTGAACAAGCAATTCTCCAATAAAGACATACAAATGGCCAATAGGCACATGAAAAAATGCTCAGTATCGTTAATTATAGAGAAATGCAAATCAAAACTACAATGAGGTATCTATCACCTCACACCAGCAGAATGGCCACCATTAAAAAGTCCACAAACAATAAATGCTGGAGAGGGTGTGGAGAAAAGGGAATCCTCCTACACTGTTGGTGGGAATGTAGTTTTATGTAGCCACTATGGAAAACAATATGGAGATTCCTCAAAAAACTAAAAATAGATTTACTACATGATCCAGCAATCCCATTCTTGGGCATACATCTACAGGGAATTGTAATTTGAAAAGATACCCTCAATGTTCATAGTAGCACTATATACAATAGCCAAGACAGGAAACAACCTAAATGTCCATCGACAGATGACTGGATAAGGAAGCTGTAGTATATTTATACAATGGAATAGTACTCAGCCATAAAAAAGAATAAAATGATGTTTGCAGCAATATGGATGGAACTAGAGGGTATAATGCTAAGTAAAATAAGTCAGATAAAGAATGATAAATACCTTATGATTCACTTATATATGGAATCTAAAAAAAAAACAAAAAACAATGAACAGACATAACAAAACAGAAATAGGCTCATAAATACAAAGATCAAACTAGTGCTTGCCAGAGGGGAAGGGGTCGGGGGTGGATAAGTGAAATAGGTAAAAGGGATTAAAAGATACAAACTTCCAACTACAAAATAAGTAAGTCAAGAGGCTTTGATATATGGCATGGGAAATATAGTTAATAATATTGTAATAACTTTGTATGGTGACAGATGGTAACTAGACTTATCCTGGTGATCATTTCATAAGGCATAAAAATATCAAATCACTATGTTGTACATGTGAAACTAATATAATACTGTAAGTCAACTATACTTCAATTTTAAAAAGGGTAAAAAATCTTACTGCCTTAAGAACTAGACATGAGAATCTGAAAGTCCCTCCAACTAAACGGATGACATGAAACTAGAAGAAGGCAGCATGAGTGAGCAAAAAGAAGGCTAGACAACAAAAAGCAAGAATTATATACTGACCTAGAATCAGACTAGAGAAATACTATGTATTCCTGAAAAAGCAGTTGGTGGTCAAAGGATAAACTATCCTTATATGATATGTTTGTTTCCCAAGTGACCAAAAACAAGATGCCTCCATCTTCAAGTTCTCCAGTTTTTTGGGGTTACTCTTCCTATAGTTTATATTTTAAGTAGCTCAAGCCTTCATTCTACATAATTCTCAGAGGATTTTATACATTTCACAAGAATTCTGAGAACTAGTAGGGTCAAATGTTATGCTCACCTCATCCTGCTTCATAACAAAAACAACAACCTAAAATCAAGTATTACACCTGTGTTTTTAAAGTCCTTCAACCAACCTCTATTCTTCCCTCCCTGTTATCATGGAAATTTCTCATTGGAAAGGTTTTCCTCACAATCTCCTGCTTCCTAACACACTGGTGCATCACCCAGCATATGCATCCTTAAATCTCACCTTTTTTTGTGTCCCTAACCTCCCAGGCTACCTGAGTAACCTCCAGATTTTCTTCTGTGCAAAGTTATGCAGTGCTCAGTTTCGTCTTCTATTTCACAATAGTGATTGCACATTGGAACTACCTGAGAAGTATATAGCATACTAAAGTCCAGGTCCCACCCTATACCAAATGAATTAGAGCTGCTGTGGCTAAGACCAGAATATCATTATATTTTAAAAGCTCCTCAAGTGTTTCTAATGCAGAGCCATAATTGAAAACTTTTTTTCTAGCCCAGTGCTTCTGGAGCTTTAATGTGCATAGAAACCACCAAGAGATCTTGTTAAAATGCAGATTCTGATTCAGTAGACCTGAAGTGGGGGCCAAAGATTCTGTATTTCTAATAAGCACAGTACCACACTTTGAGTAGCAAGATTCTAGACCAGTGGTTTCCAAACTTGTGGCACACTAGAATCACCTGGGGAGCTTTAAAAACTGATGCCTGGACCCTAGCCCCAGCCACCAAGATTTTTAAAGTATCATAGGAGCTTCCAAACCCATTTTAGGCCATGAATGCAGGAAGAGTGAGTCTGTCATATCTGTCATCTCTTCCATTTCCAAACCAAAGTCATCTCTCCAAAATGAATCTAGTTGCTCCCCTTGTATGCAAAAGCTTTGGTAGTTGGCTTTTATATTAAACAGCGTTCTTTCATCCCAGTTAAAGATGTTGTGTGTCTAGGACAACTATTTAATAAATAAGTATTAGATATTGTCAAAAGACTTTTATTTGCAAAGACCCAATACAATAATACCTGTAAGTATTATCTTTAGCAGGCATTTCTAAAACCAGCTGTACTTTTTCAGCCATCAGGTCTCAATAATAAGACCAATAGGAGATTGTGCTATAACTGGTGTCCTGATATGGGCTCTTTATAAAATTGGTACTTAAATAAGAGTGTCAAAGTCTTACCCTGGAGGGTAGTCAATGGGTTATTCAAGATAATCACTGGTGAGTTTATATGGGGAGTCAGTTGTTGACTACAGCACTGGCTTTACAGCCAGATACTCCTGTGTTAAAATTCTCTCTTTTATCTCTGAGCTCATTTTTCCATCTATATATAAGAATTAGAATAATTAAGCCTGCATGACACACACATACACATACACCATATATACGGAAAGAAAGAAAGAATTTAAAGAGAAATATAACCTGGTCCATAACCCTGTGCTCAATGAAAGTTAGCATCCTTCCTTTGCATATCACCCCAACCAGTTGTAATCATAGTTGGTAAGTAAGATTTTTCAAATGTCAGTACTTTCGTAGCTTGATTTTATTTTTCATTCTAATCTTAACTCAAAGGAACACTAAAAAGCAGAAGCGTATACTAGATGTTGTAAAGAGGTGTGAGAGAAGTAGCTATGTTTTCCACATTTGATAAATATATCACTTAACGGCTTACAGGGTAAACATAAATATATGAATATATAAAAACACATAGTAAAACACACAGCTAGTTTCAGCTGTGCAAAGAATCAGACATGAGGTCTGAACTGTTGCTGAGAGACCAGGCCCGGGAGCCATCTATCTGTGAAAGCTGCATAAAAATGATGAGTCTGTCTAGAATTTTTAAGCCACAAAGGAAGGGCCTTGGTGAGACAGAAAAGGGAGAGAGGGCAAGCAGAACAAAGAAGACTAGCATTTACGCAGAGTCGCTGGCAGTGTTCAGTGGCAACACAATCCCATCAAGAAAACTTTACAGATCAGGATTTAAGGACCTATATTTTTAAATGACTGAATATAAAATGAATTAGATTTTTTAAACTTTAGGTTCAAAGGTACTACGGGATTCTCTCTTTTCTTCTCTGACAATTCTGTAGTGTTATATACAAAAGAGACATAGTTCAAGGGACTTAAAGGGTATCCTGTTACCTTGAAGATCAGTCTGATCTGCAATTGCCTTGCTGTTGTGTGTTCTTTCTCCCGAAACTCCCTTTGAATAGTTTTCACCTCAGAGTACTTTTAAGCATTTTCCTAAAGTGAAATGTGTGTTTGTCATGTGTATTTGGCAGGAAGGACAGGAAAGCAGATACAGCTTTTATTGTACTTGATACTCCGACAATTTGAGTATCATTCACATACAATGAGATGGCTAAATCTTATGCAGTAAATAATAGCTGTACCATCCTCTCCTACAGGGTTCCATTCTTGTGTAACCAGACGATGTAAATGTACAGACCAAAAAGTCAGCAGTCTCACCATGTATTAGCAATGTTAAATTGATCAAATATCTTTTAAGATTACAGGTAAATGGATGCCACGATATGAGAGCTGGGATGGCCAGCAGGTTTTCTGGCACTGTTCAGCACTATTCTGAGCTCAGCTGTCTTTTCAACATTTTTCTGTCTTTCTTCTACTTTTTAAAAATCATCTATCAAGGGTACTTGAAAACAAGGATGATTGCAATATCCAACTCTTTTACTACATTTTGCTACTCTAAAGAGTCAAGAATCTCTATTCCAGCTTCTTAGATATAGAGCCTTAAATAGGTGTATATTCTCTACCAGAAATGGAACAAGACTTTTCAGTTTGGGAGCACTCCAATAGCCAAGTGCTATGAATAGAACAACAGTATAGATTGGCTGTCCTGTTTGTGTCCTTATGGCTTCAATATCCTGCTTCAATTCTATACTCAAGGTGTGGTGGTTCAATATGTAAGTTCCATGCAATCTCACACTAAGTACACAACAATAAAATGATAGAAAATCTACAATACTTAAACCTATCTTTCAGCTGAGGCTGCAAGGCAACAAACTGATCAGAAATCTAAAAAAAAAAAAAAAAATGCACTCCAAGGATAGATGGAAAGCAAGAATTTGATGACTTGGGGAAGATGCTGCTGGATACATGTAATAAGAATTCATCTAAAATATTTAAAGAATTGCTGCAGGCCAACTGTTGGCTAGCCAGAGAATAAAGCACCTGAGGGCGGCACACACAGGGGCACTTGCTCCCACTTGCAGACCCACTGTGCACAGACCTTGCTAAATGCTCACAAAAACACTGGTGAGAAGACTAATTAAGCCTGCTGAGATGCAGCCCTGGTGAAGGAACAGTCTCTACCGCAAAAGCATACTCCACTTGGATCCTTTTCTCCTATCTCCCCTATGATAAAAGGCCTTCAACTGTTGAAGAAGAGAAACAAGCCCTTTCTCCCTTCCCTTTGGGCTCCGTTGAAACCCACTGTAGCTAAGAGGCTGGAATAGAAAAAAACTCTCTACCTTTAGGGGAGGGGCAGGAACAAGTGCTGGGCCCAGACCATGAAACCTCTTCTCCAGCTGGGTGAGCAACAATATCATGAGAAGATCTCACTCCCATGACTCAAGTTGCAAAACATGCCTAAAACTAAATCTTAATCAAAACAACAGAGACTACTCCACCACAACCAAACACACACACGCAATCATCATGCAACCAAAGGTGAGTAGCAAGGAACACTGGTCCACTTTGGGGAAAAGAGCAAGACCACGGAAGATCTCTCGAAGGGAAGATCCAAAGCAGAAGGTGGAGAGCAGCCATCAGAAAAACCTGACAAACCAGCCTCCACCCTGAGCAGAAGGTAATGCTAAAGGATTCAGAGTTGGCATTGCACAGAAGGTATCCATGGCAACAATAAAATGCAAATAGAGTTCAACTCCTGACTTAACTGACCCAACCTCCCCTACACTAAAGGCCTAACAGAAGAAAGATGTTGTGTCATCTTCAGGCATAAAAATTATTTATCTCAGTCTTTGCTATCCTACACAAGATGTTCAAATGCCTACAAAAAATTAGGAGGCATCCATCAAAGTAAATAAAAAACAATGCATTGTCAAAAAATAAAGCAATAAAGATACCCAATCTCAGATATGATATAGCTGTTGAAAATAACAGACTAGGAATTAAAAATAGCTGTGATTACTATATAAAAGACTCTTATGTAAAAGGTAGACCACATGTAAAGTCAGACGGTAATTTCAGTAGAGAAGCTAAAACCATAACAAAAATATCACAGAGATGCTAGAAATAAAAATATAATAACATGCATAAAGAATGCCTTCAATGGGCTCAACAACAGACTTGACTCAGCAGAGAACAGAATAAGTGAAATTTAAGATAAGTCAAAAGAATTAACAAAATGAAACAAAGAAGAAAATGGCTAAAACAAAATGAACAGAGAATCCAAGAGCCATGGAACACTATCAGTCTAACATGTATGTAACCAAAATGTCAAAGGAGAGAGAGGACAGGGCAGGAAGGAACATTTAAAGAAACAAAGGCTGAGAAGTTTCCCAAATTAATGACAAACATCCAACTACAGATCCAAGAAGCTCAGAAATCACCAAGCAGGGTAAATACAAAAATACAAAAGAAAACAACTACATATATCATATTAAAACTGTTGAAAACCAAAGAAAAAGAGAAAAATCTTGAACACGGTCAGATGGGAAAAAAGATACATTATATACAGATGAACAAAGTTAAGAACTACAGCAAATTTCTCATCAGAAACAATACAGGGAAGAAAAAAGTTAAGTGTCACTTTAACAGTGCTGAAAGAAAAACTCTTATCCATAATTCTAAACCCAGTGAAATTTTTATCAAAATAAAGGAGAAATAAAACTTTCCTCAGATAAATAAAGTCAGAGAGAATTAACAGCCAGCAGACCTGCACTGTACCACATGTTAAGAAAGTTCTTCAGACAGAAGGCATATGATACCAATCACAAACTTGGATGTACAAATAAATCAAGAACACTAGAAATTGAATAATAAATAAAAATATAATATGCACTTTATTTTTTCTTATTTTTAATTGCTTTAAGTGATAAATGACTGCCTAAAGCAAAAATAGTAGCAATCTATTGTATGCTTATAGCATATGTTAAAAATAAAATGTATGACAATAACACGATGAGAGAGAGAGATTGGGGACATACTGTTGTAAAGTCCTTCACTACATGCAAAGTGCTGTAATACAGACTCTGACTACACTGTAACTGCTAGGGCAACCATTAAACATTCTTTAAGAAAGATAAAAAAAATAATAAGCCAACAATGATTTTAAAACAGATTTATAAAAATAGTCTAAAATAAGAAAGAAAAAGAGGTAAAAATAAATGGAAAGTAATAAATAGAAAACAACTGGCAAAATGATAGATATTGGTCCAATCATCTAAATAATTTCATTAAATGTAAAGGGTCCAAACACATCTATTTAAAAGATAAACTGTCATATTAGATTAAAAAAAAAGCACAATACAACTATATGCTGATTACAAGATATTCACTATAAATATAAAGCCACAGGTGGATTAAAGGTAAAGGATAGAGAAAGATATATAACGCAAATGCTAAAGGTGGACTCTAAAAAAAAAAAAAGACAAATGAATTTACATTTAAAACAGAAACAGACTCACAGACATAGGATACAGACTCGTGGGTGCCAAGGTGGGGGTGGGAAGGGATAAGCTGGGAGTTCGAGATTTGCAGATACTGACTGGTATATATAAAACAGATAAATAAGTTTATACTGTATAGCACAGGGAAATATATTCAATATCTTGTAGTAGCTCATGGTGAAAAAGAATATGAAAATGAATATATGTATATTCATGTATGACTGAAGAATTATGGGGTATACCAGAAACTGACACAACATTGTAAACTGACTAACCCTCAATAAAAAAAATTTTTTTAATTAAAAAAAAAAGATAGAAATCTGGAGCAACTATATTAATACCGAAGTAGACGTGAGGACAAAAAATATTATCAGGGATGAAGAGAAATATTAAATAACAATAAAAGGTTAATTCTCCAAGAAGACATAATAATCCAAAATGTTTATGCACTTAACAACACATCTAAAAATACACAAGGCAAAAACTAATACAAATGAAAAGAGAAATAAACAAATCCACAATTACAGTTGGGGATTTATGCCTCTCATTATTTGAAAGAATAATTAAACAAAGAATCAATAAAGATATAAAAGACCTCATTTATATTTATACAATACACTACCAAATAACAGCAAAATACACG
This sequence comes from Camelus dromedarius, assembly GCF_036321535.1. Lineage (NCBI taxonomy): Eukaryota > Metazoa > Chordata > Mammalia > Artiodactyla > Camelidae > Camelus > Camelus dromedarius. Next base: position 73,506,954 of record NC_087437.1, on the reverse strand, counting down.
ATTTTCAAAAGCACATGGAACATTCACCAAGATAGGTGATGTTCTGGGTAATTTAACAAATACAGAAGAATTAAATTATACAAATTAGATCCTTAAACCTCACATATAATCAAAGAAATGCAATTAACAATAAAGATAATAAAAATGAATAAATAAAGATAATACTTTTACCTACTCACTTGGAAATGATTTTTTAATATTAAAATGCAATTTTGAAAAGATTGCTAGAAAACACACACACACACTTTTAACAGGAGTGTGCACTAATACAACCATTCAAGAGAATTTATCAGACAATTACAAACCTTCAGTTTTGCAAAATTTGGCTTAGAAATACACCCTGTAAGAACTAATTCTAAATAAATCATAAGTATATGTACAAAAATATGTATAAGAATTGTCTTCCAGTATTAAGTATTACTTACAATAGTTAAAACTGGAAATAATTTAAATATGTATCAATATATTAACTCATTACAAATAAATACCATTCATTAGGCCATGAAAGAAAGCAAAAAAAATGAAACAATTGAGAGTAACATTTTGTGTTAGTGGTTGTTTGTATTTCTTTGCTTACATTTTAGGGTAGGGGAAATTTCATAAAATGTTTAAGTCTAGGAGAAAGTAAATTTCAAAAAAAAAGGTGGTTAAAAAATGCAGGAGAGAGTGGTTGCTTAGACAAGGCCCCCAAAAAGATGGAGTTTATAGGATCCTAGGCACAAAAAGTAGACCAGTCTTGAAAATGAAAAGAGGAGTTAGGGTTTTTCGAGCATGATCAGCTCATCCTCCTTGCGTGGCCCTGCAATAGATTTTTCTGTGCTCCAAACAAAAAAAAAAAAAAAAAAAAAAAAAAAAAGAAGAGAAGAAACATTTTTTTTGAAATAGGAAAAATTAGAAGATAAATAAAACTGCAAAGACAGTTTAGATGATGCATAAAACCACAAAGATAGTTTAGAAGGAAATAAAGTTGGGAAATTTCATAATGAATATGTACAATTTCCTTAGTTAAGAGTTAATCAGTTGTGTCTATTCACAGTTAAACAATCAGGGATGAGTATACAAACTTGGCAGAGCAAAAGAAGATCTGTATGGCCAAATGCATAAAAATGAAAAGGTGTCAACTTAGATGAATAAAGGATTACTGAAGAACTATGAGGCACATCTACAACTACAGAGAAACCCAGTAATAGAGTAATCAATATGGCCATGTGACTTTCTCCAGATTCATTCTGCAGTATGGAAGCAGGATCAGAATTGAGATTAAAAATTAACTTGTTTTCTCCACTAATGCCTGTAAAAGATTTTAAATTCCATAGGTGAGTTACACCATAGGGGAAAAAAGGAATGTATTTAAGTGTTTTTTATTTTGGAATAGCATAGAAATATACTGTTTGCTGGGTTGGATTCTTCTTTTATTCATTATATAATTCATCTTGTCTTTAACAAGAAAACCTTTTCTCATGTTGTGAATGAGGCTCACTTTAAAAGTAGGTGTGTCACATATCTGAGACATATTTGAATTCGCATGTCTTGACTAACTATAGGTGGTATCAGCAGAAGCCAGCATTTTCACATATAATTCTTTTAAATCCAAAATTTTTCCTTATCTATGGCTAGGAAAACAAGGCATTAAAAAAACAGTTCCTTCACATTACCTCAAAAGATCTTTAATTAGCATAAAAGTAGCTATATAAAATGTCAGTGTGCTACTTTGAGTCTTCTTGCTTCTACAAACACCATATTCAATCATGATTCTGAATCATCCTCACTGATTACCAAACCCAGTTGTATCTTTCTGTTTGGAATCTTCCACTGCTTCCTGACGTCTTACACATTCAAAATTCTTCACCTGGTATCGTCTTTCTTATCTAAAGTTACCTTACCTATTCTTTGTCCCCTAGAAGAAAGCCAAGATTGTGATTTGCTCATCATGGCATAAAAGTTGCATGGTAAAACTTTAATAAACATAATGTAAACAAAAATTTTAAACACTCAAGAAAATCATATGCAGGTTGGTCTTCTCTTGTTCAAGGCTTGTATATGTTTAGATGATAAATCTTTGCTTGGGATCCTTCCTGGCTCTGTGAAAAAACTGGTGGTTAAAAAGTACAGCCAAGAGAAGCACAAGCACGTCTAGAATAGGAAAGTAAAGACATCTGAAAATCTACTCTTCCATAAAAGTTCTTAAAAAATAAGAACACAGGTAAAAATTACAAATAACAACTTTTTGGAACTCTGGAAAGTAACACTTTGCATCAAGAAAAATGGCTGAATCTCAAGAACACTTTAACTTGTGCCATTCCCACTCTTCTCTCCCAGCTGTATGATAGGTCCTTAAACCAGGGGTCTTGGAACTGTGGTAGTTATAAAAACCAGCAGCCTAGAAGCCACTGGAGGAAACAAAATGGGTTTGGAACTCCCCGAAAAGCCCCATCCCAGAGAACTGCCACTATTAGATTTATTTGGCATCTCCCTGGAAAAGTCCCATTTGGAGACTTTTGTCTTTATTTGATTTAATTCAAAATTTCCTCAGTCAGTATCATGGGATGCTCAACTCTTTAAAGATAGTCATCGCCTCAACGTCCAGTTTTCATCTTTCTTCTCCCAACTCACCCCAGCAAACCTTGCTCCTACTTCCTACCCCAACCAACCCTCCTTCCAGAAACACTGAAATAGTCATCCATCTCCAAATCTGATTTTCTTTCACATGCCTCAGTAATTGCCTCTGTGCTCAATTTTACCTGTTTAAAATAACCCACCCATCTATGTGCTGCTTACTCTTTAATGCCAAGTTTAGTTAATACCTTCATTAAATCTTCCTGAGCCTCCTTCTATTCACACATGCCCAGATGGTGAGGGGCCTCTCATGGTGGCTTCTACATTTCCTACCAACTGCTTTGCTGTTTCTTCTTCATCTCTCTTCACTTCATTTCCAACACTTACTGTTGGAGTGCCCCCAGGCTCAGTCCTTTGACCTCTTCTCCATCTCACTCACTCCCTTAGTGAGTAACATAAATAGAACATTGAAAGATGATGAAAATATGATTTGTCACCTCAATTTCCTCCAGGTGTTTACTCAAGTGATAACACTATTTTAAAACTGCAATTCTGATCTTCAACCTCAACACTCAATATTCATTCACCTTTCCTATTTTATTTTTTCTCCATAACACTCATTGCCTTCTAACATATATTTTACCTATTTATGGTTCATTATCTGTCTTGCCCATTAGAAAGTAATCTCATTTGTTAATTACATCTCAAAAAATGAAAAAAAAGGAAGTAGTCTCCACAAGGGTAGGGGTTTTCACCTGTTTTGTTGACTGTATCCCTAGCATTAAAATATTGACTGGCGCACAGATGATATTCAATAATTTTATGTTAAAAGCATGTTTGTTATATAAATCTATTTTCTAATGTGAATTGAACTCATTCTCTTAGGATACAACGGGAAAGTATACGTCATTTTCATCAGCTTTTCACTTTACTGAATCCTCATATTCTTAACTTCCATGTTTTCCCAGAAGAATAAAGTGTTATTTATCTCAACTGACAACTTTTATTTACATTTTCAATGAGAGTACATTGCAAATAAAGAAAACTTAACTTAATCTCTTCATTTTTCTCATTATATAGTTGACTTATTACACAATTAAAGCAAGAAAGCATTTTATAAGGTCACTAAATTTAGTATTTATATAAACAGTATTTATACATTGCCACCAGGCTGACCACAGAAAACCCCTCAGAACTGAGAAAACCAAAGGCACGACAGCCAGACATCTGACAGAGTTAATGCTGAATTAGATTCAGCCTGATAAATAACAACTAAAGACAACAGGACAATTGGCTGACGGAACCAAAGTATCCCCTTTACTGCTACTTCTGAAAGCTTGAGTAGAGCTGTGGGACAACAGACTTCCTAACCGTGAACAGAATAACCCCACGCGGTTGCTGGCAGCACTGAATAAATGGCCACACTTTCCTATTTAGAAAGAAAGACTCTACCTGGTAGGCAAGGAGGAGCTGGCCTCGATGTTCATAAGCCTAGGGGTGAGCGCTCCCAAGAGGAGCCGAAGCCGCAGCACCAGGCACGCCCTGTCCCTCCCCTCTGTCAAATCCACCAATAAGATGAAGTCCTTCCTCCTTGCTGTGGGAGGATCCAATGAAGGGGCGGGTAGAGAGTAACGGAAGCATTCAGAGAAACGCCTTCCTCCGGTAAACTGTAGGACCAGGAAATGAGGATTCCTCCCAACGGGGTACTCAGGCTCGCCTCTTGGCTGTAATATGTGATTACAGTAATATGACAGCTGCCTTTACTAAGAACATTTGAAAGAAGATAGGGCCCTTTGGGCTTATCTTTGAGACTAGTATGCAGGTACCTCGGAAGCATGTAGTTTCTGCTCCAGGAGACGTTTTGGTGTGAAAGGAGAAAAGGTGCTCTTTTTTCACCCTTTCTGTAGGGTACCAGAGACCTTTGGACACTTTAAACATCAAGGTAAAATGGATTCAGCTTTCTCACTGGAAATAAGTTAATCTCAATGTTCAAAAAGTAGTTGTTACTTCTTATATTTATCATAGAAACATATGAAGAGTTTTAAAGGCTTGTAATAGAAACAACAGTCCCCTGTCTTGGACCTACCCTGCTACCAAACACAGTCATTTTAAACTTTGTGACTTTTTTTCTGGCACTTAATCTTCATATTGAAAAATATACCTAATCTGTTATGTCTAGATGTATCAATTTAAACAATAGTTCTTAACTTCTTCATATTTGAAGACATTAGCAGGTTTACTGTGCTTTCTCTTTCCCCATCCCACAAAGTTAAAAATATCAAACTTTTTATTAAGTCAGCATTTAGTATCTACATGAATGTTTTCTGCCCAACCACATAATATTACATTTTTTCTTAACCAAATTTTATTTTCCTCTGTAGTTAACAATTTCTTCCCCTTTTTTTCCATTTTGAGGGTTTTTTTGTTTGTCTGTTTATAATCTTGCTAGTTTTTCTCATAGCTTCCACAAGGCTCTTGTTTCACTTTTCCACGCAGTCCAAGCTCTTTTTTAAAATACCTATCAGTTCTGTGCTTTTCTGGAAATCACTGTGACCCCTCTTACCTTGCTCCTTTTGTTTGTTTTTCTCTCTTTCATGTTGGAAGAATTCCTCAACTGGGAGGTGATCCTTGATGACTCTTCCATATGTGAAAGTGATATACTGTAAGACTTATTGGAAACTTCTTTTGTGGCAAATTCTTGTTGAGAGTGAGCTCTTCATTGTGGGGAGTGGGTGGCTAACTAGCCTTTTTGCGAGCTCATACAAAAATGTATCATTGGTTATTTTCTGTGTGTCTCTTGGGTTTCCTCAGAGAAACATCCTCCCAATTCTTGCCTCAGGGAGGAGGTAACAGCTGGTTTTCTGGGATTTGAGCAGGGAAGGTGGGGAGGGGTGTGTTCTCATCATTCATTATATACACTTCCACTTAATCTATTCTTCTCTGAATTAGCCACCTTACCCACATTCATCTTTGTGCCTGACAACCACAAATCTAGAGTCCTTATGGTTAAATTTCTTCTGAACCCAAACACTTTATTTCCTATGGAGGTGGCAGCAAGGTGGGCAGGTGCTGCATCAGAGAGGGGTGGGGACCTAGATGACTGAGCCTAATTTGTACCTTAAACCAATTCACTTGTTTTTACTCCCCATTGTACCTGTGATTTGGGGTGCTATAACAAAATTCCATCGACCGGGTGTCTGATAAACAGCAGACATTTATTGTTCACATTTCTAGAGGCTGGGTGCCAGCATGGGTTCTACAGGCAGGGTGTCATCCTGGGTGGGTTCTGGTGAGAGCCCTCTTCCAGGCTGCAGATTTCTCATTGTGTTGCATGTGGTAGAAGTGTCAAGGATGCTGCCTAGGGCGTGAATCCCATTCATGAGGGCTTCACTCTCCAGTCCTAATCACAAACCAAAGGCTCCACCTTCTGATACCATCACCTTGGGAGTTAGGATTTTAACAGATGAATTTGGTGGGGATAAACATTCAGACTGTAGCATCCCCCTCTTCTAATTAACTGGTACCTCTTAATATCTGAGCCTTCCTACAGTTTGACAAATGAATAGGTTTGTATTTTGTTATCTCCCTCTGTTTGCCCTTAAGATTCATCTTCTCCTGCCCTATTTAAGTATTTCTTCTACCCACTTCCATATTTCCCCCAATTTTTATTTTTCTTGTCCACTGCGATCTTCTCTCCCATTCTCATTGTCTTTCTTGTATAAATCAGTACCTTTTTATTCATTCTTGTAAATTTGCTAGAAATTTGGGCAGGAGCAAAGATGAACACTTTTGTTCAATCAACCACGTCTACCTGACATGTGAATTTCACTGAATTCTAAAGAACCTAAACTACCCTAGGCTGATGGGGGCATTCCAAGCAGTAAAGACTTTAGTTTCTGCTTTGGAGATCTTAAGAATTAAATTGCATTTTAAGATAATTATTTCTGAAATAGCCACAACGCAGTACAAATGAATGGTACAGACAAGAAGTAATATGGTTATTTAGATGAAAGATTGAGTGATATATGACATTGATGTTGAAGAATCAATAGGCTCTGGGTATTTAGGAAGAAAGGACTGTGTCCCAGGCCCAGGAAACTCAAGAAATAAGTGTCTGAAAGATTGTGTACCCAGTTGGGTTGGAATAAGAACAATAATAACTCCAAATTCCACTACGTTTTTTATACTGATGGTTGAAGTCTATTCAACCTACTAATCTATCCCCAAAGTTCCTCTTCCTACTCACTAGCATACATAACTCCTAAAATGCTTTAATTGACTTCATGTAATATTGTAGTTTAAATTTTTCATGCAGACAGCATCTGAAAAAATAATAATTTTTAGCTAGTCCCTGCTTAGTATTCATCTCTAAAATGTTTTGTTATAACTTACTCATCCAGCCTTATAGTCTCTTATTTTTAATTTGATCTTCTGACTGAAAAAATAAAGTAATACAATAGGTATATTTCTGATAGCTTTCCCCCCATTCTCCCAAAGTCCAAATAAAAATCTCAATATATACGTTGAATTCTTATGGGGTATATATGTAGAGATATGTTTCTCTAGATCAAGAAACAGATACTTGCAACTGTATCTGAGGAGGTAAAAGAGCCAGAAGTTGCTGGTGTTTGATTTTACAAAATAAAAAAATTTAAAAAATGAACAAATTCTATCATAGCTTCAGGTTTTAAAGTTTTAAGACTACGCAGAAACTTTCAGAATTTCAATCACAGCTTTGTAATATTTTACAGCCCTGCCAAGTTAAACAGCAACAGTTGTCAGATTTATCTGCAGAACACGTGGCTAATGACCTTTAAGGCAATTTGCCTCATATGTCAAATGGGGGGGGGGGAACATGAGCTATAGCTATTGAGATTAGTTGCTTTTCCTATTTTTGCCCATTTATGTAACTCAGTATCTGGTTTAATAGATGTAACATAAGGGCATAGAGGTGTTTTAAAGGACAGTTTTTCTCTAAAAGATGTTATTTTTTAAATTAATTATTAAGAAAATTATGAGGTTTTTGGCATTTTGATCTAAAATATGTCAGTGGTTCTCAAAGTAATTGGGTTGAATTTTTCTACAAATGTGTATATTGGCTTATGTTAATCTTGGCTGAACAAACTGTTACCATGAGATTGCATTTAAAACAACTGGTGAGATTTGTGGAAAACACATTTCAATCACTAATAACTTGCCTTCATATTGCACACCTCTTCAGGCAGCTCAAAGGATTTTATACGACATATTAAAAATTATAAATGTCTTACCATATCTTACAAATACCAGACATTACTTTTATTACAAAGAGTTTTTATTCTTCCCACAGGAATGATTATCAATAAAATGCTACAGATAAGAAAATTGGAATGTCTGATGGAGGTTTTATTCACCAGAAAGAAAGCTTTGTTCTAAAACAGGTAGCAACAATACTTACAATAGGTTCTGTGTTTATGATCCATGGTTATCACCAAAATTAGGACAGTGTCTAGGTTAACAGCCATCAGGAGTATGAAAACAGAAAGGGCTCTGGTACTCCAGGGTGTTTAGTAGGATACTTGCAGGTTTTATTCACACAGGCTTGAAGTGAAATACTGGTCTGCTAACTCTATGCCGTTTAATCTGTGGCAAATTGCTTCACTTCTCAGTTTATTGATATAAGTAAAGGCAACATATCATGGCAAATAACAAACAGAGACCATTATTAATTTGTACAACAGAGGTAGCAGTTAATAAGTCAAGAATTGCTGGTCCCTGGTCAAAAAGGCAGGAATCTGCCTGTCTTGAAGGAGATGCATTTAGGTGAAGAGAGATTCTGACAGACCTCTTCAGGAAAAATCTGCTCTATTCCTTGCTGTTCCATATTTTCAACAGTAATTTGTAATTCTGCTGGTAACCTAAGTTTTTTGTGTGTTTTTTTATTCTATATTTTAAAAATAGTTGCCTTTGCTATTACTAAAACTACAGAGCTAAAAACAAATCTTCATAACTTGTATTATTCTGGATAACAAGTTTTTCTGCATTTCTGAAGATATGCATCGTGTTTAAAATGTTAATAATTTGGACAGAAGCCTTTGTATGCCATATTATATGTTTCCTGGCTTCTTAGAGTATATAAAATATAATTTTAAATCTTTGTGATGATCCATGATCTTCACTGTGAGCAACTATTGAGTCATGCTCTATTCATTCTTTCAATAAACAATTATTGAGTACTTTGATGAAAGGAAAATTCCCTTTCTGATGAATGTACACTGTAGTATGAGAGACAGACAAGAAAATAAAAGTTATAGAGCACCTTTACAGTAACTGTGCTGTGGATAAACACAAGGTACTGTAGGAGCTCAGAAATGAAGTACCTAATTCAAAGCAGGAGTGTATGCTTTGGGATAAAGGATAGGAGAAGTTTCCTGAAGACAGGTGATTTCCAAAACATAAAGAGAAATTACCCAGCTAGGGAAGAGGAAAGGACACAGAGAATTCTATGAACACAGCAGAGTTTGGTTTGGCACAATAAAGGGGTGCAGGTGGCAGAACTGGAAGATATTTAATAATAGAGAGGTAGGCATAGACCAGATAATGAAGAATTTTGAATGCCAGGATTAAGAGTTTGATGTTTATCATGAAGGCTATTAGCCATTGGAGACTTTAAGAAGACTTAGATGATCAGACTCATATTTTGGAAGGATTATTCCAGCAGAAATGCGAAGAATTATAGCAGGAAAATGAGACCAGTGGTAAAAGGACAAATTAGGTGCCTTCTCCAAGATTACTGGTGATGCAGGTCCTGATGACTCTGGAAGTCAGATAATGGCTGTGGGCATAAAAAGAAATGGATAAGTCTGGGAGTTAAGAATAGAATCCAGGAGACAAGAACAGAACTGATTTCTGGCCTGATCAATTACAGAGTAAGGGCTGCTGGATATATTCTCTACTGTAAGTATTTATTAAACTAGAAAAATATATGAAGCAATTTTTTTCTGGCTTTAGATGAGAGAGAAGAGCTGTAATCCTAGAAAGGAAATAGATGACATAAGCTTACATTCATCCCAGGTTTCTGGCTGAAGACACTTTCCAAACTGTAGCACAGATAAGTGGAGTCAACATAGAGAGGAATTATCTTGCTGGTGAGAAGAGAGATTAAAGTTCACAAATGCAAAGGTGGCTGGAATTAGTCAGTCAGGGAACCAGAGTGCAGGGTAGTGATATGTAGTGATAGAGCTGCCAAAATTTGTAGAGTTCCCCTTCCTTCTTTAGCTATTTCCTAAGCTGTACAAGCATAGAAAAAGAGTAATTAAACCTAACAAAGAACAAGTATTGGGAAGTTATGAACTGAATTTAGATGTCCCAGCACAAAAGATATTGCAGTCAAGACCAACCAAACTAATGAAACCTTGCTAAACACTCTGGCCATTCTGAGGTCTCAGAAAGGCCATGCTTCGAAGTAGGGCTTTTCCAATCCTAAAGTAAGGGTTGCTCTAGATACATCCTAATAAAGCCTAAAATAAAAATAAATATTTAGCAAGAAAAGTTGCCACTAAATTAATTCACCCCTCAAAGGGTCAACACTCTTTCAAGAAAGACAACATAATCAAGATTCCCCACGTGTATCTTCCACAACATCAAGCAATCAAATAACACATATGAGGCAGCAGGAAAATGTGACACATGACTCCTACTCCACCAAAAAAAAAGCAACTGAAACAGAACGAGAGATTATAAAAATGTTAGAATGACCAAACAAGGATTTCAAAACAAGTATTATAAATAGATGTTCAAAGATTAAAAGGAAAATACATGGACATAGTGAGTCGGGAGATGGAGGATCTCAACCGATAAATGGGAATGCTAAAAAATACTGAAATTAATCTTAGACCTCAAAAATTACAATATTTGTAAAATGGAGAAAAACCACCAGCTAGTCATAGCAGCAAATTGGACCTTGCAGGAAAAAAGATCAGTACATTTGAACACAGGTCACTAAAAACTGAAGCACACAGAGGAAAAAGACAAAAAAAAAAAAAAAACAACAAAAAAACAAAAAAACCTGTGACCTGTTTTTTTGTGAGAAGATTATCAAGAAGTTTACCATTTAAGTAATCAGAGTTCAGAAGAAGAAGAAAAAGAGATTGGACAGAAAAAGATTTAAATAAATTATGACCAAATTTTTCCAAATTTAATTTAAAAATCAACCCACAAAACCAAAACTCAACAGAACACTAATAATCTAAATGCTGAAAACCAAAGATAAAGAGGAAATATTAGAGGCAACCAAGGAAAACAAGACAGCACAAGGAACTATATTCAGTATTTTGTAATAACCTATAATGGAAAAGAAACTGAATCACTTTGCTGTATGCCTGAAACTAATACAATATTTTAAATCAACTATACTTTGATTTTTAAAAAAAGAAAAGAAAAATAAGACATAGAGGACCAGCAGCAAGAATAATCACTGATGTCTCCTTAGAACCAGTATAAACCAGAGACAATGGAGTAGAATCTAGAAAACATTGAAAGAAAAAATCATCAATCTAGAATTTCATGCTTTCCCAAAAAAAAACCTTCAAAAATGAAGGCAAAACAAATACAATTTAAGTAAACAAAAGCTAAAGTAACTTTTTTCAAATAAGCAAACCTGTACTGCAAGAAATCATAAAGGAAGTTCCTTAGGCTGAAATGAAATGAAACTTGACAAAAACTCAAACTTACACCAAGGAATTAAAAGCACTAGAAATAGTAGATGTTTAGGCAAATATATAACATTTTTGTTCTTGTTTCTTAATATCTTCCAAAGACAGTATACTTTTTAAAAGAAAAAGTAATAAAATTGAATTGTGGGGAACATCATAAATGTAAAATTAAAACAGACAATAGCAATGGCACAATCATCTGAAAAGGGCTAAGTGCAAGTTTAATATCTAAGATTCTTAAATTATGTATCCTATGATATTATATTAATTCCGAGTAGACTGTGATAAGTTAAGGATGCATATAGTAAACCCTAAGGAAACCACACACACACACACACACACACACACAAAGAAAGAGTTATAGTGAAAAGCCAAGAGAAGACATACAAAGGAATACTTATAAATACTAAATTTACCCAAAAAGGGGGGGAAAGGAGGAAGATGAACAAAGAACAAGACAAATAGAAAATGAAAAATGAATGGTGGACTTAAACACCAAAGTGTCAATAATTATATTAAAACTAACAATACTGAGCATATACATTAAGAAGCAGAGATTGTCAAACTCAGTAAGAAAGTAAAATAAAAAATATTCTTTTCAAAGGAAATATTATTGAAATAAGTAGATACAACATTAAAAGAATGGGATATTCTTTTACTTTTGACAAGAAGCATTACCATAGATACAGAGGGACATATCATAATTAAAAAGAGATTAATTCACTAAAAAAGACATCACAATCATTAATGTGTATGCACCAAGTAACAGAGATTCAAAATATATGAAGCAAAAACTAAAGGAATGATATAGAAATAGACAAATTAGAGTGTGAGATTCTAAAACTTCTTAAGTCACTGATAGAACAACTGAATGAGGGAAAAGGTAACTACATGGAAAATTTGAACAATAACAGCTACCAGCTTAAACTAATTGATTTATAGAACACTACATTCAACAAAGGGAGAAGAGACATTCTTTGCAAAGAAACATGAGTATTTGCCAAGACAGAGCACATGCTGGACCTTATAGCTTGCCACAGTTTCAAGGATGCTGGCAGAAGACAACACTCCAGAGTCAGAGATAAAGGACTTTATTACTCATGGCAACAGCTATAGCCAAAGTATCAGCGGCATTAGTGCCAGTTCACTGAGCACTCGTTCCCACAGGACGCCAGAAAAAGGGTCAGATGATAACCGTACACACAGTAGAGTGCATTTACAGGAGAGGAACCCTGAGTTTAGGGAACTCAAATCTTTTTATAATAGGCAGTGAGCATACCTGACTTTTTTGCCTAGGAGGAAGACATTACCTTTATTATGTTTATTATAATGGACAATAAACAAGCCTGCCTTTTACTCTAGAGGGAGACACTATCTCTTACCCTTAAAAAGATATTCCAGAACACAGGCCATCAGTACTTCTGCTCACAAGACATGCAGAAATGCAAGGAATTCATAGAGATGTATTTTCTAACAGTGGTATGGGCATAAAGATAGGCAAATAGATGAATGTGATAGAATAGAGCATCCATAAAGAGATGCACATGTTTGATCAACTGATTTTCCATACAGGTGCCAGAATAATTCAATGGGGGCAGAAGTTTTTCAACAGATGGTGCCAAAACAACAAGGTATCTATATAGAAAAAAAAGACCTTTTCCTCTACTTTACGCTATGTACAATGATTAATTAGAGATGGATTTCTGACCTAAGTGTAAAAGCTAAACTTCCAATGAAAATATATGAGAAATTCATTACTATGGAATAAGCAAAGATTTCTTAGGACACAGAAAGCACTAACCACACACAAAAACTTGATAATTGGACTTCATAATTTAAAACTTCTGCTCATCAAAAGACACTATTTGAGAAAATGAATAGGCAGGACATAGAGAGAAAATATTTGCAACAAGTATATCTGATAAAGGACTTGTATGAGCAGAAAAGCGAGACTGTACACAGATCAGGGATTTTTGGAGTGGGTACATTGGAAGGACAAGGGGCAAGAGAGAAGAGTACTGTGTGAGTGTCTGAAGTCTTGGATCACCAGGTGTAGACTGGATAGGGAAAAAAGCAAGAAAGTCAAGTTGATACATCAGAAGACAATTAAGCAATTATTTGACCAGAGATTATACTTTCTGAGAGTAAATACAGATACAAGCAAAGGATGAGAGTGGAGAACAATGAGAATATAATCAGAAAGAGCATTACTTGGAATTTAAAATTTCAGATTGTGGAGCAGACCTAGGAAATAGTGAGGTAAAACAGTCCTGACTGATACCAAGGCACAAGTCAACCCTGACAATGGGCAGCTGAAAAGCAGTGAAGTAACAATGGCCTAGGAATATTGACTGTATGCTGTTAGGCACTGAAGGGGAAAGGAAGCCAGTGAGCCAGGTGCCAAAGCTTCCATGGTTATGGAATAATCAGAAATTCAGCACTGGAATCTGACACAACATTGTAAAATGATTATAAATCAATAAAAAATGTTATATTGTTGTTCAAAAAAAAAAAGCTGTAGGAGTCCAAAAAAAAAAAAAAAAAAAAGAAATTCAGTAGTTTAGAGTGACTAGGGGAGAGTGAGGGTACTAGTTTATAATGGCGTAATGGTTTTATACTCTATGCTGGTTGAGACATTTTCATATTAAATTTTCATAGCACCCCTATGATATTCGTATCTCATCCTCATTTCACAGATGGTTAAACTGGAGTTCATAGAAGTTAAATAATTTGCCCCAGGTTACAGAGCTGTGAATGATGGGGCTGGATTCAAAACCATATCTGCTTAAACCAAAAGTGTCCTTTCTACTAACATACCATACGAATATATATCATACTAATAGCTGGATAACCTGGGTGGTGAGTGAGAGGGTATGTGAAGGAACAGTGGTGCCGGTTGAGGAGAGACTTGAGGGTCAAAAATGTGGACAATTTACTCCCAGACCCAGAGAGACTAGAGTAGGACTGTATAGTACCTACTACTGAGAAGGTTGAGAGAGGCTGGAAGATATTTTACCTTCAAAATAAGAGTAAGGTAGCAGTCAAATTAATCAGGTTGATGAATTGTTCTACAAAGACCTTGGGTGTATAAGGGAGGTTTTTGTGATTCTTTGGATTCAAGGACCTATTACTCCAAACCTAACCTGAAATTTTTTAATAATGAAGTCTGTTACTTATAGATTTTTTTTTTTTTTTACTCTTTTTTCCTTCCCTCAATCTCACAGCTCTTATTTCTCATAGTTGTCAGTGTATGAATGTAGAAGTTCCTCTCCCCTCTACTAATGTCTCTCCCAACCTAGGAGGGGGTTATAAGCCAGATAGCAAGTTTATTAAAAGCACAGGCTATGTAAAGCTTAGTAAAAAATATGTGCTACATAAGGGTAAATTAGTTTTGAGAGAGGGCCTGAGAAGGCCTATTACAAATGCGGAGCAAGAGTTTTTGTTTATGTTATCTATTTTGGTTTATTTTTAGTTTCAAGCTATGTTGGGGTGGGTGAGGTTGCTGGTTAACTAAATTCCAGATAGGTAAGGTGTTACTGTACAGAAGCAGAAAAATAAAATTCTTAAACATAATTTACTTAAATATTATTTAATTAACCTTTAGTAAATGTTAAATGAGGGAAATTAAACTAAAACTTTTTCAATTCTAATTTCTTTTTGGCCTATATATTTGTTCATCATTTGGAAGGTAAAGATATTTTTAACTAAATTCAAACAAAATGCATTTCTTTTGGGCAACTGCTAACAGCATCAGTGGATCTTTGAGCTGAGCCTGGAGCTCACTGGTTTGAAATTGGGTTAAAATGGTGGTATCATAATTTATAACAAGAGAATAGACTCAGAATGAGGCGTAAAAAAGCTCAGAAGAAATACATTAAACTTTAGGGCCACATATCTTGTTGTAACTATTGAGAAAACTAACTGCATTCTATTTGTCCATACGTACTCTCTTTCTCCGTAACATAGACTATCATCAGACTGTTGATGAAAAGTCCACTGGCCTAAGCTATTAATGTCTTTGGGAAAGCTTATAGGAGACATATTTCTGGAACATTTGGGTTTTATATAATGAACATGTATTATTCTTGTGTTCAGAAAAAAAAGATAAAATTGTTATAAAAAAACTAAGGAAAAATTTATACAGAATTTGTTAGGCATTCAAATTATACTGGAATGAAGTTGAAGTTCTATTAATCCAGAAAGCATGTAACAAACTGACTCTTGAAGCAAGCAGCCTTTGTCGCAAGCGCTAGCTCTGAACTACTGTGAGGGCTCCAGCAAATCAATCCAAGTGCCTGCTGTATTTTTCTACATATTAAAATACCTTAAGAAGACCCAGGGCTGGCTTGCAAAGAATAGGAAAAAAAAAAAAAAAAGGACATAAAAAAGACCATCCTTGCCCTGTGGAGGACACAAGAAAGGCAGAGTGTACAACCCCACCAACACCTTCTCGGTGAAAGCTTGCATCTGAAGACTGGAGCTCAGAAGCAATGGACGCCTTGGGCTTTCCTGTTGTCCTGTCTCATGCCTCAGACTGTTCCCCGGAATGCTGACACATCATCAGATTCTTGCATCAAAACTCTAACGTAGGCAGCAGTTGACTTTATTTTCAGGACCATCATCACCAACAAAAGAAATGTTAACTTGCTTAGTTATCTTTTTTCTAGCTCCTCCAGAATATGAAGGAAATAAAATCAAGATTGAGGCTTTTTTTTCTGTTTTTCATAGAACAAATCTATATAATTTATAAACAAAATTGTCAGTTGCTTTTAACTCATATTTAGATAAAAACAGTTGTTTGAGGTGGTGGCTGCTTTTTTTTTTAAAAAAATTACATCTGTAACACATTCAAGGTAATCTTGAATTCCAAGTTTGATTCAGTAATCAGGGGAAAATTGTTTCAGTTGAAATTCTAAAGAATAGTATGAGTAAATGTTACTGTTTTTTTTTCTCCTTTGAATATGTGTTGTATTTAAATTTGAAGTTGAAATTTGGGGCACCTCATATACGAAGTGATAGAAATTATATTGTAATCAACATATTTAAGTTTGTGTTTCCTAACTATGCAGTTATGTTTACCTGTAGAAGATACAGTAGAAGGCCTCCTAAGAAGAAGTTATAAGTAAATTTAACCTTGAAAAATGAATTGTTTCTTCAACTATGCTATGTCCTCTTGTTGATGTTTATAGAGTTCATGTAAGAATTGCTAGGGAATGTGCTGGAGAATCTAAGGAAATGTTGTTTAAAAAAATAACCTTAACATTTAACATCATCTATGTTATATTGATTTTTTAGCTGAAATTTCATAAAGCCAAATTGCCTGTACACATTTTCCAGTGTGTAATATTTGAAAAAAATTATCCCCCTGGAAAGAATGATAAATGAATTTTCCTATAATTCACCCTGGCCATAGCCACTTAGTCTGGCTGCACTAGCATGAATGTTGGTACAGGGACCAGGAGGTGGGTACTAATCAAACCACAGCAACCATAACAACAGGTGGGAGCAGGCATAGGACTCCCAGAATTAGATTCTTTCCTTCACGTGGGCAGAACAAATAACTGCTCTAAAGTTTGATATAAAATCATGGAATGGTACAGCTTCTGGTAAATCTGAAGAGCAAAGAGATGAATGCAGCAGAATAATTACTTAATTCGTTACTTAATTGCTCCTCCCCACACCCTCTGTTTTCCTATTCACCATCTGGCTACTTGGACCACGCTATGGAAGGGCCTTCACTGCTTCGTGGTTGCCAACAGTGGAGTTACCAAAAATCTCAAACACATGTTTTGAAGATCAAAAGTCTTGAGCCAGCTGCGAGGCAGAAAATCTTGAAAAGGTGTATCATCAGGTATGTGCTTTCTCAGCCCTTCTACAACCCATCCACAAGTCCTCTTTGACTGTCGTTTTTGCTCTCAGTATCTCCCTGCACCAGTCTTCATCGTCCTCCAGTGGTGCTCCGTGCTTAGTATGAGGCCTTGAGGTACAGGAAGGGCTTTTCCCAGTGTTCCTGTTCTACCCTCAGCTTTCATCAGTCCCTGCACGCCTGCACCTCAGAGGCCATTTCTCTCCAAGTGCTTGCCCCGCCTCTGCAGTAGATGGCTGTTGCTTGTTATTTGGTGCCAGGCTCCTGCTGGAGACTGAGGGGTGGTTCTTGATTCTCCTAGTCCAGCCCTAGAGTTTGGCAAAGTCTGTACACCTGGGACTTGAGGATGGGGCCTTCTCAGTGTTCCTGCCTCTATCCCCATGGCAACCAGAGTTTCTACTGTTTCTGAGGCTCCAAGAGTGGCTCTATCTGGTCTTCTGCCCTGACCCCAATCTTTCTTGTGAGCATCCAGGGTAAGCCCATGGTGGAGAGTTTGCAAAAGACTGTGAACTCCCCTTGTGTACAGTTATCCTAAACTGATATGCTAGCCTACACATGGCCTCTAGGAATTCATTGACATTTTAGCTGATTTCTTCTTGCCTGCTTTCCTGAAGGCAGGAAGTTGCCTTCTTCTTGCTCTGCTGAAGTTATTAAAAAAGTTCATATGTCCTGTCCCTCCTCAAAAGGACTCATCACTCTTTGGGATTCAAAGTTCTCTTAGCTGCCCTGCAACTTCAGTTCTCTGATGGTTTAAGAAAAGATAGTCTCTTTTAGACTATGTGGATTTTTCCTGTTGTTAGTATAGGAGCAACTTGTGTGTGTGTGTGTGTGTGTGTGTGACTTTCTGTGTCCTAAACAAAAGTAGAATTGTCTAAAACAAAACACCCTTAAAAATTCCTTAAACTTTAAAAAAATCATAATAGTCTCAGTGAATTGAAAGAAAATGAGAACCAACAGTGCTTCTGCCTGCAGCAGTTTCTCTGGCTTCCTCCTCCAAGGGTTGAGAAAAAAGATTATTATTGCCTTAGGCCAAAGATCTGCCTGGTGAGCTCAGAAAAATGGAATGGGATGGATTCCCTAAAACTTCTCACATTTGGGTCTGCAGAACTCAGGGTCCTGATCACGCAGGGTAATGAACTGAATGTTTATGCTGCCCTAAAATTCATACGTTGAAGCCTTGCCCCTCAGTAGGATCATTTTTGCAGATGGGGCTTTTAGGGCCCTCTTGGTGGAATTAGTGCCCTTACAAGAAGACACATCAGAGAAGCTTGCTGTACCCCCCAACTTCAAGCACGCAAAGAGGAGGGAATGTGAGCCCACAGCAAGATGGTAACCACCTACAAGCCAAGAGAAGAGGCTTCAGAATGAAGTCTACCTTGCCTGCACCTTGATCTTGGACTTTCTAGCCTCTAGAATTGTGAAAAATACATGTCTGTGTCTCAGCCACATAGTCTCTAGTATTTTATTATAGGAACCTGAGCTTAGACATCCAGTATCGAGCAGTCGAGAATTATCCAAGGGAAATTTCTTAGACCAGTGAAAACTGTTATGGTTTGTCACTGGAGTGTGGGAAACTCTAACCCAGAGAGGTTTTAGTTTTGGAGTGTCTTTTTGTATAGCCTCAGCACAGGCTTGTGGGGGTGAACCAAGCCATTTGAAGAGTTACAAATAACGGACCTGTGTGACTTGAAGATCCAAAGTCACCCCTGTGGGACAGACAACAAAGAGGGCAGTAACATCTTCAAGAGGCTCAGAATAAAACACCCATAGTTTTCCAGACAGCACCCTAGTAAGGACTTCCCTTTCCTGTGTCTCTCCTTTGCATATCCGAAGTCCTTCCTTTAAATTTAATTCATTCATTTAACAAATATTTATTGAGTGCTACCATATGCCAAGCACTGCCCTGGAATGTTGGACTATATCAGAACACAAAACAGACAAAGATCCCTACATCTAATGTAGAGTTTTCATTCTAGCAGTGGGAGACAGAATTAAACAATATATGAGATAAATAAGTAAATGATACAGAATAAGGAAATGTGTAGGTGCTACAGAAAAAAAAAAAGGAAAAGGAAAGGGAGTCAGAAGTGGTGAGGGTGGTTGGGTGGCAAGTTACAATTTTAAGTACGGTAATTAGCTTAGACTCCAGTGCACAGGTGGCATTGGAGCAAAGAATTGGAGGAGGTAAGGGAGCTGGCCATGCAGATAACTGGGGAAAGAATGTTCCCGGCAGAGGGAGCAGCCCACAGAAAGGCCTGGGTAGGAATGTGCTCACTGTGTTCCAAGAACATTGCAAAGACCAGCAAAGAGGAGAGTCGTAGGAGTGGATATTATTAGGGAGGCAAGGGACAGAAGTGGCAGATCATGTAAATACATGTAGCAAGGCTTATCCGGACATGTTGTTTCTAATCTCCATGCTGAATGCCCCTCCTGTTGGTGAATGATCCCTCTGTTCTTGTATCTAACTTTTTAAATAAAGGAGATGCTTACAATGTTCATGCTGAGAGTCACCAGACAGGGATTGATTGGAGAGAGGCAGGCAATAGTTTCAGTCCCAGATTAGTAATACAGCAGTTAATAGAACACCTGTTACCAGATAATTGAAAAAGGTCACAGTCTAGAAACCCTAAAATAAAGGCAGATCAGTGAACTGGGTTCCTAACTGTGTAGAAATACATCAAGATCATAAACAAATAAAGAAATACAGATGATCAATAAGCAAAATGAGAAAAAAGAAAATTCAACCTCATTAGCAATCACCAAGATATAATTTTCTACTATCAATATAGATTATTTCTATATTTCTATAATAGTTTGATATACAAGTTCAACATACTATTATCTAGTGTTACCAAAGGCAGGGAAATAGAAATTTTCCTATTATGTAATTGGGAGCATACGTAGGTTACAACTTTACTGGAAGGCAACTTGGCAACACATCAGCAGCTTCCTTAACTAGCTTCTTCTCAACCAGTTTTCTGAGCTAAACACCACCCATCATGCGCTCTACAAAGCACACTGTCTAGTATTATGCACACACCAAGTGCTTGAAGCTAGGGGGCTTCTCTCAAATTCACCTAAGTGCTGCCGCTTTCTCGATGTTTGGTAACCAAAGGGGTTTATCAAGAGTGTCTATCAAGTGTTTTCTATAAACTTACCATTTTACTTCTATTCATTATTATAATTGTGATTTAATAAATATTATATAGTGTGATGAAATAAAAGTCGTTTGTTTTTTTCAATGGAAACCAAGTGCTTTGAAAAGACTCAATGAATATAATTTTTTTTAAAGAAAAAGAAAATTGCTGTCAAATTAGATAAGGGTGAGTCAAATGCAGAAGAAATTGTAGAATTTTTGAAAAGCTGCTTTTCCAATGTTTTAAGTTCTCTCTCCATTTTAAGCACAGTGAAACTAAAATCTTAAATAAAATATAATTCTAGTTGTGATTTATGAAATAAAAGGGATTCAGAAATTCAATCAATAGAATGTACTAAAAGCAGAAAATAAAACATACAAAACTTTGGCCCAACAATTAAAATATTGGCAAGTGAAGGTACATAAATCAAATAAAATAAGTAAGGTATTTTGTATCATTTAAATATATTTTCTGCTTTAAACAACTTCTTTCACTTAACCTATCACTTATATTGTGATATGCATCACATACTTCAAATGTATAGGTCAAAAACCTTAAAGCCATATGGTCACATTAAACAGTCTAATAATAAGAAAACATCAGACAAATACAAACTCAGGGACATTTTACAAAATAGTTAAATGGTACTTCTTGAAGTGTTAAGGTCATGAAAAACAATTTGGAAGAAATTGAGGAGACGTGATAACTAAATGCAACATAGTTATATGGATTGGAACATGGAACAGAAAAAAAACTGTTAATGCGATAACTCAGCTTAGTATTTACCAGTGTTAATTTCTTTGTATTGGTAAATGTGTCATGGTTATGTAAGACGTACATTAGGGGAAGCTGGTTGAAGTGTATGTAGGAATTTTCTGTACTATCTTTGCCACTGCTCTGCAAATCTAAAATTATTCAAAATAAATTTTTTTTAACTATATGGGAAAAATCCCCCTCACCCAGTTCCAGAAATTCTACTGCTGATAATTATTCTAAGGAAAATAGTTTAAGATGTATGCAAAGATTTAGCTGTAAGAAGTTAATTGGAAATAAATGAACAAAATTGGTGATTGGTTAAATACAATTAAGCATTACAATCAATGGCATAATTCACAGCTATTAAAATAATATTTTAGAGGTATTTTTAATTATATGAAAAAATCTTTATAATATTAAGTGAAAAAAGATTTGAAAGTAGACTGTAGAGTGCAAATCCATTTGTATGTGTGATTATGTATACACTCCCACAGAAATGTACAAGCATGCACGTGCACACACACACACACACGCGCACACACACACACACAAGCATACACAGAAAAAATCTTCGGAGGGCCAAAGATTCTAATGGGGTAATTGCTAGATTTGGGGATCAATGTTCCTTTATTTCCCCTAATTTAAGAATGTATCGCATTTTATGATTTAACTGTGCCCAATAAACTTCAATCTTTTTCTTTCTTCCTTTTTTTAATGCCCCTTAAGGAGGGGAACTTTCTATTTTTTCTTTCTCTTCTTCCTCTCTCTCCCCTCTTCCTTTATCTCTTCCTCTCCCCCTCTCTTGCCCTTTCTTCCTTCCTTCCCTCCTTTTCTTCTTTCCTTTTTAAGAGGAACTACTGATATTTTCAGTATCTTTTTTTAAACATATTTTTTATTGAGTTATAGTCATTTTACAATGTTGTGTCAAATTCCAGTGTAGAGCACAATTTTTCACTTATACATGAACATACATACATTCATTGTCACAGTCTCTTTTGCTGTGAGCCACCACAAGATCCTGTACATATTTCCCTGTGCTACACAGTACAATCTTGTTTATCTATTCTACATTTTGAAATCCCAGTCTGTTCCTTCCCACCCCCCGTCCCACTGGCAACCACAAGTTTGTATTCTATGTCTATGAGTCTGTTTCTGTTTTGTATTTATGTTTTTTTTTTTTTTTTTTTTTTTTTTAGATTCCACATATGAGCGCTCTCATATGGTATTTTTCTTTCTCTTTCTGGCTTACTTCACTTAGAATGACATTCTCCAGGAACATCCATGTTGCTGCAAATGGCATTATGTTGTCAGTTTTTATGGCTGAATAGTATTCCATTGTATAAATATACAGCTTCTTTTTTATCCAGTCATCTGTTGATGGACATTTAGGCTGTTTCTATGTCTTGGCTATTGTAAATAGTGCTGCTATGAACATTGGGGACCAGGTGTCATTTTGAAGTAAGGTTCCTTCTGGATATGTGCCCAGGACTGGGATTCCTGGGCCATATGGTAAGTTTATTCCTAGTCTTTTGAGGAATCTCCACACAGTTTTCCACAGTGGCTGCACCAAACTGCATTCCCACCAGCAGTGTAAGAGATTCTCTTTTCTCCACAGCCTCTCCAGCATTTGTCATTTGTGGACTTCTGAATGATGGCCATTCTGACTGGTGTGAGGTGATACCTCATTGTAGTTTTGATTTGCATTTCTCTGATAATTAGTGATATTGAGCATTTTTTCATGTGCCTATTGATCATTTGTATTTCTTCCTCGGAGAATTGCTTGTTTAGGACTTCTGCCCATTTTTGGATTGGGTTGTTTGTTTTTTTCTTATTAAGTCATATGAGCTGCTTATATATTCCGGAGATCAAGCTTTTGTCGGTTTCATTTGCAAAAATTTTCTCCAATTCTGTAAGTTGTCATTTTGTTTTACTTAAGGTTTCCTTTGCTGTGCAGAAGCTTGTAAGTTTCATTAGGTCCCATTTGTTTATTCTTGCTTTTATTTCTATTGCTTGGGTAGACTATTCTAGGAGAACATTTTTGAGATGTATGTCAGATAATGTTTTGCCTATATTTTTTTCTAGGAGGTTTATTGTATCTTGTTTTATGTTTAAGTCTTTGATCCATTTTGAGTTGATTTTTGTATATGGTGTAAGGGAGTGTTCTAGCTTCATTGATTTACGTGCTGCTGTCCAGTATTCCCAACACCATTTGCTGAAGAGACTGTCTTTATTCCATTGTATATTCTTGCCTCTTTTGTTGAAGGTTAGTTGACCAAAAGTTTGTGGGTTCATTTCTGGGTTCTCTATTCTGTTCCATTGGTCCATATGTCTGTTTTTGTACCAATACCACCACGCTGTCTTGATGACTGTAGCTCTGTAGTATTGTCTGAAGTCTGGGAAAGTTATTCCTCCAGCCTCTTTCTTTTCCTTCAGTAATGCTTTGGCAATTCTAGGTCTTTTGTAGTTCCATATAAATTTTATTATAATTTGTTCTAAACCCATGCTAAAAGAAATATTGACAGGTCTACTCTAAATAGAAAAGAAGCAGGATGCTACAAAAATGAGAAACTCATAACTGGAAAGATGATAACTACCATGAATTACAAATAGAATAAACACAAAGTTGTAAAAGAAGACATCTAAATCATTAAGAGTGGGAGAGGGAAGCAAGAAAATATAGAATTTTTTTTCTTTCTTCTTTTTAAAAAATTTTTTTGTTCTCGGTAGGATGGGTTTGAGATTATATTACTATCTGTTTAGTACAAACAGTTATAGTAATAGGTTAACAGACTTACAAAAAAGGGTAACCACAAGCCAAAAACTTACAAGTGAGTCACAAAAACTAAATAAAATCCAAGATAATACAAAGGAAAATTACCAAACCACAAAAGGAAGAAGACAGAAACAAAGAGGAAATACCAAATGAACTGCAAAAATAAGTTCAAAATGGCAATAAACACTTACCTTTCATTAATTACTGTAAATGTTAATGGATTAAATGCTCCAGTCAAAAGATGTAGAGTGGCAGACTGGATAATAAAGCAAGAACCTTCAATATGCTGCATACAAGAGACCCACTTTAGGGAGAAGGACACATATAGATTGAGAGTGAAAGGATGGAAAAGGATATTCCATGCAAATGGAAAAGCCAGAAAAGCAGGTGTAGCAGTACTGATTTCAGACAAAATAGACTTTAAAACAAGGACCATAAAGAAAGATAAAGAAGGACATTTTATAATGATCAAAGGAGTAATACAAGATGAGGATATGACACTCATTAATATATATGCACCCAACATAGGAGCACCTAAGTACATAAAACAACTACTAACAGAGATAAAGGGGGAAATTGATGGGAATACAATCATTGTCCGTTATTTTAACACCATATTAACATCACTAGACAGATCTTCCAGACAAAAAATAAATAAGGCAACAGAGAAATTAAATGATACAATAGAAAATTTAGATTTGATGGATATTTTCAGAGCATTACACCCCCCAAAAATAGGATATACATTCTTTTCAAGTGCACATGGAACATTTTCTAGGATTGATCATGTACTTGGGCACAAAAGAAGCCTCAACAATTTTAAGAAGATAGAAATTATCTCAAGCATCTTTACTGACCACAATGCCATGAAACTAGAAATCAACTACAGAGAAACAAAGGAGAAAAAAGGAAAGCATGTAGATTAAACAACATGCTATTAAAAAAACCAGTGGGTTGATGATGAAATCAAAGTTGAAATTTAAAAATGCCTTGAGACAAATGAAAATGAAAACACAACCACAAAAAAGTTATGGGACACAGCAAAGGCAGTGCTATGAGGGAAGTTTATAGCAATACAGGCCTTCCTCAAAAAAGAAGAACAATCTCAAATAAACAATCTAAACCACCAGATAAAAGAACTAGAAAAAGAGGAGCCAAAACACCCAAAAGTCAGCAGAAGGAAGGAAATAATAAAGATCAGAGAGGAAATAAATAAAATAGAGATTAAAAAAATAGAAAAAAAAAAAAACAATCAAACCAAAAGCTGGTTTTTTGAAAGAGTAAATAAAATTGACAAACCTCTGGCCAAACTCACAAAGAAGAAAAAAGAGAGCACAAATAAGCAAAATAAGAAAGGAAAATGGAGAAATTACAACAAATAACATAGAAATACAGACTATCATATGAGAATATTATGAAAAACTATATGGAACCAAAATGGATAACCTAAAGGAGATGGACAAGTTTCTGGAAACATACAGTCCACCAAGACTGAATCAAGAAGAAACTGACCACTTGAACAAACTGATCACTAGAAATGAAATCAAATTAGCAATAAAAAACCTCCCTACAAATAAAAGTCCAGGACCAGATGGCTTCACTGGGGAATTCTACCAAACATATTTTCAGTATATTTGGTATTTCTTGAGGGAACTATATTTCCATAAGATTAGTAGCTTCCTGAGGTATAAGAGTACAGGAGCTCAAACTAGTTTGCCCTAAGATCCAAGATTATTGGAATCTGTTAGAATAGACTAAGATAACCCCAATAGAAGCCCAGTAACAAGGAAAGGCCAAAAAGCCATAGAAATAAAGCCACCACAGGGGCAGTAAACGCTAGGGACAAATGGCGTGGCTGACAGAAGAGAGGTTCTTCTCCCATCCCAAATCAGTTTTTCCACAGGCAGGCTATGTCTTCCTGAAGTAATTATGTGAATGAATCTAAAAGCTAGAATATAAGGACCTCATGGTAATTTTGCTATGAAACACCATTTTCCTAGTAGAATGCTGAGGAAGGTATTGGGGAGTAAGATGATCCTTCTCTGAAATCTTGAAGAACCAGCAGACAATGATCTGCACTGGCTGATGCAAAAGCTACTAGAGCATAAAGTTCATCCGAAGCTTCATCTTCTTGGACACCAGCCATTCTTAATGATTACCGAACTTGTAGATGCCTCCAACTTTGGCGGCAACACCAGCCACAAGTCTGTAGCACAGTGCTGGAGGAGGTGATAGCTTTTTACCAAGCAACCAGCAGCTGCTGGCAGTTTGGAAGTCCACCAGCTCCAGGGGTAGCGTTGCCAGATTTGGCAAACTAAAATTTAGGTCTCCCAGTTAAATCTGAATTTCAGATAAACAACAAATAATATTTTAGTAAAAGTTTGTACCAAATGTTGCATGGGGCCTACTTCTACTAAAAGAAAATTATTGCTTATCTGCAATTCACATTTAATTGGAAATCCTATATTTTATCTGGCAATCGCACCAAGGTGATGAGTCCAAATCCCCACTGTAACAAGATAAGCATATATTACTTCTCATTTTTCTAACTTGAAATGTTACTAAATAAAATAATATAATGGGAAACATTTTTGTCAGACCTTGTAGCAGCTCTAATGCCTCAGCAGGCTGATATTACAAAGAAGGTGGGGGGTGGGGGGAGAAGGCAGCTGGCCTCAGGCACTCTTCTAGTAAAAAGTGTCCTAATACCTTTGAGCTAGAAGTCCCTAAAAATTTAATTTGAAGAAGAACTTTTAGCCATAGGAATTATGTTAGGCATTGTTTAATTGCAAGAAATATAACAGCAATAAAGCTGGCAAGAAGACAAGAACAAGCAAGACTGGCCCTTGGAACATGAAAGGGAATTTGGGAGGGAGATGATCGTCTAGGAAAGAAACTGGATTTCTTGCTAACCTGCTGTCTAAGTGGGTAAAGTCAAATATAATACTTGGAAACTTGGTTCACTACTGGGGGCAGTTATTCATACCTCAACTGTAATTTGTGACACCCCAAATTGCATCTGCAAGAATCATTTGTGACTTCTTAATGATGATTAAGAAACAAAAGAAATAAGCCAAGCTTTTTAAGCTAGGAATTTAGGTAAGAAGAAAAAAATCAGATAGGTTACTGATGTCAATTAAGGCAAGCAAATCTGGAATTTAAACAACTGTGTCATAATCAACACCCTGCCATAAAATATAGAAAAGACTAATTCCAAGGCAGGAATACTTGACCTCTTAATATTTCCTGCCAAAAGGGACGATGATAAGCAAAATCAGGGCTCCCTGGGGCTGCAGGTGATTGCAGGGACATTATAATAATTACCCTTGTGCTCCTACTGTCTAGGCCTTTGTTGGCATATAAATCATTCAAACTGCTTGGAAAGAATTGATGTTAGAACTACAGGCTTAACATACGATAGAGGTTAAACAAAGTTATTAAGCTTTCTTCCGTAACAAAGCATACAGCCCTTTTTGCACTAATCCACTTTGCAACCATGAATTTATTTGCAATACAATGAATAACTAAGTGTTTAATAAATGCTTTTTGATGGGAATGAGAATGCTTTGGATGATAATAGAAGGGCCAGAAGGAGACTTGAAGGGAAAATTGCTTGCCACCCATATTGAGAATACCAACTTGAAAGAAAAAGTCAGCTGGGCAAATATTTGATTTACTTTACTTGTTTCTATCTGGTTTTGTCCCAGTATGTTTTAAGAGGGCTTACTTAGCTGGGCAAATGTGTTCTTGCTTGGTAGACTAGCAAAGAACACACATGTTGGAAATGAGTTATCCCTTTCTAGTGGTGCTGTGTTTTCTTCAGCAAGGGTGTAGTTCCTTCCAGAATGGGTAAATCCAATTAAACAATTACTAAGTCCTCACCTTACATTCCATCTACAAATATATTCTTCATATTTGTTCCTAGATACATGTTTGCTAGGAAATATTTAAAAGACTTTAAATCAGCTACTGAATTATTGAAATTAATTCACTCAAGTGTTTCTTATGTCCTACTATGTGCAAGGACATTTGCTTTGTATTAAAAAAGGTTTTTTTGATGGAATTGAGACAGGAAGGGGGCAGGGCACAGCCATTCAAGGAATGGTACAGCAATTAACATCAAAATGGTGAAAGATTCAACCCCCAGTAGGCCCTTAGGCTCAAGATGGTGAGAGATTTAACTTCTAGTAGACCTTGAGCTTCATTGTATGCTTACTGTAATATATTAACATGGTGAATAACACGTCCACAGGCACTATGGCAATTCCAAGGCTAGCCACAAAAGGTCAAAGAATGGAAAATGGCCAACTTTCCTGGGAATCCCAGCCCCTTCCCCTTAGACTGGTCCTTCCACTTATTAGCATATGAAGCCACCAAGCCCATAAAAACTAGCAACTCGGTAGTGCCTTGTGGCCACCCCTCTCTCTCCCTCTTCGGAGACAGCCAGCATTCTGTCTATAGGAATGTACCTACTTTTAATCTGAGCACCCAACCCCCATACCTTGTTGCCTTTCTCTTGCCGTTCAATGTATCTCTCTGAATAAATCTACCTTCACTCAACTGTGGCTTGCTCTTGAATTCTTTCCTGCGCAAAGCCAAGGATCCAAACTTGGTGGGGCACATCCCTGGGGCTCAACCGAGACCTGGGACATAGCCCTTCCCATGCCCCACATCTGTTTTCCTGTGTCATATCCAAGCAGTCCATCTGCTAGGCAAATATCTAAGAAGTCCATGAACACTGTCAATAGCAGCAAAAACTGGAAGCAACCCAAAAATTCATCAATAGTATAATGGATAAATAAATTGTAGAATATTCATACAATGAAATATTATTCATCACTGAAATGAATGCATGCAACCTATACTCATCAACATGAATGAATCTCAGAATCATTTGGTTGTAATCATAAAAAATTCATGAGTTCATTCAATTTGTGTAAAGTTTAAGGTTTGGGGAAATTAAATATAGTAATGTTGAAGGATAGATATCTAGGTGGCAAAGTTATAAAGAAAAGCAAAGGTAATAAAAAATTGGGATAGAGTTACCAGTTACCTCCGAAAGAGAGTAAAAGGGATACATTTGGCGAAGTGTCTCGGAAGTACCAATAATGTTCTGTTTCCTAAGATGGGTGATGGGTACAGAGATATTTATTTTATTATTATTTAAACTTTACAGATAGGTTTTATATGCCTCTTTGTAGGTATGATATATTTCAAAAATTATTTTTAAAAGAGAGGTTTAAAAAATAATTGAAGGGAAGCCACTGGGGGATATTTTTTCTATTTGGGCATTTCAGAAATACCAAGTCTATAAAACATGTTTTAAATATTCTACTGAATAAGAACTTTCTCTAGGTTTGTAAGTATTTAGATGTTGATATACAATGGGTAATTTAGATACTCACTATTATGCAGAGAATGTAGAGAAATGAGGAACATCTCCAAAGAATATGTTTACCATCTTTGGCTTTAAGATAGCCACATCTTGTTAAATAAGAAACCATATTTCTAGTTAGCGTAAATTTTAAAAGAGACAATGAATTAACTGAGATAATACCCTACTATACACAACTCTAATATCTGTTAGCTGAGAGTAATTGGTTGAATGAATGCCGAGCAAAATTTAGCCTCAAAACTGACTGGATGAGTCAACGATCCCATTATACAGATGGTGAGACTTTGATACAGTGCCAGCCAATATTAGAACTATAATATTAGTGTTTTAAAATTTTTTTTATTAGAGCACTGAATTCAGAGACCAGTTCTTCTTTTGTAGTGAGAAAAAGAAAAAAATGACTTTTATCTACCAAGGAAAAAGTGGAATCGGGATTGTTTGACCCAAGGAAAAGAAAACTAAAAAGCAATTGATGGCTGGCCTCAAACTCATGAAGGGTTTATACAGGAGAACCCTGAACAGATGTTTCCTGTGTCTGGAGAAGAATAAACACAAGACATCGTACTTAAGTTGAACAAGAACAGATACATACATACATACATGCACAGAAATATATAGGTGTACATTAATGTGTGTTTGGTTTTTGTTTGTAAATACACAAATCTGGAAGGATATGCAACAATGGTTAACCAGAATTTACTTCTGAGAAATAGCACCGGGAGACAGTGAGACTTAGGAATCTTAAACTTTCTGTACATCTGTGTTATTTGATTTTTTTTTTACATTGACCATGTATTACTTTTTGCTTTTCTGATTTAAATTATTAATGAAGAAAAAATGTAATGGGAAACATTTGGACTGGACAGCATGGTGGCTCTGATATTGACTGTTATCCCTGTTATTCTATTATCCCTCCACTTGAAAATAAAGGACTTTTAACCATAAGTGTTGTCTTAGTCGAGCATAATTTAGTTGTAGGAAATAGAAATTCACTTGAGCAAGCAGAAGCAAAATTATTCCAGAGGATAAGGAAGTACCTCCAGGATGGTCAGGAACTCTCCAGCTCAAATGTTCTCTTTTCCCTGCTCCTCTGTGCTTATTTGCCTTACTCTTCTCTTTCTCTATGTGTATAGAAATAGTGTCCTCCATCTCTGAAGCTACATTATTTTCCAAGACTAGCTTCTACAGCCAAGTCCCTACAAATTCTAAATCATGTTTTCAAATCCCAGACTGCCTCTCTAAAGTCAATCATCTGTATCAGAGTGTTAGATTTACATGTTCATTTTTCCAGTTCACAGGGATGGACGGGAGCTCTGAGAATGAGAAGTGAACACGTTCTCTGAGATGGAATGTGGGGCAGGAAGGGAAAAATAGCATCTTTTCTAAAGTATCCTAAACCCTTATAATGACCTGCTAGGGTGTAACTTTGGGGAATATATTGTCTACCCCATATATTCCAAGGGTCAATGTCATTTACTTATAATATTCATATATGATTTTTATTTTATCTTCGAGTTTTCATCAGACTAGTTATCCATGGAACTTTATATCAAAATTACTCAGAAAGGGATATTGGTTGCTTTATAAATCAGAAGCATCTCTGCAAACTCCAAACCCTGGGAGAAGCCTAGTGAACATAAAATAGCAGTACATCATCCTGCACTATCAGGAAGGGTGCAAATAACAAAAGTCACCCTGGAGCAATAGAAGAAGATGGCAGGTCATCAATTCAGATAACCTTAATGGTAGGATGTCCATGGACATGATGCCAGTTTCCTCGAGACAAGACAGACCATCCCTGGTGTTTTGCTGAATGTCTGAGGTAGAGAGACAGGCTGAAAGCAGAAGTCATAACAGTAGGTATTTTAGTGAAGATAATGTGTGCAAAATGAGCAGTAGAAACCATTTTCTAACATAAAGTTGAAAAGTTTCAGTATTAGGTATAGAGAAGCAAAATGTAATCGGATCAAATCAAGGAAAAAAATCTTTTGAGGGGATCATTTTTACTGCTATGATCCTGGATGTGGATTTTCTACTCCTTTGTTTCTCATCTTTATTTCCACAGAAACTTCCTTCAAACTGGACATGTAACTGAACAAAAAAGAGTTGAGATGGGAGGAATTTATTGACAATGAGAATATATCCATCGTGAATCATATATTAATAGCTTGGCATTGAACATCTGATCAAGTAAAAAAAAATTTAAGCAAGGGAGCTAAGAAAAAGTACAGATCAGATCAAAGTCTCTTTTGCAGTAAGCGAGATTCCATGCGTTCATAAAGACCTCTGGAAACTGGTTCAGTGTAAGTAAAGTATTAGATGATCAATTAATATAATCTAAACTAGAAGATTTTTATTTAGTATTAGCTATACCTCTCTTGAGTCAATTAATTTGATTGGTATTAGGAGATGGAAGTAATGGACAAATGGTTTTTTTAAGTGCACGGATTCTTTGCTACAGCTAGAACTTCAGACTTGGCATAGGCCCGTAATCTTGAGGACATGTGCTGTTGGTAAGCTCCAAGTAAGACTGAGTAAGACAAAGTAGAGAGCTCAGTGCATTTTAAAAATCATGTCTGAACAATCTATTTTAAATATTTTTCCTTGCATGATAAATAACAAGTCTCCAGTTAAAGAATAGACATAAATTCAAACAAAATGATTTGTGGGGCAACCACTTGCCTTAGTTTAAACTAGTGGTTCACTGTTCTCAGAGTATAATTCCCAGACTAGCAGCATAAGCACCACCTCGAAACTTCTTGGAAATACAAAATTTGAGGCCCCACCCAGACCTACTGACTCAGAAACTCTGGGGGAAAGGCCCAGCAGTTCTAGAAGCCTTCCAGATGACTCATGTGCACAGTAAAGTCTGAGAATCACAGCTTTAAACCATTCTACTCTGATGACCTTTACTGAAAACAGGGGGGGAAATCTAGGCCATTAACACATATGAATTCCCCTTCAAAACTCCTGGAAATGTATTTTTAAGCTTTGATGGATTAATCATTCAGCCTGGGATATAAAGATTAACCAAAATAATTGCAATTCAGCAGCCTTTAAGCATTACATTATTTTAGATAAAAGAAAGCAAGTTTCCATTTTTAGGTGAAAAGTATTACAATAGTATTACAATAATTTTTCTTTTGCTAGTGAATATTCTCATTATGGCATTCTCTGTAATCGCACTGCAGAAATGATACTCTGGTAATGACTGAGAATGTTTGTTTAATGAGGTTGCCTAATTCAAAACTTGAATTGAAATTTTCAGAGTAAGTTTTCCCCTGGCCTAAAGACTTTTATACTGGCTTTTCATGTTCCAAAAGAATCACTCTTTATTCATATCTTATTTTTCTCACCTCTGTATTTTTCTCAGGCATGAAACTTCTGAGGACTTCAAAGGATGTTATAAATGCTAGTTAACATAGGAAATTGTTTACTATCTATTTTATGGCCTAATTACTCTTGTTTCTTTTTCCTACTTCTCTCTCATGCTTTTCAGATCACCCTTGCTGGTCTACAAGAGCACTTAGAGGCTAGTAATACTGTCCAGGGATTAATGAGACTAATTATATGTTAGGAAACCAATCTGAGTTACTGAAGACAGTAACAAAACTTTTACAAGACTTTCAAAAAATCTGTTTCGATAGGTTTTTAGGCCTAATCAAGCTTTCCTGTAGCAAATGGCCAATTTTAAAATAGCCTCATTTAAATTACATTATTTTGACGGAGGGCTTTATGTATACAAAAAATACATTTTTACTTTTAGAAAGGAGAAAGACATTGAAGACAAAGGCAGGAAGGAAATATATTCACAGTTACATTAAAAAAAACTATATAAGTTATGTAAGAAAAAAAGTCCTGTTCATTTACAATTTTTTCCTTTTTAGGCTTACAAATAGAATAAGAAATTTTCTTTTTTTAGATTTCTACTTCTCTTGAATATATATTCTCAGTTACTTAACTTTGAAAGAAAATATATATACAATATAACTTGAGAAAAACCTTAGTTATTATTGAATTAGAAATCAATAGCTAAAATTGTCTGTTATATAAATTTTATGATGAATATAATTTAGATATAACATACCTTAAGATAGTCTCATTACAGCTACCCAGACTTGCAGCCAGACTTTCCCTAAAAGATAGCCAAACATTTGAGGTCATTTATTCAGTATCAAATATATATTTCTTAATTGCTGGTGATAGTATTATCATTGGATATAATAGCTCTGAGTTATAGCAGGATATAAAGCAATTATTATAATATTTCATCAAAGATCCAAAAACACTAGAATTTTGTCCCAGTAGCCACTCTTCACTATTGGAAATGTGACATACCCACCTATTTTGTTGATACATGTTTACTGAGCACCTACTACTTGCCAGGTTCTGAGGATATAGTATTGAACAAAACAAATCATGTTACTACTTTTATAGAACTGACTTTCTACATGAAGTGACAGATCCTAAACAAATATATCAAGTAAATATTTACTGTATCAGACAACAAAAAAGTGCTGAGATGAAAAAGTCAACTAAGGGATGAGAAAATGAGTGGGATGTAAGTGGACAGGGAAAACTACTTTTTTTTTTTTTTTTACAAGGTAGTCAGATTAGGAAAGGCTTCTCTGAGAAGGTGACAGCTGCAGAGGGCAGAAAATTAAGAAAGGGAAGGAGCTTTAATGAACATATGGGTTGAGAGTGAGTGGTGAGTAAGTGAGGGGGAGTTGAATAAGTACTGGGTAACAAGGAACAGGATCACCAAGAACTGTGTGAAACAAAGTAGATCTTTTGCGTTTCATTCTGAATGAGATAGAAAACATTAAAGTGTTTAAAGCAGAAGTGTGACATGGGTTTTTTAATAGTCACTCTGGTTGCTGTATTAGTGGCAAAGTTGAAAGCAAGGACATACATTGGAAACCACTGTAATAGCCAGGTGTGACAGAGACTCAGATTAAGATGGTAGAGGTAGATGGGGTGAAAACTGATTCCATTTTGGATATATTTAGAAGTAGAGCCAAGAGGGCTTACTTAGGAGTTAGATGTAGAATGTGAAAAAAAGAGAGGAATCAAGGATGATTCAGGGTTTGCAGTTTGAGCACTAGAAGAATGAAAGCTCAGCAGAGAAGATACTTATGGCAGGAACAAGAGAAGGTACTTCATCACTAGTGGAAGTTTTAACTTCTGGAAGACTTGTTACATCTAGAAGGAAAACCCAGCAGGAGAAGGAAATAATCTGGCAAGAGAGAGCAGTGTCCAGAAAGAGTGAGGGCCACTCCTATCACAACAGCCTGCAAGAGATGAGCAGGGCATTTGTGGGAGTCAGAGACTCTTGTCCTGGGCCACCTTCATGTGGCCTGTAGACAACACACCCTTCAGCACCAGGCATCCTCAGGGGTAGGTCAGAGTTGGAGATAAGGAAACTGGAGATAAAGAAAATGGATGACACCACATAATAATAGCTGACAGAACTTGGGAATTATGATAAAACATCCCCAGAGAATCTTCTGAAATAACTGTGGGGGCTGGAAGTTCTGCAACAGCAGATGTGAAAAAGACCCACCAAAACACAGGTTAAAGTGAGTGTAATATGTATTTCATTTAAATAAAGTTTGGCTAATCTAGATTGCTTACATGTTTATTCGGTTTTAGAGATTTTTATAATTGAGAAATGGGAAGTTGCTTTCATTGCTGCCATTTTTCACTAGTGGAATGTTTTGCAATTAATTTTATATGATAGAGAAAATAAAAGTTTGAAAGTGGCACAAAAATGTCATTGAAAATGTCTAAAGCCTTTCTTTCCACATGATTTTATCAATAAAAGATATTTACAACTATCAGTATATATTTCAACCCTAATAAGAAAAAAATCAGATTTCTATGTGATATTACTTCTTTTGATATTTCTTCTGTAAGCTATCTGTGATTTTCTAGAATGTATAAAGATAGTTTACCAACAACTTCATTCGAAATAGATACGTTCTAAGATATATTACATCTTCATGTAGACACTATATATAGTGCATGCTGCAACTGGTATTTTAAATCACTCCAAATATGGTGAAGGAGAGATACGAGGTTTTATCATATTATATCTAGGAATATAAACACCTCTTCTCTGACTGTACAGTATAACAGTCAGTGAGAGCTGATGATTATTTATGTAATAGGAAAGATGCATTTGGTTTTGTAATACACACAGCTATTTCTCTCGATTATTCTTGCCATTTCACCCATCATAGCAAGAACTACCTCAGAGATAAGAAACAATGACCATTTTCTTCCAGGAACAAAGTGAGAATTATTTTGTTTCATGATGTGATTTTTCTTTCACAGTTCAGAAAGCCTTGTTGGCGTGGAGGAGTTATTACTTAAAATTTTCTTCACACCAAAGATAAGAGTGAAAAAAAGAGAGAGAAGCCATCAATCTAGCACTATTTTCATATTTTAAAGGAATGATGAAGAGAAAGTAAGATCAAAATGTTTAGGAGCAGTGTTAAGATCATAACCGATGAAGTCCCAAATGGAAAACTGAGTTTCTGGCTTAATTCACTTTGATAAGAAAAAGTGAACACTGAGTTAGGTGGGGGAGTACAGATGACTTATTACAAAGCTTTGCTTTTTGGAGCAAACTTATGACAATTAGGAACAATTAGCAACCAAAGTATGTTAAAAACAACCGCGTACGTGCTCATCCTGGCTCATATGCTGGTGAGCTTGTCATTGTGAAAAGGAATAGAAAGAACTATTTCTACAAAATCTGTAATTAGCCCAAGGGATATTCCTCTGAATTTATAGCCTAGCAAGGATTCTAAATGGATTTAAAAGGTAGGCAAATGTAGCTATTGCATTTTCATGAATAACTCTCAAGGGATGCAACTGACATGAAGTAAGGATATCACTTCTCCTTTCCAAACACTAGCAGTGCTTCCAAGCTGTGGAGAGAATTTCAGTGAGACACAAGTAGAAGGTTCCTTGAGTGAAACTTGGAACATAATCCTCATTATAGTAGAGAGCCTATTGATTTTGTTCATCTCTATATTTTTAGCACCTGCCACCATCGCTGGTGCCACATAATAGGAGCTCAACAAACATACTCATACATCACTGAGCCTGTTTAGGAAACCATACATGTGAGATGTACGATAACTACGCTATTGTGTGTGTACTCCCCGATGTATGCGAGTGAGCGGAAAGGGAAGATTATCTGGAAGTGATGGAGTAACCTTCATCAGAGCCAATTAAAAAACTTCTTATGATTTCATTTGAAAAGTTACATTAATTACAGGAAAAGCTATCTACAGTTTACATCTTTGTACCTATAGCAGGCACCGGTAGCATGTTAGTGTCCCAGCCATATCCCTACAGCTTTTACATTGTAGTCCCCTCTGTTCTCCAGCTACCAGTATCTTCATCTCTTTGCCAGGGGCCTCATCTGGCTGATCCTGTCAGGGCTGGCTTCTTGGTATGCCAGAGCAGTCTTACACGTTCCTAGACTCAGAAGAGGATCTCATGCTTGGGATTTAATTCTCTGCTGCTGCCATACTGAAATTCTTAGTAAGTTTAACTCTGTGTTCTGCAAGTGAACTCCAATGGGATAGTAGAACATGCACAGGCTTTTGGGACCTCCACTCATATGCACTCCCTCATCCTGCTGCTTCCTGCCTCTTCCCTACCCTGATGCAGTGACTTCTGCCACCTTCTGCTTATGGCCAGGGGAGTCTGGACACAAGTTGAGAATCAGGGTCAGGCACATGCATACAACACATCAACACATCCCATGTGCCCAGTTGTGGGATGCGTTCAGGGTGGGACTAGGCAACTGTGAGGATCTGCAGTTGCTCTGGTAAGTGTCCCTGTGCCAGAGGGAGGATGACATTAAATAAACAGAAACACACACACACACTTACTCACATGCACACAAATGCATGCACACTCACACCATAAGAGAGAGAGAGAGGCAGTTTTCTGGCTTTTGGAGCATGAGCTCCACATTCTCACTGTGATCTGGGCCAGGCAAATCCAGTAGTTGACTCGGTGGAACTCTCTCTGCCCGTGGGCATGGCAGACCAGCAGTGCCCGAGAATGAATCTCTACTCCACTCCCTTCACCCCATCCTTAACTAGCGGCTGATTGTTGGAGCTGGTGGGAGAATTCTGTGTTCTCCAGTGGCTCCAGAGTTCTCCAGCAGGATCCAGCTCCTTTTACCATGTGGTAACTTGCTTGATAAAGTACTCTTGTTGGCCACCTTCCCTTCTCTGTCTCACTTCCTCACTTCCCTGCTGGTGCTTCCCACCATATTACCTGTCTAATTTTGAACATATGACTAAGCATTTCTGCACAATGGAGATGAAATGGATTGGAAGAGATTATGCATTTGAAAGAAACTTTTAAAAGGTCTGGTATACAGTAGGTGTTCAATAAATGTTATTTAAAGTTTTATATCAGGTACTCTTCTCCTTCTTTAATACCATCTAATACCAGATAATGTCATGAGATATGCTAAAGTCATTAAACTTTTTAATCTTATATTTGGCTTCAGAGTGCATTTAATTTTGTTTAAAAATTGATTCAACTTTATTGTCTATATTTTATTCCTCCTTCATTTTGGTGACCTCTAGGAAGTGTAAAAATGCTAATTTTCCTTGATTTTTAAAAATATCTAGAGTTTTAAAAGTAAAGCAGACTATAATAGACTGTTACAGTGGTAATTCTAATGTTCAGTTTCCTGTATTTCCTTGTCATTTGATGTCAGATAAAAGTCCTAGCTAAATGTACCCTAAAATTTCTCAGTATAAAAAAATAGCTTCAACATTGACTAAGCCTTTCATCCAAGCACCTGAAATCCCTTTATAGGCATTAGCTAATTAAGTTTTAAAACACCTCCATCAGTAGAGTAAGAATTAGAACACATGGACTAGAACTACATATGCTAGCTAAGAAATAGGGGCTCATGCTAGATCTGTCAGGGTAAAACTGAAAAGATCACGGCACAATCTGTTCATTTCCATCATCTTAATGACTGCTGTGGAACTCCAATTTTAAAATAGTTTTTTAAAATTGTATTTACATAAAAGTAATGCATGCATATGCTTACAAAAATCAAATAGGACTGGAAAGGCTACAGGAATATCAACAATTTCCTTCTCCATATCTCCCCAACCCCAGGTCTTGTTTCCCAGAGACAACCTTGCTTTAACTATTAGCTTCTGTATTTATAAATAGTATGTTTATATTGCTATTCTTGATTTACCAATGTTAGATACTGTTTATGACCTTCTGTGATAAATGAGGATTTGGCTATTACAACACAACCACCACCACCCCTCCTCCTTTCCTTCCACTAGAGATATATCACTTTTAATTAAATCACCTAACAGTGTTTAGAGTATTTTGAGTATATATAAATGTTCACTGTGGAGTCTAGTAGTTGTACTATCAGTCAAATAGTTGTACTATGGTTACATTTTCTTTCTTACACAGACTTTTAGTTTTGCTCCTAGAATTCCCAATTATTTTACTTTGTTCTTGCAGTTCTTCTTATAACCATGCTTATTTTTTTCTGAAGTCCCATCATACGAGGTATTTATGAAATGAGTCCCCTCTCTCTCCCACCCCAACCACAAAAAGTTTCCATCTCAACTTTCTGCTTCCCCTGGGGCTGCTGCTCTCCAGACCTGTTGCATCACTATCCTGGGATGAATCTTGACTACTCTCCTGGCTTGTAGCCGCTATTTCCTGGATTTCATGGCTTTCTGTTTCCTTATTATTCCCTATAGTACTAGAGGCAAATTTTATGAGTCTTTGCTGATTGAAAATATTTTTCGTCTAGTTTCTACCCCACACTTGAAAGATATTTTATCTAGGTATAAAATTCTAGGTAGAAACTCATTTTCCATCAGAATTTTGAAAGGATTTTTATGTTGTCTTCTAAAGATAATAAATGATTTACTATGAATAAACTGAAAGGTAATAGATTCAACATACCATGGTCTAGCTTGATGGCCAGCCCCATACATAAGCATCTTCAGAATTCTTAGGGAACAAAAGAAGAGTATAGATTACACAGGAACAAGATTTTGGTTTAAGGCAGGAGTGGCTGCATAATTTGAGGGGCCCAATGCAAAATGGAAATGTGAGGCCCTTTGTTAACAAATTAAAATTTTCAAAGCCATGACAGTAGAGCATTAAACAAAGCACGAGGGCCTTTAAAGTGCAGGACCCTGTGCAGTTGCACAGATAGCACACCTGTGCAGCTGGCCCCAGTTTAAGATCTGGCTCTATAGACCATCTCCTTAGTCTCCAATTCCTCACTTAGCTTCACAGAGCCTTATAGTCCCATTTACAAAACAGGAATAATAATATCTGTCCTTCCAGCCATCCAGGGTTGTGGGGGGTTATATATAACACAGTAAAAATAATATATGTGTAGTACCAGTACTATGTAAATCATAGTAGTGTAAAGAAGAGTAAGTATACGTTAAGTATTTTCCTGTATCATTGATAGAAAGTGTTAGGTTGGTGTGTGCTTCACTGTATCCTGGTTTATGGCTGGATGACTGACATATAGACATTCATAGCTTCAAATATATATTGTAGAGCCACTCCAACACTAGAGTTTTGCACCAGAGAAGCTACAACTCATTGATTATGACATCATAATCTGAAACCCTAAAATAATGGACTTTTTAATGGAACTTTTCTGCTAATTTCACCTTACAGTTAGCATTTTAGAGTCAGCACTTGTATCTGTCTTAAGTTGTGAAACACAGGTGGTAACTGAGAGTATGATTTACAGTTTTCTGTCCTGTGTTTTATCTGGTGTCCCTATTAAAACAC
Organism: Camelus dromedarius; assembly: GCF_036321535.1. NCBI lineage: Eukaryota > Metazoa > Chordata > Mammalia > Artiodactyla > Camelidae > Camelus > Camelus dromedarius. The sequence goes on along the minus strand of NC_087437.1, from coordinate 73,466,939 downwards.
TGTGCTTTTATCCAATTTCAAGCTGTACTCAATGGTAAGTGTGTACAGATTCTCTGTTTTGGTGTCCAAATCCTAAATTAGTTACTAATCAGCGTACATGGTTTTATCATGACCCAGACGCACCCATTCTTTTACATAATGTCTGTGGCCACCTTTGCACTATGTAGCAGCAGAGTAGTTGCAAGAGAGACCCTGTGGCCTGTAAAGCCTACATATTTACTATCTTGAACTTAAAAGTTTTCTGGCCCCCATTAGACCAAATGTCCTGAGTTCTCACTACACAGCAACCACCCAAAGAAACCATGCTAGCACCCTCACATTGTTGCCGCCCTCTCTGGAAACAGATCACCCAGCAGCAGGCAGCATTCCTCCAGTCAGACCATCCTGACTCCCCACCTCGTGATGTCTCCCCCATCTCCTGATATCTGCTGCTGCTCTGGTGGGTCTGACCTCAGCTTCTTGTCATAACCACAACCCACAGTTCCCTCGAACATAACATCTGCTCCTGTTAATCAGAGAGAAGAGACGTGCAGATCCCATTAAGATGCAACACCCCACCCCAGCAGCTAACTCAGAATCGTCAAGTGCTTTCTGGTGCAATTTTGGAAAATTTTGTGCATTTCTTCACAGTGTATATTTTCACTCTTAGCCACTATGGCTATTAAACATCTTATTATATACCTAGCACTCTATTATCTAAGAGGTAGGGGGCTAGAAGATGGAGAGAAGGCTGATTTAGGGAAGAGGGAAGGGACAAAGGACGGTGGGTGAGAGAAAATAATCAAGAAAAATGAACCAGGTTAGTGACAGACTGTAAGACACAGGGTGACTGACTGACTGACCAAATGCATAAGTGGATAAATATATGGGGGATCAAGGGAGTGACAGTGAAACAGTTTGCTAAGAAGACGGAATCTGAACTTAGCTAGTCCTTCAAGGGTGGTGTGGATTTGGAGAGTGGTTATAAGGGGAGAGTATTTTATATTTATATTTATTTTTTAATAAATAGGTGAAATGAGTTCTGTGTCTAAACAACTGACAACAGAGGTCACAAATTGTGGAGCCAACTCCCTCCCCAGTCTCCCACCCGCTATTACCGTTGACCTGCCGCCCAGTCTCTGCAGCAGTAAATTGCAAAAAGTCACCTCCAATCAGTCCACTAGAACATGGCAACTGTCTCTGGCTGAACCAATCAGGTAAGGGCATCCTCTCCTCCAACAAGGCGGGCAGGCCTGCAGGAGGGCACAAACTTAGGTGGACAGGGATGGCTTTCAGTCTCTATCTGCATGCCCGGGGCCAGGCACCATCATGCATATGACAACCTGACCAATAATACATTGCAGATCTGAAATGAGTGAATCCTCAGCTGCATCTCCTGTTTAGACATACCTGGTTGCAATCTCCCAGTGTGTTAAAATGACTTAAATTAGCATTTGACAGCAAGCTCTGTTGGTGAGACTGACTAACTGGTTACACTTGTACACTGTTTTTGGGAAAAATAAATCACACAATTCCCACAGAGAGGAATTTGACAAACTCTAGGACAGTTACATGTGTATTTACCCTTTGACACAGCAATTCCAATTCAAGGCATCTATTGTAAAGACATACTGGCAAAATACAAAATAACTTATGTCCAAGGCAATGCTTTATGAGTATATTTTAGAATAGCAGTCAGCTGGAAGCAACCAAAACTTCTATTAATAGCAGAGTAGCTGAATAAACAAGGGTTGACAAACTTTTTCTATAAAAGTAGTAAATATTTTAGGCTTTGTGGGCTTATGGTCTCTATTGCAATACTCAACTCCACCATCCTAGCACAAAAGCAGTCATAGATGATAATGTGGCTGTGTTTCAATAAAACTTTTTTAGTGGACACTGAAATTTGACTTCTGTATAGCTTTCACGTATTATTCTTCTTTTGATTTTGTTTTCATCCACTTAAAAACATAAAACTCATTCTAGGCTGGAAGTCCATACAAAAGCAGATGGTAGACTAGATTTGGCCCTCAGGCTGTAGTTTGTCAATCCCTGGAAGAACTATGGTATACCCCCACAATGTTACCCTATAAAGTTAGATAAAGAAATGAGGATAATTTCTATATACTGATATGGATCCATATTGGTAAATGAAAAAAACAAGGGCAGAACGGTGTTTACAGGATGCTATTGCTTGTGTAAGAAATTGAAAGAAATATGAGTACATATGCATAATATTTATATTTTCAAAAAGAAATGATGGAAGGATAAACCAAAAGTTAATTAAAGCAGTTACTTATAAGGGGAGGGACAAAACAGGGTGGCATGGGCAGAGATGGGAGCAATATAACTTGTCAATGTAACTTGTAATATTGCTTTGACTTTGAAGCATAGTTTTGACACAACACAAAATGAAGTCACAAAGAAAACAACTGATTTAGCTATACACATTTTAAAAAATGGAGATATTTTACAAAGAATCTAAATTTCCTTTCTCTTGAAATATTGAAAGGTCTGTCTGGCATCACTGAGTCTGCTTTCCCACGTGGCAGATGTCTGAGGAAGTCACGTTTTAGCAACTTCCTTTTCATTAAGATATATATTCTCTTGGCCTGTATAGGCATTTAAGTTTGCAACTTCTTCCCCAAGAGAAGCAAATGAATTATTATTTGATGCTTAGTATGGCAAAAATAGGAACCTATTCAGCATGGAGCACAAGCATGCAATGATAAAAGTAGTGTTTCAGGGAGATTAACCCGTCAGTGCTATATGTAATGATTAGTAGAGGGGAATGGCCTGACTGCAGAAAATCAGGGGATAGACAAGTTTCCGAAGGGGCTATCCACAAGGTCTGCCCCGCTCTCTGACGAGCTTGACGCTGCGCTGGGCATGGATCCCACATGCCTGCGGCGTCCAATACATCACTGCCATTCAGGTGGGGCTCGGGCCTCAAGTCCTGGACCACCCTCACACTCACCTTCTGGGCCCTCAGGGCCTGCAGAAGCCGGCAGCTTGACCGCCTCCTCCGCCGGAGCCCGGTGCCGCTTGGGAAGGGGCCGCTTTTGAGACTGGGGAGCCGGGGGTGGTGGACGGCCAGCCACGCCGTGCTTGTTGGGACTTGTGCGTGACCACGTGGCTCCGCGCTGGCAATGTGCCGCGGCCGAGTTGGGGCTTCGGGGTGACCACCCTCAGGCACTGAGGCGGTCAGGAGGGGGACCATGCCTCACCTTTCCCCAGCATGCACAGAGTGCTTTGCAGAGATGAGAGGTGGGGTGCGAGGCAGGATGGCAACAGGAGACGTGGCTGACTAAGCCTTAGGGGGTGGAGCAGCCAGTGCATGGGTCCGCGAAGGGCACCCTGGTCCGGCGCTCTGGGGCCACTCCCACTACCCCGAAACCACAGCTCGGCCACTGGAGGTGACTGCGAGTCTCTCCTCAGAGCTGGAGGACAGGTCACCGTGCAGGGAGCAGCCTCAGGAAACCTCCACCAAGTGCTTCAAGCATGATGGCCGCCCGCAGCTCCTCTGCCGAACTCGGGGTCAGCTGTTGAACTCAGGCCACGGAGTATGGATGGAATGTTTTGTTTTGCTTTGCTTTGCTTTGCTTATTAACCACCAGTAGTGTGTCTCTGGCGGGAGGTGGGAGAGCAGCACCAAGGTGCGTGCATCACACGGGAGCCCTATCAACCAGCCACCACTGGGAATAAAAACAGTATTGCTTAAATAATAGGCAGGGGTGGGGGGTGGGGAGGAGATGAGAGAGAGAGAGACAGAGAGGGAGAGACCTGGACTTGAATCCGTTTCTCCTGTTCTGTACAGCATCCTTCCTCTCACAACATACTAACTTAGGTCAGTTGATTCAGTTCTATGTATTCTTGGCTTATGTCAACAAAAAAGCAAATATATTAAAATGGGATGATGTCTGCAGACCCTTCCGGCTCTAAGATTCTGTTAGGAAACTGTGTGTGGGTGGGTGGGAGTGGCTGTGGGGAAAAGGTAGTAGTATTCGGCTTCCATTCTTCCCCCTGCCTCCCACTTCGCTTTAACTGTAAAGCAAACAAGAAAACAGAATATATTTGATCTAACAAGCCTATGGAAATCAGACTGTAGCTGGTCCAAAAAATGACTTCCGGGGTCACCCTGTCTGTCACTGCAGGCACTGGGAGGCTCTCATAATGTCTCATCTTTTGCAGGTAGGTTACCTCCACCTTCACCTTCACCTTTCACCCAAATACTCCCCAAGAAGCACGAGTTTTAGTTAACAGAATATACACACTGGCATAAATGCTAGATCTTAAAGTTGTGCTTGTTTCCAGAGCATTCAAAATGAAATCGCTATTAGAATGGTCATTCCGGCTTCATGTGAATATAGCTTTAGATAAATCCCTTTGTAAAAATTAAATAGCTTCTTTGTGGCCGTCTTACTTCTGTCAATTAGAATGATAAACTCATTTTCGTTTCAGCCTGGGAGAAAGATCCTGGAGAAGTGTTAGAAAGACTGGTAAATCATTCTTTCTTTTGCACTTCCTCAACTCTGTGGCCTGTATTTCCCTTGTACAAGGGAGACTCCTTTTCAATATAGTCTCTAATTTTGAGAAAAACAAACTGCCAGGAGCTGAATTGCTGTCCTGTGGCCAACAGGCAATTCCTAGCTTCTAACTTCTGGCTCTAACCTCTCTGTGTCCCTCTTTGAATTGTGAAGATAAGTGGCACAGTAGATCACTGTAGGCTGCCCTGCCTTGTGAGAAGACCTTTGGGTACATGTACTTTCCTATTTATTCCCTGAGCCAAAGACTACATACAGCAGAAATTCTTCAGAACAAAGATATGCCTGAAACATCAAGTATTATAATCTTTGTATAGAGTAACAGGAAATCCAGAATCCTAGGGACAAAATAAAATTGGAGGTACCATTCTTAAATATCTAGAAACTATTCTTTAAAGAGGATTCCATTCATGATTAACATATCTGAGATTGTTTATTGTATAAACCTAGGAAAGTAACTCAGAGTTATGGTTTCTACAATTAGAAATCACACTTGCAAAAAAATGACTAATTCTACTCACTCCACAATGTTCAATACACACATGCACACACACATGTACTTCAAGAGAAAAAAAAATCAAGAAAATACTGCTTCAAATACACTTTTTTTTTTATATTTCAAGGTAATAACCACAGCTACCAGGACAGGCTTCTTGGGAGCTTCAAAAGCATCAATCAGTTTCATAGTTAGCAGCACCACCTTTCTTTGGGGAACACTTTGTATGAGGTAGAATGTGCCCCTGTTCTCACTAGGGCAGACAAAGGGAGCTGGACAGAGAGGATGAGAGCAGAGTGAGCTAGCCTGCTCTCCATGGAAGGGCGGGAGGGGAGAGTTAGTCAGCACTTACTCTACCACCTGCTTCCCAGATGCCTCTTACTATTTCTTTTACCTTATTTGTCTTGTCCTTCTAAACTTGGACCATTTGCATAATTCAATAAAAAGATGTCTCTAACCTTGCCATAAACACTGGACAATTAAGTTGGATTTTCAGGAACTGCTTGACACCACTTTCTCTGGACCAGATTTTCAAGTTTGGGATCTGAAACTTGAAAGCATAGGAAAGGGAAATCTCCATACAAAGATGTTTTTTAAATTGTTTTTCCCACTCCTCTTTTTCTCTTCTCTCTCTACCTTTTTTCTACCTCTCAATTTATAGAAGGGGGAAATATGTGAATAAATATAGAATATATTCATGAAAAGCATTCTGTTCCTTGCTTTTATTCATTTGTTCCTTTAAGAAATATTCTTTGAACACATCTATATTTTAGCTAAGTGCTGGGTATGTATGTAGTAATCAACAAAATAGAGAAAGTCACAATGAAATGTATATTCTTGTGACACTAAATCAAAATCCTTGAGCGTATCTACATATTTGCAAAATAAATGTAATGGAAAGCTGTAAACAATTTATTTGTAAGTAGAGGTCTACTCATTTCTCTAGAGTTGAAATTGGTTTCATCCAGCAAACTTGCATTTTCTAGTACTATGAGAGAAGAGCTCAGATAAAAATAGTTCTTTATTTGATGTCAGTGGGGCTTACTAAATAAAGTGGTAGAGTAAAGGCAAAAGCAGTGAACCATATATACTTTCCTTTAGATGTGTAAGGAGAGAATTTATAATCTCAGTATGAATGGGAGAGTCTGCTTAATACTGTAAAGACTCAAACCCTTCTTGGATTACACCTTTGTAATCCAAGCAATGTAAAGGAAACAGAGAACACACAAACAGAAAGGAGGAATTTTTCTAGGCACTATCTTGGTTAAACTTTAAAACTTTGTTATAAATCCATGAAATACAGTCTACCCCAGAGTAGGCCCACTTTGGAACCACCTTCAGTGGAACTACTGAATTAACCAAGATAATGCATTTATAACTTGTTTTCTCATTGATATAATGCTTTATTAACATCCCCCCTGATTCTCAAAACAGATCTTTGAGGAAAGTATCATCACTATCCCCATTTAAAAGAACAAGGGTTTAGGTGATATACTCATAGCAAATTAGTGAGTAGGGAGAATGAGCTTCAGAACTTGGCTTTCTGAAACCAAAGCCTGTGGTCTTGCTGCTGAATCACACTGCTAAGCCTTACTGTAAATCAGAGAGTCCCTGAGGCTGTCTGGAGAGGAGTGACAGACAGATTTCATACAGTAAAATGGCAACTGAACAATCAGATTCTGCCGTCTTTCTCCACTTCATGGAGAGCAAGGGGTCACAACCTCATTTCATCCTAGTTTCCTTCAGAGATCCATTAAAGGATCGCACACTCAAAAGCAAAAGGGCAGATAAATCCTAACTTTTAACATGCTTTTGAGGCACTTTATGATTGGCGCCTGTAGAAACAAACTTGGCTCAAGTAAGACCCACATTTCCTCCATGAGTGTCTTTCATAAAGAGGCAAAAGAAAGGGGACAGAAGTCTCTACATAAAGTGAGAACTTGCAAGCATGCTGAGAACATCTCCTCCCAGAACAATATTTAGAGGAGCGGGTTCTTCAGAAGCCTGATTTGCTTTTTAGAGACCTAAAATCCTGAAAAGAGGTGCGTATGTCCCAATAATTTCAAACTTTAAGGAAAAGGAAGTTCCTGCCCTCAAGAAAGATGGTAATAATTGCAGTAATAGTAATAATAATAATAATAATAATAATAATAATAATAGCAGTATGGAAAATAGGACACCTTTTCCTTATTTTGTCTCCATTATTCTGAAATAATGCCACTTTAGGCAGCTGAAGTATCCTTGAATTATTTTTCATCCTGGAGTATTTAGGTGGGATATAGCCAATTTCCAAGTATAAGAAAAACGGATTTCTAAAATCATAATAATTGTGCTGGACTGATATTGTTGGTTGGCCAACCCTACAATTATCTCTAAAATGATTCTTGCAGAAGGCTAGAAAGGCCCATCCTAGGCGCAGGCACGTGACCCAGTCCTAGCCAAAGAAACATGAGGGAGATCTCTTGGAAGGCTTTTGGGAGGAGTTTCAATATACTGTTGAAGAGATGTTGTTGACTTTGAATTCTCCCTTCTTCTTGCCTTTCACTTGGCTATAATGCCTGGAGCTGTTGTAATCTTTTCATGACCTTGAGCATTGAGGTTATGAGGGTGAAGAGCCAGAAATCTATGGAGACCATGGCAGAAAGACTGAAAGAGTCTAGGCCTTAGATGTTGTTCATTAGCTGAACTAACACCAGCAGTTGGCTACTTCCAGCCTTTCCATTATAAGAGAAAGTAAATCCCTTTGTTTAAACAAGTGTACCTGAGATTATCTGTAATGTGCAGCCGAAGATACTCAGCTGGTAACACTGTGTAGCTTTGAGCAGGTTACTTAAAGGGTTTGAACCTAAGTTTCCTTGTGTATAAAATATAAGAAGGTTGAACCCTTTTAGATCTAAGAATTCTCTGATTCAAAAAGTACACTGGCCCTATCGTATTCAGAAACAAATTTTTACAAAAAAGTACTGTACTCATTTCAAGCTTCTGTTTTATTTTATAGATTAGCATTTTATAATTAGCGTTATCTCTGTAGAGCCATGGAGACATGGAACAGTATATATGTTAAACATATTTTGCTGTTGTTTACTGTTTCAATGGTTATATCACTTTAATGCAAAGTGTTTTGTGTCTTCATAATACTTCATAAGTGGGGATCCTAGTCAATGCAATGGGAATACTCCACTGGACTCATAGGGAAAGCCAAAATGCACAATTTATACTTGCCCATACAAACACTTACGTAACTATTGGCCTATCACTGAAGAGTATCTATTTTAAGGGGACTAAGACTTAACTACAAAATGCCTATCAATCCAGTCTTACTCTGAGCTCAGCACAAGGAAAATACCTTTTCCAATGACAATTTTGAAGAAAAAGTCTTTCTATTGTTGCTATTTAAAGATCACTATGGGAGGTAATGCTTGGTCACTGAAAAAATCTCCAAAGGCAAAAGAATGAAAGTAAGGGATTTCAAAAGCACTTTCTAAGTAGATTTGTAACAGCACACCTGCAAGTAATGAATGTTACCTTCATTTTCAATAGACCATATTATCATAACAAAAACTACTGTGTCTTCTCACACATAATTTTGACTTTTAAATGACAGAAGGGTCTTAGCTCTGTCTGAAGATTAAATTCCTGAGAAATTACATTTATTTGCAGCCTTAAAAATTAGAATTTTTAAAAAGCAATTCTGGTGAGCAGAATCTTTCAGAGTATAACATTTGGGGTGAAAAACTCGATGTGTTATGACTTTTAGGTGCTTCAATTTTTTAACATGTTAATATGTCAAAAATAGCTAATACACACAGTCTTTCTGCTCTTAACATTTCAATAGTTATAAATCAGCGTGATTCATGATATAGCTCTACTTCTAAGTTTGGCTTAAATGGTAAAATACTTTAAAGATTCAGTTTAGTATGCTACTCTTTTTTTAAGTTTCTTTTAAAAACTTTGAAACAGATTCATATTATACTGGATTTAACATGAGTAATAAATAAGTAAAAAAGAATTTACACTAAGCTGACAACTTGTTTATAGTTTTTATAGATGGAGCTTAAACTAGTCAGAATCTCACAAAATTTCTGAGAACTTAAGAAAATCAAATAGAATTTGTGTTGCTTCTGTGGAAGCAAATCCTTATAAATTTGTTCTTGTCTCTGTTTGACAGACGATGGTAAACAGTAAAATGGTACTTTTCCCTACTGAGGTGGCATTTCCAGGCAGCTTAATTACCCACCCTTAGGGTGTTCTCTAACCGACAGAGATCATCTCTTCCTCAGTCTTCCTGATCAGCAAGAAACCAAAAGCAAAAAAGTAGACATTTCACTTTCATTAACCTCTCCCCGTTGGAGACAAATCGGACAACTGAGAGGATAGTTTGGAACTCCAGTAACTAACCTCTAATTGGCCATCAATAATACTGCTTTGCATTTTAACTACATTCCTGTGATTGTCACCGAATTGGTCAGGTCCCAGCCCAGCCAAGACCCCCTGTCCAATAACGAAACCAATGCTGAGACTAGAATAACACAGGCTTCATTCAGTGGGCAAAGAATGGAAAAGCAGGAACCTAGTTCACAAGTCATTTTCTCAACCCAGTTCAGGTGGAGATACCAAATATACGGGAGGGTCGAGGTAAAAGGGGGAGAATTGGAAAGAATGGGAGGAATATTCATGATTTATCCGAGAACAGGGATGTTCCTTAGACTCAGAACTGATGCAACTCTCCTTTTCAGTCCTTGTACAGGCTTTTCAGGTTGTTGTCATGGCAGTTGTCAACTGTCATGGTAGGGGTGGGTGTGTCATTTAGCATGCTAATGGATTACAATGAGCGTATAATGAGGCTCAAGTTCTACTGGAAGTCAAATTCTCCACCAGTTGGTTCTAGCCCGTTCTGGTTCTTCTCTCTCTGCAGCTTCCTCCTGAAACTTAGATAAGAGTAACTGGTTTCTATTCAAGGGAGGGGTAGAGTAAGATTCTGGGGCAGCAGCCCTGGTAACACGATCAGCTTGCTTTCCTCTTAAACTCCACAACAGTTATTTCCAACTCTACTCTTCTCAGGTTCCACCCTCTTCCATACGCCTTATACTCTCAGGGCCTTGCATTTTCCTCTAAAAAATAAATAAGTAAACATTTTTTTTAAGAGCTTCAAAAAAAAGATTTCTTCAGCTTTCAATCTCGTGCCACCAAGTCAATGCTACTTCTCCCCTCTCTTCTTTTTGACCTGTAAAAATAAATGGGCTTTTCATTCAAGGCCAACCTCTCCACCTATTCTATGAATTATGTTCCCTTCTATATTTCCAAGAAACTCATAGGCATTTTGTTTTCAGATTTTAATTATTTTGACTAGGCAATATATATAAATGGTTCAAAGTTCAAAAGTTACAAAAGAGAATATGGTGAATAGTCTCTTTTCCATCCCTAGCTTCAGTCACCTATGTTCTCCTTGGGTCAATTATCCTGTCAGAGATATTCTGACAAGTAAATATATGCAAACATATTCTTTCCTAAGTCTTTTTTAAAAAAACAATACACTTTACACACTGTTACATATCTTGTTTTTTTATTTACAAATATACCTTGGAGATAATATTAAATCATAAAATATTAGTTCATTCTTTTTTAAATAAGTAGCATTAATTATGAATGTACCATAGATTATTTAATCTTACCTCACTGATGGACATTTAACTTGTCTCCAAACACTTAGCATCATGAACAACATTGCAAAAAATAATTTTGTATATTACTCCACATATCATATATAGAAATTTATATGAATCTATATAATCTACCTATAGATTAAATTCCTATCAATGGGATTTCAGAGTAAAAGAGTAAACACAATTGTAATTTTGATAGATATTACCAAATGAGCCTTCATAGATGACAAACCAAATTACAATCCCACCAAAAATGTATGAGTCATAATATTTACCCAACACCAACAGAAGGGCATCACAAACATTTTTTTTTGCTGATTTCATAATGTAAGTTTAATTAGCATTTCACTTATCATAAGAAAGATTGACAATCTTTTCAAATATTTAAAAGCCATTTGTAAGTATTTTTCTAAGAGTTCTGTTCATATTCTTTTTCTACTTTCCCATGTTGTGTTTTTAAAATTGATTTGTATAAGTTATTTACATGGAAAGACAGCTTTTGTAATTCGAGTTGCAAGTTTTTCTTTTTGGTCATGTAGAAAATTTTTCTTAGTCAGATTTATTAAAGTTTTACTCTTAGGCCTCTGATTTTTGTAATATACTTTCCCTACTCCAAGTTTATTGGAAAGAAAATTCTTATGATTTTTCTCTACTACTTTTATGATTCCTATTTTAAAGTTTTCATCATACAAATTTTACATATTTCTTGTTAAGATCACTTCTAGATATTTTATCACTTTTAGTTATTTTAAGTGGATTCTGTTTTATTAGATCTCCTAACTGGTTTCAATATATAAAAGCTACTAATTTCTGTATATATTAATTTTGTTGTCAGTCACCTTAATGAATTCCCTAATTGTAACAGGCTTTAATTAATTGTCTTGGGATTTTTAGGTGTATAATTATACTACCTGCAAATAACAATAATTCAACTTCTCTTTTTCTAATGTTTAAACCTCAAAATTCTCTTTTTCATTTTCCCTGTTTAGTACCCCCAGAATAATGATAGACAACAGTGTGATCACAGGCATTCTTGTCCTGTTACTCAAGTAATCTCACTTTATAGATTATCTTTTAACTCCCTAATATCAGCCTTCTCCACATCTTCTAGGTCTTTCTAATCTTAAAAAACTGTCCGTGGATACCACATTGCCTTCCAGCTACCCCTCCTTCATTTTCTTTGCAGTTATCTATACTTGTTCAAATCTCAGATCTTCCTCTTCCATGCGTTCCTCCATCGATTCCAGCCTAGCTTGTGTTTCCACCACTAGACAGATCAGATGCGCTGACCTAAGAACCATGTGGTATTTGAAAAACTCTTTGATGATGATCATGGTTGTCAGAAGACTGAGTTTCTGATGTAACAGTGACAGCAGAGTAAGAGATGATGTCTGATGGGGTTTAGACCCATTGTGCCAAAATAAGGCACCTTGACATATTGAATATTTTAAGTCGACGGTGTTTGAGAAAATGGCAGAAACAGGAAGGTCTCTCTGACTTTTCCCCTACCCTTCTCCCCAAAGCACAAGTCCCTCTTGTGAGAGATGCCTTCCCTATACATGGAGGAGAGGAGCATCCTTATTTCTGAAGACAAGGGGATGCCCAGAAGAATCAGACAGGCCTTGATAATTTTCCTCCAGTTTACTGCACTTACCACATACCCTTTGCCCTATCATATTTCTCTGTGACTGTCCACTCTGCCAAACTTGGGACAAAAATACTTAGGTTTAACAGTATCTTTGGGTTGCCAATTTCTTATAAAGCATCCTCTGTCAGGTAAAACCAGTATTAAATACATGCGTATGCTTTTCTCCTGTTAATCTGTCTCTGTCAGTTTTTTTCCAGACCCAACCAGGGACTTTAATAGCAGTTAGGAAAACTTTTTCCTCTCTTACACATCTAATGTATGGTCCAAACCTTGGTCACCCCTGCAGTGGGATTTTGGACATTGTTTCTGGCTGCTAGTCTCCAATCTGGTTTACCAAGCCTCCCAGAGATTTAATGAACTACCCAATACCCTTGTAATAAATTCCATTATTATACTAATACAATATATTATATCATGTTATTATAGTAACATAATAAATTCTGCTTCTATTAGCCACAACTGGTTTCTATTGCTTGTTCTTCCGGAGATTACCAACGTCTTCCTTTTAATTGTAGCATTCAACCTAACTGATGATTCCCTCTTTCTAGAAACATTTTGTCCCTTAGTTTCAATGATACCTCATTTGTAGTTGCCCTTTTTCCTCTCTGACAACTCCTCAGTGTCTTTTGCCAGAGCTGTCCTTTCTTCCAAATGTTATTTACATATCCCCATTTGTCAGGATTAGGCCTTATCTGCTCACACTATACTCATGTCCTAAGTGAACTCATATATGTACCCAGGTTGAAATACAATCAGTTTGCTGCTTTCCTTTCATTTCTCCAGTACAGACCAATGCTATGAGTTCTGTATCTGGTTATCTGTGTACTCATCAAATCTGCTTGGATGTTTCATATGCACCTCAAATTTAAAGGTATAATATTTGCCCCTAAAATGTCTTATCTCAGTGATTGGCACCACTACCTACTCAGTAGTCATGTCAGAAACTCAGAATAATCCCTGACGTTTTTCCTCTTAACCTTCAAAATCCAACCCATCCCCGAGTCATATCAATTTCTTTTCAACTCAGTCAACTTCTCTATTTTTATCATTTTTTTCTCTATCATCAGTTCTTACTTAAATTCCTATAGCTACTTAACTGATCATTGAATTTACTCTTGTTATTACTGTTACTGAAGGCACGTTCACGTGCCTGACTCACCATGAGGCCAAACAAACTGAAAAGTAAGAGTTTGGAGCAGAGGAAGGTTTACTGCAGGGCTGAGCAAGGAGGACATGGTGGCTCATGCCCAGGAAAACCCTGAACTCCCCAGAGGGTTCCAACAAAGCATATTTAAAGGCCAGGTGAGGGAGAAGGGGTTGTAGGGTACTGACCAGCTCATGCACGATTGTCTGATTGGTTGATGTTGAAGTAACATAGCAGTCAACACTGTCAACCCCTAGGCACCAGAAAGTCTGTGCTCTTGATCATCAACTAGTTTCTTCCCTTTGGTGGTGGTTTTTAGCATCTGAAAGACTCACAAAATATGCCTGAAATACTATCATCTGCGTACATCAGAGAGGAGCTACAACAGAGGAAATGGGCGAGAAGTCTGAGCCTGGAAGGCCCCACATGGTTCCTGCTCAGTTATGTACCAATCCAGTTTGTCTATGGTAGTCAAACTGCTCTTTTTAAAAATGGAAAGTTGATCATGTCATCTCCCTATTGAGAATCTTTCAATAGTTTCCCATTACCGTTAGAATGAAAGTCCAAAATACTTAACACAACCAAAAGAATCTCTTTAACCTGCACCCATTCTACCACTCTAGGCCCTTATACCATTCTCCTATTCTTCATTAGTCAGTATACAGCCAGGAAAACAGAACACTAGGATCATTATAGTGATGAGACATCATCTGAAGATCAGGAAGCTGCTGCCTTTCCTGAGCTGGAGCCCACTAGCCTTCACTTCTCTTTGATGTGCTGGAAATATGCCTGTTTCTACTATGCTTGGAACTAAACAGGTGCTTGTCTTTTTACAGATGCTGCTAAAAACTTTTACTGACTACTAGAGCCCAGAGTTTTCTACCACTTCTGTTGCTGATACCTGAGGCTCCCAGAAGCAGAAAGAAAATGACTTCTTCATGTCTCCTGCTCTAAATGTCCTGCCACTGTTGCATAGTATCAGAAAGTAATAGAAATTAATGTGCTGACAAGGAGTCTGCAAAATGTAGTTTGCCAGCTTCCAGCCCTTGTGAATCAGAGAACACAGAAGGTCAGGAATGGAGTTAAGAGCTACACACAAATAATTGGCACATGTGGACTTTACATTGGATCCTTTCAAGACACACATATGAGCTCATGTGGTTTTTATAGGGTTTAACACCAGGTCATTTTCTGGGTCTTAGCTTAAACAGTAGTTCATCAATAAAGCTATTTTTCACTCCACATATTAATTTTGGTCCCTTGATATTTACTCTTGGGCACTCTGTGACTTTCCTCACAATATTAATAAAATTGTGACCAAAAATTTGCATAATTTTTCATTTAATATCTGCCTCCCCTGCTAAACTGAAAAGTCATTAAAGAGAAGGACTTCTATGTCTTCTTTTTTTTAAAATTGAAGTATAGTCAGTTATAATGTGTCAGTTTCTGCTGTATAGCATAATGTCTCATTCACACATATACATACATATATTCATTTTCATATTCTTTTCCATTAAAGGTTATTATAAGATATTGAATATAGTTCCCTGTGCTATGCTGAAAAAATCTGGTTTTTTTATCTATTCTTATATATAGTAAATATTTGCAAATATCAAACTCGCAAATTTACCCCCTCCCACCCCCTTTCCTCCTGGTAATCATAAGATTGTTTACTATGTCTACGAGTCTATATCTGTTTTGTAGATGAGTTCATCAGTGTCTTCTTTTTTCTTTTTTTTTTTTAGATTCCACAGATATGAGTGATATCATATGTTATTTTTCTTTCTCTTCCTGGCTTACTTCACTTAGAATGATGACCTCCAGGTCCATCCATGTTGCTGCAAATGGCATTATTTTGTTCTTTTTTATGGCTGAGTAGTATTCTATTGTCGATGGACATGTAAGTTGTTTCCATGTCTTGGCTATTGTAAGTAGGGCTGCTGTGAACATTGGGGTGCATGTGTCTTTTCCAATTGTAGTTTCTCTGGATGTATGCCCAGGAGTGTGATTGCTGGATCATATGGTAAGTGTATTTTTAATTTTTAAAGGAACATCCATACTGTCCTCCATAGTGACTGCACCAATTAACATTCACATCAACAGTGTAGGAGGGTTCCTTTTCTCCACACCCTCTCCAGCATTTATCATTTGTGGACTTTTAAATGATGGCCATTCTGACTGGTGTGAGGTGATACCCCATTGTAGTTTTGATATGTCTTCTTTATTGCTACGTCTCCACTGCATGGAGTTTGTGCTACCAAACCAAACTTGGGTCTGCTCACCTGCACACAGTAAAGCCAATCACTGGGTTGTGGTGAAGGAAAGTGCAGCATTTATTGTAAGACAGCAACACAAGGAAAACAGGTGGCTTGTGCTCAAAAAATAGCCAGACTCCATGAAGGGTTTCAACAAAGGCTGAACCTTTTTTTTAAAGGCCAGGTGAGGGAGGAGGGTTGCAGGTTATATGATCAGCTCATGCACAGTTCTCTGACTGGTCGATGGTGAGGTAACAGGGCAGTGTCACAAGGGTTAACATTATCAACCTTAAGTGCCAGTAGGTCTGAGGGCTGCATGCTCATGATCACCCAGTAGTTAATTTCTTCCATTTGGTGGTGGTTTTAGCATCTGTAAAACAACAAAAGTAATGTGCATCAGACATTATCATCTAGGTACTTCAGAGTGGAGCTACAGCAGAGGATATGTGGGAGGAGATTGTCCTGGGAAGGCCCCACAGGTTGATCTGAATAAATATTTACTGAATAAATGAAATATATATTCTATTATAGCATTCAAAAGGGTAGTTCCTTCATTCATTGTCAATAATCCCTGTAAGAATAAAATATTTAATAGTTCTGAAAGGTTATTTTATCATTAGGCTACAGGGTCAGTTTCCCAGGGATTTCTCTCATGTTATAAATACAGAGACTGGCAGAAATGACACATTAGTTTCTCTGGATAAGTTGTATTAGAAATATGAATACCTACGTCTTTTTCAATAATGTAGTATATTCCACAGTAATTTAAGTAACCCTGGAGATAGTTATGGAAATAGATAGGAAAATACAAAATAAGGAATTAAAAAGATGGAATTCTTATGAAATATATAAAGGGCAGAGTAAAAAAGACAAAGAAAGTTATAAAGCAAAAACTCCCCCATCCCCATAGATCCTGAGGTTCTAGCCACCTAGTTACAGAATCACATATGAAAACAACCACAAAACTTTTTATTTTTTTTTAGATTCCACATATAAGCGATCTCATATGGTATTTTTCTTTCTCTTTCTGGCTTACTTCACTTAGAATCACATTCTCCAGCAACATCCAGGTTGCTGCAAATGGCGTTATGTTGTCAGTTTTTATGGCTGAATACACAAAACATTTATATACCCAAATATTCACATATATTTATACCAAAATGACATTTTCAAACAGTGAATGGCAACAGCTTAGCATTAAAATATTTGATCATGAGAAGGATAGAAATGATTCTCATGACAAGCTGGCTTATAGCTTTCTAATTTAGTTCTTTTTATTAGGTCAACTCTTTTGTTTGGCATTTTATTCCTATAACAGAAAGACTGTAGGGTACAAGAGGGCAGCAGAACTACCATCAGTCTGTTTTCTTTTTTTTAATTATTGAAGTATAGTTGATTTACAATATTGTGTTAGTTTCAGTTGTACAATAGAGTGATTCAGTTACATGTATTTTTTCAGATTATTTTTCATTATCTGTTATTACAAGATACTGAATATAATTCCCTGTGCATATAGTAAATCTTTGTTGCCTATCTATTTTATGCATAGTAGTTTGTATCTGTTAATCCCATACTTCTAATTTATCCTCCCCCTTCCTCTTTGCTAACCACAAGTTATTTTCTATAGCTGTGAGTCTGTTTCTGCTTTGTGTATAGATTCATTTGTATTATTTTTTAGATTCCACATATAAGTGGTATCATATAGTGTTTGTCTTTCTCTGTCTGATTTTCTTCATTTAGTATGATATTTTCTAGGTCCATTCATGTTGAGCTGCCTGCTGTCTTTAAAGCTGGTTTCCTGATTTGAAATTTGATTTTAAGAATTCTAACATGTAACATGTCTGGTCATTTTCTAAGAGGTGAGTAGTATCTATGTTCTGCAATCCTCAGGTGCTTAGAGTCTAACAATCTGACTGTTAGAAGGTAGGGGAGGGTAGAGATGATGTTTGTGTCAACAAACTTTTGAATTATTGCAAGAGAGAGGAAAGGGTGACAAGATAAGTTAAATTAGAAGGAGATTAATGCAATTCATCTAGAAGAGCTACGATTTTTCCAGGGAGATAAGAAGCATTGTTATCCAAAGAGAATGCAAGGGCTAAGGAAAGGGATGGAGGTCTGAGGAGGAAGGAAAAAATTTGGAGCCATCACTGTAAAGGTTTTAAGAAGGATGATTATAAGAACTGTTGAGCAGCTTTGAGAACCAAGGGGAATTTTGATACCATGAAATTTCAGGAATTGTAGCTGGTGCCCTGTTGAGATTTTATCAAGCAACTCCTGATCTACAGCAGGAATGCTGAGTGTTGTTAGTGAGGGTTAGCAAAGCAAACAAGGGCTGGCAAGTGTATTATTGAGATGTTTACCGTGGAGTCCAGTCTCGGTAGGAAGGCAAAAAAGCCAGAATGAGAATAATGGATTTGAAGATAAGTGTTAGAAGACAAAAATTAGAAGCTGAAGAATAAATTCAACAATGATGGTAAACTAGTAGGAAAACCAGAGGGTAGTTTAGAAAGAGCTCTTTAGTGAGAAATTCCCACTGAGACCAGAGGTCCACAGGAGGTTACAAAGTATTGATGTTGTCAGGGACTTCAAGTAGCAGAATAAAAAAGTGTACACAGAAATTCAAAGAAGACAGGTTGTTAAATGAAGTCTACAGAACAATGATCTAGAAGTAGATACACCCAGCCCTGCTCCAGGCAGCATGAATTGAAGAAGTAGAAAGAAACATAAGCTTTCTATATGAGATAATGCAACGAATCTTAAATTTTAGAACAATATGCCTGTTTTATTTTGTTATAGAAGGTAGAAATATTAAAAGGATATGGGGATGTTTGTTCATGATGAAACAGGTGTCCTAGAGTCTCATGAAAAAAACAGACTGGCAAGGAATGGAGTGGGCCTAGGGTCTTAGTAGGGCAGGCTAGATAAGGTGCTTTGAAGTAATGCTGAGTTTCGTGTTAAGGTTCTCGAGTGTTGGTCAAAGGAATTAAGGTAAGAGGATACGGAGGTATATCAGTAAAAGAAAACTCTTGTTTCATTTCTGCTCTACTTGCGCCAGCTTCTGATACCGAGTATGGTGGGGAGGATTCCCACATCAAACAATTCTCCAGCTCTTCAGACCAATTTTCCTACAGCTGGATTATGACACTAACTACCTGGAGTTAGCACAGGCTCCAAAGATTAAGGCCCCAGTCCCACAAGCCTGCCCCCATTTGGGATGCCAATCACAGGTTCCAGGTTGTCAGCTGGACTTCTGAACAATTGGCTATAAATTGAGAGTTTCCATGACCCCCTCCCGGGATTCAGTAAGTTGCTAGAAGGGCTCTCGGAACTCAGGTGAAACACTTAATTAAATTTACTGGTTTATTATAAAGGATACAACTCAGGAATAGCAGAATGGAAGGGATGCACAGGGCAAGATCTGTGGGAAGGGGTGCAGAGCTGCCATGCCATCTCTGAGCGCATTAGCCTCCCAGCACCTTCATGTATTCACCAACCTGGAAGCTCTCAGGGTTTAGAGTTTTTAATAGAGGTTTCATTAAGTTCACATGATTAATTATGCCTTTGGCCATTGATGGTGAAATCAATCTCCAGCTTCTCTCCCAACCCCTGGAGGTTGGGAGTTGG
The DNA here is from genome assembly GCF_036321535.1 of Camelus dromedarius. Taxonomy (NCBI): domain Eukaryota; kingdom Metazoa; phylum Chordata; class Mammalia; order Artiodactyla; family Camelidae; genus Camelus; species Camelus dromedarius. The sequence continues at coordinate 73,447,586 of NC_087437.1, read as the reverse complement.
GTGGGGCTAAAAGTTTCAACCTTCTAATCACTTGGTTGGTTTCTCTGGCAACTAGTCCTTAACTTCCAAGAGTCATCTCATTAACATAAGCATATATGTGGTTGAAAGGGGTTTATTATAAATAACAAAAGATGCTCCTCTCACCCCATCACTCAGAAAACTCCGAGAGTTACAGGAGCTCTCTGCCAGGAACTAGAGAAAGATCAAATATATAGTTCTCATTTTGTCACAATTAGTTTTCTACTGTTGTTATAACAAATTACCACAGACAATGGTTTACAGGAACACAAATTTATTATCTGTCAGTTCTCTAGATCAGGAGTCTAACACAGGTCCTACCTAGCTAAAATCAAGGCATTGGCAGAGCTGAATTCCTTTCTGGAGGCTCTAGGGGAAAATCCATGTTTTTGCCTTTTCCATCTTCCAAAGCCTGCCAAATTCCTTAGCTTATTGCTCCTTTCCTCTACCTACAAAGCTAATAACTTTGCACTCTCTGATCATTTTTGCCCACCAGGCAGCAAAGCCAATCTACTGACCCTGGGTTGTGTAGAAGGAAAGTACAGTGTTCGCTGCAGTGTGTCAAGCAAGGAGAATGGGCAGCTTATGCACAAAAGACCTGAATTCCCCAATGGCTTTCAGGGAAGGGCTTTTAAAGGTAACATTGGGAGTAAGTGTTGCAGGATGTGTGATCTTCTGATTAGTTGGTGGTGAGGTAATAGGGTGGGAATCTCAATCATCAACCTGGTTCAACCAGTCTGGGGTCTAGTGCTTGTGATCAGCATGTAGTCACCATCCTTCACCTGGGGGGGAAAACGGGTCTAAGTTTTTACAGAACGACTCAAAGATATGTGTTAGATTGTTATATATATCCCTTGAGGAGGAACTAGGACTGTTTTATTGCTGAACTATTAAGCTAGCATTACTTTTCATGCCTGACTGCTTTTCCTTTATTTCTGCATTTCCTCACTTCCCTAGTTAGTAACTACTTGAGTCTGCTCTTTGGAACTCAGGGAAGGCATAGGAGACTAAAGCCTTTTTCTACAGACAAGAAATGGGGGACACAGAGGGGCTTTTGTACTCAGGAGGGCCCTGCAGGATCCTGTTGGATGTCAATTTCCCCTTTTCTTTTTGATACCCTTCAGTTTTGAGTAGAACAGGGGTAGGACAAGAACGGGAATAAAATTCAAAAGCAACTGTACTGGATATTGCAGGAATCTGAGATATACATATAAGAATCAAATGAATAATATACAGTGGAAGTAAATTATAAAATTTGTCCAATAATTTTAAAACCATCAATTAGAGTATTGCAGGCTTTACCATTTGATCTCCCTCCACCTATTTTCTTCTCCATGTTCTCTCTTTTAATATCCCTCTGCCTCTACTCATATTTTCATTACCTTCTTTTGAGTGCTTCTCTTTCCATCCTTTTTCATCCTTTTGTTCACGTGTCTTTTGCCTCCTACTTCCCTCAGCAACGTTTATGACTTTATGACTATTTGAATGTACACATATTCAAACCACTGTGGGAATAAAGCATTTTGTGTTAAAATACTAAAATTCTCCTGCATTCATTTTCTCCTTTCTACTCGCTTGATCACTGCTCAAGTTCAGACCTTTATTCTCTCTTCTCCTTACAACAAATTCCTTACTAAATTTCTTATAATTCTCCCAAATCCCCTGACAGTCCTTCCATCCTCACTTCTACCAGTTCTTTGACTTTTCTAGCAAACCCAATCTTGTCATCCCACTACTCAAAATTCTTCACTTGTTCACATTACCTACCAGATAAAATCCAAACTTCTTTATAAGGTTAAAAAAAAAAAAAGATCCCTGCCTACTTATCTAACTTCATTTTTGCCTTTTCTCCTAATTCCCCTTTGCATGTTACCCTATGGCAGCACAGAAATACTTGTGGTTTCATCATACCTTGCCATGCCTCTGTAATCTTCCATCTGTCATTTTCATATTCCCTCTGTTGCTTTTATCCTATCCGTATGGCAAACTCTTAGTCACTCTTTAGGGCTGTTCAAATACTATTCAGCCCTAGAAAAGAATGAAATCTTGTTATTCGTGACATGAATGGAACTTGAGGATGTTAGGCTAAGTGAAATAAGTCAGATGGAGAAAGACAAATACCATATGATTTCATTCATATATGGAATCTAAAAAAAAGAGACAAAACAAATAAACCAACAAAAAAACAAACTCATAAATACAGAGAACAGATTGGTGGTTACCAGAGGGAAGGAGGTTGAGGAATGGGCTAAGGGGGTCAATTGCATGGTGATGGATAATAACTAGACCTTTGGCGGTGATCACTTTTTTGTGCATTCAGATGAATTATAATGTGATACACCTGAAACTCATAGAATGTTCTATAACAATTTTACCTCAAAAAAAAAAAAGAGACTGTTCAAATGTTACCTTTGCTGTTAGGCATTCCCAGTCTCTTTTAGGCAAACCTGGGAATCATCCTCTGTTGTCTGCTATATTGTACATCACTCCATTGTTTGCAATAATGTTTTTATTGGCATTTGGGGTCAGGACTTGAGTTTTTCCATTCCCAACACCTTACATAAATTTTAGCACATAGTAGCTCAATCATCTTTGCTCAGTTAACCTACCCTCTTATTTAACCTACCATAATGCTATGGCTTAGCTCTTCTTTCTGCCTGAGTATCAGTTCCTCAAACTATGTTTTTGGAACCCTAGTGCCTCTTGCAAAATAGTTGTATATTATAAATAGAGTTAGCCTTTAGATAGCTGTGTGAAATGTATGTTTGTTTTCTTTTTAGGTTTATGAGAGAAGTCCAATTCTTTTTCCAAGTAATCCTCTTATCTTTCAGTTCCATAATGATTTTCTTTCTTTCTTTTTCTTTTTAATTAAAGTGTGGTTGATTTACAATATTGTATTAGTTTCTGATGTACAACATAGTGATTCAGTTATACATATATATTCTTTCTCATATTATGTTTCATTATAGGTTATTACAAGTTATCGAATATAGTTCCCTGTGCTTTACACAGGGACCTTGTTGTTTCATAATGATTTTCAAGGGTAATTAAGGTCAGTAAAATAAAGAAATCTCCTAGATTACCTAACATTAGAAAATTTTATTTGTTTTTCCATTATCTAGATTAGGAACATCAACCAAAAAAAACTATATATATATGACTAAGACACCAACATAATTACCTCCAAATTTTCTTATTTCAAACCCATCTCTGCTTAACCTGGATTGCTGTCAATGAAATAGAACAAATTTTGCTCATTTGCTTTATTGCTTTTACTTATATTGAGATTGATGTTGACTCTGTGATTTTAAACAGTTTGACTTAAAGAAAAATAACTGTTACAAAGAAGGTTTTGGGAAATAGTCACTGAAAATAGAGCATCAATCAAGGTCCAATCAAGGAAAAAGAAATCATACCATGTTACCTAGGGAACTTAATAATAGGGTATTGTTACACAGGGGTAGGAGGGGGGTCCACCCAAAAAAGAACTCTGAAGTGATTCAGAGATATGTAATGTGGGAAGCTATTACCGTCTTAAAGCTGGGGAAACAAAGGGAAAAGTTTGGATTTTTAGAACTGAGAAGCTCAGAGGAAAGTTCCTGCTGACTAGGGCCTGCAACTCTGAGAAGTGGGCACAGCCTAGCTGGTGCTGGTCACTCTGAGGTGTTGTGATGGGTCTAGTTCTTGGGGTATAAAGTGGGAGGTTGGAACCAACTGCTGACGATGGGGTGAAGGGCTTTTACTGCTGAAGTGATGCTGATAGAAGCAGGAAGCAAGGAGAAAGGAACAAGTGTCTTCTCCCCCACTTCTACCTTCTATCCTCTCTCCAAGGGCTCCTATTGATAGAACCTACTAGGAAGCCAGCTGGCAAAGGAGACATGTTTGCAGAGCCCCAGCCCCAGTAGTATGTGTGAATATGGAGTAGAGAGACGACAGCTTAATAAGTAACACTAAAAGCAATTAAATTGAATGTTAAGCAATGATCAGTTAGAGTAACCATCTTCCAGCTTCAAAAACTCAACAAGATCATATAATCAAGATCTTAAAAAATTAATATTATTCTCTTGGGTTTGTCTGCCATTAGAGGTGCACTCAAGTATGCTATGTCACTGTAGTTATCATTTAATCATCCAAACTGGGAGCTATATGGTAGATACTGTTTTAGGTGGTTGGGTTTCAACAGTGAAAAAATAAATAGATCCCTGTCCAGCCTTGTGGAACTTTCATTCTAGTGAAGGGAAAACAGACAATAAATAAAGATATAGTGAGTACAGTAGAGATAATCAAGCAATCTGTGTGTCAGGGGAATAGGGATTGGGGTTGGGGGCAGCTCTTTCATCTGGGGGTGCCATAGAAGAGCTCAATGACAAAGTTGAATTTGAGCAAGGGCCCAAGGGAAATATGAGGGAAAAACACAGTATGAATATATGAGGGAAGATCTTTGCAGTCGGAAATAGCTGCATTTGATAAAAGTGGGTGGACTTTTTTGTTGGTTTGCAGTTTGTTTTAAACTATTTACATAGTTCTGCTTTAGAAGACTGTGATTCTAACTGGGTAACATCAACTTATTGTCAACTAGAGTACCAACTCAAACATACCACAAAGCATTGCTCATCTCTTCCAATAAGGGAAAAGCTATACTTCCTCACGCAGTGGGTTATAAAAAATTTGCTGATGGTAAAAAGAACTAGCTGAAGTATGTACATAATAGTCTACCTCTACTACAAAATAATTTTTGTTTCAGAATCAGCTATGAAATTCTAATAGTCTCAAACTTTTAATCTGGATTATTTGAGTAAATATAAAATGCCGGGCACTGTACATAATCACTTTTTTATTAAGATGTCAACCTCTGTTTTTCAGTTAAGAGTTCATGAATCTCGGTAGTTGATCAACAGTCTTTGAGGCAAAAAGTGGGATGGACATCATCAGTACTCTTAACTCCAAACAATGAAATCACTATTGGCATTAGAATCATGTTGCTTTTTGTTCAGATAATTTTTTGCCTTGGAAAAAGCATGCCTACTTTGGATTCCATAGTGCCAGAAGTATTAATAAGTTAGCTATGATTAAGTATTCCTTCAACCAGTTTGTCACTCAAACAATAAAGACGAACTTATCTGTAAAGTTAGGCGACTGAAAATGGTGTAAAACCTGGTAATACTCTCATGTTAAAGGTTTTTTTTCTTCTTTTTTTTTTAAATCGACAGTAATTCTGGTCCTTGAAAAAAATGAGTTGTACCACATAATGTAAAATCTTTTTCTGTAGCTAGTAATAATTTCCAATATGAAAGCTTAAGGTAGGTATGTATTCATTTGAGGAGAAAGTAGTTTGAGATTGGACACTTAGAAGGTAGACATTTGAGTTACCTCGGTCAATTTGTTTTCTAACTTTAAAAGAAATCTTGAGAGGTCAGTGGTGTCTTCTGGAAGGTAAGAACTTGGTTCTGGCAGGGAAACCACCACACAGGCTTGTAGTATTTGCACTTAACCTCTGTGCCTCTGTTCCTCCAGCTGTCAAGTAGGGATAATGGTAATTGCAAATTTCCCTGGGAAGTAAGCATGTGCTTTGACATCTCTGGCTGAAGAGGCTATATCTACACAAATTATTATTATTAAAACATAATGCATGTATGCACAAAAACACCAGCATGGTGCTCTTTTAATGCTTATATAACATGTACAAATACTGCTCTTCCATGCTCTCCACTTTAGGTAAGAGAATATAATCATAGCTTGCAACTAATCCAATTCTCAGAATATGGAGGAAATGTATCCTTTAAGGCTCCATATCATCCTTTTGAGAAGCACTAAACCTGTTAATCCCTCATGGTCTCTGTAGCAATTGCATGAATGGCCCCCATATTAAGCTTTTGGCACCTTTTCAAATATTGGCTAAATTACTTTTGTTTTTTTCCTGGAGATTAGAACCACCAGGGAAAGGCTAGGGGAATGAAACTGGCTAGCGATATTAAAATTTTGGTTGTTTAACATTTAACTGAGTCTCAACAACGTGTTAAAGTGCTACCTAAACAGATAATTAGCTATTCGTTGCACAGTGGGCTCTGTCTAAATTTAGCTGTGACATTAGGTTTAGAGAATGAGAAAATAGGAAAAGAAATTTTCTCAAGGGAAACGGTGGTGTCAGCACAGCTGAGGAATGTCACAATGGCTACATTTCGTCAATTATGATCATCATCAGGGCATCTCCCAGAGCGATACAGGACAAGGTTTATTCATAAGTGCATCCTGAGAATAGGTGATGGAAAGGAGTGTTGCAGGAGACAGGTTTACAGGGGACGACAGAGGCAGACAGGCAGAGAGGGGAGAGAAAAGTAGGTGGAGGGAAAGAGGTACTTAAACCGAGCACTGGACGACAGGCTGGGAGGCGGAAGTTAAGAAAAAAGAGCGGTGGGCAGGGGGTAGAATTGTGTGTAGTCTTGGAGGTGAGTAAAACCTTGTTAGCCAGTGGGTGGAGGCTGGGGAGACCTTAGCGATTGAAGGGGGAGGACAGCGTAATCTTGGCGGCAGACAAGCATTAGTTTAACGGCGGCTGGCTCCTTATTCGACTTTCTTCTTATTGGAGCACATTTGTGGCTATCTGATGGAGATGGCAGAACCAACGTAAAATTAATGGATTGAGAACGTATGTCCTCTGCCTCCACTGGAGCCCCTCTCGGGACAGTCGAAACTGTCCACCACCCCGCAGAACCGCCGGTGATTGTAGCTCCAAGGTTAACCACCAGGACTGTGTGTGGCAGGCAAATGGAGAGGGCAGGGCGAGCGGACATCGGGGTGAGGGAAGGTTGTGGTGGATCACAGACTCTCCTCTTAGGGGCAAATGTTTACTACTTCCCGAGGTCGCTTTTCCGCGATCAGTTCACAAGAAAACAGGCAATGAAAATAAAATTACACGTGCGAACATGCAAATGAAACAAAACCAAAGGAAAACACCACCGCACTCTAGGCGATCCGATGGGGGAAATCCATGGCCTCCTGTTGCCGGTCGCCCAGCGGGGATAGCAGACAGCCCCGCGGCCAAAGAAGCAAGAGTGAGAAAGCAAATCTTTCGCGGCCCCTCTCCTCGCCCGGCTCTGTTGACCCTTTCACCAAACCGCCCTCCCAGAGAAAGGAGCAAGAAAAAAAAACGCCTGTGCAAACGTGCCTCGGCGGGTTTGGGGGAAGTGGGGAGGGGAAAAAGGAGGGATTCGGAGATCACAGCTGTCCCGGGAAGCAGGAAGAAGGAGAAAGTCTCTCCTTTCAGCCCTCGGCGAGGAGGGAGATGCCTAGTCCATTAGGCTACGTCCAGCGTCCCACACAGGAACCTTTAGCATGGGCAACGGAAGGGCAGCCCCATCCTGCCTTCTCTTCCCCACCCCCTCTCCTCGGGTCCCAGCCAGAGGGAGAGCGCCGCTCGGGCGAGGCGAGCCGGGAGCACGAAACGTCCCGCCGCCCTCCGCCTCAGTCTGCGCCGGGGCCGCGGTGGACCCGCGAGGGGCGGAGTGGGCGAGACCATTAGAAAGGCTGGGAAGGGGGGGACGAGGCAGGAACGCAAGGGGCGGGGCCTACTAACCTATTCCAGATTTTCCAGTCCTCTTTAAAACCCTGCTTTGGAAGAAACCTGGCTATCAAAGAGGAGTGAAGAGTTTTTTGGTTTTTTTTGGGGGGGGGGGGAGGGGAGGAGCGTGTGTGGGAGGGCGGGGTGGGAGGAGCGCGGCTTGCACTCCGGGATCAGACGGGAGCGCGAGTTGCGCGGGCTGGGCGGGCGAGTCCCAGCTCCCGCTCTGAGGGTCGGCTTCCTTTCCCCCTCCCGTGCGGGGCGGGGTGGTGCGTTCCGAGTTCCCAGGAGTTCGAGGCGGGCGGGAGGCTGGCGGGTGCCGGGGGGAGGGGAGTGGCGGCGGCGGGCGGCTCCCGCCTCAGCCTCGGCAGTGGCGTCGGCGACGGCGGAGTCGAGGCAGCCGCGAGCGCTCGGCTGAGTGTCAGCCGGCGGCGACGGCTCAAGAACTGGGAGTTGGGGACGCGCGCACCGGACCTTCCGCCGCCGCCGCCGCCGCCGCCGCCGCCGCCGCCGCCGCCGCGCCGTGGCCGCTGCTGCCGCCGCCCAGAGCCTGAGGCTGCGGGGCCGGGGAAGCCAGGGGGCGGGCAAGCGAGCGGGCCGGGGGGAGGGTGGGGGATGGCGCGGACCCCGGGGCTGGCTCCGCTGTGTCCCGGAGGCGGCAAAGCACAACTTTCCTCCGCTTCTCCCCCCGGGGCCGGGCTCCTGCTGTCGCCCCCGACGCCACCGCCACTGCTGCTGCTGCTGCTTTTCCCGCTGCTGTTCTTCTCCCGGCTCTGTGGTAGGTGAACCTCGGCGGCCGGCGCGGGCTGAGGGAGGCGCGACCGAGGGTCCCGGCGCCGCGGCCCGGTAGGCGCGGGCCGCTCTCCCTGGCGGGAGGCGGTTGTGTTCGGCGGTTGGCTGCGTGAGCGGGTGCCGCGGACTTTGGCTGGAAACTTTTCGCCGCGCCCGGGGCGAGGCCGGGGAAGGGCCGGGGCCGGGGCCGGCCAGTGCGGCGCTGGCCGCCCGCTCCCCTCCCCCGGGGCCGCGCCGCTCTCCACGCTGCGGGCCGGGGTTCGGCGGAGGTGCTTTCCGCCCGGACGCCGAGTGCTTGGTGATCAGGGCTTCTCCGTGTTTGCTCCCGGGACCGTTACTTCCTCCCTCATTCACGGAGGAAGCTGAAAGCGCGGACCTCTGTGCTGGGGACTGAGGTGCCGGGATGCTCGTTTGCCGCCTTCTTTTTTTCCCGGGTGAAACTTAAGTTGTGAGCCTGGATACCTTTAGGGACCAGACCCCGACGGAATGAAGCCCTCGGAATACCCACCCCTCATCACCTTACACGCTGGAGAAGACACCATGTTAGCCCACCCTGTAGCATCCTTTCCAGTCAGTTTCCTTCTGTCCTCCGGCCCCTTTCTGCCCTGGCAGCCTCTGGATCTCTTTGCTTCGAGCCGGTCGCTGCCTTCTAGTTTGGGACATCTATCACACTGTCCATGTTTATTTTATCAAACCCTTTTTGTGCTCAGGACTTCGATATATTTATGTGTTAAATACCTGAATGCATTGACTGTGTCCCCGGCTGTTCTGATCAAAACAAGTCCCACGCCTCTTCCCTGTCTCTTTCTTCCTTCTTGTTGTGTTACAGACTTTTTGTTTGGGGCGGGGGCGTCGTCACATTTGGGAGATAGTCTCTTTGTAATCAGTTTCTAGGTATGGGAAGACTAGAAGCCTATTTGTTGGGGATCGTGTAAAAAATATTGCATTCTCATGCAAGAGAAGTGGACGTAAGTGATCATTAATAGAAGGCCGTGGTTTGAGAAAATGAGGCCCCTAGTCTTTGGGGACTAGATCTGTCTTTTGGTAACAGCTAAACACTGCAGGACATTATTCATTCGATGACTCTCACTTGATGAGGAAAGTGGAGAAACAAAACTTAGGCTTGCTGAAAGAGTGGTTTACCTAAGTATTTTTACTGGTATACAAGTCTGCTGTAAGAGATCAGTGTTTAATGAAATCTTAAATGAAACCGTAAGTTTTACCAGTATTTATTACAAAGAGAGATGTGTGCAGATTTCTTGGATAAGGTTTGATTTAGAAGAAAGAGAATCCTGTACCCTGTAGGTGTGTCAGGGTTGTTGGTTATGAGGGAGGCAAAGTTTTCGAGAGATTGAGTGCCCCTTATAGGCTGACAGTTTCCACTACCAGATCACCATCACGTTTCAAGCACTGTAATGACATTTTCTAATTAATGGAGTACAGTATGATAAATGGCATGTTATCTAATCTACATTGTTTCTATAGTCCCACTCCCCAGATGTTTGGTTCCACTGCACAGTTCCTAACGCTGTTACTTCTTTAAGTTGATGGAAGATTCTAGATTGAATTTGTGTACTGTTCTTTTTCATTAAAGAGGATTGTGGATTACAATTGGGTGAGAGGAAAATGGGAGGGGATGTTAATAGTTTACTATCCTGATTTAGATTGTGTTAAGGACTAAGAGAATATTACTTGTACCTCCAATAAAGTTTTATCTAGCTAGGCAAAGCCCCACAGAAGACTAAGCCAAGGAATATGTGCAAGTAATAAAAGGAAATAGGATTTGAGTAATAATTTCACAGTGATTGTGTAAGTGAAATGTTGATTACTTTTTGAAGGAACACATTGGTTTTCACATGGGAGGAGAAAAAAGTTTAAAAAAACCTCTTTAATAATGTGCTGTTGGAGGGACTTGATACTTTATTTTAGAATCCTAAAAATTCAAGCAGTACAGGCAAATGGACTGTGATTTAGAAGAGGTGTAAATTAAAGTTTTTAGAGTTAACTCTGCTTGTAGTTGTAGAGACAGACGCTGGGTTTGTGTTGCTGTGCACTGCTCATTTAAAGAGCTTCCTTTTTTGGCTTATAGTGTTATAACACCCTAATTTGTGAACCCTATGACAAGTTTTTTCCATCAACCTTTATTTTAGAATTCAGTCTTTGAGTAGGGCACAGTTGTCCTGATTTATGGGTACTTCGTAAGTATGGAAGCAGAATTTTCTCTATGTAACCTGTTTTCTGATCTAACAGTCATAGTACTGGTTACAAGGTTTGGCATGTACTGATGTTTGAGTTGTTAGTTTTAGAGTTGAGAAGAACTGTAGGCTTTAAAAAGGTGACTCTGATGATTTGTTAATCAGAATGCTTATCTTATAACATACAAATTATTTTTTCTTTTTGCTACTATTTTTGATATACTGCTTATGTTTAACATGGTTCTAACTATGCTAAACTTTTACAGTATCTATTAACACAAAATAGTATTTTTGTCATGTTAAGTTTATTACTATTAAAAAAAAACCCTCGTGTCAAATTAGATATGAAATTCTGAGAGCTAAAACTTTTTTCATTTCAACAAGGTTTTATCTTAAATGGATATTTGGAGGATAATAGGAAAAAAGATCTAATAATTGAACCTTTAACAGCACTTTCAGAACTTCCTATGTTCCTGACACTTGGGAACATAAAACATGAATAAGACAGAGTCCTGGCTTCAAGGAGCTTACAGCATTATGGTAGACATAAAGTAAATAGATGATTATAAGGCAGCTCAGTGTTTATATGATAGAGGTCTGTATGAGGTGTACTATGTGTTACGCAGAAGAGGGATGCCTAACCTACTAGGTAAAGATATGAGTGTAAACCGAGAAAAAAAGTTACTTTAAAAAAAGCAGTTGAGTCAGATTTTCTTATTGAGACTTAGACATTGTGGTAGGTGGTATAAGTTTGTGTTCTCTCACCCAGTTTATGATTTAGGGCCTAAATAGGGAATTTGATTCTGAAAAAAGACTGCCACTTACTAGCTGTGTGAATCATTGGTAAGTTATTTAACCTCAGTAAACTTAAGGCTTCTCATCTTTTCAGAAAAGGATAGTATCAGTTTGCCTGTAGAGTTCTTGTGAGGATTAAATGAAAGAATAAAACACTTAGCAGAGAGCGTGAAATATACCTTCAAATGTTTAGCGTGTATTATATTGCGTATTATAAACCAACTAACCTGATACTTGTTGTTCTTAAATTCTACCTTGATGACCTGAATAGTTGAGTTTTCAAGTTGATTGACTTGTTGTATTTGCACTTTATGTCTTTGAATGTATATAGCCCAGTCAGTGCTTTTTAAATATTTTTAAAATTTACCTTGGGTAAATATACAGATGCCCGATTTTAAGAATGTTAGAATACGGTGAAATTACCTCAACTGTGTAATTGTATGGAACCTAGTTGAATCTTCCCTTAATGATGTAGAATACATTTTAGGACTTGGCAGTTGCATATGATCAGTTAGAATGTTAGTGGTTATATTTGAAAAATGTGGAGTTGAAAATGTGGGGTTGAAGAGGTATTCACAGTTTCACTTCTATTTTATCAAGTTACTAGCGGTATCAGGTCGGAGCCTATAATACTTACTGCCCATATGAATCTTTCTGAATCCTAAACAGATACAAATGGAAAGTGAACCAAATTTAAAAGCAATCAGAAAAGACCCTTTTTTGCATTTAGCTACAGTGTCAGAAAAAGGAATTGGAAAAAGCTGAGCAATTACATACTTGTAGGTGTATGTATATTTACTGTTTTATCTTGTTTATGCCACTTATGCTTATATATATATTTAATGATTCAGCAGCTCTTATATACATTTTGCATCTGTATAGTTAAGGAATAAAACTTATGGCTTATGCCTATTATTTGAAAATCATTGAAGAGAACCTGTCAGTGATACCCTTGTTAAAAAATAGAGTATTTTGACAGTTTATAATTTACTCCTTAAAAAATTAGCGAGTTAAAAATATATTGCTATAGCATATTCTGTAATCTATTAAAGTCCTTGTAAAGAGTGACAGTCTGGACTGTATGGTTTGTGAAAGATGTGACACTTAATTAATAATGGCTATTAATATGTAAATGTAGGATAAAGTCGAATAACTTTTAAGTAAGTGATGGAATGATTTTGTGTGCCAGACACTCAGATCCAAAAATCTAAGCACCATTTATTTCATAACTTTTGATTACCTTTTATATTTTTATGTAAAATTACCTTTCAAGCCTGAACCTGTATCCTTTCCTGAATTTCAGAAAGCTTATGATTTTTATTTTTACAATAGACTCTGATATAGTTTAATCATTTATGTAAATAAAATTTGTTGTGAATCATTATCCAGGTTGAACTTTAAGTTTTTTCCTAAATGACAATTATAGGTCATGAATTCAAAATTTTAGTGAGACCTGTCTCCTGTAAGTCTATATACAGCTTTTCTTCTTCCTGAAGTAGTTACTCTATATGTTCATTGTTTAGTATTTAATTAAAAGTTATTTTGTGATGTGTTCTCTTTGCAGTAAAGACCTTGCCTCAGGCTTCACTGTATGTATCATAGCAAATATCACAGAATCAACACATGTTAATTTTTTAAACTATATAGGTTTTAACATGTCAGGGAGGAAGAAATTTTTTTCTACCTTTCTAGATTCTTTTGGCTGGTCTAAGAATTACATTGACATGAGACAGAGTAACAGGAGAAAATCAAGCAAAATTTAATAGCATGTATACGTGGAAGAGACCCAGGAAAATTAACTTGTCAAAATGGCCAAAACTCTCACCTTAAATACTATCTTCCCTTAAAGACAAAAGAGAGTGTTGGGGGTAGTGATTTGGGACTTCAGAGGAGAGGAAGATAATTCACATGAAGGTGGAAAAGCAAATGTTTGGTAAACAAATGTTTTCCGGGCCTTGTAGAAACAATGGGACGCAGAGTGGACTCTGATCTCTAGGCCCTGCTGAGTTTCCCCCACCACAGTTAGCCTGTACTCTTTGCAGATATCTCTGATGATAGCTTAATTGTAGAACAGCCCTGCTATCTAAATTTTTTTAGGCAGTTAGAGGGAAGGTCACAGTTTCTTCCTGAGACTTTTGGGCCTTGATTGTTTTCAGCTTGAAATAATTGTGTACTAAAGATATGTTTTGGAGTGGCAGATTTTGCTCCCCTACAAACATTTGCTTTTTTCCCCCCTTAATAACTGTTTAAGGAATTTGCTATAGAACAAAATGAAATCAAGAGAATACTTGGTTTATGATTTCATCTTCCATGTTGAAATAAAATAATAAAACAGAATAATAGCTGTAATAAATAACTACAAAAACTCTTCTAAGTTTGACTTCATTTCCTGTCTGATCCTAGGTATCTTTCAAATCCTTAGTCCCTGGAGCAAATTCTATTCATTTTTTCATGCTTTTAGATTTAGAGCAATGTTTGCCAAAGTGTTTAACAGAATGCTAGTCTCAGAAGATATGTTTTGGGAAGAAAATACTGTAATTGAATACATTTAGGAGTGGGAAAAACTAACCATGTAACCCCCTCCCTCTTGGAAAGTCACGGTGTACATTAGTTAATTAATGGTCTAAGAAATTCTTGAGTAAACGATCCTTTTTTGCAGCCTAATTAAACAACCTGTTATGTTGCAGAAGCTATATTTATATTGTACAGAAGACACTATAGGAATTCTATCCTTAGAAAGGCTTGTATACTTGATAATATTCCTATCCTGACATTGTTCCTATTCCTACCTTCCAAAATGGGTAGAGGGGAAGAGTGTGGGTGTGTGTGGGGGGTGTGTATGTATATATATATGTATGTACATATATATATATAGTATTTATTTATTTAGTAAACTAGAAAAGGTTGATAAGTTTTAAAGATGTTGCTTGGTGAGGAAGTTTTTCATTGGTTTTTCCTTTTTCTAAAAGTTCTTTTCACTTTGTTTAGTTCTGTCTCATTATTCTCCATTGTCTTACCCATTTTGAATCTGAGGTTTTGCAGAATTGACCTTCTAGGAGAAATATGGTGGTTCTTCTTTGGTGTTGCAAAATCAGCAGTATATTATTTACCCTAGAATATATGTGGTTTAAGCAGCTTTGGTGGGACACCTCACTTTATACATAACATGTCTCAGTCTGGGCTTGAGTTTTGGGAATAAAGTGGTTTAATTTAAGAAAGCTGTTTTGTTTTGTAATGGAGCTATACCAGTGCTGTTACTGGGAAGAACATGAAAAAAATTGATGCAGATATGAAAAAGGTGCATACAGCTAGGACTCCAACTCAGCGTTTGAGAACATTGTATGCAGTTAAAGAGTGTGCTTGACTCTTCTGTGGCTCCATTTCAGAGGAAAAACAAGAATATTAATCAAAAGTTAGTATTGGAAAACTATGGTAAGATGAATTGCATATAGTGATTCTTCCTATGAGTTATCCATGATAGACATGATTGTCATTACTAAAATATCTGAGGTCATTGTTTTTGAAACTTCTTAATATTATATTTAATTTAGTCATAACTATTGTGGGCTATATTAAGATTTCCTTTCACAAGTGTCCTTGTCATTATGAATGCCAAAATCCCTTCTAATTTGATTTAGATTAGAGATAATCATTCATGGTTATAATTTCAGTTTAAATTTGACTAAATTAGACAATAAACTATCTAGTATTTAAATTTCCTTAGAGATACCCTGGTTCCTTTATTGTAAACGCAAAAATTTTTTAAAGCGTCTCAATTTGTTTAATTTTTTTTTCTTTAATTGAAGAGATTCAAATGGGAGACGGTACATAGCTAACAGTTCTGTGCTTACTAAGGGCACTGGGCTAGAAAGTCATAACATTTTTCACTAAACCCATGAGTCTGCGTATGTTAATTGCTGTAGCAGTTACTTTAAATCCCTGATTTCTGTTTGTTGAATTTAAAAGAGGTAAAAAATTATCAACAAAAGCTTTGGGAAACATGCAAATAATGCAGTTGTATTGAACATCAACTTTTATCGTAGCTACCTCATCCCTATAAACAATTCTGAGATTATAAATATATGAATATTGTCATGATACAGTTTCATTTACCTAGTCCAAATTAAAACCAGAATGAACTTTAATATTGAAATAACAGTAAGATACTCCTCTTTCAAGTTGTTACCTTCTGTTTTTTATACACTAACTAGTACAGTGTCAAAGATTCATTATTTTTCTTTTAAAGCTGGTATAGCCCCTACAGTTGACTGATTTTAAATGACAAAAAGAAAGGCAAGTCAAGGCTAGAATTAGTAATACTAATGAAGACATCTTTCTTAGCAGGAAATAACACTTTAGTTAGACTATTGACACTCTTTTCTGTATTTAAGAAAGATTATTTTTACACTTTTCAGTGTAAAACATTGTCAATTTTTAGATTCATAAGAGTTAGCAATTATGGTGGCTATTTTGAAACCATACATTGTTTATCAAACTTATTTTTCCATATATGTATGAAAGGATCTGGGCATTGATATATTTTTGTTATATTTGTAACTGATAGTGAAAATATTTAAACATATATGTACTGGTGGAATTTTTATATAGCATGTCAAAAAGTCTCTTGTCTTGTAAAAGCTTTAATCCTAACAGCATCTGTTAAAATATAAAAACAAATCTGAAGTTCCCTAAGAAAAATATATTATTTTTCTTTGAGAATACTACTGTTGCTTTGCTGCCCTCTACAGTCATCTAAAATAGTCACTCTAGACTTTTCTTCCTTCAGATGATTAAAATACTTCCTTGACCTTTGTGTGAGCTTTAAATTTCAAGAGTGAGTTGAATAATATTTACCCTTAAAATGTGATAACATTTTAATTAGTCACAACAGTTGATCTATACTGGTAATGCCAAAAATACAGTGCTTAGAAATTAAAGCAGGGGATGGACTGTGGGCTACTGAGCATTAGTAAACAGATGATAGAGCACCAACCAAGTAGTAGGCAATATAGAGTATACCCCAGTGGAATAAGACGTGCTGACTGCTCCCAAGCTTATAAACCCATTGGTAAGACTAACTGCAAGTTAGATTTTGTGTGTGTGTATATATATATATATATATATACATATGCACAAAAGTTATTTATAATAACATACCAAGTAGTATGATACAGTCTAAAAAAAGATCGATAAGTCCTAGAAGAGTCAGGGAAAGCTAATTAGAGGAAATGATAATTCTGAGCTATGTCTTCAGGAATGGATGAGAGTTCAGACAGGTAAAACAGGGTTATTTCAGACAAGGAAGAGAATATTAAAACACAAAGCATTTTGTTCCACAGAAAGGACTGTTAGGTCCCTTGGAGTCTTTGCTCTTAAGAAATTTAAAATTTAACTGTTAGCAGATTTGGAATTAGAAAATTGTGTGTGTGTGTGTGTGTGTGTGTGTGTGTGTGTGTGTGTATTTTAAACCCAATTACTTAACTTTCTGCCTGTTTCATGCCCTATACACTTAGCTAAATGATACCTCCTTTGCAGCATTGCTGTGAAAATTAAATGAAATCCTTATGAATGGCAGTCAAGTGCTTTACAAATACAAATACCAATAATGCAAGGGAAAATGAATTGTCTTATATTGGAAGTACAAAGTGACTTGAGATTACAGAATAAAGAGTGGTTTAACTGGGAATGGAGGAAGACTTAACTGAAGAGCTAATTTTCTAGCTGAACCTTGAAGGAAGAGTTTTCCTTTTGTGAGGGAAGGTCAGTGAAAAAGAGGGCATTCCAGGCTGAAAAGAGCAGTGGACTGAGGACTCTGTGGAAGGAATTAATGTTTTCATGTGGGTCAAGCATGAGCTTCATGGAGGGGAATTATAGATTTTTGAATTCTTTGCTGATGCCGAGGAGATGAGACTTTGTATGGCAGGCAGGGAGAAAGTTTTGGAAGCAGGTAACTACTGAGTCTGTCTGTGATTTAAGAATATTAGATAGCTCTGATAGCAGTGTAAAAGATGTATGGGAGATATGAGAAGCAAGTGAAAGGGAAAACCATTGTGATTGTCCATGGGAAGAGAGGATTGTGGAGGTAAATGGCAATCTGGCAGAAGAATTTGAAGGGAGGGATGATAGTGAGAAGTAGATTATGTGGTGTTTGGATAGCATCATGGGTGAGGAGCTAAGAGTTGGATATGAATTTAGGTTTCTCTCTTGAATGACTAGAAAAGGACGGTTAAAGAATTGATGAGTCAATCTAGTGACTTTTTGGAGGCATTTTAATTTTGATGTCTCTGGGGCATATTTTTTGGAGCTATAGTTGAAAATTTGTTATGAGAGGGTAGGATGTGGAATTGGGAATGATCAGGATTGAAGTATTTGTAATACATGAGCTGTTTCAGAGAGAGAGGAGGCAGAGAGGGAGAAGGGAAGGGAAGAAGAAGAGAAAAGGGAGGAAGGGGTAGTTGGGGCAGAAGACTGGGAAAAATTTTAAAGACTGAGGTAATTTGATTGGATAAGAGGGAGGGAGAGGAGAAATAATCTAGGAACAAAATATTGATAAATAGACAAATGCATTTGATAGTTAAGTGGAGAGCATTGATGACTCAGTAATTTAGTAAAAGTGGTTAGGAGAAAAGTCAGATTCCAAAAAGCTAACTAAGGGGATAGTGAAGAAGTAGTAGGGTGTAAGGGTCTGCTCTTGGGAAAGAGGAAGATGAGTGAATAATTTGAGGGGAAAGAATAATGTATCAGTTGTTATAGACTTACTGTGTTGTCCCAAAATTCCTGTGTTGAAGCCCTAACTCCCAATGTGATGGTATCAGGAAGAGTTCTTTGGGAGGCGATTAGATTTAGATGAGGTCTTGAGGTTGAAACGTCCATAATGGGATTAGTGCCCTTGTAAGAGGAGGAAGAGACACTAGAGCTTCCTTTTTCCGTGATGTTGAGGATACAGCAAGAAGGTATCCATCTGCAAGCCAGGAAGAGAGTTCTTCCGAGAACCCAGCCATGCTAACATCCTAACCTTGGACTTCCTATCCTCCAGAACTGTGAAAAATAAATGTTATTTAAACACACAGACTGCGGTATTTAACTATAGCAGCCTGAGCTAAGAAAGAAATAAGAGTTCTTAATTACAAACATTTTAGATTTAACTTTGGCTAAAAGAAAATTTATTGAAGAATACTGAGTGGTTCAGGTATGGAAATGAAGAACCAAAGGAGGCTTGGCATCCAGAACCAATATCCAGAATCATAGCCAGGAGAATGTCTAGGGGCAGACTGTCAAGGTCATTGCTCGCTGCCCCTTGAGACACAGGGTATTATAGCTTTGTCTCTTAAATTGGCATTGCTGCTCTTAGAAAGTAGATACTGTTACTGCCATAGCCCAAGAGAATATATTTTCCATGGTGTCCACTACAGAATGTTGAAGAAAAGCTTTTTGCTTTTTATGATGAGGCTTCTCTGTCTTTGGGAGGTGGATAGATGGGAAAAGCACATTCATATGGCAAGGTATAGGAACAGAAAGTAATGGAAACATTACGAACACAGGTGAGAGTGGCTAGCCTTAGAAATGATGAGAGGCTCTTCCTTCTATTAGACAGGGAAAAAGAAAATAATACGTGCAAGTACAGAGACACTTTCAAGTAAAAGAGATAGAAGTTACGGACAAGTTTGATCTTTAGTGATTTAAATGATAAATTTTGAGAATAAATGAATGCAGGCTGATGCTGAGACTTAGTAGTAGAACCTTTGGGCAAAAATGGAATAAGACATCAACTGAGAATGAATAAAATGATGGATCAGTATTGAAGCCATGAGTTGGCATAACATGAACTTGTAAAATATGAATGATGATGTGGAGCTGGTAATAAGTTTATATTGGATGTTGTCAGTATTTAATTGACCACTGTGTCTACCAGAGATTATTCTAGTTACTCTGAAAAAAATAGCTGATAAAAGGATAAAATGTGTCTTAGGGGACCAATTATATTTATTTTTGAAAGAGGTAGACTAGAGCTAGGCTACTGAGTGGTTTTGAATATGTGATGTTACTGAAGTTTGAATATGATATAGGTAAAGTAGTATTTAAGGAATACTGATTTATCACAAGCAGGTTAATCTGAATGTAGAGTTAAGACCTGAATGAGGATGATAATGGTAGAAAAGAAAGGGAAAAGTTTGAAAACAGGAGATAATAAAAGGGCAAAATAATACTTCTTGATGATCCCAGGATATGAGTAATGGGGAAAAATTCATGCATTTGGATATTTTGCATTAGACAGATAGAAGAATGCTGTAAGTATTGCTGAAAGGGAGGTTGAGGTAAGAATTAGATATTACATGGAAGGATGTGTTAGTTTCCTAGGGCTGCCATAACAAAATACTACAAACTGGGTGGCTTACAATAACAGAACTTTATTCTCTCACAGTACTGGAGCCCAGATGTCTGAAATCAAGGTGTCAGCAGGGCCATGATCTGTCTAAGACGCTGGGTACAATCCTTCCTTGCCTCATCCCAACTTCCAGTGGTGGCCAGCATCTAGGTCTTTGAATTGCAGCTGCTTACTACAGTCACTGTCTTTGTCATCATGTGCCGTTCTCCCTGTCTGTTTCTGTCTAAGTGTGTTTCTCTTCTAGTAAGGACAGCAATCATATTGGATTAAATCCACCTTAATCCAGTTTGACCTTATCTTAATTTGCATCTTAATTACGTCTACAAAGACCTTATTTCCAAATAAGGTCACATTCACAGGTACTCGGAGTTAGGGCGTCAGCATATTTTTAAAGGAGATGCAACACCTCATAACAAAGGGGTAATAGTTTTGGTTTTGACCATGTTAATTGTGAGATTTGAGGCTTGATTCAAGTCAAAGTGCCAGGTAAATAATAGCATTTGAAGATGTGAAGTATGGGCTGGCTTGAACAAGACTTGAGACACAGATTTAGGAAATATTAAAACTTTCTGTATCTATCTAGCTGGCTAGCTATACATATGTATACATACACACAGAAAACTATAAATAGTAAATGTGCAGTTGGATGAATGTTACAAAGTGAGCATATCCATGAAACCATCACCCTAGTCAAGAAATAAATCTTTAACAGCACTCCAGAAGCCCCTCTCCCACTCCTTTCCAATCATGAATCCTCTCTTCCCCAGTAATAACCACAGTTCTGACTTCTAACATCATAAGTTAGCTTTACCTGTTTTCGAACTTTATATAGTATTTCTTTGCTGATATTGTGAGGTTCATCCATGTTGTATGTATGTAGCAGAAGTTTTTTTTTTTAGCACCACTGTACAGTATTCTGTTCCATAACTAATCCATAATTTATCAGCTTTAATGTTGGGCAGACAGTGGATTTATTTTCACTTCGAGGCTTTTATGAATAGTACTGCTGTGAACATCATTGTACAAGTCTTTCTCAACTTACGAGGGGGTTATAGCCTGATAAGTTGAAAATATCTTAAGTCAAAATGAATTTAAGACACCTATCCTAACAACATCACACCTTAGCCTAGCCTATCTTAAACGTGCTCAGAACACTTACATTAGCCTATAATTGGACTAGTCATCTAGCACAAAGTTTGTTTTTAATATAGTGTTGAATATCTCATGTAATTTACTGATTCCTGTACTGAAAGTGAAAAACAGAATGATTGTATTGGTATAGAATGGTTGTAAGTGTATAGGTTGTTTACCCTTGTGATGGCTTGGCTAATTGGGGGCTGCAGCTTGCTGCCACTACTCAGCATCATGAGAGTATCCTACTGCTTATTGGTAGCCCAGGAAAAGATCAAAATTCAAGATTTGAAGTACAGTTTCTGCTGAATGTATGTTGCTTTTACATCATCATAAAGTCAAAAAATAAAGTTGAACCACTGTAAGTTGGGGACCATCTGTACTGCTCTTTTGCTGGTGAAATTGCTGGTTC
Organism: Camelus dromedarius; assembly: GCF_036321535.1. Classification (NCBI taxonomy): domain Eukaryota; kingdom Metazoa; phylum Chordata; class Mammalia; order Artiodactyla; family Camelidae; genus Camelus; species Camelus dromedarius. The sequence continues at coordinate 73,426,299 of NC_087437.1, read as the reverse complement.
ATTTTATGTAAGTTTTTGTTGAAAAAGTTTTCCAAAGTGTTTATAACAACTTATAATTCCCACCAGTAACGTATAAGAGTTTCAGTTGCTCTGTTGCCTCACCAGCCCAATGTAATATCAGTATTTTTCTTTTATCCATTCTGATCATTATGTAATGGTATAAATAACATTGTGATTGTAATTTATATTTATATTTCTGATGGCTGAGATCTAAGGATTATGGACTATTTGAATATCCTCCTGTGAAGTACCTGTTAATTCTCTTCCCTTTTTATTTAGTTGGATTGTCATTTATGGATTTCTAGTTGTTTTTGGCTGCTGGATGTGAACCACACATCAGTTGTTTGTATTGCAAATATCTTCTTCCATTCTGACCTTTTCACTGTTTTAATAGTGTTTGTAGACGAACACCTTAAAATCTATCCATGTAGTCAAAAAACCAGTCTTTTTCTTTATGATTAATTCTTTGTGTCTTATTAACAAAATCTCTATTACACCATCATGAAAACATTTTTCCCTAGAAACTTTATTATTTTGCCTTTAATATGATAACATCTAGAATTTATTTTTGTAATTATGAAGTAAGGTCCAAATTTTTTTCATTTACTCTCTATTTATGGGAAAGACTCTGCTTTGCAATACTGCTTTTATAATAAATCAAGTAGCCATATATGTCTGGGTTTATTTTTGTATTCTCTTCTTTGTTTCATTGGTCCATTTTACTATTTTTGCATAAATATCACAATGTCTCATTATAGCTGTATAATATATCCTGGTATTGGGTGCAGTGAAGTCCACCTACTTATTTAAGTTTATTGTAGCTAATCTTGGCCCTTTTCCTTTCCATGTAAATTTTAGTAGCAGTTTATCAATTTTCAAAAAAATCTGCAGGGGTTTTTAGTGCTACTGCATTAAATCCATATGAATTCATATGGGGCTAAATTGACATCTTTATAATACTAAATCTTGCAATCCATGACCTGGTTTATCTCTCCATTTCCTGAGATTCCCTTTACTATCTTTCCATTAAACTTTCTAGTTTTTTCTATATGTAGATGTCTTGCATAACTATACATTTTAGATTAAATTTAGTCTAAGTTAATTATACATTTCAAGTAATTTTTTATATTATAAATGATATTTTAAAATATTACTAGTTTTTCACAGGCATATAAAAATATAATTGATTTTTGATATTGTGACCTTATATCCAGAGACCTTGCTAAATAACTTCATTTATTTCTAATACTTTGTTGAATCTTTTGGATTTCCCATGTATACAGTCATGCCATCTGTGAATAATTAAAGCCTTATTTCTCTCCAGTCCTTATACTTTTTTTTTTCTTTTCCTTTGCTTGTTGTACTGGCTAGGACCTTCACTATGATATTGAATTAGAGTGGTGACTACAGGCATTGTTGTCTCATTCCTAATCTCAGAGGTAAAAAAGTGTTCAACATTTCAAAATTTAGTATGATGTTTGCTGTAGGTTTCTTGTTTTTAAATAGAACTCTTTTTATCAGATTAGGAAAATTTGTTTCTGTTCTTAGATTGCTTCAGAATTTTTATCATAAATGGTGTTTAATTTATCAGATGCTTTATCTTAATTTTGAATTGATATTATGAGCTTTTTTTTAAGTGGTGAATTACAGTAAAAACCACCTTTGTATTTTTGGAATAACTCCAGTTTAGTTTTGATGAATATATCTTTATTCTGTTACTGGATTCAACTGACTATTATTTTCTTTGTTTTTTCTTCCCCATCTACATTTATTAGTTAAATTGGCCTTCCTTTAATTTTCCTTTCTTATAATGCTCTTGCCAAGTTTTGGTATCAGGGTCATGCTAGATTCATTAAAAAATTGAGAATTAATGCATCTTTTTCTATTTTGTGTAAGAGTTTAAGATGGGTACGATTTTCTTTTTCCTTTAACTGGTGGAATTTGTTGGTAAAGCCATCTGGGCCTGAAGTATTTTTTATGGGAAGAATTTTTAGTTACAGTTCAATTTTTAAATAATTATGCTACTGTTTAGATTTTCTTTCTTCTTGTGCCATTGTGTTTTTATAGAATTTGTCAGTTTCATGCTTTCACATCAGTTGACATGAAGTGACATGAAGTTGTTCATGATGTTCATTTATTATCTTTTTAGTGCCTGGAGGATCTGTAGTGATGCCCCCATTCTCATTCCTCGTATTTGTATTTTGGGTATTATTTTCTACATCAGTCTTGCCAGGAGTTTACCAATGTTATTAGACTTTTTGAAGAACCCATCTTTGACTCATGGTTGATACTCTTATTGTTTGTTTTCTTTTTCATTATTACCTGTTTCGTAGTCTGCTTTTAGGGAGGGTTTATTTTCTATTCTTTTTCTTTTTCTAGAGAAGAACAGTTAGATTATTGATTTTTAGCATTTCTCTTTTTCTTATATATGCATTTGAGCCTATATATTTTCCAAATAAGGTCACATTCACAGGTTCACACCTCCTAATTACTGTGTCTGCATCTGTGTTTTATTTTTTTTCCACTATAATATGTGAACTTTTGCTAGATGAATTTTCCTAGCTAATTTTTTGTCTTCCTGTATTCTCACTCTACAGTATTACTTATTTTTTTCCCCTCTTGCTTATTTACACTTTCCCTGACTAGCTTTTAAGCTCCTGAAGGATAGGCCCCTGGTCAATATAGGTAGGTGATAAATAAGTGTTAGTGAAAAAAATGGATGTGCAAACAAAGTGAATTAAGAATTTGCCTTTCTGACTTCATCTCTGTTGTTACCAGTACTTGGATTTTTCTTACTTCTCCAAACTTTTCTTGCATTTTATGTTTCTGTGAATCTTTTTACTTTTGTGCTTCTTCTACAGTTCACCTTGCCTAAGATTCAGCTTATGAAAACAAATGTATGTAAATTCATGTATGACTGAAACTTTGTGCTATACACCAGAAATTGACACAACATTGTAAACTGACTATACTTCAATTTTAAAAAATAAAAACAAAAAAAAGATTCAGTTTAAATTCTGCTATCCCACAGATTTACCAAATAAAATTAGAATGGCTAGTTTAGGCTTAGCTGAAAGAAAATTTTACTTTCTAGATGCAGCTTTTTTCATTGTACACACTTCTCTCATTCCTTCTCCCAAATCTCTAAGTTTTCACCCTCAACTATGGTGGCTTTCATAAAGGTGATTTAACCTATTTTGCCTTAGAATGTCTAGGCTTACAACTGTTATTCTGGCATATTTATCAATAATGCTCCTTCGCTTCCCTTTCACTCTAAAAGATGTTTTGGCTTAGGTAACAAATTATATGATCACTCTACCATACATCCATTGCCTTGAATGTCTTATTTTCTCTTCTAGATCCTCAGCTCTTGGAAATCTCAGGCTATACTATTTTCTACCTTGTAATACTTAGTACTTAATATTCAGTGAATGAAATACAGTAAATATTACAATGAGCTCTTACTATGTGCCATGTATACTTATACTTTTATTTTGTTGATATTAACTCACTTATTTTTTCAACGTAGACTTATCTTGTAATTTCTAATCCTTTGCCCCGGTATTTTTCATTTATAGCAGCCTTGCAAAATCTTAACTCTCCATCAGTTCAGCTGTACAAATTCTTTATGCTTACCTCTCAGCTACTAGAGGGACTTGAGGAGAAAAAATCATATAACCATGAAGATTGGCACCATTATAGAATCAGGGTTTAGCTTCAACTGCATCTCAGGTTTTTTTTCAGTAATTTTCCTTTGGTTTAGTCAGTACATGCTCCCATGTTTGAATTTTTTCTTAAAAATTTTACTCTAACCTTGTTAATTAGGTAATAGTAGCCCCATTTTGTAAGTGATAAAATAGGCTTTCAAGTACCCAGGGTCACTCTGGTAATAATGTAGAGATCGGTGTGTTCTTGAATCTAGATTAGTCTGGCTCCAAAGTTCTTGCTTTTTTATTCCATTCTGTTACCATTAACAATTTTAAGTCTCATTTTTAGGTCTGAGAAGTATTATACTGAAGAACCATAAGCTCCATGTACTTGTTTAGAGATGCCTCTTTTAAAACAGAGATTTTTGGATTATTAATGTATGTTGTATAAATGTGTATATAAATTTTTAGGTGGAACATTCATTATAGGGGGCTATCATGAGAATTGATAATAGGTAAGTTTTCAAAGCACTAATTCTTTGCAGTGTCTACTTCATCTGAGAATATTTACATGTTCGCAGACCTTTAGATTTTATGTGTCAGTTATAATAATAAGGTTAAAGTAAATTTAAGGATCAGAAATAAATACACTAGTATGGTTAAAAAACAATTCCATTGTTTGAAAGTTGCTTACTGTTGGGTATAAATTTTACTTCTGGAATAACAGTAAGGCCTAAGATAATATAGTTACTACAGTATTTTGGGGAATATGTTTTATTATGATTAAAACTCATAATTTCATTAGTGTTTAAAAATTGTTACAATTTCACAATTTGAAATAGGAATGGAGAGAGTGAAGTCTTGTAATTGTTATGAATACCCATTCTCTACGCGTTTCACTTCTAGTGGAAGTAGTGCTGACTTAAGAACTACAGCCCCCCTCTGCTTTTTTATTTTGAAAATCATTGAGCTTTTGAATATCTCCATTAATAGACATTCTATGTTTTCTTTCTCTGAAATGTTTAGAATTTATTCATAACATTCTCAGCATGATGGAGTTGGAAAGTTTACTTCTCAAAGCCAAGAGGCTTCTTGTGTGTTTTGCCACTAGCCGTATGATAAGGGCAAATCACTTCACTGTCTCTGTAAAATGAGATTAAATCAGATGTACTGTAAATTCTCTTCCTACTCTAAGATTTTGTGCTTCTTTTCTGAAAATATGAAGTAATCTACTTATAAGCATGAAGCAGATTCAACTAAAGAGAAGCTTTTTTTATGTAGGTTGATTAAATCAAGATGTTTATTTGAAATTAAAAGGTAGTGATTGAGAATAGTGGGTGGAAACATTTTAAAAGGAACAATTTATAAAGACTGAAATTCCTACTGAAGTAAAGATGATGTACAGTGGGATGAAATTTATATTTAGTATTAATATATATGAATATTCTAGTAGAAGTTTGTTATCTCTTGAACCTGTTATTTCCTGTGCTGGTTATATGTAAATCATTATAGAAATCTAAACTTTAAAAAAATTAACTCTTTGAAGTTGATATATTTAAGCTTTCTCGAAAACTCAGACCTGTAGTTAACGATTGAATTCCATTCTAGAACTGTGCTGGCTAGAACTTTCTGCAGTGAAGCAGATGTTATAAAGCTGTACTCTTCCATACTGTAGTCACTAGCCACATGTAGCAATTGAGCACTTGAAATAGTGGCTAGTATAACTAAAAGCCTGAATTGTAACTTTTATTTAATTCTAATTAATTTAAATTTAAATAGCCATATGTGACTAGTGGCTGGGACAGTGCTGTTCTATGAAAAAGCTAAGCACTGTGCCAGAAGGGAATTAGAAAACTTCAGTTCTAGTTCTCTACTGTGTCGTTTCTGAAACTGGCTTTTACCCATTTTGGACCCAGCCTTCCCTCCAGTCTTATTTTATTTCTGTATTTTGTCCTCATACTGGATCTTTGCTTAGCCTGGAATGGTCTTCTGGCCAATGAAAGTCTTAGCCTTCAAGACATAGCTTATATGCCACCTCTTGGAAAGCTTTCCCTGATCCTCTGGACTATGGCAAATGGTACTGTCTCTTACTATTTATATGACCTGCAGTAAGTCTTTTAACCCTTTTGATTTTTGATCGCTCATATGGAAAAAAAATTATCTGTGCACCTCACCATGTGGTTTTTTTGGAGGAAGAGCTGGGATATGGGGATCAGATGAATGGTGTATATGAAAGCTCTTTAACAGTTTTCAAGAACATAACAACTGTAAAGTAGTGAGATATTTTATAATTGTGAAAACTGAGTTTCAGAGAGATTGACTTTTCCATTGTCTCACATTTTCTGCCTCACTTTGCTTAGTACTTCAATTCCAGTAATTGTTTAGTTACATTTGTTTCTGTAATCCTTTAACCCTTATTTCCTTCTTGACTAAAGTCTGTAGTCTGCCATTGAAATTATTTCTTTGCCTGCACATCAATCAACTGCTTGTTCATCTCTCTTTTAATTTTGCTAGCCTGGTTAATCTCTCACCCAATCTTTACTCCTTGCCTTCTCCATTTCTCCACTCAGGCAGCAGCCGAATGCTGCTTGTTACTGTAATTCAAGATTAGTATGTACAAGTGGCTCTTGGTACTGTTCTGAAATCATATATTTTCCTAGTTAACAGTTCTCAAACTCTCTGGTCTTGGGACTTTTTAGTACTCTAAAAAATTATCGAGGACTGCAGTGAGCTTTTCTTAATGTGGATCTTATCTGTCGGTATGTATGTATGTATGTATGTATGTATTTATTTATTTATTTATTTAATTTTTTCCAGTTTTATTATGTAGAATTATTACAGTTCAACTGCACATGCACATTATATTGCATGTAAGTATACATATAAATAGTACATTGCACATTTTTTAGTTTTCATGTATGTAGTAATTATTGTTTCTAAGAACAGATTAGATCTTTAGCTTTTTAAACTTACATAATTATCAAAGGAATAAAGCCAAGTATAAAATAAGAATCAACAGAATGTGGTAAGCCAATTATAAGGGACAGTCAGATGTGCTTACACATATTCAAAAAATCAAAATAATAATTAGTTCATTTGTGTCATTATTATTGTTATTTTTTAGATTCTTCATATAAATGATGTCATATGGCATTTTTCTTTCTCTTTCCAGCCCACTTCACTTTGAATGACAGTCTTCAGGTCCATCCGTATTGCTGCAAATGGAATTATTTTATTCTTTTTATGGCTAAGTAGTGTTCCATTGTATATATGTACCACATCTTCTTTATCCAGTCATCTTTTGATGGACATTTGGGTTGTTTCCATGTCTTGGATATCGTAGATAGTGCTGCTAAGAACATTAGGGTGCATGTGTCTTTTTGAATTTTATTTTTCTCTGGGTATATGCCCAGGAGTGGGATTGCTGTATCTCGTAAGTCTATTTTCAGATTTTTAAGGAACCTCCGTACTGTCCTCCATAGTGGCTGCACCAATCTACATTCCCACCAACAGTGTAGGAGGGTTCCCTTTTCTCCACACCCTCTCCAGAATCTATCATTTGTAGACTTTTCAATTTTGGCCATTCTGGCTGGTATAAAGTGATATCTCATTGTAGTTTTGATCTGCATTTCTCTGACAATTAATGATGCTGAGCATTTTTTCATGTGCCTATTGGCCATTTGTATATCTTCATTGGAGAATTGCTTGTTTAGGTCTTCTGCCCATTTTTGGATTGGATTGTTTGTTTGTTTGTTTGGTATTAAGGTGTATGAGCTGTTTGTGTATTTTGGAAATTAGTCCCTTGTTAGTCACATCATTTGCAAATATTTTCTCCCATTCTGTAAGCTGTCTTTTCGTTTTGTTGATGGTATCCTTAGCTGTGCAAAAGCTTTTAAGTTTAATTAGATCCCATTTATTTATTTTTGCTTTTAATTCCAATACTCCAGGAGCTGGTTCAGAAAATATATTGCTGTGATATATGTCTGTGAGTGTTCTGCCTATGTTTTCCTCTATGAGTTTTATAGTATCTGGTCTTACATTTAGGTCTTTAATCCATTTTGAGTTTATTTTTGTACATGGTGTTAGAGAATGTTCTAATTTTAGTTTTTTGCAGGTAGCTGTCCAGTTTTCCCAGCACCACTTATTGAAGAGGCTGTCTTTTCTCCATTGTATATTCTTGCCCTCTTTGTCATAGGTTAATTGACCATACGTGTGTTGGGTTATTTCTGGACTTTCTGTCCTGTTCCATTGATCTATGTGTCTGTTTTTGTGCCAGTATCATACTGTTTTGATTACTGTAGCTTTGTAGTATAGTCTGAAGTCAGGGAGCATGATTCCCTCAGCTCCATTCTTCTTTTTCAAGATTGTTTTGGCTTTTCGAGGTCTTTTGTGTTTCCATACAAATTTTAACATTTTTTGTTCTAGCTCTGTGAAGAATGGCTTTAGTAACTTGATAGGGATTGCATTGAATCGGTGAATTGCCTTGGGCAGTATGACCATTTTAACAGTATTGATTCTTTCAATCCAAGAACATGGTATATCTTTCCATTTGTTTATGTTGTCTTCAGTTTCCTTCATCAGTGTCTTATAGTTTTCGACATTTAGATCTTTTGCATCCTTGGGTAGATTTATTCCCAGGTATTTTATTCTTTTTGGCATGATGGTAAATGATATCATTTCCTTAATTTCCCTTTCTGCTATTTCATTGTTAGTGTATAGAAATGCAACTGATTTCTGTATATTAATTTTGTATCCTGCAACTTTACCATATTCATTGATGAGTTCTAGTAGTTTTCTGGTTGCTTCTTTAGGGTTTTCTATGTATAGTGTCATGTCATCTGCAAACAGTGACAGTTTTATTTCTTCGTTTTCCAATTTGAATTCCTTTTATTTATTTTTCTTCTCTGGTTGCTATGGCTAAGACTTCCAAAACTATGTTGAATGAAAGTGGTAAGAGTGGGCATCCTTGTCTTGTTCCTGATCTTAGAGGGAATGCTTTCAGGTTTCTCCCACTAAGTATGATGTTAGCTGTAGGTTTGTCATATATGTCCTTTATTATATTAAGATATGTTTGTCTGTGCCCACTTTCTGAAGAGTTTTGATCATAAATGGGTGTTGAATTTTATCAAAAGCTTTTTCTGCATCTATTGAGAGTATCATATGGTTTTTATTCTTCAATTTGTTAATGTGGTGTATCACGTTGATTGATATGTGTATATGGAAAAATCCCTGCTTCCCTGGGATAAATCTGACTTGATCATAGTGTATGATCCTTTTAATGCATTGTTGGAGTTGATTTGCTGGTATTTTCTTGAGGATTTTTGCATCTATATTCATAAATGATATTGGCCTATAATTTTCTTTTTTTATGATATCCTTGGCTGGTTTTGGTATCAGGGTGATTATGGCCTCATAGAATGAGTTTGGAAGTGTTCCTTCCTCTGCAGTTTTTTTTAGAATAGTTTCAGAAGGATAGGTGTTAACCCTTCCCTAAATATTTGATAGAATTCACCTGTGAAGCCATCTGGTCCTGGACTTTTGTTTGTTGGGAGGTTTTTAATTACTGATTCAATTTCAGTACTGGTAATTGGTCTATTCATATTGTCTATTTCTTCCTGGTTTAGTCTTGGCAGATTGTACCTTTCTAAGAAATTGTCCATTTCTCTGCGTTGTCCTTTTTGTTGGAGTATAGTTGTTCATAGTATCCTCTTATGATTCTTTGCATTTCTGTGGTATCGGTTGTAACTTTTCCTTTTTAATTTCTGATTTTGTTAATTTGGGCCCTCTCCCTTTTTTCTTGATGAGTCTGACTAAAGGCTTATCAATTTTGTTTATCTTTTCAAAGAACCAGCTTTTAGTTTCGTTGATCTTTTCTATTGTTTTTAAAGTCTCTATTTCATTTATTTCTGCTCTAATCTTTATGATTTCTTTTCTCCTGCTAACTTTGAGGTGTGTTTGTTCTTTCTCCAGCTGCCTAAAGTGTAAGGTTAGGTTGTTTACTTGAGATTTTCTCGTTTTCTGAGGTATGCTTGTGTTGCTATAAACTTCCTTCTGAGAACTGTTTTTGCTGCATCCCAGAGGTTTTGGGTTGCTGTGTTTTCATTTTCATTTGTCTCAGAGTATGTTTTGACTTCCTCTTTGATTTCTTCCATGATCCACTGATTGTGTAGTAGCATATTGTTTAGCCTCCACGTGTTTGCAGTTTTTGCAGTTTTTTTCTTGTAGTTGATTATTTACCTAATAGCATTGTGGTCTGAAAAGTTGCTTGGTATGATTTCAGTTTTATTAAATCTGCTGAGGCTAGCTTTGTGGGCCAGCATGTAGTTGATTCTGGAGAATGTTACATGTGCACCTGAGAAGAATTTTGTTTTTTGAATTTTATTCTTTTGTTTTTTGGGGGAATGCTCTATAGATATCAATTAGGTCCGTCTGGTCTAATGTGTTATTCAGGGCCTGTATTTCCTTACTGATTTTCTGTCTAAATGATCTGTCCATTGGTGTATGTGAGGTGTGAAGGTCCCCACTATTGTGTTATTGTCAATTTCTCCTTTTGTGTCTGTTAAAAGTTGCCATGTATGTTGAGGTGCTCCTGTGTTGGGTGCATATATATTTACAGTTGTTATATCCTCTTCTTGGATTGATCCCTTAAGCATTATGTAGTGCCCTTCTTTGCCTCTTGTAACAGTCTTTGTTTTAAAACCTATTTTATCTGATATAAATATTGCTAATCCAGCTTTCTTCTGGTTTCCGTTTGCATGGAATATCTCTTTCCATCCCCTTACTTTCAACCTGCATGTGTCTCTAGCTCTGGAGTGGGTCTCTTGTAGACAGCATATATATGGGTCTTGTTTTTGTATCTATTCAGCCAGTCTGTGTCTTAAGGTTGGAGCATTTAATCCATTTACATTTAAGGTAATTATTGATAGGTATGTTCTTACTGCCATTTTGTTAATTGTTTTGAGTTTGTTTTTGTAGGTCTTTCTCTCTCTCTCTCTCTTTCTTTTTGTTCTCTTTTCTTGTGCTTTAATGACTAGAGAAGTTCCTTTAATATTTTTTGTAAAGCTGATTTGGAGGTGCTGAATTTTTAGTTTTTGTTTACCTGTGAAATTTTTTATTTGTCCATCAAGTGTAAATGATAGCCTTGCTGGATAAAGTATTCTTGGCTGTAGGTTTTTCCCTTTCAGCACTTTAAATATATCATGCCACTCCCTTCTGGCCTGAAGGGTTTCTGCTGAAAAATCAGCTGTTAACCTTATGGGAGCTCCCTTGTATATTATTTGTTGCTTTTGTCTTGCTGATTTTAATATTCTCTCTTTATCCTTAATTTTGTGAATTTGATTAGTATGTGCCTTGGTGTATTCCTCTTTGGATTGATCCTTTGTGGGACTCTCTGAGCTTCCTGGACTTGGATGAGAGTTTCCTTTCCCAAGTTAAGGAAGTTTTCAGTTAGTATCTCTTCAAAAATTTTCTCAGCTGTTTTCTCCCTTTCTTTGTTTTCTGGGACCCCTATAATGTGAATATTGTTGTACTGTGCATTGTGCCAGAGTTCTCTTAAATTATCTTCATTTATTTTCATTCTTTTTTTTTTTTTTTTCTCTGTTCTGGAATGGTGATTTCCACTATTCTGTCTTCTAGCTCACTAATCCATTCTTCTGCCTCGTTTAGCTTATTCTTGGTTCCTTCTAATGTGTTACTCATTTCAGTAATTTTATTCTTCAACTCTGTTTGGGTATTCTTTATATTTTCCAGCTCTTTGCTAAAAACTTCACTTTGTGCATCTATGCTTCTCTTGAGTTCTCTGAACATCTTCACCATCATCATTTCAAACTCTTTCTTGGATAAATTGCCTATTTTGTCATCACTTATTTCTTCTTTGATTTTATCTTGTGTCTTGTCCTGGAGGATATTCCTCTGCTGCCTCATTGTGTCTGTCTTTCTCTTTGTGTTTTTAGATAGACTAGTTATGATTCTCAACCTTCAAAAAGTGGCCCTCTATGGAAGATGTCCTATGTGTCCCAACAGTACACTCTTCTCTTATCACCCAAGGGGCAGGGTCAAGCTGTTCCTAGTGTAGTCTGGCTTGTGTTTGTGGATTCCTTCCACAGGCTTGGGGCTATTGTTTTCTTATTTCTGTTATCTGCCCCCTGGTGGATGAGGCTGGGCTATAGGCTTATGTTGGTTTCCTGATAAGAGGGGTCGGTGTCTGCCCACTGCTGGGTGAAGCTTGGCCTGAAACTCTGGTGGGTAGGGCCCTGCCTAGAGGTGTTTTCGGCTCAGAAAGTGTGATGATGGGTGAAGCTTTGTTTCCACCCAATATATTGTTTGGCCTGAGGGTTGCCAGCCCTTAAGCCTACAGGCTGTTTGGTGGGGCTGTGTCTTAGGTGTTATTAATCCAATCAAGATGTCAGCCTCCAGGGAAGTTCATGTAGATGAACATTCCCAGAATGTCTGTCACCAGCTTGTATGTACCCTGGGTGACCTGCAGCAGTCCCCTAACTCCTCAGGAGAACTTCCAAAACCAGCAGGCTGGTCTGGCCCAGGTTCCTATGCAGCCCTTGGACCTGGTGCAGTCGAGATCCCGTGTGCACCTCCCAAGAGTGTTAAGTCTCTATCTCTCCCAGTCCTGTGGGGCTCCTGAAGTTAAGCCCCAAGAGCCTTCAAAACCAGATGTTCTGGGGTCTCCTCCTCCCACTCCCGGAACCCTGGTCTGGGGGGCCTGATGTGGGGCTCAGAACTCTCACTCCTGTGGGAGCTCATCTGTGACTTGATTGTTCTTCATCTTGTGGGTTGCCCACCCAGAGGATATGGGGCCCAACTATATATCATGATCTCACCCCTCCTACCTTCCTGTTGTGGTTCCAGTTGAAGCAGATCCTTTTTGCTAGACTCCAGTCTTTTTCTCTATGGCTGTTGAGAAGATGGTTGTGGTTTTGTTGTAGTTACAAGGAGAGGCAAGTTCATGGTCCTGCTACTTCGCCATCTTGGTTCAATCTCTCTGTCAATATTTATTTGGTTAAAAATTAAAACTGAGAAATTTAAAATGTTTTAATTCCTTCAGAAATGATAAACCCATTATAATTAACATATTTTTATGAAAACCAAGTATTTCCTATAAAAATTAGTGATAAGAATGGCATTGTATTTTTATTTTGCGTGTCTTTAATATCTGTCATAATAGATAATGACTGGATTTTCATGCCTACTTCAGCATTCAGTTTGCTAAGTATCATGTTTTGTAACCTCTGGAAATCCACTATATACGCATGACACAATGAGAATGAAAAAGACAGATAACATCTTAGTATGACTGTGAAAATAGTTTTGACTTCATTAACCACCTGAAAAGGTCTTGAGTACTCTTAGGATCTCACTTTGAGTACTGGTGCTTCAGTCAATTTACTGTTTCCCCACAATTGTTTCACACCTTTCTTTTTAAGCCTCTGGAATCTTTTCTTCTCTTATTTTTGTATGAAATCCTTGCTTTCTATTTTAAAGAGCAGAAAGCAGTAGTCAGAAAAGAACTTTCACCACCATATCTATCAGCCTACCTATCTGTACTGGTAGACTCTGCCTACTATAGCTGATCTACAGTAAAGGACTAAGTTATCTCTTCTAGTTCTCACCCATACTGTCTTTTCTTAAAGATAACACTTCAACAGTTTTTCTTTCTCATGTCTCATACATTTTTCTTTTTTATCATTTAAGTCAACATAAAAATATATTATAACATCTCCCATTAAAAAAATACACTCCCTAATCTATCCTCTCTCTTGAGCTTCTTTCTGATCTCTTTGCCTGCCTTTATAGTAAAAATCCTTACAAAAGTTACCTATATATTGAATGTTCTCCAGTCCCTCTCCTAGTCTCATTTTTTTAAATATAAAACAGCTTTTTGGGTATAAGGTGTACAATTTGATAAGTTTTCATATGGGTATATACCTATGAAATCATCACTACAATGTAGATAGTGAATGTTATCGATTACCCTGAAAAGTTTCCTTGTGTCCTCTATAAACCATCCATCGCATCTCTTCCTACTAACCCTCTTCCTCCAGGCAAGCACTGATCTGCTTTCTGTCACTAAACAGTAGCTTATGTTTTCTAGAGTTTTATATAAATGGAATCATACTCTGGGTACTCTTTTTCTGTCTTCTTTCAACATAATTATTTTGAAATTCATACACATTGTTGCATGTATCAGTTTATTTCCTTTTATTGCTGAGTGTATTTAAGAGTGTTCTCTTTAAATTTTTTAATAGACTTTAATTTTTAGAGCAAAACTGGATAGAATGTACAGAGTTCCCATATAACCCCTGGTCTATGTGTGTATCACTCTCCCTGCCCCAACTTTTCCTACCAGAGTGGTATATTTGTTACAATCATTGAACATGCATTGGTAACATCATAATCACCCAAAGACTGTAGTTAATATTAGGATTCACTCTTGATGTTGTACAGTCTGTGGGTTTTGACAAGTGTATAATGACATGTATCCACCATTAAAATATCATGCAGGGTAGTTTCACTGCCTTAAAAATTCTCTTTCAGTTATTCTTTTCTCTATCCCCTCTAACACTTAATAACCACTGATCTTTTTACTGTCTCCATAGTTTTGCCTTTTGCAGAATATCATATTAGTTGGAATCATTTAATATATAGCCTTTGCATATTGGCTTTTAAAATTTAACAATATGCATTTAAGGTTTCTCCATGTCTTTTTGTGGCTTGATAGCACATTTCATTGTAGCACTGAGTGCTATTCCATTGTCTGGATGTACCACAATTTATTTATCCATTCACCTACTAAAGGACGCTTTGCTTCTCTGTTTTGGTAATTATGAATAAAGCTCCATGCAGGCTTCTGTGTAGGCATATGTTTTCTGCTCATTTGGGTAAATACCAAGGAACACAATTGCTGGATCAATAAGAGTATATTTCATTTTGTAACAAACCACCCAACTGTCTTTCAAAGTGGCTGAGTGGCTGTACCATTTGCCATTTCCCTCCAGCAGTGAATGGGAGTTTCTTTTGCTCCACATCCTTGTCAGGATTTGGTGGTGTCAGTGCTTGGATTTTGGCCTTTGTAATAATGTGTAATGATATCTTCTTGTTTCAATTTACAATTCCTTAATGATATGATGTTGAGCATCTTTTCATATGCTTATTTGCCATCTATATATCTTCTTTGATCAGGTGTTTAAGGTCTTTGGCCATTTTTTAATCGAGTTGTTTTCTTATTGTTGAGTTTTAAAAATTCTTTGTGTATTTTGGATAATGGTTTTTTATTAGATATTTCTTTTGCAAACATTTCCTGCCAGTCAGTGGCTTGTCTTCTCATTCTCTTGATATAATGTCTTTTGCAGGGCAGAAATGTTTAATTTTGATAATGGCCACCTTATCCATTATTTCTTTCATGTATCATGTCTTTTGTGTTGTAATCTAAAAAGTCATCACCATACCAAGGTCATCTAGATTTTTTTCCTGTGTTATCTCCTGGAAGTGTTATAGTTTTGTGTTTTACATTTAGGTTTGTGATCTGTTTTGAGTTAATTTTTGTGAAGGGTGTAAAGTCTTGTCTAGATTTATAGTTTTACATGTGGATATCCAGTTCAGCACCACTTGTTGACAAGACTATTTGCTCAGTTATATTACCTTTGTTTCTTTGTCAAAGATCAATTGGCTATAGTTAAAACATTCTGTTTCTGGATTCTCTGTTTTGTTCCATCAGTTTGTCTGATCTTTCATCAATGTCACACTGTCTTGATTACTGTATCTTTATAGTAAGCCTTGAAGTAATATGGTGTCACTTCTCTGACTTTGTTCTCCTTCAGTAGTGTTGGCTATTCTGTGTCTTTTGTTTCTCCACATACTTTTTTTTTTTTGGTTAACAAAACCTGGCATTTATTTTTCTCTTCTACTCACATATAATCTTTGTTTAATACATTCATGTGCCTGCCTTCGTAAAAATAATCTTAGTCTCTCCCTAAAAATGGATATACAAAGTCCCATTTGTCTTTATATTCATCTTAGGTCCTGGATTCCCTGAGAATAAGAAATTTTAATGTGTCTCCTCGAGATTTTGTTAGGGTTCTTTAGATGTAGAATTACCCAGCATTCCTTTACGTATCTGCCATTACTGTTTTCCTGTAATTTTTTTTTTTAATTGAAGTATAGACAGTTACAATGTGTCAATTTCTGGTGTATAGCATAATGTTTCAGTCATACCTATACATATATTTATTTTCATATTCTTTTTCATTATAGTTTACTACAAAATATTGAATGTAGTTCCCTGTGCTATACAGAAGAAATCTGTTTTTTATCTGTTTTATATATAGTAGTTAATATTTGCAAATATCACACTTCCAATTTATCCCTTCCCACCCCTTTTTCCCCTGTTGACCATAAGATTGTTTTCTATGTCCGTGAATCTGTTTCAGTTTTGTAGATGTGTTCATTTTTTTCTTTTTTCAGATTTCACATATGAGAGTTAGCATGTGGTATTTTGCTTTCTCTTTCTGGCTTATTTCACTTAGAATGACAGTCTCCGGGGATATCGATGTTGCTGCAAATGGCATAATTTTATTTTTTATGGCCGAATAGTATTCCATTGCATAAATATACCACAGCTTTTTTATCCAGTCATCTGTCGATGGACATGTAGGTTGTTTCCATGTCTTGGCTATTGTAAATAGTACTACTGTGAACATTAGGGTACATGTGTATTTTTGAATTACAGTTCCCTCTGGGTATATGCACAAGAGTGGGTTTGCTGGATCATATGGTAAGTCTAATTTTAGTTTGTTAAGGAATCTCCATACTGTTTTCCAAACAGCTGCACCAAACTACATTGCCATCAACAGTTATAGGAGGATTCTCTTTTCTTCACACCCTCTCCAGCACTTACTGTTTGAGAACTTTTGAATAATGGCCATTCTGACTAGTGTGAGGTGATACCTCATTGTAGTTTTGACTTGCATTTTTCTGATAATTAGTGATATTGAGCATTTTTTTCATATGCTTATTGCCTTATTGCATGTCTTCATTGGAGAATTGCTTGTTTAGGTTTGCCCATTTTTGGATTGGGCTTTTTTTTGTTCGGTTTTGTTACTAAGTTGTCTGAGCTACTTACATATTCTGGAAATTAAACCATTGTCCATCACATCATTTGCAAATATTTTCTCTCATTCTGTAGGTTGTCTTTTTGTTTTGCTTATGGTTTCCTTTGCTGTGCAAAAGGTTATAAGTTTAACTAGATCCCATTTGTTTATCTTTGCTTGTATTTCTATTGCCTGGGTAGACTTCCCTAGGAAAACATTAAGATTTATATCAGCAAATGTTTTGCCTATGTTTTTTTCTAAGAGGTTTATAGTATCTTGTCTTATGTTTAGGTCTTTAAGCCATTTTGAATTTATTTTTGTGTAATGGTGTAAGGGAGTATACTAACTTCATTGATTTACATACAGCTGTTGAGTTTTCCCAACACCGATTGCTGAAGAGGCTGTCTTTACTCCATTGTATATTCTTGCTTCCTTTGTCAAAGATGAATTGGCCAAAAGTCTGGGTTTATTTCTGGCCTGTCTAAAAGAATTGCCAAAGCGATACTGAAGAAAAAGAATAACCCTTCCAGACTTTAGACAATAGTACAGAACTGCAGTAATTAAAACAACATGATATTGGTACAAAAACAGATATATCTATCTGGTATCTTTTTGTTTTCTTGTCAATTCTGTCTTTCCAATTAGAATGTAAACCCCATAGGGACAGGGGCGTCTGTTCAATACTATTCCCAGTACCTGGTGCCTGGAACAAAGTACCTACTTGATACATAATGATAGAATGAATGTCCTGGATACTCTCAAACATGTTTGATATGTGATCCAGTTTTTTCCTTAGAATATGTGATCTACTGTGATCCCAGAGTTAGAGATTCTTTCATACTTTATTAGTATTTGAGTTTTAAGTTCATAAATAGTTTTCGTATTTTATTAGTCACTTTGTACTCTTCTATGCTTATTTCTGTTTTGAGTATTGTTTGGGGTTATTGTTAAAAAGACTTTTTTGTTACGTTTTGAAAGGTGTCATGGCAAACATCAGTTTAAAACAATTCAAACTCATTACTGAATGCACTGGGTGATAATTGATTCCTCTAAAATGTATTTAAGGGTACTGAAATTGTTGAGGATACCTATGCTCTGATTTTACTATATTCTTGTAAATGGATATTTATTTCAGTTGTTGCTTTAAAAATTATTCTAAATTCTGAGGAGTCTGAAATAATCCATACCTTAGAGATGTTTGGAGGTATTGTTTGTAGTTGGACACATAATACAATAAATATTTCATTTGTAGAATGTTTGTATGTATCTATTTTGTAGATCCTGACATTTGAAAGATCCTGGGGCCTGAAATGTCCAAGATGCTTGCCATTTATAGGTTGAAAGTAAGATGTAAAAGATAGCATTAAAATATCAAAAAGGGTAGTATTAAAGATAGATTTGTAGTAACTTCTTTTACTTCTTGATTCATTGCTCAGAGTGGGAGAGGAAAGTGAACTATTGCCATTTTAGTCAAACTTCCATTTCAATCACTTTTCTTAAATATGATCTCTAATATGACTCTCATCTTTTATTTATTTTTGTTTTTTAAAAATCCATAGAAGTTATATGAGTCATTATGTTTCCTTTTGGGGGGTGGTCACAAGCTTCTTGTTCAATATATGTATTTCCTAATGTCTTCTATCCTCTGGGCACTCTTCACTGAATGGCTATTCAAATACACATGAAAATTCCAGAGTTGTTTTTTCATGGTTGCAGTGGTATTTCTGGGGGGGGAGGGAACCACAAGTAGGGGAAAACAATCATTTCTGTCTCTTTTCTCTTTGAAAGGATAATAAGTTCAATTTAATTAACTAGCTACGAAACTTACTTGAAGATCCAATAGACACACAAGGCAGGAACAGAACATTGTATGTTATTGTGGTTTTCCTTGGCCCCTCAAGTGTGCAGGTGTCCAGATATGACTAAGTTGGGGTCTTGTCATATATGAAAGGTTCAGTTCTTTGCTGTTCTTAGCTTCTTTATATTATAGGCTTATGTCACCATTATTGAAGAACTTCAAATAATTTAGGTCTTTAGTAACAAACAGTTGTTTCTCCAGCACACTTATGCTCTCCAGTCAAATTCAGCTTCATATGGGAAAGTAGGAGGAGAAAGTAGGCTCAATGTTAGGGAGATCTAGAGTGGTGAGACATTCTAGTATTGATTGTGGTCCAAGAACCACAATGAAAAATCTGTTTCTCCATGATTTTAAAATTCTGTGGGGAAAATATTCAGAAGTGCTTTTTAACTTTTGGGTTTAATCTAGGGTTGGGAAATGTATTAAACACTCCTGTTTGCAATTAACAGAAACCTGCTCTGGCTAACTGAAACACAAACAAGTAGATAGGTCATTAGAAGCTCATGGAATCTAAGGGAGAGCCAAATATCAGTAATCAAGGGGTAGGATAAAACCATGATCAAATGTTTGGTAAGGGTTGAAACAAAAAAATTACACCAAAATTTCTTTTTTTCAGCAAGTAAAAACTACTTGGAATATTTCTGTAGAAAAATTATGAATTAAAAAAAATCACTCATAACCTCCTAAAAGTTAAAACAAATAAAGAAAAACCTGATAGGAACATTAATATTTGTTTACTAGTAAAATTGAACACATTAAAAATAGCCATTTATAGATTTTTTTAAAAATACCTGCTTAAGCTCTCATTAGGAGGTTAGTTTTTCTGGTCAAATCTATGAACCTTTTCCATGGTGGTTTTTCTGTCTTTGTTCTTAAACTGAGAGTGGCTTTCCCTATTTAAATAATGTAGAATATTTTAAATATATTTTTGATTCAGTGGAGTTTTTTTTTTTCTATCTCCAAATACTCCCTTTACTAATGGTAGCCCACCAAGCCATGGTTCTTCTTTCTTTTTCTTTTTTTCAAAAAAACCCCCTCTTTTTTTAAAAAAATGAAGTATAGTTGAGTTACATTATATTAATTTTAGGTGCACTACATACTAATTAAATGTTTTTCTAGGATATATTCCATACCGAGTTATTACACAATATTGATTATACTTCCTGTGCTTTACATTGCATCCTTGTAACTTATTTTATACTTAAAATCTGTTTGTATCTGTTAAACCCCTTCACCTATTGTGTCTCTCCTCACACCTCTCTCCTCTCTGGTAACCACTAATTTGTTCTCTCTGTCTGTGAGTCTTCTTCTGTCCTATTTTTAGATTTCATATGTAAGTGAAACCATAGAGTATTTGTCTTTCTCTGTCTTAACTTATTTCATTAAGCATAATACCCACCAGGTCCATCCATGTTGTTGCAGATGGCAAAAATTTATTCTTTTTTATACCTGAGTAATATTTCAGTGTGTGTGTGTGTGTGTGTGTGTGTGTGTGTATGACATCATCTTTATCCATCTGTTGATGGATACTTACGCTGTTTCTGTGTCTTGGCTGTTGTAAATAATGCTGCTAAGAACATTTGGGGTGCATATCTTTTCAAATTAGTGTTTTTATGTTTTCAGATAATACCCAGGAATGGAATTGCTAAATCATATGGTGGTTATATTTTTAATATTTTGAGCAACCTCCATATTGTTTTCCATAATGGCTGTACCATTATATTCCCACCAGCTGTGCATTAGGGTTCCTTTTTCTCTACATCCTCATCAACACTTATTCCTTGTTTTTTGGATGGTAGCCATTCTCACAGGTGTGAGGTGATATTTCATGTGGTTTTTATTTGCATTTGTATTTGATAGTGATGTTGAGCATCTTTTTATGTGCCTGTTAGCCATCTGTTTCTTCTTTGGAAAAATGCCTATTCAGGTTCTCTGCCCATTTTTTAATCGACGTGTTTGGTTTTTTGATATTGCATTGTATGAGTTCTTTATATAGTTTTTGTGTTAACCTCTTATTGGCCCTATCATCTGCAAGTATCTTCTCCCATTCAATAGGTTGTCTTTTAATTGTTCTTCTTCACTGTGACAAAAACTTTCAAGTTTGATTAGGTCCCATTTGTTAGTTTTGCTTTTGTTTCCTTTGCCTGAGTAGATAGATCCAAAAAAAAATCGCTAAGACTGTACTTCTTCTAGGAGTTTTATGTTTTCAGCTCTTATACTTAGGGCTTAAATTCATCTTGAGTTTATTTTTGTATAAGGTGTGAGGAAGTATTCTAGTTTCATTCTTCTGTGTTTGTCCAGTTTTCCCAACACCACTTATTGGAGAGACTGCCTTTTCCCCTTTGTATATTTTTTACTTCTTTTTTGTAGATTACTTGACTATATGTTTCTGTGGGTTGTTTGCAGGGCTCTCTTTTCTGTTCCATTGATCATGTGTTTTTATTCAATACCATACTGTTTGGATTACTGTAGTTTGTAGTATATATAGTCTGAAGTCAAGGAGTGTAATACCTCCAGTTGTGTTTAATTTTTTCAAGATTGCTTTGACTATTAGGGATCTTTTGTGGTTTTGCATGAGTTTTAAGATGATTTGTTCTAATTCTGTGAAATATGCCACTGGAATTTTGATAGTGATTGCGTTGAATCTATAGATTGCTTTGAGTAGTTCACATATTTAAATAATATTAATTCTTCCAGCCTGTGAAAGTGTGGGCATGCTTGTTTTGTCCTTTATCTTAAGGAAAAGCTTTAGCTTTTCACCATTGAGTATGATGTTAGATGTGGATGTGTCAGTAAACAACTTTTATTTTGTTGAGGTATGTCCCCTTTATACGGAATTTGTTGAGAGTTTATTGTGAATAGATGTTAAATTTTTTCAAATGCTTTATCTGTGTCTGTAGAGATGATCATGTACTTTTTACCCTTCATTTTCTTAGTTTGGTGTATCACATTGGTTTGTAGATATTGAACCATTCTTGCTTTCCTGGAATACTGCTTGATCATGATGTATAATTCTTTTTATGTCTTTTGAACTATCTGCTAATATTTTGTTAAGAAATTTTGCATGTATATTCATCAGAGATACTGGCCTACAGTTTTGTTTTGTTTTGTTTTGTTTTGTTTTGTTTTGTTTTGTTTTTTGTAGTGTCTTTTTCTGGTATTAGTATCAGGGTAACACTGGCCTGAAACTTGCAGAATGAGTTTCAGAATGTTTCCCCCCTCTTCAGTTTTTGTAATAGTTTGAGAAGGATAGATATTAACTCTTCCTTAAATGTTTGATAGAATTACCCTGTGAAGCCTTCTAGTCTTGAATTTTTGTTTGGAGTTTTTGATTACTGATTTGATTTTCATTACTGATAATTGGTCTGTGCCGATTTTCTATGTATTTGTTCCTGATTCAGTCTTAGAAGACTGTAATGTGTAGGAATTTATGTTTCCTCTGGGTTCTTCAATTTGTTGACATATAAGTGTTTGTAATATTCTCTTGTGATTGTTGTACTTCTATTGTAGTGGTTGTAACTTCTCTTTCATTTCAAATTTTATTTGCCCCCCCCCCTTTTTTTTGAAGAGTGGCTAAAGGCTTATCAGTTTCATCTAAACCAGTTCTTGATTTCATTGATCTTTTCTATTATTTTGCTTTGGTCTCTATTTCTGCTCTGACCTTTATTATTTTCTTCCTTCTACTACTTTTGGGCTTTATTCTTTTTGTAATTCCTTTAGATGGAAAGTTAAGTTGTGTATTTAAGATCTTTCTTGTATCTGAAGGTAGGCTTGTATTGCTATCAACTTCCCTCTTGGAACTGCTTTTACTATGTCCCACAGATTTTGGAAAGTTGTGTTTCTGTTTTCATTTGTCTTGATGTATTTTTTTGGTTTCTTCTTTGAGTTCTTCATTGATGAACTTTTTTTTTTAGTAGCATGTTGTTTAGTCTCTACGTGTTTGTGTATTTTTCTGTTTTTCTTTCTGTAATTGTTTTCTAGTTTCATCATGTGGTTGGAAAAGATGCTTGATATAATTTCAGTCTTCTTAAATTTATTGAGACTTTTTATGTGGTTTAGCATGTGACCTGTCCTGAAGAAGTTTCCATGTACACTTGAAAAGAGTGTGTATTTTGCTATTTTTGAATGAGATATCTATTCTGTAGATATATATTAAGTCTGTCTGGTCTAATGTGTCATTTAAGGCCACTGTTTCCTTATTGATCTTCTGTCTGGATGATATACCCATTGATGTAAGTGGGCTATTATAGTCCCCTAGTATTATTGTATTACTGTCAGTTCCTTCTTTTATCTCTATTAGTCTTTGCTTTATATATTTAGATGATCCTATATTAATAGTTGCATGTATGTTTATGAATGTTACATCTTCTTCTTGGATTGACCTGCTTATTGTTATATGATACCTTTCTTTGTTTTATTGTAGATTATGTTTTAAAGTCTATTCTGTCTCATCTGAGTAGTGTTACTCCATAAGCCATGATTCTTATACGTTGTAAGGAGATACAATTAAAACTATCTTTCACAGTTTATTCTGGAACTTAATATCTTATGTGGAATTGCTATAACACAACACTGTAGACTAGGTGGCTTAAACAGCAGATGTTTATTTCTCATAGGTCTGGAGTTTGAGAAATGCAAGATCAAGGTGCAGGCAGATTTGGTTCCTGTTGAGAACCCTTTCCTAAAGTGAAGATGGCCACTTTTTTGCTTTGTCCTCACATGGTGGAGAGAGACAGGGAGCTGGACTGCCTCTTCCTTTTCTTATGAGGACACTAATGCCAGCACGTGGCCCTTGCCCTCATGACATCATATAAACCTAATTACCACACTTCCACATACCATGGCTTTAGAGGTCAGGTATTTAACATATACATTTTGGAGGGACACAAACATTCAGTCTGTAATACTTACCTCTTCTCTGCCTCCACCTGAGGGGGATGATTCTATTTTTATTTTTAATTTCCTCTTAGTATGAACATTACTTATTGTAAATGATTCTGACATCCTAGAGGAACAGATTGAAAACTAAAAGTCCTTTCTTTTAATCCTTAGTTATTCCACTCCTTAGAGTAATTAATGTTACCTTCCAGAATATACAAAAATTTACTATCAGTATATGTAGAGGCATATATAGCTATTTTTTTTACGTTTAGATCTCCAGTCCATCTGGATTTGTGTGTGTGTTTAGTATAAAGCAGGGATTTATTTCCAAATGTTTAGCTCTTGTCCTTTCAGCATATCTTGACTAATTCATTGTTTCCCCACTCATAAAACATATTACATACTCTATATTATTATATGTGTGTTTGTATGCTTCAGTTATTTTAAGGTACTGTTAGTAAGCTTTTTATAATTTTTGTTTTAGTATTTTTCCTCCCCCTTATTGTGCCATTGTGGGGTTTTTTTGGTAATATTTTAAAGCATATTGTCCTTATTCTAGTTTCCAGAATTTTTTCATGGTTTTCACTGCAATTGCTTTCAATTTGTTAACATGGGGAAGTTGGACATCTGTGTAGTATTATGCTTTCCTTCTCAGAAATATGACATATCTTCCATTAATTCAAGTCAGTTGCTCAAGTCTGTAGGTTCTTAACATTATTCATGGATGTTTTGAATATTAATATACTGCAAATATTCATTGTCTTTTTCTACACTAAATTTGTAAAGGTTATCATGTATTATAACATGTTGGAGTATACATTTTGTATACATTTTTCATGTTTTGCAAGCAGCCACATTATTTGTTCTAATAGCCCTTTACTTTGCCTTCTTAGATTTTTCTAGTAATAGGTTTTTCAAATAATAATTTTATCTTGTTTCTTTCTAATATTTATTCTCCCCTGTTTTGTTTTCTTGTCTCATTCCACAGGAATTTCCAGGCTCTGTTGAATGGTAATAATGATAGTGCACTATCTTGTCTTGATCTTTCTTAAATAACCATGCCTCTCCTTTTTATTTTAGTGTTATGATGGCCATTGATTTGAGAAGAATCTACTTTATTATTAAAAATCCTTTTTTCTCACTTGTTAGTTTTTTTTAAATCAAATAACACATACCAAATTTTGTTAAATGCCTTTTCAGTCTCAGATGTGACCTTTTACTGTGATGAATAGTCTGAAAGTATTCTTACATTCTTGAATATTCTGCTTGATCGTTGTCCTTTTTAAAATACAGAGTTGTGTATTATTTAATAATGTATAAAATTTTTTAATATTTATATATTGCTTTTTTATTTGTGTATTTTCTAGTGTAGTCCTAGGTTTATGATAGATTGCTAAAGTACGTTAGAATATTTACACATTATATATGTCTTAGATTAATGTTAAAAGCTTCTTAATTATCTACACTTGAACACATGGTAGGGCATGAATGGTAAATTTTTTGGACTTGATACTTTTTTTAGTGGAATAGTTTAAAAAAAAACTTTTTTTTTTTACCCCATAGCTGTTAAGTAGTCAGTATGAATTTTCAGTCTTTTTTTGGAATATCCTTAGTCATCTCTTGGATCGTAAAGTTTTCCTTCTTACCTAGCTATATATCTGGGTTTTTTTTAAAATATATTCATTTATGTTTTTTTCTCCCAAAAAGGTTAATGAAAATAATATTGTGTAAAGTTTTTGTTGTTGTTTAGAACCATTTAAGGTGATACCCTTGTGAATTTTTGCGTTTATCTAATGATATTAATTAAACATAACTCTAAAATTTAAAGGTATTTATATAGTTTCCATATCCAAATGCTTATACTGGTTTACTTCTTGGTTTGAGGATTTATTTTGTCAGAACATATATGTGAGTTTTAAACTCTCCATGAACTTGTTATGTATGTTCTCATATATTTGTCAGTGAGGAGTATATTGCTTGAGTTTAGTATGAGTGAATATTAGTCTTGTTTCCCTTAAAATTACTTAGATTTGGTCCACTGCTTTTAGGAAGGAAATCAGTATTATAAGGGTGACGTTTGATACTATTTTATTTTAACTTTTGTTTGTGAAAGTTTTTTCTTCATGAAATGGAAAAAAATTGATTTCACATTTATATGTGGCTTTTGGTTTTCTTGTTAATGTTTTCTGACATTTGGTCTATCTTAAAAATGAAGAGTTTCATAGTTTTTTGGTAGAGTAATCCTCCAAAAGAAGATAACTTCGGTATTGTACGTGGTTTGACATCCTAAATGCATCAGTTGTCTATTGTTGAATAACAAAATACCCTGCAACCTAGTAGTTTTAGAACAGCATACATTTATTATCTCTCAATTTCTTTGGGTCAGGAATCCAGACATGACTCAGCTGGGTCCTTTGTTTCAGAGTCTCCCAAGGCTACAGTCACGGTGACAACTAGGGCTAGGATTTTATCTGGAGACGTGACTGGGGAAGGATCTGCTCCTGAGCTTTATTTTGCCCCAATCTAGTGCTTTTCCCACTATTGATGATTACTTGATTTATTTAGGAGTCATTCTGTGGGTCTTAAATCCAACCCTAGGAACGTCCTCTGTTATTCAGTCGTGTGTGTGTGTGTGTGTGTGTGTGTATACTTGTAGGAGGGGAAGAAGGGAGAAAAGAAGACAGGAAGGGAGGGAATTTGATAATATGTTCGCATAACTTTTTTTCTGTTTTTAAGAACTATGCTTTTCTTTTTTCCTTAGGTGCCTTAGCTGGACCAATTATCGTGGAGCCACATGTCACAGCAGTTTGGGGAAAGAATGTTTCGTTGAAGTGTTTAATTGAAGTAAATGAAACTATAACACAAATTTCATGGGAGAAGATACATGGCAAAAGTTCACAGACTGTTGCAGTTCATCATCCTCAATATGGATTCTCTGTTCAAGGAGAGTATCAGGGAAGAGTCTTGTTTAAAAACTATTCACTTAATGATGCAACAATTACTCTACATAACATAGGATTCTCTGATTCTGGAAAATACATATGCAAAGCTGTTACATTCCCGCTTGGAAATGCACAGTCCTCTACAACTGTAACTGTATTAGGTAGGTATACTTAAACCATGTGTTTTGGCGGTAGTGGTGAGGATTATATTAAAAGTATTTTCAAGAAATTAAAATGATTGAAATTATATATAAATGCAGGTTTAAATAAAAATTCAAACATTATTTTTCACGTTCTGTCTTAAAATTCTGTGATTCTAGACTCTCAGTGTAAACAAAATGTTGTCTTTAGCTACCTGTCTGTAATGCTATATAGTTTATAGGTGTTTTACTTTCTTCGTGAAAGGTTCTTTTATTTATATTATCAAGTCCTGAGTTTCTTTAACTTTTAATTGTTTTCCCTCAAATTTTCAACCTTTAATTAAGTTACCACTTTTAAATAAACTTTTCCATTTTTTTAAGTGACTGTGGCCTTGGAGCCATTGACATCTCATGTTTGTTTTTCAAGTCAGGTTTTATTTCTGCTGTTGCGGATTCGCATAGCTGTTTGAATCTTGGGCTATTGCTTGCATTGACTGATCTTTGGCCTTTTCCTGTCTGATAACTATTAAAGTTTATGGTGGAATTTAGAATGAGCTTATTAGCATTAAGATAGCCACCTGCAGTGAAAGGTAAACCAATTTGGAATAGCTGGTGAGTACTTTTGGAATACTAGAACAAGAATTAAGAATAATAGCAATCTTAGCCATTTCCACCCAGGCTGAGGCTCCTTTAACAGACAGTCTTTGCTCTGAATCTGCCTGTTTGCCTGTCAGGGACTTTGTCAGATCTGCAGATAGCTCCCCCAACCCCCACTTATCCTTCTTTACTTTTCTCCCGGATGTTGTTTCCTAATAAGCCTTTTGCACACCTCACTTGATCTCAGTGTCTGCTTCCAGAGAACCAAACAACCACACAGCCCCGAATATTTAATGGCATAATTTCAGGGTCTCTGAAGTACAGCAAAGCATTGTTTCCTCAAATTTGCTGTATTTTTTTTGTGTGTTGAAAAGTACTGTTTAAAAATAAAAATTAAATATTTGAGGACTTTGTATGTTTAAGACCCTGCCCTAAGAACTGTGGGGAACTATAACTTATGTTTACAAAATTGATACTTTTGAGAATTGATTGGAAGGCAAGGAAGGCATAAATATCTGAAAAATCAAGTGCAAGCCATCAAGGTAAAAAAAAGTCACAAAAAATTCAATGTCAAGAAAATAATAGTTTGCATGTGGAAGAGAGAACTCATGAGAATGAAATTTTTTTGCTTTAAATTTTAGTAATTCTCATAAGTTAATATAATACTCAATGTTATATATAAAACTCAAGAATGTTTATACTATTAAACTAGTCATGATTTTACCTGGGTGTACTTTTCTAACTTCATCTATACTATTCCTTGCTTTACTTTTCCCAGCATCTCAGATTTTTTAATCATAATTAATTACTTGCAGTCTGTTACCGCCTATGTTTTTACGTGTGTTTTCCTTTATGCCTGGATTGCCACCTTTCCCCCTTTCTCCTCCTGCATTCTGCTCAACTGCTACTCATCAAACCACATCCTTTTCCAAGTCATTCTTGAAATTTCTACTACTCCTCTGCAATTTGATGGATTTTTTTCACTCTTTTACTGTTGTGTCTTGAGCTTCTTTTTAGTGTAGAAATTACCATAATGCATATTATATGTCCTCTCCACTATAAACGTGTAGTACACTGCAACTCTACACTTTAAAATTTAACTTTGTATCCCTAAAGCCTGTAAGAGTTCTTGATATATAGCAGTCATACACTAAATGTTTAAGGAGGGTATAGGAATGGGTTAGTAAATTTGGTAGTTTAGACATGTTTTGTAGAAAAAGATAGTTGAGCAAGCCCTTGAAAGGTGGGTAGGTTTTAGGTAGGCCAAAAGGAGAGTAAGTGAGCCAATGCAGGGAGGCAGAAAACAGTACATACTAAGGCAGAGTTTCTTCAACATTGGCATTGTTGAAATTTTGGGCTGGAATTCTTTGTTGTGGTGAGCTGCACTGTCCATTGTAGACTATATAGCAGCATCCATGGCCTCTAGCCGCTATTTGCTAGTAGCACTTTTCCTCATTTGTTCAACTTAGAATATCTCCCGACATTGGCACGTATTTCTGGTGGACCACTGAATACTCTTGATTGTTGAAAGGACTAATATAAAATACAAGAATTAAAGGCTGGAAAGGTAGAGTAGGACCGCTTTAAAGTGACCTGAATATTAAGATGGGGAATTTGAGCTTTATTTTACTGAAATGAAAACTTGGTATACACTTTTGTGCTCTTTCTCACCTTCCTTCTGTTATTCTCAGATTCTTGCGATTTTACGTATGGTTCGTGAACCAGCAGCAATGGCATCGTTTGGGAGCTCATTAGCAATATAGAATTACAGACCCCTCCAAGACTTGTTGAGTAATAGATCTACATTTTAGGAAGATCTCCCCAGTGATACGTACACACATTAAAGTTTGAGAAACACTGCTTTGACTGTCTTCTCACCTTGATTAGAGGGGTGCCTAATTCATAGAGTTGATGTAGGGAGTAATGTGATGAAAGTTGTGATTTAGGAAGATCAGTCTGGTGTTTTCGATGGATTAAAATGAAAAGAGATCTTGAAATTGTAATGCTTTAGCCATGAGGCCATGAAAGCTTGAACTTAATTTTCTAATTTCTGCCACTTGAGTGAGGAAGGGAACTATTACAAAGGAAAAAGTAGCAGAACTTTGTAACTGACTGGATATAAGAAACTAGGGAGGTTTGAACAATAACAAGTTTTGAACCTTGGCGATTGAGTAAATTGTTACCATTGATTTAAATGGGCAAGTTTGAATGAAAAACAGATGTTGGGGATTGGGAGAATGAGATGAGTTCAGTATTTCGTTTATTGAATTTGAGGATACATAGAGAAAAAAATCCCAGATAGGCGGTTAGAAACTATAGAGTCAAGTTTTATATCAAAATTGAATAAAATTAGGGATCACCTAGGTAGTAGTGTTTATCAGATAAACCAATTGGTTTAGTACCAATTTAGTACATGTGAGAGGAAACTTTTGAGGCAGGGGAAAGAACCAGCAGAAAGAAGTAGGCTTAACAATCCTGGCATTAATACAGGGCTGGGAAAACTTCATGTTCCTCCCAGTCAGAGAATACAGGGCATAGGTAGCATCTTAAGCGGAAGCAACAGCGGAACTGCTAGACAGGGAAGGGGACAGGAAAGGTTACAGAGAAATTAACTAAAATGTTGAGGTATATGAGAAAAGAAACTTTATAAAGCCAATAACCTATACAACCAGGAGATTGATTCCTTTTAGAAGTAGTAGAAATAGTTTAAGTTTCTCCAACAAAAGCTTCTAATGATGGCACAGGTTGGTCACACAAACTCTCCCATGGTGGGGCGGGGGATGGGGATGAAATATAAAAAACACCATTGAAAAATTCAAAGAAGTAGCAAAGTAGTGAGGAATATATCTAGGCCAAAATCTAGGAAAAGGCTAAAACATGGAAATAAGCCTAGCACTGAAAGCTGAAATCTGTATTCAACCTTGGGGACATTTGACAATTCAGAAGAAACACCTAAGATGAGCTAAGATTTTGAGATCACTGAGAAGTAAGAGAGACAAATATCTGAACGCAATTCTACTCAAGGTAGGATGTCTAATAACCCTTCTTATATTCTCTTGATACCGAAAGGCTTATATTTTCAGAATTGTAGTACACCAGCAGCAAACCAGCCTTCTTACAGACTTCGGGGCCTGGTTTATATCACTTGAGTAGTCTGAAATTAGGAAGATCCTGAACTGGATAGTGTTTCTCAGGAGCTAGCTTAGCAGAAGAAAACACAAATCTTTTCTGAAAGAATGATACCTTTATTCTAAGCCTCAAATTATTTCTACCTTAATTATTCAATCACAGGCTTATCATCTGCTTGAATAATCAGACATATAGGTAAAGAAGACCCCACAAGCAGCAGCCGGCACAAACAAGACAACAGAAACAGGCCTGCATAAGATGTTGGCATTACTGGACACAGACTATTAAACAACAGTGCTTGCCATTTGAAGGGATAAGTCAATCTATAAAATTTCTGCAGAGAATAGGAAACTATACATGAAAAAAAAATTCATATACTAATTTGCCCTTGAAATAGAGAAGTATTTCTTAGTACATGTGTATATTGGAGGTATTATGGGTTCAATTCTAGACCACCTCAATAAAGCTAATTTTATAATAAAGGGAGTACCACAGTAAAACCATCACATGAATTTTTGGTTATCAGTGTTATAAAAATTATGCTTTTACTGTATTGTAGTCTGTTAACTGTGCAATGCCATTACGTCTAAAAAAATGTACCTACCTTAATTTAGAAAACTGTTGTTAAACAATGCTAACCATCATCTGAGTCTTCAGACAGTTATAATCTTTTTGCAGTAGTAACATCAAAGATCACAGATCGTCATAACAAACGTAATAATAATGAAAAAGTTTGAAATATTGTGAAAATTACCAAAATGTGACACAGAGATAGAAAGTAAGCAAATGCTATTGGAAGATGGTGCTGATGGACTTGGTCAACTTATGGTTGCCACAAACCTTCAATTTGTGAGTAACGCAGTATCTGTGAAGCACAGTAAAGCGAAGTGCAGTGAAACAAGGCATGCCTGTATATAAAGGCAGTGAACTGATGAGTTTTATAGATTTGAATGAAAACTTCTGCTTATCAAGACACAGCATTGGGTAAAGATACAAGCTCTAAACTGGTGAAAGATATTTGCACATATAATTGGAAAAGGCCCCCTTCTCCCAAATCAATAAGAAAAAAAAAATTGGCTTTAAAAGCTATTTTGCAGAAGAAATTCCAAATGGCCCCAAAACATGAAAAGATCGTTAACCTCATTCTTAATCTTAGAAATTAAAAATAAGATCCCAATGATATGCTGTTACTTACTTATAAGATTGGCAAACATTGAGAAATCTGACAGTATCACCTGTAGTGAGTGTTTTGGACCAATTGGAGTGCTAAGATTGGGAGTAAATTGGTACTTTGGGAAGCTTTTTGGCATTATCTGCTAAAGTTGAAAGTAAAAGTAGTCATAACAGTTTCAGTATAAGGGAAAAACTAGAGAAACTTTTGTACAAATATACCAAAATACACAGTATCAATAAGAATGTTTCCAATAAAACTGTATCAAACAGGAAATAGCACCTATGTCCAACAGTAAATGAATCATACAATAGTTAAAACTAATAATTTATACAATTACATGCAAATCTAAATGACCTAAAAGTAAAAAGTTAAGAAAATGAATTGCAAAGTAATCAACTAAGATTAAATGCCCCCACATAAATGAATCTCAGGAACACAAAATTGAGTCAAAGAAAAAATATTAAAAAATATAGTCTGATTTCATTAAACAATACATGTGTCTGATTCTATTCATTTAAAGTTCAAAAGCAGATGAAATTGTTGTTTAGGTTTGCACTTGCTAGTTGTAGAACTTTCATGAAAAGTAAGCAAAAAGTTATTTCCAAAGGTTAGTATAATGGTTTCACAGTTGAACAGGCAGGGTGTTATTATGAAGATGGGGCATATGAGGGACTTGGGAGGTGCTAATATTTTTTAAGATGTGTGGTGGTTACATGAACATTTGCTGTAAATTATTCATTACATGTGTTTCAAGCGCTTTTCCTTTTGTTACTTTTATAATAATACATCTTAAAAAGAGGAAATGCTTAAGGAGGATATCCCTTAAAATATATTATGAAACAAATATGTAGATAGCAATCAAGAACAGATGACATTGAAAGAACCAACTGGAATCTTGGAAATGGAAAAAAGTCTTTCAGATAAAAAACATAATGTATGCAGTAAACTAGGCTTGAGCCAAAGAATTCATGAAGTGAGTACTGAAGAATTTATATAGAAAGAAGTTCTAAAAATTTGCTTGAAAATGTAAGGAGATAGCTAGGATATATGGCAGGTAGATTGAAGGGTCTAACATTAAGGTTACTTCCACTGCTGAGGAGCTTTCATACTAGAAAAAAGATAGGTAGCATGTAAATTCCAATAGACATAACTATTAGTGACATTATATTTTAACAGTACCTATTTTAAATGTTTTAAACAATTTCTTGCAAAATGAAGCATTCTATATTAAATGCTTCATTTTTTTCTCTTCAGAGTAATAGTACCCTTAACTTCATAATGGAAATGATCAAATTCACAAGAATTTTTATTATATACTAATTTGGGGGAAAACTCACTTGTCCCTGTAAAGAAAAGTATATCTCTACCAGAGAGAGCCATCTTTGTAATGGTTATTGGCTTCTTGTTTGTCCTGGCTCATGATCTTCTCTTGTTGTAAGAATCCATTTGGTGTTGATATTACCTGTGTGTATTTTTTATAAGCAGTTGTCTCTAAGTTTATGAAATATGGTTAGATGTGGCTTGGAAGGATGTAGATATACTCTTAATTGAAAAGTAACTCATTTTTTTTTAAATTTAAACAGTTGAACCCACTGTCAGCCTGATAAAAGGGCCAGATTCTTTAATTGATGGAGGAAATGAAACAGTAGCAGCCATTTGTATCGCAGCCACTGGAAAACCAGTTGCACATATTGATTGGGAAGGTGATCTTGGCGAAATGGAATCCACTACGACTTCTTTTCCAAATGAAACAGCAACAATTGTCAGCCAATACAAGCTTTTTCCTACCAGATTTGCTAGAGGAAGGCGAATTACTTGTGTTGTCAAACATCCAGCCTTGGAAAAGGACATTCGATATTCTTTCATATTAGATATACAGTGTAAGTAAACGATAACATTTGCTTTTTAAACATGTCATGCATTTTAACTTTCTTTGACATAATCCTGTATCAAACTGTTTTTAGTTTGAATATTTAGTATTCAGATACTCTTACAGATTTTCCTTGTTGACATTTTTTTCTTAATTAAAAAAATATTTTCATGGAAATTTCATTTAACCAGAACTTTTTTTTCAGTTTGTAAAGATGGATAATGACTTTAAAGTTGCTGTCCAACTTAAAATTATTCAACTTTGTCCTTTTTAAACCTTAAAAATAGGCTGGACTTAGGTAAATTGTGGACATTTATACCTCAAAATTTGCAATACTTGGAGAATAACAGCTGCTTCTCCAATCCAGTTAACTTAGCTCTTACTGATTTTTATTGATGCTACCCATGATATTTTCAGCAAAAATCTTTTATGTTGTAGATGCATTTTAATTAGTTTGAAAGTCTGTATTTTTTCAATATTATTTCTAATCTGATTTTATTGATCATGTTATAAGATCCTCATAAAGGTAACACAATATTTTAAAGTCATCATTGGGATAATAATTGTTATAGATAAGATTCAAAACTGGCCATTCTTGTGCTTTTATTTCTTTTGTTAAGATTACTCTCTTGTGTATATGTGTGTTTGTGGATATACATGTGTGTGTATACTTTTCCCTTTTCTGCAAAGTTTTTCATTTTAGATACATTTTTTGTGTAGCATTTAAAATTTTTCAGCAAGAGAATAAGAGTGTGCAGGTAGTTTATAGCAAGGATAATGAAAATTAGGCAGATTAAAGATAAAATAAGGAGATGTGTTTAGGTTCTGCTGTCATTTCTATCCATGCACAGGTCATAAATCTAGACAGGTTTTTGAAGGAGATGTTGTATTTTTCATTGTTACTGTTTTGTTTTTTGATATGACATACGTGGAATTTTAAGTTACACATATTCATTACACTTGCTGTAATGATTTCTAAAGGTAATTCTAAGGATCTTTTCCAGCATTTATAGAGTTAAACTTGAGAAGCTTTCTTATGTGAAGGTTATTGCCGTTGTATTCTTGAGTGCTGATACAATCATAGTAGTCCCTCTTTATCTATAGGAGATTGGTTCCAGCACTTCGGTGGATACCAAAATCCAAGGACCCACAAATCTTTTATATAAAATGGCATAGTATTTGCATAAAATCTGTGCACATCCTCTTGTATACTTTCAATCATCTCTAGATTACTAACAATGCCTAATACAATGTAAATGTTATGTAAATAGTTGTAAATTCAATGTAAATACTGTGGAAATAGTTGCTGGTATGTAACAAATTCAAGTTTTGCTTTTTTGAACTTCTTAGAATTTTTTTTTCCTGAATATTTTTCGTCCACAGTTGGTTCAATCCACACATGCTGAACCCTAGGATACAGAGGGCTGATGTAACTTCTTTTCTCCTCACTTAATCTGGAGAACCCAGTTAAAATTTTTCATTATACTTTTCTTACGTTGCTTTTACATATTCTTAACTTTTCCCTTTTTCTTACACAATTTAAATCCCAGTACCATTGATATTTTTCTCATACATATTTTTTCTTCCCTGTGTCTAATAATGACTGAAATTTTCTTCAGCTATGTGTACTGTTACTTTTTTGTTTGCCTGAATGCAATTCTAAATATATAAAAATATTTATTCTGATGTGAGTCTTTATACTTATGGCTTAGATTTATTGGCTTGCTCCTAAAATGTTCCTAGAGTAATTTTTTTCCTATTTTTAATTGGGACCTATAAAACATTGAACAAACTTTAAGGAGATAAGATCTTATGTCCAAAATTCATATCTCAACTTTTAGAGGTATTCTTTAGGGATACTTTAACACTTACCCCCTCCTTTTAAAAGAAGTTAAACTCACAGATATCTGTACTGTTCTTTCAGCAACATTTTTTAGTTACCAACATTAAGTTAGAAAAATGTTTGTTAATTCTTGGTAGTTTCAGAGCAGGAGCTTGTTTTTTTAATTACTGAAGTAATTGTCCTTAGTATAAAGAGTAATTTTTTATCATGTTTTTGTAAACCGTGCTTGACAGTCAACTTTCCTGCAGAATTAGAGACTGATCTGGCCTCTCCCTAACTTCCCATCTGGCCATGTAGTATTTATCTAGTTTACTATGTAGCTCACAGAAAGATGGAGGGTCCCTGTGCCTGCATAAATAACATTTCTTTACCTTCTCTCTTAGCATCCTGTTCTTTTCCTTCTTGGCCCTCATAACAGGTTTTAGTTAAATCTTCCCTGTTACTATTAGAATATAAATTTTATGAATACAGAGTCTATATGTGTACCAAACATCTAAAACTGTACCTGTCACTTTTAGGTACTAAACAATGTTAGTTGAATGGTTGGTAAGTATTAAATTTTATAGTTTGAAGGTATAAATTTATAATACTGGTAAACATGGATAATTGCTCATTTAACTAATTATATTGCACATATACTAAAAGACCTTTGGGTACATTGAATGGATAAAAGTTCATGTTTTAGAGCAGTTGAGGTCTCAGATAATTTATTTAAGTTGTAATTATAGCCTTAGAAAGTTTGTCACATCTCTGTATGTCCAAAGGGTATTAATTAATTGTAATATAAGGAATCTAATTTTGTAATTGACTTGATATCTCTTAGAGTATATTTCCTTTCAGATTAAACATTTCTTTAAAGACAGTTTTACATAGTGACTTGGTACTTAAATGCTGTGTCTCATTATCAAATTAACTACTGTGTTTTCTTTGTTCATGTTTCTTTACGTATTTTATAATAGGACTCTTTTATTTTGCTTTTGGTGATTATAGATTTGTGAATATTCTTACACTTAGTGTCCATAGTAACTAGAATTGTACATGCTTATAATTGCCCAGTGTTTGTTGTTCACTGTCCATTCAGTCACTCATTTTTTTGGTCAACCAGTACCTACTGAGTACTGTATTCCTTATTGGTTATGTATAATGAGAGAAGGAAAATCATTTCTGTTCTTCTAAAGTTGTGTATTATGTTAATGCTTTATTTTTGTATATTATACCTATCATTAACAAAAGATAATCTATCCTGTCATACATTTATTTTATAGATGCTCCTGAGGTTTCAGTAACAGGCTATGATGGAAACTGGTTTGTTGGAAGAAAGGGTGTTAATCTCAAGTGTAATGCTGACGCAAATCCACCACCCTTCAAGTCTGTGTGGAGCAGGTAATGTTAGATATTTCTAAAGAGAAATTATTTAAAAGTCAAAGTATTCTTAAATGTGTATTTAAAGTTGTGTTTATCAATGTAATACATGACTATAGTAATAGCTGGAAATTAAATAAAGGGTTTCTAGATATTCTTCTGTCCCACATCTCCCTACCTTCCTGCCCCTGTAGTTCTGTTCCTCAGAGTATACTTTAGCAATTTTAGCAATTTCTCCTGGTATTTACCATTATAGGTCTTAAACTGCTGCTTCTTAATTTACTAATTTTTAATGTTGTCTATGGACTTCTTACTATGCAAGATGAAAATTTAATTTTATATCTACCCCTTCACACATAAACATACCCGGATACTTATTCCTGCCCTTCATAGTCCCGATGAAATTAAGCTAATTTAGTTAAACTGTGTAATCATTGCCTCCCTATGACAGGTAAATATTTGCAAAGAGCTAAGTGGTATAGTGGAATTCTGTTTTCTTTTGGTTCTAAAGCTCTTCGATTTCCATGAGACTAATAATTGCTTCTTTTTTACTTGTGTAGTTTACTGTCTGGATATCCTCAGTTCTCTTTATCTGTGGAATTTCGAACTGTTTATACTGAGATTTTCATTCACATTTCTCAATTTGCACTATCGCCTCCTTCAATCTAGAGACTTGTTTCTGTGAACTGTGGATTCTTTTTCTTTTTCTTTTCCTTTTTTCTTTTCTTTTTTGTTATTTCCCCTGCCTTTTCTTTTCTGTTTGCTCATACTGGAATTCCTATTTATTGTATACTAAACATCCTTTCTTTCATAATTTTCAGTTTTTAATATTCTTCTGAGATTTCTTTGATTCTGCACCCTCCCCCAGCATTGATTGAAAATTTTCTTTTGGCATATTTTCAGTTTCTAAGAGCATTTTCTTATTCTCTGTTCATTTTTATAGCATCCTTTTCTTATTTTATGGATATAGTATCTTCTTACTAAGGATACGAGAGTTATTTCCTCTGCAGAGTCGTTTTCTGCTTCTTACATATTATTTCCTTTTTCCTCCAAGCTCTTTTGGTTTTTTGTTTGGTCTTTCATTTTGTAGATATTCTTTAATTTTTTTAGTTGTCCAGTCATTTCACAGTGGTGCTTTAAAATAAAATGCTGAGTGGAAACTCTGTAGTGGGAAGTACTTATTGGTAGATTCTACTTAGAGTGATAAGGTAGAGAGGAGGTTATTTCCCTGGAGAAGTTTCAGATCTCACTTATGGAAGAGTGGAGTACTCTTTTTCCTGGCCATTCAATTTATTTATTGAATTAACCTTCATCCTTTTTGCCTAAAACATAAATTTCTGGTATCTATACAGAGTTGGGAGGAGTCTATTGTTTTGCTTTTTTCAGCTTTCAACTAACCTCCTTATTTCTAGTCCTCTGCCTCACTCTGGCCTTCTATAATACAGTAAGTCAAGTTCCAAGTCTTTCTTGGGTTTTTTGGACCAGATTGGCTGCTTTCTTATCCATATGCCTCCTGCAAGCACTTCTTCAGCCAAAAGCAGAGCTTTTCAACCTTGGCGCTATTGCCATTTTGAACTGGATAAATCTTTGTTGTTGGAGGGAGTCCCGTGAACTGTAGAAAGTTTAGTGTCATCTCTGGTCTGAGATTTTCATTCACATTTCTCAGCGTTTGCACTACTGCCAGTAGCACATGCTCCCCCAATTCCCAGTTGTGACAACCAGAACTGTACGAAGATATGCCAGATGTCCCCTGGAGACAAAAATTCACTCCTGATTGAGAAATACTGGCCTAAAGCATATATTTTCTTCATCTGTTTTCTGTCTTCTAAAAGTTTGTTGAAACATTGTGAATGATGAATTCTGCCTCCTGTTCTCTTTCTCCTCATTGGTTTTTAATAGCTTTTTAATTGTGGGAGCAAGGAAACAGTGTATTTGGGCAATCTGTTGTCTTTAAGCAATAATATAATTTGGAAAGTAGAAAGGCCTTCCATTTATATTTTCTTAAAAGCAGAGGCAGGCATTGGTTAAGATTTATGATAGGGTATTTCTAAAAGTCATGTAATTCTGAGTTCTCATCCTGGTTTCTGTACTTGGAGATGTCTTTTTAGAGTTGTTTAGCCTTTCTAATCCTTTGTTTCCTCATTGATAATAGTACCTCAGAGTTTTTATGAGGGTTGAGACAGACAGTGAATATAAATCATGTAACATAGGTATAAACATAGAAGGT
This sequence comes from Camelus dromedarius, assembly GCF_036321535.1. Classification (NCBI taxonomy): domain Eukaryota; kingdom Metazoa; phylum Chordata; class Mammalia; order Artiodactyla; family Camelidae; genus Camelus; species Camelus dromedarius. Next base: position 73,387,529 of record NC_087437.1, on the reverse strand, counting down.
GTTTAGTATGTCATTTGTTGTGAGTTTAATATGATACTTAGGTTTCTCTGTCTGTGGCTTATTTGAATAAACAACTTTAAAGAATTATAAGCCATTGTTATATTTATCAAAATTAGAGATTAGAACTTTGGGCCCAAAGTACAGAGCTAATTGGTAAGATATATAGATTTCTTATTCACTTCTAGCAGAAGGGTTCACCTTTTGAAAGCTGATGCTTATAAAAATTTTCTTTCCAGAGTCCTCTTAAGAAGAAGGTATGGGATTTTTGTTTTTGTTTCTTAACTCATGTAAGAATATTGCCTTTATCCTTCAATGCTAAATTAAAGTCGTAGCAACTGTAGAAGATTTTACTGATTGTTCTTTTACCCACTGCTCTTGGGATCCCAGAGCAGTCCTTCTCTCTGTTCTCCATTGTTGATTTGCTTCTACTTTTTTATTATTCTTTGCTCTCGTTCCCTTTGTAATTAGTTGTTGATTTGTTGATTTCCTACTAATGTACTCAGATCACTGAAAACAAGGACTAAATCTTATTTACCTGTGCATTTCAGCTACAACAGCAGATCAGGGTATGGTAGATAGTAAGTTCCTAGTAATTAAATAATGGATGGCTGAGTGAATTTTTTGAAAATCTGCTTAGCTCAAACTATAGTAGTTAGATGCCTGAGTTTACTTCACTTTTTATCCTCTTAAAAAATAATTTACGGGCTATAAAAGCACTTTTAATATTTTTTTTTTTACAGGAGATACCCTAACGTTGGAAAAATGATGTTCCGCAGTATACTTAGTTCCACTGCACTGAATGGTTCTAGAGTTCTTATAGTGGGATTTTTTTTCTTGTTGTTATTTATAGTAATACGTAACACGAGACAGGACCTCTTAGCTAAATGAGTATAGAAACCATTTAAAGAGAGTTATTATTGATACCAAATGGTGCCTTGGTTTTTATTATCACAGATGCCCATCTTACGAATGAAATTATTTTATAAGAAGACCCTTGTTAGTGCTTTAGAAACCAACCATCTTTGGATATGACACATAAAGTATTGCTCAGTATTAAAGGATGCTCTTTAAATATATTACAGAGGATGCTATAACATTATCATGTACTTAAATGAGATGACTTTTCATTAAGAAAGTTGTAGATAAGATATATCATGAATAGATCCACAATTCACTGAGAACTATTTTAATTCTTTCAGTGATGTGGGTGTGTCTTCAGATAATATGTATTTCTAATTTTCTATTTTCTATTTCTTTAAAATCACATAATTTTTTTCTCTTCTTCCCTCATGTCCTCTCCAGTATGTTAGCCTAGCTATACTTAAATGAACTGATATTTTGAAAGAATGGATATTCTTAATGGACTTTATTATTTCATCTTTATTAAAATGAAAATTCATAATTTATTACATGCTTTCATTTCATAGTGTATTTTACTTGAAATATGCTGGTTCTTTTACTGACATCTCAAAAGTGTAATACCTTATTTGAACAGCTGTCAATGAATAGAATCTGAAGCTATTTAAAATAATTTCATACTTTTTAATCTAGGTTGGATGGACAGTGGCCTGATGGTTTACTGGCTTCAGACAATACTCTTCATTTTGTCCACCCACTGACTTTTAATTATTCTGGTGTTTATGTCTGTAAAGTGACCAATTCCCTTGGTCAAAGAAGTGATCAAAAGATCATCTACATTTCAGGTAAGTTACCATCTACTCACAAAATTATTTCTGTAACAACAGTCATAACAATAATACTATGTGATCTAGATGGTAATTTATACTTGTGAAAATACATATTCCTCACTGTGAGATTTTCCAAATAATCTAAAAGAAATCTAATGAAGTAACCTTAACTGAAATACATATATAAAATGACACTCCTTTATTTAGTGAAATGGCAAAATGTCTGTGCAATAGGTTTATATACATTTTAAGACCCATGCATATAGTGAATTTTTTTGGTTAAATAGTATTCTTTTTCTAGGTAGTGTGTGTACCATTCCAGGTTCTTTCATATTTACACAAAGAATAAGCATTGAGTTTTTTGTTAGTTTTTGGTAGCTACTCTGCACACAAATGTGATAAATAAAATGGGATATCAATTTTGATGACCTTCTTATTAAATATCATTGTCACTCAATATGGGACTATACCATATTGGATTATTAAGAGGTGAAGTAGGAATACTACTGAAAATGTTCTAATGAAATAAAATTTAAGATGTTTTTTATGGTCAGTCCTTAAGCCACTAAGAACTTAGATTTTTCACATTCCATTTGTTCCACTGTGAATGTTTTTGTTAATTTGACTGAGTATAATGAGTATTTACAAAATACAGTTAAAGCTAAAAATATATTTTTCCTGGGTAAGGCTATAAATAATAAATTATCAATGGAATGCTTGTTTATAAAAATTATATAAATATTTCAAGCATCTCCTTCCTGAGTGTAAGAATGTAGCACTCTTCATATCTAACAAATGGAAAATGAAAGGGAAAAGGAAGAGAACCTTGAGAAATGTAGGTTTATATGGTAGTTAGATAATAGATAGTTAAAATTTGTATCTCTGTACAATCTAAAACTAAATAAATTAGCAATTTTAGAGAAATTTTAAGCTTGCTTTTGTGTTACATTCTCAGTCCTGTGGTGACTAAATCTAAGAACAGTTCCCCATATTATTTTCTCATGGCATTTACCGCAGTTTGTAGTTGTATGCTTATTTATTCACTTTTATTTACCCTTATATCTAAACAGTTTGTGTTTGCTTTATCAGTGTATTCTCAGCACTTAGTGCCTGGCACATGATAGGGATACAAATTTTTTTTGCGTGAATCTCATAAGAAGCTTAGAGCTATGTACATTTCTAGCCCTCTCTGCCAACAGCAGTGCTTTGGTGGAGATCTAAATGAGATTAAATATTCATGTATTAGTCTTCGTTTCTTCCCTAAGAGGCTTTTTTATATTAAAAGAAGGAAAAAAAAAAAAGGAATCTTAAAGCTGTAGGAAATACATATTTAAAATGTAGTTACCTAAGGACTGCTTACTTTCTGTTTTGCAAAATTTGGTGTGGGATATTATTTGTAAATCCTAGGCTCAATGTGTTACAAGTATGTAATCATTAAAATATCGTCTCAATTTTGGCATTCTTATCTTTCGGCGATATGCTAAATTTATATCTTTGGTATTCTGGGGCCACTTCCCAGTACCCCTGTCTTGTGTGTCCATCTATCTATTAATGATCATTAACCCTGTGGAGAAGTATAATATGCATTTAAAACTTAACATTCAAAACTGAGTTCCTCATCTTTCTTCTGCCCTTTGCCACCAAATCTCTTCCTCCAACAGTCTTTGTCCTTTTAGTTATTTGTAGCTCCATCCATTTGCTCAGGGTATGAAATCTTTGATATTTATTCTTGATTTTGATTTTCCTCTTATACCCCATCCATCAACAAGTTGATGTGAGCTCTCTTATTATGTTGTATACAGAACCTTACCAGTGGTATATATTGCCATGTGACATACTACATGTTTTATTTTATATATATGCTTGCCTGTTTTTACGTCCATTAGAACATATGTCCTTAGAAGGCAGGATTTTTGTATTCTTTAATCACTACTATATTCCTACCATCTACAGCAATGTTTAACACACAATGAGTGTTCAGTAAACTTTTGTTGCATGAATGAATACATTTGTTTGAGAAGAAAACAATCAGGAAAGAATTAAAAATCCAGAATCTGCTTGTATGTAACTATAATTTTTTTTTGACAAGGGAACTAATGTAACACTGGTGATAAACTTTACATACTTTTTGATCAACATCTACTAATTCTTACAAAAGGGGAAGTCAAATTTTAAGTAAATACGAAAAATCACAGTTAATAACCACTAGGTACTTCTAGGAAAGATGGCATTATATGAGATGGTTTTCTTTAAGTAATCATCAAGAATTAGACTTTATTTTTCTACCCAGAGTCTTTTATACAGTACACTGTTCTGAGTATAGCTAACTCCTCTAAGAGCTTAGAGTATATCAAGTACCCTAGATACAATATTGCCTTCCCAAAATAACTAGTAAAGCCTACTAGTAGGCTTTTATCACAGTGAAAGGCCATAATTCACACAGTAAGCGATCAAAAAGTTAATCTTTTTATTGTAAGTTATAGATATCCTTTTTTCTTCTAGGAAGACATTTTTATCTCAGTAATAAAGTTTCATAAATGATTTTTTAAAATATATGTAAAAGGAATGTAACTTATGACTGGGGACTAAAAAGGTCCACCCAAAACAGAATAGAGGTGGTAGCTCTGTGGGACATCGTTCATAATTTGTTCCACATTTCCCACATTGGCATAAGTTTCTGGATAAAAGATGCAATATTCAAGGTTCAAGATTGCGATATTCAAGTTCATTTATTACTCATGGTGGTACAGTGGTGGTTCTTTGTCCAGTACTAACCAACTGGTGGGAATTGTGTTTTTCTAGTTTTTGGTGTGTTTTTACCCTGATACTTCTTACTTCTCTGAGAATAGAGAATTAAATTTTCACGTATCACTTAAGTTCTCCCATGCCTAAAGATCAATGTATATTCCTATGCTAACCTTGAATTTCAAATCATACTGATTTTAGTATCTAGACATACTATCAGACCCACTTAAATTAGCAGTCCTTAAACTTTAAAATTCATAGATTTTGTTTATTTAAACAATGTATATAGTATAAAAGAAAAAGGAACAAATGCGTTTGATTTTTTAGCATAGTAATTATTAGGCTAAAATGTGCATTATAGCTACAAAGGTCTTATTGGGCTATTTATTTTCCTATTTGGCAGAGCTCATTAATTTGAAAAAGAAACTTAAGAAATTCTTCATATGGGTGTGGAGAACTCAGAGTCTACTAGTTTATTATGTTTATCATATACTTACTTATCACACATTCGGTAAAGTATAAAAAAATTATGACTGAATAAGGAATGCTATTGGGAAGGATTTTTAAATCATGATAAATAAGTAGCTATTAGTGATTAGAAAGTTGTCCTCCTGTCTCCTTATCCAGATTTTGACTTTCATTGTAATTATCTTGGAGCAAGAATTAGAAAGCATGAATAAGTGTCATATATACATTGTCATATGTCCATTGCTTAAAATACAAAATATAGAGTTTAACAATAGTCCCTCTTTCACAAAATCATATTCGCAGTGAGGCTAAGCTATTTTTAACACTGGTTGAGGAAGGGACAGTAGGTTAAAAAGTTTCTAGGACCACTGGCAAAGTAAGACTTTCAAACAGATTTTTTTGGTTACTCTTTTTTTTTTTTTTTTTTGTAGTTAAATTTTCTGAAAGCGTTATTTGTTATATCTCAGTTAGATAGTAGACATCCATCTGTGTTCCAATAAAGAACATTGTAAGTAGAAATAAATGTCAGTGATTTTTTTTTTAAGGATACTTGGTAAAAATGTTCAGTTATGTATCTTATATGAGCTCTCAGGTGTATATGTACTGTCCTGAGAAGAATACCATTTCATTAAGAGCTATCAAAAACTAAAAATTTTATGTGCACAGAAATGTATGAATTTTAAATTATTACTCAAGTGATTTGTGCAGGTTATTTGTGCTTTTGTTTAAAACTTGCTGTTGCTTGTTTATTGTAATACTTTTTTTATTTGAGAATCATTGTAAAGATGACATTTAATACCCAAAACTTGACTTTTCCATTAGTCTTCTTCCTTCAGAAAATATGAGTTATCTTACAAATGATTAATTTTTAGTCTATTTCTTTAATATCCTGGTTCTGTGAGATTGGATTATATGAGTCTTTACTACTTTTATAGTAGAAATGATCCTACAATTCAACATTTTTTTTAAGATTGAATTTGTCAGCTAGTGAATATGTTCTCACAAATTAACTCTTCTTTGATTCACTTACTTACATATAATATGATAACTAATATTCACTTCAAGGTACTTGACTGGATTGCCTGTTAATATTGATTTAAACTCATAGGAAATTAGTTATACTGTACTTGTTACATTTTATACTGTACTTGCTAAATTTTTACCACATTCTGTACGTATGGCATTCCGTGATGAAACCTGTTTCAGTAAGTATTTTTCTTTAGCTTGTAATTTTAGAATAACTTACCCATGTAGATTTAGTATTTTTCTAACAATCATTTTTTGAAAGCTCTGTCAGTACCACTCATTTAAAAATTAATTCTAGGAGATTACCATTTGGGTCATTTATTTTTATCAATGAAGAACTTCAAAAATTTTTAATTCATCCTTTCTTCAAACTCTAGAATTTTGTGTAACATGACCTACAGATACCACTTTATTGATAATTAACCAATCTTTAATTTTTACTATTTATGTTTAGTTGCTTTTTAATATTAATGGCTATTTACTCTGTAATCTAATGGCAATACACAGGATCATTTGCATCTAATTTTAAGTATCATTAGAATGTTCTCTCTAAAATATTAGCTGCCTTTTTTTTTTTGAGACTCCATCCTAAAGCAATGTGACATTAAATTTTGCAGATGTGGTTGAAATTCCTCAGTTTCCTAAATGTTCAGATATCTTACCTATGGGGTATAGAGATGATGATGACATTTTTTATAACACTTTATAGTTTATAGTATGTTTTTACTTTGTCTTTGTCTATTAGTCTCATTTGATAATAGCCCATCTGGCTAACACAGTTTAAACACATGCTTTTTATGTTTTAAATCACTAAATAATGGTATCAACTACATATATCCTTTCTAAAAATTGAAGAGTTTTCTTTATTTAAGGAAAATATTTTTGAGAGAATTATTAAACCAACAGCTTATACTATGGCCACTTAACAAGAATCTATAGTTTTTCATTCTTTAAAGATAAGTTCATATCTTATAAAAAATAAACTCTATTAGGTAAAGATGGATATTAAGAAAACATACTTTAATTTTTTCATTCTTCTGTTTTCTTGTACTACTGGCTAAGAAAATGTACATTTGAATGATTTGATTTAAATTTTTGGTAATGATAATTCTTAAGCCAGCTGTATATGCGACACTTAAGTAATAATCTTCATTTAAAAAAGTATTCCATGGAGTGCAACATCATGCTTAAACTTGTAATAGAATGATTTAGGATTTACACCATACATAATTTTTCATTCCCTTTGCATAATTTGTAACTGACTAAGTGTCAGTTTTGTTATTTTTTAAAAATATATAAGCATCACTACCTTCTAATCTTAAATTAAGAATGAAAAACTATTGTTACTATGAATATATATTCATTAACTGTGCTGTCTTTTCAACTTGCTGCTGAATCAGCCTGCATTGACATTCTTTGCCTTTCTGTGTCTTGTCTATCTTTACTGTTTCCATCAGATCCTCCTACTACTACCACCCTTCAGCCTACAGTTCATTGGCATCCCTCAACTGCTGACTTCGAGGATCTAGCAACAGAACCAAAAAAATTGCCCTTCCCATTGTCAACTTTGGCAACAATTAAGGATGACACAATTGGCACGATCATTGCTAGTGTAGTGGGTGGGGCTCTCTTCATAGTACTTGTAAGTGTTTTGGCTGGAATATTCTGCTATAGGAGAAGGCGGACGTTTCGTGGAGACTACTTTGCCAAGAACTACATTCCACCATCAGATATGCAAAAAGAATCACAAATAGATGTTCTTCAACAAGATGAGCTTGATTCTTACCCAGACAGTGTAAAAAAAGAAAACAAAAATCCAGTGAACAATCTAATACGGAAAGACTATTTAGAAGAGCCTGAAAAAACGCAGTGGAACAATGTAGAAAATCTCAATAGATTTGAAAGACCAATGGATTATTATGAAGATCTAAAAATGGGAATGAAGTTCGTCAGCGATGAACATTATGACGAAAATGAAGATGACCTAGTTTCACATGTAGATGGTTCTGTAATTTCCAGGAGGGAGTGGTATGTTTAGCAACCACTAAATGTGACTTAACTATGTACAATGTTTCATTCATACTAGTTGATCATTTTCAGATTGTTCATACTTTTTCTTGAGGAAGAATAAGCTTTTTCAACTTGATTTTCAAGCTTACTTTTTATATTCTAATTTGACAAATGGAAATGTAAAATCTGGGTTCAATATATCTGAGCTGCTTTACAATTTTTTTTTTCAATGCTGTACTACTGTCTCAAGATTTAAATTTTAATGCAGAGTACTTTATTGGTCTGAGGCACACAGGTAAGAAGAAATGTCAACATTAATGTATGACTTTTTTTGGTACAAAAATTAAAAAAAAAAGAAAAAAAAGGAAACTACCTTGGCATTGTGTATTAAATGTCTACCTAAGACTATAATCTCAATTATAATGTTTGTTAAACATAATACCTCTCAAAATTTATCACCACTAAATGATATAACATCAGAATTGACTACAAAACTAATTCAAGAAATGTTTATATTTTTAGTATACAAAAATATCCAGCCTAATGAAACACCTTTCTTTTCAAACATTATTTTCTAAGTTTCTATACAAATGGAATCTTTACCTCTGCATTTTAATGAGCCTTGCCATAATTACTGTAGAGTGGCTTTTCAAAGGTATTTTGTTGCACTAAAACCTGTGGTAGTAAACTCAGTGAACATGATGTGTGGAAGAGCATAATTAGCTGATCAATATTTTTGTCTGAAATACATTCAAGAATAATAAAAACATGCCTTTTAAACATGATAATACAGTTTTTTTCATCTCTGGAGGACAATGCTTATATTGCCATGTGAAAATGAGTTTTGGTGCATTAAGTGGTAGTTTTGTTTTGATGCTTTATATCCTAAATATAAGAATAATAATGGAAAAATGGTACATAGTTAAATATAGTACAGAGAGAGCATTTCAGTATATAGAAAAACATGGGGAAACAAGCATTGGAGTACCAGTTTTAGAAATGAAACAAATGTTTCAGCCAAGAATCTATATAAAGAATTTTGTAGATCATCTTGTTTTAGTCATTTATTATTGATGTTCAAGCGGGTAAATATATAGAAAAAATAGAGTAAACTTGGAAATTTGAGACTGAACAAGAAAAATCTAAATTATAGAACTAATCACTAACATTTGCTGATGGATATTGGCAAACCATCCCCTTTTTCCTCCTAAATGTATGTATGTGTTTCAAGATTTTTGTTTTTCCAATTAAAACTGGAAATATGAGGTTTTTTGTTTTGTTTTTTATACATAATTAATTAAGTATATGCTTTCCAAAAATCGTGTATCTTTTGAAAAAGGAATGTTACTAAATCTTCAAATGTAGATCTTTTTGTGAGGTAGATTGCTTCTGCATTGGAGTCCTATACAATTGTAATGACAGCTATTTTGAAGCCCAAAGAAAATGTTTTTTTCTGTTGATGATTCATTTGAAAAAAGAACTGTGTAGAATTGCCTTAGGTGTTTTGCCAGGGAATTCAAGTAGACATAAGTAGGAGAATCATAAATTAAATAAATTATTTTGTTATTAAAAAGGCAGAGTAGGTACTTTTATTTTTCACCCTTCCAACCACCTTCTTCCCGATCCTCGTCAGATCCAAAAAATGTTTTTATAAAGCAAAGTTCTAACATGTTCATAGAATGTTGCAAGTAGTAAAGGCTTTATTCTACGTGGTTATAAACTAATTTGCTTTATTTTAACCATTTTTTTGGAAGTTAGAAACCTGTTTTATTTCTCTTCCCACTTAGTATAACACTAAAATACCAGTCAAGGATACGGTTAAGCTCACTGATACCTTGTTAGAAATATTTGATTTAAATATAACTAACCACTGATAGACAAATATTAAGACTCTTTGGTCCAAATCGTTGGAAGGGAAACTTTCTTGATCCATACCCTGTGACTTTATTTTTTTATTTTAAATGTCAGCAATGATACGGCCATAAGAAAGATGAGTCTAAAAGCTTTTGCTATGGAAGATGTAAATTTGTGGATTTTTTAATCAAAGTTTCATATTTGGAACAGTGGTTTGAAATGCTGTATGAATCTGAGAAGAGCAATTCATTTAGAATACTGTATAAATCTCAATTTGAGTCTAAGATCAGCAATGTATTTCGGAAACTACTTTTAAAATATAAATACCTACTTAGTGATTATTGTCTTCCTTTTGTATTATGGCCATTGTGTGGTTAGGGTTCTTTTGTTTGTTTAGTTTTTGTTGGTTTTTGGTTTTGGTTTTGGCAGTAGAGGGTGACATGAAAAACTGCAAGGGAGTATTTGATATATTCTGTATCCTTAATCTAGACCATTTGGCAAGCTAAAAGACTTCAGAATTTTAAGAATCTGATACTAGTGCTTAAGACTTTTTGAAGCATTGCACTGTTGTTTATTGGAACTTTATGTGTTTACTGTTCATAGAGACTTGTTTGTAAACATAAATGGTCATATTAATAAACATTTTTGTTAAATTTTTGAATATCAGTGATGTGCACAGCTAATTGATGGGTATAGATGAAATCCTACTCTCTTTGAAAAGATGGAAGAATAGTTTTACTGTATTTTGGCCGTGTTTTAATTTATTTCCTTTATGTGCTTTGAATTGATTTTTCATTTTTGTATTCACTTTAGAGTCTCTTTCACACTGGTTAAAATATTTCAATAATATGATAGAGATGAATGCAACTCTTTATTTTTCCCTTTTTAACATTTTTATTAAAATACATTGAAACTTTAATAGGCTAGGGTTTAACTTTAAAAGTGGTATTCGAGAAGTACTTTCTAGTTGAAAGATTTTGTATTTTACCATGTGCCTGAAAGGTTTCTATTTGATAAGTTTAACATTAAAGAAACCATTAAGGTTTTTCAGTAATAGGTATTGCTTCTGATAGCCATATATAGGAACGTTTTGTATTGATAACCCAGGCTGAATGTTAGTATAAGGGGCTATAGGAAGTATAATGTGTAGTGTAAAAACTGAGAGAAATGTAACAAAAACATCTGATTTGAGTTTGATTTTGCTTTTGGTAAACACTGCTAAAACAAAGAATATGAATAAGAAGTTGTCAATGTGTGGAAGTAATCAATGTAAAGTATAAGAAAGGAAGAAATAGTACTCCTATTGAATTTTTAATTCTAACAGGAATGCTTTACAGATTGAATTGTTTTCCCTGTTTACTTGTTAATGTATCACCCATGCAGAGCTCCTTTCTCAAATTTTTGGAATATTGGGATTGGATTTAATTTCAATTTGTACCAGTGATTTTTTTTTTTTTTTTTTTTTACTAAGTTGCTTATCAGGTGGTAGCCCCAATAGCCATGTGACAAATCTTTAAATAAAAGTTTGTTTGTTTTTTAATTCTTTAGAGGCATGTTTCTATAATAAGCCTGTAGCTCTGGATTACCATCTTTGTCCTCATATTTGCTGGAATGAAAGAGAGACTGTGTGTGTGTGTTACCTAGTTTCCTTTAATTAATGATGTTTTTGTGGAATTAGAAGCCTATTTTAATTCTCTTCCCAAACAAGAGTGTATCAGGCAAAAGTTACAGTTAAATAGTTAAGTAATGTTCAAGGAAGCATCTAAGTTGGCATGTTAACCATTATAAAATTTGCTTTTAATTAACCATTTAATTCCTATCTCATACACATATCATGAGTAACATTCTACACAGTCTGAATTATCTTTGTAGCCCTAGCAGTTAAAACAAATTTTAAATGTTTTGCTGTGACTTGGACATAAATCAAATGTTTATGTATTAGCTTTCAGCTTGGAATTAACACATAAGATTGTTTTTAAGTTTGACATTTAGTGTCTTTCACTTACTGCTTGTGATCTGCCTTGACTAGGAATGACATTGTTTCTTACTGTTTGTAATCACCTTCTCCCTTTTCTGTACTATTGACACTGAAAATTATGACTTTTTCCTAAACTTTGAATTATTTTAGAGTGAGCAGCAGTTTTTTTTTTCAAATCACATAATTTGACTGGATTAAGTTTGGTTTCATTTCTGTTACACCAATAAAAATTCCTGTAAGAATCTTTGGAATGATGTACACGATATACCAACTTTTCAGTTTTCTTCTGTTATGTTCCAGTAAGCTGCACTTTTTTCAAGTACCTGTCTACTTTGAGTAAAATCCATCAGAAGCGAGCTTGAAACCAAACATTGCTTTCCAAAGCTTTTGCTGTGTATATCCTTAGGGGTCATTTTTTTCTTTGAACCTTGATGACAGTTTTTTATCATGTTCATTTCAACTTCGAAGGCTAAAACTTAAGTCACTTTCTGGGTATTTTGTTTCACTTGGTCTTAATTAATAGCTGCTGTTTATTCTGGCTGAGTGCTATGGCTGAGGCCTAGTGAAAGTGAGTTTATTAGAATAAAGTATAAATAATCCTCAAAGTTAGAGAATTCAGGGCTTTATTTCCTTTCACACATAATACTTCTGTATAGACATGATACCTAATTTCACAGTCTCAGTTATGAGAAATACTTCGGGAAAAACCTAGTCTTGAAAAGAGGTTGATCTAAAAACTAGAGGTAATGAGATCTAGAGGCCTTGGCCTTCCTTTTTTAAAAAACATGAAAAATTATGCAAAAGTAAGATAGGATAATGAAATTAATATTCACGTACCTGTTTCAGTTATCAGTTCTTGGGCAGTCTTGTTTCATTTAAACTCTTACCACATAATCCCTCCTGCTTTTAGTTCATCTGTAAATACATCAGTATATAGCTCTAAAAGATGAACATTTAGAAAAAGTAACCACAGTTTCATTACTACACCAAAAATGAGTAATTCCTTAATATCAAGTATCACTCAAATTTCTAATTTTTTTTCCAATTTTAGCTGTTACCAAATACCTATACATTGGTTGATTGAAATTTCTTTTAATCTATGTGTTCTCTGTATGCCCTTCCCCATCCTCATTTTTTCCCATGCAGTTTATCTGGTGAAGAAAGCTTCGTTTGTCCTGCAGTTTTCCAGTTTGCATTGTGCCAATTATACCTCTGTATTTTCTGTAAGTTGACAGTGAGATCTAGAACCTTGATAAGATTAAGGTTTAATCTGTGGCGGAAGGGACAAGGTTACTTCTTCAGTGGTGGTATGTTCCTTCATCAGAAGGCACATAGTAAATGATTTCTTTCAGTATTAGCAGCCATTTGATGCTCAAAGCATAGACCCTCTAACAGGGAACCTATTTAATGTCTAGATCTATTAACTGTTCTTTTATTATATCATGTGCTTTGATGTCTGAATAATTATGTCCATGCTGCTCCCTTTACCTGAAATTCCTCCCTTTGCCACACTGGGAAATTAGTCCATATTCAATCAAAGTCCAGCTCAAACTATAGCTTTATGAAACTTTTCTTTTTCCTTTAGAATTAATAACTGCTGCCCATATTCTTGTATCAATTTATATCTAATATAACCACATTTCATTCTAGTTCTTATCTAGTCTAGATCAGTGGTCTTCAACACTCTTGACTACCTGTCAGTTAGTTTGTATTCCTAATGTGTGTAAGTTTATAAATTTTATATGTACTCCTATAGAGGTTTGCTATATATACTATAAGATACTCAAACATGAAAAATTAGAAATGTTTAAGTCATGAAATAACATTAAATGTTTTTCACCAACAGTATTATTTAGGTAAACAATGTGATTATGCTTCATTTAAAAAGTTAACTTTTTCCTCACTAAAACATTTTTCAGGAAACCACATGATGTAATGTGCTTCATTTGGTTTTTTAATTTTGGTTTTTTTTGTTTGATTCAGTGATTCAAAGGTTTAAGTCCATATTCAGTATATTTTGATACTAATTTTTAGGTATGAAAGCTAATGCTACTTTAGAAAACATGTTAATTTAAATGGAAGAAGTACATTGTTGAGGATCTTGATAGTTTTCATCCCAACTCCTGTTTTTAGAGCTAGTCTTCCATGTTCAAGATGTTTGGTTTTTCAATGTCTTGCTAATCAGAATAGCTTCTTCCCTCACATTAGGTTATTTCAGCACAGGATACATTTAGTGTAAGGTTTATTGTTAACAAAAGTAAATATAAATCTGTATTTTATTTGGTTTCTGAATATATTTGATTTGGGGGGCGTGATTTGTCATATCTGATTAGATTGCCATGGTTTTACTTCATAAAGTAACTGGTAAAATTTTGGTATTAGAAATAAGTTACTTGCATTGCCTTTGCTTGGATTTTGTTGTTGTGCTTACATTAGTGATACTATCTTCATTCTTTCAGTTGTTTGCAGGAATGACATTTACTAGGAATAAATGCTTGCTGGTATATAACGTGTTTGCACTGATACCCTCACTTGGTCTATGTGTCAGATGTTCACCTGTCACACAGAGCACCCATGTCATGCCTCCTGTGTATCTTTGACTTTTAGTTAAATCTAGCTAAGATTTTAGTTCATTCAGCTGAGCTTGCATAAGTCACAATGTGTCACAAGATACTGACTATGCCGAGAGGGACAACCAAGTAAAGATGGAACTGTCTTTTCACTTTCATTCTGGAACTGTCCCACTCCACACTTCTCGTAGGATATTGTGGTGCCCTGTGTGGCAGAAGATACCTGACACATGGACCAGGTAGGGTTCCTAGTGCCAGTCCATGTCCTATAATACAACATTAATTTTTATTTAATGCTCACTCCTCTGTTTTTAGGTTACTGATAATTTCTTTTTATACTTCATTGGAAAATAAATATTTTATAGATTCTCTGACCCTACTTTAGGGATTTGTCTCTCTATTGTGAGGACAGGGACTGCATAAAATTTATTCTTGCATTCCTAGCACTTAGCACAAGCCCTAGCACACGTTAGGTTACTATTGGTAATTTGCTGGATGGGAGGCTGAGGAAACTGACCTGACCCAAGTAGAGGACTTTTATTAAAAAGTAGTAAGATAAATATATGGATGAATATAAAGGCTTAGATGTCATGTTGAAAAGATAAGTATTAAAAGGTTATTGAAAAATAAGTATGGGATATATTTGTGGGGAAAAACTGGTAATACAGTGATATGTATTATGGGAATACATGTATTTACTCCCAAGTATAAGGTGAGAAGATAAGTTTGTAGGGTATCACATTAATCTGTGAATCATGTGATGGTATTACAGAAGTTTCAGTGAAGGAAATGAAGAAAAACAGAGGGATGAAGCTTAATGTTTCAATTAATTTTTAGGACTTGGTATTTGTAAGTATGAAAAGGGACTGACTATAGATTTCTATACTCACCCATTCTAATTAGTTTATTGCACTATTCAGTTATTTTATTTTGGAGGGAGGTAACTAAGTTTACCTATTTTTGGAAGAGGTACTGGGGATTGAACCCAGGACCTTATGCATGCTAAGCTTGTACTCTACCACTTGAGCTATAACCCTCCCCCTGCATTTTAAATGATTTTAGCAAATTACTGTAAACATGTATTTTATTGTGTAGAAAAGTTAACTTTTAAAAACATTATAATGCCTCAGTTTTAGATGTGAATTAGGTGAGAACATGTTGAATAGCTTTTACATACGTTTTATTCATTTGTATCAGAGTAATAACAAAAACTTTATTTCAATTCAATTTCTATAATATTTACATTTTTTCAAGAAGTAATGAAAATTTTTTGGCATCATTTGTAACTGATTTTTGATCATTCTCCTCAGGACACAGGCATGGTATCTTTAATGATGGATAGTGTACTTTTGTTGTGTTGAGGGATGCTATTTTTCTGTTTCAGGAGGTGAATTTCCAATGTATATTGGTTAATAAGCTGCTCTGATAACTGGAACGTCTCTTTTAGGAGACGTTCACCAGTCCTTGATGCTAAATATTTTAATGCTTTTGTCTTTTTGTTTTCTGCTGCTTGTAAGCATATAATTAGGTTTAGTAGAACACCTCCTTAGGTGATACAATGTTGCTTCCTGTCAGTCACTCTGTAAACTTGCTTTATGTTTAAAAATGCCAAATTTTTATACATCTGCTTACTTAATTTTTTTCTCCTTGTAATAGTTTTGTTGGAATATAGAGTGTGTAGATTATATGGGCAGAGATGTGGGGAAGCCATGTTGGGGCTAAATTCTCAATTTTCATCAAAATTCTTTGACTTGAATGTAAGAAATTTCAGCTCTTTGCATTTTATACTAGGGTTTATCACCAATTAATACCTTTAAAATCTTAATACTCTTAAATATTTTTTTATCTTCTCAATTAGAAGATCAGAAAAGAAAATATGAAATGTATGTCATATGTATTTAACATAGTTTAACTTATGTAGAGTAGGATATCCAGTTAGTAAATGGGCTTATACTTTTTTCTACCTCCTCATTTCAGCACTTACTAGCCTGTTCTGATACTAAGAAGAAGTGTGTAAAAAGAGGATAGATAATGATAAAAATGAACCAGGTGAAATAAATATGCTCAAATTAAGACAGAAGGAAAAATTATGGTTATATATACAGTGAACTCTCAGCTATAGAATTCTAGAGCTAGAAATTACAAAACTAACAGGACAGAATTGGATAAGTAGACCATAATTTAAATGTTTAAAAAAATAGTATCTATTTACACTTGAGAATTACCTCAGGATATTAAAAAAGTATATATTCAGAGATGGGAATTGCTTAGGATATTAAAAGTCTGATGTTGTTTTATTACTTACAAAGCACTACCAATTGAATATTATTGCTAAGTTTAAATGAAAGACTTTCTTGGAGGAGCTGTGAGGTTTAATGAATTTATAATGATCTGTACATTGAAGAATATTAATTATGGCTAATTATATTCAAAGAGTAACCTGAGTTTTTGAAAAAATTTCAGTAGTATTACTATAAATATAATACTTACTTTGTCATTATCATCAAAATAACACTCAAATTTAAATTCTCCATGTTTGGGCAAAAATGATAGGGACACTTTATTCCTTAGCAAAAGAAAAAATTCCATTAAGTGAAAACCTTTAGACTAACTAGTATGGAATAGGTAACACACTTGACACATTGGGATTTTTTCTTTTTGCCACTGACAAGGTGTATGACAAGGTGTAGAAGACAAGATTAGCCCTAAGTCATCCCTAATCTCTTTTCTACATTTATAAGAGTAGAGTAATATTTGACTGGCTTGGATTTTAAATCTTTTTCTCATGTAGCACATATTCAAATGGAATTAGTTGTGGTTAGAGAAATGAGTAGGAAGACAAGCCAGACAAGTATTAGCAAATGAGGGATAACATCCTGAATAATAAAGCGGGTTATGTTATTTTAAATAACTATATTTTTAGATTCTATTAAGTGTTTGAAAGATAATTGAAATGCACTCATTGGTGTAAGATTTTTAGTCTAGAATGAGACTAATAAAATGACCCGTTAATAAACAAACCCAGGATCATTAGTTTTCTAAAGAATTTTTCATTATTGGAAAGAAAATAAAACATTCTTTTTAGCAATCTAAAATACTATGTGACTCACATTTTAATCAAAACAGTTTGAAAATATTTCTAAATATGTATTTTTAGGAAATACTATGATATTAAGTGAAACATATTTCAAAACCAATATTGCTTTCATTCTATTTAAATAGGCCACCTCTGGATTCCAACAGTAATTGTAATTATTTAAGAGTATATGTGAATGCCAATTAATTGAAAACTAAGAGGTCTACATTTCCAGATGGGGACCCAAAAGGATCACTGTGATCATTGAGAAAAATCATTCTCTCCCAGTAGGGGCATACCGTTGGAGGCTTCAATCCTGCCGCAACCTAGCTTTATTTCACCCTGTGTTCTTTCCTATTCATTGATTGAATGACCTTGGGCAGAGCATTTAACCTTTGAACTGCAGTATCTTCATTTATAGAATGTTACCTTAAATGTCTTTCTTATTGGTTAGAAAGATAAAATGAAATCATGTATATTGAGGGTACTTTGTAACTGATGGGTCACCCCACAAAATTTAGTTACTGGATTTAAGATGGCTGAAATTATCAAAATAATAACTTACACATAAGGATTAATAGTTTTGTCATATCCATAATACTCATATTTGAACATAATTTTTGTGAATTCCCTCACTTGGGAGTTCATAAAGTAGGGTAGCTTTTTATAGAATTGTGTGAAATGCTAACTGCTAAATATGCTTTAAAAATCCTTTCTTACAGTATTTGTGGGGCAGGCAGGGGAAGAGAAATTGGTATTCAAAAATGTTACAGTGTGTCTATAGCCAGGAAATAGGGAAGAATTTCTGTTTACATGAAACACTGTCTTAAGTGTACTTTGTATTAAATGTGTGCGAGTTAAGGGAAATTATCTGCAACAAAGACTGTTTTAATAATGTCTGCTTTAAAAACTACTTTAAAATTTTTCCATGTCATTTTTTGATTGCATTTATTAGATCTGGGATATTTTCTGTTTTTTAGTATTGTTATTTTGCCCTTTCTTGAAGTTTTTGGTTTATTTAATATAATCTCTTTTAATGGAATAAAAATGGTAAATGTCTATATTGTTGGCTAACTCCATTAAAGAATACTGAAATTTTTTTTGTTTTGTCACCTTTTAGAGTAAGAACTTCGTTTTCATCCTTTATCTTCTTTTCTCCTCCAGATATTCTTTGACTATAGAACATAGATTCACTAATTGATGTCTAACTGGGTATGCTCTTTTCAAAACTTTAAAAAAGCAAAGCTGGAGAACTAAGGCGACATTTTGCCAAGAATAAGGGTGTTAGTGTAATGCTACTAAAAGTAATGAATCAAATTTGGGGTTCACTAAGCTTGCGGTTGGCTAACATATTTTAGTCAAGTCTGCACATTTTAGAAACTAAAGGATACAGATTCAAGAACTCTTCTTAAAATTGTTTAAAAAACCTAATTTTTGTTACTTTACAGATGTTCCATTTAAACAGACCTCTTCTATAGCTGTGGCTGGAGCTGTAATTGGAGCTGTCCTTGCCCTTTTCATCATTGCCATCTTTGTGACTGTGTTGCTGACTCCTCGGAAAAAGAGACCATCCTACCTTGACAAAGTGTAGGTAACTGTTTTGCTTGGATTCAACTATGAATATTCAGTATTCATCAGTCTGTATCTTTATAGTTACTCGTATGAAAAGTGTCTGAGGGACAGCAGTTGATAATGTTAGGTCTTGTAAGATGACCATGGTTTTGTCAGAAGGTATCAAACTACATTTTGGTAAACAAACAGTGTCAATGGGCTACTAAAGACAAATATATTAGACACCTTTTTTTAACCTACCATATATTACATCTTTCCAGATGGTAACATAATGACACTTTTGTTGTCCTGCCTTCTGAATAAAATGCAAGTCTTCGATGAAGTAGTTGAAAGACAGGTATAAAGAATCTTAGAAGTTTACTTGCTTCTTCAGACTGTGTATGCCTGTCTTATGTACAGGTATAACTTAACTTTCAACTGCCGAGAGTTATTAAATACATTGAGTTTTAAAGCTTTTATAAACAATTTTGGTTTCGGTAAATTATAAAATATGCCTCTTCAAGAGAAAGCAATGTTTTGGGCCTAATCATTGAGATGGAATTGGGAAATAGAAATTGCACTTTGCTGTATAATCCAAAGACCAATGTCTCAGTTCACTAAATTCCATCAGTGGTTTTTGTTGCTTCATCTGTGAAATGTGAATAATACTTTTCCTGCTTACCTTACATTGTTGTGTTAAGAATAGAATAAGATGATGTCATTTATGAACAGTTTTGTTCTATACAAATGGCATTATTTCTTGTGTAGTTATTAATGTTTTTTATGAGGCTATAAGGCTGGCTCTCAAATGCATTTCCTCTGTCTTCCTAAGTGCTTTGTGTATGTCTCTGCCTCTCTAATCTGGCCCAGTTATAGCACTAATTTTTTTGGATTAAGGAAACCTGGGTGTTAGCCTCAGCTCTAAGATCAAATTAGTGGTCTGACTGTGAATGTCACATCACCTCCATGAACCTTGGTTTTCTCACCTTAATGACCTTTGGGACCTTGGAGCTATAAATTTGCTGTGGTTTTTGCTACATTAAAGAAAGTACTTTAAATAAAAGGACTGTAAAGTACTCTTTCATTCTAATATCTGTAAGACCAGATTTTTTTTTACTATTTCAAGAGTAAGTACTTTGTGGTTAACATCATCTTAGTTCCCAGATTATCTCAAGTTTTTCTATAATTTCAAAAACATTATTTACTAGTAGGCTAGTAATTATGTCTGTGTAACCATTTCATTTATTATTTGAATTCTATTCATTTAAAATATTTTCTGTCCAAAAGTTATTAGACCACTGAGAAATTGTAATTATTTTGACCTCTAGAGATTTCATTCTCTTTATCTTTTAATAAAGGTAAAATTTTTATTTGATTTATAATCTCAATTACTGAAAATTAGTTGTCTGACCTTCAAAAGTAAGAGTTTATAAAAATTATTTTCTAAATTGCAGAGAGCTATGAGATATGTTTAATTCTATTTTTGTTGTAACTCAACAATGTTTAAAATATATGAAGATACTTTTTTTAGTGGATTAGGTAATTTTGGCAAAAATAAATGCATTCCCTAAGGATGTAATGGTCTCTTTATTTCAGGTGCCAGGATTTATAATGGTTTGTAGATTGAAAATGTTAATTTACATGATAAATATTCTAAAAGTGATCATGGCTTTTGAAAATTTGTTACAGAATATTTCCAAAATATAGTATAAACTATTTTTCATCATTATCTTAACAACAGTCTTTTAAATCACTTTTATGACACTTTGGAGAAAAGTGCTTTCTATTACACACGTTTGACTATCTTTAAAATGTTGGTGAGCATAGTCACATGTAAAAATGTGCAATACTTATATGCAATACTTGGTCATATACTAGATTACTTTCTTAATAATAATTTTTAAAAAAATGATTCTATTTGAGTTGCTTCTTTAAATATGAATTAATTAGATTGGTCCTAAACATTGGAACCTTTAAAACTAGTTTACTTTTTTGTCCCATCTATTATAGGCTAATGGAAATAGAAGAACTGAATTAAATAAGTACACTAATATAAATATTAGTATGAGGAAAGTGTCCTCAAAACTTAGGAGAACCTTGATTGTACCCCTCCCCTTGTTTTTTTTTTTTGCTAACTGCAGCAATTTTTTTTAACTTTTTAATGCAGGATCGACCTTCCACCCACACATAAACCACCTCCTGTGTATGAAGAGCGATCCCCTCCTTTGCCTCAGAAAGATCTTCTATATCAGGTAAGTGTTCCTGAGTATACTTAAAATAAAGTGAAGTAAAATTAAAACTACTAAGCAATGTATATGATTTATTTCAAAATATTATCTAGTTCATTATGTATTAAATATCACATAATAACACATAATCAATTCTCTGAAACATTTAGGGGATCAAATTTTGTCTATAAATTAGTAAGAAAAGAAGTTATGTCCAATGTAGCTAAGACAAATCAACACTATCTTAGGGGTACACATTTTTTACTAAAAGCCTATGTCTAAAGACTTACTGTTAATACAGTTTTATTGACATACAGATTCATTATGAACTATGCATTTTTATATAAATAGAAGATGGAAAAATTGAGTGGTAGGGTATGATGCATGATGGAGAGGTTTTTCTCCTTGGCATATGTATTTTATTTTTGTTTCTTTTCAGTATACTCAAGGTCTAAATTTTAGCCTTCCTTTATTTAGCAACAAAAGATTTATATTCCAATTTAAAATTCTAGGTATGGCTATTAAGCCTATTCTA
Organism: Camelus dromedarius; assembly: GCF_036321535.1. Lineage (NCBI taxonomy): Eukaryota > Metazoa > Chordata > Mammalia > Artiodactyla > Camelidae > Camelus > Camelus dromedarius. Next base: position 73,365,800 of record NC_087437.1, on the reverse strand, counting down.
CATTTATGATAATTTACTATTTCTTTTGGAATCAGTTTACAGTAATTTATGTGAAAGTATTGATTCAGTGCTTCTGTCCTGGATTCTATATCTTGATTAATATGTTCTGCTTGGGAAAGTTTAAGCCATCAGAATGTTTGAATACTTTTTTTCTTAGCTTTAGTTGCTTTGTTTTTATTTTTTTTCCCTGTATCACCCATTCAGCTTACTGGGGCTCTAACCCTATATTGGGGTTTTATTACCTGTGGGAATATTCTATAGAATTTTTCTCCTAAAACAAGGCTGTATCTTCAGCTTAAATAAGGCAAATCATTTGCTCACCAATTAATTTATTTAATTTGGTGGAAAAACTGCGGGAGAATATATCTGTTAAGATGCTCTCAGCTTCTGTTCCTTGGATGACCACATAACCAATCTACTGCTCAAGAGTGGGGCAGGGAGGAGCATTCCTGGCATGTGCACTCACTGACAGTGGGCACCACCTTTGTCGTCTTAACACAAGTTTCACGTCTTAGGGGTGAAGATGTGCCATCTTTTCCGAACTCTTATTTTCACATAAAGAGTATAGCTTCATATCTCTTGGCAAATAAATTAACTTGACAAGTAGTGTGAAATGTCATCAAAATATTTAGCTAGAGGTGTTGTTAACTGCTGCAGAAGGATAGCTGTCTTCCTCCTTCTCCAAAGCTAGTAACTAACCAGAGGATTTCTAGATTCAGGTTTGGGAATTTTTTAAAAACATTGTTATAGTAACTTTTTAGGACAACCGTAATTGCATGTAATTTTATTCTTCTCTGTAAAATCAATTTATTATGTCACTTGTTGTTATTTAATATTTTCAATTTAAATATTTACAAAAGCTTATGAATGGGAAAAAATTTTTTGGGCTCAGATCATATGTCCTGGAATTTAGTTAAAATATGATTGTGTATATATGTATGTGTATAATATGTAGGCACTGCTAAATGAACACAAAGGGATGATTTTTCTTGAATGATTTGACAGTGGTACCAACTGCAAGTTTTAGTATTCTTGGAGTCAGAGAAGTCTTCATGGATGGATCAGTTTTGGAAGTAGGAGTTTTGATGCGTGTGATAAAATTACTCCGTTGTTGATTAGAGCAAATTGCATAATCCCAAGCATAAATCTAGGTGGAAATGAAAAAGTAATGGAAATTTTAGAAAGGAAATTGATGGGCAGCATCTGCAGTGGATAATAAGCATTGGACTTTGGGAGTCATAGACCATTTAGTAACATTGTGATTTTCTCCTCATCTGTAAGATTAAGCAGGTGAAAAACATGATTGATTTTTTTTTCCCTCTTCTTGCTGTAAAACTGAGTCTATAACATATTGCTAAGAATGAGCTGGTTGCTGTCATACTGCTTAGGAGAGTCAAAACTTGGAGATGAAATAATTCTTAATTCTATAAAGATTTTAGGAATAATTTACATTGAAATCATTATCCAACAGTAATATAATTTATTATGATTCATGCATTATGTCATATGTTAATTATATGATTGTGTTTTAATTAATGATGTGATATCAAAATGCAAAATACGTAGAACTGTTTCCTGATTACCAAGAGATCTATACATGTGTAATTACTGTCTAATTAGTTCATGCAATGATAGCATGCTATAATGGTAAATGCCTTCATAATGTTCCACTTCACTACATAACTTGTCAATTTTAAGCTCATGAGGTTAATTCCTACTTAAAAGTCGTTAGTCTTCAGCCCTCATAACCAGGTCTTGTGGCCTAGTGAGCTAGGCCATGCTCCCAAATGCTACCGTGGCTTTACAGAAGAGAGCCCACTTTTCTACCCATCAGTGCTCTGCACTTGGGAAACCACAGAAACAAACAGTTCTTCACTACTTACATTGGTTCCTGCTACTCACTCATTATTTTTGTGGTTGTAGTGCCAAAATTCATACCTGAGAATTTTCCCTCTAAATCTAAATTATGAGAATGAAGCCTGGTTTTGCAAAGAGGCGATTTCCTTGAGTGGGAACTATTACCATATTGCAAAGATTCATAGTTGATAAATCCTACAAAAGTGAGTCTTCATTTAGGAAACAACATGAACTCATGACATTAAAATGTATTTTTACCTTTTTATTATGTTTTATTTTCTTAACATTATAGGTAATGCATTAAGTATATTCTTGGTACAAAGAAAAATCAAATACTGCAGAATTATAGAGTTAACTGTTGAAGATTCTCATTCATCCCCCTGTTCCTGAATATATTATTTCCTTCCCCAGAGATCACCATTGTTACTAACTTAAATATCCCCCCAGACTTTTTTTCACAAGTTTACTTTTAAGTGTACATCATCCACATTTACATCTACAGATAATTTTTTAGAAACATAAATGTGGTCACAGAGTACATATTGTTCTAAAAATTGTTTTTTCCACTCTGTTACAAACCAGTATTTTTCAGAGTGAGTAATGTTGCCACCTTTATCAAAATTCCCTGGGTTATTGAAAATGAAGATTCTTGAAGACAGTTTCAGGTTTACTGAATCAGAATCCCAGGGGTTGGAGACAGTGGGCATTTTGCCTAGTTCACCAGGTGAATTCTAATGCATATTCAGGTTTTAGAACTATTACTGTCTCTCTGTCTCATTCTGGAATGGCTGTGACAGTATTCCATTGTGTTGATATACCACAAATTACCTAATGATCTTCCGAGGTTGTTTCCTTTTTTTCCCTATTACAATAATTGTGCAGTGAGGGTACTTTTTGTGCACATGTATTTATAAAATATATGCAAAGAAATAGAATTACTGTGAATATTTTTACATTTAAATAGGTGTCATATTGCTGGCCAAACTAGCTATATTAATTTATATTCCCATAAATAGTATATTAAAATCCATTTCCCTCTTTAATATTGTTTAATAGAACTTTTTTTTTCTGTCAGTTTGATAAAACTGGAAAAATAGTTCATTTAAAAGCTTTGTAGATTCCTGGAAGAGGTTTCATACTTGATTGCCTTTTTGTAGTTCTGTAAACTACCTATTTGCATCATTTTTCATCAGTTTTTTAAACTTTGCTTGTTAATTTTTTAGCAGCTCTTTGATATGGACAGTAATCTTTTGTCTTATATTTGCTTCTTACTTGTTAACTTTATAGTGTCTTATACAGAAAGTTTAAGTTTTTATGTAGTCAAAATCACTGTCCTTTTCCTTATAGTTTCTGGAAATTATACATTATCTAAAAAGACTTCCTCTCCATTCCCCCTCTGCCCCTGATCTGAAGTGTTTTAAAAAATCATATAAAAACTCTCATAGTTTTATGGAATTTCTTTTAGTTTAATTAATCTGAAACTTATTTTTGCTTATGGTATAAGGTAATAACCTAATTTTTCCCCAGTAGGATAACAAGTTGTCCAAAAACTATTGAATATCTGTCCTTTTCCATGATTTGAAGATACTTTTATCCTAAAATAAACTCCCATGGATATTAGGTGTATTTCTGAACTCTCAATTCTGTTATATTGTTCTATGTTTCTCTCCTTAAAGCAAAACAACACTATTTTAATTACTGTCTTATAGTATGATTTGGTATTTAGTGAAGCAAATTTCCTCATCTCTGTTCGTCCTTTCCAAAATTTTCTTGGCTTTTTTTCATATCAACCTTAGAATTGGCTTCCCAGGTTCCTTAAAAATCTCACTGAACTTATTAATTTAGTGAGACTTGTCAACTTTGTAATGTTAATTCTGTCCAGAAACCAGATAAGCTTCTACTTTATGGTTCTTTTATGTACTAGATAAAGTCTTTTTTAGTATATGTTTTCCACATTTCTTATTACAGTTATTAAAGGCATTTTGAGTATTTTAATTGATTATAGGTTTTCCTCTAATCCCCTGTGGCTTTTTTTGGGGGGGGCGGAATCTTGGCTTTTACCTCCCTCTTTTTTTTTCTTATTTTATTTCTATTTTATTAAAGTATATTCGATTTACAAAGTTATGTTAATTTCTGGTGTACAGCATAGTGATTCATTTATACATATATATATTCCTTTTCATATTCTTTTTCATTATAGGCTATTACAAGGTATGAATGTAGTTTCCTGTGTTATACAGTAGGACCCTGTTGTTTATCTATTTTATATATAATTTCTACAAATCCTGAACTCCCAGTTTATCCTTCCCCACCCCCTTTCCTCCCTGGTAACCATAAATTTGTTTTCTGTGGCTGTGAGTCTGTCTCTGTTTTTTAAATAAGTTCATTTGTGTCTTCTTCAATATTTATCCATATTACTACAAATGGCCTTATTTTATTCTTTTTTATGGCTGAGTAGTATTCCATTGTGTGTGTGTGTGTGTGTGTGTGTGTGTGTGTGTGTGTGTGTGTGTGTGTGTGTGACATACATATATGCCACAACTTCTTTATCCAGTCATCTGTCAATGGATATTTAGGTTGCTTCCGTGTCTTGGCTATATATAGTGCTGCTATGAACATTGAGGTGCATGTATCTTTTTCAAATTAGAGTTTCTTCTGGATGTATGCTCTGTGCCTTTTTCTAGTTGGTTATTAGCATATAGAAATGCTTTGAGTTTTTTTAAAAGTTTCTAGGCTTTTTTCTTGAACTTGTTATTCATTCTAATAGATTTTCAGTTTATTTTCTTGAATTTTCTAGATATATAATCTACTCGCTGCAAAAAACAACAGTTATCTTTTTTATTCCTTGTTCACTGTGATTTATTTATTTTTGCAGTGATTTTACAGAGTGCTAAATGCTGACAGTTGTAGGGGACTGTTTTTTTAATCTCATTAAGCTTCAAATCCAGCATGAAATACTGGACACTGATATAAAATTTCTTTGTATTAAAACTTTGGACAACATTGTGCATTCTATGTATAATGCTATTTTTTAGCCTTGTATTGGAAGAGTTGTATACTCTGATGTGAAGAACTATTTCCCAAACCAGCTAAAATGATCCAGGGAGCTTTTCTGGGAAAATATTTTTAATGTATACAGTTTTATTTTTAATATGAAAAAATCTGAATGTAAATGTGAATCTTTTAGAATGCTCTGCTTCAGCCTGAGGTAGCATTTATTCTCTGGAAGTCAGGACTAGTGACTATTTGAAATAAGTAACATTACTTGACTCTACTAAGGAACCTAACAGGAATTTCAGTCAAGAAGCAATACTGTAGGGAATATGGCTTTGGAAGTTATTTTTGCGCTGACATGTCACAAAGCTTTGTAATCTCTTCAACTATCGTGAGATTTTCTTCCCCCTTGATGTCCACATTTTCAGAAGTAGTTATCTGTCAGATGATTTTTTTTGGTAAATTTTTGATTTTTAACAACCTTGAAAATGTATTATGAATGTTATTTCAGGTGTTAAAATACACAGGACAGTTTTCATTATTTAAAATATTTCTTTTATATACATGTAAACATGTGTATATTAATCTGTGGGATGAAATGGAATATATGCATAAAGTATATGACTGAATTCCAAGCTGAACTAATTTCCTTTTTTGTCAAACACTGCTTTTACTTAAAAGAATGACTACCAAACTATGATTATTCAGGCTTGAGTATTTTGCAGACATTTTCTCAAAAATCAGTGAAGTGAAACTGTCACTCAATACAAACAACTGACAGTACTTGTTTATCTGGAAAGACTATTAAAATATTCCTCCCTTTTCCAGCCATGTATCTGTGTGAGGCCATTTCTTCTAACTATATTTCAACCAAACAACATATTTTAACAGATTGAATGCTGTGGCAGATGTGAAAATCAAGCTTTCTTTTTTTGACTCAGATATTAAAAAGATTTACAAACGTAAAAAAATAAAAAAACCAAAACAGTAAAAGACCACTCTTCTCACTAACTTTTGTTTTGAAAAACATGGTTATTTTTCATTTAAAAGATGCTGTTTATATTAACATATTATGAGTTTATCTTTAAATCAATTAAATATCTTAAAAATATTTTAGTTTTAATGTTTAATATAGCTACTACCCATATAAGTAAAAGTACTTTGGGTTCTCAAAATTTTAAAGTTTAAAGAGGCCCTAAGGCCCAAACTTAGAGAGCTTCTGCTGTAGACTGTAAGTAGTATGAAGACAGAGACCTTTGCTTGGTACTGTCGTCCCAGGGCACAACACAGAGCTTGGCACGTTGTAGGTAACTAATAAAATTTTTTTTAATGAATATGTGAAAGAAAGAATAAAGCCCCACTTTATATTCTTTTCAATCTATGATTTGAAAATTTCTGCATTGTTTATTCTAGAATATCTGATTCTCAGATAATATATTTCAGTATATTTAATGTCAATATTATGTAATATCAGTGTATCAGATTTCAATATATCATGTATGAAAAAGAGCAGAAGAAACAAGAGACCCTATAATAATACACCAAAATGTTAGCTGTGATATCTGTATATTAGGCTTATCAGTGAATATTACGTTTTATATTCTATTTTTCTATAGTTTCTGATTTTTCTGCCATGCTTTTTCTCTCCTTTGTCAGTGACCTTTTAGCAGAGTAAAATGTAGATCTGTTGAAAACCTGAATTACTACACTGGAATGTTTCATCAGTCTGGGAAAATTATGATTTTTCCCCAATAATTCACTACCATATGTCTTATTTTTTAGTAAATTTTTATAAATATTCATGGCAGAGTGTTTTTACATTTTTTGAGTGGATAATACACACAAAATAATATAAAAGGGTATTTTCTAAAATCTCACTATCATTTCCATTCCTATCCTACCCTCACTACCTTCTACAAAAAATTACTTGTATAAATTTCTTTTGTCTTCATATGGTTTATATAAAACATAAGGCAAGGAAATACACACACATTTTATCTCTTCTCAAACAAAAGGCAACATACATACTCTGTTATACATCTTGCCGTTTCCTCCTAAAATACGAAGATCTTTCTTTATTGGGAAAGAGAGAATTCTCACTCTTCTGTATATCCACGCAGGATTCTAACATGTATATACTATATAGTTTGTAATGTCAAAATATTTTAATAAACCAATAATGCTACAGTGAATAGCTTTGTATATATGATATTTTGTATCTACACAGGTATAATCTGCAGGAGAAATTTTTAGACTTGAACTTGCTGCATTAAATAGTATATGTGTTTAAAATTTTGATGGGTATTGTCAAATTGTCCTCTATAAATATTGTACTTTTTTGCACTCCTATGAGCGATGCTTGAAAGCACCTGCTTCTCCACATTCTCACGAAAAGCATATGTATTCTGCCCAATTATTGGTAATCTGATAGGTGAAAAGTAGTAAATATATCATTGCAATTTTGCAATCTCATTATTAGTGAGTTTCAGCATCTTTTCAAGTGGTTAAAGGGTCATTTTTCTCCTGCAAACTGTCATTCTTTTGTGTGCTATTTAAGCATTTTATAAGTAGATATGAAAATTTTTTGTTTTGATTCATATGTATATATAGCATGAATTATATGTACATTGTTCCTTGGTATCTAAATTTGTGGTATAGAAAGTTAAGTAAGATGAATCATGTTTTCCCATAGACTTACATGATAAAATAAGAAGATTAAAAAATTAAGAAACTATGTTATGACTAGAGCTCAAATGTTATCAAACTGTATGGTTTTAGAAACATATGGTGGCCCTACTTTTTATCAAGTTACGGAGTTAGAGATATGTCCTCCAAGTATCTTAATATCATAATACCATATTTCATTTAAAGATTTACTTTTTTTGTTTGTTTTTTGTTTTTTGTTTTTTTTGTTGTTGTTGTTGTTTTGTTCTTTTTGTTTTTGGTGGGGGGAGGTAATTAGGTTTATTTAATTTTTTTTTTTTTAGATGGAGGTACTGGGGATTGAACCCAGCAGAGCGCTAAGCATGCACTCTACTACTTGAGTTAATACCCACCCCCGCACAAGGCTTTCTTAAACCTATTTACCCTGCTACTCTTTATAATTCTATAGAGTCTCATTATTCTCAAAACTTATCTTTCCAATACATCCCTGCCATTTTTTCAATAATATTTTTAGATAAGTTGCTTTTGTTAATTATCATCAGTGGTCTGTTTTTCTCCCAGGATCTGAATATTTTAACATGTTTCTAGATACCAGATACCAGTAGTTGTGGGCTTTGGGAAGAAAGGAGGGAGGAAGGTGCTACAAGAGTTAACATTTTTATTCCAAATTAGAGGAAACTGTATGACTAAGTGGAATATTTAGTAACTGAATCCTGAATATTTCTAGAATGATTTTGCCCTCGAGTAGCAAAAAAGTTTTCATCTTGCATATTGCCTTCAGGTAATAGGTAGTGGTAGTTACTGAGACAAGTAGTGAAAGAATTGTAGGACCTTGTTCTGGTCGGAGGAGGGAAGAAGTTTTGTAATCAACAAAGTTTAAATGAAATAATGACATAAAATAATATTGAAATAATGTATTCAAATAAAATATCAGTGCAACATCTGAAGTGTAAAGGATTAGTATTTTTACTAAATCAAAGCGCTTACTAATAAATTTTATAAATGAGGAAAAGATAAACCTACTTTATAAGGTTTTATAAGGATTAATAAATTACCATATCTTATATCCTTAGAACACTGCCTGGCATATAGTAAATACTCTGTGTTTTCTGTTATTATTATTGTTATTTAAAAAGAAGTTATGTAATTCTTAAAAAAAAATTAAAGAGACAAAGCGGTGAAATTATTTCAGTAGAAGAGTAAAACTTATACTACTTTGACTCATGTAAACCCAGCATATATTTCTTTTGGAAATCATTGATACTCTTATTATAAGTTTAGTTGTGCTTGAAATGAAATTAAAATGGAGTCCATAATTTTTGATTCATATTTCTGTTTTTTTCTCTGTTATTCATTTATCAAACAGCTATTTTTTGAGTACTTAATATGTGTCAGTATTGGGAATGCATAGTTAATGAAACAGAATTTTTTAAAGTATTATCTTTATGGAGATTATATTTTAGGGACAAATTGATACATGCCTATGATGATGTCTTTTTTTCTTTTTTTAAAAAGAATTTTACTGAAATACAATTGGCATACAACAAACTATACATATTTAAAATGTGTTTGATGTATTTTATATATACACAAACATATACATATATACACATAGCCAAGAAACATCACCACAATCAGCATAATGTCCATATTCACCATTTTCAAAGGTTTTCTGGGAATCCTGTGAAATCTTCCCCTCTTGTCCTGCCCCTGCTCCCTCTCCCCATCTCCAGGGAAACAATTACTGATTTGCCTTCTGTCTCTATATATTACTTTAATAAACATTTTTGAATTTTATGTAACAGAATCATACAGTAGGTTCTCTTTTTTGGTCTCGCTTCTTTCACTCCACATAATTTTGAGATTTCTTCATACTGTTTTATCAATAATTCATTCCTTTTAGATAGGCATACTTGTAGATTGACTACATTTTGTTTATACATTCACCTGTTGATGGACATTTGCATTATTTCCACTTTTAGGCTATTATAAACAATGCTGTTATGGACATTTATGTATGCCTTTGTGTAAACATATGCTTTCATTTATCTTGAGTAAACACCTACATTTGAAATGGCTGGGTCATATGGTAAACATAACTTTAAAAATGTTAATAAAAAAAAATGCCAAATTCATCTTAAGTGGTTTTACCATTTATGTTTTCACCAGCAATGTATGAGTTGCTCCATACCTTTACCACCATTAACACCATTTATTATATTCAGACCTTTAAAATTTTAGACATTAATAGGTGTGTGGTTATTTCAGTATGGTTTTAATTTGTACTTTTTCCCCTAGCTACTAACACGTGGAACATTTTTTTCATTTTCTCATTTGTCACCTGTTTGTCCTCTTTAGTGAAGTCTCTTTTCAAGCATTTGCTCATTTTTACTGGATTAAGAGTTCTTTATATCTTTTGTGTTATGGAATGAATGTTTGTGTCCCCTCTCCCTGCCCTCCCCCGCCCCACTCCGATTCATACATTGAAACCCTATCACTAGTGTGATGGTATTTAACAAGTGGGGCCTTTATGGGTGATGAGGTCACCAGAGTGGAGCTCTCATGAGGGGATTAGAGCCCTCATAAGAAGAGACAGGAGAGAGATTATTTCTCTTTCTGCCATGTAAGGCTACAACAGGAAGATAGCTGACTGTAAATTTGGAAGAGTGCCCTCACCAAGAGCCAAAATCTTAGACATATAGGAGGCTAGGACTTCCCAGCCTCCAGAACGGTGAGAAATAAATGTTTGTTCTTTAAACCACCTAGTCCATGGTAGTTTGTTATAGCAACCTGAGTGGTATAAGACATTTTGGATACAAGTCCTTTGTTAGGTAATATCATTTAGAAACATTTTCCCCCATTCTCCTGCTTATCTTTCTCTTTTAAGGGGGGCTGGGGACAGGTAATTAGGTTTGTTTGTTTGTTTATTTGTTTATTTAAAAATAATTTTTAATTGAGGTACTGGGGATTGAACCTAGGACCTTGTGCAAGCTAAGCATGCGCACGACCACTGAGCTATACCCTCTCCACTTGCTCATCATTCTCTTAACAGTGATTATTGAAGAGCAGAATTTCTTAATTTTGATGAAATCCAGTTAATATGATTGCAATGCAATGCCATACTTTCTCTCTGGAATGGGGGTGGTAATACCTATTATTGTTTCTATTAATATGGTTAATATACTTTTATGATACATCATTTTATTTTTCCTATATAAGCTTCATTGACAGTAAATTTAATGAATTAATTCAAAGACAGTAGTTTTTCGTGGTCACTAGAGTTGCTCCAATATCTAGTAACCTCAGGAGATATAAATACTGTAAGTAATTCTCATCTCACCAAGAAATATAGATATTAAGAAAGTGGTACATGAAGGAAAAATATTTGAGTCATGTTGTTAACTCTTATTTTTAGTAGCATCAGATGAGATTAGCAATCTTGTTATAATAAGAAGATTCAAATTCAGTTATTTTGACTTAAGTAAATCATAGAAATACTCTAAGAAAGTTTATTTTAGACTTACTGTATACATATAAACCAGTGCTGATCTGGGGATCCTGGAGTGATGATTTCTAGTCAATAAAGATTCTGGGTATAATTGCATTTCAGTATTTTTAATGTATCAGCAACATCAGTGCATTATGTGATTTTTCAGGAAGGAGTTGAAATCCTCTGACCTTGATTCTTACTGTTTCTGATTTGTAGTTTAACTGCCTGAGTGGGAAAGTTAGGACTATCTTAAGAAAGAAAAAAAAAAGTTATGCAAAATAGTTCCCTCAGAACTATTTCTAATACAGACTGAATTATTTCACTCAGATTAAATGAAAAACAAAACAAACAAAAAAAAAGAGCTGGCTTCATCCCAATCACCAATACTCAATACTGGAAAAAAAAAAAAAGTAGATGATTAAAATAAAAGAATTAAATGTTGGTCTTTTGAGATGTTCTGAGTGAGCCAGAGAGAACATCTAATTCACATCTTTTATAAAACTTTCTATAGTATAATTCCACTTGGTCCTATCTTTGTTAAGAACATCTCATCTTCTTCCATTGAATCTATAAGTAAGTTATAAGAACTGATTCATTATAAAAATGATATACTCATTATTTGTACTTAATAGATGTGTATTTGTGAGTCCTCTATTTTCCTATTTTCTTAATTATAAGCCCTTGGAAACAGAAACCATGGTACTACCTTTGTAACCTTCCTTGATAACTAATGAACTGCTCTGTACAGAGGCTACTCAGTAATTGTTGTTGAGTTGCAGTGATAGTGAAATTAATTCTTTACAAAAACAATTTCCCAAGCTAGCAGGTTATTCCAGGCATTTGGCGGGAACAAGCAGGACATCAGAATCTATAGCAGTGTCACCTCATCCTTCTGGCTGTGTAACACCTAGAAATTTTGTTTTAAACAACTTGGAAATTTTATAACCAGTACAACGTTGTTTTTAAATAAGATGGTGTAATTAGGTACCAATCTATAATATCTTATCATTTCGAAAGAATTAATTACTGCCAATGTACAGTAACTGGAAATGAACTTCATCTTTTTAAAGTTGCTACCAAAATACTTTAACATGGTTTATGAGGTGCTATAAAGTCAAGTCTGAAACATTAACTCAGATGTAATGCTAAACTTTGGGAAAATAAAAACTTTTAATTGCTTAATGCTACTTGGGAACTCCTGCGAAAAGGTATTATTCTAACCATTAATTCACATAAATTGTGTGTTTTCCCTAGGGTTTTAAAGAATTAAATTTAGACTATTCATACTTAAGACACAATCAGAACATTAAATTTTGAGTGGTTTATTTGAGATCTGTTTTAAATTCACACTGCCATCAGGGAGCTATAAGCCTTGATTAGAGGTGACTGTTGATTGACTCAGAAATAATAAGAAGTAAAAGAACTATTGAAGTTAAACAAAGTAAGCTAAGAACAATGAAATTTCCTTCCAGATTTTAAGGGACCTAATAGCATTCTTTATTTAAAAGCTTTCATGTTCTTTATTGGGAGCAGTTCTTTTTTTTTTTTTTTTTTTTTTTTAAGTATAGAGCAGTCTGGACAGAGAGCTGAGTTATTTTAAATGTTCACTAAATTGTTTTCAGAGAATAGACTTCTTATTTGTGAACTAAATTTTACATAGACATTACCAATCTAACTTTATTTTGAATTTGGCTACTTAGTCTTAATTTTAGTCCTGGCAAATTGTTGTTTTGGAATTTTTTAACATGTTAAAAATTAAAAAAAAAATTAAAAAACAGTAAAGGCCACAAATGGACTTTTGAGGGAATAATATAAATAATATGTTATTTTAGGTAAGTACCAATATGTCTAAACTTACAGTGTTCATTCAGTGAATTATAGTGAGCCAAGCTGAGGGAGGTTTTTTAGACTCTTCCTAAGTAGATTCAATTACGGAGTCCTTGGTTAAATTAAGCTGTCCTAAGTGGAGCGCTGCTTTAGGCAGTTACTTTCGTATTGTGATGGGGGCAGTGCCAGTGAGGCCTCCATGCCTGCCACAGAGCCTGACTTACCGTCAGAGAATAATAGTAATAGAAATTAATGGGGATTAGTAGTGATTAATTTAGTAATCTGTTACTGCCTGTTAACATGAAAACACTGCAGGGAGACCATGTCAGGCTATTAATTATTATCAAAACCTTCCTGACATATTGATTGTTACAAGAATCTTTTATCCTAGAATTTCCAGGATGACCCTGATATCAAATATTCATTCCTCAGTGTCTGGTTGTATATAATAGTGCACCCGCCCCAATTTTGAGACTGCTGTTTCTGTAAGAGACTTCCCTTGTACTTCTGACTTCTCTACTACTCCCAGGCCTTTTCTCCAATCTCTTAGTAGCCTCTTTCTCCATTTCTGATCATTCCTATTTAAAATACTTTCCTCCCGTAATTAAAATGGCTCATATATCACAACCTCTGAAAAATCTTCCTAAGGTAATTAGAAGAATATCTAATTTATAATAAAACATACCCATGTGAACTGTAGTAAAAGTACTTATCACTGTGATAGTCACTTTGGAGAGTGAAATAGGAGGCATTAATCTTATAGAACTTGAAGAGGTGGAGAGTAACCTGAGTTGTAATGTTATGATTTGCTATGTATTGTTTAATATTTCATTTTTATTCTCTATTTCATAAAATAATGGAGTAACTAGAAAACAGCATAGGATACATTTAGAAAGGAGTCAGAAAATGGGTAGTTGATACTTAATATAAAACCAATTCATTTAATGACAAATTTACTGAATACTTCACACACTTTTGCTTTGAATTGATTCCAGTTTCTTAAATAAGATGAAGTTAGAATGAACATTTTCAGTAACATAAAATTTTAAGTTTGAAACCTCTTAAATCTGAAGAAAGCATATTTGAATGAACTAACTTAAACCCTTTTAGATAGTCCATTGGTTTATTAAAAAAAAAAAAACCTCAATGATAACACACCGGCCATATATTTTTAAGTGCTACAAGTTAAAAATCAGTTAGAAATACTAAATTAAATTCAAGATGTTTATTGATTTAGAAATCTTTACAATGCCAAAAATCAAGAATTTAAAAAAATCTAATAGGTGAAAAAACATTCCAAGGGATTTGACTCTAGCTTTTCCTTGGGTGAGTTAACATTAGTCGTTTGACCTAGTGCCACTAAATTATTCCATTTTTCTTCTGTGAGTCTGAGACTCACCTAAACTGTCTTGGCAGTTTGTCAGATGGATTTCCATAGTTACCAAGCTACCATAGTACCGATTTCCTGTTTCTAGGCAGGATAGTAGACACAGTTACCACTTTCTTTCCCCAGAGACATGCTGTCACTACTGGTTAAGTTTGGTTGTGGCATGATTCCAAATTTATTTTGTTGATTCTTTGGCACATATTCTCAAACCAAGATGTTGGTCCCTCAAATTTATGTACTCTTTGTTTGCTTTACTGGTATTTGCTTAATAAGAAATATATTCAGGGCAAACAACTATCCTATTGTTGACTAAGTGTTGTTAATATATTGATTGCTTGCTATTTGGGAATCTGATTCTGAAAAGAAATAAGCCCCAAAGTGACATATGTGTTTCCTTGGGCATGTAAATTGAAAAGTTAAACTTATGATCAGACTAAACAGTATTTTATTAGTGAGGAATTAGTAAGACTCATTGTTGGGGGGAGAACCTTATCTGGAGTGTTACTTTAGTTTGAATCATTGAGGCTACCTTACAAATATTTTTTGGAAATCATCAAAGCGGTTAAAATCATTTCCATATTTACAGAAATGCACAACTTTCTTTACCTTTATATGCTGATTACGAGCAAATACATGTGTAACACACTCAAGAGCTCTTATGGTGAATTCTTTTAGGTCTGTTTCTTGTTTTCAAGAGCCCAGCTTCAGTTCATTTAGTATTTCTGTGATTACATAATTGCTGTTTAGTTTTTCCACAGAGCTGAACTCCTTGATGATTTCCTGTTGATTTGGGGAGTATAATTTTTCTTTATAGTTTTAGAAAACAGAGCTAGGACCAGAAGGTGAAGGACACAGGAACATAGATTTGAATACTCAGTATAAAGAAGACCTCTCTAGTAGTTGGGTCTGCTGATAAAGGGGTTGATATCTAGTACATGTTTCCCAACTGGCCGTGTTGAAAGGACTCAGCTATTGTCTTTTGTTGTATTTCTGGAGGAGGCATTTCTGCATTGGGAATAAAGTTGAATTTTAAGGCCCATTCTAGTTCTATCTCTTGACCTTTTTTTTTCCCCCTGAGAAAATAATACTGATGGTAGATTGAAAAATAATCGGTGTTACTTGGGACCAATGTCCTACACAGGTAATTCAGTGTGATTCTGAGTGTAATATTTAACTAAATAATTGATTAGTCAGCTAGTGAGTTACTAAAAGCAGACTGGAAGTAACTGACTATTCTATGCGTGTTTTCACTGAGTTTAATCTCAAGATCTATTACCATTTTCATATAATATTATTGAGTATTCATAAAAATCAATTTGACATAAGCAAAAATTATTTAAAGTTTTTAAACTTTTTTTAAAGAATAAAAAGATTTTCTTTTTAAAATGCAAATTATACATTGTTTTATGGTTGGTTTACCATTATAACCGTTTGACTGCTCACATACATACTAAAGCTTAAAATACACTTTGAATGAAATCTTTACAGTACCTTTAACTACAGTGAATGTTAGATGAGACATAAAACTTGCTAACTGCAGAATATTTCATGCACATAAGTAACTTTGGAAGAAAGAGAATTGTTAAAGTTCTTTAAAAGGAAATACTTAGCTTTATAATGATTCCTATTTTAAATTCATTGGTGCTTTACAAAGGTAATAATCTCAATTTCAAATGTTTGTCGGGCAGCAATTATTTAAGCTATCAATCCTGTTTATTGAAAGAAATGCCATGTAAATGTATTTGAATCATTTAAATGCCTTATTACTGATGTATGTGTTCCCATGGAAACCACAAATACCCCATTAGAAATATGTTAAAGTAATGGCTTCACTTTTAAGCAGAACTTGAAAAATTGCAGGCTGTATTCAAAAAAGGTAGCGACAAGGTTGAAAAATTTTGCTGTGGTTACTTCCTGCTGAGGTATAAACTACATGTAAAATTGTAAAACCGTGTGTGTGTGTGTGTGTGTGTGTGTGTGCACGCAATTTGCAAAACAATTTAATCGTACTAGAACACAAAAACATGGAATAGAAAAGGGAAAAAGTATAAACTAGATTTATTAGAGTTAAAAAATTCAAGTTTTTCTTTTTGAAACTATGGAAATTTTTTTCAAATTTTTTTGATCCACAGTTCGTTGAATCCTCAAATAGGGAGCCTGTGGTTATGAAAGGCTGACTGTATAGACTTTTCATCAAAGAAGATAAACTAATGGCCAATTAGAACTTCACTTTTTATAAGCTTACTTTTGTATTTGTTTAATTTATATAAAAGCAACTTATCCTTTAATTTATTTTCCATTTTTGCTCTACTAGGTTAATTTTCATTATTCTGTCCTTATGTCTCAAAGTACTGTATATACTTTGAAGTCCAAATACCAAAATTGTTCTTATAGTGTATACTCTCTTTCCTGTTACAATGCTTGTATACAGGGACTTATAACGAATATGTAATACAGTTTTGGATGCTGTAAGAAGTGACTCAAGTTTATATTTTTATTTTAAAGTTCTCTGCAACTGAGTAATCCTGTTCTTGATGGTAGTATTTTTTTTCCCATAATGTACTAATTGCCACTGATCCACAGTACATAGTTTTTTAAAAAAACAAAGATGTGATGTTATGGGTTACCTAACCTGCTACACTTGCATTAACAATTTTACTAGCTCCCGAGGCATTATATTTTATTTTTGATAATTAACATTGCTAGAAAATTAGAAATCTTGCTACCTTTCAACTTAGTTAGTCCCGATTCTGATTTCTATAATACTTAAAATTCTTTTAGGCCTTTTAAGCTGCAGCTATTAAGAACATATTTCTTTTACCCCAGATCCTTTTTTTACACACCTCAAATGCTTACAACAACCCTTCAGAAATTGTTTGATAGCTTTTCAAATATGTAAATTCTTCTGACTTGCTCTCAGTATGTTTAAAAACCAACTTGAGTGTTTACAGGGTTTTCAGTCATTCCTTGTATGATACAGTTTATCTTCCCTCTCTGGTCCCTCTCCTCTGAGAAAGTTCTAATTTAGTATTTCTCATGAAATATGTTTTCTGGAATGAAATGCAATACTCCAGGATTGTAAGTGCCAAATATATTTGGACTATAACCTCTTCTCGTCTAATATCTGTACATCTGTTAAAATGGTCTGCTTTCATTCATGTGTGTGTGTATGTTTGACAGCCTGCCACAAAGGATTGTCCTTTCAATCCAAACATCTTCCTTTCAGTTATATTGATTTTTCTTAACTTAATTATGTTTTTCTCCATTAAATTTAACTTTTATTTTAGATCAAAATTCCAATCTATTGCAGATTTTTTAACTAATATAATAAAAATTCAGAAACTGTGATTTTTTTTTAATTCCCTGAGCTGGTGTGAGAAGAAATAGGTAACCGAAGTGATATTTCTTAGAATAAGTAAATGAGATGTCAAGATCTATTTGGATCATCAAAATCAGTTATTGTAACATTCATGCCTCTGTACTGCTTATTTTCCCCATGCTCCATATCAACACTTTTTTATGTCATTTTTTTTCTTTGTACTTTATATGCTTTATACTGTGTAGATTTTTCAAAATATGGGCTCATATTTTCTAATTTTAAAACCTATAATTAAGAAATTAAAACTATTAGGAGAAAAAATAGAATGGGGTATAGGGAAAAGCAATTGTTGAGAACAAGAGTAGAGAAAGAATGAACTTGCATCTCTGATAATCCTGAAAGTAGGGAAAACTGTGAAGTTGTAGAATACAAGTGAAGTGGGGAGGAAATAAAATATGTATGGGTTCTAAAGCTTTTCAAACACAATCTGATGGTGAAGGATGTGTTATACTCAGAAGGTATTTATTTGGACTTTCAAAGAAAAATTCGTGCCCAAAGGTTGTTAGTCTGGGACTACACCCACCTTTTTCTAGTGGTTAAGTGCTGCCACTTGGCTCTGCCATCCTAGGATGCCATTTTCTCCATTTAATTTAGAAGCCCTGTTCATTGACAGCAGTACCTAGTCATTCTTGGCTTACAGAGATAGAGCTCTTCAGTGATGCCAGAGCCCCCCTCATGAATGCATTTCATACAGAATTGGTCAAGAGATTGTTCTCAGGACTCTCCCAGAGGGCACAGTTAGGTGATCGCTAAACAGGCCTCACATGATAAGTCCACCTTAACATTTGGTCTCCTTAAGATTTGGATACTTTGCTTTATAGTATACCAAGGAAATGCTAGAATTTCACCTTCCTTTAGTGTAGTCCGCTTTTGGGCCTGGATTTCAGTCATCTAACCAAGCTGTTAGAGCTACTATTGCCAGCCACTTGATATACTGAATCAAGAATCTTGACTTAGTACATCTGTATTAAAGATGGTTTGTTCGGCTCAACATTATACTCTTTCTACCTGATTCAAAACCCTTAGCATCTATTTCCACATAGGTTCTGAAGGTTTCTATCTCTGTAAACTGACAAAATTTTGCCATTTCTGGGAGGTGGAGGCACACTTTGTTGCTTATCCTAAGGTAAGTTGATGAAGAATTTTAAACAATTCCTTTAAAAAAAAAATCTTTCATATACAGCTAAAAGAAAATAGCTGGCTGGCACCTACAGAGTGCTGCCTAGACATCACCTAAGGTAAATCTACCATTCCATTATTTATATAATTCTTTTCTACATCATCACAGGCAGCAGTGCTTCTAAACTTTATCCTGCTATACTATAAGTTTCCCTTTCCTTCAGCTTCAATAGCATTTTCCTCATCTTTCTTTAAATGCACACCAAAAGCCTCCTTGAAGGTCATCCAGCTTCTATTATCTCTTCAGTGCCCTTCCAACTATTGCCTGTAGTCTTGTCCCAAAGCCACTGCCACATGTTTTAAGGTTTTGTTATACAGCCTCTCATTTCCAGCTAGCAAAATCTGTTGCTTTTCTGTTGCTGCATAGTAAACTACTTAAATTTAATGGCTTAAATGGACAATAATCATTTGATTACTATCATGTTCTAGGAGCAGTTAGGTGCCAGTGGGTGGTTATTGCTCAGAGTTTCTCGCAAAGTTTCAGTCAGATGGTGGCTGGGACTGTAGACATCTGAAGGCTCTGATGCAGGGGTGGGAAGACTCCAAAACAGTTGGAGGTTGGAACAGTTTATACTCCTGCCCCCAAAGATCTCTCTCCCTCTCTCTCATTCTTTCTGCATACTCTCCACCATAGCTTCTGGGCAGCTAGATTTCTTACATGGCAGCTCAAGATTCAGGGTTATGAGGTAAGGTGGTGACACGGACTGCTGGGGAACTATATTCTGTTAAAGCATATGTGACTGGAAGTAATGTTTCAGCTATTTTTGGAAAATACAGTTTGCTTCCTTTATGTGTTCTCTTGTATCAGAGCCTCTTGAAGGATATAAATATAAAACTAAAAGTCAGTAGATATCAATATAGGAATGTAAATCTTTGCAAGACTTGTAATGTCACTTTACAATCTGTTTACATTATATTTGCATTGTAGTTGCCATACATTGTTGGATAGTCACAACATTTCATAACCAATGAGAGACTGAAGGCAAAGACTTTAATGCTGATGAGAAAAAATTAAGTAAGAAAAAAATGTCTCAGTAGGAATTCACTCATTCATGCTTATTTTCATGTCACAATGATGTTTTCTTTTCTGTGTAGTGTCATGACTGCAATTACATGGATAGATATTTTGAGAAAGAGGATTTCTTATTTTTCATACACAGATAGAAGGGATCTGATCTGTAAGAATAAATGGCATAATTCAAAATCAGGAAAAGATTGCCCAGTGGAAGAAGTGGAACAAATAAAAACTAAGAATACTATCAAAGTAAATCTTTAAAAAAAAAAGTCCAATAAGAATAAAGAATTACTGTCTGTAAAGCAAAAAAGAAACTTAAGTACAAAAGTACAAAGTGGGAAAGGTAGTTATATTTCAGAAGTAATTGGGCTTGAAATCAAGTTAATGAAACTAGAATGAATATTAGAAAATTAGCAAAATACCATAGTTCCAAGAAAGAAATCTAAAGTCTGTTGTTCCTTGTACTTATTTTTTTTGAATCTGAAACTTGTATCCATCCATTTACCATTTTAGAAGTCTAGTTACCATGACACTTTATTATTTACATAAAATTTAAATATTTAATTGTATCAAATAAAATTATATTAACTGAACATTTATATGCTATGTCTTGAAGCCACCTCCCATGTGGAGTCCTTTGGTCTTATTTCTCTGAGCTATACACCATCATGTACTGCCCTGAGTCTTGGAGAGTCAGCCTTCAGAGGGGATTTCTTACCCCACATTCCCACCACTGACAACTACTGTGACTGAAGTAGAGGTATCCGACTATGTGTGTTAGTTTCCTAGGGCTGCCTTAACAAGTTACCATAAACTAGGTGTCTTTAAAGAATGGAAATTTATCCTCTGACAGTTTTGGAGACACAAGTCCCAAATCAATGTGTGTGTGCAAGGTGTCTGGAGGCTCTAAAGAAGAACCTGTTTCATACCATTCCACTAGCTTCTGGTGGTTACCAGCAATTCTTGGCTTGTAGTCTTCTTCACATGATGTTCTCCCTTTGTGTCCAAATCCCCCTCTTATAAAGACAACAATCATTGGAGTAAGGGCCACCCAAATCCCATATGACTTCATTCTAACTTGACTACATCAGCAAAGATCCCATTTCCAAATAGGGTCACAGTCAGGTACTGGACTTAAAGCAAAGGAATATTTAAGTGATGGGACATTTTATGCATGTTTCATCTTTTATTGTCAAAATTTTTACTATTAAAACAGCTAAGTTTAACCTCAATCAAGAAGCAGATCATTCTTTTAGCATTGTTCATTTGGCAAAGATGCCACCATATGGATATCCTGGTATCTTTGCCAATTAAATTTTTCAAGCAAAACAAATTTCACATAATTTGTTACATCTTTATTACTTACAGAATGAGAGGGATTTCTTCAAAATGGCTTTCCTAAAAGAATTATAATAATACACCATGGACAGAATGTTTGAAACTGACCCATATTTCCTGTTTATTTTGAAGAATTGACTGACTAGCCATTGGCAGAGCAGAGGAAGCCTTTGAAATTGTGGTTGTCCCAGAGGGCTAATTTGACTGCTTCACACATGCTTGTGAAATTTAAAAAAATAGTAACTTACACAAATAAGTAACTTGGTTACTTTGACTGGACATCACTGCTTCATAAGTTTGTTAGCTGCACAATGGAAGACAAAAGTTATGGAATAAGAAATTTGTAATGATTAAGATACTGTATATTTCAAGAACAATATTTGGGAAATCACTTGGTCTGACTTGTAGACAAATGTGTTGAATAAAATAATTTTAAAAGCTCTTCCGATACTGAAGTTACATCCATATCTATATATAATTATATATAGCATACATAAGTATATAATGAAAAAATATATTTTTATCTTCAGGTAGGATTTTTTAGGTGATTTTTTTTTTTTTTGCCTTCATGGCTTTTATTTATTTTTTCAGCTTTATTGAGGTATAACTGACAAATAAAATTATAATATATTTAAAGTATGCACTATGACAATTTGATACATGTATACATTGTAAAAGGATTCCCACCACTGAGTTAATTAACACATCCATCACCTCACATTTTACTTTCTTCTTCTTCTTTTTTTTTTTTTTTTTTTTTTTTTGGTGTAAACACTTAAGTTCTATTCTCTTAGTAAATTTCAACTATACAATTCAGTATTATCAACTATAGCCACCATATTATATGTTAGCTCCTCAGACCTGACCTGAAACTTTGTATTCTCCTATCAGCCACTCCCTATTTCCCTCTTGTTTTGTTCCTAATCTTATGATTTTAGTTAAAATATACATCTTTTTTGTTGTGAATCCATTAAGAAATTGTAACTAAAATTTTTTAATACTTTTGCCCTTTATCCTTTTTGCTGGAGTTAAGTGGTAACATACCATCATATTACAATAGTATTCTAAATCTGACTATATACTTATCCTTACCAGTGTTGTATATTTTTATGTGTTTTATCTCACCTTTATTTCAGTTGGATAACTTTGCTGGTAAAGTATTCTTGGTTGGCAATTTCTTTTGTTTTCTTTCAGCACTTTGAATATTATTATTCCCTCTCTCCTGGCCTATAAAATTTCTGCTGAGAAATCCACTTACAGCATTATTACAAGGAGTTCCCTTGTATGAGAAAAAAATTTTCTCTTACTGCTTTTACAATTCTCTTTTTAATTTTAGGTAGTTTATTATAATGTGACTCAGAGAAAATTATTTTGGATTGAAATTATGGGGTGAACTATTATGTTCAGGAACCTGGATGTCCAAATTTCTCCCTAGGTTTGGGAAGTTCTCAGCCATTATTTCTTTAAATAAGCTTTCTGCCCCTTTCTCCCTTTCTTTTCTTTCTGGGATGCTAGTGATGCATAGGTTGTTTCTCTTAATAGTGTTCCACAAGTCCTGTAGACGTTCTCAGTTCCTGTTCATTCTTTTTTGCTCCTCTGAATAATTTCAATTGATCTTCCTTCAAGCTCACTGATTTCAGGGAACCAAATGTTGGGGCATATTGTAGCCCTGAGTCAGATGGGGCATGATGTCTCTTTGGCTAAGGTCCACTTGAGTCCACCGCATTGACAACTGTGTGGTCCATGGACAGCTCTGTTGAGATCTTCAGCAGCACATCCAGGTCCAGCAGTTAGGGACCAGGGCAGGCAGCAGTGGTGGCCAGAGGCAGTCATATGCATATGCCAGGCTGTAGGGGCCAGCTGCAGATTCCTGCATAGAGGACACTGGTTGTAGACACACACGTAGTGGTGGGGGCCATGGCAGGCAGCCACAGCTGGGGCTAACTGTAGGCACATTAGCAGCTGTGAGGGCCTTAGCTCTCAGTGTGTACTTCTGTGATTGCAGGATCTTGCTACAGGAACACACATGGCAGTGGAGGCCAGTAATGGGCCTAGGCTGGTGTTGTGCAGGTGCACAGCCAGAGCAACTGGCCCAAGCATGTGTACATGGTAGGAGTTATCCATGGGGTGTCTAGGCTTATGTCTTGCACCCATGCAGCCACAGAAGTCCGGGCTGGCTGCCAGTGAGGATCCTGGACTACAGAGGAGTCAGAGAGGGGACGGAATAGGGTAAGACTCAGGTGGTTAGTGGTTTGAAAACGGAAATACTTTGGGATGAAAACTGGTGAAATCTGCAGAGATTTCATGGTGGCTGTGTTGACCATTGGTTTCTTCAGTGACAAAAGCTGCTGGGTTCATCTGCAGAGCAGGTCACTGGAAACCATGGTTACTTCCACTGTGTGGCTGATACTGGCAGCTCCTGCTCTTTCTCCTTGTTCCTAGCCATCCCTATACATCTCAGCTGTGCCAGTCTCCGCGTGGGGTGTATCCGAGGCAGATCCTTCATGTGGTGCGCCGAAAGGCTGGAGAAGTTGGTGGTTCACCCAACTCTCTCTTTCCCAGTAAAGGGAACTCTTTCTAACTGGAAGTTCACTCCTGGCCCTGCTCAGGATGGAATGAGGCAGCAAAATGAAATTATTCTTCCTTCCCTTTTCATGTAGTGATGCTCAGGGTTCTTTGTTCTGCTTTTTTGCTGAAAGTTCCTGAGTTGACTCCTGAGCTCTCTGAGACATGTTTTTGTTTTTGATTAGCTGTCTCATTGTTGATCTTTGTTGGGGGGTTGAGGCTGGACTGACTCTCTTACTCCACCATCTTACTGCTATCACCCCCCAAAATTAAAATCAATACTTGGCATTAAGCATAATCCAGCATGATACTGTGATATTATCAATGAGCACTTTTTCCCCTAGCAGACTCTGCCCAAGAGTGAGTAAAAATGCAGTATTGTAGAAAATTGATAGATTATCAGCATGGTTACCGGAATATAGGGTCTAATGTGACGATATCAGTTTTCCATTAAAATCCTCAATGATAGGTACATATGACTAGGTACTGGAAAGATACCTAGAACCTTGAACTAAGAATTAGGAAAACAGTTTTATATTCAGCTGCAACTATTAATTTTTACATACCTGGAAGCATAGTTATTAGATGAATCCCTAAGAAGTGGAAATTAATGGGTATATGGATTTTTATTTTTATGGTTATTGCCCACAAATTTATACTTCATACCAATGTACATTGCCAGTGACAGCATATGAGAGAAAGCGTGTCTTTTAGTTCATTTACTAGCTTATTCTGCATTTAACAAAATTATTGCTATATTTGGTTAAGGCCCTGAATGGTATGTGGTGAATTCAGTGTCCTTATGCATCTACTTTTTCTTCTCTCTAGAGTGTCAGCTGTCACCCAATGTTATGTTTGGATAAATCTGGCCATTTATATATTAAATGAAGTCCTCCTTCGTTTTAACTTTTTCCTTCCTTCTTTTAATGTTGAAAAATAAATTCCCTACTCTTTTCTTACTTATTGGGCATAAGGATGGAAAAAGGTGAAAGGTAGAGGGAGAGACAGTATTAAGTAGGGAAGAAATAGGTTGGTGATAGAAAGTTATGTTTTCATTGAATTATGGTTTGTGAAAATATCTATTATTTATTGAGCACTACTCGTGTGCCAGGCACTGTTGTAAACACTTCACATGAAGGGTCTCATTTAATCCTTACAGTCACCTTCGCAGGTAGGAACTACTATTTTCTCTGTTCTGTAGATGAGGAAACTAAGGCTTCAGGGGGTTAAGTAATTTCCCCAAGGTTATTTCTAGTGAAAGGCTTCTAGGTTTGGGTTCTTAACTTCTGTTCACTGTTGCCTACCAACTGAGAGAGTATATGTTAATGTTAACTAATTAGATCTTATATTTATTTAGCACTTAAACGCAAGGCATTGTCCTAAGTGCTTTATATGTATGAACTTACATACTCCTCATAACAACCTTGTGAGGCACTTTCTTGCACGATCCTCACCTCTCATGTGAGCAAACTGAAGTTCAGTGCATTAAATGACTTCACCAGTGTCCCCTGCTATGAGAGCCGAGGTCAGAACCCAGGCAGTCTAACTCGAGTCCACACTGTCGCAAACATTGGAAAGATCACTGGCCTGGGAGTCAAGAGATGTGGATCTGGATTTGTGTCCCAGTTCTGTCATGGGTGAGTCCTTGGGGAAATCCCTTTACCTCTCTGGAACTCCATTCCCTCATATGCGAAAGAGGGCATTTGTTTCTGGGTAATTCTTGAGGCTCTTCTTGCACTAACATTTTAGAATTCCTCAGATGAAAGGGGCTAAGCCAGTCTGCTCTGTCTGATTCATCAGTTATTAAGAACAATCTTAGACTTTAGCAGCTATGTTTTCCCACAGCCTCTGAGACTGTACCCGGAAGATGCTCAGCTGCTGCGATGTAATTCATCGTCCTTTCCCAGCACATCAGGTGCCTTTGCATCTGCACAGAACAGAGCACTGTACTCCAGTGCAGATTGCCATTTGAAAGCTATTTATAAGGAGGATATCATATGACCTCATGGCACATATGGGTAGAACTTTATAAGGAAAAATCTCTTAAATTAAAAACAGTTGAAATGTATATATGTCATCTCCTAGTAAGTTCAGAAAAGAAGTTTAGCTGCTATGTGAAGTACATGCATTTTCTCAGAACAACTCACTTCATCATCCAGCTTGCCCTGTTAAAGGTCTGTTGCACAGATTTGTAGCCAAATACTTGAGATAGATTTCTTTCAACATTTCACGAAATAGGGAGACATTCAGGCATTTGCTGGCGTTAATCATCTAAATATTCTGAGCCATCTCTTCTTGTTTTGAACTAAATGCAGATTCAACTATAATGATATTTTAAAATAAGTTGAGGACTTTGTGCTGTTACACCTCCTTTTTCTTTTGGATACTTGCCAAAGTCTAGATGAGGAAGGATGAAAATAAAAAAAGATTTTTTTCCATCGACTTCTACACATTTAAAGGGTCTAAAGTTAGCATGGATTCTGTTTCACAGAAAAGAAATTTGAATTTCCATATGTACTTTTTAAAAAATTTTATTTCTCCAAACTATACTAAATATAAGATGGTATGGTATTTAAAACTGATTTTAGAAGGAGAAAATCAAAGTGGGTCTTTAGGATCAATTATTGAAAATTCTCCATCCACAAATTGTTATCAGGAAAATATAATTTTCCTGTTGGTGTCTGTCTTTGATCTGCCACACACCATGCACATTGGTTGGAGACCTCATTTGTTCCGTGAACACAGTGGAGCATCTAGACTTACTGTGAAATCCTCTAAATCCTTTTGGAACTGAAAATGAGATTCTAGCAAAGTACTCTGAGCTTCTTTGGAGGAAAAGTGATAGAAGATTTTTGCAGCTTTTGAAGCCACTTATATTGAGTATATTCCTTTCCCCTTCTCTTCCAAATAACTTACATAGAAATGCAACATTAAAAAAAAAAAAAACAGGCTACAATCAAAAGCAAACATTATGCCTTTTCCTTGAATACACAGATGGTGCTTACTCTCTTTGATGTGTTACCCGTTCTGAGTCTGTTAGGAAAACATGACTCCTCTTCCAAGTGCATGCCACTCTTCTTTAACACAACATGCTTCATCTCTGTGAGCAAGGAAGGGCTATTTCTGAACCTGCAGCTGCTCCTCATCTTCGCATGCGCAGCAGTGTTTCCCTCCATGTGATAACATTTAACCCCTCCCCATTCTGTTGCATCTTGTCATTTTCAGGCCAACAGCTTTCACCTCTTCTGACTCTTTCCCCTGTAATCATGCATGATCCTTTCAGTCAGAATTCTTTGATTCAACTCCAAGTCACTTTAATCTTTTATGGGGGCCCATAAAGTGTAACCCACCTTTTTCGGGGCGTAGCAGCCCTGTTCCTTCTCCTCCACCGCAACTTCACATTTGCTTCACTGTCTGTAACATGAGCTGCTCATTCACCACTGTGGGATTTTACAGGCTTTGTCCTCTCTTTAAGAACTATAATTCTCCCCCTTAGCTGGCCTCTATAATATACTCCCTCCTACAATGGAGTGGGTATACCTTTCTCCTTTATTGTGCTTTGAAAAAATCTATGTTCTGTTTTCCTGGATGGAATGTGCTTTTTCTGATGATTCAACTCAATCTATAATAATAATCTCTGCTGTTATTCATACTGTTTTCCTTTTCATGGACAAATATACCTTCTGTCCCAATAACCTTTAATGAAGTATATGGCCTCCATTGATTCTTTTTCCTCTAATTATTTCTTTTTGTACATGCTTGCAGCATCTGCAGACTTGATTTAAGCCTGTAGGTCTGTTGGTGTTTTCCACCTTCTCTCACTTCCCCTTCTCTTCTCCCTGCTACTGCTGGTTAAATCCTGGATTCTCCTGTGCTCTGAAAAACCTTGCCACACTCACCATCATCATTACGATCATCATCATTGGTCAGATTAATATTTCTCAGGCTTGCTTTCACTGTGTTGCTCCCATAACCTAGGGTCCAGGTGGCTCTGGAGGAACTCTCCATCTGGTGCTCTGTGCTCAGACTCCCCCATACCTACCCCATCTCCTTAGGGTGGTCACGTGACTCTTCCCACCCCACCGGTAAAGCCCGGGTTCTCACCAATACTGTTTAACCCCCACCTCTCCGCAGCTTACCTTGATTGCGCTAGCCTCTAAACTCTGATCACTCTTGTGATGTGAATTATAGGTCCACAATCTGTTATCTACATTTCTAAAAATCTCTAAGCATCTAAAGCTTACTTTTTAACTCATTTTGCACCAAAACCTGACCTGAACTGCTGACTCTCATGAAGTTATACATAGTCATTACTTTCTTCACTTATTGTGAATGGTCATCTTTCCACTGCAGAAATCTATATGTTTGACTATGGAGTTCTGTACGAGATCCTTCTGGAGATGTTTATAAATACATGAAATAAGTACATGTCACCTTTCCAAAAATCTGAACAATTCTGAATTCCAAAATACATCTCTTTCTAAAATTTTCAGGTAAGAAATTGTGGACCTGTAGTGATTTGACGTTATAATCAGATCACATCAGTAGTGGTTATGTACCTACAGTCCTTGTGCCGGGTACTGTGGTAGAAAAGAAAAAGTAAAAGCATAAGGTAGGACAGGCTTTCTACTTTTAAGTGGTTTATATTCAAACTGCCTTGCTTTGGTGTTTAACTATTTGGAATACAAGACACATGAAACAAGGTTGTAAATTCCTGGAGAGCAGGGGGACCCATAGTTCTTTGGCATTTCCATTGGTAGAGTATTACTAATGATGAGGTTATTTCAGAGGACAGACTATTAATTTCTGGCCTGTTTAGAGAAGACTGAAGCTCATCTCCATAAAGCTCAGTTCCCATAGACAGCAGGACCAAAATTCCCATCCGATCTCAGGCCACATAACCCAGACATGATGGCACTTCTCATACACACTGAGTCTGAACTGACTGGCTGCATAGGACTGAGGAAAGGGCTGCTGCTGCTTCAGTTGCACCTTCTCATGGCTCCTGAGGAGGCCTCTGGAGATAGGATCGATTCCAGCCAGGGTCACCCACAGCCTAGAGCCATTCCAGCGTGGGCAGGGAGTAGATAACTTATGTCATCTTTAATACCATTAATATTGAATTATTTAAAATGCCTTTTGAGTTGGTATTTTTTAATTTGGTTTACTCTATTGTTTTCCCGAAAGTTCACATTTAGTTCTTTGTTTTAAATAGAAGAAATCCTAACAGACTGACTCCTTTCAGCATCCAGTGAAGGAATGTCAGTTGCCGTGGCATTTACAAATCCCAGACTAGGTAGATGACCTGTTATTCATAGTTGTTAGCCTGTCCTAGGGGCTAAAAGAAACTACCCAAGCTCTGTTTGGCCATTTAAATTATGTGTGCATGAGGACAAAATGCTATGTTAACTATCATTTACTTTTATAGTAAGTAGTGTTTCTTACTGATAGAGGAATGGCATCTAGTAAGAGCCTATCTTGAACACTCAATACTGACTCTGTAGGGTGGATTGAAGACTTAAAAAGATCCTTGACTTTAACTAGCTAAGCACCATTATCTCCACCAGAAGGATTCCCCTCCTTTTGTGTCATCTGTTTCACTCTTCTCCTTGAACCACTGGTGCTGTGAGCTCTGTTCCAGTCACTGACATGTTCTGGTCGTGTTTAACTCATGAGCAGATTCCAGTTCAAGGTGTTTTTGTGCAGGTCCCTCAAGGCATCAGTGCCTGTGTTCAGGGAAATGCCAAGTTGGGATTACAGCTACTTCTCTAATTCAAACAGAACTGCCTACTTTGGTTTTGTGTTTACAAAATTGCTGTCCCTGAGGGTTAATATTAGCTTTCCACGCCAGGCGATTTCTCTTCCATCTCACCTTCTTTACTGTTACTAGGTTATTTTTCTTTAGAAGAAAAAATAGTGTATGTTACCTATATATATATATTTCTTTTTTCTTTTCAGGAAAGTGATGAAAAATGTGCTTCAATTAAATGTAAGACCCCAAGGAAAAAATACATATAATTATTAATTAAATATATTTAAGGATCCTTTAGATGGTTTATGGGATAGTAATCATTAAGCAAACAGATAAAGACCTATTCATATTTCATTTTCTACCTTTTAATTACATGCTCAATAGAATCAGTAGTTTATTGGTAAGGGAAATGATTCTTGTATTATCTCATCATTCGGTAGGAGTAAAAGAATAGTGGTGTTCTATATTTGGTGTATTGCCTTTTGTTTCACAATCTAAAATATGTTTACTAGTAAAGATTTTAGGAGGCTCTTTTTACATTTTTTATCTTTTGCTAAGAATAGCATGACTTACTTAACCACAAAGAAATTCTTACCAGAATTATCTTTTTCCAGTGTCAGAAGTTACGGAACTTAAATGTTAGATTAAATATGATATTTGGGAAGGTCTATTTTAATAGTTTCTAGAGAGAAATTAGCATTTGGTTCTTATGTTAGCATGTATAAGATAATATTTCTGCACATAGTAGCTTGGAGTACAATGCTGTACCTGATACATAACAGGCAATTAACATCTTCTTTAAGGGTGTTTTTGTGCATGGATGAAAATACACTGACAGCTCTGAATTGAAGGTTTACCTTGTAGGCAAATTAGGAGATAAAGTGGTATGCATAGGTCATCTGGTGCAGCATCAGGGCAAGGAGCTGAAGAGGAAAGATGCCCATTGTGACAAGGATGACATAGCATTCTGATGTTACAATGTGCAGGTATTTATTGGTTATGGAAAATAGCACATATGAATGCAAAATCATTTGATTTGTATCCTTTAAATGGGTAGGATTTATGATTGGGGACATCTTAGTATTGTATGTGTCTCCTTTGCCTGCAAATAATTTTCTATGAGCTTTATCATCTGTCTGCCTTAATTAGGTACTTTGCATATATTACAATTTAGGTGAAGTATCACTTTCATGTGTATTTTGAGGTAAGGTTTAAGTGAGACCACAGCCAAGATAAGAAATTTCTTTAAAATGTGCCATATCAAATTTTACTTTGAAAAATTAAAATTTAGAATGTATACTCAGTAGAATTAATGAAATTTGTTTACCAAGGATAAGAACACTGTCTTCTTTTTGGATAAAACAGCGTTTTCAACTAGGCTGTTATAATTCTGTGGCTACTTGAGAAAAACCCAGTGCTACCTCATTGGATAAAGTATCTAATGTTCTTTTATCTTATAAGTCTCATGATTTAAGCCTACACTTGAGAAGTTTGCCAGGAGGACATCCTGTGGTTACTTCTGCTTGTAATTGCCTCATTGCTGTCTTTAATATTATAAATTAGAAGATTGGACATTGCATTTTAAGGTACTAACCATATCACTGAAGGGTATAAACAAACAATAAAACAAGAGGGAAAATGCCCTCTAAATTAATGTTATAATGTATTATCCTACAGCAAATGACCATTAATGCTCAGCCCTGGGCTGAACCATTAGAAGTGTACCATTCTTTCCCTGAAATTGGGAAAGAGGATTTGTAAGCAAATAAAAGCTCAAGTCTTTGGGAATAAAACCCAGGTAGACTTTATGCATTTAATCTGTGTAATGTGTAGTGGCAATCTGCATTGATCACAATTGATTGTAGAAACTAGAAATTAAAGAATTAGCTATTATTAGTTATTATTAAATTATTATTAATTATTAAAAATTATTAGTAAGGGAAGACTCTTTCATCAGTCCTTGTAAGTTACAATTATTCTTTTGCCTAAACAGAGCCTAATGAGGTCTGTTTTAACCATGTTGACATTATTGAGCCAACTTCTTTGTCCCGTTTTTCTCTTCCTTTAATCTTAGACCCTCTCCTGCATCTTTCTTTGTAAGATTTCTGCGTACTAAGGATCTAGAACCTATTTTCATGATGTTTACTCTCTTCTCATGAACTAATCCAGACCTAACTCTGCCTCGTTCCTTCCAGTTAGGAATTCAGACCCTCAGGTTTTTAGTCTAGTTGGCACAAGTTTCCCAACATAACTCTAGCACCCAAGACCTTTGTGGGGACTGCTGGCTGAGACTGGGAGTCAGAACAGACCCTGTGTGTGGATGACTTACATCTGCAAGTGTTCACTGAGCGTGTACTGTGTGATGGCACCATGTGAGGTCTGGGGGAAACCTCCCAGTCACCTTCTCAGAGTGTTAACAAGAAATGATTTGTAGGATGGAGTGCATGGATGGAACATAAAAGTGTACCATTCTTTCCCTGAAATTGGGAAAGAGGATTTGTAAGCAAATAAAAGCTCAAGTCTTTGGAAATAAAACCCAGGTAGACTTTATGCATTTAATCTGTATAATGTGTAGTAACAATCTACAGTAGCATTGATCATAATTGATTGTAGATACTATTAACCAAAGAATTAACTAAAAATTAATAAAGAAACATTTCTAAATTGAAAAGGAAAAGACTGATTAACAATAGAGCATCCCTTTGATATTCACAGAGGATACTTTGCAGGCTTTTGAGAAACCCTACGATCTTAAATTCCTCTGGTTTTTATAGAACTCATACACGAGTTGAGAATAACCAAGATGCACTGGAAGATGGGTATTGAGCAGTTAGTTGCTAAGCTTGTTAACTAGCTAAATGACTATTCTATGACAAAAACCTCCTCAGTCCTGATTCAAATTTGCGTTTCAACAAAATTACAAATTACAGCCTTTCATAACCTTTTAAAATCCACTCATGAATGGTTAAAACCAGCAATGTTAAATCTGTGAATGCCAAGGGTCTCCTATAATAATAAGAGACATTCATGTGAATAGCTCGGGTAATTATCCTGGAGAACAGTAACAATTATGTATCTCGTTAAACAAGTGCCTAATTAATGTTGTTGTAAATTTTGCTTGTTTAAAACACAATCTTTATAGTTGTTGCTCAGACAACATGGAAGACCGCTCTCACAACTATTAATAAAATAGAAAATCGACTCTTGGTTCACAGTTTTAGCAATGTTTTCTAAATTATTTCAGAGAGATACTTAATAGATAGGAATGTGATATCCCTTATGCCTTGAGGAATCCATATTTTGTGAATTATGTGTGGTAGCCATTCCCTCATGTGTTATTCCTTTAGTGTCATGAAATCATCTCTGTGGATTAGGGAACACGGTCACTAGAACACAAATAAGCAGTTGGATATTGTAGCTGAGAAACTCCTGCATCAAAGATGATCTGTTATAAAGAATTTATTGAAAATGTACTATGTGCTTGTATCACGCCAGATTCCAGACTAATGACCTTTAGAATTTAAGACGTTGAAGTTTTAATAGATATTATCTTTTCATTTATCTCTTAAGATGACAGATGGTTGTACACGTTTGCCAGGAGGAAGGAATCCATGGGGAAAAAAAAAACAAGAAGAGAGCTGAGAGATGAGAGAACACTATAGAAGTTCTTGTAGGTGTGGGAGTGATCTGCAGTAGTTAGGAGTCCTTCTTCCTCCAGGCTTAAGGACATTCTGGAAGAAGCAGACATCAGTTGGGGCTAGGAATTGGAGGAAGCATGTTAGAGAAAAGTATGAAAAGGTGGGAGAATGTGTTTAAAAAGAACAATGTTTAAGGTTTATAAATCTGAATGAAAGATTCTGGGCCCAAGGAAGACATGGTCCTGAGGAAGAAAGTACGGAGCACTTTGAGACTAAAATTATCAAGCAATGTAGAAGGCCAGCGGGGCTCAAATTTGGTAGTGGGGATAATGGTTCCAGATGGAACTCTAGTTTGAAGTTTTTCCACTGCCAGAGCAAGCGGGGTATCTAGGGTTATTGTAGACTTCTTGACAATAGCAACCTGAAATCTTTGTTCTGTCATCACTGAAAATAAGCCTTAGTAACTCTAAAAGCTCTGTTTATGGGATTTAAAAAATATCTACATGGAAACAGGATAAAATATAACACATAGTAAAGAGTTGAGGTTTTGGTTTCTTCGTCAAGTCAGAGAAAGTAAAAATATTTATTAAGATAATATGTAATAAAACTTGAAGAACTAGTTTTATTAGCACCTGAAAGTCAGGAATGAAAGTCTACATGACTTCAGTAAATCAGGAAAGTGAATATAGGCTGTAGCTCAGTAGAAATTGCTACAAGATTGTACATGTAAGCAGGGGAATCAAAATATGTGTTAGAAACTTAGGGTAGCCCAAGGCTTTCTAGGAAGAAACGCAATAATAATAGGATAATGTGTTTCATGTATACATCAGTTAAAGTATTAGAGGTTAATTAGTACTTACACATTAAGCACCACACATACGTGAGGTATCATGCAAGACACTTTTCTGTACACTGTGGTGATTAACTTCTTAAAAAAGTCAGAATATGCAACGTTTCAGGTAGTTTACAGACTAGCAGAAAGACAGCACGCGTACCCAACCGCCATTAGATTAAATTAAGTTCCTCATGTATCCTGCAGAAGCTGGATGTCCGCACAATGCAGAAGCAAGCACAGTGTGCTTTTCCATAGCCCCTGGTCCCTAACGCAGGGTCATCCCTAGGATGTGTGGAGTCTGTCTACATAAAGAATGTGATAAAACATTGTATTACAAATTCATGGGCCCATGTGAGGTGTAGCTGATGAAGGGTTACAATATTGGATAGAGAAAAGGACCTAGCATTTGCTTATTGTCCAGTCAGTGCAAGTGAAGATGATTCCTAGTGTCCAGGTACCATTTCTTCCTATTCAGTCCTAGGAACTCTCTTTTCTTGTCCCATATTTTCAAGTGTACCACTCACTTGTGGCTGATTGGATATCTCAGGCCATGAGAAAAGGGTAGCCATGCTACTATTACTCATAAAGCCATGACTCATCTAAAATAGCAAAGAAACTAAAGAGAATGCTAATTTTAATTTTAGGTAGTTTTTTTTTTTTAAGTCTGTTTTCATTGGACCAGGATCAACTACATCATTTGGGAGGCACAGCGCAAAGTGAAAATGCAGGGCTTGTTTAAAAATTTTAAATATTAAGATGGTGATACCAGGTTCCTAGATGAGTGTGAATGAGATGTGTCCTCCAGCCACCTGCCAGGTCCATGATGCAGAGGGCATGCACTCCTGACCCCAACCTTCCCTGTACCAGCGCTCAGGCCCCTGCCACAGCAGAGGGCAGCAGCAGTCACTGGACAGGGGCAGGGAGAGGGGCAGGGGTGCTTGGGACACCAGGTCGGGGAGTGGCAGCCAAGAATCATATCAAAGATAAGCAGCAAGAGATAGGACACCCTTGGGCTGAGGCTCCAAGTCCCTGAAACACGCCTCATTGTCCCATTAGCCCACTTACAAAACACAAATTCACAATAAAATGATTAAGAAATCTAAGATGGCAACCACGGAACATTGATCCCCAAAGTGGGAACCTTCTAAGCATAAGGCACAGTGTGACTGGTCACTCGTCCATGAATCAGGCCCCGCTTTGGACTTTGACCAGTGTGTACTGTCTGCATCAACTGGGCATGTGGGAGCACCCTAGAATCATGCAGAATATGACAGGGGAACGAATTTGCCACAGGTAACTTGTAATTTGGATAACATGACATATGACATGAGATAAGAATTGATAGTTGAGATTTCAGTAAAGTTATTAACTAATGACTTCTTACTATTGTGGAACTAGGCTGTGAGGATGGCTAAGAAGGAGTCATTGTTTACTGGGGTTGAAAGATACAGACACTGGGGACTATAAAACAGACAGGCCATGATGTGTGCCATAATGGACATATAAACAAGAACAATGGGAAAAGTAGGAGGAAATTAACTTTGATGGATAGTGTGGAAAAGCCTTGGAGGGGGAAAAAAAGACTTTAGTCAGGCCAAGATGGGTAGTATTTCAAGTGCCAGAGGCTAAGTGGCACAGCTTCCAGGCCAAAAGGACAGCAGAAGCAAAGACAGCGAAGGGGAGAACATGTTGATAGATATGCCTACATGCTGGGACTTTCAGACATTCCTTTATATTTATTGAACATCTATTTTTCCAGGCACTGAGTAGAAGCAGAGGGTATAAATATATAGGGTTAGGAATCAGACAAAGCATCTACCACTTACCAGCTGTGTGACTGGAGACATCTTAATTAACCACTCTGAGCCTCAGTTTTAGTCAGCTGTAAAATAAAGACATTGGTTTAACAGAATTATTATAAAGGTTAAATGAGATAATGTTTGTAAAATACTCCGACCAGTACCCTCAATCTAGAGGAGAGAAGCAAATAAACAAATAATTGTGGTAATACAAACTGTGAAAGCACAGAAAGGGGAACGGCTCTCTCTGCCCGAGGGTTTTGTGCTATGCTTCCTGAAAGAGATGATATTTGAACTTGAGGCTGAAGGGTAAGTATGTGTTTATAAGCCAAAGGGAAGCTGAGAGAGATTCTTCTTAGGGTGAGGTCTGAAAACGATAAGTCCCCTTTATGATCTGTATGGGGTCGGGGGATAGGGGGTGGCAGCAGGAAGAGAAAGCGGACCACGTATACATCCGTAGGTAAAAACAAAAGATAACTTTTCATTACCACCCCAAACCACTTTCTGTGTGGAGTGCTCCCTCAAGTAAGATGTAATCCAGTTTGCACGAGAGTGCCTGGAGCAGATGTTCTGTGTATTTTCTTCCTTCTAC
The DNA here is from genome assembly GCF_036321535.1 of Camelus dromedarius. NCBI lineage: Eukaryota > Metazoa > Chordata > Mammalia > Artiodactyla > Camelidae > Camelus > Camelus dromedarius. The sequence continues at coordinate 73,329,489 of NC_087437.1, read as the reverse complement.
AAGAAGTCTGGAGCCAGAAGGGAGGCACACTCTCAAGAAATTTAGTTGCTTTTCCCATCCTCATGTGGAGCATTTTGCTTAGTTGGCAGACATTTAACAAGATTTGATTGGCTCTTTTAAAAATAGGAGTCTTAGTGGTCCTGATTGATCTGTTTTATCATGTGCTTGGTGCTTTAAAGTACAAGTCTTTTTCTGTCTTCTCCCTCCAGACTGAACACTTGCCTCTGCAGACTCAGTTCAAAGAAAGAGAGGTTGGCAGTCTCCAGCACTCTGTAAGTAACACACACCTCGGGTGGAAGGAATCTGCCCACGCCCAGCCGGTGGCCACCATGTTTATTCAAATACCATTTTATTTCCATGAAATTTCATTTTACTCACCTCTACTATCTGAGCATCTGTAGTGTGATTTTGTAAAGTCCTTGAGCTTGCTTATTCCTCTTAGAAGTAATCAAGTTTATAAAACCAATAATCTGACAGAGGGTCAGAGACACCATAGGGCATTGGGGTGGGGAGGTTCATTTTATGCTGTCACCTGGGACCCAAAGTCAAGTAAGGAAGAAAGGTAAAGACAGGAGGCTATTTTTGACAGCATTTCTTATTTTCACCCGCATTGGACATATGGTCAAATACCAGATCATTTCTCTCTGTCTCCTCCCTAATTCTCCAGTGCTGAATCCTGTGGCTTCCTTTGGTTTTGTTTGGGTTGTTTGATTTAATACTCTGTATTACCCCATGCATGGACTCCAAGCTTGAGCCTTGCTGAGACTCCTGAGGTTCACAACCTTGTTCTTCTTCAGTTTACCTTAACTGATCCCAATTCCAAATTCCAAAACCTGAAACTGACTACAGTCCCCATTAGTCACCATTTTTTATTTAGGAGATGTCACCACTCTTTTTCAGGGATCGTAAGCAACAAATGACTGGAAAATGGTAAGTTGTTGAACTTTACCTTGCCATTCAACAGTGTGTGAAATAACGAATCAGGGACACAGACTGTAACGTATTCTGTTTCTGCCTGTTTTTACCCAAGAGCTAGGAAAAATGCAAATAGCTGCTCTGCTAATGTAAGCAATGTTTGAATTTTTAGAATGGACTGAATAGCAGGAGATTTGACTATGAAGATGAGAATCCAGCGGGGGCAGATGGGATTCAGCAGATGTACCCCCTCTACGATCAGATGTGCTACCAAGACCAGAGCCCTGGCAAGCATCATCCAAACCATGACCCGGAGAGGGTCTATATCAACCCGCGGGAACACTACGTGTGACTATCCTCTTTTTCCAATGGGTGTTCTAACAAATGTTTATTCTTAGACTGGGGAGAGAAACTGAGGCCAGTAGGTATGATTTTATTCTCATATAAAGCAGACCTGGTCTAAGTGTATCAGAAGTGGTGATAAATGGCTTGGAGCCAACAGCGGATTCCTTCCCTCCATTAAGAATTTTTTAACCACCAGCTGTGTTTGTGAACTTGACTCTAGCTTTGTGTGTTTTTGTGATGATGGTGTTTAACTACTAACATTTGGCCTACAATGGCACGTTCATTTAAAAGCAGAGCATCTGCCTGGGATGACAGCCGTGATTCTCCAGACAGAAAGGCCCCAGCTGGGAATATTAACCTTGCTGGGTCTCAGGCAGTCCAGCCTGTTCATCTATAACTCAAACAGGCAGAAAAAGGAGCTCAAAATCCATCTCACTGATTATTTAGTTGGGATTTGGCTTTCCCTGGCATGCTTAATATAATTACAATACCTGCTTACAAACAAGAGGCTGGAAGAAAGAGGCAAAATTTGCCATTTATCCCCAAAATAACAACCAAATGCAGTATAAACCTTCAAGCCTGTTGGTTGCTTTTAGACTCTTGGGCTATTGTAATATGTGTTCCTTCGTGATCACTGTCATCCCGAGGGATGCATATTTCTTGCTGTTGTCTGCCTGGTCTTGATTAGCTGTGTACAAACCAAGGTTCTTCTCTCACTTGGTCATTGTTCCCACAGTTCTGCTCTTTACAGGCCAGACTAGCCTAGTTCCCACCTATTAAATTCTAAAAGCCCTGTCTAAATGGTGGACAGCCTTGAGCCTTTTCCCTCTTTTCTGTGGTGTTGTATGTGACAGGCTCGGCTTTCACTACTGAAATTTCTTTCAAACTAATCCTATCCACCCAGGTTTCAGCTACCCTCTGCATTCTTCAGACTACTTGCTGTCCATGTTTTATCTACCTCAGAAAAAAAGCCTGCTGGAAAATCACCATGAAATAACTCATGCTCTTAAAGCCAAGTAGAAAGTCTGAAAAGCTAAAAAAAAAAAACAAAAAAAAACCCCTACCTTAATATGGCATATGTGCTAATCATGTGATCCTTGATCCCTCCCCCCCTACTTTCCCTGGTAAACAATTAGAGTGAAGAGATGCTAAAGTGCAAATAATACAATTGACTGACTTACCAGTGTATCCTGCAACACCTTGGTGCCTGCCAATATCTGTCGGGAGTTTTCTCACTTCCCTTTGCCAACTTTTCCTTGCTGAGCTTGAAGGTAGCAATTATAGTGGTGAGAGCAGAGGAGCGAGCACAGGTACACGTGCAGGTGTCAATCACCCTCCCGCACATCTTAAGGAAAGCATTGCTTTACTCTGTGCTCTGGGAGATTATAGGTCTGTCACAGATGTAAAAAACACTGCAGACTTGTCATATATTAGGGGAAAGTGACATAAAGCACTAAAATAAAATAGTACACATTTCCAGCCTAAGCTTCAAGGGGATAGAATATTAACATAGATTTCTCATAGGATACCAAAGAAATGTTTTGATTCATGTTGTGCTGCCTCTATTTCTTGCTTGTATGTTTGTTTCCTTTTTTTTAGGTGCCATGCTTTGTCAGACAAACTATCCAGGTAGTTCTGCAGTGGTAATTCCACCCCCCTTCAATTACCTGGGTGGCCAACAGTTCTGTAAAAGATGATGGTTATATGGCATCAAAGGGTAAATTCCAGGCACCATCATTGCTGTATCACTGTGCTACCTCAGAGTTAGTTTACTGCCCTTGCTAGCAAGCTAACACAGAAAGAGGACATCTGACTTTATTACTTATAATCCCATCAGTGAGTTAACGTAACTGAAGGTGCAGAGATTCTTGCAATTGTTTTCCAATAGAAAGATAACTCCAGTCGGAGCTCTCCTTGATAAGGAGGTATTTTATAAATACTGGCTGTTACAGAGGAGGAGATACTGTGGTGCATTGCCTCCTTTAGTGAGCTTTAAAAATGTCTTACACCTTGATGATGGTTTCTAGGGTCCTGCTGGGAAGCAGGTTGTTGAATTAGTGTCAGAAAAGTGTACCCTGGACCTAGGGGAGATAGAGATCATTTGCACTAGGGAAAGAGATTTGGAAGAACTGAATTTCAGAGCCCTTTGACCTGTCTTTCACCCTCCCTACCAAGAACCCACTATTGCATCTTTTTTTTTTCACATTCTCAGTGTAGTTCTAGAAAAGAAATCTCAGGATATAGACACCTCTCTCAAAAGCCAGCCAGTTCAATATCCTCTTTACCTTTCTGTCAGCTATGCTATTTCTTGAACAAACTGGTAGATTTTATAGCTGTTGGCCCCTCTACTTGGGTCACAGAAGCTATATAATTGGTGATCCTGGTGCCTCCCATCTGTTCTCTCTAAATACTGAGTGGAATAGAAAGGAGCTTTAAAAGGGTTTGATCAACCAGCCCCCTCAACCAAAAAATACCATCCAAAATTAACCTGATGAGCTCTAAATTTGGAGCCTAGACTACTTGACGATGGCCATTTAAATTTGGAATAGACTCTTAAAGGTCAGTGAGTGAGGCTTAAGGATGTAAGCCTCAGCTGATACTAGATACTCTCCCCATAACTGGTTTGCTAAAACACACTGAAACAGAAATAAATCCCCAGAGTGCTTATCCACTTATGGTTGCAGCTTTGCGTTTCAAGGGGAAGTGTGCAGACCCCATCCTAAACACCGGCCTTGGCTGCCTGTTTTGTAGGCAGCCCAAGCTCCGGGAATGTGCATTATAGCTGCAGTAGCCGATCGCCAGGTTCTTTGCACAGCACACTGAAATAGAGCATCTGCACCATTTAGGATTACTCTGACATAATGGGATAGGAATTTAGATTAATTCTTAAATGGCAGTGATTTATTGCCTCTTCTGTGAGGGTCCCCCTATCCCGGGCTTTCTTATATGTTCTAAAATTGGAGAAGTCCATGCTCTTTGAGGCATGCACTATAAAATTCTTACCTGTGCTAGGCTTCCCGGTAACATGCACTTAGTAAATACTAAAGAAATGTGCTGTAAACTAAATGAACTGGTCCCCTCATTAATTTTATGGCCTTGTTTACTCATAGAGATAGTACAGTTTCTTCATCCATCTTTTGGGAATGCTTTCCTAGTTCCTCTTTCACAACAGTCTAAAGCTCACTATGTTTTTCGTTGTGTAGTTTTCCCTGCAGTGTACTCGTCTCCTACTGCTATTCTTTATTTGCAACAGAACCTTTCTTCAAGCCTCTTGTTTCCTGGGGCATAGAAGATACATCATTATACCAAGAATCAGAGAACAGGTTCTAGTCCCAGCTTCACCCCTTTCTAGCCATGGAAACTTAGGCAAGTCCTCTAATCTGTCTAGGGCATCAGTTGCCCCTGTTCCTAAAGCAGAGATTATAATACCTTCCCTGTCAGCCTCTCAGAAATGGGGGAAGAGTTAAACACGGTAATGATGCATGGGAAATTGTTAAGTTCTCTTCACATGAAGATGCCCAAGACTCTACCATTGCTGCGTGTTCAACCTGAGCTCCCAGCACCCTTGCCAGCATTTAGAGTACCATAGTGTCCTCAGGGAGAACCAAGTGCCAGATGAAAATTTGAGTTCAACCTGATTTGAGTACAGCCAAGTGAAAACGGTAGACATCTCTTTTACTGTAACAAGCATCTGTCACATGGAGGGCTTCATATCTGGATTTTAGCCTTTTAAACTCTGCTGACCAGTTGTTGCTCTTGATTTACCGGTTACTACTGAGAACAGCTACCATTACTGAGGGTGTAGTATGCGCTGGATTCCAGGGCAAGCACCTTACCTGAATCATTTCACTGATTAGACCCAAACTTCTGTTTTGTCCCCTTGCGAGGAGCCCCTGTGGGAACAGAACGGCTCCTACTCTGCACACCCCCAGATCATACCACTCAGCAGTTTGCTGTTACTTCTTCCAAGTCTGCTCTGGGGGAGTGGTGTACGGGAAGAGGCTTTCCTGACTTCGTTTTTAAGCAGAGGTCTAAGGGGGTACATGGAAGAAAACCATAAGAGATGTTTACTGAGAGGAAAGCAATTGTATATGCTCACCTTTACTCACTTTTTGAACTTTTCAAAATACTCAGAAAGAGTCCCATATCTATTAGATTAACCATAGATAATAACCATAACTGCCTCCTCCCCGCAGTCTCACCAGGTGGTGTATTACACTGAAATCAGATTTTAAGCCAATTGCTGCGTCATTCGTGTATATAAACAAGCGGGTACCAGAACGGGCATTCTGTAATAATAGTCTGTCATATAAGATTGAAGAAGTCCTCAGTCTATTCTTTTAGAGAAGCCAACGGTATCTTATGCAAAAGGGTTATTAGACGTGAATCCAGTCATATTCCAGCAGATTCAGTGCCAGACAGCCTGATTCCATTTAACTTCTAGACACAGGACAGGTTAGTAATCTAGGCATCATGGGGCTAGTGGGCTTACTAGAGCTGTATGCCCTGTTCCTGGAAGGGATGGAGTGCCCTACAGTACCGGGGCCAATGCACATACCTTTAACACCACTAATTTGACTGATTCAAAACTAATCACTTATTAACGAAGTCTCTGGTGCTGAGCTCTTGTGGTGATAGCATCTGAAGTGACTCTGAAGTGAGTTTTTCAGATACTAACAAACTGTGGAAGGTGTAGTCCCAAAGAGGAAACTTCACGTGTTAACTAAACACTCCTAGGGTGTATATTAAGACCAACTAACATATGCCAAAATAATTGAAATTACGCTCCACGTAACAAAATGTGTTAAGGATTCCTTGTGTTATCACACCCTCGCACTGGGGTACGGTCTGTTCACCGCTCTGATGTCAGCCACCTGCTGAATAGTCTCACTGACATTTCTCCTTAGTGGCAGCCTTTCCCTTCTTACGGGTGGAGGTGTGTTTGTGTGATAGAGAAAGACAGACAGACAGAGGAGAGAGAAGCCTACTTAAAATTCACAGTTGAAAAAAAATTTTTTGCAATTCACACATACAGGAGAACGCTCACATCTACAAACGTTCCGTTATTTCAGACCCATTTTATTATATTTGCTTTAGCATTATCTCTGCAAAAAGTTAGTGGTGGGAACAGAAGCCATATTTACCTTAACAGCTGAAATATGTAAAATATTAGGTTTATTTCTAATGTATTTCCATTATTAGGTTAGTTATTATCTATTCACCTTTCAGTTTGATTGTGGAAGTTTGCAGCCAAGTAGACTAGAATAAAAGAGAATGTCAAAAATTCAGATGACACTAAACATCTTTTTATCAAACGTTATCAATTGAGAGCATGATGTAGAAGTTCCTTGTATATCTCAGGGAGAAGGGAAACCACCATTGGCAAATAAAAGGATTCTCCATTCCATTGGTTGGGAATAAATGCCTTCCACTGATCCATTCCCCAGAATATTCTAATCAGTGTTTGGGGGCTAAGGCCATGATATATATCAAATTGCACACCTCCCGAAACCAAAAAGTTCTAGTTACATCCAATGTCTGTTACCTTTAGCTTGAGGTGTAGGGATAAATGCCTGAGTTTGAGGCGGAAAAGGTGTTGTGAGTATTTATGGAAAACAGCAACATCTCTATGACTCTTTCTGACCAATAAGTGGTGAGAAGCATTTTGCAAATGTCCTGTACTATATAAATGCACGGTGAATAATCTGGAGGGTCCTCGGGTAGAAATGTGCTCTTGTGTAGCTCAGTTCAGAATACTAATCCACCTACTGTTTTCAGAAGGCAGCACCGTGTCCTCTAAAGTGCCCCCATCCTAGAACTGTGTTGTTTACAGTTGCCCGTTGCACAAGATTTACACAGGGAGCATGTCATTTGGACCCAAGGAGATAGACTAATGGAATTGAAAATTTTTACCCCATCTGGAGGTGGGAGACTGAACAGTCCCCTTCTTGAGATTTTTCCTAGCTTTACCATTTAAAGTTCTTATGATCAGGTTTCCTGCGGCTCACTAGGACCCTCGGTATCATGGCCTAAACCAGTTGTGTTTATTATCATGGCATGGGACCGAGCTGTGAAAGTTGATTAGAGGAGACCTGGAGGGAAAGCACCCCTGGGAATCCAGAACATCAGATTTGCTACGCTGGCTTAGAACTGTGGCCTATCCTGTTACAAATATGTCTGACAGCCATGAAGGAGTGTTTTATGTGTCTCCTGCAGAGGTTAGGAATGTACTTCAAACATTTATAATGTCCCTTAATAACTCACAGTGGGTCTATAAAGCCCAAAGTTCCACATGATTTCCCAAACGCATGGGCACCATTGTTTTGGTTTTCATTATTCTTGCCAAAAGTGACCAGCTTTTTTTTTTTTAATCCACCCTAACACATTGATCAGGCTAAATTAAATTCTTCTCACAAGCCATGCTGAAGGCTCGGCATTATCATATTTAACTACAGACAGCAGTGTTTTGTCCTAAATGCGTTAGTTTGCACTTGCCCACACTGTGGCTGTAATGCCTCTGTTTTTTCACATGGTCTTATGAGAACTTGTTGCTATATTCCCTTCAAACGAGCATTTCAATACCCAGAAGAGCATTTGTCATCTTAGGTTTCACTGTGTACTTGAAATTCCAAGTCCTTTGTGAAAAAATGTTAAGTAGCTGGTGTTGCTACTGGATCTGAGGATTATTCCACTTGTCCATCCAGAAAAGTTCCTGTTTATCCTCTCCCTTCTGTTTCTATTTCTAAGCCAGTGCTTTAAGGCGTAACATCTGCTCCAGCCTGTTCACTCTCCATGTGGTCTTAACCTCTTCGCTTCCTTACTTCTCGGGTTCCCCCCTGTAAGCTGGTACTTTCCACCTCACAGGGGTTCTATGGAGAGGGAAAATAAGACGTTTAAGGGTTGTCTTCAAGAGAGGTCCTACTTTTAAAGTGATTTTATAAAAGCCCCTTGGCTTAGAAATGAGAAACTCTATAGCTATTATTTTTTCCTATTCCTATTTTGCTATTTTTATTTCTGAAAGGTGATCTCTATCAGAATAGAGTCTTTACTTTGGTTTTAGCTTTTTTCTCATTAACCCTTTTAATACTAAAATTGTACTGTCTACCTTATCCACGCTCTGAACTTTTTCCCTATAGAGCCAGAATTGATTCTCCCACGACAAATCCCGCGTGCTCTGACTTCCATCATTGAACAAATTCATGTCTTCCAAAAAGAAGCTTCTGGCTCTGGACATAAGAAGTCAGAAGCCAAATGAGGTCTCACTTTGGCCCTGGCAAGCTCTCACCGTGTGCCTTGGTTCTCCCTGTGTAAACTGAGGTTAATTCTGCTATTTCACAGCACCTGGGTGTTGTGAGTCCTGACCAATAAATGGTGAAAAGCATTTTGCGAATGTCCTGTACTATATAAATGCATAGGAAATAATCTGAAGAATCCTCAAGTAGAAATGTGTTCTTGTATAGCTCAATTCAGAATGCTTATCCACCAGTTGTTTTCAAAAGAAACATTTTACTAACTTGTTCTTTTTTTAAGTGAAAATTAGTTTCTAGTCATTTGACCTATTTTTATTTTTCTGTGTAAGAGATGATCAGTAGCATATATTCCTGCTTTTCAGAAAATAGCCAGGTTGTGTTTTAAGTGTTAAAACTGAAAGGGTTACATAACAATGTAGTGGGGTAAGGAGGAGGAGGGTTCTAGCTCAAATGTAGCAAGATAGAGAAATATGTAGATTAGCTTTGATTCTGAAATTGTGTTATAAATAGTAGATGTCAATGTGGTTGTTTTTAGATACTCTTTATTTTTAAGTCATCAGAAATTGTCTTTTATTTTTGTAGTTTTGAACTATATGATTCTTGACAAGTTTTGAATAAAGTTTTTATCAACTAAAGGTTTTCATTTTCATTGTTGTCAGTAAATCAAATATTAAAATACATATAAAAATTAATAACTTAATTATATGACTATAAAATTCAAGATTTAAAGAACACCTTTTATAGAAAGTGTAAGTTTCTATACTGGAGTCCTTTGTAAAAAGTGATTTTAAAAATAGTAACAGAAGTACTTTTAAATTTCAAGCCATATTGGAAATTTTTTAAATGTATAAAACATTTTTATTATTTAAATTTCAGAACAAGTATCACATTCAGAATAAGAACCACACACTAGTTAAGTATTATAAAACCCACCCTAAGAATGGATGGCCACAGTTCAGTCTAAATATTTTCTAAATGTTCTTTGAAGACAAAGTTGAATTTATAATATTCATTATATAATTCATTAACCTGCTCAAGATCACAAATGCACTAAATTCTACTTTAATAATATATCATTCAGTTACCAAAAGGGCATAATATTATAATGTAATGCAAATTGGAAATGGAGAAAAATGTAAGAAGTCTTCAGATAAGTCTTTTTACCTCATAGCCAATAGTTTCAATCTCCTCCCAACAAAATCTTTTCCCAGAAATACCAATACAAAATTAAGGTTCTTAGAGTTTCCTTACCTTGGTGGTGGGGCAAATATCAAAAGTTGGCATCTGTAGTGGATCCCTGTATCTTATTTCAGGGATGGATGCTTTACTGGTCTGTGAAATCTCAAAATCAGGGAGCCACTTTAAAACAAAAACACCCCAAAATTGTATTGAGATACCATAATATCCTCTTAACGTGTAAACGTTAGTGCTTTTTAGAATATACACAGAGTTGTGTAATCATCACCAAAATCAGTTTTAGAATATTTTCATCACTGCAGAAAGAAACCCACTCCCATCTGCACCCTGCCTCCCCTCCCCCTACCTCTTCTCAGTCCCTGGCAACACCAGTCTCCGTTCTGTCTCTGTGCCTTTTCCCCTTCTGGACGTTATATATAAATGGAATCATATAACATGTAGGCTTCTTTCACTTAGCATAATGTTTTCAAAGTTCAACCATGCTGTAGCATCTATCATTCATTTCTTTTCATTGCCAAATAATATTCCATTATATGGATATGCCACATGTTATCCATTCATCAGTTAATGGACATTTGGGTTGTTTCCACTTTTGGGAAATAATTATGAATTATTTGTGGTCAAGTCTTTGTGTGAATATATGTGTTTATATTCTTCCATATATACCTAGGAGTGGAATTGCGGGATCAGATGGAAACACTATGCCCTAACCCTTTGAGGAACTGCCAAACTGTTTTCCAAAGCTGCTGCATCATTTTACATTCCCACCAACAGTGTATGAGGGTTCCAGTTTCTCCACATCCTCACCAACACTTGTTATTATCTGTCTTTTTGGTTACAGCTATCCTAGTAGGTGTGAAGTGCTAGCTCATGGCTTTTTTTATTTGAATTTCTCTGATTCCTAATGATGTTTGTTTTTTTTTTCTACAACCCACTAAAAATGTAAAGCCATTTTTAGCTCATGGCTTATAGCTCATACTGCAGGCTGGACTTGACCCACAGTTAGCCAACCCCTGACCTAGAGGGTAGAATTAGTAAGCAAATACATTAAAGTGGTGTTATAAATACACTCTGTTCTGGAACGTAGAGGACAGCATAAGCTGTTTAGAGGAAGACGTGGAATAGTAAAAAGAATACCCGTGGTATGGCACTAACATGTGCTTGCTGGACTGAAAAGACCAGACAGACTTGGTTCATAACATTTGCTGATTTCCACGGTATAAATACTCCCACCATGGCCAATTTTAGGCTATCGACATGACACCACTGAACTTGAAGTGGGAAGAGACATGCACAATTGGCACCAGCTGACTCTAGCACATTGCTGACCTAAACATATGATGTACAGTAATCAGAAATCAGAGCTGCCACCTGCATGGCCATCATCGGTCTTCTCCATAACCAACAGAAGGGAGGGTATCTGCCCTCTCCCACTGTGTTACTAGACTCCTAAATAGCCTGGCTCTTTCTCGGTCTTCATTACTCAAGAATCATGGCCACATTTCCACAAATGTGTATACATGCACACTCTCTAGAATGTCTAAAAAATGTATTGGAATAAAGTCAGAGCAACAAAGGGGACCATATTCTGATCCATCCAGAAAACGTCCTGGAAAATATATTTCAGCTGGGTGTTGAATGGATAGGAAATGGCCAGGTAAACAGAAGAGCACACATATTCCACACAAATAGATGGTTTGTGCAAGAATTCAAAAGTAAGAGTCAAAAAAAAAAAAAAGGTAAAATTAGTTTCCCTGTTAAGACACAGAATTGTGAACTCTTGCAATCAGGTATTTTGCCTCAGTTCTCCCCAGAGGTTCTGGGAAAAGCCTCAACTTTAGATTTATGCTTTCACCAAAAAATACATAGTGAGGAAAAAAGAAATTCCTCCTACGCATGAAATTGCTGCAAGGACGCTCTAGAGCAGTTAGTTGGCAAATCATCCAGAAAATAAGTAGTTCGTATCTCAGGCCGGCCCTTTGAAATTCTAGTCTAATATGTTTCCAAGTTGGCATCAGTTCATGAACTGTGTTTCAGAATAACCCAGCCTTCTTGACCATAATCTCCTGCCCCCAACCCTCAACACTTCTCAACACTTCCCTTCCTACTGATGGTAAAGCCCAAAGTTACAGTGAGGGATTGACGCTTTTGACCTGTATTTGTCAGCTCAAAGCAAAGCAAAGCAAAGCAAAACACTGCTTTCCTGGGCAGACATGGTCATTATGTTACCTTGCTCAGTGTAGCAAGGGGCAGAGCTATTCATTGCCCAGAACTCAAAATCGCAAATTCCCCACATTTGAGATCTCCTAAGTAGAAATGTGTGGGGCAAAGGGACATGAATCTGTGACTTCTCTATGAACTGCTCTGTTTTGCTGGCTACGAGGGAAAACAAAGCCTTTTCTCCTGTGTGAAGGGCTTTGTGCTATGATTCACGCCTACCTCCTGGGTTTCCTGGCCTAGTCCTGTTTTCCAAAGTCTGTCCCAATTTACCTGTGTTCTGTTAACTCAGAGATCCTCAAACTTTAGCTTGCATCAGAATCTCCTGGGAAGCTAGTTAAAACTCAGGTTCCTAGGCCTCACCCACAGAATTTCAGATTCTGTCGGTCTGGGGAGGGTTGCATTTTTAAGAAGTTCCCAGGAGCTGCTGCTGCTGCTAGTCCCGGGACCCCTGCACATTTTCTCCATCACTCTGTGCAGGCCCGGCCCCCTTGGCTGCTGCTCTCGCCTTGCTGCTCATGTAGGATAACTGCACCCACCCGGCCTGCTGCAGGTAGTGGCGCGCTTGGCCTTTACTGTGTGGCAGTCTATCATCGGGGGTACCATTCTACTACCGTCTGTGGTGCTTTCATCATTGCTGGACATTTTAGTGATGCCAAAGCCCCTCGTGAGCATATTTCTGGTGGCCTTGGTACACGGTATGCCCTCCAGGCCTTCCTTTGGTTGCTTTACAAGCCTCACATAATATCTAATATTATCTACTCTGGTATGTCCACGTCCCTGAGCTTTTTAATTCTTTCCTCCTCAATCTGCCAAGGACATTCTGGCATTCCAAGTTCACTTAGTACATGGGCCATTGGTTTTTCCATGCTTCTAGGCCCACCCTGCCCCCTGCCCCCTGCCCCAACCCCGTGTCCTTATTCTTGCATTGATCTAACCTCAACTCTAGTCTTACAAGTATTTCTTTATAGTGGCACTTTAGGAAAAACTTGACTTCACTCATTTCTTATTTTTATCCTAGAACTTTTTTTCCCCACTCTCACATTCATGTTCCTTTCCTTCATCTCACTCATCTCATATCTTCATTCTTTCTTATTTTCAATTTCCATATATGTGAGGTTCTTTGAGAGATTTCTCATTGTAAAAAAATGGATTATAATGTTTGTCATAAGAAACCTCAAAATGCTATTTTTAAAATGATATCTTGAAGTGAATAGAACATAATACTGATTTTAGAATTCTGACCAGTATTCAAATGGATTTTTTTTTTCAGTAATATCAAGCAGAATTAAAGATAGAAGAAAAAAAAAAAGGGACATGTTTCAAAACCTCATTAGGAATATCCTGGAAAGAAAAGGTTGAGAGTTTTCATGTAGCAGGATGATTAATGGGTCTCAGTCAGATGTTCATCATGCTTCAAAGATGATACCCTTTGTAAAACTGAGCCTTATCAGCCCATGTTTCAGACACTTTGAGTGACAGCAGGGCTTTTGCTGAGAGGACTGGCATTTCCTTAATTCTTCCTCAGATAACGAAGAGGCTCTGGCACCTTGTACGGCTCTCCATAGTTACCCCCATTTCTCCTTTTTCAGAGCTCTCATCCTCTTTACACCTGCGGCCCTTCTCAGCTTTCTGCCATATTCATTCATTTAGTATTCATCCATCCATTCATTCAATATATGTGATTTGAGTGCCTATCAAGTTCTGCTCTGGGTGCTGAGAGTATGGCAATGAACAAAACAAACAAAAATCTCTGCCTCGAGGGGCTGAGGGGAAGAGAGACAGTAAACAGTTTAATCGGAAAAAGTTGTATGTTAGAAAATGATACATCTGAATGAAAAACAAATTAGGAAAGGTATTAGGAAGTGTTGGGAGCATAGGGTTTAAAATTTTAGATGGGATGGCCAGGGAAGACCTCACTGAGAAGGTAATATTTAAGTAAAGGTAGAAAAGGGTGGAGGGACATGCATCTGGGGAAAGATCTATCTGGGCAGAGGGAGCTGAAAGTGCAAAGGTCCTGTGGCAGGACTATGGCCACCACATTCCAAGGAATAGCAATGAGTAAGTGAAGGGGGAAAAAGTAGAAAATGAGGTCTGAGAAGGGATGGGAGGTGGGCACTGGATCAGTTAATACTTCCTTGGGGCATTAATGAGGACTTAGGCTTCTCCTTGCGTGATTTAGGAGTCATCAGAGGGTTCTCAATAGAGGCGTTATATACTATGATCATATTTGAATAGGATCACTCTGACTGCCAAAGGGAGGCAAGACCTCAGCAGGGTGTCCAGTTCAGAGAGCAAACAGCTCAAGCATTTAGCTGAGAGGCTGTGGTGGCTTAGGTCAGGGTGGTGGCAGGAAAAGTGATGTTTGTATTGAAGACGTAGCCCCCTGACCATCTGTCCATGCTCTAATCCTCCCTGCGTCCTCCAAGGCTGGACCTCCTTCTAAAAGTCCACCTTTCTTATGTCACTCTGTTACTCAAGAACACCAAAATAACTCACTGCTGACCAAATCATGTTCTGTTCTTTATTTGAGAACTCTAACCCTGTGCAACTTGGTATTCTTTCTACCTACTTGATCCCATCCCACTTCCCAGCTGAATTCTCTGTTCCCATCAGCTTACCTGCCAGTCCCCCAGCACACACGACCTGCTGCTCTAACCTCTGCAAGGAGAGCCCACACTTTCTTCTTTGGCTTGATCATCCCCATCCTTACAGCCCATTTCAGCTGCACCCCTCTTCACGTCTCCCTTCATATCAGTGGTCCTCCTGAGTACCTCTGTCCTCTGGCCCAGCCCGTAGCTGCCTGCATCTTACATGCCGACAATTTAGCTTACATCATTCTGCACTATGTTCTCATTTGGTTTTTGGTGCCTCCATGAGTTCATAACCTCCACAAAGGCAAGGACTGCATAGGATATTTTTTTGCCTCTTCCATCCCCTGCAGAACAGGTGAGGCATCTAACAGGTATTTGGCAAATATTTGCTGGATTGAACAAAATATGACATAAGCTCGTCGACACTAAAACAGCTCTTCCAAAAATGCCTTTCGGAGTAATTTGGCAAACTGTCTTGAATGTGTAAAAGACACGTGGGAAAACAAGACGATGTTGACCACCACCTACAACTCCTTCCCCCTGTTCCTAACTACTTTATCCTAACGCATATCTCCTGGAGTGGTAACATGCTTTAATGCCTGCTTTCTGGGCCTGCAATGAGGGCACTTCAGATACTGCTTATTCTAATCCCCATCTCAGCTAGCCTGCGGCAGGGCACCCCCCGAGCTGGCTGCCCTCCCTCCCTCCTTTCCCTTTACCAGCCCCTGCCCATGCTGCCTCCCTTCTCCCACATTGTGTGAGTTATTTGCAGGCATCACTTCAGGACTGACTCTCATCAGAACCCTCCAGGCTGCTGTTTATCCAGTCTCCAGGCTTTCTTACCAGCTGTGAACTTTTTGCCAACTCCACGTTACCACCTAATTGAAATGGCTGCTTGGTTCCATTTCCCTTATTAAAGACAGATTAAGAAAATCAGTTCAATACCTTTGCCATTTTAAAGTCATCATGAATCTCATGCTTTTGATTTACAAGCTGGCTTTAAAAAAAAAAAAAGCGTGCCTACAAATCCTTCTCCTGCTTTTCAGCCCCGCCTCACAGTGCACTTCATTTTGGTTGCTTGTGTTGTTCTTTTTAGGCTAGTTTAACAGTTAAGGTTTTTGTTCATTTCCCACTGGGCCTCTTCAAATACATTTTTCCCCCTCACCCATACATTTCTTGCAATTTATCATCTGAAATGATCAGTTGTGCATGAACTTGAGTGGTGAGAATGAAATGCAATATTTTGAGTTTCATTTGGGGTATCCTCCAGGGCTCTCTGCCTGTTTTTCTGATGACCCTTCTGGCTCCTCACCACCTCAGTCCACTGGTCCCCAGAGCTGAGACTTCTCAAACCTGTCTGGAGGCAGAGTCTGGGGACAATCCCTGGCCTCGCCACAAGAATGCATGGAGTCGGTGTCCAAGCTCCTGAGGATCTCTTGGCCCAGCCTGTTCCTTGCTTTTCAGCTCTAGAAACTGGCCTCTTGTCTAGATGTCTAGCCCCGGGGATCTGACCTGACTTGTCAGATCCTCAGATCATCCAGGGTCCCCTTACCCTTGCTAGTCCTTCCCCGAACCACAGTTCAGGACTGGGGGTCTGTCTTTGCATGTTGCAACCCTAGATCTAGCCTCACGTTTGGGCTGACAGTGTATTTAGCTCTCCACGCCCTACCGAGGTCAGGGACTCCCACCAAGGATCGCCCAAGGACTCCCAATGCCAAGTGCTGTCTGCTTGGACACAGCTGCCATCTTGTTCTCCAGATGGCAGACTCCGCCTTCTCGGATGGACATCTTGCCACTGTGTGCTGCCTGCCTGATGGGAAGGTCTGACTTGTTCCATTTCTAGCAAGCCTCTCAATCTGACACCCACATTTAATGATTTCTGCTATCCCAGCATCCCCTCGAGGCTTTCAGCTCAATAGGAACGTTCTCAATAAGACAAGCCATTAGACAGTATTTGTCTCAATACCTTCATAGCCTAAGACTCTTTTCTATCTTCCAGCACCTCCTTTCCCAGGGTCCAAAGTCCTCCAGCTACAGCAGCTCTGACAGGGCCTGCTCCAGGCTTGAGAACTGGCTGCTTCTCAGACCTGCCCTTTCTCCCTCTCCTCTCTGCAGCCAGTGCTCTTATGTGTTGATTCCACAAGGCATGGCCTCAAAGCCTGGCGCGTTTTTCTTGAAACCCTGCACTGAGAATATCACGGTTACCACTAAGCAGTTCCCTTTGCGACAGTTAAAGGACAACCCTCTGGGTAGAACTACTATAGATGTTGGGAAGAAAATATGCCTTACACACAACCACTCTTCTTTTCCCTAGAAAACTGAAACCTCTTAAACACTAGGAGGCTTGAAACAACAATGAAATGGCTGTTTTTCACCCCTTATGGAAATAAAGTATGTTTAAATCATAATACTCAGTATTGAAAACAGGCTAATAAAATAATACTCTCATATACTGCTTCTAGGACTATAAACAAATATATCTGTCTGAAAAGAAAGCCCATCTCTGACTCGATAATTTCCCATTTAGCAATCTACCCTATAGATATAGCAAAAGCAATCAGACAAAAATTCATGTATCAAGATGTTTTTTAAATTATTATTTTTTAATTGTATTTATTTTATAGTTAGTTTACAATGTTGTGTCAATTTCTGGTGTACAGCACAATTTTTCAGTCATACATGAATATACATATATTCGTTTTCATATTCTTTTTCACCATGAGCTACTACAAGATCTTGAATATATTTCCCTGTGGTATACAGTACAAACTTTTCTATCTATTCTGTATATACTTGTCAGTATCTACAAATCTCGAACTCCCAGTCTGTCCCTTCCCACCCCCCTACCCCCTGGCAACCACCAGTTTGTATTTTATGTCTGTGAGTCTGTTTCTATTTAAGTTCATTTGTCTTCTTCTTTTTTCTTTTTTAGATTCCACATATGAGTGATATCATATGGTATTTTTCTTTCTCTTTCTGGCTTACTTCACTTAGAATGACATTCTCCAGGGACATCCATGTTGCTGCAAATGGCATTATGTTGTCATCTTTTATGGCTGAATAGTATTCCATTGTATAAATACACCACAAAACTTTTTATCCAGTCATCTGCCAGTGGACATTTAGACTGTTTCCATGTCTTGGCTATTGTAAATAGCGCTACTATGAACATTGGGGTGCAGGTGTCTTTTTGAACTAGGGTTCCTTCTGGATATATGCCCAGGAGCAGGATTTCTGGGTCATATGGTAAGTCTATTTTTAGTCTTTTGAGGACTCTCCATACTGTTTTCCATAATGGCTGCACCAAACTGCATTCGCCCCAACAGTGTAGGAGGATTCCTTTTTCTCCGCACCCTCTCCAGCATTTATCTTTTGTGGACTTTTGAATGATGGCCATTCTGACTGGTGTGAGGTGAATATTTTTTAAAAGAGCAAATATTTGGAAAAAAATACAACAACGTATTAGTAGAGGAAAGTTAATAGATAATGATATATTCATTCTATGGACCATTATGCAGCCATTGAAATTTTTCCAAAGAATATTTTACATTATAGGAACAAATTAATAATAATTGAGTGAAAACAGATTCAAAATCTCTATCCTATAATGTCAATTATGTCACGAGTGGGAAGATATGTAAAATGTATTTGTGCATATGCATATTATATAAATAATGCTGGGATAAGTACACCAAAACGTTAACAGTGCTCCTTTGTGCAGTTAAAATAGATTTTTATCTTATATTTATGTTTTTGTGTTTTCTCAGATTTTCTACATTTTAGTAAATATGTATTAGTTTTACAGCCCCAAAACGGCATTGAAAACACATAGGTAGTTCGCCTTGAGTTCAATGCGAACATTTCTCGCTACCGGAGCTGTTGCCTGGACCTCCCTCAGCGCTGCGAGGAGGGACGTACAGGTGGAGCAGTGACATGCAGGTGTCAGTGAGATTGCCTGTCACGTTGCTGGAGAAATTACATCCTTTCAGCGTCTCAGCTGATGTGTGTAACATATTTTCTCATGTTCAAGAGGAACAATTAAGGGGTTGAGCATGACAACCATAATGGTATAAATCTGTGTTTGTGGAGATGAACCTCACGTGGCAAAAACGCTGGAACTCAGAGCGAGCAGCTCACTGAGCGGCGGGTCCCCAACGCATCTTGCCGGCGGAGCAGAGGCGAGCGTGCAGGTCAGGCCCCCCTGTGCTGGGCGCTCCCCGGATGCAGAAGTGCCGGCCTGAACCGTGGAGACGTTCACCACAGGGAGTGCAGAGGAACTCAGCAAGTATGTAGGAGGATTGAAGAGAATTTTGAACTCCTAAAATGTTGGGTGTCTTCTATTTAAAATTTGTTCTTGTTTTCCTCGAAACAGCTTTGAGTAACTTCGCAGGGAAACTGCCCTCAAGTCTTCTGTGTGAGGAGGAAGAGGATGGACCGCTGGTGAGGGGTCAGGCACACCTCAGACGCCTTGCTGGGCTGGGCGCACGTGTGGTTTGGTGTTTGGAGCCACAGAGCAGCTGCGGTGTAAGAGGCTGCGTCCCGGCCCCACCGTCCTCCCGGTTCCCGCAGACGGGCGCCAGTCGGAAGGCCTTGCAGGCTGACTGTGTGAACCCCTCGCCTTTACCTCCCGTGTTCTAGCTGGGGGTGCACGGCTCTGCCCCCACGGCTCCCGCATGCTCTCAGCCGTGCCTCTCTTCCCACGTCACCAAGTGGTCCAGCTCTGACTTATGCATTCCTTACTATAAAGCTGCATTTTCCTAACCTCAAACCAGAACATGTGGGATAAGGACACTTTCCCCAATTTGTCTTGGAAAAGTCTTTCAATATAAAAATTAGGTCATATTTAGTTATATTTAGCAAAATGCTGCTTTTGAGGGGAAAAAAAATGCATGAAATTGAGCTGTCCCAGCACATCTGGTTCTTATGGTCCCTGCACTCCTGGCTGACTGTCCTGAGGACACGCTATAGAATCCGCGGGGCCTTCCTCAGACTCCCGCCCAGCCCACGTCAGGTTACTCCAGCCTAAGTGGGCAGCAGAGTTTTCTTTCCCCTGACGCTCCAGCTTCCAAGAGAATTTTGTGCAGAGTTACTTGGCCACCTACGATCTAACAGGCTAGCAGTTTGCAGCCATCTCCAAGCTTAGTCCTAAAGTAGCCTTAGTATCTTCACTGCCAAGCTTTGAAAACAGGAAAAATTTGATAAGCAGGAAAATAATTAGATCTATCCTTTCCTATTTTTCAGTGGTAGTTTCATTTTTCCAAAGGTTAACGAAAGACAGGAATAATTTATCTCAAATTACAGATTATTTTATGTCTGTGTATTTACTCAGCAAAAAATCTGAGTAAAACGTTCTGAAGGGGGAATAGACAGGAAGGCAGGAACTTGAAGGTGAGGGGCTTCTCAGGGCCCCTAGAACCTCACCGGGTGGGTAAGCACTTCTGCAGAAGGTCAGCTCCACCGCCGAGAAAGATCTCTTTGACATGGGGACTGTCTTTCATGAGTTCCAGGGGGTTCCAATGCCTCATGAATGTTGTGATGTAACTCAGGATATGAAATAGGATGAGCATGTAGGAATTTTTTTCAGGGAACAAAGAGAAGAATCCCAGGATTTTGGTTTTTTTTAATTGAAGTACAGTCAGTTATAATGTCAATTTCTGGTGTATAGCATAATGTCCCAGTCATGCATATATATGCATATATTTGTTTTCATATTCTTTTTCATTAAAGGTTACTACAAGTTATTGAATATAGTTCTCTGTGCTTTACAGAAGAAAATCATGGTCTATTTTTATATATAATGGCTAACATCTGAAAATCTCAAATTCCCAAATTTATCCCTTTCCATCCCTTTCCCCTGGTAACCATAAGATTGTTTGCTATGTATACGAGTCTGTTTCTGTTTTGTAGATGAGTTCATTAGTGTCTTCTTTTTTCTTTTTTTAGATTCTACATATGAGTGATATCATATGGTATTTTTCTTTCTCTTTCTGGCTTACTTCACTTAGAATGACGATCTCCAGGTACATACATGTTGCTGCAAATGGCATTAATTTATTCCTTTTTATGTCTGAGTAGTATTCCATTGTATAAATATACCACAGCTTCTTTAGGATGTGCTTTTAATGCTAGCTCCCTGTCTTGGTTCCCTTCCATTTAGAAGACAACCAAACTGGTGGAGATGAGTTGCCACTCCTGCCCTCTCCAGCTTATGCTGTCTTGGAAACTGTGGCTGGTCAGTAAAGCACAGAACTGTCACCACCAAACTCAGGGCTTCATGGTGTAGACTGGCAGCGTCACTTTGTGCCAATATTATGGAGAAAATCCATGTTCCCAGACTGAGGTGACATCTTACCCTGGTCAAAGAGAAGCAGAACGTAAGAGTATTCAGGAAGAGAGCAAATCCATTACCCCAATATCCATTCACCCCAAATACTTGTCCTGCTGTTGAAGAACAGCAACACTACCTTTCTGTCTGCAAAGGAGATCACTGCTATTATTCTGGGTTGCAAAAGTTTTAATTTAATATAATTAAATGTGCTGTTTCATAAAAATGGAGAGCAAAAAAAGTTTTTTAAGCTATTGTGATAGAACGGCCTTGAAATATATCAATGGTCTCCTCATTGAAGAAGAGGAGGGAGTACGGATGTCTAAGTTCCATTTTTATTATTCAGTTCTTTCCCATGGAGATTTAGATAAACTTGTTTCTTTCTCCCTAATCATCTCCACGAGTGGAAAGGATTTCCTCACAGAATTTTAATGCAGGAAGGAACCCTAGAGAATGTCAACCCTGAGGGTAGATTTACCAGAAAAAAAAAAAAAAGTCACCTTTTTTTCAGACATTCAAAAGAAACTTAGAGCCAGCTCCCCCTCCTGGGAGAGACTCATAAAGGTTGTTGATCCCTCACTTGAAGTGTAATGTCACCCAGGAAGACTTGATGAGGCAGGAAGGAGAGGGCCAGATTTACCCAGGTCTTTTTAACGTAAAACAATGGAAAAGAAATAGTTTAATTAAATGACTGATGGGGGAAAGGGGGGTCTTTGAAAGTAATATATAGAGGTCATGAAATATAAGTTTTCAAACAAACCATGGTAATAATAATATTGATGGTTAACCCTTGTCTAGCATGTGCCATGTGCCAAGTATTGTTCTGAGTGCTTTATATGAACTCATTCAGTCCTCATGAGGTAAGTGTCCTATTACCATCCACACTTCAGAGGGGAGGGCGCGCTGCATAGGGCAGTGAAGTAACTTGTCCAAGGATTTATAAGCGGAAGGCGCTGCAGCTGGTGTTGGCAGCGGGGCAGTCTGGCTTCAGGGTCTGCACTCTTCCCCACCACACACACTGCCCTGAACTGACGGGAGCCCGTGTTCAGTGGTTCCACTCTGTTACAGACAAAATCTTAGTAAAGGACTAGAACGAGCGTTTATCGAGTTCCTACTCACTCACTGGGCCGCTCCTCGCAACCGCTCCTCGCAACAACCCAAGGAAATCTGTTACCGCGAAAGTCTCAGTATGAAATTTGAATGAGAATTTATCCGGCACCTATTGTGTGCCAGCTATTGGGCTGACGCTCACAAAATCTGAGGGGTGGTTTTCCTTACCCCTGTTTTACAAATGAGGACACAGACTTAGAGAGATGAAGTTTGGGGAGGTGAAGTAACGAGCCCGAGTGATAGCTGGTCACGAAAGGGAGTGGACATCTGAAAATGTGTCTTGTTTGGTTTCAGACTTGTATTCCTTCCACGGAGAAGTACAGGCAAACGATGTAATACCTGAATTTATCTGGCTCTCCAGATTTTTAGTTTTAAAAATATATAATTATTAAATTTACCACATGAGATGTCTATTGAACAATATACCAATGATCAGTTAACACTATTTTATTTTGACCTAAGATCTTAAACACGTCTGGTTGAAAGCAATAACATGAAAAATAGCTGGAAGGATAAACAATGTAATTCACATTCCCAAAATGATACCTGGTTACCTGGTTGGATCATGTAAGCACCAGAGATATACGTATAATTGTCTAATCTAACTTGAAGGACCTTCTAGAAAGAGAGGCTTTAGAAGTAGAGACCATAGCCTGCTGTTTCAAAACAGTCATTTGCCACTCTGCTCTGATTAGGGCTTCTTGCTTGACCAGTGATGAGCAGAGACTGAATTACAGATTTTGGCTTTCTCTGTAGGCCTCTGTTGTGCCAAAAAAGTGGCTGATTTATCCTTCAGATCCGTGTACAAAATGAATTTGCCCAGATAAACAGATGGCCTGGTCAGAGTGGTATTTCACAGCAACATGTGTTTGTCTGAATAACATGGTCATAAACCTTTTACTCTGGATCTAAAATTCAGTTGTGGCTTTTGGATGTTACCTGGGGCTACTCAGGAGAGAGCATTCAAATGTTAAATGTAGGGCTTAGATTCAGCACTGTGTTCTACCTAATTTTCTACATTCATTCATAAGAAGTTAAAACATGTGTATGTTTTGAGTAGGTGTGTGTGGTGGCGGGGCTAAGGAGGTGGGGCGGGTTGCGGGGGTGGGGTATTGTACATGGAGATCCAAGCCCTATGATTCTAAGCGTAACTAAACAGACAGATTAATGCATGGGTCTGTGCCTTATCACATGAAAAACATACTTCACTGCCACTGTAAGCCTGAAGTTTTACTTTCCAACACAATAGCAGGCCAAGACTCTGGGATTGACTCTGCTATGAAGTTACTGATTGTCTCTGTATCTTAAAAATTAAGAGAAAAGAAAAAAAGCACTCCGTTCATACAGTATCCTGCCCTAAATGGTCTGACATTGCAGTCCTCTTAAGAGCCAAGGATGATGTAGGCAGGATGATACATTTATCAAAGGTAGAATAATTGGAAAAAGGAAACTTGAGTCCACAGTGCAGTTTTGTGCCGTTTTTTCCTCATACTTCATATGCACAGAGGATAAATAAGACTGATTTTGTTTGTCTTTTTAGAGTCATACATTATTATTTGAGATATTCTAAAAAAACCCATCCTATTCTGTGTGTTTATCCAATTACTACTCACGAGAATAAAAGAAATGGCCGTTATTTTTATAATGGTGTAGTGGCATTATGGAGATCATTTTCTCATTCCTGTTTACTATTATGTTATAATTTTTAAATAAACATTTTATTTTGAGATAATTACAGATTCACATGTAGTTGGAAGAAACAATACAGAGGGCTCCCTGTGTATCTTTCACCTAGTTTCCCTTAGTGGTAAAATCATGAAAAAAATAGTAAAATGTGACAAACAAGAAACTGACGTGATACAGTTCATGGGCCTCAGCCAGACTTCACCAGTTCTACATGCACTCATTTGTGTGCGTGCGTTTGTACTTCACACAGTTTTACCACAGTATAGACTCATATGACCACCACCAGAGTCAAGGTACAAAACAATTCCATCATAAGGCTCTGCCTTCTCTCCTTTTACAGCCACAGCCACTGCCCTCCCTAACCTCTCATAACCACTAATCTGTCCTCCATCTCTATGCTTTTGTCATTTCAAGAGTGCTATATAAATAGAATTCAATCATACAGAATGTAACCTTTTGATACTGGTTTTTAAACTCAGCATAATTCCCTTGAGATCGCTCCAAGTTGTGTTTCACGGTGTAGATGTACAACACTTTTTTTTAGTCATTCATTCCACTGAAGGGTAAATGGTTAGACAAACTAGTTTTGTTTTTTTTTTTTCCAGTTTGGGGTTATTATGAATAAAGTTGCTATGAACATATGTGTACAGCTTTTTGGATGAATGTAAGTTTTCATTCTTCTGGGATAAATGCCCAAGAGTGCAATTGCTGAGTTTTAAGCTAAGTACATATTTAGTTTTGTAAGTAACTTCCATACTCTTTTCTAGACTGACTAGACCATTTTACACTCCAACCAGCAATATGTTAGATTACTCTTATAATAATAAAATGACATTCCACGCATTTTTGATAGCCCCAATCAATTCAAGTTCTCAGTGACGTCTTCCCTCTTTCACTATTTTTGTCTGTACTTAGCTCTCTCCATTTTACCATTCATTAACATTTGTAGAATAGATAAACAAGATTATACTGTATAGCACAGGGAAATATATACAAGATCTTATGGTAGCTCACAGAGAAAGGAATGTGACAATGAATATATATATGTTCATGTATAACTGAAAAACTGCTCTACACTGGAATTTGACAACACTGTAAAATGATTATAAATCAATAAAAAATGTTAAAAAAAATTTGTAGCCTTCCAATTTTTAAAATATTTTGCCTCATTCCAACTACAATGAAAACTCTCTGAGCCTTAGGATGATTGTTTTCCTTCAGCATTTCCCTTGCCAAGCTTGGCACAATTGTTAGTAGTCAGAAAACAGGTTTTGAATAATTTAAAGTTGAATAGATAAAATGTAATATGAACCAATGAAATGTGTTGTAGTTTTCAAAAAATTACTTACTTTTTAGAAGGGATGTTACCACACATAGGTAAATTCTAGAACAATTGTTATTAAACAACTTACTACAGATACAGCAAACTAAATGTGTGATTATTCTATTTTGTTCCCAAAATAACCTTTCTCTACGAAGATGTTAAACCATTAGAGAAATATCAAAATATTTTAACAGGTTTTTAATTAGGATATCTTAATTAAATTACTGCTTTTTATTGTCTTTCTCTGGGTGTTTCTTGTCTAGCTATCCGTTAGTTGACGTAAGAGCAGTGATGTTCTGGTAAATGTTTAACAAGTTCTCAGGAAACAAAAAAAAATGCTCGGATGCCAGTTTTCATGATGTAAAGACTGACCGTGGCCAATTTCAAGCTACCATTTTGACATCACCAAATGCAGATTCAGAAAGAGATGCTTGCAGTAGGCTCTAGTGAGCCAGTGCAGCCTAGCCACAGCCCACCAGCGCTAGGGAGATCTTAAATTTAATTAATGGAAAATGCTTTACAATAGACATCAAAATTCAAATGAGTCATCAGCACGTGGACCAGTTTTTGAGTGACTTTAGTGTTTAAAATCTGTTTTCTCACCAGTAACCTCTAATGTTTAATGCTTTCCCAGAAATAGTCTACTCTTCCCCCAGCTAGTATCTATTCATCCTTTTCGTCTTAGTTTCACTAAGAAACTAACTGGGTGTGTGGGGGGAGGGTTGCCCCCTCTCACATCTAATTTATCACAGGACCACATGTTATAATTTCTCAATACAGTTCTTACTTACCCTTCAGTGTACTGCATACGACTTATGGATTTACATTTCTTTTTTTTTTTTTTTCCTATTTAATGTCCATACTACACTGGACACTTCATGAGGGCAGGGACTGAGTCTATTTTGTGCCTCTAGCCCCAGCAGCAGGATGAATGAGTGGATAAATTCACCTCCTTCTGCACTGGGGTGACCGTTCCTCTGCTCACTTGGCCTGTGCGCTCCCTCGTCTGTTAAGGTATCACAGGGCAAAAGAAGCTAGTGCATTTCTAGCCATTCTCATCTGTCGGAGGAGGTGACCACTGGTTGGACAACGAGCTGGACCTAGGCTGTAGGAGGCTCCTCACTTCTCCTCTGTCCTTAGAATTACATTCTGCCTACTGTTCCCACAGCCAGAGCCATTTTCAACGATGCAGCCTTGAGAGAGCAAGGTGGCACTGAGACCATCTGGATGGTACACGTATACTTCTAAGAGTCCGGCTGGCAGTGCGGAGATTTCCGCGGTGTACAGAGCCAGTTTCAGATTTCACCCAGGAGACTCGCGAGGTTTCGAACTGACATCGTCCCAAGCCACACCCACATTAGCAGAACAGCGATGTGTTCTATCTGCGCTATCACGGTCGGTTGGTGCGGAGGTTGTAACCCAGCAAAGGCTTGCCGCCCTGTACGCGTAGAAACCAACGAGTACTGTACGGCTTCTGAGGCAACAAAAGGCTTTGCTGCAGAGCGGCCACGCAAGCCGACAGCAAGGCTCCAATCTGTGCCCCCACGGCAAGGTGAGGTGGCTATTTAAGGGCTCGGGTTCCACCGCAGCAAAGAAAAAGGGAGAGAGCGGCTGGATACAGACTTTAAGGCGCGCAGGCGCAGGCAGGCTCCCTGGCTCTCCCGGGGTCGCACGTGCAAATTCCGGGCAAGCGGGTATGAAACACACAGGGGAAATTCCCGCCGCGGCTCAAAAGGCTGCCCATTGGACGAGCAGGTTTATTCTGCGCAGACTCTGATCAGCCACATGAGTTCTGTCCGGTTTTAGCCAGTTTTGTTGTGTTAGAAGCAGAGGGTTTATTTATTTATTTATTTTATTTAAACAAGCTGTTCCCTTACCTGCTGTTCAGTAAGACAAGCTCGACAAATGCTGTTGGTCATCCGTTTCTGTTAGCCGTTTGTGGCATGTCTCAAGGTAGGGGGGATTTATTTCTTTCATTAATTTTTGCCAGTTTTTTTCTTTTTTCTTTTCCTCAGTTGGTTTTCCTATTCTTACTAAAAAGTCGCTTCCTGGTCAGCTGATTCATTCAGCCCTGCAAATGTTCCCAATCTCTCTCTCACCTTTATATAACAGTCAAATTATGCTTGTTGTCATTATAGAAGTAAAGGGGTATTAACTGGTTCTCTTCCTGTGTTTTTTGCATCACTCACGGAAATTGCAAAGCTAAAAAGAGATTTTCTTCGCTGTTTTTTTCTCTCTTCTCCTACTAGAATGTAAGCTCTCTGAAAGTTTATTTTTGGGTTTTTTTATTTTTTATTTTTATTGTGTGTTCTATCATTTGGGACTAGAACAGTGCCTGCTACACAGTAGGCATTCACTGAATGTTGAATGAGTGAATCTATTTCTGAATCATTTTGATAAATTAGAATAGTATGCAGTGCGTCCTAGAAAGAAGCCCGAGGACAGATGTTTTATATGAGAATGATAAATACCTTAAAAAGAAAAACAATCGAAACAACTCTACAAGAATTAGTAACTAAATAAATATCTGAAATGAAATAACTGTTAATTTAACAGAAGAAAGTCAGAATATTATGGGATTGATCATTGTCTGTCCTTCAGACTCTGAATTTTAAAAGTAACAATTTCCTGAATTAATAGCTAGTTGATTTTTCTCTTCAGTGATAACATTTTACATGTATGTGGCACTTTATTGATTACAAAACTGTTTTCTTATAGTGTCACACTTGATTAATATTCAAACCAAATGGAGAATTTCCCATGCTTGAATTCAGGTTACATGCTTTTACATAGAAGAAATAAAAATACTGTGTCAGAATATGCTGTTAACTTTGAAGATCCATTTCTCTTTCCTTAGAAAGAACAGTAATTTTAAACTGGGCAGATCAGACATCTAAGAATCTATTTTTTCTCAGCTCCTTTATAGCTCACTGTGAATATGTAACTAAGTTTTTGTCAGTGAGATTTAAGGGACACTGTGGGCACCTCTTCCCTTAAAGGGAGGAGACTTGCAGACTCCCTACATCCTAATACCTGGAATGCATCTGTGATGGCTGGAGCTCTACCAGTGATTTTAGACCATAAGGGAAAAGGCCACAATCATGTCCATCTTATCCCCCATTGTATTTTCAGTACTTAGCACAAGGCACAATAAAATTGTAGATTTTAAATAAATATTTATTAAATAAATAAACATAATTTCCTTGATAATATTCTTTCCTCTTTATTTTCTTCTTGGAGATGCTTTGGCTAACTTTATCCAAAGGAAGTGGTTATAATAATAGGGGTATTAAAGGCCCACATTTGCACAGTCCTGTGCCATACCATAAATCATTCTAGTCATTTACACAATTAACTAGTTTTATAAATCTATAGAATTATTTTGAAGTCCCCGTGTTCTTGGGAGAGTCACTGCATGTAAGGCTTCAACATGGCATAAGAAGCTCGCGGAAGAGAAGTTATACCAGATGAAAGATCTAGGAGGTAAGGACTAGATTCTTGCAAATTTCCAATAATTTCAATAAACTAAGGAAAAGGAAGCAGGGGACCTAAAGAGACATTAACTATAATTGGAGCCAGAAGGCAGGGGAAGATTAATCTCAGGAGGGAACTGAGGTCTACTCTAGGGTGTGATTCAGGGTGGGCTTCTGAGCCTGAGGCTGTTACTGCACACTCACTAGCTTTTACTCTTCGTGTTCTTACAAGGGTCAGTCACTGGTAATTCCTGTGATTGCATAACTAATTTTACTTAAAAGTTCGTCTTGGTAATAGCTGTCTCTGATTGTCATTACATTGTTGCTTTAAGGTGTAAACTCTATTATAGCTTTTGAGAACAGATATCAATGTTATATGACTATTTAGTATATTTCCAAATGATCATTTAAAATATTCTGAACTCACAAACTTTCAGAATTCCTTAATAAATTGCTCAGGCAAAATAACATGTGTAGTATCAAAAAGATTTCAAAGCAATATTTATACAAAATAATAGCATATTTTTCCTACCTTACTGGTTTGAAAGATAATGCTCAGCAATGTCCAATAAAATATCTTAAAACATTAAGCATACCCAGTCTTACTGGATCCCAGATGGACTCATTGCTTAATCTTTAAAAAGGATGGATTTTTTTTTTTTGGTGTGTGTTTAATGGTGGTATTTTTTTTTTTTTTTGCAGTAGCTAATGCTGAGATTTCAGAGAGAAATTTGGTGCTGGAAATATTTACTATAGTGCTGGCACATAAACCAAAAGCTATTAGACTTTAATGCATTTTTTTCCCTAAACTTTTTATAGCCTTTCATTTTTAATCACTGCCAATCTGCTGATTTTATTTTAAATAGATACTTCAAGACTGTGCTTTGTCAAAACAGACAGATGTATCATTAAATTCTCTCCCAAATTATACATTAGGCAATGTCTTTGTGTCTTTGTTTCATGTGCTACTGAGGTATTTGAATTTGTTATAATCTCTAGATTACCTCTAGAAGGCCAGAGAGCTGATTTGCAGAGCAAAAAGCTCTGTAATTTTGAACTGATTGTTCTGATTGCATACGACTTTGTGAAATGCATGTTACCCAGAGTGAGGGTGGTCTCGGTTCCTTGTGCTCACGTGTGCAGTGGCACGGTTTTGCTAAAAAAGGCTAGTGAAAGAGTCCACACTAGAAGTCTCTGAGATTGCTTTCCTGTCTATTAATCCTCTCTTTATAGAAAGGGGTGAGGGATAATTTGGGTAATTCTCAAATGTTCCTTTTCAATTGGGTTATGTAGTAACTTCCTATTAGTGCTGTAACACATTACCGCAAACTAAGTGGCTTAAAACAACACAAAATTTAGTATCTTAGAGCTCTGGAGGTCAGAGTCTGAAGTGGGTCTTATCAGGCTAAAATTAAAGTGTCAGAAGAGCTACATTCTCTCTGGAGGCTTTAGGAAAGAATCCATTTCTTTGCCTTTTCTGTCTTCCAAAGGCTGTCTGGGTCCCTTGGCTCAGGGCCCTTCCTCTATCCTCAAAGCCAAAAGTGTAGCATCTTCAAACTTAACTCTGACCTTCCCACCTCCATCTTTCACTTGTAAGAACCCTTGTGATCATATTGAATCTACAAGAAAATACATCTCCCCACTGCAAGCTCCTTAACCACACTTTCAAAGTCCTTTTTGCTATGTAAGGTTACATTTCCACAAATTTCAGGGATTAGAACATAGACATCTTTGGGGAGGCCATTATTCTGCCTTCTGCAGATTATTTAAATCTAATGACTGCATATTAAGTGACTTCTGTATGTAAGCCCTTTTTCTAAAGCTGAGAGCCTGTGATAGATTTCCTTTCAGCCTGAACAGCTCTGTCTGGAAAGCCATCTTTTTACTGAATAAGTCTAGTTAATGGTTTCAGCAAATGAAAAGAAATAGAGACGATCTTCTGAAGAGGAGCCTGTGCTCCCAAAAGGGAAGCATCTAAGTAAACTGAAGTTGGAAGAGCTTGCATATCTTGCCCGTTGCCCCCACCCCATAATACACAGGACAGCGGGGCCACTTCATTGTCTTCTGTGACCTTTTGTTTTCTCATCCCATGAAGAAAATTCAAATCCCTAACCTTAGAATTGAGAGAGAAAGCTTTCCAGGAGAGGATGGCTGGTATACGGTGGTTATCATATCTGTGTTATGGTTCACCTGGGTAAAAGATTGAGATTAAAAAGACAATTTGGAATCTTTAGAAAAGGCATCTCTGGATGGGAAAGTATGAAAACTAGCATTGGAAGCCCTCGTCATGGGGATGATGGAGAAATTTCCGCCAGCTGTGGCAGCTGCCGTGTTCTGAGAGTGGTGTGGTTTACTGAGTTGTGTGAAATGACTGTGCCTAGCAGAGTAAGCCAGGCTGCCGAGGGGAATATAGCCGGTTCGAATGACAGCAGAGTGACAGAAGAAAAGCAAAACGTGTTTTTTATGTGCAGCTTGTCATTGGAGAAGCCTGTGCATCACTGTTAGTACGCCTTACTAAATCCTGAAAATGTTCTCTTTGCTCCTAAAACTGTCCCCATCTTTGGGACTAAATGTTCTTTTCTGTTCCTTTTACTGCCTCCAGGGTGCATTTAAACCTCCCTTTAATACCTGAAGTTTGCCCTGTGTTGGCTCCTCCGGTTTTTGCCCAGATGAGCGATGTCCCATTGGGTTCCGGAGTCTCCTTGATCAACTGCTTACTGGAGCTCCCTTGTGGCCACTGAATGAGGGTTTCTCTTTAACCACCAGAAAGAGATAGACATTTTTACATTTCTTCCCAGTTCTCTTAGACCCAGAGAAGGATGTGTGCAGGCCTCCCGGTGTGTTTCCATCATCAGAGTCATCTTGGCTTCCTCTCTGGGGACAGATCCAGATACTTGATACCAACATGGGTGGCAGACAGGGGTAGATGTTCTACTTTTAAGGTAGTTTTGTCTCTGCTTTTTCTTTTCTCCTGTCAAGTTAAGGGAATTGATGGGTTTTTTTCAGTCTCTTTTTCTCCATGTAAAGTATTGATCATTAATGTTCAAAACTTTTAAAATTAGTTTCTCTATTCTTCCAGCCCTCATTTATTGAGAGTCTGTGATATACAATGCTCTGTACTTAGAATTTGTAAGGATTCTGTATCTGAGTCCAAAGAATAAGCATAGAACGGAGCAAACACAGGTTCTCTCTGAGATTCTAGACCTCGGTTTGTTACCATGTCATAAGCATGTTGGGACCTTGAGCAAATAAATCCTTTCCTCTCTTGGAAACTCTGTTTCCTCCACTGTGAGAGAGGGAGGGCTGGTTGATCTCCAAGGCCACTCAGCTCTGCATTCGGATGAGTATTACGGCCAAGAGTGCAGCTCCCCTTGCCTGCCCTGTTTCCAAGAGCGATGAGGAAGTCTTAGGGAAAGGTGGGATGGCAAGGTTCCTTGTAAAAAGTGAGACTTTAAGGGGGACACTCCCTTTACCTCTCCAAGATAAAAACTTGCACTTAGTATAATGCCAGGAGTCGATAATGAAATCTGTTTAAAATAAACCCAAGGCAAACTGACAAATAAAATAAGGAAAAAAAAACTGGAAAAATAAAAACAGGATGGTAGTAATTTTTAGAAAAGTAACCAACTTTTTAAAAATTAAAAATGTAGCACATACTCAATGTCAAAAATTTAGAAAATAATAAAAAGCAAACAGGGGAGGGGTAAAATTTAGCTAGCCCCTCTGTTCAGAAATATCCAGGGTTAACATTTTAGTGTGCTTCCTCAGAGGCTTATAGTTCTTTGTAGTCCTGCCATAGGCTGGATGTCTGTGTCCCACCCAAGATTTATATGTTGAAGCCTAACCCGCATTGTGATGGTATTAGGAGGTGAGGCCCTTGGGAGGTGGTTAGGTCATAAGGGAAGAGTCCTCATGAATGGGAATAGTGTCCTTATAAAAGAGACCCCACAGAGCTCCCCCCTGCCCTTGTATGAGGACCGAATGCAGGGACAGCCATTTATGAACCAGGAAGCTGGCCCTCACCAGACACCAAATCTGCCAGTGCCTTGACCTTGAACTTCCCAGCCTCCAGAATTGTGGGAAATAAATTCTTACTGTATTTAAGCTATTAAGTCTATGATTATCTGTTATAACATCCCAAATGGACAAAGACAAGCCCCAGCTAAAATTAGGAATACTTTCCACATAATACATCTTTTTTTCAGTGTAACACTGTATCATAAGTTATTGTAAAATAATATGTAACTACCACTATATTTTTGGAAATTACTTAAAATATAAGGAAGAAAAAATAATCACCTTAATTTTCACGTTAATTCTTAGTCATGATTTTTTGTCTCTTTCCCACTTTGTACTTCATGCTTTTTCTCAAAGATCTCATTTGAGACTCGGCACTGTTTTCAGGCAGCATTGTTTCTGCAGAGAGGCATGACACTTTCCTCTTTAAGCGCAGGTAAAACAGCATGTGGTTCCTGCCCTGCGGACACTTTCCTCGGCATCAATTACACTAAGTGCTGTTTAAGGAGGGAGGATGTGCAACCTGGAAATTAAACCATTAACACTAAATTAAGGCCATTTTGAAATGGTCAAGACACCTTTTAGACACAAATACACTTTGTTCTCTGCCTTTCTGCTTGACGCAGAGATTTGGTGAATTCATCCAAATTACACTGAGTTGGTCAGGTGGATATTTGAAGAAGCATGGTCACTAGGACACCTGTCCTTGCAGAAGTTTCTGCCTCTTTGCTAAGGCAGTGGGTGCCAGGCTGTTCACGGTTCACAGAGAATTTACTCCTTCCCCGCAGAAAACACATTTATGGTGCATATTATTTGTACTCCTTAAGCTCTATGTGTGTATGCATGTGTGTATGTGTATAAATGTGTGCCCGCAACTGTGAGAGTTTGTAGACACCTAGGCATTTTTAAATATATAAGCCCAAGTTGTAAGTAGTATAGAGCACATTTATAAAGGGATTTAAAGTCATAATGCTTTTTTTGTAGTTAAATGTGCATTAATCTAGCTAACTGGATATTTTCTTATATTGAAGATTCCAATATGTCACAATTTAAATAGCCATCTATTTATTAGTATTTACTGAGAGCCTCCACATGCTAGGCACTCTACTGGGCATTGGGACTATAACAGTGAACAAACAGACAAACTCTCTGCTCTCCCAGAATTTATGCTCCAGTGGAGGGAGGCAAAGGAAAAAGCAAACAGATAAATTGAATAGATGTTAATAGCTTCTTGGGAGAGACAAAATGCAAGGAGAGACCATAAAGCAGGGGCGTAGAGAGTGTATATGTTTGTTGATGGGTGTTAGTGGGGAAGGGGTTGGAGGGTGGCTATTTTAAGAGTGTGGTTAGGGAAGGCCTGATCATATGTCGCAAGTCATGTACATCATAAATGTGATTGCTAAGGAGGAATGTCAGTGGAGACCTACAGGACACGAGGAAGGGAGTAATGCAGCTATCTGAAAGAAGGTGATGTAGGCAGAGGGATCAGCAGGTGCAAAGGTCCTGAGGCAGATACATGCTTGATGTATTTGAGGAAAAGCAAGGAGGCCAGTATAGCTAGAATAGGGGAAGTGAGGGAAATAATGATAAGAGGGAAGGTCAGAGAGGAATCAGGCTATGTCCTCAGCCATGGTTGTGCGTTTGGTTGAATCACTGGGAGAAGGTGTACTGGTGTGTATACATCAGGGGGCAAGAACATTGGGACCACCTTAGATTTCTGCCTATCATAGTAGGGAAACCTACAACTAGAATATACTACACATAGGAGGGGAACATTTGTGGGAAAATGTCCTTAGGCATACTCAGACCCAAGTCATCCACATTTATGTTGGAAAAGAGTGAAGGGGGTAAGGTTGAGGAGGAGGGGGGTTTAACTGTGCTAACCCTGAATCACCACTGATGAAGGTGTGAGGAGTGGGAAGAGGAAGTGGCATTTGTTGAGCACGAGTGTGTGGCCCCCTGCAGGAAAGTATGAGCACTGGCACAAGTAGGGAGGGGAAGAGACAGTGAGGGGTAGTGGCTGCACAGGGAGATGGAAGATTAGGGGATCAGGAACACAGAATTATGAGTAGTCTGGACAATGAGTTTTATCTGCTGGGGCGGTGGGGGTCGAGCCTATGAGGAAAGTGAAGTTGAAAGAATAACATCTGGGAAAAAGTGTGGCCAGGACACCAGGCCAGGCCTTTCCCAAACCTCCTGTAGGTCCACTAATGCTATTCCAAGTATGGTCCATGAACTGACAGCATCAACATCCCTGGGCGCTTCTTAGACATGAAGAATCTTAGGTCCCGCCTCAGACCTCCTGAATCAGAACCTGCATTTTATCAGGGTCCCCAGGTGGCTCCATGTGCATTGAAGTTTGAGAAGCACTGCTCTACCTTCTTGCCCCCAAGGATGAGACCTTTTGTTTGGACTTCTCAGGAATCTAGCAGAAGTTCTGCATGCAAGGCAGCCCCTGAGTCTCCAGCAAACTGGAACCGATGGTCATCCAGGCTTCTGTCCTCCAAGGCACAGTTAGTTGCAGCTGTAAATACCTGCTACATGTCACCCCTCTGGCCCTGTGCCATCCCCTCTGGTGCTCTCACTGTCTCCCAGGTTATATCATTCCTAGAAAAGGCTTCTCACAAGAGGCGAGCTTTAGAAAGTAATTTGAGATCCTTTGGGCTGATGGAACTTCTTAAAAATATCCAACCAGAATTATGACCATTGCGAATTATGACCATTGCTGTCATAAACCCATTGAGTGCCTGTCGGGTATGAGAACTCAGGAGGCAGGACTCAGTCTGCCCAAGCTGATCAAGCAGAAAGGTTCTCCCTGAGAAGCCAGACGCTGTGAGGGAGGCCCTGGGGAGCCGGTGGGACTGGAAGGAGCCATCAGTCTTGTGAGCTGCTTCTCTAGTGCTTTAGAAATAATGAGTCTGCCCAGTGGGATGTGACTAAATGGCTTAAAGTTATCAAGCTGAGTGCCAGCCGAGGGCCCATCCCCACTAAACAAACCTGCCAGCAGCCCCCACACAAAACCCCCCAAACAAGATGAATGGTCAGGTCACCTTGGAACTCCACCAAAGCTTCTCCCTCTGCCAGGATGATGCGTCAGGTGTCTGCCATCCTGAGATAATGATAGAAGCAGTTACAAGCTAATGGGGTGGACCCTGGGCCAACTACAGTGCTGAGTGTTTTAGTACATCTTCCCTGGTAAGCCTCACGACAGTTCTAGGCAGTGGCTGATTTCACACATGGGGAAGTTGAGATTCAAAAAGGAAAACAATCAGAGAGCGAGTAGCAGGTCCCGGCTGTTTCTCACCCCAAGCCCACGTTCTTATCGTGGCTCTGATATGAATTTGCCTTGGCCATCCTTACCGACTGCAGAAATGATCCACACAGGGGCTCATTCTCCTGCAGAGAGGACATCTGTAAGCATCACATTTGACAGCATAGCCCAGCCCACCAGACCTTAAAGTTGTTCTGTCCTAGAGGAGGCAATGAATAGGAAACTTATTTAAAAATTTGAAAGATCTGTAATCGTCTGTGTTCCTAGTACCCTAGCAACAATTATGTGAGGGCATGCTTCATTTAATAAATACAAGAATGACAATATCCAGCATTTTATAATATGTAATAGTTTACTCCCATGTGTTATCTTCATTTATCCTCACAATTATTTGTGGAATATGTAGAAGAGATATTTTGACACTGAGGCTGAAAAGTGAAACCGAACTTGTCCAAAGTCAGGCTGCTAAAATGTGGTTGAAAATTCATCCCTGTGGGTCCTGACTCCACGATCTGTGCTCTTTCCCTGAGGCCATGACTGTGGCAGCAGATACGCCCGCATGTGGCGGTGGTGTCCCAATCACAGGTCACCGTCTTGGGGGGACGTACTGCAGGGACACAGAACCCAGGATAGCCGGCATGATACATGTGGTCTTTAAACTTACGAGTTCCATCTGTATAGACCTAATAAGGTGTGTTCACAGAAATTATCTCGTCATACACAGCAATCTTGTGAGGCGACACCGAAGCCACTCCACTTGCCACAGGTGACTCTCAGGCACTTGAAATGTGGCCAATCCAGATTGAGATGTAAAGTGAGGCTTTAGGTGAGAAGCTTACTGGGGAAAGGGTTTAACTGAACCAAACAGCAAATAGAAGCTCTAATAAGCTCTCTCATCCTTTCAGTTAAACATATTTCTAAAGTCAGATTGGAATTCCTCTTTATGTTGGTTCTGGCTGAGGTCCGTTAATGAAACTCAGATTATCTTTTCTCCCCTTTGTTTCCCAGCATTTTGTTGAGGATTTTTCTTTCTCGGAGCCCCTAAGTATTGCTGGAGACCGTCTAAATCCTCCTTTCCCTTTCCTTTTCCTCTTCTCCTGCCACCTCCGCTTCCCTCTCCTCCTTCCCCACCTTTCCTCTCCTTATCATTTCCTTGCCATCTCCCCTGGCTTTCAGCTGCTGGTTTCAGCTGCTTGCTTTTGCGCTGGGATCTCTGGGCTTGGATGAGTCTGTTTTAGCACAATATTTGTGCACAGTGTCTAAGACCTGAAGTGCGCTCCTCGGAGGAGGGTGCCTCTGTCTTGATGTCTCCTTCGGCATGGCAGAAGCAGGGGTGCAGCTGTGGGGACTTGCACATTCTTGTGCTGGAGCCCAGGCTAGTGAGACAGTCTCCAGTATCAAGTGGGCATTCTTCCCAGGGATACCATCTCAGCCAAATTACAGGCTTTTCCTCTCTCAGCATTAAGTTATTATTTTTTAGCCTCTTGCCTCTCCTTAAATCCAACATTATCTTATAGCCATCTGGGGAACTAAGCCTTTATTTTGCAGTTTGCAGAAAATTTTGGTAAGAGCTTGGTATAGAACTCATAATCACTTTATAAACCAGGTTGTTAGGATGGCAAAAACTGGTGTTTTCAAACAAAAGCCAAGTAGCCAATAGATTGTGTTTGAGGAGTAGTTGGCCAGTAGGAAGTATAGTGTCGTGTGGCTTTTGAGGATAGAATTCTGTGTCTGTATTTTCTCATGCTCTATTTTTTTTAAATGTATTTATTTTTTTAGGGCAGTTTTAGGTTCACAGCAATACTGAGCAAAAGGTTCTGAGATTTCCATTTCCCCCTCCCCCCTACGTGCATAGCCTCCCCCGTCATCAGCATGCCCACCAGATAGTAGTTCTGTTGCAGTCGACGAACCTTCATTTATGTGTCATTATTGCCCAGAGTCCATAGTTGTATTAGGTCACTCTTTGTGCTGTACCTTCTATGGGCCTGGAAAAGGGTATAGAGAGATATATCCACCATTATAGTATCAAACAGAATATTTTCATTGACCTAAAAATCTTCTCTGCTTTACCTCTTCATCCCTTCCTCTCCTCAACCCCAGCAACACATTGATCTTTTTTATTATCTCTGTACTTCTGCCTTTCCCAGAATGTCATATAGTTGGAATCATACAGATTATGATTATTATTATTTTCAGATGAGCTTCTTTCACTTATTATGTCTTTTTGTGCCTTGATAGCTCATTTCTTTTTAGTGCTGAATATTTCATGGTCTGGTTATAACGCAGCTTATCCTTTCATCTACTGTAGAACATCTGGGTTGCTTCCACGTTTTGGCAATTATGAATAAAGCTGCTGTAAACGTCTGTATGCAGATTTTGGTGTGGACATACGTTTTCAACTTTGGGTAAATACTAAAGATTGCTGGGGCATATGTTTGGTTTTGTAAGAAATGATCAAACTGTCTTCCAAAGTGGCTGCTCCATTCTGCATTCCCACCAGCAACGCAGGAGAGTTCCTGTTGTGCCACACCCCTGCCAGCATTTGGTGGTGTCGGTGTTCTGGACCTTGCCCTTTCTCATAGGTGTGGTGGTGTCTTGTTTTAATTTGGATTTCCCTGATGACGTACGATTGGAGCGTCTTCTCACAGGCTTATCTGACATCTGTATATTTTCTTGGGTGAGGTACCTGTTAAGGTTCTATTGTTTTAAAAAATAAAGCTTTCTCTTTAGTATACAGCAATATGTGTTTGAAACTAACCAGCAGTTTCCCATCTCATTCTATACTTTTACAATTCAGATGAGGATGTGGCTTGCTGGGGCTTAGTTTGAGTCAAGAACCCAGAGATCCTAATATCTGTCAACATTCTTTAATCAGAAGCAAGCAGACTGTGTATCAGTCAGGGGGTTTGGTCAGTGAAAAGAAGTTGCTCCAGGTATCTGAAGTAGGAAAAGTTTGAATAAAGGGAACATGAGTCGGCATAATTGGAGCCCGAGGTTGAGAGGCTGGGAGAGTGAAGGCAAGCAAGACTGCTGCCCAGAAACCAGCAAGAACAGGCTTACAAGAAGCCGTCACCGTGGCCTCAGCTGACTTCCGCGTGGAGAGGTGAGCGCCCCTCAGGAGGAAGCCTAAAAGCCTCAAGTGAATCCCCAGCCATGTCTGTCATCTGCTGACACCACATCCTGGTCTGCAGCTGCCACTTAGGGAATAGCAGGCTCTTCTCTTCTGTCCTCAGAACCTCACACGAGTGCTTCACCCTGGCCGAATCTAACTGGGTCCACTGGCAGGGCTGGGAACTGTAGCTCTCCTCCCCACAGTACAGAGGAGAGCTTAGAAAGGTAGGAAGGGCCTGATTTTCAGCAAACGAGATCCAGCAGAGATTGTTCATTCATGAATTAGGGAATTTGTGGTGAGTACAGTCTATTCCTGCCGATCATAAGCCACCTGGCATACGGCAATGGCAAATTTTAAAATCTGAACCTAGGGTTAGCTAGGGGGAGTCACTAGATCCACCCTACATGCTTCTTCTTTGCCCCACGTAGCATTTCCAAATGTGCCTCTGGAATGAGTGTCTAGGAGCGTGCCAGGTGACTGGATTCTCATGTCCTCAAATTGCAGTGTATTTGTTTTTCCTTCACTGGAAGACCCAAGAGATGCTTCCCCCCGCCCTCTTGCACTACTCCATCCCCAGACAAGTGTGCTTCTCCCACCTGGCCCTGCTCTGGGTCTAACCGTGGCTACAGTTGCTTGCAGGTGTGCCTGCAGCCAAAGGGCCAGTGTCCCTGAGCATCCAGGTCTCAGCTCTTCCCTGACAGCCCAAACACAGCCTGAGAGGGGAGGGCAGAAAGGAGTGCTGTGCCAGAGGGAAGCCTTGATAATACTCCAGTGGGGTCGGAGCAGGCGAGGTAAATATTGTCCTGCCTCCCCATTAGAGCAGAAATGAGGCAGAACGACTTGCTATCGATGGCATGGTTGCCATGGTCCTTGCTACCTCTCCTGGCAAGTCAGCAGCACCTGGCCGGGAATAGATCTTGGAAAGATGGCTCCTATTCCGTTTTGCTCTGACACATTGGTCTCAGCTAGTTTGGGGCACATCACTGCAAACCAGTGTTCAAAAATAGAACCAGCCTCATCTAGGAGTTACGCAGAGGCCTTTTTCATAGTCTGTTACGTCATTTTGAAAAGCCTTCCGACAGATACATTCGTATAGTTGGCTGGAGATTGGGAAGTCAGGCCAGTGAAAGGAGATCTCATGAACTCCTGGGTCACAGAAGCATGAAGATAGTGCCACCCTTGTTAGCCAGCAGTGGTCCAGTCACAGCTCAGAGCGTCATATTTCTCTTCCAGCACACCCACACAGCACATTTCCCCCCACCCCATGGTGACTCCATGAACTTCCACTTCCCTGTCTGACATCACCACCGATCACTTAGAAATCCCCTGAGACACGCCATGGACTTGAATTTTATGCAAAGTGTCAAATTCTTTCTCTTACCACAAACACTATAGGACTCTTTGGATACATCTCTTGGTTAGATATTTGACTCTTCGGAATCCTAGTCAATGTAAAGAAATCAGAAATTTCATAGACAAGGATGTAATACTCTCTCACACTCCCATAATTACTGTCAACACAATCTAAGAATTTCACTGAAAAAAATACTCCTTCCATGTGTGGCCTTTTGATTCAGGAACTGACTTCACTTTCTTCATTATGTCTCCTTGGTGACTGCAGAATCACTAATTTTATGCTCTGTGCTGTACCCTGTTCCCCTCTGATTCCTGGGGACCCTTTCCTCCACACTGAGGCTCTCATGCTCCACAATCATCAGCTTCCCTCTGCCCTCCACGCCCACCCCACAGACTCCTGCCCTGTGCTTCCAAATATGCACAAGCCTCTTTGATTGGGATGTGATCTTTGAATATCCTTCTAACAATTATCCTTTTTATTTTAACCTGACTGCTTCTCAACTAAGTGATCTCTATTTATCAGTGCATTTCCTAACCCTTTCCGCTGTTTTTATTCCTTGAAATCTAGTTTTTGCACTTGCAATTTTCCTGAAACATTATCGTTCATTCTTAAAGATCTCTAGTGACTACCTTGTTTCCAAATTCAATAGTCTTTTTTTCCTATGTCATCTCTGATGTATTTGCTACAGTCAGCTATCCTGATGCTTAGCCGTAGCTGCATAACAAACTGACCCCACACCCAATGATGTAAAACAACCATCAGATGTTACTGCTGGCACATTTTGTGGGTTGTTAGGATTTGGCTGATAGAGGATGGGTTTCACTGGTGGCTCTTGCTTCAGGCTGTGGTTGCTGGGTGGCTGGGCTGGACATGAAGGTCAGCCAGTGGGGCTCTCCTCCACGTTGCTCTCAGCCTCTTCCTGTGATCAGGGAGCAAGTTGGGGCAAGTTCTTCTCAGGGTAATGGCTGAGACACAGGACGCTGAGTGGAAACATGTAAGGCTTCTTAAGGCCTAGACCTGGAGCTGGCACCCTGTCCCTTCTTCCCACGTGCTCTTCCAGAAGAAGTCACGTGGGCAAACCCAGCATGAGTACATTCACTTCTGAGGAGGACATGGCAAAGGCTGGATGTAGAGAACTGAAGCCAGTCAGTCAGTTCTCTGAGACCGACTCCTATTCTGGCTTTGGTGACTCTGCACTATTCTGAGACTCACTCAAGGTTTCTGGTGACCTTTCACTGGATCCTCTAATTATAGCTTTTCAGCAATATGCTGTTTCCTGTCCTGTGCTCAACTGTTATCTGTAAGATCTTTAAATTCAGTTATTACCTCAATATTGAAGTACCTCTCAGATCTGTCCCCTAAGCCCTATTTTCTTGCTAGTTTTGGTTTGTTTCCTCTACTGAGATTTTAGTTTTTATAATTCACTATCACCTTATATTCAACAAATCTAAAAAGAATTCACATAAAAGCATCTTTTCCTCTCACTTCCTTTTGACCCTTGTCAGTGGTACCACATGACACTGGAGTTGTCATTTTTCCTTCTGTATCCTTCACACTCCTTATCATGGACCACAATAGATGTTAACAAATTCTCTTAAGAAATGACTCTCCTTATCCTCCCAAGTGGCTTCTGTTTTCCTTACCCTTTTCCGACATCGAGTCAAGAAGGGGCAACACACGGTGAGCCTTTCCATGGAGCTCCCTTCTCTGAACTCTTCCGATTTCTTTGGTTTTCTTTGCATTTGAACTCCAAATCGATTTCGAATCTGTGCTACAGAAGTTATGAATATTATCCATGATCAATTTATCAATTTAGTGATCTCTGGTATAATTTGTTTTGTTCAATTTGTATACATCTACTCTCCCCAAATAGATTGTAACCCAAGGAGGCAGTGTATTGCACTGAGGAATGCAGAATTTAGAGACAGACAAACCTGGTTTGAGTTATGTTTGGCTTCTGACTACCTGTATGCCTTGAGAAAATTACTTAAACTCATTGAGCATCAGTTTTCTCATCTATAAAAATTATTTACACTAAAGAATCTCAGGAAGAAATGAAAGAGGTCATGTATGGAAAGCACTTAGCACAGAACAAGCTCTCAGTCATGCTTTGGTTTTCTTCCTATTTTCCTTTTTTCTCCTGTGACTTCCTGTTTCTGTTTCATATTACTGTGTTCTGTTTACACGTTTTCAATCATTCTCCTTAATTCTAAAGCAACTTCCTCAAATTTAGAAATCCATGTCATTTGTATCTCTTAGTTACTTGCACGTGTGGAAGGTGTAAATCCTGTGGTCTGAAGTCTTTATCTGTGAGATAAAAAAGTCTTTTCCTCCAAAGTTCCTAGGAAAGAGAGCCTGCTTGTATTAGTAGAGCCCAGGGAATTGTGAGCAAACTGCAGTTTCTGTTGAATGTTCCTAGTTACCCTGTTTTGGATAACTTTTTTCCTACCCTGTTCAGGAATCCAGTCACTTTTCTCCTATAAAACATTTTCTCATAGTGTGTCTAATATTGGTCATTTCTCACTCAGTGTGATTTTTAGCCTGGGTATTTATTTTCCAGGCCCCTTCCTAGTGATTAATTAATTACATAATTAATTTTGCTGTTATCAGTGGCTTTTGTCTCCTTGCAGAAATTACATTACTCCAGGACAGTGGTGAATTCGGTCCAAAAGATACCCAACCTTCTCACTCTGTTCCATGCGCTAGAATGTAATAGTGCTCCTTTCTTACTATCAGCAATTTAAGAAAATGCTCTTTTCCCTGTGACTTGGATGAAAGCTTCCTGTCTGGTTGGTAGTTTTGTAGCTGAAACTGAAGAGGGAAAAATAGAATTTAAAATGCTATTATTAGGATAGAACAGATAGAACACTGAAATCAAGCTAATAAGGTAAAATCCAAGAGATAAAGACCTATGTTTAGTACCAAATAAGCTTGACCTTATAATATTACACACAACAAAAACAAAAGCAAGCAAACGAAAAACCATAACACATTGGGATTCTATGTTGGTAAAAGTACAGAGTCACTCTTTGTTAGTTGGAAATCTTAGTCCCATTTTACTAGCTGCATCTGGAATACTGAGTTAATTCTGCATAACACACTCCAGAAAGATTGCTGGCAAACGGGGAGCCATTAGAGGAGGGCAGTTAGGGAATGAAGGGTATGGAAACCCTTCATGCCAGGAGGCACAGTACAGAGCTGCCCCTGAGTGTCGGGAAGTCTGCCTCTTTGGATAGACAATAGCCTTGCTTTATTCTGTCCCAGAGGACAGAACCAGAAATGGAAGGTTTGCCTTGTAAAGTACTAAGTTTCCTGAGTTTTCCTGAAGTTTCAAGCTAGGGTTCAGTGGTCACTTGAAAATGACAATGACCACTCACATTTACTCATTACCAGGCACTAGTGTAAGTGAGTACTGTTGATATGTGTGTATATTTTATATCTACATAGTATACATTATATAGATATAGATTAATTCTCACAACTCTAAAAGTCAGGTATTATAGTTATTCCCATTTTAGAGATGAGGAGACAGAGGCTCAGAGAGTTTGTTGCACAAGGTCACATAGCTAATTAGGAGCAGAGCTAAGGTTTGTATCCAGG
Source organism: Camelus dromedarius (assembly GCF_036321535.1). Classification (NCBI taxonomy): domain Eukaryota; kingdom Metazoa; phylum Chordata; class Mammalia; order Artiodactyla; family Camelidae; genus Camelus; species Camelus dromedarius. The sequence continues at coordinate 73,285,696 of NC_087437.1, read as the reverse complement.
CAGTGCAGTACCATTCTGTTTCTAAAAGGTGTTCCAGGTGGGGTTTCCATATGGGATGTGCATTTAGCTGCATGTGCTCTAAGTTCCCTTTCATCCCTAAATCTTTTTCATAGACGTAGTCCTTTCCCTATAAGTAACAGTTAAAAATCTACATATGCTTCATATGTGCTTTGGATAGTTTTGTAGATTTATTTGAATCCAGTGTATTTTAAGTGTTATCTGGAGGTAGAGCAAAAATAACATAAAAATTAGGGCATACAAATGATGTCTTCTTTCTTGGGAAGCGATGGCACATCTAAGTGGGTTATAATATACCTCTCTTTTTTCTTGAATTATTCAATAAACCCTGGAGTTCTTTCTAAATCTCTGGGAGTTATTAGAGTTGCTCTGATTTATTCAGATGGGAGAATAGAAAGAAGGGACCTCAGTATTTGGTGAGCATTTTCCAGGTGCCAAGAACTGTGTCTGGTGATTTATGTATGTTTACAATAAGATAATGAGCTAGGCATCATTCCCATTTTATAGATGAGTAAACCACAGGTCAGAGGAATTACCCACCTAACACCACTAGTAAGTTGCAGAGAATATTTGGTGCCAAAACATGCTTTTCTAACTCTGCTATATTGCTTCTCAGTCTCAAACACTTGGAAGCCACTGTGAGTTTGGCCAAGTTCAAGAACACAATGGGGAGTCAATATACTTGTTACCTTGTTACTGTCTTTCTACACTGACATGCTCACATCCTCTCTTCTATCCAGAACTTTTGAGAAATTAGGGGAAGGAGGAGTGTCTCAGAGTCTGGGCATTCAGAGGGAAGAATTCTTACATCGGGTTTGGGTGTGCGACAAAGCTTTTTGCTTTTACTGTTCACTGCTTATTCTACCATTGCCACCAGTCACAGCTAAATTTTATGTAACTCTACTAAATTTTAGGCATTCTGTATTCATATACACCTCAGATCTCATTCTCACAACAAATCTGTGAAGTAAATATTAATAGTCTCATTTTACAGATGAGAAATAAAGACTCAGTGAGAGAAACTAGCTTTCTCAGAGTCAGAAACTGGAGTGGTGGGAAGAGAACTTAAACTCAGCTCTGCCTGACTCTGAAGTCCATGCTATTTCCACTACACAATGCTTTATTTAAAATACCTGAAGCTCCCTCCAAAAGATTAGAAAAGACCTGTACCCCAAACCAATTGCAAAATTCCATAGGCGGGCAGGAACCTATTCCTCATCTGAGGTTCCATCCAAAGATTCCTTCTACTACTCAAAGTAGCCCACTACCACTAATCTAGTATACTTGCAAGTCATAGAAATGAAACTGACTTTGTATGTTAATTTTGTATTCTAAACCTTTACTGAATTTGTTTATTAGTTCTGATACATTTTTGTGTGCCTGTGTATGTGTGGAGTCTAAAGTTTTTTACATAAGAAGATCATGTCATCTATAAGTAGAAATAACTTCTTTTCCAGTTTGTATCTGTTATAATTTCTTTTTCTTGACTAACTGCTGTGGCTAGGACTTCCTGTACTGTGTTAAATATAGGTAGCAAGAGTGGGTATCCTTATCTTGTTCCTGATCTTAATGGAAAAGCTTTTAGTTTTTAGCATGATGTTAGTTGTGGACTTTTCATATATGGCCTTTATCATGTTGAGATAAGCTCCTTCTGTACCTAGTTGAAAGTTTTTATCGTGAAATGGTGTTGAATTTTGTCAAATGCTTTTTCTGCATCTATTGAGATGATCATGTGGTTTTTCTTTCTGTTAATGTGGTGTATCCTATTAATTAATTTGCATATGTTGAGCAATCCTTGCATACTAGGAAAAAACCCCCACTTGATCACTGAATGGTCCTAACCTGTTAGAAATAATAAACAAATACAGATGCAAAATCAACATGAAAAAATCAATTGCCTTTCTATACACTAATAAGGAGTTCATCATTTCCAAAAAGAAAATTAAGAAAATAATCCCATTTACAATGTCAAAAAGAATAAAATACTTAGGAATAAACTCAGCCAAGGAGGTGAAAGACTCTGGCAGAAGCAGGAGAAGGGGAGAGGTGAAAGCAAAGGTGGATGGCATAGTTTGAGTGATGTTCCAGGATGTAAGTCATTAGTGGTTTCACAGGCATTCATTTTATTATTATATTCTATAACGTTACATTCTTTAGTAAGTATCAAATATTGCATAATAAAAAAGTGAATATAGAAAAAAGAAGTCACCTTATTGGGTCTAAGGTTGGATTAGGCCAGGGATTGACCAGCCTGACTGCACGTTGGAGCCACGGAAGGAAGAGTCAGATCTCCTGAGTCAAAATCTCAGCTATAAGTTTCATTCATGCAGGGGTATGTGAGTCATTTACTTCTGTGTCCTTGCACCTGTACCAATGCCGGAAACCTTTTGGTGACTATATGTTACGTGAATGAATGCATGAATAGGACAGCAGTCCACATTTCAGTAAACTTCCCATGTGATCTGCTAGTTAGTCCACTAAAAAGGACTGCCATCTTCGTCTTTTACAAGCCACGGATTCTTTCTCCTGACGAACGACTTGGGAGTCATCACACAAAAGCCCACTTCATGCATAAGGAACAAACGTGTATCATCACCTCCAAGGAAACCTTAAAGAAAGGAGATAGACACCCTGGGAGAGGTAATGTGAGGTGGGCAGGCTGCCAGAGTGTGGCAGGTGGCCAGTGTACAGCCTCATGGTGGCTGAGGCCTGAGGAAGAGAGAAACGGTGGAACAGAGGAGGCTCCAGAGCCTGACCTGACAAGGGAGACACCCTCTCCTGAGCCATCACCCCATTCCTTCTCCAGTGCCAGCTGACTTTGCCCAGCAACACTCTCTCTCAGTACCCACCTCCTCAGGACACTTTTCTGAAAGTGTGTTCTCTCCTCTTTTCTTAGTAGAAACACTTAGAAAGGGGTGCTCAGCTCAGTCTACATCAGCAAGTCATCTCTGTGTGCTGCCGAGTGGCACCATCCTGTGGGCAAGATCCAGAGTTTCTGTATTAGCTATCTATTGGTGCATAACAAATGACCCCAAAGCTTAGTGGCTTAAAAAAACAAAATATTTATCTCACAATTTCTATAGGTTAGGAGTCTGGGAGCAACTTAGCTGGGTAGCTCTAGATCAGTATCTCTCATGAAGTTACAGCCAAGCAATCAAGTCTGCAGGTTCTGAGGCTTAGCTGGGGCTGAAGGAAGCACTTCCCAGCTCAGTCCCATGGCTCTTCGATTCCTCACTACGAAGACCTCTCCACAGGGCTCTTCTCTATGGTTTCTCCCAGAGCAACCAATACGAGACCGAGAAAGAGAGAGAGAAAACCTAAGATGGAAGGTTTTGTTTTGGTTTTTGGAACAACCTAATTTTGGAAATGACACCGTCACTTTTGTTATATGCTGTTGATCACCCAGACCAACCCCGGTAAAAGGTGGGAGGGGACCATGGAGGGCGTGCGTTCCAGGAGCAGGGATCATTGGGGCCATCTCTGAGGCTGGCTACCCCTTTCCCTGGATGGGCTTTCAAGTCCTTCGGGCCCTTCGGTTAAAATGCAGATGTTTCCAGAGAGGATTAGCATATTAACAGGCAATTAGCTAATAGCCAAATGAAAAGCAGAAAATAGGTGGGCAAGTGTGTGTGGAGGGGGAACAGGAGAGGTAAGAGTTTCTCTGTGAGGCTTTGGAGGAGGGTCAGTGGGGAAGGATCTACTATTTGTGGGAGAAAGTCTTAGCACAGAAGGATAATAAAGACACCCAAGAGCAGGATCCGTGTGTAAGAGGAGGGGCAGAGTGGGAGCGGGGACCGGAGAGACCGCCCATTCACTGACGTCGCAGGCGTCACCTGCTGAGGCTGCGGCGTGCCGCGGCCTGGGGTCTGCGCTGAGATGGGGAAGAGGTGCCGCGCCTCACTGCTGCTTCATTAAATGCTGCTTCCCAGGCAGCTGGTGGAGTATGTGCCTATATACTGTTCTCAGTTTGGTTTTTCTCTTTTTTCCTAAATTGCACATTTTAATTAACCTTCAAGCCCTTGCTGGGGCTTTGAAAGAACTTAATTGGTCTGCAGGGATTGGAACATGCAACAGTCAGTTGTTTTCACTCCGAGGACTTACAAAATTGAAATTATTGTTTTATTTCATTCTTTGAAGCCCAGAGCTACATGTGGATTCCTATTTGGAACTGGTAGAAACATCCTTGAATACTTAAGTGAGGATCCCAAGAAGATATTTAAGCTGCAATGACATGTGAGTATTTAATACTTGAATATTTCATTCATCTTGTGTCTTTGGGTTGACAATGAGTTGAACTCCTGTTGACTTTTTTTTTTTTTTTTTTGGCTTCCTCATCAAGGATGGGAAATATTTTGACCTGAATTTAATATGCAAACTTTCACAATCAGGTGGGAAATCCTCTCTTGAAATCAGAACTCCTTAAGAGATTTTCAGATCTTTTCAGTTTTGTCATACATAATTCTGAGAATCACAGTGAATGTGTGGATTTTATTTTCCATATGAAACCATATGAAAAGCAACTCACTTATTGATAACCCATGATACAAAGAGATCAAGGCTGGAGGTAAACACTTGTATGTCTTCAGAATTGAGGAGATAATTCTGAGGATAAAGCCATATGAGTGAGTGAGTTTACCAGTGGGGTGAGACAGGGAGAGAAGAGCAGAGAGTCAGGAGCTGGGATGCTGAGAATCTAGAGGAAAAGAAGCTGTCGAAGGTGAGGGGGAGGAGAAGGAGCCTGTGAGGTAGGGGGTGCCCAAGAAAGCAGTGAGGAAAATCAAGGAGGCGTCTCAAAAAAAGGAGAGTTAATCATCTTAAACGTTGCAGAAATATCAAGGAAAAAAAAAAAAAGAATGAAGAAAAGGCAGCTGGATATAGCAAAAATGGGAGGTGGGGGTGACTGGTTTTCTGTGCTTCACTTTAATTTTGTATTAGACGTTTACTAGGTCCTTTAACTCAGTGTGCCGGTTATCTGTTACTGGGTAAGAAACCAAGCCAGAAATTAGTAGCTTAAAACTATAACTGAGTATTTGGTCACAATTCCGTACATGGGCAATTTGGGCTTATGATTCTGCCCCCGTTTACAATGTGTGGGTTTTTTCCCCACACCACTGAGCAAGTCTCAGACACTAGCTGGCTGTCCTATGATTCAACTCAATTCTGACACTGTCTCCCTGGAGATAGCATTGTGTGCCACTAGTTAAAGACTCAGTTCTGTAAGGCTGCAGCCCCCTTCAGATGCCAGTCACAAGTCCAGGTTGTCACCTGTTTTCTGAGGGATGGGTTGAAGCTTTCAACGATCCCCTACTTGGGTTTGATTGATTTGCTAGAGTAGCTCACAGACCTCAGAGAAACATTTTATTTACTGAATTACAGGTTTGTTATAAAAGGGTATATATCTCAGGAACAGGCAGCTAGAAGAGACGCATAGGGTAAGGTGTGGGGAAAGGGGCACAGAGCTTCCCTGCCCTCTCTGAAAGTGCGCCACCCTCCCCACCATCATGTGTTCACCAACCCGGAAGCTCTCTAAACCTCATCCTTTTGGGTTTTTCTGGAGGCTTCATTATATAGGCTTAATTGATTAAATCATTGGCCATTGGAAATTGATTCAACCTCCAGCCCTTTTCCCCTCCTGGGAGGTCAGGGGGGTGGGATCCTCTAACCAGCATGGTTGGTTCTCCTGGCACCCAGCCTCCATCCTTAAGTGCAGTTCCAAAGTAACATCATTAACATAACAAATAACACCTTTGTTACTCTTATCACTTAGGAAATTCCAAGAGTTTTAGGAGCTTCTACCAGAAACATGGGGCAAGACCAAACATATATTTCTTATTATGAATCACAGTATCCTAGGACTAGACTCAGCTGGAAACTCTTTTTGCTCCTCTAGTGTTGGCTGAACTCCTTCACATGTTCTTGGAGAGTTGGTTGATGAGCTTGGGACTGAGCCATTCCTAGATGACCTCATTTGCTTGTCTGATGGTTGGTGTTGGCTCTCGATGGGGCCTCTCCACAAACTGCAAGGTGTCTTCAGGCTTAGCCTTGGTGTCACACGCTATTACTTCACTACATTCAGTTGGCCCAGCTCACATTCAAATGACAGGAAAGTTGATTCTACTTCTTGATAGGAGGAGTGGCGGGCCACATTGTGAAGAGAAGTGGACACAGGAAGGTGTCATTCGTTGGGGACGTTAATTGTGACAATCTGTCATATATACCAGAATGGATAACCAGAACCTTATAAAAGGATCAGTTTTCTGATCCAGTATTATTTCATGCACATTATTATTAGCATTTTTCATGTCAGAATACATCCTACAATGGTACCTTGCTTCTATTCAATTAGGAAAAAGTTAAGGCATAAGTGAAGTGAAGGCATAACAGATAAGTAATCAAAGGAGCCTCCAACCTTGGCTTAAACCCACGTTCCTGCTTCTTGGCCCCTGGGAGACCCACCTGACTTCTTTCTTTCAAAGACACAACCACTTTCCCACTATCCGTTTCCTGAATTTTCGGTGGCTGAAACTGGGTTAGAAGCAGATCTTTAAGCTTCTCTGCATGAGTCAAGGGCCTTCACTTAAGGTGTTGGGTGAGACCACTCACTTTGCAAGATTATGGAAATGAACCTATGGATCTATGAAGTGCCCCCTGTCATTGGATTTGAGCTCGTCTCCAAACTCTATTCCCTTTACCTATTTCTTTCTCCATTTTAATATTCCAAAGAATGAATGTTATGTGAACTTTATTTAGCATATGTGGATTGCAGTTGATTCAGAAGAATTTACTTATTAGTCATAACCTGGAACTGGAATATCCAGACTTGATAGGTGCCACATCTTCCATCAATATTGCTGTGAAAAGTCAGAGTTTGGTCCTTAAGGAACAGTTTCATAATCAGAAGTGGGAAGTAACTTGAAACCAACAATAAGACACAATAACAAGAGAAGCAAAAGATACAAGAGCAAAGAGAGAAGGGATCTAACCCTATTCTCAGCTCCTGCTGTGAGCCAGGCACTGAGGTAGGCGTGTAATCCACATGCTCTCATTTGGTTGCAGAGCCACTAGCAAGACAGCTACTTTGACCCAGTTTTACAGATGAAAAACCTGCAGCTCAAAGAGGTTAATAACTCGTCTGAAGTCACAAAACTAGTAATTGGTGGAGCTTGGGTTTTGACTACAGTTTGTTTGATTTCAGTGTACGTGTTCTGTCTATTTTGCCAGGGTAGTACATTCATTTTCACAAAGTAAAAACCTCATTAAGAAAATCATATTCTCCCTGTTACGCAGAGTTCTTTTGTTCTCTATTTCATAGTTCAATTTTCATGGTCTATGAGTTCTAGAATCCATGATGATTTAGAGTAAAAAGGATGCATGGTATCCTCAACTCTACAGACTGTTCAAGTTTTATCCTGACCTAGAGTGTTTCCTTTTCTCCCATTTTAGCAGTTGGTGATCGGACATATTGAGCATGCAAATGCTGATCAGTTCATTTGGTTGATGGTTAGCTGTTTTCAGACAAAAAGAGTTGCTAAAACAGATTTACATTTTTGTCAAGGGACTTCAGTTGCCTGTTTATCCTCATCCACTACTATTCTGGAAAAGAAAGGATTCACTGCCATTAGTACCTTACAGCCTCTTCTGATTTTGAAAGGAATACTTCTTAAAGGAAGACAACACTAAAACCTGGGGAATTCAATTCATATAAGTGTGAATATCTCAGAAATTTCTTTCCAATGAACAGAAAAGTTCATCTTAGGAAAACTTTAATTGATTTTGCTTATTATTGCTAGCAGTTTGGGAAACTAGCAAGGAATTATCTTTATCACTTTTGTGCCTCTTTTAGTGCTAATTCAGGCTTCTACTGAGGCTGTTTAATTGGTTCTCTGTTTCATAAAAAAAGAAAAAGAGGATACATAAACCTGGGCAGTGACTTTGTTTCTAGTTCATAAAATTGCTTAGTTTAATTACAACTGCATTTGTGTCTCATTATAATTTATGCATCTAAGATATTCACACTAAATTTTTGCTCAACTTCAGTGTAAAAACACAAGTCTTCCTATCTTTCTATCTTGTTATTTCTCCCGTGTCCCTAAAATGGTGCTCGCTGACTATGGGCTATATTGAGAGAGAGAGGAAGTATGCAGTAATAATTAGGAGTGGCATTCTATTGAGTACTTACCATGTGCCTGGTTCTGGGATAAGACTTTCTATGCCTTAATTCATTGAACCCTTGCCTATCCCTATGGGATGGGTGCTATTACTAACCCTAAATGAAAGACAAAGGGCTTCTGGTTCAGGGAGGTTAAGACATTGGCCAAAGTCAAAGAACTGCTAATGGTGGAATTGGAACTGGAATCTTGTTCTATCTGACAATAAACTCTGTACTCTGAACTACTATGCTTGCCTTCCTAGAGATTTTTCAATTAAACCTTTAATTTGAAATGATGGTAGATTCACATGCAATTATAAGAAATAATACAGAGAAGATCCTGTATATCATTTACCTAATTTCCCCAGTGATGTCTTGCAAACTGTACTACAGCATCACAACCAGGATATTGACATTGATACAGTCAAGATACAAAGCAGTTCCATTACAGGGATTCCTCCTGCTACCCTTTTATAACCACACTCACTTCCTTTTCACCTTCATCCCTAACTCCTGGCAACTACTAATTTGCTCTCTATTTGTATAATTTTGTCTTTTCAAGAAGGCTATATAAGGGGGAGGGGATAGCTTAGTGGTAGAGTGCCTGCCTAGCATGCACAGTGTCCTGGGCTCAATCCCAGTACCTTCACTTAAAAAAATAAGTAAATAAATAAACCTGATTACCTCTTCCCCTAAGAAAAGGGGGGGGGGCTATATAAATGGAATCATGCACTATGTAATTTTTGGGGACTAGCTTTTAAAAGTCAAAATATATAATACCAAGTATTTTTTCTGACCACAGTAGAAAGAAAGTATTCAATAGAGGAAGGAAAACTGGAAAAGCCACAATTCTGTAGGAATTAAACAATACACTCTTAAACAGCCAGTCAGTTAAAGAAGAAATCACAGGGGAAGTTAGAAAATATCTTAAGATGAATGAAAAGAAAAACACACATATCAAAATGTGCGGGATACAGTGAAAGCAGTAAAAAGAAGTAAGTTGATAGTGGTAAATAAATCCATTAAAAAAGAAGAAAGATCTCAAATCAACAATCTAATTTTATACTTCAAGGAACTAGAAGAAGATGAACTAAATCCAAAGTTAGCATAATGAGGGAAATAATAAAAGTTAGAGTGTAAATTAAAAGCAGTAGGAAAATAATAGAAAAAGTTAACAAAACTAAAAGTTGTTTTTTGAAAAGATTAATAAAATTGACAAACCCATAGCTAGATTAAGAAAAAAAGAGAAGACTTAGCTAAAATCAAAAATGAAAGAGTAGACATTATAATTGATGTCATGGGGGAAACTATGAACAATTATATGCCAACAAATTAGAAAACTTAGAAGAAATGGATAAATTCCCAGAAATTTATAACCTTCCAAGAATGAATCATGGAGAAATAAAAAATCTGAACAGACGTACAATCAGTAAGGATTATGAATAAGTAATCAAAAACCTGCCAACAAAGAAAAACCCAGCATCAGATGGCTTCACTAGAGAATTCTACCAAACATTTAAGGAACAATTAACATCAGTCTGCCTAAAATTCTTCCAAAAAATTAGAAGAGAGGGACTACTTCCAAACTCATTTTATGAGGCCAGTATTACCCTGACCCTGATACCAAAGCCAGACAAAGATACTACAAGAAAGGAAAGCTACAGACTAATATCCTTGATGAATGTTAATGTAAAAATCCTCAACATAATTATAGCAAACCAAATTCAGTAAGACATTTAATAGATTATACTCCATGATAAAGTGGGATTTATTCCTGGAATGCAAGAAGGCTCAACATACAAACATATATCAGCGTGATATACCACATTTGCAGAATGAAGCATAAAATCCACATGATCATTTCAAATGATGCAGAAAAAGCAATTGACGAAATTCAACCCCCTGTCATGATAAGAACACTCAACCAGGAATAGAAACCTCAGTATAATAAAGGCCATCTCTGACAAGCCCACAGTTAATATCATTTCCAGTGGGGAAAAACTGAAAGCTTTTCCTCTAAGATCAGGAACAAGGCAAGAATGCTCACTCTCACTACTTTAGTTAACATGGTACAAGCAGTCCTAACCAGAGCAGTTAGTCTAGAAAAGGAAGTAAAAGTCATCTAAAGTGCAAAGGAAGAACTTAAATTATCTCTGTTTGCAGATGATATACTCTTTATGTAGAAAACCCTAAAAATTCCACAAGAAACCTGTTAGAATTAATAAATGAATTCAACAAAGTTGCAGGATAAATAGAAAAGTCAGATGCATTTCTGTGTACTAACAATGAACATAAAAATTAAGAAAGCAATCCCATTTACAATACCATTTAAAAAATGCTTATGAATAAATTTAAAGTAAAAGATTTATACATTAAAAAGTGTAAAATATTGCTGAAAGAAATTAAAAGAAGATACAAATAAATGGAAGGACATCCCATGCTTATGGATTGGAAGACTTAATATTGTTAAAATGTCCATACTACCCAAAGCAGCCTATAGATTCAATGTAATCCCTGTAAAAATCTCAATGGTATTTTTTTCTGGAATTTGTATGGACTCTTGAGGGTCCCCAAATAGCCAAAACAATCTTGAAAAAGAAAAACACAGTTGGAAGTCTCACATTTCCTGATTTGAAAACCTGTTACAAAACTACAGTAATCAAAACAGTATGACATAAAGACATACATATCAACAAATGGAGCAGAATAGAGAGCCCAGATCTAACACCCCATGCATACTGTAAAGCAATCTTCAACAGGGGTCTTAAGTCTGCTGAAGAAGAGAACAAATGGTGTTGGGAACTGGATAGCCACATGAAAGGAAGGAAGTTGGACACTTACTTTATACAACATATAAAAATTAACTCAAAATGAATTAAACACCTACATGTAAGACCTAAAGCTGTGAAATACTTATAAGAAAATATAGAGGGGAAGTTTCATGACATTGGCTTTGGCAATGATTTTTTTTCAGCTTTATTGAGGTATATTTGACAAAATTATCAGCTCTAATGTTCTAGTTGAATAATTTATTTGAGCTTTAAATCTCAGAGAGGCTTTCTTGAAGTTAATTTTCTTCATATCTTTCTGAAGACCTTTGTAATAAGGAATATTGAAATGTTTTAAAGATTGATTTTTTGGTTTTTGTTTTTTTTAGCTTTATTGAGGTATAAGTGACAAATAAAATTGTAAGATATTTAGAGTGTACAACAGATGATTTTATATATGCATGTATTGTGAAAGGATACCCACCATTGAGTTAACTCACATATCCATCACTTCCATATTTTGTTTTCTTTTTAGGTAAGACATTCAAGTTCTACTCTCTTAGCAAATTTCGGTTATACATACAGTATTATCAACTACAGCTACCACATTATACATAAGATTCTCAGACCTTATTTGTTCTGTAACTGAAAGTTTGTACCCATTTCCCAACCTCTCTCTACTTCCTTTACTCCCCAGCCCCTGAAGACCACTTTTTTATTCTGTTTTTGTAATTTGGAATTTTTTTAAGATTCCACACGTAAGTGACACCATGTAGTATTTGTCTTTCTGCATCAATTGATATCCTAAGAAAATTTTACATAGTTCTGTGTAAGATCAGGATATTTGGAAGTCCACATAGAAATGAAAATTTGGTTGTGACAACTTTCTTCTGTTGGCGGCATTTTAAATCATTTACCCAAGTCTCCCTCCCTCCAACTCAAATCACATTGTCCTAAGTTTCCCTGCCTCTCAGCTTCATTGCTTCCCATCATCTCCCCAGTAACTTTCTAGCACTGCTCCAAACCAGACTGATACTTACATCCCTGTGACTGGGCAAAATGTGAGCAGTTTTAATGATGACGTACTAGAAAGTATATGTCCACCATCAGCATCCTCCTCACAGTGTCTCAGCAGTGGGAGTCTGTCCAGGTGATGTGCCTGCCACGCCTCCTCTCAGCAGAATCTTTATGTCCCTCCAGTGCTAAGGAAAACCTCATCTTTGTCTTCACGAATTGGGTGCAGTTCTGCCTGAAGGGAGAAGCTAGGTTAATCAACTTCTTAGCATCTATTCTAGGTCTATGAATCCATGATGTTTTTACTTATCATATAGAAACTTACTGTGGTTCAAAAAAAGTTTTCATACAATGACACTTAATATGTCTTGGCAGCTGAGCAATTTCGATAGTTATCAGGCAGTGATCGTTAATGTCCCCCTTCACAAAGAGAGGTACTACACTCAGTGTCCTTTGCTTTAGGAAGTGAAGTGAATACCAAGCATCCTTTCCTCTGTACTTTTCCTTCTTTCCTCTTTCCCTGCCTTCAACTAACAAACACTGAATGAACGGTTGACATTGGTGGGACAGAGAGGTAGGCTTGGGCAATAAAATGAGGTCAATACCCTTTTATGTCTTTAAAGATTCACATTCTATGATGAGAGATATTCTCAAAATAAGAGGATAAAGAGCAAAACAGGAATTTCAACTTACATAACCATAATCACAAGCTACTAATTGGAAGAGCTGAGGTTTGAAACCCAATACACCTGATTCCAAAGCCTGAGTCATTTTCACTACACTGTGCCCCCTTGATACTAAGTTTAGAGGAGGGAGAAATGTCCATTTGTGAGGACAGTGACAGGAGTGTTCACGGAAGGGTCCACCTATATAACTTGGACCTTGAAGGATGGCCAGGATTCTTGGTAGATGGAAGGAGCTGGATGGAGAGAGTGGAGACCATAAGAGCATATTTCAGCAACAGAAAAAGAGAATTCTGGATATGGTATGCAAATTTGTCTTCAAGTTGAAGCACATGGTTGTTTTTGCTACTGTAACATTTCTGTGGGAGGACAAAAGGAAAGGTGATTGGGATAGGAATGTGTAGGGCTATTAATGCTGGGCTGAGAAGTTGAACTTTATTCTATGCTCAGCCTCAAATGGGAGTTTTAGTATATCATTACACTAACAGCCCTGAGTGAATCATGACTTCTGGAATTTCAGGACTTTGTGTTGTTTTCCTCCCACTTTGATTCTGGGTTTGGCTGTGTGAACAGCTATGTGATTTTGGCCAGTGGAACCTCAGTGAAAAATGACACAAACTGGTGGGGAGGATATAGCTCAGTGGTAGACTGTGCCCTTAGCATGCATGATGTCCTGGTTTCAATCCCCAATACCTCCATTAAATAAATAAATAAATAAATATCTAATTGCCCCGCCCAAAACATGACACAAAAAGAGGCTTAACACATACTTGAGTATTGGGGCGCTCTCTCTTGGAAGGCTGCTGCCTCCATGTAAGGAGCATGGGAAGGTCATGTGGAAGAGAACCAAGGGGCTGCAGATCTAGTTGAATAAGGCCATTTTAGACCCATCCACCTCTTGTCCAGCCACCATGGGTGATCTCAGGCAATATGAGCAAAAGAACTGGCCAGCTGAGCCCAACCCAAACTGCAGAATCACAAGCCAGTAAGTTGTTTTATGTCCCTGTGTTTTGGAATAGTTTGTTATATAGCAATAAATAACTTATTCACAGATATGAAAGCTCATCAGAGGTAGGGCTTATATCCTGTGTGTATAGATAAGGAACTTCATAGTCAAATCAACCACTCTACAGCAATGAGGCAGAGCCACAGTTATCTGGACAAGGTAAGAATAGTGATTGTCAATAAGGGGGGATATACAAAGATCTCCTAACAAGCCCTTGAATTATAATGATGGATCTGTCACTTAGACAAAGATTCACTTTGCCCCAAACAATAGATTGTTGGCTATTTCAGAATCAGTCTCAGGTCTATGATCACTCAGATGTCCGGGAGATTTCATCTTGCATGTAATATCTTAATTTGAAAATACATTTTCATTGATAGAACATAGCATTAAAATGAGCAACTTTATGATCCATTTCATTTTGCTCCTTGCAGTCTTTTTAGCAATCCACTTTAATAAGCAGGTGTCTGTGGAACTCCTGTCCGCTCATGTAAATGAGAAGGGGCACTTATCTTTATTCTTCACTGTGATTACCTTTTATTTATTTTTGAAAGCTTCCTGGATTTCAGCTCATTGTTCAATTGGGAATCATATCTGTTCTATTCAGAGCAGTATTTTAATATTCAGATTCTGAGCAGACATTTCTGTGATTCATTTTGCTCTGCCTTTTTGCTTTGGTTTTGCTGAATGTAATTTCTGCCATTTTTTTTGATATCCTGTACCTGTTAGAAATCACTTTAACTATGGAGGCCTTGTCTTTCCTCTCTCCCTCCTTGCTTCTCAATCTAATTCTCAATAGACAGCCTCCCCTGGGCAGACAGAAAATGGGAATTTTGTGACATAGATTTTTGCTTTCTGATGTTTTTATTTTCATGCATGATTATCTTGGAGCTTCAGTGAATGGCATATTTTATGAACCAAAAAAAGAGAAATACTACAAGCCAAATGAAATTACCAACATCTCGTAGGAATATGGAATGATGAGAGAGCATTTTATTCCATACTGTTTTTCAAAATAACTGGTGTCCAGAACAATACAACATATGTCAAGAATGAGTCATTGAAAGTCTGTAATAGAATGGAGAAGGAGCTGGAAAATGATTATATACTGCATGGTGTAAAATTGTGTGCTATGAGGTACTTGCTCCCTTTTGGAAAATTCTATGAATCATGTTCCAATCCAGTGGTTCTCAAATGTCATCTATATCTTCCCCTCACAGCAGCCATAACCAGTCCTGTCCCTCATTTGCCCCACTGTCCCTCAATTGGACATAACCTCTCCTCCTAGAATTCCAACACATCCAAAGATGAGAGGTGTGTAAGGAGGATCCCCGAGTAGGTGTCCATCAACTCTTTGATTTGCTTTGTTCATGTGGAATGGGGCTTTCCAGCATCAGTCTGAACTCCTGCTTACCAGGAGTGTGGAACTGGGGCAAGTTGCATGTTAGACCAGCATCTTAATGTGAAGCAGACCCAAGTTCCTGATGACAATCTATGGTGCAAAGGACACTTAATTCTTTGTATGCGTATACTTGCTCTCTGAGCCACATTGGCAGAGTGGAGTCATGGTTGATCTGTTTTAATCAGCTATCTGCTCTTTTATGCATAAAAGTATATATAACAATCTCTGTCATTGAAATTAGCCCATATGAAATGGAACTTAGATGGGAGGATTTCAGTTGCCAGTGCTGCACATAGCTCTCTGTGTTCTTAGCTCAAATCTCATCCTGTGACTTAGATTCTCTAGCTGCACCTTTGAGATGTTTGAATTTCATTCCTCTTCAGTCGGGGCTATCTCATTTTTAAGCAACAGAGACCCAGTCAGATCAGATCAGGTAAAGGTGGGAGGGCATTGCCAGGGTACAGAGCTCACATAGGGATCTGAGGATGTGAACCACTGTAAGTAGGCCTTCTGGTAGCAAAAGTCACCAGGTATCAAAACTGCTTTCTACATTGGTTAGGCCCTGATGAACGACCAGCCCAGTCCTCCCCCGCACGCCCTCTCTATCCTCCCTTCTTTAAGTACTGTTTTACCTCATTACCGGCGTCTCTGTGGCTGCTTGAATTGTTTAGACATCCTCCAGTAGTCACGATCTTCCTGCTGTAACGTTCACCATTGACTAGCAGTATTTTGTATTTAAGGGTCCTTAAAAAATAATTAATTAATATTTTCAAGTTTTATCAAGAAATGACACCCATAACCATGTAAGTTTAAGGCATACAGCATGTATTGTGGAGTGGTTACCACAATAGGTTCAGCTAACATACATCTTCAAAGAGAGAATATCTTTTGGGGCCAGTTCCTCTAAGCAAGCCAAAGGCCTCAGGTCATGAATTGGTAGCCTCTGGTTAAGATGTTTATCCATATTCCAACCAGTCATCGTCTAGGATGGGGTGGAAGCACACAGTGAAAAGCACTGGCCTTAGAAACTGTAGGAAGGGCAGGTCCACAAAACATTTGGATTAAGTTCTCACCACAGATGGGAAGAAGAGAAATGTTAAGTCAATTGAGAAAAATAACGTAATTATACTATTAACACCACAAGAAGCAATCGTGCTGTGAGCTTTCTGTGTTGAAATGATATACGTGCACTACCCATCACTATGGGCAAAGACCATGGCATAATTAAAAGTCCCGTATAGCAGTGGTTTGAAATGAATGTTTCCTGTTTTTCATGCATATCCTGCATGCATCAGAGGGCAGAAGAAAGGATTGTAGACAGAAGTTAGGCAGAAGTAAATTGTATAGGAGAGCATTATATAAAAGTACATGCTCACATTTAGAGTGTTTTAAAAGCTAGACAAGCTGTCTCATTTAGTAGTGAGTTACCTGTCACTGGATGTGTTCATATTCCAACACTGAAGGAGTATTTTACAATTTTAAGATTCCAATTCTCTGACTGTAACTTTGAGCTAATTGGTCTTTCAGAAAACAAATGGATTATTGACAAAGACTTGAGGCTTAATACATACTGTGTTAAAACTAAAATTGTAAATTTTTTTTCTTGATAGTGCTCAGTGTAGTAGGTGAGCTAAATCACTCTCTTGACCATGGATAGCTCATTCTGGTTGTGGCACCAGAGGAGCAGGGGTATGAAAGTTAGTTTTGTCTTATAATAAACATTAGGGAATCTCACCAATATTTTATTTAGCAAAAATCCACCTCATATCTACAGCACTGTTATCAGTCAACAGCACAAAAAAAATCAGCATTTTAGACACATTTAAAAGATCTGTCTTGAAGTGGCCCCTATAAAGCATCCACTCAAAGTATAGCTGACAAATTATGGTTAAAAGAGAGGCTAAGAGGTACCTATTCACTTGTCTAGGTTTTTCAAACTCTATCCTTATAAAAATACAATCATCAGGATGCTGTATACTTGGAATGCTGTCTTAACTTCCCACAAAGGTATATTCATGTCAGGCTTTTTTTATGTTGTTGGGTTTTTATTAAATTTTGATATAGGGAGGAACTATCTGAAGAATATTTCATGATCACCTCCAAAATCGTTATTTTTCATTGTGCTTACTCTATTGCTTACTGTTTTATATATGACGTGGAGTAGAAAATCATTGTCCAGGAATTTAGTGTCATGAAACTGTCCCCCCAGGTGAAATTGTGGCCTTCCTTTTAATATAATTGTATAGTATTATAGTTAATATTAGCCTTGACTACTAGGAAGCTGGGAGATAAAATAAGTGTTTAATTGATGTAATGATCTCATTCTACATGTGGATAAAATTATTCTTTCTCCCCTAAATTGTTTCTTTAACCTTAATTTTAAGTATATGTATTTAAATCATATAATATCCCTTTTAGAAGCAGATAAAATTTAGAGGAGTAAAAATGGGGGAATAAATGAGATAGCTACTGAACCACATAGGCTATTGAGTCAGTTAATATAATAAGAAGTTCCAGATTATCCTTGATGTTTGAAATATGGGTGTTTTTGTGAGTCTGACTTAACCCCATCTTCCCTTGCTCTGCTAAATGTGCTGTAGTAAATTACCAGCAATAAACTTCAAAGGGACTACAACTTGGAAGAAAATGTTCTAATAATCCATAGGGTTATTATTGGTAACAGATCAATGTATTTACTTACTATCCAGAAAAAAAAATCTGTTGACAGAATGAAAACTATAAAGTGCAATCTGTGGTACACTGCTAGGAAGCTGAAGTCTGCCAACAGATACAAATACCTACTTTATACAGTTTGCGATTTTATTCCACATCATCTATCTTATTTATGTACTTATAATTAGGGTTCCTATATGTTTAATCTTGCCAGATTTTGCACTTTCTAAGCATTGACTCCTCTTCTTGGGAGGATAAAGGGTAGGAAAGGGTTTATGGTGGTACTTCTGACAGAGTCACCATATCTACTCTTTATTGAACCTGGAGCATAGCCATTTGCAGATGGATTAAAAAAAATAAAAAATAGGGAGATCAAGATGATGGAGTAGGAAGACCCCAAGATCCTTCTAAAAGGCGTGCCAAAATTACAACTACTTACAGAGCGACTGTCTATAAGAATGACCTGAAGACTGGCAGAAAAGATTTTCCACAACTAAAGATATAAAGAAGGGTCACAATGAGACAGGGCAGGGGAGTTGCTGGTGGCAGAGACACACTCTAGTCAAGAACCATGCCGCTGGATTGGTAACCCACAAGTGGGAGGGATAGCACAACTGCAGAGATCTTTCCTGATGTGGATCCTTCCCAGTTGCACATCTAATTTCCCAGCCTGGGGTCCTGCACCAGGAAGATAAGTCCCCAGAAAGTTGGACTTTGAAAATGAGTGGGGCTTATGTTCAGGAGAGCTGGATGGCTACAGGAAACAGAGATCCATTCTTAAAGAGCATACAAAAAAACCCTCAGTGCTGCACTTTGAGACAGTACTTTGAAAGGTGTGTGAGTCAGACCCACTTGGTGATCTTGAAGAGCCTCCCAGAGAGACAGGAGACAACTGAGTTCCCCCTGAGGATGGAAATACTGGTAGTAGTCATTTTTGGAATTTTGTTCTGCTACATTGACACTTGTACTGGCAAGTGCCACTTTGGAATCCTTCCTCTATCCTATTAACACCAGAGTCCTGTTCCACTGACCAATGGGCCAGCAGCAGTTAGTTGCCATCAGGTCACACAGCCAGCTGTGTAGGGAGCCATCCTCACCTGCCAGCATGCCTGCAGCAGCCATGTGAGGCAGAGACTCATAGCCAGCCAGGGTAGGGCCAGCCTTGCCTATCAGTTCATCCACAATTATCAGCAGCCCAAAACAGAAGAGTGCATACAGCCCACACAGGGGACACTCCTGGAGCATCTAGCACCAGAGGGGAGTGTACTGCTGGTTCCCATTGGTCTCCTACATAAGGCCACTTCTCTAAGATTAAGACAAGCAACAAACCTACCTAGTATGTAGAAATAAACATAGAGAATTAGGCAAAATGAGGAGACAGAGGACTATGCCCCAACTGAAGGAACAAAATAAAACTTCAGAGACAGAACTGAACAAAGTGGGGATAAGCAATCTACCCATAAAGAGTTCAAGTTAATGATCATAAAAATGCTCATCAATCTCAGGAGAAGAATGGATGAACACAGTGAGAACTTCAACAAAGAATTAGAAAATATAAAAAACAATCAGAGCTGAAGAATACAATACTTAAAATGAAAATACATTAGAGGGAATCAACAACAGATTAGCTGATACAGAAGACAGATAAGTGATCTGGAAGACAGAGTAGAGGAAATCACCCAGGCTGAAGAGAAAAATGAAAAGAAGTTTTTTTTTTTTTTTTTTTAATAAGGATGGCATAAGGGATTAAACATACTAACATTTGCATATATGGTCCAAGAAAGAGAAGAGAGAGGAAGGGGCAGACATATATACAAAGAAATAATAGCTGAAAACTTTCCTAACCTAGGAAAATAAACATACATCCAGGTCCAGGAAGTACAGAGAGTCCCAAACAAGATGAACCCAAAGAAGTCCATACCAGGACACATTATAATTAAAATGGCAAAAATTAAAGATAAGGAGAGAATATTAAAAGCAGCAAGAGAAAAGCAACTAGTTACATAACAAAGATGCACCCATAAAACTATCAGCTGACTTTTCAGCAAAAACTTCCAACTAGAAAGGAGTGGCACAATATACTCAAAGAAATGAAAGAACCTACAACTGAGAAGGCTCTACCCAGCAAACTTATCAATCAGAATTGAAGTGGTAGAGTGTTATAAACAAGCAAAAGTTAAGAGAGTTCATCACCGCTAAACCAGCATTACAAGAAACATTAAAGACTTTTCTAAGTGGAATAGAAAAGGCCACAACTAGAAGTATAAAAATTATGGAAGGAAAAATCCCATTGGTAAAGGCAAACATACATTAAAGATAGAAGATCAGTCACTTATAAAACTAGTAGAAAGACTAAAAAAAAAGTAATCTATATCCACAATAAGTAGTTAAGGGATATACAAAGTAGAAAGATATAAAATATGGTATCAAAAACATAGAGCAGGGTGAGTGAAAATGTAGGACTATTAGAAAGTATATGAGCATAAGAGATCATTGACTTAAAATAGATACTTATATAGTTTGTTGTATATGAGCCTCAAAGTAACCACAAACCAGAAGACTGTAACAGATAAAAAAAAAAAAAAAAAGGAGAGAAATGAATCCAAACATAACACTAAAGATAGTCATTAAAAAAGGGAAGAGTTCAAAAGCAGAAAAAAGGAACAGGGAAGAAATATAAAACCAGAACACAGTGAGTAAAATGGCAATAAATATATACCTATCAATACTTACCTTAAATATAAATGGATTAATTCTCCAATCAAAGCACAAAAAGTGGCTGAATGGATTAAAAAATGAGATCCATATATGCTGCCTAGAAGGAATTCACTTCACATCTAAAGATACATATAGACTGAAAGTGAGGGGATGGAAAAAGATATTCCATATAAATAGATGTGAAAAGAAAGCTGGGGTAGCGATACTTATATCAGACAAAATAGACTTTAAAACAAAAACTGTTACAGGAGACAAAGAATGACATTACATAATGATAGAGATCAATCCAAGAAGATATAACAACTGTAAATATATATGTATCTATTATAAGAGTAGCTAAATATTTAAAGCAAACATTAACAGACAAAAGGAGCTATTGACAGTAACACAATAATAGTAGGAAACTTTAACATTCCACATATTAATGGACAGATCATCTAGACAGAAAATCAATAAAGAAACATTGGCCTTAAATAGCAGTTTAGACCAGATGGACTTAGTAGCTGTATACAGAACATTCTACCCCGAGACAGCAGAATACACCTTCCTTTCAAGTACATGTGGAACATTCTCCAGGATATATGAAACAAGTCTCAGTAAATTTAAGAAGATTAAAATTCTATCAAGTATCTTTTCCACCTACAATGTTATGAGACTACAAATGGTATGAGAAATCAACTAAAAAAAAAACTCAGAAAAAACATAAACATATGTGGAGTCTAAACAGGAGACTCCTAACAAAATGGGTCATTGAGGAAGTCAAAAAATACCTGGAGATAAATGAAAATGCAAACATAACATTCCAAAATCTATGGGACACAGCAAAAACAGGTATAGGAGAGAAGTTTATAGCAATAGAGGCCTACCTCAGGAAATAAGAAAAACCTCAAATAAACTATCTAATGTTACAACTACAAGAACTAGAAAAAGAAGAATATACAAAACCCAAATTCAGTAGAAGTAAATAATATAGATGAGTGTGAAATAAATGAAATAGAGGCAAAAAAGAAGATGGCAATGAAAGCAAGAACTGGTTGTTTGAAAAGATAAACAAAATTATAAACCTTTAGCCACAGTCATCAAGAAAACAAGAGAGTGGGCCTAAATAAAATCAGAAATTAAAGAGAAGTCACTACTGACACCATAAAAGTACAAAGGATCATAAGAGAATACTATGAACAATTACATTCCACTAAAATGAAAAACCCAAGAGAAATGGATAAACTCCTAGAAACATACAACCTCCCAAGACTGAACCAGGAAGATATACAAAATACGAATAGACCAATTAATAGTAATGAAATTGAATCAGTATTAAAAAACTCCCAACAAACATAAGTCCAGAGCCAGACAGCTTCAAAGGTAAATTTTTACAAAACATTTAAAGAAGAGTTAACAACTCTTCTCAAACTATTCCAAAAATTGAAAAGAAAAGAGTGTTTTTAAATTCATTCTATGAGGTCAGCATCACTCTGATATCAAAACCAAAGACACCTCCCCCTACACACACACACACACACACACACACACACACACACACACACACACACACACACACACTACAGGCCAGTATCACCAATAAACATAAAAGCAAAAATCCTCAACAAAATATTAGCACACTGAATTCAGCAATATGTTAAAAGAGTCACACAACATGATCAAATAGAATTTTTCCCATAGATGCAAGGATGGTTCAATATCTGCAAATCAGTCAATGTAATACACTACATTAATAATTTGAAGAAGAAAAATGATTATCTCAACAAATGCAAAAAAGCTTGACAAAATTCAACATCCATTTATGATAAAAACTCTCAACAAAGTGGGTATAGAGGAAGCATACCTCAGCATAATAAAGGTTATATGTGACAAACCCACAGTGAGCATCATACTCAGTAGTGAAAAGCTGAAAGCATTTCCTCTAAGATCAAGAACAAGACAAGTATGCCCACTATCACCACTTTTATTCAACATAGTATTAGAAGTCTTAGTTACAGCAATCAAATAAGGAAAAGAATAAAGGAAATCCAAATTGGAAAGGAAGAAGTAAAACTATTGCTATTTGCAGATGACATGGTACTATCTACAAAAAATTCTAAAGACACTACCAAAAAACTATAGAACTAACTTACAAATTCACTGAACCTGCAGGGTAGAAAACTAATAAATAGAAATATGTTGCATTTCTATACATTAGTAATGAGCTATCAGTAAGAAAAAAAATCACATTTACGATTGCAACAAAAAGAATAAAGTATCTAGGAATAAATCCAACCAAAGAGGTGGAAGACTAGTACTCCGAAAAGTATAAGACATTGATGAAAGAAATTGAAGATGGCACAAACAAATGAAAAGATGTACCATGCTCATGCATTAGAAGAACTAATTAAAATGTTCATGCTACCCAAGGCAATCTACAGATTCAAGGTAATTTCTATCAAAATTCTAGTGGCATATTTCACAGAACTAGAACAAATAATTCTAAAATTGGTATGGAAACACAAAAGACCTCAAATAGCTAAAACAATCTTGAGAAAGAACAGAGCTGGAGGAATCACACTCCCTGACTTCAGACTGCAGTAATCAAAGCAGTATGATACTAGAACAAAAACAGACACATAGATCAATGGAAAAGAATAGAGAGCCCAGAAATAAGTCCACACATTTATGGTCAATTAATCTAAGACAAAAGAGGCAACATTATACAGTGGAGAAATAGCAGTCTCCTCAGTAAGTGGTGCTAGGAAAACTGGACAGCTACACGTAAAAAAATGAAATTAGAACATTTCCTTACCCATATTCAAAAATAAAAGGGATTATAAACTTAAATGTGAGACCAGAAACCATAAAACTCCTAGAAGAAAAACACAGGCATTACAGTCTTTGACATGGGTCTTAGTAATATTTTTTTTTAGATGTATCTCCTAAGGTAAGAGAAACAAAAGCAAAAAATAAACAAATGAGACTACATTAAACTAAAAAGCTTTTGCACAGCAAAGAAAACTATCTACAAAATGAAAAGGCCACCTAATGAATGGGATAAGATATTGCAAATGATATATTTGAGAAGGGTTTAATATCAAAAAAATACAAAGAACTACAGCTCAACATCAAGAAAAAAAATACAACCTAATTAAAAGTGGGCAAAGGATCTGAATAGACATTTTACCAAAGATGACATACAGGTAGCCCACTGACACAGGAAAAGAGTATCAACATCGCTAATAATCAGGGAAATGCAAATGAAAACCATAGTAAGATGCTCCATCATACTTATCAAAATGGCTATTTTGGAAAAGACAACAAATAACGAGTGTTTGCAAGGATGTAGAGAAAAGGAAGCTTCCATGCACTGTTCTTGGGAATGTAAATTGGTGAAGCCACTGTGGAAAATGGTAAGGAGGTTCCTCAAAAAATTAAAAATTGGACTGCTACATAACCCAGCAATTTCACTATGGATATTTACCTGTAGAAAACAAAAACACTAATTCTAAAGGATTCATGCACAACAATGTTCATTGAAGCATTATTTCCAATAGCCAACATATAGAAGCAGCGTAAGTACCCATTGATAGATGAATGGAAAAGACGATGTGCAATATTTAATATTACTCAGCGATAAAGAAAAATAATTCTTTCCTTTTGTTAGAACATGGATAGATCCAGAAGGTATCATGCTAAATGAAACAAGTCAGACAGATAAAGGGCATGATCTTACTTATATGTAGAATCTAAAAAACGAAACAAACAAAACAAAATTAAAGCAGGTTCATAGATACAGAGAACAAAGTGTGGTTGCCAAAGGTGGGAGGGAAAGGGGTGAAACAGGTGAGGGAGATTAAGAGATACAAACTTCGGTTATAAAATAAAAAAGACCCAGGGAAGTAATATACAGATATATGGAATATATCTGTATATTATACAGTATATATACAGTAATATACAAATATATGGAATTTGGTCAATGATATTGTAATAATTTTATATGGAGACAGATGATTACTAGATTTATCGTGGTGATCATTTCATAACATATGCAAATGTCAAATCACTATTAGGACACCTGAACTTAACAATATTATACATCAACTATATTTCAGTAAAAAATAAAATGGTTGGATTTAAGTCAGCCATTTTGCTATTAAATAAAAACAGGTATATTCTTCTCCATACTCATAGTAGGAATGATTACTTTCGATGCCTTGATCGCGGTTGTACTCTTGGTACCTAACATGATATATTCCCAATAAATATTGTAGTAGGTGTGCTGACTGAAGTACTGATGAAAAAGCATATTTCAGTTTGCAACAGCAGAAGGAGAATACATGAAACAGTGGTTTCAGGTGGATGGGGAGAAAGTTAAGTAATGCTGAGGGGGTTTGCTTAGGTGAGTAGGAGTAAGTGCCAATGAGGGGTAGGCTCTTTCTTGCAGAAAGCTATTAATTATCTAATTTTCATAGATCATAGGAATGGGGACATAAAAGCTATAATTGCTTTGTTCCCCATTTATCAAGCATAACCACATAATCGTCTTTAATTACGATGGACATAACTTAGAAAACACTAATATATTGTCCCTAGCCTTAAGGTAATTTCAGCCACCAAAGTGTGCACTGATTAATTTCATTTGTGAGGCTAGGAGGTTGTGAGACAAGGTCTGTCTCCTTTTTTCATTCCCTCCATCAATTTAAAAACAATGACACCAAGATTTGTTTTGTTTTGTTTTAGCATAAATAGAGATTCTGCTGCTAATGATTCCTAACCTGCTCTTCTTCATTTGGCTTTATTACCTAGGGCCAGGAGATTTACCTTCAACTACATTCCCTACTTATCTTTTGTAGATTAAAACTTATTTATTTATTTACTTAGGCCCAGTATGCAGCCGAAAATGGTGTTTTCAGAGTAGCTAGGCAGGTCTGTTTCTTCTATAATTTGAGAAACCTGGATTTCTGGTCCCAAATCCCTTCTTGGCATGCAATATTGAGCAAACCACTTATTTCTTCTGAGGCTTTCTTCACCTAGAGAAAGCAGAATGGTGAGAAGACCAAGTAAGCTAATATATGTGAATGCACTTTGAGAACAGAAAGGAGCTATTACAGAGAAAATTGTGATACTGAGGGGTGGAAGACGTTACCTGGTCACCAGGAGATTCTGCAGAGGATACGGAGGGGAGAGCTTGTCCACTCAAGTGTTTGTGAAGATGCAGAGGAAAGAATGTAACGAAATTTGGTGTGCCATTCCTTGAGTGGCTCACCTGCCAGTGAGAAGGGCAATTGTATTATTGCTTCTTCCCCAGGCCTGTAACTGTGAAAACTTTCCCTGTTACTACAGACTAACCAGTATTGATCACCTGATTATTCCTGCCATTCATTGTGGACCAACTAACAGCCTGGGACAAAAAAATTAAGGGGAAGATGGATCAGTGTTTCTCAAGGGGAAGGATGGCAGCAGCCTATGAGAAGATTTGAGTTTCTAGGAACGATAGGCTATTTTTTTTTTTCTATTAGAGATTTTTATGAATACTTCTCAGAAGAAATGAGCCCCCAGAATGACTCAGTGGAGTTCTGATCACATCCCACCATGTCATTCTCTCATGTCCTCGGCCTCCATCACAATTTGAATTGTACCTTCCCACACTGCAGTGTTTTCTGTGCACTTACTTATTAACTTAAATAATAAATGAT
The DNA here is from genome assembly GCF_036321535.1 of Camelus dromedarius. Lineage (NCBI taxonomy): Eukaryota > Metazoa > Chordata > Mammalia > Artiodactyla > Camelidae > Camelus > Camelus dromedarius. Next base: position 73,259,581 of record NC_087437.1, on the reverse strand, counting down.
GAGTGATTTAGGATGACAATTGTTCTTTGAGTGCAAACCTTAAGAACAAGGGTGACAGTTATCCAGAACAGGCACAGCAGAGCATGCCGAGACAGTGGTGGTCTTTTTTGCCATTTTCCCTCTTGGTTGGAAGGACATCTGCTGTACCTCCACATACTGCTTTTTCTCAAACGGGCAAACACAGATAATGCTGTTTTTTAAAACAATTTTACCCCCTCACAGACCACCTTCTTGCCCAACCTCCTCTCCCAGTTTTTGTTCTCTTTCCCTATCGTTTTCTGTCCCATCCTTTCCCTCCTCCCTCTCTCCCTTTCTCTCTCTCCCTCCCATTGCCTGCTCCCCCCTCCCCCCTTTATGCACCATAATATATTTCCTTTTATCAATATAGAGTATCCTGAAAACTAAGGTGAAACCAAAACCTGGCTCGGTGCCCAGGCATTGCTTTCTGAAGTGACAGGCTCTGGTAATAGGGGAGGGTTTGCAATTATACAGATCATTGCTTCGACCTGGTGCAAAGTCAACCAGGCCACAATGCAAGAACAAAAAGGTTTAATCTCTGCAGCTTCCACAAGGGCTGTGAGCAGTGCCTCCGTGCTCACTGGCCTGCCTGCTGTGCCCGCCGGCCTCCTGGGCTGCTTTTCACTGGAAGACCCTTGATAAACAGCTCAGCTCATTTGATGCTCCCCTGGTGAGCCTCTGCCTTGTAAAGTAAAAATTAATGTCCTTATCACATACGTTCTTTTTCCTCACAGTCTACTCAAAAATGATTTGCCCACAAATGAAAAAAAAATACCCTCTTAATGATGCAAGGCTCTATATTCGAAACATCTGATTAGCTGTCCCTTTCACATCTTAGCATCAGCTTTGATAGCATTTGAAAAGGCTCTCTCTAATCTTTCTTTGAAATAAAATTTCTTCTTGCAGGCTAGCTTAGCTTGTGGTCTGTGAAGAATATAGGGACGATACTTTCTTTCAAAATATGTTAAGGCCTTCTAATCACTTTCAAAGTAAAATGAGGGCAGGAACTCAAATTACAGGAGCATGTTTGTCAGCCAGATAAGGGGAGTGTGTGCTCTGTAATTGAACCCCTTATTGCTATTCACTTTGACTTTCTGAGTTCAGCTTGTCTAGAGGCATCTATTTTTTTCAGTCTTTGGAGAATTAGAAATTTAAATGAGGTATGGGAGAGAGAAGGGGAGCCCTCCTGTGAGCGTGCTGCACATTTCTGGACTCAGCAGTTGTAGGGGTGGGGAGAGAGCTGCATTAGAGTCAAGAGGAAGGAATGAAAGCATCTTTTAAGCTGGGAAGAAGCGGACAGCCTTCGGCAGCTTGCAAAGTCCTCAGAAGTCAAAATGTGCACAGTCGAATTGTTTGCACTTTTATGGTTTACTTGTAGATTGTTTATGCCCTCATTAAATTTATTTCTTTTTATTTCTTGTTTTCCCAGCTTCGAAGACAATTTCTTTTTTTTTAAGAAAAGCGCTTGCATTGCTTTGGCTTCATCATTCTGCACAGTCCACCCTTTCTCCCTTCCGTGTCTTGAGAACACAGATCTTGAACGTTCGCTTGCAGTTGTGCCATACGGGGTTTCTTTTCTCCAGGAGTAGCACTGACAGTGGACACAACGTACACATTTTCCTGTGCTCCCTGCATCCCTGCCCGGAGCCTGCATTAGAGCACGTCTGTGTCTTGCACAACTAGGACTTCTCCTCAGCCTCAGCCTCACTTTTTGCTCATGCCCAAGGTCAACAACAACCACAACAAAGCAGTTCAGAGGTGACATGCGGGCACTAAGGCTTCAGATGACCGGCGTACCCCCCACCCCCAGCGCCTCTGCTCTTTAAACTCACATCTTGTTCTGTGCTCACGGAGCCACTCGTTGCTGTGGGGCAGGTTGGGAGTGGGGAGGAGGGAAGAGCTTTTACCTGAGGTAACTATGAGGCTTGATTTCGGGGAGGAAGAGATGGAAGAAGGTAACTGTATTCATTTCCTAGAGCTGTCATAAGAAATTACCACCAACTTGGTGGCTAAAAACAACATAAATTTATTCTCAGGCAGTTCTGGAGGCTAGAAGTCTGAAATCGAGGTGTCGGCCGGGACTTGCCTCCTCTGAAGGCCCTGAGGCAGACACCTTCCTTGCTTCTTTCAGTTTCTCCTGGCTCCAGGGCTTTCTTGGCTTGGGGTAGCATAACTCTAGTCTGCCTCCATCTTCACATGGCCTTCATCTCTGCATCCTTCTGGGTTATCTCCTTATAAGGACACTTGTCATTGTGTTTGAGCCCACCCTAAATCTAGGATGATTTAATCACGAGGTTCTTAACTAACTGCATCTACAAAGACACTATTTCCAAAAAAGGTCATTTTCTGAGGTTCCAGGTGGACGTGAATTTTTGGATGACACTATTCAACACACTGCAACAGCAGAAGCATGTAAGGTAAAAGCTGAAAGGAGGAGAACTAAAGATCGTCAAGTCCAACCCTTTTATTCTGCAGGTGAGGTAACAAAAGATGAGTTACCCAAACTTAAATGGGTTGTTAGCGAGAGAAATAGTTTTCAGCCTCAGTGGTAGATACACTGGGCTATGTGGAGAGAGGAGTAAGTTTAAGAGGAAAAGAGAGTGTAGCAGTTTTGTTTTTTTTTTTTTCAACTGGCTGCAAGTTCTTTGGCACCCCTTCCGTTGAGAGCTCAGGTCTGTGTCTCCTCCCCTGGACAAGGAGGGCCTGCTTGGACCACTGGCGTGAGGGGTGGTGATGCTGTGGCTGCTGAGCTGGGCTCGTGAGAGGTGAGGCAGCTCTGCCACGTTCACTGCAGTGCTCTGTTTTGGAGCCCTGAGTCACTGTGTAAGAAGTCTGACAACCCTGAGGGCACCGTGCTCTGAGGAAGTCAAGTCGCATAGACAGACCACAGATCAGTGCAGTCCAGGCACCAGCTAAGTGAGTGAAGGCGCCCCCCAGAGGATTCCAGCCCCAGCCATCCAGTCACCCCTAGGCTGTGAGTCTTCTCAGACGAGGTGCCAGACTTGGTGGAACAGAGGCAAGACATCCCATCAGTACTTAACTAATCTGTGTGTGTAATAAAACGGAGGTTGTTTTAAGCAACAACATTTTGGAATAGATAGTTACACAGCAATAGTAACTGTGTGGTAATTGGATAACAAATATATATGTGTCTTTATTCTCCAGGACAGAGAAATAATCACCAGGATTGAGACCAGTTTAATTCCAACAAGGATAGACTCTCCGGGGGTGCACTCTGGTGAATGCTGACCCCACTGAGAAAAGGAGCTCGGCCCTCTGACTGTGGGAGAGGCAGGGGGGTTAGCTCATTGTCGTTTGTCTCTTTAGCTGAGGGTGTGGCCGCATAATTGTTGCTCTGACCAGCCGACTGGAGAGAGTGCAGGTTTAAAGGACAGAGTTCACTATTAAAGAGCAGTTGAACCCCCAAACTTATAAACTCTTCTCTCTGGGTTTTTGGTGCTGAAAATAAATGAAATCTGGAGTCTGGTGTGACACAGCCATCCTGCATTCTTAGGCAGAGATGAAAGTAAACCAGAGGTCACTGGCTTTTACAGAGAGACAAAAACAAACAAACAAAAACCTCTATAATTTCTCCTGTCTCAAGCAAAGGATGGATCTGTCTGCATGCATCTTTTCAGGCAAGGTACCATTAATTAGCCAAATGTGAAGAATACCCATAGGCCAGGTACTTTTTTGGTCCTAGGGATACAAGTATACAAGAGTGATGTGTGTGTGACAAAGAAGCATTCCTTTATTATGTAACCTACATTCTAGAAGGGAGAGATAGACAATGACTATCTGAAGTAATATTTGGGTAATGTGAAGTACCTTGAAGACAATTAAATAGGAGAATGTGGAAAAACAACATGTGTATGTAGGGGTTGTTTAAAAGGAGTGCTAAGGAAGGCCTCTCTTTACAAGGTGACATTTGAGTTGAGTGAGTCTTCAATGATCTGGGCAAAGAGCATGACTCACAGCCTCAGCTAGCATGGGTTGGTGTCTGCAGGTGGCTGACCTATTTGAAGGTCAAGTGTATAGAAGATTTCTCAATTCAGTGATCACAAGTTGTGAACTTGTCCTGGTTAGGAGTCACTGCTGATTCTAAAACTTCTCAGTGGTAAGTGCTCCAGCAGACCAGTTTCCCAGTTCTCTTATGGGCAGTTGAATTCTGAGTAGATGGAATGCCAGTGATGGATTTGTGCCTAGGTGCTAAAGTGCCCCCAGGATCTATTTTAAACAAAGTTTAAAATTAAGCCCTAAATATCATGCTCTATAAATGGAATGGCATTTATAATGTATGTAGAAAACAAAAAAGAACTACCACCAATCACCTTCTATAAAGAAAGTAATCAGGAAGTAAAAAAATAGATGAATAAACAAACAAATACATACAGAAACATGACTGGACAGAGACTCCCAGATGGACATAGGTAAATGTGATGAAAACATAGTTTATATTCTGTGTCTGATAATTTAGGTATCTACATACTTTGTAGGTAGAATTCTCTAATTAGTTATTTCTGTTGTCACCCATGCGACCTTATTCCTTGAATGTCAGTGACTGCTTTTCCTAAAACAATTGCGAGCTTGTATTCCTTATAACTTTCCCTTGAGGTTTGTGTTTCAAGTTTGCTTAACCAGAGAGCATTAGTGTTTGCTTCTGCCAACTTGAAATCACTTTAAACCAGGGGACAGCAAACTTTTGCTGTCAGGGGCCAGAGGGTAAATATTTTAGGCATTGTGGGCTGTGTAGTCCCTGTGACAATGACTCAGTTCTGCCGTCGTAGACTGGAAGGATGTATAGTCAGTGTGCAGACAAATGGGCATGACTATGCTCCAGTGAAACTTTATTGGAGACTGAAATTTGAATTTTATATAATATTCATATATCGTGAAATATTATCTTCTTTTGATTTTCTTTCAACCATTCAAACATGCAAAAGCCACTTTAGCTCATGGACTGTGCAAAAGCAGATGGCAGACTGGATCTGGTCATGGACCATGGCTTGCCAATGCCTGTTTTAGACTAAATTTTCAGCATGTGGTTTTTTTGAGTCCTACAATCAGTGTGCATTTTAGCCCTAAATTTGTGTGACAGCAGAGTTGTGGTTAAGATTTCAGAGGAATCATTTTCTCTTCTCCCCTTTTCCCAGAGCCAAGGCCAAGGTGGATAAATATCCTACCGCTTCTCTCTGTGAGGCAGTTTTTTCCCTAGTTTACCTACAGAAACTTGCAGGGGCCTTGCTTGATACCGATGTCCCCGATCTGCATTCCCACCTCAAGTGGCCTCCTCATGGTCTGCCAAAGCCAAGTTATAATCCATCAGGATTGGAAAAAGACAAATGTTAATTTTTAATATCTAGATGATAAATTCTGATAGTCTATTTCTAGATTTGAAATTTCTTTTTTATTCTCACCTCTAAGGACATCTCTTACTTTCCCACATTTTAACCATGCATTAAAAAAACAAGTTTTTTACATATTGCCCAGAATTTTTAGGTTTCCTGTGTATGTAACGATATTGCTGAAAACAGAAGTCTCTTTGAAATCTCTCTCCTGTGCTTTTCCCCGTATTCCACTCCTGTGCATGTTTCATGCTACTCCAGGAGGCTGGTTGTGCTTAGGAACAAAGTTGTGGGGGAAAGGAAACTTTGGGAGAACTTGCACATTCCGGAGAGGAAGCAGGGGTAGAACAACCAAGAGACAGAGGGGTAAAGGAGTGGAATACTTTTAGAGGAGAAAAAATTCCTTAGAAGTAGCTGAAGTCAAAAATGAAGTGGTGGATATTGAAGTGGCTGAAGTCACTTTCCCACCAAAGAAGTAAAGCGTAATATTTGGATGGAAGATGAAGAAAGGTAATTTTGCATCAGAAAACAGGGCAACAAATAGCTTGGAAGAAGGAAGGAGGCAAATTCCAGACATGGTAAAATGAATGTGCCCTGGGACTGGGGCTGTGTGTATTCAAAGATGGGAGGGATGTGAATACCTGCATGAAATAAGAACCATTGTGTTTTTGCAAACAGGCAAGATGTGATGAAAACTATGACTCAGGGAAGATTAATCCTGTGGCAAAATGCAAGATGCTTTGGGTCATAAAGACAGTGGTTGCAAAGAAGGCCAACAAAGAGACTATTGAAATAGTTGAGATGTGACTGTTGAAGAATTTTGCCTATGATGTTTGGTAGCCAGGAGAGGAACAGGCAGCTCTGAGAAATGTGGACAAGAAGGCAGCAGAATGTGATAACCAGCTAGAAAAGGGAGCAGATGTCAGGGAAATCTAAGGTGTGAGAGGGCACATGGATTCTAACGTGGCTTCTAAAGTTTCTTTTGGTTTTGCTTTAACCTCCAGAGGTATAATTTTCCAGCTCATTCAATGGGGAATCAGGTAGATTCCAAGATACAAAGATCTCAAAGTTGAAGTTTGAGTTTTATGCTATTTTTTCCTTCCAAGTTGACAGAATTGGGAGTATGGTTTTCTCAGATCATTTCTGTCTTTATTTCCGAGCGTTGACAGTGGTGTGAGCTGGCTCCCTCAGTGTTTTCCACAGTAACACAACACTGAGCTTCCCTGAAAGCCTTTGTGACAGCTGAGCCAGCCGACGGTCCCTGCACTGTCTTCCCACCAGCGCATGGTTGGTGAGTCAAAGGTGGCGGTTACTCACTGCGACGCAGATCAGAAGAGGAAAACTCATTTTCTATAAACCAGGGTCGAAAATTGACAATGTTCCACCTTAACAGCTTTTCATGCTTGACACACTTCAGAAGCTATTCTTTCTGACAACGTAATTAAGGATAGTGGTGGGCTTAGTGTTTTGTTTTGTCTTCTTTATTATGAAGGTGTGGTTGTAGTTTCTAAATGAATGGTCCCAAGAATAACCTTTTGGAATGGCAATGTCGCTTTTTCAGGAGGAGGCAGAATGGCCTTGCCACTTCATTTTGTAACACCTTTCTGTACCCTGGGTGTCGGTTGCCTTTTCAGAGAGCTTAATTAATTTATGAAATAGATGCTCTTGGAGGCAGAGGTACCAACTATGGCTAACTGTGGTCAGGAAGAAAACAGGCAACAAGTTAGAGGGGGAAGGTACACCAATGTCGCATTACTGCAGTGCAGCTAGAAATAACAAGCGTGGTTTTGTCTCCTTCAGGGAAGTAACCCCACACTTGATTTTGCTTCTATTGAGATGCTTGGAAAGAGCCATCTTGAAGGAATAATAATTTCTTAACTCACTTCTTCATGGGAGTGAAGGAAATACAATACAGAGGAAAGGAAATATATTTCTTTCTAGAGCAAGAAGGACTAGAATTTGGATGGTAGAGCTCTAACAACCGAAAAAGTTGTCCAATGTGATAAAAAGGAATGAACTTTGGACTGGAAGTCAGAAACTTTGGTTCTAGTCTGGGTTCTGTCAATAATTGCAATAGTCACCATTTATCAAGTGCTCACCGTGTCAGACATTGGGCTGCTTTTCATATGTTATCTCATTTGATTCTTTTCACATTTCTAAAAGGAGAATACTGTTCCTATTTCTGTTTAAACAGATGTGAAAACTGAGGCTCAGAAAGGTGAACTAGCTTGCCCAGGGCCCCACAATCCGTAGGTGCTGGTGCTGGAATCTAAACCAGTATAGGACTCCGTAGAGCTGGAGCTCTCAGTCATTGCTTCCCCAAAGAGTATTTGGCCTTGGAAGACTCAACCAGCCACTTTTAGCATTAGTGGTAGTACAAAATAAGGAAATTGGCCTTGATGATGCACGAGGTTGCTTCCAATTTCAAGATCCTGTCCAATTCTGTCTTCTGATGGATGGAGTATTAAAGAGGTAACGTGATACAAACGATTAAAAATATGGGTCCCTGGCTGAGAAAAGCCAGCATTAGAGACCAGGCAGATTTCTTTGGGGAAATAAAGAGTCACCACCGCCACCGCAAACTGAGTGGTTAAGTCCTAGAAGAGTCCTGGAAAGATTTCTAAAATATTACATGTTGAGATGTCTTAGTAACAGAAGGGTGAATCCTAGTTTTGGAGACATGACTCACGGGGGATTGAAACACATTATGTGGTTTCTTTTCCCTCCTTAATCGTTGGACACTTAGAAGATGGGACCTGAAGCTGTGCAAAAATATAAGAGATTCCATTTTGAGGGATTTCTAGGTAACCTACCTTCGTTCTGGGATTTCCCACTTTTTGAAATCTTTTATCTCATTTTGAGTGGATTATTAAACATTCTCTTCTCCATACTGAACCCGAGTTGAAAACTAACCAAAACCCCGCTTAGGCCTGTAGGCAAGGAAACTCAGAATTACATGAAGATCTAGCTGTATCTCCCTCAGCGTGGGTTGAGGTCTTGACATGTGCTCACCTGGTCTGTATAGCACGGAAAGACAGTTTAGTTCTAATGAAGTGTTGTGGACAGGGATGCCGTTTAAGTTTCCCTTCTCCTCCCTCCCTTCTGTCTCCCCCACATTTCTTTTGATTATAAGCAGTGTTATTACCCCTTAAGCAAAAAATAGGTAACATGAACAGCCAATCTGATTACAGGTGTCCTCCATCTGTCTTTCATCTTCTGATAGTGAGATAAAGCTGGCTTCTCCACTCCAAATCATTTCCATTCAGATTTTATTATCTGCATGATTTTAAAAACATTCCAGCCGATACAGTTGTTCTGGTAATCCTATGGCTAATTATGTGCAGGGCGACTACAATTTAGCTGATATGAAAAATTGTTCAGAAGGAGATGACCTCTGTGCTCTTGGTAACTGCAGTGTAGGGCCCAACCAGCTCCGTGAGGCGTGAAAAACATCTTAGTTCATTAAGATCAAAGGAGCTAGTCACTTGATCACAGTGCAGGTTTCTGCAGCTGAAAAAGTTTTTACACCAATTAACAACTTTTTAAGGCCCTCTGCTTGAATTGTTAACCTTCAAATAAGCGATCTCTGGGGAAATCATTGATGACACAGCCACTGTCTCAAAAATTCATCCGTCTGATCTTTATTGAACTTGATGTGCAAACATTTAAGTGATAATTGAAACACTAATTAAATACTGTGAGCACTTGAGTCAGGAATTCACAGAGAAAGGCTGATTTACTGTTGACAGTGTCAGGAGCCAAAAGCCCAAGGCGCTGCCAGTTTGCAGCTGGAGCAGTTTAGACCCTTGGTAGGTTGCCCTGATATCTGTTGACATATGCAAGACACTTCTAGTTGTGCCATCAAATGCAACATAAGTGACACATACAGCTTGTAATCCCAACTGATCAGCAAAAAGATGTACCATCCATCCCAGAGATGTGGTATCAGTGACATTCTAGATGTGAGTGTTGATTCAGACTGGGATACAAAGGTGAAATCATAGTTTTGGATCGGGCCATTGTTTAGATTTTTATTTTTCTGTTTTTGTTGTTGTTGTTACTTTTTAGTTCAAATTTGGAAGCACTGGTGTGCACCTGTTTCTTTTCTTTTCCTTCAGTGGATTAAAGCAGTGGTTCTCAACCCTGACTACATATTAACTTCAGCTAGAAAACACTGACGCTAGGGCTGCATTTGATGCCAGCTGTATCAGAATCTCTGGTGATGAGGCCCAGGCACTGGCATTTTAAAGTAGCCCTGCTGGTGATATTAATGTGCGGTCATGGTTAAGAATCACTTCACTAGATGTAAGCTCCATTAGGGCAAAAACTACGTCTAGTTCATTCACCCTTGCATTTGTAGAATGTGGTACAGGGCCTGATACATAATAGATATTTAATACATATTTTTGAGTGACATACGCTGTGTAAGAATCTTGAGTAGAGCTGAACTGGCTAGGGCCTCTATGAGGGTTACGGAGTGTACCAGGTAAATGAGGCAGGCGGTGTATTCCCACCCTGATTCTACTGTTGCTCCCTAGCACCAGAAATGATCCTGGGGCAAGCCCTGGGAACTTGAATGCCTTCCAAGCTGCTGTCTTTCTCTCAGTCCCTACCAGATGTGCTCCCTTCCTGTGACTCCCATGACTGGCTCCCTCTTCATTTTCTCCTTGCACTTTGATTTCTTTGCACTTTCCCCCTTGGCCCATTGTTAACCACTAGTTCTCTGTATCTGAGTCTGTTTCTTTTTTGTTATATTCACTAGTTTGTTTTATTTTTTAGATGCCACATATAAGTGATAACATACCATATTTGTCTTTCTCTGACTTATTTTGCTAAGCATCAATACCCTCCAAGTCCATCCATGTTGTTGCAAATGGGATAATTTCATTCTTTTTTATTGCTGAGTAGTATTCCAGTGTGTGTGTGTGTGTGTGTGTGTACCACATCTTTTTTATCTGTTTGTTTGTTGATGGACACTTAGTTGCTTCTGTATCTTCACTATTCTAAATAATGCTGCTATGAACATTGGGGTGCATGTATCTTTTCAAACTAGTGTTTTTGTACTCTTCAGATACAGACCCAGGAATGGAACTGCAGGGTCATATGGTAGTTATATTTTTACTTTTTTGAGGAAGCTTCATACCGCTTTCCACAGTCACTGCACCAATTTACATTCCCACCAACAGTGTACTAGGGTTCTCTTTTCTCCACATCCTCTCCAACATTTGGTACTTATGGTCTTTTTGATGATAGCCATACTGACAGGTGTGAGGTGATACCTGATTGTGGTTTTGACTTGTATTTGTCTGATGATTAGGGATGTTTAGCATCTTTTCACGTGCCTGTTGGCTGCCTGTATGTCTTCTTTGGGAAAATACCAGTTCAGGTTTTTTGCCCTTTTTTTAAAATCAGGTTTTTGTTTGTTTGTTTGTTTTATTGAGTTGTATGAACTGTTTATATATTTTGAATATTAACTCCTTATTGGTCATATCACTTGCAAATATTTTCTCCCATTCAGTAGGTTGTCTTTTCAGCTTCTTAATGGTTTCCTTGCTGTGCAAAAGCTTTTAAGTTTAGCTAGGTCCCATGTGTTTATTTTTACTTTTTTTTTTTTTTTTTTTTTTGCCTTAGGAGACAACTCCAAAACAATAGTGCTACAATTTTTGTCAAAAGGTATTCTGCCTGTTTTCTTCTAGGAATTTTATGGTTTCCAGTCTTATATTTAGATCTTAATACATTTTGAATTTATTTTTATATATGGGGTAAGGAAATGTTCTAATCTCATTCTCTTGTAGCTGCCCAGTTTTCCTAGCACTACTTATTGAAGAGACTGCTTTTTCTCCATTGTATATTCTTGCCTCCTTTGTTGCAGATTAACCGACCATAAATGCTTGGATTTATTTCTTGGCTATCTATTGTATTTCATTGATCTATGTGTCTGTTTTTGTTCCAGTATCATACTGTTTTGATTACTGTAGCTTTGTAGTATAGTCTGAAGTCAGGGGACATGATTTCTTCAGCTCTGTTCTTCTTTCTCAAGGTTGTTTTGGCTATTTGGGGTCTTTTTTGTTTCCATACAAATTTTAAAATTATTTGTTCTAGTTCTGTGCAAAATGCCACTGGTAATTTGATAGGGAATGCATTGAATCTATAGATTGCCTTGGGTAGTATGGTCATTTAACCAATATTAACTCTTTCAATCTGTAAGTGCAATATGTCTTTCCACACATTTGTTTTGTCTTCATTTTCTTTTATCACCTTATAGTTTTCCAAGTACAGGTTTTTTACATTCTTCGATAGATTTGTCCTTAGGTATTTTATTCTTTTTGATATGATTGTAAAAGTTGTTTCCTTAATTTCTCTTTCTGGTAGTTCATTGTTAATGGGTAGAAATGGAACAGATTTCTATATATTACTTTTGTATTCTGCAACTTTACCAAATTCTTTGATGCGCTCTAGCAGTCTTTGGTGGTGTCTTTAGGATTTTCAATGTATAGTATCATGTCATCTGCAAACAGTGACAGTTTGCTTCTTTCCTTCCAGTTTTGACTTCTTTTATTTCTTTTCCTTATCTGATTACTGTAGCTAGGACTTCCAAAATAATGTTGAATAAAAGTAGTGAGAAGGGGCATCCTTGTCTTATTCCTGATCTTAGAGGAAATGCTTTCAACTTTTTCACTGTTGAGTATGATGTTAGCTGTGGGCTTACCATATATGGCCTCTTTTATGTTGAAGTATGTTTCCACCATACCCACTTTCTGGAGAGGTTTTATCATAAATGGATGTTGAATTTTGTCCAAAGCTTTTTCTGCATCTATTGATATGATTGTATGGTTTTTATTCTTCAGTTTGTTAATGTGGTATGTCATATTGATTGATTTGTGGATGTTGAAACATGCTTGCATCTCTGGGATAAATTCTACTTGATTGTAGTGTGTGATTCTTTTAATGTATTGTTGGATTCAGTTTTCTAATATTTTGTTGAGGATATTTGCATCTATGTTCTTCAGTGATATTGTCCTGTAATTTTCTTTATTTGTGGTATCTTTGTTTAGTTTTGATACCAAGGTGATCCTGGCCTCATAGAATGAGTTTGGAAGCATTCCTCTTGCTGCAATTTTTTGTAATACTTTGAGAAGTTTAGGTATTAACTTTCTTAAATATTTGTTAGAAATCACTTGTGAAGCCATCTAGTCCTGGACCTTTGTTTGTTGGGAGTTTAAAAAAATTTTTTTTATTACTGATTCAGTTTCATTACTGGTAATTGGTCTGTTCGTATTTTCTATTTTTCCCTGGTTCAGTCTTGGAAGATTTTTATTTGTAATTGCCTAGCTATAAATATATTTAGTCATCCTTATATGGTAATTTTCATGGTAATTATAGGTATTTTTGTAAACAATCACTCTCTTAATTATAAATTTTACTTTCTCTAGAAATTTAGATACTTGAGTATTGAACCGATTTTTTTTGTTAGCCACGTCTAAAGATATCAGTCTTTCGATTGGTCAAAAGATATCAAGTGCAGGTATTATTATAGAAAAAGCATATAATAGAAAAGGAGTTGGGTGTCCCAAACCACTTTTTGGCTTTATGACCATGAACAAATTATATGACATTCCCAAACCTCAGTGTCCTAATCTGCATAATGGGAATTTAATTTGGCAAGCTTATTGGCTATTAAGACCACCTGCCTCTCACGGTGTTAACAGTTAGCCCTAAAACTATTTCTAATTCCATGTAATGAACACTAATAATAGCTGTATCATCAATACAGAATTGTGTGAAAAATTAAATGAAGTAACTATAAAATACAGTTGCTCGTAGAGCTCTGGGTACTGGGTGCTGGGTGCTGGATGCTGTATGACTTGATAAATGCCTACTGAAGGAATGAATTGAGTTGTATGCCAACAAGTTACTGAGTTAAAACTACCATGTCATTAGGTAAAGTCCAGCTCTGCTGCTGTATCATTATGTTTAATCGTCTTAGTGAATTCATGGTCACATTGGTCTAAAATGAACATATGGTCACCTTGGTCTAAAGTATGTAGTTATATAATTTAGTCTAATTATGTACAAGATATATAAACCAAGTATTTTCCTTAAAAGAACTAAATCATACTATTTTATTATTCTGTGACTTTTCTGGGCGTTTAATCTTAGCATCTGTGGTTGCTGCATTTTGATCTTTTCTAAAGCCTTTAGAGTGGTGGTAACCACCCAACTACCTTATGTTACAGATGAGGCACCATGCAGGGATGTAATCATAGTTTGAAGACAATATAAGCAATTGTTTCACTGGTTATGAGAAAATGCTTACACAGAATTGAGTTTTTTTAAGACAGAGAAGAAAGCATTTCTCATTACTATGCAGGTTATACCTGTTCATTGAAAAAATTTAGACAATACTGAACAGTAAAAATATAATCACTTGCTGTTCCACCACTCAAAGACCATCACTTTTAACTTATTGGTGTCTATTCCTCCAGGCTTTTAGCCATGAGCATTTTTATGTGGTTGTAATAATCCTTGATATATAATTTTATATCCTGCTTTTTTCATTTAACATTATAACCATAGCATTTCCTAAGCTGTTAAACACGTTTTCAAATGTCTATTTAAATGACAGCATGTATTTCATTGTGGGAGTGTGTCATACAAGTGGCTGGTCTTAGAGCCACAATACCAAAACTTATTTGAAGGAATGAATGTTGACTTTGCTTTAATCACTTGGAAAGGTTGTATTCTTGTTTCAATGACATTGACATTCCTTGAATTATTTTTGAAATGACATTTTTGGAAACACCTTCAAAACAACCTAGAAAATTGATGTCATTATCTACACAATTAAAAAAATATATATATATATAATTTTATCTGCCTTGTTCCTTTTAATTAACTAGGAGTGTAAAGTTTGGCTATTTCTAATATCCAAATCCACGTTGAGGAAAAGCATCTATTAACACCAAAGACATTCAAGAGACTGCTGAACAGGCTTTGATGACAGTTTCCAAAGAGAAGCTTGAAAATATTTTGTGAAATGGCTTGGGTAAGGATAAATTATACTTTCTTACAGAGTGACTACTTGAGGTCAAAAAAAAACCTAATTCACTTAAACAAGTTTCACTATGTTTGCTAAAAACCAGGGGTTTTATGTTACAGTCATCCCCTCGTCTCTGAGGACCCCCGAGAGTTGATTGTTGTGGAAGTCCTAGGGGTTTGAAGTCCTAGGGGTTTAAATTCCCTCAAGCTGCTTTGTGCCTCAGGTGTGCTGTTGAGTTTCCAGATTCCAAATTTGGATACTGCTGTCACACCAACACTCTTAAAGATGTCTCTGCTCTGATGTTAGAAGCAGAGACTCCTCCAAGGTCTTGAGGCAGAAGAGAATCCATTGTTAGAAAAAGAAAAGAAACGAAAAGCAAAAACCACTGCCTCGGGCCTTCCTTCTCCAGGAAACGTGTGCTGTTTGGAGTGTCACCTGTTTATTAGTGACTGCTGAGTACAGAGCCCTGTGCTGGGCATCCAGTTCTGCCTTGATGAGAGAGCACCCTGATCTTTAGCGGCTTGAATATGATTTGCATGGAATGGTGAAAAGAGCAGTGGCTTAGTAGTCAGGGGCCCACAATGCTAATCAATGTTACCTCCCCTTCTAACTTAGACAAATCTCTTTTTCTGACTCAGTGTCTCCTTTTGTAAAATGGAGGGAATTGGTATGGGGGCTTTTTATGAGATGATCTCTGGATTACCATTAGGCGCTGTGACTCCTTGGCTCTGCAAATGTGACCAGGAGTGCAGGAGGAGAGCGGGATGATTTGGGCCACAGGAATGTTTGTTGTACTGAGCTACAGAGATGTAGGAGTGCTTTCAAAGGCACAAGCCTGTAAAATGAGGACCAGTGTTGTATCGAGGGGGTAAAGAATCTTCCAGATGAATTGTCGTATTCTTGATGTGGCTCCTTGAAGTATCAACTGGCATTTCAACCATCTCTGAAATGTTCTTCTACCCTATGAGTAGAGACTTTTTACCTCCACCTAGTTCTCTTTTTTTTGTCACCCCCAGTGTGGGGAGGTAGTCTGGGCTGGTGTGGGTGCTGATAAGAAGGGCTGTGATCTCTCTAGTGGGCTCTCCAGGGCCTTTCTCATGCCAGCACGATGAGGGCTTCAAGTGCTCAGAGGCTGAGGTTAGAATGGATAATGAGGGAGGGAAGTTTAATAGTTGTCCAGAATAAACAAAGGGACAGAAGTCTCAGGAAGAGTGAAGAAGCACTTTTCAGGAAGGAAAGGAGCTTTGGCAACTCTGGTCCAATCTCCAGTTGTCTGAAGAGGCAAGGATGAGAGGAGCAGAATGGAACGTGGCTTCCAGTGTGCACCACAGACCCTGAGTCTATTACATGGTGTTACAGTGTGTTGAGACTGTAATAAAACAGACAACAGCATTCTAGAATATGGGGCCAGCAGGAATAATGCAATAAAGCAGTCTCTTATGTCTTACTTCTGGACACTGGGCAGAATTCTTTCAAATGGCAGAGACTCTTGGTTTCCACTGACTTTGAAAAAGAGAACTGATTGGCTTCTATAAAGAGATTTCTCATACAGTGTCAAAATTCCAGAGCGCCGGGTTGACTGCCCATTTTGGCCCTTAGATCAGTGACAGACTTTTATCGTGTAACTCCGTTAGCAGTGGGTTGACGGCACTGCCCAGCAGCCTGTAGGGGTGCCAGGCAGGGGCAGGGCGGCCTGGGGAGTTTGGTAAAGCTAGCATTCCATTCGGGTGAGGACTGAAACCACATTTTTCAGCTTGACTTTTGGGACAGTGGTGATGGATGGGGGTGGATGAAGGACACTGAGGGAGTTGAAGCTGCAGCCTCTTTCACCCTCTTCTATTGAACATCTCAAGTGGGGCCGACTTCCTTTCCTGTCTGTCTACGCCTCAGAGATTCAGTTTCTCCGTGTGCAGGATGAAAGCCTCAGGGTTTTTGCATTAATAAGTGCCTTTAAAAATGTCAGATGAGAAGTGCTGAAGACCTTTATACCAGCCACTTTTCGATCTTGTTATTTTAATACTTGCCTCTACCCTAGGCTTCATAGAAATGTAAAAAGTAATGAAGTGTTTCACATGCTGTTCTCTGTCTTTTTATTCTAATATAAATCTATCATTGAGTGCATGCTTTAAAAACCATGTTTACTGGGGCTGGAGCACTTATTCTATGCAGCCCAGAAATGCTTATCTGGGCTTGGATTTTAGACGTATTATGTATGTTATCCATTTACACAACCAGCACAGGGAGCAGAGAAATATATTTCAAAATTGTGAGGCCTCAGTTTTAGCCTGAAAAATCTGTGGTTTTCTGTAATGTACCCTGTTGGATGAAGGTGGACCTGCTGTCCTATCGCCTGGTGAGCCAGAGAACAGGGCTGTATTCCAGCCCCCTGAGTCAGATACTCCTTTGCGTCACCTTGAGGTTGTGACTCCCCTCTCTCAGCTTTATTTTTTTTTTTAGCTATAAAAGATAGGGAGAAAGGAATACTGATTTCTACGTTATGTTATGGAACAGTTAAGAAGCACTTTACTAGTATGAAAAAGATTTCTAAATGATCATTCTGTCTTACTGAGCATATTCTAAATGTTTACTAGTTGGGAGGCAGGAGAGAGAGACCAAGTCTCTGTCCTCCATCACCTCCCAGTCTAATGAGTCAGGCTATCAGGTAAAAATCAACACCGCGGATAAAGGCAAGGATGAAACAGAGAAACCTTACATACCGAGAGCTACCAGAAGAGGGAGCCATGGATACCACCTAGACGTTTCTGGAAAACAGAGCAGATGGTAGCATCTGGTTTGAAAAAGGACTGAAGGAAAGGTTAGGACTCTCCACACAAAGGAAGGAGCATATGCACAGAAACCATTAGAGAAAGCTCAGTGTATCTCAGGACCAGTGAGACGCTGAGTGTGGCTAAAAGTGTAAAGTGCAGGGCAGGGGCAACAAGAGTGAGGTCTGCGCCTGGAGGTGAGGATGAGGTTCTTTGAGAATGCCTTGAACTGCCGTGCGGTGCAATTAGACTTGCCTTAAGCCATCGAAAGCCTCAGAGAACCTAAATCCAGAAGTAATATAAGAACTGACGTGTTTTAAGGGAGTCCACTGTGGTGTCAGCGTGGATGAAGGATGAGAGGCCATGAGGGTGATGATAGCAATTTAGGTGAAAAATGGTGGCGGCATGCATTAAAGTAGTGGGAGTGGAGGCGGAGGAGAGGGCTGTGTCCAGGAAATATTTCCAAAGTAGAATTAATATTTAGTGACATTCTTAGACATATGGTGAGAATAAGGGCTGGCTTTAAGGAAGAAAAATTGTGAATATGGGTAAAATTTGTTTCTAATCCTCTGAAATCCACTTTGTGGGTTTTGGCATTTCTCCATGAGACATTCAATCAAAATCTTCTAGACTCTTAATTCACAGTGGTGTGAATTTAGTAATTGCTGATTACAGCTTGAAATACTACTCTTGAGTGGGTGGGGATTAATATTTTAATTGTAACTTTTACTATTATTTATATTCCTAATTTTATTATTTGTATTTTATTATGAACACAAAAATTTGTCCACAGAGAAGTTCATGAGAGTGTGTTTTATGTAATGGAATCATTGCAAAACCACCTAACAGTAAATAGTTTGTTGAATCGACAGTGTATGTCCAAAGGTGATATCTAGAACAGCCATCTAAAAAGATGTAGAAGTACATTTATTGACTGAGAAAGCTGTTCAAAATGTATTAGGAAAAAAAGAAGAGTTTACAAATAGTATGGACAGTATAACCCCATCTTCCAAAAGTACATATTTTTAAATTTGTTTCAAGGCAGAGGCAGAACAAATATTCCCCCAAATGCTAACAGTAATTATATTTGGAAGTGAAATTATCAGTGACTTGTTTTCTTCATCAGGTGATCCTGTAAGTTCCAAATTTTCATATATATATACATATGAATCTTATATATATATATATATATATATATATACACATATAAAGATTAAATGGGAAGTTCCCATGAAGCACCAAGATGTAATGAGTATGACATTCCAAAGTGAGATTCTGGACCAGGCTGCAAAATTTCCAGGTGATTTCAAAAGCACAGTTTTACAACTTTTAAGCCCCTCATCCACGGTGCAGGCGTAAAGTGCCAGGTGTTGGTGATCAGGGCTGTGGGGCTTCCTGGAAGGATTTCTTTTCGAAGAGACCTCTACTGTGGGTCCTGTCCTTTCTCAAGGAAAAGAGCCAAGAAGAAAGGGCTTCTAGAGGACCACTGGAAGAATTTGATGTGTGTCCCCTCTAGTGGAAGGACAGTGCTCTTGCATCTGATTCTCACCTGAAAAACTGAGAGAGAGGGACAGTCTAGATCCTGACAGATGAGCTCAAGTTAAGGTGGCTGCACTAGGACAGCCTACACTCCCAGAGCTTGTGAGGACAAGAGCAGATAATTGTTTCCTGTGGTCCACACGCAAAAGAGAGCCAGCATGGGTTCCACGAGGCCCTGTTCAGTACAGCGCTAACGGACAGAAGTTCAGCATACTTCTGGATTCCTAGGGACTGTAGTAAGTAATGCCATCAGAAATAATGAATCGCCCACTTTATGGAAATTACACGTTAGTAATCTCCAACACTGGTGATGGGCTGGTCTCTGGAGAAGCCAAGAAAATTTCTGTTAGGTAATATGTCCCCTGTCAGGCTCTGAAACAATGAAGGCATCTTATAACAGTACCAATCCAAACAGAACATCTTTGAGCGCCTCCTTCCTCCCTCAGGTTTAACCCTGGAGGGCTAGAAACCACTGTTAGTAAAAGGAGGAGGAGGGATGAAAGCCATAGCACAGGAAAAGAGAAAAGGAGGATCATGATCTCGTTTCTCCAGCTCCCGGCTTGCAGCTGGGAAGAAGACTTAACAAGTCACGTCTGGAATTCTGATAATGTAGAACTAAACATATTTAATACAGCATCAAGATTAGGTTTGGAGATTTAGGGTGCTTGTAGAATTATACCTAAAAGTGAAAGTCATGGAACTCTTTGAGTTTTCATTGATGGGCACAGAAAAGAGCATCCTCCCATCTTGCATATGAAACATTTTAAGGAGATAATTGGAGAAAAAGAGCTACTTTATAACTCTACCAACTAAGTTCTGCCTATTTAGCACTGGCTTTCAAATACATATCATTTTCCTATCTCTTAAGTCAGGGGCTTCTTTTTAAAGCTTTCCCACCAGTTACCATTCTGGTATCTTACTGTCATCTTTGTAGGGGCAAAAATCACCCATGGCCTGAGTCTTGAGTGGCTTTTCCAGAAGCCACTAGTGTTTTATAAAATACCTTTCTGTGGTGACAATGATTGGAGGGCCACTGATGCTGATTCCATATACAAACAGGATGTCTTCTCCCCTGCCTAGTTAATGTGTTTCTTTCACCTTCCTTTAAAGAGCAGGGGCCAAATTTCCCCCAGAATACTAACTTGTAACTCTTCAGGAGTTGACAGAACAGACTACTGCTCTTTGATTCACTTCTAGGAGGCACTGGTGAACACTGCAAATTAAGCAGTCACCTACCAAATGCTCAAACAAATCCAACCATCACTGTATGTTAGCAACCACTTTTGAGAAACTTGAAAAAGAACTTTCTTAAGGCAAAGGCAGAGAAACATATCAAATCATTTAAAAATTTGAATTATACATTTAAAATCACTCTGGGGAGCAAGATAGATATAAAACACGCAGTGTGTGTGTGTGTGTGTGTGTGTGTGTGTGTGTGTGTGTGTGTGTGTGTGTGTGTGTAGGGGAATTTTCCATAATATATCCTGAAGTTTGAAATAGCAGTTTAACTGAATCTGTTACATTCACCTAAGCTTTGCCCCTGATGCTACTGACTTTTTTTTTTTGCTACTGACTTTTATACTAAGAAAACCATTTAGTTGAAAGATGATTTTGAGTTGAAACCAAGACAGAAAATAAAATAACAAAAAGTTAAGACTTAATAAGCTTTCTTTTGGTGTTGACAGTGGTACCATAGTAAGGTTACGGCTACTGAAAGAACAGAAGCAGCAAGAGAGGAGAGGACACGTTTCTCCTAAGCAGGCTGACACCTGGAAACCTATCGATTAGACGTGTGGGCTCCATGTCATTGACCAGGTAAAGCTGTGTCCCTGAATGCTTGGTGCAAGCTTTCAGCTCATAGATGAATCTGCTGCTCTGGGTATCCTGCACTCCAGAAGGTGCCCTCCACTTCGGGGTTTGCCAAATGGGTGACTGATGATGGAGACATTTAAGTTTCAGACTCTGTTGGGTAAGTGGCTATGTAGTTCCAGCAGTAAGGATCTGGGTACGTGATATGTTAAGTAGGGGGGGGTGCGCATAGACAAGGAAATAAGGTGAGACCCAAGCAGATCAGAGGATTCAGTGCAGGAGACGTGCTCCTGGGCTCCCTGGCAGGAGACTCCTGTGCGTTTACAGAAGCTGGGAAGGGTGCTCTCTCTCCATGTTGCCAGTCAGAATGATGGTGGGCAGTAGCATTATAGGACTGGTAGTAGGAAAGAGGGCTCTGGAGTCAGACCCCCGTATTTCAGTCCATTTACTGATCGTATGCCTTTGGGCAGCCCCTAGTCTCCCTGTGCCTTACATGCATCGTGAGTGAAATTTGGATAAAAGTAGTACCAACATCATAAAATCGTTGTGGGATTAAAGGAGATTATAGGTAGGTTGACAGATAGACAGACAATCACTTAGAGTACCTTCCACATAGTAAGCGCTCGATCACGTTGCTTATTGTTACAGAAAGAAGAGAAGAAACTAATGCTTTATCGAGTACTTACCATGTGCCAGGAATTATGCTAAATACTTTCCCACTTCCTCATTTCCACTTCGTGACAACTCTGTAAGGTAACTAGTTTAAGGCTGTTAAATGGCCTTCCCAAGAACAAGTTGCTAATCTGTGACAGATCTTGGATTTAAAGTCAGGTTGTCTTTATTTCACGATAGGATACTTCCTGTCATGTGACTCAGTGTGTGATACACAGAAAAAAAGGAAGAACAGATGTCCATTTTCAGAAGTCCATGTTTCTGGGAGCTAATGAACTGTCAGGTTTCTCCTTCAATTAGAGATGCTTTAAGATGAGTGACTGGCATGCTGTTCACCTGTATCCATAAGGGAAGGCTTGTGCTGGAAGAAACAACCCGCAGATTTCATTGGCTTTTCATAGAGGTTTAGTGTTCTCACAGCAAGGCCAGTCAGTGTGGATGGATGCGGTGGGAGTGGAGCTTCTGCCCATAAGGACCTAGGAGCCTGCCTTCTTGCCATTCCTGGAGTCCTCGATTGAATCCCCTGCCTGCAGCTAGCAAAAGAGGGGAAAGGGTGAGACTGGCACATTTAGACTACTTAAGGGCCAGACCTGGAAGTGGGCACATCGCTTTCCCCCATATTCCTGATGGCCAGAATTTGACCACATGCAAAAGAGGCCAGAGAAGTAGTTTGGTTGAGAGCGCAGGAGGAAAATGGGTTTTGTGACTAGACAGTCTGTGCCACAGTCTGCTCTTCTGGTCACTAGATATTAATTTCACCCTTCCTTCCAAGTTCAGAACCCGTTGTTCCCCTACCCAAGGGAGACAGGTCTAAGTCCCAGTAATTCCTACATCCAGCTCCAAGTCCAGGATCTCTGGGCAATTCACGGCCCTCATCAGGCTTGAGGTGGAGCCTCTGGTGACCTGTGTAGTGAAAAAATAAGTTATCAGTTCCCACTCTTCACCCCTCCACACTACCTCTTTTCCCCTCAACAGACGATGGTCAAGCAATATACAGTTTAAAACACTTATTTGGAGAAGGGCAGAATGGGAGACAGAGCATGCTTCTGAAACCATCCTGGCTGCGCGTTTTGAACAGCCTTTGCCTGGCAGCAGAGGAGGTGGCTTGGTCAGACCCAGAGTTGGCTCTGGGAGGAACTCCCCTGTCCCTCTGTGCCCATGACCCTTGTGCCACCCTCTGGGAGTTTCTTCCTTCTCTGTTTTCCTCCAGGGTCACATCTGAAGTGGGCATGTGGGAATAATTCTCCCCAGCCTGCTTCCTGCTCGTGCACATTTAGGGGCTCAAGAATCATCTTAAGCCTTAAACAATCGGAAGCCTCGTTAGAGCAAGCTTGTGATTAGTTTGGCAATATAACTTCCTCAAAGACTCACCGGGCTTCTGACCTATTTGCTTCTAATCAGTAACCACACTGAAGTTCTTTCCTGGACATAATTCTCAAGCCTGATTTTTTTTCTCTTCCCTTTCATCTCCATGTATCCCTCTCTCAGCCTCCTGGCAGCTAACTTAGGCTCACTGAAACAACAGGCTTGGATGCCGGGATGTCCTCCTTACCCTGATCTTTGCTACAAAGTCACTGTGTGTCAGCAAGAGTCTTAGTGGATCTTTGGAGCTCAGGACCTTTTCCAGTCTTCTCTCTTACTATTTGGAGTCCAGCAGTAGTTGGCTCTTCTAAATTTATAACATTCTCGATCTTGACTTTTTTCTTTCAACCTCTGCATGAAAAACACTCCTTTCTTTTCTAAGCTCCTGCACTAAAGGCATTTAAAGTAAGCAGCATGCTTTTCACTCTACCTCTTTCTAACCACTTCCCTCACAGCTTCAGGCTCGGAAGCATGTGGTCCTTTTGTTAAGTTATTGCAGATGACACTCACGTGAAATGTTTGGCCAGGGATCATCAAGGCTCTCCAGCTCTCTCCGCTTGCCGTCTTTACATCCTCACTGTCTGCTATCTTACCGCTAAAACAATACCACACATTTTAGGCTTTCAGTAAGCCAGCAGCCTGGTTTCTATCCTAATTTCTGCATAAGACAGAGAAGACTGACTGCTAGGACCAGTAACCCCAAAATATCAGTGGCTAACACATCAGAAGCTTACTCCTTCCTTATGTAAAGTCTAACTGGCAGCCAGGGTAGAGCAGGACTCCTGTCTGCACAGACACTCAGGACCCCAGCTCCCTGACTCCTGCGGCCCCGTCATCTCCTAAGTCTCGAGTCCACGGCTGGATTTTCTGTACCAGGTCTCAGACTGCCTGGAATGGACTCACACCATCTACGTTCTGTTGGCTAGAACTCATCAAAGGCCACATCTAATTGCAAGTTAAGGTAGAAAACGTAGTCTAGCTGTGTGGCCAGGGATAAATGGATGTGAGTTGAAAGAAGGACTAATCTGTCTGCACCACACTGCCTCTGCCCTGAGTTGCTGAGACACTCTCAGCGTAGCATCTGAGAATGTAGGAGGCGAGGACAGCCTGGTGCAGGGAGTGTCCCCCTCCTGATGGATACATGTCAGTGTGCCCTTGAGATAGCAAATTAATTTTCCCCTAGATTTTATATGGAGTAAAACCCTTGAATACTGGAGGGGCACTAAATGCAAGGTATACTGTCGTATTTTCAGCTTTCAACAATTGTTCAAGTCTTATTCTACAGAAATATTTATGATTGGTTTGGCGTTCCTATAGGAGAACTGACTCTTTGACAGGAGTTCCTTCTAAAAGACACCATCTGTCCATACAAATCCCTCCCTGTCTTCTCCATGTCAGAGTGTTTTACGTAGAAGTCATCATTATCTCCTTGTTATTACAGATACTTATATAGTAGGAGATGTAAGATCCCAAATAAAGTAAAATCAGTAAGATCCTAGCCCATCATCTCTAGAAGAAGAGTTTAAGCTGACTACACTACGGATCAAGTCATGTACTTTGCTAAAATACACATGCTGAGATCTACTTCTGGAGATTGAACTTGATTTAAAAACGCCCAGGATGACCCTGATGTTTGTCTGGTTTGGGGATCACTGTTCAGAGAAGACCACGTTGTCCTTGTCTGTCCAGATTCTGAGTCAGTATCTTTGCCCTGACTGTGTAACCTGGGACTTAGGATCGGCGTGCTCTGGGAGCTCTGGGTTTTGCACCTGGAGCCAGGCGGAAGGACCCTCTCCCATCTTTCATTTGGCTGAATTACTGAATGGTTCCTTGTTCTCTTCTTATCTACTGCCTAAGCCTGTGAGTTCTCTGGTAGCTAAATAATTAAAGGCAACTTGACAATTTTCTAAAAAATCATAAAAGGCTCTTTGTGGCGCTGGCCTGTGTTCGAAAAACGAAACAGACTTCTGAGGCTTGGGGTTCTCTTTTCTTCATGTGAGAGTAAAAAGTACGTGTAAGCAACTAACGCAGTGGGGGAAAGCTCCAACCTTGGGGAGCTTTGCTAGTGGCACATGCCGGGCAAGAAAGAGGGAAATGGCTGTGTCTGCCAGAAACCTGCTCCCGCCTCGTCCAGTGCGACCCGCGGGCCCAGCCTGAGTTGATGAAACATTAATGCTTAGTCATCGCCCAGCCAGGAAGGGTGGGGCAGGGATGCATGTGGCCATTACCTTCAGTTCTAGGAGAGGAAGAGGTTGGGCTCTGACCCTGCAGAATTTGAGCATCAGAGGTGGGTACCCCTCCATCCTTCATTTCTCAGGCATGGAAATGATGTACGTGCAACAGTGGTTCTGGAGATTTCTTGTGTGGTCAGAAGACACCGCTGCCTCTTTCTCTTGTTCCATCCCTTCTCTCTCCATGTTGTAGCAGCAGGAAGAACCTGGACCCTGAAAAAGACCTGAACTCTTATTCTGGCTCTGTGTTTAGCTAGCTCTGTGACCTTAGGCAGCTCACGCGGTATCTCTGGGAATTTTCTCATCTGTAAAAGAAGAGGGGGGAACCTGGGATGTCTGGGATCCCTTGCTACTCTGTTATGGTTGTGAAGGCTTGTGGTGACCTCCCTGCCTCCAGGAAGTCCTACTTGGATCTGGAACAATGGACTATCCTTTGGGGAATCACTGCCTGAGTGATATTTTAGCACATGTTTAAAGGTGATGGTTTTGAAGAAAGAATTCTAGGCTCGTCTTGGGCGTTTTGTGGAGGCAAATATGTGAGCGTTTTGACATCTTTCACCAAGAAATTTTAAAGGTATATAAATAATCAGTTTATATCAGAGGTAATAGGGAATTTTTCTGATGACCTGTGGAGTAATAGTAAGGGATGTTGCGGCTTTGCTAGTGCTTGGGGGGGAGGGGGGGCCCGGGGAGGCAATCAAGGGCAATTCCTGTGATGCGAGGTGGTGAGATTGCCCTCAGAACAGCAGCTACAGCTATTTGATAGTTCATCCTCTTATCCTGGGAAAAGTGTTAAAACCCCAGGCTGTCTTTTCTTCCACCGAGTAAGTGATGTTTCCAAGAGAATTGAGAAAATGTCTAGTAGCTTTCAGGTTTCTGATGCTGCCTTGAAGATGAAATGCAGCCAGGACCCAGAGGCAGAGTGGTACAGACTGGGCCCTGATAGAAACTGAGGTAGTACCCAGGTGTGTGTTTACAAACAGGGACCACATTCACGGCTGCCTGGATCTCATCCCAAAGGCCAAGTCATTGAGGGTCATTTTGGTATTTAGAGAGTGTGTAGTTAATGTGGGTTTTAAGCTGTTAAACAGAAGCTAAGTCAATAAAGTTACTCATCCAACTGTCTCAGGATGGCTGTGAGTGGGGTGGGTCTGGGTTTCAGGCAGGTGTCTGACAAGGTCTTCTGTGTTACCTGTGGGGTAAGATGGAGTGCTGTGGGCCAGCAAGAGTATAGGTGGGTGACTTAGTAACTGGTTAAATGAGACCAAAAGGATTAATTAATGGGTCACTGTTGATCTCTCCCCCTGGCCACAGGGATTTATTCTTGGCTCTGTCCTGTTTGTAATTTTTAGTAATGTCTTGTGTGAGAACGTTGAGTGGCATACTGAAAATATGAAGCAGATTCAGTGAGATGATATTTAGCAGAGGCCCATGCAAAGTGCTACCCTTGGAATCAGGATATTAGCAGCCTAGGAACAGTGTAAAGGAGGCATCGTTTAACAGCAGGATGTTAAACACTTTTACATCCTGTTACAGTTGGCTGTAAGCTCAGTTTGAACCGATAGTGTGATATGCCTGCCAAAAAGGGTAATGAGGTTCTGGACAGCACTCACAGAGCCTCTATTCCGTGCCGGGCAGAGCGCACTGGAGGAAGAGCGGGCTGTTGAGGGCCCTGGGCTGAACAGCAGAAGCTGGCAAACTGGGGGTGCATGTGGACAGGCTGGAGGGATCGAGGGGATTTATGCTGGATTAGGAGAAGGCTCGAGGGTGGGTAATTCTCTCATCAAATCCACAGCACTCTTCTGTGGAAGGGCATTTCAGACTTATTCCGGGTAGCTCCAGAGGAACAGGACTAAAGCTAATAAGGAAGTGATGCAGTGTGGCAGATTTCAGCCCAGCACGTGGAATTGCCTAATGACTTACCTAAAAATTAATGTACTAGCCTGGGAGAGAGTGAATTTTGCATCATCAGGGTGTCCAAGCAGAAATGGATGAACACTCCGAGAGCAAATTGTAGAAGGGAATTTAAGCAACATGTGGATCGATGACCTCTGATGGCCAACCTAGGCATTTGGTGTTCAATGGATAGGTAGAAAAATTGCAGAGAAGCTTTTAGACGGCATAGCCCAAGACTAGTTTTAGACAAAATCAGCCTTCACTTGGTCGGTCTCCAGTTACTGGATAATCTTTGAGTGATCTTATATTGATTCATGAGCTGAGGCTGACAAAACCTTCAGAAGAAAGATTAGGTTTTTTAGGAAACTACAGTTAGAGCATAGGAAGAGTTCTGGGATGACAATTAGGAAGCAGGAGCGTGGTGTATGGTGCCAGAATTGATCTCCAGGAGTGACCAGGCAGGTTGCTATGACTCAGTATCCTTAGCTATAGAATAGGATTCAACTTCTATTTATTCTTAGAAACTCTGAATTACAGGTTGTGCTTTGAACAGCCCCAGGGCAGAGGTATAGTAAATTATAAAAACACTTTGCGGGACTGTGGTGTATATTACCAAGGAGGAGTTCCTTCTGAGCTTGAATTCCTTTGTTGAACAGATCTCTGTATGAATACAAATAATCATTAGAGACAGCTGGCTTCTGCTGTGCATCACTCTTCACACATCCCTGTCTCTTCTTCCTGGGAATTTTGCCAGAAGGGCTGGGAGCAAGTGTTTGGGTAAGCAAGTGGGGTCTGCTGTCTGCTTCTGTAAGGCCCCGGGGGATGTATTGATTCTCCTACATCTGTAACATCAGGGAGGAACATGAGTCTAACAGACTGGGATAAATAGACTATGCAGGGCCAGCTCTCCTGAGCTGTCTTTGTTGATAGGAAGGCCAGTGAGATTAAAGAGGCAAGGTCATTGGCACTGTCAAGAGTAGAAAGTTTCTGGGACTCCTGCCTATTAAAGCTGTTGGGAGGGGAAGAGAGAGGGGAAGATCTGGGAGGCTGAAGTCCATCCTTTTCTGTTCTGTACTACTACACCTGCCCAGAAATCTCAGCCGTTCCCGGGATTTCAGCAATCACCTGTGAGCAAAGGACCTCCACATCCATATCCCCGATCCCCATTTCAGACCTGTGTAACCAGATTCCTATTTGACACGTTCGTCTGAATATCACACAGGAACCTCAAACTCAACATGTTCAAAGATGACTCACCAGTCCTCCGAAATTACTTCTGCCTTTGCATTTTCTTTACAAGTGAATGACAGCACAATCCACCTAGTCATCCCAGGAAGAATGTTTTATTCATTCATTCATTGATCTGAAAGAAAATATTTATTTTACTGCATGCTCTGTACCAGGCAATGTTTGCTTGTTGTCAGTATAGTAGTTAAAAAACAAAACCCCTGTCCTTAAGACAGTGCATTTTAGTGGGAAGAGATTGGCCATAAGTGTGGTAAGAATAACAACAAAAATAAAACAAAACAGGTACATATATAAAAAAAGCTTGAGATGATAATAAGAGCTAAAAAGAACAATGAATAAATGGGAGGTAGAGGGGTTGGGATGTGGTCAGAAGCTACTCTGGCCAAGGTGCTCAGGACAGAAAGCTGAGGAGCTGACGTCAGAGTAAATGATGACAGTCTGCTGCCATAGGAAGATCTGGGGGAACATTAAGTGCAAAGACCTCATATCTATGTGTGTTTCTGTGTGGGCGTGCTGTGTAGGTGTGTCTGTGTGTATACCTACATACCCACATGTGTATATGTATATGTAAATATACATGTTGTATGTACACTATATATATACACTATATACATGTATACATATATATGTGTGTGTGTGTGTGTATATATATATATAGTAAATTCTAATCCAAATATAGAGTTAAAAAATACTACATAAGGGATTAAATAAAATTATAAGACCTACACAAGGTTACGTAAACAAATATTAAAATAAATGGGAAGAGATGAAGATAGGCTATCAATGATTTTTATTTAAAAGCAAGAATAGCAACAAAGACTAGCAGTTATTTAAAGGTGAGACTAGCTGTCACGTCGCTACCAGACCACACTGGTGATCCACTTACTGATGAAAGAGCCCTTCTGTAAAGTTCTAGAGGTCGTCCATCTGCCCGTGTTCCCGAAGACAAAGAGCTCTGCAGGTTCATCCAGCACCGTCCCTGGTTTCTCACTGAGTCACTGAATCGAGGGACTTCAGGGAAGTCAAGGAGCATGCCAGTTTTAAGTTTAGCTTGTTTAAAAATGTAATTCCTGTTAACACGATTAATGAGTTACAAGGAAAGTAGGTCTTAGAATTATGTAAAACTGAAAGTCTGTAAGCTATGAACCATACATTTTTTTCATTCAAACATTTATTGTGAGCCTCCTATACCAGGCACTGGACTAATAAGCCCTGAGGAGTATACGGAAGTATATGAACACTAATTAGATACAGAGCTTTCCTGTGAGAAACTCAGAATCCAGTGGGGGGGGGGGGGGATTGTATATATATGCCTGTAATTCAAGATAGAAAGAGATTAATATCCTATGTTAAGATTTTAAGGTGATTCAGAGGAGGGTGAGATCAGTCCCATCTGGAGGAGATGAGAAAAGGCTTCAGGGGTGACGTGGTCTTTGAGATGGCCTTTGAAGGGCTGGTGGAATTTGAACGTGTGGAGAAGCAGAAGGAGATGGAGCAGTGAGAAATGGCAAGAATGTCCGCGGGGACAGGCATTCAGGCTCTTCACATATGTTCTGGTTCTCACCTCCTGCGAGGCACATGGTAGGACTGTACGTCCCTGCGCATTCGAAGTTTGTCATGGCCACATAGCTTGCTTCAGTCAATGAAATATGAACAGAATGTATGTGCATTACTTCCAGGCAGAAAGATTACACAAACCACAGATTTCTCCCCACAGTGCTCATGGAGGCATGCACCAAGATGGAAATCCCATCAACCTGGGTCACTGAGTGTTTAAAATTAGCAAAATCTTCTGACTTCTGACAAACCTGAACAAAACTATTCAATGAATAGCTGCAATATCGGGCTATTTGTTATCATAGCATAGAATGTAGCTCATCCTGACTAATACAGGGAATGTGTGAAGTTCAATTGGCAGAATTAGGGTATATGAAAAGCAGTGGTGGGAAATACATAATTATATCATTAGAGCAAAATGTGAAAAATACTCTAATTAAGGTTAACATTCTCAACATAGAACGGTCTTGTAGCAACAAAAAATAAAACCTTTAGACCAAAATAGATAAGTGGACAAAAATAGATACAGATTTTGGTAAACAATAAGTGTATAAAAAAGTTAAGCATTATTGGTAATTAAGTAAATTCAAATAATGAGATGGCATGCTCTGCCTTCACATTTGGCAAAAACATTAAATATAAAACATGGGTATCCTCCCATGTATTTACTAATAGGAATACAAATTCCAGAATTTTCTTGGATACAGTGGAGCTGTATGCATGAATGGCCTTAAATTGAACTCAATCAAGTGATACCTCTTCAAGAAATATTGCTGTGTATTTTTCACTAATTAAGTTTCTTTTATTTTAAAGTTACTTAAACCAACCATAGATAGATATGTCAAGCAAAGGTATTTTCGGAAATTTCGATGAATCTAGGGACACAAGAAATGGTTGAAAAGCCCGTCTTTGGGAAGAGCAGGAGCCAGAGCAGCTTTGGGGATCTCATCACCAGGAGACTATGGTCCTTCCCTCCAGAATGTGCCGATCACGTGACCTGGCTGGGAATAACACCAAAGCTTCTGTGTCTTTCAGGTTCAAATCATTTCCAAATTCCAAAAATAAATGGGTTAATTTGAAAAAAATAAAAATAAAAAAAATAAATGGGTTAATTTGGGTCTGGTATACAGCATTGTACCAATTAGTTATGGTCAGAAGGGCAAGATTCCACAGCTTATATATAAATATAGAAGACATCTGTGGGTGGGCCAGGTGGTTCCCAGACAAGAGTTGTAAGGGGAACTTGATATGAGTCCTAAGGAAAAAATCAAAAATGGGAACAAAAATGTGTAAGATGCTCACCCAGGCATGATTTATAACAGCAGAGGAGAAACCCCAGTGTCTAGTGGAAAGAGAATGTTTCTGTAAATTATGAACAGCTATTATTGCCAGTTAAAACTATGCTCATGAAGAATTGAGTGATGTGAGAAAAGTGCACCTGATATAATAAGTGGGACAATTTTATAAAAGTTTTAAAAACACCACAAAAAATCTAAATATTAATTGAAGTTTAACATAGGTGGTAGTGATGATTATAGAAAATTAACACTTAGATTTTAATATTTTCTTGATTTGTATAATTCCCTACAATGGTCACATCTGACTTTTATAATGAGCAAAGTAGGATATTTTAAGAAAACATATAAAGGCAGTATTTTGTAATGTTGAAACTCCAGAATTAAGCATTCCGTGTTTGTGTTTTGGTTCTGCAACTTACCAGCTGAGCAATTTTGGTCACATGGATACAAAAGCCTGAGCTTTTGTATCTGAAAAACGGAGAAATAATAATTTTTACTGCCTAGGGCTTTGTGAGCATTAAGTGCATGTAAAACTCATAGCCTGCAATTGTGTCTAACGT
Source organism: Camelus dromedarius (assembly GCF_036321535.1). Lineage (NCBI taxonomy): Eukaryota > Metazoa > Chordata > Mammalia > Artiodactyla > Camelidae > Camelus > Camelus dromedarius. The sequence goes on along the minus strand of NC_087437.1, from coordinate 73,228,241 downwards.
GATGAAAGGTGACTATTGTTGTAATAATAATACAACAGGTTCACAGATGAGGGACATCTAATCCTGACTGAGAGAGCTAGAGGATGTGACATTTAGAATGAGTCTTGTTCTATTCATATTTATTTCTTGAATTAGGGTGCAACTGAGAATTGAATTTTTTTGAAAGAAATCTGGAGACAAGTCCACTAATATAAACATTCTTACAGTATATGGATCTTCTCCACCTTAAACATACCAGATCGCTTCTGAGCTTTGCTCACACAGGAAGGTCCCTGGGTCTAAGCAGTACAGCTAAAAGGCCCAGTTCTCCCTGTGTGCTCTGAGCCTTGAGCATCTGCAGGGGGGCAGGCTAGACCAGCTTTGATGAAGAGTCAGAGCAGTGTGACCTCTAGGCTCTGGTGCAGGCAGACCCTTAGTCTTTCTGTCTCTTGGTATGGGGATGGCCTAGGGACCGCAAGGCGGGGACCGCTTGGTGCCTGCCATCTGTACATAAGCAGCGGGGTAGGGGCTGGGCGCTGGTGGGCATTTCCCATCCTCAGCCCTATTTCTGTCTTCATGCTCCCCTTCCTGCCTCTCCATATCAGTACCTAGAAATGCAAGTAGGATTCAGAAGCTGAAGCTGTCTCACAACACTTTTTTAAAATGGGCAGATAGTTCCAATACATTTTTCCACATAAGCCTTAACTATCTCATTCGGCTAAAATTCTCCAAGCCCCAAGGTACTCCAGATTATTTGTGGATAATGGGAAAAGCAGAGCCATATTAATAACTTAGAGGCCAAAAGCAAGAAAACAGTAATCGTTCTTACTTTCTAGTATTATTTTGTTAAATCCTAATCCTTGAAAAATTGTATTTCAAAGTAACACAGAATTTTATGTAAGTGGAAATTAGAAGACCTTTGTCTTTCATACTTCTCTGACTTTTCAAAAAAACCCGCTTTACTGAGATATTGTTGACATGTAAAAGACTGTGCATGATGTATACAACCTGATGAATTTGGACATAGGTATACACCCGTGAAAACATCACCACAGTCTATGCCATAATCGTATCTATCACCTCAAAAGATTCCCCCACCTTTTAAATTCATTATTGCAGGCGCACCTCATTTTATTGCACTTCACTTTATTGTACTTCGAAGATACTGTATTTTGTACAAATTGAAGTTTTGTGGCTACCCCGCTTCGTGCAAGTGTATCAGCACCATTTTTCCAACAGCATTTGCTTACTTCATATCTCCATGTCATGTTTTGGTAATTGCTGCAATATTTCACATTTTTCATTATTATTATTTGTCACAGTGATCTGTGATCAGTGATCTTTGATGTTATTCTTGTAATTTTGGGGGGACACCACAAAACTGTGCCCATGTAAGACAGTGACCTTAATCAATAAATGCTGTGTGTGTTCTAACTACTCGGCTGACCAGCCATTTCCCCATCTCTCTCCCTCTTCTTGGGTCTCCCCATTCCCTGAGACACAACAATATTGAAATTAGGCCAGTTAATAATCCTATAATGGCCCCTAAGTGTTAGTGAAAGGAAGAATTCTGCATCTTCCACCTAAAATCAAAGGCAAGAAATGATTAAGCTTAGTGAGAAAGGCATGTTGAAAGCTGAGATAGGCCAAAAGCCAGGCCTCTTGTGCCAAACAGTTAGCCATGTAGTAAATGCAAATGAAAAGTTCTAGAAGGAAATAAAAAGTGCTACTTCAGTGAATGCACAAATGGTAAGAAAACAAAACAGCCTTACTGCTCATATGGAGAAAGTTTTAGTGGTCTGGAAGGAAGATCAAACTAGCCACAACATTCCCTTAAGCCCAAACCGAATCCAGAGCAAGACCCTAACCCCTTCAGTTCTATGAAAGATGAGAAGTGAAGAAGCCACAAAAGAAAAGTTGACAGCTAGCAAAGGTTGGTTGGTTCATGAAGTTTAAAGAAAGAAGCTGTCTTCATAACATCAAAGTGCACAGTGAAGCAGCAAGTGCTGATGCAGAAGCTGCAGTAGGTTACCCAGAAGATCTAGCTAAGATCATCCATGAAGGTGGCTCCACTAAACAACAGATTTTCAATGTAGACAAACAGCCTTCTATTGGAAGAAGATGCCATCTAGGACTTTCATAGCTAGGGAGGAGAAGTCACTGCCTGGCTCCAAAACTTCAAAGGACAGGCTGACTCTCTTGTTAGGGTCTAATGCAGCTGGTGAACTTTAAGTTGAAGTCAGTACTCATTTATCATTTTGAAAATCCTAGGGTCCTTAAGGGTTATGCTAAATCAACTTTGCCTGTGCTCTATAAAAGGAACAACAAAACCTAGATGACAGCACATCTGTTTACAACATGGTTTACTGAATAGTTTAAGCTCATGGTTGAGAACTACTCAGAAAAAAAGATGTCTTTTAAAATATTACTGCTCATTGGCAGTGCACCTGGTCACCCAAGAGCTCTGATGGAGATGTACGATGAGATACATGTTGTTTTCATGACTGCTAACACAGCATTCATTCTGCAGCCCACGGATCAAGAAGTCATTTAGACTTTCAAGCCTTACTATTTAAGAAACACATTTGATAAGGCTGTAGTCTCTGTGGATAGTGATTCCTCTGATAAATCTGGACAAAGTAAATTGAAAACCTTCTGGAAAGGATTCACCAGCCTAGATGCCATTAAGAACATTAACAACTCATGGGAAGAGGTCAAAATATCAATATTAATAGGAGTTTGGCAGAAGTTGATTCCAACCCTCATGGTTGATTTTGAGGGATTCAGGACTTCCATGGAGGAAGTAATTGCAGACATGGTAGAAATAGCAAGAGAACTAGGGTTAGAAGTACAACCTGAAGATGTGACTGAATTGCTGCAGTCTCATGATGAAACTTGAATGGATGAGGAGTTGCTTTTTCTGGACGAATGAAGAAAGTGGTTTCTTGAGATAGAATCTACTCCTGGTGAAGATGCTGTGAAGATTGTTGAAATGACAACAAAGGATTTAGAGTATGACATAGACTTAGTTGATAAGGCACCAGCAGGGTTTGAGAGGATTGATTCCAGTTTTAAAAGAAGTTCTACTGTGGGTAAAATGCTAACAACAATGCATGCTACAGAGAAATCATTCATGAAAGGAAGAGTCAATCGATACAGCAGACTTCGTTGTTGTCTTATTTTAAGAAATTGCCACAGCACCCCCAGCCTTTGGCAACCAGCGCTCTGCTTAGTCAGCAGCCATCAACATCGAGGCAAGACCCTCCATCAGCAAGAAGATTATGACTTGCTGAAAGCTCAGATGTTAATATTTTTAGCAATAAAGTATTTTAAATTAAGGTATGTTTATTGTTTTTTAGATGTAATGCTATTGCACACGTAATAGACTACACTATAGAGTAGACGTAAGTTTGGAATGCACTGGGAAACCAAAAGATTTGTGTGACTTGCTTTATTTCAATATTTGCTTTTATTGTGGTAATCTGAAATCAAACCTGCAGTATCTCCAAGATATGCTTGTATTGTTACAGTGATGGTGATGATGATGATGTGTGATAAAACACTTAACATTATCTACCCTTTTAGCAAAATTTTAAGTGTATAGTATTGTAAGCTGTAGGCACTATGCTGTACAGTAGGTCTCCAGGACATATCCTGCATAACTGAAACTTCATACCCTTTGACTAATATCTCTCCATTTCCACCTCCCCCCAGCCCCTGGCAACCACTATCCAATTCTCTGTTTGGATAGTTTTAGAGTTTGACTGTTTTAGAGAGCTCACATAAGTGGTATCATGTAGCACTTGTCCTCTATGTAGGCATTTATTGCTACGAACTTCTCTCTTAGTACTGCTTTTGCTGTGTCGTGTAAATTTGATGTATTGTATTTTTGTTTTTGTTTGTTTCAAGATACTTTCCAATTTCCTTTAGATTCTTCTCTGACCCAATGATTGCTCAAGAATGTGTTGTTTAATTTTCATGTTCTTTGAGTTTTCCTTTTGTTTTTTTATTTCTAATTCTATAACATTGTGGTTAGAAAATATACTTGAAATTATTTCAGTCTCCTTAAATTTGTTGACTAGTTTTGTGACTTAGTATGGAATCTATCCTGGAGAATGTTCCAGGTGCTATTGAGAAGAATGTGCATTCTGCCATTTTTGGGTAGAATGTTTTGTGTGTGACTTTTAGGTCTAATTGGTAATGGTGCTGGTCAAGCCTGCTGTTTCCTTATTGATTTTCTGTCTGGATGCTTTATCCATTATTGAAAGTGGGATTTTGAAGTCTGCTATTACTGTATTATATCTGTCAATGTTTGCTTTATATGTATGTAGGTGCTCTGATACTGAGAGTGTATATATTTGTAATTGTCATATCTTCCTATTCAATTGACCCTTTTATCATTATCTAGTGAACTTTTGACTTAAAGTCTATTTTGTCTGTTGTAAGTATAGCCACCCATACTCTCTTTGGTGAACATCTGCATGGAATTTCCCCCCCACTTTTTCACTTTCAGCCTATATGTGCCCTTAAATCTAAAATGAATCTCTTGTAGATAGTATATAGTTGGATCTTGTTTTTCATGCATTCAGTTGCTCTGTATCTTTTGATTTTGAGTTTAATCGATTTACATTTAAAGCAGTTATTGACAAGTAGAGACTTAACCACTTTACTCATTGTTTTCTGTCTGCTTTGTAGTTCTTTTGTTCATTTCTTGCTATCTTCCTTTGTAGTTTCTTTTTTTTTTAGTAATATACTTTGATTCTTCTTTTATCCTTATCTCTTTTGTATCTACTGTAGTTGTGTGTGTGTGTGTGGTTATCATAAGGCTTGCCTAAAACTTATACTAATCCATTTTAAGCTGATCATAACTTTAATTGCACTCTACTCTTTTACTTTTTCACTCACTTTCTATGTTATTGATGTCAGAATTTACTTTTATATTGTGTATCCATTAACAAATTTTTGTGGTTATAGTTATTTTTAATACTTTTGTCTTTTAACATTTATACTAGGGTTAAATTTTATTTATAAAGTCATTAGAGTGTTGCATTATTACATTTTTGTCTATTTATCATTACTAGTGAGATTCATATGCTTTTGTGTTTCTGTTTAGCATCCTTTTATTTCAACTTAAAGAACTGCTTTTAGCATTCCTTGTAAGAGTTCTAGTAGTGACAAAATTCCTTTGCTTTTGGTTGTCTTAGAAAGTCTATCTCTCCTTCATTTGTAAGGACAGTTTTGCCAGATACAGTATTTTTGGCGGCAGTTTTTTCTCTTGGCTCTTGGAATATGTCATTCCTCTCTTTTCTGGCCTGTAAGGTTTCTGCTGAGCAATCTGCTGATGATCTTCTGGATTCTCTTTTATGTCGTGAGTTGCTTTCATATTACTTCTTTTAAATTTTTCTCTTTGTCTTTGACTTTTGAAAATTTCTTTATAACATGTCTTGGTGTAGACCTCTTTAGGTTCAACATATTTGAGGTCTTAGGGATTCGTAAATCTGGATGTCCTTTTTCCTTCCACACGTTTTGAAAGTTTCCAGTCATATTTCTTTGAATAAACTTTCTGTCTCTTTCTCTTCTCCTCTGAGACTCACAAGTCCTGTAGGCTTTTTCTTTCTTTCTCTCTTTTTTGTATATTACCAAATGACCTGTCTTTGAGTTCACTGATTTCTTCTGCTTGATCAGATCTGGTGTTGTAGCTCTCTACTGAATTTTTCAGTTCAGTCATTATATTATTCAGCTCCAGAGTTTCTGTTTGGTTCTTTTTTTGTGGTTTCTATCTCCTTGTTGAACGTTTCATTTTGTTCATGTAATATTTTCCTTATACTCTTCAGTTGTCATTCTGTGTTCTTTGGAAGCTCAATGAACTTCTTAAAGATAATTGTTTTGAATTCTTTGTCAGGCAGTTTGTATATCTCCATTTCTTTAGAGTCAATTACAAAGCTTTATTTTGTTCCTTTGGTGGTGTCATGTTTTCCTGATTTGTTGTGATCCTTGTAGCCTTATGTTGGTGTCTGCATGTTTGAAGAAACAGTCACTTCTTGCCTGAGCAGGCCTGGTGGTGGTGTCCACTGACAAGTCTGATCCTGGGGTTCACTGGCAGGTGGGCCTGGTGTTAGGGTCCACAAGTGGGCTCACTCTCTCCTCCTCCCATAAGTGAACTTGTGGGCTGATGGGATCTCTCAACTCTGTATTGTGCCAGGCTGGGGATGCAGTGATGTGGGTAAATGAAACTGTTCTTACCTTTTTAAAGAGTCTTTTCTTGCTCTGAGCTCCACCTGGGTTCTGTTCTCTCACCTGGATTCCAGAACCCAAATCAGTTATTTTTGTCTGTGGATGATTGTTAAATCAGTATTTCTGTGAGGGGATGAGAGCTAGGACCTCCTATTCTGCCACCTTCTCACATTTTTCTGAGTTTCTGTTTCCACTTCACTCCCTTTTTGTTTTCTCTTTAAATATGTGCTAAGCATGCCTGATGGATCCAGTACAGGTCTTGGAGAGAGCTGATTTTGACTGGCCTCACCCCCCCTCTCCCATTCTGATACTCTTCAAGTCATGGTTGTGATAACAACCTTAGAAATATCTTGGCTAAAGTTTTTCATTTTGAAGTTAATGGAAACAGACCCAGAGATGCTAAGTGATTTGCTTAAGGCCTTACAGTTAGTGTTGGAATTCAGGCATTTCATTGCCTACAAAGTAAAAAGCAGCTAAGCTATGCTTGATTAGTTAGCTAATTTACATCTTAAAGATTTCTTGACACCTATAGCCCAAATGGACCATGAGATTGGACAAAAGTAATTACCTTATTACTGCTTCCTCTCCATTTCTCCTCCATAGAGAGAGGTGTGAGAGGCATACCTCTAAGACAGCAGTTCTCCGTCCAACTCAGATTAGAATCACTTATTTTGTTTGTTTGCTTTTAATAACAATACCAGGTCTTATTATAGGCCTATTAGTTCAGAATCTCTGAGGATAGGCCCAGGAATGAGTATTAAAAAAAAAAATCTCCCCAGGTGGTTCTAATGTGCAGCTAGCATTGAGAACCACTAGACTAAAAGATTGTTTCCTTGGTTTTTTTGTTTTGTTTTGCTTCTGGTCTCACATTTTTTCCCCCGTGTCTGCCTTTCTTTTCCCTTCTCTCTTCCTTATTCCCATTCTCTTTTCTGATTTTCTTTTCATTATCTGTAGTATGGAATTGAAGCTTATTATTATATATTTGTTGTATGTATTGATTTTTGCTTGCTGCTTGGCCTTAATTTTTAAATCAGGTGATTTGAATCTTTTTCCTTCCAACTATCTCTTCTTCACCCTCCACTAAACTTAATTAAGCTGTTATTACAAGTAGCCTTCAGTTAACTTATTTTCCTGTGTGAAATAGACCTCTGCAGAAAAAAAATGACGTAACTCTATTTGGAGTTTTGGAAGAGGCATTGTTTAATAATTATAAAAACATTTTTGATGTTGTTGACGACCTTTTCTTTTCAGTACCTTTGATATTTTATTGCTCTGGTCTCTGACCATGCCCTGACTAATCTTTCCTAGCTCAGATTTCTCCTCCAGAACAATAACCCATTTCTCTCCTCACTGCACACATTCCTCCTTGGTGATCTCACCTACTTCACAGCTTAAATCCCATGTCTCACTTTGACTCTTGCTCTCAATCTGTCTCTCCAGCTTGATAATTTTTGGTTGATTTATTTCCATCCTTACCTCCCTTTGTTCTTCAAAATCAGAATAAAGTTATCTCTTTTCTTCTTTTTCTTTCCCATCCCCACAAAAGGTTCTTTCTCCATTTATTAATGTGCATAGTTGTTAATTTATATATTTATTTTTTCAAGTACTAAATCAATATTAACTATTTAAATATACCAGGTACAATCATAGGCCTGGGAAAACAGTTGTGGGAAATAATTTTATTATTAACAATTATTTCTTCCTTCCTTCTCCTTGAGAAAGTTATACATCTCTACTCATTGTTGTGTGTTTACAATGTCTTCTGTGTAAAGGATACTTCCCTGCTGCATTGACTCTGGGCTTTGTTAGCCACATGATATGTTTTGGCCAAAGGAATACGAGGCAGGATGTATACATAAGTGAGCTAACTTTTTAAAGAAAGCATCACAAGTTTGCCAGAGCTCTGGTCTCTGCCTTCTTCCCTGAGAACAATAGTCCCAGAGAGGGCCTGCCCCCTCAGCCTGGGTCCTTGAATGATGGTCATACGCAACAGAGCTGCAGCTGACTTACAGTCTGCTTGTAATGTGAGCAAGAAATTAGTGATCGTTGAAAGCAGATGGTGCTTTGGAGTTACTATAGCAGCTAAGTTGACTAATACAATGATGACGAATGAAGCCCTGTCCTTGTCATTAGAGCTCAGAATTCAGTAGTGGATCTCCAATTCACTAAAATTCAGCTTTTCAGATGTTTTTAGTTTTCTCCTTTTTCACTGCACCCCACATTCAACAGAATTCAGTTCATCCTCCAAATTCAACTCCTTTTCACTGTTTGCTATCCTCTCAACTATTGAAATAACCCCTATTTGGCTTTCCTGTCCTGACCTGCTTTCTTCACTCACTTTTTTCCTGATGAACCATTGTTACTTTATATATTGGTTGTTAATTTTTGTTGCAAGTGACCAAAATCTCAATTTAAACAACCTAAACAATAGAGAGATGTACCTGAAAGTCTTGAGGTAGCAGTGATTCAGGCAAAGCATGTTCCAGTGGCTAAAACAATGCTAAGGACTTGATTGCTCTGCATTTTCTCTTTCTGCTTTTTTTTAAAGAAGCTTTACTGAGATATCATTCACATACCATAAAATTTGCCTGTTGAAAATATACAATTAAATGATTTTTAGTATAGTTGTAGACTGGGCGGCCATCCCTACTATCAATTTTAGAACATTTTCATCACCTCAAAAAATCTCTACATCTGTTAGCTATTATCCTCCAGTATCTCCGTACCTTCTCCCTGTATCCCTAAGCAACTACTGATTACTTTCTGTATCTCTAAATTTGCCAATTCTGTATATTTTATATAAATAGAATTATGCAATATGTGTTCCCTTGTGACTGGCTTCTTCCACTTAGAACATTTTATGGTTCATCCATGTTATAGCTTACCATAGTACTTCATTGCTTTTTATGACTGAATCATATTCCATTGGGTGGAGATGCCACGTTTTGTTTGTCCATTTATTAGTTGATACACATTTATGTTGTTTACATCTGTTATGAATGATGTCATTATGAACATTTATCTACAACTTTTTGTGTGGACATGTTTTCAATTCTCTGAGTATGTACCTGGGAATGGAATTACTGGGTCATATGGTAACTATGTGTTTTAACTTTTTGAGAAAATGCCAGATCGTTTCCAAAGTAGCTACGTCATTTTACATTCCCAGCAGCAGAGTATAAGGGTTTCGATTTCTCCACATCCTCCCAATTATTATCTGTCTTTTTCATTATAGCCATCCCAGTGGGTGTGAAGTAGTATTTCGTTGTGGTTTTGACTTGCATTTCCCTAATGGCTAATGATGTGAGCACTTTTCGTGTGTTTTTTGAGGGGCGGGGGGAGATGGAGGCATTTGTATATCTTCTTTGGAGACAGATCTATTCAGATCACTTGAGCATTTCTAAATTGAGTTGTCATATTATTATTACATCATAGAAGTTCTTATATATTCTGGATACAGGTTCCTTACCAGATATATAATTTGCAAATATTTTCTCCCATTATTTGGATTGTCTTTTAATTTTTATGATAGTATCTTTTGAAGCATAAAGGTTTTTAATTTTGATAGAGTCCAATTTGTCTATTTTTCCTTCTGTCACTTGTACTTCTGGTGTCATATCTAAGAATCTGTTACCAGAGATCACAAAGATTTACCCCTGTTTTCTTTTCAGAGTTTTATCGTTTCAGCTTTTACCTTTGAATCTTTGATCTATTTTGAGTCAATTTTTATATATTGTGTGAAGTAGGAGTCTGACTTCATTCTTTTGCATGCGGCTATCAGTTGTTCTAACACCGTTTGTTGAGAAGGCTATTCTTTCCCCATTGAATGGTCTTGGTATTGCATTTAAACTATAAATCAATTTGAGTCTAAGTAATATTAATTCTTCTAATGCATTAACATGAGATTTCCATTCATTGAGACGTTAAAATTTTCTTTCAATGATGTTTTATAAAGGGTTTCAGTGTACAAATCTTATACTTACTTAATTTAGTCCTAAGTATTGTATTCTTTTTGATGCTATTGCAATTGGAATTATTTTCTTAATTTCAATTTCTGATTGTTTATTGCTAACAAATAGAATTGATTTTTGTATATTGACCTTGTATCCAATAATGGTGCTGAATTCATCGATTAGTTCTAATAGGCTTTTTTCTCTTTTTTTTGGTAGATTCTTTAGAATTTGCTGAATAGAAGATCATGTCATCAAGGAATAGTGATAGTTTTACTTCTTTTCTTTCTTGATTCTTTTTTCTTTTTTCTTTTCTTTCTTTTTTTTCTTTCCTCTCTTTTATTTCCCCAAAATGACTTCCTAATAACCCCTCGTACAGTGTTGAATAGAAGTGACAAGAGTGACCTCCTTTTCTTGTTCCTGTCTCAGGAGGTAAAGCTTTCAGTCGTTCTCCATTAAACATGACAGCAGCTGTGGGTTTTTGCAGAGGCCCTTTGTTAGACTGAGGAAGTTCCTTTCTATGTCTGGTGGTGGTGTTGTTGTTAATCATGAAGTGGTGTTGAATTTTGTCAACTCATACATTGCTGGTGGGAATGTTAAATGATGCACCTCTTTGGAAAACAGCCTGGCAGTTCCTTAAAAATGTTACACACAGATTTCCCATCTGATCCAGAAATTCCACTCTTAAGTATATATTCAAAGCAATTGAAGACATATGTCCACACAAAAACTTGTAAACAAATGTTCATAGCAACCTTATTCATAATCTTCAAAAGTGAGAATAATCCTAGTGTCCATCAACTGATAAATGGATTCACAAAATATGGCATATCCATCCAGTGGAATAGTATTCATATTATTCAGTCATAAAAAGCAATGAAACACTGATATATGCTACAACATGGATGAATCTTGGAAAGATTATGCTAAGTGAAGGAAACCAGACACCAAAGACCACATATTACATGATCTTATATGTATATATAGGCATATGTAAAGAGGGACAGAGGTAGGTTAACGGTTGCCAGGGTCTGGAGGGAGAGGGACTGGAGGGTGACTCTGAAGGGCTGTGGGGTTTCTTTTTAAGGTCATGAAAATGTTCTGGAGTTAAATGGTGGTGATGGTTGGAAGACTTTGTGAATATAGTAAAAATCACTGAATTGTACACTTTAAAAGGGTTGATTTTTATGGTATGTGAATTATATTAAAAAAAAAATTCTACTCACTCTTTAAGCTTTATTGGTTATTCTCAGCATCTACCTCAATCTGACGTGTTCAATTCTTCCTTTGAAATTTTATCTTTTAGGCAGAACTCTTTTATAGCAACTCCTGTGGCTTTGTCATACAAGTATTTGTGTTGCTTTTAAAGGTATGTATTGAAATGGATATCACCTAGAGAGGCTGGTTGGCTATCCACACAGGAACTATATAGGTAGCATTATGGTGGAGAACTTGTGTGATCCAATCAGTGATTCCAGCTTCACTATCCAGAAATTCTGTCTTGTCAGTGTTCCAGAGTTAACCAAACCTGCACAATTCCTAAATCCACAAGAGTATGAACATGAGCCCAGAATGCTGTTATGTTCACTGTGATTGAGATCAGCTGTCATAGTGGACTGGTCATCCCAGTGCATGATCTTCCTTGGGGTGTATACAAACTGGGATAGCAAAAGTGAGAAATGTGCTTGGTGGGCACGTAACCAGAGGAATGCTGTGGTTCAAAAGCTTTACAAAAGGCACTGTAGTCAAAAGCAGCGTCACAGCAGTGCTAAATCAGACCACAGAACTGAATAGTGTTTATCTCTGTGGCTCTCTTTTATCCAAAGAATCACCTGATTCTTGCCCATCTTGCTTCAAGTCCAGGAAACGTTTGATCTATAAACTACCTTTTTACAGGCTTCTGATCATTCCTTACATGCTGAGTTTATAGTTTAAATCTTAGAGAGCAGCCTTGGCAGTGGCCCCAGCCAGTGCTCAGTTTTTTTCTCCATGAAACTAGAAGTTCCATAAGGCAAAGATTGACTAACACATCTTGGTGTCTCTTACAGCAGCTAGCATAGACTTGCATGTTACGAGTATAGTTGAAATGAGCTATAACTTGAGGTAATTTATTATCTTCAAACCCCATTGATTAGTGATTTTCTTTTCCTTCATAGTGTTAGGCATGACAGTAGCAGAAATTTAAAATTCTATCAATGTGGCCAATATCAGGTTCCAAAATTATATAATTACATATATATTGAATAAATTTATTGAGGATAGTCTGCATTGTTTTATGTGAAGTTTCTCAAACAATGAGTCCTGAAGAATAGTTACTGCAAGCGCACTACCTTCCATTTCAGAAGTCCTCCAACTCAGGTGTGGATCAGAATCGCCAGGAGGGCTTGCTAGCACAATGAGGCCCCAACCCAGAGCTGCTGATTCCGTGGGTCTGGGATGGGGACCGAGAATGTGAATTTCTAGCCAGCTCTTCTCAGATGATGCTGATGCAGCTAGCCTAGGACTAACTGCACTTCGCGAACTGTTGCTCTGCTTGGTCTTCGGTGTTTGAGTTGGAGCCCCAAAGTGTGGTCTCTGGACCAGAGCAATGGCAGTGCCTGGGAGCTTTTTAGAAATCAAAGATCTCAGATCCCACCGGACTCCAGTGCAGAATCTGCACTGTAACAAGATCCCTCAGGCGACTAGTATGCTGTCATCAAAATTAGAGAAACACCCGACTTAGAGCACTGCGAAAGGTCACTTGCTGAACAGGCTGGCGAGGTGTTACGTGAAGGATGTTCTAATGACAAGTAACAGGGTACTCTGAGTGTGCTGGAATGGGCATCTCTGAAATAAGCTGGAAGAGCAGAGAAAACAAGGTGACTAAATCAGTCAGGGTCCCGGCGGGACACAGATGAGGGGAATTTCCTCAAAGAGGCAATTAAAGAAGCTTTTATGAAGACACTATTTGCAAAGATGTGGGCAGGATCAGGGTGACCGGGAATGGGTGGTGGAGCGTTCAGATGTTAATAACAGGGCAAAGCTGCTACCAGTCTTAGGCTTGAAGAGCAGGAGGAGAGCTAGAAGGGGTAGAGGACAGGTGAATATCCACACCTCCTTTTCTTCTCATCCTTTGGGGTCCTCGGTGTGCCTTCCAGTGGCCAAATCCACCTGGAAGGGGGAAGATAAGGAAGCCCAGCTGATAAAACCCCCGGAAATCAGCCTCCTGGGGGCCAGAGGAGAGTCTAGAGTGTGGGGAGCTCTCCCTTGACTGCGTCATTTATTGTTCATGTATTAGTCAGAATAGGGCAGGCTGAAAGTTATACCCATATTTTTTTTTATCCAAATGGAAGAAGTGTAATGGGGAAAATGTCAATTATCTTGACACAGAAAATCCAAATACTCTTTCCACCTGCAACCTGAGAAAAGTCGAATGAGTGCCTCCAGAAGAGAAAGCATATTGGGGAACATGTGGTGATAAATTAGTGAGCAGTGGGTCCACCTGCTGACTGAGTTTGTCTGCAGAGTTTATGTGTTCAGTTGAGGCCCTGCAGTGGAAGAGTAAATATGCAGCCAATCCTCTTAGTGACTCCCAGGCTCTGTGCAAAGACTCAGGGAGCTGAGTTGGGACAAGCATAATGAGTTCAGGCCAGAACTGCTGTGGGAACAAGAGTGAATGGGGAAATTGTTCTCTTGAGAAATTTTAAAATGTCTCAATATGGATTCTCTCTCTTTTAACAGCTTTATCAAGATATTAATTGATTTACAAAGAGTTGCACATATTTAATGTATACACTTTTTTGAGTTTGGATATATTCAAACACCCATAATATCATCACCACCATCAAGGTAACAGACATATTTGACGCCTCCCAAAGCTTCCTTGTCTCCCTTGTTGTTCTGTGTATGTGTGTGGTAAGAACACTTAACATTCGATCTACCCTGTTAACCAATTTTGAAGTGCACAATACCACATTGTTATCTATTGATACTGTGTTGTACAGCAAATCTCTAGAACTTACTCGTTTCGCATAACTGAGACTTTATACCCATTAAATGACAATTCCCCATTTCCTCCACTCCCAGCCCCTGGCAACCACTATTGTATTCTGTTTCTATGAGTTTCACTATTTTAGTTATCTCGTATACATGGAATCATGAAGTATTTGTCCTTCTGTAACTAGCTTATTTCACTTAACAAAAAGTCTTCCAAGTTCATTCATATTGTCACAAGTGGCAAGATTTCCTTCTTTTTTTTTTAGGCTTAATAATATTTCATTATCATACACACACACACACACACACACACATACACACACACACACACACACACACACACACACACACGCACACCACATTTATTCATCTGTCGACAGACACTTGGGTTGTTTCTATATCTTGGCTATGGTAAATGAGTGTGCATTCTCTTTTGAAAGCTGATACTCCATGGGTTGTTTACCCTAGGTCAGACCTTTACAAAATGTATTAAGTACATATAAATTGCCTATGGCTCCTATTAAAATGTAGATTTTTATTCAGTAGGTCTGGAGTGGGTCCTCAGATTCTGCATTTTTAAAAGCTCCCAGGTGCTGCTGATGCTAAGGCCTTAGGAACACACTTTAAGTAGCAAGGTCCTAAGGCACCCAAGATCAAGAGCAGTCTGATTCAACTGAAACTGGAATTTTTGTGTCTTTGGCCTTTGGAAAATGGGTGGTAAGTTAGAGAAGCTCCATGGAAGGAGGAGAGGATGGCTCACTGAGGCGATAAAACATCATGACTCTCTTGTAGCTCAAAACTCATGGTCCTTCTTTCTCCCACTATGATAAAGCTGTGGAATTTGTTCTTTTTATTTTCATCTTCCCCTGTCTTAGCCCTTACCATTAATTTCATACTCCTTTGACATATTCATCCTGTCAAAAAGCCCTTCAATCTTTAAGTGAACTTTGTTTCATCCTATTACAGATCTTGAAAAAGAAATCACAGTTCTTTTAGTGTTCCATACTTCCTTGGAATTGGCTTCTCATGTACATAAGTTTCAAACAAGACAGGGAAAGAAGTAAATTGGATCCTACTGTTTTGGATGATAAAGCATACTCCTTGAGCTGAAGGCATAATGGCGGTCTATAAAATGGCATTGCCCGACATTCCCATGGACATAGAATCCTTGGGAATCAGTCTTCACCATTGTTGGATGGCACAGGTCAAAAGTAAAAACTATGCCTAAAGGGCAAGTCAGAAACCTGCACTGCCCTCTGGAAGAGGTTTCAGATCCCTTGGCCGTGAATCAGCCAGCATTCACTCACTGAACACCCACTACATGTGTTGCATTATGGGTAGATATTGTGAGAATATAGGAAAAACAAGGATCCCGGATCTAGATGATGATAATGCCAGAGGGAAGACAAAATCAGAAATATGAAACCACAAACTGTGACCAGTCAGGGAGGACTTTTCCAGCTCAAGTTGGCTCTGTACCATATACCACAACTAAAAGGACATCCAGCACTGGTTTACAGGTTCAGGCGTGAACCACTCACCCTCAAAGCTCATTCCATCTGCTCTGGGCTATCGGTCTTACAGACTTACTCTGTCCTTCCCTTGCTGTTGACTTGGTCATGCGTTATCTCCCCAGTCCCAACCTTAGATCAGCCTGGGCTCCTTTCATCCCTTTTGGTTCTCTCCCCGCTTATCCTGCCTCAGGCTAACTAATGCCATTCCTGATGACCAGCCCATCTTGTGGTCAGGGCTCCTACAGGGTAAACCCAAGACCCAATGGGGAAACTAAGTAAAAGTGATATATGAGTTGTGTGTGAGGAAAAGTGTTTGTCAAGTAAAAAAGTTGGGAAAGTGTTTATGATGGTGGTAAGTGTGGTTTCTGAGCAGTGACAATGATAAGGAATATGGTACAAAGACATGTAATAGTATCAGGTAAGTGCCAGGGAATAGTGGGAAATTTTGTTGAAAAGCCATTCACAAAGGACCATGATGTGATTTCCGCTTAGAGTGAAGTAATACCAGCTGCTCTTCCATGTTTTGAGGCCTTTGAGTACAGGTCCGCTTGCAGTAAAGCTCTGTGCAGGATGAACCTTTGCTCTCACTGGCACCAGATTCTGCTCTGAAGCAGATGTGACCCTGTCCCTATGTCCTGAGGATTCTCAAGAATGGGAAGTTCCTAATTATTGCGGAGCCAAAAATTTTCCCCAGGCAGCCTACAAGACACATTAGTCTTAAGGTGGCATTAATCATATTTGGGACAGACAAGCAGGCATGAATCAAAAATTAAACAGCTTGGCAAATATTTTAGTAAATTATTAAATTTTGGTCATAGACCCTTACGTGCTTTTTGACCTTTGTTTGTTTTCTCTAAGTACTGCTAAGACCACCAGCGCTGTCAGGGAATGTGATTAGTAGTCTAGCAATAAGATTCAAATTTAGAATGAATCACCAATAAAATGTCACATTGTCCAATACATGAGGAAAAATAAACCCGGAATATTTGGTTCATATGGAAACGAAAAAACCAGAGAGAAATCCATGCAGTGAGCTGTGGAGCATTGACACATGAGCTGGTGCTCTGCGCCCGTCATTCCGAGAACTCCCAGGTTGATCCTGTACATAGTTCAGCAGAAGCTACATCTGTTCTCTTTCACTAAGATGTGACTGGGCTCTGGCTTGATCAGCTGTCTCCAGATTTTAAGGCCCTTTTGTCCTTTCCCTATATAAATAGCAAGGCGAGGCCTTTTGACTTCACTTTGGAACTGTATCAAAACCCAACAGGTGTTGGCCTCTGCTGATGTCTGGGGCCCTTTCCCCTTTCAGGGAGGGGACTGTCTACTCTTCCCAAAAGGGGTAGCCCCACAACTTGACACCACAGGACGACAGCTGGTCTCCTCTCCCGGCGCATACCAGCCAGGAGGAGAGCTCAGAAGCGACAGCCGAGGGTACGTGGCATCAGCCGCTCCTCTGGTAAACGACCCAGTGGGGTGGGGAAAGAAAAACAGAACTGCAGAGAATCTTGTATTTCCTATGCATGCAGTTAACAGATTTGGAAATTCAGATTGCCATCAGAAAAACTCAGTTACTTAGAGGTAAAGGTAATGTCTTCAGAACATAGTAAATTAGGGTGTCAAAGTTGTTCAAAATGTTTCTCATAGGAAGAGATTTAAGATGGTGATGCCGCATGGCTTTTTTATGGGAAGGGTCTGTGAGGTATTGGCCCCCAGGTTAGCTTTGCCCCATTATGCAGATAAAAATAGAGGGTGCCCAGTTAAATTTTAATTTCAGGTGAACAACAAAAAAAACTGTATAAATATATTTCAGACAATATTTGGGACATACTTACACTAGAAGGTTATTTGTTGTGTAGCCTAAGTGCAAATTTTATTGGGTGTTTTGTATTTTTTTTCTGATCATTTGACTCCAAATCCAACAATTTATTTCTCTTTCTGATTCCTAATTAGTCTCCTGCTGAGATCAATAGTGGCATTCCCACTTTATCCCAAGCTTCTGAGAGAAACAGGGGACCTCAGCTTCAGGGCCTTCATTGCAGCACTGGGCCCGAACCCCTGTATAATACTGCTTCCTTCTCTCTGCTTATTCCAATTTTAATTCAGGTTTAATCTGTCTTTTGTTTTAGAATACCTTATAAATAGCTGTTTTGTCAGAAAAGCTGTGACAAGTATAGTAAATGAAATTTAATTTAGTTTGACTAACGTTTGTCCCACGCTGAGTCAGGTGTGATCTGGGAGGAGAGGGGCCAGTGAAGTGATCTGTCCGGAATGTCCTGCTTATTCCGCTCCTGATGGACTATGGAACTGCGTTCAGTATAAAAAAAGAATAGATCAATGTGGCCTAGAATTCAGCACAGTGAAACAGATACTCAGTGCTCACCATGTACCGTCTACGGGGTTGGATGCTGAAGATGTAGAAATTCCCCACAGTGCTGACTCTTTTGTAGGAGATACATGATGGGGGGAAATGAGCTTTATTTGGTAGCATCAAGGAAGGCTTCACCTAAGAGGTGGCAGAAACAGCGAGTCTCCCTCTTAGGGAAAGTATGTCAAGGACCAGGGATCTGGGGAAGTAAAGGAGGTAGCCTATTATAATGGGATTTCCTAGCCTTTCTAGTCATCCTCTGTGCACTTGTAGAATTATTTGCTTCATTCTTTAGGAAACACTGTTGTTATTTTCTGCATGTTAATAGCATTTATTGGTAAATTTGAGAAAGTTAACATAGTGCTGTTACTATGGAGCAAGGAACCCATACATGCTTTTTCAGAGCTTTATGAACCTCTGAAATTATATATATATATATACACACACACATTTTATATATATATATATACACACACACACACACACACATTATATATATATATATGTATGTACAGATAATGTGAATTTTTCTAGGGAAGAGGGGTTTATCATTTTTTTTTAATTCTTGAAGTATTAAATGTACAGATAATGTGAATTTTTCTAGGGAAGAGGGGTTTATCATTTTTTTTTAATTCTTGAAGTATTCTGTGATCTCCTAAAAGTTAAAAACATCTGTCACAGAGAAATCAGAATGTTCATCCAAAATAACATAGCTCATAAGCAATAACTATATGTTGAGAGTCAACTTCCTATAGAGCTATTATTATAAGCTTTGGAGAGCAAAACAAGAGGAACTATGCTTGTGCAAAAACAATCTCAGGCTTTGGAGGGAAAATATAAGAACGTGTGATAGAAGTAGTGTATCTTATTATGGAATCATACTACAGAAGGGGCCCTTGAGAGAGTGTCTGTTCTGTTAGGGCTGATCTCCCACTCACCAAGGGATCTTCCAGGTGGATTTCACAGCTGTCGCAACACTTCCTGCATTTAGTATATTCATACTTATAAACATTGACTCCTGAAACCAAGGCTTAATAAAATTCAGAGTAAGCCCCCTAAATATACTCAAATCCTCACTTTCTCCTACTTTTTATTCTCTTAAATTTTCTTCATAATCTGTTTCTAAGAGGAAAATGTCTATTGAGTGACTGTTTTGTCCCTACCACAACCCTATGAGGCATATTTTTTAATTCCCATTTTACACATGAAGATACTGAGACTCAACAAAGTTAAGTTACACTTACCTGTGGCAGGAAAGCTAAAAAGAATGACTGAGGTATTATTGTCAAAAGAGGACGGACAGACACTACTATATATGAAACAGATAAACAGCAAGTTCATACTGTACAGCACAGGGAACTATATTCAATATCTTGTAGTAACTTATGGTGAAGAAGAATATGAAAACGAATGTATGTATATATATGTATGACTGAAGCATTATGCTGTACACCAGAAATTGACACAACATTATAAACTGACTATACTTCAATAAAAAAAAGGAAAAGAAAAAAAAAAGGGTGGAAGCAGGCGAGTGCACAGTGAGGGAGGGATCCAGGCTGGACAGAGAGGTTGAGGAGAATTGTGTTGTATCTGATGATGCCATTTACCTGCTCCCTGGATTCTCAGGTCTCCTAACAAGCCCACCATTACCCAATGATACACTTACTGGAAATTTGCTGGTTTCAGTACTTTTTATTTTATAAAAAAAAATAAGATACGTTACTGAAGGCAAATGTTACAATTAAACACAATATAAGTTTATGTATGATGCAGTAACAGAACATATTACCGTGGCATTTCCTGGGCTTCAGATATCTGACAAGGTAATTGCTCTGTGGATCAAAGTGAGCCAAAGAGGTAGTGATATGGTTGAGTAACATAGTTAAGATTAAATCAAAACTAACAAAAAAAAAAGTTGAAACCAAGCTTTTATCCAGTAGATATTGAAATTTGTTAGTTGATTCAGGCCTAACATTGGACTCTTGTGCAGAGGCCACTGTTGCTCGCTGATTTCCAGGTACCGCTCTACATTTCATAGCCTCCCTTGCAGTTAAATCGGGGCCACGTGCCAGGCATACGTCATGTGTTGCTTCCAGATGGAAGCATTTAAAAGCCATGCTGCCACCTCCATCCCTTTCATCTCCTACTCTCGTAAGTCTGGAGGCCAAAAGTTCCAAAAGGAACAGCTATGAGATGGAGGAGGACCATCCAGTCCACACTGGACTTTCCACGGGTGAGCAGTAAACATTCAGGGCTGTCCGGCCACTGGGATTTGAGGGCTTGGTCTATCACAGTTGCCCTCACCGTGTGGTTACAGGCCAGCAGTATCAGCCTCCTCTGGAAGCTTGTTAGAAATGCAGCCTCTTTCCCAGTGATACTTACCAGAACCTACATTTTAACAAGGCCCCTGGATGATAAATAGACTTATTAATCTGAGAAGTTCTGTTATGAGCTACACTTGGAATGCTGGTCCTTTGGACTACTAGTAGTGATACTCAGGTCTGAGAATCCCAAACCTGGTTTAACACCAAAGTCAATAGCATAGAATTTTAAAAACATAAATGTGAGACCGACTGGATAAGAATCTCTAGAGGGGAGCCAGGAATCTCTGTTAAAACTTCCTGGTGATTCTGATGATCAGCTAGGTTTAGAATTTTGTCAGCCCTAATTGGTAATACAGATAAATACACCCCATCAGCTTAAATTTTGCTATTTCATAATGTTTGTGAGTCATACAAATCTTCAAACTTTAGAAAAGGCCCTGGTATGTATGTGTAGAGTTAATTGTCTTTGTCACTTGTTGTCTGATCTTGGGAAGCAGAGTGACTCTCCCCCTCTCCTCCTTTCTAGCCGCAGCTGAGCAGGAGAGGGTGCAGAGTGCGCGGCCTCCAAAGGCCACTGCTGCCCCAGGGAATGGGCTTGCTTCAGCCCTTTCTGGGCACACACACCTCTGAGTTTCAAAAGACCCTGAAGCTGTCTTCATTTAGCAGCTTCCTTATCAGGATGAGGCAGCTCCATTTCCCTTTGTGTGCAGACACCACAGTACTGGCTCTTCCCTTCTTTATTTCTGCCTTTCTTTCTCACAAGGTCAAAACTGCTCTAAAAACAATTGTATTGTAATTTAGCAAGCTCATACCAAAGACCAGGAAGGAGCGAGACTGGCTGCTTCATGAAACAGCCAGTTAAGAGTCCCTGATTTTAAGTTTCTCTTTGGAATGGTTGTTATTTTGCATATCGTTTCTAAAAACTCCCTGTCCCCTTGAACTAGATCGGCAGCCTTCAGCTGCCTCCACTACGCTCTGGGCCCCAAGCCTTCTGTCTGAATGCTCTTCACGGCATGTGACACAACAGGAAGGTCTTCCAATGTGGTTTCTCATAGTCATTTTCTCATGACAACACCAATGGTAAATTTAAAAGAAAAAAAAATCCTCTCTTAATAACATGGTTCATCAAAGATGATCATCCAAGATGATCATCTAACTGAGCATTTGTCTGATTGCACGGAGGCTTCTACCAGGTTTGGGACAATAGTTCCAACAAGAGCATAAGCTACAGAAGCTAATGAAGATAGGACATTTTTTTCAAGGACACAGGGACATGGAACGTGGCTGGAGAGGAGGACGAAGCCTCCAGGCTCCTTAGGAGCTTTGGACTCAAGGGGAGGGGAAGGAGGAATAAAGGAGCAGGTATGAGAGGCAGCAAGGAACGGACCCTCAGGAGGGAAAGAGAATGAGGGAGCGGTGTTGAGAGGGAGGATGTTGTTTTGCGTGGACTAAGGAGCAAATCCTTCTCAGGAAGCAAAACAAAACAAAACCCTGCAGTTTGTTTTTTGTACCCATAGAGTAGATACATGCAAAGCAAAT
This sequence comes from Camelus dromedarius, assembly GCF_036321535.1. Taxonomy (NCBI): domain Eukaryota; kingdom Metazoa; phylum Chordata; class Mammalia; order Artiodactyla; family Camelidae; genus Camelus; species Camelus dromedarius. The sequence goes on along the minus strand of NC_087437.1, from coordinate 73,206,358 downwards.
TGTGCTGAAGATAATTAAAAATGTATTTCAATTCAGAAAACTGGCCGCTAATTGGTTAGTACCTGTGTGGGGTGTTGTTTTTGTTAACAAGTTTATATTTATTCCTCTTACACAGAATAATGATCATTTATTCCTCCTACACAGAATAATCATACTGGTCGAACATGTGAAATAGTTAATGAAGGCAAAGTTTTGAGGTAATGTTGGATTTTTAAAAACGCCTCCAGAAAGTGTAGTTCTCAACAACTACAGAAATTCTCTCTTTTGTGACTTTTGGATTTATCAGCTCAGAATCTTCTCTGACCTGGTGTCACCCTAAACGGAGGCTGCCTTTGGCTTTCTTTTCTTCTCTTTCTTTAAACTGCTTTCTCTCATTCTTCTTTGACCTCCAGTCTGTACTTCCCCTTCGTATCATCTGCTCCTCCCAGGAGGCAACATTTCTTGCCTTCTTTGAACGTGTTTTAAACGGCTAATTCAGAGCCGCCACCTAGTGCTTCTCAGTGAGGCCTTAGAAGGACATCGTAGTTTTACAAGAGAAAATGGGCGTCTGGACTCCCTCCAGGAGCAGCATTGAATTCCACGGGGCTCATTGTGGAGTAGACGGTGAGTCCTGTGGGCGTCAAAGGCAGATACAGAACAGTTCCTCTTCCCACAGAGAGAGGAACCTGGGTGAGAAGCGCCAAAATAGGATTCCTCAGAGCCTGGAAGCTACCCTTATGAAAGACACAGTGATTGAGACCCCAGAGAGCTTGCTTCTCAGAATGAAGGCCAGGCAGACCTTTGTAAGAAAGGCAGCGAGTTAACCAGGTGATAGATGCGAGACGAAAATTCATCTCTGACCACCCGTGTGGCATTAGCTAAAATGGGTCACAGGAGTCTTGATTTCCAGTTCTGGGAAAAGAAAGAGGAAAGGAATGAAGAAGGGTGGAGAGGGACATAAATAAAATGAAAAGATATGACAAACCTAATCTGTGCAGAAAAGAGTTACTAGTGTTAGCAGTCCTGAGATTGCTGTCCCAGGAAAGGCCTGCTTACAAGATTGCTCCTGGGCTGAGTCTAGGAATTTAGATTTTGGAAGATTCCCATAATTTCCTGAAAAGAAAGCCACACTGTGCCTAACCTGTTTGTGAAAGTGGTGTGGCTTGTGTTGAATGCCTGTGTGCCTTCTGGGAGTCTGGAATCTTGACATGCTCAGTAGAGAGCGCCCATGTGACCAGCCCCCGGTAAGAATCTTGGGCAGAGTCTCTAATGAGTTTCCCTGACAGACAGCGTTTCGCATGTGTTGCCACAGCTTGTTGCTAAAGGGGTTGTCAACACTCCACTGGGAGGGGATCTTAGAAGCTTGTGCCTGGTTTTCTCCGCACCTCCTGTCCCCCTGCCCCATACCTTCCCTCTTTTCTAATCTGGTTTTCTGTGCTTTTGCTGTAAGAAATCCCAGCAGCAAGCACAGCGGTGTGCCGAGTCCGCTGAGTCCTAGCAACTCACTGAACCTGGCAGTGGTCGCGGGGGCCCATGACATGTCTTTCTGCCATCATTTAATACCTTCTGTTTTTAAACCTGTGTGCTGACTTTATAACTACCCAAGAGAAATTTTGATTCGTCTCTTCTGTACCCACTAATTTTGAGTTTGTTTGAAAAATGAGATCAAAATGAATAGCCTTTTGAAATGTTTGGAAGGTGAGACCAGTGGGGAATGTTAATGTTCCTTAGATTGTGCACAACACATTAAACAACTCACAACCGAAATGTTGGCCGAGCGGTGCTGGGTGAGAAGCGGGTCAGAGCAGAGCCAGAGATTTGAGTCTGAGGCTTGGCTCCACCACTTAGTTGCTCTGTGGCTTTGTAAACGTTAATTTATCTGATCTCTAGTTTTTAAAAGGGAAAAGGGGATGGTAGTACTCATTTTGGGAATTAACTTGAGGTAATTTACGTAATACACCTGGCATAGTACCGGGCACATTCTAAGTGCTGGAACAGTGGTATCCACTGTTGATATTGCTAATGAACAGTATGACAGAAACGACTCAGAGATGGCTGTCAAGAGCATTTCTGGGGCAATCTGAGAAGCAGAAGCAACTGAACCTTGGAGGCGCCAGTTACATCTAGAGCAGCCCCAAGAGGTCTCATTTCAAGACCACTGTAGCCTGCCCAGGGGTGAACCTACACCTCACAGACCTGCCCTGGACCAACGGCCAGTCTCCCCTAGGACCTCAGTCTCTTTGCAGCTACCTGCCGAGGAAAGCAGACTTTAGCAGTGACTTAAATCCTTCTGAACTTCAGCAACACAGTCTCCCAGGCAGTGTAGTTACTGACATAGGCCACATCTCTGTTTCACCTCAAATGACCTTAGGAAAGTCACTTCTCTGAACCTTAATATGCCTCACAGTAAAATAGATTTATTAAAAATATCTGTTGCGCCTTGCTCAACACTTGTGGAGAAAGGAAACTTCAGATAATGCTGGCAGAGTGCTCTGGAAATGGTAAAATACTATAAAGAGACCCGCTCAGGGACTGCTCTAGGCTTTTTCTGGGGCGGCTTTTCATTGTGCGTGGTGGTTTGGGTATTTGGCAGGGGCAAGTGACAGGAGCCTGCAGCGTATTGACAAAAGAGACGTCCTGCCATGACGTGACTCTTAAAAATACGATTTGAATCCTGGATGTTTATTAGATGCCACAAAACCTGACAAAAATCAGATCTCTCTCCACCTTGAACTGGAGTAACAGCCAATGAAACCTCTGCTCTTGTATTTAATTGCAATAACGGGTATCATCTCATTTTTTTTGTACAATGATGCAGCCCAGTTACTTGGGATTGATTTATTGCTTTGTTGTAAAAACTTGTTTTTCATTGATCTTTTTTCCCCCTCAGTGCTCTTCTTCACTAATTGATTGATTTGATTGTTAGAGCTTTGACTCCATCTCTGAAGATGGATTGGAATAATTATTGCAGCCTGCTGTTTAATCATCCTGTCACACAATTACTACTGCTATTGTGCTCTGCACCAGCACTTTATTAGCTGTAGTAATTGTAGTCAGGTTGAATAATTGAATAACACGCTTGGAGGTGATAACTCGGTTGTTACCCAGGGGCACTTCTGTGGAACCTGCAGGCTCCTGGGCAAGTGAGAGTATCGGTACCCATTTCTCCTGTTTGGTGACCTTCTAAGAATTCCTTGAAGATTCTACCTTGCAGGCAACTACGTCCATGAATGCCCAACGTGGAGGGCTGGAGTGGGGAATTGCATAGCTCGGGGTGTGCCAGCTGGTTAGGGGCCTGAGCCTTATGTTCCCTGAGTGCCACCAAACCAGAGCCTTGGGGTGTTATGTGAATGTGCACACAGGAAGAATACACTGTTCTCTGTTAACTGTGTCCCATGACACTTTGTGATGAACTTGTGAAGCTCCTTCCCCAAGATTCTTTCTCCTCTGAATTCAGAGTGAGCAAAGCAGGGTAATGTTCAAAAGTAAAATGCAGTGGTTTAACAGTATGAGGTGAAGCATCCTGTTTTTTCTACCCTCACCTTGTTACTTTGAATTAGGTGAATTCTTCCTATGCCCCTGTGACCTTGCATTGAACTTGCCCCGTCCGCAGGAAAAGAGACCAGGACAAAATCCAGATGCTGCTCTGGTGGATCTAACTTTATTTCAAAACTCAGAAGACAGTGGCCCAGTCCTAATTCAACTGCACATGATCCACATACTAAATTATTCATTCAGTGTTTTGCTTCCCACAAAATGAAGACAGCTTACCTTGTTTGTAAAGACATTTGAGATTCTCATAAAAGAGCACCGTGTGGTGTTAAGTTGTATTTATAGTCTGCTGTATCAGTGTTGCCTCAATCGGAAGAAGAACACTTTGGAGGCTAATTTTGATTTCTTCCTTTGTTTTCTGCTTTAATCGCACGGATAGAATTCACTAAATCATTTGAGGAGAAAACAGTTTTTAAAAAACATTTGCTATTTAATAACCTGGAGTTCTTTTCCCTCCATCTCCCTTTCCCCATCTCTCTGTCTCTTTCTCTCTTAAATACACACACACACACACACACACACAATTGACTTCATTACTTATTCCTATTATTTCTCATATCAATATCTCTGATTTTGGAGCCTATAACTTGGACAAGTGATAATCTACACACCACGAGGAAGTAATCTGTTCAGACTTGCTTTGACATTCTGAACTATACAGTTTCCCTCTTTGTTTTTGTTTATTTGATTTTTTTGACATTGAGTTATAAGAAAAAATTAGAATATAAGAATCTTGTAAAATCCTCTAATGGCTTATGCCGAAGAGAAATTTACTTTGCAGATTTTTTTGGAATTAAAATTTCTTTTAGTGATTTTTGTTAAGCTTTAGAATATTTTCCCAATCCAACTGCACCTCTGTCAAGGAAGGCGTATTGGCTGGAGAACAAATCACTAAATTTGCAACAAATGCCACACACAGAGACCTGGCTACAATCCCTAATATGACAGCAAGCGTTTCCTGTTTCTTTCAATAGAGCACATTGGCAAGTTAAGGAGAGACATCTACATCTGAAAGAAACCTAGTTTCCCAGTTTCTCCCGAGGCAACGTCAGGCACAGATAGATCTTGCTGCGACTTTGCAAGGTGGAAGAGAGAGGATGCAACCCTGTCTGACCGTGTCAGATAGAGAATCAGCAATAACAGCGAGCTTCTGTAAGGTGAGCTACCATCTCCTGACCTTCCTGAGCACTTCCACTGATCCTCAGAAAATACATCTGACTCAACTTGTTTCTAGCAAAGCATAGTGGATTCTTATGAGTTAAGTGGAAGGAAGCTAGGATCCTGTAGGGTTTTTTTCATCAGGTGTATAACTTTAGTAGAAGCTTAAGATCTAAGAATTCCTTGATCTGCTACAATATATTGTAAGTACTGTGCATTTTGCCGACATACCTATACTTTGACTGGCTATTTAGTTTATATAGAATTTCCGTTTGTATCACTCCATCAAGTCTGATAATAATAATAATAATGTAGGGTGAATAATGGCTCCCCTCATTATCCAGGTCCTAATCCCTGGAACTGTGAATGCTACTCTATATGGCAGAAGAGACTCTGCAATCTCTTTGTGATTAAGTTAAGGATTTTGAGAAGAGAAGATTATCTTGGATTATCCAGGTGGACCCTAGATGTAATCACAAGTGACCTTATAAGAAGCAGACAAAAGGAGATTTGTCAGAAGAGGTCATGTGAAGGAAGCAGAGAGAAGCAGAGTCAGAAAGGGGTGCTACCCCTCTGGCTTTGAAGATGGAGGATGTAGGTACAAACCTAGAAACACAGCCAGTCACTAGAAGCTGTAAAAGTTACTGAGATAGATTCTCCTCTGGAGTGAAACAGATTCACACTCCAGAGGGTGTGTAGCCTTATCAACACCTTGACTTCAGTCCATTGAGACCCATTTTTGACCCCTGGCCTCCAAAACACATAACTCTGTGTTGTTCTTGGCCACGAACTTTATAGTAATTTGTTATGGTGGCCATAGGAAACCAATGCAGGTGACATCAGTGATAACTAGTAACTAACATGTATTGACCATCGGCTCTTTTACTTACTCGTTAAGAATATGCTAAATATTCCACATGGATTTTTATAATTTTGAACTCACAAAACAATGTGAAGTAAGTGTTAAAATTACTCTAGTGTTACAGATGAGGAAACAGAGGCTCAGAAAAGAACTGTGATTAAACCCATATCTGTCTGACCCCAAAGCCTCTTCTCTGAACCTGTACAGGGAAGGTGTGTCCCCAAGATGTCAGTACTCCAGTGAGGAGTACTGCTGCTGCTCCCAGGAGAAAGGAAACATATTTGAGAACTGTTTATGAGGTAGCATTCATAGAATTTGGTGATCACCTGAATGTGAGGATCAAGGAAGAGAGAAGACAAGAATTGCACCTAGACTGATGGCTTAGTGACTGGTTATGTGACTGTGCAATGCAGTTACATAGACACTATATGAGGAAAGGAGCTGTTTGTAGATTAAATATAATAAATTTAAATTTAGGCATATTAAATTTAAAATCCCTATAGTGGACATATCCCCAGGTCTTTGGATGTGGATCTGGCACCCAGAAGACGAGACTGTGAGTATAAATTAAAAAGAAATGAGGAGTTGTATGCACTTTTCCCTTCCACTTATTTTTTCTTTTGCTGTCCCAAAGCAGATATCAAATAGTTGAAATGAAATGAAATGGTTGATTGATTTCCTGCTGCCTTTCAAAAAGGAATTGAGGCAGCAGTACGGGTCTTAGTTAAATGCCCCTGGTTGGGAGAGAACTTTTCATAGTAACTCTGTTAGAAAAAAGCCATTGTGGTCTTTCTCTTTACCCTGAAGAGGCATGGGATGTCGTGGTAGCAGGATACCCCACCGTAAGAAGTTCAACCTCAAGCAGGATTGTTGAGACCCAGCTGGACAAGGTTTTTCCATACCATGTATCTGAATATTTTCTAAATATGGTATCAAAAAGCCATTGTTCCTAATTTGGGTTTTGTGGTTTTAGCATTCAGCTGTTATGGGTTCGCAGCAATGTGCTCTGATCTGGGCTGGTAGGGAATGAGCTAAGAGAAGAAAAGAACAAATCCATATTCTTCTGCTATAATCTCTCTCCACATTCTGGTGAGATTCATAAACAAGGCTTAGTGGTCTAGGCATGTTTGTAGGAAACTACTGTTACTGTATAATCTTAATAGTTAGATGTGAAAATGAACTTAAACAGAAAACTTCAAGTCTACTCATTCACAAATCATCAAAAAGGATGATTTTGAATGATTGTATGTCTACACAGTGACTTACTTTAGTCCTCATATCCGGCTAGTGGAGTTGTGTCAGCTTGCTTAGATCCATAAACTTTCAAATCTTCATCCCTGTTTTAGCCCCCTGTAAATAATGTCAGTATAAAGGTATTTTCTTCTGTGCAGTATGTAAGATGCAGTGACACAGGATGCCAAGGACTACCTACCTACAGGACAGGTAAACATTAGCGGTAAGAGTAGATCCATCAGGTTGAATGGAGAGGTTGGACATTATCTCTTCCTCACTTTATTAGATTCCCACTACGCCATCAGCACTTTTGCCATAGGGATTGGGGTAATTATGGCAGTGAACTGGAAAATGAGATGAGATTCCTGAGAGAGGACTTAAGAATTCATTGTAAATTCTGGATCTTGTTAAATTTTGTTTAAGCCTCTCTTTTTCAGTTTAGCTTCAGTTGGAGTTTTTTAAAGTTTATTTTCCCAGCATGATTGACACCATGTTGCCAAAAAATTCCTCATATTCTGCAGTACAATAGTCCTTCTTTTAATGTATCAAACTCTGAGGTACCATGAGGCGTAGCAACAGGGGACATGATACATCCTTGTTGCTGAAACAGTCATGCCCTTTGAAGGACAATTTGGTGCTTTAAAAGCCCTTTCTTAGGCTTGTTATGTCTAGATATCCTTTACCACCATAGCATCTAATGAAGCTATATTTGTAAGCTGAAGTGTAAAAGCTGGAGTCACATGGCATGAGAAGTCAATACCCTGAAGTAACAGAGTTGGTATTTGGTTCCTTTAAAGCTATAGATGGGTTGCATGGGAAGAGTGGAGTTGCTTCACATGGTGGCACTTGGTGACAACTCCTCCTTGTGGTGTTGTTCACTGTCATGTTGTTTCACCCCTAAAGTATTCAAGGTTCAAAATTATAGTAGTTCTGTGAGCATTGCATCTGACTGCTTTCCCGGAATCCTATTTTTTCAAAAGCTTAGAATATATTGTTGCCCACTGCTTCCCTGCATACACCCTAAACTATAGTCAAGAAGAAATATGTGGCAGTTCCTTGACTATGTTCTCTCCCATAATGTATTCTGTGCCTTTTAATTCAGTTTAGGGAAATTCTTGGGTAAAGATCAAGAAAGGCCTTCATTTTCCTAAGCCCTTCAGTAATTAATTTTATTTATATATAAGGGAGTGAGTAAAGTTGGCACTCCAAAAGTCAGCCAATAGAAAGATATTTGATAAACTCCTATTTATTTTCCATACAAAGCACCATTAAATTTTTTTTTAATCAGCCACTATATGCTGGTTTCTAACCTCTTTGCTATTGATGAGTCTTATGCTTTAATAATCTGAACAGTGAAGATCTTCCCTGTTTTAAGAGGAAAAGAAAGATCTTTCACGATCCAGCCATTTGGAACCTACCTGCTTATATCACTCACCTGGGGTGGATGACTTCCTTTTACACTCAGAATACTTAACAGTGATAATATAAATTACAACTTTTTTTCCTCACTTGTGGCATGGGGAAGTGGGCTTCCTCTAGTCAGCAGAAATATTGTGAAGTAGCAACCATGCAAAAAAATTCACAACATACAAAATAAAAACCATAGAGCATCTCATATTTTTGTCATTTCATATTGTAACTGTCTTGAGAATGGAACAGCCCAAGGTCTCCTAGTTTATCTTTTTCCCAGTTGTAATGGGTTGAACTGTGTCCCTCTCAAAAGATCTACTGAAGTCGTAGCCCCTGTTACCTGTGTATGTTATCTTCTTTAGAAATAAGGTCTTTGCAGACGTAATCAAGCTACAATGAGGCAATTAGTGTGAGCCCTAATTCAGTATGACAGGTGTCCTTATAATATGAGGAGAATGTGGTGTGAAGACAGAAACACAGGGAGAATGCCATTGATGACAGAGGCAGAGCTCAGAGTGGTGTCCCTCCAAGCTCAGGAGTGTCAGCAATCAGTAGCTACCACCAAAAGCTAGGAAGAAGCAAGGAAGAGGCTCAGAAGGAGCAAGATCTCTTGAGACCATGATTTTGGACTTCTAGCTTCCAGATTGTGGGAAAAGAAATGTATGATTTTGTGAGCCACTCATTTTTGTGGCACTTTGTTATGGCAGCCCTAGGAAACTAATACACCACATGAAGGAGATGATCGCCTGACAAATAGCAAGGAAGCCAAGATGCAGGCTATTTCAAGAATCGCTTAAAATATTCTGCCCTTTAATTCTTCCTATTTCTTGGGGAAACAGTGGTTTCAGTACTCCTTAAGGCTTTGCATAATCTCGTATTAGCCCATTATCTAGGGCAACAACGTGAAAGGAGGATGTTGGCATTTATTTGTCCTGGAGGAACTTGGGATTGATAAAATAATGATATTCACTTTGACATAGACTAGTGTCTATAGCTTCAAGGCAAGGATGCTTTTACTCTGTAAGAGCTTGGAGCCCATCATCCAAAGGTTTAATGGGTTTCTGTTTTAATTAAAAAATCTTAATTTCATTGAGGTATAGTTGATGTACAATATTATAAAAGATTCAGGGGTAAATCATAGTAATTCACAATTTTAAAGGATATATTCTACTTATAGTTAGTATAAAATGTTGGCTATATTCCCTGTGCTGTACAATATATCCTTGTAGCTTATGCATTTTATACATAGTAGTTTGTACCTCTTAATTCCTTACCCCTTCCTTGCCCCTCCCCCTTTCCCTGTCCCCACTGGTAACCACTAGTTTGTTCTCTATATCTGTGAATCTATTTCTTTTTTGTTATATTCACTGGTTTGTTTTGTTTTTAGGTAAATTAGATAGAATAGTTTTATTTTACATGTAAGTGACATCATTACAGTAGAACTGTAGGGTCTTTCTCTGTCTGACTTATTTCACTTAGCATCAATACACTCCAAGTCCATCCATCTTGTTCCAAATACCAAAATTTTATTCTTTTTTATGGCTGAGTAGTATTTTATTGTGTGTGTGTGTGTGTGTGTGTGTGTGTGTGTGTGTGTGTGTGTGTGTGTGTTTGTGTGTGTGTGTATCTCACCTCTTCTTTATCCACTCATCTATTGATGGGCACTTAGGTTGCTCCCATATCTTGGCAATTGTGAATAATGCTGCTATGAACATTGAGGTGCATGTATGTTTTCAAATTAGTGTTTCCATTTTCTTCAGATATATACCCAAGAGTGGAATTGCTGGGTCATGTGGTAGTTCTATTTTTAGTTTTTTGAGAAACATCCTTACAATTTTCCATAGTGGCTGCACCAATTTACATTCCTACCAACAGTGTAGGAAGGTTTCCTTTACACTACATCCTCACCAACATTTATTTGTGTTCTTTTGATGATAGCCATTCTGACAGGCATGATCTCATTGTGGTTTTCATTTGCATTTCTCTGATGATTAGTGATGTTGAACGTCTTTTCATGTGCTTGTTGGCTGTCTGCATGTCTTCTTTGGAAAAATGTCTGTTCGGTTCTTCTGCCCATTTTTTAATCAGGTTTTTTTTTTTTTTTTTGATGTTGAATTTTATGAACTGTTTATATATGCTGGATATTAACCCCTTTCTCTTTCTGATAGTTCATTGTTAGTGTATAGATATGCAACAGATTCCTGTATATTAATTTTGTGTCCTGTAACTTAACTGAACTTATTGATGGGCTCTAGTAGTTTTTTGGTGTTATCTTTAGAATTTTCTGTGTATAGTATCGTGTCATGTGCAAATAGTGACAATTTTGATTCTTTTAACTTCTTCTTGTCTGATTACTGTGGCTAGGACTTCCAATACAGTGTTGGAATAAAAATGGCAAGAGTGGACATCCTTGTCTTGTTCCTGATCGTAGAGGAAATGCTTTCCGCTTTTCACTATTAAGCATGATATTAACTCATGTGGGCTTGTTGTATATGGCCTTTATTATGTTGAGATATATTCCCTCTGTATTCACTTTCTGGAGAGTTTTTAATCATAAATGAATTTTGAATTTTGTCAAAAGCTTTTTCTGCATCTATTGAGATGGTCATATGATTTTTGTTCTTCATTTGTTAATGTGGTGTATCACATTGATTATTTTGTGGATATTGAAAAATCCTTGCATCCCTGGGGTAAATCCCACTTGATTGTGGTGTATGATCCCTTTAATGTATTGTTGTATTCATTTTGCAAATATTTTGTTGAAGACTTTTACATCTATGTTCATTGGTGATACTGGTCTGTGATTCTCTTTTTTGGGGACATCTTTGTCTAGTTTAATTTCAGGGTGATGCTGGCATTGTAGAGTGAGTTTGAAAGCATTACTTCTGCTGTAATTTTTTGGAATAGTTTGAGAAGTGTAGATGTTAACTCTTCTTTAAATGTTTGGTATAATTTACATGTGAAGCCATCTGGTCCTGGACTTTAATGGGCTTCTAATTTACATAACATATTACCTTCATTGCTGGATTTGCTTGATTGCTGAAGATAAGTCCTCTACATCTTATGCTAATTTTTATATAGTGTCAGGTAAGATTGCTTCCTTTCAGTGTGATCTGTGTCAAGGTAACTATTCCCAATCCATATCAACTTATTGGCTCTAAGGATGATAATCCTGACCTTCATGAGATTTAACTCAAATAATCCTCCCGGATATAATATTTTCCTTCACCCTTGGCTTGGAGGCCAGGACCCTCATGTAAGTACTAGCAGTAACATTAGCTGATTTAAGTTAAGCTGACAGTTGTAATTTATTAGCCAGCATTGGGTTTGTCTAGGCTGTTTTCAAGCGTCAAAGAACATTTCTAAGAACCTGTAATAGATAGAACTGTAGGGTCAAGCCAGAAAAAAGAATACCCCTCATGTAGTGGTAGCTGGAAAAGGGACAGTTACAAGTGTAATACAGTTGATTGAAGAACAAACATGAACTGACACTTCTGATATTGTATTGAAAAACTTCCAGTCTCAATTCTTTACACCATTTAGACTCTATAAATAAAATTATACCGTGTAGTGGGACACAACAATTTTGGCGTATTCATAGTTTTATTCTTTTATTTTATTTTTAGGACCACTTGACATGTAAAAAGCTGTACATATTTAATGAATGTAATTCAGTGAGTTTAGAGATAATATACAGCCATGAAACCAACATCACCATTAAGACCATAGACATATCCATCACCTCCCAAAGTTTCCTTCTACCTCTTTATTAATTACATTTTTTGTGGTAAGAACACTTAGCATGTCTGTGCTTTTAGAAAATTATATGTGTACAGTACAGTGTTGTTAGCTACAGGCTCTGTGCTATGTGGTAGAACTTCAGAGCTTATTTTGCATAATTGAAACTTTGTACTCTGTGACCATCTTTTCATTTTCCTCTTCCCTCTACTCCCTGCAATCACTATTCTACTCTGCTTCTAATGAGTGTGAATATTCTAGATTCCACATAAGTGAGATTATACACTTTGTCTTTTTGTGTCTGACTTATTTCATTTAGCAATAATGGCTTCCAGGTCCATACATGCTGTTGCAAATAACAGGATTCCCTTCTTTTTTAAGGCTGAATAATATTTCATTGGGTGTATATATGACATTTTTTTTCTTCATTCTTCCATAGGTTGACAATTAGGTTGTTTTCATATCTTGACTATTGTGAATAATGCTGCAATGAATATGAGAGTACAAGTTATCTAGTCAAAATCCTGATTTCAGATCCTTTGGATAAATACCTAGAAGTAGAATTGCTGGGTCATGTGGTAATTCTATTTTTAAGTTTTTTAAGGGACCTCAATACTGTTTTTTATAGAGGCTATACCAATTATCATTCCCACCAACAGTGCACTAGGGTTCTCTTTTTTTCACATCCTTCCCAAAATTTACCTTTTTTTTTTCCATAATAGTCCTCCTACCAAGTTCAAGGTGAAATCTCATTGTAGTTTTGATTTGCATGTCCCTGATGGAAGTGATGTTGAGCACCTTTTGAACTTTTGTATTATTTAGTTCTTTGGAGAAATGTCAGTTCAGGTTCTTTGCCTGTTTTTTAATCAGATTTTTAATCAGTTTGTTTGGTTAGCTATTGAGTTGTAGGAGTTTGTTAACTCATTGTTATGTATTATGTATTATGTATTATGTTAACTCTTTATTATGTGGTTTGCAAGTATGTTCACCCATTCCATAAGATTGCCTTTTCATTTTCTTGATTGTTTCTATTGTGTTGCAGAATATTTTTTGTTTGATGTAGTACTGTTTGTTTATTTTTGCTTTTGTTGCCTGTGCTTTTGTTGTCATATCTAAGAAATCATTGTGAAGACCAATTACATGAGGCTTTTCCTATATATTTTCTTCTAGGAATTTTCAGTTTCAAGTGTTACATATAAGTCTTTAATCTATTTTGCGGTGATATTTGTGTATTATATAAGATAAGGGTCCAATTCCATTCTTTTGCTTGTGGATATGCAATTCTCAGAATACCACTTATTGAAGAGATTGTTCTTTTCCCATTTTGTAGTTCTTGGTGCTCTGTTGAGATGAGTTGACTGTATATGCAGAAGTTTGCTTCTGGGCTCTCTATTCTGTTCCGTTGGTCTGTGTGTGTGTTTTTATACCAGGCACCAGCCTCATTCTGGGGTGATCACCATGATGCCTGGATCCTATTTCTCCATCTTGTTCAATCTGAATGCACAATAATCTGTCTATTATTACCTCTTTAGTTATAATTCTTTGCATATAGACTGGAAAATTGTATACTGTACCTTACATACATTCCACTTTCCAAAGCAAATTTTTAATTTGGGCGATAATTTCTACTCAGTCCTAAGCTTTAGTTTTTTTAAGCAGTTGCAGCAAAATGGAGGCTTTCTTCCTTCGGTGCCTCATTTATGTGCACTGTGTACCCAGCTTCGGAAATATCATTAAATGTTGGATGATCTCAGAGTACTTTGGTCTAACCACCCAAAAGCCATTTAGATTTAAGCAGAAGTGTAATCCACCTATCCACTGTACAGTTTCATTGTCCTTCTGCTAAAAAGACGCAAAGGGCTATACCCAGGTCTATGGAGTTCTCCAACTATATTAATTTATTGTTTTGAATTTGAAGTATGAAAAAAAATTTCCTTGAGGTCTGCATTACCCAAGGTAACAGTAAACTGAATACAGACTGCCTGAATACTATATAAAGATTTATTTTATACTCTGTTTTGCTGGAGGTGCTTCATTATACTTTGTACAATAATCTACATCTAATGTGGACAAATCATGTCTATACAGCAGTCTTCTAGTCTGGCTTAGAAGATACATACAAATTATTTTTAGCACCTCTTTTAATGTATTGATGACTTCCTGTTTGATCTCTTCTGCAGTTGAATATATTCTCGGGTAGCCTAGCCTCTTTTCACAGATACTGTTCAGGTATATGTTTTTGTAATTTTATGAATCAGAGCCCCCTGGGGGGCTGCACAGTGGCATGGAGAGATTAGTACCTCTTCTGAGAGACTCTGGGTCAAATCTCCTTTATAGGCTGGGTGACCCCATCAATACCATAAATTTAATCATCATATCACTTCTTGGTGGGTTGGAATAATAAATTATGACTTAAATAAGTCCCACCAAAATCTCTGAACCTTTTGCAAAAATATACATTTCACAGACTTGCAGCAAATAGAACATACAATAATTAAGTTCCTTTGATAATTGTTTATCCAAAAACTATGAAAACTTGCCATTTTATGTTCTGTTAGAAGATAAAGGAAGAAAGAGACCTTCCCTCTAAACTGAGATGATGGACTTAGTGTGAAATGTCATCACTGCCAAATATACCTGCCTGTAGAGAAGTTATAGCAAAGGCCAGTGTACTTTCTTCCTTTGAGACAATGTCTGATTTTGAGAAAACCCTATGATTACTTTTCATAAAGTTTGGCGGTCTGCTCCAATATATAAAAGAAGAAGATGTAAACTAAGTAGAAGACTGGACTCAAAGTGCTAATACCTGAATTTAGAGTAATATTTTTGAAAGTTAAGACTAAAAGGGAATAGAATAACTCTGGACTAATCTCTAATTCCCTTGGTAACTTAAAATATCTGCCCCACAGTTTATTTAGAAAAACAAAACAAAACAAAACAAAAATTAAGTTTAACTCAGAGAGGGAAGCCGTCACTAAATTGACAAGTATTTATACACATATGTACTGTATCACCTCTCCTGGTATGTCCTTCCTCTTCCTTCCAGAGCTAGCAGCATCCACACTGCTAGTTCCCTCAAGGCTCCAGCCACACATCACCCTCACCATGAAGCGTTTTCGAAAGTCAGAATATTTTCCCATCAGAGTTCTTATTGGATCCTGCATGCATCTTTCCAATAAACTTGATGGCATTGTTTTTTATCACAGTATCTGATACATGGCTTAAGAGTTGTGTGGTTAGTGAGGGGCACCTAACTTTAGAATCTCTTAACATTATCACTTGATAGATCAAATTATGGAATATTTCAGAGTTTAAAATTTACAGACACTCTCAGCAAAAATGGGACTCTATAGGATTCAATCTACCAAAGACTTTGTAGGAGCAGAATAGGAAATAAACCATTCCTTCACAAGCATGAAGAATATTATTTGGGGGATGGCTCTGGTTATTTTCTCCATTCATCTACATAACATGGTGTCTTCGCCGCACGCTTTCCAATGGCCCTTGACACTGGCTTATTCACGTCTCCTCTGTGTGTAATGTGGTCTCCCCCAAGGACAAATGATCTGCTGCCGGGAGGCTCGTGTACTCTTTATGGTGGCATTTGCATATTTTTTTCATTTCCATAGAAACATCTCCACTGACTCAGAACCGCTTCTGTCCTCTTCAGACAGAGATATTTATCTTTCAAGCACTGACGTAAGACAAATGGGAGTGCTTTCCCTGCAGTCCTCACCTTATAAGACTCTCCTCTTTAAAGGAATTTATGATGGTCTGCCTTTAGGTTATTTATTTATATTTTGCTCCATGACCACTTTTCCAGTAATGAGTTTAAATACAAGCAACATAAACCCATCTGGAAATAAAATTATGCACTAGCTTCATGACAAAAGATAATTACATTATAATCAAGCTGTCATTTTCGGAGATAGTAGGAGATGAAGCGTGCTATAAACTGACATGTAAAGTGTATAGATTGTTCTTTCGAATATCTTCCGCAGTGGCTGGGAGCACTAAGATTCCTAATGCATAATATCAGACTTTGTAACTGGAAATTTTCTGGGAGTGCCCAAACATCTAGTTTCTAAGAGTAATGGCTACTAATAATACTCAGAGGACTAAAGGCCAGAGTTAGAATTCCTGTGCTCTGACTTAGACCTCAGCTTGGCTACCCTAACAGTACTTGGGTAGTGCCCAGGTTCAGAGAATGAGCCTTAATTTTATTTTTTTAAACCTGTCTTTATTAGATTATTATTTTTCGTAGGTTGGTTGGAGCTTGATACTGGATCTTTCTGATGTGTTTAGGTAGAATGTGGAGAGTTTGCTGTATGGAAGAAACTGATATTTTTAGGAAAAAGACTGTCATTGAAGCCAGTTTTTACCACTCCAAGTTCAGTTTTCTCTTGCAGCCATGAGATGGAAGAGAACTTTTCCATGTCCCTGAGCTCAAGATAACTAATGAGATAAAAGAACAGAGTCCACCTGCAGCCATGTACTTGGCTGGACCCCCAGGAAAGGGAGAATGGCACAATGGAGGCAGGAACAAGACAGAAGACTCACCAGAAAAGGCACTGCCAATACTTGTTCTTTGTCACTGCTTCCACCACAATGGAACCCATCACCTCAGAGCAAATACGCTACCCAAGGAGTCCCAGGAAAGTAGGTTTCTGTTGCCTCCTTTCCTTGACACTCTCATTATCCAAAGGGATCAGAGAATGCCTGTATTAGGGTAGCATGACCCCAGGTACTTCCTGAGATTCTGTGAGTCCTTGGCTGCTACTGACTGAACAGTCACTGGTTCTAAGTCACTTCTCTGTGTTGTCCTGCTCCTCTGACCTCTAAGCACTGACTTCTTCAATCTGGACTCAACTTCCCCACCCCTAACCCTCATCTTTTTCCTTTTGAATCCCAGACAAGGCAAACAGTACCTTATTTCTCAAAGTGTGTTCTGCAGACCATCAGTATCAGCGTCAATTGAGAGTTTTTGTTAGAAATGCAGAATATGAACCCAGCTCCACATCTCCCCAGAATCAGAATCTGCATTTTAACAAGATCACCAGGCAAGCTATACGTACATTAAAGTTTGAGATGCAGTTCAGGTAGTAGGTTCAAACTTCCAGCTGGTGTGATTTAGTTTTGATCTTGCTGCACCCCAACCCCAGTAAGCTAAGAGTCAGGTATACATGGGATATGCCACTGTTTATTGGCCTAATGTGTGTACCTTGGATTTCTGTTCAGGATTCAGACTTTCTGTTGGATCCAGAGCCCTATCCAGAAGCCTAGAGTCTTTGATTAGGATCTGACTTGCTGAGTTCCTACCACCATCCCTGGTAGTGGGCTTGGTAGTAGAAGGTTAGATCCTGCCTCCCGTCTCTGATTGTGGTTCTTCTTCTAATAGCCAGGTGACTAGAAACTATAAGAGCATCTAATCTGACTTCCACTGGCTGTGGCCATCTGCCCTTTGATCCCATGACCTTCCCCATATTGGACTGCCTTGTATGTTGATGATGGCACTTCAGACTAAGACTGACCCCACCTTATTCATACAGCAGAAGCACTAGGGGCACAACTTGTGGTCACCTGTGTCAGCATCCTCTAAATGTAATTATACCATCCTTGTTTTCTTCACTTCTCCTAGAGCCTAGTTAGCTGAGGTCCCAGCAGGTCTCATAACTATATTCAGTTGAATTTGGGCAGCTGATCACTGAAATGCAGTTCTCTTCAAATAAGAGGTGAGAAGACTTCAAATCTGAAGCAGAAAAGCAGAATGACATACATTTATTCCCTCCTATCATGGAAATATGGGCTTCCAATCACTTTTTGTGTATATTTGACTCAGTGTTTCCTAGAAATGCAGTCTATGAGTAATCAATCTATGTAGATCCTGTGAAGGTTAATGGTGGCATGATACACAACACCTTAATTGATAACAAAATTAGGAGGGAGGACATAACTCAGTGGTAGAGCCTATGCTTCACATGCACAAGATACTGGGTTCAATCCCCAGCACCTCCTTTAAATAAATAGATCAATCAATCAATCAATCAATCAATCTAGTTACCTATCCCCCCAAAAAAGTTAAAATTTAAAAATTTAAAGAAAAGAAAACAAAATAAGAATGAAAATAATGACTGTGAAGAGTGTGGTTGCTTTGTGGTTTCTTCATCATGAGACACAGGCCAGGATCCATCAGAAAATCAGGATTGACTCCAGGAGGAGATTTCTCTTCTCAAATGAAACACTCTACAGACATCACAGGGGAAAGGTCATGTGTAGAACACCTGGTTCTTCTATGTTTGCTAAAGAGAAGATACCAGTCTGTCTTGGACTGTGCTAAAAGAATTACCTAACATATTAATGTGTTATGGAAACCCTTCCTTAAGGAGGCACCATACGTTGACCTTGAGCTGATGTTTCAGTGGGTTAAAATAAGCAGGAAGACAGAGTCATACACGCCTGCTGTCCTCTGGAGAAGCTACCAGGATTAAGATGCTTTCTACATTAGCTCAGAATGGCAAGCAACATTGCTGAGAAATGGGATTTGGATCAGTTTGGTCTTCATCAATGTCTCTTCCTGCTTTAGTAACCTATATTCAGGTTTGGGTTATGATTAAAAAATAAACTTAAATAGTAAAAGAGAAAGAGGGAGGCAGTGTTTGGTTAGACAAGAATGTAAGATTTGAAAGCAAAGTCATTTCGACTGAAAGTAATCCAGAGGAAGACTCAGTGATTAAACACACACACACAGACACACACACACATCCCTTCCTGGAGTATATGTTAACCCCATGCCTCAGATCACAGAAGATACCAAGTTACAGGCAAGGATCTTGATTGCTACAATCCCTGTCTGGATTTCTGTTCTCTGAGATTTCTCCACCTTGGAAATACTATGTAATAATAATACTATCTAATACTTTTCGTGCACTTACTATATTTCAGGCCTTGACTTGTACACTTCGTGTGTATTAAATCATCATATACACAACTACAAAAGAGGTTTTGGGACTTGTGTTCCTAACTGCTGGTTTGTACAGCTGGTCTAGATAGGCTACACTGGAATAGGTTATGATACTTGGTTGGGGCTGTGGTTACAGGGGAGGAAAAAGAGGCCCTAGGGAGCATAGTAAACCAGGAAGGTGAATTCCTCACTAGGCGTAGCCTCCTCCAGGCCCTGCCATGCCAAATCCAATAAAAGCTGACTAGAGGAACTTTAAAAATAACTCCATCTCTGGTTTACTCTGATTAAGGCCCAGGGAAGCCACATCTACGTAGGTGAGCTCCAAAATACTCAAGCTGGATCAATAAAGGTAGAATCGTGGTTGAGAGAAGTGAGTCAGACGTGGGTTCAGATCCGTCTCATCAGTGACTACTAATGGGACTCCTCTGCCTCAGTTTCCTCATTTGTCAAATGCAGCATCCATGTCATGAAATTGGTGTAAAGACTAATTTAATTTATATTCATTTCTTGAAACATGACAAGTATTTATAAATGTTAATCATTAGTATATTAAATAGTGTTATTATAAAAAAGATATGTAATGAAGGAAACATGCCAGATTTATGTTTAAATTTGGATTTGGGTTGTTTCCAGTAATAGACATAAAATCTAGCTTTACCTTTACTGATAATGTGAAAAAGTTACTTAGTCCCCTGGACTTTAGCTTCCTCATCTTTTAAATGATGATTAATAATACCTACTCCATATGGTTAGAATAAAATGAGAGGTAGCATATATAAATTACCTGGCATATAAGTGAGCCCTTAAATATGATAAAAAAAAATTAAAGCATACAACAATAGCTATTATTCTTCACATGTCAGCTCCAGATACTCAGCTAATTAGATAAGACACTTATCAGGATAATTGAATAAATTTTATTTTTGGACCTCATTAAACTGAAAGTCCCTTTCTATCTTAAAAATTGAACTTTTAGAAGATGATCCATTTGAATTGCAATTAAATAGCAGTCGTCTAAATAATTAAACAATAGAGTATCTATGTATAGCAACTGTTAGACAGTTTTTCTCTATCTATTTTAAAGACTTGTGGGTGAGTGCTATGCAAATGGATTTTCAAGGATTTTTTATTAGAATAAATAGACTGAAATTTAGTAGCTCACACAGCATAGACAATATGAGTCATAGTATTTTCATTTTTTCTTGAGTTCTTGAGTTTTTCTTGTTCTATGACAGCTATGTTTTGGGAACGCAGTGACAATGGGGCCATGTGAGGAGTCCAGGAGATCTGAAAGCACGTATTGCACAGTGTCGTTACCTCAGATGCTCCCATGGGCCCTGAGATACACCCTCTCCGCGCACGGTGTTTAATGGGGTGAAGACATCTTCTCCACTCTGCACGATGCACGGAGCAGCTGGTTTGTCACATGGGCTGGTAACTGTTCTTCCCTTAATATCCACCAAGAGGGACCTCAGCTTAATTGACTGATAGTCCATAGTTAGTATTTCTCATTGCAGAGTTAAAATCTGACTGTAGTCAAGATCAGAGGTCAGAATGTATGAATAAATGACTCTTTTATGATAAATCAGAATATCAAATGGGCTGCAAATACATATACCGTCTTTGCACTATTTTGTCTTAGGCACATTCTCACACAAACTGCAATGAAACATTTGACTTGTGTGTTATGAATTTATTTAGAGAAGAAACTTTCAAAGTATGACATTACTAACCTTAAGGCTTTTTGGTCTTCCCTAAAATTGAATGGGGAGAAAGAACATAGAATCTTGGTGTGGATTATTTTGTCTAGTTTGAAGCAGCAGCTGTGAGGAATAAATCTCCCTCAGTCTCTCTCTCTCGTTCTTGCTCTCTCTCGCACTCGTCTGCTCTGCCCTGAAATATCCACGTGGATGGCCTGTGCTGTGTCACGTGCACAGAGCTCTGGTCTTTGTCACCTGTTTTTCAGTTAGCTCACCTCTCCTCCACTCTAGTAAATGCATGGGCAGCCACACCTTGAAACATCTTCAGGCCTAAGTATGTCAACTCCACTGTCTTAGACTTGAAGCTTCAGCTCTTTAATTGACTTCTGTCTCTCCTAGTTTCTCTCTCCTATTACACTTTAATGTACCAGCCAATGGAAAGTAATGGAAAGGACATGGATTATACACTAGACCTGAGTTTATATGCTGGCCACGTACTTCCGTGATTGTGCACAAGTTGCCTAACCTCCACACCTCTGTGTTCTCCACTGTGTAAATAGTGATAGTTACCCATGTCAAAATAAATGCATAATAAATATTAACTTTTCCCTGCTTTTCTGACCTTTCTTCCCTTCCCTTATGTCTTCTTCACAAAAGCTCAGAGCCCCCTGATGCTTCCTTTTTTTGTCTTAGTCATTTCTAGCTTAGTGTTCCTCTCAATCTGGCCTGGATGCCTTGATTCATATTTCAACTCTTCATTGAGTATCTCTCAAGATTATACCCCTCAAACCTCTGCCATACTAACTTTGATAATCCTTAGCCCTGGATAAATTCAAATATCCACTTACTCTGAGTTCTTCGGTGTTGGTGGCTCAAATCACATGGCAGTACTTTGTTCTAATTTTTAGTGGTGATTTCAGAGGATGTTGCATTATTACAGCCTCTTTTATTTCAGGTGAGCCTTGACACACTTTGGCTGAAGTAAACTAATATTCCTTTCCTGAATCGTGTGCAAGTATGAAACAGTTAACATCCAATTGGCCTAGAAAAGGAGGTAGGAACCACAGGGAAAATGAGAGTTTTACAGTTTTTCAAGTGTTTCAAGGTGGAACCTAATTTTTTAACAGCAACAACATAAAAACTATTGACTATACTGATGACCCTCAAATTATTCTTAGCTGATATCAGTAGAGCCCTAAAAGTTGCCTGACAATTCTTTTCTTCTTTCTTCTATCAACTCCTGAATTTGATTTCAGTCCAGCACCCCTTCTAATCTCCTACTCTTCAAAAGCAGCCAACTGCACCCCAGGCTGCATTCCTTAATTTTAGCCATTCTAATAGGTTTGTAATGGTCCCTGTATCAGTTTCTAAGGATGCTGTAAGAAAGTATCATACACTGGATGGCTTAAACAACAGATATTTATTTTCTCAGCTTCACTGGTGAATTCTCCAGAACAGTCAGGGATTTAATACCTATCCATTTCAAACTCTTCCAGAAAACTGAAGAGGAGGGAAAACTTCCAAACACATTTTATGAAATCAGCATTACCCTGACACCAAAACCAGATAAGGACACCAAAAAAAAAAAAAAAAAAAAAAAGAAAATTACAGGCCAATATCCTTGGTGAACATATGCAAAAATTCTCAATAAAATATTAGCAAACTGAATCTAATAATATATTTAAAGGATTATATATCACAATCAAGTGGGATTTATTTCATGGATGCAAGAATGGCTCAACCTTCACAAATCAATCAATATGATACACCATATTGACAAAATGAATGATAAAAAGAATCATATGATCATCTCAATAGGTGAAGAAAAAGCATTTAGTAAAATTTAACATCCATTTATGATGAAAACTCTCAATAAAGTGGGTAAAGATGGAATATACCTCAATATAATAAAGATTATATATGACAAACCCACAACTAACATCATACTTACCCATGAAATTCTGAAAGCTTTTCCTCTAGTATCAGTAGCAAGACAAGGATGCCCACTATCATCAGTTTTACTCAACATAGTATTAGAATTCCTAACCACAGCAATTGGGCAAGAAAAGTAAATAAATCATGTCCAAATTGGAAAGGAAGAAGTAAAAGTGTCACTATTTGCAGATGACATACTATATATAGAAATCCCTAAAGACTCCACCAAAAATCTATTAACAAGAAATGAATTTAGTAAATTTGCAAGATAAAAGTCAATATACAGAAATCTGTGGCATTTCTACACACTAATAAATATCAGAGAAATTAAGAAAACAATTCATTTACAATTTCATCACAAAGAATAAAATACCTAGGATGAATTTAACTAAAGAGGTGACAAATCTGACATTGAAAGCTATAATATAGTCACCGATAAAAGAAATTGAAGAAGACACAAATAAATCGAAAGATATCCTGAGTTCATGGATTGGAAGAATTAATTTGTTAAGATGTCCGTACTAGAGAAAGAAATCTATAGATTCAATACAATCCCTATCAAAATTCCATGGCATATTTCACAGAACTAAAACAAATAATCCTAAAATTTGTATGGAACCCCCAAAGATCCCAAGTAACCAAAACAGTCTTGAGAAAGAAGAACAAAGTTGGAGATATCACATGCCCTGATTTCAAACTATACTATAGAGCTATAGTAATCAAAACAGTATGGTACCAGCACAAAAAACAGACACACAGAACAATGAAACAGAATTGAGAGCCCAGAAGTAAACCCACACATATGTGGACAATTAATTTATAACAGAAGGGCAAAGAACACACAATGGAGAAAGGACAGTCTCTTTAATAAATAGGTTTGGGAAAGCCAAACAGCTACTTGAAAAAGAATGAAATTGAACCGCTATCTTCCATACACAAAAATTAACTCAAAATGGATTAAAGACTGTATCAGTTTTAACTGATCTATTTTTCTTTCTCTTTCCCTGAGTAATTTCTTCATACAGATATGCACTCATCAGAAGACATGAAGAGGTGCTCTGCACATCTCTGAAGTTCTCTCTCTGTGCAGCTCTCTCCTCTCTGGTACTTTGCATTAGTAACTTTTGCTGCCTTGGCCTTCCTGGACTTCCAGCTTTATCTCCTCAACTCACAGGGACTTCTGGGCTCCACTTGTGTTCCCCTTCCTGTGCTATGGCCCCCAAACTCTCAACAGGCAATAAGGTAGCAGTCATAGCTCAACTCACTTGTCTCCTGTTTCTTAGTCATAACTCTCCTTCCTTGCCTAATGTCTAATGTCTTGAAAATCATGTAATAAAAAAGTTTTACCCAGCTTTTTAGTTGTTTCAGGCAGGAGAATAAATTCAGTCCCTGTTATTACATCTTGGCAATTAGGTAATATAATAACCTCCTAACATGTAATACTCTCCTAGTTCACTTTAACAAACGAACTGCAGCAACAACATACACTTTGAGACCCTGTGTGTCAGGGAGGGTATAGGATATTGGTGACAAGAAGATGAAGAACTCATGGGCTCGTCCCTTGAAATGCTCAAAATTTATTCTCTTCCAATGTAGCGTTGAATGGATGGCTTCCCACAAAAAATTATGGGGGAAACTATATTTTAAAATCCACACAGGATTATGTTCCCTTTTAAAATCCTGCAATGCCTCCCCAAAATACTAAGCGTGCTGTCCTTTTCGTGGTATACAATGTCTTTGATAAGCTGAATCTCTTATACTACCTCAATGTTGTCTCCCTCAGTGAGTTATAATACCTCTAGCTTATTTGTTGCTATATTAAGTATCCAGCAGAGAACCTATCCAAAGAGATATCCAATAAATATTTGAGTTAATAAATTTATCTACTATAGGAATGAGGAAACGATCAATACAACAACAAGAAGAAATAGATTACTTTAAATAAAAGAAAATCCACTGTGAATTATAGAATAAGGTAGGTAGTGATGGGGAGAAAAATCAGATGGACAAAAAAAGTATTAGTAATTGGGTTGGTCAAGTGGTCCAAGAAGGACCAAGGAGGACATAGCTGGGGCAGTGAAGGAGGGCTAGTAGGCGGTGATGAGGATGATATGGGAGAGCACGCCCAAAGGCTTAGCAAGAAAAGTCCCCCAAAACAGCAAACAAGCAAACTGCCAAAAATGTCACCACCAACAGAAACAGGAAAAATGTAAAGAAAGGCTGGAAAATCTGAGGTGATAAAGGCAGAGAAAAGAAAGGCATATAACATGAATGAGAGGGTAAGGAGAAAAATGAACAAAAGTTTCATTTGTAACCATCTCTCTAATATTGACATTTAATAGTTGTTATGTATAATTTAGTGGGCTGACCAGAATTACTGACACTTTATTCTTTAATGTCCCAGTTTTAAGACAAGAGTCACAATAATTATGTCCTTACTCCTAAGGATTTAGTCAGTGCAGTGTTCTCTATAGCCTGTGGGATAAAGGCCAGGGAATGATTCATATTTCACAACTTGATTTCTGGTGAATTCTATAAAATTCAAATGTCTTCCTTTTTCCTTTGAAAAAGTGTAGTTATTTGAACAAGATTTAACCTTGGCCTTTTACCCAAACACTTTAGAACAAGAGCTGTGTTGAAATTTGTGACACGATTATCTAGAGGACGCCATGACTCAGTGACTGTGTTCACTGAAACACGGCGATTTGAAACAACAAGAAGCGCAATTGCTAACGTATCTCAATGAAAAGCAAATTTAAAATGGCTTGAAGAGCTAACAGTCTGTGATCCTCAGAATGAAATGCCTCAGGAAATGTTCTAGCTATTATTAACTTTAGGTTTGGAATAGGGCAGTCTAGATAGGCAAAAGGCACTTTCACAGGAAAAAGAATCTGAAAATAAATAGGGATGTTTGGAGAATTGCTTTATGGCAGGAAAGACTGGCTACCAGTTTGATTCTAAACAAATCCAACTTTCTCTGTGTGGGAAGATGAGTTCACGGCAACGGATAAAATAATGTCCTCTGTGAATTGCCTGGGCCAGTTATGATCTCAGCTGTTTGCCCCAATAATACCCTCCTTCAAGCGCCCAGGCGCCTTGCCTGGGAGAGTGAGATGATGCGGGTGAGCCCTGGTCCTGAGCCTGCAAGTGAAGCCAAAATCTCCATGTCTCCCTGGAGCTCCCTGGGAGTTGAAGCGGCTCTCTGCTCAACCACGGACACAGCATTCTCTTTACAGAATCACCTGGATCTTAGCAGAGCTCAGGGGTACCCTGGTGACCTGGCTGAAGCCTCACCAGCTCTGCCATGTATTTCGTGCTCGGGCAGCACTGAACTACTGCAGTTTCTGTGCAGGCCACGCGTGCTCTTTCAGACTTCCAAAGCTGAACCATGTGCGTTTTCTGCATAGAAGTCCCTTCCCTTTCCCTTTCCCGTTACTAGGCAGACAAACATCGACTTGGCCTTTAATGCATCTCAAATTCCACTTCCTTGTCTCAGCCTCTGCCGTCTCCCACCCTTTTTCTTGGATATTCCCACTAGGCAGGGCTGAATTAAGTCTCTTGAGGCCCAACTAATAAAACAGTTAGCAGCCTCTCCTTACGTATAATGCAAATGGAATATTAGTATATCTTAAAATAAATACATAGAAAAAATGTTTAAGTTATGAACTTTCCCAGATAACCTCAGTTCTTAAAAAGCAGTCACTTCCCTGGTGAAGACCATGTCTTATCTGTCTTTGTGTCTTATCTGTTTGAATGACTAGCACATAGTAGGTGTTCACCAAAGGCTTTCTGAGTAGCAGAATGAATCTTTGTAGGTTTTTGTTTGTACTTAAAAGCCTTTTGCTTTTTTTTTTAAAAAAACCTATTTTCCAACCCTCACTTCCAACCCTATTACTTAATGGAGGAAGCATTTTAATAGTGTAAACTTTAAAATGAAAGGGCAAAACAACCAAAAATAAAGAATGGGTAAAAATGCTTCTTTAGCTTCTGAGATACAAAATCATCTTTGTGTTCTATAGTCTTGAAAGTAATTTCTGCATGAAATTCTTGGAGAGGGAATGCTTAATTTCAGAATATTCCCATCCATTATCTTACCATTATCATTGTTATCGTTATGAGTATTATTACGGCATACGTAAGTGGAAAGTTCCAGAACAAGGAATTATGTTAGGAAGAAAACAAACCCTGATGGCAGATGGAAAAGGGAACTGAGCACCTCTGAGGTGAGTTGAGGACACTGAGGACCTCAGAATGGAGAGGAGGAGGAGGGAGCTAATGGAGGTAGGTCTTGATCACAGAATCTCTCTCTCAACTAGGTGGTGGAGAATGACACCACAGGTTTTTTTAAAAAGGAGTCTAGTGTGCCCTGATTCTGCTCCTGCCTCCAGACTCCAGTGCTCGAGGTCCTGCTGCTTCTCCCTGGGTATGGAATATTGTAATAATAAGGACTGATATCTGTTGGGGCCTTACTATGTGCCAGGCAGGGTCACAGGCATTTTACATATACTAGCTTATTTAATTTTCATAAAAAAAACCCATGGGATAGGGACACTTACAGTTCCCATTTTACAGATGAGGAATCAAGTACAGTGGTTGTAAACCTAGGCAGGATGGCTCTCGAGCCCGCACTTGTTTAACCTCTATACTGTTACCCCTGTGTCTTTTAAGTGGGAGCTGGAAAGGGACTTAGAGACCATGTCACCTAACTCCCTCATTGTGCAGGCAAGGAGTGAAGTCTGGAAAGGTTAAGTGATTTATGTGAGGCCACTCAGTTAGTGAGGGGTGGAGGTGGATTTGAACCCAAGCGATCTGCGTGGTAGCCCTTGCCTACACCTTTGCAGAACCTGAGAATGCATGCTGAACCATTACCACTGTGTGGGCAAGTGTAGGAAGATGGGCCAGGGATAAAGATCTTAAGCTATAAAAGGATGACCCAAAGCTCAAGGCCATAACAGGGGTCAGATCTCCTCACCCTCAAACTTTCTTTCTACTATGTAACTCTCTGTCTTCTGTATGACCCATTCAAATTCCACCTCAAACCCAACGCCTGGGATCTTTTTACTCACTCTGAGATCTTTGTGATAATCCTACTGAATAGGGAAGCCATGAAGGAATACTACCCGAAGTCACGCAGCTGTGTAGGGGAGGAGCTGGGGCTTGAACCCAGGTGTATCTGACTCCAGGCCCGTGATCCTCATAGCAGATAATCAGAAGCAGAGACAGGTCAAGAAATTACTGCTAGCATTTAAAATTCAACATTGTTTAATAGACACTTAAATCACATTAAGTAGAACTAGATGATTGGCATTAATGCTGCCAATTTGTCCCTTGGTTTATAGTCAAGGAACTGAAACCTAGTTTCCCCAAGTCCAAAAACAGAACATCGTGGTGGATTGTTACACCTGAAGCTGAGGAAATTTTACCATGTGACTGGGCTGCCAGGAGGGGTGAGCATTGTATTGTTCAGAAAATGGTGTGTAATCTGTCTACGCAAGATCTGTACTTCAGGAGGGCTTTGCCTGCGGGAAGGTGTCAGACACAGCGTGACCACAGCAGCTCAGTGCATGAGAACCTGAGAGGGGCACAGCCGAGCCAAACCACCGGTTCACATCTACCTGTTTTCAGAAGTGGAAGTTCTGTGCGGCTCCTCTGCCAGTGCTGTCAAAGTGGCTGAGGTTGCCTGAGGGGTTCAGAAATTTTTCCCAGCATCTGCTTCTTACAGCCAAAATACACAGGAGTTTTCCATTTTTCCTCATGTCTTCTCTGTCAGGGCTATAAGATTTGTCTTGGAATGTAAAGTCTCTTCAATAGAAAATTATAATTATTAAAAGTGTGTAACTTTTCTCTTGCAGCAGTAGAAATACACTCAAATGCTTTTATAGTTGGTAGGGGATGTGGTAAGTTGGCCGAAACTGAAGTTTGCGGAGTCTGTATGTGTCAGGTAGGAGAGCTCCTTGGGCGTGAGTGGAAGAGCTTGCAGGGCTCTGCACGAGAAGCGGGTCAGCTGTATGACTGACTACACGGGCAGAGCAGCAAGCAGTCCTTGAGCCTTTCTGATATCCAGGCCCTGGACTAGTTTCTGCAATAAGGAAAAAGATGAACAAAATGCATTCCCTCCTCTCAGGGAGTAATGGTCTAACAGAGGAGGTGCGGTACATTTACAGCTAACCTTACGGTCAAGTCATGATGTGATTTTTCTCTGCCCAATAGAGATCTCAGTATTACTGAGAACTAAGGGAGTTCAAGAGAGGAAGATAAGCCCAAGGAGTCTAAATTAGCATTTGAGCTAGGTCTAGAGGGAGGGGTAGACTCTAGATGGATAAAATGGGCATGAGCATTTTGGGAAGAGGAAACAATCTTGGGATTTTCTAAACAGACTGTTACAAGACTGTAAAACAAGACAGTTTTCCTTTTTCTTTTCCAATCTGGTTGCCCTTTATTTCTTATTCTTGAATTTTGCACAGAATAGAGCCTCTGATACAGTGATGGATGGAAGTGGTAAAACATCTTTCATTTTTTTTCCCTGATCTTGAAGGGAAAGCATTTAGTCTTCACCTATGAAGTATGATGTTAGCTGTAGTATTTTCTTACATGCCTTTTATCAGGTTGAGGAAGTTCCCTTCTATTAGTAGTTTGCTGAGTTTTTTTTTTTTTAAATCAGGAATAGAGTATTACTTTTGTCAGATGCTTTTTCTGTGTCTATTGAGAGTGTCATATAAATTTACTTTTTTAGTCTGTTAACATGATGAATTACATTGATTAAATTTTGAATTGATTTTTGCATTTCTGGGATAAATTCCATTTGTTTATGTTGTATTATACTTTTGTATGTTGGTGGATTCCACTTGTTAAAACTTCATTAAGATTTTAGCATCTGTGTGGGTGAGATCTCTCTTCTCTGGTGCTTTACGTTGTTAACTTTCGCTACCCTCACTTCCCCGGATCTCACCTCCACCTCTTCCACTCAGTGAATTTGCTGGGATCTGCTGGGCTTCCCCCTCCTACGATTCAGTCCAGAAACTCTCTCTGGGAAGTAAGCTAGGGAAATCACGTGGCTCACTTGTTTTTCTCTCCAGTCTTAGTGATCACTGTTCTGTGCCACCTGAGGTCTAATGTCTGACAGCTACATGTATTTTGCCTGGATTTTTAGTTGTTTTGAATGAGAGGATAAGTCCAGCTCTCATTACTTTACCTTCCCTAGAAATTGGAGTTCCAGTGGTCTTTCTACTTCTAGGTGTCACTTCCAAGATATTTTTTGTTGAGGTGTAATTGACATGTGACATTATATTCATTTCAGGTATAGAACATAATGGTTTGTTATGTGTGTGTATTGTGATATGATCACCACAATAAATCTGACATCCATCACTGTACCTAATTACAAAATTTTTTCTTGTAATAAGCACTTTAACCACCTATCTACTCTCTTAGCAACTCTCAAATATGCAATAAAGTGTCATTAACTATAATCACCATGTTGTACGTTACATTCCCATGACTCATTTTCAAAGCATTTTAATACATTTTAGCATGTATCTGACTGTGACATGGTATTGAAACTAATATTAGTTCTACAGCCTTAACCTAAGTTACCTAACAGTCCTAGCCTAAATGGTCTTGCTTCCTTATAATATGTGGTTGGGCCGGATCCATGGTGCTGAGCTTGTTGCCTTGTTCAGCAGAGCTGAGTGACATTACAGAGATCCTTTCTGAGAGTGATTCTCAGTAAGTGGGGAGGAGATGGTTACTCATTATCTTTAGGGGATGGGATAAAGGAGGTTGTGCACCTTGGGGGAAAAAAAAAAGTGTCTTCAGTGGGATGTGCCAGTCCCTCAGCTGACACTTTCTGGAGTAGATGACTCAGTTCTAGGAACATCTTTTGAGCAGTTTATGGAGTCATGTTTAGTTCTGTGAGAAGAACAAATATTAGTAAGACTTGTTTCATATACCTAAATCGTATAGAATATATAGTGATAATATCTAAATTTCCATTTCTGAAAACTGTCTGAAAAGGATTCTGTCAGTTGGGATGCTGTGTAACTTGTGTTAGAATACTAGAACACAGTGCATTAATCAAATTTCTTTCTAGGATCCCATATTTTAGGAAGCACAGAAATCTGGAGGTATACGATGTGGCACTCTGCATTGCCAACTAAAATCTGGGAGAGTTCCTTAGGTCTCCAGGAATGGACAGACAGTCTAATTCATGGAATGATTACAGTTTTCTTTCTTTTTTTTTTTTGCATTTTATATTTTATAAATTTATTTTCAAAATAATTCTAAATCTCAAACTATTTTAAATATATCAAAAAAAGATTCATACACCTATTTTGGTGGAAATCCACAGTCAGTGATGTTTATTCATAATTCATTGACTCAAACATAGGAATTAATTTGTCTATATTATGCCTTAGAGACAAGTAGATGTTGACACCATTTTTCCCAATGAGCTAGAACAGTTTAGTAATTTTCCCACTTAGTAGACCTTTTTACTTCTTACCTACACACATCTAATACAATTAATGCATTTGTGGATTAGCATTCTTAGACTGTGAAACACTTGTTCCAGAAACCCCACTAATCACCAATTACTGCAGATCCTTTCTGGAAAATCATTTTCAGTGTGCAGACCCAGGGGCTTCTAATCTGGTTAAAGGATTTTCAAGTGGGATATTAAGCACTCCAGCCAATCTGTACAAACTGATAACGTAGCTAAGTGGCACTGAAACTTAATCAAAATCATATGAGCATGAACAGAGAATTGTGGATTTAGACACATTTTCTGGATATGAATGAAAAGAATTATTGAAGTGTGAGCTGGCAACAGACCCGCTTTGCAATCTAACCCAAACTCCTTACTTTCTCTTGCTTTACTACACAGAGCATACAGTTTGCACTGCATCCTGATTTCTAGTTTATATTTTTCAGTTTTTCTTTATCACTAAGACTTGTTGCCTAATATAAGAGGAGAGTTTAGCTCCTCAGGAAAACTAAGGCTAACTTTGTGCTATGACATGGGTCAAATACAGCTATAATACCTGGTCCGTGCTGCCCTGTGGCCAGAAGATGAAGATTTCCTATCTTCAGTGTGCATTTCAATTACTCAGAGTTGTTCTACGCAAATTTCCCAACCACGTCTCAAAAGATTCTAATTCAATAGGTGTGGGGTGAGGTCCCCAAACTTGTATTTTTAACATACTTTTCAAGCAATTCTGATGAAGGTCCATGAAGAACCACGGCCTACTTTTTAAGAAAGACTGAAATAAACCTTGGTTTTCCAAACTCTTCTATATTACCTTTGTTTAAAACCCAAATGTTTTCTTTTGTAAAACAAACAAACAAAACCAAAACAGGTGCTGGTACTCACACTTTGATATTTTAATTAATAAAAGGACTTTTTTCTCCTTTTCCATACATTACAAATTCCCTCCCACTGGTCTATTGAGTTTAAAATTTGTGACGTTGTATTACGCAGAATGAGAGGAGTAGGCCAACAGATGCTCCGGTTAAAAAAAATAAGAAAAGTTAAAGATCTCTTTTTAATGCTTAATGATATGGCAGAATGCATCTCCCCTACTTTTCCGGATTCCATGTAATAAGCTCCTCTAGAGAAACACTTCTAGTCCTTTCCCAAATGCCTGTCACTCCTTCCCAAGGTGGTGGAGCTAAGTGCCTGGCTAACAGGTGACACAGGGTTACGTGCCTCAGATGGAGGAAGAGAACACATTAAAATCCATATATAATGGGGACTTAGTCCCCCTCCTCCTTCCCCAGTCCCAGTGTGAAGCAGAAATCTGAGCAAGTGTGACTAATCTAAGATTCACGTTTCCCTTGGATGCCAGGACAAGACTTGGAGGGGGCTGGGGGGAAGGAAAAGGACTAGTAAGTCCAGCTGGTCCTCACACTAAGCCATATCCTCCCAGTAACTTTATAATCAACGAAGGGCCTGCCGTTTAAACTCCACCTACCTGACTCCTGTTCCATTTCTCAATGGTTTTGAACTTGGATGGGGAAAAGGGAGAGTTATTTATTGATTCTCACCTCCTAGGCCCTGGCGTGTGGCAGATTGAAGCGTATTTTGCATGTCTCTCTTTACAAGGGGCTTTCTGTAAGTCAGTTTCTATCCACTGACATGGTCATGTGAACTTGTTTTTCCTTCCAAAATTTCCATTATTAAATAAAAATATAAATTATTCGAAGTCAGTGAAAAACAGCAGTTTACCATTCTGACACATGCCAGAAAAAGTCTCTGAACAGTTGGGCACATGTGAATGCTTTTGTAGTAGCACTAAGCAGTTTAAACCAGGGCACCAACCAGAGTAATGGATTTCTGGCAATCTAAGAGAAAGAGAGACATACATGGAGGGTTCTCATTTTATATTTGTGTTATGATTATAAATCCAAGGCCCTCATGACCAGAATGGAGCTTATGGCTTTTAAAGGAACACAGCAGTCCATAAAGACATTCCAGTCTTTAGCCATATCTCTTGAAAACATTTAAAGGGTTTTTTATATATATGGCCTATGACAGCTCTTCTTAACTCTCTTGTCCTCTCCCTTTCTCTAGCATTCCTGTCTCGCAGAGGCCCTCTTCTCTCCTAGTCCAGAACTTTCTCTTTGGTGCCATCCCATCTCAGTCATCTTATCCTGTGAACTTCCTCTCTTATCACCGTGTCTTTCCAAAACTGCCCCGGCCCATCACATCTCCCTGCACTGCAGTGTCCCTTGGGTGTGGTTTTCCTTTTTCTGGATTGCTTGTAGATCTTGTTCTTTGTCCACTAGGAGCAGAGAAGGGAGCTGGAGGCTTAGCAGGCAATACCAGACAATTTTCTTTGAGGAGTGTGTGTGGGGAAATGGCAGGAGTGAGGTGAGAATGGTGGAGAGATTGAGGGAAAACTGTGAGCCTCTACAGTTCAGTGATGTTTTGTTTCATCATCTTTGTCCCATGGAAAATCATCAGAATGATCTAGATGCACTGTTAGCAAAGCTGCCCATCTTTGCAGAAAAGCATGTATGCGTTGACATTTTAATTTGGGGGTTCACTTTTATGAAGTACACAGTATTTTGCTGGGCTCCTGGAAGAATATCTGTTCCTAAAGTTTCCGACGTTGGGAGAGGAGGAAGCGAGGAGAGGAATCATCCACTGGGTCTGGTGGATCCAGCTGACAATGCTGTGACCTAGAACAAAAAAAAGATTTGGATCAATGTTTTTCAGGTTGTCTACAGACCCTTTTGAAGAATCTGGATCCCTCCTTCCTCACACATCCACGTTCTTTGTATATGGAACATACAGATAGCACGTTTACTAATGTTCTGACTCCCTGCACCCCTGCACTTTGAAAAGAAAACCAAGAAAAATATTTTCTTTGAAAATTTCCCTTCCTGGGTACCTTTCCCCTCTGCTCTGTAACAGCAAGTTTAGGGCCAGGAAAGATTCCCCCAGGGTATTGAGGGCATCAGTCCGTTTCACAGTTGTAGGCAAAACACTTCCCTCGGGGAGAACTTCTTAAGATAAAACAGAGCACTTGGTTAGCATCTGGATTAAGAGGAGGGAGACCCGGGATTCACTTCTCTGTTCCTGTTCGGTTGTATTTTTCTTCCTTTCTCTCTCAGCTGTTTCCCATCTTCCACTCCGGGCTGTTGGGGTGTGGTGCTCCATGACAGCGAGGAAAGCCCGAGACACACCTGTCAGGGCTTCAGCGCTGCCCTGTCCTCCTTCTCCCAGGCCAGGATGAGCTAAATCTTTCCCGAAGCCCACAAGGGGGAGTAATCCTGTAAATAAAGGATGCTGCTTAATTTCTAGGAAATCATGTCTCTAACTACTGACCTACCGTAGCTGTTTATCTCAGGCACAGACCAATTTATGCACAGAGGCACTTCAAATTGCAGAACCTCCCTTGTTGGAAGCCAAAATTACTTGCAAAGTTGGGTCCAAGTAATCACAGAATCTCTATTTTCCTAATTTTAAGGTGAAAATATCATGGGAAAGGGGAAAGCATGAATAGAAATATTTGTGGAAGACCAGTCTGGACAACCTGACTGCTGGAGTATAATGAGGTGGTTGTTTAAACTTCGATGCAGGTAGCATTTATTGTCATTCAACTATCTTTGTGCAGGTTAGTAATGACATCACTTTTTTATCCTTACTGTAACCAGGAGGTCATAATAGAAGGTTATTCTTTTGCTGAGGTTATTTCATTTTAATAAATCACAATACAGCTTAGTAACCCTTATCTGTATATGTTCTACAGTATTAATATTATCTTAGAATTTGGAAAATGAGGCTGTCCACACTCCCTAAGACTTTAAATGAGTTCTGATGATTGTCTGTCTCTGGTGCACTTGGAGGGCAGCTCCAGGAAAGCCCTTTCTAACACCTTTGGTTCCCCAGTAGCAAGAGCTTCTTATCTTAAATTTTGTCTGTCTAAAAATACCCTGCCTGGCCAGATGAATTGTTGTGGAGGTCGCTTGACTTCCTAGTGTTACTCCTTCCATGTGGGTTTGACTTGAATTTTAACAAGAACTGTTATTTACAACCCATGTGCCTTTCATGGCAAATAGATTCCTCCCAAGGATGCTCCTTTATTTTGCTAAACAAGGTAGTATGTGAGAATACAATTTGAAGCCGAAGAAATTACATTTCTCAGCTTGGGTGGAAATGCAATGTTGGTGGTGGTGTGAAGAGGGGGCCCCCAGGAGGGGGGTAAATCAGAGCGACGTGGGGCTGGCAGTGCTGTGTGGAGTTGGAGAGGAGAGTTAGGAGGAAAACAGAGAAGGGAACCTTCCCTTCTTCTTACAGAAGTAAAACCTACTTTGATTTTAGGTTCATAGAACTGGATTTGTAGGTTTGGGGAGGAAGAATTTGGGAGTGAAGTTGCAGCAAAGTGCTGAGAACAGCTTCTGGGCAGGAGTAGGATCAAAACCACAGGCTGCCTTAGGGAGGCAGGATGTAATCCATGTGCACCTGCACCAAGATATTTGTCTGTCTACCTATCCTGTCTATCTGTCCGTCCATCCATCCATTCATCCATCCATCCATCCATCCATCCATCCATCCATCCATCCATCATATTTATCTACCTATCTCTCTATCCACCCATCCATTCAGTCAATCTCAAGAGTTAATAAAAATATGAAAACTGAATAGAATGACACTTTCTGAAAATAAGGGTCTTAGCACAGTGAATATTAACCCATCAACCCATGATTTATTTGTACTGAAAAAGCCAGTTCAATTTCTGATTTGTTTTATAAAATGAGTCTGTAGCACTAAGCAATCTGTGTCACTTAACCAAATACATTGACTGCTCTTGTGAAGTTTTCCTTATTATTTGCTACATCCCTCCCTTCGTTCCATCAATAGGGCTCTGCTGCTTTCCAGCCTAACTGTTCTACCTCCCTCATCGACACAGTGCAGTCAACGGTGTAGTTTCCCAGAGCAATGACAGATTCTGTTAGAGCTACAGGCACTTCACAGGCTTAAATTTCAAAAGTTTGTGTGTAAATCAGTTGTTTCACACTGTGGTTGCATTTTTCCTGTTGAAACTGTATTATAAATTATGTAGCAGACTTCATAAATCTGTGGCCTGAAAACCCTTTAAAACACATTCTCTTCATGCAGTGAGCTGGATTTTTTTTTTCCTTCTCCTAAGCCTGGCATATACTTAGCTAGGTTAACTGACATGGGCCTTTGGTGATGTAATTCAAGGCAGGGAAGGAGACACTATTCAACAACAACTTGGGTTAGCGCAAAGGAAAAGTGTGTCTTGGCAGCGGGACAGTTTTGTCTTAGGTATTCCATCCTGAGGTTACATCAGACACAGTGAGGCCTTTTCTCAGCGCTCCCCACTGTCCCCCTCTTACAACCTGGGTGCAGGCTGAGTGTAAGGGCAGGCAGGATATTGAAAGAGGGTAGAGAAGCAACAGGGTTAAACAAACAATGGGCCATGAGGTTGGAGGAGAAGAGAGAGAAGACCAGAGGGAGAGGTTTCCCTGAGGGCTGGATGTGAGCGGTCATGGAGAAGTTCCAAGCTGGCCCATCAGATCAGGAACAGACACTGAAGGATGGACAAAAAAGAGAGAGAAGCATGGATAATAAGGCATAGGAGGAACTTTTAGCCAGTAACTGGAGTAGTGTAACTTTAAAATAATTGATTCCTGGGAACATTTCTGTGTAGCGCACAGTGTAAGACTCCGAGGCTAGCCCTTACAAAACACTGACAAAATATTTTTGTCATTGTCCAGTGCGTCACAGGTCAGCTTTGCCTGTGACCCCGTGGGGACGTTTGCTGGTGAGAGCCCAGGATTTGTCAGTTACAAAGGTAGGAACTGCCTGCACCTGCCAGAATTTACGTTTCGCCAGCTTCAAGGAGACAAAATGAACAAATTTAATTACAGATTAACCTTATAACTAGAGCTCAGGCTATGTCACCAGGAGCGTTCATTGAAATTCCTGATATCAGTACTGTTTTCCCAGTTTATTTAAGGCTCCACGATGTGAATAACGGTAGATGCAATTCGAGGTAAACCAATCTACAGTTTCAGAAGGCGGGAAGACTGACAAAAAATTATTTAGGCCTGGGGCTTTTCTGGAGCTAACTTCCCAAATGTCTTGAGTCTGAAAACACCTTTTTTGAGGCGAAGGGAGAGGCTGAAGAAAAAACAACACGGGAAGATCTATTTCATTAAATCTGTATTTTTAAGAAATTATTTTTTCAGTGGTTTAGAAATAAGCAAAATGGTATTAGTCAACTTGGTTAGCAGTTTATGTTAATGAACCCCATTTTGGGGTGTTGTTACCATGGGAGACTCTCATAGAGTGTCCCCAGGTTATGTTCTTGAGCAAGGTGGGAATGACAATACGAACCTGTAAGAATGGCTGGAAAACCAACTTGGTGTAGGCCCACCTGTAAGGATCAACAATACCACCTTCATTTACGAAGGATAGCATCTCCTTCCTCCCTGGGGGCCACCGCTTTCTTTAATATCTACATAGAGCAGTTCAGTCCTCCATTCCACCTACCCTTGAGAAGTCTGGTGGTTTCCCCCAGGAAGGCAATGTGGGACGGTACTTATATTCTCCCAGTCTGTCAACAGTCTGTCACCTTTTACTCTGAACTGCTCCTCCCAGCCCGTTTCAGGTCACCACTGGTACATCAGCGGTTTTATCTTTTTGGCCCAAGTAGGGAGAGACACCCGTGTTCTTTGTTCCCCAAGGCCTGAGACTATCACAGAGATCTTGTGTATAATGCTTCTCCTGAAGAACTGGGAATAATGAGTTGAAATTACAGTTAAGAAATCACTTAAAATTAAATATCAATATTACCATTGTATAAATTATTCATCCAACCCCACCACAGGGAGATGTTGCAGATGGGAGTCCTCAGGAAGCAGAATCTAAGACAAAGATTAGTGTCCAGGGTGGGCATGCTCCTGGGATCAAAACCTGTGGAAGGGACGGCATGGACGCAGGGTTAGGCAGAGGGAGAAGGCTTCAGATGACTCCGTGGAGAACTCAATCTGGGATGGCCCTTCAGAGTTATCTCAAGTTGGGGCAGAAAGGACAGGCCTTTAGACTGCTGTGTCACTGGAGGTGAGTTGCTTCAGAAAGGTGTCACAGGGGAGGTGGTGCTCCTCAGTCTAGGCTATTTTCAAAGACGGCTGGCCGCTGGGTGTGTTGTCAGCTGCAAGCCCACAGCTGGGAGTGTAAGTCTGACTCCTCAGGGGACCAGGATGCTGGAGCATCACCGTGGCCACGGCAGGGGGCTTTGACTGGCCGTCTCTCCCCTTTCACACGGCTGCAGGCAAGTTGCCAGATCTCACTTGCTTTGTACTTAGCCACCTTCTCCATCATCCTCTCTTTTTTCTAGGCCAGGGGAGCTCCCAAGTCCCAAATTCAGAACATCAAAGGAAAAGTGGTAACTTCCCTGTCTTTTCATTGCCCTGCCTCTGTCTCCACTCTAAGCTAAGTGCTGTGTCTTGCCTTTAATAACCATGATGTCCATTATTATGTTCTCCTTAACAGAATAGCTCACCCAAGATCAATTTTCTGCTCTTTGCTTGCCCACACTGAATTTTAAATAAAAATGATAGGTTAGGACCAATGAAGAGTCATTGTCCTCCTTTCCAGAGTAAATGTGAGTAATTTTGTGTTTGTGTGTTTCAATTGATTTTTTTCCTTTCTTATTACAAAAAGATAAGAGTGAGTGAAATAAATTTGTATTCAGTACTAGATATGTGACATAAGGACTTCATATATACATATTTGTGTGTGTGTACATGTGCACATATATGTAGTGCACTTTTCAAAGCGGTTAGACGTCATCAAGGGCTAATCTAATTCTACTTGACAACTAAGACTTTCATGTATTAAGTCCTTTTTTTCTAAACACAGAGAAATACTCAAAACATCTTTGACCTACTGGATTATAGATTTAATATGTGGACTCAGGGATGATTTTAGAAATCCTGAAAATGTTTATCAATACTAACCTTTATGAAGAGTTTGAAAAATATAAATGTATGTACAGCAACTATTTTTGAGGTTGAATTCTGTTCCGGCCTCTTCGTATGTAGAGTCTCATCAGGTCCTTGTGGTAGGACCCAGTGTGGCTGAGCCAGTTGATTTTGTTCATGTGCTTAAGTAGTTAACTTTGCGGGGAGGAAACTTGACTGTGGGGGATTTGTTCACGTCATCCAGTCCTGGTCATAAACATGTTTCTGGGGTGATCTTTGGTACAAGCCTACTTAGAAACTCGGGGTAAGTCCTGGTAAGACTGTCTGTGTCTGTAGTGTTTTTCCTTCTATGAAAACAACAACAAAATAAAGGCTGGGAGAAATTTTATGTTGGCACAGTAAATGGAGAACAAAATGTGTGCTCATTAGTTTCCCAACCTAATTGACAGGACACCTGCAGGTTTTATCGATTAGGCACCTTGGCAATAACTCTGTTGAGTTAATTAGTTCTCTTATAATTACATGGAGATTAATTTTCACTCTGAGTATCAAATCACAGAAATCAAATAAAAATATTTATTGAGTGTTTACTGAGTGTGAGTCATTGTGAAATGAGAATTAGAAAAGTCTAATGAGGTTATCCCATTTTCCTTCCATTTGAGAATAATGTTATTTGTCTTCCACAATATTCCTCCCAGGACCTTGTCTGATATAATTTTGATGATCTTATGCTAAGTCACAAATTTTGCCAGAGAACTTTATTGGTTTTTCCAGATGAGCAACCTGATTCTTTTTTCATTTACTTGGAAAATCCTCTTGTTCTTCCCTGCAAAACCCTCCCTCTATTGTAAGCCCCGACATTATTAGCACAGAGTAGAGGGCATGTGCTGTTTTTGCATGTCCAGCTCCATTTCCTTTTCTGTTAATAACTCCCTGGTTTTCCTTTTGAGAATCTCTCCACATCGCTCTCAGCTATGGAGTATAGTATTCTGGGACTGACTACAGGCTCCAGGAAAGACCATATAGTCTAAGTGAAACTGGGTAAAACCTTGTCCACCTCGATTATTAGGGATGGAAACATGACCAACGGAGTCAGAGACTCCTGCCCTAGGGTTTTTGGGAATTATCGAGGTGGAGAAAAAAACTCTTTGCTCTTAGAAGATCTAAGTCTGCATCTACTGGATGCCACTGTGTGGACAAAGCCTGTCTGTGAGTGAAGCCAGTGCAGGGGAAGGTAGAGATAAAGGGCAGAAGAAAGCTAGAAGCTCGGTCTGACTTACATCATTTTGGCCTTTGATTGGAACTAGACCCACTCCTGGACTTTTCTAATGTGTGAGCCAATAAATTACCATTTTGAAATAGCAGATTTGAATTGGGTGGGCTTCAGTACTTACAACTGAAAGATGTACGATGAGTGAACAGATCGAACCGGCCAAACGCGTCAATGGGAAGGAAGAGGCGGCACTACCCTGCTGCACAGTCCTTGCCCTTGGAGCTCTCTGCCCTTGTCGTTTA
Organism: Camelus dromedarius; assembly: GCF_036321535.1. NCBI lineage: Eukaryota > Metazoa > Chordata > Mammalia > Artiodactyla > Camelidae > Camelus > Camelus dromedarius. The sequence continues at coordinate 73,165,860 of NC_087437.1, read as the reverse complement.
TGTCATTTCCCTCTAACAAGCTTCCTTGCCTTTATCTTCTCTATTAAGGTGCCAAAGGGGAATGAGGTTGGAAAGGCCTCTCTTTACAGTCTGTTCTAAACCTGAGCTACCACTGATTAAGTTTGAGACCTGCCCAGGCCACTGGAAATGAGGAGTGCAGGAATTGTGTTTGTAGGAGATGATTCTGTCTTGGGGCTTGCTTCTGTAGTGCTTCTGAGCTATCTGTCATGTTACTTTGTTCCTAGAGTTCACAGAATCTTGACAGCTGTCAGGCAAGGCTTGATGCAGTGACAATACAATTAATTAGTACGCCTGCAAAGAGACCAGGAAGAAGATGGTGCCTGCTTCCTAGCACATGAGTTCAGCTGTCTTCACCAAGCACTAATTAGCTATCCTGTCTGGAGAGTGATCCACAGTGTGACAGGATACAGGACAAGATTTTGACGGGGAATTTTGTCTGGTTCGTCCAGTTGTGCCTGTGACTCTTAGAGCTCAGCTTTCCTCGTGCAGCGTGACATCACACACACAGCGGCACCGTCAGGTTCTGCAGTGACAGCCCAGCTGGGATGGTGTTCTTCTCCTTCAGGGTCCTTATTCCAGTCTGTGGTTATGCATTGTGTGAGGTTTTTAACTGTGAGCTCCATTAATCCGTTGTACCTAGCACAGCGCCTGACATATAAAACATTCCATGAGCATTTGTTGAAAGAATGAACACATAAATAAATAAAAGAATAAAAAGGGCATAAAGTCACATTTCAGTAGATGGTTAAAAAGAACCAGTTGATAAAAATGGAGAAGACAGGAATCAGAACACACATGCAGGGGAACATGGAAATCTTTCACTGAGAAAAAGTGAACATTCCACCTGTAGGACCCTTTGTGTCTGATCTTCCAAAGTGAGTGGGAGTGAGTGACGTCACAATAAAACTGCAGCCAAGGTTACAGTGCGTGTATTCCTCTGCCAGTGGGGAGTCTTTATGGATTACTTTGCTGAAAAGGGGGTGAGATCAGGCAAAAAGAGAGAAATTCACAGATTCATAGGTCTTGGTGTTAGAAAGGACTTGAGAAGTTCGACTTGTACAGCTTTCAGCCTCCATATAGGGATGTCTGCATCCTAGATGTGGCATCTAGGAATTTGGTGACTTCCAAATGGTGACTACATGGTTATCTACAGAAAAGATTTGGGTATGTTTCAGAAACAAACCAGTTTAGACTCTTCCCAGAGTACAGTTAGTCAGATCTCTGTGAGATGGATCATCCAAGCTTTTAGAAACTTCTTGGAAAATGTGAAAACAGTTTAGCAAGTCACCACATCTGTCCACACTGAGGGAGTGTCCCAGAGCTGTGATGTGGCACTCAGAGGAGGTGTGGGTGAAGTGTGAGAAGAGCAGTAGAGGTATAAGAGCAGGATGCTTCAAATTCTCTCTCGAATCAGCAGCAATATCAACGCCACAAAACACAGAAAATCCAACTTGCGCTGGCTCAGTGAAGGAAGCTGAATTTCCACGGGCAGTGCACAGCATGGCTTGACTTGGTGGTTTCCACACTGCAGTGCTGGAAAGCTCTCTGGAGGAGCTCCTGTGGGCAGCGTTGCTGTTCCGCAAGACATGAGCTCAGTGCCACCCGGACACCTTCACCCCGCCCCGCTGTGAAAGGACATGAGTATCGGGAAGGAGACACACACTTCTCCTTACTGACTCCTGAGCACAAAGAGCATGCCCCAGAGGGAGCAGAGTGGTGTGAGGACCGGCTGACCGCACCGCAGCATTGCAGACATGGCGAGGACACGAAGCCCTTTCTAACCACGGTTGCTGAAAATCCATGAGGATCTGGGGGACCCCCTTTCCCTTTTAACCCCAAGGCAGCATGGATGCCGGAGGCTGTCTTCTGAAGGACGCAGGGGCCTGAGTGGTTCAGAGGTTCTGTCAAAGGGGTCATGGGGGTGAGCAGTCGGAGGCAGCCCCCCAGGTCAAGTGCTCCTGCTCCTTCCCGCGGAGTCATGGATCACACCCAGGGAGTGGCCGCTGGGGGAATCCTGACATCAGGTGAGAGAAATGTAGAAGATCAACTGGTGACGGGTCCTTGCAGGCGCGGTGAGATGTGGCACAGCCGCGCTCCAGCTGATTAGGGATGGCCTCACCCAGGTGGCCACACTGGGCTCATTATCTACATTCATAGTGGGCTCTAGGAGCAGAGAGGAGGCAGAGGCAGGTGACGGGCACAGGCCAGCCTACTGACGTGGGAGTGGGTGAGGCCTGGCAGTGTCCCCTAGGGGGGGACAGTGTCTTCTTCCCACTGCCTGGAAGTCACAGGCAATTAATTCATGGTTTTTAATCAATAGTGAATATTAACATTCTTGCTTAAACAGCCAAATGAAGCATCATTCTGTACCCACCCCCTTACCAGGCCGTGATGTGATGAGGACCAGGCAAGCAAGAAGCAACGAAAGCGGCCACTCCGCTGTGGAAGGGCAGCCTTTGTTGCGTTCCATACCTGAGCCTGCGCGCGCCAGGTGTGCTGCTGAGAGCGTGCTTCTGGCTTCCCGCTCGTCTCTCCCTCCCAACTGCGACCGAGGGGCCCACCTGGCCTCTTCGAGACCAGTACCTCTTGCACTTTAATGTACCTATAAGCTCCCTGGGAAATATTGTTAAAATACAGATTCTGATTTGTCAGGTCTGTGGTAGAACCTAAGAGTCTGCAATTCGAAGAAGCACCCAGGACCACACTTCGAGTAGCAAGATTGTGAACCAGTGGTTCTCAAACTTTGCTGCACATTAGAGTCACCCGGGGCCCCTTTGTTGGAGGGTACATTCTGATTCAGCAAGTCTGAAGTGGGGCCCAAGATGCCACATCTCCACCGAGTTTCCAAGGGACGCCCGCTCTGTAGTTCTGTGGGCCACACTCAAAGCAGCCAGGTCTTAGACTGCTGGCTCTGTAGTTTCAGTAGGCCAGAGAATCACCCCTGGAGCTCATGAAAATGCAGATTCTTGAACTGCACTCCCAGAGTCTAATAAACTTTCTAGGAGAGTCTGGGAGGGCAAAGCTGGAGACTTTTTATTTCTGTGAACTATTCTATGAAAGCTATAATTAAGGGAGAAAAAAATGCATGTTGAATTTTTCAAAATCTTTTTACCTTACTCTGTATTGTGACAGTTTTCGCATGCCTGTGCTTTTTTAACATTTTTATTAGATCCTGGAGGAAGTCTGTCACTCACATGAGCAAGGAAAATTTGTCATTGGATGACATCATTGTTGATCATCTCAGGATCAAGTGCAGGAAGCAGGTCACTACAGCAGGGACAGGTTGTAACCAAGTTGTGGGTTTCATTAAAAAAAATCTTCTGAATGATGTAACTCTGAGTTCTGAACCCTTCAAGCGGCCGTCGTATAAAGAGAGCCTACGAGTTTTTTGGGGGGGGTGACAATGAATAGGTCTTCCAGATCTTTGGCTAAGAATTCCCCCAAGTACTGGGTCTGGACTAAGGAAAAGGAATCTGCATTTGTGCAAACTATTTATTTAATTCTTGTGCACACTCTGAGAAACACTGCTAGTAAAAGCTCATTGTGCAACAGGGTCCTGCAACGTTAGGTTCTTTTTTCTTTTTTCAACACTCTGTTAACAGGTAATGTAGTGATTCTCAAACTGCCCCTGAGAGCCTTATGGACCCACACATGTGCCTCTGGACTCACCCACCAGAAGCCAACAAAGAGCCTGGAGGCCCTAATTCTCTGTACCTTGATCCCAGGCCAGAACATCCGAGCTTTTATTTATATATATTCATTTATAAAGTGGTAGCACATAAGAATTCATTTGAAAGAAAAAAAAGAACGCTGCTGTTAACAGCAAAACAAAACACCACTGGGAGCAGTAACAACATTTGAAAGCCACTGGACCAAATAGGTTATTTGTAAAGCTCTCTGTGTCAGGCTCTACCTGCCCCTCTGTCTTTGCAGCCTGCTGAAGCTAGGTTTTCTACTTGCCTCCCCTGCAGCTGGGCCCTCTGGCACCACTGCCAATACAGTCTGGAGCAGGGGCCTTCTTGGCTGCCTCCACACCATCTTCTGGTGGGCGTGGATTCTGTGGTGGTCCCCGCTGTGGTGTCTGGGCTCTTTGGTCACCAGCAGGTGGCTGTGGTCCCTACTGATGGACTTGGGTGGCTGCCCGATTTCCTAGGGAGAGGCAGTGAGGCTTAAGGAAGAGAGCAAAGGCTTTGAAGTCAGACAGACTTGGAGTCTAGCTTGGACTCTGCCTTTTCTTAACTTTTTGATCTTAAGCAAACTGTCTCAAGTCTCAAGTTCTGCTTTTCAAGTCTGAGCATGGGAGCATTCACCTTTCAGGGTTGTTAGAGAATTCATTTAAGTATATAACGAGCCTAGCATAGTACCTGATATTAGAAGGTGCTCAATGAGGGGAAATTTAAATTGCAGCTTAAGGGTTGTGCTGCCAAAGTGTGCTTGTTGCTTGATGTGACATCAGTGGGCTTTCCAGATTTTGTAGGGGGTTCATATTTAGTTTCAGATTGGACTCTTAAGTTATTTGGAGGTGAAGGATATTTTATGTGATGGCACTTAGGTGTAAACTATTTGACAATGTCTCATCATAAGAGACTGTGAGGGAATAAGTTAACCAAAAGCTAGCTGAGGTTTGAGCAAAATAACAGAGAAGCATGGAGGAATCAGACATCAGATAGGAGCTTATTGTCTATCCGAGAACTGTAAAAACCTTTGCCCAAATTAGCATCAATTTTTACCCTGGTTATAAGATACATAGTGCCAATGATACAGCACTTCAGTTTGAATTCACCGCTTTAACTCCTTATAAGGGATTCTGCAGTAACATTAGACTTTCAGATTTAAACTGCAAGGTGACCTGCTTATTATTACTACCTAAATTGTATTGAATGCTTAGATCAACAGGCATTATGTTACGCATTTTACACACTAATTTCATTTAAACTCCAATGAGTCTGTATGAGGCAGTATTTTACAGGGTGGACACTGCAGCCCAGCTGTGAAGAACTTGCCCAGGATAACAAAACAGGGCAGGGTGGCACTGGAACCCTAGTTGTCCACCTCCAAGTCCACATTGCAAGTTAGTTAACACCAGGCTGCTCGGTTACTTTCAGTCAGAGCTTAATCAGAAAGGGGAGAGCAGGGCTCCAGCCACAGCCCCTCTGTGTCTGTTCTTCCTCTAGTTCCTCTGGTCTCCCAGCTAGCAACAAGTCAGCTCTCAGTGTTCAGGCACTTGAAAAATTAAAGAAAGGCAAAATTATCATTAATTAATTCTGAAGCAAGGGAATGAGTGCTTATATATATCCAAGACTGAGATCATTTCCCTCAACATAAACATAATAGCCATCATTACTGAGTGCTTTCACCAAGTGGATGACACGTCACTGCATGTAATACCCGCGTCACCCTATGAGACATCATCACCCCCATGGGAACCGAGGCGGAGAAATTTTGAGTTACTTTAACATGGTCACTTTGTTAGTAAGTAGTGGAGCCACTAACGGGATGCTAGTCCTGATGGATCTGATTCTGAAGTTTGTGACCTTAACCTCTGTACTACACTGTCTTTAGTATTTGTAGGGGATTTATATATTCCTCATTCACACGTGTCTTCATCAGAGTGTAAGTACCATAAATCCTCTTTTTTTAAAAATTTGCTTCTACTTTCCTGTAGTGTCCAGTACAAAGGGGTCCACACAGCAAAGGCAGAGTGGCTTCTAAGATCTTCTGCTATCCAAAGGGGGAAAGGCGGGGGAGTGCCTTTATGAGCTGAATAATACCACTGGCCAAATCTCTTTTGCCTTGCTGATTCTTGTGGATCAACCCTCTCCCATGGAGAAATCTCATAAATCTTCAAAGGTCTTCACTGGGTGGGCAATTTATCAGTCTGCTTTTGTATCTTCCTGGTAAGTGTCAGCTGATTTACATGACTATCTCTGAAAGCAACAGAAACCCACAAGATGACTTGAGTTTCTCTGGGAAGAAACACACCAGGCTACGATCCTGCCATCTTGTTTATTCTTCATTCTAAACATTCATCAGGTGAATGGCAGTGCTCTTTCTTTATAACATACAGATGTTAGTATCTGTCTCTGCATTCCTTGAATTTACACCATCCTGGTAAAAAGACACAAGGCAACAAAGGAGACTGTATAAGCATGCCTTCTTATGGCATTCTCACACACACACACACACACACACACACACACACACACACACACACACACACACACACACAGTTTAGTCTTTATATTATTTTCATAGTGTTGGTTAGTAAAATTTACTAAGGTTTTCTGCATAAATCATTTTACCTAATCCTCAAAACACACAGGAGGTAGATATTACTGTTGGACATTGTATAGATAAGGAAAATTAGGTTTTAGGGGTCAAAAACTCACCCAAATAACAGAGGTTAATAACCAGTGGGGTTGGAATTTTAACTCATGTTTTCAGCAGAAAAGTCTGCTGTCCCTTCTCAATATGAAGGTGATGTTACTTTAGTGTTGCTTCAAACTGGTGTTTACATTTTCCTTAACTTTTAAAATCTTTTCATCTTGTTTCTCCATATTGTCTTGTGTGTTTATGGTTCCCTTATGCATAATTATTGACACAGTACTGGAGAGTTGAGCTAGCTAAGCCTTTCAGCCATTTGGGTTACCCTCTATTTTCCATCTCAAAAACACCCGCACTGGAGCTCATTAGAGCACTACCTTGTGATCCATCAAAGTCTTCTAGGACTACTTGGATGAAAGTTATGCTCATAACTACGTGCGAAAAAGATTTAAACCACTGTTGAAAGTTGCATGTTTTCTAAATATTGTTGGATGAAAAAATTTGCAAGTGAACTTAATCATGTGATAAAGATGATGATCTTTTTTTAATTTATGTTTGACTCATTTAAAAATGATATTAGACTAGTCCAACAGAAGAAGTCCTTATACAATATGAGACCATCTGCAATGTGGTCTCTGAGCTCTAAGCAGCAGAGATACGGGGGAAAATAGATTGGTGGATGAAATTCTAAACACTGTAAAGGATCTCTTGAATCCTGACTTGACCTTGTCTAGAGGATCTCCACTGTAGTGGCTGTGTTAACATTAAAAATAGCTTTGCTAAAATAATAGTCCAAATGTTTCTGAAAATTTATAATAGTATATACAGCACACTTTGTAACATTAAAAAGTTACATAAAATAAATTATATGAGGGTTCTCATATGTTCCTGCAATGAGGTTTGGTAATATGTACAAGGATCAGAATGAAAATACAGATTTCTGCTGCCTTCAGTGCTTTTTGAAGCAAGATGGATAAATAATAATTTAAGAAATTAATTTCTCTTCAAGTCAAACTGGCTAACATAGCCAGATTCAAAATAGCTTTTGGCTTTTTGTAGCTCATGTGGACTGAATACTCTCTAATTGGAACTTGGCATTTGAACCAGTTGATAACAAGCAACTGTTTCATAATACTGTAAATTAAGATCACTCTAGGTGATCTCAGTTATTCTGAAAGGGCATCACATTTATCAAAGCGTATTTACTGTGTGTCTACTATAGACATAGATACCATGTTTTCATTGTATACAGTTTGGCTGCTGCCACTGCACTTTTTCCCACTGATTTGAAAGCCATCTTCTGATTTCTTGTAGGATCAGTGCTTAGAATGTCAGCAAATCCAACCCATCACCTCTCTGGATACATCGCCTTCCTACCAGTCTAAGCTCAGTGTTCTTTTAAAACCAAGTAGGGACTTTCCATGATTGTTTCTGGCCCCTGGATTACCCATTGGTTTTCTTCTTTCCCAGTAACTGCATTCTAAAGCAACTCCAAACTTCTATTTATGTGTTCTCCTGATTCCTAGACCTTGGCCATGTTTTACTTATAGTTTCTGACTCTTTTTCGTTCTGAGTTGCAGTTTTTGTGTTTTGTCTGTATTTCTTCCCATGTTGCCATCCATAGAATTAAAGGGATCATTCATTTTTGACATTTGTCAACGTCTTGGCCAACTAATTGTAACCTCATACCAAGAGTTACAACTAGCGGCTACCATTTATCGAGGTCTTATTATGTGCCAAGTTGTATAGCAGGGAATTACAAATTCAAATTAGTAAAACTATAGTCATACTTTAAATTATGATTCATTATATTGTTTTAAAAATTATTAAATATTGTTTACTATAAATTATTAATGTTATTAATTATAAAGTATTCATGTAATCTACACAGTAACCTGGTGATGCACATACTCTTATAATTCCCATTTTACAGATGAGAAAGCAGAAGCTAAAGAGATTAACGTGACCAGTTACATCACAGCCACTCATTGTGATCTCAAGAATCTCAGCCTAAATTTACGGAGCTATGTGATTAGGAATTAGTTGACTGTTATCCACAGTGAAAATGGCAGGAGTTCAAATGAGTGAGACTATTTTGACCTTGGTTTTGGAAAGTTTTTTGGAGGTGGCAGAATTAAGCTGAGTTCACAGTTCACATTGAATGGTGGGTAAGATGTAGTCTTCATTAGTTTTGCAGATTTATTCAAATAAATCCTGCACATTTCCTTTTTAATTTTTTTATTATATACTTTTGCATTACTATGAATGGTATTCTTTTTCTTTATATTTTTTCTAGCTGGTCATTACTGGTAGGTATATAGAAAAAAATCTATTGATTTGGGGATGTTTTATAATCTGCAGCCTTGGTAAGCTCTCTTATTAGTTCTACTACTTTTGCATGTGATTTTCTTAGGCTGTCTGAGTAGGCAACAATCATATCATCTACAAATTAAGATATATTTGGATATTCTTTGCCAAAATAGATATCTCTTAAATTCCATTACAGCATTAAATAATATTGGTAATAGCTAGCATCCTCATATTATTCTGCATTTTAGTAGAACTATTTTTAGAACTTTACTATTAAATGTAGTGACTACTGGTTTCAGATGAAAGTCCTTCATCAAGTTAGAGAAGCATCTACTTGGTCCTAGGTAACAATGTTTTAAGTAGCAATGGATATTTATTTAATCAGCCTTTTTTTTTTTGGCATTGGTTGGGTAAGATGTGGATAAGATAGAGTTGTTTGACTTAACAGTGGAAGAATGGCTTGAGCAAGGTAGTGCTGCAGTGGAAATGCGCAGGACATACCTAAGGGACAAATTTGGTTGAAGAGATGAATTCATGCTGGTGAAAGAAATGAAGAGATTAGAGACGCAGACCTGCGTAGAAACTTTGAATTCTAGGCTGAGGAACTTGGGCTTGTGGAACTTGGAATACATTGTGGGAAGACAGTGAGGAATTTTGAAGAGAGGGATGATGTGAATAGTAGTGTTTGTTTTCTTTTGGGAAATTTGATTTTCCATTTTTGTTCAGGATCCACTGGCTAGGAATCTTGTGTGAAGGTCATTGTAAACATTGGGATGTAAGATAACGGGGGCCTGACCAGGCAGCTACCCGGTCCCCGGCTGCTGGGGAAGAGTCTGAACAGGAAACAAGTCAGTTAATTCCATAGACACAGGGGGTTATATACCTGGTATGTGGTACCAAAGCAGAAATAGAAGAATGGCACCTGTTATGTGGAGGTGTCAATTTGAGCCACAATAATATGTGGAGCGAGGATTACTTGAATAGTTTTATATACAAAAAGAGGTCAGAGAACCAAGGAAAATGAAATCAAGGTGTAGAAAGTCAGAAACAGAAGAATGAAAGGTGGTAACAAATGTGAAATCAAATTTTCTTAAACTGATTGAACTAAACTGGGATGATCTTGAACGGAATTAAATACAATTTCACTGTGGCTTAGGAGAAAGGTACAGGCTGGAGATACAGGTCTGCAAAGGAACTCCAATACTGAGAGTTAATGCACTTTCCAAGGGCCAGGGCCAGCTAAATGAACAATAAGCTCAAGGATGCTTTCCTCAAGAAAGTGGAGACCTGAGCATTTTTGAAGATAGAGAGCCAACAAAGAAAATTTTTGAGCAAACCAGACATAAGGAATTATTGATAGAGAAAAATCTGAATCTGTGGGAAAGCAGGAGGTTTGGAATTGGAGAGGAGAGTAGAGGACCAAGAGGTGGGTGTCGGAATTAACCTAGGAAAGAGTATATAGAGTCCATAGGACTGTGCTCAAAGTACATACGCAGGTACTGTCTGGGAGAGAAAAAAGGAAAGTGGCCTCAAGCTTCTCAGTGAAGTAAGAGACGGGGTTATCTGCTAAGAAGATGGAACTAGACACAAGGGTAGAGGGAAAGCATGACAACAACCACGGTGTGGAATTTTTCAGAGAATTAATTAGGAGAAAAAGAATTTCTGAACATTAATTAGGAGCCGCTGTCTGAATCTATCAAGGGCTGTTGGGCTGGAATATGAAGTTTCCTCAGAGTGTGACCCCTCTCGAGCTGTTTTCTAGGGCATGAGGTGAGGGAGGGGTGAGGACTGGGACCGGGAATGAATGGGAAGAAGTCCAAGGAGGCAGAGAGATTGGAGATCATAGTGACTCTGCCATCAAAGGACTGACCAAAGCCTCAAGCCTAGGTAGAAATTCAACAGTAATGTAGTAGATTATTACAGATTGTATTTTTCAGCATTTTTATGTGCAAAGTAACAGAAGATAAACAGACATAATGGCTAAAATCTTTCACTGTGTAGTCCCAACTTAGACACACATCAAAAGGCTGGCCCTTGAGCTATCCAACCTCAGCAGTAGGAGTTCAGTTAACCATTGTTAACCATCTTTGAGTTGACTCTATCATTGGTATTACTGTATACATATATAATCCCCACCCAGTAAAGTGAAAGGGAAATTGAGCTAGAAATCAATGAGTCTAGATTTTTATCCTTACCTCTGCCACAGAACTGTGTAATTTGGGGCAGATTGTGTCACCCTTTTGGATTTCAATTCCCTCATCTGTTAAAAAGAGGGGATGGGGAGAAAGAGGAAGGGAGAGGGAGAGGGAGAGAATAATTAAAATAGATGTGTTTTCTTCCAAGTTACATTCCCACCAACAGTGCAGGAGGGATCCCTTTCCTCCACACCCTCTCCAGCATTTGTTATTTGTGGGCTTTTTAATGGTGGCCATTCTGACTGGTGTGAGGTCATCCCTTATTCTAGTTCTGTTTGCATTTCTCTGATAACTAGTGATATTGAGCATTTTTTCATGTGCCTATTGACCATTTGTATGTCTTCACTGGAGAAATGTCTGTTTAGGTCTTCTGCCCATTTTTTGATTGCATTGTTTGGTTTTTAATTTTTTTTTATTAAGTTTTTTGAGCTGTTTGTGTATTCTGGAAGTTAAGCCCTTGTCAGTCACATCATTTGCATATATTTTCTCCCATTCTGTAGGTTGTCTTTTCATTTTGTTTATACTTTCCTTTGCTGTGCAGAAGTTTAATTAGGTCCCGTTGGTTTATTTTTGCTTTTATTTCTATTGCCTTGGTAGACTGATCTACTAGAACATTGCTACTACAATTTATGTCAGAGAATGTTTTGCCCATGTTCTCTTCTAAGAAGCTTATGATGTCTTTAATCCATTTTGAGTTTATTTTTGTGTATGGTGTGAGGGAGTGTTCTAATTTTATTGATTTACAAGGAGCTGTCCAGCTTTCCCAACACCACTTGCTGAAGAGACTGTTGTTTCTTCATTTTATATCCTTGCACATTTTGTCAAAGACTAATTGACCATAAGTCTGTGGGGTTATTTCTGGTCTCTCTATTCTGTTCCATTGATCCATATGTCTGTTTTTGTACCAATACTATGCTATTTTGATTACCATAGCTCTGTAGTATTGTCTGAAGTCTGGGACGGTTATTTCTTCAGCCTTGTTCTTTTTCTTCAGTATTGCTTTGGCAATTCTGGATCTTTTGTGATTCCATATAAATTTTAGAATTATTTGTTCTAGTTCTGTGGAAAATGTCCTGGGCAATTTGATAGGGACTGCATTAAATCTGTAGGTTGCTTTGGGTAGTATGGCCATTTGAACAGTATTAATTCTTCCAACCCAGAAGCATGGGCTATTTTTCTTTAACTTTCTCTAAAAAATGATTGTCTTTCTGTATTTTCTAAATGTCCCCACAATGAACATGAATCAACAATATGATATAAGTAATACATATAAAGGTGAAGGTAAAGGAGCAGTAACAAAATAAAGTCAGAAGTGAGATTAGCATTGGGATGCATTTCTCTGATGTTATGTATAATTGTTAGATGTCAGCCACAAATTCAACTATGAGTTTCTAGCACCCAGTGCAAAAAGAGAAACGACCAATTCCATAATCCAGAAGGTGCATTCAGTTAAAAACCCATCCCTTTCTCAATAGGGGCACATGTAATCCTATTGTTGATACTTAAGAAATCTCATATACCTGAATTATACCGTGTAATGTGAGAAACAGTAACTCCAACAGCAGTCTTCTAGAAAGCACAGTGATGAGTTTCATGGAGTGATCTGGGTATCCCTCAGTTCAGACTAGTGACAGTTTACAGAACAGTAATTCTGTATAAAGCAATTGTCTAGGAGGTGGCATGATGCCCATAATATATTAGACAGGTCAGACAACCTGGCTTAATTCACACCTAGATTTTAGAGTGCGTAGGAAATGGATGTACTGTATTTCCTTCAAGCAATTTGACATAATTTTTTTTTTCATTCAAGCTTTTAATAAATAAGCAATAATGAATTTGTCATTGTCCTTCCTGGCAAGCCTTGAGAATGCAATAATCTGATGAGATTTGTTAATACACAGACATGTTTTCTTTAATAAGTTAAGGTAGTGGAAGGATGAATACCCTTTTATAAAAATTAAGGACTTTAACAAGAACAGATGCAAATATCGATGGCCACCCCATGTCTCTCAGAGGCTGTCAACAAGAACACCTTGGAGAGAACCGATGGTCTCCTTACAAACTAATCTCCCTGAAATGGGGGTGCACCTTTTTTGAATGTTCAAAGTTAAAAACTGTGTTTGAATATGTTCTTTTTAAAGTTCAAACTTGATACTGCCTTCATCCATCTTCCCCTAATAATAACATCTTAGTAATGTCAAACTACAGACTTTATTTGTATTTCATCAGTTTTTTTCCTGTTATTGTCCTTTTTCTTCAGAAAGATTTGATCCAGGATAACACAATGCATTTGCTCAGCATGTCACTGAAGTCTCCTCTAGTCTGTGGTAGTTTCTCAGTCTTCCCTTGTTTTTTATGTACTGAGAGTTTTGAGAGCACTGATCAGATATGTTGTAGAAATTCCCTCAGGTTGGGTTTGGTGTTTTCTCGTGATTAGATTGGGGTTATGGCTTTGCAGGAAACATAGCAAGAGGTGAAATGACCTTTTCATTGCCTTATATTATATTGGGTGCATATTATCAACATGATTTGTCACCAGTGATGTTAACCCTGATCACTTGGTTAAGGATGGTGTCTGTCGTGTCTGTCCCCTTTAAAGTTACTGTTTTTTCCTTTTCATACTCTGTTCTTTGGAAGTGAGTCACTAAGTTCAACCTGTACTCAAGGGGAGGGAAATCTAGCTGTGATTCCTGGAGTGGAGAGTGTCTACATATATTCCTTAGATTTCTTATCTAAGGAAGATTTGTCCCTCCACCCCCATTTATTTCTTATCCAGTCATTTACTTACATTAATGTAGACACATAGATAAATATTTGCTTCATTGGTTTTTTAATCCAGTGCTACAGTTAGTTATTTTGTTGCTCAAATAGGTTTAGTTTTGGTCATTGGAAGGTCTGTCACTTTGGTTCCTATGTCCTTTTGACAAATGACATTTGTGACGTGCATCTATCTTTTTCCCTTTTTTTGTTCTTTCATATTTAAAGCAGTTTCTTTCTAGCACTATTATATGCTTCAGGCTTACCTTTATTTTCTCTGCCCCAGCCCAAGAAGTAGCCACATTTCCAAGGAGCCTGTTAAATAATTTTTTATTCATGAACTCAGAATCTTAAACTGAAGTTTATTTTTACTTGTCTGAAGGCTGATGCAAATTTGCAGACAGTCCATCTTACGCATATGAATCATCCCTGCTCTTTTAATTTAACGGTGTCAGCAAATGTACCTGACATGCAATTGAAAAGCTTATCAGTTATCAAAAAGCTTATTGTTGTGGTTTTAACCAGATGGATGCCATCTATACAAAAAATAGTCTGAAATGGCAACTAGTATTTTTGTTCAGTCAGATCTTGGGTGACCAGGGATGATTTCATTAACTTCTGCTCTCAGAAATAGTGCAATGGCAATTTATATTTTTGAATCTAGTGGAGGAGATTGGTATAAATTTCTTAGCTTGCATTTTCTAAATATTTCCTTAGTTTCTCTGTTCTGGAACGTTGCTGAGCTCTGGACAGCTGGCCAGAGCTAAATGCCAGCTGTTTTCCCCCATGAGCCATGTGTTCTAGGATTCACTCGCTGATAGATTTATAATCCTTTGCTGTGACTGGGAGGAAAGTAAACGTGTCTCTAAAATACACTACACAAAATCTAGGTACAACCAGGGAAAGCAGCAACTTATTACCACTTCTCTGATCTTGAAGATACAAAAAAGGGGAGAAGGTAGATTGTCATTGTGGAAAAAGAGAGTATAGTCGTGTTATCAAGAGATTACATTTTTCCTGAAATGTTCCTTTGTTTAATCCATTTCTTTCCTTAAAATATTATTGTAACCTTCCTACATGAGTTGAATTTGCTTTGTAACTCCCACATCAAAATATCTCACAGGGCAATACCCTAATATTAAAAAGTTAAGAATAAAAATCTTTTTCTTAATAACCTTAGTCTCCATGATGCAATGGTTGTTTGATATAGTGCTCTAATACGTTCTCTTTAATGATAAATTGCTTTGATAATGGTCAAAAATCAGTAGTTTCATTGTCATGTTTCTTAATTGTAACGGCCAATATACTACTAGGTGACAGAAACTAGACATTTATAACAGTAAAAATATGTTGGGGAAGGAACTAATTCATGCTTATGTTTGAACATGGAGAACTAGTCTGGCTTTAAAAAACACTCATTTGTCAAAACCTTTGTTTCAACACTTTTGCTTTTACATTATTAGAAGAAATTGCTGATAATCTCATTTCCTGTGTGGTGTGAATGGGCCACACCGGTCAGGTTTCCATTCTGCCTCATCATTCACAATGTCTATGACTCCCTGGAAACAAGCAAAACATGGAAAAGAAGGAAAGGTAGGACCCGATAATAATGATACTTCTGCCACCAGGTCTTATACCGTTACAAAATGCCTTCTTATGCTCCCTCTCTTTTGACTCGCCTCGTCGCTTTTGCCCAGACACTGACTCGGGCAGAGCTTCTTGGGTGTCATTTCAAACCCCTCACTGCTCTCACTGATAGCAGGACCAGAGCCCCCCGTACGGATGAATCTCCAGATCTTTACATGTCTGAGAGCCTGAGGATTTCCAGCGCTCCCTTAACCCAGAAGATCTCTATAAAGTGCATTTAGTAAGAGACACCAGAAAATAAAGCGACACAAATACAGTGGGGGGGTTAGTGGGATGATGTCAGCTGCACTGAAGAACTGAAAAATAAGAACGACCTAAACATAAGGGGATTAGAAAGTCATTGCTGCTCTTATTGTTTCCAGCTTTATTAATTAGGTGAACAGCCCAAGGGGAGAGACCTTAGATGGAGCGTGAGATGTGCTGTGGTGACAAGAGCTCATGATGTGGCCAGGTTCACCCAAACCCCCCTATTCCAGCAGTACCAGCTTCAGTCAGAGGCACACCTAGTATGACAGAAGCATCCGTTTTCGAAGTCAGAAAGGGCCTCAGTGATGCCCCCCATCTTAAATGATGAAACAAGGTTGAGAGTTACTAGCTTGTTTCACCTCACTCAGGGAGATGGTCTTTCCTACTTTTAAAGCTTCCACAAAAAATTATAGAGCTCTTTCCCCTGTGACCCCCTTCCAGAGTTGACCACTGTTAAGTATCACAATATTTCTCCTGGCGTTCAGCTTGAATCACTCATGCTGAGATTTGTGCCCTTTCCCTTGAGAGATAGGATAAAACAAATTACATGTATTCTTGTTTGTGCATCATCTTATTTTAGTTGAAAAGTCTTCAACTTAAGGATATATGATTTGGGAGAGTATGTTTTTAAAACTGACCAAAAAAAAAAACAAAATTCAAAATAACAAAACCTTCTGATTCACTTCACATTTATATCTGTCTTTGTATATGAAACATTCATGACTATTTCTACAGTCTTTTGATCATCAAACCTGTATTAAAAGTGTCAAAAAGACCTAATTGTTTTAAGTCTCCTGGGATTTTGTTTGTTTGTTTTTGGTGGGGGTAGGTAATTAGGTTTACTTATTTATTTATTCTTAGAGGAAGTACTGGAGATTGACCCCAAGACCTTATGCATGCTAAGCATACACTTGAGCTATACCCTGCCCCACCAAAGATCTAATTTTTAAAAATTTATTGTAACTTTGCTGATTATTGCTCTGTAGCATGATAACATTAACTTCATAGAACAATGAAAATTAAGACCCTACAGGGGGAAGTCACCATTGGAAAGTTCTCCTTGAAACCACATCAGCACAAGGAACGCTTGGCCAAAATTTATCTGTGGGTAACAGTAGAATGCAATTGTTATGCAAAGCTGTGGTTACCTATGTTAACTTTCCCTTATCAGGAATGTGTAAGCTAATGGATGCAGCTATTACTTTATACATTACACAAATGTTTTTTAGAATGAAAATAAGGAGACTTTTTCACTCTACAGAGAACCTTCCAAGTTATAGAATATGTTTTTTAAAAAATACATTATTTGTTGGGGCGGGGGGTGTTTGAGCTCAAGATAATGTGTTGAGCCCTTTTGGCAACTTCAATAATGAGAGGACCTTCCCTAGGTGCTGCCGTGGTTTCATCCTGCTGGAACTGAAGAAGTCCTTGCATGTCACCCATTTCAGTCATCTCTTTTCTCAGATAGGAACTCAGGCCAAGACAGATTGAGTTACTTGCTTAGGACACCCAGATTGTTAATGACAGGGCTACAAAGAAAGCCCAGGTGTCCTGACTCTCATCTTAGTGCTATCTGACCACAGTTCACAAAACTACCCCTTGACGCCCCTTCGAGGGAGGTGGGGGAACTTCTAGTAGAAAGATGGGTGGCACCATGTAAAACTCAATGTGCTGTAACCCCAAACACTGAATAGAGGGTGGAATATGACCTGGGTCTCACAAGAATGAGTGCAAAAGCACTCTGGAGGGCTGCCTGGAAGATCTCATGGACCTTGGGATGGGGGAAAAATAGGAAAACCCCTGGGGCTTAGGGAACATTCGCCTGTTTTTTTTTTTTTTTTTCAGTCTCATCCTTTTATATTAAAAGTCAACCAAACCTCAAGTAAGACCTTCAGTGTTTAAATTTCAGTGCCTTACACAAAAAACAACAACAAAAACCTTACCAACTTCTCCATGTATTGAACATCTGTTATGGGTCAGAATAAACACTTTAACTTCCTTATTTTATTTAATTACCACACAGTTTCTGTGCAGAAGGTATGATCTTTGCTCTCATCCTCAGACTGCACCTCCAGCCTTCCATCCTGGAGTCTGTCTTTCCAGAGCTTCATCTCTTTGTCCAGCAGCGGGACTGGGTTCGGCTCTTCATTCTGGCTGCTCCATGGAGGGTCAGACTGAGGACCAGTCTCTTCAATTCTGTGTCCCACTCAAGCTCCAGAAGCCCTTCCTGGTCTGGCCTCTAGACCAGGTGAAAGGTTGCAGGTCCATCCCGGAAGTAATAACTTCTGGCCTTGGAACTAGAGCATCTGTTGTGAAGCTTCTTCTCCCTGGAAACTGGGAAAGCCCGCTTACTCCCTAGCCCCTTGTTATCCTTCATATGGGTGTGATTTAATGTTGACTTTTTAAACTAAGATGCTCCATGCTCATTCAGAGTTGGTGATGTGTTCACTAGCCTACCACTGTCATCCTGGGTTTCAGTTCCCTTTGAGTCCCAAACTAGCTCTTTCACCAAAGTTCAAATCCTCCATGCTAATTTGCTTCTCTGTGGCTTTGCACCTGCTGTTTTCTCTATTTAGAACACTTTTCTTCTGTCATCCATCCAGAAGTGTTGTGCTCATCTTTCAAGGCTCAGTTCAAATATCCACTCTGTTAAGACTTCTCTGATCACTGCCTTCCTTCCCCACTGCTGGGATACTGTATTTATTGAGGAAGAAAAGAAATTGTGAAAACATGGAGTTCTAAAGTTGTCAGGAACCTTGGAGATCAATTAATCAAAGTTTAAATTTTACAGGGTAAATGATCCAAAAAATACAAGAGGACTAAATGACCTATGAACAAAGACTTGTTGGTGCAGAACAGAAATTACTCAGATTTCCTCACTTCTAATCCGAAGCTGTCTTCATCAGACTAGGTTGGGGCCACACTAACCTGTGAACTTAACATTCTATACAGAGGAGATGCCTTTGGTTGGCTGCCTCAACACCCTTCAGTGACTGCAGTGCCCACTCTTAAAAATGAGGTTGATATGAACATTTCACTTTGTGTTTCTGAACTGAGGTACATTAGTGGAGCAGCTTGAATGTTAGATTAATATTATCAGAAAGGGGTAGTTCAGGAATATGTGCAGCTTTGGAGAATGAGGGGAGAGAAACAAGGACCAATGAGGACAGAGATCATTGAATAAGAAAGACAGTGACAAACTGATCTTTTGAATTAACACATGAGTGCCAGCAAGCCAGTTCCTCTAAGGTTGACAGTTAAATGTCTACCTGTCGGTAGAAAAATATCCACTGGTCCGTAAAGTGACCAGTAATGTTGAAAAAATGAAAAGCTATTAAAAAGGAGTAATAGAATCAAACAGGCAGCAAAAGGTTCAGAGAACTCATCAACAAAAGGAAAGCAAGCCACTTGCTAAAGACAACCTATTCTAAATGTAGTTTTGTATCCAGAGGGCAAAAAAATTGAGAACAAATTCTCTAACAATTGAATTTATGGTAATGGAATGTAAGCACATCAGCCCACCAGGACAAAGTACTCAACAAATAGGAGAGTGGGAAAAAATAACTTTGCCCTTCAGAAATACATTTTTAACTTTAGGTAGCAGGAGTTGAGAGATTTCTTGATGAAAATGCCTGAAGTCCTGCTATTGCATTAGCCTTAATGGTTGGGATTTGGCGGATGCACTAAAAGCACCCAGAGATCAAAGCAGAAGGTGAATGCCCTGAGTCTGATAGAGTATCAGACACATGAGGAGAAGCAAAGGCAAGTTTTCCATGGATGCCAAGTGCACGTTCCCCTGGGTAACAGGGAGGACAGCTGTCGAGTTAATGGGGTTAATTCCCTGATGGGGTTAATCTGACAAGTTTTTTTTTTTTTTTTGCAGTTGTTTCATCTTTATGATACAGCATGATAAAAATAGTAGTATCTGTTAGGGTTTACAGTTTTCTAAATGCTTCAAATTACATGACTTTTAATAGCCTATGCTCACAATCATCCTGTGAGTTAATGCATTTTTATTGTCTGAGCTGATCGGTGGCAAGTCATAGCCCCTTCCATTTTGTCCCCAGCCATTACCTACTTCCATATGATCCTGACCCTCTTCTCCCCCACTTCACAACCCCTGATAAGGCCTGAGTTGGTCTCCAACCCTTAGCTCTGACTCTGAATTTCTGATATGCCTCTGTTCTTGGAACTTTTTTTTTTTAATTCCATATATAAGTGGTATCACATGGTATTTTTCCTTCTTTTTTTTTTCTGGCTTACTTCATTTAGCATGATGATCTTCAGGTCCATCCAGTTTGCTGAAAATGGCATTATTTTATGTTTTGTGGCTGAGTAGTATTCCATTGTATAAATATACCTCATCTTCTTTATCCAGTCATCTGTCGATGGACATTTAGGTTGCTTCCATGTCTTGACTGTTGTATATAGTGCTGCTATGAACATTGAGGTGTATGTATCTTTTCAAATTAGAGTCTCCTCCAGTCTTTGAACTTTTAAAAATGCTCATGAGTGCACAGCCAGACTCCAAGTCCTCCCAAACACTGAAGTCGCTCATCCAGTTTCATACTTTTCACCACCAGCCCCTCCCCTCCCATCCCCTCCCCCACCCAGGTAATTCTCTCCTCAATCTATTCAATCAGTGGGAAGTAAATCCTAGTACTTCCCTAATTGCCCAATATTCTAGCTGGGTCCATTTTTTTAGGCAGTGAAACTGAAGCTAAGAGAAGTTACATTGGCCAAGATCATATACTTCATAAATGCCTGAATTACAACCCAAATTCAAGATACCTCTAATCATCAATAGCTTATACATGACCATATTTTGCTCCCCCATCACATATCACTCAATAACAAATGCTATTTAAATGTAAGGTAACTGTTCTCTAAGGCTGTCAAGACTGGAGCTGCCTCCTACTTGTTAATTTTGCAAGTTTAGAGACAGTGCCCTGGGCTGGGTTGCTTTGGCTTGGTGCAAGTAACATAAAGATCCAGATAGAAATACGTAGTAAAACTATAACTACAGTTAGGCGTGTGTGTGTGCTCGCATGTCAGCATATACATGTATCTTGGAGCAGAAGTTGGGAGGGGGGTAAATTAGTGATGATATTAAGAAACTGATCAAGAATCTTGTCATGGAGTGTCTGTATTCCATATTAGATTTTGCCTTAAAGGAATTTAGATTTTTCCTTGATGACTTGAAACCGTGAGCCTTACAGTGGTTTTAAGCAAGAGAGTAATAGAATCACATTTATGTTGTTCACATTGCATTTTATGGCTTCACCCTTCTGTGTACCACATATATACTCCCAGCAGACTTAAAGATGTGGACAATAAAATGTCAAAGTCATGAGAGGGGCTTCTGAAACCATAAGCAAAGCCAAAGGACCATCTTTTATCAAGCAAATTAATTCCAACATCTATGTTTTGTATCTTCTTGATAATTTATAAATTTCATCCAAGACAAAGATTAAATTAAATTATACACAGAAAAAAAACCTTAAATCAGATATCAGCTCCAGGGCTGTTGAACCATTTTCCTAGTCATTTTAGAATATAATTGAAGAAAACATATTCTGCGTTGTACACCATTTAATTTTGGTTAATAACAGTACCCTTTTGGAGATGTCCTTGGCTGACCTAGTATTGTCTCCCAAAAGCAGAAAGATAAATAACAAGTGGATTGTTCAGCAGGTGACATTGCTTTTGTCTAGAAACATATCCCATTGCTATCGGAGGCTTAAAAAAAGTTAAAAGTCCTGAATTGCCTGAGTTGCAGTTTTCTCACATGAATATATAATAAATCATCCTCAAAGGCTCACTATATAAACAAACAGTTTCTGTTCTAAAAAGGGCTTGCTCTGAGACCCAGAGAATCAAAACAACTTTCAGGGAAACTAAAACAATATTGTCAGCCTTTATAAATTATCCCTTGGATTGTAATAATAAAAGAACAATGCTTGGACCCAAATTGTGGCATTCACTGTGGTCTATACTTCTACATAGAATTACCAAGGATGTTCCATAAGGCAAATAATCGGCATCCCAGCCAACCAATCCCTGAGACGCACGAGTAATTCCTAGTAGCCATCCAGGCCTACAGGCATAGATTCTTGGCCCTAGCACAGAGGGATTGCGAAATACCTCATTAATAATGAATAAAGCAGGAAACCACCATTGGTGTTTCAAGAGCTGTAACTTCATAAGAAACCAAAACAGAGTTTAATCAGTGTGCTAGAAGCTGAAACAAAGAGATGTAAGTCAGAACAAGTAATGCCAGGAGATGGAGGATTTAGAGAACTTAACACTGAAATCAACTTGGCTTACATTTACTTCTGCTCGCATGTTACTGTGCAATTTGAATATCGTCATGAGGAAGACCCGACCACATCCTGTGCATGTCCCAGACAGGCTGTTAATGGGATAACCCTTAAAATGGGAATTTTTTTAAATCATGGTTTAATGTTTATTTATAGGGATGGCTCAGGTATGTGAAGGAAGGAAAGGGGAAGAGGGCTCTAATGGCAGCCCAGTTCTGTACTCCACTTGGCAAAGCAGAAGGCTGGAATTAGCTTGCTTGATCCTCCTTAGGAAGCAGTTTAGGTACCATCTGTTGATCTATATCCCTTGAGGGTTTACACCTTCACGCTAAGTGGCTTATCAACATACTCATTCCAAGCACATGCAGACTCACTCCCCATCTCTTCCCATCTGGGAGCTCTGGTAAATAAACTTTTCTCCTTCTTCTTACATTCTATGTAGCCATTTTAACGCTCGAGACAACTGCCCAGTTGACCTGGTTTTAATCATAATTGGATGCCATTCATCTGAAGAGCAACCACACACAGTCCATGCAGTTTATTGCTTTGTAGCATATGTACAGTTTATCAGTCTTACTCAAATATATATCTTCATATACATGCCCTTCTGAGTGAAAGAGAGAGAGTAAATGGCATGCCCAAAGTTAGACAGATCATAAACAGCAGAGCAAGAAGCTCAAATTCATATTCTCTGACTCTAAATTCCACACTCTATTCATTAATGCATACTTCTCGATTGGGCCTTATAGCACTTCTCTGTGCCTAGGAGTCATTGCAAAAGGGAAAAAAAAAAGACAAAAATGAAATTTTTCCTTGCCTTATGTATTTATGGTATAAGTGAAGGAGAACTTACAATCCAGGTCAATAGGTGTGGCATCTTTGATGATATTACGGAATCTGTCTGATGGTATAAAATAGACCTTCGGATATTGTCACCATGCCTCTGAGAAGCAAAGATAAATAATCCCTGAAGTAAACCATATAATTTGGGAGTTCCATTAATCCCTGTATGTCTCTTGACAATAGTGGAAATTTTGTAATTAACTGACTAATGATATGAATAAACTGAATGTTTCACCATATACGTTGTGAACAATTTGGTAGAATAAACTAAAGGAAACTTATTTGCAGTTAATAAGAGCCCAATTTCCAAGCCTTTTGAAATTCCCATTTATTTATAAGTCAGGTTTTTTTTAAAAAAGAAAGATCTCAACTAGAGTAAGATTTGTACAAGTTAACAAAAATCTAAAGTATAGATGTACTTTTTTATATGTGAGTTTTACCACTTTCATATACTCATAGAATCCAGAACTAAGATAATATAAAGTTCATAATTAGCATATTAAGGTGAAAACCAAGGACAACCTCACTTTGATTTTATTCAGTTCTAAATCAAAACATGTTTATTGGGCACTTATTCAGTAAAGAACTCTGGAAATGAAATATGAGTCACTGCTCTCAAGGCATTTAAGATGTGGCTTCATTGTGTGAATATGGAAGTTAATATAGTGGCAGGTTTGAACTGTTTACGACAGCTCTCCCAACTTCTCATGAAAATAATCATGAAAATATTAAAAAAAAAAAAAAAGTTAAAAAAAAGCCAGCAACATCACTGTAGACTCAAGATAAGAGAAGACCATATGCCAAATCCGGGTGGAATGTTGACTAATTGCATCAGCCATGGGGATAAATTCAAGAAGTACATTCTTGAACTGCACAACACATGCTCTAATCTTTGAACCAGAACAGACCAGATGGACCTGGTAAGGTTAGAAAAGAATTTGATTCACCTTCTGTTTAAGTGTTTCATTCTGAAACAGTGAAGATGAACTGACTAAATAGGTGGCCATTCTCCAACTCCAAAGGAATTAATTTTGCAGCCAGTTTGAGCCAAGATCTTACCCTCTTCCCATTTATTCCTATTATATCCTTTTTATCACCATCATTTCAAAATGGTAATTCCCAGAATGCAGCACAGAAGGAAGTGCATAGGGATAAGAAAAGACTTGATAAACATAGGATGTTTTATCCCCTAAACCAGGACAGAGATAAGAATATTAGAAGTGCAGGCTGACAGCTACAGTCTTTCATGTAATTCCACTATCCATAATATTAAACATTGGATTATACCCTCTTGTTTACTGAAAGAATATGACAGAACAAGAAAAGATCCAGAAAACTTACACAAAATTCCTGTCTTCTAAAGTGATAAATTGAGTAAGGATAAAGCTTGAGTTTATATTCAAGAAAAACAATTTTACAGACCCTCAAGGCATGGTGGTAGAGACCTAGAACACACCATCAATCCTTACTGATGGCAAATTCTAAAATTTAATGTATGTCTTGCTCTGTCAACAGAGCATTAAAAAAGACCAGCTTTAGGTCCATTAAAAAATGCAGCAATGAAGAGTGTTGTTGAAAGATTCACTCGGAAAAAAAATCTTAATATGATTTTCTGTAATAAATGTAATGGAAAGCTTAGAAGTCTCTACTTTGAATCCTGAAAAGATTGTGAAAAGAGAGTATTTTCATTTTAAAATGGCAGGAGAAGATAAGTTTCTCCTTTCCACTCTTAGATATCACACAAAAGTCAAAGAAAATGAGCAGCAAGAGCACTATCTTAATTTTCAACAGCTGTAACTTACTAAACAGGAGACAGTTATAACTTACAAAAATATCTGAGAAAGAATCACTGAATATAATAACGATCTAATAGCATTATGGAAGAAATTTAGAATATGTGCTCATATCTGGAAATCTCAGACAAAGCCATCAGAGCATAGATCTTACTTG
Source organism: Camelus dromedarius (assembly GCF_036321535.1). Taxonomy (NCBI): domain Eukaryota; kingdom Metazoa; phylum Chordata; class Mammalia; order Artiodactyla; family Camelidae; genus Camelus; species Camelus dromedarius. The sequence continues at coordinate 73,141,247 of NC_087437.1, read as the reverse complement.
GCACCTCTAACTGGTGAGCTCTGGTTTGGAATAATGAGAATGGACATATTGTCTGGTAGTAACCACTTCTGTCTTATTTTGCCACAGTATCTCAAGCAACAGGGAAATCAAGGTTAAGGTTAAGAAATCACACAGAGAAGCCATATTTGTTGGAAGATACCTGTTAGTAAGGCAGGGGATGAGAACCTTTGCATGTGGTGAGCCACTCTGATAGGTTGGTCCCAGTGGGTTGGGGAAAGTAAAGACCAAAGTAAGTCACACACACACACACTTCTGTATCATAAGGAGAATTTCTGCAAGCTTGAAACACAGTCTTCATCCTTAACCTTCAAAGTGAATAGTAAGCCCAGGAATTCCTAAGATGAATTATATGAATAAAATAAAAAAAAAAAACCTAACACAGCATCATGACAAAGCTATTACAAATAAACAGAGGAAAGGAATATGGAAGAACTTACAGATAAAATTCACCTATTCCAAAAATTTTTAATGGAGCAAATAAAAATTTTAGCAAATGTTCTCCCATTAAAATAACAATTAAAAACCAGGGCCTTAATTTAAGTCTCTAAATTGCCTTTAAAGAATTTCTCTAAAATAAGTGAGAAGACATGACAAGGCAACAGAAGGAAATAAAATTTAAACTTTCACCAGGCAAGAGGTAAACAAAAAAATATTTAAAACCCTAACAGAATTAAATGACATATTAGAAGCAGAATACTGGGAATTGCTGAAAACATATTAAAAGAGACAAGTGATAGGCTTGAGGGAAAGGAGCAAAATGGAGTAAAAACAAGTAAATGAAAAGTAAGTACCAGGATGAAGATTATCCATATGGAAAACAGAAAAAAAAAAGAAATCCAACATAAGTGTAATTTGTATCTTCCTCTTTGCCACCCCAACCTTACAAAAAAGAGGTCTGAAATAATAAGACAGAAAGTATTTAAAGATATTTATAATATCCCTAAACCTCACCTTTAGTCTATAGACTATAAGGCACATCATCCATAGGAAAAATACTTACACAGTCATCAACACTAAGAAATATATTCTGGTAAAATTATCAGCTTCAAAGATGAGAAAGTAAGACTTTGACCATTGGAAGCTAGTCATATGTTAGGAGAAAAAAAATTAGATTTATTTCAGACTTTTCCATAGCAACTTTTAAATCTAATTGTTATAAAAGTTCTCGAGGGAAGAAACTGTGATACAAGGATTTTATACCTAGCTAATCTATCTTTAAGATATAAAGGTAACAAACAAATAGTTTGAAACATGCCAAGTCTAAGATCCCTGGAGCCTATCTTGAAGACACAAAGAGAACTTAAGCCAACTAAGATATAAGCACAGACCTTACAGAAAATGGTCTGGCTGTGAGCATTGGATTCATTTAACTATAAACCTAAAACTAATGCAGTTATGTGGATAATGATTACACAACAGAATATGGAGCTTTACGCCCAGACAGTGTAGAAATGAATAATCAAATCAATAAATAAGAAAAAAAGAATTGCAGGGAATAATAATAATAACTTAGGAATTAATGAGTTAAAGTCAGAAATAGGATGAATAAATCTAAGAAATGATTCTTTGATAGCAAAACAACAATAATAAATTGATAGACAAAGTTTTAAAATGAGGATAGAACAAATTTACAAAATAATTATAACCACAAGGATGATTTACCAGCTCTAAGAGATGGTATTTTAAGACTTGGATGAAATGGATCATTTTCTAGGCAATCATAAATACCCAATGTTGGCCTAAAAAAGAAAAAAATCTAAACAGATCAATTACCACAGAGGAAACAGAGAAAGATGTAAAAAGAGCTAATCTTAAAAATATGCACCAATCCCTAGATGGTTTCACAAGGGAGTTCTACTAAAGCTCTAAGGAAAGGAGAATTTCAATGCTGTTTAAAATGTTCACTAAGATAGAGTAAAAAGGGAATCTACTAAACTCCTTTTGCAAAGTGAGTGTGTGACATTGATACTGAAGCCAGGCAGCAAAATGAAAACAAAACAAAATGTTATTTACAAAGGAAAAGAACCAGATGAACCTTAAACTGCTTTGACACTGAACCACGAAACAGTGGAAAACTCTTGACCCAAGAATTTGAGTCAGAAAATGTGGTCATCTAGGTGTGAAGGCAACAGAAAAACAATCTTTTAGATATTCAGTAACTCAGAAAATATACTGCCTATCTACTGTACCTGAGACATCTGTTCCAAGATATTTTAACCAACTGAAGTAAATGAAGTGAAGAATTAAGGAATGGAGGAAATAATGGTATAAAAAGATTATCATTAGCACTGAAACCAGTTATAAGATTTAAACTATATGTATGAGGCAGAGGATATATTTAAAAAAAAAAACTTACAGCTTAATAAAAGGAAGACAAACAACTCCTATGTCCCCACCTCATCCCCCAAAATTAGCAAAGTGTTTGAATGGACACCACAAATATACCGAAAGCTTATCAAGCACATGAAAAAATAATCGTTTGTCATCATGAAAATGCAAATTAAAATTACAAGATTCCACTACACACTCATTAGAATGACTAAAATTAACAAAACTAACCACATAAAGAGTTGGCAAGAAGGTGAAAAAAGTAGACCTCTCATACACTGCTTATGGCAGTGTAAAATAGTAAAGTCGCTTTTGACAAATAGTTTGGTAATTTAGGAAAAAGTTCAACACACACTTAGCAAGAAACTTAGCCACTCCACTCCTAAGTATTGACTCAAGGGAAAAAAAAATGTGTTCACACAAAATCTTGAGCACTTATGTTTATAGAAGTTCTATTTGTAATAGTCAATATTATTATTGGTTGAAACAACCCAATGTTGATCAGCAAATGAGTGGATAAACAAATTGTGGTTTATTTAAATAATGAAATTCTACCCAGTAATAAAAATGAACAAACTATAGCTACCTACAACAACATGAGTTAATATCAAAATTATGTGAAAGAAGCCAGGCTTAAAAAAAAAGAGTTCGTACTTTATAGATATTTTATGGATATAACACCAAAAGCAAAGGTAACAAAAGCAAAAATAAATAATGGGACTACACCAAATTAAAAAGCTTTTGCACAGCAAAGAAAACAATCAAGAGTGTGAAAAGGCAGTCTACAGAATGGGAGAAAATATTTGCAAACTATGTATCTGATAAGGAGTTAATCTCCTAAATATATAAGGAATTCTTACATGTTAATAGCAAAAATCCTAATAACCTGATTTGAAAATGGGATAAAGCCTTGAATAGAAGTTTTTCCAAAAAAGACATACAAATGGCCAATTGGCATATGAAAAAAAAATTCAGTGACACTAACATTCAGGACAATGCAAATCCAAACCACAATGAGATGTCACCTCACGCTTGTTAGAATAGCTATCATTAACAAGACTAGAGGTACTGAATGTTGGCAAGAATGGGGAGAGAACTCTTGTGCACAGTTGGTGGGAATGTAAACTGGTGCAACTGCTATGGAAAATAGTATGAAAGTTCCTCAAAAAATTAAAAACTTATGATCCAGGAATCCCACTTCTGGGTATTTATCCCCAGGAATTGAAATCAGGATCTCAATGAGATCATAATGGACCCATGTTCATTGAGGCTCTCTTCATAATAGCCAGTATGTGGAAACAACCTGCATGTCCCTAAATCAGTGAATGGATAAAAACAAAGATTTATACACATAAGGGCATATTATTCAGCCTTTACAAAGGAGGAGATTCTGCAATATGTGACAACATGGAAGAATCTTGAGAACATTATGCTAAGTGAAATAAACCAGTCACAGAGAAACAAATACTGCATGATTCCACATATTTGAGGTATCTAAAATGGTCAGATTCATAGAATGAAAGACTAGAATAGTGGTTGCCAAGGGCTTAGGGGAGAAAGAAGGGGGTAGTTACTAATCTACAGGCCTAACACTTCAATTAAGCAAGACAAATAAGTTCCAGAGATCTACCATACAACATTGTATCCATGGTTTATACCATGCAGTGCAGTTAGTAATCGGTTAGGAGGGTAGATCTCATGTTCAATTTTTCTGTCCATAATAAAATAAAATAAAAAGCACTATTCCATATAAAAAGGGATTTTTTTCAGAGTTAAAAATACTTTTTAAAATAGCTCAGTTGTTTGAATCTCAATATTAATAATGTCCCCTCCCAGTGACATTGGCAGGATTCAATCTGATAGATGTAAAAATGATTCCCGCTACATCTTCTATGAAGATGGGATGGAGAAAAGATTTGCAACAGATTTCACAGTGTTGTTTGTTTTTCAGATTTTTTTCCTTTCCAAAGAATTTAGATCTTATGCACCTTTAGGTTAAGAGAAGAAGGACCAATGAGCTGCTTCTACTCAAACTGCTGCTCAATGTCCACTGTTAATATCAGAAGGGAGGCTATGGACCTCCAACTTGGATCCAGAGAGTAGAGAATGAGAGATATAATGATAACTAACTAGTTATCTAACTATAACTAACTATAACTACTAAGCTATAATAGAATTCTATTGTAAGAATTAACTTGTCTTTCTTTCTTTCTTTCCCTGTATTCCAGCAAGTCGTCTCAGCTTATTTAGGGTTTACTTTAAGCTTCCTATGAAGGACACTGCATTCTTTTTACAGATTTCCCTATCTTCACCCAGGTTATGGTTTCAGTGCAGAAGAATCAAACCCTGAGTTTCTTGAAGGGAAAAATTGTGTCTTACTCTTTTTTTCTCTCCAGCACTTAAGAGTGCTTAGCATGTAGAAACTCCATAAATTCTTAATGTTTGGATAAATAAACAAAACAATATTGTAAAAAATTACACTGACAAATCTTTGATTTTTATTTTTCACTGAGGAGGATTTATGCCTAAAATCTAAATGAATAGTCTTTATTTAAACAAAGCTGAAAATGAGATGGAATAAATTAAAGACAGATGATGAATTAAAGGCTGGTAACTTTAATTTGCAGGAACCGACATCACTCGGGAGAAGTTTTGTTTTTTCTGTTCTTTATTCTTTACTTTCAGTGACTGTTTTAACAAGTTTTCCTGCGGAGTCCCTGATGTTACAGTCAGTTACAGCCTTGAGCTGTGCTAAATAAAGGAACAATTACAAATTTCATGGTGAAGGTCTCTCTGACATACCATTCTTTTGTGGGGAGGTAAATAAGACAGGAAGGTGGGGGAACTATCAGAATGACTTTTTCTCATTGCTTCCTTTTTTCTCTTGCCCATTGTGGGTTTTACTACCATCCGTCAGAGTTATGTCGAGAACAGGCTTTACCTAAAATAGCTGGAAAGTACCATAGTCTATCACTTACCTCCATCAGTGGGTCAATTTGAAACTTACTGTCTTCTACTAGGTCAAAAGGAATTGCTGATATTTTTAGGGAACGTGATGGGTTACAGTTAGGAGTCCTACAAAAGACCAAAGTAAAATATCAACATTATTTTCATTTCTGAATTTGTTGGAAGAAGAACAGGAAAAGCATAGATGACGTTTCTCAGTCAACCTTATTTGCCATTTATTTTGAAAGGGAGGGAGGAGGGCAATGGGGATAAATTCCAAACCATCATTTAAAAATGTGGCCACAGGCACTTGTTATTGATGTATCATTGCCTCATGCTCCTTGATAAAATTTAAATGCATTTTTCTTTCCCTGAATCTGCCCCAAACTCCTCCAGGGGTGCTCCTTTCTTTGCGTCTTCATTTTTCAGGGAGTGTGAAGTTGACACAAAACTTTTATGAAATTTGACCTTGACATCATAGAGGAAAGAAAACTAGTGCCCTGTGGGCTCAGTGCCCCCTGGTGTAAGGCATCTCTGTGAAGCTGATATTCTTTGTAGCCAACTCCTTAACCAACCAGCACCACTGGCACCCCACTCTTGTGCTGCCCAGGATTTGGTGTTTAATTCATCACTTCAAGTGCACCTAGTTAGTTTCTAGGGCTTTAGTGCCCACTTCCCTAATACAGCAGTTCATAACTTGGTGTCTGTAGAACACTCAAGGGACCAGGAGGGGACTGAGGAGAGTAAAGAGAAATCATAAGAAAATGTAAAATCTGCCTTCCACCCAAAATTCATCCACAAAACTTCTGCCTTTATTTGATTTATATGTTAAGGTTAATCCATATGCTATATGGATTAAAAAAAACCACTTGTTTAAAAAAGTTGGAAAACTATTGCTATACCCAATTTAGAACAATAGAAGAAAAACAGAATCACAGAAATTTTGAGCTAAAAGAAATTTGTGACATGATAATCCAATTCTCTGATTATATGGATGAGAAAATTGAGTTGGGGAAAAGTGAAGAGATGTGTCTGAGGGCTCATGGAGATTTTTAGACATAGATCTATTGACTTGTAGTGCAGTGTTCTTCCTTATAGTTCTATGTCAGTGATACTTAAAGAAAGAAGTGAGGAAACATCTTTCCAATGGTTAAATTCCATGGTGGTGTTGGCTACTCTGAACATTCTATGGAGTATTAAAACATATTAGTCCCCATTCGTTCATCCTTCCATCCACCCACCCATCCATCCACCCAAACATCCATATTTAACCAAGGAAATGTGGGTTAACATGTGAAGCCTATTCCTCATTATATTTTTTACAGCACAAGAACTGTAGTAAATTCATCTTATTCCCAAGTGCTCAAAGTCTAAAGACTAGAAGAAGCATGTCTTTAAGGATCTATATGGAGGGCATATGTTTCAGACCCTACATTTAGGAGAACATTGAACCAGATAGTGGACATGCATATAATACATGAATTCTGGTCACAGATTCCTAGGGAGTTCCAAAAATAATTCAAATTAAAAAGAGGAACTTTTGGCCTAGATTTTGCTATGAAAACCTGGATCTCAGCATGTCAGGTTGACATACATACCGATGCCCCTTTTGTCATAAGTATTCTGTGTGTCTTCAGCCACTCATTATCTTTCCAGACTCATGTTACTCTCTAGAAGACCATAAAACAAGGGAATTACAGTGACGTTAAAAACCTGTTTTTCACTGGCTTTTACTGCTATCTGCTATTATTGTATCACCAACTGTCACACCAGTCCCTCAGCTCTTAAGTGTTATCTCACATGTGCTTCAAATAGTGATGAAAAAGCATATGGCCTTTTCTTGGTCTTCTGTCCCACACTCGTTCGGGACAAGTGAGTGAGTCTGCCAAGGCCTCTGGTGTTCGTGGACCCGTGTGAAGGTGCCCTGTACCAGCTGGAGGCCCACAGGGATGCTCTCTCTCACAGGTGCTGCTCTTTCATGGGTATCACCATCACCTCCACAGGGTCCTGGTGCTACCACTGGGCGTGGCCACTGCCTCTCCCTGGCACAGCTTCTTCCAGAGAGAACTGTCAGCTGCTGCTGTCACAAGCAGCTACTGTTGTCTCAGCACACCCCAGCCACTTTAGCTCCCATCGTCTTCATGGGGTGCTCTTTCATATAAACCTGTCTAAAGGCATTAGGGCTCTGTGGAAAACCATAAAGATCCCCTCTTCCCACATGAGGTCTTCCCGTTAGTGGGAGATCAGAAAGGGGCTGTTTGGGTCCCAGACTCTACTGAGCTTGTACTGAAACAGCTGTGATGAGACAAAATTAATATATAGATCTTCACAGCTTTTTTCCTTCCTTTTTTCCCTCCTGCTTAGCTTCTTTGCCTCCCTCCTCTCTGAAGAGCTAAAGGAGAAAATCTAAGTGGATTGTTTGAGAAAAGCAGTCAAGGAGAAAGAACCACATCCCCAGGCTGGGGAGGGGGAGCATAGGGTAGAGGGATATGCCATGTGTGGTGCATGTTAGAATGCTCTGTGCAGTGGAGAGAGGAGGTTGATGGACCAGGACGGACAGGACTGTGTCAATGGAAGAATTCTGTTAGAATGCAAGAATGAGAGACTTCCAGATACCAGAGGATGCTCAAGAATGTGGAAAGGACGGGAGGTTTTCATTAGAATAGCTATGGGCTAAGAGTCTCTATTCGCCTAATGCTTGAAGGACAAAGAAGTAGTCTTAAATTTCAACCTGGGCTAGGTGCAGTTTTACAGACACTCCGCAGCTACATCAATGTCTCTGCACTGCATACACCTCATCCCCACTCTGTTCCTTCCCGCTGTATATACCAAGTATGGATTTGTAAGGACTAAGTCAGAAGACAAATGTGAAGGAAAGACACCAAGATGTGTTCAGAATTCTGGCTGCTTCTTGAGGCTCAGACTTCACTACAAAGCCAAGCCTATCTTTCTTCTCCCCTGAGATGAATTCTCTCCAAGACTACTCTGAGTCTCATAAACTTCTGCTCAGTCCACTCCTGAGTTGGCCAGAGTTGTCTGTCTAGCCTTGCCTGAGCCACAGCCAAAAAGCAACAGCCTAGGCTCAACTGGGTCCTCTGCTGTCTTTAAAGCAGAATTGTCTCTTGGATCATTGCAAGTCACTCTTGCTTCTGCACTTGAGTTTTTTGGGTGCCAGCATAAGCTGACACTCGTTGTTTCCTCATTCCTACATTTCAATCTGATAAATCCCAAAATTAACTTGGAGCAGCTGAAGATGAATCTGCTTCTGAAGGAATCAGAAGACTACATACTTCCCAAAGAATCCCCGTTGATTTAAGGGCTGATTTATCATAGATGTGTGGGCTCACCAGCTTTTAACTTCATTTTGCTTCCCAGATCAGCATCTGTGTTTGTTTAACTGCTACTGGCTGAATCACTCTGGGAATCATGGAAGCCACGTAGAAGGCTCAGGGGCCACATGACTCATCTCCCGAAATGACAACGTGGGCATTTATATCACTCGTCAGGTTAGGATTTGTCACGTGGAAATTGAGCTCGAGGGTTGAGTTTACTAGTTCCCTGGAAAAATAAATCTCAGAATTCACCATGCCATGAGGTTTTCTCCAAACATGTCAACATCCTTTTTCCCTAAAGCCCACGCAGAGATGATGTGATTTCCTGAGAGCAGGGAGGTTGTATTTAATTCATGTTCTCAATGTGTATTGCATTCCTCTCGTGTACCAGACCCAGCACTAGATTCAGGGGTCACTGAAGGACACACATCGTCTCCATTCTCAACTCAAGGATCGCACTGCCTACTAAGGGAGCAGACAGGTCCCCCCACAAGGCAGAGTGAAGTACTAACTAGAGTACACTCGAGGTGTTTACCTAGATTCTGGTGGGCAGGCAATTAAGCTTGACTGTGGAGGGAGGAGTAGCTTATGGTGAAGCAGAACAGGTGAGGACACTTAGCTGTCATCTGTCACATCACTTCATCTGTGACTGGAAGAGATGCATTTGGCTTAGAAACCCTCACACCTGCCCTTTGTGCCAGTCACTCCTACTCTCTCCTATCTCATGCCGCTACCCTGGGTTTGTGTGGTGGTTGCCTATCGAAATGTTTGAACCACTTTTGAAAAACAGAGATGCCCAAGCCCCACCACAGACTGACTGAAAGAGGATCTCTGGGGGAGGAGTCTGGGGGTCTCTGTTTCTTACAACTTTTTGTCCAGAGGATCCCCTAGCAGTACAGCCAGTCAGCTTGGCACAAGTCTTTAGACTGGGTTCTGAAAACAGTTGCTTTGAAAGTTCTTCCCAAAATCCCATTGGTGGGGCTGCATGAGTATTCCCTGGATTGCACCACATGACAAAATCTGCTTTGAAAGATCGGCTGTGAATCCAACCTGAAGATGAGATGCCCAGGGAAAAGACGATACATGCTCAACTGGGAAGTCCCCCAAGTTTCTTTTGATCCCACGCATCCTGTCTAGACTCTCATTTGCCACTGTCGGGTAGAGCTCTTTAGGACACCCAGGCATCAGACCACTGTGGGCCACGGGTATAAATGTTCGAGGTCAGCTCTAGATTAGCTTCAAGTTTAGCTTCAACCCCTCCATAAATTCCTGGAAGTATTTATTTGCTGGTCAGATCTAAGTGCCCCCCTTTTGGATGGGATTTGAGCATATGCCAGATGGGGCCATTTGCTCAGACCAATGAGCTGACTGAGAACTTGCCAGTGTCACTGGACCTTCAGGCTTCATGGGCGCCCTGACTACATGCACTTCTTGTACCCACCAGACACAGTACTGTCAACATGGTAACGGGGAGCCTGGACTCAAGGCAAGAGACCTGGCCTCAAGTCCTGACTGTGCTACCATGTATCTTTGTGACCTTGGTTGTCTCACTTAACCCCTTGTGTCAATTTCCTTGGCTACAAAATGAGGGAATTGGATGAGAAGACTGCCAAGATCAGACCTCTTTTCGCTGGAATAGTGTAATGATTGATAATGCATTGAAAACTGTTACAAAGTAATTTACATACATTTTGTCTCTGCCAATATTCTAAGTAGCTGGAAATGTGACTTACAAAAACAATTTTTTTTGAAAGCTCTCCTTTATTAATTAAAATGGGAAAGAAGAAAATAGTGTAATATCTATTTGATGTCTACCATGCACCAGGCACTGTCTGGGGTGTTTCTTCTTTTGTGATTTCAATGTAATTCCTCCAAAAACTCAGAAAATTCCTGTTCCACTCAGAAGACTCTGAGAAATTCTCATTCCAGACAAGAAAGCAGACTCAGAAGTAAAATAACTTGCCTGAGTTTACAGAGCCAGTAAATGACAGTACTAGTGCTCAAGTTGAGGTTTTATGATGCTAAATCCAGTACTATGGATAGCTCAGATCCTGCAGGTGGAGGAGCCCCTTCCCTGTAAATTAACCAGCTGGTCCAGCGGAGAGTGACTGAGGCTAACAACACATGAGAACAGGGCTCCCTGCCCGTCATCTCAAGCTTTCCTTCAGGGTCCTCTGGAAGGTTTAGGTCAGCAACTCAGTCTCTGACTAAATAGCCAGATGAATGTCTGTCTCCTTTCTGCTCTCACTAACTCTTCTTTCTTAAAGAGGAAAAATAAAAATAAAGCATAGCTAAGTATTAAAGGCAAAATCAATGCTGCATTTTTAATCAAGTAAATGCTAGCAAAACTCCCAAGTTTAAAATCCCAAGGCAAACATAGCTGAGCCCATTGTATGGCAGAGGAAGGAATTAATACCGTACATGCTAATGAAAAATTTTAAGAATTTGCAGGCACATTGGATTGTAGCATCACAAGGAGTCACAACTTTACGTTTTCTGCCTTTCTATGTGATTAAAATATTGATTTTGAAGCTGCATTAACTTTAACCATGATTCTTTCCTACTTTATGAAACTTTCATTAAGAAAATGAAGCACCATTAAAGACTTAAATATAAAACAAGACACAATAAATCTCCTCAAAGAAAACATAGGCAAAACATTCTCTGACATAAATCTTAGCAACGTTCTCCTAGGTCCCAGGCAATGGAAATAAGAGCAAAAATAAACAAATGGGACCTAATTAAATTCATAAGCTTTTGCACAGCAAAGGAAACCATAAGCAAAACAAAATGACAACCTATGGAATGAGAGAAAATATTTGCAAATGATATGACTGACAAAGGCTTAATTTCCAGAATATATGAACAGCTCATACAACTTAATAAAAAAAACAACAAACAACCCAATCCAAAAATGGGCAGAAGATCTAAACAAGCCTTTCTCCAGTGAAGACATACGAATGGCCAATAGACATATGAAAAAATGCTCCGTATCACTAATTATCAGAGAAATGCAAATCAAAACTACAGTGAGGTATCACCTCACCCCAGTCAGAATGGCCATCATTCAAAAGTCCACAAACAATAAATGTTGGAGAGGGTGTGGAGAAAAGGAAACCCTCCTACACTGTTGGTGTGAATGTAGTTTGGTGCAGCCACTATGGAAAACAGTATGGAGATTCTTTAAAAAACTAAAAATAAACTTACCATATGATCCAGCAATCCCACTTCTTGGTATTTATCTGGAGGGAACTCTAATGTGAAAAGATACATGCACCCCAATGTTCATAGCACTACATACAATAGCCAAGACATGGAAGCAACCTAAATGTCCATCGACAGATGACTGGATGAAGAAGTTGTGGTATATTTATACAATGGAACACTACTCTCCACAAAAAGAATAAAATAATGCCATTTGCAGCAACATGGCTGGACCTAGAGATTGTCATTCTAAGTGAAGTAAGCCAGAAAGAGAAAGAAAAATACCATATCCTATCACTCATATGTGGAATCTTAAAAAAAAGAAAAGGATACTATAAACTCATCTACAAAACAGAAACAGACTCAGACACTTACTAAACAATCTTACGGTTACCAGGGAAAGAGAGTGAAAGGGGATAAATTTGGGAGTTTGAGATTTACAAATGTTAGCTACTATATATAAAAATAGATTTAAAAAAAATTTTTTTGTCTAGCACAGAGAACTATGTTCAATATCTTATAATAACCTTTAATGGAAAAAATATGAAAACGAAGATATGTATGTATATGCATTCCTGGGACATTGTGCTGTACACCAGAGATTGACCCATTGTAATTGACTGTACTTCAGTTTAAACACACGCGCGCACACACACGCACACACACACACACACACACACACACACAAATGAAGCATCATTATAAAGACCTGAAATATCAAAGAAAATACATGAAGGTGTTATTGGTTCAATTAACATTCATAAAAGATGACAAAAGCTTAAAATGACTCTGAGTTCACACAGTAGGACCTTTAGGTTGTCAGACCTCAGTTCACACTTGGCATCTGGCCCACGTTTAAACATGTAGTATTTTCTAGGCTTAGCTGTCTCCTTTGCCCCCAACGCTCTATCCTTTACTTAGTGTTCAGTTTGCCCTCATCTCCCACCACTACCACCACTGGTTTCATTTCATCTAGCTCAGAAAGGGCTATTAATATCTAGATTGGTTAACTCCAGGAGCTAATAGTCCTTGCCAGTGCTGATCTAGGGAAAAGCTACCTATCTGTCATCCATCTAGATTGTAAACAGGGTCCTTACAGTCTAGGGCCGTGAGAGTTTCCAGGTACTTTATTTCCTATTTTGTTCTCTAAATGCCTCTGGTTTGGTTTCAGTATAGACTCAGGTATGGGGACTACGTGAAGTAGATACAGTGATCATGGACTGTGAGAGTAATTGCTTTAATGAGGGGTCTGATGAGCTTCTGTTGGTACCCCAGGGAGCATGGCAGAAGGGGCTGTGTTTATAATTAACTCTAATCCGCTCTAATCTTCCACCTTCACCTCCCCAAGAATTAAGTGATTGATTTTTGGTCTCTTGAAAGAAAATAAAGACCTCCTGGGATGAAACTTGGCAGCTGCCCAAAGACAAAGAGACAGTCCGGGGCTGGCACCATTTGTATTTGGACGTGGAGAACTGTCTGGACCTGATCAGGTGGCTTTCCCGCCACGTCCCCTAGAAGCTCAGTTTGGGGTTCCTAACTGAGAACTAGCATGGTCCTGGGTCAGGGGTTAGATAGAATTTCATAACCGTTTCTTCACCTCAATGCCAGATACCCATAAGACAAATGTGGCAAAGAATGGTGTGCGTGAAGCTTACCCTTCAGCACTCTGCTTCCTCTAAGACTCACCCCTCCCTCGCTGTCCTCCAGGCCCACGGCCTGTGGTTCCCAGTTTGCTGCTCTGAAGCTGCAGCACCCCCCTTTTTCTCCTCACCTGACTCGGGAAAGCTACAGCATGTGTGCTTTCCCCTAACAAAATTCATTCCCTTGTATATACTGGTGTCAGCTGGTACAGCGATGAGCTGTTGGGAGAGGGAGAAGCTATCATTTTAAATTGGATATTATTCACTTGAATTCTTGGTTCTTTTTTAATCTTCTAGTGAAAATGGGTCTATAAACCAACGTGAATGGAGACCTTCTCTCTTCCTTCTTCCCTCCCACCCTCCTGTTCTCCCCATGCTCTGCCCCCGCCCATCCACACCCCATCCTGCCCTCCCATCCTCTCAGCTGTTCCCCCGCTGGGGAAGGAAGACCTTCTATTCTCTATTATTTATAACCTCAGACTTGGGCCCTCCGTTCTTCCTTCCCCATTACCTTGCCTGATCTGTGTGAGAGACACAGCAGATGCCCCACAAGGATGGTTGAACAAGGACTTTTACTTTTCATTATGCAGAAATATTTTTAAAAATTAAACAAAAAATTTTAAACTAACTTTAAAAAAGACACCTACTGAGTTTCTGTTTCTCCCTGTCTACCCCGTAGTCAGCACATGTAATTGTCCTCTCTCCTCCCTTAGTACCTCGACCGCTCAACCTCCTGACATCACCACCTTGCCAAATGCAACCTCCTGTCGCACTGACACAGGGCTCTCCGATCCTGCTCCCCGACGCCAAGTACTGTTGATTCCAGCCCAGAGTCACCCTGTCATCATCTACCACATCCTCGCCTCTGCTCAGGAGTCCTTTTCCTCATTTCCTTGCCCTCCCATCACCATCCTCCCAGCTGACAGCCCCAGACTCCCTGCTCCCCTTTCCTCAGGGCTCCTCTCTCACTGATTTTCAGCAAATAACCCAACTTCTCTTCCATTTATATACAAAGTTGAGGGCTGAGAGCTGAATTTCTCTAACTTTCTTACTCTCCACATCCCAGTTTTACCATAATATTTCTTATCTTCCCTGTCAAAACAGAAATGTTCCCTCCACCTTTTTTATTTTTGCAGTCTGATCACTCCATCTGTGCTCTGCATCTCGGCCCTCTTAATCTTCTCCTGGACACTTTCCTGTAAATTTTTCACTCTTTCTTGAATTATTAGTCTCTTCTGTTTCATCTGCTTCCCCTTAGCCTAAAACAAATGCTGTATCACCGAAAATCCTGTCCTAAACATACTTAACTGCTTCCCACTTCTGCTACCAAGCTTTTTTGTTCTCAAAAGAATCGTCCATTCTCTGAAGTTCCATCTCTGTGCACATGGTACTTCTGCTACCGCCTATTTGAACTTATTGGTGAGAAACAGAGCAGGAGGGAGGATAGACAGAGAAGGGAAGAAGGAAGAAAACAGAACTTCAGGAAGACTAGTATTACGGAGTGGCCCTCAGAGAAGATGGGGCAGGGTGGGCCCTGGCAGTGTGTGGGGGTGGAGTCGGGAGCAGAAGAGCACTGCCCTGGACTTGCCCCCGAAGCCAGAGCACACTTCACAGGGACCCCACCCTCTGAGCAAGGGGAGTCAGGACAGGAAAGAGCCAATGTTCCATTGCAGCCAGGTGAACCCTTAACCCAGTCAGTTCCTGGGCGAGTTGCTGGGACAGGGGAGTGGAGTCCCTGTGCCGCAGGTCCAGGGCTGAACTTGGCCTCCAGACAAAGCCTGCTGGGCAGATGGATCAGTCACCTGCTGCTGCTCAGCCTTGGATGGAGCTACCAGAGGATGAAGGTATCTTCTGCTTTGGTGGTTTGTGCCCCTCAGCCCCCACCCACTAACCCACCCACATCTCTAGCCCCAAGTACTTCAGTGTTAACAAAGCGCTTACTAATCTCCAGGCTGTGTTCCGATTTAAGTTTGTTGACTCTTCTCTCAGGGCCTATGTCAGATGCTGTCTTTTTTATTTAAATTAATGAAAATTGTTCTTGGTCTTTAACCTAATCGGCAAACTTCAGGATCTCTCATCGAACTTCTATTTGTAAGAAGAAAAGCCAGACCATGGTTTGAGTCTAATTCAAAGAGAGTGCTTTATTGTTTTGTCACTGAGGCCTTGAGCCGAACAGATCCAGTTTATGTCAGAAAATATTAAAGGACCTACTCTGCAACATGTGGATTTAGGGGCATGTGCCACATTTGATGTGGGAAAGAGAGGAATGTCCCATGATTGGATATAAGGGAAATGTCGGAAGCAGGAGTCCTTAATAATAACCTAAAAGGAAATGAGCGAGAAAACCAGTGCAGAAAGAACCCTGGAGTCTTTCTCAGCCAAAAGAGAAAAAAAAAAAAAAAAAAAAAAAGCCTCCTCGTTGAGACAGGCTATACTGAACCTGAATAAATGTCATCAGTAAGAATATTCATCCTAGTGTTCCCACTTTCTTTTATGGTGTCATTATTCTAGGCAAGGAATTTTCCTGTCTGGTGTCCACTGAGCCCCTGAACATCATGGACACATGAGCACTAACTTGCTCAGGGAACGCCACTGGCAGCAGAGCCCAGGGAAATTGTGCCGTCCATTTCAGATGGCTCACATTCCAGACACACTGTTATCCCAAGCCATTGCTGGCTCCCTTGAAAGCAATAAGTGGACAACATAGGAAGCTGTCAGGAAATCCAATATCTAAACCCAATATGAGATTGCGGCCCCAATCTAATAAGAATAGATTCATTTTGCTTTGTTCCTGTTTTGTCACCTGCTTTGTGGGGAGAGTGAAATGTGATAGATCAGAACGTTATGGTCATCTCTGAGTACATGTGGCCTCACTGTTCCCTAAACTTTGTGCCAAACATTTCGCGCCATGTGAATTCACAGAGACGGGGCTTCCTAGCTGTCCCCTCCTTTCTGTCACGGTGTTTCAACCTTCTTTTGCTAAGGAAGCTTAAAAGAGTTCCTCACACTTAGCTTAAAAGACTCAATTGTTGGATGATCTGGGACTAATTTAAATTCACCAATGAATTTAAAAGAAATGAAGACATTCATCTGGTCTAGATTAAGTCGTATTGAACCGACACCACTCCAGGAAGCAACTGGGGCAGGTACATTGACTAACTTGCCTATGTTTTCTGTGGAATCTACAGTTTTAATAAAATGTACATTTGATTTGAGCAAAATTGCCAAGGAGGCAAAAGAATAGAGAAACTGAGACCTCAGACTCTTCCAATTTAGTAGTTTTTTTTTTTTTTTTTGAGTAGGTAGATTTATTAATTCAATTTTGTGTCTTTTATGGTGGTTCTATGCCTTAACCAGAACATCTGTATATTGGGTGGCTGTTTACTTTAGGCTTTGATGTAAGCCCTAGCAAGATCTTCCCATTAATCCAATCACTACAACAGGCCATGATTAATTTACTGTAGCATTGATTTTTTAAGGATCAGAGAAAAAGCCTCCTTAGCCAGGGCAGGGAGCGGGGAGGAGGCACATTAAGGGATTACAAGCTGCATCCGCCAGAGCAAAGAGTCATCCAAATAATTTGTTGTCATTGTTCATGTTTTATATGGTCTGTCATCTTATGTATATTTCATGGAAATCTCTTATAACTTAATGGCAGGCCAAGTGAACTACTAAATGTTGGGTCTCTAGAAGTTTATTTAGTGTTGATCATTAAATTCATCCTGAATCAATGAACTAGAAGGCCAGTTTCATTTCTGTAATAATTAACAATTTACTATTTTACTAATGGGGAAACCCCAGCCCAGTAAAGTTAAATGACCTTACTGTCCAGCCTCACTGAGTTGGAGAAGAGCTCTGTCTAGAAACCAGTCTTCCTTCTCTTAACTCCCCTCCCTTGTGTGTTATTTGTTTAATATTACTGCATCGCTACACGATGGGCCAGACTCTGTACCGAGCGCTTTCACGTATGCGACCTCACTGAACTCTCACAGCCACCTTGGAGGATGGGTATTGTCATAGTCTTCATCTTTGTGGTCAGAAAACTGAAGTTCCAAGAACTTAATCTACTTGACCAAGGTCATTTAACTAACAGCTAGTGAATCCCAGAAGTTAAACAAAAGTTTGTTTCATTCTAAACCCTCAGTTCCTAACCATGCCCTGGACATAACGCTACTTGGAAAGATGACATTGCAGCCCTGTCTGGTGCTTTCCTCATGTCCCCAGGGCCTCCCTTGTGATTTTCTAAATTGCTCATGCTCTGAGCTCCAACCCTTGTCTGAAAATCATTCTTTGACCAGCTTTTGGTTCATACATCATTGTCTGCTAGAGATTCGAAACATAGCTGGGAACTTTAGTTAATGATGGATGGCACTAACCAGAACACCAGTCACTTTTCATCAGATCTTTTGAATCTTCAGTTGATACAGGTAGAGAAAAATAAATTCAGATTGTTTTCATCAAGGAAAGAGTTAGGCAGTAAGTGCAAACTAACATTTTGGCCAAAAGTTATTGTTATCATTAGAAAAACAGTTTAGAAAGTGCTGCACATTTTGTATTAATAATAGCTAATTTTGCTGCGGGCTTACTTGGGTACCAGGCACTTTACATCTCATGCCTCTTTGCACCCACCCTATTTTACAGACACAGCAGCACAGAGAGGTTAAGCATCTCGTTTAAGGCCACAGTTGGGAAATGGCAGAGCAAAGAACTGCAGCAGATCTAACTCAAGTGCCCACATTCTACCCTCAGTTGCTCCAAATTGATAAAGATATTTCTCTTTCTGTGTACAGGTGTAGGTGTGATAATCCCTGTAGTTAGAAACATGAGGTGGTAAGACTTTAAACAAAGATGAAAAGAATGAAAAAATTTCTAAGTAGAAGTAATATTTTTCAAAAATTAGAAGGCTAAATGAACAATTAGCAGGTATTGAGTATGAGTAAGAGAAATTATTTTAAAAGACTAGAGAATATGGAGATGATTTTGCTTCATGATGTCTTTAGTGGTTGGAATGGTGCCCCTCCCAGCAAATCATGCCATGGCTTAATCCTCAGTACCTGTAAATGTGACCTAATTTGAAAAAGAGTCTTTGCAGATGTAATTAAGTTAAAGATCTCGAGATGCGATCATCCTGGATTAACCGGGTGGGCCTAAATTCAGTGACTAATTTCTTATTAGAAATAGAAGAGAAGATGACAGTGAGACGAAGAGGAGGCCAGATGAAGGCTGAAGCATGACATTGGAGTGATGCTGACAGACCCCAGAAGCTCAGGAGCCAATGAACAGATTGTTTCCTAGAGCCTTTGGAGGGAGGGCAGCCCAGCTGACACCTTGATTTTGAACTTCTTGTCTCCAGAATTGTTATAGAATAAATTTCTGTTCTTTTAAGCCACCAAGTTTCTGGTAATTTGTTACAGTAGCCCTAGAAAACTAATGCAACATGTTGTACCATTCAATCTCTACATAAGAAATTGTATCTCCAATATCTCTATCCAGTGGATTTAGTGTAAACCATGACAACGTGTGAGGATCCAGGACTGCCTGGACCCTCACCGTTCCCCCTCAGATGGTGGTATAGAATGTCTTGATAGAGACTCGTGAAAGAGGAGTCTTAGCTCATGGTTTGTGGCTAAGTGGGTCCTGCTACCCGCTTTAAAACCAATCGGTTTCTGGTTTGCTAATTCTCAAGTATCTATCTCCACTCCTAATAGGTCACGGGAGTATTTTCCTGGCCTATGATATTTCATGCTCCATGTTAGGCTTCTTTCCTACATTATAAAGGTAAAGAATTTGTTGGAAAAATCCAAGGGTTTCCCCAAATAAGGATTTCAAGTTGATGCCTGTGCTCTGTCCCCTCTTTACCTGTCAGGGAAATGTGGTCCTACCTAGGCTGCTGAGACCTAATGAAAAAAAGAAGTCTTTAAAATGA
The DNA here is from genome assembly GCF_036321535.1 of Camelus dromedarius. Classification (NCBI taxonomy): domain Eukaryota; kingdom Metazoa; phylum Chordata; class Mammalia; order Artiodactyla; family Camelidae; genus Camelus; species Camelus dromedarius. The sequence goes on along the minus strand of NC_087437.1, from coordinate 73,121,850 downwards.
TTATACTTGGTCTCCACAGGAATGCTTTTGACATACAAGGAAGTGACAAACTGATGGAGCTGAAAGGTGCTGTTCCTTTGCCTCTTTAAAGGCAAGAACTAAATGCTACTCTACCATGGTGAGAGTCTCAAAAGAATGTCTTAGTCACTCTGTATGGAACATAAGGACACACAGTCTCCTGATTTCAACGGTTTTCTTCCATGAAATCTGGGATCCTCCCCTCTATTGCCAGTAGGGGGAGCTCTTTCCCATGACAGGACATAACACCTCATTGCACAAGACTAAAGGAAGAAAATGATGCTCAGCTGGTTCTCATCCGTCACCCTGCTGAACATTCTCTCACTGGGGGTTTCTGAGGTGCCTCCTCACCAGTAGGCTGGTCACTCAGCACGACCCCTGTCCTGGTTCAGGTGGATCAGCAAAGAAAGCCTCCAGCCCTCTGCTGCTACAGTAACTGAGGGCCATACAGCTGGGGTGCTGGGTATTACCTGTCTGTCCCTCTGGGTCCATCCTACTCACCGTCCTGGGAGGCGACGCTGTGTGGACTATGTAAATGAGCTCCCTTAACCTCTGGTTCAGCCCAAGGTGCACATAAACATCTCGACGCCATTCTCCTTCTTCTGTTTGACAAAATAGAAATTACATGTTTGTTAAAATTACTTGAAAAGATAGAGGTAGGGAAAAAAATGAGGTCGAGATGTTTAAATCCTCATGTCCCCACCTGAGGGGTTGACATGGCTTGGCCACACTAATGGACACACATTTCCCATCAGGAGGTCCTCTCTCAACAGTCACCCTCTCTGGTGATCCTCTCACATGTCCCCTCAGTGTTGCTGGTTCTGAGAACTATGCCATCGCTTGTTGTTTCCCTTATACCCACCACACATTTATAAATAAATTCTGTGTTAATATCTACTCAGTTGTCACCTTTGAGTGCACCTTCTGTTTTCTGCTTAGCAGCTCTGGAGTAACACAGCTCCCAGGGAGCAATTACTTCAGTGAACGCTAAGCCACGAGTGACAGCAGAAGTTGCATCGTGACTTTTCTGATACTTTAAAAATATGATAATACCTATATGTAAGAGAGCTAGACTTTGCCATGTTCATTTCCCCATAGTTAGAGCATTATACCGTTTAACTCTGGCTATCAAAGAATCTTGTCATTGGTTTGTCACCCGTATTTCATCTTAAGTACTGCTATTGAATTCCATGCTCATGTGACAAGGATTTCTGTATTTTCTACAGTGGTTTGAGCATTCATCAAGTCAGCCATGAAATGTCTTAAAATTTATATTCACTTTGTCAAGGTGTTTTCTGCTCTTTTACAAGCTGCTAATTTCTTTTATCTTATACACATCACAGAGGACCTAAAAGTCCATCTAACTGGTGGTAGATTCCGTGGGAGTCCTTGGGCTGGCCATCCTTACAGTGGTCCCCCAACCCCTCGATAACACTGAAAGGACGGCAGGGGAGAGGAAAAGTTCTTCGTCTTTGCTCTGTAGGTCAACTCTAGTGCCTGACGGAGTTGGAGCCCAATATTTGTTGAGAAGCTCATCAGAGAGAAGGATGTATCTTATGTTTAGGACAGTTTGACCAACTTATTTCGATTTTGTGCATGTTGTGAGGTGAGTATGCAATATTGCTCCTATTGATGGGAAAAGGTGTTTCTTAGTCAAGAGAGTTTTATCAGAGAAGGGGGGCTGGAGATAGAGCAGAGAGAAAGGAGACAGCCTTTGTGTGCCTTCCTCCCAAGAGCACAGCTGAGATAAGGGCCTTCTTCCAGTTACTTGGGGGTGTTATTCTCTGGAACAGGAAACTGAAAAGAATAAAGGAAGGAAGGAGGGAAAGCCAGCCCAGGGGTGCATTACTAAGCAGCTCACTCCGTAGACAATCTGTGTCCCTATAGGTGCCCTCTGAGGAGCACTTGAGAATCTGAGAATCGACCATCTAAACGTCAGGACAGGAGGGCTTATGCAGCAGCTTCTGCTTCTCGTTGGTCAAGTGTCCCTCCATGGGGCACTGACCCCTGGTACTTCCCAAGTTGTGTATGTGCCTGAGTGAATGAGCCGCTGTGTCTCCGCCCTGGAGATGCCCACGTCAGGAAGTAAGGGGTACTCAGGGCAGCTGGGGAGAGGAGCTTTCAGGTTGAATCCACAGCAGCTGGAGGGCAAAGGCGAGTTGAGAAGATGTTTGACAAGGCATAGAGGAGACTGATACATAAAGCCCCTGTCCTCAGAAAGCTTACATTCTAATGGAAAGTGACAACATACCAACAAGAAAATAAGAAACTTAACTTACAGTGATAAACATGACAAAGGAAATACAGCAGCTGATGTGACAGAGACCCATGGTGAGGGAGGAGGGCACAACCATGGGGTTGGAGAAGGCCTCCTGGAGGAAAGGACATCTGAACAACCCCAGAATGAAAAAATCCAGTCATGTAACAAGCCTGTGGAAGAGCATTATTAAAAGAGAAAATGGTAAATGCAGACACCCTGGGGTTTAGTGAACACGGAGAGGGACAGAAAGGAAAGAGGGGGCAGGACTGTGGTGAGGGAGGGAGTGCGGGGTTGGGGTGGGGGGAGCTGCAGTGAGGTGCTGACTTCCTCTTGAGCATGCATATGTCCTAGAGATGTAGGAACAAAGGAGCTTGGACATTTACAGAACTGACATTTGAGGTTTGCACCTCTCACGGGTCCCTCTCGGGGTCTCTGAGCAGTTGTGTCACAAAGGCACACATTTGAGTTGCATGTGCTGTGAGGCTGGTGTGTGGGGGTAATTTGCTTTGCTAGGAAGTGAGTCTGGTCGACAAGCCGGCACCCACATTTCAACTCGGTTTTGTTGTCCTTTACTCGTGGCCACATACATAGCAACACTCATGATATTTTTAATCTTTGTTTCTGTGGGAAAAACGTAGCCCTAGGTAAAGCCAAACCCTTGAGCTCAATATTTATGGTATAGATAACTCTGTGACTTCCACTTCATCATTCCCCTCCCCTGGGCACCAGAGTCCTCATTTATCATATAAGGGGGTGATTCTTTTGAGGTTTTTTGATTCTATTACTGTGGTTAGAGTGTGAAATTGACACAAATGCTCCAAATTCCAAGTAGATTCTACCTTTCTTAGAAGCAATGAGGCATGATTCTGCTTTAGGAGGGGGAAAAGCTTTCCTAACATTCTTGAACATGATCTCGTTTAGGGGGGAAAAAAAGCTTTGAGGCTCTTCGTCTTGCTTCAGAGCACTCTCCACTCCCGGTGTCTTCCACGATAACTTGTTTGCGTGGTCATCCCGTTCTCCCAGCCTGTGCCTTCCCAGTCAGGTGCCCCGCCTGCACCAGTTGTGTGTATGGGGACAGAGGGAAGGCTGAAAAGGGAGAATTGCTTGGAGATGTAAATAGGAGACCCATAGTGTCTTCCCTGAGCAAAACCTGAGGGAAAAATACAGAACAAATGGCTAAAGAACAATGAAAATAGGATAAAACTGATGCTGAGTTATGTAACACCAGGGTGAGGTTAATTCAATAACTTCCATTTAAAAAAAGCATGCCTGGTTTCACCCAGAGAAGTAGTCAGAATTCCTCCGGAAAATTAACTTGAAAAACAAGTAAGAAAAATATAGAAACAGAAGCTTTTCTAACAAGTATAATATATATGTATGTGTTTATATGTGTGTGTGTGTGTGTGTGTGTGTGTGTGTGTGTGTGACTACATGTATACATGTATATATCACTATTGTTTCCTGTGATGTACAGGTGCAGGTTAGTAGAGAAAAATGTCTTGGGGGAAAAATAAAACCTGTGTTTTCTAGATTCTTGCCTCCTTGTCAAGATGTTGAAGGCAATTTTCATTTTAATTTGAAGAATGGTTGGTTTCAGCTGTTGAATACGTTAAGCTGAACAGTTTAATAGTGTTGAAATAAGACCCAGTATAACAAACAGTACAGGATTCTTTATAAGAAAATCTTTGACCTGAGGCAAGACGGTTTTACCTCTTGGTCCTCATTTTTTCATCTGTAAGATGAAGGGTTCTGTTTTCTGTCAGATGATGGTACAGTTACTTCTCGCTCCAACGTTCTATAAATCTTGGTAGAAATTACACAATCGTTGTGTTCAAGCAGCTTATGCCTGTTTTTGACTCTTTCACAAAAGAAGCAAATCTTTAGAAAGTTAGACTTCTTTTCTGGAAGAGGGGAGTGTGTTTTTATTCACAACTATCCTCTATATTTTTATGTTCCACTTTGGGATCTGAGATTCAGAACAGTGTTCGTTGTCTCTGTAAGATCTTCAATCACCAAATAAAATGAAATATTGTTCATTACAAGGTTTTCATTGAGCCAGAAATGTGAAGCCATACATTTTAAAAAGATGTTCAGCAAGGAGGACTATTTTTGTACCCTACCATTTCCCCTCTCCATTACAGTCCTTCCTCTTCTAAGAAAATAATTTGGTTTATCTCTCAATTACCCCGGAAATGCTATTAATCACAATTTCCTATTTCCTGATAACATTACTTAATTGAGGTTGTACTGAGCTACATCATCACAAAAAAAAAAAAAAAAAAAAGAAGAAGAAGAAAAGAAAAAAGAAAACCAACGTGGTCTCTCTCTCTCTCTTTCCCTTTCTCACTTGCTCTTACTCTTGGACTCAGAACTCTATTAAAGACAAATTATTGGGGAAAAAAGAAGAGGGGGATTAGTGACTGAGGTTAGACTCAGTCCTTGGTTGGCTTTAACCTAGCCTGTTGTTTTCTCCCAGTGTAGCAGCACAGTATCTCCATGTGAATCTGTAGTTGTAAAAACACAATGTGGTTAAGGATATATTTGTAGCAGTCTACAAAAGGATCAAGGTGTGTCATTTTGCTCCATACTGTCTTTTTTTTTTTTAAGCTCTAAAATCAACTGCAACACTCTCAGTTTCTCAAGGTGTTTTTTTCTATTTCTCCATTGAATGTGAAGAGACGTTTTAAATAAATTTCAATGCTTTGAAACCAGGTAGAATGTAAAATTTAAAATATTCTAATTCTGGCTATGCTAACTTAACCCTAGAAATGTTAATCACTTTTAAAATGTATTTCTGCAAAAGTCAACATTATTGAGTGATTATTGAGTCATCAGCTTCCCAGGGCTTTGGCAAAATCAGAATAACGTCCCCCTCCGCCCCACTCTGTCTATCCTTATTTCAACTTGCCACTGAAAATAGATATTCAAAGATTGCTTGCTATAATTATTCAATTGAATTTCATCATTCTATTTCTCAAAGTAAAACATAAGTTAGAAATTTGATACCTATCTTACTTAAAAATATTTTTTTTCTGTACATCTGTAGAATTGTGAATTATATAACTGTTTTAAAAGAAAGAAGTTTACCTTTGTTTTATAATATGTATATATGTCTTCAATATATTATGAAGTGAAAAAAAGCAGAGGGTAGAGTGCATGCAGAAAAAATAATAAAAATCCGGTTTTTCTTCTATACATATTTGTGTAAATGTCTCAAAAGATACAAGACAAAATGTAAGTACTTTGGTTGTCTTTGAGTAGTTAAGATTCCAGCTGATTTTTATTTTCTTTGTTATCCTTTTAAAGTGTTTTCTTGTAATGACCAGATATTGATGTTGTCATTAGAAAAATGTATTACATGAAACTCAGTCTTTAATGGATGGAATTGAGCATGGTGGAAATGATGGTGATAAAGGATTGCAGTACATAAAGTTTCATGTAATACCTTCTCTTCCATTAGATAGTAATTCTTAAAACTGATAAATTTGTGTGAAAGCCAAAAGGAGGAACTTGATTCTCTTGGAGGCAGTGCTGTACCTAGCAGGTCATCCCTCTCTTCCCCTTCAAAGTCCAGTGAGCCCTTGACCATTGCTCCTGGGGTAGGGTAGCTCTTCCAGCAGGAATCCAGCTCTATCACAGTTTTTCTTCCCTCCTAATTCTGATGCATGAAAATTCAGAGATTTTGATTCCATGGACATCAAGCCTTACCCCCTCTTTCTTTGTAATGTCCATGCCCCCATCACACTTTACCATAACCACTGCCAATAGGAAAGCTGTCATCCTCAGGTGCTTAAAGAAATACTAAATTCCTAACAGATCTCTTGCCTCTTTTTTTCTTCCTTCTTTTATTTAATCTACACATGTCCACCTAATTCAGTCTTCTAAAATGTTACTTTTAGATATGCTACTCCTTTGTTGAAAATCCTGTAAAATCTAACATGAAGAAAAAAAATCTGTAGTCCAGAATTCAAAGCCCCCCAGAATTTAAGCTCACCCCTAGCATGACTTTGCCTCAAGCTCCCCCAGTAAAGCCCCTGCTGACTCACTGAATTGGCCTTGAACTTCAACACTCCTGAGTGTTGGCTCTGACTATTTCCTCTGCCTGGAATGACTTACCTCATGACTTCCACCAGACTCACTTCCACAATATAAAGCCAGGTTAAGATTCCACACTTGAGATGTTCCTAGCCCATGGGACCCCTGGCAGATTCCCCCCTTTTCTAAGGACCCATGCTGCCCACCCATTCCCTTCTGTACTTTATGTTATTTGACTCTTGGCACACATGGACGTTTTCTTCCCGGCAAAATAGTAAGTGCCTTATGGCCAAGGGCTGTGTTTTATCATTTGTATTTTAAAATCACCTAGAACTATGTCTCTTCAGTAATACCTTAAAAGTTGGCACTAAATACATGTTGTTGTTGTTGTTGTTTTTAATTAAGCATCATGTTTTCTAAGCATTTTGGGAAAGAAACGTGTAAAAGTATAACACTCCACATTCTTATTTTTTATATAAGTAGTTAAAGGATAAAATCCAAGACAAATCAGTAATATTTTTAGTTAACCTCTGTGAAAACCCCAAAAGTAAGATTACCTTTTGCTCAACTTCCCATTTCTGAAAATGTGCTTTTCTCATTGAGGGTAAGTGTTTAGATGGAGCATTTAAAAAGTATGCCCCAGACACACAATTCTGGCTTGCTTCTAGCTGAAATAATGTGTGCCCCCACTTCTCTTTGTAAATAACTGAGTTTTCCTCTGAAGTTCAAGAAGTTCAGGATTTCTTTTTGTATGTGAAACTGGCTGCTTCTGTTTTCTCTTTATATGCAGTAGACTATCATCTAAGGCAGAAGAAACGCTGTGCAGTTGGGTTTTGGTGAGCAGGGAGGATAATAGAAAGAGATTGACATGACTTCCATAGAAGAGTTATTTTTAAGTACAGAGAATGCCTATCCTTATGCTGAAAGGGCCTTTAGAAAATACTGCCGGGATTGAAAAGCAGTGAGGGCAGTCCCATCACCTGGGCTGGCGGTGCTGGTGTGCAGGGTGTTGCTGCCACCTGCTGCACGCAGACAGCCACAGAGGGGCTGGTGCGGGCCTCGCAGCTGCAGGACGCCAGGTGCTTACAATTAATATTCTGTGGGCATCTGAATTTTTCCTCTCTTAGAGCCTAGGGGAGTCTCAAAGGAAAAGCAGTCAAATCTGATGACTCCAGGCCACAGGAGTATAAAATTAAAAAATCACCCAATGGGGGAGCTTTGCCCAGTAGCCACTAAATGGGGGTCCTGGGCATCCCAACCCCAATGAGAGGCAAGTAATCCATTGAAAGTGAATCTGTAGCTCTGGAAAGTAAATGAGGATTTCCCTTTTTCTGAATCTGGGGGCCTTTTTTTGATGAGTTGCTTCACTTTAAAGCAATAAGAGATAGACCTTTAGATACTCCAAGGGGGAGGATATTGTTCTTAGAGAATTCAATAGTTGGAGTCTTAGTAGTTTCCACTTAGGTAGATTCCTCTTAATATGACAAGTGGAGTGAAATTCCCTCCCCAGGCTTGTAATGTGTCCCAGTTTTAATAGGGACATCGACTTATAGATCAGGATTCTACCATCTGGCCTGTTTTTGCCACTATACTCCATCACTGTGATTTACGGGAATTTCTAGGAAAGGGGAAGATGAAGCCATCAAGGGCAGCAGTATTTCCTCCTGCCTTTCAATCAATGAATTTGAGCTCCCTGGTCCTCCCTGAATATACCTCTGTCAGCCCCACCTGACCCAATACCTTCAGTGACCTGAAACTTAGTGGGGAGGTAGGGGTGGTGGTGAGAATGAAAGTTGGGGAGCCCTGGGATAGGAAATAATAATTCCAATTTCTGGCCTTTGCAGGAAACATCATTAGCTGAGTAGCAATGAGTAAGTATGACAGTCGTCATGGCAAATACTTGTAATGGTGGTGTAGAGGGCAGCCTGCACATCCTGTTTCACCGTAATCTCTTCTCCCAACTAACTTCTAATCTCCTGAATATCAAGAGTGATGCCTTATGTCTTAGCATCATCCATATCCCCCCAAGTCCTTGCATAGGATGGATCAGTACCTATGTGATGGCGTGACACGTGATACATGATGTCATGATACACGGTGACAACCTGGTCAGAATTATCCCCCCCGACCTCAAAAGAGCAACCATCTCAGGAACACAACTCAGCCTTCTCTTTTGTCTGTAGGCTTGCTGGGTGGTGCCTATATTGTAGTAGTGAGATTAGGGTCGCAGAAGATTTCATCAATCGTTCATGAGATTGTATATATTTACTGGTTTTTATTCTTTGCTCATTAAGCTTATGCTGTTGTTCCAGGCTAACGTCTGTTTTCTCAGTGTTGGAAGGTAAGGACAGCCTGCTTTATCCCAAGATACCAACCAGTACAGTTGCATCTGGCAGGGAACAGTCCTCATGTCCTTCTGTAACTAACCAGACAGTTTTACCAAGGAGTCACTTCCCTGAAATCCAGTCTCAGTCCTCTGTAAATGGAAGTCACTGGGTGGATGGAACAGGCCTGGTAGCCAGCCAAGGTGGGAGATTCTCTGCCTTTGGATTCTGATTGCTTCTGTCTTGTTCTGTATGTTTTTCGCTGAGGCACAGACAAGCTTTTCTGTCATCAGCAAAACAGATCTCCAGCCAGCAGTGTGGGAGGCTTCCCCACCTGACCTCCAGCCTGTCCCAGACAAGGGGTGGAAAAGGAGCTGTCACTTCTCCGCCTCCAGGGAATGTGGGTTTCCCTGCAAGAAGGGAGACATTAAAATTCTGTTTCTTAGCTGGAGCTCTCCTCTGTTACTTTTCAGATTTTATTAAAATTAAATGTGTTAATTCTTTGTTCTTTCACCCTGAAGCAATTCTGGAAAGAAAACATACTTTAAAACTGAACAGAAAAACTATTATGCAAGACACTAAGCTCACATTTGCTAAATGACTTTGTGCTCCTGAAAAGAAATGTATAAAAAGCACATTATGAACTGCTCTGCATGATTTCCTTTGTTTGGATTTTAGAAGCAGCTTGACTGACACAGATCCTGAAGGAGGGAAAATCTTTGGATACTGAAAATCCTTTTAGTGAAGGTGATACACAGGATTTCAGAGGACAATTTCAACATTGTTCTCTTGAAGGTTATACTTAGCTCTGAACCACATTACTTTCCTGTCTACGTTTCATTTCCTGGGGTCTCGCCAAGTGATAAACAGATGGCGAGCGTGTGGTAGGTTTGGGGTTTTGCAGCACAAATAGGGCGACTGGAGTTTGCTTAGTTAAAGGCATCGGTTGACTTGGGTGATCAGTGTGGAAATGCTGGTGTAAAGCCTTCAGGAGAAGATGGAGAGAAAATGGACATACTGTGCTGTCTATTCCATCATCCAGATACATTTTGTCAGGGGTAAGGCTTCCTTCCGTTTGTCCTTTCTTGTCACATCGGCTGCTTTACGGGGAAGGGGGCCTCTGTTCATTTAAAATGCTTTGTGACTGCTGCTGAAATTGATCACCAAAGGCAGATTGTTACTAAGGTTTTTCAGTTGTGTATTTAAGTGGCAGCTATCAGGGAGACGTTAGAATCTAGAAATGATTACTAACGGACATGAAAAACAAGAATGGTATGGGTGGTTTGAGCCACTGCTCTGAGACATTTTCACCCATTTCCTTCCTAAGAGGGTCTCTGGAGTGATTGGGAAACTGTGCTTCTTAAAAATGAAATGCTCTCCAAATGGTAGTCAGAACCACTCTGGAATACTAAAAAAAAACATCACAAAGCCATCAAGGCTCAGAGATCCTGGCTCAACTTTTCCTCTCTCTCAAATACTTTTTCTTGGGGACGTAATAAGCACTTCTCCTCCAAATACGAAGATCTTTGGGAGTTGAACGTATGTTGAATTTTAATAAGGCTTGTGTAGGTTTGGACCTGGGAGTCAAAGTAGGGTCCTTGTGACAGTGGGAACCGGTGCCTGAAGGGCCTATTTGAAAATTGCAGGAGGAAAGATTCATTCTGCATTCCATAGTAGGAGAGTATTACAGTGAGCCTGAGTGTCTTAAGAATTAACTGTGCTTTTCAGATACAGCGACAAAGACTTTAAGGAGAATTTCTAAATCAAAGGAAACTTTGGAATATAATGCTGTAGACAGGATCAGAGGAATATCATCAGGCAAAGGCGAGCGCACAGGCGGCGACATTAAACTGCACTAACCTCTGCCTACCCCAAATTTTGCATCCATAAAATTGTAGTAATTCCCATTTGTCAGGTACCTTTGAGAGCCTAGTTTTTTCTCAGTTGCTTGTCATCTTTTTATCTTTTTCCTTTGTGAGCTTCAGTGGTACTTGTCACAATAATATACCATTCCTGTAACAGTATTCCATGTTAATTCCCAAAATGAAACCTACACTATTGAAGGCATGTCAAAGACTCAGTGCTGAACGTGTTTTAAGTGTCCTGTGCCATTTGGTCCGAGAGCTGATGGGAGAGAGTCTTCTTTTATGCCTGGTGTTTCGGTGTTGATGAGAGATGATGCTGACCAATGGCCTACCTTCAGTAGAAGCCTCTGCCTCTCTTTGTTCCCTCCTTCCCTCAGGAACCCTAACTCTGTGGAAATGGTGGCTCTTTTGAGCCTCATATGTTGAATGCCAAATTTCTTACTCTTCTCAACCAATTTGGAAGGCAGTTCAGAGGTCATGAAGGTTATAGAAAGAGCACAGACAACCGAATTCATATTCTTTTCCTGAGGTGTGACTATGAGCAAATCACTTAATCTCTCTTTGCCTCAGTTTCCTCTCTGATAGAGTGTTAACAGCATCACTCTGGTGTGTGAGGAGGAATAAAAAAAATAGCCTATTTAAAATCTCTTGTAAACATATTTTTTAAAAACTGCTGTATACATATTAGTTATATTTCAGTTTCATAAAACTATTTGTGTGTTATATGCTGTTGATTCATAAACAAAAAAGCCAGTTATATTCATTGTAAGGAATACGCTTGTTGGTGGGCTTCGATTTTTTAAATAGGCTTAATTTTATTCCCAGGTAGTCTGAGACCTTAAATTATTTTTCAGACAGACCAGTAGACAAAGAAGTAGATATTCAAAAGTCAATAATTTCCTCTAGTGTCTTCAAGCAAATGCCTCCTCATTTGTGTTGAGTCTTACAGTTCCCTATCTGGATCGTGCGCAAGCTCTCTCCTGCCCCTGAGGCAGTCAGGGAGGAAAGTTCTCAGCAGCAGCCAAGGTTTTTCATTAAGAGTCACTCCATGTGAATCAGGCAAACTGATGGCTTATGGCCTTCCTTTTCAGGAATATTGGAAGAAACATTCAATGCAGAAGAAGACATTTATGCTTTACCTGGCTCTGATGTCAGCCTGACCTGCCAAACACGGAAGAAGGGCTTCCTGGTGCAGATGCAGTGGTCCAAGGTCACAAATAAGGTAGACCTGATTGCCCTTTATCATCCTGAACATGGCTTCTACTGTGGCAGCAGGAGTCGCTGTGAGTCACTGGTGGCTTTCAGAGTAACTCCTGGCAGTGTGTCACAGTGGACTCTGCACTTAAAGAACATGTCCTCCTCGCTCACTGGGAAGTACGAGTGTAGCTTCACTATGTATCCAGAGGGCATTCAGACCAAAATCTACAACCTGTTCATTCAGACAAATGGTAAGCATACCTGGTGGGGGAAAGAAGCCATGAGTTCATTCAGTTCTCATTCACTCAGCAAATACGTATTCTGAGCCAAGCATGTGCTAGGCATGGTGCTACGTACAGAACGGTTGAGCAAGAAGAGGTGTTGCCTGGAAAGGAGGACAGAAATTGATCAAATAATGCCACAAATAAATGTAAAATCACAACAGTGATAAGGACTACAACCGCTTTGTGAGAGCCAGGGAAAGTGACCCTGGGGAAGTAACAAGTGAGCTGAGGTCTGAGGAATGAGTAGGTATTAACACCACTTGGGAGGTGGGAGGTTTGTGAGTGACCCAGGGAGAGGGACCAGCTGGTGTGCTGGGCTGTGGTGTGTTTGAGGAAATGGGAAAAGCTACACCCAGTGGGACTACAGTGCAGGACTAAGGGACCAGATCATGCTGAACCTTGTCAGCCATGTTCAGGGTCTTGGTTGTTATCTAAGAGCCATGGGAAAACATTGAAGTATTTTCAGCCAAAGGATGGCACAATATTTATAGCCCGATTCAATTTGGATTATAAAAAGATGGTGCTGGTTTTAGTATGAGAATGAAGTAAAGGGGGACAAGAAGGAAAAGGTGGGGACAAGCTGGACAATCCCAGTAGCCCAGAGGAGACAGAGTGGTAGTTTGCGTAGATATAGAAAGAAGATGACAAATTTGATGCTTTGGGCATTAAACAGACAGCACCTGGCAATAGAGTGGATACAGGACAATGGCAGCACGAGTGAAGGAGTGCGAAAAAACGCATGTGTCTGGCATGCACACCTGAACGCTGGTGCCACTCACGGAGACGGGAGGCAAAGGAATCAGAACAGGTTTGCGGGGGAAATTTACCAATCTATCTTTGGATAGATTTAGTATACGGCAGGGAAAGATACCAAGGAGGCTGCTGGACAGGCGGCATTCACTCATACTTGCTGTAGAGGGCTGCATTCGGAGACAGGAATCGGGTTAAAGCACTAGCCCCTTTCCGGCTAGAAATGAATTTCATCTGGAGCCTGTCATGTGCATTCTTTGAGCCTATCTGGAAAATGATGAAAATAATGGCTACCCTAAATTAGTTGGTCCTAAAATAAATGACCTCTATTTATACTAATGGAAAAGATGGAAATGAAAGCCAACAAACGGAAAATGCACTGGAAACGGAATGTTTTTAATTCAGGGGCAAAGTGACCTGGTAGGATAAGAAAGAAACAGCAAAAATCAACTCATGAAGGCTGTGCTAAAGAAGGCACAGGACAAGCAATAGGTGTGGGCTTATTACCTCCTCTCCATTTCTCATCAAGACATAAGTCCTTGGTGTTGGGCAGTCCAGCTGTGTATAGAGCAGGACCTCCTCTGTCTCTTTCTCAACAATGCTCAATTCCCACTGCTGTTTTCCAGGAAAAAAAAATTTCAATTTGGGATGGGGCAGGGTGGTCGGTTTGAGTGAAGAGAAATGAGGAAATCTGTATAGAACAATGTTCAGCTACACATACTTTGGAGCCAGGTTGCCTGGATTTGAATGCTGACTCTGTCATTTACTGTATACATCATCTTTGCCAAGTTAATCCAGATCTCTAAGTTTTTGTTTCCTGATACAACAAATATAGATAATTATAGGACCTCCTTCACAGGTACCAATATTTTGATGGTTAGATAAGATAATCTGTGTAGCGTACTTAGCATAGTTCCTCCCAAAGAGTAAGGGTTTAGTAAATGGTAGTTTTCTCTAAGAAAATTAATAGTAATAATGAGTGAACTAGATTTCTCTGGTCTTACTAAAAAATGAGTCCTCCTCCTTCTCTTTTTATATTTGCCTAATTTGGAACCCAACAGACACGTGTCCTATATTAGCACAAGTACACATTGACCTGGGCTTTAGACAAAGGTTTTGTACCTTCTTCCTAAAACTGTAAACTATGCTACTGCATATCTGAGGACCTAATATTTATTTCATGGAGAATCGACAACATGATTTGATGTGCCCTATAGGAAGTAGCATGTGGGAATGGCTCAACATAAAGGCAGCAATGAAGAAGAGGTAGCATGTTATTCAGAAAGGAAAGTGGTGTTGCCTTTAAGGAAAGTGTATTTCTTAAAATAAGGGGCAACCCAAAGGAGCCAAGCTTGTAGCTACTAAAAACTACAAATCACTGGAGAGGCAGAAGCCAAGTCTACTGCTTTGTGGTTGGCAATTTCTCAGTCTTCTGATTGTAAACTTGCTGTTGGTCAGCTGAACCAGATGAAAAAAAAAATGGCTAGAGAAATGGACCAGATGAAAAAAAAAGGTAGAGCAATGGTTCTGGTACTGTGTATTTGGGGACAAAGTGAGCAAAATAGAAAAGAGGAAAACAGAAAGGGAAAACATTCTTTCACAGCGGAGTGACTAAATATATAAGCCTGGTTTAGAGCTAAGGGGTAGACACTTTGATGGGGCAGCTGTCACTCGAAAACGCTGTCAAGTCCCCACCTAATGACACATCCTTCCCCCCTTTATTCTTTTGATCTTTACTTTCTTCTTTCACTTGTGCCATTTCCCTCTCACATCTCTGGGAGATCTTCAAGTTAACAGGCTAGTGAGGTAAGCAAAACACACAAGAGCGCAAACTCTGGTGAAGTACATGAACACATGCAAATTGAAGTGGTATATATGAATCTAACATGAAGATGCTGAGGGGCAGGGGTGGGTGTGACGTCTTCCTGTTCCTTTTGTTCCTCATGTGAGCTAGTGCTCTGAGACTGTGAATGAGGGCACAGCTGTCACACACAACATGGCATCTGCTCTGTTTTCATTTTCACTTGACAGACTTTCCTCTTAGGTTAGCTTTCGAGTTATTCCAAGAAACGCAGTTCTCTGAATTAAGTCTTGGGTTATTGTAATCCAGGTTTCCTTCATTCAATGCGACTGGATCCCATAATGCTTCAGATTGTAGATTTCAACGCATTTAAAATGTGTAGTTGTTAGGATTAGTTATAAAAGTACAACATGGCTTTAATTTCCCAGATTAAAACAAAAACCTTGAGGGCTGTTAATGCTGTCATTAGGAGCAGTAGGTGAAGGAGGAAGAGTACTGGTAATAGAAGTAGTGTAGATTATGATAACAGAATAATAGCATAGAATCATCTTGATAATACAGTCTTGGAAAATCTCAGGCTGTTTGTTCTTTGACCTTTCCCCCTAGTTTTATTGCGATATTGACATACAACATCATATTAGTTTTAGGTGTACAATATAATGATTTCATATGTGTGTACACTGTGAAATGGTCACCACAGTCAGTTCGGTTAACATCCATCACCTCACACAATGACAATTTTTTTCTTACGATGACACCTTTAAGGTATGGTCTCTTTGCAATTTTTAAACATATGATGCAGTATTTTTAACTTTAGTCACCAAGCAAACATTGCATCCCAAGAACTTCTTTATCTTTAACTGGAAGTTTGTACCTTTTGATCACCTTCACCCATTTTGCCCACTCCCCACCCACTGCCTCTGACCAGTCTGTTCCCTTTTAATCTGAAGGGTGTCTTACATTTCTTTTTTCTCTTTTACAGTGTATTTGTTGAGCAAATTTGATTGTTTGTCTTGTAGAATTACTCACAGCCTGGATTTTGCTTTTATATCTCATGATACCTCCATTTTTCTTTTTCACTTTTAGTTAGATATACAAATTTGATCACATTAAGGTTTTTATTTTTATTTTTTGACAAGGCTGTTTCGTAGATGATGTTGTATAGTTACATCAGAGGTACATAACGTCTGGTTGTGTAATGTTAACAGCCACTGATGGGTGTTGCCCAAATCCACTCCTTCGTTATGGGTTGCCAAATAGTGATATTCTAATTCTATCATTCCTTCATTTAGTAGCCGAAGTATTCTTATAAACAGAAACTTCCTCTCATGAACCAATTACTTACTAGATGTACAGTTTATATAAGAAAAGCAGAATAGACACATGATTCTTTCCCTTGATTTACCAATTTTAAAAATGAGTTGATTCACTAACATTCTTAGGTGACCAATAAGTATTTGTGTTAAGTATCAAGAATTCATATGAATTTAAACATATTAATGAGTTTTAATTTGTTATCCTTATTAGGCTGAAAATGTCCCCCATGTAAAATCTATTAACCCTTTGTCATAGAAGTTGCAAATATTTTCTCAGTTCGGCATCTCTCCTTACTTTCTCATGACATTGTTTCCCATGCGTGTAATTCTTACTTTTATGAAATAAAATCTATCAGTCTTTTTCCTTATTGGTTCTAATTTTGAGTCACAATTAAGGAAAGCTTTCCCCATTCCCAGATTATACAGAAGTTCACTCATGTTATTCCTAACGCTTGCTTTTTTTAATTAGCATTTAAATTTGTGATGTTAGGTTTCTAGTTTAAAAAATTGTGCCTAAATATATTTTTATTAATCCTAATGCTTTTTTCCTGTATTTCTTTTTTTTCCCTTTCTGTTGTTCAGTTTAGAAATTTTCTATTGACCTATTTTCCAGTTCACAAATCTTCTTTTTCATGATATCCTGTAAGTTTTCAACCTCATCAAATTTGTCCTTAATTTCTGATACTATGTTTTTAAGTTATTGTTTTTGATAGATTTTTAATGCTTTGATGAATGAAATTTCCATTCATCTTTTTCTCTATTTTTGAATGTGTTAAAAAGAGTTATTTCAATGTCCTTCTTGGATTACTCCAATGTTTCTATTTTTTCTTTTTTTTTTTTCACAACTTGCTCTAGCACATCCCTTCCTTTTGTTATTATTTTATTATATATGTGTATTATATAATAAATTATATATGCAGTTTATTATATATTACATATATAAAGAATATATATTGTGCTATTATTGACAATAACACCAAAGGGAAGGGAGGTGAAAGTTGTGGAAAAAAAAAAAAAAAGAAAATAGAAAAAGAAGCAGACACATGAATGATCTCACATAATAAACCCAACAGAACAGTGCTACTGTTCATAGTTTAAAGAATTTCATGTTTTCAAAGAAACTGAGAAGAAAAAAAAAATATATATATATATATATATATAGTCTTTTATATTGACTCATATATTTACCATTTTCTGTGCTTTTCACTCCCTCCCGTGGAGTGAAGTTACTATTTGGTGTCATTTCCTTTCAGCCTGAGGGACTTACTTTAGAATTTCATATAAGATAAATCTACTTGCCACAAATTCTCTCAGGGTTTTTTTTTCCATTTTTATTTTTGAAGGATAGTTTCACTGAATGTAGAATACTTAGTGGACTGCATTTCCTTTCAGCGTATTGAATATGTCTTCTGAGCGGCACTGTTCCCAGTGAGACGTGAGCCAACAGTTCTATTACTAGTCCCTCCATTCGATAAATCTGGCAGTTTTTTCTTGCTGGTTTCAGTCACTGCTTTCGTACTTTTCTCTTTGTTTAGGTTTTTAGCAGTTTGATTATGATATGCCTAGGTGGGTGTCTCTTTGTATTTATCTTACTTAGGTTTTAAAATGCTTGGATGTGTAGATTAATTTGGGGAAATTTTTAAAAAATCAAATATGAAGTTTTTGGCCATTGTTTCTTCAAATATTTGTCATCCTCTCATCTCTTCTTCTATGACTCTACTCTACATATATGTTAGGGCACTTGACATTATCCTACATGTTCATTTTTCTTCAATCCTTTCTCTCTGTTCTTCAGATTAGAAAATTTATATTAATCCTTATTCAGATATTCTGATTTTTTTTCTCCTGCCATCTCAAATTGGCTGTTGAGAATCTCTAGTGAATTTTGCATTTTCATTATTGACTTTTCAACTTTAAAATAATCATTTGGTTTATTTTATAGTTTTCTATTTCTTCACTAAAATTTCCTACGTATTGATTCATTGTCATCACATTTTGCTTTCATCCTTTGCACCTACTTACAATAGCTGCTTTGAAGTCTGCTAAATCCAATGTAGGGTCTACGAGAATCAGTTTCAATGAACTGCTTTTTTCCTGAGTATGGATTTCACTTTCCTGTTTCCTTCATATGTCATCATTGTTTGTTGAAAACTAGACATTAAAAAACAACAAAAAAACATAATGTGACAACACTAGATACTGATTTTTTTTTTAAATTTTGGTAACTTACCCATATTTAAATTGCAAAATCTGTCTCCTTTGCAGTGTGTAACCTTCATTATCTCTGCTTGGCTTTTTACTATATAATTCTTATGATATTAGTTTGGCTTCCAAGGAGTTCCTGTATATTGACAAAACCCCTTTATTGGTCCACAGATGAATTTGGCAAAAATTGTGCTCAAATACTTCAAGTCCATTAGGCTTCCACCCTCTACACATAGCTGTGTGTGGGAGGGAGTTAGGGAGTGCATTCAGAGTTGAAGACAGTAATACCATCTCGTCTCCCTTGGCTCTTACTTTTTACTGGGCTCTTTCAGGTCTCCCCCACTCGTGTGTATATTTTCCCAGTCAGCTTGGGACATGTAGGGAATTTATCTCAGCTAGTTTATGACCCTCTAATTTCTAGAATCCCCATGTTAAATGTCTCTCTGGTCTGCCCTTCACCCACAGTGGGACTGCAAATCCAAGCTAACCAAGCGTCAGCTTTTCTCTATTTGTTTCTGACCAAGCTCGTTCCTGTTAGTTGACAGACAGAAGGATTTTCATGCTCAGACCTAATTTAAGTCTGCCCCTTTTGGAAGGAAAGCTGCTGGGTTTTGTAGCCAGCTGCAAGATGGGGAAACTATCTTTTCTCACCAACCAAGGCAAGGGATGGAAGGATCTGTAAGCAAGAAGGCTAAAGACTCCTACAATTCTTACTGACACTCTAGTGGTTTTTCAAGAAGAAATGCTTCTTAATTAAATATTTGCCTTGGTCAGTTTTCATGGTGGTTTTTTAACACATTTGCTCAGTTTTACACAGTTTTTTTCCACTGACATCTTCATGGCCCCAAAGCCAGGAGTCCTTCAAGTGCCCCCCCCAACCCTGTTTTTGATTCTTATATTGTATCTTTATTTTAAAATACATGTTCATTACTACTCTTTTAAAACAATTATTTATTCTTAGTGCTAAAGGTAAATACACATTCCTCACTTACCCCCAGCCTTTATGTAAATGCCTCTTCAGTTTGAAATGTATTCTACTGCAGGATCCTCAGGGAGTGCTCACAAAGGCAACAGTCCCTGAGTCCTTACATGATGCAACAGATTTAACATAGTCTTTATATTAAAGACTGAATATAACATCCTTCACTCACATTTTCTTTCCATGAGTATATTAAATATGTTACCTTATTATTTTCTAACATAAAGAATTGCTGTCAAAAAGCTAATAACAATTTGATTTTCTTTCCCACATCTGGCCTTGTTTAATACTTTTATAAGAATATGCTTAATGTCTGTTCTGAGCCTATTTGCCTACTTTTGCAGTATAATCTTTTAATATGTATTTTTTAGTCATTTTATCTTAAGATATTTTACCTGAATTATAATTTTTAGTATTTTTTCTATTATTTCCTTTAGTATCTTCTATTAAACATTTTTATCTTCTTTGCTTGTCTCTTTCTTTGAATCTCTTTTACCTCTTTTTTCTTTTAAAATTCATTATTTATTACCTTATTTCACTTTAAAATTTCCCTTATTCTATCTTTTAAAAATTTCTTTTAATGCGTTAGCTTTTGTGTTAATATGTTCTTGGTCTTCATCTAGTTTGCTCTTAATTTCTGGAATGATTTTCAAAACTTATTATTTCCAGCCCTTCCCTGAATTCTCTCACTTATCTAAACTTTCTTCTCTCCAACTGACTCATTTACCAGTCTATCTAAAATTTTTCATAGGTTATATCATTGTCTTTCTTCCTGTTAGCTCATTTTGAATGATTAGGCTGTAGTTTTTATTTATTTTGAAGTCATGTCTTTCTAATGTGCTATTATTGTTGTAGGAATGTTACTTTATTCTCTATTCTTTTTCTTGTGGTATCTTTATACGTAATTCTGCCCCATCTCTTTTCTATTGTTCTATCTAAGTATGTTTAAGTTAAATGCATTTTGATTTTTGTCATGAAAGGGTGGGCCACACTATCTTTGCTTGTGTCTCTAGAGTGCTCTCTTCAGTTATTTCCAAGGTAAATTATGTGCCATTTTTCTTTCTGAGATGTACTTCCTTTCCTCCTGTCCCTCACTTTTATCTAAATTGCCTCTTTGCTTTTTCCTATTGGGCCCATCCTGTTTAATTTGGATTCCACTCCCAGGGATTTCTTCTCAGTCTGGGATAAGTCTGAAGAGTCCCCTCTGCTCCACCACTGACAAGCCTTTTCTTGTTTCCCTTGAAGGCACTGGTAATTTGGTGCCTACAGACTTCTTCCTTCTCCATTTCTGCTGCTCTTCCCAGATTAGTCTGCCTGTCTTGTCAGGGCTTGCCTGTTGTTTTTTTGAGGGGTAATTCTCTAGTTCTAAGGCCCTTCAGAAGCCCAGCTGATCTTCCTCTGCTTGTTTTTGCACAGTTGTTGATACCACATGGCCTAGTGGTTTGTCCCCACCTATTAATAGTGATATACATTGTTATGTAGTGTTCCCGTAGACATTGCCTTTGTGGTCTTAGTTTTGCTACTCTGGTTAGTCTGCTGTTACAGGGAGTTTCAGAAAGTTGTGCCACTTGTATTGCCAACTTCCCAGAATCTGGGCAAGCTTTACAAAATTTTAATACTTACGTATCTGAGTAATGCACATTAAAATATAATTAACGTATCAAGTGGATTTCAGTCAACTTCACAAATATTAGTGCCTATCAGTTTAAACTGCAATAATTTCAAGAATAAAATTAAATATTATAAATGGTAGTATGCAAATATGGCATTAAAAATTGATGGTGGTGTACAAATAACTACATTTGGAAGTACCATTATAGTTAAATGACAAAAAAGACACAGGGTTGTTTTGTTTTGTTGTGTTTTTAAAATTATGGAGTTGGAGTAATATTTGGAAGCACCAATAGAGAGTGAAGAAGGCACTGATCCCACCTCCTGATCTTGAGGAAATAAGGGTGTAAGAAAATAAATAACTACTACTTTTTGAGAATGATGCAGAGAAGACGGACCCTAATGGCAAGGCTGGCTTCAGTTAAGGAAAAGGGGAGGAGGAGTTATCAGGACAGCTGACATTGGTGACAAATTGAAATACAACAGAGTTCTAAGGCTAGATATAACATTCTCAAACTGAGAAATATTCCGATGTGCTGTTAATAAGAAGAATGTTCATACCCCATGATCCATTAATTATACTTCTGGGAATTTATCTTAAGTAGCTGAATGGTCAGAAGAAAGCTAGTTTAAGGATGATCCTTAATACATAGATTGTAATTGTTTAAATAAAGTAAAAACCCAAACTGAAAGATCATGATTCAGTTATTGAAAATGACTAAACAAATGATGGTGTGTATATAAGACATAAAGCCTCTAAAATTGTCAACCAACTGTAGTTTAAGAACAATACAAAACATTTTAAGTAAAAATGTAGGTAACATTTTTTGATAAATAAAATTGCAAAGTATGAAAAAATACATGCATACAAACAAGATTTATATAGATGTAAATAAAAGGAAATACGATTTTCAGGATATTGGGATGATATAATTATTTTCATTTATAAATTAATTTTGGTATTATTATAATTCAGTCACAAATGTATATATATATTTGTATATAACTTTCTCAAAAAGGGAGACTATAAGACTATTCATCTCATATCACTTTAAAAATGAAAATAATTCGTGAGTGGTGCTTTCTCAGATACATCCTTATATATTTTATATTTTTCTGTATTGTTTCCGTATATATTTTTCTGTATCATTTCTTCTTTGGAGAAATATTTATAAGCTCTAAAAATACAATTAGGTATGGAAACAGTAAAAAGATCAGTGGATGTCAGGAGGAAGGGATGACCAGGCAGAGCACGGAGGAGTTTTAGGGCAGGGAGACTATCTGTATGATTCTACCATAGTGGATACATGTCATACATTTGTCAAAATCCATAGAATTACAACACCAAGAGTGGACCCTAACGTAAATAAGCTGTGGACTTTGGGTAATAGTGACATGTTGATGGGGACTCACTGACTGTAAGGAAGGTATCGCTGTTGATAGGGATGTTAAGAGTGGGGGAAGCTGTGCATGCGTAGGAGGAGGGGGTATATGGAAACGCTCTGTACTTCCCACTCAATTTTGCTATGAACCTAAAATATCTGTTTAAAAATACTTATTAATTTTTTTTAAAAAATTAGAGGCTGGGTTATAAAGTTTTATATTCTACCAGATCAAGGAAATATGATCTGAAACCTAAGGCACCAATTTGGGGTTAAAGCAGAGGGAGGGGCCAAATTGTAATTTGGATTCTTTTAGTTTCTGTGTAGTTTTTCAGCGAGAAGCAACTCTGTTTCTTAGTGGCTCTGTTTTGCCATTTGTACAATGAGGACTATAGGTGGGGTACTCTTTATAGGTGTACCCTGAGGGTAGATGACCGTCTATACTAAAACCTTTTTAGATTAAAAGCACTTTACAAACCAGTCACAGATCCATGTATTTTCCAACTTATGTTTTGTTACAGTGACACAGGATGGATGGAGAAGCAACCATACAGTAGAAATAGAGATAAACCAAACTCTGGAAATACCATGCTTTCAAAATATCTCCTTAGAAATTTCATCCGATTTCACCTTTGCATGGTTGGTGGTAAGTGTTGCCCTTTTCAGTGAATAACTGCAATGATCTTTAAATGTTAATGAAGTAAAAGTGAATAACAGGTAATAATAGGAAAGGAAACATACTGGACAAGAGGCAGGCATTATGCCAAAGGCTGGGGAACGGTGAGGGGTAGGGAAGGAGGGACCCTAGGATTCCTTCTAACTCAGCAAGCCTCCGGGTTTTTGGATGCAGTAACTTAGAAAGTAGTTCCTAAAGCTTAGTTTCTATCTCAAGCTATACACTGAACCCTGCTTACAGAGAGAAGATGTGTGATAGTGGAGCCACGTCCAGCAGAAGCCCCTGCTCACACGTTTGTTTCACACACAACATGTGTAGAGGCATGCACCTGCTCTTCCCAGAACCCTTACCACTACATCCTGGGAAGTACACTACAGTGCTTTAGACGGGGACACACGAACTCTAATGCTTATCAAACACAGGGAGAAAATGTACATCAGAGAAGCAGGACCTGTGCCAGAAACAGCCGCTGCTCAGCTCTTTTATTTTCACAGGTAAAGCCAGGCCCAAAGTTGCCATGTTTTCTGACTTAAACACATACACACAGAAATTGATTTTTATGAGAAATTTCCCAAGGCAAGGCAACCAAACGGCAGCCAGCTATTCACCACTATATATAGTAGACCTCTGATACTGTCGGGAAGTCAGTTGGTAGCAGAAGTCTGACACAGTTATAAAAACCATAAACACAATTTCAAGAATTATGTAATAGGGTGTTTATTAAGATGGTCCAGAATATGATTATATTAATCTCAGATCATCAACAAAATGGAAACACAAGATTTAAAAATTCTTACAGAACTAGTGAATGTCCGTGAATGTAGCAGCTGATACAGTTTGCAAAATACTGTACTCACATGACTTATCATTCCTCTGACAAGTTACTAGATTTTTGTGGACTGCCTTGGAAATTAGACCCTTCGTATAAAATGATTTCTCTGAGGATGTGCCAAATCCAAAATAACTGACTTGCAAATAGGCCTTAAAATGCAACCTACTGATCGTCTTTGACTATACAGGTATTTTTTAGTCAGTAGGATCAAAAAAATTATAAAATAACTTTCTCAAATTGCTCTAAAATCTACAATGCTTCTTTGTTATCTGTCAAAAACCACATTTTTAAGTTTCCGAAATGTCAGACTTCCTGCCTGACATTATGCCTTTCATTAGTATAAGTCAGTTGTTCTTAACAAATGTGATACAAGGTGGGTCTTAGAAAATACAAGTGGAGATGATCTCAAGAAGGCAGAAACCTGCTATACTAAACATTACTGTAATGGAAATGCACTGTTTATACCTTGTTTTTATTATTAATATTTTCCATCAATGGCCACAATGTTTCTACCCTAATTATCACAAATTTGCTATCAATGCGAGTGGTAAGTTTAATAATAATAAATAAGACTAAAGTTTAATAAAGCTTTACTGTAGAGATTTTTGCTGGCTTGCAAGTTGATCTGTAGGGGTCTTATCTGGAGGGTGTCTCACTAGTTTTTCCAAGCAATTAAAGTTTTCAGGCAGTTTGTGCCTTTTCTATGACCCTGAGCTCCTCCAGGACAAGAAAGCTGCATCACTCATTTCAAAAATCCCTGTCATCTAGTATAGTGAGTGTCTAGAACATAGGCACTCAATAAAGATTTAGTAACTAATTGAATGGATCTGTTTCTCTTCATCTCCTTTCTTCATAGTCCTATTCACTCGCCTGGTATTAAATTGGTAGTCACTAAACCT
This sequence comes from Camelus dromedarius, assembly GCF_036321535.1. NCBI lineage: Eukaryota > Metazoa > Chordata > Mammalia > Artiodactyla > Camelidae > Camelus > Camelus dromedarius. The sequence continues at coordinate 73,097,416 of NC_087437.1, read as the reverse complement.
CATGCTGTCTGGCTGATTGGTTAATGAGCAGCTCATTAAGTGTCAGTGACTAGATAACTGATACGGTGTCCTCTACCTGATGGGTGATAAGATACCTGATAAGAAGGCACATGGACATTATCTCTGAATCCTGCCAGCACATTTAGGATAAATGAGGAGCAGAGAGATCGTACCTGAGCTCACATAGTGAGAGAGGGTCCCCTAAACGTCTGCTGGAACGTGGAGCCATGCTCTGATTTTAAAGAGTGCATCATGATGGAGACAACTTGGGGAATCTTTTTGAAAGAAACCCCTCTTCAAAGGGAACATTGTATTGGCAAATGTACTGATTGAATTCCTACTGTGCATTACCTTTTTAAATGTCAAAATCTATTTGCTCCTCTGATTTACATCCGCACGCCACGCTGTTGGCGAGGTGGGATTCAGCAAGCCTGAGATGAAATCATCAAATCTCCCATTATTAAGGAATAAACTGTGCAGCTCTTTATGTCATGACTGTTATAGGTCTGCAGAGGGCATAAATATCCCCTCAACTCATATTTTAGTTCTTTAGTCTCCCGTTAAGCTGGCAGTAATCATCATAATGATAACCAATTGTTCTTACAGACATGATATAATGTGGCTTTTAGAAAAAGGTTAAAAAGTAGCACTGGTGAAGATGAGCTCAGGAGGGGAGAAACTGCTATACTGAACTCAGTAACTCCGGGGAGCTGCAGAGTGCACCCGCTTCAGGTGCTGAGTCAAACCTTGGAAACAATTTGATGAACTAGAATCATTTAAATCGAGGTCACTGGAAAGCAAAAGCCATGCATATCCTGTATGTGAAATTTTATAAATTAATTCAGTTATGACCCTCATGGGAAGGGTTATTACTGGGATTCTCAGTTATCATAAAAATATTATTTGCTGTGTGTACCTGATCCCATGCTGAGGCTGTGTTAAATGTGTTCACGGAGCAGATCTTTTGCATTTGGGGAAGTAACATTTCAGGATCACAATTACACTGAAGTAGAAAAGGCATCTGGTGCAAATAGTGTATCCACCATTTATCTAGCATGAGAAGTGACTAAGTAAACACAAAGGGTTACCCTTCAGTGGACACTGAGGGTCCATGAGCATGGTGGGATGATGTGTAAGAAGTTGTACAATGTGTGTATTTAGATGGAATGCAGTTGATAGAGAAAGGACAAGTTAAATTTTTTTCCCAGTTTATGTCCTGGGGCACAAGATATAATCATCAGGGAAATTCTTCATGCTTACACTAGGAGCTTCTAAATACAGTCTCATATTCTGTGTTCATTCCAAACTATCATCCTGATTTCCTACAGCATAAATTTCCATTCAATCTAACAAACATATGTGAATCTGTTTTAAGTGCTAGGTCCTGCAGGGACACAAAACTGTATTGGACATATTTCCTACTATGAAATACAACTTGAATAAAAATGTAAAAAATGAGAGCATAGAGGGAAAATAGTTTGATTCTGACTAAATGGACCTGGAAAACCACTGAGGTTATATGTGAGCTGGATAATTCAAACCAGCAAACAATAGGCATGTACTACACCAAGACCCAGGACCTGTGAGCACAAGTTGGTAGTAGGGGTGAGAGAGGTGTTTAGGGAATGTTTGTTCTCAAAGGTGGTGGATAAAGAGAAAGCCATGATGTTTCTCTTTAAAGTCGTGAAAATAAAGTAAGAAAAAAATCAGATTCAGACAGCTCAATATTAGTAATAAAGACACATAACTTAAACCTAGATGCTTATATTTTTTTCAATTTTTTATCTATAAATGTATCTTTTCAATATAGTCTTCTTCAGTACTTGTAATGTTTTGTATGTAAACAAAACCTGAAGTGATTCTATAAACAGTGTTGGTTTACCATGCCTGTGGGAAACCTAGCTATTCAGAAAACAGAGCTGTCACCGTCCACCTGACGGTAGCTGACCCTAATTGTCTTCACCATAATCAAAAATAAAGTGCTGGCCAGCTTACAAAGTGTTGACAACCAATTGTAATGACTGGGAACATATTGCTTTGGATTTTTTTAAAATGGACGTAGGGAGCTTTGCAAGCAGCTATTTTATAGCACCGACTGGATAGAGAATAAATGGAGAAAAGTAAAGGTAAGAAGCAGTTTGAAGGGAGGGTATAGCTCAGTGGTAGAGTGCATGCTTAGCATGTAGAAGGTCCTGGGTTCAAACCCCAGTGCTCCCTCTAAAAATAAATAAGCCTAATTACTCCCACCCACCACCAAAAAAAAAAAAAAAAAAAAAAAAGAAAAGAAATTGTTTAGAGATAAAGAAGTAGCAATGGATGCAGTTAACAGAGTGTGTTGAAAGGGCTCTCTACCTCAGTACCAGTGTCGTGGCCACCGTTGCCAGCTCTGACGAGGAGCTCAGGACAGCCTCAAGATGAGGTAACCTCACTAAATCAAATGGCACCATGGCCTCTTTTCTGCACTGAAAATTCTGGGTCTAGGACTAAAATAAGAAAACTACAAATTATTTTAGGGCTTGTCAGGTCTTTATAGGACATTGAGGAGGAGTTCTCTGTGATCCCACCCAGCCCTCATCATGTTAATTATTTTATCCAATTCCTGGACATAAGTTAATTATGCATTTATTTTTCTTCTTTGGGTCCTGATTTTCTGTTTTTCTTGTGAGTTTGTTCTTCTCCTCAGACTGTCAGCAGAGAAGTCAAGGACTGTCCATTCTACTACTTTTGTGAGGCTGTATGTAGCAAAGTCATTAACAGCATGGCTTTTAGAGGGAAATTATTGTTTTCAAACCCTGGCTCTGCTAGCTTTGTGGTCTAGGAGCTAGGATTGGGGTGAGGTGAGCAAGACCCTCACCTTGGTGCAAAATTTAAGGGAGTGCCCCCAAAATTAGTAGCCAAGGTATATATCTCAATAAAATATTTGTAAAAATCAAAATTAAGGGGAAATCCATAATGAACAAAATGTTAAGTTTTGAAATAAATGCAGGCTGTTGTTTGTTTTGAGACTCTGCTATGCTGCTCCAAGAACAGAATTTCCCAGTCCGCCTGTGGCTCCTGGGCCTTCATGGCATCGTGCCCCCAACGAGTGTGTGTATGTCGGTTGACAACGGCAGGAGAAAGGACTGAGGAATGCATGGCTTTAAGTAGTTGTTCTCCAAAAATTTTAATTGTAGAATTTTTATTAACTTTTTCCACTGAGTCAAAATATGGGAGGATATTTTGATAAGTGCATAAAAGGGCACACATTCTCCTTTTGTCTCAGAATTCAGTGTAACCTTGGATACGTTGCCTGGCCTCAGGTTTCATTCCATCCTGCATAGTCAGCCTCCTGTTTCCATGAGGTGCTGAATAGCAGCATGGCACCTGTAGTCAGTCTGTATTAAAAAACGCATCTTTAAAGGTTTAGTTTTAGGACTCTACATAATTCTTCAGTTTAGCCAGGCAGATAGTGAACACTCATGAATTCACAGCAGGTTAACCAGTTGAGGCTGAAGGACAGTAAGTAGTAATCAAATATCTGTTAAATGTTATGACTTATGGAGATGTATTATATACATTAACTAGTTCAATCTACATTCCTCATTAAATCATAAAGGTCCAAGTTGAAAATCCTGAAGTTTTAGAAATATTTATTAATATTTTAAAAGTCATCAAAATAATTTCTTTGAAGAACAAGGAAAGAAAAGAAAAACTGGCAAGAATAAAGACTCTATAATAAGACCCCCTACCAGTCTATTTCCTGCAGAACAGGTTACCTGAGATCATTATTATCAGGTGGGAGTTGAGGTATATTCTCTGACCCCTATCACCAAAGGTAGGTCAGTATAACATAAAAAGGCTCCTTTCAGTCAGCAAACTGTTCACACCTCTGTAATCTCCCATCTGTATAAGGGCCTGAAATTTCTTTTAAATTTTTCATTCCCAAATCCAGAAAAAAAATTTATATGTTTCTTGGTTTGGTTTTATTAATACATCTTGATTCTTATTTGTCCTTTATTTGATGCTGTGACTTAAGGGCCTTCGTTGTGTGACCTTTGAGCAAGTTACCTAACCTCAGTTTATTCCAGATTGTTGTAAGGAGTAAATAAGGTAAGGCTTAAAAGAACTTGGCACAGTGCCTAAAACACAGGAGTAAATTTAAGCTGTGAATAATAAGAATATAAAAATTCAGTAGTGGTCATAGCATAATATTAGAATTGTCTCTCCCTCTCCCAGCTCTAGACATTTCTTTGTTTGCCTGCAATGCTGTTTTTCACTTTTCCTCCCATTTGCTCTGTAAAAGTAGCCACTCATGTGCAGTTTCCCACCTCAGCCCCTTTATATCTGGGGACTCTAGGATCTCTTGGCATCTCCAGCTACAGGTTACAGGGCACACTTTGCAACTAATCCGTCTTTCCCAACAAAGGAACAAAGCCCTCCTCTACAGCAGTCAAATGCCCAGAAAACAAACAAAAAACCCAGTGCATAATTTAAAAAAAAATATTTTCTCCATCAATTAAACCACCCTGGCCAGTCACCCCCAGCTACACAATAAAGGAAAAAGCAGTTTTCACACCAGTCTCTTAGCCTCTGACTGCCCTTGCTCCCCCAACAAAGTGACAGATGAAAATGTTCCAAATATCGTCATTTACCGCAAGACCAAGAAACATTTGAGCTCCAAGATTCTCACAAAAACAGTCTCTGTGCATAAAATAAGAGCTATAAAACTTAGCTTGTGCTGAAGGACCTGCAGGGGGAGCCTGCTTCCTTAATCACTGGCCCAAGATCTGCAGAAGCTGACTAAAATGCCTTCCTCTTTCTTCTGCTGCTACCACCCAATACTTCTGCTCCTTTAGGGGCCCCTTATGTCTCCAGAACATAAGTGCTCTCCCTTTAATTTTCTGTGCCCTTCCTCATTAGGAAGACAGCATCACAGACTCTTAGATCCTTTATGTGGGTATAAAGGTATGTACTTTGCTTCAGGAGTGAGTCTGAAGCAGGGTGTGATTCTCTGCAGATGGTACCGTCTGTACGTCCGTAGATAAAGCTGATACCAGTCCTTGCCATACTCTTTGAAGAGTTGTGTCTTACACAAGAGTTCCTACTCAGTAGATCCTGGGGGCATTTATAGAAACTGTTTAAAAAGTCTGCCTTCCTGTTTCTGCCAGTTCTGCTCCTGGCCCGTACTTGAATTCCCTCCCTCACCTGGCTTCCCTTCTTTTGCTCTGAATCTGACTCACTTTTTAAACTACAGATTTCAAATCACAGGCCTTTGTTTTTCTTATTTCATGACTTCTTCCACATCCAGTGCATTCCTGTTCACCCTCCTCCTTGTCAGTTCCCTCGTTTCCCCTGACCCCTGTGCACAATGATTCATCCATTGTTTAGAGTCAGACCAGTGGTTCTCAGCCCTGGCTCCTCTGAGGACCCTTGATAAAAACAAGCGTGCCGTGGGATGAGAGTCATCCCAGAACGACTGCATTAGAATCTCCACAGCAGAAGCTCGTGTATCAGGATGTGTTCAGAGCAACTCAGTTGAAAACACTGAGTTATACTGAAGGACTATGAGGACATCACCCTTCCTCCATCCCTGTGCCCCTCGGAGTCCCCTCCTCACTAGGCCCTTAGTCAGCACTTCTACTGACATTGACCAACACTGTGACACCCCCGGACCTTGTCCGTGACTTTCAGGGAAAGGCAAGAATAATGAGGGCTCTTCTTCACAGACCCAGAAAGACATGGACTAGAGGAACAAAGAACTCCAGTCAAACTCTGATCTCCAAAATTCAGATGAGCATTTAACAGCCCACTATGAGTCCTCTTTGAAGGTCACAAACACAGAAATAAGGGGAGAAGGGTGAGGACCACGACCAGGCTGAGGGAAGGAGGTACCAAGGATGCAAAATTTAAGGAGGCACTCACTCTCACGTGCCCACCCTGTACTACCAGGACGCTGAGAGTCAGTGCCTCTTTAAATTTTGCACCCAAGCAGTCTCTCTTTACCCCCTTCTAGTCCTGGCTTCTGAGGGGAGCTAAAATAAAGGCATGCTAGGAAGAGAGGATGACTGTAATCATCCAGTTCAGTGAAGATTTGATAAGGAAAACTGATACAGCCTTGTGAGCACGTCTTAGCATTGAGATGTCAGAACTTGAAATAAGAATTACGATCTGACGTTAACTCGCCGTCCTGTGCCCCCCAAATCCCAACCCTGTTGTACAGCATATGGGTGGTTATGAAGGAGAAGATTTAGTCAGAAGAGCAGCAAGTTTCTATGTGTGTGGGAGAGAATGACAGCAATTTTTAATTGAAAGTCAAGTGTAATGGTATTTTCTCCAGTAACATGCTCAATATTTCTTAATTTCAGTTCTTCATCATCTCTGTTGTTACAAAATGTAAATGAATTAATGCATGTGGAACACCTAGTTCAGAGCTGGCACGACTGAGCACTCAAAGCTGGTAACCGTTTTGTCTCATCAGGAGGACAGTGGAACTCAGGAAACACTTATTACCCAAGATCACCCCATCAGCAATTCCACGCTATTTAAAGACAGAGTCAAGCTAGGTACAGACTACGCACTCTACCTCTCTCCAGTCCAGATCCACGATGATGACCGGAAGTTCTCTTGCCACGTTGAAGTCAGGCCTGGCAGAATCTTGAGGAGCTTCACCACGGTCAAGGTTTTCGGTAAGAGTTTTCGTTCTCTGGACTCCCTGCTGTGTTTCTGTCAATGCCTCCTGCTTTCTTCCCCTAGGGAGGAAGCAGCCTGTTAGCTGGAGAGCCGGCACACAAGGCTTGCTATTCTGGAGTTCTGTTTGCCTTGACACTTGTCATTCACGTTGGGTGGGGATGAAGGTAGAATGCTAAAGAATGATGTTTCACTTAATAGAATAAAATCCTATAGAAAGCCAGAGGTCAGTCAGTGTCCTGGTACCTTATGTGCAATTTTGATGTCTCCTAAGAATCCTGGAAGTCTCCTTAATTATAACTGCCAAAGTCTAATTCCTTAGCTATCTAATTGTCTTAGTTGCTTGCTGGGGCAACATGGAATAAGGCCACTGTGAGAATAGGACGAAGATAAACACAGCTCCAGAGAAACTCTGCATGAGTGCCCTCACCCCCACTAGGGCCAGCTGGGGTGAGAGACTGTCCAGCTCCTCCAGCAAAGGAACCTGCAGGGATGGCCCTCTGACCCTGCATTCGCGGGAGAGTGGAGCTTAGCTGAACTCCCCACTGTGGCTGCAATCAAATTGCAGAGGCTCTGCACGGTGCAAATTTAAGGGAAATGTGAGAATTCTATTTTGCTCAGTGATGCAAGGAAATATTAATAAACAGAAACCCCTGGATTTGGGTATTTTTTATCTTTGTGACCAAGAATTGTGTTTTTTTAAAACATCATTTTTAAATAAAGGCAGAGAGAAAAACAGTGATGTGGGTGAGCAATTAATTGTTTTTGAAAATGAGATAAAGAGAAGATAATTCACAAAACCTAAGAGCAGGGGCTGCTAGATTTCTTTCCTCAGTTCTCTGAATGACAGGATAAGTGAAAAATCTTTGCTTTTACTTAGAATCTTATTGCATTTTTATTAGAGGTCACACAATTCAGTATCTTGAAGGAAACACAAACCCTTTAGTTCATAAAGATGGGAATAATACAGCCAACGTTTATTTAGTTGGAAGTCTTGCTGATAGCTTTTCCTGTCTCTCTCTCCGGCTCTCACTCTCTTCCTCCTGCCCTCCCTCCCTTTCTCCTTCCTTCCCTCCCTCTTTCTCCATCTCTCCTCGGGCGTGGGCTAGGAAATAATTGATTGCCCCTGATGTCAGTTTCCTTATGGAGACTAAACAACGTCCTTTGAAGAGTCGGAAAGACTGTTCCCCTCTTTTATTGATACCACCATTCGCTCACTTATAAGGTGTGACTGTCTCAGCACAAACATGAAACTGACTCATCTGGCCTGACTATTGGCAAATCGATGAAGGCAGCCATCCAGGATGTGAGAAGAAATAATTCTGTGTTAGGCAAACTGTGCCCCATTTGACCAAGGGTTTTTTACCATAACTCGATCTAATTGCCTTGTAAACATTTAAACCGTGTCCTGAATCTCTTTGCTGCATGTAAATACCTTCATCTTGGTCTGGAATCCTTTACACTCTCATCCTTATCACCTTGTCTCTGCATTTTTCTATTTGTTTGCTTCTTCTCTGAACTCCTTTCAGTGGATGTTTGAAAATATGAGACTCTGCCCGCCTGTTCATAGAATTGGATTCTTCCTGCTTCCTGGCTTTCTCCTTTAGCAGGTGGGCCAGGTTGTGTTTGGGCTGTCTCATCCAGCCTTTACTCTATTTGGGGGTGTCACCCGCCTGTACATTATAGCGATCCTGGCACAGCGGTGTAATTCCTATCTTATTTAGGACCTACTCTGCATCCCTGGGTCATTCCTCAAATAGGATAAGCCAAAAATAAAAACATGAAAACCTTGAGATAAATACTCAAGTGTATCACAAAGCCATTCTGCATGCCCTACATCCAGTTTACTGCTTCTTCCTGAACGCCTTTATTCTCTGATGGACTAGGGACCAGAAGCTTCCCCTTGCCACTTCCTGCATCCCCCTCACATCTCCTTTGACGTTCCTTTCCTTAGTGGGGAGTCGTCTACCATCACAAGTTTGCTCTACTGCACTCTTGAGCTTTAAACATAGTTGTCCTGAGCCCCCCAAAGAATCTGTCTCTATCACCCCTGCAACTTTTAGTAATTGTTCTTTCTTTCAGGCCTTTCAAACTACTGGCATTTGTTGCTAATAGGAGATCAGAAACAGCCCTCCTTCTGTTACTGTTTTAGGTTGTACCTTGGTTTGGGTTCCCCTGAAAGAAAACTCTGAGCAAAGATTTGAGTTAAGTTAATTTATTTGAGAGGTAGTCCTAGGAAATATAGAGTGGGAAAGTGTGTCAAGGAAGGGAAGGAAGATAATAAAATATACATGATCCAGCCAGTTATCACTGTGGACTTAGGGCTCATTCCCACCAGGGAAGCTCTGGGAGAACACACGTCAGCCTTACCCCAAGGAAGCTGGGGTGTTATCTCCAACTCCCCATCTGTCATCACCATGTACTCTCTGCAGTTTCCAGTCTGCTTTGCTTGTGGACTGAGTGTGTTCCCATAGCCCCAGTAAATCTTCAGGAGAGCGTCACAGGTATGCCCAGTGAGGCGCCTTAGTAAGCAGAAACCAAGTGGATGTGGTGGACGCTGACTGCACCTGTGATGGGGGGTCTCATGTTTTCTCCCCTGGTTCATGGAGGGCTTTGTTTGCTGTGCTCAAGAACTTACTTGAAGCCACTTCAGGTCAACGTGATGTTCTCACTGTCTGTGCTGGGCACTGCTAAGTGCTAGAGATGGAGAAATGAATAAAGTACTCTGGCTCTGAGGCACTTACAATCTAGCAGGACAAAAAGAAGATCGCTGAAATCTTCCCTATTTTCTAGTGCCAGGCAGCTAAACAATAATAAAGTGTTCTTCCTGTCCTCTTCAGGGGCCTATAACTTAAGTTCTATTTCTAGACCTTTGGACACATAGAATATTTCTCTCTTCTCTCTCTCCCCACTGCCAGCCCCTCCTCTCCTCCACTTCCTCATTTCACCTGACTCTCCATAGTCATCAGTCAAGTTTCAGTTAGATGCTGCCTCTTTCAAAAGCCTCCTCTTATTCTGCAAGGTTGGGTTTGGAAGCTTCTCCTAAAAGCTTTCTTCAAATACTACGTGTCCTTAGTAACGGTACTTACACCCATGCATTCTAATTCCTAGTTGATGCATCTGTATTTTCATGAAAATGTAAGTTTCTTGAGGATGATGAATATGATCTGTTCACCTCTGTTTCCTAGGCATCTAGTGTATTCTTGGCATGTAGTGGGAGTTTAATAAATATTTGATGAGTTATGAATTTTTCACACACACACACACACACACACACACACACACACTAGTGACCAGGTAGAGTAGCATTCAGTGCCATATAACTAACTGTGTTTTATTTGCCATTAAGCTAAGCCAGAAACCCCCATGATTGTGGAAAATAATTCCATGGATGTCTTCGGAGAGGTAAGTCACATTAAAGCTTTTGAAAATCTACAGCATAATGTGCCAAGGTATGTCAGTTTGCATCCTTGCCCAGAATGTTGTCTCAAAGGACTTTACTCCAATTAATGTCTGGGGGGGAATGAAGGAACGCTGAGTTGATTGTAGAATCCCAATAGGAATCCTTATTTTCTGACTTAGGGCTCTCAGAACATGTGATCTTGTGATCCTTAGTTCTTAAATTTCCTGGAAAAATTATCTCAGTTGTTTAAATGTCTGTTTAATAAAAATTGAAGCCTATAGTGTAGGAAAAGTGGGGCAGAAAGCAGTGTGAATCCTGGTGTAAGAATGAGGTTTTTTGCTAAGCTGACATTTAATTTGTTCTAATTCATTTCCTATACCAGCTTTCCCAATGTTTTTATTTTTAAGTGACAAGAGAAAATGTGCCTTCTGAACTTCTTTAGAACCCTGGCTGTTTCTTAGGGAGTAGGAGGAAGAGCAGGAGAAAAAGGAAATTAGAATAGGCCCTCTGGCTTCAGTTTCCTGTAGGTAGTTCCCAGCCTCTAGCCTCTGGGATCTGGGCTCGTGTCCTGGCTCTTCCTCTTGCTGGCTGTGACCTGAGACTACTTACTTCACACCTTTGTAGTCAGTTTTCCCATCTATCTGAAAGGGGTTAAGGAGAGTAATCTGCAGTTGTTGTTTTTAAGAATGAAACAAAATAATGTATGAAAAGTTCTTAGTATATTGTTTGCTATATATTACTTGCTCAATAAGCATTTTTGTTGTTATTACTATTATGTGTGTTGTTCAGCTGTCTTGTGACATTGTGACTTCATTCAAACTTTTCAAAACTGCAAGTGGAATAAAGATTCTCATTAATTCTCAAACATTTCCTATTATGTGGGATGAGAAAAAATTAAACTCATATTCTAGTTTCTTCTAGCCCCAAGAACATTAAATAATTTATGATTTCTGGTCATATTTTCACTGAGTATCAGTCATGTAATTTGATGGCTGCATACAAATCACAGCTCAGACTCTGTGGTGTGGTTTTACATGAGTGTATATATGCATTATTCAGGTCCTTGTATCTTTTGTTGATTTTATGTATTAGTTTCCTGGATTAATTGTTACATCCTGAGTACATAGGAAAGATTTCAGGGTTTTTTCTGGCACAATTAATTTTCAAGTTTATTAGTGGACTTCTTTTCAACAGTTTAAATGAAACAAATATTCTAATGATATAATGTTTGGAAGGTACTTTTGTTTCTTGTAAGGATTTTTGGTAGGTTCTTGGGCCAGTATTTACAGGTCATATGGACTCAGTCCAGATAGAGAACCACAGGATTGGATCCAAGAATTCCAGTTTTTTGGGGTTTTTTTTTTTTTTAAAGGATTTTGTTTTCTGTATCATCAGATTTCCTCTTCTGTACCCATGCTTCCCTAGGCTCTGACTAGTAAAACCAGGGAACTTTCCTTCCTGGGGAATTAGTGAATAATCTCTCACCAACTCCACATAACCAGCTACAGGACACAGCTTGTCTGTGGATCTTTTAAGACCTTGCCAAACATTAGTAATTTCTCACTCTGATAGTCGTATAATCCGCACTGTATTTTGAATAATTTATTAACTCTTCAAAGCACCTTTGCATACTTTTACCATGTAGTATTCCCACAATAAGCCTCTGAAGTAGGTAGAGCGTTTGTCATTTCACAGATGAGAATCCGGGGCCTGGAAAGTCTAAACCACTGGCCGAGCCACTCACAAAGGGCAGAGCTGGGATGAGAACTCAGCACGCCCATATCCCAGCAGGAGGGCATGACGAAAGGACATCATGCTTCAGGGGCAGATGGAACTAAGATCAAATCCCAGTTTAACCACTTAATAGTTACTTAGCCTCATCAAGTAGTTAAGCTCTATGAGTCCCAACTAACTCATCTCTAAAACTGGGATCATGATAAATAATCCACAGGGCTCTTAGATGAATTAAATTTATGCACAGTGGTGGAGTACATAGCTCATCACTGATGTCTCAGAAATGTTTTTTTCCCTCCCCACTATTTATCATTCACTCACTCTGTCACTTATTCCTTTCTCTGCATGTATATTCATAAATCTATTATGTGATTGATTCTAGGAAACGGGGTGGGGGTGGATAATGAAAAAACAGAATATAGATTATGGAATCTGATAGACCTGGGTCTGAATTCTCCTCCGTCACTATTAACTCTGAGCCCTGGACCTCAGCTTCTTAGCTTCCTCATCAGTGAACAGGGACAGTGAGCTCAACCTCACAATGGTGACATAAGGATCAAATGAGATACTGTAGGCAAAGTATCTACCATCTGGCAACCATAAGTGTTCAGTAACGGTAATCCCTTAGAATTACCTCCCTTCATCCCTTAGAAATTAACCAAGTCAACATGCACTTATTGGATGCCTACTAGGGGCTACATATATATTCACTGCACCAAGCCCTTAGTGTTAGGACAATAGGGATTTGATCAGCTGGGAACCGTGTCTTCCAACATCATTAATTAAAGTTGCAAAGCTTATGGTTAGTTTCCCCGTAGAATAGAAAACCTCCCCAAACCATTCTAACAGTGATGCCTTTCAGGCTTAGACACGCTAGGGATGTCCAAGGAGAGTATCACCCCTTTGGATGTCATGTTGTTGCATGTTTCCGAGGGTTTGGCTTTGCCGGGGCTCCGACGTGGCGTGCAGCCTCGCTCCCACAGCTCAGTGGAAAGGGAGTCTTTATTTACCCTAAGCCCCAGGCCCCCATGTGGCAGGTTGTTGCAGTGGAGCAAAGATGCTGGGCCAGAAAGCCCCTCAGTCGCGGCCTCCAGCCGCCGTGCCCCACTCTGATGATACAGCAGAGGAAGGCACGCGAGACATCCAGGAAAGCGCCACAGCACAGTCCTTCCCAGAGCCACGTGCTTCCTTTCCAGTGCCTGTGCTTTCACTCCATCAGCTCCTTGTCACTCTCTTAACTTTATTATGTTTGACAAAATTTAGAGGAAAAAAGTCCAAAGAAAACTACCTCACATGAAACATAGGAAACAAAAGCAGATGGGGCTGAAATGTCTAACTAGGATGAGAGGCTCAAATAACAAGAACCATGGAAAACAGATGCCATGACCTAAAACCCCATGTCAGAGTTCAGCAGGACAGCTCCAGTCGCTATTTACAGAATTTGATTATTTCTGTTTATTTAATTTTGGTTTTGCAAAGTCTGAGTTTTTGTGAATTCCCTAACCTTCTTAAGTTCCATCCCCCCTGCCGTGTGTGTGTGTGTGTGTGTGTGTGTGTGTGTGTGTGTGTGTGTGTGTGTGTGTGTGTGTGTATTAGGTATTGCAGCCTCTTTTTCTGCAGCATATTTTGTGGCGCAATAAGGCTCTGAGTCCAAATCTCCAGCCGTGTGAATCCCAGCGGCCTCGTCATTTGCAATGGTGAGCCCCTGAGCTTTCACACAGATGGAGAGGGCCCTACAAGGGGCACCACACCCCTGTGAGGGAACCACAAGGGAAGTGAAATCTTTTCTAGCAGGCATGTTTCCAGAAAAAAGGGGGATCATGGGACTGCAGTGCAGCCCAGGTTTTTCACAAGCCTGGTGTTTGGACTTGTGTCTGTTCCACAAACAGCTCACAGTGAGGACAGATCTGGCTGTTAGTGCTGCTGATGTGTCTGAGAACAAGCAATAAAAAGGAGCCACGGAGGTGAGGACCGCACAAGGCACAGCGCCGTTGTTATACCAGGATCCTGTCTGCTTTCAGGGAGATACGTGCCTGAAAGTACTCGGGCTATCTACAAGATGAGATGCTGTCTTTATCTCCTCTGATCTTCCTCACCCTCCCCTCCTCCCCACTCCCAACCCAGTTTGAAAATAAATAAATATTAGGTTCCACGGGAATCATCCAAAACAAGTCAGCTTCAGCACAAAGGCCAGAGCAATTTCCAGTTTGGTTTTATTCTTTTCCCGAGTTAACATTTTAAGCATGTCCTCAGCAGCCCAGGGAATTTTTCCCTCCATATGGACTACTGAGTCCCTTTCTTCAAAGCATCTCTGAATATTTAAAGATGAACAGCTTTAAAGAAAAACAAATCTGAGAACAATGCATTGGCATGCAGTTAGTGTTTTAAAGACAGGAATATAATCTGAAGCCTACTGCTCAAATGAATGAGCGATTTGTATGGTCTACAGGGACAAAAACAAAAGCAGCTTAACTCATTAAAATTGACCTCAGAAGCTAAGAAAATGTTCTGTGTCCTTCACTCTCCCAGACAGTCAAGGTCTCTTACCTTTCCGTGGTGAATTTTTCCTAAGGGGCTGTCCCCTCTTATCTTCACATTTCCTCTCTGCTCCTTTTACTTTTTCACTTTTCTTCCTCTGTTCTTTATTTCTCCCATTTACCCCATCTCTCCACCTTTTTCTTTTTCTTTCTGAGCTTTTTCATCTCTTCCTCACAAACTCCTTCTTTAACAGAGCTTAATAGGGAATCAAATTATGTTTTAAAATATTTATGAACAAATTTTTATATCCTCTGTTCTTAATGTTTAATTCAAGGGAGTTGAAAAGTCTTTAATTCTCCCTGTGCTGATTCTGCATGAATTACTTACGTGTTTGATTGTTGGCAAGACTTACAAGATTCAAACAGGTTGTACCAATGAAACAGCTTTAAGTAAGCACTGCAGTAATGACAGAAATATACGCACTGGAAGCATCTGGAGATCTTGGGCTCAAGCTCCTTTGTCCCTACAGCGCTGAGCCCCACAGAACAAGCTTTGTATCCAGTTCTCAAATCAACACCAGCATGTGTGCAAACACCTCTGTCCTAGAAAGCTTAAGCTCTGCTCATGGTAGGGTCTGAAGAGTGAGCGGGTCACACCGGCGCATTTTGGCTACCCAACTAACCTCAACCGTCAAAACCGTCAGCTCCCCACAAACGAAGTGCTAGGCACAAATCCTGTTATGTTCACTCATCAGTGCTGACGGGCCGGTACAATCTGCCCCCAGGCGACTCACAGACCCGTGGTGGCAAAACAACATTTCTCTTTAGTTAGTATATTTTAAAGTTTTGGTCAGTACAGCTGTAGGAACCGTATAGATAAGCATTTGGCCAGTTCAGACCGGCTGAGATTAACCAATACTATGCTCTCTTTCTCCTAGAAACAAAATCCTTCTAACCCACTTTTCTATATACTTAAGCTGGAACTAAAATGGCTCTTTGCTAGGAGTCTAAAGTCAGGCTTTTCGGACTAGATTCCCCCAACCCCATTTAAACGAAATGGAAGGGGTGCGCTGCTGCAGGCTGCTCTTTGTCCCTCTGGCAGGACTCCTTCTCAGCCCTCATCTTGCGCTTCATCTCCAAGATGGCCCTTTCCACCTCCTCCAGGGCTCGCTCTCTCCTCTCCACAGCCCTCTCCCGCCACTCCACTGCCCTCTCCCTCCTAAGCACCTCCTTTTCTCTTTGGCTGGCCCATAAAGCCAGGGTGCCCACCTGCTCCAGGAGCCTGGCCCAGTCCCCCTCAAGGCCCACGGGGAGCTGGGGCCCCTGAAGCCTGGGGTCCTGGCGCTGCCCGGCCTGACCATGGCCACTCTTCTCCAGCTCGTCTTTGTGCATGCTTTTCAGATGCTTCCACAGGGCTGTGGTGCCCACGTTAACCCCAGGGCCACGGCTCACCTGCCTGCCACACAGGCGGCAGGTGGCATATTGGTTGGGGTGGTGCCCAGCGCGGGCAGGAGCCAGGTGGAAGTACTCCCAGGCCTCAGAAAACCGGGTCCCCTTGTTGTGGGGCGTTGGGGTGGGCATGGCACTGGCAAAAGGGCCAACCGGTTCTCCCGTCTCACCGACCTCCTCCTCCTCCTTCATTTCTAAGTGCCCTTTTGCCTTCGTCCTGGCTGCCTCCTCCTCCTCCTCTTCCCGCCTCATCCTGTCTCCTCTTTACAGCTTTCCTGGAGCCAAAAGTCTGAGTTGAACCACAACGAAGGCTAAATGTGTACTCGGGAAGGGACTGTGGTAACTCCTGAGGATTCACAATAATGGCCAAAGGCTGGCCACACCTGGTAGTGTGATGTTTCCTCCTTTCTGCTTCAGCGGAGAGTCAGGGTGAGTCAGAGCCAAGCAAAATGGCCTGCGAGGCTCTCCTGCGCTCCCTCCATGACCCGGGGACGCCTGAGCCCGCCTTGGCTGGGCCAGAGGACGAAACAAACCAGCGCAGCAGTCACACGGCTCTTCAGTGAACTCGGTGTTCCCTGCGTCAACCAGAACCACAGGGGCTTTTTGAATATTGAAAATTTTAGGCTTTCTCTCGATTCTCCTCCTGGCTGCTCCGGCTCTTCCTCTGCTCACGGAGACCCAGAAAATGCGATTTGGAGGCAGGAGGAGCAGCCTCAGGACTCAGGCTGTTCAGGACACCCAGGGCTGGGGCCTCCCTGGGTCTTCCTCAGAGTGGGTAGAAGCCTGGACGAGTGCCGATGTAGGAAAGACTCGTGCTTCCTGAGAACGGTTGCAATAGGCCATCCGGAGGCTACAGAGCCTGCCAGGGTCTGGGAGATAAAGTTCTCAGTGTGAGGTCCGTTTGTCTCCAGGGAGGTCGCTCTGGGGCTGGGATTCTAAGAATTCCAAACAGCAGGCTTAGCTGTTTTCAGCAGGAGGAACTGGCAAGCAGGGAGGAGAGAGGTGGAGCGCATCCCCATGGACCTGGTCGTGCCCAGTTGTCCTCGGCAAGCAGCTTGCCAGCCCACCGCCTTCCCGGGCACCGTGACCTGCAAAGCCAACAGCTGATGAGACCTTCCTGACAGCAGCTGACTCCAGATGTTCGGCTTATTTACCCCATTTTAAGGGTAAATAAGTAAGTAGGAAATTATGTTACGTTTTAAAAACAGCCTGACTTCTTTCTCCTTTCTTGGGCCATTTCTTAAGTGAATGAGAGCCTTATTTGTCAAGCTGTGCAACCCCGAACAGTTAGGAAACAACCCCCCCTGCCAGCTACAAATGGGTACTTACAGGCGAGCAAGGCTCCGGACTGGTCTCTGGCGGCTCCAGTGCAGGGTGAGAGCTCCTGCCACCTTGGGTAGCTGTTAGCTGACTCCGGCCTCCAGGAGGAGGGCCCCTCCAGTTCCTGTTCCCTCCCACTTCCAGGGAAGCCGTGTTTCCAAGTGGGCGTGTTCCTGCCTGTGGGGCTTTTCTGCAACCTCTAGACACAAATGCAGACCTTTTCTCCGCCCCTCTCCACCGTGGAAAAAAGATGTCCCTGGCAAAAGTCATGCAGTGAAACAGTAAGTCAAGTGCCTACAAGTCTTAGTTCTGTTTCCAGAGGACTAGATCATCTGGCCTCTCAAGCAAAGAAGGAGATTTAAGAGGGGGAAAGCGTGAAATATGGGCAAAGAATGCACATTCCTCAAGGACATCTGTGGTATCAAGTATTTTGTCCAATTGTTAGACCATGAGTTTCATTTTTAGTTGGAAACTATTGATGTTGTAAATATAGTCAGTAGAAAAGCCAAAGAACTTGAGGAAAAGGGGAAATTAAGTAAAAGAATTTTACCCCCTTAATTTAGAGAAATACAGCAAACTGAGAAACAGACTTGGGATTGCTTTTTATTATATTATGTAACTAGAATTGGAAAAGCCAAAATCTGTTGGCTTCTACTCTCATTTGGAGTTAAATAAAGGGGTAATCACAACTTAATGTATATACATAGACATTTATATGTACATATACATTTTTGATTCATAAATGTATGTGTATACACATTTATATATATATAAATGTTTAGGAAGGAAAACCTACCAAGAAGAGACAGGCATTTTTTGAAGAAGGTATCTATGGAAGAAAAAACCTTGAGTTATAGGAGAAAATATAGAAATGATAGAGTAGAAAGCATGTGGAGACTGAAACTTAAATTTCAAATGAAAAATAAGTGTATGGGTGTGGGGAGACTCCAAATAGAAATGAGGAGCTGGGAAACAAACAGGGAAACTCTTTTTGTTTTTTTTAAAGATTTCTCTTTCTATACTGAAAAGTTAGTATTTTCAAACTGATTCAGTGAAAAGCCCTTTGGAAAAGGTTCTGTCCAAACTTGAGCCAATTTAGAATGAGGTAACTTGCAAATGGTCCCCAGTGCAGTCTTTCACCTACAGAAATAACAAAATGACCAGTCTCACAGCCAGACTTGGGTTCGTTTTTCCTGACTCACCAACCTCATCGTGCTCCAACCTCTGCTTCCAGGACAACATCGCCCGCTCATAGTTAAGCCCATGAGCCTTTCCATCTGTCCATCTTTGTGAATCCCCCGCCACTCTCCACCACAGACCACCTGTAGAATCCAGGCCCAGCTCTTCCCTGCCCACGAAGTACAATTCTGTTCTATACATTATTCCCAGATTTCACCCTTCTCTTCTCTCCCACAGAATATCCAAACTTTTTGACACTTACTGCATAATTCTTTGTGCTACTGCTCACTTATTCCATATGTACTTAGAATAATGTGTTAGAGAAACCAATTAATTGGCTTGTCTCATGAATGTAGCAGGTCCACAATGAGTGAGTGGGTGATTTTGACTTCTCAGCAGAGGAACGTGTGTGCGTGTGCAGTTGTACGCATGTGCACGTAGACTCTTGTGCATATTGACATCATGTTTTTTTCAAATTTAACGTGTTTCTCTTCTTAATCATTTGGGAGTTCCCAAATAAAGACAGCTCTGCCTGCTCAGCAAAACCGTACTGCCTGACGTTTCATAACATGTTTGACTTCAATGTGAACTACTTTAGTCTGCAGCTTTTCAAGTTTAGAGACTAGAGGAGTTTCAGGACCAGGACCATATCCCTAAACAAAGCCTTGGAAGACTGTCTGGAGATGGTATAGAATATATGACATCTGAGTTTTTCCATAAAATCTGAATTCAGAAAAATCTACAAGAGTTAAAGCTTTTTAACATTTTTATTAGGGTGACAAGAAATTTCTACAGGGAGCCAATTGCCTTTATAAAATAATGGAACCCCTACTTGTTCTTGATATTACCATGTCATCATCTTTTGGTGGGGTGGCTGAGCATGGGGAAAATAAATCATGAGAGCAGTTAAAGGTAGTGGCATTAATACACACCTTTACAACATTTCAAAAAAAATTTTTCCTGTAACTTTTATATCCCTTCATGGACCACCTGAAGATAAACATTGATCTTTGGCATATTATTGGATAAAATAACTGAATTCTCTTTCCTTTACTTAATAAGAATATATTTGAGGGGACTTGGTTTCACTTTTGATTTTCTAGGACAGAAAGTGGCATAATTTCATGAATCTGCATTCCTGTCACATGCCTGTGTTGCCATTGTCAAATGTTGAATGAGTGGGAAAACTGGAGGCTGCAGTGTTTGCTACCTACCATTTTGGATATAATAGATAACCTCTTCTGAAAGTCTCATGATTTCCTCCGGGATTTTGCAGTGATGTACTGAGGGATGTTAAATGGCACCTCAGTGGGCTCTCACCAGGAAAATGTGACTTAGTATCCTTACATTTGGTTTCTCAGTACTGCTCAGGACCAGACCCTGTGGGCAAAGCTTTGTGGGGAAATTGGCACCCCAAGCATTAAATATAGTTTATTGTCCTTTACTAGTTAACTAATATATTCCTCAATTGTGGAAGATATTTGAGAACTAAGAACTGGGGCTGGTCATATGTAAGATACACGTCTCTTGATGAGAAAACAAGTAACTATAAATGGGATTATAGTTTTGCAGTGTCTCAGATAAAATAACGAAGATCCAATAAATCTTATTGGATATTTTCACCAGTCTCTTGAAGAAACCACCATCTCACAAGGAACAAACACAATGGTGGAAATAAAATGTAGCTACCCCACCTCTGAGCTTTCTGGTTTTGTAACATAAGCTATCTGTTCTGCTCTTTTCTTATTTCTAGAAAATATCTCAGACTGGGATTGAGGTAACACTTCTAACTGATGCCCTCAACAACATTCCACTCCCATTTACCATTCTGTGATTCTTTTCCTTGGTTTCCCCATCTGTCAAGTGGCAATAATGAGGAGTGTCTTACGTTCCCTATAGGATTGTCAAGATGATAAATAAAAATTAATTAGGAAGACTGTTTACAAGTCAAAAGAGAGATTTTTATATTAAATGGTTTCTGCAGTTGTTGCTACAAATAGTACTTTATGTTATTTGGAGAATGGAAACAACCGAAGTGTGGCTCTCTTTTACCTTTTGGTGGAACAGAATATTCTTCTCTGCCTGTTACAGCTTCTTCTTTCTATTCTTTGGTTTCCATTTATACCATTTTATTCTTTCTGTATGGAGATGTGATTTCCCTTTTCCAGATCCCAGAGTCCAGACTTGCAACATTAGTGTAGTCCTAGATTCTTCTTAAGTTGACGTAGGATTCTAGCCATTAATTTATAACATCTCTACAGGAGATTGCCTACTCACAGTTCACGTTTTACACAACCTCTTAAAGGTGAACAAACGCTGCCTTGTTAAAAGAGGAGAACCTCATTTTTGTGCCAGTTTGCCTCATGTGCGGGTTGGTGGAGATGTAAGGGGCACCAGTTCCTTCCGAATTTGCAAATAATTCTTTCTGCATTCTGTCTTTGCCCCCAGAGAACATTTACCTGCTCACTGAGGAATGTATTTCCCACAGCAAATCTTACATGGTTTATAGAGAGAAGCCTCCCTCAAGGTGAAAGAGAAGGTAAGGAAATCAGTCAATGGAAGTGGGTTTGGCAAAGAAAGAAAGAAAACAAAGAACAATAGACGTTACCACTGCCCAAGTTGACCTTGGCATGTAAGAACGATTCTCCTTCCAAGAAAAACATCATCTTGCCTCCCATGTCACTTTTGACACCTCATCTGGCTCCTCCAAGGAGATGCGAGGTAGCATTTCCCAGAATGTCAGAAATATAGTTGATGTCATCAATTCACATATAAACACTGTTTTCTTTAACTGTTAGTAAAAGCAGATCTCTTATATGAGGGCAAACACTTTTAAGTCAACACATATGTATTAGTAATTTCATTTCGTTGAATTAACTTAGCATCACTACGTTAAATCAATGAACAAACAATTTCTACTTTTTCTTACAAGGATCTGGGTGGGGTGGGGGTGAGGAGGGGTGGAGGGAGTGTCATAAAGGACTTGGCTTCATGACAAGGAACCTGTTCACCAGGAGGATTAAAAGTTCCTGGAGCAGGGACACACATCGAGACAAGCTCAGGTGAGAACATACAAAGCCGTATTTTCCATAGGCGGTAAACGCAGCAGCCTCTGCCGGAACCACCCAGCCCCTCCTGCCTGGAACAACAGCCCTTCTCCTTTCTCCTGAGTCATTTTTCCTCAAAGCTCATACATTTTCAAGAGGAACTGAGTCACATAGCTCTTGCTGCCTTGATATTTTTAATTGATGAAATTTAAAGTTTATGTTGATGAATGATCGTCATATTGATCCACTTGATTCATTTTCAGACCATTCCTGGTTTTGTTATTAGGTCACTTTTAAAAGAATTCACCCACAATAGTGACAGGAGGCAACCCTGAAAGTATCTATTATGGGTCATTATACACGTATTGTCTTAAATAAGCCCCGATTCAATGTGCCCATTACCCTTGCAACTGTGAGGCCAGACAGTGTGCCCAGAAGTTTACTAGCATACAGCTGCATTTAGTTATCACTTTGGCAAGTAGTAACTTCAGAACTAGCATTTAGAACCTTCAATGTAAAGAAGTTGTGATAGCTTAGAAAGTTCAGACCTATGGTGACAGAGTTTTATATTGATTTCCTGCCACCATCTGTGCTACTGGAAGGTGGTCCAAGCAGTGGCAGTTAAACAGGCTTCTATTTCTAAAGAAGGCTTACAGGACCCACAGTGACAGTGCTTATAAATCTACAGCTTATTTCAGGAAAAGGATACAGTCTAGCAACAATATCCTTAAAGTAAGGATATGCATCACACGTACACATTTATAGCACCTCAAAGTGGGGGGACCCAAAAGGGATGCTCAGCTGAGGTCGTTTTAAATTTTACTGGTCACTTAGGTATATTCCTGCTACATACCCACATTCAACAGCAGAGTCGTCCCAGACTTTCACCCAGGCCAGGGGCCAATCATCAATCTCACCATTATCAATAAACAAAGCTGGTGAGCTGGGAAGGCCTGCTGCAGACCCACTGGACCCATGCTCACAAGTAAAGCAACACTTTTAATCAACATTTTTCATACCTTGACCATGGATCGGTGTCATGCAGGAGCTTGAAAGAACAGTTCAGGTTAATTCCAGGCCTGCCAAAACAAATGCTCACCACGCAAAAGCTACGGTTTGACCACTTTAAACCCTACATCACCATGAACCAAACTGTCTCCAGCCATGCCTTGGCATCATTGTATGACTCATATAGAAAATGTTGGTGACCAGCCTTGTTCTTATCTGCCTCATAGAAATGCACATTACTAATGAAGAGAGAAAAGACAGAGGTGGATTTTTGGAACTGAAGTCTGTGTTGACATATGTGTATGATAGTAAACCAGCCCAATTAAACAAATTGACCATCTGGTGTATGGCTCTGTCTCCAGTCCCCGGAAACAAAGTGTGGAATAACTCATCAGAAAAGATCACATTTTCCTTGGGTGAGTTGTCTATATAATAAGGTCAACAAGGGGTGGCCAAGACTGCTGTAAGTTCAGAACATTTCTAATTGAAACAAATAGGATACTGATTATTTCCATGATATACTGAAAACTCGCTCTACACAACTCAAAATTATTAAATTTCAAAGTAGCTAATATTTTTTTGACTGAAGGGACTCTACTGAAAAGAATTTCTTCAAATAGAAAGTAGCTGATTTCTGTTTCCAAGAATTTCCGGTGAATACAGCAATTTCTTGTTCAAATTCTATTAATAATAACTCTTAATTAACTAGCATTTATGTTACTCTGCCATATGACAAAAATTAACATTAATACAAGAGAGTTTTTAAAATCTTAAAAATTAATTCTGAGTTACTAAAAGCATTCATTTATATATAGCATATATTATTCTAATACTTAGGAATGGATAATCCATGTATGAGATATACTGATTTTAGTATCCCTAAATTTGAAGCACAGAATCTGACACAGAAGATGATTGTGACTTGAAAATTCACATGTGGGGTCATTCTACTTATTACAACATTGATTAACCAGAATATTCATTACTCTGAACCAGATCAAATAATAAAAGCTTACTACATAAAAGATATGAGCAAATGCCTCCACAAATATTGTGACAACAGATTGCCCATAAAAAATAGAAGTGTGTAATGACAACTGTCAAATATGCATATGTACCAGTAAAGTAACACCTATAAAACTTAAACGGATTTGCAAGTCATTATTACAACTCTGCAGGACCGTTAACATCTTTTACCACCTTCCTATTTTCAGAAATATTATGGTCTATAACTTACTTATCAAAACCAGAATAATCTATGAGGGAAAGAGTTTCCTTTGTTTCAGGACTGTAGTCTGTGTATTAGGTCCCTCCCAGCCCTGTCACCAATGCGAGCCTTAGATACCGGGACAGTAGCATCATCCCTGCAACCCTGCTTGTGTGTGTGTGTGTGTGTGTGTGTGTGTGTGCACGCGCGTGCATGAACATACCGTTCTGTGAACTTTATCAGTCGGAAATGGTCATGAAACATCCATACTCAACTTTGCCTAATTCCCTCAGAAATAAGTGCACCTCCTTTCTACAGGACTAGACATGGTGGGGGCTGCAGTCTTGGAACAGTAGAAAGGTGGCTGGTTCTCACACAGATTTGCCAGTAGCTGTGACAGAATCTAAGGACATGAGCTAAGGACTAAGTAACCTCAAATTTCTAAAGAGAATCCTATTCTCATCATAGACGGAACCATGTTTGAAAAAATCAGTATTTTATGATGTTAAAACTGGTTCTTGTTTTTCTTTTTTTTCTTAAAGACTTCTTTAGAGCTGTTTTAGATAAACAGCAACATTAAGAGAAAGGTGCAGAGATTTCTCGTTACCTTCTCCCCACAAATGCGTATTGTCCCTCATTATCAACATCACTCACCAGAACGGTGCATTTGTTGCAGTTGATGAGCCTGCACTGACACACAGTAATCACCCAAAGTCCTTGGGGTTTACTCTTGATGTTGTACATTCTATGGGTTTTGAACAAATGCATAATGATATGTACTCATCATTATAGTATCATAAAGCCCCAAATTTTCACTGCCCTAAAATTGACTTTTTTCACTTAATAATATACATTTAGGGTTCCTCCATGTCTTTTCATGACTTGATAGCTCGTTTTTGGTTTTTTGTTTTTTTTTAGCACTGAATAATACTCCATTGAGTGCATATACCACAATTTATGTATCTGTTCACCTACTGAAGGACATCTTGGTTGTTTCCAAGTTTTGACAGTTAAAAATAAAGCTGCTATAAATATTTATGTGCAGGTTTTTGTGGGACATGAGTTTTTAAGTCCTTTGAGTAAATACCAAGGAGCACAATTGCTAGACTGTATGGTAAGAGTATGTTTAGATTTAAAAGAAACCAACAAATTGTCTTCCAAAGTGGCTGTACTATTTTGCATTCCCACCAGTAACGAATGAGAGTTCCTGTTGCTTCACATCCTTGTCAGCATTTTATATTGTCAGTATGCTGGATTTTGGCCATTGGAATATGTGTAGCAGAATTTCATTATTGTTTCTGTTTGCATTTCTCTGATCTCATTTGATGCAGAGCATGTTTTCATGTGCTTATTGGCCAATTCTGTATCTTCCTTGGTGAGATAGCTGCCTCTGGCCCATTTTTACATCAGGGTGTTTGTTTTCTTATTATTGAGTTTTAAGAATTCTCTGTTTATTTTGATAGCAGTTCTTATCAGATATGTCTTTTGCAGATATTTTCTTCCAGGCTTATCTTCTCATTCTCTTAAACTGTGTTTGGTTTTAAGATCAGAAAAAAAGTGAATATATTTAAGGCCATAAGAAAGAGCACCGATTCAGATACTCAGAGCACACCGTAATTTCAATTTTACAGGACAGCCCTTGATCTAGTATAATTTTAGGCTCTGAGTGGATGGTTAATTTTAAATAGTCAAATAAGTTTTTTTCCTTTATGATCAAATATTTAAGACAATAAATCTTGAAGAGTTCAGTTTCCCAAAATTACAGCTTGTATTCTGGTCACATTCTCACATTTATCTCTGTGAATGATTTAGAAAATGCAGTTGAGGCTCTGCAAAGCAATGTCATTATCGTATCATATTTTCCCATTTGTTACAAGTTCTTAAACATTTACTTCCAAATGTGCTTTCTGCCTGCAGCAGTACTGCTGGATGCTTTATGAACTCTGGAGTAAACTTTTGATGCCTTGTATAAGAGTCAGGTTATTACTGTTGACAGATCTTGAGATGAAAATGCAGGAGGAAAACCTGTCTCTGAGTGCCAACATGGAGAAATTCTGAGACCCTTACATAACACGAGGGAGATTTGGGGAGAGCAAGGGAGGAGTTTTTGCTCTCTCTTGTTCCCAGAAAAGAGTAATAATATTGGAAGGCTGAAGATAACAGTCCTCTCAGGTGCTTCCTTCCTCACCTACCCACCAGTCTCCCAGGATGTTCAAGTTCTCAGTGAGTCTTAGTCTAAAAACTCAGAAAGGGGAAGAGGTCAAGGTGAAGGTGGCTCATCAGGCAGCTATTTGAGTACCAGGGCCTAAAGAATTCTCATGATTCGACAGCAACTTAAAAAAAAAGAAAAATAAAAAGCTCTTTCTAAAAATATCCTATGATGCCAGCCTGCTCTATCAGAATGTCTAATGTTGCAGCACGACAGAGTCAGTGTTTTGGCTTATACAAGAGTTATTTTGTTTGGGGTCAGGTGGAGGGGATATTTTCTTTTGTTTCAATTCAAAAGCTGAATGCAAACACTACCTCCTGGGGTGGGTGATATTCTGATTACCATCAGCCTCATCAGAGATTTGTTTATTAAATAGATTTCCAGCTGTAACTGTTTTGATCAAGACCTTTGGGGTACAAAGAGAATTAAGGGTTGATGAGTAGTTTAGTGTGTGTGAGAGAGTGTCCATGTGTATTTTGGTATGTGGAGAAAGGATTAAAAACGGAGAGTTCGAGTGGGATGAGAGGACCACTGAATCTTAAGGTGAGATATGCCAGACAAATACTTCTGGTTTCATGATCTCCTTCATATCCATAACTGACCCCAGGAATACAGAGAGTGTCAATAAAGGACTTTCCTATACATATAGATTGCCCGAAGACCTTGTTAAAAAGCAGATTGTGATTCATTTAGTTGAGGGGTTGGGAGAGGCAGGGCCTGATATTCTGCATTTCTAAAAAGATCCTAAGAGATGCTATGGGCCACATTTTGAGAAGTAAGGACCTAGCAAACCCTGAGGTTTGGTTCATTTCTGGGTGGACCAGCTGATGGCTGATTCAAGCTCTGAGGAGGCTCCAGAACTGACCCGATTGCCCTTGTGGAACAGACACATGGCCACTGCTGCCCATGAGGGTGGCCCTGAGAGCCCTGCCCAGCCTGTGCAGAACAGACACTCTCAGGAATAGATGATGTGGCTTTAGGCCAGCAACTCAGCCCCTTAAAACGTTATGGTAAATATAATGTTCTGAAAACTGGCTGACATGTTTCTGCTGAATTCTGCATTTGAGTTTTGGGGAATAATTTTTCCCTATTTGGTTTAACCACTCCTTTTTATACCCCCTGAGTTTTGTTTTGACCAAGACAGAGTTTCTACTTTCCTTTCCACTGGGGAGCTGTACCATTGTTTCTACTCTTACTGATTAAAACCTTTGTGGGTTTATGGATTTGCAAACTGTATGGTTACTTTTCAAATACCTCAAAACATTAGCTGCTATAATTGTTTTACCAGGTCTTGGTTAAATGTTGCTTTCTCTGAGAGGTCAGCCTTCCCTGACCTCTCACTGTTGGTGGGTGCCTCTCCTGTGCATTCCCATGGTGCCCTGCACTTCGCTGTCAGCACTCAACACGGTGCCTGGCTACCTATCTGTTTTCCAGGCTGTGTGCTCCCTGAAGACTGCTCCATGTCTTTGTCATCCACCATTATGCTCCACTGCCTTAGCCATAGCAGGGCAATAATGATGATTTTTAATCAATAATACTCTGTTAGATGAATAAATAAAAGTTTTGGGGGGAACTAAGTTAATACTGTATTTTTTTGGAACCATATTTTGTTCATTATCAATGTCTGCTTCATCCTTTCAGGCCCAGAGAACCCTCCCACAGAGCCTCTGCTCCGTGTTGTGGAATCCACCGTGGGCACCCAGCCTTCTCTAGCCAACAGCATATCTCCTACAAGTAAGGATGTTTCCACACTGCTTTACTTTTCCCGAGGTATTAACCCTTTAACCAAGTAGACTGATGAAGAAAAAGATTTCAGAAGATTTATAACTCATGCCCTTTTCTTATCTATGGCATTTTAGATAAACATACTGAGTACAGTTCTTGTGGCGTAAAAGAGTTAGCACAACTTCCAAAGTCCTTCATTTGAAGGCTTGGCAAAATCAGGGTCAGTAAATATTCAGTGAGAAGTGTACATTCTGTATTTATTGTTAGATAAGTTAATAAATTGACAGTCCTCCTCCACAATTGTGTTCTCCATGGGGTGTTAAAGAAATTGGTTGTCAATGGGGATCCTGTGGACCCGAGGTAGATAGATAGTTTTAAATTTAAATTTGTTCTCGTGCAAATTAATTCTGACAAAGTTGACTATGAGAACTATGAATCCAGCCTCCCAGTGGCATTATTAATAATGGAGGTCAGGCTGGGTCAGTGTTACTATGGCAGAGGGCTAGCAGTGACTTTCAGAAGTTGGCATTGATGCAAACAAATCATAAATCCCCATGTCCATGGCCTTTGTGTCTAACAAAGAACCAAAGTGACTTTCACTAACACACAGAAAAAGTATGTTCTAGAGTAGAAGTGTGGCTTTCATTTCTTATTTAATTAAAACTATCCATTTTAGCTCAAAATGAGAACTGAAAATGGAATAAAACAAAGCAGTCAGGAGGAATGAACAATTCCTTTAGCCTGTAGCCTTTGGCACGTAGCCTGCAGCCACTGTCACAGGTTGATACCTCTCAGAAAATGAGGCATGTGGCAGGGTGAGAAATGCCTGCAAATCACCCAGCAGAAGTTTTACATCCATCTGGTTTCTCCTGATTCTTAAGGCTTTGTCATTTTCTTCTTTATAAGCTGCTTTTTCTTCTACTTCTAACTCATCATTCAGCAATAAACCATAGTAGATTATGGTATCGTTCATTCAACAAATATTGGTATATTCAACAATGGTACCTTAAATCTCTTTAGTGTTCTATGTATTTGTTATCCATTGCTGTATAGCAAATTTACCCCAGAACTTAACAACTTATGAAATACATATTGGCTCACGTGGTTTCCAGGGGTCACAAATCCAGGAGCAGCTTAGCTGAGTGGTGTGAATCAGGTTCTTCCATGTGGTTGTAGTGAAGCTGTTGGTTGGGACACTAGTCATCTGAAGGCTTGACTGGAAATGACGGCTCTGCTTCCAAGCTGAGCATGTTGTTGGCAGGAGACTCAGTTCCTCACCACTTGGGATCTCTCCTCAGGGCTGCTCACAATATGGCAACCTTTTGCTAAACCAAGTAATTCAAGAAATAGAGTCACCAAGACAAAAGCCACAGTGCCTTTTTATGACACAGCTTCCAGACTTGCACACCATTACTTCTGCTATATTCTATCTGTTAGAAGTAAGGCACCAAGTCCAACTCATACTCAAGAGGGAGAAAATTGGGCTCCAGTTCTTGAAAGAAAGGGTGTCAAAGCATTTGTGGACAAATTAAAACAACCACATCCTGTAACTTTTAGAAAATGTTTGCACATAAAATTCAATGTGGTTTTATCTTTTTTATTGTGAGAGGTAGACAGAACAAACATTATTATTTCCATT
Organism: Camelus dromedarius; assembly: GCF_036321535.1. Lineage (NCBI taxonomy): Eukaryota > Metazoa > Chordata > Mammalia > Artiodactyla > Camelidae > Camelus > Camelus dromedarius. Next base: position 73,068,353 of record NC_087437.1, on the reverse strand, counting down.
TTCCAGATGGGGACACTGAGTTGCTGAGAGCTTAAATGATCACATGACTAGTAAGTGGCAAAGTTAGTATTCACACCAAAGTCTTCTGACTCTAAATCTAGTTCTCAGTGCATTAGGTAGCATGTTTTCTCCAGCTGGGCTAAATACTTCATGAGGACAGAGATGGTATTTGTTTTGCTTCCTTACACGTGCCTAGCAGAGAGTAGGCGTGCAAAAAATATTAGTTGAATAAATGAATAAAAAATAATGAATGAGAATAATGTTTCTTCACTATGTAAATATCAGTTAATAGACTCAAAAACATTGTCAAAAAAAGATAATTTGTTTTGCTGCTTTCAAAAAGGTTGCAGTGCACTTGGAGAGAGATGATACGCACATAGGAAAAGTATCAGTCTAAACAGTAGCATACAAGGTGCCATGTTTTATAGAATTAAAATGCTCAGGGAGAGGAACAGACCAAGAAGTCTTAGGCTTTGAGTATGGAAAGGTCCCTATGAGTTTTTGGAGTCAGGAAGTGTTACTTAAGACAGATGAAATAAGCTGACCCTTGAATTACATATTGTGTTTATTTGACTAAGTTGAGAGCTGGAAAAAACATTTTAAACAAAGAAAACAAAGTGAGCCTTTGTGCACTGGTAAAAATATTCATGGGAATTTGACAATATTAGTAGATAAGTTTGGGTCAGAGAAGTGGGATTGTGCAGCAGAGAAGCAAGGATGAAGATTGGAAAATGCAGACTAAAGAGAGCCTTAAGCCCCAGTCTAAGGATTCTAAATGTTATCCCTTAGGAAATGGGAGGGACCCCATTAAACCTTTTTTTAGAAGGGAAGTGACATAATTCATTCACCAAATACTTATTGAGCACTTACTATGCACCAGGTACTCTTCTAGGTGTTGGAAATATAACAGTAAACAAAAGAGAAAAAAACACTCACACTGTCATGGCATGTACATTCTGCCAATTGAACACAGAAATGAATTACTTCTAGCTGAGTTTTCTGTGGGGTTAGTTGACATACACTAAATTCTTTCATCAGATCAAATACCATTCTTATTTCTGTGAAGAAATTCAAGGAAAAGAAAAGGATACTTGTTACCCTAAAAAATCTACAATCTAATATAGCTCTAGTATTAGAGAGGTTGAAAGGGCACAGTCAAATAAACATATTTGTTAAAAAGCAGAAAGCATGCTACCTGATCTACTATCATACTAAGCTGATACAGTTGGGAAATTTCTGAAGAATCAAAAGACCTCCTTATTATAAACACCCACCACATTGGACCTCAGAACTATTAAAGATCAATGATTCTCACCAGAGTAATTTTGCCTCCACCCCCCCCCCCTCAGGGACATGTACAGTATCTTGGGACATTTTTGGCTGCCACAGTTAGAGGGTTGATGGTGCTACTAGCATCTGTTGGGCAGAGGCCAAAGATGCTACAACACGAACAGGACAACCTCCACAGCAAAGAATTATCCCGTCTGCAAAGTCAGTAGGGCTGAGATTGAGAAGCCCTGTTTTAAATTCAGGCTCCAATATAATAAAAGTAGCTATTTCTCACTTTACAAAATCTGCACCTCTGTCAAGGTAGTAACAAGATTATATTTGGAACAATTTTCAGTCCGATTTTTATATGTCAAAAAACATGTTAAATCAATGGCTGGTTATATCTAAATAAAACTTATCTACTTAGAATAAACATTGAATTACAACTGAAAAATCTAAATTTTTTTGGCAACCTGGAGGGTAACTTGTGAAGTCACACGATGACCAACTGCCTCGGAAGCTGGTAGGATTCGCCCTTGTGTGTTCTTTCAAGAAAGGAAGCGAGATGAAACATGTCATGGAAACCAACTTCAAAAGGCTTTGGTTTCATTCCAGACTCTAAGATATAGTGAACTGTATAATTCAGTCTGAATTTTTAAGCCACAGATCTTGCTGCAAACATATAATTCATATTTTTTCCTCAATGAAAGGATATTTTTTAAACAACTGTAGAAAATAATGGACACAATGGAACCTTATAACTCATAATCCACTGCAAGGGCTACCCAGGGAAGCCTAGCTCAATTCAGCCTGAACTAACTGGCGTTCTCAGCACTGTCCTAGGGAAGGACAGGAGGCTGACAGGTGACGTGATGAGATGAGACAAGCCCACATGGAACCATCAGAGACCCCTGACAAATCTAGGGAGGAGCAGTACTGGTAACTCCGGGCCTTGCAGGACTCCGAGCAGAGCCCTGTGCCTCCCAGCTCACTGGCTATGAATTGCTCCTCAGAGAGCAGGCCTCAGAAACACCAGCCCCAACTATGATCATCATCCAAGACATTTGTTCATTCAACAAGTAAGCCAACTATGAGCCAGGAATTTTTGAGGTCTTGGGAGACAGTGACGAATGAAACAGGCAGGCCCCCAGCTGCTCAGAGCTTATGACTGAGCCAGACCCACTTCCTGGCCTCCCATTTCACTGGCCACTAGGCCAGAGGCCTTTTGGCTCAGCCTTCTATTTATATGTCTGTGCACAACTCTTTGACCTGAGGGCATTGATTTTGATATTAAACCCTCTCTAAAAACTTAGCAAGTCCTCACAGTCTGGATCCTCCTACTCCTGGAAGCTCTGAGTGCAATACCAGGTCCACTCGGGTTCTAACCATGGGCCAGCTCTCCAGGTGAGCACACCTGATCCTTGGAGAGCAGGGGGTCAGACCTGAGGCGTACAGACGGAAGGAAGCAGTTACCCAGGGTATGCAGTGAAGGAGTCAGGACACCTCTGCTGCTGTCCCATAGTTTCTGCCTCTATCATATGTATCCAAACACCAAAAATTAAGAAAAATAAATGCGTTCTGAGGCAGAGAGTGGAATCAAGGAAGTTACACAGCGGGTCTGGAAAGAAATATAGACTCAAATGGAAGATAGATGAGAGACAGATCCTCAGACAAAGACATAAAATGAAATGAGCGTAGGACATGGAAAGACAAGCAGGGTGAGTTCTACAGTGCTTGTTAGGGAGGGGCTGCAAGTTGCTCAGGTGAGGTAGAACCAGGTGAAGGTTAAGATAATGGGCTGTGGATTTGGGCTGTGATCTGGACAACAAAAAGCAGCCACTGTGGCTTTCTGAGTATATGAAAAATGTAAGTAAAATAGAAGACCAAATGATGTAGATGTAAAGTGATAATGTTCTGAACTAGAATGGGCAGATATAAAAGTGGAGAGTACTGTGTGTGACAGAAGACTCAGCAGAGTTGTCTGCCTCAATATGGGGGATAAATAAAAGCTGCTTAGAAAACTATCATCAAAGGCCTTCCAGGTTTTTTTTTTTTTTTCACTAGTAATTACCTAAAATTTTTCACCAACTGGCATGGTTGTATTGTAGGACTAAGCAATAATTGTAACAATCCTTGTTAGTGTTTGAGTGCCTCTGTTTGTGTGGCACCATTCTCAACTAGTAAATGTATTCTCTTATTTAAGCTTCCTCAAAACACAGTAATATATGTACTATTATTATCCGTCCCCATTTTATAGATGAAGATACAAAGGCATAAAAAGGTTACAAAACTCACCCAAAGTCATGCAGAAAGTGAAACAGACAGAAAGGAGTCCAGACAGCGACTTCAAACTGCCTCTGAGAGTGCATGTTGGGTGCTCAGTATAAGTCTTTAGACGTTGAATACCCCTTCCAGTGTGAAGCTGGCATGGCTGCCCTGAAAAGGTCAATATGGCAGCTATGCTTTCATTAATCTTTCCCTTCTCTGGGCCAGTGCTTTCCGAGAAATGCAGCCTCTGGAAGTGGGCTAACAGGTCCTCAGTTGGAAATAAATTGGAGGAAAAGGCCCTCCTCCATCCATTACCCTTTCTCTTCTCAGCATAATTATACTATAATCCTTACTTCGCAGAGATGCGTACAGAATCCGTACAAACTCCAGTGCTCTCCCTTGAATCCTGGGAATTCTAGATTTTGCATCTCTCACAACCTTTTATCTGGGGCACACATTACAGATTGTTAAAGAATTTCCCAATTTTTTCTATACCTGTCACCTGTAAGTCAAGGGTAGTTTCCTCAATGACTGATTTACTCTGGGTATTTGTTTACTCAGTTCCCCCCTTTGAAGTGAGGTACCTCCAGGGAAAATCTATTAGACATCCCATTCTTCCATTCGTTTCATAGTTATTGAGTGTTGATGAATGTACCACATGGTGTATGATGAGCTCTGTCCTGCTTATTGTCATCTTCCCCCCAAGGGAGCTCTAAAAATCCTTCCTAGATGGTTAATCCAGCAGTACACATTGCCTTTAGCCATTCAGTGAGCACATGTTCACCAAACAATCTGCATCCCACAGGAAAACAGTTGTATGCAGAAATTAAGGTTTCACAACACACGCCTCCTTTATGCTGACTGAGGGTCGTTATCCACTTTATCCTGACAGCAGGAGTTGACGGGGCTGACTCACGTGTGTTTAGATGTAGGTGATGACTTATGTTCTTTTCAGTGCAGTTGTCTAGTTGATGCCATTATGGGTTTAAAGGCTCTTTGTGCTGCAGGTGAATTGATGGAATACAATTACACATTTGTCAAGGAGACTCTGGGTAGCTGTGTCAATAAATGTGATGTCAACAGAGTGGAAGGTCAAGTGAAAAATATTACTATTTGAGAAAATAAGTTAAACTTTTAGGTTTAATTTTACATGAGCATAGGTAAAGTCTTGGACATTGAGCTTGATGAACCAGATCCCTATGACAACAGCAACCTGAACTTACAAATAACTTTTACCTTTGTGTTTAGTTGAACAAATAACTTGAACTCTGTAGGTTAGCAAAAAATAATTTTCTTTTTGTGCATCATTTCCTGTCCAAGCAAGCTCTATTGAGTTTCTTCCTAGCCTTTGAAAGAAATTTTAGGTGATTTTTTCTTTGACTTTATTGGTGATTTTCACATAATAAATATTGTCTGATCCCTTTTAGCCACAAGAACAGATTTGTGTCAGTAATTTTAAAAAGCTTGTGAGTGTCATGTCAAAATTTGCAAAACTTAATTCACTCCGGGACTTCCCCACCTCCTCACCAAGTGTGGTCTCACTCAGCTCTGAAAGTCTGGGACGTGAGGCTGTCTTTTCCGTCTGTGGGGGTCAAGGAGAGACAAGGGAGATATCTTTGAGATTTCCTGGCCCCATCTTCTCCTCCATTACTAGTTGTTGGCTTGGAACTCTCTTTGGCAGCCACAGCGTGGGGAAAACAGGGGCGAAGTAAGTAAGGAAAGACCTTCCTTGCCAGGCTGACTATTATCTGACCTAGGTGCCCTAAGGATGGAAAGAATAAAAATTGATACTTTAATGTCATGGGGCACTTTGGCAGATTTCTCAGAAATCTGTGACTGGCCTGTAGATTCTGTCCCCCTGCTGTGGGCCGTGCCTCTCTTTCGGTCTCCTCCTTACCCCATCCCTGCAGCCTGTAAGCATCTGGAGGCTTGTCTGCTTGGGAGCTTTTTGTTCCTCTCAGTATTTTGGGGAGTAAAGATTTCTTTTCGTAGCATCCTGTTTTGTCTGGGAAAACGTGTTCCTTGGCCACCTGTTTGGGGGAGGTGCTCCTCTTCCCAGGGGGGCTGTACCTCTCCTCTCTATGCCCATTTAACACAGCTGCCCAAGCAGGGCTCCCAGTGTAGTCTCTTTAGCCTGAGTCAGTCACCAGCCTCCTTTGTTCCAGACTCCAGCACACAGAGGCCAAGAGCTCTGAGGGGTCTCTTGAAATGACACTTCACTTGGACTAAGGTGAGGCGGCATCCCTTTCTTTCCCTACTCCATGAAAAGGGACTTAACTCACAGCACCCTGACAGCTCTCTCTAAAGAAATCCTCACCAGGGCTGCTTCTCTCCCTGTTCATAGCCTTGAGGTTGTTGATGGACCTGAACTGACAGAACCCATTCTACTCTATCTTCACATGTCCTTCATAGGTGGTCTAGAACTCTGCTCCAGAAGTGAGAATGACTTGCCTATAATTTCATTCTTAGCCTCTGGGACCTCACCTAAAAGGGATGTACGAAGAGTTCCATTTGAAAATTCTGTTCTGCATTAACCATTGCAATTAAAAGAAATTCAGTGACACCAACAACAACAACAAAAAAAGAAACCAAGAAAACAATCCATTTACAATAGCATCAAAAAAGGATAAAACACTAGGAAATTTAAGCAAGAAAATGAAAGATCCGTACACTGAAAACTATAAAACATTGATGAAAGACATTGGAGACATGCAAACAAGTGGAAAGACATCCAGTGTTCATGGATTGGAATAATTAATATTGTTAAATTGTCTACACTACTCAAAGCAATATACAGATTCAGTGCAGTTCCCTATCAAAATTCCAATGAATTTTTCACAGAAATAGAAAAACAATCTTAAAATGCATATCTACAAAAGACACCAAATAACCAGTGCAATCTTGAGAAAGGACAGAGTTGGAGGCACCACACTTCCTAATTTCTCACTATACTACAAAGGGGTAGTAATCAAAACAGTATGATACTTGCATAAGACAGGCACGTAGGCCAAGGAAACAGAATAGAGAGCCCAGAAATAAACCCAAGCAAATACGGTCAACTAATTTTTAACAAAATTACCAAGAATACACACTGGGAAAGGAAAGGCTCTTCAATAAATGGTGCTCGGGAAACTGGATATGTTTCCACATGCAAAAGAATGAAATTGGACCCTTTTCTTACACAATACACAAAAATCACCTCAAAATATATTAAAGACAAACATAAGATCTGAAACTATAAAACTTCTAGAAGAAAACATAGGGAAAAACTTGACATCAGTTGGCCTTGGCAATGATTTTTTTGATGTGACACCAAAAGTTCAGGCAGCAAAAGCAAAAATAAACAAGTGTACTACATCAAACCAAAAAAACCCTGCACAACAAAGAAAACAACCAACAAAATTCAAAAGCAACCTATGGACTGGAAGAAAGTATTTGCAAATTATAAATCTGATAAAGGGTTAATATCCAAAATATATAAGGAACTTAGTTCAATAGCAAAGCAAGAAACAAACTGTTAAAAAAAGAGACAATAGATCTGAATAGATATTTTTTTAAAGAAGACATACAAATGGCCAAAAGGTATATGAAAAGGTGCTCAACATTGCTAATCATTAAAGAAATTCAAATCAAACCACAGTGAAATATCACCTCACACTTGTGACAATGTGTCACAATGCAACAAAAGTAAAGATAAACAAGTGTTGGTGAGGATATGGAGTAAAGAGAACCCTTGTACACTGTTGGTGAGAATGTAAATTGATGCAGCTGTTAATGGAAACCAGTCTTTGAAGTTCCTAAAAAATTTAAAAATAGAACTACTATTTGATCCAGCAATCTCTCTTTTTGGTATATACAGAAAGGAAATGAAATCAGCCACCTCTATGAGATAATCTGTGCGCCCATGTTCAAATAGATATGGAAATAGCCTAAGTTCCAATTGATGGGGCCAAAAAAATTTATATATATATATATATATATATAATTTGACCTTAAAAAAGGAAATCCTGCCATATGCAGTGGATGAACATAGAGGACATAATGCTTCAGTGAAATAAGCCAGACACAAAAAGAAAAAAAACTGCATATATGTGGAATCTAAAAAGAGTCAATTACATGGAAGCAAAGAGTAGAACAGTAGTTACCAGGGCCAGGGAGCTAGGAGAGACGGGATGACGTTCGTCAAAGTGTACAAAGTTGGAGTTAAGTAGGACTAGTAAGTCTAGAGAGCTAATGTATAGCATAATGACTATAGTTAATACTACTGGATTGTATATTGGAAATTTGCTAAGAGTAGATTTCACGTGTTCTTGGCACACTAGAAAGTATGCGAAAGGAGATGGTGTGTTAACTGACTATAGTAATCATTCTACTATGTATATGTATATCAAATCATCATGTGTACACAGTAATATATTCAATTTTATTTAAAAATTTTTAAAATGAGTAAGTAAAATAAAATAAATGTAGTGAAAATGAAGCAAACATGATGAGGTGATTGATGGTTTACCTACTGAGACGGCCCACTGAAAGCTATAGGTTTGGGCACAGTGTGATGGATTGAAAAGTAATAGACAGAGTTCTAAAAGTGAGGCCAAGGTGAGGATGCTTGAAGAAAATGGGGAAAGACAAGAGAAAGAAGGAAAGGAAGAGTATTAGCATGGATAGTGCCTTCCTCATGGGTTATTAAAAGCAGCAGAAGAGGCAGACCTGCAAAACACCTAATATAGTACCTGGTTCATAGTAAGTGTCAGAAAGCTGCATTTTATTATTAGTTCCCTTAAATCCCTTTGGGAACATAGTAGGAACCCAAGTTAGGAAATAGAGTGGTTGATTAATTAACCAGTCTGTCTTTGTCTAAATTGTGTGTTTTAATAAAAACAAAAAGTCTAGAATTATGTGTCCTACTTCTACTTGAAATAGATTCAGATGTAAATAAAACCCGCCAGGATCTAGGTCACATGAGTGGAGGAGAGGCGGGGGCAGTGAGCTAGGGCAGATATCTGTCAATGGCCTGAAAGGCCACAGGTTACATCCAGTTTACTACATTCCCACTACTCTAGCCACCGCTCACTCACTGTGCTTCACCTGAAGTGGTCTCCTTGCTGATCTTCCAACGTGCCTCAGCTGCCCCCACCTCAGGGCCGTTTTACTTGTTTCCTCTGCCTGGAAATTCTTCCCTCTAAATCCACATGGCTCACGCCCTCGTCTTCTCCCACTCTTTGTTCACACGTCACCTTCTCAGTGTGGCTTTCCATGACCAACTCATTTAAAACTACAACACCCCCATCCTACCCCCGTCCCCTTTTCCTGTTTTATTTTTCTCCGTAGCATCTTTTAGCATCTTGTATAATTTATTTTTCTGGCTCCTCCCTACAAGAAACTAAATCCCATGAGGCAGGGTTTTTTGTCTGATTTGTCTACCGATGTATCTCGATCACCTAGAAGAGTGATAACACATGGTTATCAATAAGTATTGATAACTCAGTAAATATTTGAGGGGTTAAGAATATTTTCTAAAGTATGAAGTAGAATGTGACTAACAATGGAAGAGTTTTGGAAAGAGCAGAAGAAAGCTCCCTAAAGAAAAAGGCACCTGGTCAGGGCCCGCAGTTGGCGTAGTCTCATCACAGGAAACTGAGAGGTGATGATGGGCGAGAGGAGACAGGCAGAGGCTGTAAATGCCTTCAACTCTGGGCGGATGCATGTTAGGGACCAGGACTGAGCCCTTCCGTGGCTAAGCCCTGGTTCTGATGACGTGTCCTGTAACAAGGCTGCCTGTACTTTAAGGCTACCAGACTGGAAAGAATATAATCTTTGGTGTTAGACAGGCTTGAGTTCAATTCTTACCTCTGCCACCTACTAGCTCTGTAACCCAGGGCAAGTTTTTTCACCTTTCTAATACTATTTCTTTATCTTAAAAAACAGAAGTAATATCATCTAGCTCATATAGTTATTATGACTAGGAAATGTGAAAATGCATAAAGAGCAATGATAAAGCAAAGGCTCACACAGTCCAGTCTGAGAAGGATGTCGTGATCAAAAGAAGGGTCCAGCGAGCAAAATTCATCTTAAAATAAATCAGTACCTTTACTTATATTTTTCAATTCTTTGAGGGAGTAAGCAATGATCAAATCAATATTTCTTTTTTGTTGTTGTTGTTACCATTTTATTCCTTACCCTTCTCTTTAGTCCTTACCCTATCACCACTTCTCATCTGTCTCTTTTATTTGGTACATAGTAATCCTTATTATATAATTAACTTAAATTGTTTGGAAACTATTTCAATATTTCCCCCCAATTAATCTGCTGTGGGGCCTCTAGCGTTTCCCTGCCTTTCCCTTCTCCGGCCGTGAGAGGGACAGTCACTGGGCAGATGGCAGGAGTCCAGGTTAAGAGATTTGGCTCTGCTTCACAATGTCACAAGGAGGCGACCAGAATTAGCTCTTAGAGAACAAGTTTCTGTCTCCTCCATTCGACTCAGAACTGCCTAGAGCTGTCTTCTGACTTAATGGAACTTCCAGGGATAACATAGAGGGAAATTTTTCATCTTAGTGAAAAAAATTTTAAGTTGAAATAGACATGGGCTAGGAAGGTTTCAGATCTCATCTAACCTCTTGGTAGTTTGTGAATTAATACAGCAAGACATCTTGTACAAAGTGGTGTTTTCTTCTAAAACCCTTCTTCTTTCCTGGAAACAAAGGATCATTATTATGTATCTCTGGACACGTACAAGGTTTAGTAACAATAAACACCCAAACTGAAGAAGAAATAAACAACCATCAAACAACTGTCTGTTGCTGGGTTTGGCATTCTACTTGCCAACATGATATGTCATAATGTAGAACCAACTCTGGAATGTTGAAGAGATTTTGCTCTCGTAAGTGTAAACATAACCTTGAAACAGAAAAGACAAGAGCTAACATGGCTTATTCACATGCTGAAGTATCTAACATGAATCTATTAAAGACGTGACTGAAAATAATATGAATACAATTATTTTAACATGCTGTACTTGATGTGCAGAGATTGTCAGATGCATATGTCCTCTTATAGTTACAGAATCTCCAGGTCAGGCTCTAGGAAGGGATAGCTTTTAAAACAGAAGCAAAACAAAACCAAACAACCCTGAGAAACCAGCAGCGCTGGCTGCTGCTGGCATGCCACAGTTCGATCACTGTCCTGCCACTGCTGAGGCCATGGTGTGCACTGTGACAGCTCTCAGTTCAGTTCAACATGCAGAACAAATGCTCCCTGGATGCTTGTAATGGCCCAGCCCTGGAATAGACAGGTACCACATTGCTACTACTAAACCACAGTGTGTGAGACCACGTGCAGGGCCTTTGAACTTGCTGTGGCCTCTGCCTGAAAGCTCCCACGGCCCCCTTTCTGCCTCCATTCTCCTTCTATATTTCTCAGGGCAGCATTCCTGGGACTCTGACTTGGTCTTCCCTCCTTCATGTGTTCTCATACTTGGATTGGTTTGTGTGGTTCTCCGGTTAATGTCCATGTCCTCCATGAACTTAAACTCCAGGGGAGCTCGTCATTGTGTCCCCAGTGGCAGACATGATGCCTGGAAGATAGAGGCTCCCAAATGCTGGGTGAATAAATGAAAGAATATAGGCAGGGAGTAGCAAGAGATAACAGTGTGGAGATTGTTAACAATTAGGTCATGTAATACCCAGGGGCCTTTACCTTGAACCATGGTGTAAAGCCAATGGGAATGGGAGGATTTAATCTGTCTAGGGAAATAGTTCTCTAGCAGGCTTCAGCTCTGACTTCTGCATGATGGCAAGGTCTCATAGTAAAGGGATCATTCTTCCACTAACCTATGCAGCCTGGAACAAACCCTCAGGCCAAGACCGAAACAAAATTCAGCTAGAGTCCAATAAGACTGAAATGACCTTGGGCTCCCTCGAGATAGTGATGGGTCTCACTGATCCTTTTGTGCCCAGAAGCTTATTGGCACATATTCAGCCCTCAGCAAATTCCATAAGCCTACCTGTGAGGGGAGGCTTAGAGCAGCCCTGATATCTACGCCAGGCAGGAGACCCAGTGACTCAAGGATCGAGGCAGGATGCATGCCCGGGGCAGTATTCCTCTTCCCATGAACAACACTCTTAGATGGAATCAAATGAATGAGTTCTCCTTACCCTGCAGTAATTCAGCAGTAAGCAAGGATTTATGTCACATTACTTTCTGACCTCCAGAAAAGAACATTTAATCAGTCATTTCAATACAAATGAAATTCTCAGTTATCACACTTCATCAGGATTCCAGTGAATCCTGCCAGAATTAAATCATGAATTACTAATCAGTGCTATCACCCAGTGTGGGCAATCAGAACCTGTCTGATGCTTGTAAGTAAGAAGTATTTTAAAAGGTGTCTGGCAGTTGCTTATTAGATTTCTCTGTAATGGTGGTACAGCTCATAAGTAAATACTAATTCTCTGATTATTGCCTCGGTCTTTTTCTTCACAATTATCACCATTGTTATGATCGTATCACCACTGTTGAAACCATCCCCTTCTGCTTTCACTTACTAAGTCATTTGGTGACTACTGTGAAGGTCAGTTCTAGGCATGAGAGGGAGGGGGTGGGGGAGAGGAAGGATGAATGAATGAATGAACGAAGACTTGTTGCTGGCCCGCGGGAGGGGAGATAAGAGACTGCTGACTGGCAATGAAAGCCGCACGTTCTCCCGCACAAGGAATGGACTCCCAGAGAAAAGGGATCTTTCTTTTCTAATCCTTCTGAGAATTGTTCAAAATGTGGATAGTCTTTCTTCTTTTTACCTCCCCGCTCCACTTCCTCTTTCACCTGTTTTCTCTAGTAATTAGGAGGAGCACATCACCTCTCTCAGGATCTCACAGTATCCAGTGATTACTTATGGCTAGTTGTGTTCTGTGCATTTTTCTTGTATAGATATGAGATAACTTTAAAAATATGTAACAATACAAAATTTTAAAAATAGGTAACTGAAGGAATTACTGCCAAGAGGGACAAAGATAAAGCCATCTCGATGAAAGCGATAAATTCAGATTCACTCGGTGATCTATAGGTTCACAAAATCATAGTGAGCCAGTTGCAGAGGAGAAGCATAGCTGCTCCTGATGCAGAGACTGCCCGGACCCTCCTCTGGAGGGCGCGGTGGAGCACAGCCCGCAACAGACTCACAGAGTGACGATGGCTGACCTCTGCCAGCAGCCCTGCTCTTAGGCAGCCCGCCAGCGTCTAATGCCAGTGCTCACTTCCCAAGTGCAGTTCTGCAGTGACTACGAACGTGATCCCAGTCAGTTTGAGGCAATCTGAGCTTTCTCTGCAAATACTTCATATATCCTGAAGGCAGTCTTTTTGTGCATTATTTCGTATTACCTACCTTTTTTTTTTAATTGTCTCATGGATATTATTTTTTTAATTATTTTTATTGAAGTATAGTTGATTTATAGTACTGTGATAGTTTCTGGTGTGCAGCAAAGTGATTTGGTTATACATATGTCTATATCTATATATATTCTTTTTCATGTTCTTTTCCATTATGGTTTGTTTCAGGATATCAAATATAGTTCCCTGTGCAACACAGTAGGACTTTGTTGTTTATCTATTCTGTATATAGAAGTTTGTATCTACCAATCCCAAACACCTAATTTATCCCTCCTCCCATGCCCTTTCTCCTTTGGTAACCATAAGTTTGTTTTCTATGTCTGTGGAGTTGTTTTCTGTTTTGTAAATAAGTTCATTTGTCTTTTTTTTTAGATTCCACATGTAAGTGATATCATGTGATATTCATCTTTCTCTGATTTACTTACTATGATAATCTCTAAGTCCATCCATGTTGCTGCAAATGATATTATTTCATTCTTTTTTATGGCTGAGTAATACTCCATTGTATATACATACCACATCCTTTTTATCCACTTATCTGTCAATGGACATTTAGGTTGCTTCCATGTCTTGGCTGTTGTGAAATAGTGTTGCTATGAACATTAAGGTGCATGTATCTTTTCAAGTTAGAGTTCCCTCCAGTTATATGCCCAGGAGTGGGATTGCTGGATCATATGTCTATTTTTAGTTTTTTAAGGCACCTCCATACTGTTTTCCATAGTGGCTGCACCAATTTACATTCCCACCAACAGTGTAGGAGGAGTCCCTTTTCTCCACACCCTCTTTAGCATTTATCGTTTGTGAACTTTTTAATGATGGTCATTCTTACCAATGTGAGGTGACACCTTATTGTAGTTTTGATTTGCATTTCTCCAATAATTAGCGATGTTGAGCATCTTTTCATATGCTTGCTGGTCATCTGTATGTCTTCTTTGGAGAAATATCTGTTTAGGTCTTCTTCCCATTTTGTAATTGAATTATTTGTTTTTGTTGTTGTTGTTATTGAGTTGTATGAGCTGTTTGTTTATTTTGGAAATTAAGCCCTTGTCGGTTGCATCATTTGCAAATTTCTTTTCTAGTCTGTAGTTTGTCTTTTCATTTTTTATGGTTTCCTTTGCTGTGCAAAAGCTTATAAGTTTGACTAGGTTCCATTTATTTTTGCTTTTATTTCCATTGCCTTGGGAGACTGACCTAAGAACATTGCTGTGATTTATGTCAAAGAATGTTTTGCCTATGTTCTCTTCTAGGAGTTTTATGGTGTCATGTCTTATATTTAAGTCTTTAAGCCAGTTTCAGTTTATTTTTGTGTATGGTATGAGGGAGTGTTCCTACTTCATTGATTTACATGCAGCTGTCCAGCTTTCCCAACACTGCTTGCTAAAGAGATGATCTTATCTCTACTGTATATTCTTGCCTCCTTTGCCAAAGATAATTGACCATAAGTTTGTGGGTATATTTATGGGCTCTCTACTCTGTTCCACTGAACCTTTCTTAATGAGTGGTGGGAGGCAGTGAGCCAGAAGTTACAGTGACCACACAAGAATGTGAACCACTGGTGGCTCAGTAAGGTGAAAGAGGATGGTTGTAGGTGACTCTGCCAATAGAAATTACAATCTCTTCACAGAGCTGATGCCTGTCAAGCAGCTGCTCTCTTGCTCTCTTCACCCCAGACAGGTAGCCCTTTCTGATGCAGGCTTTGGAATGTAGTTCTTGACTTGGGCTAGCCTGAGGAAGGAGGGGTTGGTTACCTCAAATCAGCCTCCTTCTAGAAAGACCAAGGGAAATGGGGCAATGGTAGAACTCAAGAGGTTCAAGTCAACTATTGCTATAATATCCTTGTATTTTCAACACCTGAACTAAACTGCAGATGACATATTATATAGCTTTCAGCACTCACCTCATGCCAGGCACTCTTCTAAGTACTTTATATGTGTGACAATTTCTCAGTTGTCACAATCATCCTACTAGAAAAGTACTGTTATTTTACAAGTGGGGAATGTGAGAAAGAGAGAAAGGTCAATAGAGTTTACCAAGATCATACATCTAACCTAGAACAAAGCCAGGATTCAACCCCAAGAGTCTTGCTCTGGCACTCATGCTTTTAATAGCTAAGGTATACCACTTTTGCAAATCTTCAAATGGTTTGCAAATGTTTCCTAGCATGTATGCAAGTTGATAGGTCTAACGCGGTGGCTTCCTAGTAGTTGACAGCTACATGGAAATCTGTCTTCTTAGGAGCATTTGACTCCACTGACCCAGCATTTGGTACACAGTGTTCACCAACCAACATTTGCTGAATTGGACTGACTGGTCCTGCGTCTGAAAACCCTCAGTCACCTTGGTTTCTCTAACATCATACCCCCTGGCTTTCTTTCTGTCCCTGTCTCCCCCTTTTCAATCTCCTTTTCTTCTGCTGGTACCTTACATGGAAGTGTTCCCCATTGATCCATCCTAGGCCCACATCTCTTCTCCCTGGACCCATCCTCCTTGGAGCTCTCAGTTACTCCAATTATTGTCTACATGCTGATGTCACAAATAATTCATTTGCAGCCTGGTTTCACTCTAAGATTCAGACTCACATGATCAACCCTTTGCTGCAACTGAATGTCTCATATGCCCTCAAAATCAATCTGTCTAAAATTTACTTCATCTTCATGCCTCTGGCCCTTCTTAAATTTATTTTCCTCTGTTTATTTTCTCAGCTAATGACACCTTGATCCAAAAAGCTGCCCAAGCTGGAAAACTGGGATTATTTTGACCTCTCTCTTCCTTATTGCCTACATTCAGCCATTCACTAAGCCCTGCTGAGTCCACATTTGAAACCTGTCCACGTCCCTTCTCCCCCACAGCCTTAAACGTATAGTCCAAGCCACCCTTCATTTACCTGGAGATCGGAGCATCTTGTAAGGACTAGTTGGATATTACTTCCTCCATGGGATCTTGGGATATAGCTTCTTCTTCCTTCTCTTTCATCATCCCTTTACTTCATGCTGAGTGCCTCCAACATTCTGATCAGACTTCAGTCCTCTCCCACCTCGTCTGCCCACACTGCTTGGAACACTCTTCTCCTTACCACTTCTCCTTCTCCAACTTGTCTTGCTAATTCCTGTCATCCTTCAAGCCTAGCTGATAAGTCACTTGCTTCAAAAAGCCTCCCCTGAGCTCCTATGTCCTGGTTGTGTGTTCCTCCTCTGGAATCCCACAGCACAGTGTATTTTCTCTGCCATAATATGTAACATCTCATACTGCAATTCTGTTTTGACTGTTTGTAAGTGAAAGGAGACTGCAGTAACAACAAATTCCAAAATTTCATTTTGTTCATTTATACTTGATATGATATAAATTTGTTTATCCTAACAAAGAGCCAACAAAGGGCCAAGCTAGTAGCTGGGTTCTCTGCTCCATAGTCATTCAAGAACCCAGGCTGTGGCAGCTCTGTCACCCTGCATCATAATATCTGGATAGTACATAGAGACAGATCATGGAAGATCACACAGGGGGCGTTTTGTAGTCAGGCCTTGATGACAACCATCACTCTTACTCACAGTCCAATGCTTGGGATTTGGTTCCCGGCCACCACACCTAACTGCTCAGGAGGCTCAGAAGTGCAGTCTCTCTGTGGTGAGGAGAAGAGGACTAGGTTTGGTGATCACCCCGTAATCCACCACCCTGAACTTTAGTCTCATTAAACTGTCTACTCCATGGGATAGGGGCGAAATTCCTCTTTCTCTTCACTTCATCCCCCATTCTGGTACATGCTGGGAACTGGCTGTTTGTTGGACAAATGAAGCTGTGCATATCCCATCTTGAGAACATTTTTCTGCCCACCCCAATGCTGGCTGCCCATTTTTGTTCCTCATACAGCATCATGTGGGGCAGCCTCTAACACATCTCCCCATATCTGACTGGGTTCATGGAGCTAGGGTGTAGTGTGTCTTTGGTGTTGATTGCATTCATGGGTGTATTGCAAAATGATTGTTGTTGATTAGCTCTTGTGTAGACTACTTATAAAGCATGTTACCAGTTTACCTATTTATCTTACATATACTTCTTTTAGAAATGTGATTACCCATGGTTTCTACTGAAGGCATGCCCTTTCCCAGAATTGAGGTACCCGGCAAGTTGCCATGCTCTTCACTAACTAAAGTGTGAGGGTGAGTGAGCATCATGGCTGACACACTGTAAGGATATTGTTGAGAGTGTTGTACACATTATACAGTATCCTGTTTATAAAGACTGGGGGGAGGGGAATTCTTTTTAATCACAATAGAACAAATAATTGTGCTTCTTTTAAAAATTGACTGTTTTTCTCTAATAGTGTTCATCAATGGCATAACATATGTTTTATTTCTTAGCATTGTCACTAGAAAGTTCTGGCCAAATGTGCAGCCCGTATCTACTAGGAGAAAACCACATCAAGAAACGCATTTAATGTAATATCACCACTCAGGTTTCAACGAAACTCAGCTTGCTTTTTCTAATAATTTTTTCTTTGACCTATTTTCCCTTTCTATCCACTTCTTTTATCTTCCGGCACTGCATATTTATGGAAACCACCATAAATGTGTTTGGGAACGAGGGAGAAACACATATAAATAAAATCTATTAAAGATTTGTCTTCCTAAGAGACATAAACATGTTTCAGTGGGCTGTGGCTGGGTATTTTTCTTCTTCAGTCTACTTTGCTTTATCTCTAGAGATATTTTCAAATGAATATGAATTAGTCTTTCATTTTGAGGGGAAGAGAGGGAAGTGGAAAATGGGAAATGATGGCTTGTGAAGATGGAGATGATTCTGAAAGCTAAAAATTGAAGTACTTATTAAACCATATTTAGCATGTGAAAATGTTACGGGTAATTGGGAAAATCCACTGCAATGTAAGTTCCACGAGGTTGAGGGCTTAGTCTTCCTTACGCACTGCAGGCGGAGTAGAGCCTGGCACATAGCAGATACTAGAACAGTGTATTTTTAAAGTGTGAATGTAGTATACTCGGAGTTAGGGGAACTGGGTTAATATCAAAAAATGATATTGAATAACGGGTATCTGTGGGTCCGTCACCAGTTGTGGGTTCTGGCCAGCAGAAGTCCCACCGAGACGGAACGAATTACTCAAGACTCTGTGGAAAAGTCAAGAGAGTGAGAGGGAGTCCAGAGCCAACTCCACGAGCCTCTGAAATCTCCCGTATTTATTGAGTACAGTCAAAGGAGGAATGCAGGAATTTAGGGAAGGACAGGGTGGGATCACGATGAGTACAATGGCTTTGTTTATTGTTGGTGTTTGGCTCAAGGTCAGAAGACCCTTTTTGGTGAATCATGTTCATGTTGAGCCTTTCAGCTTATCAGGGCAGAACTATGAGAATCAGCTGCTTAACAACTTGGACTCAGGCTGTGCCTGTCTTAAGTTGCCCCTCTCAGAGGATCTTACCGGTCATTGGCTAACCAGCCTTCTCACCTCTGAGTCTGCAGCTTTTTATAAGTTGTATACCATTCCAGCCGAAGGCTGTTTTGGGGATAGAAGACTATCTAACAGCAGGCATGCCCAGCGTTTATAGCCGGGGGCCTGGGTCGTTGCTAAAACCTCAAGGCAGTTACTAAGCACATCTTCTTTAAGGAGATAAGCAGCTGGGATCTGTTACAATTTGTTAACCCAATCATGGGCTCCCACAGGTATCTAACCACAAGCATAGACCTTTTGAACTCAGTTTCATAATTCGTAACATGAAGCCATTGCATTATGTATTCACCAAGATCCTTTCCAACTCTAATATTCCATGTTCTACATGCCACTCCTGTTAAGTATAGTGGCATATTTAAACATGTGCATGTAAATACCTATGACAGTTTGGGAATTTTGTTTTCAGAATAGGATATCCAGCTCCATCTTCAACAGCCCTTGTGGATGTGAGTGCATCGACTCCAACTGTCACCCCTCAAAGTGCTCAAAGAGCAGGGCTTTCCTCATGTGGCTGAAAAGAGACAACATACGCACAAATTTCACCACAGCTGTGATAATACTGAGATTTGGGCAAAAGGCTTAGTGTTTTCATTTGATGTTGTTATTTTGGTTTTGAGTTACTCTGTGGCAAATTGTAATCTGATGACTATATATTGATATGACAGTCACTATAATCTTAAAAATATAGGTTGATGATTTGTTATTATTTTGTACCTTTCATTTGTTGTGGGATTTTAAGGTACTATTAAAGTAATCTTGACAATACTCCCAGTATCTGACTTGGTGACAGGAACAGAAAAAGAAAGAAAATCAGAGACAAGTTGGCATTAAACATAAACTACAGACTTTGGCTTAATATGCTAGCCAGTGTTCATGCATAAAGAAGCATATTTTCAATTTCAGATTTCCCCCAAAATCATATAGATTAAAAATTCAGCACATCAAAGTAAAGTTAAATAATAGCTTTATAAGAAGGTTGGGTTCTAAAATTTTTGTCTTTCAGCCAGCAATTCCGATGTGACTACCCGAGGCTTCAGCTACTCTGAGACCTCCAGTGGGAAAGATGTCAAGTACTGTAAGTATAACTATGAGCCCCTTGGCGTCCTCTGGGTCTCATTCATTCATCCAACATATATATTGAACAACTACTCTGTGCCTTGTTTACGATCATATTAACAAATATTTACAAGGCATCTGTCATGTTTAAAGGATTGTTGTAGTTGCTGGGGGATACACCTGCAAACAAAACGGGTCTAAGTACCAAATTCTGGTGGGGGAGAGACTGACAAATAGTGATAAGTGATATGGAAAAAATAAAGCAGAGAAGGGAGACAGTGAGGGTCAGGGGTGAGGGGGCCCTGCCATTTTAAACAGGGTTACTTACCGAGGAAGGGGACATCTGTGTTAGGAGTTACAACTAGTGGAAATTTTTAAAAGCAAACTGAGTAGATCTGGGGAAAGAGGAAATTAGCTAGACTATGCCTATTACTAACAAAACTGAAAAGAGGGAGGTCAGTAGGAGGGACAGAAATGGTTTGTTACTTGTAATCTGACCACGTATCAGCAGCGTCTGCGGATGCTGCTTTAGCAGGTATTAGCAGGGTCTGGAAAGGAAGTACACTGTGTCTCAGTGGTGTTAGACAAAGATCAGTGTGGTAAGAAGTGACAAAGATCAGTGTGGTAAGAAGTGACAAAGGATGTGGCTGAAGCCAAGAGAACGAAGATCCTGGACCTCATGGGTGCAGAACTCTGAATTTAACTCCCAGGCTCTTTGCTACAGAATACATGTGTGTGCCCCTTTTGAAAAGCATTTAAGTTGTACATTGAAAACCTCTGAAAGTCTTCTATACCCGCTGGCTCAGTCATCTCACTGCTGGGAACTTGTCCTTAGGAAATAAATCAAAGAGAGAAAAGGAACCTGCGTAAAATCGCTCTTTGAGCATAATTTATTTATTGCATCTCTTTTATGGGCCTCAGTTTCACAGATTTACATTCATCGTAACCTTTAATTCATGACACACCTTCATCATTAGTCTGGGTACCACCGTCTATAATTTAATGCAACATATTTCTCTCAACAAATATGTTGCTATTATAATAGACACCTATGAACTCAGTACCCAAATACAAGACCTGAGAAGGCATTGTCTGGAAAGTCAGGAGAGCGAGGACATGAGGAGGATCCATCAGGCAGCAGAATCTAGATCTATGCCAGAGGTGGCTGTGAAAAGGGGAGACTAAACGGTAAATGGACATGGGAACACTGATTATTTATAAGAAAAAAGCATTAAAAAGCACTTCCACCATGCACATTACACAAAAATAAACTCCATATAGTTTAAGATACTTATGTCAAAAGCTAAATATTAAAACATGTCATAAAATAAGGGTGAATTTCTTCCTGGCTTTGGCATAGGGAAAGGCTTAAAGAAGAGACATAAAGCACTAGCCATAAAAACGATTTAAAAATTAGAATACAATAAAATTAAGAAAATTCAAAAGAAAGTTGTTGGCTTTTTTTTTTTTTAAAAAAAAGCAAGCCATAATCTGGGGGAAGATATTTGCCACACAAGTTTAGAAAATGATCAAGAATATATAGCTGACAAAGGATCAAAACGTTACATCAAGAATGCTTACAAATCAATTTTTAAAAAGACAGAGCAATAGGAAATGAGCAAACAGGCACATCACAGAAGATGAAACGCAAGTAGCTAGAAAACATCTGGAGATGCTCAGCCTCACTAATAATCAGGACATGCCAGGGAAGACTGTCACTGTGCTTGTCATCCATTTGCAAAAATTAACAAGTCTGGAATTGCTGCGTGGTATATAGGATGTTGATCAATACAATTTCTTATGTGTTGTTGATGAGAGTATCAATTGGTACCGTCTCTTTCCATCACTTAAGTATTATGTTTTATAGCTGAACATCGTCATACCATACAATCCAGCAATTCTACTCCTAGGTACACACCGCCTGAAGACAAAGTATTACATGTATCCAGGAGATATGTACGCAGATGTTGGGGGGAAGACACTACTCATGATAACAAAAAACTGTAAATAATCTAAATGGCCATAGTTAGAAGAGTAGAAAAATAAATAGTATTGTAGTCATATAATAAAATATTATGGTTCAATGAAAAATGAGTGAAGGTCAGCCCCATACAACAGCATGAGTGCATCTTGATAACACTGTCTTGAGGCAAAAAAGTAAACGCCAGGTGACAGTACATGGAATGATATTTTTAAATACAATTTAAAAGCAAGTGCAACCAAACAGTATATGGCTTAGATGTAATATGTGATAAAAATTTTAAAACTATATAAGTGACTAATACAAAACATTCAGAACAGCATTTGCTTCTGAATGGGCATACAAGGGATGGGACAGGGAGTAAACATTTATAAAGTTATTTATAATAATTCCAAAATCCGTACGAGTTGGGGGAGGGGTTCAGAAAAATAGGTCTAATAATAAAAGAATGTGGAATAGGCTAAGATCATAACTCAATGGATATTATGAAACCAATCAGAACAATAGCTGTAACATACTAAGCTATACAGAAAAGGGTATGAGCTGGAATTTTTTTTACCAATCAGATATTAATTGAGGATAAAAACATTAGACTGGGGATAAAAGTTCATACTTCCTAGATCAACGTTTATCCTATATGGTGTTAACATAAAATTGAGTTGTTTATAATAAACTGTGCTGAAACTCTACTTTACCTACACTGGTTTGTCACCCTTTATTTTTAATACTGTAATACAAGTAAGTTCCCTAAGATCTTTTTTTTTGTTTGTTGCCTGAGATAATGGCTGACATAGAGTTAGGGCTCGATGAATATTATTGAATAAATAAGTGAATTAGTACTTCTTGGTTACAGGGAGCAAATCATGTGACACTGAGGATAAAAGTTGATTGGACAGGGTTATAGGAAATGCTGAACTCCAGCTTAAATTTATGCTATGATGATGTATAGATTATCCTACATTTTAAGTCTCAGCATAACACTTAGCATTTGATGTTTTCCTTTGTTTATTCGAATTATTTGATTGTTTGTCGAAAATATATTAAAATCTAGGATACACAATAACAGAGACCTCACCCTTTTTCTGTCTTTTCACTGTAGTGTTCCAGTGTCTGTAACAGTGGCAGGAATGCCGTAGATGCTTAGCAAGTATTTGCTGAATGATTGAAAAGATACCGGTACATATGGGCAAGGAAGAAAACACGCACAGTGAAAAGAAATTATCTGCTTAATTGAAAGTTTTGAACTTTTTACTTGTTTTCTTTATTTAAATTATTATACTGGCATGTGCGCCCAGAATAAATTCCTTTTCATCCCATGCATCACATCAATACGAAGCACAGAGGCCACCCAAGGTGCTTTTTGCCCCAGAAACTAGAAAACTGAAAGGGTCTTGCTTGAAAGTTCTTCATAATTTACACAAGTATATTCTTGGTCTTTTAAATAGATTTCATAATGAACTGTTATAATCCTTCACTTTTTCTGTCCTTCCCCACTTGACAACTTCAGTTATCCTCAGACATCTCTTTATTATTCTTACCATAAAAATAGAAATTGTGAAATCTAGGAAGCGCCTCTAAAACCCAAGAAGCAATTTTTTCTGGCAGTGAAAACCCACATTCTTATTTATACAGGAATAAAAAGATCTTGTTAACCACTTGCCATTTTTTATCTATAAGCTGAGAGAGAAAATTCCCTACAGTGAGTTGCTCTATTTATAATCATTCACAAGAACACGTTAAGATCCAACAAGTTAATATTGATTGCTCACTCCCAAACTGTTTTTGAAACATGTTTCTGCTCGTTGGATTGGACTGTAATGTGACATCCAATATGAGATGATACATTTGGCAAGATTCGCAAATAGGCATTGGTAATGGGATTTTTTTTCCCAGTATGTTTAGTTCAGTAGATTTATGAAATATTCAGAGGCAGAAAAAGAATGATAATGGATGGATTTCTGGTGAAATAAACCTACTTGCAGTGTTTCTAGGGCCCTTGCTATTTGTGAACACATTCTATGGGATATTTGCTTATACGTGCATTTTGTGTAGCTCGTATATATTTGGATGTCACTAGAAGGTTCTGAGTACATTGCCTTTACACTAAATTTATAAGTGTATATTTTAATATATTCTTTTGTCATTTTTTTTTATTTATTGACTTGACGAGGTCTAGGCTGGGATTGAAGAATATTGGAATCTTATCCTAGTTCAGCTTCCAAATTTCCTTCAGTCTAGAACAGGAATGCATATTTTACTTTAACCACCTATGAAATGAGGGTACCAAATCTGGTCATCTAAATACTCAGAATGTATAAGGTTAATAATCCTGGGGCACATTTTCATCCTGACCCTCAAATGATCAGGCTATGGAGCAGAAAATTGAAGCTTAATTACTTTTTTCTTTCTGGTTTTTCCTGTCATCCACCTGACCCAGTGGAGCCTAAAGCCACATTGAAATCAGTCAGTCTGTCTAAGTTAGACAAGCAGAAGAATGGTACAAGTCCCCATGGGTCCCTAAGCCTCCAATTTATCCCATTACCAAAATCAAGTTCACTGTCACCACACATGCACGTGCGTGCTCACACAAACACACACACACACACACACAGGCCTCAGAGTACGTCTTCTTGATCTCACATGACATCTTTATTCTGTTCTTTGACCTTGCATCCCATATTCCTCAAAATCTACGTACTCTTCTTAAATCTTACAAATGCATTGCTTATCCAGCCCCTGGTCCTGGCTGGTTCTTCTTAGGCTCCAGGTAGTAGTGCCTAATAATTTCATAGCAGCGCCTTCTACTTTCCGTGGGCAGAAGGTGAGGGAGAGGCTACAGTTGAGGAGCTGAGGGTCAGTGGGAGGGACATAGCAATGCCAGGACCTACAACGAGGCTGGGCGCTATTTCAGGCTGCACCATAATCCCTGCGGCCCCTCTGTTCCTTGTTGGCCGGGATGCTGATTCTTTGAACTCACCCCTCTTGTCTTCACATTTTAAAATCTTCTGTGTCCCAGGTTACATTTCATTCCATTTTCCTCTTCTCTAAAACACTATTCTGCTCCCATTTTGTCACCTAGTTCCTGTCTAGATCAAATTAAAGATTTATTCCTCTGACTTAAAATTCAGTCTTCTGTTAAAGTACCAATTTCTGGGGGCTTCTCCACAGCTAGCACACATGCCCCATCCTTTCAAAGTTCCTGGGTGTCATCTCCTTTTTGTGGTCAGGAAGAGCATGTGGGTCCCATTTATGGATTAGATGGTCATGGCAAGAGGGGACACCATAGCTAGTGCAGCATTTGCATCTTGGTGGAAGGAGTGGTGCTGACCCAGTACATATCCACCTTGAAGAGAAAGAAAGATGGGGCAGAAGACCGAGATCATTGAGATCTCTGTCCCCAAGCCCTGCATCTGGTGGTTATTGCTTGCTGCCTATGCCTTTGTTCCAGGACAAAATTCAGGACAGAAGAACTTGGAGTGCCTTAAGAAAGATTCGTTACCCAAAATAAAGTCTCTACACATAAAGTAATGCCAGAATTTTCAAAAAATTCAGTTTGCCTCAAGAACCCTATGAGTCAAAAATTTTCTGTGATTTTGTCGAAAGAGAAGCTGCCAAACCAGATAATCTTGGACTTTGATATGACATTAAATAGATTTTCCTACAAAGGGAAGGATGCTTAACATGTCATAATATTATTGAGAACCATGAGCTGATTACAGATGAGTGTCAAAAAATGTTATTGCAACTCAAGGAAAAATACAGTGTTATTGAAGTTGATCTTGTGTTTACCATAGAAGAGAAATGCCCTTTTATGGTAGTGTGCTAAGTCACATAGTCTCCTTGTTGAACAATCTTTATCAAAAGCTAACTTTAAAGGAATTGTGGGAGAAACTGATGTTATGCTAAAGGAGGGATATAAGAATTTATTTGAGAAATTCCAACCACACAGTATCATCCTATGTTCATATTTTCTGCTGATAATGGTACCATAGAGGAAGTTATCCGTCACTCTGGTGTTTATCATCCACGTGTCAAAGTAGTGTTCATTCATGGATTTTAATGAAACTGTGTTCTCAAAAGATTTAAAGGAGAACTAACTCATGTATTTAACCAACATGATGATACTTTGAAGATCACAGAATATTTCAGTCAATTAAAGGCCAATAGCAATGTAACTCTGCTGAGAGACTCACAGGGAGACTTAAGAAGAGCAGATGGAGTAGCCAGTGTGTAACAAATTCTAAAAACTGGATCTCTGAATGATGGAGTGGATGAGCTTTTAGAAAAGTATTGTTTTATGGAAAGATAAATCATTGGAGATAGCTAATCCTACCTTACTGAAGATTTGTAAACTAGCATTCCTCAAGAAGCCCCGTCTCCTATGGGAGAAGTGGTACAAGAACTCCTCATCTCTTCATCTTGCTGAAAGACTCATAATATAATATATGCTTGCTTTTGAAGTTGTTCCTTTACATTACTGAACTATTTTCACACACATTGATTCCATCAACTGTAAGCTCCTTTTTCTTTCCCTCTCTCAACACATTCTCCACTGTATTTTTTTAACAGATGGATCATGCTGAGGGTATTACCATCTTCTGACATTGTGTTATGTATGTAGGGTTATTTTTTTTGGAGAAAATCAATATTAAACAGAATAGACTACTCTGTATTTGGTGAAAAAACTATTGGTGTCCATATGTAACTTATCATTATAAATGTTTTATATCGACTTGGTGATAATGAACATAAAGTAGAAAATCTTTTTTTAATACCCATTTTGCTCAAAGTGATAGCACTTGTTGAAACATTTATATCTTAGCATAAATTAATTTATCACATCCTTTCTTGCAAGCCTTTGAAGAGGTAAGAAATAAAGGCATCAAGCCTTAAAAGTAGGAAGTAAACGAGACACCATATTGGGCCAAAAAAACTGTAGGATTCTCCAGAACAAACTGCCTTCTTCATAATTTCACCTAAATCCAGGCCTGGTTCCAGTTTCTTTTTAGTTGCTTCTTGCTCTATGTCAATCAAACTCCTGGCCTAATGGCCTAAACATTAAAAATTAGCATTAAAAAGTGCTTAGTCCATCATCACCTGCAGAGCTTGACATTCTGTCTAGAATGAGAAGTAGTCAAGGTCACATGAGCAGGATCATAGAATTATGTTGAAAATAAGAGCATCTCCCTGACCTAGACAAACTCAAAATAGCTATATGCAAAATCAGCCTACCCTTGAGGGGGACCCCAAGTGGAAGCAGCTGTGACAGACTTGCGGGCGAGCAGTCCTGTAAAGCACTGACTCGCACCTCTTCTAAAGGCCTGATTACATGCCTTTGTCTGCAGCTGTATTGCCATTGGCATCTCGAGAGAAACCAAAAAAGGGTCAGGCTAAGGAAGTTTTTGATGTTTGTTTTGTTTTATTTTGGTTTTGCTTTCTTGTGGTCTTGACACAAAAGAAAGAATTTAACTGGGAAAATTGTGTATACCAGTGTTTTAATTAAATGAAGGTAATATCCTTCTACTGATTGTAACCATGTACTACTGTAATTATCTTACTTTACATCACATTATAGGCTTGTTATCAAACACAGATATGTGGAGCCTGCCAGGAAGTGGAACTTTCTTGCCAGCGATGGAGAACTAAACAAAATGAGTTGATAAATCTATTTCAAAAGCCATATGTGCTGCTGGAATTTTCTGCCGTCCACTCGAGGGGAGTTTGCCTCTGAATGTTTCAAAAGGATTCACCTAGCAGCTAACAAAGCCTGTGACCACAGGGTCTGATAATTCGCAATCAACACAGTTCAGTTTTCATAGTCAAACAAGAATGTCAGCTTACCCACAAGGACAAACTGCTCTGTTCCCTTGTGTGTGTTCTAGGTCGTCAAAGTGCTGATGGCATCTTTTCTTGACCAAAGGCCACTGTGACACACCTGGGCTTTCCTTCTCTCCCATTCTTTCAGCTCATCTATGAGATGGACAGGAGAACAGTCACAACACACTCTCTGTAGATGGAGAAGCCCCTCCTGGTGTTTTCCTTCCATTTCTTCTTCCTGCTTTTAAATGGCTGTGATCAAAACCTTCCTTATTGGTAACATCTGGACACCCAATTTACATTGGGACATTCTAATGTGTGTTGCAGAATAGTTTGGTGATCTTGCTTTAAATGTTCACTAATATCCCTTTTTCATAATTATTAAATTCAATTGAAGATCAAGAAGAGACAATACAATCATCAGTCTTATACAGATTAACTTTTCCAATATCTTCTTCCTTTAATAGCTTCATGGATGCCCAGTGAAACGTACAGTTCATCCGCCTCAAGTGCAGGTTCGACACTTCATGGTGAGTACTTAGGGGAGATTTAGGGTTGGGGAAGGTCATGGTCTGCTTTATTTGGGCAGAGGTGGGAAAACAAGAACTGATATCACCAATGCCAGATAGGTGTTTAAAAGTTCATCTTGATGAAAATGACAATGATGATGAAAGTGATAATGAATGGAACCAAAATTCTTCCCAGTCACTCAAAAAAGATAGTCAGAGACCAAGACTTAAATTTTTCTCTATTTTATTTCAAAGTGAAATCTACATAATAGCATTTTTGCAATTAAATCCATTAAGATAAATTTTAAGTTTTAATGTTCCATTGGAAAATGGAATGATTTGTCAGCATGGATTCATCTACTTGAATGTTACCAATTTTTATTGACCTTATCAAACACATTAGAGTGGGGAGAATCAGTATTTTGACTGGCTGGACCTCTGATACCCTGGGACACTGTGGATAAGCCTCATCTTTCCATGACCCCAACGTCAGGCATTTTCCCATGACCACTTTCTCATGGACATGCTTTAGCAGATGTTATTTTGTTGTATATACTGTATTGTTTCTCTTTTTTTCTTTAAGCCAATAAGAATTTCACTCTTTTGGTAGACAGATCCTTGGATACTAGCCTTGTGTAAACTGGTCCTTAGTGAACTTTACACATAGTATTTTAAGAGCTTTAGGCCATTCAAACTGAGCTCTTCTAATGGCAAGTGAAATCCAGTCATGATTTTATACCTCTTGAAGTTGAGATGGCCATTACGATCAGTTCAGATATCCCTTTATATCCCTAGGTGATGTCTTCAACAGTACAACCAGAGCATTTTCAGAAGTTCCCACAACTGCCAATGGGTCTACTAAAAATAATGACATCCATATCACTGGTGAGTCATTTATCATTTTTTTTATTTTATGTTTTATTCATTCAATAAATATTTATTGAATACTTACCATTTGTCAGGCACTGTGCCAGGTGTTAGGTGTACATTGAAAATACCGGCCTCCTGAAGATTTTAATTTATTATAAATGACACAGAGTAAATAAATCATCATGCAATTAAATTTATTTGTGACAGATCTTATAATATGGCACAAGGTGTCAGAGTCTAACAGAAAGATCTGATTTTAACTGGGGAACAGGAAATGACTCAGAATATAATCAAATTAAAATCTGAAAAGTGAATAAGAATTAGCCAGATGAAAAGTAATGAGAAACATTTTAGTCCTATGAAATAAAATCTGAAGCAAGAAAGCAATTAATTGTTGGAACAAAGGATTCCTATAATTCAACTAGTAAAATTTTATCCATGCTAAATGAAATCTCTTGTTGTGTATCATAAGAGATCAAGGTATTCAGTAAAGTTAGGACCCTCCCAAAGCAGATCTTGATTGTAAATTCAGAGGCATAGTCGACTATTTCACTTTAGGAAGTATTTCCTTAATTGTGAACTCTCCACCTAGGTACTTAGTCTATTTCATATCAAAAGTCATACAGTCCCCAGATCACTGTATCACCCTGCACACAACATGGCAATAGAATGGCAAACTGAGGTCCTACCAATGTCTTTAAGATATTGGTGCTTTAAAGAACTACCTAGGTTAGAGATGGGGCAAGACCACTTCTCCACTGAGACATTCCTGAAGTCAGTGGTCTAATTTTCTATATTTGATTGGGAGAAAATTTGTAAGCATTGATGTAAGACCTATTTAAAATCTTTTGTTCTTTCATTTCTCTAAAACTTTGGAGGTAAAATGTTACATCCTGCCATATTACTAGCATAGGGCCCGGTCAGTTTTTACTAAGCTGACCATCTGCATCATTGCTTCTTTTGTGATCACAATAATCCAGCGCTTCGAACCACTGCGAGGGCTCTAGCCAGCTTTACATACAGTGATACATGGTTATGTATTATAGGACTATGTGGGCTTCCAGGGGACCCTCCGTGTCTGCTTTGACAGGGCTGAAGCCGGGAGAGCATGAGGAAGACCTGGAATCCCTGGATATGTGTTGTAAAAGGGAAAATCTTCAGCACTGATAACCAGTGTTAACGTAACAACATCATGTGGCGGCCGTCCAAACTATGTAAAAAGATAGAAAAGATTTGCTAAACTAATACTTTAAATCCAGTTTTTTGGCCTGTATTTTTTGAGACTTTCCTTTAGGAAAAGCAGTGTAATAAATCTGAGGCAAACAAAGAAATTAAAAAACTAGTCTCCACCTATGGACAGTTTATAATCTAGCTGAAACAATGAAAGAAAAGCAATCCAGATAATTCTAATACAAAAGTGCACTTTTTGCCCAAATGATCTATGTAATCTAAAGAGCTAAAGATCTATCTATAATGTATAAGGAATTTCACTGGAGTGTTGTTAGAAAAAACAAAAGCCTTGAAACAATTTAACTATATAACATTGAGAAATCAATTAAATAAACTATGACAGATCCATACATTGGGCAACAACCCAGTCATTTAATCGAATGAGGTAAACCTCTGTGCACATCTGTGAAAAATATTCCAAGAATGTTTCTTAAGAGAAAGAAGCTAGGAACAGAACAGTATGTATAGTATGCCCCCATTTGTAATAAAAGGGATATATGTTCACAATACATACATTTGCTTACATATGCATTAAAAATTTCTGATAGGATACATAATTAACTATTCAAAGTTATTGCCTCCAGTGCAGGTAGCTGGCCCCTGAAGTCGTAAGGACACTTCTTTTTCGTTGTATTTTATATTTCTGTACTGTTTGAATTTTTAACATGACCATAAAATACTTTTTAAAAAGGGAAAAATTAAGTAACCATATAATTATGAACATTCCCTTTTATTCTCTGCCAGGCAGAACCCAACAATCTTATTTCCAAAAAGAATTCTCCCTTTATGGTAGAGAAAACATGAAACAGTCTAGAATATTGTATTTATATTGCCTCTGGTCTAGAATCCACAGTATTTGGAAGTCTTTGATTCATACCATTTGACTTGGTGTTCAAACGCCAGAAAGGGAATGAATGAGTTGAATATGTGTACAGTCAGCATGGATGAGAAAGATCAGTCTGTTAATCACCCGCCAGTGGAATTTTCGCCAGCCCTCTACTTTCAACTTCCTCTCTTTTCAGACCATAGAAGGAGGAAGAGCAGCTGGTTTCAGTTTTACCCCTTTTGTCAATTCTCCCCTTTCTATTGCTGAAACAGATAGGAGAGAAAAAAAGAAAAAGAAGGAAGGCTATAGAAAAGGATTAGAAAATTGCTACCCTGGAGATCATTCCTTGAGTGTCATCCAAATGGAAAGTCTTGGATGATAGGCTTTTGAGCACAACAGCTCCACAGGTATTAGCCAGGCCTTCTTGACTTTGGACTCTCAGCATTTTCAATGTCATAATGCTTCTTCCTCTTCCTTAACACACTAATATTCCATAAAGCATTTAATGACTCCTTAAAGAATAAGAAAATCCAAAGCTAGACCAGTATTTCACATATAAGGTTTTCTTTGCTGAAGTAAACTTGGAAAACAAATTTGCAGATTGTCAGTTTTCTTTGTTCATTCTTACAAATAACATTGCATTGGACACCATGTGCCAGGAATTGTCCAGATCCTTGGGAAAAGAAAATCAGTTCTGGAACATTTTAACAAGACAGACATTCATGTTAAAAAAAAAAAAAAAGCAACTGTATAAATGCAAAAACAGAAATGAGAACAAGGCATAGATGTGATCCCAGAGCATGATTGTGACCAATGAGTACTCCATGGCCTTTCGATACAGCCTATTTCAGGTGAGCAAGATAATTCATCCTACTTTCCAGTTGCCCAAGTTTGGTCTTAAGGTTCGTCTCTCTTTATGCCCTGTCAGGTATTGTGGTTAATAAGCCCAAAGATGGAATGTCTTGGCCAGTGATCGTAGCAGCTTTGCTCTTTTCCTGCCTGGTGTTGTTTGGTCTTGGAGTGAGGAAATGGTGTCAGTACCAAAAAGAAATGTGAGTACAATACTAAGATATGCAGGAATAGATACATTTTCCGTACAGAATATTCACCCAGCACGTAAGTATCATCTCTATATGGAGTTTCTCTCAGATTTAACTGAGGAAGTAAGGCTCAGGGAAGCTCAGAAAGGCTGCCTAGCCTCCCCAGCACCACACAGTTGGAATTAGATGTGCAGCTTCTGACTTGGTCCCCCTCTACCTGTTCAGGCTAGAACACTCATTGGATGGAATAGGTCAGTGGGCATGAAATGAGAACTGAGCCTCACCTCACCTCAAAACTGAAACTGATCTTTTTTTTTTTTTTTAATCTTCATTATTTTTTTCATTTTCATGCACCTCTGAACTGCCAGGGCCCAGCTGGGCCTAGATACTCAAGTGTGAAATTGAGTGACAAAGGTAATTTTAAGAAATTTCCAGCTGCTTTTCAGCAGAATGGGCTTTTACTGCCCTTTTCCTTTTTTCCCCAGGGGAAAAGAAAGTAAGCAGTAGGTTACCCCATTTTTGTCTTACTGAAATATTTTCCAAAGCCCTTCTCCCTCCATTCAGCAGTCTGAAATAACATGTAAGGCTAAGCCTCACTTTTCTGACTTGGCTATTTTGGATCAGCCTAGATTAGGCCGTGCTTAGAAAAGAGCCTCATAATACAGAGAGCTGGTCTTCTGTGCATTTTCCTACTGCTGTCTAAGAGAACACTGACTGTGTGCAATACCTTCTTCTACTTTCTCAGTGTATCCTCCAAGACCCTACAGCCACACGCAGGAAAGTGTTTTGTGGTGAATAAAGCACCAAATCAGCGGTCATAAATTCTGGATTCCTGTCCAAGTACAAGTCTCTGACCACCTGTGACCTTGAGAAGTTCTTAATTTTCCTGAAAAAATGGAAGTGCAAATTTCTTAAGTTTTATCCACCTTTTGAGATAGATAGATAGATAGATAGATAGATAGATAGATAGATAGATAGATAGATGGATAGATGGATAGATGGATAGATAGATATAGTCCCCATTACAGCATTAGAAAATCAGGGAATAGGCATTGTGGATTTTTATACTAAAATAAGAAAATGGGAATCTGAAAATCTGAATTGATTTTTTGTATTTTTCTCTATTCAAATGTCTGTGGTATATAGAGATGAGAAACAATCTGTATCTCTCTGGAGAAATTATGGTGATATGGGTTGATAGACAAGGTGTAGAGGTGTTTGAGTCATGGACATAAATCTGTTCACAGACTTCTATTTCCTGATATCAGCACAGCTGGAGCATTTATACAGCTAAGCTCACGCTCGTATGCTTGAATCATTTTAGACAAAGAGATGAGTTGTGCTAACACAGAACAGCACTTTAAACAATACAAAGGTGACTTCAAGAATGTTCACTGATACAAACAGAAGGGATTGGGCATGATCCATCCAGTGCTAATCAACTCGGGGATTCAGGAGAGCTTTATCCCCTACTCCATCCTTCCCCCCAGTACACAGTGTGTGTGTGGGTGAGGGCCGGGGGTAGGGTTGGTGAAGGGGCTATTTGAAAAACTTCAGTCTTTGGTCTGAGAATTATAAAATTTTGTCTCTGGAGGAATGTTTTAACCTACATAACAGAAACACTTCTATTAGGAGGCAGTTGCCATAGAGAGTGTAGGTTCTGGTTAAAAGCTGAAAGTTAAAAGAATTGCTGGTCTGGTTCTCTTGAGCAAGTTGCTTGAAACTTCTGAGCCTCAGTTTTATCTGTGGGATGGTGACAATAATATTCAGTTCCTAAACATAAAATAAATAATGCTATGGTAAAAATGCCTTGCAAACTGTAAAATACCGCACAAATATTAATTAATGGTGTTATCATAACACAACTAACAAGGAGGCTATGCCAGGAGAATTTTTGAGGGAACCAAGAAAGCATGCTGTTTTCCCTTTCTCTTCAGTGGAGCATGTTTTCCCTTTCGATGTTTCCTATTTTTAAAACGTATACATACATATATCACCTTGAATGAGTGATGTTTTGTTCCTAGCATGGAAAGACCCCCGCCTTTCAAGCCCCCTCCACCTCCCATCAAGTACACTTGCATTCAGGAGTCCATCGGAAGTGATCTGCCTTGTCATGAGATGGAGACACTCTAGTCCTCTGAGACTTCGCCACGCAGGCCGCACTCTGCTGGAATCCTATGGGAAAGGTAGATACCGTGCTTTGTTAGTATAATCGCCCTCCAGCCAAGCCTCTGCTGCAGCTGAAACAGATGTCAGAAGTGAATGACTTGTCTTCCCAGCAACTCACCCTCTTTCATCAGCCTGTGCCCGAAATTTAAACAAGAGTGAGCAGTTATGTCCTGCCGACACCCGGTGCCACCTGCAGGGATTTTCTTGCTTATGTAAGAAGTGTCAATTAGGTTATTGTCGTCAAAAAAATACTTGCAGTGTTTTTTTATTTTTCACTTTCAGTTCTCTGATTGAGGTGATGACAATGGTTTCCAGCATATGTCCTTACCAGATCCTCCTCTCTTTGGGCATCTGCCAACATTCTGAACAATTTGCCAATACTATGATAATCTCTGTTTGTCACGTTCCCTAGGAAAATGACAAGAGGAAAATGTGAAAGTTGTAACAAGAGTTCTGAAAAATGGGAATGTGCAATTAGTCTTTGAACTGAAATTCAGTTCTTTATCTTCCCTGGAGGAGAAGAGAATACCGTGCACAAGGACCCCGGTTCCAATCCTCCTTCACCCCGCCTCCCGTCGTGCTCATGGAAGGGGGAGGGAGCAGCAGGACGACTAGCTGACAACCACAGCCACGTAGCCTAGTAGATCTAACACTTTGCTGGCCTCTAGAATTATATGAGCTGAGTGGTCTCATCCTCAGCTTTACCTCTGAGTGTGTGTGTGTGTGTGTGTGCGTGCATCAGACTATTGGCAAACGTGTTATGTAAGTAAACAGGCAGTCTAAACCCAGTCCAACTCATCAAATTCCCATCATTCTCCTTTTCCTTTGGGACTTTGCTGTTCATCCAATCTGCCTGTTTTGGTCTGTCCTGAAACAGATCCTGAAATAAAGCACCTCAAATCAGACTAGCATTGATGAATTAACCCTACTCCCACCCATTTTTTATAGAACAGTTCAAACAGAACATATAGGTGATGGAGAAGAAATCTCGTCAACCTGACCTGCTCTGTTTCTGGCAACAATAATGAGTGAATAAATTACTGATACCCCTTGTTGCTCTAAACCTCCCCACATCCCACTGCCCTAGGAGAGAAGAACAGGTCTTGCTGTTAGATATGACAGGCACATTCTGTGTGGATTTCAGTCTCAATAGGAGCCTTTAGCTCATTTGCAGTGTACTTACTCCTGGCTGCACATGAGAATGACTTGCAGAGTTGTTATTTTTTTGAAACATCATGGCCATCCCAACCCCTATCAATTAGATCGGAATCTCTGTGGAGTGAAGCCCACGAATACCAGCATCCTAGATGATTCACGTTTTCAGCCAAGGTTGAGAACTGCCAAACCAGTGGCAGTCCCTTCTCACTAGTCAGAATCTTGGCTGAGTGCTTAACTCTTGTGATCCAAGATGTCGCCCAGGACTCTTGCCTCTTATGTGGTCCTCTCTGACACTTGATACAGCTGGCTTCTATGGCTGGACAGTACTAAGATAAGGCAAGCAAAGGACCTAGGCTATAAAATTTAAGGAGAAATTCACACTCAGAGTCATGCACTTGCACAATCTTGTGAGTGAGTACCAACCCCAGGCCTGGTATAACCAAGAAGGTACTGCAGAAATGACCAGAGTGTGACTTCCAAGGCTATGTCACAAAATACTTTGTAGCTTCTTCCTTGATCTCTCTTTGATCACCTGCTCTGGAGGGAGCCAGTCACCATGCTGTGAGGGCACACAAGCAGCCCTACCAAGAGGTCCACCTGCCAAGGAACGAAGCCAGGCTTTTGAGTGAGCCATCTTGGAAATATATCCTCCTGCCCCAACTCAAGTCTTCAGATAACTGCATCCTCAGTTGATCTTTTGGCGGGGACCCTCAGTTTCTCATTCGTTCTCAAGAAAGAAATAAGACTAACTTCTATATGTATGACTATTGCTTCATGTATAGTTATTTTTATTTAATAAACCTTAATCATCAGTAATTTATGGAAAGGTCATTGTGGTTTTATTTTGCTGTTTCCTTAGGTGACATGAATACAGGTAGAAGTATTGGGGTAGAAAGTGGCAGAATTGGATTATTTTAGTAAAGGGATAGACGGTGTACAGTACAAGTCATATAATCTTTCAGTCTATCACATGACGAGTGTCTTACAATGTTTTTGTCTTAACCTCCTCTTTGAAGTACCCTCCTTGGGTTTTATAAGTAAGATCTGGTTCACATTTGCAAATCCATCTCCAACTTGAGTAGAGTGAACAGTTGCTCCTTCATGGAGGGATACTCATTCAGTGGTTCAGAGGAATCTTCTGCAACATAGAAGGACTCTAGATATTTTTTAGGCAGTGCTATGATCTTAACCTCCTTCATTTGACTAATATGATGCTTTCACCTGCACCTTAAAATTGTGTGCAAATAAGTTCTTAGAGCCTGTTTCAAACCAGCCGCTCCTCTCACTAGAAATGGGTTTAGTTCTTTCCCGCAGGAGTAGCAACACTGGACTCTAATCCCTAAGGTTTCTACATGTCTTCATCATTGGCTTCATTTTCACTGAAAGAAATAGTACATAAGCATTTTCATCAATCATTTCCAAAGCACAGTGTGTTAGATAACATTGTTGTTCAGAAGTATTCACTTCTTTACCTACCTGTATCATAAGTACTCCTTGACTTTGAAATTGGCCATATGATTTCCTTTGGACAGTGGAATATCATGAACATGACTAACCCAAGACTTGGAAGGCACTTGTATGGTTGGACTCACTCTCTTGTTCACTGTCATTACCATAAGAAGAACATTTTCAGGCTAGCCTGTTAGCTCCAAGAAGAAGATGAGAGAATCATGGATCAGAGCAGAACCACTCAAGCCAGGCCCAGTTTAGACCAACCAACTTCCAATGCAACCAACCAATGCAACTCAAATGTGCATTATTAAATATTGTTATATGCTACTGAAATTGTGTGATTGTTACATAGCATTATTGTAGCAAAAGTAATCTATACACATAAGTCCCAAGGCAGGCATATTTTAGGCCTAGGGTGAGAGATAAAATCAAACTTAACCTAATCAAAATAGTCTTTCCCTTGATTCAGCCTAAGTTTTGTTTTGACTGATGAACATATGGTTGGCTTGACCAAATTAACTTTACGGTGTAGGTCTTTAAATCATAAAATATTTGATCATGATGGGCATTAGAATTCATATTACAAATAAAGAGTTAGAAACTCTGTAACGTTGACTTACCCAAGGTTACGTAATTAGCAGTGATAGAGCCAAAATGATGACCCAGCTCTCTGATTTCCAGTCCAGAGTGTGATCAGTCTCCATTATATCATGATATCTAATTGCTTTGGTATCTCCTTTTACTATAGACAAGAGCTGTTTTATGTGCACTTAAGTAAATACTGATTTTTTTTAATGCCCAGGTAGTATATTCCAAATGTTGTTGTCAGATAACAAAGAAAAGTAGAGATAATGAGCCCTTGGAGTGGGATGGCCAAGAGAGTGTGCAGAAAAAATGACTAGGAAATGAAAAGAGGAAAGAAAGTGATCACGATCAGAAGCTGGAAAGAAAATTTAAAAACTAATCATGGCCAGTGACAGTGAAAAGAGCCTTGTCTTAGGGGCTCTGAGCAGAGGAGAAACTTCTCTGAGGGTGGACATACATAGCCCGAGTTTGTGGCAACAGCAGTCACAGCCGTGCCAACCAGCTAAAGCTCAAGTGTCCAGCAGAGACAGCTGAAATGCCGAGTGAAAGTTACCACCATGGGAGGAAAAGACATTAACTGGCAGAAATGGGCTGAGGTTCCAGCCAGAAACACATGGTGAAATGGTGGAAACAGAGCATTTTATTTCTCAGCTCTTGCAAAGAGGCTTTTTTCTGGATTCTGTGATAACTACCAAGCTGCATGCTACAGCCAGGAAGATGTAACAAAGTCCAACAGAGCAAATATACTTGAGTAGAGACCTTGATATCTGAGACATAGTGATGGGACTTGAAACCTTACCGAAGGATTATACCAGGAGGGCTCAATGATAGAACATCTCTCAATGTAATTTACCATATAAATAGGGTTTAGGAAGAAAAGTGTAGGATTAATCTCCGTAGATGCTTTAAAAGCCTTTGATAAAATTCAACACTCATTCCTAATAAAAGCTCTTGAGAAAATGGGATATTCCTTAACTCTAAATGTACATAAGATGTGTGTGCATATCTATACCTATTAATATATAACTATATATACACACACACAAACATATACTATAGTGTGTATATATACACATGGCCATATTATATACTATACTAGAATTATAGTATATAAAATTACTGCAACTGTAACTATGCAAATATATGTATATAACCAGATCCAATGAAAGGAAAGATGGATAAATTTGACTACTTAAACATAATTCACATGGAAAAAAAGCAAAGTCAAAAGGCAAATGATAAACTAGGTGAAAATATTCACAACATATCTCATGAATAAAAAGTAATAAAGAACTTACAAATATTGAGGATAAAAAAAGCTGGAAAATTCTGTGGAAAAATGGGCTAAGGATATGATACCAATGAGTCACCAAAAAAAGGTACAAAAGTAAATCTTAAACACTTGAAAAAATTTCAAGTTCATTCACATTGAAAAAAATGCAAATCAAAACTTCACTGAGACATTGTTTCTTCCTCATTCACTTGTCAAGAATTTGAAAAGTTTGACAACATGCTCTGTTGTCAAGGCTGTGGGGGAACAGGCACTCTCATATATTGCTGAAGGGAATGCAAGATGGTACCACCACTACAGAGAGGAATTGACAATATCGAATAAAACTCCATATTAATTTATCCTTTGACTTAGCAACTTCACTTCAGGAATTTACCCTGAAGCTCAGCTTCCAATGACATCAAACTATATATGCACAAAGTTATTCCTGGGAGCATTATTTGTCATTGCCAACTACTAAAAACGATCCAAATGTACAAACATAGGAGACTGATTGAATCAACTATAGTAAATACACAAAATGGCAAACTGCACAGCTGTGAAAACAAGAAAGAAGAAAATCTCTATTGACTAATATGGAGTGATTTCCGGGAGTTAGTATGAAGAGAAAAAAAGCAAAGTGCAAAGAGTATGTAATATGCTACTTCTGTGTAAGAAAGAAGGAAAAATTAAAAAGTATATTTATGTAAATACGTATAATTTATATTATATGATGTCCATCTATCCCTATGATGGTGGTAAGCTTGACAGTGCAGTGGACACGTGTGTTGTATTGCAAGTATATGTGCATGCCTAGTTTCCCCAGATCTGTCTTTTGAATGGACCAAGAGGCAAAGATATTCTGGTAGCAGTAAACATGCCTGACACTCAGATTTTGGCCACTAATATAATTTCATGCTGAAAGGAATAAAAACTTTTCAGAGAAATATCTGATGAGGGACAAAGTAGATACAATATGAGATCGGACTATCTTCTTACGCCAGAAAATAAGAACATATTCCAAAAAATGCTAGGGGTATGTCAGAAAGACACAGGGGTCAGCTTGACATCTCCTGCTGGTCAAACCTAGGACAATTTAAGCACCAATATAATTACCTATACAATGAGTTAGAACCCATTGAGAAAAGTAGGAATTCATGAATCCTTACCAGTAATAGATGACAGACATAAGGTGAGGGGGAGAGAGAAAAGGGAGGAAGGAAGGGATGAATGAAGGAAAAGAAAAGCAAAGGAAAGAAAGGAAGGAAGGAAGAAAAGGAAAGAAAGAAAAGGAAGGGAGAGAGAAGGGAAAGAAGGGAATAGAGGGCTGTTGCCTACAGTAGAATGCTGAGAGCTGACTAGTAAGTACCGAAGTGCTGAAGTTGGAAACTTACCATTTCATAATCATTATAGTAAAGATTGAATCAGTCTAGATTCATCATCAAATACTAAATTAACGAAATTTTAATGACAATCAGGCTATTCTCATGGTCTCTAATGGTCCACCTGAAGTAAGCTTATTAGCTACAAGGGAGGAAAAAAGAAACAGTAATTATGTAGTGGAGAAATTAGACAACCATTTGATCAAGTGATCAAAATTAACATCAGTGACAGACAGATGGACACCCTGCTCCTTTAGATGTCATACCCTGAGAAGGACACACTATCTCCTGTGTAATATTAAGGCAGAGAATGAATAACCTGAATCCAGTCACAAAGTAGCATCAAATAAGACACAAAATAGGAAATGCCTAAAGGCAAAAAAGGAGGGGAGCTCTGAAAATATTCCAGATTAAAGAAGGCTAAAAAGACATGACAATTAATTGCACTATGTAACTCTAGACTAGATCCTTTACTGTAGGAGAATAAAAGCTATAAAAGAAATCTGGCAAATCAGATCTGACATTTGTCAGAGCAGCTGAGAAAACTGAAATAAAGCATGAAACTAGATTAAAGTATTGATAACTCTGCTGTGGTTATCTAAGAGAATTTTCCTACTCTTAGAAAATGCACACTGTAGTATTTAGGGTAAATGGCCATGATGTATATAACTTACTCTCAGGTGGGTATGTGCGCATGGGTATGTAATACACACACATGCGTGCATGCGTATGTACATTTACATGCAGGGAGAGAGAACAGCAGGTGATAAAATATTAACAATAGATAAATCTAGGTAAAGGGAATATGCAGGGTTTTTTATTCTACTGTTTTTATTTTTGCAAACTTTTTAAAAAGTTTTTTCCAAAAAGAAAGCTTAAGGAAGAAAGTTCTTAAGACCCTAATAAATAATGCTTAATTTGATTCAAAACCAGCCTATTTTTCCAAACATTACAGCCCTTAGTCATTATGACAAGATACCAAGATCCATTTCTTTGGAGGAGTTTCCTCTCTATTTCTGGGTGTTATTTAATCTCAAAGTTCAGAATAAAATAAATGAGGATTCATCCTGCAAGTTGACTGTTTTTGTTTCATTTCTGGGTCCTATTCTGCCATAGGTACTGGCTGGGACCCACCAAAACTTCAATCAGTTTTTCTTTCTTAAGGAAATGAATGGAGCCCTTTGATTTCCCCAGAACTCCCGGGCAGACTTTTCCTCTCACCATTAAACCACTTTATATCAAAGGAGACTAAGCTGTCTCTCCGGAATTCACCCAAGAGAGAAACTCCAGTTCCTGCTCAAGCCCTTGGGCAGTGTTTTCTGCTAAGTGACACCTTAGCAGAAATTATGGAAACAGTTCACAGTTACAGCAGTGCCCGCGGCGGGACCCCGCCCACGGGCATAGTGGGGGCGGGCTCTGGCTCAGGGTGCAGCTTCCCACCTGGGGCTCCCCAAGCAGAAGTGGGGGCAGAAGACCCAGCAACCACCTCCCTTTCTTCTCCTAGAGAACTTTATTCCTCTCTCCAAGTTTTTACCAAACAGCTTGACCAATTTGTATGTGTTCAGTAAATACTTACTTTGAAGATGCACTGAGACTTAAGTTTGGTTTACTGAGACCAAACTTTTTAGTCTGTTGTGTTGCTTGGGTAGCATGTTCAAATCAGAACTCAGAGTTAAGGAAATGCATGCAGTGAACTCCTCTGTGGGACTGGAATGCCGTGGAGACAGCTCAGCACCCCCAGAGTGAGCAGAAGCCCTGGGCCAGGTTAGCACTCAGTTCAGTACTGTGTGCACGAATGGTCTGGGTGATGGCAAATGAGTGAAGGAGAGATAGAAAAGTCCCTTGTGGAACAGAGAACTGAGGTGACAGTCTCTAACTAAATCTGGTGAGCTGAGATTTTGTTTGACTCATTCCATGTCATGGATCAGTACATCCACTTACATCTATATTCTTCAAAATGTTCTTATTGTGCAAGGCCAGTCAGGCTAGAGGAGATCAGGGTCTAAATCTGGGTGGGTTGACAGATGCCTTAGATTGAACAGGTTTCTAGGTCAGTTTCAAAGTTTCACTCCTGTGGGTGGAATCAGTCAGATATCCACAGGTGCCGAGAGAAAGCCAGACCCAGGGAATCGGTGAAGACTAAACTAAGGACACACAAACACCATCAGGGGTGAGGGGAATGAGATGTTGGTCAAAGGGCACAAACTTCCAGTTGTAAGAGGAACAAATTCTGAGGAATCTAAAGTACAGCAGGGTGACTGTAGTTAACAATACTGTATTGTATACTTGAAAGTTGCTAAACGAATTGATCTTAAATGTCCTCACCATAACAACAAAAAAAGGTAATTATGTGATGCGAAGAATGTGTTAACTAACTTTATTGTGGTTAACATTTCCCAACATATGCATGTATCACCTCATCACCTTGTACACACTTACACAATGTCATGTGTCAGTTACTCTCAGTAAGACCCCGGGGGAAGAACGCCAGTTAGCCAGGTGAGGAGCTGTGGTCTGAAACTCTGAGAGCAAGAACAGATCTCAACATGTCAGAGAATAGCCATGGGAGTTCGTTCTATAGGTGAAGCTTTTACCTGATGGAGAGTAGAAGTCTTAGGTAGGAATTTTTTGGTCCCCTGCTCTTTGAAGGAGATAGTTACGTCTCCAGTGGCAAGAGAAATCTGGCCTGTGTCACTGACTGTTAACCTGCTGTTGCTCCAAGTTGCCTAAGGTTTGGGCAAATGGATACTAGTTCAAGCTGTGGCCTCACATCCACGTGTGGTCTTCCACCTCACCGAGTGGGTTGGAGCTTGAGTGAACCAAGAATCTTTGCTGTGTCTAATAAGCTTTTTGGTACCTTTCCCTCAGACCTGAGACTTTCATCTTGGGGGACATGAATGCCCAGGGATATGGGTGTGTGCCAGAAGGGACTCGAAGCCACAAGATAAACATAGCACATCTAGAACATCAATTTTATTCAAGTGTAGTCTACATATAACAAAGTTTGAATGAATTTGTTAAACAAACAAACAAAACATGCAACTTGAAAGAAATGCCATGATAAGTGCTTGCCTTACAGGGCTCCAGAGAGTACACGTTTACCGTTCCCCAGGGTTAGGGCATCTCAGGTGGAAGAGCTGGGGAATTCTGCTCTCGGGCCACACACATACCAGTCCTGCCACCGTGAAGGTGCTGGAAGCGCCAAAGGTGACTCCTATCCTGGCCTTTCATTCTCCTCACTCTGAGAACATCACTAAGTGTCTTCTGAGACTGGCTTGCTGAGGTCAGAGCATCTCATCCTGGGTGCTGAATGTGGGGAGGGGGTAGAGAAAATGTTGAGCTGTCCAAGAGGCTAGAGTATGTAACCAATGTAAACACTTTATTAGAAAACTACTCCCAAAACCACAATTCAAATTTTTGCCGGCTGCAGCATGACCTTAGAATATCAGTTCCATATTTATGTAAAAATGTTCCAGTCATCCCAGGCCTAGCAAAAGAAGTCAAAGATTTGAGTAAAGCAAAGTAATAAAGAGGAGAGGAAGGAATGGCTTCAGTGTGTAAAGATGCAGTTTTACAGCTGCAGGAGGGAAAATACAGAATATGATTGGAAAAAAGGTCAATCTTCCATCGGACCCTGCTACCTTCAGAGAGAGTTGATAAGGGAAAAACACCAAAGATTTATTATTTTTATTTACTTAGAAATTATTTACTTTGTCTTTTTAAAAAAAGAATTATTTACGTTGGTTGAAGTTGTTTTTTCAAACTTGTAACTTTAATAATGAAGTTAGGAGAGAAGGACAATATCTGCTCCCAGCTACCCTGATATTTA
Source organism: Camelus dromedarius (assembly GCF_036321535.1). Lineage (NCBI taxonomy): Eukaryota > Metazoa > Chordata > Mammalia > Artiodactyla > Camelidae > Camelus > Camelus dromedarius. The sequence goes on along the minus strand of NC_087437.1, from coordinate 73,024,803 downwards.
CTCCTTGGGTGATGCGGCATCATCGTATTTCCAACTGATGCCAGCAACCCAATATGCAGAATCAGGTCATTAAAAAAGAATGTACTCCTTTTAAAAATTAACTCTGCTAAATGAATAACAAATGTACAGAGGTCATTCTAATTTCGACTGCAGGTCAAATGATTAAGAATATACACACTAGTACGCACGCGTTCTCCTAAGAGCTTATGTCACTCATAATTCCAGGAACCTTGGGGCGGGGTAATTAGGGAGAGCACTTGGTTTTCCTGCCAGTTAAACCAAAATGGTTTTCTCTGATTGCTTAAATTTACATACAACATGGACAAGAACTGCAAAAATTGATTGACATTTCAAAGTCTTGATTTAAAGCTTTTGGGACGTAAAAGTCCCCCGAGGAAATTTTTTTAAAAGGCAGAAAAAAAGGCACCCCAGGGGATCTGATTCAGTAGGGTTGCAGTGTGACCCAGGAATCTGTATTTTATATAACCTCCCAGCTGTTCTTACGGGTGCCGGTGACATGGAGATATTTTTTCAGGGTAATTGAAACAGAGCAAACTCACTGTGCGCATGAAGTGTGCCTTTACTACCAGAAGGTGGCTCCATAACATATTAAATCAGGCACTTTGCAGCTTGACCAGCTAACTAACTGGAAAATAAAGGTCTTCAGCCTCTCAGTTACCTTTTTGTTGACGGGGTGGGTGGGAAGGGGGAGTGCAAGAGGGTGCAGGAGTATGGCGCACTAGAAGGAATAAATGGACATTAAACTAATTTTACCATCATCTCTTGTTTTTAGCTTCTCTCAAAAGTATTATAACAACATTTGTTAATAGCAGGGTGTATGTATCTTTTTGAATTAACTCTTATTTTGTGGTTGGCTTTATTCCTTTGATAACTAAGTTTAAAAAGCTAAAGCTCTAAACATCCTTAGAAATAATGAGCAGTACATATATGTAATTTTTTTTAATGTGTAGCAAAAGTAAATAAGTAAAGAAATAAATAAATGATTAAGAAGTATGATAGCAACATTGTGTTGTTAAAGGAAATTTTCTTTAAATATACCAGAAACACTTGATGTCTAATAATATAAAAGGCAGAGAGGCTCCCAGAACCTGCCTGACCACCAAGCTTTCACGTTCAGGAGGAACAATGCTTTGGCCGGCTACTGTGGCATTCACTTCTGTCTCCTACAGAATCCCTGTGTGGGCTTAAATGCTGGGTGGGCATGAGGTGATACCACACTAGTGACTTCCTGTTTAACCAGCCGCTGCTCTCTTACTCACATTCTTAAAGGCACTCACCTGGGTATGATCTGGAACTGGGTCACAATAATGTGGTCCCTGGCTCTAGCCCTGATCAACAAAGTAACTGATCCCCAGCTCCTGACTCATTCCTGAATGTCTGAGTTGTATCATCTGTGCTCCCAAGGCAGTGTGCTTGGCTACCTGCCCTTACATGAACACTCCTGAGTGTCTCGAGCTGCTGCAGTGATGTCACTGTTCCTGAAGGTAATTGTTGCTACTGTCATCATGTCCTTAGCACCACCCACATGGGTGACATTTCTTCATTCTACTCTGATCCTTATCACATAGTTTTCTGGTCTTGAATTGGGGAAAGGAGGTTGGGAATGACTAGGGATAAACTTTGCGAGTATGAGGCACAAAGCAGAGCAGGCTTACACTCCACCCCATCTTTCATTTACTGGGCGCCTCGTGTCAGTCCCTCACCCTCCCCACACCCTCCAGCCAGGAAAAAAAAAATTGTGAATGAGACATTACTATGGAATTCAAGGATCACACCACTTCTCTCACCTCCAGGCAATGTCCCTGGGCCAAACACATGCCTGGATGCTAATGCTCTTTGAGGTCTCTTCCTTTCCCATCTAGCACACAGACTCGAAGGTAAGACAGCACAGGGTCTTAGATGTGGGGCCAGAGACAGCCCCAGCCCCAGTATCATTAAGAGTTTCTTCCAAGGCTCTTAGGGTACCTTCAGTCAAGGAAAATCCAGGCCATCTTGCCCTGCCAACCAGATCTGCCCAAATGGCAAGCTGCCCTAGGACCATCGGTGTTCTTTTATGCAATCATTCAAAAGAAACTGAACCATCTTAAACATTTCCAAAATATAATGTAGCTTCTAAGAAAAGGCAAAGCCTACTGTCACCTCTTTAGGAATTCAGTAGGGTCCTGGATCAAATAATGGAGAAAAACATTTCCAAAAAAGAAAACAAAATTTGTAGACGTATTCACAGAAACACGTTTGGTCACATATGATAAAAATGAATGGACAGTTTGATGAGACTTTTCATGTGATGAAAGTAATTCCAAGTGGTCCACTCAGGCCCTTGAGTTATAGGTCCTTGGAGATGAGAAGTGGGGTTGGGGTGGCAAGCGCCGTAGTTTAAAAGGCCCAGCACGCGGTCTCCGTGCGCCAGCACTGCAGTGTGCTTTCTCACTTTGTTCTTGCTTAGATAGCCGATTTCAGTGATTTACCTGAAAGACTGTCTTTCTCCAATAGTTCACTGTGCCAGAGTTATCTTCCTAAAATACAACGTGGATCATTCTACTCCCCTTCTCAAAAACCTGCAATGGCCCCTTTTATCTATAGGGAAAAATGGTCAAAACTCCTTAATGTACTTTGGTCATAAACATCCTTTACCGGGTTTACAATAATAATAGGTAACATATAATGAGAAGCCAGTGACATAATGATCAAGAGACTTGGAGTCACAGCTCTGCCACTAACCAGCTAGGAGCTCGTGGGCAGAGTTACAGGGCCTCTAAGCAGCAGTGGCCTTTGTCTGTTGTCGGTAGGAATAGAACTAACTCGTTGGGCTCTTGTGAGGTTCGTGAGAGTAAGTGAGCTGTATTCCCCATATACTCCACGTGCTGCCACTCTTGTGTGGTTTTTGTTTCTCACATCTCCCATTCATTGTCACAGCTTTGGTTATGTTTTCTCAGCTACACAATCCCTTTCCTGCACCAAAACCCTCCACCCATTTTCCACTTGCAAAAACTTTTCTCAGAATTCCAGACCTGGCTTGAATGCTACCTCTTCTAATAATGCATCCTTTGTTCCTTCCCTCATAAAAATGCGTACCTCTTTATTGTCCTCCACATGTATCTCTATTATCCCTGCATTCAGCCTCACGTTACATTTTGGAATTCACATATTTTACTCTGTTTTCTCCTGAATTATTATCTGAGGCTCATCAGATTCCAACTTTTATTTAACTTTTCTTCCATTCCTAGCACCAGTCAGCATGATTTGTACATGATAAACACTCCCTTGGTTGTAATTACTGATTAAAACTGACTTTCTCTAATTATTTACAATAGCCAAGACATGTAAACAACCTAAATGTCCATCGACAGATAACTGGATAAAGAAGTTGTGGTATATTTATACAGTGGAATACTATTCAGCCATAAAAAAGAATAAAAGAATGCCATTTGCAGCAACATGGATGGACCTAGTGATTGTCATTCTAAGTGAAGTAAGCCAGAAAGAGGAAGAAAAATACCATATGATATCACTTACATGTGGAATCTTAAAAAAAAAAAAGACAAACGAACTTATTTACAAAACAGAAACAGACTATAGACATAGAAAACAAACATGGTTATGGGGGTAGGGAGGGAAGAGCGTGGGACGGGATAACTGGGGAGTTCAAGATTTGATGATAATATACATAAAATAGATAAACAAAAAGTTCATACTGTATAGCACAGAGAACTATATTCAATATCTTGTAGTAACTTATGGTGAAAAAGAATATGAAAATGAATATATGTATGTTCATGTATGACTGAAGCATTATATTGTACACCAGGAATTGACACAACATTGTAAACTGATTATACTTCAATAATATATATATATAGAGAGAGAGAGAGAGAGACTGACTTGCTTTAAAATTTCAGTCCTCCTGTTTACTTGGTCTCCTCTCCCTTTGATAAATTTCATAATACAGTAGAAGAAAAGATTAACTATCCAAATTATAAAAGTTTTTCTTATTTTAAAATTAGTTTATCGAAAGCAACTGTGTCATAATATAAAAATCCCACTGATAATTTGGTTTCCATTACAATGTACGACAGAAAAACTATTCTCTAATAGTTAGAAATTCTTAGCTGGGATTTTTAATGCAAATTTATTTTTTTCATTATAAAAGTGACAAAATATTATAAAATCTTAGAAAAGAGAAGGAAAACGCAATACATGTTCCCACCTATCAAACATGAGTCTGTTTCCTAAAGCCTTGCTAGTTATTCAAGATGGGTTTGAACCAGCAGTATCAGCACCAGCTAGAATCTTGTTAGAAATGCAGAACCTCGGGCCTGTCTCAGACCAGCTCAATCAGAATACAGCTGATTTGCACATTAAAGTTTGAAAAGCGCTGCTCTGAGGTGCTACCCAGAACCCAGCAGAGTGTGTTCTCCTGAGCATCTCCCTCCTTCTGGCAAATATTTATAGAGCCCCTGCTGTGTGCCGAGTACCATACTGGAGACTGTGTTTTCACCCGCAAAATTTCCTCCATGACTGATTCAAGAACATATGGAGGGTGTTGCCTTCTTTTGAACTGTTTCCTTGGACAAAGCAAATAGTTTTAATTGCAAACACTGCCAGAGGTGTAAAACATCTCATTCTGAAGTGGTCCTACTTCTCCTATTTTCAAGTTCTCACACAGTGATGTCTCTAAGTCTAGGGCTTAATGCTTTTTTATTATGCTCCTTCCTCCCATTAAGAGCTGAAAAATAAGGGGAAAAAAGACATTGAAACTGACACTCCACAGTAGAGCTTAAAGAACACATTTTGTTTGCCGTAGGCTGCTTTCATAAAGTTTTGTGTTTGGGAATTAAAACAAATTTTTTTTTCAGTTCAAAGGAAGTCCAGAAAGGTGACATTTGCAAAATAAATCTTGGGCTATTCCTTCATAGTGTTATTTTTTGAGGGGTGGTGGTGGAGATGGGGGAATTCCATCGACTAAAATAGCTAGGTGACTTAATCCCAATATGTAGAGAACTACCTTGAAGTGTTCTTTAAGAATTAGAAGCTATATGATAAATAGTGTAGACTTTCTTTTTATTAACCAAGGCATACTCCTCCAGTAAAAAACAAATGAACAGACTTTTGGTAATGTTACACAGCTCAAAAGGCTGAGAAGCAGGCTTAAGTGAATGTTAATAATAGCCCAGAAGAGGAAATTTAGTAAGATGTCAAAAGGGGGCAACATGCAGCAGAAGTTACGTGTATAGAAAAGTAGCTGCATTGCTGCTGTGTGGTTACCTCGGAGAGGAGGTGAGGACTTTTGGTGATTAAATGTCAGCTGACCTGCAGATCTGTCTGTATCTGAGCCTTCAGTCTTGGCACTGACTGCAGTTTCCTTTTCCCATAAGCCCATCCTGAGTCACTGAAGAGCTGCCTGGCCTGAAGCCCTGCTGGGCCCCAACATCAAGGTCAGGGTGTTTTTCTTGACTGGCCTGGCTGCCAAGGTGTTTCAGTGATTACTGATGTGCAAGATTCTCTTACCATTAGAGACCATAACGTTTGCACCATGGAAAAGGATCATTTGAAAGAGAAGGGAATGTTGCAGAAAGCAGAGAAATGGGTTGGTATGCCTACAGACCTCAGGGCTCCAGGGTCTCATTCCAAAATAGGGTTTCCAAATGGTGCCACCACAGAAACTGCTCCCAGAAGGCGCCTGGACTTTCATCTATGAAAGGGGGATCATATCGGCAAACCTCCTTGCCTTATGGGACACAGTGAAGAGCAAATGGGACGAAGAATTTAGAAGGTTCGAAACAACGGGCAACACAAGTGTGAAGCATCTATTTCCTTCCCTGTAAAATGGGAAGAAGTGGTGTGTAGATGAATCTTAATTGAGTAATGGTTGAAACACAAATCATCCTTGACGTTGTCATCCAAATACGATATTCTTCACCTTCCTTGGCCTTTTTACCTCATATTTCTGCTGCTTCTGTGGTTTATTAAAAATGAATTACTCTGTGTAACTGCCGTGTGTGTGTGTGTGTGTGTGTGTGTCTGTGTGTGTGTCTGTGTGTCTGTGTGTCGGAGAAAAAAAGAAGGAAACGTACGGTTGCGTTTGACATCTGAGTCCTGACTGCGTGAAAAGCCGGAGGAATGAAGACTTCTCTGACCCAAGACCCGACGAGCCCGAGCGCGCAGGTTGCCCGGCCCGCAGCCCCTGCGGCGGCGTCCGTCTACGAGCAGGAAGGCGGGAGTATCGGCGGGCAGTGGAGGGGTGGGCGCCGCTCGGAGGGGCAGCCCGGGAGGACGCGGGCCAATCGGAGCGCGCTCCGCCAGCGGCCAATCACCGGCCGCCTAGCCCGGCAAATCTGCCCGGCAGTGCGGGGCGGGGCTGCCGGAGTCCGGGTGCCGCCGGTTACACTTCTGGGCGCCTTCAGGAAGCCACAGGGCCGGGGGAACCTGGGCTGAGGAGCCGGGGGAGGGATAGCAGGCAGGCCCGGCGTATGTGCCAGCCCAGAGACACACACAGAAGTGTGAATCGGGCTGAGGATGCTGCGTCCGGGCGCTCACATGTGTATAGACCCACCGGCGTGTCCATATGCCGTGTGGGCACCTGTCGTGTGAGTGGCTCCGGGCGTGGCTGCTTGTAGGACGTTCAGTTTCTGTAAGATTTAACTCGAGGAGCCCACCTTCCCCCGGCCCCAGAGGGGGAACCTAAGAAGTTTAACGGAGCCGGGGCTGAGCAGATTAAGGGAGTGGAAGAGCAGCTGGGCCGGAGAGGGTAGGGACTGCGGGTGCCGGGGGCCAGGGAACCTATTTGCCCCGTCTACCCAGCGGAACGGCCTTTTGGCAAGACTGGCGTGACAAAGGTGGCTCTGAAATGCTTGAGAGCCCGGGGCAATGATGATCGCTGAGTGAGTGGCGCTGGGCTGAGCCTGGGCAGTTGACTGACAGAGAGGGATGCTAGCTATTAGGAAGGTAAGGAGGAAACTCAGGATGGGGACCATCTGCTCCCCCAACCCCAGCGGGACAAAGACATCATTGGAGGTCTGCAATGCCGACTGGATGGCCTCGCTCCCTACTCACCTCCACAACGTCCCCCTTTCCCATCTGGCAATCCCAGGTATTCTATTCCTACTTGTTCCCACTGTGTTTGCTTCTGCCATTTTAGTGTTGTTAATGGGTTGGGCTGCTTTTCTATTGTGCTGAGAAAATAATTGTCAGTGACCTTAACTAAAACCTCTTTATTTCCAACCAAAAACTTAACACTGATGCGACCGCTGTAAAGAGATTTAAGTACACTGCATCATTTGCAAAAGGGACTCAAGAGAATGAAAGCACTATTGTTTGCTGTTTGGGTCTTTTTGTTTTATTTTTACTCTACAGACTCATTCTAAGAACATTACTTTCTTAATGTGGGGACCAGGGTGTGTGAGTGGTGCATTACTTGAATCACTTAGAGAAAAAAAGGAGAGATCAAGGATGATGAATAAGAAGTCATGAACAATTTAGATCTGGATCAAAATTGATGCTGATAAGTATTTCCCTTCTAATTTATCTGACCTTGGATAGTGGAGAAAGAAACAAAAAACAGATTAGCATTAAGAATAGGTCCAGAACTAGGACTGAGTATAAAGACGCTTATTTTTGTTGTTGGAAAAGCCAGAAATAGAGAATGCAGGCTCTCATCACAGGTAGTCATTAGGTGTGATGAGGTGGTGGTGTTTGAAGCTTCGCCTATATTTAGACAGGTGTCTGCCAGCTGATCTAGAACCGAAGCCTTGAAAGGCACTTCTGCATCAGCCACTCTCTCTCTCCTGGGGGTTTTGTACTGTAATACCACTCGCATTAGATTTGTTAAATGTATCCTCTTCCATCCACTCAAAAGCTGGTTAACACAAGGTTTCTAGGGAAGGAGGTTTGGACTACAGTAATCTTGGTCTCATGTGCTGGGCAAAGTCCTAGATTCTGTTACTTGGAAAGCAGTCCCAGGAGCAGGAGATGGACCACTGCCAATCCTTTCTCTCACCTGGAGACATAACAATTGACTTCATCCCTGGACGACCAGACAAACTCCCAAGCAGCCCCAGGAGCAGTCTGCTTTTTGGTGGCAGACAAGATGACCTCATGCAACCCCAGATCTTTGCTTTCTATGCAGGAGGAAGAGCCGTGCTGGCAGCCTTCCCTTACTCGCCTCTTCTTTGGGGGCTTTTCCATGTTCATTGTCCTCTTGGGCTCTTGTTGCTTTTGAGCAAGGAGAGGGTTGCTGAATCTCTTTCTAGTTATGGTCACTTGTGTTTTTATCAGCCATTGACTACAGCTCCTTGGGAAATGCCAGATGGTCGTGCTTCAGAACAAGTCTTTTCCATGCTTAATTGACGCCTGTGGAGTCATCACTGACATGATGCACAGGCCTCTTGTAACATGAGTCATTTGTCTTCAGGCTTTCTGATGGAATTGTTTTGTCAGGTAGTACAGCAAGTACTATGTGTTTGCAAACAGAATGGCATCTTAGGCAGGCGCTAAATGGCTCTATCATTCAGGGCACAACCGGGTAGGCTGGGGCTTCCTCCTTCCTGTGGTACTTTGGACAGTCCAGACCATAGCAGCAGCTCAGCTCACCGCCTGGCTGTGCACTCTGACTCCTTGACTCCAGAAAGGGTATTTGTTCTGCCACCTACAGTGTATCTCCCAGTTAGTAGGATTGCCAGAGTTTGCAAATAGCAGGGCCTGCTGCTGTAACTGGAAATTCTCTGATTAGCCACCATGGAGAGACAGAGGAATTTGTTCACCCTGATTTGTAAAGTCCAGTTCTTCTAAGCAAAAAGAAAAAAGAAAAATGTCTTTGACTCCTCAAAAGATGCTGCACTCACGATGTGAATGCCCTCTTCCCGGCAGCGGGAAGGGACATGTGTACAGGTATATATAAGCTCAAGACAGGAAAATCACACTTTAAGTGCTAGCCATTTATGGACGCCCACTCCGACACGGCTTTGTCGCTAGTTCTCTTTTCTCTACCTCCAGCTTAACATTCCCCAACTAGCAGCCAAGTTCTTCCAAGACATACTGAGAGATTCTGAAACTCAGACAGCACTCACTAAGTGGAGGCCACCGTCATCCTCCCTCTTCCCCTTCCTCCTCCTCATCACCTTCAGCACAATAGCTGTTATTTACTGAGCACTCCCATGCAGCTCCGAGGCCTGTGTCACCTCGACCCTGAACATCCTCATTTTAGAAAGAAGGAAAGTATCTGCCAGAAAGGTTAAGTCATTTTCTGCAGATCACACAAATGGTAAATAGCAGGACTAATAGTTAAGCCCCTATGTAGCTGGCCCCAAACCCCATGCCCTGTCTCTGTCCTTGGGAGGCCTGGGGAAGTGCACAGCGGCAGGGAGGGTGGGGGAGAATTCTCTAACTGAAAACCGGTTTTCACAGTCTATCTCTGCAGCAATTGAAAGAATTTTTAAAACTAGGTGGTCTTTATCTGAGTGACATATATGTCACTGGCCAGCTAGATAGACACATAATACGTGTATATATTATGTATCTGAGTAACATAAATATATAATATTTCCCTGTTATGTATATATATATATATATATTGCTGTTCAGCATTGGAACCCAGTAAGTTATCCTTATTTGGAGTTGGAACCCAGTAAGTTTTAAATTCAAATGTAGTGCTTACACCTACTATTCTGTGTGTGCATCTGTGCTTGTGCGTGCCAACCCAGGGCATCTGTGATATTGGGTCAGCTCTGTCAGGGTCGGGGTGGGGCGGCAGTGACCTGGGAAAGGGCAGAGAAAAGGCAGGGTTCCGGCATTAAGAGCAGAACTGGGATGGAGTGAGCGCTCGGGTTCGAGTGCCTCTGCTGCATTTGCCTCAGTCGTGATGGGAGAGAGCAGGTGTGAACGCGCATCTCTCAACATAGCCTTGATGTATTATTTTACCTCCGCAACTGTTAAGAACACCTGTTAATGACTAGTGTCACCCAAATACACTGGCATATCTTGGAGAAGAACCTCAGGACAGTTCTCCCTGCTGACTGCGTAGAATGTTTGGAGACCTTAAGGGTGAAAAATCTGGAAACTACAAAAGTCTAGTTTTTAAATTAAAACTTTAACCTCTACAAACAATTTTGCTGATGTTAGTGAAAGCATGGTTTTCTTCATGAACAAATGGACCGATAGGAAAAAATTTTTCTATAGTGTATACTGCTTTTCAATGAATTTTTTTCTCTGTATATTTTAATGCTATTTCTTTCTTCTTCTTTTTTTTTTTTAACCGTGCATTTCCCCTTCTTTTTGTGAAGGGTAAACTATGCGGCCTATTGGAAAGAGCCTTGAACTTAAGGATCTGGAAATTTGATATCGGTGACTCTGGCTATGTGATGCTGAAACATTATCTGAATTTCTCGGGATTTAGTTTCCTCATTTGTAATTAAAACATTGGATTAAATAGGGAAATGTAGAGTCATTTCCAAGTGAAAAATTCTTTGATTAGTTTGAAGGGGTTTGTTTGGTTTTTGTTTTCTTGCCTGTCTCCAAACATAGAAGAATGATGGGGTCATTTTAGGTCTGAAGGCCATTTTTTTATGCCTCTTCAGAACAAGAAATTAATTTTGGCTTGTGCAAACAAAGACTCACTATTGCCAGAATGAAGCAGGGCTTTCTCACTTTAGCATCCTAAAAGGGACTAGAGTAGTTTAAACTGAACAGGCTGAGTACATTTTAAGAAACCTCCATGCTCAGGCCTGTGGGAGACGCAAAGGTGAATCAGGCATCAGCCCCGCTGTCAGAGGCTCTTATAACCTAGTGCTGGAGACACACACACACACACACACGTATATACCTTCACCATACACAACTTAAAAATCTAATTGGGGTAAGTATTAAAACAGAGATATAAATAAAGTACCATAGAAGCACACAGAATGGAAAGATTAATTCCATTTTTTAGGAGTAGGAACTACTTTGTTGAAGAAATGGCATTTGACCTAGGATTTGAAGAACAGTCACAATTTCAAGGAATATGGCTCTGGGATCAGGGTTGGGAAGGGGGCTTTCCAAGTGAAAGAAACCACGTAAGCTAAGGGGTGTACACGGGGAGTGACCCCCCTCTGCTGCCCCTCAGTGACGCGTTGTTAACATCTTCATCATAGCACTTCCCCACACGTTGTTATCTCTAGGTCTCTGACTTCCACATCATCTGTGCACAGCCTGACGTGGAGAAAGTGGCCTATTCCCTTTGTAATCCCACGTCCTAGTACAGGGGAGCAGCTTGGGCATTGGTGACTGTTGAGTGAATGGTTTAGTGCGTGAAACCGGAGAGTAAGAAAACTGGAAAGGGGGCTTAGAGCCACCATCCTTTTCAATGGTGACCGGAGCTAAACCGAATAGATTGGTTAGGTTCCCCTTTTGTGAATACCATATGAAGTGCTCTGAACAGTTTTCAGTCCATTTTGTGTTATCTTTGCATACTCTTCCTATAGCTCTAGATAAGGCTTGTTACTGAGCCCTATTAGAAATGGAATTCTGAGGCAGAGTAAGATGGTCAGAAGGGTCAGAAGCAGAGCTCTGGTGTCACTTGTGCCCTGGCAACAGTTCTTTTCCCCTGTATCCTTTCTGCCTCCCTTCTTTCCTTGTCAGATGTGAGCGTGTCATGTTTCCCGTCTGGCTGCAGCCTAGCCTGCTCTCGTTTCTTGTTCCCCTCTTCCCCCTTCCTTCCACTGACCTGGCCTCGGCCCCAGCCTCTCCCTTTCCAGGGCCAGCCTTGCTCAGACGCTCCTCACTGTTCTCTGGTTCCCAGGCCGGTTCTCTGCCCTCGTTGGCTGATGATACTCTACTCCCTTCTCTCCTGTTCCACTTTCTGGAATCCTGTCCTTTTTCTGGGCAGTCCTGCCTTTGACCACTTGGTGATTTCTACAGCTCGTCTCCTGTGCACAGGTGTGACAGGAAACAAAACCACCATGGGGGCAGGACGTAGGGAATCACCACTCAAATCTTGCTTCTGGAGGTTGGGTCAGCTCTGGTGCATGCCACAGAGATGGGGACCCAGAAGGGTGCAAGATGCATTGTGGAACAAGAAGTTTAGGTTAGCCCCACTTTGGGGATCTCATGAGCCATGAGTTGGCCCTAGAGGAGACTCATTCCCCTACAGAATCTGAGGCTGTGGAGAACCAAGGACTGCTGACTCTACCAGGGCTGACCCAATCAAGAAAAAGAGTCCTATGGGACCAAAATGGTCTCTTAAGTGGAAATAGTTGTTTCTTGTTATTATTTTTCATTTTTTTCTCTGGGTAGTCACGGTGAGGAATAAAAAGAGGCTTTGATTTGGTATTTGCGTTAGTAGGTTTCTAAGAAGGTCTGTCTCTTCCCGAGATCCTTTCCCTGCCCCATTCACATAAAAGCCACAAGGAATTCAGGAATCACCCGTGTCTATAAGATGCAGAATCCTGGATTGGTTTAGATTATTCATGCTAGAGCCATACTGTCTGGATTTGAATCCCAACCCTGCCCCTCTTGACTCTGTGACTCTGGGCAAGGTACTTAACCACTCTGCGCCTCAGTGTGCTCTGTAAAACAGAGAGAATAATGGCATTACCTCATGCAGGTAGTGTGAGAATTGAATGAATTCATATAGCAGAATAACAGCAGTCTCTGTCACAAAATAACCTGTCTTTTTTAAAAAAAATTAATCATGATGGTCATTTATTGAAAGCCTGTGTCTGGAACAGACAACAGCAACAGCAAGGTGCAAAGTGCAGTCTGTACCTTCAGGTAATTTGCAGTCTAGTTAAGGAGCTGACCTTCCCATTAAGCTGTGTGGCTCCGAGTCCTCCGTCTGATCAGACCAGGATGCGCATCCCCTCAAGGGGACTTAGAGTTGGGGAAGGATACCTGGAGGGTTGCCCAGAGGACCAGGGGAGTCTTGTATGCAATCTGAGGGCAGCTGATTACGAGAGCCAGAAAATCCTCTTTAGCTGCTTTGTCCTCCCATCCCAAGTTCAGCTGTCACACTTTGCCATCTCCAGACATCCAAGGCCTTTGGGGAAAATTTAACTCTCTGTGACAAGACCATATTGCTGACTCTGCTTCTGCTCTCCCCATGGCCCCATCAGTTACCCTCCTAACCCTGCCATGTTATTCCTAGATCAAGAGTAGGAATATTACAAAATGCTTTCCTTTAAATGAATCTTTTTGCATATTTGATCATGCCCTCCCCAGCCATGGAATAGTGATACATATGTATCACTCGCCACCCCCCCCCCAAACACACACATACTACCCATCACCCAACGCACACTGAGCCATGACCTTAGCCTCACCCTCAAGAGAGCCCAGATTCTACTGCCTGCTTTTGTTTACCCTTTATAAGGATCCTGCCAGACAGGCCCCCTAACATCTCAGATCCTAGGAGCCTGCTGCTGTCACCTGCACGCTGCTGTTTCAGCACACTTCTGACTCTAAGGATTTGGTGTCTGACACGTGCTCTGAGCTGACCTCTCCTCCACGTGTCAGCTCAGCCCCCCGTCTCTCCCTGGCCCCTAAGAGCTTATAAGTACAGACGCACTAGAGGGAATGGTGGTGAAATGCTTTAGCTCCTGTAACTTTGCTTTTGGGAAAAGCGCAAACCACTTTATAAATGCTGACTAACCCTAATTAGAGATCCAAACCAGGCCTGCAGAGGAGGGAGTATTTATAGACATTGTCATAGGTGGGTGTGTTTGTGTGTGTGAAAAGAATTTGAACACACGTCAAGAACCAAATTTAGGTGGAGGAGAACTGTGACTAAATCTGTTTGAGTATTTCCACTTGTGGATAAGGAGGAGTCCTGACACATTCTCACATCTATAGGAATGTTATATTGCTGAACACCCATGAGGCTCAAATAGGGGGATGGCATTACTAGGCCGCTAGGTATGACCTGGATCTGGCCACAGAGGCCTGCACCGCTCTCGGGGATATCTAGGTTCTGTTCTCCATGAAACATCGGCAGTCTTTCTTGGATTCATTGTCTACTAAGCAGCTGACATATTCTAAGAGACTACCAGGGTTTTGAAAAAAGTTTCTAGTTATTCTAGAACTATCATCTAGAAGGTATTATGTCTTCTCGGAGAAAATTCTATCAGTATGTTTTTCTCTGTACAGACCTGACAAAATCTAAATAAAAGAAAAAGTAGGAAGTCAGTTGCACCCCATAACATGAGGCGACAGTCTGCAGTAACTGTGGCAATGAGAAATCCTGGACTCTGGGAGACTGTTTTACAAACATGTATGATCTGAAGGCTTATCTACTGAAAGCAGTATTCTTAAAGTACAGTTGAAACCAGATTTTAAAAAATGAACAGATAAAGGTGAAGACAGCCTCCCTCCCTCCCTCTCTCCCTGGGTTTACGTCTAAGTGATTGTCCTGGCAGGAGGTGTCCCTACAGAGCCTCATAAGAACTAAATGAACACGTTGTGTCAGTTTAACTAAAAAAAATTATTGGTGCTTGTTTACTCTTTTTGCTTCTTTGGGTTTCTCATCGCCTGTATTTTCAAAACGTATTTATTTGAAGGAAAAGTATTTATTCAAAGGGTATTTATCAAGTGCCCTTTTATGTCAGGTACTGTGCTAAATTAAGTGAATATGGAATAAGATTCTTTTCCCTGGTCTTCATGAAGTTATGATCTTAGAAGAAAGCCAAAATTCAAACACTATGGAGAAAAATGCATAGGGTTCAGTAACACTCAGGGAACAAGTGCCTACTCCACTTCTGGTAGGAGGCGGAAAGCCTGGTAGGTTGGGCTTCCGAGAGGGGCTGACCCTTGGGTTGAGTCATAAAGAGCAGTTAGTAAATATCCTGGTGTTACAGGTAGAGAGAAGGGTGGTATAGTGCGGAGGTACCAAGGACTGAGAGAGAGGGTGACCTTGAGGAAACCCAAGCATAGATTTCACCTAAAGAAGGTAATGAAGATGACTCTGGGAAAGTAGGCTAATGAGCCACGTGTCATGCCAAGACTTAACATTAAATGTTATCCCAAGGCAAAAAAGCAGCCATGGAAAGGCTTGGTCAGCAATGGATTAAAAGCCCTAAAATAACTGCATAAGGGTGAAGAGAAAAAAAATGACCCATCAGTTCTTAGGGATGCAGAGTGGTAATATGAGAAATTCATTATTTCTTTTATTCTATTTAATACATCTATGTTGATTATCTTCCATATGCCAGTCCCTCTCCTAGGCACTGGTGATCCAGTGATGATCAGTACGGACATGGTTCCTGCCTTCTCCAGTCTAGTTGGAGAAATGGACATTCAATCAACAGTTGTAACACAATATGTAAGATGATAGGGGAGGGAGAGATTACTGTTGGAAGAAGCATATAGCAGAGATATCTTAACAAGACTTGGGAGTCCAGGGAGGCCTCCTGGAAGAAGTGATAAATACACTGCAATCTGAAGAATGCAGAGGAACCAGCCCCCAGGATAAGAGGAGGGAGGCTGGGCTTCCGAGAGAAACAATATGGGTGGAGACCTCAAAGAGAGAAGATGGCCCATTCAACCAACCAAAATGGTCACACTTAGTGTAAGCAAGGAGGAGAGGGGCAAGGGGTGAAGTGGCAGAGACTGAGAGGTCTCATAAGCCAAGTTAAAGTGATTTAGCTTTACCTGCCCAGGTGTGGGGAGGGTGCCAGGCAGGTGAATGACACGGCAGCTTTGTGTTTTGGAAAGATCACTCTGGCTGCAGTCCACAAAAGGGGTTGGAAGTGGGAAGAACTGTAACCAAGGAGACCACTTAGGTTGCTGATGAGGTCATCCGAGTGGGAGATGATGCTGACCTGAGAAGGAGAGTGACTGTGGATGAAGGGAAAGGGACAGAAGCAGGAGATATATAGGAGTAAGTATCAGCAGGACTTGGCGATTTGTTGGAGGGTAAAAGAGAAGGTACAACTGTCTTGGGTGACTGGGAGAAGGACGACGGCATTCCCAGAAAGAGGGATACAGGAGAAGGAGTAGGTTTAGGGGTGATGGAGGGAAGCAAATACACTTAGTTTGGAACATGCTGAGTTTGAAGTACCTGTAGGACATATCAGAATTGGGAGAAGGGATGGAGAACTCCCTGTGGAAATGATTTCAGAGATAAATCTTACATTTCACAATTTGCCCAAACCCCTACCCTCATTCACAGCTACTATTAAGTTCTATTTAAGATGATTTGAGTTTGAAATTTGTGCTTCATTTTTTTCTGAGTTTGAAATCTGTGTCTATATATATATATAGATTTGAACTAAATTTTTACTTCTTTCAGGAAATCCATCCTGAATTTCTAGTCCCAAATAAGTGACCTTCCCAAGCTCATCTAGTGTTCTGTGTGCATTCTGCATGAATTCTGTCATTTCTTGTTTCACTGTTTCCCCTCCCATACTGGCAACTTGGGGGTGGGGTTGGGTCTAGCTGTGTGCACTACACCACAAACCAGCTGCGAAATGGAAGCTGTTATTCCTTTACCACATCATCAAATACCATTTATTTCACACACTGACATCCAGGGTTACACGAAGGGGCTTAATAAAAGCAGGAGAATTTTGTAGTAAAATGTTTAATGTCACTTTTTCCCCTACCCTAAACATCTCCCTGTTTTCCTCCTAAACCTTCAAAGTAGTCCTTTTTTGTGTGTTAAACCTGAAAGGCTGTTAAAACTTGGTTATCACAAAACTGAGAAGGCTCATCAGGGGATGACCAAGTGCCCCTTGTGAGGTATTACTTTACCAAAGATGATGCCATCTGTTCAGAGACAGAGCAGGGGGATAATTAGAAAAACAGAGGAAGAATCTCTTATTAATGAGTTACCTATAACAGTATCTTATTTGGGGATTAGAGTCTATTGAACATTTAAGGAAGAGAAAGTCTTTCAAAGAAAAATAGATACCTAGCTATACCTAGAGGGCTTTAAAATGCCTCCCACGGAATTAAAAACCCTTTGACTCACATAAATCAGAGGCCTTAGGGGCTGATAGACTATCCACGGCAGTAAATTCCCCTGGCGGCCTGCAGAGTTCTTGGGAGGCTTGCCTCCCCCTTGAAGCCCTCCAGGACACCTTAAGGCCAGGAGTGGGACTGTCTGGACAAGCCTTTAACCAAAGACACTCACTTGCATTTGTTTTTATATATACGTATTTCATCTGGCAGCACTCCAGGCTGAAAGTACCCTGGAAAGCTCTGATTTACCTCAACTTTTTCTAGCTCATTTAGCCAGTTGGGCTAGACCAGGACCAGCCCTCTGGATTCCCAGGCTGATGTCTGACCTCAGCCAGTGGGATGCCCCTTGGCTTCTCAGCCCAGGAAAAATATGTTGATCAACATCCTCTGCTTCCACATGTTCTGCCTTGCTTCAGAACACAGTTGCTTTGTTGCACTGTGAATAATTATGAATTAAATAGGCAAGTGATTAAAAATTAAATTGTCCACATGGCCCTGTCAGATTTTGCTGGCAGTTTAATGGTTATTAATACTCCCCCATATACCCCATGGAAAATAATCAAGTCTGATGGATGAAGTTTATCCCATTGGGTTAGCAAGCTTTAAAGATATTATTCTTTGGTTTGGGAACCTGCTAACCAGTCCCCTGATCTTGAACCTTGGGCCCATATTGGCTCTGTTTTGTATATCCTAGAGATGCCTCAGCCTTTCTGCAATGGTCAACATGGAGTCAAGTTCTCTACAAATGCTGACTTTTCCCAAGGACTTAACTTCAGTGCATGAGACAGGAAGCCCCAAGGAGATGCTATTATGAGATAATTTATACACACATAAGTTGCAGGAAATCTATTCTCCGGGACTTTTCCTTTTAAATTGTTTAATGCAATATTTTATTCTAGCTGCTCCTTTCGTCATCCTTTCTGGTTTATTTTTGTCCTCTGTGTTTTCTAACACATTCCTCTTCATTGACCCAGATAACTCAAGATAGAAGGACAAATGGGGATAAACGGAACTGGGGGCATACAGGTGCTGGGGGAGAGAAGGTGCGGAGAGCGAACTCTGCCTACTTAAAGAAGATGAATGGACCAAAGAGAAGTTGGGGAAAGGATCAGGAGAGCTGGGCTCATCTGCCCCAAGCAACTCTCTAAACAGCTGTTCGTTCAAGTAAGCGAGAGTGCTTGCCCTTATTCTATATACGTGTGTTCAGCACCTACTATCTGCCAGAAACTTACCAAGTATGGGGATATGGGCGTGAATTTGACATGATCCCACCCTCAAAATCTAAGAGTCAGCTGTCAGTGACAGACATGTAGATAATCCAAGCCAGTGTCCCAAGTTCATCAGGTATGAATAAGATGCGGTAGAAACACAGGGCAAAGAGCAGTTAAATCTGCTTGATTGAGTCACAGACAAATGACCATGACCTGAGTTACATACAAGTAATTAACATGGAAAGACAAGAGACAATGAGGTTGTTCCCATGTTCCCGGGGACTCTAAGGGTTTCTTTCTTTTTTTTTTTTTTAAATAAATCTTTGGCTATGTTCAATAACCATAAGGCCCAATTCTCGTACATATTTTTACAAATAAGTGTGTTCTTAGGTCAGGCCACAGAAATATTGTAATATGCACAATTACAATCTGTTCAGATCAAATTTATTGCAATATTCATAGAGATTAAATACCTGAGTCATAATATGAGGTGCTTTTGTGCAAAAGCTGCCCTAAACATCTTCAGATTTAAGGACATGTTCATTTTTATGTCTTTTCTTACTGTTTTTTAGCTTATATCTATCTTTAATTTTTATTCACATCGGAGGCAGTAGAAAAAATAGTTCAGGGTATGGGTTCTGTGTTGGTGGACTTAGGATCACATCCTAGTTACTAGTCATGTGACTTCAAATAAAACGTTTAACCTCTCTGTCACTTAGTTTTCACATCTGTAAAATAGAAATAATTATAGTACCTATTTCACAAGTGCAAAGAGGAAGCACAATCCACAAGAGCACCCTCACTCTGACACCAGTTGCAAGTTTGGGGGTCCTCAAGATCATCCTTAGGTTCGATAATTTGCTAGAAGGACTGACAGAACTCACCAGAAGCTGCTATACTCCATTACCATCTTTTACAGCTAGAGGCATAGACTACAGCCAGCTAAGTGAAGAGTCCTAGAAAGTCTCAAACGTGCAAATTCCAGTTGCCCTCTCCGCTGGAGTCATGGACAGTGCTGCTTTTCTGGTATTGATATGTGACAGTATGCACAAAGCACTGCTAACCTGGAAAGCTCGCCCTACCCTTGGTGTCCGGAGTCTTTGTTGAGGATCCACATGGCTGATCTCAGCATTCAGCCCCCCAGGCCAAACCTGTTCCTGAGTGACTCAATCCTCCCCACCATAAATCTCATCCTTAGACTTTTTGATGTGGCCCCAAGGCTCCCAGGTAAACAAAGATACTCTTATCAGGCAGGATATTCCAAGGGCTTAAGAGATTACCTCCCAGGGGCCAAGGACAAAAGCCAGACCTCTGCCTGGGCAAGCTTAAAGTCTTTACTACACAACAAATGTGCTTAGGAATTAAATAAAGTAATACATGCAATGTGTTTAGAATATTGCCTACTACAAGCCAAGCATAAATTTTGGATATATAGCTATTATTATTAGCAATCCTTTTTGATTGCCTAGTATGTGCCAAGCATCACACTAGATACTATAGGAAATCTTTAAAAAATTAACAAGGTGTAGTTTATAATTTTGTAGGGGAGATAGTAAGGATCAAGTAAAACCAATAAAAGTAGAAAGAGGTGAGTACCACAGTAAAGAAACAAGCAAACTGTGCCAGAGACCTAGGGAAAAAAAGAGGTTCCTTCCAAGTAGGGGTTAAGGGACAGCTGTGGCAGGAGGGCACCTGGGAGCTGCACTGAGGGAGGCAGGATTTCCATATGGGGAGGAGGGCATTCCAGACAGAGGGAACCACACGAGTAAAATTAGAGATGGGAGAGCAAGGGCACCTTCAGGGAACAGAGCAGGACTGTCACTTACTGTGACACGAGAAAGAAATGGAAAAGGACTAGACATACAGACTGAGAGAGGTTTTCAACGTGGTGCTGAGTGCTCTAAGCTTTATCTCGTAGACTCTAGGGAGCCAGTGACAATTTAGGGCCGAAAGAAAATGTGCTGTCTCTTTTCAAGTCTCCAGTCTTTCAGCATGATCCTTCCACAACCATATCATCCTCCCTCCCAATACCCCCTATTTCACTTGGCCAATTATAATTCATCCTGCGAGAAACAGCTCAAGAACTGCTTCTGTGCACACCTCCACTATGGGACATGTATATGCCTTTGGGACCTGTTTTCTGCCATACACAACTGTGTTTTGTCATCTCTGTATGCTTGTCTCAGAATAAGTACCTATAGAAAAAAGAGACAGAACAAAAGAGGAGAGAGACATGCAATCTTGAAATAGCTACAATGAATTTAAGCACAAAGAGCAGATATTTCTAGTTAATTTAAGGAGAAACTAGGACATGCAGTAACAGTGCCTAGGGGGAGACAAAATCTTGTAACTGCATTGCAAAGTCTTCTCACGGGGTCCCAGGGCTTTAATAATAATAATAATATGCAGAAGAGCTTGCTTACATAACACTTACAAAGCACTTACTAGGCACTTGAGAAATTCTCCACTTGATTTCTGTAAACCCAGTTAATCTTTACAACTCAGTGATGTAAGTACTATTATCTCCATTTTACAGATGGAGAAGTTGAGGTACAGAGAAGTTAAGCAAATTGCAACAAAAATCCCAATAACAATACTAGAATTGTAAAAACTTGGTCTTGCTAAATTCATTTAATTGCATCTGAATAAAAGGTATTTGTAGAGTTGGAGATTGACCTAGCGCTGGGCTGTAATTTTGGTTCCTTTTGTTGGTTGGAATACAGAGCAGTTTTCTTTTCATCCGAGGCATCTGCTTCCATGCCAGGACTCTAATGCCTGAGCGCCCACGAGGGTGGTTGTGTTTGAAGGACTGCCTGCTAACCTGTTCCAGTTGAACAAGTCACTTTTTTTCCCCCAAGAACAGACATCTAGGAGGCTTTTTATTGACTCAGAACAAAAGCAACCCAGTGGTTTAAGTGGACGGTGTAGTAATCACTCAGCAAGGCTCCAGCAGAGAAAACGTCCTTCTGCCTCTCGGCGGAAAGACTGGCAGAGGCTTTTTGCAGGTGTGTGCTTGTCAGAAGCCTCGTCCTCCAGGGGAAATGTGTTTTCCTTCACTTTGCCCGCTGTGTGTAATGTACAAATTTCCTGTAAACCCATCATTTCGTGTAATTTAGATTCCTCCTTGTTGGATTTTCCCTCCTCCTTTTTCCCCTGTCCTCTGTCAGAGCTCCTGGCTTAGCCCTTCATTTACAGGAGAGGGAAAAACCCTTCTTGTTCTGAGGGGATCTAGCTGAGGAGCTTCCCTGGATCTCAGCCATTCGGCTGTTTGTCAAATGAATCTTAAAATAACCCTGCCCTGTGGAAACTTTCAGCCGAGCTAAGTGATTAGGAAGGTGTTTTTCTTTTTTCAAAGTCTTCACAATATATTTCATAGAAATGTCCCAAAAAGCAATGAAATGCCAGTCATTTTGGAGTGAAGGGAACTGTCACCTAAATGCTAAACAAGAAATGAGCTACTGGCCGATGTGTTCAATCAGCGTGGTGCAGATCCAAGAAGTTGGTCCTCTTGAAAGTGAGAATCCAAGTCGGTGTGAGGGGAGAGAATTTCTCCAGCAGTTTGATGAAATTCTCGGATAAGCCAAAAATAAATAAATGCCACTGTCAGGCCTGGGAATAATTTGATTTTTTGCAAATATGATGAGTTAAATCTACAAGCACATTTTCTCCTGAAGTGTAGCAAGTATAAAAGAAATGTCTTATTTCTTTCCAGTGATTAATGATCCTTGTTAAAATAGGGTCATAAATTCCTTTAATTAGCTGTTCATAAGTTAGAATCCTTTGACTCTTAAGATAGAAGAGACCCTGAAGTTCATTTCACCCACCTTCCTAAATCTGCAAAAGGAGAAACTGAGCTCCAGTCTGAACTTAAAAGCTGAAGTTCATACAAGTAATCAGAGCAGACCCAGCACTGGGATTCAAGGCTCTGAGCTGTGGTAACTGCAAAAAAACCAAAAAACAAAAAAACAAAAAACAGTTGTGTCCTCAACTGAGAGAAGGTTAGAGTGCCCTCGTGTGTCCCTACATGGAAATTCTTCATGTCTTTATAAAATTTAAAATCACTTTAATCTCTCCGTCAATTTTCCTGCCTTGGGGTAAGGGTCAGACATTTAGCTCTGAAAACAAACCCCGTGATCAGCGTGTTACCGGAAGTAAATGCACAGTGCATTTGACCTGCTTCATCTGTGAGGATCTGGAGGCAATAACGTCATCGCTGGAGTAGATTTGTGTGGATCCGGCTCTGACAGACCTGGGTTTGTGTCTCAGGCAGCCACCCTGAACTAGTTGCAAAAATCAGTCTGAACCTCAGTCCCCTCATCTGTAAAATGCAGATAATTCCTGCCCTGAAGGGCTGTGGCAGAGATCAAATGAGATCACGTAAGTAAAGCCTGACATTTGGTATACAATAAACACAATTGAAGTTGTTATTCATTATCAGACGTGAGCCTCCACCAAGGATCACTCGCAAGTTCACAATGAAGGAACTGAAGTGAAGACTCTAGGGAGTAAACAGAACGTCCTTGGGATGCTTTTAGCTCTTGGACTAAGAGGTTTCCATGAGCGCTGAGGGCAGAGAGAGTACATTTTGAAAGAAATACATACTGAATAAATGATTCCTCCTAAATAAATTCTTCCTTCAGATGGGCAAGTCTGAATGGAACTAAGCCCAATGGCTTTCCCTCAGATGAAATCTCTTTCAGAGGTGACACCTGATCTTTGGCACTAAGGGCCCAGCAGTCAAAGAAGACTCTGCTCTGAAAGAAAAGGTTTGAAAACTGGAACTTTCTTAGGGCATTGGTCCAGTTTTTTTAGAAGTCGTTATTGAGAGGGTAACCATATTAAAATCAGTAAAGAACAGAAGTGAAAAACAACAGCTGGATGAATTCATCCTTTGATTTTCGTTTTCTTTAACTCTTTGTTTTAGGAAATAAGCTATCTCAGCCTAAGCGTTGGGCAGAGTGGCACTAAATCCAGTCCTTTTGCCCCAGAGAACTTTCAAAGGTTCCCCCTCCCTCCAGTAATTCTGACAGCCATCTTTTTCACACATGCGGGAGGGAGATATCATTATGTACAGTAATACAAGGAGACCTGACCTTTAAATGTCAGCGGAAGTGTGGAGTCTGGCTATTCTGTCTGCATCTTTCTTCACTAGCTTATTGGAGAGTTGAGGGAAATAGTCCGATAATAGTGTGTAAGGGGGGAGGGGAGGGGAGGGGACGGGCGAAGGGACCCCCACCTCCACCTGTGCCTCCCTCTTTGTTTTCACCTAACCAGGGGAAAGGAAATTGGACTGGACTCCGTCATCCAAATACTTATCCTGGACACCACCATCGCTGGAAGGTTAATGTAGATGATAACATTGCAAGAGCAGATGAAAGGCTGCTTAGTTTGCTCGCCTCGCTCCTGAGGCCCTGCATCCTTTGGGGGAATCTGTTACCTTCACATGAGACAAAGACAGCACGTGAGGCCGAGGCATTTATTACTGATTGGAAGTTCATTCTCCGCCCGGCGCGTGGATGTGAAGGATGGGAGTTGCAGCCCCTGGGCGTCCGCGGCCCTCCGGGTGCTGGGCGGCGCGTGCGCACGCGGCGGTGACAGCGGTGGACCGTGCGGGACTCGTCCCCGCAGTGTGCGGCGTGAGCTGGGCTCCCTTTGTGGGCATAAATCTGTAGTCAGCGAAGGAAAAGATACTCCGTGCCTCATACTTGGAAGTCCATATTTGTGTGGATTAAACTGAACAATACGTTTTCTAGCTGCTGTAGTTACAACACTCCATTCCTGATTTTCATCTCATTTTCTACTTTATGCTTTTGTCCTTTTAGACATCGTTTTTCTCCTTAGACTGCCCCCCCACAACCTATGCATCTTGCTTATCGATGCTTATATAATTAGCCTTTGTGGTCCAGTTTTAACTCCAGCATACCTTGGGAAAGGTCTTTCATGAAGGAAGTCCATCTCAACCAGAGGAGCCTCCTCTTGTACGTTTCCACCTTCCTGTCCCTTTTATGTGACATTGCCCACTCCCCCACGAGGTCTGCCCCTGCCTGCAGGATCTGGGCCGGGCACTGGGTAAGATGAAGCAAGGAGTGACGGTCCTGCAGAGGAGAGCTCATGGTAGGATGGAGCCTGAAAACAGGGATGGACCAAGACATGTGTTTGCTTCCAACAGGTTAATATTATGGCTTCACACTGTCACTTAAAATATATGAATTCTTGGGGGGAGGGTATAGCTCAGTGCAGGAGTGCCTGCTTAGCATGCACGAGGGCCTGGGTTCCATCCTCAGTCCCTCCATTAATAAATAAATAAATAAACCTCATTACCGCCCCTCCCCACAAAAAAAAAAAAAACCCTAAAAATATATGTCATGGCTTATAGAGAAATGTACAGGTGAAATTGTACCATATCTTTGAAAACGCCCCAGGTCTCTCCTCAGCCCTGCTTCCCCTAGGATTCCCTCTCTCTTTCCCCTTCCCAGTCTCTCTCAGCCTTCCCTCCTGGCTCCCAACCTCCCTCCCCTTCCTCCGCAGAACAGTTTAGGTTTTTCTAAGCTTCTGTCTCCAAATGTGCACACCCCCACCCACTGCTTAATCCTGCTGCAAGTATGCAAAAGCCATTAATGCCAAAGATGAATATTTCAGTTGTGCTTGGCAAACAAAAGATACCACAGTTACCAGGACCTCTGCTTAGAGGGTAGCATGGACTGAAAATGACTTTTTTTTTTCCTTATCACGTGTTCATATTCAAGATAAAGAGTTTACTATGTGAGTTAAAGAGAGCGCTCTCTCTCTTTTTAAACATCCTGCTCATTTTGCAAAGTGTCACTGGTGAAAACCTGCATCAGCTGGCACCAAATTGGCAGATGTCCCAGCGACTTTGACATCCCATGTTCATGGGTCCCTTCAGCCACTGCTCCGCTGCTGTACCCCTCAGCGTAGCTCTCCCTGGAAGCCCATGGTGCTGCCAGAGCTGCTGTCAAGAGGCAGAGAGATGCGGGGAGGGAGGTGAGCTGGTGACAGCTTCCTCTGGAAGTCAGAGCCGAGCAGTAAGGGACCTGGAGTCCAGCTGGACCAATGCTCTTGGAAGGGCCATAGAGGGGTCCCTGCATGTTCCTTGTCACTGGTTGAGTCTGAGAGTGGACCCTGACGCTGAGGGAGTGAGCAGTTCCTAAATGGCTCTTCTTTGGAAACTCGACCTTGCTGAGAAGCTCCATGTGCAACTTAAGACATATGTTCTTAGTCATTTATAAAATTAAATAGTGGTCTCTCCAAACCTTAGGAGAATATCCAGAGTTTTTGATCGAATGACTTTGAGTGGGAATGTTTTGATTGCCTTATTTTTAGTACTTTTGAAAAAAATTTTTCTTAAAAATCACAGGTTCATTAAAACACAAACACTTTTAGTAAGACCGTGTGTTTGAGGGCCCAAACCTCATTTTTTTAGCTCATTTTCTAAGAAATATTGTTGAAAGATTTCTTAGAAGTTCTATGAAGATAGAGTCTTCTGGGCTGTATGTAAATCAAAGCATAAAATCCTCTTATTTTCTCAAAACAATTCAGCCCTTTAAAATGGATTAATACATCCCCACGCTGTCCCCAAAACTCTCCAAGAGGTGGGGACAGAATCAGGAAGAGCTGTGGTTCAGCTGGGCCTCTCATTTCTGATCCCAACTCCATTTGAGGTTTGTTCTCTCTTCCTCCTTAGGAGATGGGAGAACATTACTCTCTTTCTTTGACTTGGACCCTTAGCTTTTCTCTCTGTTTATAAAGCCCGATACTGTTCTGTCTTCTGCTGTTTGCACTGACTGTCGTTGGATCTAGTTGAGCCTTTGTTCCCTCCCAGACACATTCTTGTCATCGGAGTGGCCTAGCTTCATTAAAATAGAGTGTAAGCAAGATTTTTAGCACTTTTAGTATCCTCTTGTTGTAGTTTTTGGACAGGCAACAGTCTTTGCAGCTAAGGTCTTATTAATTTTCCCAGCATATTCTTGGTATGTATATTTTACATTAATTTAGAAAAATTGATTTGACATTCAATACCATATTTTATGCACTCGTTTCCTTGCAAGCTGCCTGCATTACTCTGGCCTCTCTTGACAGGGTATGGACTATTAATCAGAGACAGAATATGAGATTATAAATCATATGACCTAAAGTTCAAACTGAGCTAAAACAGGCAAGTCCTAAATGAACACTCTATTCCTAAACAGAAAAAGCATGCACATTCAGTGTATGTTGAGGACCAAGCTTGCAGTGGGCCAGCCCATCTTAATTTTGATAGAAGTATTTTGATGAAGTCCTAATAAAAAGCTGGAGTTTAGATGGCTCTTTTAAAAAATAAGCTCAAAACAATAATTGTCTTTAAAAGAAATTTTGCAGAATGATTATGTCTATCAGAATCTCTTTATTGATATTAGTAAAAATTCTTCTCTGAAACTGGATTTTTTCAATTCTTTTAAGCACACTTTTCTAAGTAAATGAAGCATGTTTTGTTTTGTTTTATTTTGTTTTGTTTTCCCTCCTGAATGAGAGTTTTATCTGGGTTTCATTTCAGTTGGGGCAGTTTTAGTGTCAACATATACTCGTCGACATGCACATAAATGCTTTAGCAACTGAGACACCGGTTCCAAACACCTCTGTAGGCATCCCCACTAGGAAGCTTTGCTATCTAAACATTTGCTGTAACAGCTTGTAAGATTTGTTTTACCTGGAATTCACGACTTAAATCAAAGATCTCATTATGGTGAATTCATACGTGTGGGCTAGCAGAAACATTCAAGTTACAGGTGGAGCCAGGCCAGAAGCTGGATAATGTGTTCCACCCCTGGCCCCACTGCTCTCCTGGTAGGCGCATTAGTGCTCTCAACTTACCACGTTACTGAGTGGAAGTGTCTTCTAAGAAAGTGAAGAGCCTGTGAATAAAATCAGTGAACCCAAGAGGACTGAACAGTCCATACATGCAAAGGAAAAAACCGAAGTGATAAAGCTCGTTGAGAGAGGGGGGCTGACATAAAGTGGTCATGCTCAGCTTCTAAGAATTGTGCACTAATATTTTCAATGTGTAAGAAAATACAGAAAAACTTCTGGAAGTATTACTTCAGATTACTGAAGAAAACTTCAGAAAGACTGGCATTCAGTGTTTAAAATACTTTATATTTGGAAAGATTCTTTATGAATGGTTATATGAGTGTTTGAGTGTTTTAATGATATTTATTAAAACTGTAGGGTTTTTTTTTGATGGGTTAGGAAAGCATGACTGTTTTTCCATTTCAAATAATGGATTATAGGTTTTCATGCTCCAAAAATCTGCTCTCCAGCCTGCCTTTTGCAACAGATTGGATCTGGGTGGTGGAGGGGGCGGGGGATTGTGTGTTTATTTTTCTTTAGAAATCCCTTGAAGATATGTCATTCTATGATGTTAAAAATTAAAAGTTCAAGAATACCCTAGATTCTTTCTCCTATATTTTCAAATTGTATAAACACTGACTTTATTTATTCCTCAGTTCTTGACATAGGAGCAGACTAGAGATCACTTATAATTTTACTTTTAGTGCCCGTTTATATTTAACCTGTATAGTACTGTGATTTGAATTTATTCCTTTTGATGTTGATCCTGGATGTAACCTAAAATAAATCCCTTTAAACTGCAAACTTCATTTTTCTCAGGTAACTGCCACACGAGATCCCTGAAGATAAATATTTAATGAGGTTTCACAACATTATTTAAAAATCAGAATTATTTTTTTCTCAGGTAGTATCATTCAAGTAGAAGATGACACAGATTCCTTAATAATGAAAAGTACTACTATTACTAATAATAACATGTTTGAGCTCATTCTGCTGGCCAGGGACTCTTCTGAATGCTTACTCGAGTTGATCATTTAACCTTTACTATAAACCATTGATTTCTGTACTGTTGTCCCCATTTCACAAACGAGGAGACCGAGGCACAGCATTTCAGTCACATAGCCAGTAAGCAGTAGAGCCAAGATTATGAATTTAGGCAGCCAGGCACCAGAACCCATGCTCGTAACCACTGTGGGAACCTCCCTTTAGTTTTTCCGGTGTTGTGGTGATTCATTAAGTTAGGGCTCAGGGCTCACCATTTGTAAATCTCTTCTTGCTGAACTGGTATCTTGTAAACTACAACCCTGGGTTTTTCAGGGCTGGTAGGTTTGATGAGTCTGGAGATGCCAAGTGGGAATATTTAAAGGATCACTGGAAAAGAGAGAACTGAGTTGGTTGGGAACCATTAGTGTCTAGAGGCAGGGGGCGCAAACAAAACCTTATGATGCCGGGTCAACTTATGGATGGTGTCCAGTGGGAAACAGTTATTGGAGGCATTGAGAGACATGCCAATTAAGGATAAAAGAGGTGCAGGGGCTGAGATCCAGCCCAGACAAATCAGATGTCCATTTGGCTGCCAGGGAGCTCAGTCTAGAGTGATATTTCTCAACCTTTGTTTCTTTATTGCCATACTAAGTCTTTCTAGCCATTTCTACCCTGCTCACCTCCCCCACAAAAATGAAATTTTATCACAGATATACTATACAGTATCTGTTTAGATACTCTCTATATACTTTATACATTAAAAGAGTAAGATTTTTTCATCCCCCAAGAACCAATTTTTGTTCCCTTGGGGCAGTGTCACCCCACTGAGAGTGCATAGCCTAGAGGCACCAACAGCCTGAATGGTGTGAGTAAACACAGGGTGGGAGGGTGGCCGTCAGGAAATGGACTTGGAGGGGGCTGACGGGCTTCAACGTTAAAGGGCCCATCAAAAGGCAGACTAGTACCTAAGGGAGGCGAGGAAAAGAGATTTTCTTAATTAGGCATTGTTTGTCCTGGGGTCACCATCCCCACCTCCTCGGATGCCACCCAGAGATGAGACAAAGATTTTCGCTCTTTCTCATATTCTTCGTTGAACTCTTGTCTCATTCTTCCTCCATGGCTCTAAGTATAGTTGTTGCAGAATCTGAAATGCCATTGTGTTGTGATGATATATATCATTTCAGGGTATGTGATTTGAATTCCTTTTGTTTTATTTAGAGACCAGGTTCCTAAGAAGCTTGCTTTAAATTCTTTTTGATTGAGTCCAGCAAAATGGCTCCAATTCCAATTTGCAAGAAGTGGGTAATGAAAGTACTTTAACTAAAAACTCTTGTGTGCTCACTTGAGATCACCTAATTCCCAAATTGCAAACCTTAGAAAGAGTCAAGCAGCAACTGGTGTTTCAGATAACGAGCAAACTGGCTGTCCCTGGTCCTTACAAGGCCAGCTCATTTCTCCTACCTGGTCCCTTAGAAATAACCCTAACACTGGGTAAACATCTTGCTAACCTTTTCTCATTCAAATGTCTCTTTCCTTGTGATTTTGCTGCCTCAGTGACTTTATTCTGAACTTTGTAACCCAGCACACCTCTTAAGAGCCCTAATTTACCTTAAATATCCTCATCTAATTATGTACTAGAAGGCATGATAAAGAAAGCAAGGCACCCCATTATTTTTCTTCTCCACAAACAAGCTATGGTTATTCATCTGGTTAAAGGGTAAGAGGGATTCCTAGAACAGGAAGGACGGTGAAGAGAGTTTCTATCCAGATATGGGAAAGGCAGGCCACCAGAGGTTATTATTTAAAGATTTTAAAGTACTAGAAGACCAACCAGAGAAGCTGATCGTTAGAAGTCAGAGAGCTTGTTGGCAAAGAAAAATCTTACAGCTACGGCAGCGGGTGTCAAAACTGGGTGCCTCATGGAAACACCTGAGGAGCTTTTCAAGTTTTCCATTCTCAACTCCCACCCCAGGCAGATTCTGACTCCATGGGTCTCGGGTAGGATCTTGGACACTGATATTTTTTAAAAGCTCCCCCAGGGGATTCTGATGTGCATCCAAGGTTGAGAATCACTGCTTTAGATTACAAAGTGCTTTCACATATATTGTCCAGGGTTTTGTGTCCATAAAGAGAGGAAACAACATTTTTAGTGCCTTTTGTGGTAATTGTGAAAATGAAAGGATTCCCGAAAAATGTTTCCAAAAATTGGAGGAAAAAGCCTCAACTTTGTAAGGCTAAAATTAGGGATGGTATCAATCCATGGAGTGTAAAACATTAATGAAGGGCCTGAATATTTCCGTATTTCCGGCTCTGTGTGGAATATTCTTGAGATGACAACAAAATTCCCTACCCAGTAAAGTCTGAGAGTAGCTACCCAATATTTGATGCCTATTATTTTCTAAAACCTTATTTAGTCCATTCTATAAATGAGAAATAATAGAGAAGAGAAGCAGAACATTTGTTGTTAGTCAAAAAGTTTGTTAAAAATATCGTGTTAATATTTCCATGTGCATTTTGGGGCTGTGCACATGACCTGCATGTACAGACAGACGATATGCCTGGACAGTGATCTTACAGCTTTCAGAGGGTTGTAATTAACAATTCTGCAGGTAAAAGTGGCAGCTGACAACCTTGGTTGCAGCTGAAGGATGAAGTAGAGCCCACTCTGGGCGCTCAGACTGGGGGAAAAGAGAAGTCGAGTCACAGTGAGGTAGAAGACAAGTAAGCTGTGATCAGAAAGTAGGATACTGCATTTTGAGATTTTAGAAGTGGGTGATGACAAAGCTTGGGCTGTGACCAAGAGAGTGAGTGGCAGCTACTGTCAATAAGGTAGAGGCTAAGCTATCATTCTGTGTCAACCAATAAGATGGTGTGGAGCAGCAGTACCTCAGATAGAGGAAAGAAAATCTTCCAGAGCCTAAGTATTTAAGATAAGGAATTTCAATTAATCACCCCTCCTCCTTCTAGTTTCTAGCTAACAGAGAAAAACTAATAATAACAATAGTTAGCATATACTGTGTATCAGCATTGTTCCAACCACTTTTCATACATTCCAATATTCACAATTTGTGCGACAATTGATACTATCATGCCCATTTTACAGATGAAGAAACTGACACATAGTGTAAGCAGCTTGCCTGATGAGTTATAAATGTTGGTAGACAGAGTTGGGGTGAGAGAATAGTTTACGGAAGCTGTCAGCAAAAGAAAGTGCATAGAGTCCAGGAGGGGGAACGCCTGCAATGCACGTGTATTGCACACCAGCAGACACCAGGTGCATGTAAAGGCCTGGTGAGAGATGAGGCTGAAATAAAGCATTGGAGTCATACTGAAGAGAGTCCTAAACACCAGTGTCCAGAGTTTGAACCTGATTGGGAAGGAGGAGGGAAATGACATGATCAGCACTGTATCTTGAGGTGGTTGATTTTTGAATGTCAGCAAATTGAAGACAGACTGGACTGAAAGGACAAGTTAGGGTTCTTTTGGTCCGGATTTTAGAACAGGTAAAAAGAGGGTGGCAGTTGAAGGTTAAAGGAAGAGTCATGTTTCACGGCTGTTGTAAAACTCAAATGCAAAGTTTTGGTAGCTGGTTGGATGAAGGGGGCAAGGGGCAGGGAAGGATTTAAATAGAATCCAAGGTTTTAAGTCTGAGTAACTGAGTGAACTGTTGGTAGAAATCCAGAAGAGGCACTTTGCGAGGGTGATAGGGACAGCGTAAGTTGCTGGACTTCGAAAATCTGTGTTTTGTCTTGTGAGCAGGCAGGCAGGGTGGAAACACAGCAGGAAGTCAGAAACTTTAAATTTCGAACTCAGGAGAGTCTGGGCTAGAAATGAAACTTTTGTTTTGCTTTGGTTTTTTTGGGGGGGAGAGGTAATTAGGTTTATTTATTATTATTATTATTATTAT
Organism: Camelus dromedarius; assembly: GCF_036321535.1. Classification (NCBI taxonomy): domain Eukaryota; kingdom Metazoa; phylum Chordata; class Mammalia; order Artiodactyla; family Camelidae; genus Camelus; species Camelus dromedarius. The sequence continues at coordinate 72,992,910 of NC_087437.1, read as the reverse complement.
TATTATTATTATTATTATTAATTTAATGGAGGTACTGGGGATCAAACCCATGACCTTGTGCATGCTAAGCATGCGCTTTACCACTGAGCTATATACCCTCCCCTCTTAGAAATGAAACTTTTGGTGTCTGCATAATGGTGCTGTGGTCAAAAAAAAAAAAAAATGGGAAGTGGATGAAATCTCTGAGGGTGTTTAATAAAGACTGTTGGAAAACATTTAAACTGGGGGACAAGAAGGAGGAAGAGGAGCCAGCAAAGGAGGCCAAAGGAGAGTGGTAACAGACCGATAGGAACACCTAGAAGTATGCGTCATGGATCACAAGGGAATGGAAGTTTCCAGAAAACAGCTGACTTAGCAAACCCTCAGAGAAACCAAGAATAATAAAGCCATTTGGAGTCGTTGATTCCAAGGTTATACGGATCAAGAATAGCAATAGAGGGAAAGAAGATGGCCTCAAGCGGGAAGGAGGGAGATCAGGGGAGACAGAGGCCGCAGGACTGGCCTCTGTTGCAAGAGGGAGGAAGAAAGAGAAGACAGTGGCTTCAAGGGGTAAGACGTGATGGAAAGCGCTTGCTTTGTTCTTATGATAAGGAGGACCACTTAAACCTAGTTTAGACAGAGAGAAAGGAGCACAGAAAGGGATGAGTGGAGATGCCTAGGCACTGCCAGGGAGTGGCGTCAAAAACACTTCCCATGGCAGAAGTCACAGTGGGATGAGGTCCTGCACTGGTTTCTGACCTTATCATAAAACAAGCCAGAACTCATGGGAGCTGCTATCCCTCCCAACCCTGCACAGCACTCCTCTTAGAGAACAAGGTGAAGACCGAACAAGGTGAAGACCAGTAGAGCAGGGTCTTCCACCTCTTCCGGGGGAAATTCCTGGCATGAATTTAGTCCATACATCCCAGGGCAGAGGAGGAGGAGAAGCCTTGAAGACTTTGAAGAGTAAAATACCTTCTTTCAGGTATAGGAAGAAGAGGAAACTGATTATAAATCTAGGGGGTAAAATACTAAGATTTTCTTTTTATAAGTACTATTTGCACATTGTATAACTTGTAAATACTCTATGTGTGGGGATGGGAGACATTTTTGTCTCGTTTTTGGAGAAATAAGTAGTCAAATGCACTTAAGAAATTTAATGTTATTTTTCTCACTCTATGTGAATGAGGCCAAAAACTTCCTGGGGAAAAAAAAAGTACAAAGGCAAAAATATTGATAGCGGTTAATGAATGATTGCTGGCTTTGATGGCTGTAGTTTTAGGTAGGGCAACTGCTATAAAACAGTCAGCAAGCGATCTGCTCCAGTGTCCTGTCCTTTCCTGTCAAGGGGAGGAAAGTGGGCAGTTCTGGGCATTGGAGGTCAGAATGGAAACGGGAGCAAAGAGATGAAGAGAGACTCTGTGTTCCCAGGGGATGTGCACACCTTCCCTCATCCATGGAATGGGCTGGGTACCACGTGTGTCCCTGTGTATTCAGAAATGGTCCCTTGGGCCCCAGCACTGTCTCACTGCTGCACAATCCTCAGATGCAGAGAAAAGCCTTAGAGGTTGTTAGCACATCTCCCTCTGGACATGAAACTGGGCTCAGCACCAACAAGAGAATCCCAGAGGGGATTTGCCTCTCCTCCATGCTTGGGTAATGGCTATGCCCTGATTCCCAGGGAAGAATCAAGTTCAACGCACGCCTCGCCCAATATTACACACTCAAGCCCAAACAGCTGGGCTGCTGATAAAATCTAAAAAGAAGAGAGAACTGGCTGTTCTCCATCTATACATAATGTATTCATAATAAATCTCTCAATGAGGAGGTATAAAGATCTCCTATTTCTGTGCAGTCCAGGGAAGCAGAGCGTTCAGCGTGTATCCAGTGAGTCTCGTTAACAGAGACAACCAGTATGGGAAATCCAAGGGGACTTGCTCCACGTTTCTATTAGTAACAGCAATTTTTTTTTAACCTGAAATGTGCTAGTAATTTTCTTGCTTGAAAAATTCACTTTGCCTAAGGATTAATAAATACGCTTTTTCTTAATAGTTATGGAATACCCTCCATGTTCTAAAGACTACATAAAAATAAAGCATCGCTTGTCACCATTTTTTCTTTTTTTTGCTTTATTTCTGAGAAGATAACACAGTAGAGCCATCCCAGAATGATTTATTTCCAAGTAAATGGAAATAATAAAACCTAAAGTAGTAGAGTTGTATAAAATCCTGTATTGTGTATGAAACACCTACTCTAAAATTTAGTAAAAATGATAACTGGTGACAGTCAAGAATATTCTATATGAACATGAGAATTTTGGCTCTAGTGTGGGCAGCAGTAGTTAAGAACAAGGTTGGCAGTGTCAGAACAAAGGCAGTTTCCTCCTAGATTTTGCTGGCAAAGTGCAGCCACCTGTATGGAGCCCCCGGGGTCAGGGCCAGTCACCAAGCCAACCAAATAATAATGGCTGACATTCGATAGAAACCAATGACACAATGAAAGGCATTTGTTCGAGTTAATTTTTACCTTCTTACTACTGAAGTATTTTCTCTCTATAGTTAGAAATGTGCCTCTCGTGGTCACTTAGACTTTACATCAGTAAGATCATCTCAGTCTCTGGGAGGATTCTTACCCTCTTTAAGGCAGAGAAATAGAACGTGCATTTGATTATTGAATAGCAGATATGGGCTATTAAGAGATGAGTTCAGAAAGAGGGACATCTAACTTACCCATGTTGAGCTCTTCAAAATGTTTCTCTTATCTGCCAAGAAACCATTCCTACTGACTTATTTTTACAATAGGAAAATAGTATATACAAAAGCATAAAAGGAAAATGTTGTGTACAGAAGCATAAAATTCTTTCCTGGAATTTAAATGCCTGCCCCAGCACTGCTGAGGTGGGCTCAGCAGTTCCCCACCTTCTGTGTCAGCACCTGCGTGAAGACAGCCCCTGCACCACCGGTGAGCATTTTTCTGTGAGAATCACCTCAGCAGCCTCTGGTTTGTCTCTATTACAAATAGTCTTCAGCACACATCTTTGTTCTTCCAAACATTAGTGTAGCTCTTTAGAATAGCTTTCCTGAAACAAAATTACTTGATCAAATGACATGAATATTTTAAAGCTCCTCTTTCCAAACACATTTTTAAATAGCTTTCCCAAAAGGGCATTTATTAATTTACCTTACACTAGCAATGTATGAAATTATGGTTTTACCCCGGGCTAAACAAGCTGCTAATGAGACTGCGTTCCTTTTATTTGTGTGTATTTCATTCCCAGCAAGCTTGAAGAGTCTTACAAGTATTCGTTTACTACATTCTGTGCGTGTGTTTGGCTCTTAATTCTTGTGGTTTTCTGATCAACCGGCTTACCCTTCCCAGCTCCAGGCTCAGCTGCTTTTTTCCCGTGTATTGGTTTGTGCAGGCTCCCATGATTCCTTCAGCTACTGGGTAGATGAAAAGTCCCCCGTGGGGCCCGACCAAACCCCTGCCGTCAAACGCCTCGCCAGGATCTCCTTGGTGAAGAAGCTCATGAAGAAGTGGTCTGTGACTCAGAACCTGAGCTTCCGAGAACAGCTGGAAGCTGGGATCCGCTACTTCGACCTGCGTGTGTCTTCCAAGCCGGGGGATGCCGACCAGGAAATCTACTTCATTCATGGGCTTTTTGGCATCAGGGTCTGGGATGGGCTGATGGAGATTGACTCGTTCCTCATGCAGCACCCCCGAGAGATTGTCTTCCTGGATTTCAACCACTTCTACGCCATGGATGAGGCCCATCACAAACGCCTGATTCTCCGGATCCAGGAGGCCTTTGGGAACAAGCTGTGCTCAGCCTGCAGTGTGGAGAATATGAAGCTGCAGACGCTGTGGGAGAAGAAGTGCCAGGTAGGCGGGGACAGAGAAGAGCTTCCAAGGGCAAGAACGTAACTCTCTCTCTTTCTTGTCACTGGCTCTAAGACAGCTCCCTCCAGGGCTCTTGGGCTAGAAGGCATAGATTGTTTGGTATAACGAAGATCTGTGCATTGGTTCCTGGGCTCTAGGACAGCATCAAGGGCTCCCCTGGGCACCGTTGAACTGGGATTAACACCTGCCAAATATTCATAACTCGTTGGGCAACCTGTTGAGCATCTCAGTTGATGCTGGATGGCCTGGCCAGAACCAGCCCAAGGCACAGTTGTGAAATAGGACCAGTTGGCCATTACCATTACCACCCATCTCCAAGTGAGTCCATTTTCACCCTCATAGTTCCCCTTAGGGATAGTCTATTCCATCCTGCCTTCAGCTCAGTGTCAGATCATCCCTGCCAAATAGCAGTTGGTAGGTAAGTGCATTGGCTGACAAAGGCGTGTGAAGTAGTTCCTCTTGGGTGTTAACAGTTAACACTGAAAAGGCTGTCTTCACGGGGTTTGGGTCAGAGGGGGAGACGGAGTTAAGGAAGGAAGAGCCCACAAAGGGATGAAGGCTGGCAGAGCACCCCCAGGTCGAGAAGGGCCCTAACTTTGACCCGTGAAGGACAGACTCTGGAAAAAAGAGTGTGGGCCTCGGATATATTCTGCTGTGGTCCCAGAGGATGATGGATAGTGCGAGAGGAGAGCTTCAGGAATGGTCAGGCTCTGATATATACTCTCTTTAAAAAAGGAAAATAAAAAAAAAAAGGTGGGGTCTGGTACAGCTCAGTGGTAAAGCTCATGCTTAGCCTGCACAAAGTCCTGGGTTCAATCCCCAGTACTTCCATTTAAAAAAACATTTTTTTTAAAGCAAGTACCTTTCATTCACAGTTGCTCCCTTACACATAAGTGCATTAGCCAAAACATCTTAAAAAGGCAGTTATTTTGAACTAAGGAAATAACTTTTCATTAGAAATCAATTAAAGATGATTCATCTGCAAATATATGTTGAATACCAAGTAGGTGCCAAGCACCATTCTAAGCCTTTGGGATAAATCAGTAAATGAAACAAAGATCCTTGCCTTATGGAGATTTCATTGCGGTGAAGGGAGGTAGGTCATAGATAATAAACATGATAAATATACTTTATATAATGTTAGGAAGTAATAAGAGTGATGGGAAAAGAGAGCCAAGCATGGTCAGGGTTCTGTGGGCTGGAGGATTGGTCACAGTTTTAAATAGGTTGATCAGGGTAGCCCTCATTGGAGGGAGTTAACCTGTTGAGGGAAGAGCTTTCCCAGCAGAGGAAGCAGCCAGTGCAGAGCCCCGACGCAGGAGGGTACGTGCCATCTTTGAGGGAAAGCGGGGCCGGCCGTGGGTCTGGAGCGCAGACCAGCGGAGGAGGCTGGGCAGGGATGATGGGTGATCGTGGGGCCTTGAGGGCACGCTGAGGACTCGGCTTTTACTCGAGTGAGGAGGGCTCTGAGCACAGGGTGCTGTGAGCTGACTTGGGCTTTGATGGTATCCCTTTGACTGCTGGGAAGAAATCTGGAGCAGAGACAGCTGGGGAAGGAGGGAAGCCAGGGAGGAGACCCTCAGTGGGAAGTGGCCGGATTTTGAATCTGTCAGAAGGAGGAGCTAACAGGGTTTCCCAACTGTTGCGACTGGGAGGATTTAAGGGTGTTTCCCGGCCTTGGCCTGAGTGCCGGGAAGCCAGGTGGCTTCCCACGCCCGGAAACGTGCTAAAGGTCTGACTGCACTGAGACTAATGAGTTAACGCTTAGCATCTGGTAAGGTTGATCTAAGCTGTATTCCGTCACTACTATTTTGCCAGATATTTATCACACCTCTCCCCTAAACCTAAATTTATATCTGTGCAGACTCCTGGGTCTAATTTGGAGAGATTTTTTTTCCCCAGTGAAATCTCTTACGATATTAAATACTGGTAATAACAAGAATAATAACATTTACTAAGCCTTTGCAATGTACAAAGTACTGGAATTCATTTAATCTTCTCAGCAACATTACGACGTAGGTATTTCATTATCATCCTCATTTTACAAGTGAGAAAACTGAGGCAGGGAGCAATTACGCAACTTGCAAGGGAACATTGTCAGTGAGCCTCCAGGGCCAGGACTGAATCACAGGAGTGGGGCTCTCCAGCGTTCCCACAGCATGCAGGGCTCGCCCAGGGCTGTTCACATGTTTTGGTGATTTTCACAAATAGTGTCATTGATTATGCTAATAAAAACACTTCCTCTTTATTCATGAACCTCTGTTATCAGAGGGTCTCAGAGGGTTAGCAGAATGGGAGAAAGGGAAGATCTGTAAGAGAGCTTTTGAATACTAGGATTCAGGTGAGGTTAAATTGGAGTACGGCTAAATTTATAAACAGATATCTATTATAAATATAGTTTTATAATTTTATACACAGTAGTCTGCATGGGCTGCCACATTGCATATAAAATCATTTTGAAGTTTGTAAGAATAACAGATAATTGCAGGAATAATGGATCATGTGGACAGTGAATTTCTGGCAGAAGAGTGAAGATCTATTATAGTTTTTAAGTATGGCTAATCTGTGTCATCCAACTACAGACACTCCTAAAATTATGAAGGAAAGAGACTGTGATGACATGTCATCAACTTGATTCTAGGATTTCTCTGTTCTCCTTTTCTCAAATTTTCCCTGCCATGTCTCTTCTTAAAAGCTAATCAAAGAGATCTCAGAGTCCTCAGTCATCCCCCTCCTGCTGGGGCCGTGCCATGCTGATGGTTAAACCTTAAGTATTCATCATGTAATGAGCTGCCTTGCATGTAATCCCCAGAGTATTTTATTACTACAATTTAATAGCAAGAAGTGTACCACCATTCAGTCACATTTCATTTACTCAGTATGCAATTACATCCCAGCTCATGGGTATGCGTCTGTACATTAGTGACATGGTTTCTGAGGATTTAATTTATAGCTTGGCAGTGTTTAGACTCTTAACGAGAAGGTAAGAGTATATGACACTAGTAAAATATAAAACAGCTGATTTATACAATCACAAGACAAAACTGCCTCAAATGTATATTATATGAAGAAAAGGGTTTTGTGGTCCACCAACTGAAAAACAGTACATAATATAAATCTACATCCCAGGGGCCCATGTATAAGCACCATCAAAATAAGAAGAGGTCAGTTTAAGAATAATTCTTAAAGGAAATGAGATTTAAAATCTGAGCCTCAAGAGACAATCTGCACATGAATTGATGAGCTGGAGGGAAGAATATCTCAAGAAAAATCCAGCAGGGCAAGGTCGGGAGCTCGATGCAAAATGCAGGCCCTGAGCCAGTGTTAGTGCCCCCAGAATTCTGTAGGATGAGTTGGTTTGCTAGGACGACCTCCTACTGTAAACAGAAATTCTCCCTCTAACCTTCGGGATCAGATTGCTCGAGAAGGGATCTTGGGGAAAGGCAGAAAGCCGCTTTTGTATAATTTGTACTTTTTACTCGTTTTCCAAGGCAGAGTAAAGATCAGCACTGTCCTTTCCTCCCCTGACCCTAAGCTCGGCCCAGGAGGCACAGAAAATGGTCTGACGGGCCCTGACTGAGGATCACACAGCCTCCCGCCTCCCCAGCAGTCCCTTTCACAGCCCGGCTTTTCACACTTTCGGATGATGGAGACCCCAGCCTTCCAAACTAGCCAGTGACGAATGCTAGCCAGCAGGAAATCCTCCCCAATCTCCCAGGCAATCTGCTTATGATGAGCCTGTGATTAACCTCATTAACACACGTGTTTACCACCGACATCATGAGCAGTCCGTCAGACATTACGCAGAACCATTAAAAAACAAGAACAGCTATTAGCCTGTTCAGTGCACGGAGCCTGGTGCTCCGAGCTCGGCCTTCAGGAGCAGTCAGTCAGGCACCTTAGTCACGAGCTGCATGCGCCTGGAAATGAGACACACATTCAGAGCCCTCATCCTTGGGTGCCTGGAGGATTATGCTCTTGAGCCAGCTATCCGAGGACTGCAGTCCAGGGAGTATAAACGCACGCTGGACATTCCTCCAGGAAGGGATTCCTGGTGCCAGGAGGAGAAAAAATACAGTATTTCTGGAAACCCAAGCAGCAGAGCTCTGAATTGGGACAAGTAAAATAGCAATTCCCTGTCCTTCAGCTGCGTCTCAGAAACTAATTAATGCTGTGGACGTGGCTCGCTAATTATTTTCAAAATCACCACCATCCTCAGAGGCCCTGCTGGAGGCCCATCCACTGACTCCAAGTCTTCCCCGACTCCCTCCCTCTCCTGGGAAGGGCAGTTTCAGAGTCAGCAGGCACGATTGAAGTCCTCCCAGATTAGTCCAGTGGGCTGATCTCAACCCCAAGAGCTGAGGGTCAATTTTGAAAGCATAGGAGGCACACCTTGTAGACAGGACTAACCACAGGGCTTCTCCAGCTGTGGTCCAAAGAGTCCCAAGGGAGGGTATGGGTGGAATTTAAGAATTTTGTGAGTTTGGATGGGAGAAGCACTACATACTTCCTCTTAGCCTCTTGCTGGCCACTGATCATGAGTGTGGGCAGGCACCCATGGCAGAGCTGGCACCACCTGTGGCTTTGTCCCCATAGAAACCAGATTTCCCGTATCACATTTCATTTAGTGCAGATATCTTGAAATATCACAGATCTTCATCATTCACTCAAAATTAGGGAAACTATTAGACTTACAGCAAAATGTTTTTGTTGACTGTGTTTATGATGAAGCACATACATTATTAATTTATTACAAATTTCACTAGTCTGTTGGTGGCCATATATCCATCTCATTGATTCTCCTTGTTATCCTGTTTGCTTTATTTTAAGCATTCATTTCAAGCAATCTGAGAAGGGGTCAGGATTTTACCATACTTCCAAAGGTGTTCATGACCCGAAAAAAGTTAAAAACCTTAGTGTTAGACATATAGCAAGTTCTTAAATCTTTGCTTATTGATTCTTCTAAAAAAAATTAACAATTCTTGAATTTCCACATGGGTTTGTATCTGTGTGCCTTTCCTCCTAGCAATCAGTGTAAAGCCAAGGAGTTAACGTTCAGCTTGTTCATAAATTGCCCTCCTTTATTTTTTTCTGAATATTTCAGGTTCTCATTTTCTATCACTGTCCCTTCTACAAGCAATACCCCTTCCTGTGGCCTGGAAAGAAGATCCCAGCGCCCTGGGCCAACACCACCAGCGTAAGCAAACTCATCCTCTTCTTGGAGACCACGCTGAGCGAGCGCGCCCCCCGCGGCTCCTTCCACGTCTCGCAAGCAATCCTCACGCCCAGGGTGAAGACCATCGCGCGAGGCCTGGTTGGTGGCCTCAAGAACACTCTGGTCCATAGGTGAGAATTTGCTTCCATCCCATGAGCAAGGGTTAAAAATTTTTTTATCTTGAGTCTCTTCTGAATAAATAGCAGTAAAACCATATATTGTTTTTTCATTGAAGTATAGTCAGTTTACAATTTCTGGTGTACAGCACAATGCTTCAGTCATACATGAATATGAATATATTCGTTTCCATATTCTTTTCACCATAAGCTACTACAAGGTATCGAATACAATTCCTTGTGCTATACAGTATAAACTTGTTTATCTGTTTTATATATACCAGTCAGTATCTGCAAATCTCGAACTCCCAATTTGTCCCTTCCCACCCCCTTCCCCCGCAACCATAGTTTGTTTTCTATGTCTGCGAGTCTGTTTCTGTTTTGTAAATAAGTTTGTTTGCTTTTTAAAAGGATTAAAATAACAAAACAAAAAACCTTATAGTTGAAAAAGTTGTGTACTTGAGGTGGCTTGCTTTAACCGTACCCAAAGGATCTCTGAATATGCTGTTAAAATGTACATATTACTCCATAAATACTCTCTAAATTTCAATACAAAGGCAAAGCAATTTCAGCCACCACCAGTCTGTTCGCGTCTGGCTCGCGGTCACGTTTTGTTCTTGCCCCTGCCTTTGAAGCTGGCCCAAGAACTCGCTCTTTTAAGAAGCATTAAATGAGACTTCTGTGCTAGGTGCAAGGGGCTCAGAGATGGCCCTCCAAGGACTTAGGGTGTCCTTCTCCCTTCCTCAGTGACAGTGAGTCCCTGTCAGCTTAGGACGCCACCCACCATGCCATAGCTTCAGAATCTTCCTCAGAGCAGCCGATCCTGACTGTAAAATTAGGCAGGAGAGGCTCCAGAAATTTTGTATTAGATGATGTTCTTTATCCTGGGCACTGATAAATGACAGGTGTTGTCGAGGAAAAGGATGGCTTGTACATATGTACATGTGTGTGTGAGTGCGCCTATGTCTGCGCCTATGTCTATTCCTATGACTAAAGGGAATGTTATAAATATATTTGGATAATAGGGCGGCCCTTGCAGTCCGAGGATATTTACAAGAATCACTTTGGTTCCCCAGTTCCAGGTGCTGAGCACCAGAGTTCCGATAATGAAAGAGTCATCCAAAAAAAAGTGTCCCTGTCCATTTGGTTCTGAGTTTGGGTAGCATGATTTCAGATAATAGGAGTTCACCTGGCAGGAGTTTGGATAACAGACTGAGAGCTCCTGATTGTGTTGCCCACTAACAGAACCAGAAACCTCCTTCTGTGTGACTCTGCTAAGTCTTAGCTGAATTACCTGTACTTAACTTGGAAAAAAGGGTTTCCTAAACCAAGATCAGAATTATGAACTTTCTTTTCTATAATAATAGGTTCATATAGTTATACCATTTTCCTCATGTGTATAGATTGAGATTATTTATTTATTTATTTATTCATTCAACAGTGAATAGGAGCTAGGTCCACACACACATGAGGAATCATATAGTTATAGTCTCTGCCCCATGGAACTTACAGTCTATCAGGAAAAATAAACGTGTAAATTCCTATCGCTGTAATGAAGTCTGTGCAGAGAGCTGTGCTAATAAGGGGGAGTAAGTCTTTAAAAATAAGTAGCAGTTATTTCTGTAAACTGTATTCTGAACATAAGAGTACCCCCTTGCAGATGATTTCATTTGATTTTTAAATTAAGCCAGTCTCTAGAAGGCACCTTGTCTGAAGCACGTTATTGCCCCCATTTCAAACGGGCTCAGTGAGGTCGAGCAAACCAGACCCGCATAGCTGGTAGGAGTCAGTATTGTCTCAGCTGCGGACTGCTGCTTGTTGGACGGTTGGCCTTTTCAGCCTTCAGCACTGGCTTAGACGTAGCACATTTCAGTGCCCTGTTGTTCCTTTCTGCTCCACTGGCCTGTATTTGTCTGGTCAGCTCTTGGAGGCTACAACTCTGAACCCACAAAGTCGCGATGCTTTTCCTACTTGTGAATTCCTAGAACTTTAATCTACCTGCTCTTGCACTCGGTGGTAATGATGGCGCACGCCCCCAGAGCCCCCGCGTCCTAGCACGCCTGAGCCCTGGCCCGCGGGCAGCAAGCCCGTCAGCAGGTCTCCGAGATCGGAAGGATACTGGAGCATTTCGCCCCCTGCTGGTCATAAGAATATTGCAGAGATGCATCAGCATTCCTAGGCCTCCACATCAACTGCTTTGGACAAGTTTGTTCGCAGACGCCAGCATAATGTGTGGCAGTCATTTCCTCCAGGCTACTGAACAGGCATAAGGAAGAAGCCGTGTCACAGTGCCTTCCCTGTCCTGAGGCACACGGGATGCTGTCAAACTGGTGCTGGGAACCGGTTATCAGCCCAACTGAGAGCAAAGGACAAGGTCAATTCTCATACAAATGTAGAGGTGGGTTTCTCAGCAGAGTTAACCTCTCTTCCCTCTAACTCTTAAGTCAACTTAGGGCTTGAGATTTTGTTCTTTTTGGTTCATCACCCTAAAAGGAAGCCATGAAAAATATAGACTTATCTCCATTTTACTAAGATCGTCCTCTGAGGTTTTGTCTTGTTCTTCCGTTGGGAATGTTTGCCTCTGTCTCCTCGTTCTGCCTGGCGCTGTGTCAGTGACCTCCCCATCTAGGAGTGGCCTTGTGTAGCCAGACGCTCAGTTCCCCCTTGGCCGCTGGAGCTCGGGACTCAAGGGGTGTCACCTGATGGCTTCTCCCGCCTGCCTGCTGTGACGCAGGGGTGACACACAGCCATTCTGACTGAATCTCTCTGCTAGTTCTCCTGAGAGTCTTAGAAACCTTGCACTCCCACTGCAATCAAACGAAAGGAAGTTTTGCCTAAGCCTGAGGGCCCAGCAGCATGGGGCCAGAGAAGGGGACGTGGACTGAAACTAGAGGCCCAAGATTGAAGCCTGACTTGGTCCCTTGTGTTCCCTGAAAATTCCTATGTTGAAGCCCTAACCCCCCAGTACCTCAGAATGTGACTGTATTTGGAGATGGGGCCTGTAAAGAGGTGGTCGAGTTAAAGCGAGGCCATCAGGGTGGGCCCTAATCCAATCTGACCGGTGTCCTTATGAGAAGAGATTAGGACACACAGAGACACTAGGGATGGGTGTGCACGGACAGAAGACCCTGTGAGGACACAGGGAGGAGGTGGCCATCTGCAGGCCAAGGAGAGGAGAACCGAGACCTGCCCACACCTTCATCTGGACTTCTCAGCCTCCAGAGCCCTGAGGAGTAAATTTCTGTTGTTTGAGCCACCCCGTCTGTGGCGTTTCTTACAGCAGCCCTGGAAAACGAACTCTGTTAACAACAAGCTGCCTTTGACAAGTTTCCCGAGGTCTCTGAGCTTTGGTTTTCTCACCAGTCAAAGGGGGTTAATTATGTCGCACCAGGTCGTGGTGTCTTAACATGAAGTTAAGTGCTGACCACAGTGCCCTCCACAAAACAGGCCTGCCATCCCTGTTGTCCCCACAGTGACAGCCCTGCTCTCCGGGGGCCTCAGAGCCGGAGGGGAGGGAGGTCAGGGACTGGGGCCTCACGGCCCATCAGCAGGACCTGGTTCAGCCCTCCGCACTGATCTCTTGGTAAATGCCAGGAGTTAAGAAAACAAAGTGGCTCCTCCTCGCCTTGAGTTCTGCATTTCCCCTTCTTTGTTCCCAATCCTGGTTATTTGATCCTTACCTAAGGGAAGACCGACACCTGGCCTGGAAGCTGACCCAGAGCCTTTGTGACGGAGGGGAGACAGCCAGTGCTCACCCTCCCACATCCCTGTGCTCAGCCTCCAGTCTCCATCCAGGAGGTTTGGCTGGAGTCGCCGCAGGGGCCTTGACCAAACCTTCCCTTCGCATTTCCCTGTGATGACCAGAAGGTGGCGCCTGCACCCCATACTTAAACACGACCTAGCGAGGTTTTTAAAAGAAGGCTTCAAAGCATGACTGAACTATTATGCTGAACACCAGAAACTGACATAACATTGTAAACTGATTTAAAAAGGAGGAGGAGAAGGAGAAAAAGAAGAAGGCTTGAATGCATCAGGCTCAGTGCTGCCGTGGCCTTCGTCTGGGCCACTCTATTCCAGGTCTCTATCCCCAAGGCATGTCTGTATTTGTGACCCTTCCCTCTCAGGCTACAACATTTTGTCACCGAAGCAGCAGGGTGTGGCCCCTTTAGGAAAGTTTCTTACTCCCAGCCCCCGAATCTCTCTACCAATCACGAGTCCTTCCCTCCTGCCAAACACTCACATAGTACTTCCTCCGTCCTGGGCACTACTCTAAGCGCTCTACACCTAGTACTGTATTTAATTACCCCAAAAAGCTGTGTGAAGTAAGTATTATTATCCCCATTTTACAAGGGAGAGACTGAGGCACAGGGAAATTAAGTTACGGACAAATCAAGTTTATTATTGTCTTCAGTAGTCCCAGTTAAAAGTGGAAGTACCCCGGTGCTGGTGGCCCATGAAGTCATAGTCAGCTATGAATACAAACATGCAGACAGATACATGAGATGTGTTTTAGTGCATGGCTGACTGGAGAGTCTGCTGAGTGAGGGAAGAGGCCCAGGGCTGATTATTGTTGTCACTGTAAGAGGAAAAGAAAGAGGAGAAGGACAAAATGCTACCAAAGCCTTGGCAGGGTTTCCTAGAAGACTGAGAAGTCGGTATGTATGCTCAACGGAGGGAGGGCAGCTTCAGAGGAGACAGGAAACAAGGAGATGGCAACCAAGGAGAGCGTTACCAAAAGAAGAGAAAGGGGGCAGTAAGCAATAAACTTAGCTTATTTTCAGTTTTGGTCTAGAGCAAATTCTTCCTCAAAACACTCCAGTCTCTTTACCAAAACATAAGCTCCAGTTTGTCTTCCCCGTAGCATCTTCAACGTAGCCAGAACTTGGTGAGCTGTCTTTACCATGATGCAATACCGTGATGACTTCATTGCTTCCTCCTCCGTGTCAGCGGTGGTGTTTTATACTCACTGCTAATATAGGAAATATCACATTAACTGTCGTCATTTGTCTATGTCACTGAATTGTGAGCTTCTTTGGGGATAACATTCTGGCTGTCACATGGAAAGCCCTTAATTATAACATGAAAGAAGATAGAATACTATCCAGTGACTAAAAAAAATAAAGAGGTGGAACAAATTGCTGATGCATGCAGCAACGGGGTTGAATTTCAAAACCTTAATGCTGAGTGGAAGAACCTCACATGCAAGCATACATATTGCATGGCTCATGCTTGGTTCTAGAACAGGCAAATTTAACCTGTGGTAGAAAAAAAAATCAGTATAATTATTTCCTCTGGAAGAATGGGGGCAGAGATTGATGGAGAAAGTGAATGATGGAGCTTTCTGGGGGCGCTGGTAACGTTCTGTACCTTGAGATGGGCATGGGTAATATATATATGTTTGTCAAAACTCAGCTAGTATACACTTAAGATTTGTGCATTTTACTGGGTATAAACTTTATGTCAAAAAAACAAATTGAAAACAGATATTGAACGTTAGTTAATGATTTGCATACTGAGGTTTTGAGGGGATATTATGTATGGATAGATAGATAGATGTATAGGTGTATAGTGTATAGATGTTTGCAGTTGGAATATGTCAAAAATGTAAGATGGATTGATGGAAGGATAGAGTGATGGACTGCTGGACAGATATATGGTAGGCAAGTTTAGTAAAATGTTAGTGGTAGAATCCAGACGGTGGATATACTTACTGTAAATTTCTTTCAATGTTGCAATATGTTTGAAAATTTTCATGATACAATTCATGGTAAAAAAAAATTAACCTACTAATAATTAGACTGTTGATCTTAGTTTTTTGAGGTCCCATTGATGTGGTATCTCTTTGGTGACTGAGATAAACAATTTCCTTTTCCAGCACAGAAACCCTGGAAGTCCTGTTCTCTAGTGGAATAGACATCACTCTGTCCCTGAAAGAGATTTAAGTTTAAATGGACAAATTAGGGGCAGGGGGGCTTGTGCTTCTGTTGGCATACTTTTGTTACATTAACAGAAATGTTTGGTTTGCTCCTCTTTCTGGAGGAGTCCTTCTAAAGGCTGCTCTCTCTTATCTCTTCCCCCAACTCTCTCCTGTGTAGGAATCTTCCTGCCATCCTTGACTGGGTGAAAACTCAGAAGCCTGGAGCCACGGGCGTCAACATCATCACGTCTGACTTTGTGGACCTGGTGGACTTTGCCACGACTGTCATTGAGTTGAATGACCTCCTCCAGGAGGACAGAGCTTTGGCTAAATGCTGACTTAATTTTTTAATTTAACTTAATATTGAGTTTGTTGATCTTGGCTAGAGGTCTGAAGGGTTTCCTGTTAGGATGGCCCCTGGGCAGTGAAGTCAGTGAGAGGAGGGCACATTTATTTGTCCCTCCTCAGAGGGCCATTTGGATAAAATTACAGAGCTTTTCATTGCATTTTTCCCAAATGAGACTTTTTCAAAACTTAAGTCCAAGGGAAGAAAGCCTGTTTCATGTGCTGAAGGTCAGGATCTCCCCAACGTCATATGATGTTGAATGTAATATGGGAACGGGGTCTCCGAGTTCCGTTGGGGCATCGAGTGACCCCTCGTTGGCCCAGTTCCCCATTGTCTTCCAGGATGTTGTGTTTGAGCCAGAGAGAAGGTTGAAGCAGAAGGGGATTCCTGGTCAAAAGAATGGCTCGTGGCAGGGGTGGACTGCCCTGGGGGGGTGGCTCTACCTCCAACCTGGGGCTCTGAGCAGGGAAGGGACCAAGCACTAGTTCTCTCTAGGCGTGCGGGTTGTCACCACTTCTCGGAGAGAGTGAGACGTATTTATCACCAAGGTATTTCAGCCACAAGCTTGTTCTTGCAGGGCTTGTGCTTGGGAGCTGGTCGCCTTCTTTCTTTAGATGAACAGTGTATACTGTCCTCGGTATCAGGAATGCATTTCCTAGTTTTAAAACATTGATTCCTCTCTATTTCTTTTGGCCCCTTCTTTAAAGTGAAAGAAACAATGATAGCACATCGTTTCAAGGAGGGGCCCAACAAGAGATAGACGTGCATGGCTGTTGCATGCCAGCTTTCTTTGATTTAATTCTGTAGCTTTTCCCCAGATGGCTGCCAGGCCAGCGCCTGCTTCATTTTGGCAAAGTCCTCTTTGGAGTGGGAACTTCAAGCCGGATCTTGGAACTGCATCTCGTTGTTGTCTGCCTGGGACTCGGGTCTGCCCTGTGGGACACAACCCTAATGGAAGGCACCTTGTCCCTGACAGCGGGGAGGCAGACACAGGATGCAGGGGAAAGTGCAATGGGTTTAAGGAGGAAGCTCCAAGTGGGCTGGGAGCCATGCTGTAACTCCTTGAAAACAAGACTACCTCGGGGATCTTTAGGCTGACTGTGTGTCATCAAGTGAGAAATACCCAGTGTGGGAGTATTTCCAGTTCATGTCTTGACTGTTCTACTTTCTGCAGGTTGTTTTGAGCCTACTAATCACCACTGCAGAAGGGCTTTGAAACTCAAGAGGGGATTTTTTTTATCTATTATTGATAAGAGGTGCTTATCTATAAAAAGCCCTCTTGTGTTTTGTCTTATTTATTTATTTATTCATTCATTTATTTATAGATTAAGTATCTTCCATGCTTCTTACTTCAAGAGCACTCACAAGGGAGCTCCCTCACCCAGGCCAGATGCCGCCCCGGTCCTCCCGCCTCAACAGGACCACGCGTCTCAGGACCGGGAGAGACCTCTGCCTCGCTGTGGGTGCTGCAGACTTCCTCGCTCCCCCGGCCATGCCGGGGACAGTGTGCACGTGGGGAGGGGGGGGGGTCCAGATCTGAGAGGCCGCGGCCAAGCCATGCACTGTAACAGAAGACCGAATGGGTCATGAAGGGCTCTCAGGTCCCAAGGTAAACCCTCTGGAAGAGGGTTGAAAGGAAAGGCGCTAGAAAGAAAACTGGGCATTGTGAGTGTGTGCACTTTGATGTGCCTCAGAACTCTCTGAGAACCCCGAAGCCGGTGTCAGCTTCTGGATTCTTAAGGAGGAAAGAGAACATGGGACCCAAATGGATGTGTGCATTCGTACAGACGGTTGGACCATCCCCCCAGTCGCTTCCCACTCCTGTTCTCTGCCACTCCGTAGCTGGATTTTGCATGTTGCCTGCAGTGGGGGATGTCTTAGCCGAGCTGCTAGGAGCACAGGCACACCCCCCTGCTGGGTCTGCCAGCCTTTGCTTTGCTTAAAGTAATTTAAGCCCCAACCTTTAGCTGCCGCACCTTGAGGTCACAGCAAAAACGACTCTGGGGAGATCTGGTTTGATTCTTCCTTTCCTTATATTTGAATCCCTCTCCAGAGAAGTTTCTGGGATTCCACTGTCAAATTTGTAGGGTCTTCTCTGCAAAGGAGTGAGAACGTGAGTGCCCTCACTTTCTTAATTTTCCTTCAATTCTGATATTAAACTCCAGTGACGAGCTCTGAACTTCCCTGGCTGACCCTCAGGGTTTTCTTTGTCATTTCCTTTTGGTCTTGATTTTGGTCAATTGCTAAGGACTAGACCATTTCCCCTCTGTTAACCCTTTGTTACTTGGCAAAGAGATAAGGAGGCAAGAGGAGAATTCTTCTGCTCTGTTTTATTGGAGCCTCAGCTTTGTCCAGGTGCTTGCTTGGTGCTATGGCCAGGTGTATTGACAGGTATCCACAAAGGATGCCAGTGACACCCAAGGGCTGCTGACTGTTCAGTGAAATGTTTACTTGATTTTCTCCTTTAGTTTTAATATATGTAGTTGCCCTTCACTTGGGTTGTAACATTTAAGCGTGCACGGTAAGAGGAAAGTCGCCAAGCACAGGCAACGGTACCAAGGTCACACGCGTGGAGCCCTGCTCTGCGTGGAAGATGCCAGCACTCACTCCTTCGTGCTGCGTTAGGATGCCAGCCTGGTTTGCCTCTGGAAGTTCTGTGCAGGAGTTCTGGGAGATAGGAGGATTCTTTGCAGTTCACCCTTGAGAAACACCCTTGAATTGGCGGACTCTCTGCCCCAAGACCGAGTTGCTTCACATATTGTAAAGGATGTGTGTGTGTTCTGCTCCTTGACCTCAGGCCAAGCAGGAGACTCGGTGATGGGACAGAAGGAAAATAAACTTTAGGTCTATGACTCATTCTGCAACTGCCAACAATAAAAATGGTGACCTAACTACATCACTTACTCTCGCAAGTTCTGGAACCTTTCAGATCAAACAGGGCTATCATATTTGCTCAGAATTAACTTCAAGATCAGCTAAAAAGCAACTTATTGAGCCAAAGAGGACTTCAGTTTCACAGGATTTGGGGCTGCGTTTATTCTGAAACGTAGACTGAATTTTGCATGGGCTCCCTGGACCGCTTCCCACGTGGCCACACTCCCATGGCTTTGTGGCCAAGGGGACAATCACAAGTTGCAGTTGGAGTAGAGCAGTGTTTAAAGCCTTGAACTCTGAGCCTATTAGAAGTACCACTGTGGTTTTGTGGGTACAGAAAATATTCTTAGCTTTAGAGAGAAAGGTCAAGATGGAATTGATGGAAGGGAATGACACATTATTGGCGATTAAATTTTAAATTAATGGTGGATCTAAGAGGGTTATGCCAAAAAATATTACATATTTGCTGTATTAGACACTTTAGTAATTAAGTTTAATTATTTTCCTTAGCAGGGAGTCCAGACTCCTGAGTTCTTGAGAATAGTTAAGCCACAGTCCAAACCCAGTATTTTATATAAACTTAAAGAAAAGCACAAGATCTGAGCCCAGTTAATGATCACTCTTAAGAAGCCTGCTTATTCTAGCATGACCTTATATACACATCAGAAAGTTGATCTTTCTGAGGGGAGGGTCATAGCTGAGGGGTAGGGCGCAAGCTTAGCATGCATGAGGTCCTAGGTTCAATCCCTGGCACCTCCAACTGAAAAAAGAGTTGATCTTTCTGCTCAAGAAAATGCAGTGCAACAGTCTAGAGTTAAATGCAGTTCTGAGGTGTGTCAGGACCTCCTACTTCTGTCTTTCTGAATCTTACCGTAAGAAAATGCTTCCCACAGAGACATTATTACAGCCCAGCTAGGAAGGTTAGCACAAAACTGAAGGTGGGGAAACAGAGGAGGTTAAGACTGAGATTAAACTGCTGCTTTTCCTGGGAAGCAAAAGCACTACACAAATCCAGGCCATCTTACAGAGATAGTTCATGCCACAGCTCAAGTGTTTGTAACGTTCTTTATTGGGTGGTTACAGGTGTTTAGTGTTAGGTTCTGGGAAACAGAACGGGCTAATGATCCGGGCACAACCACGAGCCTCCCCTCCCTTGGCTGAGCAAAGAGCCAACCTGTGTGAATCTGCCTTGGTTCTTCCATCCGGACTGTGTTTGACAAACCACAGTTGACTAGCTCCCCAAAATATCAGGTTCCTAATAATTCGGTTAAATGCCTGTGCTCAGGGAGTGTACGGTCGTGGCCTCTTCCTTGTGTGGCATGTGGGGAGAGACGCTACCTGGGCTCATTTCTCATGTGTGACTTAGGGTGACAGGCCTTGTCCATCTGTGGCACCTTTAGTGATCGGTCAGATGAGATGAGTAGGGCTGAGAGAAATATCTGACCTAGCGAGGCGGCCCTTCCCAAATAATCACATGATACCAAAAGGAAATGAGTAGAAATTGATAAAATGTCCAAACTGACGGGAAGTTTATTTTGTACAGAACCTGGCTGTCCACTAAATTCCACTACCGTCCCTGCACATCTTGGTCCTCTGCCTCAGTTTGCTTCCTAGTGTCTGCCACCAGGGCTCCGTCACTCACGCATGTTGCCTTGGGACACACAGGAGTGAACTGATTGGGTGATAAGTGGTTTAGCTGGAAACTTTACCCTTAATTCCAAATGATACTGAACAGCTCTTTACTGCTCTGAGAGATCCACTATCTCTTATCCTCCAGCTTCCCCAGCTTCCTACTAGAAATAGTGCCACTGACGGCATCATATCCCTGAATCGGCCCTAAACCTGAACAGTATAGTACAAATGCTGTCAATGATAAATTAGCACAATGTCAGACACTGTAAAAATACTCTGACTCTTCTATCCTGCAGTGGATATAGTGTTCCAGTCTTTGCTCCAGCAAAACTTATTCTTAGGGCTTTTCAAACTTGTTTCTAAGCTGCATAGTTTTGATAAAATATCTCCCTTCTCATCACTGGGAACTGAGTCCCACATTCTACTGAGGCCCCCATCCGTGTCTAGAGGCATTTTCTGTCTATTTCCCTCTCTTCTTCTTCCTAGGATACCCCTTCCTCCTCGTGTCTCCTGGCCATCCTCTGACATCTGCTGATTACTGTTAACCACAGGATGCTGACAAAACTTAACAGTAAAAAAGCACATACAGTCAATGATGTGCGGGTACACTCTTATCACAGTGGTTTTTATATCTCATTCCCCTCGAATGCATCATCCTGCACCCCCACTCCCACCCCCACCCCCGTCACTAGAACTATACTTGATTGGAGCCCAGAACTGGGGGGCCAGTACTTCATTCACAAGCTCTGAGCCCAATGAGAAGCACAGCACTTTGAAAAGTCAAGTAGGCCTTCAGTAGCTTTGTACATTTGCAGTATTACATCTGTTACTAGTTTGTAGCACTAATAACACTTCAGTCATAAATCTATATTATCAATAAGATAAATCTTAGAACGTGTTCTACAAACAGTGGTACCTTGCTGCTATTATACTTACTATAATATTGGTAAGTATTACATACAGATTGTGTATGCATTGCTTGTTTGTGTGTATGCCAACCGTAATACTTAAGCTCACTGATCAGCAACTAGAAAATACAGAGATCGTCATAGTGAAAACAGGTCTTGGTCAATTCAGATGATAATGTGAATCTGGTAAATGCTCCATTAGATATTATATTTTGTCCTCTATGCTTGTTTTATATGAAAATGCATGCTGTTTTCTAAGTAAAAAACAATAATTATACCAGTTTTAAGATTAGAATGAAATTTTTGCATGTGGTATTTGACACTCGGAACTGTATTTTGTGGTGTAATTATCTTATTCATATGCATTTCACATGGCTTTTTTTTTTTTCTCGTAGGAAATAATTGTTCAAATATCTCTTCTTCTTTCTTGTAACCTGGATGTAACTGCTTAATTCAAGCTACAACATTGTAAAGCCAGATTACCTCATTTTAACTGTGAAAAAAGCTCAGTAGATATGATGACATGATGTCTTTTCTTGTATTGGATTTGAACTACCTAAATAGGCTTAAACCTAATAATAAATATAAGACCTTGGCAGGTGCTTTTCCTTTGTATGCACATTTTATTATTGGCCCACTTCTAATGTGATTTTTAAAACTTACAGACTCTTCATCAGTCAGATACCTAATAGGATACTGGGCGAAGGCCCCTCAGCCATGGCTGGCACACACCGGAGCTGGCCACACACGCCTGCAGTTCCCAGCATGGGCCGTGCATGAAATAAATGTGCACGCAGTCTTGTCCGCCATGCTTTTCCAAGCTTCATCCTCAGCACTTGGGCTGTTTCCGCTGAACTTAGGCTCAGTCCTGCTGACACATGTGTTCTTATCTGACCACCACCCCGGCCCGCGTCACTCTGAGAGGTTGCCAATACCCAGAAATAGAACAATTGCAGAGATTATGTGTTTGTGCGTACCAAGAATAGATAAAAGCAGGCCTACGACAGTTTCTGTTGGCAACTGCAATGAAGATTCCAATATTTTCCTCATTCTTAATTCTTTTTAATAGTGTATCTGAGGCCACCTAGTTTTGGTGAATTTCTCTTTTTGCCCTACCGCCCACAAGAAAAATGAGTTGAGATGAAAGCCTATTTATGAATTTAAGAGAGATCAAATTAAATCGAAGTAATTATTCATTTCATATAGTCGAATATTAGAACAGGTAATTAGGGATAATTGTATTTCTATTCAAGTTATCATAGCAATTGAACATAGTCATAGTCAGAACTTCCTGCCTGTCTTTACTGTTTAGTAAGTCTACCATACTGTCCTCTGGTTGGCTTTGATAAGCACCATTTCCAGTCAATCCTATTTGGTTTTAATTTTTTAAAAAATGACATGATGTGGACAGGGCTGGGTCCAAACATTAAGTGAAACAGACATGACCTGCACAGTGAAACTGCAATGATTCTGCTGCCCTGACTCACTTTCTGAACATCCGCTTGGGTTGAGACACTGCCCTTACGACCATGGAGCTGTTACATTATATATGAAATCTTTACTATCTAACCACAATTTGTCATATTACAACTGTGTTATAAACATTCTATTTAGCATAGGAAGTTAGAACAGGCGTCACAGAGAGGCACAGACCTGGGTTTCTAACCCGACTCAATCACGCCCTGGCTATGTGATCTTAGGCAAACTAACATCTCTAAATATATAGGGTATAGGACTAAAAATACCTACTGTGGGGTTACTGAGAAGTCTAACTAAGAAAATGTATGGAGAGCATCTCAGCACAGAGTCCGGCACATAGTAAATAATACTCAAGAATTACTATCAGTCTTAATACTAGGGTGGGGACTTTGCACCCACTCCCTCCAAAGAGCACCCAGCACAGTCTCTTCTACATGGTTGACTGCTAACCATTGTGTCCACTGGTAAATGATTTAACAGGAACTAATTAATGAGAGATAAAGCAGGTACATTCAGACAGTGAAAGAGAAAGTCACACAATCACAGAGAAATACACATTGCTCAGGGGTTGGGATTCCCACCACTGGTGGCCTGCAGGATGGCGTGAGGTGGAAGGTGGCCATCCTCATAGCGTTTATATCATTCATCACTTAACTGTTCCAATCAGTTGAGGGGGGAGTCTCAGCTTAGTGATGAAATCTCTTTTACCCTTCTTTCTTCAGGAAAAACAAAAATGGCAACAATATCTAACTAAATATCATTTTGTTGTATTGTATTTAGTTTGTGGCTACCTTCTCTCTGTAACAACTAATAAGAGTTTTTCAATAACCACATACAGTTTCCTTTCGAAATAAATTTCAGTTTTTTTTTTTAAAGAGTCTGCTGTGAAGAAGCTGTGGGAACGACCTAAGTTTATGATCCTCTCCAGACTGAAAAAAGACCTTGCAGTTGATGCTGGCGCACTTCTGCCGAGAACTGAGTTTGACCGGGCTCTTTCTGAACATCTTGACTAAACAAATAAATCTATAAGCTGCTATTCGAGATAGGAAATCACTTCTTTTTTTCATAAAGGAAAATGTTTTCCTGTTTCCTGCGGAGGTCCGCGCTCAGACCATCCTCTGACCATGTTGTCTTGGGCAGCAGTTTAAACTAGGGGGAGAGGAGTGCGGGAGTCCCACCCCCACCGACGGGCAATGCGGATAGCTTGGAAGGGGATTCCTCTTCTGTGACTCCCTGAGGTTGGGATGGGCCTGGATGGTCTGGATTTTTGTTGCGGCTTGTTTTTTTTGTTTTTTGTTTTTTTTTTTTTTCCTCTCAAAGGAATTCTTCTTGATCAGCAGTATGTTCTTTGTTTACCTCTCTGCAAATCTGCTCACTCTGACTAAAGGAGTGTTATTATTTTTAAGACTTGAAAACCTTTCATTCACAGAGACAGTGGAGGATTGCAGAGGAGGAATGGTGGCCAGAGCCCATGTGCCTCAAACCTCACCCAGGATGGCCTGGACAAGCGCCAGTAAAACAGAAGTGCTGGTCAGACCAGCGTGTTTGCACAGCTGGGCAGTGTTTGGGGATAGCACGGGTGGGGAAGGGGATGCAGAGGTGTCAGCCTCTGTCCGGTAGCATCATGTGATTGAGAGAAGTCTTTGGCAAGCAGACAGCTTTCATCTAAGGGGACTGGTGTCTAAAGAACAGGATTTGTCCTGTGGAGAAGGGCCCTGAGAAGCAGAGCTCTTGCTGCAAAAGGAGGCCACCGAAAACTGTCCTTTGCTTAACCTGAGAACTTCTCTGCTTTTTGGCCTAAAGACTTTCCTGTCTTGATCTCCAGTAGGTGGTTTCTCAATCAGGGCCCAAAGAGTCTTATTTCTAGGCTTCTGTGAAGTATAAGACTAGATTGTCTTTTACAAAAGCATCCCCTACTAGCAACTTCGCGGGTGCAGGACTAACTTGCCGCACGTCAGTGGGGGCAGAGGACCACTTTTGCGGAGCCAGAGCTCCCTGTAACAACACACAAAATTTTAGATGTATGTGCACTTTCTCCTGGTAGAGGACCCACACCTTTCATCAAGGAATCTATGATCCAAAACATATACCATCACCTTTGGAGTGCCTGTGAGAACGAATTATCATTTAAATATGGTTAAGTGAGCAAAGATGGCCAATTGAGGCTAGCACTAGAAAGCCTTGGTCCTTCCTGTTACCAAAAACAAACTAAATTAAGACTCAGGCATTTGTTCACTATAGGTCCTCTCTCCTCTCTTTCAAGATGTAAGATTAGATAAACCAAGATAAAAAGGAACAGACTAAGCCAAGTTCAAAGGATCCTAAAGGATAGTTAGATGAGCTCTAGCAAGAGAGGGTGGTAGGAAAGCCACAAAATACATGCACACCAACAGACACGGAGGGATGGCTCGGCACCACACACAGATCTGAGCAACATTTCAGAGGCAGATGACTATGTTGGCGCTTCTCAGAGAAAGGCAACCGAGGGAGTGAAGGTCCAGAAGAGGTGTCAGATGAGAGAGTGGGAATGTTTGATTTAGAACAGATGGAGAAAAAGGTGACAAGGATATTTATGGCTGAGGTTTTAGTCTTATGACTTTAGATGTGGCAGGAACCAAAGAACATTTGTCCCAGTGCTTTGTTACAGGAGAGAAAGCTGAAAACCGGAGAGAAAGCTGAAAACCAGAGAGAACACAGAAGCGCTGTGTTCCTTCTGGAGGCCCTAGAGGAGAATCCATTTCTTTGCCTTTGAAGCTTCTAGAACCAACTTCCTTCATCCTCAAAGCCATCAGTGTAGCATCTTCAACCTCCCTCTGTCTCTGGTTCTATTTTCACATCTTTGATTCTAACCTCTTGTGAGGACCCTCGTGATACATTGGTCCCATCTGGATAATCCAGGATAATTTCTCATCTCAGAATCATTGACTTGATCATATCTGCTAAGTTCCATTTACCATGTAAGGTGGCATATTCACAGGCTCTGAGGATTAGGACATGGGGATCTCTGGAGGCTCTTTTTCAGCCTACTTAGAGTGTGTATCCTGAAAGGAGCACTGACACTGGTACTGGTTTTAGAGCATGTCTGAGTTCAAATCCTGGCTTCAGTGCCCTCTCATTGCCTGAGCATTACACCTTTGAGCCTCTATCCCCTCATCCATAAAAAAGAATAAAATCTCAAGGTTACTATTATGAGGATTTGTGGTAATATATATAAAATGCTCAACAGATAGTACATACTCAGTAAACGGCAGCCATATTTGTTCCAGGAACTTCCAAATGATTCTCACCAGACAGGAATTCAGTAGGAGACCTTCCACTATTAAATTCCATGAGATTTGATAAAGTCACCTCCAAATTCCATTCTGAGGTCACTGAAATAAAAAGAAATTAAATAAAAGGGATTTCCTCCGAGATGTAATTGTCTTATCTATTTCACAGATTTGTTTGCAAGGTAATTGCTTTTCTGGATAGTCAATAGCTAGCAGACCTCGCTTTTTGCTCCCTGTGGTAGTTACTGCTATCTGATTTTGTCACTTAGCTCTCTGCTTGCATTTGAGCAGGACTAAGAGCCCGACCTGGTGTGTAATGATTGGCCAGATCAGGCAGCCGAGACCAGCCTGGGCTCCCGCCTTCACATCTGTCAACATACCTGGCTGCAAGCAAACTGCTGCCTGTGACCACTGTCTGCAGGGGCCAGGGAGACCGAGAAAGGACACGGAAAGGAACGTGTCGATTTCATGCTTGGGGAAAAGGTAGAAGCCTGTGCTGATGCTTCTTCCGAACAGCCCAAAAATCTTCAGCAAGGATTGGAACAGTCGTGAGCCAACCCTATTGAATCCAGAAGAAAGCTGAGAGAAGAGTCCAGATTGAAAAATAACGTTCAAGGTAGGTGATGGGTCTGGTCATGGACCCTCCTCTCAAACTCACAAAACAAGCACTCAGCCCATCACCTTTAGCCAGATGATGGTCTGCTGAAGGAGGTGTGGTGGATGTGGGCATGTGTTGGGCAAATCCAATCATTCGTTCTCCAGTGTTCTGGAAAGCCTGCTGTATTTCGTTTCCATTTCCTCTTTCCTTTGAAAATTGTTGTTCGTCTACGTATTTCAAGAGGTTTTTTTAATCTTTTATTATAAAAAAAATCGTATTTATGATTTATTGAAATTCTTCATGGCTCTGTAAACTTGGCTTTGTTCCTGAATTTTGCTTGCATGAATTCTTTTCACTTTCAAGATATACCAGCAAGGACAGTATGCATCTAATTCTGAGGAACACACTCTCCATGCAGAAAGCTGTCAACCTCAAATGACAGGATGTCCCAGGGAGCCACATGCATTTTTCTTTAGAACTTAGGGAGTTAAAAGTCTTGAAATTGCTGGAGCAGAATCAAGCCTATTTACCTAAGCTTATCACCCCAGGCAGCCGGTCAATCATTTACTGATGCAAGTCTGTTTCCTACCTTTGATGGACGACCACTAAAGCCCTTGCCTGACTGAGTCTCTTCAAAGAATAGATACAAGACAATGCAAAAGATACCCTTCTGTGAAGGTATAGCCCACGTTCTCTCCAGACCAGAGTGCATTTTTATCCTGCCCAGAGGAGCCGAGGTTCTTCCCAGCTTGATAATAAACAAATGTGAACAAGACTTACACACACTGGGCACCTGGTACCACCTCAGGCATAAGAGATTGTGGCTTTGGAGAAGCTGCCCCAACTGCTGGAGATCTATAGGGAAGGAACAGACTAACTCTAGAACAAGGTATCAAGTGATCACTGAGGGGGAATGAGGTTATTACACAGTTATCAGAAAACGTGGAATTTCCCCCTCTATGCACTTGGAAATTTTATTTTTAGTGAACATGACCCATTCTCCTTTAGGTCTGAATATAACTCCTCTAGAAACATTGTCATATTGTCACCACATAGGCTTGTCAGGTCTTTGCAATGATTCCTGGTTCTTACAATTATTGAAAAACCTGTTGTTAGGAAGGCCCTATTTTTCTGAACTCCCTTTCAGGATGGGGCTGGGCCATGTGTTAGACACGGTAATGTTCCACACTATTTTTGTCAATCATCTATGGAACTGAAGTGACACCCCTCTGGTGAGGTTTGTGGCCAGAAGTTTTGTTTTGTTTTGTTTTATTTTAAGTGGCTCTGTCAGTTAACAAGATACAGGAGTTGAGGCCATTGAGAGTGCGGCCCAGGAACATACCCCATGGGTGATTTTGGATGAATCTGGGGCTAGCTCCCAGGAATGTGGTGAAGAATTATGAGAAATGATAGGTTTCTATGGCGGAATTAAGCTCTGTAAAATGTGAAGTGTGCATCTGGCCAATTTCCAGAGAATCTTTGGAGATAATGCAAGTGATGGAGGTGGTTTTGAGGAGGGGGAAAGGTGTCAGAGCATTCAAATGCGTCGGCCAGATTTACCCACAGCACTGCAGGCTGGCCTCGGGGCGTTCATTCAGGACTTACCTATCCTTTCCCTGTGGCATCTGGTGGTCCCCAAAAGTGTACCCAGCTTCTCTTCCCATTTCATGCCTTTTGGATATTAGGTGGGGGATGATGAGTCTTGAGGTTGACTAGACTTGACAGACATTATTATTCCTTTTACATGCCAGGAAGTTAGAACTCAAGTTAATTAATTTGCCCAAGTTCATTCAGTCAGAGGCTGAGCCAGGATTCTATCCACCTCTGCCTTATCTCCCACCCGCGGCTTTTCCCCAGTGGTCATGGAATGAGGCACATACAGGAGCTTAACTTGGGAGTGGGGGGGTCACTGAGAAAAGCAAAGCTGACTAACAAATCAGAGGTTCTTCACTGGCCCTTGGATGTGCCATGCCCTAGGCCAGTTGGGTTCCATATAACCAAAAGGCCAATGTTGACTAGACTGGACCTTTTTGAGGGGAGGTAAGGGAAGGAACGGGTGAGGAACAAAGTGTTCCCAATCCTAGGGGTGGCAGTCACTGGAGTCTTCCCAGTCCTGAATATTTCCTAAGGAAACCCAGGCAATTCTCAGGCTAGATCTCTGCCCCTTTCTATTCCAGAGGCTCAAATTCATGAGTCCCACTCAAGCACAACATCTAGGTACTTCCAAGGGAATAAATGACACCATCTTAATCTTTCTCTGGGAACTCAAGAATTTAATTACTAGCTTATCTCACTTCAGCTAATATCCACTCATCTAAATCCAAGGGATATGGACAGAAAGAGGCTATCACTATTTTTTAGATACATCCTAAAAATTCCATTAGCTGTCTGGCAGGCATTCCAAAGCAGCCACCATCCTGAACATTTACAAGATCAAGATAAAGACATGCCACCACGAAATGCGTTTGGCTAAACATCTTTGAACAAAGAGTTTCTTCTTGTCACTGACCCGCCCCATACATACCTCAGAGTGTGATAGCAAAGGCATTACAAACAGGGGTTGCGTCACCGCGTGCACTGACTACCCTTTCCTAATACAGCTGGCCTCGCATGAACTCTGCTCACATGCCATCATTTTTGTTCACTAAAACATTAGGATAAAGAGAAAAGTAGAAGCTGAAATATAAGGATGAAAAACAACATTTCACCTCTATCCAGTGCTTCTTAGGACCAGGAATTAAACTATTGCCTTTTTATCTGCATTTTTTTTTTCACTTAATACCTAAAACAAATGTATACTGCTACTTTCTCAGGCCACAGAGCTAGTGAGATGGGGTGAAATTTGAGGTGGAGTCTGTCTGACTCCAAAGCCCATGTTCTCTGCTCCTCAGTTCTAGGAAAAATACTTGCCCAGCAGTATCTACACTATTTGTATTTTAATTGTAAAAGACTAAGGAATCCTTTGTAAATTATTTAAAGTAACTACAAACATACACACACACACACACACACACACACACATACATACACACACACACACAATTGCCACAGGTTAGCATATTTATCCCATTCTGAAACTGTGAGAGAAGATTGTTTTCTTCTGATTCACAAACATTGTCTAGTTTGTTTGTTTGATTTGAATGTAATATAGAAACAAATTTTTCATTTATTATACCAGGATTTTTTTTTGGAAGTTTATTTCTATAGTCAAACTTTCTGTCTTTGAGAAAGCTAAGTATGTTAAAACTTTCCAGTCTGGTTTTATTTAATCTACATTAAGAGCCTTGTAGGAGGAGTGTCATTTTCCGATGGTATCTTTTGAGATAAGGAACCTGACCCTCTTTCACGGTGAGCACCCTTCTCAGTATCACTCAGCCAGCAAGCCCCACAGGGCTTTGGACTCCAGAGTCTTTGCGGTTTTTTTTTCCTAATACACCAACAGTTCCCTGGATTCCTAAGGCTTACAAATGGTAGGGATGGGACACACAAGCTATTTTCAGAAATTAAAAATGCCGAATGACTACACAGCCTGTTCTCGGGCCACAGAGACCCACTCAGATATTGACTGCTTTGGGCTGGGATTTCTATCAGGTCCGTGCGGTAATGTTGCTATTCTAATTAGATGTTCATTAAGGAATGGAAGTGAAGGCACTAATTGTTACTTAATAAAATCTGCCTTAAAGGTAAAAAGCCTTTCAAACTCATGTGCCCATGAGCAAAGTAAAAATCTCCAAGAAACCAGTGGTAAGAAACTGTTACTGGGAAAAGGGAAATAGGAATTACCTCAGTTCTTAGTCACTCGAAAAAGAAAAATTTTTTTGATGAGAGACGAAAAGCGTGAGATAAGCAAGATTTTTATTAGTGAAGGAAAAACTAGTGACAGAGAGTCCACTCCCGAGAACTGGGAGCGGGCCAGGCCAAAGGGGGAAATGGCACCATTCCTCTGTTTTTCCTGTTTTTATACCCTGGTTTCATGATTGATTGATTGACAACCCAGGTTCCCTGTGCTCTGGTTGATTGACAGCTCAGGTTCCTTGTGTTCTGGGTTGTTCCTTTCCCCTTCCTCTCCCCCTGCCCAGTGCTCATTTCTACCTAAACTGCCTAACAAATCCACTGTTCTCTAATCTGTTGCATGTAAGGGACAGTATCCTTGAGCAGGGCTTACACAGCCCCCGCGGGGTCTCCTGATGTACACAACTCCTCTCTTGGCTGATTCTATTACCAGATGGATGTTGCAATGGGTCAAGCAGTCGCCAAATGTTAGGAAACCTAACGAAGTCCTCCTACAGATTGAAAATTCATCATACAGTGCCAATACCTATAGAAGCCAACTGAAGTTACAGGAGGAATTCTTGCACCCTATGAATTCCATTTTGGTACTAAAATGCTCTGTGGAATCTGAATCTGGGTGAAGACATTTTTTATTCCTAATGCTTCACTGGGAACTGCTCCTGGCTGGCCACCTAAGTCTCCTTCCCACGCAACAGTCTTCTCATCTGCATCCTTGCTTTCGGGTCAATATGCATCTTTATTGCACCTTTTGCCCACCTAAGTCTCCTTCCCACGCAACAGTCTTCTCATCTGCATCCTTGCTTTCGGGTCAATATGCATCTTTATTGCACCTTTTGCCCTCATTTCTGTGACCTCAGAGGCTCTAAGGATCTTGGTGCAGGAGAACCCATAAGCTTTGGGCAATGAGAAAACAGAGAGAATGAAATTTCTGTCCCTGTCCCACACCAGATTGAAAATCGTTTCCCTCTTTTCTACAGTTCCAAGGTCAAGTTTCTCTTGGGAGCAGCTGAGGAACTAAAGGTCACAAAAAGTTGGCAATTCACCTTGCTTTGGAGGGTTTCCCAGAAAGCAAAATGAAAATGAGATTGTTTTCACATAAGACCTCTGTATTTGGAGGACAGGATTCAAAAAGTTTGAATATGCAGTTTCACTGTGCACTTAGGTAACTCCCCAAAGTCCAGTTTATTTTTTCCTAAGCCAAAACAATATCAAAAACACTTCTTGTAGAGCACTCTAACTAGGCAGAATTCTTTTTGTCATCACTGGGCTGATGTTTTCAAGGACTCATTTCGTAAGATAAGCCGTATGTGGTACATTTAGCTGGAGCACTTGTGTATTTCTGGGTGATGATGGATGTCATCCACGGGGCCTGCTTTGTGGTGATCCCATTAGATTTCACAAGGTAAGCAGCTGAAAGCTTGTAGTTGGTATGTGAGCAGGTTGCAAGAGAAGACAAAACCCAGAGACTGACCAGACATGTTGCACTGAATGAGCAGACAGCATGCTTCTCTGTGACCAAAGGAAAACCCGCACCTCAATTCTACAGAGATGCACCCTCAAGTTCAAACACACATACTGCACAAAATCTAGCTCCACTTCCCAGGAATCCCAATTACAGGCGAGAACCAATGGCTAGACTTCCCCAAACCTGGCTGTTGTCTACCAAAAGTTCTCTCTTTTTGTTCCTCTTTGCAAAATGGCAGTGCCCCCTGAGAAGAGATATTATTACAGAAGGTAGTTGTGTTGGTAACTTGCAATCCAAAATAGAATGTAAAACATAGTCCAACACAGGCATTCCAGCCCTGACTCCATCATTGTCCTGCTCTGTGTATTGGTGCCAATTTTTAAACTTCTTGGTGGTGACTCAGTTTCAATTCTGTACCATCTGCATCCCTCCAGTGAAGAACTTTAAACATTTATCAATCGGCCATCCACACTTCTGTAACAGCCACCCACTCTTTCCTGGAAACATGTTAGACAATCTTTTTGAAACAGGATTAAATAATCTTGGCGATTTTAAATTCATCAAGTGAGCCAAACCACAGCCTCCTTAGAGTCCCCTGTTTGGGTGTGTACATGTATACATATACACTTTTAATTATATGTACTGTATTCTGGAGATTACAAGTTCTCAATAAATATTCATTGGTGATAATAAATTAGTAGTTGACTGTACATTCAGTAGAAAAGATAATTTATTAAAAAAAAAAAAGACTTTGGAATGTCAAGGGATGACTAAGAGCAGACTAGACGTATGACCTGTGGTGTGAAGGGAAGGGGGCAACGGGAGGGAGTTACTGCCCTCCTGCCATCCGGTAGCAGAACAGCACCGTGGATTAGAGGTTGTGGTTGTCTTCCGTTCTGCTGCTGTTACATCCTATTCATAGGACACTGAGCAAGTCCCTTCAGCTCTCGTGGCTTCAATTTCTCTTTCAAAAATGGTTTTACATTTTGGAGGTCTCCTCTAGTTTTAATGTCTTCTATGAAAAGCTGAAAAAGTTAAGATCACAAAGTTGTTTTCAAAGGTAAACACACAAATGATTTCTGTCTCTGAAACCATTATCTCTGTCTCTCAGGTAAATGAACCAGGGAGGGGATGAAGAACTGCCAAAGAGATCTCAGGGATGTAACTTTGAGGTTGTTACAAACTGGAGAGGCTGAGCATTGACCTTCATTAGGGAAGGAGCCCACTCAGCTAGGAAAATGCCGGGAACCACATCAGAGTACTCTGTCCAGCTGCACCCCTGGCACTGAGACTCAGCTTTTCCTCACCCATGTGTCTCTAATGTGAGCTCGGGCGAGCAGGCAGTCATGACTGTTATCCTCCCACTGTAAATAATCAGAGGTCCGTAAGGGTGATGTGACTTGCCCAAGGTTACAGAAACATGACGGTGAGTTAGATGGAACTGTGCATGCTTGGGGGAAGGGGCTGACATTATAAGCAAAAGGCGGAAGGATCAGGGACAGACCTACACCTTCTCTGAGGTTCACAAACAATGGTCAAGGGCTGCGGAAGAGCTGTAAGTTTGCTTTGGATGCTGAGAGCATCTCTGTCCTCCTGCCCCTCCCTAAGCCAGCTCAGCCGCCCTGCCCAGGGTTACTCACCCAGGTTGTTGCCAGCTGGGTGCCTCTGCTCATGTCCCTTCTTGTAAGCTTCGTGAAAGGCTATTTGTAATGAAGGGGAGGCATAACGAGGAAGAAGAATGCATCAAAGATCTTCCCTGAGGCCCTGAACTGAAAGGGCACTTTTCTTTGGCGAGAGACTGACTTCCCTCTCATATTCTGTAGAAATGAATGGTCATCAAAATGACTGACAGAATTATGACATTCCATTCCAAGCACGGGTATTTTTTATTTTTAACCTCGGGTTATTTTACCCTTCTCTGCTCTATTTTTCCCATAAAAAGGAACGAGAAATGCTTGCTCACTATGACATTGTATGAGAGAAAGCCGCCCAGGGCAGTACTGTACAAAGGAAACTGCTAATTGCACCAAGGTACAGCTGGAACTTCTAATAAAGACAGCGTGTAGCATCCTGGCCTACACTGGTTCACGTCCTCGCCGCGGTCCATGCCCGGAGCTCTAAGGCCCGGAAGATCTGCTCTCATAAGTAACGACAAAGAACCTCTGGTCCAACAAGAAAAGCACTCAGAGGAATTGAGCGTGAATGTTCTGTAGTCTCAGTGACAGTTAGAGACTACATCACCTTGCTGCCCATCTTTGTCCCTGTTTAAAGATGGGAGAGGAAAAGACAGTATCAATTATTATCATCAAAAGATAGCTAGCAGTTTTCCAGGTGATGAGGCAATGCCTTGAATTTGATCAAAATGAACAGGTTTCCTGGCAGCATACTCAAGTGACTTTCTATTAGATTCAACAAAAATCTTACTGAGTTTTCACATTTCTCATTTTTGACTCTATTCCTAATATCTAATTGACTTCTTAGGTAGCCTCTTGGCGAGAGGGATGGGTAATAATAAACAATGCTTACATACCGGCTACATATTGGCTACACTTACTTTTTAGAAGCCACAAAACAAACCAAAAAGCCACCAAAAGTCACCCTTGGGTTGCCCACTGCATCCATTCAGCCAAGGCAGGATAGGAAGAGGGTAGGCTTATGACTCATCCATGAACTATCTCTTCATGTGGCCAGAGAACCAACATGGCCCATGATTCCAACAATCATTATCAATGCCAAACTTAGCTCAGATGCAGACCACAATGGATTCCCATCAAATTGAAAACAAAAAACAAAAAACAAAAAAAACAACAAAAAAAACAGGCAAGGTCCTGAAATATGGGACAGTTTCATATATTCTCTAATGCTAGTGACCAGTGACCAAGCACCAGTTGGCACCATCACAGCTTTTTCTACAGGGCCAGTGAGCACACCATTGCTTCTTGACTTGAACTGAATTCCTAATATTGGACTGAATTCTCCAGCCCTGCCAGTTTTCCAGCGGGAAGAAAAGTGTTTCAGAGCATGAGGCAGCGTGGATCTCTGTTTTCCTAATTTCAGAAAGTCATCTGGTCACATATACACGTGCCTCTAGTCTCTGGGGGTCCCATCTGTGCCCGGGACTCTGCTAGACAGTGCAGGTAAGGTGGGGCACAGCCAGCAGAGGCCCTTCCAGGAGATGTAGGACTGTTCCTGATAATCCTGTTTTTCACTGCCCACCAGCCAAGAGGGAGGAGGCAGCATTTTGAACAGAGGAGTCTTTCATGCATAAATCTTCAGGCATTTGGGGGCACAAGTGTTTTACTGTAATTTCAGTGGAACAAAAATAATTTACAAGTCATATGTGTGTCTGTGTGTGTACAATGCATGGAAAGAATTTTAATATGAGAAAAGCATTGGATCAATTTTGTGAAAAGAAAAATCTTCTGTCTGGACTGTTTATGGGTGTGGGTTACACAAAATCTAGATACTTGCTTAATTTCTGGAATTAATTAGCCAACGTCTGTCCAAATCATGGGCCTTAAAGACTTCTATTGATAGCATACTTCTTTCTCTAAAATTACTACAACACATTTTGCTCATTTTTAGAAAAGGCAAACTACAAGAACCTTTGGCATGAAAAAAATTCTTTTGAGATGTCTAAATGAATCTCAGGGTTGGTTAATTATAATGAACTTCAAATGTCTTCAAGTAAGTCTTGGCATGCTAAATTTTATATCCCATTACCATCTTATTTTACATGATCTTATAAGTAAGATTAACCAATGAAATTCGAGTAAACTGATCAATGGATACAGTGGCCTGAGCATTATTTGGTTACACAGGTGCTTAACCCAATCTCCAGGCGTATTTTTTTTTTCTTCTGTTCTACAGACATGCACTCTGACTGTGTCTTAATCTCTGGCTGTTCTCCTAAGAGGATTATCTGCGGGTCACCATTTTTCCTCTTTAAACCACTATCTGATATACCTCCAACTGGGATGCTACTACTTTCACATGCATTTATTTCAGACGCTGTGACTTCCCACTTGCTCCAAGCCAAGGCCATAACAGCATGTTGGAATCAGATGTTTTCCAATGTTCTAACATAGATCCAAAAAAAAGACACTTTTGGAGCATCTAATGTACACATGACCCTGTGCTAGGTGCTTTAGATACAAAGATGAGCAGCTCACAGATCTGCCCAGAGGAAGACCGACATCTTGTAGAGCCGATGAGCTAGGGGAGGAGCCGGGGCAGCACGATGTGAGGCTGTGCGGACAGTGATGACTGAACACAACACAGAGAATGTTTAGATGGTTTGCTCAGGAAGACCTTCAGAGGAGTTGAGGTCCAAGAGGTGTTTCAAAGAAAAGGAAACTAGAATTTGCATCGTTCCTTTTTAAGAATTCTGACTTTGAAGAGAAAGCTGCTTCCTTTCAGGAATTTGTCTGAATATCCTACAGAGGAGAAAGTATAAGAGTGGAGACACTTGTGACAGGCAGGCTGAGGAAGTTTTGCTTCCTGGAGAGGGAAGGTAAGAGGGTCCAGAGAGAGCCTTCTAATTAAGAGGTAAGAACCAGAACTCTACCTTGAATCAGAGCCTGTACCTAATTCACAGCCCTTGAACCTGGAGACTTACTTTAGAAACATTCTGTGTAATCCAGACCCCACGTGCCCTCTCAAACCCTGGGGTCTTTTGCCTGGTGAACAGTCATGTTATAAATCTGACCTCTGCTCAGTTATAATTTGAATTTCATTTATCCGGGGATCAACTTTAAATAAAAACGAAGAACAAAGGGCCAAACCCTGTAGAAACAGCAGTGAGGTCTTCTGATGTCGGCAGCTGGCACCGTGTAGGAAGCTCAGCATTAAAGAATGGGGATGAGCCACCCAGCACCCAGCACCCAGCACCCAGCGCAATGGCCTCTGGGAACATCCAAGTCCAACTCCGACTTTAATATCACACATTTTAAGCAGGGTACAAACCGGAAGGGCAAGCTTAGTAGCTTTCACCCTAGCCTGGTTGGAAATCCTTCTTAAGTTAGCTTAGATAAATATTTAGTGTGTAAGTGAAAACTTTTACCATCTTAGACAATTTGCCTGCTTCCTGAAGCTGGGCCAAGAGATTGCTGAGTGGTCAGATTCTTTTAGAAACTCAAGTCATAAATCAAACATCTAATGGACCAGCTTTCATGTTGGTTTCAGTCTTTCATCCACAGAAACAAAGAATATAAGTAAAAGTGAATTAAAATAGGTTTGACTACATAAATACTTAAAACTGCTTTTACAAATATTACCTGCAAAGGTAAAAAAGGACCAGTCACCTGGGAAAGTATATTTGCAACATAAATAACAGACAAAAATGTGACAATCTTTAAAGAGTATTTACAAATCTGTACCAGCTAGAGGCAATACCCCAGTAGAAAGTTGGGCAGAAAATGAACTGGCAATTCACAAAGAAAGAAAGGCAAATAAATGACCCATAATGATTAGAAGAGCCTTTAGCCACACTAAAAATGAAATAACCATAAATTCAAACAGTGAGATAACATTTCATTTTTATAAGGTTGGCAAAAATTTGGTCTCACCAGGTATCAGAGAGCATGGGGAATAGGGACATTCACACACTGGGATGGTGGAAGTGTGAATTGCTGCAACCTCTTTCTTAAGTGCAGCTTGTTAAACTTTTTAACCTAATGTTTCATCTAAACATTTTTAGTGTGGGTAGCTTTTGACTAAGCAAATCCACTTCTCAGGCTTATTTTTAGACAATAATAGAGGAGTGCATTAAAATTTTTCCATAGTGCACAGATATTTGTGTAAGATTTGTTTATAGCAGCAAATTATAAAAACAGCAAAGTGTTTATCAGAGGGTTGGATACACACACACACACACACACACACACAAACGAGGATACTGTGCAGCCACTTAAAGATGACATCTATCCAGCAGCAGCAGTTTAGAGCCTGAACTCCGACAGGATGTGTGTTTACCTTTTAGCCCTATTGGATACAGATACGTGACCTTCGGTAAGTCATTTGACCTCTGTAAGCCTTGGTTATCATCTTTAAAACTGGGGATAATGTTAGTACTCATGTCTCTACGTGTTAAGATGAGGTGAATTAGATGAGACTATGAAAGAAAAGCTCTTAACTCTATACCTGACATACAAGAAGGACAGAATTGTCGTTAGTGACTAAGTCTCTTGATTTGATACTGTTGGCTTCTGCACAAAATGGCAAACTAGACCCGTGACTTTGCCTCTTATCTTCCCAATACCTTATTGAAATAAAACTATTTTTTTAAAAAAAGAATAAACTTATAACAGTAAAGAAGACACTATAAAATAGAATGGACTGAATAAGAAAGTTTCCTTAAAAAACAAAAACAAAAATAAGGAAAAAGAAGTTCCCTTAATGATTAAAAGTATTATTGTTATTAAAAAATCAGTAGACATACTAGAAAATGTTAAAGAAGCTTTTCAAAATGTAGAGCAAAATGACATGAGTGGAGATGTAATAAAAAGATAATTAAACACAAAAATAAAAATTATATTTATATAAAATATATACTATATAAAATCTAAAATAAATAGAATAGCAAACATATACTAAAAGCACTTGAATATGTGCCAGCCACTGATTTATATCCATTATGTGCATTATTTCAATAAGTTTTCCCAGCAAACCTATGAAGTAGCTAGGGATATTATTCCCTTTTGATAGTTGGAGATATTAAAGCACTAAGATATCAAGAAATTAGCCCCCGGCCACATGGCCAGTATATGGTGAATTTAGAGTATGCGCAAGGCAGACACAGGGGCAGAAGGTCCCCATGAGATTTGAAGCAGCTCCAGGGTGAGCATCTAGAAAATCACACACGTTGGCATGGCAGACTGAGCTAGTCAGTGACAGTCCAAAAACTTCCACTCTTCTGGCCCTTCCAATACTTATTCCTTGTATTAAAACATCCTTCTGGAAACACACAGACAGGCTTTTATTTTGCTGACCAAACGCTGATGGAGGGAGGCTCCAAACACTGAGCCCCAGTCCAGGAAATCCTATATCTAACCGACAGGTGCCTCAGAAACAACACAGAAAATTGAAGGGAAGAAATTATTAAAAAGAATCTTAGCACTCAGAAGTCATAGTGCTTAGATTAAAAGGGCTCGTGTCCAGCTAAATGAATTAAAAAGAAAAGCAAACAATGAGGCGGTCTTATGGTAGTTCAGAATGCTGAAGGTTAAGAGAACATAACTTTCAGAGAGGAAAAAAGTAACCTACAAGGAATGTAAGTTAAATTGGCTTCTGACTTCTCACCAACATGACTGTATGATATTAGAAGGCATTGGGGAAACACCTTCAAAGGTCTGAGGAGGCATGATTTCAATCTAGAATTCTATACCTAGCCAAACTCTAAAGCAAGGGTTAAAGCAAAATCTGGACATTTTCTGGTAGATAAGGACTCCAAAATGTTAACATCTATGTACAAGGGGAAAATCCTAGTTAACCTGGTAAACTTTCTGCATCAGGCAAGATGATGATGGACAATCATTTTAATACTACAAGTTTATTTCCATGAGTATTAAAGAGATGTAGCATAGCACACTTTCACATTCATGTATGTTATTTAGAACAATGGTCTGTAGGTACTTAGGTGTAAAAAAGGAAATATAGTACAGATATGTAATAGAATAAAAATAGAAACACAGTTAAAAAAAGATAGTATGTGAACATGGCAGGGTTGTGAAGACACCACATGAATGAGTGAAGTTTGGGAAATATCTTGCTAAAGTAAATGACTTAATGTATTATCTTTTCCAAATATATTTACATTTTAAAAGAAAAGACTTAAAGAACACTGCAGAGCCAAAAGCAAGAACTCATCACCCGCAGCAATGCCAGGGCAGAGGAGCCTGGGGACCGTTATTTGGTGACACTCCTAAAGATAGCTGAGTTTTCGTTGCTTAGAGTCCATATCCATCATCCTCCCCACAGAAACTTCTGACTGCTTTGGCTTCCCAGGAAGCCTCTCCTGCAGGGAAGGGAATGTGAGGACCGGTTGAACTGAGTGTTCTCATTTGCCCACGAGTTCCATATCTCCTTATAAAGTAATACATTTAGCAATCTGATTCGTGTGCCAAGATCTTTATTTTTACTTCCTCCTATTTCTTTCTACTATTTATTTTAATCTTTTTAGATTGCATCTTTCTTTGTAATCTCAAATCTTATTTGGAGTGAGGAAAAGTTTATCTAAATAAAATTAGTCACACTAATCTCAGTTTCTTGTGAGAGTCACAGCCCCCCAGGTCCTGATCACCTGAGGACATGTGGATACACTCGAGTTTCTGGTCCCAAATTTCTGGAATTAAACCTCAGTCTTATAGTCAGGGTTCTCAGTTCCACAAACAAACACTAATTCTGAAGCCTTAAGCAGAAAAGGAACTTATTGGGAATGTGTCAGATAGTTCACCCAATGGCTAGGAAGGGTGGAGAGAAGTGTAGGAAGGAAATAGAAGAGGCAAAGCAGGGCCAAGATGGCACCCCAGGACTGATGGTCTGTTCAAGATGCTGACGCTGGCATTGTCACCACGTACACCAGCTATGGTCCCACCAGCCACACCTGGACTCTACCCTCCGTCAGAGGCACTGACCATAAATTCTAAGGGCCCTTTGGACATTTGCATTCCTCAATGAAGACACAGAGACTCAGGCAGATGTAGCTGGTAGCCTGAGCTGCCCATAAACTAAAGAAGGAAACATCTGGCCCTTTGGGCCCGGGTCTCCTTACTGGGATTCCCTGACACAGGAGGCAGGGTGGGCAAACACAAGGAAAGTCTGCTTCATGTGGTGATCTGAGGTTCTGCCAGGGCAGCCTACCTTTACTGTCACCTCCTCTCTCATTAAATTGAGCAGTTTGCAAATAAGGATATTTATGTCTGATTGGTTACATTTACATGATATATATTTTCTATTTCTTTCAAAGTCAGACTTTAAACACAAGTTTCTCATCTAAAATTTTAGAGTCTTCTTATTTGTACTCCTAAATAAACCTGGACAAATCTAAGGAGTCTTTACTGTTAAATTCTACTGGGACATAAGTTTCAGATTCCCTGTGAGTTTCTTTCATTTTAAAAACTCCATTGTAGGGATAAATTCAGAGAGACGGAATGTTCTAATCCAATTAACTACAAGCAATGTAAGATGCTAATTTTATGAATTCTTGAAGGTGACTTTAAACTGGGATAGCAGGAACCCACTGAACTGCTTAACTCCAAAACTCAGTAGATGTCTCTGGTAAATTCTGGTAAAAAAAATTTTGTGATGGGGGAGTGGGTACAGCTCAGTGGTAGAGTTCATGCTTAGCACGCACGAGGTCGTAGGTTCAATCCCCAGAACCTCCTTTAAAAAAAAAATCTGTGGGGAAGCAAACACATCTGGTTTGGTGATGTATGAAAGATGATGTAGGTACATATTTGTTAAAAACAATTAATACCAACTGTTGGTTGATATTCTTTGTACTAAATTATA
This sequence comes from Camelus dromedarius, assembly GCF_036321535.1. NCBI lineage: Eukaryota > Metazoa > Chordata > Mammalia > Artiodactyla > Camelidae > Camelus > Camelus dromedarius. The sequence continues at coordinate 72,951,910 of NC_087437.1, read as the reverse complement.
TTCATAAGCAAGATTTGTATGTTTCAGTGGGTCTGACCTCACCCTGCTCTATTACAATAACATTCCCAATATTTGTTTTAGTCTCTCCTTTACATTCACAACATCCTGGAGGGTGGTGGTGTTCAATTTAATTTGTCAACCTATGTTAATTTTACAAGGATCCAGATCAAACTGCTATATAAACAGGCACTGCCTTGGAGAGGCTTCTTGGTGATTAGGCTGAAAAAGTTGCAGCTGAACTGAAAAATATGCTGCCGGGGTATTTTTCATTTCTCCCTCTGCAATGTTAATGGCTCAAATGAAAGAGCTGTTTTGCTTTAACAATAGAGTCCTTGTTGAAAGTACTTAACAGAGCTGTTCCACGAGGGTGAAGCAGTGTAATTAAACCATTAATATAACAAAGATACCGATAGTTGCTAAATCCAAAGAATACACTTCCATCTCACAGTAGAAATTAAAGGTGACTTTCTTTTCAGCTTGTAGCTTGAATCTCTGCTTAGGGAAAGCCTGTCCATTAGACTTTTTTTTTTTTTTTTTTTTTTTTTTTTTTGCAAGGAAACATCATCAATCTGTGAGACTTACTACAATGGGATATTATTTTCCTCAACAGAGGCTGTTATTGAAACTGCATATTATCAAGACAGCTGTCCGATTAAGTTTTTATAAAGGATTAGGGGGTTATATGAGTACCTAACAGCTGCAGCAGCTAGATTAAAACTAGGGTTCCCAAATCGTATGTATGCCTCTTGATATATGAAACGAAAAGACATACTCTTTACCAGTGCAGCAAGATATTCGTATTTAAAGGGAAAATTAAAGTAAAAACAAAACCTCATTCATTTGAGCCCAAAGCATTGTGTGAATACAAATGAAGAGTAAACAGAAATATATAAAATGTGGCCCCTCCTCTTAAGGAGTCTACCATAGTCTCAGAGGGCAAGATGAAAAAGTGTGGAACAGTAAAATGTAATTAAAGATTTAAATAAAGTTTTGAGGCATTGAAGAAGTTAGTGCGTGAGTACCTGCTGAATTATACACACAGCTGTTAGGGAAGTTCAGGAGGTAAGAATGCTTCAGGGCCAGAGGTTAGAGACAGAGTTGATGGAATTTGTCAACTGAGACCCCTGAGAAAAGTCACCGGGACTGTCTGAGGAGCAATCTGCTAAGCTGGAAGTGACCAAGGGGATCACCTCCTACCCCAGGGCTTCCCAGACTTACCTGTTAAAAAGAATCATAGGAGAAGCCTCCTAAAAATAAATTTCCAGCTCTTTTCCTCAGTCCTATTGAATCATAGGTGCCAAGGAATGTATGAGCCCTCTTTAACTTATATTTAAAAAATAATTTTAAACTGGCTCAGAGGGCCCAAGAAACTTTGTTTTTTTGTTTACTTGTTTTTCAGGCCTAAGGTGATTATTTTCAACTGGGAAATTTAGGAAAAACTGTTCTAAGCCTTCCTTGTGATCTCAGAAAGTAAAACATTAAACAAATAGCCAAATGTAAAAAGAAGAAGGAGGAGGAGAAAGCAGATGGAGACAAAGATGTATATGTGAGCGTGTGTGTGCGCGCGCACGCGCATGTGTATAAGACAAATAGTAGTGCCCTTGGGGTGGAGCGGGGGAGAAAACTCGTGTAAGGTCCAGGACCAAAGAGTTGTGGGCCACTGTCTTTTACATAATAGACCCTCAAGAAAGACCTTGCAACTGAATTAAAAATGAAGCAAAGAACAAAGTAAGCTATAACCCTCAAACTTTCATGTCCCATCTATTACCACCTTATGTCCAATCCACTTTGTGAAACATCAGTCTGAAGACACAGACCATGAATCTTAATCTTTTGTGGATTGTGTAGCAAGACTGGCTCGGTCGAAACACTCAGTGCCTGGGAAACATTTAAACATCAAGGAGGTAAAGAGATTTTGCAGCAGTGAGGTAGAAAGTTGAAATTTAAGAAAAGGAGACTCAAAGCTGCAGCTCGGAGAACATAGCCAGATGCTTATTAGATTGTGGTAGATTTTGCTAAAGCATGTGATAGAATGACTAGTTCACAAAATAATTTTAAACTGGCTTAGAGAAACTTGAAGAAAATTATTTAAAACTAGCCCAAGCCCTCAGCAAACCACAGAAACATAAACTACCATATGGGGGATAATCTCCCTGTGGCAGGACGGAGAAGATGACCTAATCATTCTCCGCCAGCCCCCCTCATTCATGCCCTGGTTCTCGCCGCATTCCTCTGGTCAGTGGGAATTTCTAAAGTTTAATGTGTTTGCATGTATATACATTTTTTTTTAACCAAAGAAATGCCTGTACTCAAATCCTAATACATTCTAAAATTCTACCATTCTCTTTCCCTACAGACTCCTCACTTTTTTAGTACTGAATTTGTGAAGTGCCTTCATAAGTTGATTGACAAGAAAAATAGAAATAATAGTGTTATGGCATGAAGAGTTTATTTCTTGAAATTTGAAAGCTATATTTTAAATACCAGAATCAGGGTTTATTAGACACATCAACTTGTCATGAAATTCTTTTCTAACAATATTCTCCAAATGCATTTCTGCTGAGTATAGCTTGAATAATCCATGACATGACATTTTGCATAAGATCGAATCCATAGGAGGGGTGAGTAAACAACCATGATGAAACCACGTACTTGGTTTTATAATCTACTCGATGCCAGAGAGACAGACACAGCAACCTGCAATTTGCTGTTGGGTCTTATCAATGTGGGGCCTGGGGGCCATATTTAGCCTGTAAGCATCACTCAGGAAGCCAGGAGTAAGTCTGTAGAGCTCACTGTGAACTTCAAGGAAAGAAAGAAAAGAGGAAACTCACTGCTTTTCAAAGATGATGGAGTAAAAAAGTAATTTTACATATCTGTTTCTCTATTATATGTCTCACGTGTGTGTGTGTGTGTGTGTGTGTGTGTGTGTGTGTGTGTGTGTTTAGGCAGGGACTATTTGTTTTAGCATGTAAATTTACTGTTTGAACCAACTGAGTTTAAGACGGCAAAAAAATAACGGCTACTAAATGCCAACATTGGACGTTATCCGAATCATACTTCATAGCAAGGATATTTTTATCCTTAATTTATAGCTAAGGAAACTTATTTTCAAAGACGTTAAGTTACTTGTCCTAAGGCACACATATTGGACTTGGATTTATCTCTCTCCAAAATTTGTATTCAAAATCTTATATTGAGATGAAATATTTATTATTGGCTCATACAGCCACAACATGCAATTTGTAACACAATGGTCTTTGGGGGCAGAGAACTTGGGGTCTCTGTCAACCAGGGAAGGGCAGAGGAAGTCCCAGTTTTGTCACTCTCCCTTGTTGGATTTAGGCTGTAGCCACAACACGTCAGCAAAAGCATCTCAGGACAGACATTGCTAGGCAGTCTCCACTTCCACTAGGTCAGGGTTAATAATCATAACACATCTTGCCTTCATTTGCACATTGCTAACCCACACTCATGACTGAATTCTTCAGTATGTCTGCAGTGAATTAAAATAAGACCAGATAACAACAGAAAGTGCTGAGGGAAGCTCTTTTGAAATTTAAAAACAGTTTCCAGAAACAGAAACCATGCTCACATTTTAAAAATTCTTATTTGATTTTATTTGGAGGTGTAAGATGGGCTCCAGAGACCCTTCAAACCAGACCTAAGTGTCAGTGAATTTTGGTTGAGACAAGGAAAATGTCCTTCAACCTCAGATGCTAATACAGGTCACATCAACCATCATTTCCATTTTCTGGCAAAGCTCAATAAAATTTCCCACTATTTTTCAATTAGGAAAAGCAGTATCTCAGGTAACAAGGCTTTTGTAGCCAACGAGCAGTCTTGGAGTCATTTTTACTAAAAGTTATATTTACACAGGTATTAAACGGCAGATTTGTGTTGGACTGGGGACCCATTTTATACTGCTCTCTGGAGAAGGAACTAGAGAGAAAACCTTTCACATTTTCTTGTTTCTGCGATGTGCGTTCAGTTTAGTTTTCCCATTGAGAAAACTGGTGGGACCGGTGAGCCTGGGAGGCAAAGTCTGAGTCAGAACTTACATTACAAACCTGAAGCAGTGATTTTCCCCATGTTCAGCTTTAGTTGCTTCACCCTCTGTTACGAATCTCAGGCAGGGTCAGGAGGAGAGAGGGGGAGAGGGCACACTTGGCTGGTAACACTATTGGGAACCTTTAAAACTAAGCACATTTGGAGACTCCAACCCCAAATATGCAATTGTTCAATTCAACCTAGAACCACAGTTCTGTTAAACCTTATTTTTCTCTTCTGCATAACAGTAACTTGAAGCTAATTATCTGGAATGGAAAATGAGCAAGTGGTTCCAAAAACAGACAGGCTATGCCTACACATGGGGGTGGATAAAGCTCAGCGTCTCCTCAAGCACATCGATTCAGAAAGGAATGGACGTTGTTGATGAAATTTATCACACACGATGGGATGCGAGCAAATCCTTCATCCTAAAAAGGACAGAAATCCAGAAGGGAGTGACTCGGAAGAATGAGTCACTAGCAGCTGTTAAAAATCATAGACCTCTATTCTTGATTTAACTCTCTCCTTTGTCTACCCCAGGGCCAGTGTTTCTCAAACTTTAGCCGCATCAAAATCAGCTTGTGGGTTTGTTAAAACACGATTACTGAGCCCCACCCTCAGAGTTTCTGATTCAGCAGATCTGGCCAGGGGCAGAAAGTTCACATTTCTTGTGTTTCCGGTGATACTGATGAGGCTGGTTGGGGATACTGAACTATAAGAACCCCTGCTCTAGGTAATACCTGTTTCAGAATTGGTACCTGAGGGGCCAAGACTAGTTTATTTACCTGGAAAACCAGCCTAACATTTCTGAAAAACAGGTGCTTCCATGTTAACCTGAAAGGGGCACTGCTGAAAAAAAGAAATAATAATAGGATGAGAGGTCAAAGGAACACACTGTCAATGAACTGATGTCTCTATCCTGCCTGCCAGGTTCAGCTCAGGACCAGAGCCGATGGGTCAGGGCCAGCCTGTCCTTGGGGAGGCAGGATAAGGTATGAGTTCATCACTCCCAGACTAGACTTAAATTTGAGACCCGAGTTCACCACTTCAGGTGATAAGCTTGTTCAAGTCAGTTACTTAGCTTTTCTAAACTGCAGTTTCCTCAAATATAAAACCAGAAAACTAATACCAGTGATCTCACAGAGTTGGAAGGATTAAATGAGATGTTTAGAGAGCTTTAACACAGTGGCTCAGGAACAAGGCCTCACTAAATGCTAGCAATGCTGGCAATAAGCATTGTTTAACAATACTGTAAGTAGCATTATTAAACCATTATCACACCATTTTTACTATTCTCAACAAGCTTTGAAGTGTTTGTCTCATCTTCAGACATTGGAAACTGCATCACCGAGAAACTGTTTTGCCCCAGGGCATTTTCAGGAGCTCCCTGAAGTCATGCCCCATGATGTCGCTGCCATGAGCATCCTTCTAATCGCAGACGTCTAAGTGTGATCTGGTCCAGACCTTCTGGACAGCCCTCCCCGAGAACCTAGCCACACTCCTCAGGATTAAAGGAGGAGGTGTATTATTTCTTCAGGCCCTCCTGGAGACTCTGCCTGCCTTTTCTGGCCCACGTACTGCTATGTGTAGTTTGTGTCTGAAATGGAAAATTTCTGTAACACAATAACCAGCTCTGATCCCTGCAGACTCTCAAGTATTTTTTTTTTTTTTTGGTTTAAGTTAAACTATGACTTCATGTGCAAAAAAAAAGCCTCACTTCCCAGTGCCCACTTTTCTGAAAAAGTTAAATTGCCCGCTCTTTTGATGCAGGAACATCCCTGTGCTAGCCCATCTTCTTCTCCTGTGCCCCTCACCCAGCACTCCCCCAGGCACCCCCGAGGAAAGACAGGAGAGCATGGCTGCCTTTAGATTTATGATCTTGCTTGAAACTGGGTATGCTGGCCAAGCAAGCAACGGAAACCAAGGACTTAGAGGTTTCACTCATTGACTCACTCGCATTCGTCTCTCCTAGAGCACCAACCCTTCACAAACACTGTCTGATGCGAGCCTGGAGCAGGCCGAAAGTACAATAGGTTTTCTGATAAGTCACTGAGTGACTTACCTCTTTGACAGCCTGCTCAGCTCTCCGTGTACTGCACGGGCTCTGGACCCAACCTTCTGGCTTTGGTTCCCAGCTCCTCCCCTTACCAGCTAGCCGGGTAGCTCTGGGCCGGTTTCTCAACCTCTCCGTGTCGTCATTTCTTCATCCATAAGTGGGGCTTGACCCTCCACTGTAAGATTTGACAAGGGATGAGTTATGTCATAAATTATTAAGTGTTTAGGAGAGTTCTGGGCACATAATAAGCTCCACATATGTTGCTATGATTACTGTTACTACTTCTACTGCAAGGAAAGGAACAGTTATGGCTATATTTGCTAAAAAAAAATAATGCCTAAATAGGAAGCAGTTTGGGGTTCTGGTAACGGCACAACTTTGGAATCAGATAGACTTGATATGACCCCTGACTTTGCTGCTTAAGTTGTATGACCTTGGGCAAGTTATAAGCCTCTCTGAAATCCAATTTTGTTTATAAAATAAAGATAATAACATCTACCTGATAGAGTCACTGGGAAGATTCAGTGAAGTCATGTTTGGGAAGCAGTTGGCCAATGGTCGGCAGCCAGGGAATAGTGGTTATTATATGGTAAACTGGTCGCATAAACAAAGAAACCCACTAACTGCTGAAACCACTTACAACCACCCTGCTTAATACAACTGACTAAAATCATTCCAACATCTAAGATTCTTACAACACATATATGTAGTCAAAGAAGGCAGGGTAAATAGTCTTTTGTAAATTTTTCTGTCTCTGGTGGTAAACTTGGTTAGCTGTCTGGATTTATAAATTACTCATCACCCCTAACCCCAAACCAGCCTCCCTTCTTTATCAACCCCATTTTTGTCCCAGACTAGGCATATTGATATGGGATCTTGCCAGATTTCATAAGGAAACTATGATGACAGTGCTCCCCTGACCTCCAGCAGATGTGACCTTTTGTGTTATGAAATGAAGATACTTGAGGCAACACAAGCAGGACAGCTGCCTTGCGCAATTCCAGCGGGCACTACTCCTACCACATCGTATTAAAACTGTGCTCCAAGGGGTGCCTTTAGCAGAGCATACAAGAGAATGGGCGCCTCCTGGAGTTGTGCGCCAGGGTAGCTCCAATCCCAAAGCACAGGAAATCAAGCTCACTTGCTCGGACTTGGGCTCTACCCAACTCCCCTTCCCCTTACTTTTCATCAGTCCAACTTTGTCTTCCAAGCCTTCATTTATCCTCGCTTAGTGAGAACGTACTAATCCCCAGGTGATATAATCCAGGGGAGTTGTAGAATCACCGATGCGGAGAGTTTTCCGAGAGTTGAGAGGCCTACACAGGTCATCAGGCCGACACCGCCCAGTGCCCCAGGGGAACAAGCCAGCGCAGTTCCCATTTACCCTTTATCAAGAGGAAAAAACAATTTCCGGCAATGGCTTCCAAGGAGAGTTAGCTTTTTATAAACTCGGTTCTCACGGAAGGAGAGTGAGGGGAAGCGCAGGCGCGAAGCCTCTTCGCCCTGGGCTCCCTCCTCCAGCACCTTTGTTTGGAGCGCCTTAATGTGACTAACGGGTTTCCTGAAGATGCGGGAGAAAGGCGTGATGTTGGCGCGCAAGGTGCGCCGAGGAAAAAATGGATGAACCCAACACCGGTGCAGGGAGATAATGCGAAGTTATAATTCCAGGAACCCTAACCAAGCGGCTGGTTTTGTGCTTTTATACTTCCCTTCCCCCACCTTACTCACTTCTTCCACAATAAGATTATAGAAAGAGCTCTTTAGAGCTAGAAACTGTCCACAAAGCTATCTGGTCCTAAGGCCCTCGGTTTTCCGATGCGGAAATGAGTGCCAGATGTCAGGCAGAACAAAGCATCCAGGAAAGGCCATCGAGAAATCACTTATGCTTTCAGCTGCCTTTTAAAGGAGAGAGAAATGTATTCAGGTCAGAGTAGGTGGTATTGTAAAGTCTGTTCTATATATAAAGAAGATAAGGCTCAAAAGTAAATGGTGATGTATCTTCTTTCCTGGTTCTTAAACTACTCTGCTGGGTTTGGCAATCTATGGAGACATAAGAGTTGTGCTGACCAGAGCCAGCTCCCTGAGAATTAAAGCTGATAGGTGGGCGGGAATGCATGGATCCACTCTGAATCTTGAGAGGGAAAAAAGCCCACCTCCAATCAGTTAAGTGGAATCCACTTTAACATTGCATCGTTGCTGTTTTTTCCCCCTGCGCGTGCGCATGCACACACAAACACTGCAAATGGAAAAAAACAGAAGTCTGGAATCAGAACACCAGGCTTTTAAATTTAACACCAGTGTCATCTTTCTCAATTTCACATTTTTTTCTTCTGTAAATTAAGGATCATTATGTTTTTCTCATCGCACTGCTGTACAGATCAAATAATAATAGTAATAATGAAGCGTAACTGCTTTGTAAACCAGGAAGCAGTGATTCTTAAATAATTTGGTTCAAGGACCTTCTTTAAAATGTGATAAATGCTAAAGAGCTTCATGGAAATTCCCACATGTAGATACAACATCTTTCATGTAATTTCAGGGTTCACAGAGTGTCTGAAGACTCCCCACTTAATACCTGCTCTAAAAAGTGCTCACCAAATGTAAACTATTCCAGCCTGTATTGCAGTATTTTCCTGACTTGGCATAAACTAGGACGAGGCATTCATTTATTTGATAAACCCATACTGGGCTCTTACTAGGCACTGGGGTCTGCAAGGGCACAGATATCCTTGGAGAACTGAAGCAGAAGTGTCCCTTCACATGCATTGTATCAACTGAGAAGGTCACCTCACTAAGGCATCTGGCCTCAAAGTCCCTGTCTCGTTGCTCCGGTCAGATTGAGAGTAGCAGTCACCTCTGATTTGAGATAGGGGATCCGTGTACAAAAAGGTCAAGGGATTTTCCCGGGTCTATGAAGGTGTTCTTTGCCCCAGAACTTGATGCATCAAAAGACAAGCAGAGGGGAGCTGTGTTCAACTCTGGGTGAACACAACTCCTTGTAATTCTGGGATCTCCTGCTCTGAACCTCTCATGCCAGCGAAAAGGTACCTGTAAACATTTTCATTCTGCTACATTCCACTAAGTATACCTCTTGTAGATTGTTGCTGCCAAACTAGCAAATCAAATATTTCTGGTGACATAACTCAGAATCAGAAACAGCCATATTCACTATAAGCAGAGAGATTTTTGGTTTTGATTTGTTTGTTGGTTGATTTGGTTGGTTGATTGGTTTTAAATTCCTGCAATCCAGGGTTTAAATCACTCTACGACTTTCTAGTTTGGGGAAGCATAAGAAATGTATTTTCCTTATCTGAAAATGAGGAGAATAATTGTGACTACATTTAATTGTTGTGAGATTAAATGAGATATTTTACATAAAGTGCTCAATCTGTGCCTGGCACTTAGTGAAATCTCAACAAATCATTGATTCCATTCTTACCAGCTCTATCCTTAGCTATTGTCACAGACCCATGGGTTTCACCAGCAATGGGAAATAAGTTTTGTTGTAGCTGCTGTTTTCCAAAATATCATTTTTAAAAAATACGGCCACTGACTTGCCTGTAGACATGGTAATTTTGGAATGACTTAGGCTTGATTTTCTAAGCTCCAGACTGAAAGATCTATGAGTCGGGTTGTATGGGGAAGCAGTGGGATTTGGGAAGAGCTGGTGGGATATGCTAAAGGATGAGGACAGGAAGGTAAATTTGAAAAGAAGAATCAGAAGGAGAGATGATTGACCTGACGGGGAGTGCCTGAAAGACAATTAGGAAAAAGCAAGAGTAGAGAGCTGCAGGTGGGCCCATTTTCCCCTGTTAGCAAGGGCTTAGGGAAAGAAGTTGTGTTAGTAATTTGCGTAGTGTCTAGGCAGATAATCTCATTTAGATTTTGACTGGAACCGAGTTGCAGGAATACAACAGAATTTCTGCATGGAGCAGAATCAGGAAATGATGCCACATGTTGAGGAGAATGAAGAGATTTTAATGTAAAATCCCTTTGAGTCAACCTGGATTCAGTGGCTGAGTTACCTGCATATACATAGCTCGTAACAAATGTTTTTTTCACTGAAGTCAGGTTATTATCTTCTGTAAACCAAAGACTAAGGTTATGATGCATCTTCAGAGGAAAACAATGAAAGAGGCAGTTGGTGAGAGCTCTGGTGTTAAAAAGGTGACCTTGCAGGGGGTGGGGGAGGCAGGTATAGCTCAGTGGTAGAGTGCATGCTTAGCATGCACAAGTTCCTGGGTTCAATCCCCAGTACCTCCATATACAGACATACATACATACGTACCTAATTACCTCCCCCACCCCCAAAAAATAAAAAATAAAGTTAAAAAAAAATTAAAGATGGCCTAAACAGGACCCTTCCTTCTTTTAGACCAAGCCCTAACCCATGAATGAAAACTATGGAACTCATCAGCCACAAGGATTCAGGGGCAGTTGGGGAACTCTGGAGAGCTGCCTGTCCACCCATCAGCTGGCCAGTCAGCCCCCCGCCCGCACCCTCTGCTCTAGCCACAAATACATGAATCACCACCACAGCAATGTTAAGGGACCTATGCCGAATAAAGGTCCATACAACTGCCGGGGATTTAAATGTCTTCCTGCAAACCCTCATCGCCCCAAACCACCTACATTCCTAGAGTTTGCTCTGCCTTGCCAGCTTCTCTTTTGCATTGTCCAGCTGGGCCTACGTGCAGAGCTCCTCTGAGACAATACGTCGGTTCATGTCTGGAATGCTTCAACATACCATGGAACCAACTCCCACTCACATTTTCGCCAGAGGAAGAGATTCACAAACACCCAAGGAGCCCTCTGGCAGCCAAGGAGCGATTTCTTGAGTCTTTAATTCCAAACCAATGAAAACAATGCCTTCAGTGAACGGCTGCCTCCCTTTCACCTCTGACCCGTGAGTGTTGCCAGATGGAAATTGTTAGTGAAGATCCACATGTAACAAGACTTTTACTTATGACCTAAGAGCACACTCATCAGTAACCCCATGGGCGGGACTTGTTTGGTGCAGAAGTGATCTCAATCCTGTGTGTGAAGCCCTACGTGTTTGGATATGGCTCAGCCTATGGAAGAGAGAAAAACGTGTTCCCTTGAAGTGCCTCAACCAAGCACCTAGGCTGAAAGGAGGATGGGGAAACCAGTCCAAATTCTTAGGGCCAGCAGCCTAGGAGGGAGCCCAATGCCCAAATAAATATTTTCACTTCAGTCCAAATCCTTGCTCAGCTAAGCTGTCCTCCCCATATTCCGACATCCCCGAGATGATAAAGACAAGCTCTTTTATCTCACGAGCCACTGCCAATCAACTATTCATCATTTGCCTTTCCCCAATTTGAACATTTTGTAGCTCTCAATTAAGATTTTGTTGGAGTCCTATCAATATATTCCCAATAAAAGCCAAAGTGCCAATGGCACTGAGGCATGTTCAACATCAGGGGCAAGGATGTTAAAGAATGGGATTCCTCATCTCCGGGATGTCCCAGGCTGAAAAATGCACTTGTGGAAACTGATGGTAGACTCTTAGGATTCTGGATGAGCAATGCTGTCCACAGCCTGCTGCTTTAGTATGTTTCCCATCAACCCCCTGTGTTTCATTCCATCTCGAAGCTGTATGATCCTTAGCTGCTCTGTTCCAGTAAGTGTTTGGGCAGATGGATGTAAACTGATGAAACACAGATGTTTACAGAGACAGAGATTAAGAACACTGCCGGGTTGGGTCTGTTTGACTAGTGATTGCCACAGTATCTCAGCAGTTTAGAAGATAAAGATAAATTAACCCATGAAATCTATGACTGAATTCTAGTTATTTTATTTTTTTTTAGCCTCTTATAGAATTTTACAGAACTTACCTCACTTTTCAGTATTCCTATATAGTATTTTAGAGAAAGAAGAAGAATCATCAATTCATAAGCGGAAAACTGAGGTAATGAGAAAGACAGACCAGAGCCACACAGTTGAAAATCACTGGTTGCAACCAGAGGCTTATGTTTTCCTCAGTAGAAGGTGCTTCCTCTGGGAAAGGTTCTCATTACATCATCAATGTTTTTTTCCAGATACCAGTCTCCTTTGGGATGTAGAAACTCTGTCTGAGGAAACATTTGTCATCCCTCAGAAGTATTTAGATCTTTGTTTGCTCATTATTTTTTCTCCTGTTTTCCCAGTGTGTGTATATATTTGGGAATCCTTTTCCTTAGTGATTACCAATTAGTAAGACTATGAATTTAGTTCGACATTTATCTGTTACTATTTTAATGCAAATTAAGTGGCTGTCCTCTGAGATTCTATGACTTTAATACTATTTTTTCCCCAGAAATAACAATTATTTTCGCTCAGCACACTTATGCTTGCGCGCGTGTGCGCGCACGCACACACACACAACAGGTTATAAGACTAAAAAAACCCAGGGTACAGTGTACAAAATACTTTAGCTTATGCTATTATAGGACTACTATGACAGAACTTATGTTACTGTACCCATTTCACAAATGGGAAAACTTATTCAGAGATACAAAGTGACTTGCCAATATTACATGGTTCTTACATCACAAAGATAGAATTGGAAACCTAGTAAAAATCTGACATCTCAATCCAGGAACTTGCCAGTATATGCTGTGAGGCGCCTCCTGGAAGAAAAGCAAAGGGAGGCAATAATAAAACTCCTGGTCCCAGTGGGCCAGTCAAGGATCTGAGCACCTAGAGCCAAGAGATCAAACAGTTATTGACACAAATCCAGTAAGCCAGGGCAAAGGTTGGCAAGGGGGCTTGGTGTGGGTGAGCAAAGAAACGGAGCCCAACAGCCTCAAGGCACCCAGAACCTTCCTGCAGGGCCCATCACACACCTGTGTGCGGAGATCTTTTTTTGATGGCAGTTCTGGAACAGCTCAACCCATTCAGACCAGGGTCTTGGCAATCCAGGGCCTTGAGGAAGAAGATGCTGTGTGAGGTAAATGTATCCGTTTGTTATGGCTACTGTAACCAAGGATCACAGACTGGGTGGCTTAAACAACAGAAATTTTGTCTCACATTTCTGGAGGCTAGATTTTCAAGATCAAGGTTTAGGCAGATTGGTTCCTTCTGAGGGTTGAGGAAGAATCTTTTCCATGCCTATCTCCTTGGCTTCCAGGGGTTTGCTGCTAATCTTTCGTGTTCCTTGGCCTACGGTGCATCATCCTGATTTCTTCCTCGTCTTCCCATGGCATTCTCCCCAGGTGCATGTCTGTCTCTGTGTCCACAGGCCCCCTTTTATAGTGACATCAGTCACACTGGATTAGGGTACACCTTAATAACCTCATCTTAACTTGACCATCTGCAAAGAACCTATTTCCAAATAATCACCTACACCACAGGTGCTGGGAATTCAACACCTTTGGGGGAATATAATTCAGTTCATAACAGAAAGGAAACGTTTCTCCTCAGAAAACATCTCCTAATCCCAAAAGTCATCCTTGAATTTGGTTTTACCTGCCTCAAACATAATGATTAGCCATCTTTTTTATAAAGATAATTTTTCTTTCATGTTAAGTGTTTTTTTTTAACTTTGTGCATTTTAACAAATGACCCTTTGAATTTGGTATCAGATACCCTCATCCCTGAAAAAAGATAAATGCTCTACTAACAAAGGCCACCATCATCACAAGAATTCAGTACTTCTCTCTTATTTGAACTATTCACATTGCCAAGAACAATAAATATACTTTAAAAGGCTCAAAATCTACATTATTATTACTTATTAATTATTTATTATTATTATTATTAAAAGGAGACCCTGGTCAGAAGAAAGTCTTTTCCAATATGATACTGGAAATTTCTACAAGTTGTATTTTCAAAAGGATTTAATTCAATACTTCTGATAGATTTTTTTAAAAATAAATTATCTTTATAGTAAAAGAAAGTTTTTTTTTTTAAGGGAGGGAGGGGAAAAGAGAAGGATTAGAAGGAAGAAAAGAGGTAGAAGAGTAAACCCATGAAAGGGTGTAGCATATAAGTGATGAAGAATGCAGGTGTCTGTGTCGGTGGGTTAACCTCAAAGCTGGAAAGCTTTTTAGAGCTCCGTCTGCTGTCTGTTCTGTGGGCTGATGGGCGATTAGATCAGCCTGGTCCTAGCTCGACACTGGGAATGACATGCTTCTTATAAAGTTTGTGCCAGGAACCCAGCCAAGTCTAACATCTCTTTTTCATTTAAGTTAGCATTTTTCTTGGTTCAAATTCACAGGTAAAAGTTCCCTCCAGAGAACATCCAGGGTAGCTTTCTTCATCAAAGGGCTTACCTCTACCCTGAGAACTATTTGCCTTGTATATACACATACTTCAGGGAAAGACAGGATTTCATAAATGAAACACCTCCCAGAGCCCCTCCCCACACACTCCCTCCACAGCCCCACAGGTCTGCTCCCCTGGAGGGGGGTGGGGTGTATGAGGAATGCAGAGAGATGAGAGCTCTTGGATGAGGCCAAGGAGCCCTCCTCTCTTCATCCCACTCATGCAAACCAAATGCTTCTGATTCCCAGCATATTTTTCCTGGGTTTAAGCATAGAAGCAAACAATGCAGTAAACAGGTAAGAAGCTATTTTTTTTTCACTACAAGACTTAAATTTGTAAAGGTCCGAGATGAGTCCTTGATATAAGAAGACAGCAGGAAGTTCAATGCTCTGACAGTGTTATTCTCAGTATAGTCCGAGAACTACTTTTAGCCCAAACACCAGCAAATCTTGTTAAATAAAATTAACGGTGCCCCAGGCTCTGCTCCAAACCAACATAATCAGAAATTCTTGGCGTGGGAACTCAGGAATCTCATTTTTATCAAGTTTCCCAGGTGCCTTCCATGCACATTAAAGTATGAGCTCCACAGTGTGACCCAAATGCACACGAGGACAGCCCAGGGTTCTGTGCATACGGGTCCCAGTATGTACTTGAGGGTCCCTCGAGGACTGATAAAATCAGCCTTTCTAGAAAGCTGGATTTTAGATAGGGTTTTTCTTGACTCCTGGTATCTTTGCAAAATGTGTTTCTGCACCCTGATGTTTTCTGCTGCACTTCGAAGATCTTATGTACCATTGGATTATCATGAACTGTTTACCTGAATTTCTCCTTCAGTCAGAGACAAGAGCTTATTATTTTTATGCCTTTATATATCTCTTGCCTGGCAGAGTGCCTGCTTAATAAACCTTTGTTGCGTAAATAAATAAACCTAGCTGCTTTCCTTATCAGAAAATTAGCAAAGCAAAGGGTTTCTGCTTGTTGTTAGTAAGTTACTGAGATTTATTGCAGAACAGGTTTAATATCAGGCCAGGTCTTGTTGGATCTTTAGCTTTATCCCTAATATCCTACAACAGTAGCGTTTCATGGAAAAGAATCTAAAAAGAAAATGCATATATGTGTGTGTATATGTATAACTGAATCACATTGCTGTACACCTGAAACTAACATTGTAAATCAACTACACTTCAATACAAAATTAAAAAACGAAAACCAAACAAAAACAAAAACCAGTAGGGTTTCATTACAAATGCTGCCACCACCATCTCTTGAGTCAGAAATTTGATTATCCACCCTCTGTTCACTCCTCAGTGGAAAAGCTATGCTTAACAGTGGATAGGGTAGCCAGAAGGAGCCAAACGGGCCTAAGTAGAGAAAAAAAGTGAAAATAATGTTTAGTGTAGTTTATATATCCAGTCATCCCTAGGTATCCGTGGAAAGATTGGTTCCAGGAATATTTTCATCCATTGTGTCCTTCAGGCTGCTCAAGTTCCTTTGATACAGTGGTGTGGTATTTGCACATAACCTTTTTTTTTTTTCTTTTCCAAATTTATTTAGAAAAACACATTCAGGTCCCAGTAACCCTGTGCCCTTCCCCACCCCAGTCATAATTTAAATAATTTAGAGACAGAGTTGGGGTCAGGTGGGGGGAGTGTGGGAGAGGGAGGGAGGGATGGATGAGAGCCCACTACACTCCCTCAAGGCCCGCTTCTTGTCCTTATTTCCCTTTGCTGCCAGCTTCTTACCTCACTTGCCTGCGTGCTTCTTGGCCATGGGACCCCTGGCCCCTCACTGGCCCCCAAGGGCCATGGGGTGGGTGCAGGAGGCTGCAGCCACGCTGGCCCTCAGCCCTCCAGCTTCTGAGCCCACCTGCAAGCCCATGGATCTCTGCGTGCAGGCGCAGCTGGAGGGGTACCCCTCAACGCCCTCCAAGAGCAGGCAGCGACTTGGGGTTAGGGTGGATCAGCAGGCACTTGATGGTCATCAACACATGCCACATTCCCAGCTCAGCTGTCCAGTCCCTCTTGAGCACGTTGACACAGATCTTACCATTGGCGTCCACACTTGGGTGAAAGATCTTGGTCAGGATCCTTGAGTGGGGAGGTAGAAAAGGCCTTCCCCAGCAGAAATTTCATGCGGAACAAGCCTCTGGCATATGCGGTCCCCTCGGGTGGCTCAAGCTCCTTTTATAAAATAGTGTGGTATTTGCACATAAGGTACGCACACCTTCTTGTAGACTTTAAATCATCTCTAGATTACTTACAATACCTACTGCAATGTAAATACTATGTAAATACTTACTGGTGCCTGGCAAATTCAAGTTTGCTTTTTGAAACTTTCTGGAATTTTTTCCGAATGCTTCTGACCCAGGGTTGTTTGAATCCTCCAATGAGGAACCCGCAGATACGGAGGGCTGACTGTATTCAGTAGGAAAGTGACCCCTCAGTTTAGCCAAGGTCTAGGAACAACTGTTGATGGCACCTTGATGGTGAGGCCCTTTGCACATTGCTTCTCCGAGTGCACAGGGACTGCAGACTCAGGAGAGAAGAGAAAGCCAGTGCCTGGGGGAGTGCCTTCCTGGCTGTCTCCCCTCCCTCCCTTCTGAGCGCTCTCAGAGCTCTCAGGGGGGCTCTGGGAGACGCTGAGAGGCATCTGGCTGCTGAGCTCTAGAAATGCATTTCCCACCGGGTGCTTCTCCAAACATGCTGTGAGGCTGCAGAGTTACCCTCTGACGAGTGACACTTCAGGGATGGTTTAGTGGTTTAGGAAATTGATAAAGTCAGAAGGAAGCAAATGAGTTTGATCACAAGTTCTGGGGCCAATCAACACTCTAGGTCCAGGAAACTGATGGAGATCAGACAGGAAAATGCTGGAGATGAAAGCACCCAGTGTCTTGGCACATCTGGTTCGAGATGTGCTGACTGAAGAAGTGCCAGGACTAGAAATGTGAGAAGAAACACAGGGTCCTGGGAAAGGGCACTGCTGCGGGGCTTGGGCTGGTTTTCATGGTTTTTTTTTTTTTTTTTCCTGTTTTCTTCCCCCCAAAAAGCTGAAATAAAGTTGACCTGAAATAATTCTAGTCATGTGTATATCCTAACTCTGGCACATTCTTTATCATGTTAACTTCTCTTTATTGCAAAGAACATTCAGTTTACTGGACCCAAACATCATGGTGTTTTTAATTTAAACAGAGGGTCTTGCCAAACCCAGCCCTAAGAGAAATATTTTCATTATCCAGCTCTTTTATCAACTCCACAGCTCGGGTGTGGCTTCAGTCCCCTGCTTGCCAAGCCTCTGTGCTGCTGAGAAACCAAACACGATGGCCCTGAAACAAGAAAATACTTTCAATGCATTGGTTTCCACCTGTGTCTGATGTGAGAGACACCCCACAAGGAATGAGTTGCAGAAACAGGGGAGCCAAATTCAGATATTTATATTTAATAGTATTATGTGTGATTTAAAGACAGTAAAAGAGCTTTATCATAAGAATTGCTAATAATGTTGACAACCATAGGTATCAGTTATCGAAAAATGACTATTGCAGGGCGCTGCTCTGGTGACTTTACAGACGTGTCAACTTCCTTATAACCTTATTAGTAGATATCATCATCATCGTCGTCGTCGTCGTCGTCATCATCATCTTCATCATTTATAAATGAAAGCAAAGAGCAGACAGATCAAAGGGAGATGACTTGACCTATCATTTTGCCAGGTGCCTGGCTGGTCCACACCCTTAGAAAAAAAACCTCAAGAAGCCTGGTCTAATGTAGTTAGTCGAGACAGTTTCTCTCCATGGATTAAAAAGGTGAGTAACCATGGAAGAGAATCATAGAAGGGCATGTACTGAGTGAGTCATGAAGAGTGGGAAGATGCAGAGTATGGGTGCTGAAGGTGTGATCTGAATTGGATGCAGCCCCAAGCACTCTGATAGCAGAAACGATGTTAGAAGAGGACTTTGGAAACTCCCCACGATAGCTAATCCAGGTTTTTGGCAGCCTCTCCCAGATAGTCCTCTAATTGTACATTTTTTAAATGTCATGCAATTCACGTGCATGGAATCTGGTTTATTTGGAAGGTTAAATAAAAAGGAAAGTTGAGTAGAATGACCCAGAAATGTAATTATAGAACGGGATATAATGAAATTTTGGCTTGAGGTTCTATCCAGAGAATAATTATTTTAAATATGCTTTTCTTTAGTGTATAAATCAGCAGCATTCTTATATTTTTCTACAACTGCATTTATGTTTACACTTTGTTGCCCAGAATCTGTGTTGAGTTTATGAAAATGGGCACTCATTTCTCAATTAAGATGTTTAAATACACCTCACTGCTTTGCTGTAAAATTAGCCCAGAATTCTCAGAGCCGCTGGTGCAAGTTTTGGAATGCATTTAGCTCTTTTTCAGAGAGAGTGAGCTCCCCCAAAGCAATGCCAAAGGCAGGAGATCTTTAAGCATAGTGTCCAGCACAGAGCAAGCTCCTGGGCTGACGCTTGTGAGTAACTAGAATGAGGAATCCTGAGAACTGCTATTTGAGACGGTGTTCTTGAAGATCTGGTGTTATTTAATTGTGGACTGGGGAATTACCTATACAGTTGGAGTACAAATGGATCTGGGCAAGAATCCCCTTTATTATGTAAACTTTGCAGAGTCCTAGTCTAAGTCTCTGTTAGTCAATTAAGTGGGACTAGGGGGGGGGGAGGAGAGGAAACAGGAAAAGGAAGATAGAAAAGCAAAGTCTTTCTTTAGTACGGCCCATAGGACAACATTTCAATGTATGGGAAGTCCCTTTCTACTCTTGTAACATATTTCCAAAGTATCTCTGATTTATAGGCTCTGATATCTATTTTACATGCCAAATATTAAATTCCTATCTGAGTGCACATTCCTACAGTTATGTCTCACCCTCCAGGTTGATCCAGTGGGGATCTCCCATCAGCATCCCCCAAAAGTCCACCTTCCTGAGGGTGACTCTTTCTTTACCAAAATACTGAATCAACTGCAACTTAACTTAGAAACTGAAAGATGTGAAGGAAGGGATTTGTAATGATTCATCCACCTGGATGTGGAACTTGAAGAATCCAGGTCAGTGTAAGAGTGTAAAGTAGTCACGGTTCACCCTGGATGTTGCACACGAACTTCACCTGGCCTCGGCCGTGGGGAAATTTAACAGTATGCGTTTCCTTTAGGTTTGGCAACTGGCCCTGGAGCCAGCGGTAATTATTGTGCTTGCTCCTTCCTGGTCTTTCTCAGGAAAAGAAGAGAGAAATACATTCTGTCCAAAGAGGCTGAAGACATTTAAGTCTTGGAGATATTACGGGTTTGGTTCCAGACCACCAAAATAAAGTGAATATTACAATGAAACAAGTCACATGACTTTTTTTCTGTTTTTTTGGTTTCCCAGTGCATGTAAAGGTTACATTTACACTATATTGTAGCCTAGAGTATGCGTTATGTCTCCAAAAAATGTACGTACATTAATTTAAAAATACTGTATTACTAAAAAATGCTAACCATCATCTGAGCCTTCAGCAAGTTATAATCTTTTTATTGGTGGAGGGTTTGAATACCCCAGACATGACACAGATATCCAAAGTGAGCAAATGTTGGAAAAATGGCACTGAGAGACTTGCTTAACACAGGGTTGCCACAAACCTTCATTTTATTAAAAAAACAAAACAAAACAAAAACAAAAAAACCCACATTGTATCTGTGAAGCATAAGTAAACAAGATATGCTTGTATGTTGCTAAGGAAATAAGACAGATTCTTAGCCTAAAAAAGCTTATAGTCAAGCTAAGAAAATTTGGAAAAGTGTGCACAGTTTAAGAGCCAAAAGAGGAAGAGCCACCACACAGCATAAAAAAGAGACGACAGAAAGGCAAGCCGAGAGTCAGTCCCACGCGGACATACGGGAAGCCCAGACAGAAGGGCTTTGGGAGAAGACAGCAGCATTCGTCACAGAAGTTCTGAGAAAATGAGTCCTCTATGAAGACAGGGCTGCTTGCGAGTGAAAGCTGTATCTGCTAGTGAAGGAGATCTCCACTACGTCGCACAAATAAGGAGTCAATTACTGAAACGGAACCAACATGATTTCTTAAATAAGGACTTATGTTCTTTTTTTCTTATAAAACAATGCAAATCATGCAGAATATCATTTGAAATTAATCTTCAGCTCTAAACTTTAGACTCAGTTTATGGTATTTCTTTTCTCTTGTTTTCTCACAAAGCGACAGTTAGTACTGTATCATAAATCAGACCAGTCTTCTCTCAAATGTGAATATTTAGAAGAACAAAGTGGCCAAAGGCACTTTGGTTGCAGATCTCTAGAAACAGTTCTTTCATTCTCTGTTCATCTCTATGAGATTTCCTTCCATTATGTGCTGTATTTCTTTTTCCTTCTAAAGGATGCTGGCTTGTGATAATTCCATATGCGTCATACTCTCCACTTTTTGTTTGATGCCATCTGTTTAACACAACAGAAAAGAATTAGGAGCCCTATCACATCAGCTGAATTCATCTGATCCCCCTCCAAAGAAATATATGGCACTATTCGACTGGGGAAAAATCATGGGTGCTAAATCCTTTAACTAGTTTCAGATGTGAAACACGTGTTTTTCCCATAATGTAGATGTTACATGTTCTTTTACATCACTGCCCTCCCTTTTTCCTGGTAAACAGACTAGCTTTTGGCAAATCAAGACCATTTGACAAGCCCTACAAAGTGTGTTTTATAAGCGCCGGAGTCAGCACAATCTTGGGGAGAGCGCTCAGTTCGCCTGCCTTCACAACCAACCTGCTTCCTTGAAGGAGTCCCATAGCCTCTCATTTTGAAAACAGATATACTGTCATGGGCTGAATTAGGTCCCCCCACCCACCGCCAATTCATATGTTGAAGTTCAAACTCACAGTAGCCCTGAATGGGACCTTATTTGGAGACAGGGACTTAACAAAAGTAATGAAGTTAAAATGAGGCTACCAGGGTGGGCCTAAGCTGATGTGACTAGTGTCCTTACAGAATGGGGAAATTTAGACACAGACCCCCAGACCGAGAAAACACCACGTGAACATGAAAGTGGTCACCTACAAGCCAAGGAGAGAAGGATGGGACAGCCCTCAGAAGGAGCCAACTTTGCTAGCTCCTTAACTTCAGAAGTCGACCCCCAAAACTGTAAGACAGTAAATTTCTGTTGTTTAAGCCACCCAGTTTGTGGTACTTTATTACGGGAACCCTAGTCAGCTAACACAGATAACTATTACACATCCACCTCACTGGGCCATACTGAGGGTTCCGGGAAATATTCCAGGGTCCAACCCAGCTTCAGGGCTGAAGTTGTCCTTCCTAGAACACTGCAATTGACCAATTTCAGTGAAATTGAGACAATTCAAGCTCTCGTGTGAAATGCACTTCCACCCTCACCATGGTGTCCATGGCCTTAGGATATCCTGTACAGAGCATCTCTGCTTACTACCCAGGACTCAAGACAGGCCAGTTTGGGCCTAAGAAACCCAAGATCCATTCTGATTCCCTAAAGAAAACATGACAGTTTTGTAGACAGACCTGGGCAAAACCTGTAACTGAGAAGTTTATGGAGATCATGCTTTCTCCTCGATTCTCTTCCATCATCAGATCCACTTTTATCCCTCTGCAGTTCTCTTTTGCTCACACGGAGTTCCTTAGTGACTCACCTTTGCATTCACTGTGTCCATCAGGCCACTCATGCAGCCTCTCTTTGGCTACTCCTC
Source organism: Camelus dromedarius (assembly GCF_036321535.1). NCBI lineage: Eukaryota > Metazoa > Chordata > Mammalia > Artiodactyla > Camelidae > Camelus > Camelus dromedarius. The sequence continues at coordinate 72,929,800 of NC_087437.1, read as the reverse complement.
CAATAGTGGTTCTCAAACTTTAATGGCATCAGAATCACTTGAAAGAGCTTTTAAAACTCAGATTATGAAGCCCTAGTCCCAGAGTTTATGATTCAGTAAGTCTGAGGAAGCACTACCAAGTTTCTAGGTGATACTGATGCTGTTGGTCTGGGGACCACACTCTGAGAACCACTGCTATGCAATATGACATTTCTGTTTCAGTTTTCCCTGATTACGTCCCTGCAAGTTCTCAGGCTCCCAAGGTCTCTATGCTTAAAAAAGCTCTGGCTCAGATCATCTTTTGCCTCAGCTACATAGGTCCGCAGCCATCCCCGATGTTGGAATACTTAGGGCAAGGAGCGCAATCAGCTGTGGCCAGTGACGGACAGGGTTGTGTGGCCCCATGTTTAGGGGCTAGTGCCCCGTCCATTCTGTAGGTTTTATAGGTGGAGCCATGAGCCAAGGGCTCTGACGTGTGTCTAGTTTATGAGATGTGGGCCGAAAGTTTATTTGTAAGTCAGATATTTGTCACAGTTAGTTCTTACACGTTGGCTTCATAGTACACATTACTAAAAGCCACAGTGTCTCAGAATCAGATTGAAGAGCATCATACTGAAGGAAAAGCACATTCATAGTCCTGACTCAGGTTGCTCCAAACTCTCATGTCACCGAGATTCTTCAGGTAAATCACAGTGGGCCGGGGCAGACTTGTAGCTTTGACGGCAAGAGGGTGGGGTCCAACTCAGCAATAGCATCAGAGGTAGAGACCAAATCTACAAGGGATGCTAGTATGTGTTCTTACACGTGGGTAAATTAATTGAGTGTGAGTCAAGTTCTGTCCCCTACGGCATACTGAATCTTGGTCCCCGCTCTGGGCCAAGCATAGTGCTATAACATACAGTAAAATGAATGATTTCACTTGATCAATGAATAAATGATTATCATCCTTTACATTTGTGTAGTTACTTGGAGTCCTTCCACTGGCATTATCTCTGTCATCATCTTAATGTATGGAATTTGCTCTCAAGTCATTTTTCAGCTTTTATGATTCAAGCTGATATCCTGTGGCCTGGTGACAGTGATACCACAAGTAAATAAAAGTCTAGTTGCTAAAACAATTTCAAAATAGAACTTCTTTACTTATTTCTGAAGAATGATCAAGGGAATCCATTGATCATGGTGATCACTTCTTTTTCATTTCCTTACTTCTCTCCATCTGCTTTTCTCACACCCAAGCCTCTTTGGACACTCCCAGGAAAGCTTCCTGCCCACAGCTCCAGCCCACATGCCTCTCATCCTTTTGTATCTTTTCCCTTTTCTTCCTAGTTTTGTAACAAATTGCATATCAAGTGCCCTCCTAAGGCAGGAAGAGTTTGGAATACCCATGTTTTGCCCCAATACTGAACTTAATTTGGGAGTTTTATCAGGACTCCCCAATAACAATACTCTCTTCCCAAGAGCCCATTCTTCTAAGCAGCTTTGCTTTAGCTTTTGAAGTATTTTTGTCAAATCACAATTGAATCTTTCAAAGGTGGACACTCACAAAAGGGCTGGGCTCATGTGATGATGAAAATGATCAGTAACTTACCCAAAATGATTCAGTTGAAAGCAATTCTCTTCAGCTTCTGCTCTGCAGGTGCATTTCTTTCTCCCCACACTCTCAACTCTCAAATTCTTAGGCATGGAAGTTCTGAGGGTTTTTATATTTAATCTAGAAAAGAATCAAGAGAGCTTTGCAAGGTTTTCTCAAATGGCGCAAACACCCCCCTTAGTGCAGAAGAAATGCAGTCCCTTGTGTTTGAAGTCTGCGGTGGTGGATGCAGACAGTGGCAGTACCCCTTATAGCACCAAGCTACTCCGGACAAAGGGCTGTGTCGCAATCTCCTATTTTGAATTTATCAAACAAAGAGAGAATGGCTTAGTTCTAGCTCCCTCAGGCAAAATCTCTGTTTACTGATTTAGTATCTCAGGAATGGGACAGGATCCGAGGCCAGGACCAAGGGGTGGTGAGAGGATTTGAAGGAGAGAGACAAACTATAAAGCTAAAAGTCGCTCCTAGCATCCAAATGACGATAATAATAGAATGTGGAGATAGGCAAGGACTGACTTTGCACTTGATAGCAAGTGTTCAGATTTCTACTGAAAATGGCCTTAGATAAACATGAAACTTATTATTCCCAGTTAAATAGCCGGTCTTGGAAAGGATGCTAGTTTCCTGGCAACTGCGTCAAACCTTGATCTAGTCTCACAGCTCGTGGTCCCCAGTTGCAAAATGGAAAGTGAGAGGGAGGAAAAGGTGAGATGCTCTATACCTGCATGTGTCCGCAGAAATGCTGACTGCTCTTTGAGTTCAAGAGCTCAAGTTCAAGCTTTTAGAATTAATTGAATTTAAGTTTTTATTTTCATTATTTTCCTCAATCTGGATTGCTCTTCACCCTCCTCTTCACTGCAGCAAATTCTTGCTTATCTTTTTGGTTTCAATGTAAACACCATTTATGCCAAACAGCCTTCCCTGGGTCTCCCCACCCGCCTTTAAACTAGGTGAATTCCTGCTACAGCTTCCGTAGCTCCAAGTGCTGATCCTGGCAGACGACGTATGACACGTCTGCTCCTGCTCAGTGATTTGTCTGTCTTTCTGATCGATGGTGAGGGCAATGACGCTCTCTGCTTTCCGCACCATTTAGAACAAGTGCTTAGCACACGTGAGGTGATATCTAGAGCTTTGGTTTTGTTCTCCGCCTATTCAGAGAGAAGAGAAATTTTGAAATATTTCTATGCATGGTCTCCTCTTTTTTAGGGATCTATATCAATATCTATTTGCTATTATTGTTTAGTTTGAATTAGTCTTTACACATTAACCTCATGTTACATATGAGCTTGTCTTACTTCCAGTTTTATTTTTTGTTTTTCTTCTTAGATCCTATCTGCTTTTCCTTCCTCTGTCCCCAGGGGCCATTCCAGGACAGAACTTTCTAAAATTCCAAAGCCCTCTGTACTTCAGAATTTTGAGAATTCTCGTTTTACGTGTTTATTTCTAGAAACTGTGCTTGCGGGAGTTCTGAGGTCTGTGGCTTCAACTTCAAGGTCATGGGAAAATCCTTACTGTTCAGAAGGCGCTTCCTGGAGCCTGGCAATGAGTATGTGCAGATGCTCTACTGGGTGTTAGTAGGAGAGACACCCTTGATTACCTGTGCTTAGAGTACTTCTCCCTGAAATGGGTCACCTCAGTGGGCAATTTCATCTAAAATGTCCACTTTGCTTTTGAGTTTACTTCTATTTTTCTTAGTAGTGACCGGTTTTTAAAAAGGAAAGAATAGAACAAGCATTGCTAGGAGGAAACTGAAGCAGGAGCAAGGTTAAGAGATAAGACAAAACATCTCCTTCAAGTGTGTTCAGGTCTTCAGGTCCAGATTATTCAGAAAAAACTTGCAGATCAATCAGGAAACTCCCAGGGAGAGAAATCTGTTTGAGGGAAACATGCATGACTTTGAACACACCTGCACTCCAGGGACAGAAAAGTGACCCTGATAGAGAGACGAACAAGCTTGCTGTTGATCCTGAGCAAGAGTCTAGAGCATTAAATCGCCGATTCGCAGGCTGTTGGGTCAGAATATCTTGACTTTGTCCCAAAGAAGTTGGTTAAAATCAAGTTTTGTCAAACTGAAAACACTACATCAGTTGAATACCAAAGAGGAACTTTTATCTCAGTAAGACATTTGACAAAGTTTGTTATCATATCACTAAGAACCAGATGGTAAACTGAGGACTATATGAAAGCACAATGGGGTAGATTCAGAGTTGATTGAACAAACCTATTAAAGGAAATGATTTAGTAGATCCATGTCCTTTGGAAGGAGCTCTCTCACGTGTCATAATGCTCACTCTGCCTGGTATTATGATGATGATAATTTAGATGATACTTCTCAAAACTGCCAAAAGCACCAAACTGGGAGGGAAAATGTGTTGGTTAATAAAATCAAGATCAAGATTGAAAGATATTTTAACTGGCAATAAATTTCATTGCCAACATCCCATGAACTTACAATTAAGGACACATGTGTAGGAAGTAATTTTTATTCATCCAATATTCTATATGTTGATTTAGAAAAATCAGAAAATACAAACAAGCAAATGGAAGGAAAAATTGTCAGTGTGAGAGTCATCAGAACTGTCCACAAAAACTGTAGCTCTCTTTCCGAGCTCACTGTAAGCTTACAGTTCCTGACTCCCTTTGAAGTAAGACATGGCTTTGTGATTTCCTTCTAACAACAAAATAGCAAAAGTGTCATGCAGTGTGTGCAAGTTGTCCCATCTTTAATTTCTGCCTCCGTGACAATGGAAGCTTCTGGAGCCTCCATCTGCCTATGTCTCTGAGTGGATCTGATGAGCAGACCCCCTCTCTTGTGACCTTTGTCGGTTTGCAGCACAAGCCAGAACCCATCGCTTGTTGTTAAGATTTGGCTGTTGCATTAAGTCACTGTGATTTGGAGACTATTTTTTACTGCAACAAAACCTAACCTATTTTGATTGATAAAACTGATATTTCTGAGTACAAAGATGAGATGTGTTTGTGGTAAGTTAACTCCCAGATCTTTAGTACACATGTATCATATACACAAAAATTGTAAAAATGCCACCACTCTATTTTGTAACATATTGGCTCACTTCATTATATTTTGAAGTAAATGTGTTTCTACAACATCAATTTTATAATTTCAGACATTGAACTCATTACTCAACCAATCCCCTACTGTTAGAACTTTATTATTCCCATTATGTGATAATTAATGCTATAATGACATTCTTTGTCACATCTTTAATATTTTACTTAGAATGAATTTAGGACAATAATATCATAGGAAGAAAGGCTATTGCTTTATTGGGCTTCTATTATCATTTCCAAATTATCCTAAAATAAGTGACACAAAGATACAGTCCCACTAGCTGTGTATGAGAAGCCCAGCTCTGCCAGATACTTTTCTACACAGGATATTGGCTATTTTCATTATTACCAGTCTAAGTTTGCCAGCACATTTGGAAGCTAGTTTGTTGGAACATTTCATCATGTTTGTGGGCCATTTTATTTCTTTCTTTGTTACTCTATGATTCATGGCCTTTTTTCTTTTGTCTATTTCAGTTGATTCACAAGATGTTATTTGATATTAAGTCTATTGGGAGGCGAGTACAGGTCAGAGGTAGAGTGTATGCTTAGCAAGCGTGTGATCCTGGGTTCAATCCCCAGCATCTCCGCTGAAAAAACAATAATTAAAAAATAGTAATAAATACAACTTGTTACCTCCTCCCCTCTAATATTTTTTAAGTTAAAAAACTGATATTAGGTCTATTAAATCCCTGTTATATATTTTATAAACGTATTTCTTGGTTTCCAACTTTTTAATATTATTTATGATTCTTCCATATTGAAGTTATAAATTATAGTTAACAAAATATAGCAATATTTTGTACATGACTTATGTCTTTGAAAGTCATGCTTAAAATATCTTCTCAAATCTCCAAATAAAATATAATATTTTCTTCTAGTACTCTTCTTATTTTTTACATGTACACTTTTAATCCCTCTGGAATGTATTTATGAATACTGAATGTAATAAGAATCTTTTCTTCCCCACTCAAAAAAAGACCTGGAGTTTTTAACTGACCTAAAACACAACAAGAAGCAAGTAGTGAAGCAAAGAAATTAATACAATTCTAAACTTCCTTAACAAAAATGTAGGACACACAAAAAAAGGAAGCAAATTCTATTGCATTCTCTACCCATGAGACCACATCTAAAATATTTAGTTTTGGGTTTTACATCTAAATTGGGATATTGGCAAATTGGAGGATAGTCAGAGAAGGGCAACCAGAATGATAGTGGTTCTGGAAACCCTGTCTTTTGAAGAACAACTCAAGGAATGTTTTGCTTGGAGAAGAGATGGATGTTGATGATGAAAATTACATTTGGATTCAGGAACAACTGCCATGAGGAAGTACTAGATTCATGCTGTGCAGTTCTAGATGTCAGCATGTGGTGCATCAAAATGTTCGGCAACACTTCTTTCTCTTAAATAAAAGGACGAATTTTGTGTCAGTTAGATTTGTTCAAAAATAGGCTACTGACATTCCCACTAGTGAAGAATTTTAAACAGTGACTAAATGTCATTCTATCAGGGAGTTTATAGAGGAGATCCTTGTCTGGGTTAGGATGTTGGACCAATAATCTCTAAGGCCCTCTCTAAAATCCTAGATTTTACAATTCTGGACTATGTTTGACCTGTCTGAAAAAAAAGTGGCTTACTAAAAATACCCTTGTTCCTTTCAAAAATTTAGGTCTGAGTTGTGAAAATGGCTTAAACTGAGAGGTTATGATAGAGCATCAGTTGAGGGGCAGGTGCACTGACTTTGGGCATTTGTGTACTGGCCCAGGCCCCACCACCCAGTAAGAAGTCTTGCCTGGGCTACAATTTGTCATTCTAAAAAAATGTGCAAAGTGAGCAAAGATATCATTACCAGACAATCTAAGGGTCCCTTCAAAATCTAAGATATTATAATTCTATGTTTAATAAATAGGTGGAATAAACTACCTAATCAGGTTTCCAGATAGAAACCCAGATGCCTATTCTAATAAATGCTGATCATTTCAGTGCCTTATCTTAGAGAACCTACAAACAAGTCCAGAGGTTAAATTCAAGGTTCATATATTCATTAGAAATGAAAATTTTTAAGAATCTATGGCACACCAGACACTATGCTAGTTATCAGAGATTCAAAGATGATTAAAATGAAGTCTGTGCTCTCAAAGATCTCACAGTTTAGTAGTGATGACAGCCTAGTAGACTATAATACAATGTGAAAATGGTGTTGAGTGTTTAACTGCTGTAGGTCCAGGGACATGCATCTTCTGTGTAGGTCTCTAAATAGTAGGTCTAGGCAATATCTAAATACTCCTCCAGCTCTACGTCTTGCACATGCTTCTACATCAGAAGAAAGACTAGCCTGCTATACCCAGTGCACCAGGGATAACCAGTGGTTGTGTAAAGACAGACGCTGAGCAGTGCCCCCCAGGCTCAAGTCAGAGACTGAATCACAACAGCCTATTTAAGATTAAGGAGACCTGTGGAGTCTCAATCAAGCAAACCACAGTCTCCACAAATCTCTCCCGATAATTACCTTCTATGGACATTTTCCACGGCACTGGCTCATCTAAGATTTCATAGTATGGTATAAATAAAACCCAAGGAGACACCCTCTCTGTGCTTTAGTAATGTGCTCAATAAAGACACATTTTGTTTGAGGGAAGGGTCCGATGACACCTTTGTGATATTATTAGCAGAATGTACTGATTCAAATGATGAATGGGAAGTGGCTCGTCTAAGTGTCTGAAGTTGGCCTTTGCAGAGATAATTGCATGACTTGCCTCCTGGAGCCTGTAAACTACTGGGGCAGGATTCTCACGTACTATTTTAAATAGCACTAAGCCCTCACATTCCCATGTTATGAAACTTCAGGTTTTGTTTCATTAGGAATAACCTAGCAGTACCTGATCAAGAACAGAGGGGAAAAAGCACATTACCTGGCAGAACAGAACGTTTCAACAAGGCCGTGTCACATGTGATTGTTTCTCCCATTACTAGCTTTCAAATAAGAGCATTCACAGGTATGCAGCAGTGGTCTCAGAATCACTTGGAGGGCTTCTTAAAGCATGCAGTGCTGACCCACAACCTAGAGTTTCTGATTCACCTGGGTCTGAGGTGATACCTAAGAATTTGTATTTCCAGCAAGTTCTCAGGTGATGTTGATACTGCTGGTGTAGAGACCAAACTCTGAGAACCACTGCCCTACAAGATGGTTAGCTGATATTTGACACATTCTTTCCCATCTCAAAGAACTTCCCAAACCAAGCCAGAGTTCCATACCCAGTCAGAGTCTCCCTAGAGAGATGCTCAGAAATAGAATAAAGAAAAGAGTGGAAGTAAACATCATTAAGAGTTTTCCTGGGGCCAGAAGAAAAGATATGAATAGATCAGTGACCTTTGATGTCTGGTGTCAGTGGATCGCATCCACACTGGGTGGAACCAATGACCTCATGTGAATCAGCACAGAGAAGACAAGGACAAAACCTATCAGGGTATCACGCTTCAAGAATTGGCTGCTTCCCTCATTCCTTAGGAATATCATAGTCCTCCTGTTTTCTTGGTATTTATGTTGTCTACCTGAGATGAGCTACTTGGCCTTTAGGAACTCCACATATAACCTGAGAAACTCCAAGAAAGTCTTATCCTCATGGCTTTGAGTTACTCAAGATGGATATGTTCTCTAAACAGCTCAATAACTCACCACTGTGGGTATTTATCGTGTTCTCTATAGCAGGCTATGCTAACAGAATTTCTTTAGAGTGCAGATATTTTAAAATCAAATGGTCCTTATATGTTGAAGATTCTTCTTTCTCTTTGGATACTTTTCTGCACTTGAGTTTCAAAGGCTGCAAGTAAGGGCTTTCCACACTGAGTCATCCACAGACTCTTCTCCTGACTTTTGATGGTGTGTGACCATGGCTGAGTACATGCCACCGAATAAAGCACTTCCAAGCTGGAACCACAGTGCTCAATTTGCTTCCATCCATTTCCAAAGACATGGCTGGTGGCCCGAGCTTCTGAACTTTCCATTTCCCTTCTGGCCCACCTCGTCTCCAAGAAGACATAGGCCCCCAGGGGAGAAAGGAAAGTCATTCCACAGACACAGCCCAGAAGAAAGTACCATCCCAGGGCAGAGCCACTGGCAGCCCACCCAGGCTATTCTGGGGTGGATCCAGCCCTACTGCATATTTCTCTAAGATAAAACATCAAGTTGAAGATACATGAAATACTTCTTTTTCTACAATTTTAAAATAAATGTAGACTTTGTAGGCTCCCAAAATAAACCTTTGAGAATAAAACAGTAAATTTTTCAGTAAGTATACTAGAAATAGATGGTTAGGAATCCTCTAATCTGGCGAAGACTGGAATGGAAGCAAGAACAGAAAATGAGCCAAAACTCCTGGTCACTAATAGGCTCCTCACTTAAACCAATATGATCACTTCATGCATTTTGATCTGAGCAGGCCACTGATCCCCCGGAAGAGAGTGGATTAGATATTTTAACTTTAAATGTGGTTAAAGAATAAGAGAAAGAAACTCAGGCAGAGAAATTGCCAGGCCTAGAGAATCATTATGCCTTTTCCGTTTTAATATCATTCCAAAGTGATGCTTTGAAAAGGCGTTATTTTGTGTCCTATGAGTGCCATGGGGTTAGATCTGTGTGGTTTGCCTCCTCTGACAGAAAACTAAAAGACTGACATTGTGATAGACTTGGTCCAGATCGGAAGTCGACCTGGAATTTGTGGACATCAGTCCTGCTATTTAATGTCAAGGCCTTCATCCTCTAAAGGTTAAAAAAAAAAAAAAAAAAAAAAAGTCCAGGAAGAGAAAAGATATGTAAACATTATTTTAAATGACATTAATGCGACACTCTCTAAGTGAAAAGGCCCCTCTAAGACACTTAACTGTTTCTTCTCTTGTTTCCTTCTGCAATCTATCTACCTATTATTCTTTCTCTCTGAAAAAAAGACTGAGGTAAGGTGGTAAAATGGAATGAATAAACATATCCCATAGGGATGCTTTAAAGATTAAAAGGATAACTTATGGGAAAGCATCCAGCAGACACATAGTAGATGCTCAGTAAAAAAAAAAAAAAAAAAAAAAAAAAAATCTTCTTCCCTTGTTGGCAGAGGGAAAGCATTGCAAGATTGTGGGCAGAAAAGTGTCGTTATGAGAGCTACGTTAGGTTCTTCCCCTTGCTGGAGTGAAATTGTTGAGAAAGGAACACCAAAATTTACACATCGAATCCCTCTTTGACTCTTTTGCAAACTGAGCTTTATTCTTCCCAGTCATTGCTGCAGGTTTTAGAACAAAGCCTTGAACAAAGCAATGCTCCTCGCAACCAAAGAGGGTTCTGCTAAACAACAAATTATGCCTGTAGTTCAAGGTTCTATGAGATTCCTGGCATCAGATTAGGAGTTCCTTTGAAGAAAAGATTGTTGTCTTCAGTAGAACTCCTGATTAGTTCTCTTTCTTAGAAGCTGTAATAATATACTTTCTATGGGAATTAGGTAGTCATCTGGTCAACCAACAATTAAGGACACACCATTCATATTTGGTTACACGTTTAGCATATATTTTCCTGTCTGGATGATTTTAAAGGCTATTAAGAACAAAACAGTTTTGCTCTAAGTGCGTATAAGTATGTTCTCTATTTAAAAAAGAGAAAGAAATTCTCTGCCATATCCACATAGGAAGCCATGAACTATAGTGAATGAGAGTAAGCTTTGGGTTCAGATGGTCCTGAGCTCAAATTTCTTTACTAGGGTTGTGGACTTGGGAAAGTTATTTAACCTTTCAGAGATGCAGTTTTCTCATGTGTAAAATGGTAGTGATAGTAGCTTACCTTGTAAGTAATTCTTGTTAAGAATTGCATGAGAGAGGGGAGGGTAATACTTAGTGGTAGACTGCGTGCTTAGCATGCACAAGGTTTTGTGTTATATCCCCAGGACCTCCAAAAGAAAAAAAAAAAAAGAATTACATGAGACAATGTGTATTATATACTTATAATGCATACAGTGTCTGCCTCACATAGGGAATGCATCAATAAACAGTGTTTAGTATGGTAGTGATGACCGCTAGTTGTGCCAAAGTTGGCCAAGCTACTGTCCCTGGGGCCATGTGCCTTGAGCATTTTTGTTTGACCCTTACTTTTGCCACCTGAACAATGCAAGACTGAGTCCCTGAAAGATCTCGGAAACATGACCTCTTTGATGATCACCATTTCCATATGGTGAAGTCCATGATCTGGCCAGAGTTTATTGGCCAAAGCCACGTCAGAACTTTGGAATGCAGTTCCATCACTGGGATAGCTGCTGTAGTGTCCCCATGAGCTTGAGGTGCTTAGTGGGGTGGGGTGAGGAGGCCAGCTGGAGGCTTCAAACCACTCTGGATCTTACCATCACCTCAGAGGTCTTTCAGCTCAGTCAGCTACCAGGAGGTAGAAGTTTAGCTTCCTAATGTTTGTTCCTGCTTAGAAATAGGCTGGACCCTCAGTTTTCCTAATTCTGAAGGCCTTGCAGCACAGCCCTGAATATTCAGCTTCCCCTGTCAGGAATAGACACAACTGTCCATTTGGAGACTGGCCAGCGAGAGGCTCCTGCTGCAGAGCATGACGGCTCGGTCTGCTGCCCTTTGACTCCAGGCAGGCTCCAGCTGCCTCCTTCCTGACCACGAAAGCAAACTGACTCCAGCTCCTCAGGTAAATATCTCTTCTCTGATAAGGAACCAAGCCCCAAAGTCCTTGAAAAGTTAAGTTTTTCCCTTCCAGAAGTTTCTAATCCACATAATCAGTAGCCTCTTCACACTCTCTTCACAGCACTTACGGCATTAGGACACTCTCAGTGGGTCGCTGAGTGATTGCAGTTAAGGAGCCAGACCATGACAGTGAACTCACTCATGTCCGTGGCCACCTAAGCAGTGGTGTGTTGACCAAGAGAGATAACCTTTCAGGGATGCAGAAGAAACTTTTGTTTAGTGAGGTGAGCAAAGTGTAAGGAAAGCTGCCTGTCCGGGGCACACTGGATAAAATGACATATAACAGAGCATCAATAACAGAACAGCTTCTAGCACAAACAGCACTCTGCTGTGGCAGGATTTGTTTTTCATTTGGTTTGCTTCTCTTTTTCACTTGTAAATAAATAAGGACATAAATGATTTTGTAGGGAAGCATAATAATATGGAGAAGCAAACTAAAAAATTAAATGTTTCCTAGGAAGCCACTTACATCTACTATGAATTTTGTAAAATGCATCCTCCTGGTCTCTTTATATATACAGTTAATCTCAACTGACTGCTTAATAACCCATTTTATGAAGGTACCACAATCATTTCTCCAAGCCTGAACTGTCAATATTTGGGTAGTTTCCAGGTTTTCAGTATTATAGGAGTACTTTGATGAATGACCTAGCAGATAAATATTTGTTCTTAGCCAGTATCCTTTCCCAACAATAAGTTCCTAGATATTGCATTTGCTGAGTGAAAGGCTGTGCACAGGATTTTGTTCCCATGAATAAGGCTGCTGTGAACGCCTCTGGACAGATGCAACGTTTGTCTCCGGGGAGTGGACTTTCCAGGTCTCGCACAAAGAGCCATGTCTCTGGTTTCCCAAGTCAGTCCCAATTAATTCCTGCTGACCCAGGAATTAGCTGTCAGTGCCTCTTTTTACTCTCACAGGTGTCTTGGTTTAGGCAATGTACATAGATAGTCACCCTAGGCATGGGGTAGATGAGTGCTCTCCTTTAAGAGAGAATGAAAACTGTTTCTGAAATTGTTGCATCAACTTGAACTACCCCAATAATGTGTAAGTGATACTGTGGATTCGCAGCCTCTCTGATGCCTATTTTTTCCCAGACCTTTTCATGTTTATCATCAAATGATCATAAAATGCTATTTTATTAAAATCATGATTTACATTTCCTGATCTCTGTTGACGTTCAACATCGTTTATATTTTTGTTAGCCACATACGTATTTTCTCTTGTTTGAAGTGCTTGGTCAGACCTTTTGACTACTTCCTATTGGGATGTTTGGGTTAAGCCAGTAAAAACTGAACACAGCCCAGATGCCTATCAAAAGGAGAAGGCATGGATGAGGTTCACTGTATAAAATGTGACATTAGTCAGCTGCCACAATGAGCTCATCAGAGTATCATGAGACACTATGGATAGCTCAACAATATATTAGTAAATAAAAAATAAATTCATAAAGATTAAATACACATATATATGTATGTACACAAATATACATAGAGAACAAAAATTAAATTTTAGAAATACAAATGCTACACAGAAATCTATATAAAAGAGAAAGCATTTAGATGATGATGAATATGAGATTCAGGCTACCTCAGAGCGGAGAGACCCAGAAGGACAAAATCCACAGGCCTTACGGTTGAACATCAGTTATTATTAATGTCTGAGCATTTGTTCTGGGTGGCGCATTCTAAGGATTTATCACAAACAAGTAAACAAGGAGGCAAAAGAAGACCTTGTGTAGGTCATGAGTGAAGATTGTGATTGATTCATTTCCAGTGAGGAGAGGGGAGGAGATGTACATTTTAAGGTTATTTAGAGATACCCCCGGCTCTGCCCTCAAGAAAGGTTAAACAACGTATATTCCCACCAACATGTGTTCTGAATTATTTGAGAAAGCCAAAGGGATGGGGCTGGACCCCCTGGGCCATGACGTACGGAGTGAACCGGGACCTCTGCCCTGATCCACTAATGGCGAGGCCTTTGGTCTGCCTTTCCCGTTCTCGTCTGTGCTGAAGGCCTGCCTGTTTTGGTCTCGTGTTGGAAGGTGGGACGAGAAGCAGGGCCTATATAGCATTTGGCTGAGGGCTGGAACCAGATGGAATGCCTCTTTTACCATTGTTTTCCGTGGCTCCCAGATGTGAAGAGAGCCACCTGCTCTCCAGCTGTCTCCATGTTTACTCCAGCACAGTCCCTTTTCAGTAACATTTTCTCAAATTTTACTTGCCAATCCTGTTCTAAAAACTGCCTGCTGTCCACCACTAACATCATTAACATGAACAATGAATGTCTGGTTTTTGCTGAAGATGCCAGAAGTGTTAGGTATGTGAATGAGAATAGATATACTTGTATGCATTTCTTTATTTTTAATCTGATAAATAGGCCTCCACCCTCCAGTCATGAGAAGTTGCATCTCAGCAATGTGTAAGAGACCCTCTCCCTCCCAGAGATGGCAGGAGAATAGAAACGGCTGAGAAGAGATGGCACCCTGACTAGAAATTTCAGTCTGTCGGCGAAGTGCCGGCTGTCCAAGCTTGTGTCCACTGGCATGCAGCTGCCTCTGCTCTATGTGGAATGCTGGAGTCAGGGGCCCTGCGTCAGGGCTCATCACACTGGCTTCACAGTGGCCTCCATCAAAGGTCTGTCGGTCTCCAGGCAGCCCTGTGACAGCAGAACTTGGCCCCTACCATATCTATTTGAAATAAAATACACATTGAATAAAACCACTCACCTCCGCCATCTTCAAGTCATGAGAGATCCCAGTCCTCCCCCACCTCCCCTGCCTCCCCCGATAGTCCTCCGAAGTGCCTCAGCTGGCCTGCTGCCACGCGGAAAGGCCTGTTCTCTGAGTGGAAATGGAAGAATGCCCTTCTGTCTTTCCAGAGTCTTCCAGCATAGCGAAGACAAAGTTTACTTTGTCATTGTGTCATTGTTCTGGTTATTCTTACCCTCAAAATGCATCAGAAATCTGCCCACTTGTCCCCAGCTCCTTTACGACAATTCAAGCCACCCTCAGTCGTCCATGCACTGTTACAGCAAATACAAACAAACCTCCCGTATTTCCTCCAGACAAATTCTCAGAGCAGCCAGGGGAAGACTTTAAAAACACAAGCCAGATGTGTTAGAGCCCTAATTAGTAAGATATAAAACAGTAAGAATAATAATGTGTTCAAATTAAAAGTCCCAATCAAGGTCTGTGAGGCCTGCGAGCCTTCCAGCCCTGTTCCCTGCTGTTTTTCTCTCGGGGCTGGATGTGGTTCTGTTTGTTTGTTTGTTTGTAACTCCCCCTAGCTGTTCGTTACCTCAGGCTCAGTCTGTCCCTCTGCCTGAAATTTCTTCCTGTCTACCCCCTGCTCCTGCCTCATGCTGCTTCCTCAGAGGGGCCTTTCATTGATTCCATAATCTAAATGAGGGACCCTGTTTTAGTTTCTCCTTATAGCCTTCATTGTCCTTCTTAGCATTTTCATGATTCATCATCATCTATGTGTTGGTGTGATTATTTTCTTAGTAACTGCTTCCTCCCTGAGCACATAGCACCAGTGCCCAACAGATAGTGGACACTCAAGAAGGTAACAAATGAAAGAGAAAGATACAGAAACTTGAATGGCTTAAGTTCGATTTAGCTACACACACACGCGCACACATGGTACTTGTGGATTATTGAGCAGCCCCACCCTCTCCTAACTCTCAGCTCAGAAACTGGGAAACGAGAGGCCTAACCCAGCCATTGTCACAGCATTTCTGTTTCATGTTACTGTTGACTGCCTACTTAAAAGCAATTCAATCCGTGTGCAAGGATTCCACGACAGTCATGAGACAAAGGCAAAAATGCCTTGGTTCTATATTTGCTACAATCTGTCACTTTTAAAATCCTTCCTATATGTGACTTTTTTTGATACTTGGGAGACCTCTATAAATCTGGCAAATATGTTTACAGGCTGGAATAATAGGAAGATATTTTGGGAATAAACATGTATTTACTTCCAAGCACAGACTGAGAAAAAGTTGTCCTAGGATTTAATCAGTTTTAAGAAGAATCAGCTTCTTGGGTCGTATCCTGCAATCCTTCCCCTTTCACTGTACCTCTTCCATAATAACCCCTCTCCATTCCCACCTTGGAGTCAGTCACACAACTTTAGGACTAGAATGGACATTCGAGACCCCCTGAGCTTTACATATGACCAAGGCTCAGTGAGATGAAGAGATGTGCCAAAGGCCACCCAACTCTGATCAGACAACTGTCAAGGACTAGAAAACAAGGTGACACGGTGAGCTTTTATAAAAGCATAGTTTTGATGACTGGCTCCCAGATTTTCTATTTAAAAAAAAAAGAAGCAAGGAACATTCTAAATCTGAGAGTGTTCTAATTCTTCAAAGGATTTTTTTTTAAAAAAGTTAATTGTTCCTATCAAGCTAAAGAAACCAAGATACTAAGACCTCAAAATATTTTAAAATCAAATCATTCCATGCAGAAAAATCTTCACATACTCCAGGCTTGTTTACATTTACCTTTTGTATTTCTTTCTATAATCAAGTAAGATTAAGTGAAAATTATCTGGACCACAATTCTGCAATGCAGTTATTAAGTCATTTATTTAAAATGTTGCCTTCTCTTTAATCTGAACAGTTCTAGGATCTGGCATTTTGATGTTTACAATGTAAATGATCAATTGTAAAAACATTTACTGAATTCCTATTGTGCAAAAGAGAGTTTACTGGGCCCCAGGAGAGCTGGGAAAGTGAGTTAGAGTGGGGTCACCTGGAAGAACTTATACTCTGTTATGATGGAAGGTGACCCATATAGCCAGAAACTCACCCCAAAATCTACCGACAGCACAAGTGGAAAAAGGACTTGTATAGCTGTGAGTAATAGCAGCCTCTGAATTTATCTTTGGAAACAAGAAGTATTAGAAAAGAAAATTAATCTTACTTCAATTCTTCACATTGGTGAAGCAAAAAGTTTCATCTGTTTTTTAAAAGTATACAGACTGATTGCTTGGAAATTATTTTTTTAAAGCTAAGTATTACTCTGAAACAAAGGTCATACCAATTGGAAAATATTTCTAAAAACAGTTCAAGGACAAGGATAAACAAGTATATTTGTAGTTGTCCCTAAGTCATTAAGTTGGTAACTGAATTAATTTTTCCTTCATATCAAATCATAGAGACTTAAAGCAGTCTCGCTGTTGGGAATTTATTCTGGATGTATTCCTATGTGATGATACCCACTGTGCTTTTATGAAATTTCTCAAAATTGAAAACAACATAAATGTTCATCAGAAAGGGTTGATTTAATCAACCGTGTTCAACCTATGAAGCAGAATACCATACCCTCCTGATAAAGAACAAGGGGGGTCTACAAGTACCAATATGGGAGAAGGACTAAGAAATATTATTAAATGAATTGGCAAAGAAAAAAATATGATAGAATCCTATTTGACAAAAATAAGATTGTATAATATACAATTCAAAAAGCACTTCTGGGTATCTTTGGGAAATGAGAGAATGGCTAGGGGTGAAGAGAACTTTTCTTTTTAATTTTATACCCTTATGTACCTTTTGATTATCTTTTAATCATGAATAGGTATTACTTTTTGTTTATTAGATTCTTATACTATTATACATGTATCAATTTAAAGCTATAGTGCTTTTAAATGGAAGTTACTTGGAAAAATGTCCTAACTTCTTTTCTCTCAGGGACTGTTGTGGGCTATGCACTTGCCTTAGCTTGCCCCATCTCTAATGATAGTGTGTATGGGCAGATCTGAATTTTCATTGCTGTTACTAAATTCTTTAATCCTGCTTATTTTAAGAAGCTCTATCTAGTTTCTTAACAGAAACCTGTTAAAATAGTAAATTTTAAGGTTCCTGCTAAATTTAAGTTTAATATTAAAAATTGTATGAGACCCTTGGTCTTTTAACTAACCATTCATTTAACCGTCCTTTATGAACATAGCATTACTTGTGTAGCATTTTTTATGTTACAAGTTACAAGTTGATTGAGACAAAGTATCTGATTTTAAGGGACATGAAATGCAGTGGGAGAGTTAGAAACTGGTTTTACTCTATACAACCTGTTCCCCAAAAAAGCTTTTATCACACAAAAGGGTGTGAGGTACAGAAGAAAATTTACAAAATTACATTGGATCAAGGAAGATTTCCAGGAAAACATAACAATTACCATGAATCTCAAAAAAAAAAAAAAAAAAAGTTGGTACAATGCCACTACCTTCATTAGAATACTTTATATGATCCAGAATTAGAGAATTTTAGACATAGAAGTGACCTTAAAAGAATATGAAGTCTATAAACAAGGTGCTACTGTATAGCACAGGGAACCATATTCAATATCTTGCAATAGCCTATAATGAAAAAAAATATGAAAAGGAATGTCTATATATGTGTAACTGAGTCACTATGCCGTGCACCAGAAATTAACACATTGTAAACCAACTGTACTTCAAAAACATAAAATAAAATAAAATACATTGATGGAAATGTTAAAAAAAAAAAGAATATGAAATCAAATCTTCCTATTTAAAAAAATATATTTTAATATTACTTTTTAAAACATAACTTTTTAAAACCACAAGGGCTGGTGGTTCAGATTAAGTAGTCAGTACAGAGTAGACATTTAACAAATGTTCCTTTCTTCCAAGACCAGGTGCACAATTTATAGGGCATTTTGTTCAAAAATGATGAAGAATTTCGAGCTAGCTACAACAAAGCATTCAACCAAACCTGCGCCTTTCAGAGCATGGGGCCCGTGCGACTATCACACAGTTCTCAGGCTCATGACGCAGGGTCCCTCCCTCCTTTTACCTAAGTTCCTAGAAGACCCTAGAGGCAGAATCCAAACAAGAACCCAGATCTCCTCAGACCCTGCTTCATGCCTTGTGCTATTCAGATTTAGAACAAAACCCAACTAAAGTGGTAATTTATGTAATGCTTTTTAAAATTTTCCTGCACACAACTGCACAGTCATTTTAAGAAATGTACAAAATCACATTATGTCAGTTGCTCAAGTAGTTAAATAATCCAGGCCTTTAGGCAATGCAGTGGGTCATGGATTCTGCCTTTCACATTTTCATTTTTTGCATATTATAAAAAACAATTGAATTTATAGCGCTATTTTTTTAAAAAATGATTACAATAAGAAAGCTCATACTGTATTTGATTACAATACAAAAGCCCTACAGATGGCAGAAAAGCATGCTTCTAACGAGGTGCTGGTACACTCAGCTCTTACCTGTGTAGAGAAACAATGGTCAAAATTTAAAAACTCATAAATAATCCATTAACCTAAATTTGTTTTTTTAACTGAGGGGATAAGACAGTATAATATTTATTTGTATATATAAATGAATAAATGTATGCCTTTATTTGTTCATGGAATAAATGTGAGTCAATACATGCCAAGAGCTTAGGACAAGGCTGGTTCTCCATAGGTGTTCCGTGACAAGTCGTGCTGATGGAAAAGTGGGTGATGATGGAAAAGTGAATGACTAAATAAAGAACCACAATGGAATGTTATTCTGCTATAAAAAGGAACAAAATACTGATACATGTTACAACATGGATGAAACTGGAAAACATGCTGAGTAAGAGAAGCCAGACACAAAAGGCCACATATTGTGTGATTCCATTTATATAAAAAGTTCAGAATAGGCAAGTCCTTAGAGGCATAAAGTGGATTAGTGGTTGCCAGGGGCAGGGAAGAGGGAGGAGTGGAGAGTATGGATTCTCATGGGTATGGATGTTTGGGGTTTCTTCATGTGATCAAGGTGTCCTGGAATTAGAAAGTGTTGATGATTGTGCAACCCTGTGTGTGTACTAAAAACTATTGAATGGTACTGTTTAAAAAGGGTGGATTCTATAGTATGTAAATTATACCTCAGTTTTTTAAGTTTTTAAAATAACTAAACCAAGATGGAGACTAACTTACTAAAGATCAAATATTTAGTAAGTGGAATTCTGAGTCAAACACCAGGACTTCCGGCTCCTACCTAGGGCTTTCCCAGTCTATCAGGCTGCTGCCCAGAAATTTGCAGAGCACCACCAGCCCTCTCTAAGGTGCCATGGACATAGTGAGGCGGGAAGCCCCATAAAAAGACTGGCAGGACCCCTAGGCAGGGCCGCTGCTCTCCTCCCACTAGCGTCCGGTTCGCTGGCCCAGAGGCTTTATCTCACTTTTTGCCTCTAAAGCGGCTAACTTACACCTAGAATTCTATTGGTTCCCTGAGCTCACTTCTGATTGGTTATTTCCCTCACTCCTGATTGGATATTACTCTCACTTCTGATTGGTCCACTTCCCTAACTTCTGATTGGCCCATTTGTAGTACTTTATTTGCATATGATGTTGCAAAGTGTAAAACTGGCAGCCTATAAAAGGCCTGTGTAAACCTACAGATGCGATTTCTGCAAGGATAGTACTTACGTGTAGGAAACCAGGTGGACCATGGTGTTCACCCAGAGGAGGCTGCTCTTTGACTCCCGAGGCTCTGATCTGTGAGCGGTGCAGTACAAAGCAGGGTAGAGAAAAAGCAAGGGGAGAGCACCTTCCAAGAGGTTCCTCATTTTCCCTCCATCATCCTAGACATCTCCCTAGTAGCCCTTGTATCTCAGGTCTTTCTTGAGAATCCAGGATAGCTAGCAATATCCCTGTTGTGCCTCTGCTATATTCCGTGGTACCTTAGAATATTTATTTCCTATTTTTTCAAGTCTAATTTATTTCTAGGCTAGCATAGAGCAAGACGACCTATAAACTCTTGTGAAATGCTTGGTATTTGTCCTTCAGGACAAATAAGCCTATTTTGGCTATAACAAAATAACAACAATCACAGTTTGTCCTTGCTTATGAGTGATATGTGAAAGTTTCCTAAGGTTTCTTCTATTTTGTACACACATTCATTTGTCACAGCAGAGTGAGGCAAGCATCATCCGTTACCTCTCTTCTAAAGCAAAAAAAGATAAAAAATAAAAAATAAACGTAGCACTAAAACCTCTATTTTCTAACTCATTTTATTTTCCTTTCTTCTCCCCTACCAAGGGGCTCAAGCAGTCTTTCTTATGCTTAACTTTTTGCACAAAGGTTGGAGTAAAGTATAAGGGAGGTGAGTGATGGGGACATGTGGTTTTTGTCCTCCCAGGAAAAGCTAAAGGTTATGGTCCTGCTCTCAAAGATAGACAATCAATCATAGTTAAAATAGCAACATGTCACTGGAAAAGGAAAGGAAAAGCAAAACTATCAAATAAAGCAGATATGTAATATCAGGTGACACCAAGGAGAGGAAACATTTAACTCGACACGTGTGTAGGAGATTTTTACACAAAAAGTTTTATACTCATCTCCAGGCACATACACACAAAAAAAGCAGAAGTGTCTACGTGCTCGTTGTTGTTGCATACTCATCACTCTTACTTTGAAATCAGCAGCCATTCCTTGATGTATATATTAACTGGGAGTGGAATTTGGGAGAACGCTGAAGAACAAAAGGTCCACCTTTAAGCTGTGAGGCAGAAATCATAGGCAACCAGCCAAAATTTATGTGGTTCTTCAACTTTTGGTCAGGATCAGAATGCCTCTCCCTCACTGACTGACAAGGAATGGAATGTAAGGTTGTGACTCATGGGTTCTCTGCAATCCTGAGATTGGCTCCATTCTAACCAAACCTCTTGGATTCCTCTTAGCCCCAGTCTGTTGAGCCTCCCTGAGGACCATTCCCCATGCACTCACAGAACTCCTGTGATAGCTCAGTGACAGTCCCACCCTCATCTGCCCGTCAGCCCTGGAATTTGAACTGTGAGAACACGTTGATTCCCGACTCAGGCACTTGAACCAGTTATCAGTGAACTCAGGATAATGAAGTGGGACAACCTCCCACCACCCAGCAAACAGTGGCTGATATATGGGGTATAGGAAATGATGGGCTTTGAAATCAAACAAACTCAGAAGTTTATCTCAACTTTGCCTTGTATTCTATATAGAACTTGAACGAAAACTAGGATTCGTCTCATTGAACCCTAGTTTTCTCATCTACAATAATGGAGATGTTAGTGTCTTTCTTTACAAGTGTTATTTTGAAAGAAAGGGAGATAAAGAATAAAAGTTTTCAATTTACAAGTATTTCCTAATGAATCTTAGATTCTCCCTTCCTTTTCTAATAATGAGTTCAGGGCAAGCAGTCTCTTGAGAGTGGGGAGGTCCTGAGGGATCAATCACAGACCAAATGCACACATTCACAGAAGACATTTGACTTAATTAATCTCCTGAAATGCTTTACAAGGACTTTCTTATCTTCTGTCTATTCCAGTGTTTCTAAACCTTTTGTTCATTACCACGCCCCAAGAGCCTTTATAGACATTTTTTTCCTAATCATCCTCTCTCGCATGAAGTTTAATACCAAATATACTATTATATCTGATAATGTACTATATGTATATCTGTGCTTCTTACATTAAAAAAAAAAGCAAATTTTTTCACCTTCCTCCCAAGAATCAATTTTCATCCCCTTCGGGGTGATATTACCTCCACTTAAAATAAATGGTCTATTCTGTAAAAGTGTTAGAGGATTTATGAGGACATATTTCTTAATGACTGTGGAGGAAGACAGTGTTGGGATTCTATTTCAGAGCACTCTCCCATAATCTCATAGCTATTAGAATTACAAGAGAGTTGGCCAAGTTTTAACAAAATTTTTATTTCCTATAATTTGCCACCAAGGTCCAGATCAACATGTCAGAAATAAAGAAAGAAGCCTGGGATGCAAGAAATTAAATGACACTAGGCCCTAACCCTCCGATGTGTGCTTCCCTGCCTGGGGGACATTGTGACACACCATCTGCAGCTCGAGTACACAGATAATAGGGCTAAACCTCCAGAAATTAGTCTTATGTCAACTGGCACAATGGTTTCTCCTCTCCTCTATGAAGATGTCCAGACTCTGCCCAACTACACTTTTATTCCCCACTTAAAATTACAGCTGGGATCGCTTTCGTCTTACTGAAGTTTTTATTGGAGAACTTTACTAGACTGCAGCATTTATTTGAATTTTTTAAATAACTCTGATGACAATTAGTAAGACTTCATTTGTACACAGAGCTTCTAAAAAGTAGGCCAGTTTTTTTTTGAGAAAACCTCAAAATTTCATACTAAAAATTTCATTGAAAAATGGAATTTTGTTACTATAAACAACAGAACAACACCAAAGTTGGTAAAATTAAAGATAATAATATAAAAAACGACAAAATAGAACAATACTAAGTCTTGAGGAGGATGTGAAGCAACTAAAACTCTTGTACACTGCTGGTGGAAACCGAAATGATACAACCACTTTGGAAAACAGCTTGGCATTTTTCTTAACAAGTTAAATATACACTTACCATTTTATCCAGCAAATCTTAGATACAGGTATTTGCCCAAAAGAAATGAAAACATAAGTCCACACAAGATTTGAGTACAAACGTTTATAGCAGCTTTCTTCATAATAGTGAAGTACAAATTGTGATATACACTACTATAAATAAAATAGATAAACAACAAAAACCTACTGTGTAGCACAGGGAACTATATTCAGTATCTTTTAATAACCTATAATGGAAAAGAACCCGAAAAAGAATATATATATATATATACACACACACACACACACATATATATATATATATAGCTGAGTCACTTTGCTGTACACCTGAAACTAACACATTGTAAATTAACTCTACTTCAATTCTAAAAAAAGTTTAAAAGAGAGGCTAAAAAAACAAATTGTGATATATTCAATGAAATACAATGTAATACTACTCAGTAATAATAAAAAGAACAAATTACTGATAAATGCAACAACATACGTGAGACTCAGAAACAATAGGCTTAGTGAAAGAAGCCAGACACAAAAGAATACACATTGTTTGATTCCTTTTTTATGGAACTCTGGTAAAGGCGAATCTAATCTATAGTGACAGAAAGGCGGTCCGTGGTGCCTGGGGCAGGGCTGGTGGAAAGAGGGTTGATCGGGAAGGACGCAAGGGAACCTGGGGGTGATGGAAATGTCTGTATCTTGATTGTACTAGTGGCATATAGACGTATACTTCTGTCAAGAGTTATCAGCTTAACATGGGTGCGTAAAAAAAGTAGGCCAAAATGATAAAGATACAGCAATGGAAGTTGCCAATTGTGAAAATGCTGCAAGTAGTGTCTATGGAATTATTACAGCACAAGTCTCAGTATCACTTTTTATAGCTTTATGAAGCTGCGATTTACATACCATAAAATTCTCCCTTGGGAAGTGCATAGATAGGTGACATTTAGTAAATGTACACAGTTATGCAACCATCACCACCACCCAGTTTAGAACACACCCATCACGCCAGAGAGCCCCCTCAGGCCTCCTTCCCACTCCCACCCCTGCCCCAGGCGACCTCCCAGGTGCTCTCCGGATGCTCTTGCCTTTTGTAAAAATTTCATATAAATGGAATTTTACAGAATGTAAAATGTAGTCTTCTGTGACTGGCTTCTTTTTTGTGTTCTTTTCTTGTTTCTTTTTTCACCTTTTTGTTTTCTTAAGATGAAGAAATTCAAGTCCAGAGTGGACGTGGGACTTGCCTGAGGTCATGCGTTAGTAGCAGACTTAGGACAAGAGCCCACATTAGCTGACTCTCAGTCCAGGACCTTTCCCCGGTGCCACGCTATTGCCAGGATATAGAAGAAAACCGTGGCTCAGGAGGTAGATCCGCTGTTCTCTCTCGCTGTGTAGTCTAGGCAACTAACCCAGCTTCTCTGAAGCTAAATTCTCCCGCTTTTAAAATGAGGATAACAAAACCCAGTGTGTAACTCTGTTGTGAGGAATAAATTAAGTGTACAAAGTGCATAAGACAGGGCCAGGCAAATATTAAAAAGTTAACAAATGATAGTTATGGTTGACTGGAAAATCATTTAAACCACATCCCATCTTGAGAACAAGGACATAGGGAGGGAAAGTAATGCAAGGTAGTAACTGAAAATTAGGGTCGAACCATTGACTTATTTAAAAGAAAAATGAATCCCACAGCTCAAAGACAGTGCCAGTAAAATGGTGAATGCTTCGCTGAAGGTAGCTGACTGAAACATTGCTTTATTTTCTTGGTAGGAGGAACACTTTATGAATAATCATTTTTTTTTTCTTGGCCTGATTTTATGCCTAACTCAATAGTTCTCAGTCCTGGCTGCACATTAGAGTCACCTGGGGAGTGTTAAAAATTACCAATGCTTGGGCCCCAGCCCAGAAATTCTGATTTCATTGGTCTGAGGAGCTGCCTGGGCGCTGAGGATTTAAAGCCCCCCACCCCAACCCCAGCAATGTTAATGAACAGCTATTGTGAAAAAGCCGTGGCCAGACTGAGAATCTGATTTGTTTCCTGGGATTTAGGGAACAGATTCAAAATTGAGGATTAAACTGTCTTTAGAGCACACCACTTTAACACCTTAGGAAGAGGCAAACCGCAGAGCCTGCCCATCCTCCCTGCCCGAGATGTTCCGTCCGCAAATGGGCTTTCTCAGTTTCCTAAACAGAGCTGGATGTCTGCGCAATCAAGCCTGAGGGCTTTGTATGAATGATACTCGCTGTTTCTGCTCAGAAAGAGGAGGTTGTCCTCTACCTCCACCTCCACTGACACTGTTCTTTTCACTCCTCAGTCAGAACTGGGTTTTAACATGCATTCCTAAGCATTAAGTGCATCTCTCATGAGTAACAGTTATAAGGAGATAAATAAAATCTGCATGAACTGCTGCTCTAATGAAAAAGCTCTCAGTACCCAGAAAGCCTGGACAAGCCTTCCGCCCTCTCTAGTCTCCCAGTATTTCACTTGTCATTATCACATACATATAAATGATATATCTAATCTTCGAGCAGTATATTTAAATTATATTTCCCAAGAAAGGTGATGGCGCCGTACATAATTTCCAGAAGGAACTGACAGATGTAATCGAGGAAATGCTATATTAATAAATTATTATCCCCTTCAGAGAAAGTAATGACAGACTTACTGACTTACTAATTGGTCAACCGTGGTATTGCCAGGTTGTGACATGACATTGATCATTACCTGGTGAAAAGAGTCGGTGCCTTTGTGTGATGCTGTGTCTTCCTGGGAAAATCACTAATAAATCCACACAAACCAGAAGTGTCGAGGAGAGTTTTTGCTATGGAATTGAGGGAGAGTTTGTTTAAAGAAAGGAAAACTACTCTAAATAGTAAAGTAAATATTTTCCTCTGCCTTTGGGTGACCTTATGCTCAACCTCTTCCCTTATGAGAATGCTGTCTCCAAGCCTGTGGTTTTGTGGCATGTTAGTAATTCTGGAGAGCCTCTCTGTAGTTATGCAATGAACCACTTCCCAGCCACACAAACTCGATTTCCCCTTCTTTTTTCCACAAAAACCTATATACGTACTAGCTTCCTCTTTTCTTAAGATGGACTCTCTTTCTTCAATGCCAATATCAGGTCATTGCCCCTGAAATTTCTTTAGTAAGAGTCCTCATCCTCATTTCTAAGGCACAGCCTGGCAGGTCTATCAGTTGTATAGAGGCTCTGGTTTCTGGTGGTACTAGGTTAAAAGAGTCACCTTAAGTTCATTGGTCCAGTCACTTGTAGAGGTTTGAGGACATTAGTCATGATGTAATCAAAGAGATTATACAAATCCAAGACTTTAGATACTAACCTAAGGCTATTGTATGGTAAAATTTCACTTACATAAGATAAATAAGTTCTAGAGGTCTTCTGTACAATCCTATGCCTACGGTAAACAATACTGTATTGTTCACTTAAAATTTTTGAAGAGGTTTAAAAAAAGAATATAATGTGACATGAAGAGGGAGAGAGTATAGCTCAGTGGTAGAGTTCATGCTTAGCATGCACGAGGTACCGGGTTCAAATCCCCAGTACTTCCATTAAAATAAATAAGTAGATAAAACTAATTGCCTCTCCCCAAAATAAAAAACAAACAAACAATAAATAAAATATTGTAAAAGTAAAAAATATATGTGTATATAATATGACATGACTCTGTGCCTCATCTCATGGCTGGCAATCCCAAGGAACCCCCAGTGGGGTTTTACTGTCCCACCAATGGTACTCCTCAAACAGGGGCTGCACACACCAACCAAAGAGGGTATCTGAGGTGGAAAATGCATGTTCCAGGAAGGGGCCTATCTGGGGCCAGACTACTGTGTTTTCCTGTACATTCCTGAATGCACCAGACCTCCTCTTCATGACGGCCTTCGTCTGCTCAGGCTGCCATAACAAAATACCATAGACTGGGTGGTTGGCACATCATTCTGAAGGCTGGCAAATCTGAGATCAGGAGGCCAGCATAGTGCGTTTCTGGTGAGAGCCCTTTTCCTACCTGGCAGACAGCTGCCCTCCTGCTGCGTGCTCACATTGTAGGGAGGGGAAGCCGGGAGGAGGGACCTCTTCCTCTTCTTGTAAGGCCAGCAATCCTCTTAGGACTTTACCCACATGACCTCTTTAACCTTAATTACCTCTAAAAGCCCTACCTCCAAATACAGCCACACTGAGGGTTAAGGCATCACCATATGAGTTTAGGGGAACATGATCCAGTCTGTAGCACGACCCAGCAACCCACACAGAATGTCCCCAAATGCAGAAATCAACATTTTACAAATGCCTCATTTTTGACAACAGAAACTTTTGTCCAAAATAAATTTTGCAAAGATGTCCAGTATTAAATAAATAAATAAATGGAGAGCCCCCACCTCCTCTTAGGGGATAGGTTCCAAAAACCCAGTGGATGCCTGAAACCATGGCTAGGACTGAACCCCATATATACTATGTTTTTTCCTATAAAAACATACCTATGATATGTTTAATTTATACATCAGGCACAGTAAGAGAGTAACAAGAATAAAATAATAAACTAGAACAATTATAAAATATACTGCAATAAAAGTTATATGAATGTGGTCTCTCTCTGTCAAAAAATCTTACTGTGTAGATTTGATGCCATTTTCATCATAGCTAAGCACTTACTAGGCACTGTGGCTGTAGCTTTTGCAATTTGAGGTGTGACAGCAGAACCGGCACAAATTTCTTTTTCCTTCTTCACAATTTCACAGATAGAAGATCCATTCTTACCATAGATCTTAGCAACCTCAGTATATGACTATTTTTTAAAATTAAGTCAAGAACTTCCACGTTTTCATTTAAAGGGAGAACTTCACGGTTTTTCTTTGGCAAAATTACCAGATCACTGTGGCTTTTGAGCTTTGGGGCCATTGTTAAGTACAATAAGGGTTACTTGAACACAAGCACTGCGATACCTCGACAGCCAATCTGATAACCTGGTGGCTACTAAGTGACTAGCAGGCGGGGTATGCTGGACAAAGGGCTGATTCATATTCCAGGCGGGGCAGATAGGAAGGCACAAGATCTCATCACACTACTCAAAACAGCACGCAGTTTCAACCTTGTGAATTGTTTATTTCTAGAATCACCAGGTGACCAGAGGTAACTGAAACGGCGAGTAACTGAAACAATGGATTGGGGGGGGGGGTCGCTGTAAATAAATAATGTACTGGGAGATAACGTTTGAAAATGTGTTCAGCCTGTACAGGTGTGGACAGTTGTTTCTGCACCAACATAGCTCTGTGAGAAAACACATAGGAGATTTCAAGGAGCTGCCTTCCTGGGCAAATGGCTCAAGGGCACATCCCCTGAAGCCCCCAGGGCAGACTTCTCCTTGCTGTAAAAGCAGCTGTACCTCTGTGGTTACCATGCAGCAGAGTGGAGCCAACAGGAACCTGGCTGCATGAAGAGACTCAGCCAGAGGCTGTCTCATCCTGAGTCATCTGGGTATTTTGCAGGGGGATTTAAGCAACTGGTCTAGCAAGTTAAAGCCTCTTGCAAGAATGTACACCCTTTAGCAGCCTACTGATAAAATCAAAGTACCTGCAAAACGGGAAACTTTGCAAACAAGATGTGCTCTGTGATAGGAGAGTCTGAATCTATCCATCAAATCATAAAGCAAATGTCTTGGACTGGGGTCAGAACTCTAATCTCATCCACATTTTGCCACCAGTTAGCTTGGCTGGAGAAGTGGCCCAGTTTCCTTATTAGTAAAATAAGGGGGTGGATTAAGCCAGTGAGTCTCACACGTTAATGTATATAATAATTAGCTGGACAGTTTATTTAATGTGTAGGTTTTCTGATCTGTAACTACCCGTCACCCATGCCCCCCCCAAAAAAAAATCTGATTCTGTAGCTTTGTGGCAGGACCCAGGAATCTGCTTTATTTACTGGCAGCCTGTTGATTGCGATAAAGACAGTGAAGATTCCTCCCCACCCCCACACATGTTGAGAAACACCGATGATCTTTAAAATCCTTCCGCCTGGCAGATCCTATGAGTTTATGCTTCTCAGACTCAAGCTAGTAAAGTGTGATATTAGGCCTGCATTCCTCACCCTTTAGCTCCAACAGAATTATTAAAAACAAACATCTTTTGCTCACTCTAAGCACACTGGACCACACCACTGTGACAAAGTCCAGGAGAGAGAGGAAGTAATGATGCCTGAGCAGTATTCATTTTTGCAGCCTTCATCCAGTGAAGGCTAGTGATTTTCCACTTTCATTTTTATGTTCAAAACAATGCCCTAAGGCGATTGGGCATACTCCTTCGGCTCTCTCTGCTCTCTTCCTTTTCACCCTACCACCAACCATGTCCCTCTGAGTTCTCAGAACCTGGATTCCAGTCCTCGGGTAAGAAACAAGGGTCTCTGACTGTCCATTATGTCCAATTCCATTTCCAAGGTCACTAATGTGTTTTGGGTCAGATAGGTTTTTTTCTTTTTTTAACGCTATATCCTCTTCTAGGATGTTCCCGATCATTTAGAACGTCATTTGGGTGTCCAGGGCATCTTTCTGTGATCAGCATTTATTTTCAGGTGATATGAACAGAACTTAAGACTGTTTTCTTGAAGGGAGGTATGCTGTACATGGACTGTGTCTCTATGAAAGCTACAGTGAGCACAAAAGCTAGTCCTTTATAAGAGCAGCACTCTGGAAGAGGAAGGGGGAAGGACTGCACAAACACATGATGTCTGAGTTGTGTAATGAAACCCAGATTCATTCAATGATCCAGTGGAAGGACCAGGGAACCGATTTTTTCCAATTCCAAAGTTTATGGATTATGGAGCTGCTCAACTTTAGAAGGAACGAATGCAGGAGGGAGGAATAATGAACTCATTAGGACATCCTCATTTGGTCTCTTCTGCTCCATGAGTCCATCTCTAGGCTTAGAATAAGAGTTCACTCACTTGGAGTCATCCTAGGATGGTCACTTGCTGCCTGGTTTTGCCCCTCACTGTTCTAAGCAAGTTCATGGAGACAGGTCCCAGAGGGAAAGATTCAGATTGGTGATCCATCAGATACCACTTGCCTTTGACCATCCGGAGAGGAAGTTAATGAATACAGGGTCAGACAAGTTAATTTTTTACAGTTTCTGTTTATTTTTGAATTGTGTTCCAAACACTTAGAGAGACTGGTGAGAGGGAAAAAGTGGGGCAGCCTTCATAGCCATAATCCAGAAATGAGGTAAATGGCCCTAGAGCTGTGAGAAAGAGTACAAAGCCTGGCCGGAAGCTTCTCTAATGATATTATCGCGTGGCTTTGTGATGCTTATTTACATAATGATCACTCATTAGACTTGGAGCGACTCTGAAGAAGAGACCTAGTCTTCAATGATCCAAGTCTAGCCCAGTGCTTTAGCACATCATGGTATTTTGTAGCAGATTTCAGTGAAAGGATTTCTGCTATGTTGAAACTTTCTGCTCAAGTATTAAAAAGTGTACAAGACTTTTTTTCATGTTTTGGTGGCTCAGAAATTTTTGGAAAGGGAGTAAGGAAGTGGTATTTTCAGAATATTTCAGTTTCCTCTCCTTTTGGTCTTTAGTTAATCTTTTACAAATATAAAATAAGTGAGAGGGAAAAAAATATGGTTTAAGGCTCAAGCTAACCTATCAGGCTTTATGTTTTTATGACAAGTTTCTTCTTCTACCAGCATGTAAATGTTTTGATTGAAAGTCCAAAACATAGCATGGTATATAAAATTGGAAATTACATAAAGAGGTGGAAAGAACAGCTAAAGGGGAAGAAAGTGGAAGAATGCCAGAAATTGCTAATAACTATAAACCTATTGGAAAAGCTATAAAGCACATGTGAGGCCCCCAACCTGGTTTGGACTTTCTCTGCTTTGCCATTAGTTTTTGAACTGAATAAAGAAGTAATGTATTCTGCAACCCATGATTCATTATGTGAGTGTGATATTTAAGTCACTTAATTAGGGTGAATATATAATTTATCATCTAATCTGGGACACTTTTGCAAATGAAAGGGTGCACTAAACCAGGTCTGTCTCAGACAACTCAATGCATATGGTTGCTCTACTCACCATCCACTTAAGGGGCTGCCTCTTATTCTGTATATTTTGTTCAAGATGTTCTGTATTTTGCTCAAAGGGAGATCTTAATTGGCCTCCCACATTAGGCCAGCCTGAAATGAACAGAAGTCTGCTTCAAACACATCTATTCACAGCCCAGCTGTGAGGACATGGCCCAGACCAGTGTTTCTCAAAAGGTAGAATACATGACCAAGTGACAGGCTGCTTTGGGGTCATAAAGGACAAAGGACAGTGCACAAAATAACATCACAAAGCAGAAAGTTGGGTTTAGGTGCCAATTTGTTTTTCTCCCCTCTCTAATGGTTATTAATCTTTCATTGCATGACATTACTGACTTCTAGCCCACAGTTTCTAAGTGTCACTTAAATTAAATAGTGACCTTGTTTTCCTTGTATTTATTTTTAGATAATCTATTTATTGCAAGTGATACTGGTTTTTCATTTATAATAATGCTATTTTCTTTCAAAATGAGTTTAACAAAGAACCGCTTAAATAATATTATAGGTACTAGGTCAGTAGGAACAAAGGAAATCTTTTAAAAAACAAGAGAGAACATTCAAGACAGAACCACTAGCCAAAATGATACAAGAATTAGAAGTTCTGACCCAACAAACACACGTTCATTCGTGATCCAAGGAGTCGTGGGAGGCAAGGATGGTATAAGACTTCACGCATATCTAGGTCCTTCCCTGAAAGCTAAAAGCATGAGTTAGGAAGAAATAGCCTCACCATCTTCACACAAAAAGGGAAGAGCTTGAGAACTTGCTAAAGTTAAGGAAAGCTGTCTGAACGTCAGACAAGGACACCAGATGAAAACTTAGCCAAGGGGAAATAGAGATTGAAAACCAAGGGAGACCAATCCCCTTGGTTTAACCCTTAAAGAAGGGGAAGGAAAGAACACAAACATTAGCAGAAATACTTCAAAATCTATGGTCATAAATGAATAATATGACAAAAGGAGGTGGTTGAGGGGTGAGAATGGACAGCTCAAGAAATGCAGTTTGTCATGGTATATCCGCTGTGAAATCCATTCCTCAGGGTTGACTGAAATAGTGGGATAAAAGCCTACCTTTCCACCTGGATGTTCCCCACTCAATTCATGACTCAAAATCATCTACTCCTATTTTAGAGAAAGATTTTAATGTACAGGCAAAGCTTCCTAGGGAATCATTCAACATTTAAATGTGATGAGAGACATATGAGCTGGAAATGGGTTTTTGGAACTTGTTAGCCTATTAGTGGTGATTGAAATCATGACAGTTGATAAAACTGCACTCTATGCCTCCCTCACAGACACTTTGCCCATGCTACTGTTGTCTGCAAAGAGGGTTCTCCTCCTACAAATCTTCCCCGGTCTGGTTAACTTTTACTATTCGTTGTTCAGGTCTTGGCTTAAACGCCCCTCCATCTCCACCTGTGCCTTTGGTGTATGACCTCATAGCCTCCTCTTTCACAGCCCCTGTAACTCTGTTGTTACTACTTATTTAACATTCTCTAGTAGACTCTAAACTCCCTGAGGGCAGAAATGGGGACACCGTGACATCCCCACCACATGACCTAGTCTGGCACCAGTAGCAGTCAATAAATGAACGGATAAGTGAATGAGTGACTGATGCACAGCACGTTGTCATCACTCATGAATGTTCATGACAAGCACATGGACGTGGTCTTTCTGGGCCAGCCATGAGGAGAGGTGTGAACTGCTGAGAAGAGGGGGCACATCAAACCAGCTGCCGCTCAGATCAGAATAACGTAATGGAAGTGAGAACCTCAGAAAACATGTGGGAAAGAGGTGAAGTTCATCTGTCCCAAGGGGCCCTCTCATGGGTAGGGCTTGGTCATGACTGGCTTAGGAAGTGGGTGAGACCAGCCTAAAGTTTGGAGACACTGTTGCGGAACAGGACATGACAGCACTCAGATGTCTGCTCATTGTGTTTTTAAGAGTGATCTCATCAACACGTGTGATTTTTTATCTCCTCCTGTTGGAACAAGCCTCTGCCCCACGGAGGGAATTGCTGAGCCACATCCCCTTGGTCTGAAAGGGGTGCAGCTCATATAACTGAGATGAGAAGAAGCCAAGCTAAGCCTGCTTTCCCGGCCCAATTATGCTGCTTCTATTAAAAATAGAACTAAATCCTCCAACAGCTACCTAAATACAAATTAATCACTAGGAAAACATTTTCTAAAATAATCATAAAGAGAAACAGTTATGTAACTTAGGACAGGTTTACCTTTCAGAATCTCAGTTTCTTTATCTGTAAAACTGGAATTGCAATCCCTACATTTCAGGGTTGATCTTATGCTCAAATAGATAAAGCACCAAACACCAAGGTTGTTGTTATTTGTAGAAATTTACGGTAAACTGTAAGGAAATACAAACACCTCAGCATAATGTGATGACCCTCTCACTAAATATTCACTCTTCTATTCCAAACATTAATCTAAACTGTGTTTTCCTTTCGATTGCAGCGGAAGATAACCTATTAGTTTATCCTGAACATTTTTTAGGTCAAGAAGCCTTCTAGATCAGTATACATTAGTGCATGAATACCTTGAGTCCCTTGAGACCCTTCTCTTTAGCCTGATTTTTTTCTCACTGTAGTATAAGACAGCTTTTCAAGCCCGTTTAAAGGCAAGACCGTATTTGTCTAGGATTCCACCTCTCAGTTCCTGTTTCTCCTTACCCCTGAGCCATCCCTTTGACCTATGCTCAGAGCACCAGTTCCATCCCCACCAATTGACTACCAACTCCCAACTTGGAACCTTTCAGGGTATCATTCTGCTACCTCTCACATCGGAATCATCAGATGCCTCACTCCAGACCTTCCAAGTCAAACTCTGTAAGAGTGAGTTTGGGAATTCACATTTTAACAAGCTCCTTACACTATTCTTAGGCACATAAAGCTTGAGAATCCTGGCCAAAGGCAGCATATACCTGGGCTGAGAAAAGTGCCTGGGGCTCTTAGGGCAGAACTCTGCTGTCACCACCTTTCAAGTCCCATTAAATGGATGTGCCTCTTTTCACAGCACCTGAAAAATACCTCAACGGTATTTTTCAACTTTAAACCTGTTTTGCTCTTTGGAAAATCTAGTGCAGAAATTGGTACCTAACCAAGTGTAACTGGAGTAATTTGTGACGAGCCTTTGGCTTAAATAACCAACACTTCAAGTTAATGAATAATAGGTTCACGTCAATGATTCCCAGAATGTAAGGCACTTGCTGTTGACCTTGAGAGAGGATTTTAAATGGCATCCTCACGTGGCATGAAATAACAATGAGTCACAAAGTGACATTCTTTCCATTCCTCTTTCAAGCTTTCTGACTACATCAAGGAGTAAGTCTCAGAACGGTGCTGGGTGTCTTCCACCACCATCCAAGCACTCTGCTTAGCACTTCCCAACCTGTCTTTTTTTTTTAATAAAGAGAGAGTAGGTTTCAGGCTACAGCTTTCTCAAGCAACAGTATTTAACTGGAGTGGAATGAATTCTGTAACTTCTTGTTTACTTACCTTTATTATTTTCTTTGATTTAGTATATATACTGATATAACATTTCCTTTTATTAAATATCTAAATGTTAAACAGTAAGTTGATTTAAAGCAAAATAATGGTCCAGGTAATATATGGTATGGCAAAGATCATGAAGGATGCAAATGAGTAACTAAAGTTTCAGAAAAACTGTCTAGTATCTAGTTCTAGATGAAGAGCTATGAGCAGGTTAGAGCGGTCCTTAGAATAAGATGAGAAAACAGATTTTCCCGTTGTACCCCATGATGCTGAGTTTGCTACATTGATATTTTATGCACAAGAAGAACAATTCATTTAGCATTTCTTCGATGCAAGATACGAGTAAGGTTCCACACCAGCTGTCTCATAGTCATAAAGGAGAAGGAAAAGCCAATTTCTCTTTTTACGAACCATATGTAAAATGGCAAAGCTCAAGAGTTGTTTATAGGTTAAGGGCATGGGCTGGTTTTACTGCTTATTAGTTTGAAACAATTACATATCCACAATACACAATATATACATACATATGTACATATATATTTAAGTAAATATATTTATATTTGTAAGCTATACATATAAACATATATAATATACTATGTATAGATATATAGTTATATGTAATATACTATATATAAATATATTACATATATTTTGTATATGTTTATAAACTAAGCACAGTGCCCAACACATAGAAAGTGCTTGATATGGGCTTGTTATTTTGTCGTTATTTAAAATTAGCATAGCTGCTGCTCTTTATCATTTTTTGGTGCTTAAAGTGAATCATTGGGATGGTCATTTTCTAAGGATATGTAAACCCTTTACGACTTCCAGCTTTTAATTCTTTACTCTTCAAGTTAGTCTGAAGAACAATTTGGATCCCTTGACTGAAATTATTTTCCCATATTTTCTCACACTTATATTGTACCTTTCCAAAAATCTTATCTCATAGCCAACTATGTTTAGGACCACGTTCCCCTGGTAGAGGGACCCCAGCATACGAGAATAGGCTCAGAATATCTGAACTGCTAGGGACCCTAGCTTTTCAAATCTTACAGACACACTACTAACAACACTGCTTAGCTGACTGAGTTATGAGAACTGATTCAGAATGAGTAGAAAAGACAGTAAATTTTGCCCACTTTATTAGTAATGTCTCTTGAAGGAGAAGATAGGCTGATCATAAATTATTCTAGTTAGTAAGGACAAGACAAATTAAGTTTTGTAGACCATTACACCTTTATTTTTTCTCTGATAAGTTATGGTGCCTTCTTTTTATTTGGTGATGGTTTTCTCAATTTATACAGTAATGCTCATCTCTGAGGTTGATCTCTTGCATGAAAACTTTCGGTAGAAAGTTGTGGCTTCTGTTAATACAAGCTGACTCATGAAAATGGGCTTTGGGAAGCCAGCCTTGCTTGAAAATAAATAAAACATTAACTATGTGGGTGTTTATGTTTCTATTCAGTAAAGTATCAGAGAGAAATGTAGTGGCCTTGCAAATGGACATGTGGTAGCCTTTGTGAGACCAGGGAAATGAGATCTTTGGAGGCTATATATTAAACAAATGATGTAGTCTACTTTCTAAACTCAGTACAAGTACATTCACAAGATATGCTCACATAATTTCTTTGTCCATTTTCTTTTGTTTCTTACTTTACCTTCTCCCCCAACCTGGGCTATTAGTACTGAGTCCAGTTTCTCCCAATAGCATCAACTCTCAAGTCTCCTACTTAACCCCATTATCCAAGAAATCTAGGGGCTGACTTTATCCCAAGTGGGCCAGTCTTGCTTCTACTCTCTAAGGTACGAGTCTCACTGGATCACTGTGGCCAGGTTTTCTCAGTATCACACACTGTCACTACTGAAGTTGTGTCCCACAAAGTCTAACATTTTTTGGTAGTAATGTCCTTGCCAGCCAAGGCCTGGCTAGTGCTGCAGTGGTACCAAGCAGTAAGGCTCTACAGTTGCATCTCTTTTATGTCATATTCTACCAGACTGACAGCAGTGCAGACTGGTAAAATCTTGAGGAAGTTCTGGCATCAGCTCCATGCTGTGCCACAATCCTCCCTTTACATCTTGAACTTTGGTCACTAGACTGCATGCTTTCTTTCCTCAAAGTTAGTTTTATTTTACAAATCTTGTTGCTCTTTCCTTCCAATATAATTTCCAATGTTCATGAACCCTAGTTCACAGTAATTCATCTTCTTAACTTCGGGAAGGTAGAATTTCAACTCACTGTTCTGCAAGAAAATCTGTAAAAAACCAGGTTAGATAACCCATCTGAATTCAAGGCCACTTAGTCTCTTTCACGTGGAATCACCCGAAGTGAAAGGCCTATCTCCACTTTAATGTATGGCATAGCCAGAGGTATACCCTTCAATGACTGCTTCCCATCTGGGTGACACTGGGTACAGGAGCGCTTTATTCAAAATTCTAGTTTGTTTGTTCTTCTTTGGAGAATTTATATAATAGGGAATTTTGAGAAACTGCCTAA
Source organism: Camelus dromedarius (assembly GCF_036321535.1). Taxonomy (NCBI): domain Eukaryota; kingdom Metazoa; phylum Chordata; class Mammalia; order Artiodactyla; family Camelidae; genus Camelus; species Camelus dromedarius. The sequence continues at coordinate 72,892,987 of NC_087437.1, read as the reverse complement.
AACGTCCATAAAACCAAAGTTTTAATTAGGACATTCTTTATGGACATAATATACTTCCTTTCAGGAAACAAACCCACTATTTTCTCAACCCTTATGTTGTTTATCCTTTAGAAGATACCCCACTATCCTACCATAGCTCACTTTGATTTTTTTCATCTGTGTACCCCAAAGATAAATGAACCTCAATAGGGTCTGTGAATTTAACTTTCAAGATGCATCTATATTTATCAAATAAATTATTGAGCTGGAAACGAAGCAAGGTTGGTGAGGGCTTAGACATAATTTAGCAACCACATCTGTCATGGTATGAAATATCTCTCAGGCATTAGTGATTATGAAGCTTTGCAGAAAAGCAGTGGCCAAGGGTCTAACCAAAGGAAACTTGGACTAAGATCAAACCATCCTTGCCCCAGTGGCTTGAGGTTGCTCCTTTTTGTTTTTCTTGAGCTCTCTAGAGAAAGTCTGATCATATTCTTCTGCCTCTAACAACTACATGTAGAATAGGAATTGGCAGGGGACCGAGTGATCAGCTAGTCTAAACCTTTGAGTCATAAATTCCTTCACTCTTGCAATGATTGATACAGATGGTCAAGAGTACAAATGAATACCCTATGTCTAAATATCTTAAATTTAAACACAAAGCTAAAAAATTGTTAAATAGATATGTTCTGTCTTCCTTGATAAAAATACCTTCATAACTACCTGGAAAATAAGGTCCAAATTTAGAATTCTCAGACCCCTTAGACTTCTACTTAAGATTCTGCCTTCAGATCTCAGTAGCCAAAATATGTTAGCTTAGAGAGTACAATTTCAGAACCAGAGTTATTTCAAGGATAGTCTCTGAAGTTCTCCTTTCCTGGAGACCTCAAAGAAAGTCTCCTTGTGGATCTTTTCTTAGGACCCCCAATGATTCTGAGCGTCTAGTGGAATTCTAAGCCAAATCAGGTCTGCTTTCAGCAACACTTCCAAGATAGGACACAAAGAAACCGATGTCCTACCATCTTAATGAATTTCATATGCCTTTTCCAGGCCAGGCCAGACTCAGTTCTTCTAAGACCCAAGGCACTAGGCTAGGGTATCCAAGAGATTGGCTCTTCTATGTTTTCAAAGGGAGAATGTATAAAGACTCTGTATTAGGGTTCTCCAGAGAAATAGAATATTTGAGATTTTATACATAAGATATGTATACACACACACACACAACACACACACACACACACACACACACACACACACACACACACACACACACACTTGTGGGCCACAGTCTTGTCCCCACCTTGCCCCCCAGAACAGCAGGCATAAGCCTGCTCTGGGGAACACCTACCACAAGGCTGTCTCAGGAACCAGAACAAGGGGTGTCACAGGTTCAGGAAGGAGGCCTAAGGGCAGGAAGTGGAGATAAGTACCGTTGAGACAGATGGCCATATCACCAGCCAGGTGGGCAGAGTACCACCAAGAAACAGCCACTGGTTTCAAGGGCTCCAGGTCTGGCCAGTTGGGTCCTTGAGGAAGGACTCAGCATATATATATATATGATTTATTTTATTATAAAACAAATAAATATTTATGATTTATTTTAAGAATTTGGCTCACATGAGTATAGAGGCTGGCAAATTCAAATTCTGCAGGGCAGGCCTGCAGCCTGGAGAGCCAGGGCAGAACTGAAGCTGCTGCTCAAGTCCAAAGGCAGTCTGCTGGCAGAATCGCCTCTTCTTCAGGGGATGTCTGTCTTTTTTCTCTTAAGACTTCCAACTGATTAGCTGAAGCCCACTGACATTATGAAGGGGAAGCTGCTTTACTCAAAGTCTACTCATTGAAATGTTAATCTCCTCTTAAAAAAATCTTCATATCAGCATCCAGACCAGTGTTTGATCAAATATCTGGATCTCATAGTCTAGCCAAGTTGACACAAAATTAACCCTCGTAGGCTCCGTGACAGTGCATATCTTCTTAGGTGCAACAGCAGTGATGATGCTAAAAACAAGACCTTGTTTGCCAAGTGCTGTCACATTTTTTTAAAGTTAAATTTGAATACATCCATCTTGATTTACCTAGGGAAATACCAGTAACCTCGAGGAGGCCCAGGGGGCTGTCTAATGGTCACACACTATAGGTTTTATTTCCATTCAACTGCTGGCAGGCAAAAATGTCAGTCCTGAAAAGACATACCACTTCCAGGGCTAACTGCTTTACTAGGTGGGACCACGTTTCCACAGGAAGAGTTTGAATTTCAGTTGTTAGGAAATCCTATATTCGGCAAATTGGGGAGCTATGTCAAACCCCATAAATAAAAGCAGGCCAGGTTACTTATAACTGCACTGATTACTTTTCCAGTCCATTTTTGAAGCCAGAACCTTAGGTAGTAAATTTAGGTATTAGTTTCTCACATGGTGCTGTTCTCTGTTTCTTTTGTACTTTGCAACTGAAGGGGGAATATATATAGTGAGGGAGATAATACGAAATGGGGGAAATAATATTTTTCTATCTATATAAACAATCTGGATTCACTAAGGATTCTAAGATTCCAAATAAAATTTACCATACTTTATAGACACTCAAATCAGAAGTCACAGGGGCTATATGCCATCTGTTCAATATAAACTAACCAGAGAAGAAAAGAGAAAGAAATTTATAAGATGCAAAGTAAAAATATTAAGTACAATAATAATAGCTTGGATTTCACACCAACTATATTTCTGCCAGACACACTATGTATACATTACTGCTAATTCTAAATACAAGGCAGGAAGTGTCATTTTCCCCTATTTAAAGGTAAGATTAAGATTCAGAAAGTTGAAACGTCCTGCATAAGGTCCACTGGAAACTACTCGTTTTGCCAGGATTTAAGCAGCAGTTTTCTTTGTGGAAAAGTAAAAGGCAGGTGTAAAAGCGATACAGCTCAGACTCCCCTCAGTCCCAGGAGTGTCAGGAAACTCAGGAGCTTTCAGTGGATGGACAAAGTCGTCTTGACTCTCAGGACTGAAAATCCCTTTGATGGTTTCCAAGACACCTCCAGTTTCTGGAATTTTCTCACTTTATTCTAAAGAGTGGAAATTTATCCCTTTATAGTGACAATCCAACTAGAAAGATCAAAGTTAAGGGACAGTATCTTTTCCAATGAGCTCTAGGAAAGATTGGTGAGTTGCAGAAGAGGAAGTCTGAGGGATCAAGTTAATGACTTGAGCTCTTTCCTCACTCTTATCTCTCTTCCTTGGTCCAAATCAGTGACAGGCACCAACACCAAAAGTAGCCAAAATTCTTCCTCTTTCATTTATCCTTTTCTTCATTAATTGATCACATACTACATATCAGACACGGTACTGCAACTAGGAAGTGAAAGACATCGTCCCTGTGTCTTGAAGAACTTGCTGTCTACCCCTGGAGGAAAAAAAATTCACATAATTATACTATACACCTGGTTAAGTAAAATAACAGATTTCTGTAATGGATACTATGAGAGTAAAGGAAGGGCTTTCAAGGTGGCAAGCAATTTGCATTCCTGGGAGGAGCCTCCAAGATGATGGCTGTGTCAGATGGCCCAAGGAGCAGCAGTAGTAATAGTAATGGCACATGGGATCACCAGGTGATGCTGGAGTGCTCAGCCGGGGCAAGTTCCAAAATAGCCTATGAGCTGGGTGACCTCAGGGACCAGGAGGAACATGGGAGTTGTGAAAGATCCTAATTATCCCCTCCACTTCAGGCCAGAATTCATGATTCAAAGAGCTGCAATTCCAACAGTTCCCATGAAGGAGGGCTGAGATATGGAATGAATGTTCTGTAATCTGTACCTCACTTGCACCCCAGGCCGGTATCCCTGAGAGAATGCTTGTTATGTTTTTAGAGATTTCCGGACAGTATTTCATCTGAATTAACTCAACTCAGAAATTTGAAATACAGCAGCATCATATCACAATGCTTATAGAAAAGGTATCTATTGTGGGATGAGTTGTGGAAGTGTATGTCAGTTGATAGAGTTTAAGGCAGATCATTACCTATCTTAAGTCTTCTTTAGAGTTGTTAGTGGACAGAGGGGCTCATAAATTAGGAAGCCCACCAAAGTGTGGGTCCTTGTCATGGACGGTGAAAGAATTTGAGCCACAGAGGCAGAGGGACAAAGCCACTTGATTGCTCAAAAGAGGAAAAGGAAAGAAAGTGCTCTAACGAGGATAAAGTGCTCTAGCAGGGAGCCATCAGCAGGATGACTGGTGGAGACAGCTCCAGCTGTGGCTCGGGCCACGTGGACTTTTATGGGAGGCTTCCATCATCATGTCCTTGTTCCAGGTATGCTGGAGCTGATTGCCTTTGTTTTCCATCTTTGTACGTGGGCTTTTCTGGTTGTTGTCATGGCAATCATCAACTGTCATGGCGCTGGTGGGTGTGTCACTTAACATGCTAATACATTACAGTGACAATATAATGAGACTAAAGGTCCTCTGGAAGTCAGATCCTCCACTGTCTTGGGCTTTGCAGGTTATAACCAGTTCTTGTTTCTTTTTTTTTCCTCCTGAGACTTAAATAAGAGTAATTGGTTTCTATTTGAGGGCAGAGCAGGGGTATGATCCTGGGGGCAAGCCTTGGTAAACAGGACCCTGCCCCAAGGCTGCACTACTGTTTCTTGACTGTTCTTTGTTTCTGCATTCTCCCCCTTCCCTGATTAGCAACTGCTTGAATCTGCCCTTTGCAGCTCAGTGAATGTCAAGGAGGCTGAATGAAACCTATGTTCTACAAACAAGAAACAGGGAACAGGAAAGATGTGCACCAGGGAGGACCCCACAGAGTCCTGCTCAGTATCAGAGTAGCCAGTCTGGAACTGTGGAGTAGAGTCTGCACGAAGCTTTCTCACCAGCCCTTAGCTCCACACTGACCAGAGCCCACCAGCCTTTCATAAACCTAGCAAAGGCCTGTCTATTTACAGCTGCAGGGACAAATACATTCACAGCAAACCTAGTTGGAGACAAATGTGAAATCACAATCAGTATGCACGAACATTTCAGATCCTTAGAACGACCTGTCATTACATAAGGGAGAACGTATGCCGATGTAAAGAAAATGTCTTTTAGATTGAGAAATGTGACTGGTCTGTTGTTCCTCACCAGCCCCCTTTCCTCTGGGTAGCAGCGTGTGTGTGTGTGTGTGTGTGTGTGTGTGTGTGTGTGTGTGTGTCTGTGTCTGTGTCTGTGTGTGTGTGTGTGTGTGTGTGTGTGTGTGTGTGTGTGGTGAGATGGCGGGCGGGTGCAGTGGGAGAGGGGGTGGAGATATAGTTCAATCCAGTAGTTTCCATCTGCCTCTTTAGCTTGGTCTCAGCTTGGATTACTCACAAAAATACTCAGTCTTTCAGAGCCCAACTTCCTTCCCCTATTAATCTCCAAGATGACACGTGAGTGTAGACATGTGGCTCCCATAGCTCGAGGTGGTTGAGAGGAGGCACAGTTCAAGGAGCTATGCTGTGCTGCCTGAGTCTTCGTGGGGTCCCTTCGGGGGGGGGGGGTTGCTGATCTCAGCTGCTCCCGGGACTGACAGTTCTGTTGGCATCTGCGACTGAAGATCACAGCTGGTGTAATTCATAATTTGCAGTCTGTTCTGTCAGCTAGTCTGGGCCCAGGAATTTCTCCTGATGACTTAATCCTTCCTCAGTCCTCAGTGATGCTGTGCATCCCCCCAGAGGTCTGACTGTTCTTCCCTAATGGTTCCAAGTTTAGGTGTCGGCTCTGTAGCCCAGAGCCACTTTGCCCCTACTTGCTGATTTTCAGCACAATTCACCACCACTACCCACGCCCCCCAGGGGCAAGTGGGAGTTTTTGAGTCTGTCTATGCTATTTGGGAAAAAAGCTAAATTCCAGGCCTGTCCCTGTCTAGTCTGCACCACTTTTACTTTTATGGGGCCACCTGTTAAGGGTTGAATTGTGATCCCCCCAAAAAGATATTTGAAGTCCTAACCCCCAGTACCTTAGAATGTGACCTTGTTTGGAAATAGGGTCGTTACAGATGTAATTATTTAAGATGAAGTCATACAGGAATAGGGTGGACCTTTAATCCAACATGACTGGTGCCCTTATAAGAAGAGCCACAGAGACACAAAGAGACAGGCACGTGAGGGGAGAGGGCTATGTGAGAACAGAAGTGGAGATTGAAATGCTGCAGCTGGAAGCCAAAGAAAGCCAAGGGCTGCCAGCAGCTGCCAGAAGAAAGGATGCAGCTCATGCACAACTTTCAGACGGAGCGTGGCCCTGCCAACACCTTGATTTTGGACTTCTGGCCCCCAGAACTCTGTGACAATAAATGTCTGCCGTGGTTTAAGTGCTACAGCCACCCAGTCTGCAGGGCTTTGCTGCAGCAGCCCCGGGAAACTAACACACCACCCCAGGATAGAGCTGAGATGTCTTGGGTCCTGTGAGGGAGCCTTCTTCCAGCATCCCAAACAGGAAGCAGGACAGACCCTGTGGGTTCTCCTCGCTCTGACATTGCCCCACACACCCCCAACATCACCTTGCACTCCCCGGAGTTCAGGGCACACAGCTGACTGCCTGCTTTCTTTCTTCTCCTGACAATCAAGCAGGACCCAAAGGGTCAAGTTTTCCTCACTTCCTTTTCCTACCTGACTCAGATACCCCTCTTCTAAAGTCTGTGATCAAATCCATCAAGCCTTACCTCTTGATATATTAAAGAAAACCAAAAGAAGGAAAGAAAAAAACTTAGAAAATACTTTTCTCTCCAAAAAACCGATCTGGGCTATGAGTCTTGCTTTCCCTCAGACTCAAATATCACATTTGAGACGCGAGAAGCTGGCTACTGACTGTCTCATCATCTTCACGACTCTAAGTCCCGCACACATCGCAGGGTCAGCACATGTATCTGATGCAAAAAGCCCGGACATAAATAACACTTGAGAGCAGAGCTTTCACAGAATCATTGCCCAATTACTTCCCTTTTTGCAGACAACTTATAACCATGCTCTATTCTCTCCTTGAGAAGTGAAGAAAAAAGAAATCCTTAGCAGTATCCTCTCATGCTCCAACCCATTTGCTGAGCTGCACATTTCCGCCTGGCAGTCTGGACCAAAAACAGCATGACAGGCACACTGTAAGCCACGGGGGCCTTGGGGAATCAGGGTCAGTACATCTTCTTATAACTAGATCTTCTCTATGTCTCATTTGGTAGCTTCAATGTCCAATCTTACTGTGTGTTCATGTCATAGTACTTACTGTCTAGCCGTGTTCCTCCTGGGAACTCCAGAAATTTCTGGGGGCCTACAGCATTCACTCTCTTTTCTTCCTTTCTGCCAGACTGTGATACTTCTTTAGATACCCACCCTTTTCTAACACAGTCCAAGTCCTTCAGTGGCCTGATAGACTAAACGGTTATTGCATTAATTTTTTCTTGTGATTGGCTCTGAAATGAGCATGTGACCCAAATCAGACTGATGGGGCTCAAAGAGCTTCTGCTAGATATTTCTGGGGAAAAGCTTCCTTGCTCTTAGGGGACTCGACAGGAAGCAAGTCTCCCTTACAGCGGAAGTGGAAGAAAAATGCATGGAGCCCTGTCTGCAGCAGGCAGATATCTAACAATTATGAGGACAACTCTCCTTAAAAGGAAGCTTGTGTTCAGCAGAGCTCAGGGATGAATGCGTCTGAGTCCAAGTGCTGAAGCCCACTCAGTCTAGGATGTCCAGTTATATGAGGCGGTGACTTTCTATATGATTAAACTAATTTGATAGACTTGTGGCTGACAGTATTCTAACAGATACAAACTTTAGTGGCCGATGTAGAGTACATACAACGTGGGGAAAAAGCCACAGAGCAGTTTAGCCTGTTTAGTCATAGTTGCGTAAATCATTCATTCTGCCTACATGTTCTGGAAACCAAGGGAGATTTTTTCCTTATGTTTCTATTTCTAGACTCCTTACCTTTCTGAACCATATTTTGATGGAGTCACCTGTTCACACTAAAAACTTAACATTTAATCCATAAATTCAAAGAATGGCTATTCTGTGGTGTACTTCCAAGAAGTATTTTTAGCTTTAGTGTCAATAATGCCTAGGTGAGAAAACAGAAAAGGAAAAGACTTGCTTATGCCCATGAATTTCCATAATCTAGGTTTTTGTCACAAATCAGTGTCAAACAATACAACAAACATACAAATGGCTGAGATTTTCTCTGATAAGCTGAATCCAGATTCTTTACTCTGTCAATATATTTCTATTTTGGTAATATGTGGAGATTCTTACCCCATCAAAAGGAGAGACACTAAAATGTTAGTTTCAAAAGATTCTCATTTTTTGGAACTCTTTTTTTAAAATTTAACTTAATTTTTTTATTGAGTTATAGTCAGTTTACAATGTTGTGTCAATTTTTGGTGTACAGCACAATTCTTTAGTCATACATGAATATACATATATTCATTTTCACATTCTTTTTCACCATGAGCTACTACAAGATATTGAATATATTTCCCTGTGCTATACAGTATAAACTTGTTTATCTATTTTATATATACCAGTCAGTATCTGTAAATCTCAAACCCCCAGTTTATTCCTTCCCAACTGCCTCCCCCCTGGCAATTACAAGTCCGTATTTATCTGTGAGTCTGTTTCTGTTTTATATATAAGTTCATTTTTCTTTTTTTTTTTAAGATTCCACATATAAGGGATATCATATGGTATTTTTCTTTCTCTTTCTGGCTTATGTCACTTAGAATGACATTCTCCAGGGACATCCATGTTGCTGCAAATGGCATTATGTTGTCATTTTTATGGCTAAGTAGTATTCCATTGTATAAATATACCTCAACTTCTTTATCCAGTCATCTGTCAATGGACATTTAGGTTCATCTTTTTGAACTCTTAATGAAACCAATTGTACCAGAAAATGCTTAGAGTAACATTAGGTAGTTGTATTAGATAAACAAGCATTTTTTATTGGAGGAAAATACAAACCACACTTTCTTTTAAATAATCCCTTAAGTGCTACATTATTTTGAAGGTTTTTTTACTTGAATGTTCTCAATTTTTGGCTCATTTAAATCAGCCCATAGATGAGCCTATAAGAAGCTGGAAAAGGAAAGGAAAGTTTAACTGTAACCAATTAGCTTCTCTTTAGTTGTTTTAAGAAGCTTACTTTAGGAAAGAGTTTTCTGGAATAAAATCTTGGTTTTCTTTAAGTTCATCTTTGTCATCTCTTCTTAATGTGTTTATTATTGTTAATATTAATACTATATAAAACTTTATATTTGATTGTCTTATTAACATCTTTTTTAAAAAACCTTAGAAATAAGCCAGGCAGGTAAAATTCTTTCAATATGGTATTTGCTGGAATTATCCAATTATTCCAAAGGATAAACCTGGCACATTAGGGATAAGTTTAGTCACATCCTCTTTAAAGTGTAGTTTTCAGAGTCACTTGAGTAATTTTAAACGCCTGTGCTATTTCCCTTCCTTTGCCTAGGCGCTGAGGAATCGTGGCTGCTACAACAAGAGTTGGACCCTACCTTTTCTCTCAGATAGGTAGTCAGGACGTGAGAGAGCATGACAACAGTGGAACAAAGGGAACTTCTTAAAGCCCAAGAGTAATGCCGTCATTTTTCTCCATCGCCAGGGAAGGAAATCAGAAACTCTGCCATCCCACATTCCTTTGGCAATTCTGCCCAGGGAGGTGTGGTCCTATAGGGAGGAGGGAAGAGTAGGGGAAGGGAGTGAAGATCAGATGAGCCAGAGCCAGAGCCCTCTGGGAGAGACAGCCTAAGTCCAGGACAAAGCAGGCTATGTATCTGCAATTTCTAACTGTAGGGTGATTCCAGCCAGGACTTGCTGGGTGGTTTGGAATCACCCCTCACTTGTAATGATCACAAATCCACTCATTGTCATTCAAGTTGTTCATTACACCTTTGGGGTTTCTATTTAAAACGAGGAGGTTTGGAATGAGTAATGCTAACAGTTGTTGAAGCACTCAGAATCCCGGATAAACAGGTATCTGATTTATTTATCTAAGCTAATGCTAAGTAAATGTAAAGCAACACGATCACCTTTAGCTTCAACATGGATGGGGTAAAAATAAATCTAATTTGAAGATTTCCAAGGAATAAAACTGGTAAATTTAAAGTGACGCAGTGATTTAAAGAAATTAAGTTGATTTGATGCTTGGGCCCCTACAGTGTACTTCCTTCACTTTCTTTCACTGGATTTGTGGGTACTGAGAGCAGATCTTGAGGATCTCTGTGTAATGGTATGGAGCTGGGCTCTGCGTGACACAGCAAGCTGAAACAAGTTATCATCTTCTATACCTTTAAAGGGAATAGTGCACAGTAGTGTTAAGTACGTAGTATTTTTGAATGTTGAATAAATTAACCCACAGCAAAGGATAAACTAGAACACACTTCATCTGCAATATTTTAATTATATTTTACAGAATAATTTCTTATATATTTAAAGTTAACATTGAATCTCATTGTATATGTATCTGTTTGATAATAAAGTGAAGACATTTTGACTATCAAAATTTGGCCAAGAAGGCACTAAATTGGTCATTTATGTCCAAATAAGGAGCAATATATTTTGTGATTTCAATATGCATTCAAAATATATTACAAACTATTTTCATGAGCATGATTCTGTTAAATGAGAATAAGCAAGGTCTAGAGTGAATTTAAGGTTGACCTAAGGATCCTGGCAGAGCTGTAGCGAGACACTGTGTAAGAAAGTGCTCTGTAAAGTGCCATGAAGCTGTCCCTAAAGCACAGGGGTATCACAATGGAAGCTGAAGTCAGACGGGCTGGAACAGTCAGACCCTCCCAGGTCGGCTGCTGGCTGGCTGTCCGCCCTGGGGCAAGTTATTTCATCCCTGAAGCCTTGGTTTTCCCATACATAAAATGGAAAAGAACACTATCTTCCTCACAGGGATTTAGTAAATATGAGATGAACTAATGCACAAAAGCATTTTCGCCCAGTGGCAATTCAAAGCAAGAACTTAATTCACATTATCATCTTCCATTTCTTCATCATCTTCATCACCACCCACCACCAGAAGTGGTCTCTTCTCCCTTACTGCTAATCCTACAAAATGTCAAGACTGCCAAGAGAAAAAAGGAAAGGAAATACAAAAATAGGCAGATGACTGCTAAAATGTGTTTTTAGAGTCTCTCACTTAGAACAATCTGTAAACTGGTCTTTTCAGGCTTGTCTTCCTCAGATGGATGGTCCTCGAAATCTAAGTGACCTATGGACAGAAACCTGACCATATCATTCCTCTAATCTCTTACACAGTTGTCTGTTACCTACTAGGCAAAGTCCATAGCCTTTGCTCTGGTTTTCAGGGAGGGTCTTTCAGAATTGAGCCCCTGCCTGCCCCTTCATCCTCACGTCTGACCAGGTAGACCAGATCAGATCAGGTAAATCAGGTGGACCTACCTGGCTACCTCCTGGACAAATACTGATTTGTTACGACTCACTTGAGAAAACACCAAAAAAATGAGCAAGTCAGCCCAGATTCTATCACTTCTTGGGAAGCTACATGCATACCCACTTGTCAAATTGCTTTATAAACACACTACACTGTGAGCTCCTTATGGGTAGGGTCCCAGGGCTTACCATGGTGCCTGGCATATTTTAGGGGCTCAATAACTATTTCTGAATGAATGGCTCAATGAATAAATGAATGAATACACATCGGATAACCAGATGCAAAATATATAGATTTGCAGAGTTGCTGGAGCCAGTAAAGTACCTTACAAGTCTTGAAGGGGACTGAAAAAGAACATTCTTTTCCCAATCTAGTTTGAAAACAACGAAAAGATAGACATGGAAATCTGGCAGAAGGAGATAAAAATGTCACCCTTATTACTGATAAAGATAATGAAGAAGGACATGGCTTAGGTGCAGGACAACAACAGACTTCCTGAAACTGCACTCTAGAATTAGACTCAGTCTCCAGACCCCACACCCCTCCTGCTGGAGGACTTGCCTCTGTATAACTTAGAGCGTGAAGGAGAAGACCAGAATGTGTAGTTCCTGAGGTCAGCTGGCTGCCAACCACCCAGAGCCAGTTTACTTTCCAAATGCACCAATGAAATACTTACCTCTTCTCCTCTGGGACAGAGTGAGTCAAGTGGGGAAGAGAGGCCAAAAGGCTTACAGCAACTGATGTCACTTAGACTTGTAAGTCGAGCCAGGGGAAGTTGCTCTGCTCCCATCCCCAGTATCCTCATGTCCCACAAGAGACCGGAGAAGTGGATCACAAAGATATTCCCAAATTATATATCAGTCAATGGAGTATCTTTCGACTTTCTCTCCTTAACTCCCCCTTTTCAATTGATCTGTAAACACAGATTGAATGATGTACTTAAGCATACTTCTTATCAAGGTTTTATAACTGTTTTGGTTTCTAAAAAATTAGACCTCTTTTTTTACTCAACTCATTCAATGAAGCTTAGCAAATATTTACTGAGACCCTGCCAAATGTCAAGCACAGTAAAATATAAAGATAAGTATATGATAGTGATCCTCTAGAGTTTACAATCCAGACAGCATCTACTGATCTTTTTTCTGAACTAGAGAAAAGGGAACTTGGTCACTTATGAGATCAAAATGCAAGAGAAAAATATTCCTTTTTTTTTTTTTTCTAATTTCCATGTTTTTCTCAGTAGTTAAGTGACTGTTCACCCAGAATTTAGGATATTTCTCTTCCCCGTTGAGCAGCATGAGAGCCAAGAGACGGATGACAAAGGTCATGGAAACCACTGGAGATCCATTTAACTTCCCTCATCTCGCTCATGTTGCTCCATCTCACAGAGGCCTGCAACTGGTAAAGAGAGGAATTGGGCAAAAAGGCTTGGACAGATTGTTCAAATCCATCACCACAACTGTAAAACAGCTCAGACTAGCGGATGGATGATTTCCCCTTCCACATGAAGGCATCATACCTACTCCTCTCCTAGCCTGGCTTCCTGGATCTTCCATTGTTCTTTGTTTGTTTAAAAAAAAAAAAAAATCTTGAGATCTTACATTTCTAAGAATTTTAGTAGCTTTTTTATTTAACTAGATTCTAGAAGGCTGCACACATTATTTTACTAGATCTCAAGCTCACACTAGTTTCTCTGTTCTGTTTTGTTTTTACCTCATTTTGTCTTACATCTTCTCATCACCAATTGGCTGAAACAAGTCAAAAAAAAAAAAAAAAAAAAAAAAAAAACCACCAGGAATTAGATACGGTTCTAATTCCTAAGAGATCCAGATTCATGGTCTACCTTCAACTTCAACTTCAACTTTTTAGCCAAATCATTACAGAGAAATTTGTAATATTGTTCCCTTTGGCTATACTAAATGATGTATATAAAGCTACTAAATTTTGGAGCAAGCTTCCATGCTCTCAGAATTGTTCTTTATCACCAAAAAAGCAACTTTGTTCTTTCTCCCACTTCTGAACTTCTATTAGATTAACAGCAGGAACACAAAGTAGTTTCTAAAGAAAATTTTCATTTTCACTTTGGAACAGCTTAGCAGCATATACAGCATGAGGAATAGCAGAGAAGCCAGCATGGGTATTTCTGCTAGGGGAAAAAAAAAGAGACCAACAAAGTTAATGCAACCAAAAATTCTTTTCCTGAAATGCAGTCTTTATTCTATTGACTTATGAGATAGCATATGGATTCAGAGCAATGATTTTAAAATAAATATATATATATATGTGTGTGTGTGTGTGTGTATATATATGTATGTGTGTGTGCTTATATATATATATATATATATATATATATATATATATATATGTAACTTTGAGGGCATGTATAAATCTTTTGTTTCTTAAAGTGATGGGTAAGGAAAATGTCAAAAAAAAGGCAACAAATCCCAGAGTCTAAGACTACCTTTGCCTCCACAAAGGGCTGTATGATCTTAGGTAACTAACTATACTTCCATGCCTTTTTCTAGACTTGTAAAGGAAAAAGGAGAAGAAAAGAAAGACACAATGAGATGGTTGTTTGTTATTCCTATGTCTGTTCAGAATCTACAGGAGATGACAGGATAAATAAAAAGAAACTGTAGACAATAGAGGCACAAATATTATAGGGGCTTCTCTAAATCACTTTGCAAATACATGTTTAAAAATTTCAAATGTATTATGTAATAATTACCCAATAGAATGTATATTCAGTATTGAACAGATTTTAAAAGAAGATTTCATGTACTAAAAAAAAAGTCATTCCTGGGCTTTGGCGATAATATTCACTTAATAAAATACCCAGTATTTCTTTTGTCCAAAGCATTTTGAAGCCATGACAAAAAAGTGGAATATTCCCAGAAGCAGTGGAAAGCACATTTCTAGGGTTAATAAGCTAGAAGAGGCTGTTTTGCAAAAATTTTCTTAGAGCCATCAATTTAAATCCATCTGGAGAAGCAATCAGCAATCTCATAATAAAACCCTGGCTGTACAACATACAACTGTAATACCCCATTTTTACAGTATATTTACCCTGTATTTAATATGACCCAATACCTCCTATTTTTCAAGGGTAAATTTCAATAAATGGTGATGACTTTAAATGAGATATGAAAATATGCAGATAAAGATATCCATTTATAGCTACTCATCCATCTATCTATACAGATACACAGATAATAGAGATGATATAAATAGAGACATAAATACAAGCATGGTTTAGATATAGGTGTATCACAGGTTAACAATATGATTAAGTCTAAGGTGGGGAATAGAAAAATTCACAGAGACTAGGCTCACCAGTGGGATGTTGCATTACCTACCAATATTCTTATGAGGTTGGAAGGCCCTGAGTGGATTATAGGGCATCTCATAGATAGCATGAGCAAGCCGGGTCAGAGAGGGTCATTCCCTCCCAGCCTGGGAGCAGGTAGAAACAGGAGAGATCTGCGGTGCTGTTTCCCATGACGCTAGCTCAGGAGTCTTGCCTTTGACTCTGTGGTCTTAGCTACCAGCTGCCCAGATGGACCACATCTCTTGTTTGAGCCCTACCAGGTCCAGAACCTAGAAGTCCTGCCCACACACACCTGTGACTGCTGCCAACAGCTACAGCTCCAACCACACTTTAGTTCTTTGTACCAAATATACTAACCTACATCAAATCATCCTCTTTTCCCAGAATCCTCGACTCTCTGTCAATGATACTGCTTGTATTGGTATGAAGTTTGCAAACTTAAAATTTTTTAATGTTTTTTATTAAAGAAAAAAACAAAGAATGCCAAAAGGTAAAATTATACAAAATATTCAATTATTTTCAGACCACTCTACCCTAAACCCCTCCATTCATTCTTAATCCCCAGATGAAAACAGCACGAGTTTAGTTTTTCCTTTCTGACACTTAGGCTTTTCTTCTGCTTTTAACAAAAGATGAAATTATGCATTCTGGTTTATAGTTACTCTTTTTACTTAAAACGTATTCAGGTCAGTTTATTTAGATTTACTCATTCTCAGACGATTCCATAGCATAGATATACCATAGTTTACTTAACTGTTACCTGACTGATGGTGGTTTCAGTTTTTTAATGTTGGGCTCCCACACACAAGACTGCAGTAAATATCTTGGCACATATGACTTTAAGTACTCCTGTTATCATTTCTTTATAAGACTGGTTTTTAGAAGTGACATTGCTGGATCATAGGGAATCCTATGTGAACAATTTTTAATAAGTGCTGTCACATTACTGAGGCCAATTTTGGACTTAATGTCTTTATTCTTCTCCTTTGTAGACCCCAACTCAAGTCTCTGGAAACCTCCTTTGTAGTATCATTCTGCCATTTAACCCAGACCTGATATCACCTTGACTACATGTTTTAGACACTATTTAGTGTTCAACATGCTTAGACACTGACTTTAGCTTCCTCACTGGTTTTTTCATATCTGGTCTCTCATTCTAACATTATGGTCATATTAACCTCAAAAATTATCTTATGCACACATATTACTATATACAAAATAGATAAGCAACAGGGACTTAATATATAGCACAGAGAACTATATTCAATTTCTTATAATAACATATAATGTAAAAGAATCTGAAAAGAAAATATATATACATATGTATATTTATAAAACTGAATCGCATTGCTGTATACCTGAAACTAACATCATAAATCAACTACACGTCAGTAAAAACTTTTTTAATTGTCTTATGCGTATCACATCTCTATAATCTTCCAGGAGTTCCCATTGCCTGAAAAATGGACCTTAGCCATACATTCGGGATCCTTCACAATCAAGTTTCAGTTTTTCTCATTTTATCCCTATTTCTCCTATTTAAAAATTTGGGAGTGAGAAAGCAGCTGGGGAAGAGATTTGCCATGAACCACACACTCTTAGGCACTCCACATGCCTGAAGTATTTTAATCGTCACATCAGTTTCAGAAGACGGGAAACTAATGACTTAGGAAGGCAATTTACTCTCTACCCCAGAGGTATAGCAGCTGGAGTTGTGGACCGAAATTTAGTATATCTGACAGCAAAATGCATGTTCTTACTATCACACCATATTTCAATTCAGTAAATACTTATTTGACAGATAGTCTGTATAAAATACTTTATTATGTGCTATAGACGACTAAAAATTTTAAAGAATGGGACATAATTGACATTTAGTCATGGTGCCTGCCTCCCTGGCAACAATTCCTTCCGGCAGAGAAACTTGTGTCATGGTAACTGTCCCCTGGCAATAGCTGGTTGAAAGAACAGCAGGCGCCTGTTCTGGTTGTCTATTGCTACCTAACAAGCCACCCCAAAACTCAGCAGCTTAAAACAATGGCAACACTTATGTTGTTCACAAATCTGCCCAGGGGGACGTCTTTTCTACACTCAGCATCATCTAGAGTGATGAGAATTGTCAGAATTCTGCTTTTTCACAAGTCTAGAGGCTGGCACTGGCTGTTACCTGGGCTCTCAGGGGGGACTGGCACCTGAAATACCTTCCTTGCAGTCTTTCTGGCTTGGGGCTTGGGTTCCAAGCATAAGCATCCCCAAGGGCCAGGCCGAAGCTGTTTGGCCTGTTGGGACTTAACCTTGGAAAGTATCACTTGGTATCACTCCCTCTGCAGATACAGGACCACCCAGATCCTGGAGAGGAAGTGTAGACCCCACTTCATGATGAAGGAATATTGACGTCACATTGTAAGAAGAGTGTGTGGATGGTGCCCCCTTCTTAGAATACAAGTGCCGGTGACCTGTCACAGGAAGGTAACCCAGGACAATCAAGTGTCTTTTCAAGTGAATGTAATTCATTAATAATTTAGGGAATAAAACAGCTGCTGGGGTTTAATCTGGAAGGACATAACGGAGGAGGAGGAGGGCTTGACGGAGCACGTAACACTGACGTTATGGAGCAGCAGACACTAGGGCTGAGAACCCAAGTCCTGTTCACGTTGATGTGTACCCTCAAGACAGCACAGTACCAAACACATGGCAGATGCCCATATGTGCCCCGTGAAGACATATATGAATGACTGAAAAGAGGGGACACAAAAGGAGGGGTAAGTTTGGAGAGGAAAAATGAGATTCTGTTAGAAATAGGTTGAGTTTCCCGTTACGTAACTCCTCACTGAGACGTCTAAAAAGCAGTTAGGGAGGTGGGTCTGTGGCTCAGAAGAGAGAGCAAGAGTTAGGGAGAGGACTTAGGAAGCCATGGGCAAGGTGACACTTTGGCTGAATGCCACTGTCAAGGAGGAGCACGCAGAGGAAGACCAATGGCTAAAGCTCAAGCAAAATAATGAGCAGTTAATGTGATAGGCTCTGAGTCTGAACACCTGGATTTAATGTCTGTGATACCTGCTTCACCACTTTCTGTGTATGTTCTTAGGTTTAGCTACTTAATCGCTCTGTTCCTCTGCATCCTGTTGTAATATTGTTATAATAATAATAAAAGCTGCTTGCAGGGCTGTGGATTAAGTAGTATAATGCCTGCAAAGTGCTTAGAACGGAGTCTGGCACATAGTCAGCAATCAATGTGTATTAACTTTCATAACTGTTGTTGGTTTTTTTAGAAAAACATCTAAAGGTTAGGAATAAGCAGAGGGAGAGTCAGAGAGTAACACTGGGCATGAAGGCCTTATGAAACCTTGTGTAATAGCCCTGAGGAATAGCTGCAGTTACATTCATTGCTGAGTGGCCAAACATCAAAGAGCTGCTGACTGTTAATAAAGATGGGGTGACATGGTGAGTCATATTTTCTAGGCCATTATTTCACAAAGCCTGTTTTTGGGGTGTGCTAGAGTAATATGTGTTGCGTCCAAAAATATATATATATATGTTCTATACTCAAAGAAATTTGGGAAATGCTGAGTTCAACAAAATTAAATAGACTTTCCTTAAATGCATATATCAGTGTGAGTTATGGCTTACTGAGAAGGAGGTATAGAGAGCATCATTTCCCAAACTCTGATTTTTTTAGGCATCATTATGATAAACCAATGTGTAGAATACAACTTCTCAATGCTAGTCAAGGAAAAAATCTTTTGGGCACTCCTTAAAAGTACATATTAATGGACACACCCCCAAAGATTCTGTTTAGAAAGTCTGGAGTGAGGTTAAGGAATCTGTATTTTTAAAAACTCCCTGGTGTCGCCTTACCTGCAGACAGCCTGGAAGAGGAACTGACCTCTCCCACAATCCTTCTCTCTCTCTTTCTTTCCAACCTATTCTGAGGAAAATGGCTCCCACAGAGAAATGTAGCCCAAAAAAAGTGGGGGGGTGGTACTCTGTCATCAAGGAGGTGACTAGAAAATAGAACCCTGTATTCATAAACACTCCCACTGAGTCAACTTAAAGAAGCATAGACCCCAGGCACTCCAGGATATCTAGAATTTGCTGTTAAAAAACAAACAAACAAACAAACAAACAAACAAACAAACAAAAAACCTCTTATGAACTCTCAATGTGATTAACTACACTAGCTCAAGAAAGCTATCTGGGCTAAAGAAAAAAGAAATAAGAAATGTCCAATAATGTATCTGAGTAAGTCATCCAGAAAGCATAATGAGGACAAAGATTCATCAAGCAAGCAAAACATGACAGTTACCTACAGACCTGGTGTATTTTCAAAACCCTTCAGAGAGTCGACAGTCAGCTAGGATGAAATCTAATGATTTGACTATCATAAAAATAGAATTAGGCAAAAGTAGTTGTAAGTTTTACATATAAAGAAATTCAAACTACCACTCCTTGGAATTAGTAGTAATCTGACAGATTTCCAAGAATTCCCAACAGAACTTTGAGGCAGTCAGATTAGATTTTTTTTTTAACTGACTTAGAATTCATGTCTAACTCAAAGGAGATAGTTGTGTTCTCTGTGTGCTCACTTAAAATTTAATCTAAAAACAGGCTCCTTAACTGAGATTTACTTGAAGAGCAAAACAGGTCTGAGAATATTCTGATCTAGGAGATATACTGTTAAATCGAACTTAAGAGAGATTGTCTTAGACCGTTTGGAAACAAGACATTTTTTGCTTGTGAGCATCCTAACTAGAAAGAATTCAACAACGAGTGAATGGTTTAATATATTTCTATTTTTACAGTCTCTTTTAAAACCTTTATGGTAAAAATAAAAGAAGATAAAAGCATAATATAACTTCTAGGCTTCTTGTTACACACTCAAGCAATTACTCATTTTATATGTCTGGCAGGATGGCATTTGGTTGCGATCATTCTCTGCCGTTTCCATCACCCCTGGTGCAGGGGGGGTCGAAGTAAGGATAAATTAGTCTGTGAGAGGCCACCCAGGTTGCACTTTTGCAGACTGAACAAGACTAAAGAGATGTGATCATTAAATGCAACACATGATCCCAGATTAGATCTGAGAAAGAATATTACCAGGACAACTGATTAAACTTAAATGGAGTTTGTGAATTCAGTGTTAGTAAGTGTCAATGATAATTTCTTGATTTTGATCCTTATGTTGTAGTTACCTGAGAATGTCCTTGTTTGATGAGTTACACCCTAAACTATTCAGGAATGATGGGCACCATGTTCAAAACTTATCCCCAAGTGATTCCAGAAAGAATTGTTTTTTGTGCTATTCTTGTAGCTTTTCTGAAGCTATTCTGAAATTATTTCTGAAAGTATCTCTGAAATTATTGTAAAATTAACATTATCTTTAACATTTTAAAAAGAGTACATTAATTTTACTGTCTGTGTTAGTTTATTGTTGATTTTCTCTGGTTCTCTAGGTAAACTACCAGATCGCCCCAAAATAGTTTTTACTTCTTTTCCAACTCATGGGCCTCTTATTGCTTTCTCTTTTTAAATTGTGCAGACTAATATGTCTAGAACAATGGCCGATAGTAACAGAGATAGTGAGCATTCCTGACTCTTTCCTAATCTTATTAGAATTGCCTCTAATATTACCCCCAATAAGCACAATTCTGGCTTTTTAGAGAATACGCATCAATTTCTATTTTCTTCAGTGATTTTTTCAGGAAATTTCTTTCAAAAAGCTTTTTTTTTTCATCCACAGAATAATCATATGATTATTACTCTTACATCTACTAATGTCATGTTCATATTAATAGATTTCCTAACACCAAATCATCCTTACATTCCAGAAATGAATCCCGCTGGATCATGGTACATTTTCTTAATGTGATATTGTGTTCTGTTTTTAAATATTTAATCTAGTATTTTGCAGTGATGTAGGATGACTGCTTGTGAATATATTTACGTGTTACAATCATGTTCCTTCACACTGTTTTTAGGAAAACAATGTCCATGAAATGGGGCTTGGTGATAACAGAAAGGATGTGGGGGGCGGTGTCACAGAGAGACAGAGAGACCTGGCTTTAGAGTCACACAGACCTTTGCGAGGTTCCTGCCTCCCTCCCCTTCCTGACTGAATAACCTTGGAGAAATTATTCCTGCTCTTCTACCTTGTATTTTCTCATCTGTCCGACAGGAGAACCTACCCCAGTGGGCTGTGTGAGGACTAAATGATGTCTGTAAAGACTCCAGCACGAACACACAGATGCAGAGAACAGGGTAGTGGTTAACAGGGGGCAAAGGCACAATGAGTGAAGGGGGTCAACTGTATGCTGATCGATGGAAACTAAGCTTTCAGTGGTGAGCACACTGCGGTGTACACAGAAGTCTAAATATAATGTACTCATGGAAAGTGTATAATGCTTCCAACCAATGTTACCTCAATTAAAAAAAAAAAGACCAGTACGATGTCTGGCACAATCTAACCCACATAAACACTGGGACATTTTACTATAAAGGACTATTTTTCTTCTGCTGCTTCTTATATTATTTTTCACATGGCATTAAGATATATGTAAACAGATGTCATAGTTGCCTCAGGAAACACTTAGCGTTTCAGCTTAACTGGGTCCCAGCGTTCTGCTGTGATTACCGAGCACAGAGGAGATTAGGTAGACCAGTTTGGCGAGCCAGGTTCGTCTTTTGCCTCTTCTTTTAGTCCCCCACCCCAGACTAGATGCTTGGATATAAACAGTAAGTTCTAGCCCCATGGGGATGGGATGAGGGACTGCGAAAAGAATGGAAAAGGAGGATAAAATTTCTTGAATGCCTGCTACATGGTGAGGACTAATTTAGGTCTATCTGCATTTAATAGGTGAGGAAAGCTGGCGGAGAGCAGCAAGATCTCAAAACCTGAGAGAACCAGCTCCAGAGGGGCGTGGGTGTGTGCTCTGTCTCCATTATCTAAGAGATGAGATTGGCTTTTGTTCCTTTCTGCTCACCCATAACCTCTCCAAACAGAGGAGTAGGGAGAGAAGCATTATCTCTGGGTAGAGCTCTTGGCTACTTTATCTCTTAGTGTTCTGAAGCTTGGGAAGTCGCTCAGTACAGAGCAGTGGTCATGCTTCTAGGACTCCTGAGTGTGGAGGAGGTAAAGAGAGTGCTAATTTATTGATGCACTTATTTTGCGACTCTTTATTAGCATTGCAGAGATGAAAGGCTGCTACACTCAAAGAATGGTAGACACAGACTTATGGGGATGCTGGCATAAAGACACTGGCATTTGTGCTGAACCTAGAAAGATGAAGTCAAATAGAAAGGCAAAATTTGTGAGAGACAACAGAGTACGGGTATTAAGAAACAGGCTCCAGACTGACAAAGATGAGGGGCTACATTTTGTGTCTGTCTCTTTCTCACTGTTGACCCTGAACAAGTTCTTTACGTTTTCCGAGCTTTAATTGTGTTGTCTGTAAAATGAGGGAAGTATACCTAATATGTGTGGATTTGTGGTGAAGATGAAAGGAGATAATGCAGGTGAATCACTTAGCACAGTGCCTGGCGTGTGAATCCTCAGAGATAATGACAGTTATTATTAATATCTGGTCTTCAGCAGTGTTCTTCAGTTTTTGCCTCTGTCAGTAATCCTTTCCTCAGACCTCAAATTTCTGTTTTTTTAAAATGGCTTACTGAAGTAAAATTCCCATAGCATACAAGTCATCCATTTAAAGTGTAAAATTCATTTTTTAAAAATATATTCACAGAGTTGCCCACAATCGACTTTTAGGACATTTTCATCAACTCCCAAAAGAAGCCCCATAACCATCAGTGGTCCCTCCCTGTCCCTCCTCCACCATGTCCCCCACAAACAGCTCCAGATAACCACCAAGCTACTCTGTCTCTACCGACTTGCCTATTCTGGACATTTCCTATAAATAGAATCATATAATATGTGCTCCTTTGTGACTGGCTTCTCTCACTGAACATAACGTTTTCAAGGTTCATCTATGTCAGAGTGTATATCGGTTCTTCATTCCTTTTTATAGCCAAATAATATTCCATGGTACAGATATACCACATTTTATTTATCCATTGACCAGTTAAAGGACAGACATCTGAGTTATTTCCACTTTTTGGCTGTTATGAATAATGATGTTATGAACATTGTATTCAAGTTATATGTGAACATATGTTTTCCTTTCTTTGGGGTAAATAGCTGTATGTGGAATTGCTGAGTCTTATCGCTGCTCTGTGTTTAACCTTTTGACGAACTGAGAGATTGTTTTCCAAAGTGGCATTTTACATGCCGATATGCGCCGTTATCTGTCTTTTTCATAGTCATCCCAGTGGGTCTGAACTGGTGTCAGATTGTGGCATTTACGTGCTTTTCCTTAATGATTAATGATGTCAGCATCTTTTCGTGTGCTTATTGGCCATGTGTGTATTTTCTTTGGAAAAAAATTCTACTCAGATCTGTGACCATTTTGAATTTTAAGAGTTCTTTTATATTTTAGATACAAGTCCCTTATCAGATATATGATTTGCAAATATTTTCTCCCATTCTGTGGATTGTCTTTTCTCTTTCTGGGTATTATTTGCAGCATGAAAGTTTTTCAAGTTTTGAAGTCTATATTTCAGCATTTATCTCCTACAAAAATATTCAGAGTGGTAGACTTCCCATGGAGAGTTGGCCTTCTACTTCATTGGCAGAAGTGAGACCGTCAGTATGTAAAATGAGGAATGCTTAAACTCTTCCTGCCACACAGCTCTTGATCTACGTGGGCGTCCATCCTCTTCTCCTTTCCTCCACCCGGCTTCTTAAGACGAGGAGGACGTCTTCTGGTCAAGGCCAGCCCTCAGCTGGGTTCTTGACCTCATCCTCTCTCTCTTCTCCCAGAAACTTGCTCCATCACTTAATCCCCTCTCTCCTAGATCTTTACTGTCTCCCTCTCTATCTTCCCTCAGCCTATAAACCAGCTTGGCTCATGATCTCTACCCTGCACTTCACTTGAATGATCTGCAGATATCCTCCAACTCAATATGTTCAAAATCAAATTCCCCTCCTCACTCCAAATCTGCTCCACTTCCAGTATTTCCATTCTTATCTAATGGTGCCATCATCCACCACTTATCCAGATTCATACCATACTCTCCCCTGCACCCACCTCCCAGTACCAGTAAATCATCCTGACCTGATGACCTTTACCTCCCATATATATCACAGCCTGAATCTTGCTATCTTAAACAAATGTGCTAGTTTAGTTTCTTAACATCTTTCCCTTGAAGTACTGTGTAGACCTCTAATTGGTCTTTCTGCCTCCAATTCTGCCACCATTAAAATCCATCCTCCCTAATACACTAAGAACCATGTAAACAAACTCTGATTTTTTTAGCATTTGACTAGGAGATGGGGGTTGTTATCTTATGAGGTAATGTACATTACTGGTTATGTGATTTTGATAACTCTCTTATTCTTCCTGAGCCTCAGGCTTCTCATCTGTAAAGTGGGAATGATAATACTTAGTCTAAGAGTCACTGTGAAAATCAAATGAGAAATATTTGGTAAAATAGGTACACAACAAATGGGAGCCCTAATATGATGGTGGGACCATACCATCCCCTGAGGCATATGAAGTCTGCAGAGAAAACTGAACAGATGAGAGCTGTGGGAGGCCTGACTTAAAGTCAGGAGCTCCTTGGGGAGCTCTTAAAAACAAGGACACTGGTTTCTGTTCCTATAATGTGAGATTTTATAAAATGAAAAGAGGTAACAAAGGCATAATGTCTAACAAGGTGACTAGTAAACAATTAACATGGGATGAAAATAGAAAACAAGCAATAATAAACCTCAAGCAGAAACAACTATGCTGAAAAACTGATTCTTCTCTTGGTCTGAATATTGCCCATTGCTTGTTTGCCATCATCATTTTTTTAAAAACCTTAATTATTCTAGCCAAAAGTATGCTTTTGGTGGTGGTGGTTGGTGGTGATGGTGTTTAAGTTTTGTCATTCTAAAGGATATTCAGCGGTGGGAATTCAACAAATTCAATAGCAGTTAGTATTCCCCAGACGTCAGCTCTGTTGACCTTCAGTTTTCAGAGGTCACCTCAGCTTCCAGCTTCCCACTCATGGTACCTCTCTTTTCTTGCTGAGCACAGGCTGACATCAATCCAAGTTTCTCCTTTGAGACTCATCAGAAGACCCTGATGGAGGAGGATAATGCCCATAAAGAGGAGACTCAGGAGGATGGAGTCGGTGATGGACAACATGTTGGTGAGAACCCTCCTGGTGTGCACTTCATTCTCAGGGGTATTCAGTAAATATTTATGAGTACCTACTCTCTGCCGTGCATATTGGGAATGACTTGGCAGTTCCCAGCACAAACCCAGGAATCCAGCAAACACCAGGAAGATACCCCAAGGCTGTCAATCCTAGCCTGGAGCTTTGGTCACATGCTTATTTACCCCACTGAAGACATGCTGAGGTTTTGTTTGGACCAGATACTGAATGACAGGCAGGCCAAAGCAGCTGGTGTGGAGAGGTCTTTTCCAGTGACTTATCAGTCACACAAAAGTCAAAGCCCATATAAAAAGGAGTGGAATGGGATGCAGAGAGAAAGGTACAAAGTTTTAGGTGCTCTAGAAGAGCAGCTGATCCTGCTGTCTCCCTTCTCAGAAGGACGAGACACGAACCCAACTGCTTTTTATTCACAGGGCTCGTGGTACTGGATGGAATCTTTGTAATGTGGTCTCCAGAATTCCAAACAAAATAAATGGATTCATAAAATGTATATTCTCCTTATTAATTTTTATTATGTGTCAGATGATCTAGTTATCAGGGGGCAGGGGCGGTGCTCGGGGATTTGCTGGGGACCTGGTTCAGTCAACCTCATTTATATTAGCTGCACTGTGAAGTCCTCTTCTATTAAGGGATTTCAAGCTAGATTTAATTTTCCACTTACTTATTGTGCTAAGTTTTATGCACAGGAGTTAAAATAGAAAGCTCCTGTGTTAGTGAAGTTTCTCCAGAGAAGCAGAACCAATAGGAGATGTAAATGTAAATATATACATAAAAGAGTGAGAAAAGGGGGGAGAGAGAGAGAGATTTTAAAGAATTGTCTCACATGGTGGGTGCTGGCAGGTCTGAAATCTGTAGAGCAGGCCCACAGGCTGGAAATTCAGGTAAGAGTTAATTCTGCAGGCTTGAATCCTGATTCCAGGGGAGAGCAGGCTGGAAACTGAGACAGTGTTTCCACGTTGCGGTCTTGAGGAGAATTCCTTCTTTGGGAAACCTCAATCTTCTGCTCTTAAAGTCTCAACTGTTGGATGATACCCGTCACGTCATGAAGGGTAGTTTGTTTTACTCAAGGTCTACTGATTTGAATGTAAATCATATCTAAAAACATACCTTTACAGCAGCATCTAGCCTAGTGTTTGACTGAACAGCTGACCATCATAGCTTAGCCAAGTTGACACAAAATTAACCATCACAGGCTTCTTTCCTGAAGGAGTTTAAATTTTGAGCAGAGGTAGAAGATAAAACAGAAGAGTTGCAATGCAATAACATGAAGTACCTTAGCATCTAGGTACTTCCAAGACCAGGGAGGGAGTTGGGAAAAGCTTTCTGGGATGAATGACCCCTTGAACTGACTATTGCTGGTTATGTGGAAAGAAGTGAATGAATATGACATGGGAATAACTGCAGGTTGTTTATTGTGTTTGAAACTTCCCCTCCTTGCAGGGAGAAGGTGGAGGGAACCATAGGCTACTAGCTGGGGAAATAATCTGGAATAACCAGATGACTTACTTTTCATTTATTTATTTAATGCTAAACCAAAGATTTTGGATTTATTTTATCCTAATGCCTTGGAAGAGTCACTGAAGAATTCTTAAGCATTGAAGTGATGAAATTAGATTTTCAGTTCTCAAGACCAATTTATGTAATTATTCAACAAATATTTTATGGTGTCTGTCATTTATGAAGTACTGTGGGAGGCATAGGGCGTACAGTGATGAACAGCATAAAAGGGTCCCTGATCTCACAAAGCTTAGAATTATAGCAGTGGGGGAGTTGAGGGATTGAGAAATAAAAAAATAAACAAAATAAAATAATTACAAATTTTAATTAGTGCTATTGAGAACAGAGGCTTGATTTAGAAGCTTATAATTCCAATGTCTGCCTACTCCTGTCCCACCCGCCATCACATCCATGCCCTAAGTGCAGGCTTCAAATACTGAGTAATCCCTCAGCAATTGCCCCATACCGCTCCCCTCCTTCCTTGTACTGAAGGTGGGGGCAGTTGTAATGGAAAACAAGGGATTGATATTTCCAATAGGATCAAAGCATTTAGCTATTTACGAGGTCATAGGGAATTTAACATGAATGCTAATAGCCCATGAGAGAGAAAATTTTCTTTTGAAGACTAATTACCAGTGAATTATTCATTGGAAGTAACATTGCCCTCCACCCATATGGATCCTTAAAAATTGCCTGGAATTTTCCACCTAGTCACTTTGATTACCTTTGGGAGCCATATAGGATGCAGGACAGAACTAGGCTGTGTGACAGGAAAGCAATAAACCACATCAGGGCTTGTCTCGATAACATTACCTATCAGTGCCCAACAGACTAGAGGAATGAAAAGCTATTAGGTGATTTCCCTCTACCAGCACTCAGTTGTTGGGGTCCTCAGACCTTGTCTGGGGTTTTGGGAGAGGAACCAAAGGGAGAGCCACAGAAAGGCCTACCAGCAGGCGTGGGATAGGAGGAAGGAAATGCACCCTTTAATCATATCCATATTTGCCTTCTGGACTAGCAAATTCATTTCAATACCTGTAACTTTCTTCACTACCTGTAACTTTCTTCTTGGGAATTGTTGGGTTGAAAAGCTTTTTATAAAGCTAACTTTTAATATTAACATTAAAGGTATAGTGTATCCATCTACCCATGTTAAAGTTTTGGAGAGTCTATGACAGTCTGATAAATACAATACTTATCCCTTGGGAATCATCATTTTGAGATGAACAATAAGAGAAAGACCTTATGAACAGAGCTTCTTTTTGTTCCCATTTGAGAAACACAGTAAATGTCCTTTGCTTGTCTTCTTTAGACGTGTCTGTAACTCACAGAAACACCTAGTTCTTGTGAATAGCCAGACATTCAAATGAGTCTAAAAGAACTGTCCTGGTCATAGCATCACTATCTGCACCTTAGAAACAAATGCTCAAACAACAGTTTAGAACTTTTTGAGCACCGACGTTAAATCTCTAGTCAGAGCTGGGTGCTGTATGGTAATGTTTTATTAGCTCTCTTAACAACAACCCTGAGAAAAATTATCCCCATAATGTGAAACATTAAAAAAGGTCAAGCAAGTAGCCTTAAGTCCCTGGTGACACAGCCGGTTCATTGGAATATTAAGTCACTGAATTTCCAGTTCAACACTTGACCTAATAGCCAAAACCTATCTGTTTCATACTTACTTCTGTGAAAATCAGGATCTGTAACTATGGGGTCATCCTGAGATGGAAAAACAGATGGCAGGCAGCAGTGGGCAGAGAGATTCAGTATCTCAACTGCGTCCTTAGTGAAAATTCAATTGAGCAGACTTGTCTTGGATTGATAGCTTTGTTTAACATGTTAGGAAACAGAATTGGACCCCTTTATTGGAATCTTTAAATTTTGTGGCTGGAGCTCATCTTTCTCTTTCATCCTAGCTGTATATAATCAGTTTCCACTTCCCATAAAGCTGCTGGCTTTTCCTGTATTTCTCAGGCAAGGAGGAGCCAGTGCAAGTTTAGAGCAAGGAAATGACATAATTAAAATGGTATTAGACATGAAATCTAAAATTCGAGGCCCCATCTCTCCCTTCCTCATCTGGCCCCAGCTCCCTCGATCGTATCTCCGGAGCCTCCCTCCACGTACTGTGGGTTCAGGCAGGCCACATTACTCACTGCTTCCCAACCTGCCCCTGGCTTTTTTCATGCTGTCTCCTCTGCTTCAAGGCCTTCCTTTCAATATGAAGGCCACACACGATGTCTTCCCTGGTGGACCCATCAGGCGGAGATACTCTCTCTCTGAACTCATTTCTATCATTCCCTTTATTTTTTAATTACATTATCATGTTACAGTTATGTGCTTGGCAGTAAATTCCTTATACATGGACACACAAATGTCTTATTTTTAATCTCCACTTCCCACCCATCTGGGCATACAGTGAAGTCTGTATATATCTGACACATCAATTCAAACATCCCTGAGAACCATGGCTCCAAAATAAATACACAAATACATAAATAAACTAGTAATATATTATACTAAGGGTGAATTTGGATTCAAGGTATGGGATAACGAAAGTCAGATGAAAGGAAAATTAAAGAGGAGCAGCAGAGAAGAGAAACTGAGTTCCCTGCAGTATCAAGGATTACCATGGATAGAGCACTGTTTTTTTCTCTGGTGAGCAGATAAGCCACAAAGAAAACTCTTTGTTTTAGGTCTGCCATGCAGGAAAAGTAGACCAATTCAGGTTCCTCGAGTGATTAGAAAAGTAAACCAGATAAACACAGCAGGGTAAGTTAATCTAAGGGGACGTGCGCACACACACACACACCCAGTATCCTTTTCCTGCTTGATTCCAATATAAACTCACAGAAAAAAACATGGGGGCACAACAGAAAGAAACTCTTTGATGCAGAAATTAATCAGACGTTCCAAATGTATTGAAATTTTTCTCATAATTAGACAACAAATCTCACAAAAGTTTGAACATAAAGCAGCATATGGGAATAAATTTCCACTTTAATTTTAGTTAATTTTCTAGTGTTAATTTGAAGAGCTAGTGTGTTACTTATACTTAATGTATATGAGAACATAGAGTAAAATCCAAGTATCCAATAAGGTTATTGGAATAAGAACACATTGAAGACATTAAAAAAAAGAGTAAGGAGCAAAATCTTTTTAGTACGATAAATCTAATAACATAATTTATAATAGTACAATCAAGTTGTACTACTATACATTAATTGCACTACTGTATATTTTAAATTGTAATTTATAATAGCACAATAATTTAATAAAAAATTTGACACTGTGTTTCCTTAAACCCAGGATGCAAAGGGAAACTTTGGTTTATACAGTTCTCCTTAACAATGATTGCAAATCTAATGTGAAAATAAATGAAGGTATCTTTTCTAAGAAATGAAAGTACATTGATATTTTTGAGACAGAAATTTCATCTTAGTATTAAATTCTAAAAGGAAGGAGTTTATGAAGTGGAACTCAACTTCTAGAAGGCAGTACAACTCAATGGTTGATGTCATTGACAACAGTTCCACAGAAGGGCAAGTGTGGTTGGAAACAGCTCTTTTGATGAAGACATTATACAAAGTGAAATAAGCCAGATGCAGAAAGAAAGGAAAAAAAAAAAAAACAAAAAAAACCTGCATGATCTCACTAACATGTGGAACTCAAAAAAAGTGGATTACATAGATGCTGACGCTGAGTGTGAAAAAGTGGTTTTCAGGGGCAGGGAGACAGGGGAAATGGGGAGATGCAGTTAAAGGATAAGTAAGTCTAGAGATCTAATGTGACCGCAGGATGACTAATGTTAATACTGTGTTGAATATTGGAAATTTGATAAGAGATCAGATTTCAGGTGTTCTCATTATATACACAAAAAAGATCACTATGTGAGAAGATATGTTAATTAGCTTACCTGTGGCAATCATTTCACTATGTTTACGTTCATCAAATATTTATGTTGTACACCTTAAATATATACCACTTGCACTGAAAAAGAAAAGAATTTTTTAAAAAAGAAACTACACTTTTGAGTAATCCTTGGGTGCTATCTATCTTCTGTGAAAAGAATGCCTACATTATCACATTAATTAATACAAATATGAGTTGGGTGTTATCAGTCCCATTTCTCAGAATAGAAATTTGTCAATGAAGGTAAACAGCACACTCAAATTACTTGACTGGTAAAGGGGCTGAGTCAGTGTTTAAACCCAGGTCTCCATGATTCTAAAATCAATGATCTTTTTCAATGCACTCCACAAATAAACATTTCTTGATTCTTTATCTAGGCATAATATTAAAGATAACTATAGTACAAACAGTTGTTTCACAAATTGGAGGGGGGTTGATTTGCATTTCTCTGATAATTCACAATATTGAGCATTTTGTCATGTGCCTATTGGCTATTTGCATGTCTTCATTAGAGAATTGCTTGTTTAGGTCCTCTGACCATTTTTGGATTACGTTGTTGTTGTTTTGTTGTTGTTGCTGTTGTTGTTGCTGTTGTAAAGCTGTATGAGTGAAAAACATTCATTCTTGAGCACCAACTACAAGCCAGGCATCTTTCTAGGAGTACTGGGGATAAATCACTGTAGAGAGCTGACAAAAGTCCCTGCCTGCATAGAACTTACATTATAGTGAGGAGAGTCTATCACATAATAAACATAATAAAAATACATTTTTAATATGATAGGTGGTGATAATTCTGTCAAAAAAAAAAAAAAAAAAGAAGAAGAAGAAGAAAGCTCACTGGTGTGGGGAATGCATTTTTAATTTTAAATCGTGTGGTCAGGGCAGGCCTGAGGAACATGGTGACATTTGAGCAGCATCTTGAAGGAAGTGAGGGAGCCAACCTTGCAGATAACTAAGGGTGGGGGAGGAATTCCTGGCAGAAAGGACACCGAGCTTAAAGGCCCTGAGATGGGAGCACATTCATCTAGGAATCTGGTCCAGGAATACTGAGGAAGCCATTGTGGAAGTGAGGCTAAGTGAGGGAAGTTGGGGAAGCAGGAGCTGAGGTCAAAGAATGATAGATCACATATTGTCCTTCTGGGCCATTCCACAGCTTTTGGCTTGAGCTCTGATTGAGATGAAGATCATTGCAGGGTTTTGAGCAGAGGAGGGATATGAGTTGTCTCCATATTTAAAAAGGATCCCTTTGGCTGTGTGTTGAGAACTGCCTGCATGGGGGCAAAAGTAGAAATAGGGTGAGGATAAAGTCAAGACATGAGGGTAAATTAGGTGGTAATAACAGTGGAGGTGGTAAGCAGTTGAATTTTGGATTTATTTTGAAAGTAGAGCTGAAAATTATTTTTTCTGATGGATTGGATTTGAAAGGTGAGAGAAACAGAAAAGTCAAGGATGACACCAAGGTTTTTGGCCTGATGTGAGGAAGACTTCAGTTGGCAAAGGGAGATGGAGGGAGGAATTTCAGGATTTCAGTGTCAGAAATGTTACCTAGGAGAAGTCCCTAAGTGGGCAGTAGACTGGAGCAAGCAGTTAAAGGGAAGATGGTCAGGCTGGAGGCAAAATTTGGGAGTCATTACTGCATAGGTAGTCTTTAGCGCCATGAGACAGGATGAGGTCACCAAGGGAGTGTGTGTAGATAGAGAAGAGGTCCAAAGTCTGAACTCTGGGGACTCCACTGCTCAGATGCTGGGAGAAGGGAAGGGAGCAGCAAAGGGGACTGAAAAGGAGCAAGCAATGGAGTAGGAAAAACAACAACAACAACAAAAAAACAAAACCATGAAAACGCTGTGGAAGTCCAGCTAAAATCGTTTCCAGGAGGAGAAAGAGTTCATTTCTGCTGATGGTTCAAGTGAGATGAGCTCTGAGAAAACTTCTAATCTAGTAGTTTGATCTTGACAGAAGTTCTAGGGGACAGAGCAGAAGCAAAAGCCTGTTTGGAATAAATGGGAAGAGAACACTTGGAGACAGCTTTTCTTAACAACTCTTTAAAGGAGTTTTGCTGTGGCTGAGCAGGAAAACAGGGCAAGTGGCTGGAGAGGGAAGTGGCTTCAAGAGAGAGTTTTTTGTTTTTAAGGTGGGAGAAAGGACATGATTTTATGGTGATGGGATGATTCAATAATTAGGGGGAAACTGATGAAGTGGGAGGTAAGAGAGAACTGCTGGAGTATTTAAGTGGTGGACTGATTCCTGTATGTTCCTGCGGAGAAGAGCCAGGACAGGAAAAAAAAAAACTTCTGTAAAACACCAAGCAGTTCATAGGTGAATTACTCCCTTAAATTAGAAGTCAGATTTTTACTTGTACAAAAGAAAAGTGCATTAAATAAGTGCAATTAATAAACAAATAACTATTTGTTGAGTGCCTACTGAGTGTCACTCATGGTATCAGGCACTTGGCATACATTATCTGGAAGCTTATTAACAATCCTGCAACATCAGTATCATTGTTACTACACAGTAGATGAAATTGTTCTTGGGAACTAAAACCACCTGCCCAAAGCCATACTTTGTCATTGCTGATCACAAGTTAGTTTGCATTTCATTGTGCTCTTTCTTGCAGTTTTGAGTTCCTCGAGGGCCATGACCTTCACCTTTGTAAGCCTAGAGTGTCGCTCAGGATTTGGCAGAGGGTCACACGCCCGCGTGCGGAGGGGCACTGAGGTCGCCCTGGGTCCAGTTGGTCGTCTTCCGCGAAAGCGGCCACCGTTCCATCTGCATGGTTTTCATTGGCTGCAGCAACTGATCAAAACACGTTGGAAATAAAAAAAAAACTTTCAAGAGAAATAACTGAAAGGAAATCAGTAGAAGTTGGTTTAAAATCCTCAGCCAAGGCTGTTCTCCAACGATTTTGCATAACTGCTTTTCTGACGCATCAGGTACCTGCCCGCGGGCGAACTGTTGGGAGGCGGTGCGGTCACCTGGAGTTTCCCAGTAGAAACATCACCGTCGGGTGAGGAAATCGTCTCCTGAGGACGTGGACCCTCCCACCCTTCTTCCAGCTCATTAAGAAAGCCTGCCACAAAAGTCTACTGCGCGGCTGGAAACGCGGCTGGGAGAAACTGGGTCCCGTAATGGGCCGACTGGCCAGGACCCCCCGGCAGCAGTAACAGCCCCAACTGCAAACTGCCCGGGAGCTTCACCGACTTCACGGCTCCGAGTCCCTCGGAGCCCGCCGCGGTGGTTACGAAGGGGGCCGGGGCACGGGACCGAGCCGCGCGGAGCCCACCACCGCGGCCCGAGGGGGACCGCACGCGGCGACTCGGCGCCCGGAGCGCGCCTCCCCTCCCCGGCCGCTGGGACCTGGCCGCGCGGACGCGCCAGGTGAGGAGGGGGCGGTGGGCGGCGCGGCAGAGGGGGCCGCGCCGGATCCGCACAGCCCAGCCGCTCCCCCGGGGCGCTGCCTCCCCCGCCGCCGAGTTGGTCGCCGCCCGTTTGCGCCGCGGAGGGTTGGGGGCGGAGAGGAGGCAGTGGCCGCCCGGGCCGGGAGGGGCGCGCTGACTGCACACCGCGAGTCCGGAGTCGCGGACGGCTGCGGCTGGAGCTGCGGCGGGGCCGGGGGCCGGGGGCCGGAGGGAGGGAGGGAGGGAGGGAGGGAGGCAGGGAGGCGGGGGCAAGGGCCAGGCCACGGGCGGCGGGGCGCGTGGAGAGCGGCGGCTCCGAGGAAAGATGAGGCGGTGAGTGGGTGCCGGGGCGCAGTTTCTTTGCTTCTCATGCAAGCTTGCAGGGACAAAAGCCAGGACTGGGATAGCAGAGCCTGGGCTGCGCTGCTTTGGGGGGCCCCGAACCCCCGGAATGGGTGGACCTCTGTTGAAAGATCCTGGGGAGGGCGTGTCGGGGTAGAAGAGAAGCTCACAGAACGATTCTAGGGAACAGGAGGGATTTGGGGGGACCGGAGGCAACTTTTGCCTGGAAGTCTGGAATTCCCAAGGAGAGAGAGATCGGGGTCTTCGGGATAGAGCTGCTTTGTCGCCGTGGGCGGAGGAAGAAGTTCGGTTGCTGGAGGGTGTGGGCGCGGAATTCAAGGACGACCCCCCCCCCCGCCCCAAATATCTAGCTAGCTGCGCTTCTGGTCCACTTTGTTTCAAGAGTGGGGCTCTCGAGTTTTGAACCGCCCAGAACCTGCATTCCAGTTTGGCTTGGATCCCCCTCAAATTTACGGCATGGCGGTCTCGGAACCCCAAGAGATAGCGGCTGGAAGTGGGGAATGTTCTGAACCCCCGTTTCACCCGCGCCCGGCACGGCTGAGGCGTAACTGAAACGTTTGCTGGTGCACTGAACAACTTAGTTCTAGCAGTCATCACTTATTAAAGCGCCGAGGACCTGGCTAACTCCCGCCACTGCCAGGAAATTAAAAAGCTGACCGGCTGTCCCTTCCAGGGTTGGGGTTTCCTGTTTGAAAGAGCTTCGAAAGTCGAACCTGCGCCCCATCTACTTTTCTTATGTAAAAGAGGGAACTGCGCCCGCAGCCTTTTATGTCGGTAGACATGCCCTGGGCTGGAAATCCTCTCGCCTGGCCCTGCCCTCATCCCTAGAAGTCTTCCTTCTGCTGCTCTGAAGTAGCTCTCAGGAATTCTAGAATGCGCAGCTAGTCACAGCCAGACGCTGCTGGGAGTGGAACTCGGAGATGAGGCATAAAAATGTGCTTTTAGTGTAAATATGTGTCAGCCGCATTTCCCTTCATCGTTATGAACGTATTAATTACAGATATTTATTTTCTAGTATTGGACGTGTAACTTTAAGCTTCCTAGTTTGGTTTAATTTAGGCGTTTGAGATGTGTCTGAGATTCTAACTTACCTGAATTCAGCTGGGAGAGGTCTAAATGAGGTTCACAGTTTCAGAGGGTTAAACTTTTGCCCCGAGAGCACTTGAATTCTTGGTTCTCGGTAGGATAGCAACAGAGTAGTTGGATTTGGGATAAATAAACCTTTAGAGTTGCCCGCGGTTTTAACAGAATGGCTACATCCCTGGTACCATTGCCCTCAATTGTGTAAATATTTGTTTGAATAAAGAGCTAAGGTTCTTTGAAAGGTAACAGTTGTGTCTATTCATGATTCCCCTTTCACATCCTGGACTTAAGTTATTTAAAAAAAATTTTTTAAAGCTGTTTTTGTGTTACATATTTAATGTGGAATTTTAAACATATGTGCTTAAGAAACTCTGTAAAGTCCCCAACGCATTTATAACTGGCGTTTCCTTTAAAATTGAGGCGGAGTTGAGTTTTTGCTTAGTTGACTAGTGTAGCCTTCACCTCCCGAGACCCAGAGGTTTGCAAATCCCAGCCTTTCTCACAAATGGAAAAATGAGATGTTTGGTTAGGAGCAGTCATCATTTCAGTCAGTTTGCAAGCTTCTGTCTGTTTCATGCAGCTGGCAGCTGCTGTTCTTTTGGGCTGAGGACTGACTTTAGGGTTTGTCTCTTGGATTCCTGTTTGAAGTGGGGGAGGAAAAGATACTTGGGAAATTAGGCTCAGAGCTTGCTAACTCCTATCTTAAAGAACCCTGGGCCAAAGCTGGAACGCTTTAGCAACCTTTTCATAATCATTTTATATACTGGCTTTTGCACAAGAGAGGGAAAAAAGAGCTGAAGTGATTAAACCCACCACTGGGTTTCATTATTTTCTTCAAAGCCCCATTTTGAGGTCTGTATGCAGTGGTTGATTCTGGAGTGCACTAGAGGAGTTCCTGTGAAAAACGGGATTCCTTTTAAATACTTTAAAAGAGCAGTTGAGGTTATAACTTTGCATGCTAATTCTCAACCCTTAGCAGGAAGGTGGTTCTATGAATAACTTGGAAAGACAGTGGTTTTGTACATCTTCCAAGTGGAATACGTGTTTTATAAATCTGACTGTCTGTTAGGCCTTGGTGTACTTTACTTATTAACTGTGTAAATGTCATCTCTTTGAAACAAAACAACTTTCAAGTGATGTGCTTTATTTTGAAGCCCTGGTACACATTAACAGCAGTGGTTCTAAATGGAGGCAGGTGGGGTCAGGGAGAATTTGCTCCCCAGGGGTTACTGACCAAAGTCTAGAGACATTTTTGGTTGTCCAAACTGGGAGTTAGGGGCAACCCCAATTGCCAGTTGGGCTGGCATCTAGTGAGTAGAGGCCTCAGATACTATGTAATATCCTACGATGCGCAGGCCACTCAAACTGAATTATCCAGCCCCAAACTCTTCACTAGAGTAGCACCTTGAGGGCATATGTTAACAAGATTAGCGATCTTAATTTAATTTGGATCCTCAAGAAACTGACTGTTCTTCCTCAACACAAAGAGACCTTTTTGTCTGCAGCAGATTCTTTTGCCCTTGGCAGTAAAAGTCTTAATATAACCATAGATGTGAAGGAACTTATGTTCACTGACTTTGAGTTGGCTTAAAATTTTGGAATTTTGGAATGTTACAGTGCAAGGGAGCCTCAGAAATCACTGAGTTCAATCTTTTCATTTTATAAATACAAAAACTGAGATGCCCAGAGGTTAGTGACTAGTAAGGTCTCAAGTGAGTGATAGACGTTAGTTATAGGAACAACCCAAGATTAGAGAATTTAGAAACTGATTTTTGGGCAAATGTAATTTTTTTAAAAAAAGGACCTGACCTTTTGTGAGAATTTAGAGGTAGCATTCTCCATGAAGAATTAAATAGACTCTGATGGGGGAAGGGTAGCATTAACTATGGTGACTGTGGAACATATGCCTGGGTGTGTCAGCTCCAAGAAAGGCACAATTCTATTGTGTGACCTGAGACACTCCACGTCTGATGCCTGCACCATCCTTCCCGTGGCAAAGTGGGCAACAGATGGTTCCACAGACATAGCAGATGCTGCTTTTGAATCCAGGTACAAAACAGAACATTTGAGATTTTTTTTTGTCCCTCCTTGCTTCGTGGGTTAAGAGTAGAGGGCATGAATGGATAGGACAGAAGGGAGGATGAGAGAGGCCTCCTGAGTACAGAGTTAAAAAAGACACCTGTCATATAAGAAAATGAGCATGCTTTAGGACAGTTGTGGGGGAAATTCATAAGCTGATGAGTGGCTATCTAAGGTGAATGCGATATTTGCACAGAACTTTGGTTAAGAATCGGCTCTTTGAGGGACTAGAGCAAAATAATAAAGGGGGTAAAAAGAATCTCAAAAGTCCTCTTACCTGCATCCACTCACTTGGCTGGTGAGAACCTGCAAACCAGACCTCCAAAGTCCTGTTTCATTGCACTTTCTCTGCTCTCTCCACCCCCAGTCTCTACCATTCTATCTGTTTACTCAATAGGGAAGAGAATGATAGTAATATAAAGTTTTTGTTCATTTCCTAGGAGAGTTTTTAAAGCATGGTATTTGTGAATGGCTCTGGTTATGGAAAGGAGTGATCTCAGTGAATTTTTGTTGATCAGAAAAGTTGTGCACATTTAACCACTCTCACATTTACATTACTACGATTATACGATTAGCCAATAGGCCAGTGATTAGGGATTCTAGTCTTGTGTGCTAAGTGGTCCTGCCATGGTAGTTATAACCCTCAAATCTGGGAGGTTCTGGCAATATAGAAGAATTTTTTTAGTGTGCCTTTCTTGGAAGAGCTCTGAACCTCAATGTTGTAGGTTCTTATCATTTTGACAACTGGCCAATGGTTGCACCTCAAAGCCAAGTACATAGCAGTATATTTAGAAATGATTCAGAAGTGATGACTTTTTTAAGGGGTCTGCTCTCTGCAGGTGCTACAATAAAGGGGTATAAATACCCTTTTCATTTTCACCTTTCATCTAGTCATTCTTATTTATCATAGGATGGGAGAGATAAAGAGTTTATTTATTTATTTTTTTTAATATAACTGTTGGCTAGAAATACTTATTGGCATTTGGTGAATGTGACTCTACTTTTGAAAGTGAGTGAAACCAAAACGGA
Organism: Camelus dromedarius; assembly: GCF_036321535.1. Classification (NCBI taxonomy): domain Eukaryota; kingdom Metazoa; phylum Chordata; class Mammalia; order Artiodactyla; family Camelidae; genus Camelus; species Camelus dromedarius. The sequence goes on along the minus strand of NC_087437.1, from coordinate 72,854,636 downwards.
CAGTTCAGGTTTCCAATCCTTTCAAAATAAACATTTACTAAGGCAGAGCTTGTCTCTGCCACCCAGGAACTCAAATCTTCTAGAAGGTTAATTTGCACAGTTTTCATGATCTTTAGGAATGTTTCTTAGACATTGAAAAGAAGCTTTGTGCTGAATCTGCTTTAAAGGCAAAATTGTTACCTATAGCAGCGAGTGGTCAATAGAAGAAACCCAAGTATAAAAATCATTTTATTGAGATTCAGTGGGAAGGCTAGGGGCTGGAGAAGCTGGCCATACAAATAAGCAGATAAAAAAGATATAGAGTAATAGGCAAAGTTATATGGAGACATTTTAGAGTTTTTTTTAACAAGAGATACTTGTTTTGCTTCGTGTGGGTAGGTTGATTTATTAGATGAACTTCTTTTCCTTACTTAACAAATTAAGGGGGAAGAAAAAGTTTGTTCACGCCAATATTTAATATTGTGACCTCAAGCAAGGTCAGTCTTTTCTAAAATTTGCTGCTAAATCTAGAGTTCAGTGGAAATCGGTGTTGATCATCTTAGAATATTTTGTTTGCATGCAGCATGTGACCTCTCCAGATGGCAATAAGCTTATGGAATTAGCATATGGAAGAGCAAAAATGCTAAAGGTGATAAGATTTCTCCTAGATTTGCTTCTTGACCACTGTATTGCTAAAACAAGGGCAGGTAAAAGCACTGGAAGGCCAGCTTCTACAAGCTTTTGACCAGGTCAGACGCAGCCTGAGTAGTGCTTCTTGGGCAAGAGATATTCAGAGGGGACTGGAAAGTGAGGTCTGGCTGCCACACTGCTTACATCATTGCAGAAGTAGCTTTTCAAAAACAGCCTAAGATTTATTAAGGAAATTGCAAGCCATGGGAATGTAGGCAAAATATTTCTTATACATCATGCTGAATGAAATACCCATATTATATTACATTAACATAGCCCTGAGCAGGCCTTTTTCTCACTGTGTTGTGCTGAAATAATTTACCATGCCCTTGGAATGTCATGAGCAACAGCGCCTGTGCAATCTTTTCCCAATTAGGTAGCTGCTACCTTATCACTAAAACATGTTTCTGTTCTGTGGTCATTTCCATTTCCTGCTTTGGATAGCTGGCACTCCTATGTTATTTAACTTGCATCTCTGGGAGTCTAGAAAGTTGGAGCCGAAAGAACATCTAGTTCACCTTCACCATTTTAAACATGAGGAAACCTCTGCTAAAACAGGGTGAACACAGGCCAAGTGTCTTGCTCCGGCTCTTGCTTCTGTTGGTTATTTTGGCAGAACCGGGACTAGGGACGGGTCTCCTGACTCATGTTCCTGGCAGCCTGTCCAGTATTCTTTGCACTAGATTAGCCATTACAATAAAAATAACATCCTAATGTAACCATTTCCTTTATTGGGTCTTTTGGCTAGATACAGAAAACAGCATTGATTAAAGTTAATTTAGTCAGTTGCTTATTGATCTCTGCTGATTCACGTCCTTCTGCCTTTTCCTTCCAAGCAAAAGAAATGGTTAAAAGGTAGGTAGCAGGAAAGGGAAAACTTAAATGTCTTCTAACACCCACTTTGCACAGTCAACAGTTAAGTAATGGAGAGATGGTGTCATTATTTTGTTTATTTTATAGTATTTTAAAAACCCATCCTCTCTGCTTTTGAATTAAAGGGGAAAAGCACTGTGACCGTGGGTGATGGGGTCAACTTCTGTTTGTTCGATCTCTCCTGAGGCTACTTATGCCCTGACTCTTCCCAGTTTATAGAAATTAGGGAAGGGAGTAGGGAACACAGCGTGTTTGGATTTGGTAAATATTACTGTGGAAAAATAGAAGATGACTCTTAAGAGAGTGTATTTTGATCAGTAGCGTGGAGTGGGGACAGGATGGTGTGAAGATCAGAGTTTGCTCCCAGAGGCTCTCAGCTTCCAATTTCAGCCCATCGTGATGGTTTCAGGGTCAAGAGAGAGCATCTTTATCCCCATGTGATCCCAGAGTCAATATTTTCCTTGCATAAAATTGACTATTTTTAAAGGATGATTTTTCCTGCTTCAGGAAGTGGATCTGAAGTACAGGCGCACACAGACACTCAGGACCTCCACGTAGTTATTCCGTGCCTCTCTGCTTCTCGGCTTTGTCTTCACTGTGGTGATCACATAACAGAGGAGGATTCTTCAAGGTCTACAGTCAGAATCACCTAAACCCGGGGATGAATTATGCCAAAGGCCAGGAAACATCTATAAACATTTGCTTTATTTGGGAAAATTTTAATAACCTTTATTTTGGACTAAGATTCTCAGGATTCATTAAGGAACACTGAAAATACAGGTTTGATTTCCTTCCTAAAGAACTCTGCCACTTTCAGAGAAGCCATCACATAATTTAAGAATATATGAAGTATGCCAGTCTCTCTCTTAGCATAAATATGTTAAGGTATGTGTGTGTGTTAATGTTTTCTGAGGCTGCAGTTCTTCAAGATATGGCAGGTTTGGCTGGTTTTGTGTTTATTTTTCAACTTTCTGAAGAGGTGGTTTTTATTTGGGCACATGTAGTGGTGAAACTTAGTAACCCCACCTACCATTATCTTGTAAATATCCTAAATATAATGGTCTGATACTTGTAATCTGGACAGTGCATTTTCTTTCAAACTGCTCGAAGGTACTTAAAAAAAATTGGCTTTTAGGAGCTTAATTCAACATGATAGAGAGTTAGTATTTTATACTTTAAAAAAATCACGTAGAAGTATGAACACATCTTCCTTTGTAAAGCGTTCTTTGTAAAGAACACATCCTTCACTGTAATTTTTGCCAATACTTACTAATATATTTTTATTCATATTGATTTTCAGGATGCACACACATCTTTTATTTTTCAAATATTTTATTATGGAAAATTTTAAACACAAAAATTTAAAGAATAATACAGTGAAAGCTCATGTACCCAACATTCAGTTTCAATACACGCTAATCTTGTTTCATCTGTAGACTTTACCCCCCTCCCCCCAACATAGATGGTTACAAAGCAAATTCCACATCCTGTAGTATTTTATTCAAAAATAATTAAAAATGTAAACCTAAGAGCTTAGGACTTTTAAAAAGTATAGCAGTATCACTATCACACCTAAAAATGGTAGTAATTAAAAGATCTTTTTTCCAGTCAGTGTTCAGATTCTCTGTCACATAGAATTTTTGTTTAATAGTTGGATTGTTTAAAACAGGATTCATACAAGGTCTACACATGGCATTTAACTTGTGTGTCTCCCGAGTTTCTTTTAATCTAGAACGGTTCCCTCTCTTGTTTTGTTTTGTTTTTTCCTTACCATTTCCTGGTTAAAGACATTGGTTTTTTTTATTTTTCTGTAGACTTTCTCATATTTTAGATTTTAGTGATAGCATCTCCATCATGCTGTTTAATATATTCCCCTGTTCCTTCTGTTTTCTGTCATCGGAGACAGCGTGCTTTAAATCTGTGAACTTTCCTACCACATCATTGTGCTTATTAAATTAATATTGTGTCTTCTTTAAATATTGGTAAAGCTTCTTTAATAATGATATAAACACAACTGTGAGTCCAGTTGGTAAAAGTCACATCTTAAATATTTAGGTAAAAGTCTGGAGTTCTGCACATGGGAAAAGAATTGGAATAACACAAATGTGTTTTGAGGTTGCTCCTACTTTCTGTCTTTCCTCCCCTGCCTTCCTCACTGGCTGAAGAGAGTTATCACAGGAAAATGCAGCCAAATTCCTTGGATAGTCTAAAGAATATTTTAAAGTTCATGCGGACAAGTCTTATTTGAGGGGCTCTCACTAAAGTGTTTAAAATCCCTGTACGTGATACTTTACCCTCCTCACTAAGAGTCCTCTAAGATTCTTAAGAATTCCTAAGATAAAACAATCTAGACTTATTTAAAAAGAGCCTCTGATCACAGGAGATAAAGATCCTCATTTGAAGTATGGGTATTGCTATTGACTGCGATTACCTTTAGGAACCACTGGGTACCATGTGGAATTCTTTTTTTTTGATGGAGCTTAGACTTCAGGGGGCTAGAGGTGACAGGGAATGGTAGCATGGGGTTATACTCCTTTATTGTGATAGGAAGGAGCTGAACCTTTTTTTTTTTTTTTAACTTATTTTCCTTTCTTCCACTGTCTGCATTAAATGTTCTCATAACCACATCCCCCTCCCATCACTGCCCACTCCCTTCTGTCCTCCTGCCTCCCTGTGCCATTGTCTGATACTTTTGTTCTTTCTTTCATGGTCTCCCTTACCTCTTCTTTTAGACGTTTTCAGAACACAATCAAGTAAAAATTAAAGAGTTAAAAAAAAAGAAAACCAAGAAGGAAACTGCAATCAGCGTTCTGAGACACATATCAGCATTCCAGTGGCCCTTCCTTTTTCCCCAGCCCTGCCGAGCATCACCCTGACACCTGGCAAATTCTGAGGATGCCTCAGCTTGCCCAGGTTGTGAAAAGTCTCTTCTGGCAGTCACAAAGCCTTTATGCTTTTTAGTCTGCTGTGGGCAGGTGGACTGTGTGTGTCTGTGGCTGTGTGTGTGTGTGTCTACACAGTAAGATTTACTGATATAATAGGCTCAGTCTGCAAAATAAAACATCCTAATTCTGCCATTAAAATGCACTTATTCCTGCAGAACTGCTTTTTTGGATCTTTTTGAATGATAAAAATGCCCTCCTTGGAGATCATCAACCCATCTACATGTATCTAATGGATAATAATTATTTTGTTCAAACATGTAGATCTTTAAATGACAAAGAACATGATACAATGAGCAAAGGATGGCAATCTATTTGCCACTATGTTTATTTGCAAAAAAGAAAAAGAAAACAGTAAGGGCACTGTGTCTACTAACAGAATTTTGGTTTTATTTGTTTTTTCTTCTCTGCGCTGATATAAAATCTTGAATGTGGAGGAAGAGTTTAAAGGAGCAGAGTTTAGGAAGCCAGGTTGCATGGGTGGGAGACGAGAAAGTTCTATGGGAATGGACATTGAGACAGTGGGAAGGTCTAGGCGTACGGGTGCTTGCAGAAACTGCATGGGAGGTGACATTTGAAGAAGAGAGGATCTGGGAATATTTGCTGGGAGGAGGTGTTTACCAGTGGGCATGAGGTTGTGTGGAGAGGTGTGGCTTCTTTGCAGAGATTCAGGAGGCTGAAGAGGGTTTAGTGATGAAAGGAAGTATTTCTGGAAAAGGAGGGTGTGTTTGCAAAGGCAGATTGACAGGATGGGGGGTTTAACTAAGGATGGTGTTTGGATAACGGAGGGTGGGGAGAACAGGCTGCTTTTGGATTTCTGAAATCAGAATATTGCTGGAGAAGGGAGTGGTTGTTCCTGAAGCTTCTCATTAGCGCCCTTCCCACCTCGTCATGTTTTCATGTTGGGATTAGTGGAAAAAGAGGGAGGTTCTTCTGTCCGTTTGGACATCTGAAACAGATTTCTTATTCAGTCCTCTAAAAGCTTCTTCTCTCAGACCCCAGTGGTCACCACAGTAGGTGCCTTCCCCATCCCGCAAATGGCACTGCTCCTGACACACTGCTCTAAGCTGGTGTCTGAATTCAATTACATGTCATCAGTACATGCTTGAAAACATTGCCATATCATAAACATCAGTGCTGAGAGAGACCAGCCTGTGGACCACCAGTGTGCTGCGAGAGCTTGAAACCCCAGGCATCGAACACTGTCCGTGACAAGTTGTGCTCCCAGAGCCAGCACCTCCACTCTGAGTCACCCTTGTGGGGCATGGTAGAGACTCAAACTTTTTTATAAAGGGGAAATTTTAACCTAAACCCTCCTGACTTCATTTTGAGATTATTTTTCCTGAATTTGCTCCTTTAATCTACATCCATCTCCTTTTCCCAGCAGTATGAAAAGATTTCCACTTTTCTTTCACTTGCTTTGGCAGTCTCCCTTTGATCAATTCCTGCTATATTGGATTATCCTAAGAACCATTTGTGCATGGCTGCATGGCAAGGAAAAGTGACAAGTAATGTGTTATGTAATTGGCATAAATTACGTGGAAAACTGGATTTATATAAACAGGCTAGACTGTAAGTCCCTTTCCTCTAACAAAACACACGCAGCACAGCACAGCAAATAGTTCTTTAATTTCTTTGTTTTTTAAAACCTTTGCTCCCCGGGTGTGTTTTCATTATCTGGAAACCAAGATCAGTACAGCTCTGGCCATCACAGTGCCCTGAATTCACTGTTGGTGGCTTACAGTGTGGATGGGGTTAGTGTCACTGTGGTGTTATTTGGTACAAACGGAGCCAGAGAATTATATTTTAAAACAGATGCCAGCATTGTGCCAAAGAGAAAAGAATCTGCCAAGAAACTTTTCAGCGTGATCCTTGAGATAGTTTTTCAAGTAATTTTTTTCTCAAGGGGAAACATGCTGCCTGTCCATGGTACCTCCCAGAGAGCTCTGAATGACGCCTGGTGTTTTCTAATTGACAGTGAGATGATGTACATTTCAGGTGATAAAGCAACCAGCGCTCTGGAGGGATTAAATTTATGGATTGGAAAGTCAGCCCAAACGTTTCAACACACATTAGCTTCTTTCCTGTTTAGACTTCCCGGCGTGTCCCTTCTCTCAGATGGGCACCAGACGCCTCCTGCCGGCTCCACGCCCGGTTCTGTTTCTGTGCAGATGCTCCGCAGGGTATGGGGCCACGAAGGCCCTTGGGGTTGTTTTCCTTCCACAATAACAAAGTGCAGTGATTTTATAATTTCCCGGAGACTTCTTTTTGTTTACATGAAATGTACAGGAAACCAAAAGTAAACACACCAGTGGAGATCAAGAGGCCGGGCTGGAAACGCTGGAGTCTTCCTCACCTCCTCTCTTACACGTGTTAACACAGACCCCTCTCCCTGCCGCCCTCCCTCATGTCTGTCACTTTGACCTCCCACCATCACCTTCCTCTTCTTTCTTTTCCTGAACTCCACTGCAGTGTCTGCTGCATTCTGTCTGCAGTGCTCCATCACCGCCCCTCTCCCTCACTGCTGGGGAGTGGAACCCAGCCTCCCCCGTCGCCTTCTCTCCCCTCCTGCCTCTGCTATCCTTGCCTTTCCGCTCATCCTCATTCCGAGCGTGTCCCTGGTTACTGTTCTACATTTCCCTATGCTTGTCCCGTCTCTCCGCCTCCCCTCACATGATCTCACCAGCAGTGAAAAGAACACCCAGGAAGTCGGGAAGGAGAAGAGGTATCACCAGCCATTATCGTCACTCCTAGGGTCAGAAAGGCCACCTGTGTGATTCTCCACCTTTTGAGTTGAATTGATTTGTGGGATTAAGAGATCTCAAATTGAGACAAGTGTACATACATATGCACTCAACTATGGCTGGTAAACTAAGCTTCTGGAAAGTGAGTGAATTCCATATTTGTACTTGATGATACACCTTTAAATGTGCAACCTTTTACACGTCCTTAACAAACTCCACAAGGTTGAACTGAAAAACTGGGGTATCAGACATGACTGTCTTGTAAACCATTCTCTGGAATGTACTTCCATTCCGAATCATCTGTAGCTTTCTTTTGCATCTCTGTAGTAGAGAAACGTTGCATGGCTGTTTCTTAGATGTGGCTTATTATTTACAAATGTCCTGCCCGTCTCTTCCCTGGAGATTGTAGAACTGCTCTTCTTTCAGCCAGTGCTCTGGTGGAATATTTTTGTGTTGTATTTTGTTTGGCCAACAAAACTGCATTAGCAGTTATACTTTTGATTAAAAAAAGTGTGAGGAAGAGGGGGGAACCAAGTGTTGCCACCCTGTAGGGTTGTAGTTTGACCCTCTGTAGTTTTATTGGCCCAAATGAAGAGGGAACAGAGTTTGGTAATGTTTCATTTGGGTGCTTAAGTAGCATTTGCAACTGCAAACAGATTGAAATATATTAATCCACTTTATCATCTAAATTGACATTGGTGTCTCATATTGCTGGGTCAAAAATTGAACTTTTAAGTATCCATTTCAACATGAGGTACCATTAGAGTAAATTCTGTACCATTTGAGTAAATCTTGAAAATCCAGAGTTGGGTTCAGTGCTCAGCTTTTGACTTTTGTTTGGCAACATCTGCTCTGGCTTCCTTCTTGGATTGCTGTCTCTGCACCTGGTGGGAAAACCTCTTCTGTCTAACTTCGTTCTGTTTCCCATTTTGTACGCATTAGCTTATAACTGAAATCTTCCACACTACTTGACTTTAATTCTTTTCTTGTCTATTCTGACATCTTACTTGTGGATTTCCCTTTGTATCCTTGTCTGAAATGTCCCAAATGGTTGGAAGATTGCTGTCCAATTTAAATTGCACTTAAGATAGGCATAGGCTTGGACCCCAGAGAGCATGTTTACATGGTTATTAAACATAGAAAATAACTGTTCCCTTTTCCTACACAATTTTTGTTATTAATTCTGTCAGAGACAGGGTGCTTGCCGAATAGACCACAGTCTGACCTCAGATGGGCTTGGGATTTTGTTTATGTCCTTAACACCACAAAATTTTAGGTATGAAGGTAGCTTTATGCTATCATTGGATAATACCCATCAGATTCTTTTTCCTTCAGTGGGACTTAACATCATTGTCATTTCTTTCTATCATAACTTCCCCAGGCTACCACTCTCATCGGATTAGCCCCGCTCTGTGCTCCTTTACCAATCTGTCAATAAATCCTGTTACAGCAGGTGTCACACTGTATAGCATTGATTCACATGTGTGTTTTCCCTTTGGACTGTAAGCTGTGTAAAGGCAGGAAATGATGTCTTTGACCACAAACTTTCCAGGGCCTAGCTCAAAGCCTGGTTTATAGTAGGCACTTAGTGAAGATTAGCACCTTCATAGTAACAAACAACCCCCAAATCTCGGTGGCTTAAGACAATCTTGGGTTGGCAAAGGCCCCGTTCCACGCTGTCCTCGCTGCGGGAGGTAGGAAAAGGAAGGCCCTAAAGACTCGGATGCAGGCTAGTCATTGCAGCAGGGGATGAGATGGTGACTCATGCTCCAGCCTGTGCTGTTTCAGCTTGCAACCGACATGCCACTTTCTCTCCTGTTTCCTTGATCAAAGCAAGGGACATAGCCACACCTAATGTCATGGGGACGAGGAAGGACAGCACTGCTAACGTTTCTGAAAGGAGAGAACAGGAATGACAGTGAGCAGCGCTAACGTCTGGTAAACCAGTGTCTGACACACGGCAGGCACTTAGTACCCAGCTAGTGAATGAAGTGCCTCCAACTACCTGTTAGGGTTTTAATTTTTTTTTTCTATACAATAAACAATCACCTCAAATAATGAACTAATCTAATAACTACATTTAAAAATGAACATACTAATATTACCTGACTATATTCAGCTGTCATCTGGAGACTTTGGGTAACCATTGTTCACCTTGCTCATATTAGGGAAGGTGTTTTGTTTGATTGGTGTTATGTTTGATTGTGTAGTTTTTCAGAGGCAAAAAGTATGGAATGGCAAACTCACATAATTATAATTCTTGCCTCAGTCATTTAGAAGATCTGGAAAAACTGTTAAAGTCTTCAGATATTTACATATTAAGCTGGTCTGATCAAGAAGTTCTTTAAAGTAACCTTTTTTGGAAGAGTTCATATCTGGCTCAAAAACTGGACAAGAGTTAGGGAAAATGAGAGTGTAATCCACCTAAAAATAAAGTATCAGTACAGATTGTCTGCTAGTATTTTACACTAATCTTTTTTTCTTAATTGTCAAGGTAAAAACAATTTTTTAAAAATGATCCCTTTTTTTGTAAGTAATGCATGACACTGGCCTGGCTTTGCACTGCAAGCTGTTGGTCAAGATATAGTCACATATCTGTGGCTGCAGGTTCTTCTGCAAGATCCACAGTTCAGACACAGACCCAGAGCCGGGGAGGGCGGGAGGGGCAGGAGGGCGGTGGAGTGTGGACTGTCCCCAACCTTGGCCTCTCCGTGTTGGGGTGGCGAAGGCCGACATCCCCCACGGAATGACAAGCAGTTGGTGACATGGCCCTCCCCACAGCCAGCCTGGGGCTGCTAGGAGATGGCCCTTCAGAGCCTTTGGGCCAGGCCAGCCTACCTAGGCCCACACCTTTTCATCTGGATTTTTTAATAAAAAAACAATGAATTAAAAGTAAGCAACAGCTTGGTCCTGAGGCTGCTGAGCCAGCACATCCACAGTTTTTGGCACAAATACACTGTATAAAATGTGGAAAATACAAACTAGTTTGAGAAAGGTGAATTAAAAATCACTGGCAATACTACCACCTGGTAAAACCACTGCCAACTTTGTGGTGTGATCTCTTTCATCCCGTTGTTGCTGTTCTTGGAGAACAGGCAGATGGACAAGGGAGGAGAGGATATTGGCTTGAATGGGGGCTAACAGTGGAAATGGCAAGAAATGATCAGATTGAGAATATATTTTAAGGACAATGTTAATAGGATTTGTTGATGGATAAAATGGAGGAGGAGGTAATAGAGGAGTGAAGGAGATGGTGGAGGGAGAGGAGATCAGTGATGACTCGCAGGACTTTGGCTTGAACATCTGTGTAAACCACGTGTATAGGTGGGCGTGTGTATGAGAAGGCTGCACTCACTGCATATATGGTTTTTTAAATTTACTAAACATTATATGAATGTACTTTTTAATGCTATAAAATATACCTCAAAATAAGATTTCAAAGGGTTTACTATTCACTCATATAATGTACTGTAGCTTAACTTTCTCCCTATTGTTGGACAATTAGGGTGTTCCCCCCCCATAATAAATAACAGAGTAATGTTCTCAGGATCCACGAATTTCCTTGTTTCCTCAATTCAAAAATATTTAACTTGAGGGAATTGGTCAAGATTTGCTGGAATTTCATCACGGCAAACCAACGTGTGATAAAGTTAGCTGGGAATAGAAGGAACCAAGACTGAAGGTCATCTTGGTTTCAGTCCTCCAAGAGGGCATGGTGAGATAAATCTCAAGTCAGGCTGGTGCTGCTCTCAAGGTCAGACTTGGTAGTGCTCAGAGGGACACTTGTCTCGGTGGCAGAGATGGTCCTGTCTCTAAATAATGAAACACCTCGCAAGAGCCTGAGGGCAGGGCCAGATCCCAGCAGGGAGGCAATTCTAAAGGAGAATCTCAGTTTTTTTGAGGTTCACTTCAAAAGATAACCACGCTTTTATCCATCAGGGCAGGGCTTTGGGTGGACGGTGAGGAACCTGAGGCAGAGCTTGTCGGGGAAAGCTGCAGCCTTGTGGGGTGTGAGGACTCGGCCCATCTCTAGAATTAAGCAGCCAAACTGTTTTTTGGTCCCATTCTGTGGATAAGAAGCAGTTCTTTCTTAGGCTGTTTTCATTTGCCCAGGAACCTGTGAGACTGAACAAGCAAGGTGAAGGTCCTCTCTCTGTGTCTGGGAGGGAATGGGGAAGGTGTGGCTGACATTGAATAATCCATGTTCATTGAGTGTCTCACCTGTGGGATGGTGGGAGTCAGGAGGCGTTGGAGATAAGAGGAGAAGCACTAGACGTAACCCTCCTCCTTAAAGTGTGTCTTAGTTACAGAAACAAGCTCATTCTGATGCTGATTACTAACCATAAGTGCTACTGTTTATATATGGTCCAGAGATGTGGTAACTAGTGTCTCAGGTGCCTAAGGAGATGGAGGATGTTCTTAGCGGTACCTGAGTTCAATGAGAATGTGTAAATTGTGTTTGCACTTTGATGATAATCTAAAGAAGATATTTTTATCAGTTTGAAATATAAGCATTCACATTTGCAGTGATAATTTATAATTAAAGGACATTTTCATAGACTAAAACTTTAGTTCTTAAGTTAAATTGTTCAAACTAGGGTCTAAAGCATATTCTTATGGGTGTGTCCATTTAAAAAATTTTTTTTCATCATGGATTATATAATCCTAATCTCAACCTCAAAGAATGGGTGGGTTCAGATGGGTGCAAAAGAGGGAGAAAGTTGTTTCTGTGAGAGGACTTAAGTCAAGGATGAGCATGGTGCCTTTGGGGTGCCTGGGAACTTGAAGGGGACATCAGTTTCAGGTTTTTAAATATTCCACCCTAACCCTGATCTGGCAGTAACCTGGGGAACACTCTTTCCTCTACTAATACCTGCCTTTCTCTAATGGGTGCAGGAGCTTTAAGTCTTTGTTGAGAAGGGAAGGTACTCTCATAGCCCTTTCTAAAGAACCATCTTCTAACCCTCATGTTATTGATTAGTGACTAACATGAAATTTTTTTATCTGCTAGAATGTGAATTTAGTTTCCTCAGGACTTTACTTCTAAGCAGTTAATGACTCTAACAGAGACATCTAAGGAAGGGCCACTGCATCATCCCTTTGGGTATTTGCTAGGTTCTCAGGAAGCAGGGGGTCCTCCAAGGACTAGAACAGAGGGACATGGTCTGTTTTAGGTACCAGACTCATCTTGCACCGGTAACTGGTTGGGGATTTGTTCCTCTCAAATATCATTAATGTCCCCTTGAGTTATTTTTCTTTTGTATAAAAAAAATCCCAGATTAGTGATCTTTATTTGTCTTCATTTTGCAGTACAGCTTTACTAGGTTTCTTACTAAAACAGCATTTGTGTTTTTTAATCACATCAGGTCAGACTGCAAGGCTATTTGTCCTGATGAACAAATAGATCTTCATTGTTAAGTGAAGTTCTCTCTCTCTCTCTTTTCTTTTTCTTTACAGATTCCAACAAGATTATGGCAGACCAGAGCCACATGCAAAAGCAGCTGGATTTACAGAATGGTAGCTTAGAGGCAGACTTTGCAGCGAATTTCCTAGAGAACGATTCGCAAAACATGATGGAGAGCCTGAGCCCAAAGAAATATTCTTCCAGTCTGAGATTTAAAGCCAATGGAGACTATTCTGGTTCCTATTTAACCCTCTCACAACCTGTGCCCACTAAAAGAAGTCCTTCTCCTTTGGGAACCAGTGTCAGAAGTAGCCCCTCTGTGGCCAAAATCCAGGGAGCCAAGCAGTTCTCTTGCGATGGAACTGACAAAAGTATTTCTATGAAACCTCCCACTCCTTTACTTAGCACTTCGCCCTCTCTCAGTGGATATCCACTTGGGAGAGCGGACTTCGATCATTTTACTGGCCGGGACCCTGAAAGGTCCTTGAGGCTCACAGAGAAGCCTCCCTATTCCAAATATAGCTCAAGGAATAAATCCCACGACAATGTCTACTTTCTGGGAGGGCTGGAAGGCCGAAAAACGTCTGGCTCGCTCCTGACCATGTGGAACGGAAGTTCCCTGAGTGATGCTGGCTCCTCGCCCATCAGCAGGTCAGGGGCGGCAAGCATGCCTTCGAGCCCAAAGCAAGCCAGGAAAATAAGCATCCAGGACAACCTGACACTTCAGCCCAAGTTGACCAGACACAAGGAGCCGGCTTCCGAAAACATCAGTTTAAGAACCAGGAAGTATTCGAGCAGCAGCCTGAGTCACATGGGTGCCTACAGCCGATCTCTCCCCAGGTTGCACAGGGCCACAGAGAACCAACTGACGCCTCTCAGTTTGCCTCCAAGAAGCTCTCTGGGCAACTCCAAACGAACGAAACTGGGGGAAAAGGATCTACCTCATAGCATCATAGACAATGACAATTACCTGAATTTTTCTTCTTTGAGCTCAGGAGCTTTACCCTATAAAACCCCCGCACCTGAGGGCAGTCCTTATGTGAGTTCCACCCTCAGCATCCCTGCCAGTCCTCGAGTGGCTCGGAAGATGCTTCTGGCCTCCACCTCCTCCTGTACCTCTGATGACCTTGACAGGGCTTCCTACTCAGGGACCAGCCCGGGTCAATCATTTCCTCCCGGAGAGCTGGACAGAGTGTGTGCGGCCAGGAGGAATTTCTCGTGTGGATCTGTTGAGTTTGATGATGCAGACCTGGACAGCCTCAGACAGGCCTCAGGAACCCCCCAGCCAGTCCTTCGGGAACGGAAAAGCAGCATTAGCTCCATTTCGGGACGAGACGACCTGATGGATTATCACCGGCGGCAGAGGGAGGAGAGACTCAGGGAGCAGGAGATGGAGCGATTGGTAATCTTCTTCATCTCACTTAACCTCACTGTTTCATTGAACAGCTTCTTGGAGACAAACTCCAAGGATATATATGGGCGTGTAGAATTTCCATATGCACTAGCCAGGTGTCCCTTCCCAGATTTCCTCCTGCTAACCTTCCTCTTCCCAGATCACTATTATTGGTCACGTGGATATTTTGAAGGCCTGCATGTACCTCATGTTACATTAATCGCTATAAAGATGTCTCACAAGTACAAATTCTTGATAAATCTAACTAAGGCAGTTGTGAATTTTACTGAATTTCTTTGAAAGTCTTATGAACTTTTCTTTTAAAACTATGAGAAAACACTGATTTGTATTATTTATATCATCAAATTGGCATGTATACGATAAAATACAATCAGTAAAATCACAACTCACTAGAAATTAGGCAGTAAATTTTTCTGTGTAGCAAGTTATTTGGAAAGTTGAAAGGTTGCCCCAATGGTGCATAAGCTTTCTTCTGCACAGCACATACACGCACCATATTCCTTTCAGACATGTCTTAATAGGTACAGTGACTCCAAACCACACAGATGCAAAAAAAAAAAATTATTGAGTTGCCTGTGGATTTATGCTTACTGTAAAAAAATTTTTGAAAATAGTAAGAAAAGAGGAAACAGAAGAGTCCTACTAACAAATGAGAACAAACTGCTGCATTTTTCTGTGCCCTTTGCTTTTAAGCATATGTTTTTTAGGAAGAATACCTGTTAGATTATTTTGACTCATTAGTGATTAATGATTTCCTTAATGAGGGAAGTGGCAGAATGGTAAACCTGATTTACAGAAGTATAGGGGTGTCAAAGGTATTTTAGAAGGTATGCTGGAATAAGATTTCTGAATCACATGCAAAACTAGTTAATGCCTTACAGGACAATAAAATTGTAGCCTTTGGCTTATAATGAACGGAAGTTTTTTCCATCTATACAAGACAGTGTTTGCTTGAATTTTTAGAAAAAGATTTATTTGCATCACTCACATTTTGATAGGTTAATGTCCATCCTTACAAAGTTTCCAAATATCCTAATCGATAATAGTGAATGAAAACAGATGTGTGTACCGCTAGAGGATTGGGTGGGTATGTTAGATGGTGTTCCAGTATGAGAATTCCTTTGTTATCATAGTCTCCAAAGATTTTCATGGTCACAAAAAGGCATTATATTTGGGCTTGATTCATTGGCGTAGGTTAGAAATAGTTTTAATTAGTATATAAAAGCCTTCTTTTAGATGGATAGCAGATCTAGTGCTATACTGTGCTGAACAGTTACCATTAATAAAGCCAGAGAACTGACTTCTAGATGATGATTGATTAAGGAATCTAGAAGGGCATTTGAGTGGCTTTCATCACTCCAGAGGTCTTCCTTAAATGCTTTTATTTACTTTTCAAAGGATAGGAAACCATACTTTAAGTTCATATCCATTGGGTTTCATCTTTAACACTTAAAAGTATTGGTGAATTTTTCTTTCCTCTAGTTTTCTCAAATCTTCTAAGGTTCCTGGTAATCCAGGAAGTGACCTTCCTTACTGCCTGTAAGGTTGGTGCCCTGTTAGCTACAAACAGATCCTAGTTCAACCTCTTGAGAGAGCTTTGTGGGTATTAGCTCCAGATATGAGGTTATAGCTCTTTTTCCTTAATAAGGGGCTTGTCATATTTGATGAAATGGGGCTTATTTTTAAATAAGGCGCTCTAGCTTTGGCTTCTGTTGTGTAGTCTGTTTGTCTGATTACATCCCAGTAAAAGGGAGGACAGATTCTTACTGAGCCCATGCAAATAATGTTCTTGCCATGAAAAAGTAAAGTGACTCAGAAAAAATATTTCTTCCTGAATTGTGAGGGACCAAGGAGAACAAACTACCATTAGAAGAATGTTTCATTTAGTTTTGCGAAATTGGAGTCAACTAAGTTTAGGGTTAGAGATAGATCAAGATGAACGCTGAAAGGGTATTTCCCCACCAGAAAATACAACATTAAAAATGATGCCAATAATTTTCCAAAACACATATTCACATAGAGAAATTAGATTTCTGGTATCAGTTCAAACATCTCTATGTAATTAATTGTTCTTCTAATCTTGGGTCATTAATTTGATTTCATGAAGTCATCTATTTCTGGACTGAAAGAAGTCCTGAAAATTTGATTTAGCTTAAGCGTAGGACTGTCTCATACTTGTCTATGTAATGTCAGCTCTTCTTTCAGCCTCTCTCCATGAGTCTGTTCTCCAAAATAGCGAGTGAAGAGGGCCTGGTAAAGTTCTATCCACAGGCTCTGAGACTGTCTTTCTGTGTTAAAGACATTCTGCTCTGTAACGTAAGCAGGGTCTTTAGGCAAGCATGAGAGGAAAGCTGAGACTACTTGGTGAGGATAAGAGTAAGTGGCTCTGCTTAATCTGTGGTTAATTGAACCAACAGTATAAGCCAGAAGGAGAATTAAACAGGGTCTGCTGTGAGTATTGCTACCCCAGCTTTCTTATCCTTTCCACTTCCATGAAATATCTTTTTCCATCCTCTCACTTTCAGTCTGTGTGTGACTTCAGCTCTGAAGTGAGTCTCTTGTAGGCAGCATAATGCTGAGTGAAGCGTTTAGTCCACTGACATTTAAAGTGACTCTGGATAGGTATGTACTCATTGCCATTTTGTTACTTGTTTTCTGGTTGTTTTGTAGTTATTTTCTGTTCTTTTCTTCTTTTAGTTTCTTCCTTTGTAGTTTGATAATTTTCTTTAATGGTATGGTTGTGTTCCTTTCTTTTCAGTTTTGTGTATCTACTGTAGGTTTTTGATTTGTGGTTACCATGGGGTTCATATATGTTTGACCTATAGCTTTATCTACTTGTCTTATTTTATTTATTTGCTTTTTGTGGGGGTGGGGAGGTGATTAGATTCATTCATTCATTTATTTATTTATGTATGTATGTATGTATGTATGTATGTATGTATGTATGTATGTTTAATAGAGGTACTGGGGATTGAACCTGAGACCTTGTACATGCTAGGCATGCACTCTACTGCTGAGCTACGCCCTCCCCCCATCTACTTGTTTTAAATTGGTAGTCACCTCACCCACATTTTGTGTTTTTGATGTCATGTTTTGCATCTTCATTTCTATCCTTTACCTTTTTGTTGTAGTTATAGTTGATTTTACATTTTTGTCTTTTAACTTCCATGTTCACTTACTTAAGTGGTTGAGCCACAATCTTTACTATGTATTTTCTTTCCTATAAATTCTCACTTCTTGTTGTAGCTGTTTCATTTCCACTTAGAGAAGATCCTTTAACACTTCTTGGAGGGTTGCTTTAGTATTAATGAACTCTTAGTTTTTACTTGTCTTAGAAGTTCATTATCTCTTCTTCACTTCTGAATGATAACTTTGCGGGTAGAGTATTCTGAGTTGTAGGTTTTTTTCAGCACTGTGTATAAATCATGCCACTCTTTTCTCACCTGCAAATTCTCTGCAGAAAAATCAGATGATAACCTCATGGGGATTCCCTTGCATGTAACTTCTTGTCTTTCTCTTGCTGCCTTTAAAATTCCATCTTTATCTTCAACTTTTGCCATTTTAATTGCAGTAATTTCTTGACGTGAGTCTCTTCGGATTTATCTTGTTTGGAACTGTCTGTGCTTCCTGTACTTGGAAATCTGTTTCCTTCTTCAGCTTCGGGAAGTTTCCAGACATAATTTTATCAAATACATTTTCTTCCCCTCTCTCTCTCTCTTCTCCTTCTGAGATCCCTATAGTGCGAACGTTATAACACATGATGTTGTCTCAGAGGTCTCTTCAACTTCTCATTTTAAACATTTTGTTTTTCTTTTTGCTGTTCTGATTGGGGGATTTCCCTTATTCTGTCTTCCAGATGGCTTATGTATTGTTCTGTATCACAACCTAGTCTGTTGTTAATTCCTTCTAGTATATTTTTCATTTCAGTTATTGTATCCTTCAGCTTTGACTGGTTCTCTTTTATATTTTCTAACTTGTTAAAACTGTCACTGTGTTCATCTATTCTTCTCCCAAATTCAGTTGGCATTTTTATAACTAATGCTTATAACATCTTTATCTGGTAAATTATTTGTTTCATTGGGGTTTTTTTTTTTTTCAGGACTTTTTTCACTTTCTCCCACTTGAAACAAATTCCTCTGTCTTGTCACTTTGTTTAAATGTCTCTGTTTCTGTGGAATTAGGTGAAAAGTTACTATTTGCAGTCATCTTGAAGGAGTGTCTTTGTGGGGGAGCATCCCTATGCATTCTGCATGTGTCCACTGGCCTTGTTGAGAGAGAGAGATCTGAAGTGAGCATGAATCACATCTTCCTCTAGGGTGTGCTGTCAGCTGCCACCTTGGTGGGAAGTAGGGCTGGAGATGGAGGGGCTAGAGCCAGAGCCAGTTGTGAACAGGGACTTCTCCTTTGCTCAGTGGCTGACACCACCCAGTCAGGTCCCAAGGTACTGCAGCAGAAACCCTTTGGGTTGGTCCAAACTGGTTCCATTCCCTCTGATTGTGTACTTTTCCCAGCAGTGGCACCTCCGCCCTAGTGAAAAGCAGGTCTGAGCAAGAAGGACTGAAGTGGAGCTTGGTTGAGGCTGGGTTGCATGCTGGGACAGTCCCAGCAAGCCTGTCAGAGCCCCGGGCTGTCTCCTATTTGTTGCTTTCGTGAGCACTCACGGGCAAGCCTGCCCTCACCCTGTTCAGCGACAGGGCCTGGTAGATCTGGCTCCGCTTCCACCACGTGTGCACCACTCCCCCAACAAGGGCGCCTTTGCCCCAGTGTCGAGCAGCAACAGAGCAAGAGGGGCTGGAGCAGGCACCTGGTGCAGACTAGGGGACAGGGTGGGGTGGTTGCAGGAAACAGATTCCTGGGCAGTTTTCAGTCTGCTTCCTCCCCCTTGTTCCTGAAGGTAAGGGAGCGTGTGTACCCATTCTTCATGAGTGGAGCCTCAGTTTCTTACAGCACCCCCATAAGTCCTACCGGTTTTCAAACCAGCTAAGGGGACTCATCTTCTCTGTGTTGGACCCCAGGGTTGGGGTGCCCAATGTTTGGCTCAAACACCTCACTCTCAAGAGAGGATCCCTGATCCCATGGTATCCCCCTTCGCTTCTGTGTTCCCAGATGCAGGCCCTGACCTAATTCTTTCTGGCTCCCTACCTGACTCCACGTGGATCTTTCTTCACAGCCTTGGTTATAGATAAGCCTTTCTTCCAGCCTCCAATGTGTGTGCAGTGAGAGTCACTCCACTTGTGGATACAGTTGTGCTGTGTTCACTTGGGCGGTCACTCAGCATCCTCCTTCTCTGACTTCTTGATCTCTCTGACATCCAAATCTACAATTTTTTAATTTCCTTCAACTTTTGTTCTTCACAGTCTTCTTTCACTTTCTGGAACAACCAGATACTTAAGACGAAAGCACTTAAAGATATTGGAAATTTAGTTTAAGCTGACACATCACAGAACAGCATTACTATTGCTATGAAAATATTTGTCACAATTACAATTCAGTTTAGTTGAGCACAAATTTTACATTTTTTAAAATCTTGAACTGTATATGGAAGTAATCTTAGCTTATCTTTTCAGTAGGCTAATATAAAACATTTAAGAAGTTCAGATAAACTAATTTCTTTATGATAAAACAAATCCAAACTTATTTTAAAAATGAAATTACACTTGTATTATACTGTACACCGATAAAATAAGGCAAAGATATATAGCTGTTTTTTAAGCCAAATACAGTCAAGTTTGATTTTAAACCAAAATCAGGTCAGTCTTTGATAATTTGTGCAAGGATTCACTTTAATCATGTGCACTTGTATTCCAAAGGAGAAAAAAACTGCATCTGAAGTCGGCAGTTTTGATGAGGAAAGTCTTTCTTGAAAGGAGAACACATTTAAATTATTAGAATTTTGTTTTTTTTTTTTCCCTTGGAATCTTGGGAATGTTAGATTTATTTAAATGCTTACTAGTCTCTATAAACCGATCATAATAGAGCTCCATTATATTAGTTTATTATTATCCTCAGGAGGTAGGAAAATATTTCACTCACACAGTGATTTTTTTCTCAGGTATAGAGACTGGGTGAAAAATATTGTCCTGATTTGAGTTAACAGAAAGAAAAACAACAAACAAATGAGAAACGATGACAGACAAATGCTCAGCCTTCTCTCACCTGAGCAAGGCTAGATTCCAGTTCTGCCTGACAGATCGCCAAGTGGTCAGACTGCAAAACCAGATTCCCAGTCACTGCACCACTGATGGGGTTAATTGTTGGCTGTGTGCAGACTGAAACTTCAATCAGACGTGGCCAAGAATCAGAAGTGCAGAGCAGGAAAACAAAAACTTCAGAGAGTAGTGAGTCAGTGAAGGTAGAGTTCTCCTGCCTTTTTGGATTTACTCCAAGAGCCAAGAAAAGACGTGCCTGGGCTTCCAGCCTATGAGGTATTCTTGGTGAGCAGTGCAGTTTAACTGACCCTATAGGTGTCCACTGGCACAATTCACTGGGACCTCCAAATTGTCAAAGCGTAATTTTCAAAAAAATAAGTCCAACTCTTAGACAAATGTTGAATTAATAGATGCCAAAGATGTAATGAATGTATTGACGTGGAAATTAAGCAGGATAAAGTTAGTTCACTAAACATAATTTCTGCAGTATTTTTTTTAGGTTAGTTGTGATTATACTATTGTTTCATTTGAGGTTTTTTTTTTTAACTTGTGTAATCTTTATTTGAAAACTCAAGGTTGAGTATGAAAGATTGCACTCTAATCATGAACCTCCAGGACCTACTAATGAGAAATAACTATCCAGTGAGTCAACTTTAAATAGCTTCCAACTGCTGGGCTATTTGAGATGTTTAGTTTTTTATAATTTTTCTTCCTTCTTTTTTGCTCTCAACTTTCAATTTTTCTTTTGTCATTATGCCAGCCCTTTTTTAAGTTATGATTTTTAGAAACCGGCTATCAAGATTTGTTTAAAAATATTCTAAACTGAGAGTAACGAGGTGCAAGCGAGACATTGAAAGGGTCTGTGTGCATGAAGTGTGTGCCCTTTAGCTCGCAGACCTTGGGACGTCCTTTTGCGGTGGTCAGTGGTTGTTTACACTTCCTAGCTCTGAGCTGGTTTCCAAGCAGGGGTAATGGGTAAGGCACGTCTAGTGGGCTGGGGTGCTGATCTTTTAACAAAGTAGATGTTCAAAAGGTGAAATAGATCACTATAAAGTAGATAGGAGTGGGATGTTCTTTTCTTTATCTCATTTGATACCTGCATCCCTTCCAGTAACGCAGAGGTAGTGACGGCCTTCTAGTTCATTTAGAGCAGTTAAAGTCATTTTAAAAAGAGAAAGGGAAAATAAAAAACTTAAAGCAAACCCTACTGCTATTAAGAGTATTCATCTGGCTACATTACCAAAAGCATCTGTGTGCTATTGTGGAGAGCCAGTGGATTCCCACAAATTGCTTTGTAGCAACCTAATATTTTCTTTCTGGCTGATGATGGTCATCAGCGGTGCCTTGATAAACAGCATTGTCGCCATTTAGAACTATGTGGGGCCACACTTGGCATTTATTTCTCAAACATATTGTAATATGATGCCAGTTCTCATGAGGCACCATGGAGTAAGGCTTTCTGGCTTTTTACGTACTCTACAACCCTGAAGATAAGGTTGACTTTCTTTCAAGACACGTATTAACACTTTCATGGCATTTATTATTTGAGTAGGTGAAATGTCTAGGTCAGTGATTCTCTACAACTTGGAAGGTGTTTTGTTCTAATGGTGTCTCCAAAAGCACTTTACAACCGAAGAATTTTAAGTTGCAAAGGGCTGGGACCATCCATGCCTGTCTTGCTGACTGCTGTGCATTCACTTAGTAGCCAGATGACTAGAGTATGGGAAGCATTCTACACATGTCTTTGGAAAGAGTAAATGACATTCGTCCTGGCTTTCCTTATTCTGTGGTTGTAGACTGCACCCCTAGTTCCCAGACATCTTACGTTTATACACTTAGTTCTAGGTAACAATGAAGCCCTATACAGAAGAATGCAAATATCTCAGCACAAATGCATCCTTCTCTTCCAGAAATGGCAAAATTCCCTTCCACTTTTCAATTAAAAATAAAAAGGTGAGGATGAGATATTTTTCTTTCTGTTGAAACTTTTGTGACATTCTTTGTAAGAATTGGTGCTGTTCAGGATCATACAAAGCCAAGGCTTGTGTACTTCTGAGAAGACAATAGATCTAATGATTCTAGAATTAAATAGAAGTATAATTGAGCATATTTAAGGAGTTGTATAAAATGTAAAATGAAATTTTATCAAAATGTGTATTTCTTTAATCTCCCTAAGGTGGTAAGACAGATACTATTTTTAAAAAAATTTTATCTATGTTGTTGCAAATGACATTATTTTATTCTTTTTTATGGCTGAATCGTATTCCATTGTGTATATACAAACCACGTCTTCTTTATCTAGTCATCTGTTGATGGACATTTGGGTTTTTCCATGTCTTGGCTATTGTAAATAGTGCTGCTATGAACATTGGGGTGCAAGTGTCTTTTTGAATTACACTTTTCTCTGGGTATATGCCCAGGAGTGGGATTGCTGGATCATATGGTAAGCCTGTTTTTAGTTTTTTAAGGAACCTTCATGCTGTCCTCCATAGTGGCTGCACCAATTTACATTCCCCCAAGAGTGTAGGAGGGTTCCTTTTAATCCACACCTTCTCCAGCATTTATCGTTTGTAGACTTTTTAGTGATGGCCATTCTGGCTGGTGTGAGATATCTCATTGTAGTTTTGATATGCATTTCTCTAACAATTAGTGATGTTTAGCATCTTTTCATGTGTTTTTGGACATCTGTCTGTCTTCTTCAGAGAGATGTCTATTTAGGTCTTCTGCTCCAATAGACACATACTATTTTAAAGATCAGAGAGTAAACAGATTTTAAAATTCAGTTTTCTGATTAGGGAAAATTGTTTGAGAACCCAAGATGAGTGAGCACTGTTAGGTGAAAGTTACTCTCCCTGTAGGTGTGTTTTACTTCTGTACCTGCTTCTTGCTGCCTCCACTTCCTAGTGACTCCTGACCCTGAAAGACAGTTTGGGCATTCAGACCTTTCTGTACTATACACTGGACAGCATTACTTAGTTGGAGGCAGAATGGACAGTGTTATTAGAATGTCTGTTGCTGCCTAGCCATCTTTTTTTTATTTTCCCCTAAGAAGAATGTGTTTGAAATGTGAAGGCAAGCTTAAGTACTGAACACTGTTTTGTACCCCAATCTGACTTGAAAGGCATCTCCTTCCTGATGTGGCCCTTCCTCTTGCTACATCCTGACTACAGTTTTAGTTTAAAAAAAAAAAAAAAGGTTACCCTAGTGGGAAGTGACCCACTTAAACTGCAAATGGGGTGAGAGGCTGGTTTACAAACCAAATAAACTTGGTGACTCAGACTTTTTAAAGGGATATTTAGATATTATGACTTACTTCCTGTATTCTGAATTGGAATGCCCATTATTACATTAATTGATTTGATCTTCAGAATTAACATAAGCCTCAGACTGATTTGTTTCTGTGGAGCCTTGCTTTTCTTAGCTCTTACGTTTAAAACAGCCAGTCAACTCTCTGCCATTGTCTGCCTTGTTTGGATGGTTTATGGAGTCTAGCTCAGAGATACAGTGTGAGCTGTAAATGAGAACCATGTAACTTCAGATTTTCTTACACTGAAAAAAAACTTTAAAAAAAAGTGAAATCAATTGTAACATATTGGACAGCACAGGATTAGATTAGTGATACTGTCTACACCTAAATAAACTATCCATTCTCTAAGCCCAACTTCTATCATTTCTAATAAAATAAGAGTAAATCTATAACCAGTGGACAATATAAAGTAGACTTATCTATGGTCAGATCGCCTTGGGTCATTAGAGAATAACATCTTTATCTTTTAAATAGCAAATTGTTGGCATAAATGTAGATGTTCAGTAAATATTGAATTAATCATTAGCAAATTGAGATTGTCAACTGTCCTCAGTTAACTGAGAATAAAAACAGCTGCCAGTCTGTTTTCTTCTTCAGTTGGAGGGCTAAATGGGTAGAAGAGGAATGGGAAGGGAAAAAAATACCATTTAGCAATAATCTAGTGACTCCACATTGGGGAAACACAGAGCCAAAGTCTCAGTGTAATTCTGTGTTACAGTAGCCTGTGACAGTTGCTGTTAAAAGCAGGCTCCTGACTACTTGAGAGCAAAACCCTGGGTTCTTGTTATAGTGGCAGTACAAGTTCTTGCCTCTTGATGGTGCCACACATTTAAAAATCCCTGCTTAGAACCGAGGGATGTGTACAGCGCCTCTTATGTAGCATAATTTAGCATTCTTGGGCTAAATGCTGAAATACAGAATGTAACTTAAACTAAAAGGAGGCCCTGTATGCCACTATGTCACTTATAGGAAAAGTCACATTCTTTTTCTAAAATGGTAAATCAACATAGAAAAACATATAAACTAGATGAAAATGGAAAACGCAGCATATCAATACCAACAGGTACATGGGAGAGGGCTGATGAGGGAGGACTATTGATTCTTCCCAGGAAAAACAACCTGCATATTTGTTGTCAAATTATTTAGTATTTCTAAATTAAAAGCCATTTATTGACCTGCCTTTTAAAAATCTCTCATCAAATAATAGATTTAGTGACTATGCTGGCTAATTCTTGTAATGAGAGATTTTCTTCCTTAATTCTAGAAAAGTTTATGGGAATAATTTGCTATGAAGAATATTTTTAAATTTTAAGATTGACTCTTCGAAAAAAAAAAAAGTCCAAAACAAGTATTAGAAGTGAGACACATTCATTGCTTTTTAATGGAAGAATTTTGATTCAGCCTTCTCAGTGCATAAGGTAAGACCTATTAGAAGGCATTTTTAAAAGTTAAACTCTTTATTTTGAGGTAGTTGTAGATTCCCGTGTATTTAATTATAAGAAATAATTCAGGGAGATCCTATGTACCCGTTACCAGTTTCCTCCAGAGGTAGCATCTTGTATGGTGCACACTCTAGTGTAATGTCACAACCAATGTTAATGAGTCCAAGCTTGTACTGCTTGCCCCGTGACAGGCCAATAAATTGAGAGACAAACTGTTGGGGCAAGGAATAGCGACTTTATTCAGAAAGCCAGCAGACTGAGTAGATGGTGGACTAGTGTCCCAAAGAACCATCTTACCAGAGTTAGAATTCAGGCTTCTTCTATACTAAAAGGGGAGGAGATGGGGTTGGTTTTTGCGAACTTCTTGGTGGACTTTGTTCTTGCAGCTGTCTGCATGGGTCAGATCAGGATGCTTCTGTAAACCTCCAGTGAGAGAAATGTTATTCTCTGTTCTGCAACTTTTTGTGTCTACGTGAATGGAAAAGCGTTATATCTTTAAAGGTCAGAGCCTTGAGAACTGGTTATCTTGTATATTTCAGGCTATAGGCTGCATTCTTAACTTATAGCAAAAGCAATAAAATACAAAGGTTAAAGTAAAAGAAACAAATCTATTATGGAGTCAGGGTATCGACAGTGATCCAGTTAAAGTACAGAACAGCTCTAACACCACAAGACTTTCTCCTGTTTTCCCTTTTTAGCCACTCCTGCTTTCCTCCTACCCTCATCTCCTCCTCAATCCCTGGCAACCACTGGTCTGGTCTCTATTTCTATAATCTTGTCATTTCCAGAATGTTACATAAGCATAATCATATACTATGCAGCCTTTTGAGTTTGGGTTTTTTTCATTTCTGCACCTCTGTCTAGAGATTGAGCCAGGTTGTTGCATGTTGTTGCCTCTTCTCCAGCTTCAAGTTTGGGATTTATGAGGCCAAAGAAAATCAAGGGTACCCATCTCTGCTTTTCCTTGAGTCCCTAGATTCCTAGCTGACCTACTGCCTTCTCTCCATCATTCAGGGTCTTATACTTGTCTTATATACAAAATGTCTAGGGTTCTTAGTTGTGCTTAGAAGAATAGGGAAAAGGACCTCTACACCAACTTCCCAGAAGGAGAAATCAGTAAGATTGGTTTTTTAAAATTCAAAATAGCCAAAAACTTTGCTCTGGTGAAGTCTAATTGACTATGAGGGGGAAATATTTCTGTGGGAGCATGTTCTATTGAGGAATTTTGGCTTGGAAAAATGGATATTTTTTCTCATTCAAAATTGCTAAGACCCTACCCTAGCTTTGGGATTGCAGTTTAGATTAGATTAGATGTAGGTTAGATTGCAGTTTAGAGAAAAGACAATTTTAAGAAAATGCTAAGTAAAATTAAAAAGAACAAGTTTCTCCTTTATTATTCTTTCACTTTGATTATAGAATAACAGGGACTTTGTTATTATAGAATAATAGCTGTTATAGAATAACAATAACTTTGAAAGTCTGCCTTTTCCATCAGATCACGAAGAACAAGGCCTAAGTCATGTTAGGCGGAGATTAGAATTTTTGAAAGTTATCCCAGCAACTCCAGTATAGAAAGAAGACATGTCATTGTTTATTTTGACTTTCTATATATGAAACTCTATAGCATGCTTTTAAAATTTAACACACAGCATTTTCCATGAGCTGTATCTCCCATAAATAGTTGCATGGCAATGCTTTCAGTTGATATGTGATAGCTCACCCCCCTTTTTTCACACCTTAGACTTCCTACTTTTTTACTTCACCGACTTCTTTATGCGTTAAAAAAAAAAGAGTTCTTTTATTTTTTTTAGGATAGATTTTCAAATGTGAAGATTGAGTTGTGGTACCTCTCATGCACTGGTTTTGATTGAACAAAATAAAACACTACATAAAATTCTAAAAGCATGTCAATGGGTTGTATTTTGTAAACTGTGGTCTTTCAGGGAAAACAAAAAACAAAAAGATCCTCTGAAACTTAGTTAAGCCAAGGTGAAAATGTAAACAAATGACAGCCCTATCGGACTTTATTTTGTCATGTTTTCTTTAATGGTGTGGGTAATAGCATAATCTCTTTAACAGAAGGGGCTCAGGCACCATGTAGATTTTCTTCCAAAACACTGTCCATGTAAGAGATATTATGTTCATGTAGTATCTGGCGTATTTTTCTTAGACATTGTGGAAATTATGGTCATTTTAATCACATGAATTTCCTTTCTCTACAGCCAGTGTTTTTTAGTGTACAGGGAGAAGTGTATTATTTTCCACCTTAAAATGCCTGAGTAGAAGCAATAATGTTGTGGGGTAATTCATAATGGGCCTTTTCTTTCAAATGATGACTTGTAAATTTTAAGTAGTTCACCTCAACCCCGATATTTTATAAAAGTAAAATTTTTCATAGCTCTCATGTCTGTCAGTTGAGTTTAAACGGCAACGTGATGCAAAAAGGCATCAGAAAAGGACTAAAATGCAGAAGATCCTAGTTAGATAGTCATTGTGGTCAGAGATTAACTTAAGTCTACCTAACAGATGCAAGGAATAACTAGAGGCAGAAAAAGCAAGTTGAGAAAACATTCTCGAGGGTGAAAAAGTAACAGCATTAGTTTACTCAAGTGATAACATTTTAGGACACGTCTGATGTAAATGAAAATCAAAATAAATGTTACCTCAGCATATATATGTATTATATATTATCTATATAATTGTATAACATTATATATTATTAAATTATTAAATATATTAATTGAATATATTTAGTAAATTTATTAATAGATAGATAAGTAGGTAGACAGATTTTTTTTTTCAAGTATAAGCTCCTTCCAGAATAGGAGGACAGCTAGAAAGTATAGGCAAGTGGGTTTAAGGGAGCTATTTACACACCAGTGAGTAATAGTAATTAAAAATAACAATCAGGAGTGTGAGGATTTGATTTATGAAGTGAGATTAAAAACTGAATTTCTTTGGGTATGAGGAAAGGCAGGATGTGATAAGTCCCTCAGGTATTTGAGAGAGGCATGCACTCATAGGGCAGGGACACTGATTATCTCTGGTGTTTGAGCTGGAGCCAAGGGAGCTGGAGCCAAGTGTCTAGTTCACACTAGACACTTGAGTTTTATGTCAAGGGTGAAGTGTATGTGCTGGATAGAAGAATGGATTTCATGGAAGGTAGTTCTGTCTAGAAGTTACTCCACTGGACTTGCTCTGCTGTAGGGAATACATGATGCTCTGTCTTGTTGGGGATAGAGGGACCAAACGGCAGTGAGAGACAGAAAAGACTCCTTCCCCAGGTTATTATGGCGACTGGGCTCAGGCACATGATCCACCCCAGGGAGAAATTTTGGGGCAGTGAGGGAATTCTCTCTCTTTCCAGACTGGCAAAGAATCCCACAGATGTGTGAATTTTCAGAGAGACATTTGGCTGCATAACATATTTTTCCTGTATTTCCTTTGCATGAAAACAATCGGGTTCGGTTTTTAGGTTTGCTTGTTAAACCAGTATTAGAGATGGTTCCCCAGGACCGACAGGGCAATTATCTACTTCACATCAAATTTTTGATGGAAACCATCCCTAATCATGGTTAACAAACACTGAGCACTTGCTATATAGCACCAATTTTAAACTTTATGGTATAAAGTGTATAAAGTGTTCTCATACACACTCCCTTATTGATTTCTCCAAGAACCTAAAGTGGGCGCTAATTTTACCATCTCTGCTTTATAGGCCAGGTAGTAGACTTGAAAGGTTGAACTTGATAAAAAAACTTCTGTGTTATGGATCTGGTAAGTGCCAGAGCTTCAAATCCAAATAAATGTTCTTTCCACTTAATCAAACTTAACACAGATTCCCCTCTAAAAGTCCAGCTGTTCTGTGGGAAAGAGAAGCCAATTTGCCCCACAAATCATAAAATATAAGATGACAGAGTTACTGAGCTCCCCTCCTATCTTTATTTCAAAGTGGTTCTCCTGTTTCTGGTCACTCTGCCCCTAATTTTCCTGGAGAAGTGAGAGGTGTGTCTTCACTTACAGGACGTACAGTCTGCACAAAGGCAGGGCACACTGCCCCAGACTGCAAAGGGCTGGGAATGATGGAAGTGAAGTGTTGCGCATTGGCAGCTTCTTTGAGATGGGGGTGTAGGGTGTTGGGGCGTGAAGGAAAGAGGGGATGTAGGAGGAGAGAGCTACTGCGTGACCTGATAAGAATAATTTATTGTTTAGACTTTGAGTGGGGAGATAAGGAATTTGAGTACATTTTCAGACAGGGGAAGAAGTCAGTAGAAAGGAAATAAAGAGTTTAGGAGACGGGATAATTGATTGATCAAAGCCACAAGGATGGTGGGAGGGAATACGGGTACAGTAGTGCAGACAGAAGGCTTTGCCTTGGAAAGACTGAGAGACTGTCCTTAGAAAACTGAGCTAATTCTTTTATTGTGTTTACTGTGTCTTGGACACCATTCTAAATGCCAGCCATATTTTTTTTTTTAATTTTCACAACCACGCTGTAAGATAGATACTCCAGTAATCCCCTGTTTTATACTAAGACTCAGAGAAGCTAAATGACTCGAGTCATTTAGGGCCACACCAGTAGCTATGGAGTCAGCATTCAAGTCCAAGCAGTCTGGCCCCAGAGTTCCTGCTTTCAGCCACTATGGTACAGTGAGGAAAGGAGGACCAGCTCGATAAAGATGACAGAGGAGGGATATTTACGGAGTTTAAGCAAGATGGCCTGGATCTCCTTCGGCAGTGTCTGTGCATTGGAGTGTATTGAGTATATTTGAGAAGCAGGTACTGAAAACTCACTGAGTGGTAAGTGGTCCTAGTTACTTGCACATGTCTTACTCTCCGTTGGTCCTTGGTTATCCATTACTGTGGGGGAGGGTAGGTGTATGTGATACAACGTCCTACTAGTTATAGGTGTATAACAAATGTTTGTTTATCAATTAGTAGCTGTCACATTATTAGTAACTCTTCGAATATCTTGCAGTTGCCTCCGGAACAGACACAGTCCCACAAAATCATCTTTTATTTGTCGGATGTGCGTCTTTCCAGCTCAGCCCTTCTGGTGGGGCACACACACACACCTGCTTAAACTCCGGCTGGCAGAGTAAAGCACATTCCTCACCACAAGCCTGAATGCAGACTTCCCAGCCAGCTTATAAAATAAAATATTTTTAGCTAGATATTGAACTAACTTCCATGAAGATAATTTGTAAAACCAAACAATAAGAACTCCTTACTTATATGTACTGTTTCTTAATCAGGTCGTTTTTCTCAACTGATAAAAACGATACTGAGGCCATGTTTGGGTCATTATAAGGCTAATGACAAGGTTAAAGGGCACTGTCTCCAAGATACTAACTGCAAGTTCAGGGTGTTCCCCAGACCACCCTCAGGTTCAGTAATTGCACAGAAAGACTTACAGATCCCGCTGAAAGCTATTATAGTCACAATATTGTTTATTACAGGGAAAGGCTATGGATAAGTATCAACCAAAGGAAGAGACACAGAAGGCAGAGTCAGAAGTTTCCAAGCATGAAGCTTCCACTGTCCCCTCCCTTTGGAGTCAGAATTTGTTACTGTACTCCCACTGGTGTGTGACAACACACATGGAGTGTGCCACCAGGGAATGTTACCTGAGTGTGTCCGGAGTTTTTATAGGACTTCATCACATAGGCATGATTGATTGATTGCCCACATTGTTAATCTCTGTCTCCAGGTTGATTGATACCCCGTGACCTAAAGCTTCCACACTAAATCACTTGGTTGGTCTTTCTAGAGTGGCCAGTCCCCACCCTTAGGTTATCTGGTGTGGCCAACCTTGCCCTAATGAACAAAAACACTCCTATCGGGTAGGACAGAGATGACCTTCCTACCTAATTGAGATGTCAGGACTAGATCGTGGAAACTTGGAAGTTCTGGTTACTTGCTGTCAACTCCAGCTCTTTTCAGTCTGCTGTCCACTTTCAGACCAAGGTCTGTGACTCTTGCTGGTGAACTCTATGAATTTATTCCCAGAGTTAATTTAGAATATTGGGATCATTGAGTCCTGATATAAAGAGGAAGAAATCTGGCCCATGTCTTGCAGGTACCTCATCCCTCTTCTTCCAAAGAACCCCATCTCTCTTGTCACATAGTAGTTGCTGATCTCTGAGCATGCTATGATAATCCACAACTCTATGCCCTTTGTTTATATGGTTCCTTTACAGAAATGCCTGTCCACTTGCCCAGCAGACCAGGCAGACTTATTTATCCTGAGGACTCAACTCAAATTTCTTTTTCTGTAATTTTTGTGCATTGCTTTCCCATAAAAGAATCCATAGGGTTTTTTTTTGTAAACCTCTGTTATCGCTGTGTCTTTGATTGACTATTTGTGCCTCTTGTTAAAGATCTGAGGGTAGAAATGCTGTCTTTTTTCCTCTTTGTATCCTTAGCACATTACTGGGCAGAGAGTAACTCAATAGATTATCACTGAACTGAAGATATGGAGACATTGAATCCTTAGAGTTAACAGAAGAGAGAGGTCACATTTATCAGTTGTAATAGGTCATCTTAAATAGAGAAAAAAAAAACTCTTTTCAACTAAAGTATTTAAATCATTAAAAGTTGACCCTTCGTTTTAGGTAATAAATGACCCAACACATTTAATTATAAAAGAGGGATTTTGACAAAAACTTTACCTATGCTTAAGTATCAGCACCTGACTTTCTGCATAATTTATTTCTGTGTTATGTTTGTGGTCCCACGGCCTGGGCTGGCTGCTGTTGGTTACGAGAGGACTGGATGGGTAGAGGAGATGGATGAGGTCCCCGACTGAGGGTTGTGAACTCCAGTGGGACAACACCAGATGCTTTCCTCTGAAAAAGAAAGCAAGCTCTGAGGTGAAAAAGACAGCTTTTTTATTTTTGACCACTCAGGGAAAGAACTGTGCACCCTGTTCTTCAGGTATATTTGTTAAGCTCTTGTGTCCCCTTCACAGCTTTCTTTGATGCATGTGGTATATGGAGATGGAGGAAAGGGAAAATAGAGAGGGAGAAAAAAATTAAAATGTGTTTTAAATAATGTGATTCAAAGTGACCTACATTCTACTCCCTGAAAACCAGTGTTTTGGGCCATTTAGGCTCTCTGCTGGTGCCTTTTCAGGACAGTGTGCAGTGGATTGCTGGTTTGGAAAGGTGGGTGGGAACTGGAGATCTTAAAGAGGGTGGCCGCCTAACTCAGCAGATTGTCAGGTGAAGCGTCAAAGAAAACTGAATTTTAGGAAGAGAGCCGTACGTCTCAGGTTGCCAGTCCCAGTTTGTGCTTGCTGTCCCAGCATAATTATTAATAGTGCCCCCATTTGATTCTCAAAAGTGTCCTGGGTGGAATGGCCACCCTCGTTTTAGGTCATGCAGAGTGGAGAATATTGGTGTGATGAATGGGCAGGACAAAGTGGGCTCGAGGGAGGATTATGAGGGCAAATTCTGTTCAGGCTTTTCCTTAAAAGGCTTCTCATGCTTTCTGAAGTGCCTTGCAGACTTGTGACGCAGGTCTCATCAGCAGCTTATTTTTCTTCAGTGCAGCTTTTACGGGGCCAGTGTGTCTCGGCGCAGCCTGGATTTCTGTTAGACCCGTGGGCAGCGGTGCTGCTTGCGTGTGTGCTCCAAGCCTGAACAGATTGGCTGGGAGTGGGGTGATAAGAATAGAGAGGAGCACATACCAGTAGACCAAACTTCCTGTGCACCAGCCTTTGAATACTGTTTCACTGTCTGAAATAGCATCCATCTTAAGTCTGGGATCGTTTATTCCCTCTGGAATTAAGCAATAGCACTGGCAGCAGAAGAAACTATTTTGGGAAGGAGATGTGGGAGGAATTTTGCTATGTATTATAGAAATACTTGTCATGCTTTTGAAGACCACACTTGTTCATTAGTGCCCTGGTGAATAGAAACTGCTAACTTTCCAATAATCCCAAATGTCATGAACGTCAAGGCTGATGCATGAAGATTAGCAAAGACTGAGTTTAGATGCTTCAACTTAAATCACCTTACATGGCAGAAAGAGAACTTTTCTTTGGAGATTAGCCTCTAATGCAGATACTCTTGAGAAGGGGTAAATTGCAACATCTTGTTCCTGTCCCTTCCTCATATGTGCCCTTGCACTTGTTTCTGCATATGCCCATGCAGACCTTTCTAGATTGTTGGAGAAGTTTAAATAACGCGATGAATGCTGTGTCTCCCCTACCCCCAGCTCCCTCCCCACAACGTTGAGGTGGGTAGGGCTTGGCAGCTGGTGGCAGCTGCGGAGATAAATAAGCACCAGGGCTCCTGGATGGACCTGTGCAGACATGCCTGGGATGAGGTGGAACAGCTCTGAGTGCCTTCCCTGCGGCGAGGCCATGAGGACGGAGCTGCAGCTGGAGTCCAGAAGTTCAGGCAGTGAATGGGAGGTGGGGGCTTCGAAGAACCAGCTTAATAGTCCGTTTGATCGAGCTATTGTATTTTTTGGTTGGGGAGAGTACTTTAGAGGACGGATAAAAGTCATTTTATTCTGTTTTGTCATTATAACGAATGTATTTAATGGAAACCAGGGAATTGTGGTAGTCTGTTTCTATTTGACATTTCTATTTGATCCCCTTCAACTAATAAAGAGTGAACTGCCTTCAGAATTTTCTCTTTACAAATTTGCTGCGATTAGACATGAAAAACAGCAGCCCAGTCTGCTTAGCATTTTTCTGTTTTGTAACTGATAACTAGTTTGGAAAAATGTTTTTCTGTGGAAGGCTTTTGAATTCTCTTTTCAGTGTGGTAGATGTAATCACAACAGTTGTTTTTTTTTTGGCTATTTTTTTTTCTTTTCATTTTGGCATTGGAATTAATGTGAGAGGCAAAAGTGCTGATGATGAGTATTTGTAAATTATATCCCCTTGTTCACAAATGTATAGTTAATGTACTTAAAGTCCAAAATCATAAATAACTACCTGTTTTGCATGGGACCTTGGTGAAATGTCAGTTAGTGGTACCATTATCTACATCAATGGCATATGTATTGATTTTTTAAAAAATAAATAAACTATCATTCTATTTTCCAGCTAAATGAATAAAAAATTTAATGATCTCACAATCTGAAATATGTTGATGTCCTTTATCTGGACATGATGTTAAATGTTCTTTTTTTTCTTACAACACTTTAAAAATTAATTTAATTATTCATATGAGAAATTGGTGGAAAAGACCTTTACATGGTGATAAGACAAAAAAAATTGAAAAATGTGAAGTATTTCAAGAAAAAAGTTGAAGATCCCATATGCCTTTTAAACTAAAACTTTTTTTTAAATTAAAACATCTTTAAAGTAGTGTTTTCCTTTTGTGTGTCTAACAGTAGAATATCTCTTTAGGAAACAGACAATTAATTGTAAGCACAAACATTAAGTCTACAGTGATGAAAGAGCTAGGTATTGTTGAAGCTAGGTAATAAAGGGAAGGAAGAGGGCGAAGATTTTTAAAGGGAAATCTTAAAAAACTTTTGAAATATTTGGAGCATTGATAAATCAAAAAAAGGCTCAGTGGGTGCTTGTATGTGCTAGGACCAGCACTGGGGTATACAGATATAAGGGGCAACCAGAATTGAGTTTGGAAGGAAAGTCAGGCATTGTAAACCCAGGCTTCATCTGCAGCTATAAATGGGTATATCAAAGATGATGGAAAATCATCACCAGCTGAGTATCTGTGTGGTTGTCTGTGTGGGTTGAAATCACCCGTAATCCCAGCCTCTCTTTAGTCTTCTTGTTTGGAGCTGTCTCCTTCTCAAAAACTCACTGACCTTCCCTCCTCTGTGTTCTAGGAGAGACAGCGTCTGGAGACCATCCTCAGTCTCTGTGCTGAATACACAAAGCCTGACAGTCGCTTGTCCACTGGCACCACCGTGGCAGATGTGCAGAAGATCAATAAGGAGCTGGAGAAGCTGCAGCTCTCTGACGAGGAGTCTGTGTTTGAAGAAGCCCTGGTGAGCCCTGATACCAGATACAGGTGCCACCAGAAAAGCTCTCTCCACGATGCGGACCTGGCTGTCTTTGGGAGCCTCAGTCAGAGCAGTGCCAGCTTCCTTTCCCCCAGGAGCACCAGGAATGATGAACTGCTCAGGGACCTCACCAGGACTCCCCCACCACCCTCCTCTGCCTTTCTGAAAACTTCCAGCGAGTCCACGTACCTAAGTATCCTACCAAAGGTAAAGCTGGCAGGGCCCAGAGACTGGGACTTAGGACCTAGGGCCGTGCATCTGCGCTGGCCTAGACATCACAGGTTTATCACGCTTGTTTTCCAAAATGTTTTCAGTGAACCTTCAATCTAAGAGGTAATTAGCTAAACATGGCACAGCAAATGAGAATGTTTACTATAAAGTAACAAATTTGCATTCCAGAAAATGTAGCAGTGCAGAAAAGTAGAAAGAGAAAAAATTTTCTTCTCCCTGCCCCCTTCCAGTTGTACACCTGCGAGAGAAGCACAAAATGTCTGACATGCCTTCCCAATATTTCTGTGCACAGCCATATATTACAGACATAGACACACATATACATATGCACAGTGTTCTGCATGACTTTTTCCCTCCCTGAATGTCTTGAGCATCTTTGCATATCACTATACACAGCTCTGCCTCATTCTTGTTAATGGTTGACTAGTATTCTGTTGTTTGGAAATACTATTTAAACTGTTTCTAGCTTTTTACTAATAAAATCTATAGGCAGCAAACATTCTAGAATATATATATTATATTAGTACAATTGTGCAAGTGTGTCTGTAGGATCACTTACTAAAAGTGAAATTGGTAGGTCAGAGAGTTTGCATGCTATTTGTTTTAATCAAATTTCCAAATTATACTCTCAAAAAATTGTATTTCCTGGTGACACTTTGAGTAACAGTTTATACGTGCAGCTTGTTCTTCATACACTTGGCAAGGTTGTGTATTATCAAAAATTTTCAATTTGCTAAGTTAATGGTGTTTTAATTTGCTTGCTTTTATTTGTGCATAAAGTTGGACATCTTTTCATATTTTTAGTTGTTAATTTTTATTTTGACACACTCATATTCTTCACTCATTTTGGGGGACACCTTTTTTTACTTATTATTTATTTAACTTTTTAAAGTATTGTTGATTTACAATATTAAATTAGTTTTAGATGTGCAATATGATGATTTAACATTTTTATAGATTATTCTACATTTAAAGTTATAAAATATTGGCTATATTCCCTGTGTTGTACAATATATCCTTATATCTTACTTATTTTATACATAGTTTTTGTAACTCTATTAATCCCCTACCCATATCTTGCCCCTCTTCCATGCCTCCCCCTACTGGTAACCACTAGTTTGTCCTCTATATCTGTCAGTCGGTTTCTGTTTTGTTATGTTTGTTTTTTTTTTTTTAAGATTCCACATATAAGTACCAACATATAGTATTTGTCTTTTTCTAGCTGACTTATTTCACTAAGCATATCCTCCAGGTTCATCTATGTTGTTGCAAATGGGAAATTTTTGTTCTTTTGTATGGCTAAGTAATATTCCATTATGTATATATACCACATCCTCTTTATCCATTCATCTGTTGATGGATACTTAGGTTGCTTCCATATCTTGGCTATTGTAAATAATGCTGCTATGAACACTGAGGTGCATATATTTTCCCAAATTACTTTTCTTTTGCTTTGGGTCTATTCCCAGGAGTGGAATTACTGGATCATATGGTAATTCTCTTTTCGTTTTTTTGAGGACCACTATCCTGTTTTCCACAGTGGTTGCACCAGCTTAAATTCCCACAAACAGTGTAGTAGGGTCCCTTTTTCTTCATATCCTTGCCAACATTTGTTATTTGTGGTCTTTTTGGAGATAGCTATTCTGACAGGTGTGAGGTGATATCTCAGTGTGGTTTTGATTTATGTTTCTCTGTTGATCATTAATGTTGAACATCTTTTCATGTGCCTGTTGGCCATCTGTATGTCTTTGGGAAAATGTCTGTTCAGATCTTCTGCACGTGTTTTAATCGAGTTGGTTGTTTTTCTGATATTGGGTTGTATGAGCTGTTTATATAGTTTGAATATTAACCCCTTATTGGTCATGTCATTTACAAATATTTTCTTCCATTCAATAAGTTGTCTTTTCATTTTGTCGGTGGTTTCCTTTGATATGCAAAAGCTTTTAAGTTTAATTAGTTCCCATTTTTTGGGAGGGACCTAATTAAATTTTGGTGGAAACTTTAGAGTTTTGTATATGTGGTCATGTCATCTGCAAACAGTGACAGTTTTTCTTCTCTCCTTCCAATTTGGATGCCTTTTATTTCTTGTCTGCTTGCCATGGCTACAGCTTCCAATACTATGTTAAATAGGAGTAGTGAGAGTGGGCATATTTGTCTTCTTCCTGATTCTAGAGGAAAAGCTTTCAGCTTTTTACCATCGAGTATGTTGTTAGCTGTGGG
The DNA here is from genome assembly GCF_036321535.1 of Camelus dromedarius. Classification (NCBI taxonomy): domain Eukaryota; kingdom Metazoa; phylum Chordata; class Mammalia; order Artiodactyla; family Camelidae; genus Camelus; species Camelus dromedarius. The sequence continues at coordinate 72,817,251 of NC_087437.1, read as the reverse complement.
TATGTTGAGATATAACTTTATAGGAGTTCTGTTGTCTTTGTCTTGTAGGTGTACTCTTGTTGTCTTGTAGATGTATTCTTGATGTGTTTGTGGGGGAGGTGAGCTCAGCATCCTCCTGTTCCACCATCTTGATATCCCTTGTCTTCCTCTTCACCCATTTAAAAAAAAATGTTTTGTCTTGTTTTTACTCAGTAGTTGGAACTATTGATGGTAAGGAAATCAAGGAAATTAGTCCTTTATCATGAGTGGTCTTCCCTTTGACTTTATTATTGATTTTTTGGGGGTGTCTAGGAGTTTAACATTTATATGTAGTCATAATCATTACTTAGTTTTCTGGTTGTTGTTTGCTGATCTAAACATGTCTTCCAAATTTGACAATCTCTTAAAAAAGTTCAAGGAAACTCTTTTGGTATTACTTTTTTCAACAAGTTAAGAATATTTTTTTCTATGAAATTAAAAAAAAATCTATTTCCCTACCCATTTTCTAGAAAGTATTTGAGACTGTATAATAAAAGATATAAAATTTATTAGAATAAAATTAGAACACCAAAAATATTATATAAGAGAGAAGTTACCATAATCATAAATATCTATTTATTCAAGGATAAATGGGATTGGTTAATTTATTTAAGTAACTCTGACCATTAAGTTCAACTCTGAGATTCTTGGCAATCATGCCCAAAGAACAAATAATTTTTTAAAAGTACATTAATTAGATTTTTATTATAAGAGAAGAATACATACTGACTCTTTTAAGAGAAAGATGCTATCATTGTACTAAATTCTCCAGGTAGTTTATCACATGGAGTATTATTTAGGGGAGTTTGTGTCTTTGTTTTTACTTTTGTTTGTTTGGCTGTAGCAAGACTTGTGCACTGAATGTTCCTAGTCGGAAGTCCTTACCTACCTCTTGAGTTCTCCCATCATATGTATCAGGACTCTGGACCGTTCAATCCTGCTTTCTTTTAATGACCATGTTTGCCTTCCTGATTCTCAGTGGAGAGTAATTATGAATAGGACATCTGTCCCTATTGCCAGAAAGTTGCAACTGTTAGATGCTAGGATCTGGGGTAAAAATCTAAAGTTACTGGTGTTGGGCAAAGTAAATGACCCCTCATTTAAACATTTGATCTGTTGTCATCAGCCATTGGGCTTCCTTCACTGTCTTTTCATTGTAAATCCTTTCATATTTCTTCCTGCATGGAGATCTGGAGACTTTTGTTAAAATGGTGACCCACATGCTCTAAGGACTGACTTTTGGGAGACAAGTTCCCTCCTGAAGAGGGCTGTGACAAGAGAGCTGTCGAAGTGTCAATGAGCAGATCATGACAGATGCTCTCCATCGCTCAAATCTGCCTTTGTGGAATAGGAGGCCTCTGCAGCTTGGAGGAGCCTCCCTGCAGCTAGTGATAGAAGACTGTGCCTCTGTTAGAGACAGGAGATGTCAAGGGCACTGCTGGGTACCGCACAGCGGCTTAGACAGCACGCAGCTGAGAGCGTGATAGGTTCCAGGGAATAGGTTTTTCATGTATTGCATTTTGAAGACTTTAAGACAGGAGATAGAGGAGTTCATTTGTAAAGTCCTGATTATTTGTTTTAGATGCTCTTCCTCTGAGTAATCTGCTCACTGGATTATTTAGAGTATAGTGTTTGTTGTTAACTGATCTGAGGATTAATGGAGAAGAGAGGAATGTGAAAAACACTCTAAACTGATTTAATGAAACAAAAATTTTAATGATATTTAGGAAACTTAAGATATACCATTCTAGACTTTGCTTTACCTAACACAAAGATGCAGGTGACCAAAAAAATGCAGATGACCTTGGAAATATGTTCATTTTAATTGCCTTTTGTGAACCTGTCTACCACCATCTGAGGTGAAAGGCAGATATAGCTCACTCTTCTCTTTTTTGTTTTCATGCAATTTAAAAAAAAATTTATTGAAGTATAGTTCAGTTTATAGCATTGTGTCAATTTCTTGTGTACGGTCCATGCAGATTTGGGATATAACTGACACACAGCACTGTATAAATGTAAGGAGTACAGTGTAATGAGTTGACTTACATAGTTTGCAGAATGATTACCACAATAAATTGTTAATGTCCATCACCTCATGTTTTTGCCAAAAAATGTTTTTTCCCTTGTGATAAAAACTGTTTCACTCTTTTCTTCTTGAGTAATCATTCTAGCTGCAGTGGAAAGTCCTCACACCTGCAACCTTCTCTGGTCATAGGAAGTTTCTAAGAAGAAATATGCCCCCCCCCAAAAAAAAAGGTGGCTGCAGAGTGTGTTGTCCCAGCCCTCTCCTATTTTTGTGTGTGTTTGTGTCAAGTTACCCTGAATACAGCATATTTGGGGATGCACATACATGTGCTTTTATTCAAACACGTCACTCTCAGTGAAATCCTATCCATTGCTATAAAAAAAAGTCCCAGATAGATTAAAATTTCACCTTTTTCTGTCACCATAAAACTAAAGCTACCACACCCTTGGCTCTCTATTGGTTTTTTTTTTTTTTTTTAATTTGTATATAAATGAAATTACAGTATCCTCATCCCATTCTATTACAAACCAAAATTTTAGAGTGCCTTTTGAAGATTTTTGCTTTTTATAAGTAACTTAACAGTAAAAAAAAAAACACAGTCATTTCCTAGATAGCATTTATTGCTACAAACTCTCAAGTTGTCTATTATTAAATATACCTATCATGATAAATTTTCTAGAAACTGAGTTATACAGATATTAATAATTGCCACTTTTACCTATCTTTATAGTTTTGCAGATTGTTCAGTTTTTGTTTTCTCTTAATGTTCTGCTTCCACCAATGAGAGAGATATTTTTAAACCATGTTGGAAGCTGAAACCTAATATGAACTGTTGACCCGACAGGATACTGGCCTTCTTGAGGCTTTCCTGCTAGGATTACTCATCAGTGATTTAGGAATGCCATTCACTGTTGCAGGCACCCCTCATGCCCTAAAACAGGCAGCCAAGTATTAGGTCGATGAGATTCATTGTCTGTGAAAAAAGGTCAGCTATTGTTTCATTAGTTGATAAGATTTAAGAGGACAATTAAAAAGTGGAATGTCAAAGATTGGAAGGCCTGCATACCTTTGCTCTAAATCAACCTGACATATGTGACTTCTCAATGGTTTCATCTCCTTGAGCAGCAAAGTAGGGTAAAAAGAATAAAGAATATGAATAAAGAATCTGACAAGATGCCTATATTCTTAAAGTAATTTTTAGGATTGTTAAGCATAGTAAATGAACTTAATGAGGTACACAGAATTTAAATGGTTTCTTTGGTTAATTTGAATATTCTTTTCAGTGGTTAGTGAGTATTCTTCAATAATTTACTTACCGGGGCTGCTGTTTTCAACTTCCAATTGTGGAATGATATAATTATTGACTTACTGATGCAAAGAAATTACCTCTTTTTCAAAGAGAGATAAAGTTAAATAAATAATATCCCACTCCTGGTACTTTTTGATTTCTAGAAAGACTGGTCTCCACCAAGTGATACCCAAGGTAACTAACCTGAAATTCTTGAAAGAAGAAGCTGTTTTCAATTCACTTTATTCTCATCTTAAAATAATCAGCAGTCACATTTTGACCGTGTGTATGATCTAAATACTCTTTTCTTTGCTGGGCATTTGTTACAACTCTGTTCAAGGGTGTAAGTATGCCTTCTCTCACTTAATTTCTTTCATGACGTTCTCATTTCTTGTTAAAGAACTCAGTTTTTCCGTGAAATAGTTTTATGAACAATGGCCAGTATTCTATTTTATTTTACAAAAGCCCATTGGCCCAGTTAGTCTTAATCACTACATAGGAAGAAGGCCCTTAGTATAAAGACTAGGAAACAGTGTGCTGGTGCAAAAAGTGAAACATGAATTAACATAATATTAATGATGTAGTTTTAAATCATTTTGGAGGTCACCAAAGTAATAAAGCCTGTATTGTCCTGGTTACTAACTTTGGGGAACATTTCAGTAAGATGGGGACAAGTGCCATGTGTCCTTCTTTTCCACCTTGTGTTGGAAAGGAAATAAATATGATTGCTCATTTGCAGATAATCCTAGCAGTGGGAACCAATGGAGATTCTAGAGTCTGTGTAGGAGATGTACTTACCTGGAGATGGGAGAGAAAATGGAGCTTGTGATGAAGGTAGCAGCGTGCCCAAGAGTCATCCCTAAGGAAAATGCCAAAAATCTCATCTAGATTCTAGTTCTCTGTTCTGCCAAACATTGTCCTTAACCTAAGGGAAGGTGCTACAATCTCTGTGGGCCACAGCTTCCTCTGAGTCATTTGGCTCTTAGTTATTTTGCCTTTAGAAGGATATGACTTTGTACACTGAAGCTGGTTTGTAGGAGCTAACCTAAGAGCCTACCTGCTGAGGCTCCATGGGAAAATGCAGAGTTCTGAATAAACAATCATGTGGATGCTTTTGAATCCAAACAGACACAGACTGTGAAGCGCTAGACTTATGACTGTTTTTTTAACTAGGAAATTCTGGAATTGAAGTGTGAATTTTCTGTGTTTGTTCATTAATCACAGACACCAGAGGGTCTAAGTGAAGAACAGAGGATTCAGGAGTTGACTGCGATGGAAGAGTCCCGGATAGCAATTCTGAACAACCTAGAGGAGCTTGAACAAAAGATCAAAGATATAAATGACCAGATGGAGGAATCTTCCAGAGAGGTATAAACCATGAGTTCACGTGTTCCCTCTCCCTTTTTTCTTTCTTTCCTTTAGCTTAAATATATCAATGCCTATTAGGGCACAGGCCTTGGGAGGCAGAATGCATAGAAGTCAGCATGAGCAAATATATGTTCAGTGGGTACATGTATGGGTAAAATTGCCTTGTTTTAAACTTTTTTTTGAAGTATAGTAGATTTACAATGCTAGGTTAGTTTCAGGTGTGCAGCCAAGTGATTCAGTAATACATATACATATATATTCTTTTTCACATTCTTTTCCATTATAGGTTATTACAAGATATTATGTATAGTTCCCTATGCTATACAGTAGGTCCTTGTTGTTTATCTGTTTTATGAACAGTAATGTGTATATGTTAATCCCAGACTCCCAATTTATCCCTCCCCTCCTTTCTCCTTTGGTAACCATAAGTTTGTTTTCTATATTTGTGAGTCTATTTCTGGTTTGTAAATAAGTTCATTTGTATCTTTTGGTTTTTTTTAGATTTCACATATAAGTGATATCATATGATATTTATCTTTGTCTGGGTTAATTCACTTAGTGTGATAATTTCTAGGTCTATCCATGTTGCTGGAAATGGTATTATTTCATTCTTTTTTATGACTGATATTCTATTACATGTGTGTGTGTATATATATATATCACATCTTCTTTATCCAGTCCTCTGTTGATGGACATTTAAGTTGCTTCCATGTCCCGGCTATTCTGAATAGTGCTGCTATGAACATTGGGGTGCAGGTGTCTTTTCGAATTAGAGTTTTCTCTGGGTATATGCCCAGGAGTGGGATTGTACGATCATATGGTAACTCTGGTTTTTTAAAGAACCTCCATACTGGAAAGTGCCCTTTTTTTACGTTTCCCTCTTCCTTCTGTTTCTTTTTTTTAAATCCAATTAGATGCACATATGAAGCCATTTTTAATGTACGTGTTGGATAACCAACTTTGTCTTAACTAGTATATACTTTCTGACCTGCTTCAAGATCTGTCAGGTGATGTGCCATGTATTTAGATGTTTAAGTTCAAATCCAAGAGACATTTTCTGAGCATGTTAAATATGAGTTGGGTATCATCTTGACACTGTGGGGAAATTTACATGTGAACCAAACATAGACCTCACTTTCTAGAGGTTTACAAACCAGGGAGGAGACAGACATATTCTATAATTGTAATTAAAGAAAGAGGCAATTTTTTTAACACCTCCATGAACTGAGGCGGAGCGGCTGACTCTGCCTAAGAAGGATCTGTGTGTGTCTGTACTCACAGTTGTTGCAGGTAGCCCATGAGTGGGAGGGGACTGCTCAGCTGTCATCTTCTGCACAGACCCTGGAAGCCCCTCCTGCTGGCGTCGCTAGGAATGCAATGCTCGCATGCTGGGCTGAGTGTAATTTTCGCTTCCCGTGCTCTGGGGACAAACAAAGACGTGGCAGCTCCCAAGATGGTTCACACTTGAGCCTGAATCTAAGCGAATAGGCAAAGTACCCTTGAGAAGTAAGCAGAAAAGGGGTTAGCACAGAAAAATTAAATTAGAAGATAAGCAGTGTTCTTAGCAAGTATATTCTGGCCTCTCCTTTCCGATACAGGAATCCTGAGTCTCACATGGGCTCTGTGGAGTGTTCCCTAAGTTCCACAGTCTGGCTAATAACGGTAGTACTTCCTGAAACTTATCGCTGTTAAAAATACACCTCTAAAGTGGGCAGCTGAGGAATTTCCCTGAAGATGAAACACCTCTGAGTTTTGTTTTGTGTCCTCAGTTGGATATGGAATGTGCTCTCTTGGATGGAGAACAGAAATCGGAAACAACCGAACTCATGAAAGAGAAGGAGATTTTGGATCATCTAAACCGGAAAATAGCAGAACTGGAAAAGAACATTGTTGGTGAAAAGACCAAGGTAAAAGAAAACTATATTTGAATGCTAATTTTATGGGCAAGATGGTGGTCCCCTTTGATTGAATTTAAATGTTGTATGAGTTACCATGGTTTGGGATTTGTGTGTCACATTCCTGGAGACAGTGGCACCAGAAACAAGGCCTAAGATGAGGTAAGTTGTCGCAGACTAAGAGCCATCAGGTACAGAGCAGCTGAGGCTGAGAGAGTGGTGCCTGATCTTTGAGCTGATAGTCATGGTGGCTTATCTGCTGGAGATGAGTGAGTAGGTTTTTCCATCAGCCTTTCTGCTCCTCTGCTTCCACTTTGTTTTTAAAGAATCATTTTAGTACTTTGGAACTTATTTACCATTGATGTCCTGTAGGGATGGCTTAAGCATATTCAGATATGGTTGCCTCATCTCTTTTCATTTTTCTGTTTATTAAAAAGATGAATGAGAACCATGCATCTCATCTGTCTCGCCTTGCCATTGGCTTCAATGCAAGTGCACTGCTCTTGGGAAGATGCGTTGCAGTCTTCAGGGGATCCTCACACACTGCCAAGTGAAAACTGTCTGTGACACAGTTGACACTTATTTTAGAAAAAACCTTACACATTTCAGGCCACAACCTGAATGTTGGCCAATACCTCCTAGAGAAAGTATAAAAAACCTCTTGCAGTTTTTAGAATTCAGGATGGCAGTTGAGTTTTTTATTGTTGTTGTTTTGTTTTTCTGTTTGTTTATTTTCTCTGGGAAATATTTCACTTACTCTCCTCTCATATTCTGAGTTAGTTACAGCTAAACTAAGCCTAAATTAAAAATTAAAATTCTAATTTGGGAAAGAAAAAAGCAAGTGAGCTGTAACACATTCTTTCTTGCTCATCATGTTCTCCATTAAGCTAAGAAAAAGAAAAAAAATTCAGTTTGAATAAATTTGAGTGATAATATGTGGAAAAGATTTCTGCTGAATGTGGCTTCCTTTGGGGGCTTCTCTTTGTTTGAGGCCTATAAATAAGGGCATTTGATCTTGGTGCCAGAGAGTGAGCTCAAAAATGTACTGTTAGAAATTGAAATCAACTTAAAAGCTCTGTATCAATTTCTTGGTTGCCTGCTTGTCAAGATTAAACCGCACATCTTTTTCATATTAAATTTTATGTATGTTCCTTCTGGCTCCAGACTTTAAAGTAGTAAAGAATCCATTTGGGTAGTGGGTATATTTTCCTGTAAAAGCTCAAAATCTGTACCAAAGGATTGATTGTTTAGTTCTGCCGCCCAGGAGGATTATGGCTTTCAAAGATTCTGCACTGATACAGCATGAAACTTTCACTGGAAGAATCAAATGTCTTTGTTTTGGTGCTTATTAGTATTTTACTATTTATGTCATACTGGGAAACTTGTGGGACAGAGGAATCGGTTGTCAGTTTCCCTCTGTACCTGTCTGCCTTCTCCATCCAGGTAGCTGTTCATCTTTGTGTAACCCACATATGACGTGGCCTGTACATTCTGTTTGTCTGTCATTAGCATCAGATTCTAACAAAAGTGAAGCAAATTGAGTCAATGCTAAATCTCACTTCCCAGGGACAGTTGTGTAGTATTTTCCAGACCTAAAGTAAAGGCGGACCTCCAGGAACATGGGTGGAAACAAGCAAGGAGGCCACCCACATCTTTCCTATTACTGTGTCGGTGGTTTGGGAGAGGCTGTGCATGGGAGAGGGGACGGTGGGGGCTTGAAGTATGGAAACAACTCATGCAGCTGTCAGGGGATTAGTTGGTCTCGGAAGATGGGATTATTATCTGTCATCACGTGGTGTGAAAAATGGCAGAAACTGGCTTTGGTTGAGGGATTCCAGGGGAGAATGAGGGAAGTGGGAACAGACCGGGCTAGATGATATTACTGCAGATTCTTGACAACCAGACTCAAATAGAGACTCCATGCGGCTTGGCAGCATTACTGTTTCTCACATAAAGTTATTCCACCATTTCATGGCACGGCTATTTCATACCTTTGCTCTGTTCAAACTTCTGGTTCACTTTCCCCCCCTGGCTCTGAGATGATCTCACCACCTACTTCAGTGAGAGATTAGAGCATCCTCTCTTCCCAGCTAAGGAAGGCTCTCTCTTCCCTTCAAAGATCTGTCACTTAAGGTGTGCTCAGAGTGCCATCTCTCCGTCTTGAGGTCTTCAGTCCTTCTGTGCCCCACTCCCCCCAGCTTCTCCCTCTTTACTGGTATTTATTGTCAGTATGTCAACATTATTTCTTTAATTATTATTATTTTAAAATAAAATTCCTTCTAGCAACTACCTTAGCTAGTTTCTCTTCAGCATAGCCAAGCTTTTCAGTGCAAGTTTCTCAGTGCACCGTGTGTCCTCTTCCTCAGTTCCCAGTTAACCATTCCTTCCATCCTTGTTCTGCTGCTCCATAGGATTTGCTCCTGTTAAGACCTCACTGCTGCCTAGTCCACCCACTGGGCACTTTTCAGTCCTCTTGTGATCTGACCCCTGAGCTGCAATCGAGACAGGGGGCAGCTCTTTTCCTTGGCACTTCCCCTCCCCTCCCCTCCGCCTCCATGTACCACACTCTTCTGGTTTTTCTTCTCTTTCTCCTACTTACCTCTCTGACTTCTCCATCTGAGTTCCCTTCTCTTCTTCCTCTGCCCTAATCCAACCAGTCGTTAGAGTATTTGTCTCTAATCTGAACTCTTGTCTTCTTTTTTCTCTCTTTTTAAAGCAAGCTCAGTCTTTCCCAGAAGTCCACCGAAAAATTCTGCTCGCTCTCATTGGTCTGAACTAAGATACATGCCTTGAATCATTCACTCTTTTAAAAAAATTGACATATAATTGACATATAACATGATTTTAGTTTCAGGTACACAACATAATGATTTGATATTTGCATGCACTGTGAAATGATCACCACGGTATGTCTGGTTAACATCCGCCAGCTCTCGTTGAGAACTCTCTTCTCTTATACTCTCACATTCTTTTATAGTCATGGCTTTAAATAACCTGCACGTGCTGGTGACTGTGCGAATGTATGTCTTTAGCCCACAACCCTTTTCTGGACGTCTGACTCAGATCCTGTTGCCTACCTGACATCTCCACTGAGATATTTCACTGGTGTGTCCAACTCCACTCTCCGAAACTGTGTCTTAGTCTCACCTTCCCCCTTGCCTTCCACACACCCACCTGCCTCCCGTCCTGTTCTTCCTCTGTTTTTCCACCAGGAAATGGCATCTCTATCCACCTCTATGTCCAAAGAGAAACCTGGAAGTAGATCTTGACACTTCTTTCTCCATCATTCCCACTTCTAATTGATTACAAAAATATTTCTCAATAATTTCATCTTCTCTGTGTCCCCCCTCACAGCATTCTCTTCTAAATCATCAAAATCTCCCTTGAGTTCCATTTTCATTTGCTTCCCTTCAGTCTGTTCTTTTCACAGCAGCCAAAGTGATTTTTTTAAAATATAAATTAGGTCATATCACCCTGGTTTGTGTTCCCCTGTATTTTATATAAATCTAAATTCCTTACCTGCCATGAGCCTTTCTGTCACCGCTCTCCCCTCTCACTCCCCTGGTGGCCTTCTCTTTGCTTGTTTAAATGTTCATCGTACTGTCCTGCATGCCAAGACCGCTTGCAGACCAGCATCCCCTGCCTGGAATTCTATGCCTTGTTGGTTCTGTTTTTCAGGGCTTGCGTTCAGTGTTAGTTTTCAGAAATACCCTACTAGCCCCTTCCAGCTCAGATTATATTTTCCCTGTTGTTTTTTGAGTCCTTTTGAAAACCACATTTTACTCTTTATATTTGTTTTGGGCTTGTTCGGTATCTGTTTCCCTCTCTATCTTGTGCAGTAGGGGCAGGAACTGTTGTCCACTGTATCCACTGTTTATCCAGCTCATGGTAGGTGCCAGAACACTGCCCAGTATTCAGTGGGAATATTGTCCTTGGATCTCTCGCTAACGGCGAGTCCAGTCTGGGCCCGAACAGAAACACTGAGCCAAACACCTGCCCAAGAGCTACGTGCAGCCAAAGTTCAGGACAGCTGGGATGGTCCACACAAGCAGTCATGCCCGGGCACTTGAATCACGCTGCCCAACGTGCAGAGTGTAAGACAGAGAAGGAAGTGGCCTTTGCCCTTTTGGATCTCTTTCCTCTTCCATGCACCTGTTGCTGCTGTCAGATATAAACTATGGAATGAGAAAACCAACACCTGAAAAGATATCCCTGTTGGGCAAGCTCCAGTTCAGACGTCGATAGCACATCCTGTAAGCTGGACCCTGGTTTTTGGGGGACAAGGCCTGGAGCCATAGGAAGAAAGTTTAGTAGCATCTCAGAGGTCAGATCCTGCTGTGAAACTATTGACCTCAATTTTTTGGCTCTTGAGACCAGTCTTCAACATTATTTCTTTCAGCTGATTTGGGAACTATCATCCCATGTTACATATTTAGTGTAGATTAATGTATGTCGTAGATGACTACTATTTATTACATGTTATCATATAAAACATAAACTATAGACATAGTTATGTATACAACATATAGATGATGTATTCGACATAACGTATAGGTAATGTATTCAATTATAAATATTGAACAATTTTGCAGCGGTTCCCTGGGCTGACCTTCACTGCCCTTACGGGCACCACTGTTAAGAGCATCAGTGTACCTGTTTCCATGTGCCTCTGAGACACCTGCCTGCTGTGTTCTCAGACAGTGGCCACATCACAAATAGAGTCTCTACGAACTTGGATGAACCCTGAACAAATACAAGTAACTGAATTAAACATAAACCCAGAGAGAGATGTTTATTTGATGAAGCAGTAAGCAAAAAGCCACAATGTTTTCTTAGGGCAAGGGAAGGGAGAGAGACTTGTTAATCTCTGCACTGGTAAACTGTTTTGGTTTGATGGGCTTGGTGACTGGGAGTGGGGAAGCCACCAGAAGCTCAGTTTGGACAAAAGTGGCTTCTCTTCCCCTTCACTTCCCCCTCAAGGCAAAGCCCGATTTGGGGCAACTGCTGAGAAGTATGGATATATTTCTATATTTGTTTATGCAAGTTTAACTTCTGTCTTTGTCTATTTCTGACTGTATTAAAAATTCAAAACTAAGGGTAGTTTTTCAGTTTCTCTTGTGTTTTTAGATTATCTGTCTCATCTCTGCTCCTTAACATCCAACAATCAAAAGTTAGTCGTACTGAAATTAAATAAAATGGCTAAGGAAAGTCTCTGCTTCTGGAGTCTTGTTGAAGAGTCTTTCCATTACCCAGATGGCAATCATACAGCTCAAACTATCCTTTTGTTTAAGAATCTGCCCTCATCCAGACAGACTGTGATATTTTGTAGTTGTCCTGGCCTGCACATTTTTATAGCTAAACACACTTAAATATGTGAACTGAAGCTTAAGTCACTCTGTGCCATGAAGCAAGTTCCTGAGTGAAATCTTGAATTATTTGACTTATTTTTCTATATAAGCGTATATACTTGTATCTTAAATGGTTCAATTGTATTCTCCATTATTATCTTGCCAAAATACCTGTTACTTCCTCCCAATCCTTCCTTCAGAGCCAGGGGAAGACAGAGAGTCTGCCCAGAATTCCTCAGCAAAGTGTTAATGCCTCTTGAGTGCAGAACGTTTGCCAAGTCACAGGCAGTGTTTAGAAGGGACCCATCCCTTCCCGTGCCTCTTTCTTACATTTCAAAGTTAGCTCCCTGGTTAGAGGAAGTGGAAATATATCCTGGGATTTAGGGATTAAATCAACAGAATTCCAGATTACGGTTATTTTTTCTGGTGGTTGGTTGTTTGATTGCATAAAGCCTTAGTGTTCTGATTTTCCAATGTTTTCTACACTAGATGTCCATCAATTATGTAGTTAAAATGTCAAAGCCAAAGGAAAAAATATCCCAGGAAAGAAATATAAGAATGTGCTTCTTTAGAGGCAGGCAGAGAATGAGTTCTCAACAATCTCCATCTGTGGACACAGGTCCATAATCTTCCCTCTGCAATTCTGAAAAGTTTCATGGGGAAAAAATTTTTTTGTAAGAGTGGCACCAAAACTTAATTGTTTGCAAAACTTGACTTGGAGTGATATTCACACTTGGCGTGAATATTCATAAATAGCTGCAGAAATAGAAGCATGTTTGGTCACAGGGAACTGCCCCAGACCTTGAAATGCCTTACAGTGTATGCAGCATGAACTGTGTTACCTCTATCAAATGCAGACTGTTCTGAAACAGGACATATCTGGTCTTAAGAATTTCAAGTAAGTGATTTTGGCTTTAAAACAATTGCCCAATCTTGAACCTCTGAGGATGCCTGCCTCCCAAACTATCCTACGGGGCTTAGGAACTGAAAGGAAAGGGATTCTCAGGTTGTATGGAGAGGACTGTGGATGGGCTGACCTTAAAAATGATGGCTTAGGTGCTATGAATTGTAGCACATGACTGCATCAATTCCAGTCTTGATCCAGTGTTTCATTAAACATGGCCTGAGCTGTGTGTTCTGGTTTCTGTGCTAAACAGTTTGGAAATTACAATGATGGATCTTAATTTTTAAGAAACTCTTTGTCAAGCTAATAGAGCTGCCAGATTTAGGGAAAAATACATAGGATGCTGATAGAAATTAAATTTCAAATAAAGAGAAAAATTTTTGGTGTAATTGTGCCCCATCTATTATTTGGGACATACTTACATTTAAAAAATCATTTGTTATTCATCTTAAATTCAAATTTAACTGGGTGTTTAATTTATCTGGCAACTTTACAAGTCACAAAGGCATCTTTTCAGGGCAACATTGAACCATCTGCTTATTAAGTATTAGTTAGATATGGTCAAAGTATTTTTATTGGTATTCAAAAATTTCCTGTCTAGTAGTGGAATTCAAATAGATCCAGCAAGTTAAATTTCAATTCCTTTATTCAAGAATACAACTTAGAGAATATTTGTTATTGTCTTATAACCTTAGATCTAGCAAAGTAAGTTGTCCTATCTATGACAAGCCTTAGGTTATTAAATTCATTCAAGATTATTGGGAATTCTTGTGTACTCATTCAGATCATTTAGGGTAAGTTTATAACCACCCTTGATGACTTATATGATTAGAAAAGAGTCATTTTACATCTGAACTTGAGATGCATCGTTCCTCTCTGAATGCATATTGGATATTGGAATCTCATAGTTCTTTTTTTGTTTGTTTACTTGAGGCATTTATTCTGAATGTAAAACTTTTACAACTGCGGTGCTACTTCTAAGAGAGGACTTTTATACTACGAAGGAAAGGTGCTAAGGCCACATGTTTTCGGAACAAGGTTTGATAGATCCTAAGTTAATGGTCCTGTGTCTTCATTAGCAAAGTCAAATTATAGTTAATTTTTCTTTGCCTTGCACATCATCCTAGGTGGCTAAATCACTGATTTTTTTTTTTTTAACCTGGTTACATATGAGAAAACCTGGAAGGATTTTTAAAGTGCTTGTTCCCTAGCCTTACACCCCTGGATTTCTAAGTGGAAGCCTGGGAAATGGTACATTTAAAAGCTCAGCCAGCTCATTCTAAGGTGCGGTCAGGGCTGAGCAGCAGAGAGCTAAACAGCCTGTACCACATGAGGACAGGGATCAAGTTACCTCTTTTCTCTGTCTCTAGTCCTCTTTTAAAGATTGATTGACTGAGTGAATGAAAAGCATACTGCGGAAGCAGACGTAGGCCAGATTTTATATACTGCTTTCCACTTCCGTTTGCTAGTGAATAATTTAGCTTTGGTCCTTTACACACTTAGGAATATCAGTCTTATATATGCAAAATAGGCAGAATCTGGCAATGAATTTGGGAACCAGCTGGATCTTCCCAGTATGTCAAGAGAGGACAAATCAATTTGAGGAGGCTGGAGGCAGCCACGTCTGAGGGAAGTCAGGTTCTGGTCTTTTGTTTTATAAACGCCCCCCTGTACATCTGGATCTTCCTGGAGTGGTCCAGTTCCTTATAATATTATTTTTTCCAACAAAATTCAATTTGTTAAATATATTAAAAATGTCTTTTAATTCATTTGTTTCCTGAAAATAGATTTATGAATCCTAAGGAAAAAAATGTCCCAATCTGATGTTTGGAAAATATCACTGTGCCTATTGTAGTTAGAATAGGTGACTTTCCCAATTTAATTCTAGGGGAAGAGAATAACACCTGGCGTTAATATTTTACTTGTAAGGAACTAGAATCCCTGAACCCTGGAAAGCCATCTAACTTGTCCAACTCTCTGTAGAAGGTGATACTTTCAGCTCTAATTAACTGCCTGCCTAAAGCTAATTTTCCTTTGAAAACTTCCTGGGCAGTAAATAGAAGAAAGGTATATTGATTTCATTCTGGCTCAGAGTTGGTCTGCTTTTGGCTCTTCTGGGAGTGATATCACCCCTGTGGTCCCCTGTGATTTATGGCCGGGCCCATCTGCCACCAGTGTTTCTTTCATCCCTCCCTTTACTTCCTTTGCCCTAGCCTTGGCCCCACTAAGCTTTTGCCCTGAGACCCAGGTAGTGGTCACAGCGTTACAGATAAACCACAGGGAAGCTGCAGAAGGTTCTGATGGTGCCTGCTTGCGTAATTCTTCTAACCGCCCCCTTGTCTGGAATTGTGAAACATCTTGAGCACCTCAGAAGGAAGGCAATATGTAAACATAAGGTATATTTTATCAGCTGTTTATTTGTGCTTGTTATTAGCGATTAAAAAATTGGCAACATCAGAGGAATAGTTTGGTTATTTCTTCGGATTGGAGACCCGTGTTTTAGGCCAGTGCCTTTCTACCTTATTAAATACCGTTTCAGTATTTTCTGTCAAAGATAACTTTACATTTTAGGGCTTTGCACATTTGCTGTGTAATTGGAATGAATAGTCTTCTTCTTTGTTTAAATTTCTGTTTGGAATGAGAATGGCTACAAAATCCGATGATATAGAAATAGAACTCTTTGGGGATAAAATTCTTCTGCTCTGTAGTAGGGCAGTCTTTGATCTGCACACAACGGCACTAACATGCTTCTTAGCCAACAGAAAACAGGTATTCTGTACTGCTGGCTTTATTAAAGGGAAAAAAAAGTATTAATTCTGAAGCTAAAGGCAATCTAGCCGGCCCCAGTAGCTTCAGTCTTCCTGTGCGGTAACACAGAGAATCCTTCATTGTGTGAGTGACGCGTCACTTCTCTCCCTCCTACGCCGCAGCTGAGCACAGGGAGCACCCTGCCCACTGAAGACTGAGGCGGCTTTCTCTGCGGCCTGCTAGCGTTTAGGTTGTAGAATCACTTTTCGATGGATAGGTGAAGTAGGATTCTCAGTTTCATGACTTTTGGGTTTAATCATTTTGAGAGTAAAAAGGCATGTCTGCAGCAAAATAGACATTTCTAAAATGCCCTTGAAATTTTAAAATGTAAGCCACCAATGGAGACTCAAGTGAACTGGTGTAGGTATTGATGTCATGTAGTTTCAAACTTAAACCGTAACATCATTTATAAAGACTCTAAAGATATGTTTACACAGGAAATCATGGCCATTTGGATGAGGAAATAATAGTAAGTATAAATTTATGGGATTACTTCAAAGCTTCATCCTTTAAAAAAAATCCTCTGTGATATGCTTAGAAGCCAGTTTTATTCCTACCAAATCAATAGTGAACATAAGGAAAGTCATGAGGTGGTGTTTTGCTTGCTGAGGGTCAGACGATGGTGGTGCTTCACACAGTGCTTTGGTTTAGGCTGAGAATGTCACACAGGGAGACAGTTGGGTCTAAGATTGACTTCAGGGGTTCAGAGTATCATAGAGGGGACATAAGGTGGGAAAACTGGCACTAAACAGACTGAAGTTTGTTTCTCAGTGTACGAGGTGGCCTTGTAAGACCGTGTAATGCTGGATTACAGGATTTGGAGAACGTCCAGGGTCACTTTGGAGTGTGTGACTTGAGAGGAATTTAGTGTTATCATCTCCTTTCTCTTCTATCTCTGACTCCTGGGTGTTCACCTTTCCTTCTTCTAGACCCCATGTTTCAATCACTGTAGGGGGCGTCCTCGTCTCTACAGGAAACATCACGCTTTTGGTGTATCTGCGTCTCGCTCATCTTCCTCGTGCTGCTTTGTCAGTCTTTCATTTTTACTAGACCTCTGCCTCTGAATTAGATGCTCTCCTTACGCTCTGATTCTCCAATTGCTTAAGCTCTGAAGTTTGCCAGATAGCTAAAATTGTTCCAGATGACCTGTATATCAGTTGGGCACCTAATGTGCCTCTGACCTGAGAACAAAATTTCAATGATTTCCAAAGCTTGCTTAACACTTGCCTTCAGCAAACTGGACTCTGACAGTCCTCAAGGTAAATGCCTGCTTCCCTTTGTCTGGTTCTCTGCCAAGTGACTCTTTGCAGGGCTATCTCAGGAATTCAGTTGGCATTTCTTTTGTTCTTTGTTGACCATGGACCAACATTCCCATTGCTCCCCCTGCTTTTGTAATGTGCTGGCAGGAAGGAAGGGAGGAAGGAAGGACGAGGGTCGTCACCAATACCTGATGAGTGGACCGGGTTTGGAGAACGCAAAACTGGGGCCCCTCGTCTTTACGGCCACTGATACCCCCTAATCCGAGTCACTAACAAGATATGTTTCTACAGTCATAGGATGTCTGGAGTTTGCTTGTGTTTGCTTATTTGTGTTATCCTTGGGAAATGTTCGCTAACGCCTGCTTGGGGTGTGAAGGTAATTTCTATTCTTCTATTTTCTGATTTCTGAAATTCAGGAGAAGGTAAAGCTTGATGCTGAAAGGGAAAAACTAGAGAGGCTTCAGGAGCTTTACTCCGAGCAGAAGACCCAGCTGGACAATTGTCCTGAGTCCATGAGGGAACAGTTACAACAACAACTGAAGAGGGTCAGTAGCAAACAGGAATGTGCTAGTTGTTCGTTATTTTTATTTTTTTCAATTAAGTTCCGCTTACCTATGACTTTCTACTTCACATAGCATAAATTTGCATAAATTCGCATAAATTCTGGTCATTAGATGCGTTTTAAATAGAAATCTGCATGCTGACAGTATATATTATTCTGTGCCAATCAGTTTAAAAATTCCTTGTTGGAATCCTTCACCTCATTAACAATGAAAAACATTTCTGGGGTCCTTCTTTGTAACAAAAGAGAGCTATTATGGACATGTAACCGTCAAGATTGTAGCTGTTTTAAAAACAGCTGACATCTTTCCCTGCCTTCTCTGCTGCATCGTGAGTACTGTTTGACCTCAAATGTATTTTTCTTAGCTTGATTTTATACTCCCATCCACAGATTTTTCTGTTCTCTGATTTGCTCCCCACCACTGCTCATCATTTTGTTTTTCTTTTTCTTTCTTAGTAACATTAAACTCATTAGCTTGATCACAGTAGTCAAACAAGACCCAAGATGCAGGGCATTTCAACATGTTCTCATACAAGCTTTGTAATTTTTTAAACTTTAGTGCCACATAGACCTTCTAGGTGAACTTCATCAGGTTATTCTTCAATCTTTTACGCTGGCCGTGTTGAACACAACCTCGCTACTTATCTTTGGAAACAAGACTTCCTAGGTGGAGAGTTTCGCAAACACCCGTAAGGCCACTTAATATTTCATAGCCTCTTGACAGCTGAGTTCTTTGCTCTAAACAGCGGCCCAAATAGACGTGACTCTGGGGAGACAGTCATTAACAGTCTGGGACCTCTAGAGGAGTCACGTGATTAGTACTAAGTGACTAACAGTTTACGATTCCATGTGAGTAGCAAAGAAGACTAGTTCATTCATGTTACTACGTCTGTACCTTCTTGGAAATGGGCAGCTTGGACAAGATCAGTTAAAAGAGCACAGCCTTGAAAATGTGTATGATGTCCTTGCATACAAAAATGTTTGATACCTCTGAGTGTCACTAGGTTATGAAAAATTACAGGTGAAACTTTTCAGTGTATTGCACAGGTTGAAAGCACCTTCATAAAAAGTACCCAGTACAGACAGGTTAAACTACAGCATAACAGTTTGAATATCTGTAGTTTTTACAGTATTGAATCAAAGCTTCAAAAATGTTTCTTCCCCTTTACTCATTATATTGTGTACAACTTAATTTGCTGTAAGATCATCAAATTTCCTGACCCTCAGTGTCACAGTTCTCTGGAAATCTTGTGATAAAAATGATTGGGAAAAGAATAGTATTTGTAAAATTATTTTAGTTTGTAATTTTTTGTGCATTTATGCCAGTTCACAAAAGAGATTGGGAAACATTTTTATATTTGTTTACTCTATTCCAGCTTTCTTTATTACTGAAGATTTTACGCAGTCACCATAATACTTTATTTGGAGTCAGAAG
Organism: Camelus dromedarius; assembly: GCF_036321535.1. Classification (NCBI taxonomy): domain Eukaryota; kingdom Metazoa; phylum Chordata; class Mammalia; order Artiodactyla; family Camelidae; genus Camelus; species Camelus dromedarius. The sequence goes on along the minus strand of NC_087437.1, from coordinate 72,798,340 downwards.
CGTGATTATGTACTTTGTTCTGCCTTCCTTTAGTTACCCAGTTATTGCTACTATTCTTTACAAATATTGCTTCAAAAAAAATTTGGTAGATTCTATTAATAACCTGAAGTCAGGCTGATATAAATAATTACTGTTTGCTTAATCTAGATTCTGTAGAAAAACTTATAAATTTGTATACATTCCAAGGATTTTGACTACAAATGAGGAAAGGAAATGATGCAGACAGCCTATTCCACTAATTGAAGGCAAAGACTCTTTCCTCTTCCTTTCCAAGCAGAGTGCAAAATTCTTATCATAAAACCCTTTTCTTAGAAGAGAAAAATGGCTTGTGGCAGCTTCTGTTCATCTTATATTAAGAGAGCTACTAATTCTTGTTTTCCAGAGATGGATGATGACCAAAATAACTCTTCACCAGTCCCTTGTCTTAATCAGTAAAAAGTTCATTTATTTCATGAGAAGTCCATTCATACTCGGAACTTCCTGTGTTATTACAGCCCATTTCCCTTCGGACTTCAAACTCTCCAGAATAGCACTCCATTACAAAGCTTTTCCCAAGGCATGTAAGCTAGATTCAATAAAGTTGATTTTATTACAGCTAACTTCATTAGGTGGCAAGTTAGACAAAATAGAAAATAAATGAATAGGAAGGAAATAATTTTCTTTCACTGTACGTTGTCCCAAATACTTAAGCAGAAATTGTAGAATGATTTTGTGCATATTACACTATGGATTTATGACTGGGCTTCTTACCCTTGAATCATTGTTCTGTAGGCAGAATACAGTTTTCATCTGATGTTGATTTCATGGCCTGTGGCTTAATGTAGTTGATAGTGAGCTCACCAACCGAATCATTCTCTGGAATACAAGAAGTGTGGGGGACGAAAAAAAAAAACAAAACTAGAGATAAATGAGCCTTTCATTTGCTAGGAGGCTCCTGGCTAGGATAGTTTTTTGTGTTTTGATATTTATTCAGCTGAATGGTTGATTTTGGTTTCCTGATTTTTTAAAAATTCTATTCAGTATAAATAAAAGCAAAAATAAACAAATGGGATCTAATTAAACTTATAAGCTTTTGCACAGCAGAGGAAACCATAAGCAAAACAAAAAGACAACCTACAGAATGGGAGAAATATTAGCAAAATATGAGTATGACAAGGGCTTAATTTCCAGAATATATAAACAGCTCATACAACTTAATAAGAAAAAAACAAATAACCCAATCCAAAAATGGGCAGAAGACCTAAACAAGCAATTCTCCAATGAAGACATACAAATGGCCAATAGGCACAGGAGACCTTTTTTTTTCTTACTGGCTCTACAATTAGTTTGTTTTTAATCGACAAGTCATTCAACCTCTATGGCCCTCAGCATCCTCATGTATACAATGAGAAGGTTGTACTTGATGATTTCCATTGTATTTTTCCAAATTCCAAAAGTATGCAAGTGAAGTGTTTGACGTAGTGCATCAGATGGAGAAACAGTAACAAGCCCTGAGCCCCGTTTAAATTTGCTTTCAAAGTTGGCCTTGAGCTGTCGTGAGATTATTACTGGTAATCAGGTTTCCTGGCCATACCACATCGCTTCTTCTATCCCTCTACCAGGCAAAGAAAACATAAAATTGGGCATTGAACTCCTGCCATATACATTATCAAAAAAGTTATTGGAAAAAGAAAAGGACTTCTGTTGAATTTCCTTTAGTGCAGCTGTTTTATTTCTTTTCACGCCTGGCCTTTGAACTTGCCAGCCACTAGAGATTTGTAATGTTCTTTTAGTGGAGAAGTTTAATTAAAATTTTTATTCAACTAGTCATATACTTGACTTTGAGCTTCCTGTATATATTATTCCATGCTCAATTAAACTACTCCTGTCCCCAAATTCCATCTCTTGAATTCTTGTTCTTATCTAAAGTCTTGTAAAAGTCTTTTCCCTTCCTAAGTTGTTTTTCTTTCACAGTGTAAGTTTATATGCACATGTTTTAATGGTTTAGATAACTTGATCAGATGATTACACCAGAAGAATCTGAGTGCTGAGTTTAGCTTTAATTTTCAACTTTCCTGCCTAGTGTGCTATTATTTTCATGCAGTGGTTTAAATATTTACTACAAATAATTTAGTGACTCTTGTGACCTTCATGTGGTTAAAATAACACATGGTGCATATTACCCAGATGTAGAGTAAGTGACTGACTAGCGTGGTGTATCTATTGTGAGCCACATGCCCACTTTGGATGAAGATTCTTTATAAACTAAAAAAAAAAAAAAAAAAAAAAAATGCTTATTAAAATTTCTATCTTAATAACATTTAGCCACAAACCAAGCTAAATTGAAAGACCTGAAAAACTTGAGTACGGAGGCCTTTGTGAATGAATATATCTGCTGATGTTTTAAGACTACAGGTATTTTGTTTCAAGACATAACACTGGAGTTATAAGCATGAAATATCTGATAAACTTGAAATGTCACCCAGTGACTTCAAACCAAGACCACTTTCCGTTTGGCTAATTAAAATGTAAAGAAGTGTTAAGAAATGCTAAATATGTTTTTCAGATTTTCTTCAGCTTGAGAATCCACTGTGTTGACATAATAATCGTGTTGCTATAGTGTTGGTTGTAATTTCATGGTAGCCAATAGTCCTGTGAATCATCCCCAGAATAAAATTCATTCCAGAAGACAGAACTGTATTCCATTTGATTAAAAGACTTACTGTATCACTTACATGAAAAACTAGGGGAGGGAGTGATGTGTTTAAAGATAGAGCTCTAATTTATCATTTATTTCTTTACCCACTTATTTAGATCCAATTTATCATATATTTCTTTATCCATTTATTTAATGTGTTGATTGAAAAAAAAATTCCCTGACACTTTTACCTTCGTAGAGCTGAGAGCCATATAGCCCAGCTGCCTTTTTCTTTTTGGTCATCAATTATTTACAAATTAGATTTTTTAAAAAATCTTCTATACATACCTCATTTATAGCTCTGAAAAAGGCTCCCAAAATAAGGAGGTGTTTTTTATTTTTTAAGTAGATTGGAGAATAATTTACACAACATGCACCACTCTGCACAGATACAGATTCATTCCTGCCTTCAGACATCTCATGGGCTGAAGAAGGCCTATTGTCGACCATCTGACTTTCATGATTTGTTTGTTCTTAAGTGTCCTGAAGATTGTTCCTCAAATAGCAGGGCTTAACCTTTTGAGTCACTCTTTGTGCCTGATGAACGCTGTGGTTCTACTCTTTCTAGTAAATAGATGGGTCAACAATTTTAAGGGATTCATGGAAGCCCAGTTTAAGAATTCCAATCTTCAAATGTTTTTGATGACTTTTCCCTTCAAAAGCATTATTTGAGCATGCATGCCTATATATATACACATAGGTCATATTATATTATAAATATATAATACATATTGCATACCTACTCAAAAAATATATATTCATTTTTCAGTAATGTACATATACTACTCTACTTGTATGTACACTCTACTTGTATGTACATTAGAGAACATTTATTGAGAAATTGTAAAAGAAGAGAATAACTAAAAATAAATATAAAGAAGGTCTAATATTTCTCCCTCACATCCCAGTGGATTGTGTTGTATGCCATTTGGGGCACATGTCTCCCTCTCAGAGACCTCTGAGCTGTTACGTATGCCACCTTTTGAACCTTTTTTTTTTAAATAGTCAACAACTTTGGAATCTTGAATTTAATCTCTATACTAAAGTCTCATTTCATTTGAAAAATTGTGGAAAGTAGAAATTTATTCAAGAGACTATGTCACACCCTTGGTCTTATAATATTTTATACTTCTTAATCCATTTTAAAGCCACCTGGTAGATTTAAAGCAGGAATTCCAACATCCAAAGAACAAACTAAAACCAACAGTGAAATGAACGTTGTTCCCCCCTGCCCCCACCACCCCAGTCCCTTATTTCATTCTAAGTCACTGTTTTGGGTTTAACTACAAAGGGAGGATTATCATGTTCTAACCCTGGTCAGTGTTGTAACTGGAAAGATACTTTGGGACTTTTTGCTTTTAATAATTTTTTCTTCACATTAAGAAGTCTGCAGCCATTCTGGAGTGTCTTGTTTTCATTCCCTTTTCTCCAAAGGATGCCGATCTGTTGGATGTCGAAAGCAAACACTTTGAAGACCTGGAATTCCAGCAGCTTGAGCGCGAGAGCCGTCTAGATGAGGAAAAGGAGAACCTGACCCAACAGCTCCTGCGTGAAGTGGCTGAGTATCAGCGGAACATTGTTACTAGAAAGGTACTTTTGCCAGGTGTCTTTCAGCGACAAAGTCAAACTACACCCCTCACTACGTGACAATACGATTGTTTATATAGCGATAGTGTGTGTCCTTCTGTCTGTTATCTGTTTTACCTGAATACCTTTGTGTGTTCAATCACATGCCACATTTGGCAGCTTACGGAGCCTGCCATCTGTGTGAGTGGTGCTGCGAACTAGGTAAACTGAGACGTGTTACGGTCACTGTTACTTAATGCTGTAGATGCACTTATGAATAATACCTAATTTTTTCTTTTATGTGAAAACCAAGGTAGAGAAAATTGGAAATCTAGATATATGTTTTAAATTACTTGCCTTTGCAGTCATGGTAACTAAACTTGGAATAATTCTATGCGCAGTCTTTTTGGAATGTCTCTGTTTCTGTTGCTCAGTAGTTCTCAAAGCCTGCCGATAGTTGGTTACTACTAGAAATAGCCTCGTGTAATGCCGTGCAGATTACTGCTTCCACCCAACCCTTAGCACCTAGATATCCAGCCCAAAATTCAGCTCTTGTTCCAGAATTTAGAATCACACCCCAGTGCTCTGTACTCAACTGATAAAACTAGGGAAACAAAGATGGAGAAAGTGACTTAAACTTTCGGTTTAAATAAGAAATTCCATTGTTTTTTTTCCCATGAGGCATCTCCCAAGATGATGTCAAAAATTCATTTATATTCTAAAACTAGACTTCCTGTTGACTTCTGGGTTCTTGAAATAGATTTTAAATCACTTAACCTTAGGTAGAGAAAAGCCTTGAACTTGGCAGTTCAAAGAAACTGCCTCACTGTCTCTGGGTAGTAATCACTGCCTAGCCACCATCAGGGAAATGTGATCACTGCTCTTCTAGTTGTAAACACTTTTCCTCCCTTTTCTAGGGCAGTCTGACAAAACTTTTCATGTCTAATGTACATCTTTCTATGGCCATCTTTTTTCCTCCAGGAAAAAATTTCTGCATTGAAAAAGCAAGCCAATCACATTGTCCAGCAGGCTCAGAGAGAACAAGATCATTTTGTGAAAGAAAAGAATAATCTGCTAATGATGCTGCAAAGGGTAAGTATTCCCTTTTCGGTGCTGGTTGCAGTGACACATGGGCTCCAACTCAGGGAAAGTTGCCTCCATCAAGGCAAGTGCCATTTAATAAAGAATAGTGAGCTCTAATTTAAGGAAGGATTGTCTATATACTTTTTTATTTAATCCTCCAAATAATAATGAGTAAGAGCATTAATAAGCTGATGCTCTGTGAATGGTTAACTATAATTCAGAAAATAAGCAAAGATGTTTTCTTCATTTTTCTTCCATAATGTGAAAATCTAAACTATGGAAAATCTGTTTGTCTTCTGATTTTCTTCTTTAAAAAAAGCTCATTTTTTTTTGTTGAATAGGCAAAATGCATTCTGCTCTTTTTACTGCTGTCAAACATTTTGGCTCAGTTGCTCTGGAGTTTTGAACTCCAATTATCGGCATGTGGGTCTTCTCGGAGAATGCCACATTGGATTTAGCTTGGCTTAATTGGCAAAGTAGAAACCCCATGTGTGGCAAGATCATTCTCATTAAACAGACTATGCCCCCTTCTGTCCAGCACCTAAAGTGACTTTGCCTAACCTGCAGCCCAATTTTCTGATGTAGTCCCTGGTCTAATTTCAGGAGTAAGACAACAAAAATTAAAATTGATGGGGCTAGTCTCAGGACTGAGCCTTACCCGCAATCAATACCTGGAATTTGACACTTGGGATCATGAAAATACGCGATCGGCCCAGAGTGGAGTGCAGGAGAAAGATCAAATCTAGAATGATGGATGAAGGATGAGGCTGTCCCATGGTCCCGCCTAGAAGTGTAGTTGGAGCATTCCCAGTGTAGCTACTTAGCCATTTTTGGGTTGAGAACAGAGAAGAGATTGGTCCTTCATATAAAATGATGAGTTCACTTGGGGTGCCTCTGTAGCCCACATGGGACCCCTGACAGCTCCCCTCCTCCTGCTTCTTCAGCACCTAGAAATCTCCCATTGGAGCTGTATTTTCCAGCCCTGTGCTCAGCTCTGGGGGTGAACTCTGGTGCCATTAGCCTCCCCATCACCTTTTGCTCACAAGATTCAAAGGCACAACTCAAATTAGATAGTGTAACACACAGTATTTCAGAAGGTTTTGAAATTTTAGTAAAAAGGGAAAAAGTCTCCAATGATGAATTTTTTTAAATAGGTGAACACAATAGGAATACTCTGTCCTCATTAAAATATATAAAATATGATTCTACTGTAAAAATTGTGGTTCGTAAGTCTTAAGATTTTTATTACCCCAAGTTGACCTATAGATGATCTCTATTCCAGTAAAAATCCTAATAGATGTTTTTGAAGAAATTGACAAGTTGACGCTGAAATTTACAGTCATTCTTCATTATTCGTGGAGTCCATATTTGTGAGTCCACCTGTTCACTAAAGTTTATTTGTAACCTTAAAATAAGATTAATACTTGTCATGCAGTCACTGATGGACATGCACAGAGCAGTGAATGTTTTGAGTCACTTGATGGACATGCATGTTACCAGCTTAGGCTGAACAGGGCAATGCTCTGTAAACAAGTGTTCTGTTTGTGGATGGTTTAGTGCCATGTTTTCACATTTTTTGTGTTTTTTGTTAGTGATTTTGCTATTTAAAATGGCTCACAAGCCTACTGCAAAAGTACTGTCTGGTGTTCCTAAGAGCAGGAGGGCTTGATGTGCCTTATGGAGAAAATACAGGTGTTAGATAAGCTTCATTCAGGCTTGAATTATAGTGCTGTTGGCTATGAGTTGAATGTTAATGAGCCAACTTTATGTTAATAAGATGTCTTTAAACAGAAACACACATAAAACAAAGTTATGTGTTGATCAATTGATGAAAATACTGTGACTATAAGCCCACAGGAACCCAGCCCTGTATTTCCCCTTGAAACAGTGGTTCAGGATTCACTAGTTCAGTGTTCGTGGCAACATGGCTACTGCAAATAATGAGAATAGACTGTACATGAAAATGTAAAAGGCATCAAACAGCCAAAACAAATTTGAGCAAGAAGAATAAAGTTGCAGGATTTATACTATTTGACTTCAAGTTTTACTCTAAAGCTGTAGTGTTTAAGATGGTGTGGTGCTGGTATACAAATAAACATATAGATAAGAGGAAACGAACAGAGTCCAGAAAGAGACCCCCACATGTACTGTTTATTGATTTTTGACAGGCTCCAAGACAATCCACTAGGGAAAGGAAAGTGCTGGATCAAGTGGGTAAACATGGGAAAAAGTGAACCTCTACACCGTTCATCCTCACACCACACATATAAATTAATTCAAGACAGATTTTAGATCTAAACATAAAAATTAAAATGATAAATTTTCTAAAAGATATAGTGTGCAAGTGCTTCTTCTTGGCCTTGGGGTAAGCAAGGATTTCTTAAAGAGGAAATGACAAAGGACTTGTATCCAGAATATATGAGAAACGACTACAACTCAATAATAATAGATAAACAACCAATAAATAAATTTTTTAAAAATCAGACAAAAGACTTGAATACAAACACTTCACAAAAGAAGATATGAGAAGGGTCAATAAGTCACGTGGTAAAATATTCAGTCAGTAGTCGTCAGGGAAATGCAAGGTTGAGTCAGCTTAATAGGTTTTGTGTTCCTTCAGGAAAAGGAAAATCTTTGTAATTTGGAAAAGAAGTACTCCAGCCTTTCAGGGGGGAAAGGGTTTCCTGTCAACCCCAGTACTCTGAAAGAGGTAAGCTATGATTTTATATGTCCACTGGTACCACCTTAGAAGTCAGGAGATGCACCTCAGTTCTATGTGATTCACTGACTAGGAAAAACACTAACAGAAATGACTTATGAAAGCACTCAATGCTTTGATGGTCTTCCTGCCTTTCATTATTTATGCTTTGAGGATTTCAGGGATTATCTTTGTGTCTAATGCAGATACACTGTGTGTGTGTGTGTGTGTGTGTGTGTGTGTGTGTGTGTGTGTGTGAGGTAAGTGAAGTAAATGCTCATCACATAATAGTTGTAACTAATGTGTGCCTCAGAAGTACTTCGTGAAATATTTCTGCAAAAGCTTTATTAGACTGTTTGGTTTCATAGGTTTCATAGTTTCTCTCCATTATTTAGAACACAGATCCGGCAGATTCAGTAAATAAAGAGTGGTTGTGAATGGACTGTGGTGGAATAAGGTTATGTTAGCGAGGTGGGCAGGGGCCGGGTCTTGCGAGTCATGTTAAAGAAATATGGTTTATTTTATGTAGATGGGAAGCTACTGAGTGGTTTTAAGCAGGAAGGTGACATTATCTGAGGTCCATTTGTTAAATATCACTCTGGGCTGCTCTGTGGATTTTAAGAAGGAGATGCCGGGAAACCAGTATGGCGGTGATGGAGATAGTATAGGCCAGAGATGCTGGTGGCCTGGATTCAAACAAATGAAGAGAGATGGAGAGAATTAGCTGGATGTAGAAATACTCACAAGAGGACAGTGGCCTTTTAATTTTCATTTTGTTGAGATGCCTAAAAGCTAGATTCCATGGCAAATAAATTCATGTTTTATAAATATCTTAGTGCAAAACCCAAGAACCAGTAGTCTACATTTCTTCACTGTCTGATTTGTCAGGGAGCAGTAGAGGGGAGAATCTAGGAATAAAGATTTGTGGAAAAGCCTCTTGAATTAGAGAGTGATTGCGTTGTCGATTTTATATCTTGGATTTATTTTGCCTGCGATTGTTTTAAATGCTGTGTAGTAACAACCTTATTCAGTCAACGGAATGGATGCTGATACTGATGGATACTTTTAAATCAAAGCTATTTACAATAGAGTCATTTTGATTTCACCTGAAATTTTACTTTTAGTGTTTGAAATCTCATTTTCAAGATTAAGCACCATAAATCCATTTTAATTGCTCATGTTGCCTTAATGAAACATTTGATAATACCACAGAGACCAGGCTGTGCCGCTCTGAGCTAACTCCATTGTACTGGGACCATTAATACTCTTGCATGCCTCAGCTCTTGCTTTCCTTGTGTTTAACTTCTGAATTCCTCCTTTTAGGGCTATATCATTGTAAATGAAATTAATGAGCCATGTGGCAATTCCACGAATCTCTCCCCTTCCACTCAGTTCCCTGCTGACGCTGACGCTGTTGCCACTGGGCCTACCACAGCTGTGCTGGTCAGCCAGCCACAAAATAAAGAGGTGTGTTGGCATGCCATTTCATTTGTTCACTGCTTTTCTCATGTCAGAAATTAACCCACGGTTACCTGAAAACGAGGGTGTGGGAGACAAGGACATGTCTGGTTGACCAGAGGGCCAGGGTGATGCTGAGTTTGAGAAACAGACCGATTCGGGGGTAGTGCTCTACCAATGATCCTGGAAACCAGGAAACTTGGTACAGAGTATGCAGCACCAGGAGAAGTAAGCTCAGAAAAGAAACTACATATCAGCACTCTAGCCCAACCTAGTTTTCTTAGAAACCACAAAGCCTTTCTAAAATTGTTGGTTTGAATCATCTTTCCAGTTTGATTTTGTCTTCTGTTTTGTTTTGCAGTATGGATTTTTTGTTTGTTTGTTTAATGCTATGCTGCCTTAAAACATGTGGGCAGGGGCAGTTAATAGTAAATTAAAACACCTCGTACTGATTCAAGTTGCTCACAGTGTAGGATTTTAACAAGAGGCTAAATTGAAAAATACTGCCCATCATTTATGACTTCTTGGGTAACATTTAAGAAAACAGAACAATCATATTATCAATTTCATTTCTTTGTCTTAATCTTTCATTTCATATGGACACATATATACTTTTTCTTTCTCCTATAAAGCAAAGATCACCTGTCTGTTCTGGATTTATGTTTCCTTCCACCCTTTCTCCTCATCCTATCACTCAACCTCCATCAGCCTCTTGGCCTGAAGTCGTGGCTACATCTGTCGATCCTTCCCCTTTAAATGACACACCTCCTCCTCTACCAGCTAAGAAACACAGGAGGCAGCAGCAGCAGGAGCAGCAGGTAATTAGGAGCTGGTGGTCAGAGTGTGGGAATGTTATCTCCACAACAGAGTTACTTATGGGAAATCTCTTCTTCAACTTTTCCAAAGGTATTTTTTAAAAAAACAAGGTGCATACTCCTTTTTTTTAAAGGACATTTTTTATTATGTCCTAAGAGTGTGGGGATTGTTAGAAAGTTTGAGACTTTGATTGTCCCCTCCTGGCGTTTGGCATGTTTGACCTAGCTTCACATCCTCATGCTTCAGATCCCATTCAACCAAAATACTGCAACTTGCCTCGGATATTCTTCAAAATAATAATTATTTCCATAATATCCACAGTGTAAAAAGTTGCTGTGTCAACACAAAATATTTTCCTTACACATTATTGAAGCCATAATAGACAGCATTCCTCTGCTACGAGTCAAAATTTGCAAAACATTTTACCAGTGTCTTCCTTTACCAGTTTCTTCCTTCCAACAATCCCGTGATGTATAAAATATCTCCATATTGATGTTTAGGGAACTGAGTGAGGCTCAGCGTTGGTAAGTAGCTTGTCCAGGGTCAGACCACAAGCAGGGCATGTGGTCCAGAGAACAATAAGTTTTTAACTGTTTTAACATTTTAAAGTAAATAATTTATTATTCCAGACGCTGACCTCCTTTTAGTGCATTCAGTGCATACTCACGTGTGGGTATTCAAAAAAAAAAAATCTGTTTTAAGACTCCTTTCAACTATCATCAAATCCATATATGAATTTGGCCCCAGGGGTCAGTCATTAGCCCCCCAAAGTAGGCGCCCCCTGGTTTACTATGCCCGGCCCTTACCTTTCCTGCAGGAACCCTCACTATCTGTTACCTTCTGTTAAAAGACTGTATCTCCTCACAACTTTTAGGTTCATAAATATCACGTATAAATAGATAATTGTAAAGTTAAAATGCAGATATTCTTCATGATTGGCATGTTTGAAGATTGATAGTAAATTTGATAACTCAGATTTGAACTCATTGTGACATATTTCAAAAGCCTGAGTTTGGTATAAAAATGGTCAAACCGAAAGAATCTGTAGTTAAGAAGTAACTTTTCTATCAAAGACATTTTTGGGGGAGGCCAAGAAAACTTTGGAGAAGTTTCAAGTTGGCCAAAATTTTGCCTTAGGAATCTGAAGAAAAAAAAATAATAAAATCATCAACAGGAGGATTTTTAAATGCGAGGGATTACAATAGGGGCTTCTTGGCCAGGATCTTTTTTAAATCGAGAAGGATGCCTTACATGGAAACATTATGTGGATTGGAGTGTGTTTATGTGATTGAGATAATGATTCCAACTTTAAAGCAACTTCCCTGTTTACTCTTTGTCTCCGTCTTCTTTCTTCTCCCTTTTCGTGTTCTCCTCAAACTGGGATCTGTGCCATCACACAGCACTGTCCAGACAGACAAGGGGAGAAACTGCTTACTTGCTTTGTCCACTGGCTGTTCCGCCATCCACATGGCAACCATCATAATAATTTGTAAGTTGTCCTGAGGCCCCAAGGCAGCAGGCACTACTGTGAAAGGGACAGGTGGATTTTTAAAAAAAATTTTTCTAGGTTCAGTAGTAGACTCCTCCAGTATCTATGTATCTTACCAAATGCTAGCCCAAGTCTCTTAGTGAACACGAGTACAAGCTGAATAATTTTTTTTAATTCTGTGTTAAAATTCCAAAGCTTCCTTGTAAATGCATACTTCCTAATTTCCTCAGTGACCTGTTTCAGTTAGTCAAGTTGTGCTATTCTGCTTTACATTTGCATTTAAAGCACTTTAGAAGTCTGGAAGAAAGGAAAAAACAGCATCAAGAAGGCCTCTATCTGAGTGACACTTTGCCTCGAAAGAAAAGCACCCCTTCCATATCCCCACATTTCAGCAGTGCTACTATGGGGAGGAGCACCGCCCCGAAGGTAGGACATGGGGAGAACCACGGGCTTCACCTTCACTGAGTCCATTTGTCCTCTTGTTGACTGATGTGCAAAGGCCCTTAAAGAAAATGCTCTATAATGAACCAGTAAGTTTGCTTGTTAGGCAGACATCGTAATTAAATTGCATTTCCTACCCATTCAGAGGACATTTGAAATTATACACTCTGGTACCAAAGCACCTACCCAGTCCAGTGGTGAGTAGCATTCACTTCCGTGACACACTCCCATAGCTGCATCCCAGATCTGGAAATTGGAGGATAGAAGCCCTGGATTCCAGGAATAATAGCAACAAATACTTACTGAGTTATTTCTTTGAGCCTGACACTGGGCCAAGCCTTTTATGTGGATTGTTTCATTTTAAAACCCAACAGCACTATGCAGTGAAAGTACTAATTATTATCATCCCCATTATGCACGTGGGTAAACCCAGGTGGAGAGAAGCCACGTGGCTGGCCCCCGTGCCCTCAGCTGGTGGCACTGACGCAAGAATGTGAACCCTTGAGGTGTGATGCCTGAGTCGCCTTCACTTCTGTTCTGCTGACTTGCCCAGGGGTCATTGCAGGAAGAGGGGAAGGGAAACTGAGAAGGAGGTCCTGAGTGGGACATACTCTGGGATCCTTCCCTTGCCCTTAATCAGAGTAACTTTGTTTTCATCTATTTTATAAACTGGCATTCCAGGTATATTTTACACTAAGGATTTTGCTATTTTAAAAGACTGCTGAAACCACAGGGATAATTAATAAGTTTCTCCAGTTGTCAGCCCATTTGATAACTAGGAGTGGATGGAAATTGGTGCCCTTGTAATGAGTGTAGATCTTCTCTGTCCTTGTGCATGATGTGCATGCATTCTTGACCCCGCATCTGCCCTCTGCTCCTCATGCATGAAGGACTTTGAGTTGTTCTCTAAGGTGGTTTTGGACAGTGTTTTCCCCATCTGTCTTCAGTCTGGGAATTGCTGCCACTGGAGGAATGGCTGTGATGTTGAGACTGCTGTGGAGCTCCTGGGGAGGGACATCAACACACGGGATGCAGAGCCTTACCTTCCCTGCCCTCTGTACCAAGATAGGAGCTGTGGAAACAGCGATGTGACCATGTCCGGAAGGACCACTGGGCCTGCTGTTTGCCTGAATTATTTCCCTGGTTTTCACAGGGCCACCTGCCCCTGGGACAAAGCAACAGCTGTGGCAGCGTGCTCCCCCACTCCCTGGCAACCATGACCAAAGACTCAGAATCTCGGAGGATGCTCAGAGGTATGTATGTACCTTTTAAACCGAGTGTCATGTCCTTTGTCAAGCACTAGAGTTCCTTAGGGAGAGTGAGTCGGAGCAGAGTTGGGGGTCATTAGAGAGGGAATCAACCACTGTCCTCAACTTTATTCTTCATGTATCCCCTTTAGGGAGGGGTGTGTGTATATATATACTCCTTATTGTCCTAAGATGATTTTTCCCACATACACACATGGCTGGTACATTTTAAACATACCCATTGTACTTTATAAATTCAATGGAATTCTCAGATAAGAAAGGCCCGTAGAGAGTTACTAACCTTTGTATTTGATTGGGAGAAACTAAAAAGAGACCACTGACGTCCTGAGAGATTCCCAGGGCACTTAACTGAGTCACTGCCCTGGTTTGTGGCTGAGCCACTCTGTTTCACCCCTGCTAAAGGCTCACTGAGCTGACACAGAGCACCAGTGGCCCAGGACAAACTTCCCAGAGGGCTTTTAATGTGGACTGAGCTTTCATTCTATGTGGATGTTTTGGACTCTCAGCATAGTCTATTTCTTTGTAATAGTACATTGCATTTTTCAAGTAGTCTTTGTGGGACTAGAAGAAAATGCTATAATGCAATTCCAGAGGTGAGGTTCTCATTGAGAAGATTCGATTTATTGTGTTAACATAGTAAAGTTTAGGTCAATTTATATTGGCCCTGACTTTTGAACAAGCGCAGTGCTAGATAGCAAGAGTGCACATAAATGACATGATCTTTGCCCTTGACATACTTATAGTCTCATGAGGAAGAGAGACACAAAACATACGATTTCAGTAAACTGTGTAAATGCAATGATGGAGGTTTGCCCAGGATGTGAATGGGGATGCCAGCAGTGGCCTCTCAGCGCATTCGTTAGTGGGATTCATACCCTTCCCTCTAAGCAGGCTGGGTTTCAGCTCAGACTGCTCGGCCTCTTTACTAATGTCACCAGGGAGTAATCACTGATACCATGAGAAATAATGTGTAATTATTAGTGTACGTATAATTAATGGTGTGTATATGTGTGTGGATAAGTGGAATATATATGTCACTTGAGTGAGGCTTTCATCATCACCAGAAGGGATTTAAGAGCTAACAGAGGCCATGGTATTCATACATGTGGTTTATAACGTGTGAGAGGTTCACAGTGTTAACATTTGAATAAAATACACTTGAGTGAACTTCTCCTTTATTTTTTCATAATTTCTTAATAAGCTAAAAATATCTCTTACAGTTTATAAATAATAAACAAATGATTATTTTTTGGCTCTCATTTATAACTGTTCACTTGTGGGTCAAGTCTGTTTTCTGTTAAGGCATTCTTCTGTGATATTTATAAACTTCTTTTTAAGTAAATTTTTTCCCTCTGGCTGAAGACAACAAAGTTTGGGTTAGCCACTATGCCATATTTATGTTGAAAGCATTTCCTTAGAGAGTAAGAAAAACTAGACTTTTATACCAAATGGATAGATTTGTAAAAATCGAGTTGTTAACAGTATCATGTAAAAAGATTCTTGTGAGATGTAGTGAAACAGAAGGGATGTTTGATCTCTATTTTTCTAATTTGTTTTTCCCTTAAATAATAGAAATCCTCATGTTAGGTTCATGAAGAAAAAACTGAGCCAATTCCTTAGGTCACATTAGGGACGGACATACCCTCTGGGAAATCTGTTGTCTTTGACTTAGCTTTCGTGCTCTGTTCTTCACTGGTAGGTCTTTTATCCATCTGAGAGGTCTGCAGCCTCAGTCTTTCCCTGCTGCAGCTCTAAGTGGTGTTCCTCTTAAAGAGTTCCATGTGGTGCTGATGAGACAGCTCCCCAGTAAACAGAGAACCATCATGTATGTGTTGATCCAAGAGGATGTGATGTAAATATCTTGTGAGGCCAGCCTGCCACCCTTGACTCCCCCACCCAGAGGAGGAGCAGTTGGGAACTGCAGTTTTTTGAGTTAAAACAGACCATCAAATTGGTGGGATTTTCTACCAGGCCCATACAGCTGGCCCACAAGGACCAAGAAAGATGAATGATAATTTCATTTGGAATTGTTTCACTAGCACGTGTTGGCTTCATTCAACTAGCAAACGCCAAGTAAAATTTCATTTTTGAAACAAACTGGACCTTGCACATTTTCATTAACTCGAGTGAAGTAAATCTTAACCATTTTTATGACTTGCACAATTAACTTAAATGAACTATTCTTTTGCTGCTTATTCGTAATGGACACATCAAGGACAATGGTGTAAGTATCAGCCTTCCTTCTGTCAGCACTGTTTTAGTAGAACTGACAACGTGATCCTGCCGACAAAGATCTCTGAGAGCAGGTTTCAAGCAGAGAGCCCAGGAACTCAGCTCTTAAAGTTGTAATGGTTATTGGCTTTTGTACAACTTGTGAACTATTCCTCTGTAAGCTTTAGAATGAATGAAATCTTTGTCCTTTTGTCTTCTGTTCAATGCAGGAAAGTCCAAGAAAGGTATGACAACCTCCCTGTGTGGTGTTTTTGTTTCCAGCAAATAGTGAAAGGTCATTGTCAAGTCACCTTTAAGAAGTGATCAGATTTAAAACTGTACAATGGTGTATTTTTCAGTCTAATGATTATTCCTTTTACACAATAGAGGAAAATTGTTGCACATTTGCTAGAAACACAATGCTGGGTGCAGCTGCCGTGCATTCATGGGCAGCTGCACGACCCTCTTTGTTTTGTTTTTTTGTTGCAAGGTCAGACCATGCAGGAAACACGAGTGCTTCAGAAGCATTGTTTTGTAAGACTCAGGATCTAGATGAAGAAAGAGCGGGCCTTGTGATGTATGTCGGCTAAGTGTCAAACAGGATGTTTCTCCTTTATAAAGGCCAGGTGTAAATAAGGAGGCTACATGGGAGGATGGAAGGATTTTGGAGGCTCCAACTTGTTCATTCCATTTAAGCCAGTTTTATAGGAAAGATTCAGCAGAGAGTGAAGAGCAGTCTAGATGTCTGGCTGGAATAAATAAGACGCTTCTTATGTGGCCGGGTGATAGAGACGGAGGATGTTACAGGACTGACTTGTAAAGTTTGATGGGTTGTGCTTCAAATAATTGAATGGCATGTTGCAAACCTTAGCTCTTAAAAACTATCTGTTAATGTCCTCTCAGCAAAAAGAACTGTTTCATAGATAGAATCTTGTCTTTAGTCTCCCTGTTTTCTAGTTGACCCATGTGTGCGAAAGGTTTTCTCATTTTTGACTGTGTGCATGTTTCATAAGCTTACTTTTGTTTTTTTAACTTCTTGAGTTCTTCTCTATAAACTCAGATTTAATCTAAAACTGTGAACATCTTACCTCATCAAGCTGGTATTGTGACTAACCCCGTCAACGACTGCATGCTGAAGTGTCTGTTTTCCTGTCCCTTTGCCATCCTTTTTGATCTTGTATCTTTTTCCCTTTCACTGTCATCCTCCTCATTCCTGACTTGTCCTGCGCCTTCGTCTTCCGGCTGTGGACTGTGGGTAGGAAGAATGAGTTTCTCAGCAGGTGAGAAATGGTCGGAAATACCCATTAATTTTATCCTCTCAAACCAGATTATAATTTGGTCATCTAATTTTCTGTATTAAGGCCCAGATAACCATTTGAAGGTCTATAACACACATTTGGAAAATACTGGCGAGATTATGTATCCCACAATGGTTAACTCACAAAGGACTTTTCAGATCCAATTAGCTAGAATTCATAAAGATGAGCATTTTGAAAAATAATGATAAATGGGCTTTGCACAGCCAATCTGTTGGCTCTTCCAGGGCAGTGAAGAGAGTTGAATTGGCTTGGGTTCCATGTTTGTGCTGTGCTTAGCGACCAGCCTCGGGTATTATCAGGTCTCACTTTATAAAGCCTATAAAATACCGCATTCAGACAGACATTTCTGCCTGGATAGGAAGGATTTAGAGCATTTACAAGGCCTTTTTTCCTTTTTAGTTGCTGTCCCACTGCTGAATGTTATTCTTGCTACATAATTTTGAAACAAAAACAAAAACCAAGCAGTCTCAAGGATTTGGGAAAGTCTCAGGTTTTTTTCCAACCCCCTTGCTTTGCCCCACCCCAAACAGTAGATGCATTCCACGTCCTTATTTAGCCACTAACATGGTTAGAATTTACAGATGAACAAGTGAATACATTCAGTGAGTCTTTATTTTGTGACATCTGAATACCAAGCAAATGGGGGTGAACAGGATACACATGTCCCCCTCCCTGATAACTTATCTTGAGTGGAGGCTTAATCAGCTCACAATGGTACTGATGCTACCTTACTGCACCAGCAGCTCTTCCTGGGCCCCTACCTGGGAACCCTCCCCCAGAATCCTGATCTCCTGCAGGGTTTTTCTGTTGAAAATATCTGTCTCTTTAAAGGGCCGGGACAGAGCCTGGATCCTAAAGCCAGCTCTTATGAGTCACACTGGTGCAATTCTGGGGTCCCAAGGAGGAGGTCCATGCCCTCGTTTGTAATTGCAGGAGTAACTTGGTTTTTTGGGGGGGTTGTTCAGGAGGGAGGAGGCTCAGCCAGGTGACAGCTGAGTTCATCGTGATCAGTTGAGTGTTGCCGGTGGGGGGAAGGGAGCAGCTCATAAGATGGACGTTCAACACACTTGGGTCCACAGGAAGCAAAAGTCCTGCTTTGGGAAAGCTGCTTGTTAGCAGCAGCACTTCCCATTCAGGCTGCCATGAAAACGCAAGGTGTTCATCCTACCACCGGAATGATGGAAGGTTCCCTCGGACTGAGAGCAGCGAAATACAGCGAAACACAGAGGAGGTGACCTAGGGGATTTAGGGTCACAGTCCTTAGCACGGTACACATTGTAACACGGCTGTCCCTTGTGCCTGCATCCAAAACATTGGCACCATTTTAGTTTACTGTCTACTTCTCATGAAGGTGGTAAGTTCATTTTCTTATTTTGTGATACTTTTGGGAAAAAAAAAATTCCTAGAAGATATGAGGAGCAGGGCATACAGTTGTTTTAAGAAGAAATATATTCACTCTCTTTTCTGCTTTTCCCGAAAGTGTTCGTTGCGTTGTAGGAACTGACTTTTCCTCATTGTGAAAAACTGAAGGGAAGGGAGGTTTGGCACATGTCATCGCACAGGAGATAATTCTTGCATGTTTTTAATTATAGGGCTGTCCTTTAGGGATTTGTTTTTCATACTAAAACCAGGACATGTCTCTCATGTCATTAGTGCCAGTGTGAGGTTTTCTTTGCCAACAAGCCTTTTTGGAAAACATAAGGAAAGATATGTGTATGACCTTTTCAAATAATTTCTGGTGTGTTTTTCTTGTCCCCCCTTTTTCCATGATGAATAATTGGAAACAATTTAAAAGGAGCAGTTAGTAATTCCAAAAGTTCAAGTATCAAAGGTAAATATTTGAATATTGAATTATTTTGCCATTCTTAAGGGGATAAAAGGCACATGCTCCACGCTTATGAATGCACTGGCTTCGTGTGATGCTTTATGCATTAATCATTGCAATTAATGACATGCTCTCTGAAGTCTCATGGTGTGCTTTCACATTTTGCATGTTTCCTGAGCAGAGTGATATGTAGTTTTTGCGTATGGGTGTTTGTTTATCATTTATAATTACATTTTATATTTAAAGAAACTTATTTTCCCAGAATTGCCTTAATGTGTACTAACATTTTCACGTAGATAATCTAAAACTACTCCAAAATACGAACGGCATGCAAATTCCTCATGGAACTAAAATCATCTTACAGTTTTAGTTTTGGTTTATAGTGCTTTGTTAAAGCATCATGGATTTGGCTTCTGTTTTTAAATGGAAATATTAGTCAACAGCTGAGGAAGTTGTTTGGAATCACTTGTCTTCTTTTGCCCTTTGGCCTTCTTTTTGACCATTTCATTACTAATTAAAAGCCTCATTGAGAGGTAGATTGAGCACAAGAAAACGGAAAATTCAGATGGTCCAATTGTAAACTCTTAATAATAAGTCTAGTAGGAAATTTGATCAGATTTGATTTGATTGCAAACTATGGTACCGGCTAAAGAAAACATCTTTTTAATGAATCAAGGGATTTATTTATCAGTATGATCCCTAATTCCTGAGTACATGGTAAATAGAGAATCAAAAGGAAGAATAATTCAATGTGTGATGCCCAAAATCAGCTACCAGAGAGCAAGCCATAGCAATAACACAAATGACCGACATGCCAGCTGACCAGGTACAGGGTAAGGGAAACCCCTCTTACTTATGGTACTTTTGCTTCTATTAATGTGATCCCTACATTTTCATATGGTTGATACCACCAACTAGCCAAAGGCTGACGGTTAAGGTGGAAAAAAAAGAAAGCCATATATGTGGTAATTAGGAGGACCACAGCCATTGGAAGGGTTATGGACTCTGCATGTCTTACATAAGGTAATTGGCAGACAAGGCAAATTGGGGGGGGGGGGAGAATGAGAAAAATGTGCAGTTTGCATCTTAACCAGACTACAAGTGTTCGTGATGATAGGAGTGACATGCAGGTTTCTCAAATCCTATACCTAGATGGTCCAGCTTCTGTTTTGTGACCAGATTGAGTAGCTCTTAAGTTGGAACACCACTGAAGAAATGACTGCCCTAAGACCCTGGTGTTGCTTGTCATGAGGAGTCATCTTGATTCACTTAAACTCAGCTATTTCTAGAGGATTCGGGGCCTTTAATCGTGTTCTGGGTGTGTGTGTGTGCTGATATATTATCCTTGGTTGTACTGAGAAGTGGAAATGACACAGCAGTGTCAAGTGACCCGCTGACAAAGACCATCATTCACAAGGCCGGTTCTGGGAAACGCTTGCTTGCACTGAGCGTGATGCTGTCTCTTTGATCTTTTTGGCTTCAAAACAAATTAGACCAAGGCCCAGTTTCATAGGCAGATGTTTTGGGTTGCTGGTTTATGTCTTAGAAGATCTAAGACTGAAAAATGAGGCATAGTAACATATTTATGGCTCTTTCCTTAGGATATAATCACCAACAGATGAGTGAGGGACAAAGGCAGAAGTCTTCTGAATTTTACAACCGCACAGCATCCGAATCAAATGTCTACTTGAACAGTTTCCACTACCCAGATCACAGCTACAAGGACCAGGCCTTCGACACGCTGAGCCTAGACAGCTCTGACAGCATGGAGACCAGCATCTCTGCCTGCTCACCTGACAATATCTCTAGGTAAGATGTACTCCTGGGAAAGGTTTCTGGTTTGGAAAAGCACCTACTGGTTTCAAAAAGTAAAGCCATCAATTTGGGACAATGCATATGTACAAGCCCAAATTTCAGAGCATAAAGAGTCTACGATATAGAAGAAGGTTGACTGTCATGGTGGCCTTTGAAAGTAGTTTTTTCTCTGTATCCCATGTGACTAATCCATTTTCTCCTCTGCTCTGTTTCTCTACATTTGACTTCACTTGCATACTGTGCTGCAAAATCGATTTACCTCTGTTGGTTGACTCCAATCTTCTTTTGGACTGCTTTTGATTCAGTAAAGAAGTCATTTCCAGTGATACAGGAAGAATTTGAAGGCTGTCTTGCTCTTATGTTTGGTTGAAAAGAAGGCTTTAGCTGCTTTGCATATTAAAATTTTTGTAAGGATTTAAACATTCATATTTGTGTTCATACTTTGAGGAAAGCAAAGGTGGTCATGTGTGATGATGGCCAAAGGTGCATCAGAAATACAGAGCTAGTGAGAGTATTCTTCCTCTTCCAAAGCTTGCGATGGTGCCCAGCTACCTTTAAAGTCAGACCCCAGAGCCTGGCATTCTAGGACAGGCCCAGCTCACTAGTCATTCTCTCCTCCTGATACACCTCACAGAGCTTCTTATTCATTTAGAGGGCAATGAATTCTCAGACTTCCGTGCCTTTGACATTATTGGTTCTAGCCCTGGGATCACACCCTTTGTTCATTCTTTTATTTATATGCTCATTCATTCCACACATTCTTGTAGAGTACCCTACCATTAATGGCGAGCTGAAGTTGGCTCAGACTGGCTGGCAAGCACCGAATGTGCCCGCCTCCTCCTGACCCAGGGATCGGTGATGTCATGTCGGTAGCTGGAAGCTGGTCGTGCAGGCAGTATTCACTCCACATAAGTCGACATTTGCTACCTGTCAGGGGTTTTGTTCTCCTCCGGAGAGCTGGTTGACCAGCGCACCGCTGTCAAGAGTCAGCTCATCCTTTCTTGTGTTTATCCACTCAGCCTCTTCTCACTGAGCACTGGGAAAAATATCTTCTCATCTCCCATCCCCTCCCATTTTAGCCTGGAGAAATTCTCTGCATCCTTCAGGCTCAAACTCAAGTAGGAAACTCGTGAAAACGTCTCCCTTTTGGGCGTTGTTGTTCTTCCGTGTTTCCATGGCATTTGATGCGTTTTCCTATTATATCACAGATCGCATTGCAGTCTACAATTTTTTTTCAATAATTAATCAGTGCATTCCTCAATGCCAAGGAGGATATCTAATTAATTATCTTTTGTTTTCTGCACTCAGCAGAGATCTTGGCATATAGTAGGCACTCAGTAAGTGCTGGCTGAATAAATACCTCAGGGTGTAGTAAAATGGACATATTTTCAATTTTGATTTTTCTTCTTTGATTTATTTCACTTGGCTGAGAGCGAGCCATTATGATTTCAACACAAGAAATGTCCAGTATTCAATAAGTGGTCATTGAGCACATGTCTCTCTCTCTCAAGTGACAATGTCTAGTTGGATAGTGGCCATCGAACGAACTTCCCTGCATTGTAGTGAAGCCACAGGCTGGGGCAGGAGCACTCATGCCCTTTGGGCTCCTCCTGACAACTGATTGTGCTAACTGAAGCAATCACAGAACTCTCTCGGTCCTGGTTTGCTAATCTGCTAAAGGGAGGGATGGTTTCTTAAATGCAAGGGGATGATGGATTTTAAAACATGGTGGTAGAAAATTACCATCCTGTATATAGAATTCCTTTACAAAAGTTTGAATGATTTGTCCCCCACCCCCCAAAAAAAGGAGTAACAGAGACAGAGGGAAAGTAGTATCAGCGAAGTCGACTCAGCTTCGGGTTAGTGTTTCATAAATAAAGAGTGTGAGAGACCCACATGTAACCAGATATTATAGCTAGGAAATCTGGGGAGTCGGGGAGAAGAAAAAAAAGATAGATGCTGTATTTTGTGGTGAATAGAATACGGTGTGTTGTAATTCTGACATCATAATGGGTGAAATAATGGTATTACTGGGTATATCCTCTCAGAGAAGGAAAGGAGTTCCTGGGGAAAAACACTCAAGCGACCATGAGAATTATATATATTGCTTCTTGTCGCATGAAATGACGTAAATTTAAGGAGGGAATTATGTAAAAATAAAGAATAATTTTTTTTTGCTGCCATTATTATTTAATGTTAGAAGGGTTAGTATTTCACTTTATTCAATGTGAGAAGATGGAATATCTCACTTTTTACACAATCTCGTGTGACCGTTTTAGGCAAGGCACTCGAGTGTGTGGCGCCGTTGGGCGTCACACCGCCTGCGGCACTGCGAGCGCTCCGGGCGCGCGCTGCTCCCGCGAGGGGCCTGAGAGCCGCCCGCGTGCCGGCGGCGGAGGCCTTGAGGGGTTACTCACAAATGGCAGTAAACCGACCGAATGGACCTGCTACTTTTGAATAACAGGATGCAGACGAAAGTCAGCAGCCCAGCAACTATTATAAAATGATGACGGGAGGAATAAAGTTGACGTTAGGGGAGCACAGCGCGCAGCCGTTCCGTTCCCAGGGTAGTGATCTCAGAGGGACTTCCGGGTTCTTAGGCACTCTGCACTTTGGAAAGTTGTTATTTTGAAAGCATCCGACTACTCTACCCTCTTCCCAAATGATTTTGAACATTTTATAATAGTATCCCTGTGGTGAACTCTTGATAGCTTGACCTTTTTTTTCCTATTTTTGAGCCATCTTTAATAAGTAAATACATTCTATATGTTTTCCTATCATCGTGGTTTTCTCTCTCCATTATCTGCTCCCGCCTCTTCAACCCCTCCAGAAATTAAAAGTAAATATGTGTCCCTCTAAATGATCGCTCCCCAGACCCACCTGTCAGATTTCATGGTGGTGAGAGCAGCAGTGCAGCAGTGAATACAGGAAATTACCTAGAAAGGGACCACTTCAATTAGATTTACCAAACGTTAGAAGTTTAGATCTAGAGACTAATTAAGCACAGTGGCCAGCAAAATCTTAACTTATATTTATCAGCTTACCCACTTAACTTTTTCTTTAAATGTTTTCCAAAAATAGAAAATGAGAATGACCCCAGTGAATGTGCCTTGTTAAGAGGACAGCATTACTGCAGAGTGGTCTTTCCTGGCAGGTATCTACATGTGGTCATTTTCTTTCTTTCCCCCAGTTTATTTATTTTTTATTGAAGTATAATTGACTTACAATGTAGTATTAATTTCCAGCCATATCATTTTGCATAGTTCTTCACACGCGTGACCCAGTGCTGCTAGCAGTCATAGATAATCAATCACCGTGGTCAGAAATTACTAATAGTATTACTTGAAACATGCCGTCAGATTCTCTGAATGTCCAAAAATTGAAGCCAAAGTGGAAGATGCCTGTAAAAGGTCTAGTTTAAATAAAAGGGAGAAAGAAGAAAAACAAGCATTTCTCTTCTGTGCCACCATTTACCTAAAAAACATTCATGCTGCCCTAAGATAAGCTTGTACCCATTTTTATGATGGGAATTAATGTGACAAACATCAGGGAAGTGGATAGTAAGAAGCTAATGTTTCAAATGTGTGTTAGGACAGCACATTCTTAATGCGAACTTTTTGAAGATAAGTAGAAAGAAATAAAACTAAAAATTTCCTCTTTCTAAGATTTTTTAAAATTGTGTATTAAAATATCCTGAAATAATACGTGTTTTAAAGAGGTAATTCCATGCTGAAATTCTAGCAACACAAACTTAGTCTTGTGGTTTATTAGGTCACAAAGAGCTACTGGTAGAATTACAGAATTACTCAGAGTTGTGGGTACCTTCACTTTTTGTTGAGACATCATTTTTGTGTCTACCAGAAAGTTACTTGAGTCACACAGTGTTTTTGCTTTTTCAGCATCATTACTTACACTGTACGCAATCATAAAGCTAAGAAAAAGGGTCTTGGGTCTTAGAAAACAGCAACTGAAAGTCAATTCTGCTTAAAGTCTCCATTCTGCTAACATGACTGAATGAGCTCATAGAGTATTGTGTTCTGAATCCCACCTGCAACAATATGATATCATTAGCACTGCTGTTGAGCCCTGACCTTGTGGTCGTGCTCCGAGAAGATACTGAGGAAGTTGGTCTCTCTTGATAACTGTTACCTACCAGCAGCTTGTGTGTGGAATGGGGACAGGACTGGGTATGGGGTTGAGGGCATTCGGGGCTGAGCTTGGTTTTAAGAGATACTTCAACCAGGATTTCAGGTACTTCTAATCTTTTCCTTTTAGGCAAAGATTTGTATTCTTTCTAGGGAGTCAAAACCCAGTATTTGCGTTTTATTCTAGGGCATTCTTTCAGAAGAGATACAGAAAGCCAGAGGATTTCAGAGGAGGGCAGCTAACTGTTAAAGGGACCAGATAGTCTACTGACTAGAGAGAGATTAGATGTTTTATAAGGAGTAATAATTTGCTTAGCCTGAAAAAGTACTTGAGAAGATGAGTTGAAAATTGATGGTCTGGGACACTGGCTCTTCATTTAGTGGCAAACTGGTGCACTGAAGGCAGTCTGGGAGAAGTTTTACGACTGTATGGAGAATTTTGTTTTGCTGCATGCTTTACGTTTTGCTTATTTATTTATTTGTTGTATGACTGTTCTTTTTTGCTTTTTTCCTTCCTTTTCCTGTTTTTGCCTTTGCCTCTAAAGTGAGTATTCTAAAAGGCAATTCAGATTTTGCTGAAAGATATTACCCAGCACTGAAAACTAAATCCGCTATTTAGATTCCTTTTCCCTTGAATGAAGTTTTGTTTTTCTTTATGGCTATGGTTTTTACCAAAGTTGGTCACATCAAAAAGTAATCGTCAGTTGATAAAATAGAGTATTGGCTGAGTAGAGAAGGTAGGCAAAACTAATTATCTTTAGACCATTAATGGCCAAGTGATTCAGTATCAGCGCTCACATATGAGATCAGAAATGTGTGCCTGTCTTTTGAAGAAGGTCAGAAGTTGGAGCAATGGAAGGAAGCATTACCCCTCTTGTTATCTGGATGGGCTGGAGAAAGTAACTATGATGTCTTGTGCTACAGGTAATGAATGCATCACACAGTGTATCTTCAGCGACTTCCAGCTCTTGCTTTGCACGGGAGGTGCGAGCCAGATGGCATTTCCTTTGTTCACGGCCATGGTATTGACAAGCCTAGACTTCTCCCTAAGTTCCTGTGGCAGTCCCATTTAGTTTTCGCTGCAGGTGCAACTCTGACTCCCCAAAAAGCATCAGATAGTGGCAACGTAACATCATAGAGCAGCGAAAGTTTTGCTGAGTAAAAGTGGTTTACATGTCAAGGAAATATTAAAATCAACAGTAGCAAAAGTGTAGCTGTAGAGAACAAATAGGTAAGTAGGTGTCCATAGATAAAAATTAAGTTTTTTAACAAAATAACCAAAGTAGCTTTTAAAGTATAGAAGGTATAGTTTTTTAAGTGACTTCAGGTGCTTAAAAGGTATGAAGTTATGAAGAAATGTAGACATGTACTTTCTATCAACTGTTTTCAGAAAATTCAGACCATTTGGGAAAAAAATTAAGACATTTATGGAAGCATTGCCAAATAAGCAGATTGAGTATAATTGGCAGAGATTTAACTGGAAATATTATCAAATAAATAGAAAACACCCTGAAAAATTCTCAAAACATGAACAGAAATATTTAAAGATGGATAAATATTTGAAAACTTGCCCCAGATATGCCCCAATAACACATATATGAAAAAACATGTACTGAAATATTTATTTCTAACCAAGTTATTTCCAAGCAGTTCATCTGGATTGGCTTCCTATGGCCTCAACATCATACTTAGGCCAGTGAGTGGAAGCTGTTGGAAGACAGATTTTTGATTCCGCGTGAGTATCAGTATTCTAACAATGCTGTCCATACAATGGAGGAACAGGCACAGTGAGTTTCTTGTAACTAACAACATTCAGGCACAAGCTAGATGAATAATGGGGGTGTCATAGAAAGAACCAAGGGACAGATGGGGGTTAGCGTATCAGTGAGTGTTTTGTTTTTTTAATTGTTTTTTAAGACCTGAGACTTAGTGAAACTCTAATTATTTATTTCTAAATTAATTGGAGTCATAAGCCATATATGTATATATGAAATGTCACAGACGACACTACAGAACATAAACGTGTCCTGTGCTGTTGAATGACCTGCATGTTGTCTTAGGCTTTCTCAGTTGAGCTGATGAAATTTGTCCCCTTTCCATCCATGAGGTCAGATAGTCTCAATAAAGGGAAATGCAAATTGCTGCACAGAAATTGAAGTTTTTTCCCCTTAATCCTTGCTGGTTGAAGAGAACAGAACTTATCCTTTTGTACGTCCCCCAACAGCTCATGGAAGTATGAGAAATAAATTGCCTTGTCCATGTCTTTCTCAGAAGAAAACACCTGTCTAAAAATTGGCCCAAGATAACCCTGCAGAGTGCAGCCTAGTTGTTAAGCCTCTATGGAGTCAATGTTACTAAGGCTGTCCCTCTCCTTGACGGATGCTTTTTGTAATGAGGCTGGCAGTACTGATTTTTTTTTAACTTAAATTTTTTAAACAGTTTTAGGTTCACAGCAAAATTGAAAGGAAGGTACAGAGATTTCCCATATACCCCCTGTGCCCACACATGCATAGCCTCCCCATTATCAACATCCCCCACCAGAGTGGTACATTTGTTACAATTAATGAACCTACACTGGCACATCACTATCACCTAAAGTCCATAGTTTATGTAGAGTTCACTCTTGGTGTTGTACCGTCTACGGATTTGGACAAATGTATAATGTGGTGTATCCATCATTATAGTATCATACAGAGTATTTCCATTGCCCTAAGAATCCTCTGTGCTCTGTCTGCTCGTCCATCTCTCCCTTCCCACCCCTCACTTCAAACTATGGGCAACCACTAATCTTTTTACTGTCTCCGTAGTTTTTTCTTTTCCAGAATGTCATATAATTGGAGTCATAAAATATTTAGCCTTTTCAGATTGACTTCTTTCACTTAATAATATACATTTAAGGTTCTTCCCTGTCTTTTCATGGCTTTATAGCTCATTTCTTTTTAGTGCTGAATAACATTCCATAGTCTGGATGTACTAGTTTATTTATCCATTTACCTACAAAAGGATATCTTGGTTGCTTCCAGGTTTGGCATTTATGAATAAAGCTGCTGTAAACATCTGCATGCACAATACTGATTTTAAGATAAACCATATGTCCTGTGTTACTGTGGTCATTTATCTCTTTAAAAGAACTCTTAGCCCTGTGTCTGAAATATCCTAGGGTTGAGATGATCAACAATATGATTTGGGGAGACTGACTATACAACAATTATCTTATTCATTTTATGTGAATTATTTTTTATATGAATGGGTATAGCAAACGTGTACCCTCCTGTGTGTGCCAGGCTCTGTGCTATGGAGGATACAGGGACAAAAGCCTCTCTGTACCCAAGAGAGTCTAGAAAAGAAGGCATATATTTAAGTGACTAGGCAAGTGTACATGTGTAAGAAACAACATTGGTTCTCTGTGGCTGCAACATCAGAATAAATAATTTTGACCCAGGCTATGGTCCTTTTTTTCCAAAATAGTCAAATAAAATGTAAACAAGTGAAATGTAAAATATTTTGTTTAGTGCTCAGCATTTCCAAGTTCTCCTCTTTCTCTTTTAGTTGCCCTAACTGTTCTTGCAGCTCTCACTCCCCTTGGTTTTTTCCTTCACTTGTCTGTGTGACATCTTTCTCAAGGTGCATTTCTCTTAAAGCCTTTGGATCCCTGAATGCAGTTTCTTCACTGGCATGGTGAGTGGGCTTAACTGGCAAAACTGGCCACCACCCTCCTCATGCACCTGTAGGAGAAGTCATTTTTTAATTGGCCATTTTAAATCACCATTAAATAGACATTTATATTTATATTTAATGACATGAAAGTACTCAAATTATGTTTTTAATGTAAAAAGGGCAGATTAGAGGGTTATATAGTCTGATCCCGTTTTCTGAAGTAAATTTCATAGGTGTAAACAGACATACAGAAAAACTGCTGAGAAGTTAGCTCTGAAAGATAAGATTACTGGTACTTTGATTTTTGTGTGTTATGTTTTTATGCATTACTAAAAATGAGCATATTTTAGTTTTGCGATAAAACATACATTGCCATTTTGAAAAAAAAAACATTCAGGAAATAAAATGTCCACATGCATAAAGATTCAGTGAAAAAGCAGCTGGTGACTCCTGTTCCCAAACCAAATAAAGTGACTTCCAAATTTAGGGACCATCGACAAAGAACTTTGGTGGTGATTTAGTTGGGTCTGGGCATCTCTGAATAATTAAACTAATGGGAAAGCCTCCCTTGGGCCAAAAACTTTCAGGCGTTGGAGGAAACATTTTGAGAACACACTTTATAAAGTTTGGCTTTTGTTTATTCATGAGTAAAGCACTTTACTTGGTGTTATTTCCCTCGCCTGTATTTTTGTTGCCTAAGCTGACTTAAGTTAGATTCACCTACAGTTTTCAGAGCTGAATTGACTCGCCTCCTCAGACCAGTGATTCTTGTAAGTAACATCCTTCAAATTGTGTTGGATTTTGTCATACACCTTTCTGGACCTGTGTGTGTGAAGAGACAACAGTCAGAAGCTATATCCTTAAAAGGCTTTTGTTTTCTTCAGTGCCAGCACTTCGAATATTGCCCGGATAGAAGAAATGGAGAGACTTCTGAAGCAGGCTCATGCGGAGAAGACCAGGCTGCTTGAATCCAGGGTAGGCCTGATGTCTGTGTGCCAGGGGCCGGTGATGTGGTGGTTCAGGATACCCTGCACTTGACATTGGGGAACTGCCCTCAGGCCTCGATAAGCAGTGTGATCTTGGAGGAGTCACTCAACCTTTCTTGGCCTCATTTTCTCATCTGTAAAGTAAGGGGGTTGGAGGGATGATGTCTGAGGCTCTTTACCGCACTACCATTTCTCATAGTGTGAAATACATGTAGTGTGGACAGAAACTGAAATGAGTGTTTTGTGTGGTATCTTCCCTCCAGTGGCCACTTTTTTGCCTGCCAAGGGGTAGGAGGAATGTTGTGTCTCTCTGCATCCTCCCTGCCTTGTCAGCTTGCAGTAACTACACTATTGCAATATTAAAATCCCATGTCATTGTGACTGTATTTCAGGCCAGCAACTGAACTTCCTTAGGAATCCCCCCAAATGCCTGTGCATCCTGCCTGAAAGGGCACCTCCTTTCCTCTTCTAACTTCCCTGTGTGCTTCCTCTGCAGCCTTCAGTCAGGAAGCCACAGAGCAACAACAGGAATTGGAAGGACCCATGGCCTTCAGTTAGAACATGGCCATCGTGGGGGCGGGTGTAGCTCAGTGGTAGCATGCCTGCTTAGTGTGCATGAGGTCCTGGGTTCCATCCCTAGTACCTCCATTGGAAAAAGAAAAAAAAGACAGCCATCAAAAGAAAGGCTAAATGTCATGACTAGTGTTGGGTCACAATTAGCGAGGCTTTTTAAAATTAAAAATGGGAGAGTTGTGGTCATTAGTATGAAATGACTGAATATAGTCACAAGCTGGGTTTTCACTTAATATTCAATTGTTAGTTAAGTGTAGGGTCTGCATTTCTACATTGGATGACTTTGGGAGCTATGTGAGAGGTGATTACGGGTATTTTAATCTTGGTTCTATAATGTAAGAGCTTAGGCTCTAAAGCCAGGAATTGTCTAGTGAGAATTATTTTTCTGTATATATTAGTTGGAATCATTCAGGTATGTAACCAGTATGTCTGAAAATTCGTTCTGCAAAATGATATTTAGGAACGCGAAATGGAAGCCAAGAAGCGAGCTCTGGAAGAAGAAAAACGACGCCGAGAACTCCTGGAAAAACGATTGCAGGAAGAAACTAGCCAGAGGCAGAAGTTAATTGAAAAGGAAGTAAAAATTAGGGAGAAACAAAGGGCACAGGTAGGTCAATCTGGATGGATTGGAGTAGGTTGCCCCCTGGTGGTCGTTCTGTAGAAGACGGTCATGCTGTGTTTTGAGGATGCCTCTGGCTGTGCTGACTATTAGCCCTTGACTTGGAATGGGTGAGAGAAAGATGTGCATTAGTGGGCAAAAAAATGTATGTTTATTTCAAAACTCCTTGGGAAGTACTAACAAAATGACATTTTTCTTTAGTTATGTGGAACCTTTTGATGGGAGGGGCATTTTTGCTTCTACCCATTTTGGGGTGTATGTTTAAAAGGAGAATGTGTTTTGACCAGCTTTGAAAATGCAGCTAGATTCATTACTGAAAGCAAACACAACACCCAGACCAAGTTGGGTGTTGTATTTGTTTTAGCTGAGAGAGAAAAGATTCTATTAAGCCATCTTTCAGGAACAAGCACTCCAGAATGGGATCCTTTTACCAGCCTGGTTTCTTGGAGGTCGCATTCATGCTTTGGGTTTTTTTTTTCCTTCTAATCTCTGTGTTGTCACATGTGTCCCCTTTGCTGCACCAGTCCACAGACATGTGCACAGGATTCCTGGACTCAAGCAAAAGTCAGGAAGACCAGCCACTTTGTTTAACTTCCCATCTCAATCATAGTCCAGTTTGAATCTCTGTTCTTATCACTAGAACTGCTAACATAATGTATGTTCTCTGAGAAACTGAGATAAAGCTTTGCTAAGAACCATGTAATTTCAAATTCAAATTCAAATCATATTACCAAGGTTTACTAGACTCAAAGGTAAAAGGTACCAATGCCCCTTTTCCTTACGGTTGCTGGCAGTTTGATCGGTACAGCAGAGAGAGACTCTCCTTAAGACTTTGTGTGCTTTGAGGTATCAGTAAATCCATGACATCTGTCTAGAGTCAAAGTGCCATAGAATCAAAGGCAAAATAAAGGAAAAATACAAAGTAAAACTTACTCGTTTTATCTCATTATGCCAAACCTCTGTCAGATTTTGATTTGCAGTAAAGGTCATCTGTGCCCATTTGGTATCTGAGGCCAAACCAAAAGGCACAAGTTCTATTTTAATTCTAATTCTAAGTTTTGTTTCCAAGATATGATTACGATATTTTTCCCCAGGGCAAAGGGGTGAGATAATGTAACAGAATAAAATAAAAAGGCCATTTTAGAAATATTACCCGTGGCGATAGGTACTCCCTAGGTTAGGTGAACCCCTGCTCCAGCCAGAGTAAAACAAAAGACATCTTTGTACCCCTCTTCCGTGTCTGGTCCTGGACAGCTCATTGGGTACAGCTTTGATTCCACTTCTTCCCTTATTTCAGCTTTGCTTTTCAAAACATACGTCTCTGCTTTCAGTTTCTATCAGTGTATGCAGGCTGCCACGTACATACATACTTGGGGATCTGATGGGGGTTGTACTTACTAAATAATGTTCAGTGAATTGTGTCATGTGTGAGGTTATTTAAGGAGAACTACTGTTAACTTGTGGCAGGGAGAGCTCCTGGAAACTGTACCCTCATCTGGAAGCAGCAGCCCAGATAACTTCATGCTTCATTTCCCAGTGCTTTTAAGTGATAAGTGCCTCTCTTAAAGCTAAAATAAATGGCATGTTTCCTTTTCTCATCTGGCCATTTTAAGGAATAGAATCTGTTGGCCTGAGTTTATCCACATTTTCTTCCCCTATCCTGTAGCATTCTTAAAATGCTGTCCACTTTTCAGATTCCAAATGACAATGTTAATCTTAAGTTATGATTATCACGTGGGCATTTTAACACCTTGGCTTTTAAGTCCATTTTCACTTCTAAACATCTGTGACCTGAAACAAAACAAGTGACGAGCTGTGGATGAGATGGGCTTGTGCTTTTCCAGGCTCGACCTTTGACCCGCTATCTGCCCATTCGGAAGGAAGAC
This sequence comes from Camelus dromedarius, assembly GCF_036321535.1. Taxonomy (NCBI): domain Eukaryota; kingdom Metazoa; phylum Chordata; class Mammalia; order Artiodactyla; family Camelidae; genus Camelus; species Camelus dromedarius. Next base: position 72,765,808 of record NC_087437.1, on the reverse strand, counting down.
TTTGATTTGCGGAGCCACGTGGAGACTGCTGGCCACAATATTGATACCTGCTATCACGTGTCAATCACAGAGAAGACCTGCAGAGGATTCCTCATCAAAATGGGTGGAAAAATTAAAACTTGGAAGAAACGTTGGTTTGTGTTTGATCGGAACAAGCGCACCTTCTCTTACTATGCAGGTGGGTGATAAAAAGTCTGAGTGATATATCCAAAGGAGGAACTGAATCACTCTCTGCTTAGGGACGACGGCAGTCAAATTCAGCATCAATAAGTAGAGTGGTAAATAATAAGACTAATGGCAGTATTAGCTTGGTAGATGTGTATAATTTTATATCCAGATTATATGGCCCACATGATATGATTTTCCTCCCTAGAAATGACAAAACCTACTTTATTTAAACAGTGTGAGTTTGTTTATTCTAGTTCTGAAATAAGCTCAATTCCAAATAAATATTAAATTGAATTTAATTTTTTTAGCCCAAAATATTGTCTTTTAAACCACAAGACCAGGGAGGAAAAAAGGTTTCTATCTATTTTCTTACAGTCAATGCCCTGTTTAAGTCACACACAATTAGCAGCTTGGCTGACAGTCATTTAGCTGTAGTTTATAAACTAGAGTGGTCATTTAAGCCCAGAGAGTAAAGCCCATCAGTGAACTAGTGGGTAAGTAAGTGTGTATTAAGTGACTGGAATATTTTTAGATTCTTTAAATGAGGGAGTATGAGAACCATACCCTGATGAATCTTCTATAAATGCAGGAATATTTGTGTAACTGGTGTACTTATTAAGAAGCCCCTTATTAACTCTGAGCTCACATCTGAAATATGTCTGTGATCAGCACAAGTATAGCTCTGCTCCCTTTCCAACTGCTGCGTAAGCAGTATCGTGCCAGGCTTCAGAGAGCCCCTGCCTTGGGGTGACGGTGCCAGCATTGATGAGCATTGTATAGAATTGTCATAAAGTGTATTAGCACAATAAATTAAAAAGGATAGTCCAGTCATTTAATCGTAGTGTGAGGTCAGGGCATGTTTAGGAAGAGAAGAGTGAGAAACCAAGAAGCACGTGGAAGAAAGGAAACACTAGCGATGAGCCCCAGAATGGGGGTGAGGAGAGGGTAGGGGGTGCATGCCGTTCAGTTAGGGGCTCCTTGGGCAGGGTTCCAGTTGCTGCAAGGGCGAGTGGCCTGAGTTAAGTGGTCTAATAACCCTCACAGGTTGCCTCTCGGGCTTTCTGGCCTTGGGTTTTATAAGAATCCAGAGACAGTTTGTAGTAGCCTGTAATGAAAAAGAATATGTGTATGTACATATATGTATGTGTGTGTGTGTGTGTGTGTGTGTGTGTATAACTGAATCACTATGCTACACACCAGAAACTAATACAACGTTGTAAATCAACTATACGTCAATTAAAAATAAAGTACAAATGCATATACACTTTGATATTAAAAAAAGAATCCAGAGACAGTCTCTTCAGTTAGTACAACAGAAAAGATGCCTATGTAATAAGGAACACCAATTTAGTGTCTGCAAAATGTGTAAATAAAACTGCTGTGTGCTAGTCTCCACAGACAACCTCACCCAGAATTTTCCAAAAATAAAATTTTAGAATAACTCAGACAAAACAGCCTCACTCTTGTCTGCTCCTCTTCTCTGGGAACCTCATTTCATACTTTCATCTGTCAGCCAGTGAAAGGTTCAGTGCTCCTTCTGACCCAAGTAAATATATTTTTCCAGATTTAAACTTCGTGGTGACTGGTTTTCAATTTTTTTTTAATATAAAAATCTTTTTGATATATGAATGATTACTCAGAACCCTAATACACAAAACAGACAAAAATTATATTTAACTCAGCTTGTTAATATTAACATGTTATATAACAGACACTGCTCATGTGGCTCTGTTTACAGCCATCCTCAGCTTTGTCTGCTCCCGCCCTTCCCACCCCTGCTCTTTCCCAGACACCACCAAGCACAGGGCGAGACCAGCCCACAGGAGGGTTGTACAGACGGTGGTTCAGGCTGGACTTGACCCCACAGGCACCACGCCCCTTCAGCCTGTCAGCAAGGTGAATGGCCCTGGTAGGCGTGAAGGGCAGCAGACGTGAGTGTTGAGAGCTACAGTCATAGGTCTCCATGTGGATCGTGCCCCGGCCTCTGTGCTTGGCCTCCCGAATATTAACTGGGTAACTTTAGAAGAGCTGTAAACTAAGGCACAGAAAGTGTGTCGGTAAATTGGTAGGATAATACTACTGAGACGGAATGGTTAGCATTATCTCATCAATTTGCAATAGTATTATTGACTCTGAGTTCACAGTGTGCTGGGAGGCCTGTGTTTTTCAGATTCTTTCTCATATATGAAGTGCCCTACAGACAAAAGTTTTATTGCTCAATTTTCTGCCTGCTTTGAAACACTGACAAGGTTTACTTTTACCTCCAGATTTTATTTCACACTTGTTTTCAGAAAATAAAGTATTATCGTTTTCCCATGAACTATTGGAAGATCTTTTACAGCAAATGTTTGAGAGATACACAGACTTTCTCTTTCACAGAAACTGGTGGAAACCCACAGAGCATGGTATTAATTAAAACAGTGTTTCCCCAGGAAGAGCAAAGACAAACACAAAAATATGGTCCATGTTCAAATAAGTTAAGGAAATGCTGAGTTAAATGCAATTAAACAGATTTATTTTCTACTGAATCCTCAAGGCTGTTATTTTTCAATCTAGCTTTTTATTATTGTTATTGGGGGAAAAGGACATTCACTGTAGTAAAAACTTCAACATAAACTAAGTCTGTATAATGAAAGGAGTCTCTTTCCAATCACAGAAGTTCTGACCTTCTCTAATACTGATAGACCTGAAATATCCTTTCAGATTTTCTCTGCTCTTTTTCATATATTTTTCAGTATGAATAGGTATTCTTTCTTCTTCAGTACAGTTGGGACCAAATTATTCACTCTGTTTCTACTTTTCGTCACGTAACAGTATTTCAAGACTTTCTCTAATGAGTACATGTAGATTTACCTCAGTCTTTTCAGTGGTTGTGTGGAGTCCGTTGTAAGGCTGGTCTGTAATTGAATCAGTTCCCTATTAAAGCTGCAGCAGACCTTTTGCAGCCTTATGCCATCACAAACACAAATCCACGTGCACATGCCTCAGTAGCTCTTACACAATACAGTTTTGGAAGCAGAATTACTGAGTAAGATTTGGGCATTTTTCATTGTGTATGTTTTACCAAATTGCCATCCAAAAGAGGCTTTCTTATTTGCATTTCCATCAACAGGATATGGCAGAGTCGCTTCCTCTGCATCCTCAACCATGATTTGGAGATTCTTTGATACACTTGCATGCGTTATGATCCCTGCAGAGTTTAAATGATAAAATATTTCAAGAAGTTATTATTCTTATTAGTCATCACAGAGTGATGCTGTTTGTTTGGTGGGTGGTTTGGTCGTTTGTTTTTGTTTTGTTTTACAGTTTCTTTGCCTTTATGGCAAGTCCGAAATCTTTGGAAACAGTTTGGAAAACACTGCACTGAAAGGACATTAAATTATTGATGTGAAGCTCTGTTGGGAACAAGATAAAAAATCAGGCATGCTAGACAAGAGATTTGATAGGAAAGAAATATAAGCAGAACATAATTTTAAAGTCAAAAAATGCACTCGTTACAAATTTCACTACAGCAGGTCTACATATTAATACTTGCATTACAACCACTGTCTTGGAGAATGTGGGGAAATCGTTTGTATTGATGTCAGTAGTGTTTACACTTTGTGTGCTAACCTGACACTCAGTAGTTCTGGGTAAATTCTGACTGCTAATTTGGTGAAGAGCCTTGGGCAAAGTCACTCAGTCATTTTCATTTGGGCCTGATAATTCTAACCTTGTTTCTTTCTTTCTTTCTTTTTTTTTTTTTTTTTTGCAATATAGGATGGGGCTAATGCATAACCTCTATTATCTGAATTAATCTTAGATATTTTAAATACTAGATAAATATTTTAATGATGATAATTGTAATGAAATTATTTTTTCTGACCATTAGTGGTGATACAGTATTTGTTTTAACGTTCATTTACCATTGCAGACAAGCATGAAGCTAAATTAAAAGGAGTAATATACTTTCAAGCCATTGAAGAAGTATATTATGATCACCTCAAGAATGCTAACAAGGTAAATGTTGAATTTTAGATTTCTGCAATGTGAATGCATAACTAAGTTAGGGAGAAGATGTTTTTTGAATTCTAAGCAATTTAGATTTGTCTTTCTGACATAACAGATATGGTCAGAATAGTGTTGAAAAAGTAAACATACAAGTAATTAGTGCAGCTAATCTTTTTGTTAAAAAAAAAGTCACGACAAAATGAGGAAGTATTCTGGATATATTGATTTAGAAGACCCTGCCAAGTAACTCTTTACTAGGGTCCTAAGAAGGAGCTACTACCTAGCTATGAGAAGGATCATGAGGAAATGTCTTAGTAAAGCAAAGATGAACAATTTATTGAGCTATTTATGGAGCGCCCACAAGCAGCTAGGTACCCTGCTAGAGCTTTATAAAATAGCTGCTAAGAAAATTGGTGAGCTCTTTGTGAGAGTTCTTGTGCAGAAAGGCCAGAAAGATAGCCAATCTTGAGAAAGGTTGTATTAGAGCAAAAGTAATAGCTATGTAGATTTCTATAAATTGGAACTTTTAATGAGGAAGAAGCCCTCACGTATCTCTGTGTTGTATTTAATGGTATCATTTCAAGATGTTTTACATTATTTTCCTTTTTTTAATTTTTAGAGTCCTAATCCATTACTCACCTTCAGCGTCAAGACGCATGACAGAATCTACTACATGGTGGCCCCATCGCCAGAAGCCATGCGCATCTGGATGGATGTCATAGTTACCGGGGCAGAAGGCTACACTCACTTCTTGTTGTAGTGAACTGGCCCAACAGTCCACTTCAGGGCAGACTGCAATAATCTCTTACAAGAATGAAGCCATACTCAGTCCCAGGTGGAATGACCCAACAGACCCATCCCTTTAACTGTGTATACTCAGAACTGCTTTCATATTCACAGGAAGTTTTCATTTATAAATGAGAAAGAAGGGGCTTTTAATTCAAAGCTTGACCATAAATAATTCAAAGCTTGATCATAAAAAGCAAAAGAATTGAAGCACCTACGAGAAAGAAAACTATTTTGGTAAATAGCATCACTTGTAGGAACATTTCTTACAAACTATTTTTTATCAGTTGTTGATTTTGGTGAAATAAACTAAACTGTTTACAAAATGTCTGTATGTACTTGGAAATATGAAATTGTCTTAGCACCCAAATCATTGGCATTGACATTATTGGTAATCTAATCAACTGGCTTTTTTTTTTAAGGAGCATTTTGCTGAAGGTTATTTTATAAATATAAGCAAAGGGCTTGATGGGGAATATGTTGTAAGAGGAGTTTTGTCCTAATTTCTAAGTACTACACCAAAACCAAAGACTTGGCATGACTTCTGTCTAACAGTAGTAGTTTCAAGTGATGAACTGCATTTCGTGTTACTCTACATTTTTTAATAGTACTTTGACGCCAACAAGTGCCCAAGAAGTTGACTTTGAAGAGTTGCCAACAGCATAAGTTGCTGTACATACGTAGCAAACCACTTTTTGTAAAAGAAGAAAGAATAAAAAGCCATGTGTTTTAGGAAAAGAAGTGGTCTTAGACATTCTGTCACATTGGGCAATTTAAAATAAAGAGAATATTTTGGAGCTTGTTTTGCTGAGACGTTCTCCATTCCCAGTGCTGAGAATAAAGGCAACCAGTAGCCTATTTCCTTTAGATTGTCTGATTTCTCTGTTGTGGAGTACACATTGTCAATTGCAGCCTCAGATGACATAACCATGAAATCAGAGCTCTGTTTTCACCAAAGAACAGACCAATTAAAATACTTATTTACGGAAGTATTGTAGTTCCATTAAAAGGCAAATGAAGTTCAACTTAATGTTCTCTGTAATGTACTATTTTATTATGTTTTTCCTTATGATTAGCCTTTTTTTAGAGTTAAATTAATTTTTGTTGAATGAAATGACTTCAGGCAAGTCTCTTTTGTAATGGTTCTTAAATGCCATTTATCCTGGTTTGTCATGCTGTGTGTTTGTAAGTATGAATGTACTCTCTCCTAAAACTTACCTAATAAATAGAAGTAGAGAATAATGATGTTACTTGCTAGTACAAGTGAAACGAGTAAATTAGAAGTGTCTGTAAAATCGTCAGGCCTGACGGAGTAGAGTTTTTTTTTCAATTTGCAGTGGTTTGTATACATGTTGCCAATAATAAGATTTTGCAACTGGATGACACATGATTTTACTTGAACAGTGAAAGACAAAATCACAGAAGACATCTTTATCATCTGTTTTTTTTTTTCAGAGATCCCCCAAACCCTGTAATGATCTAAGAGAGTGAAATACATTTGCTAAAATTTTATTGGTTAATGTAAACATACAACTTTTCTGAACTGTACTTTACTTTCTTCAAAGGATTGTAAAGATACTCTAATCAACTTTATATCTTGCATGATGTAGTAAACCTTTTAAATATGTGTGTTAAAATATGTTGAGTTTGGATTAAAATGTTGACCAGATTTCCCATTTGCAAATAAACGCATCTCTCATCAGGAAGTTACCTATTGGTAACATGACAGGGGATGGCGTAATCAGCAAAAGTCAATTACAGAATTTACATAAAGGTTGTTGTGTGCCAACGTTATGACTTTTACTTTATAAACAGAAGTAATCAGAAGCATCTCTGGTCACGTTCCTGTTGATAACAAAAGGAAGTAACCCCTGAAAAATCTGACATCTTATTGTCCCTTTGCACAGATGCAATTATTACTGGGGACTGAAGGACTGTGTCTACATGTCCTTCCATCTGACGGGGGAAAAAATCACGCTGGTGTGAAGTTAAAGCTCTAGGGCTTTACTTGGTGGGGATATCATTTGTCTTTCTGAACTAAGGCAGCAGATTTCAGAAAAACTGCCTTCAACAACATGTCTTTCAAACCTGTTAATGAAGGCAATATTGACAGTAGGAAATAAATTTGTCTACTTCAAGCCCATGACTGTCAGTAAAAGCATCTTCACTTGACACTAGCCACAGTTTTTCCTGATTTCTTACACTGATGAAGGTGGATAGAGAAAATAATCCATGAGTTTCCCTGTTTTTTTTGTGCCATGTTTTTCCCACTCTGAGGACAAGTCAGCTTTTTGTTTGTTTTGTTGCCTATAAAATGTAAGAATACCTGCAAAAATAAAGGGAGAGAATAGGAACAGGAATGACTGAGAATACTTGAAATTATCCAAAACCATAGGAAGAAGTGTTTATTATTAAGATATAAAGGATGGTTTAGTGATGTGTATTGGGCATCACCTTCGTGATTTAGTCCCTTTGGAGTCTTCAACAGGCTTTTAATGGTGAGCTGGCAAAATAGCTCAGTAAGTTTTGGAGAAAGCTGCTAAAATCAAGCAGCTGTCCTTGCTCTGTTTCTGGCATTACACCTCTTAAGAGATCCATGGAGTTTTTATTTATCCAACTTTCTCTGTGTTTTAATAGGACAGGTTCTCAAGACTCCAGAGTGGCTGGATTCACTGTACCCAGCCTTTGCCTTTAACTCTAGCACCAGTCATTGCTCCAAAACTTATGACCAAGATAGTAAAGTGGCTTTCACTCCAAGTATTAAACCAGCCACAGTAACTTTTAAATAGAAAGAAAGAAAAAAAACTAGGTAAGGCCTTCTTTGTTGATGCTTGAGGCCCCCAGAAATTGCCTTGAAGGATTTAAGAGCTAGAATCTAGAAATCCTTGTACTGAATTTATTCAACCATCTTTTTAATTGTCCATTCCTTTTTTTTTTCTGTTTGCCTCTTAAAAATGGTGCTATAGTAGATAACACGCATCCTTATGAACTAGTATTTTTTTCTGCAGGACAGGCACTAATTGGAGCCACTGGGTCAAACAGTATTGAAAATGCTGCATATTTTATATTGTCATAGGTGTGGTCAGATCACTTGTCCAAAGAGTTTAGCAGTTTACCCTCCCACCAACCATACATGAGTGACAGTTTCCAAGCATCCTTGCCAATAGTTGCTCTTTTTAACCTCTGCCAATCTGATGGGTAGGAAAAGGCATTTTTTAATTCATTTTTCAATTAGTGAGGTTGATCACTATGTTTACATATATGAACTGCCTATTCACAGCTGCTGGCCAATTTTATTGGAATTACATTTTTTTTATTTCTAACTGAAGAGAAGTATTAATGTTCTGATATCTATGCGGTAAAAGCAATTTTTATAGACTCATTTGACTCAAGGTGCCTTTTTTTGCCAAAAATTAAATTCGTATACATTTTTATTCGTTATGATTTTGGGATTTCAAATCTTGCTTAAGAAAAGTCACTTCTATCCCTGAACTATAAATTTTTCTCCTAAAGTGTATTTAATCCTTTCAGTTTTATTCTTTCGTTGAGATCGTTTTATCTACTGGCATTTATTTTTGCATACAGTTATGAAGCAGGAGTCAGAGTTCAATAGTTCAGCAGTCCGGCATACAAATAGCTAGAACAAAAACAAACTGAAATGGGGCGAAAGAGCGGCGAATGTTCGATTCAACTCCAAGTATTTACACAAGCAGGTTTCAGGTCAAATCTTGGAACCATTTCCGGTACCAGTCAAAACTGTCAGGGATGAGAACGACTTGTAACGCAGCGAGACTAGCATTTTATGTTTCCACTCCTTAGTGTCCTTGGGATGATGGGATGGTTTCCTGGAACAGTGGATAGGATTGCTCTCCGCGCTTCCAATCCTGGAGTGTTTACCCACCGAGAAAGCAGCCTACCGAGACGTTCAAAACGTTCCAAACTGTCATAGTCAAAACCTCCACAGCCGAACAGCCCAATAGCGAAAGGCTGGGAGGAGCGAGGACGCTCTGCGCATGTGCGCCCTCCGGGTGGTGAAAATCGTACAGGCGCTGTTTACCAAGTTCCGCCTTCCAGCCGGGGGCGCATGCGCAGCCTCGGTTCCTGAGCGCTGTGCGCGTTTCCGTAGGTCGGCGCGGGGCGAAAGGACCGCTGGGAAGATGGCGGGGCTGGGCAAGGCCGCTGTGGCGGCTTGGGAACCTTATCGCAGGTGGGGCTGGGCGGCCGTCTCCTTCGGTGTCCACCGTGGTCTCGGCGCGTTGCTTGCACGGAAGCCCGAGCGGGCGCCACGGTGGCTCCCAGGTCAGTGTCCGAATGTCTGGTGTAGGACGTGTTCTTTCGAGCATCCCTAGTTCTGTCAGTTCCTGTCCCATTCGCTTTTGGCGCCACATTCGGAAATGCTGTTCTCAGGTTCTCGGTACCCCAGTTCTAAGCGCTTTCGACAGTTCTGTGAAGGCTGTGAGGAGAGCTCTGCCGGGCCCTGGGGTATCCTGGACAAGCGGGGCGGTTGATGGAGTTACTCTGCAGTCGAAGGATCCTGTTCTCTCCCGGCCTCCCCTGCGTGAAGTGCCAACAGAAGGAAAATTAGATGCGTATTTAATGCGTTGGACTGTTAGTTGCTTTTTTTTTTTCTTTCTGCAGGTTTTAAGGGGCGTATAGATCTTGACTACTGCCCCCGCTTGAGGGATTTTACAGTATGAACATTTTCTTTGTAAAGGTGTAGACGCTGTTATCAATCCTAATTTCTAGGGTTTTGGGGGTTTTTTTCCCGATTATCCCAGCCCAGTAAAAAGCATAATCATTACACTACAAAGGAAATTAGAATTTGGACCAAAAATTAGAGCACCTGAATATTTCTTTTATCTTGTGTTTGATTCTTCTGCGTCTAACCCCACCTCTACTCCCAACCCCCGCATAAACAGTCCGTCTTTCTGAAATGTGTCTTTTTATTTTTTGGTTTTGTTGTGTTCACACCCTTGCCACACAGCTGTCATATGCATGGTACTTGGAATGGGAATTGTCATAGCAAATACCCTTTGTTTTGAGTTAAAAATTTTAAACATAATCCGTTTAACTTACATTTAATTGTACACAACCAAAAGGCTATTATGTATCTGTTCCTCTAGCAAAGTGTACTATGTCAGTTCATTAATAAGAGTATGATACTCTTTCATCTATTTAGTAATCATTTATTGAGCACTTAAGCCCCAGGCTTTAAGCTAATCCTTACAGTACAAAGATCATTTATGAATATAGTGCTGAGAACCTGACCACTTATAATTCACCAAGATTAAATAAATTATAATTGGTTCATGGAGAAATTCTTGGGAAGTAATGTGGAGAAGAGGATAGGTAGGAGTTTTTGAGTGCTGAGTTAAGGAAATGGAAAATGAACATGTTTGCTGCTACAGCCTGCCAACCAACATAACTGGCTTCTACTAGCATTGTTTTTCACTAAAAGGTTTAAATTTGGCATATTTCACTATACATTGAAACTCTCAAACAGGCTTACATGTAGAAGGGAGGTAGCTTTAAGGCCTTCAATTCAGTTTTTTTTTTTTTTAAATCAACTTCTTAAATCCAAAACAAGGAAAACTTCATCGGCTCACATGGAGGAGACTGAGAAGTTCTCATTTGCCACAATAAAGTGGAGAAAAGTTTCATGTAATACAAAGAAGAGGTTTCATTGGTCCAAAAAAAGACTTTAAGGGAATACACAAATCTAATTTCTTTGGAGGGAGGAGGGTGGGATTATAAATGACTTTGTTTTTTTAAATATCTTTCTACTTTTTTTAAGAGCAAGTATTGATTTTATGGTAGGGAAAGAGCTTTTAAAACAATGAAATGAAATATCCTTGTTAAGGTTTACCATTTGTGCCTTTGTACTTAAATTGCACTAAGATTTGTGTGCACCATTCACAAAAACCAAAGCAATAAGTAGAACAGTTTTTCCAAAAATGAGACAATCATATATTTATACAAGGTTACTTGTGAAGAGGGGCGGGTATAGCTCAGTGATAGAGTCCGTACTTAGCATTGCATGAGGTTCTGGGTTCCCCAGTACCTCCGTTAAATAAACAAAAACAAACAAACCTAACTGCCCCCCCAAAACAAACAAAAACCCTTAGAATAAAGAGAACAAGTTTACTTGTAAAGAAATTGCTCACTGAACCCACTTCAGTGGATACAGAAGCATGATTAGCTACGACCATGGCCCATGATTTTATGGGTGGAGAGGGAGCAATAAAAGGGGCACAGCACATCCCTTGAAGCACTTTCCCAAGGGCAGACCCAACTTGTTTCTCCCCCTCCCCACCAAAAAGTAGAGGATGTGAAACTCCTCAAACATTAAAAAAAGTTAAAAGAAGACAAAAATCTCAAGAGAGGGCTAAAACTAGTGCAGGTAAATCTGAATGTTGATCGATAATATTTAAGACACAATGTAATAGCAACAGGAAGACATTTTTGCCCTAATCTCTCTTTTGTTGCCTTGAAATTTCCTCCTCATTGTGTATTTTAGAAGCATCAAGACTGGACCTTGCTCTAAAAAGGTACTGATTTTGACATGATTTTTAAATGTATCATGTACAGACTTAAGATTTTAATACTTCAAGTCTGTATTTATTTTTTCTATTAGATGGAAATAGTATCTGACATCAGTTTGATGAGTTAAAGTTTGAAAATATGTATGGTTTTCCAAAAACTGTATTTGCAAACTATAGTTATGTTTTGTGTACTTTGTTTAGCTTGCAGACAAAAGTCATCAGTCTCTTTCCTTAGTCGACCAGACCTTCCAAACCTGGCTTATAAGAGGCTAAAAGGCAAAAGTCCAGGAATTATCTTCATCCCTGGCTATATTTCTAATATGAATGGTACAAAAGCATTGGCGATTGAGGAATTTTGCAAATCTCTAGGTCACGCCTATATAAGGTAGGAACAACACATTTTGGAGAAAATATTACTACTATTTAGCATGGCAGTAGAAAATTCTGCTCTAAGCAATTGAAACAAATGGCAGCATTTTTATAGATTAATTTATTTTAATGGTCTGTAAACTTTAATCTTTTGTAAAATGCAGTCTTTGAAAGATGATTTTTAAAAGTCTTTGTGCCACACTGACAATGCTGGCAGAAAAGGAAACTAGTGGTAATTAAGCTCCTTAAAAACAGTATTCCAGCATGACAACAAACCAGTGTACAGGTTGGCTTTCTTTCAATAATTATATTGTGGGTTTTCCTTTGAGGATTTAAGGACTTTTATTTGACCATTGTTTACTTCCTTACTTTTAAAATACGTAGTTTAGAATAATGTATGTGCTTTAAAAGCATTGTGAAATTAGTATTGTACAATTCATGTTTCCACTGAGTTTCCTCTTTCCTCTCACTTCTGTAGTCTGAGTATGTATAAGCATAAATAAGGATATGTATTGCTTAATTACAACTTGATTTCGTATTCCCTAATCTTTATTATTGATGATGATTTTAGTAAAATAACCTGTTTATGTTGTTATCATTTATTTAGTGCCTAATTTGCCAGAAGAGATAGTATGGTTTAGTAAAAAAGAGCACTGGCCTGGAATTCAAGAAACATGGGCTCTAGAATTAATTCTAGCAAAAAGTGTGACAAGATAAGTCAGTTAATAAATGTCGGACCTGTTTTCTTCATAAAAAAGGAGGAGGGCTAAAGATAATTTCTGAATTCTTTTCTAGCACTAACAGCCTAAAAATCTATTCAGCTAGTTTTTAGAAGGGTTTCAGTAACATTCATTCAATAGGTCTAGAAAATACAGCTTTTAGAAATAAAATTATAAGTAATTAGAAATAAAAATTAAAACTTTTAGACTTAAAAATAAGACTTTTATCTATTTAATGTGTTAACAGAAATTATGTCAATTATATGGATTTAGTCTTACTCCTTTTATCAAATTAACTGAATTATTTCATTTTCATGCTCAGAACTCATAAAAATTTGTTGTGACCCAAGTGTTACTCTGAAGACTGGAGTATCTTTTGCAAGTAGACTTTTTAGCACTATACTGGTGCTGTGAAATATGCAAAGAATTATAAAACACGGTCATTGCCCTTAAGGATCTTTTAATCAGGGTTGAGGAACACAAGATAAAATACATATGGGAAATCAGGCAAAAGTGTTCATCAGAATATGATTGTGTCAAGAGCAGGATACTTTATAAGGTGAGAGAAAACTGGGGATTGAAATGGATAGACTGAACTTTATAAAGGAACACTGAAAACTAGGATTTGGGTCAGAAGGAAGAGCTCTTCAGGAAGGGGGACTACCCTGAGCAAAACAGGGTAGTATCAGAAAAATGGCCATCATTCTTATTGTGTGTCCCCAAAAGAATTTGAATCAAGAAATCACCATTTTATCAGTTCTTGAACATAAATTGAAGCTGTAAGAGCAATAACCAGTTTCTGTCTCCCTACAAAACATGTAGGGGAGGTTTTCTGCATTTTGGATGCCTATGAAATATATTTTCTTTTAAAAGGTATTTTAAGTAGTCATGATGAAATCAAAAGGTATACAGACATATTAAGTGATACTACATTAAAATGTAGCTTAAGCGTAACTTTATTAACCTTTTTCAAGTATAGCCCTTCATTATAATTTTTTAATTTGTTCAAGTGCCTTTTTATTTGCTTTTATCAAACTTTAATGCAGTATAACCACTATTAACTATTGATTGCATTTTAGCTTGTTTTTAAGAGATTTTATCTTTTATTTATACTCCCAGTTTCTCAGTTTACTTTTGTTGTGATTTGAGGCATGAAATTTAGATCCTGGAGGAGGAAATATACAAGAAATAGTACGTATGACTATATGAAATGGTTTCTTAACGTCCTGTCACCATGCCTACAATAAGATTGAGTCAGAGCTCAGGAATATGACACATGGTTTAAGACTGGTATTGTCTCATGATTATTTCTAACAGAATTTTAAATTCTAGATTTCTGAATAGGTCGCAGAGTATTGAGGCTGCTAGGACAGAATTGTGTTATTGTGTTTAAAGGTTTTAAACTGATAAATATTTTTGAGTTATCTTTGTCTGTTGGTTAGGGTTCAGCAAGAATGAACTGTATTTTTTACTGGTAACCTATTAGTGTCACTGAATGCTTATATTTTCCTTTTTGAGGGCTCTGTCCGTATGTTTTGCATCTTTACCATGTATTTGGAAGGCAGCTGTAGACAGTGCAGCAACTAGTGATGTCCAATTGCCCACTGCGGGGGTTAAAGGAGAATCAGAGTCTTTCTCCCCTCTTATCTCTGTATCTCCTGGATTGAGGATAAATAATAACTGTAATTTAGACTTTGGCAGTTGCTTTATTACACTATTTCCCAAGGATCCAAAACCTTTTCACTTCATACCTAAAGAAAATTTTAGTTTCTTTCTCTATTGCTTATAAATTCCTTATCTCTGAGAAAATATGTATACACTATATATCACATGTATTTTTACATATCCACTAAAAAACACTAAAATTTATTAGTTTTCACTAGGCTTTAAATATCAGAAAAAAAGGAAAGCTTTAGATTTGAATAAAATAATTCTTTTTACTTTTACGTTCTACTTCTATTCATTTAGTATGTATTAGAATACTTAGTGCGTAGGATTTGGCCAGTATGATGTCTAGCCACTATGAAGAGCGCAGAGACAAAAATTAAATAATGGTATTTCCCCTCCAGGACCTTTACAATCTCATGGAAACAATGGGGCACATATACACACATTAACTGTCTTACAGAGCAGGCATAATAAAATGATTGTGACTAATAAAAGTGAATTCTACAGAAGTTTCATTAGGTAGAGAGTTTTTTCCAACTTATCTGGGAAGCCTTTCCAACAAAAGCTCATTTGGACTAAGCTCAGAGAGAAGATGATGGGAGAAGGTATTCCAGGTGAAGGATGAAGCATGAAACAGAGACAGAAAACAGTCTATTGTAGGAACAGCAAATTGATGAGTTCGGCTAAAACACTATTTTATAAAAGGAAATGATAAAAGGTCGAGATCTGAAATGATCAAAATATGAAGTTCTAAAAAAAAGTCTAAAGCTCTGAATTTTTGTATGTCATAAGGAGCCATTGAGGTTAATGCCATATCAATATAATGTTTCAGAAGAAGCCTGACAGGTATGAAGTAGGTCCATTTGGAGAGAGAACAGAGTCATAGAGACACAGTAAGGAGGCCACTGTGATAGGCTGGGTTTAAGGTGACAAAGACCTGCACCAAGATGCTGGTCCTCCTAAATTGAAGAGAAAGGGATGAATGTGAGAAGAAATGAGAGAGTGAGTGAGGATGCTGCAGGACAGGTAGTGTTCTGTACCCTGGAAAAACAAATTTGATTAGGACAGTCTGCCCTTAAAGAACTGATACTCCAGTCAGAGAGAGACAAATATTTAAAACTTGATTACAACACACAATATGAAAAGTGTTAATTTAGTACATACAAAAGAAAGTGACTAGTACTAAACAGCCTATATGTCAACGAAAATTCCTCAAAGTCGGTAACATGACTCAAAGGATGACTAGGAGTTTGAATAGGAAGAGAGGCTTTTTTAGGCGGTGGAAGAGCATGCCAAGGCTCAGTTAGGAACGGGCTTACCCAGGAATTGGGACTGGGGTTTAGGGCAATCTGCAGGCGTGGTGTGATGCTTCATGGTTTATTGAATTGAGATCATGAAAGAGAGGTAAAGTTCACAGAGCAGACAGACTTTGAGCCCAGTGAACTAGGAAGTTGGAGGAGAAGAAAACCAAGTGGACGGGCTAGTGATGATAACTTGATTCTGGACTTCTCTTTTCCTTCCATTAACTCAGTAAATATATACCAAGTACTGTAATGTGCAGGGGACTGATCTAGGCACAGGGAAAGCAGTGGTGAGCAAAATCTGTGCCCATGTGGGTCTTCCATTCTAGTGTGGGAGACAAACCACGAACGAATAATCAAACATCATATATAATGTCAAGTAGCAGTATTTGCTAGGAAGAGAATAGAGCAGGGTAAGGAAATAGAAGATGACAAAAGAAGCACAACTTAGATTGAATGGCCAGAGGAGGCTTCTGGAGATGGAGCCAAAGTCCTGAATGAAGCGAGAGAGCAATGGGTGGATATCTGGAGGTAGTATATTCCATGTGGACGGAGAAGCTGTTGTAAAACTTCTGAGGCAAGAACATGGGTGATGTATTCCATTAACTTCAAGAAGGAAAGTGAGGATACAGTAGGGAAGGAGAGAACAGTAAGAAATGAGATCAGAGAGGTAGTTAGGGGCTAGAGGATGGTAAGGACTTGGGATTTTACTTAAAGATTTATACAAAGCCTTCAGAGGATTTGCACAGACATGATTTTTGTTTTAAAAGGATCACTGACAGCTATGTGGGTAGTAGACTATGAGGGTAAAAAATGGAAACAGATTTATTAGGAGACTGTTGCATTAGTCAAGAGAGAGAGAATAGTGACTTGGACCAGGCTGGCAGCAGTGCAGGAGGTGAGAAAGTGAGTGGATGTGGGAAATAATTTGAAGGTTAAGCTAATAGGATTTGCTGAAATACATACTGACTTCACCACTGTAATATTTTTTAGGCATAATGATTAAAGTACTATCTTCCATAAAAATGAGAGAAGCAAATACATAGATATCTAAATATAGATAATATTTTCCCTTTTTCAAGGTTTGATTACTCAGGAATTGGAAATTCAGATGGTAACTTAGAAGAATGCACAGTGGGAAAATGGAGAAAAGATGTTCTGTCTGTAATTGATGAGTTAGCTGTAGGACCACAGGTAACTTCTTAATTACGATACTTGTTGACTGTAACTAATGATATTTGAGCTGTTTCTTTAGATATGAATATTTAATATTTTAAATGTTTAACAATCACTTTTTATATTTCAATATCAAATCAGTAAATCAGGTCTACCACTTTCACTTTCTCAAAAAATGTAAGTAGCATTTTACTTTTCATTTTACAAATTTTATTTGTCTAGTTTGCTTTCTATTATAGACCTAATACATTAACAAAAAGTAATCACGATTTTAATTTTACTTTGTGCCAAATATTAAAAGGCTGGGAGCCAGTGGATATAAGGGGAAAAACTATATACATTCTATGAAATGACTGACACCCCTACAGAAGAGAAGAATTCCTCTTTAGAACTGTGTGTATTTTTATTTTTAGATCCTGGTTGGATCCAGCCTCGGTGGATGGCTCATGCTTCATGCTGCAATCGCTCGGCCGCAGAAGGTTGTTGCTCTTATTGGCATAGCTGCAGCTGTTGATAGCCTAGTGACACAGTTTAATCAGCTTCCTATTGAGGTGAGTCCCAGGCAACCTCGGTGTATCCCTCCTGTCCCTCTTCTGCTCCCTCTTTCTTTAAATTTTGTTTGTGTGGCACCCGTCCTTTGACTTGTGTTGACCCATCTTTTGTGTTAGCTGCCTTTTAACGTATGGTCTCTTCACCGCCTTTAAGTATTTAATCTCTTGTTTAAGGTTTCTTTTTCTTCACAGTCCCTTCAAATCATTCTGCCAAATATTGGAGCCACATTAATGAAATTACACTTTAAATTCCTTGTTTTAACAGCATTTCTTTATTAATCACATTTATTTCTTTGGCTCATTTTTTGTACCTCTTATTTTGTGGCTCATTGGAAATAGTACCTTTTCTTTTGACCATGTTAGACTAGCTAATCAATTATGAAACTTTTTTTTTTAACCCTGAAAGCCTGAGATCCTCTCTCAGCAGAGTTCTGCATGCATACACTATCCAGTCACATATAGGAGATGAGATTTGTCATTTCTGGCTTAGACACTAAGTTGGCATTCTTTTTCTACCCTTAATTCTCACCTTTCAAAAAAAGTGCTTTTCATCATAAGCATGTTCTTAAGCAAATCATGATAGAAATGAGGTTTCTGAAATAACTGGAAAGGTGATTAGTTTATTATACTTTATTATTGGACATATGTTTAAGCACTAAAGTTGTCTGCAAGGATAAAGAAATAGTAAATAACAACTGTTTATTTCCGTGTCTGTTATTTTTTCATTTTGCAGTCAATTAAGTCCTCCTTGGGTATCTCTTTCCTAGGGATCTGAATTTCACCTGTGGGACTAAGATCCTAGCAGGCCTGAGGGACAGAAAGTAAAGAAAGAAAAACAGTCCAGAGCAGTGGTTCAAAAAGTGTAGTCCCCAGGCCAGTAGTGACAGCATCACCTGAGAACCTCTAGAAATCCATGTTCCTGAGCTTCGTTGAGACCTGGTGAGTCACAAACCAGGAGCATGACCCAGCAAGTGATCTGTTTTAAAAAGGCCCCCAAGTGAAGTTTGAGAACCACTGCTCTAGAGAGTGGAGGAGCAGGAGAAGGAGGAAAAGAAATAAAAAGAAGAAAGCATATGTGGTGTTGAATAGTAGCATGTCACTGACTTTTGCCTCAAGTTCTGCATTGAATCCAGGGCCATATACTATCTGTTCTAAGTTTATTATTAGTTCGCATTGTTCTTTCTAGCTCCTTAAGAAATGGCATTGTCTGCATAGTCAGGTTCTTCATATGATTTCATATCAGAGATAAAATTACAAATCTGGTCTTTCTTGCACTTATCTCTTATTTCTGAATTTCTTTTCACTTTCTTGATTGTTTCTCACTCATGCATAGTTATTCAGTCTCCTCATGATGCTAACATTGCATCTTTCTGCATCTAAACTTGTACCCCTTACTCTGTTCTTTAACTCAGTAATACAGTGCTTCTCATGGTAGTAAATTATTTCAAGAACATGGCAGATTGGAAAAGAACTGGGTAAACAATTTTTGGGGGGTTATTGATAAATGACAAGATCTGTGTAAATTTATTTTTATGTCTGTGTATCCATATCACTCAGAGGGAAGTTATGATAGATACCCCTAAGTGACTGAGAAGATCTGTAGCCTGTAAATCAGGATATATCTTTGCTAATCCTAAATCAGACCAACAAAAGGTTCTTAACAGGAACATGTTGAGCCCTTGTTAACTTGAAAGCACATGGAAGGAAAGAGCAGGGACTCTAGGATCACTCTCTCCTTCACACAGACAGCTAAAGCTTAACAAAGGCAAGGGAACAGAAGTGGAGATTTTTACCATCTTCTTTAGCCCTGAGAATGTTAAGACCCAGCACTACTCATTGTATAGGAGCTTGACTTACCTCTTAACTGACTCTGATCATTGTCTCCTTCTTTGGACACTAGAGGGCGTCAGACAGGAGGCACAGCTGTTGGAATCCAAGCTTTACAGCCATATTGCCTTGGTAGTTTCTCCTTGGTGTACAACTTATGTATATTGTACATTTTCTTTGATCAATACTGTTTTTGCTATTTCTGAACTTTCTGTTTTTACGGCTTTAGGACATATAAGATTTTGTAAAGTTAAGTTTGTTCTTCAAATGGACAGTATTCATTTGATGCAATAGCAGGTAACAGCTGGTTGGGGACAAGGACGCTTGAAATGCAACTATTATTGTGTCTTAGTAATTAACATAGTTCTCATTTCATCTAATAACTAATGAAACTAAGTTCTATTACTGAAATTACAAATTCAAGAACAATCTTGAGTAGTTTGAGGATAACTGAACATCATTTTTGCTTTAAATATTTGGTTCACATGTTGCTTTAATGCAGAGAACCCCATGATATTAATGTAGGTTCATACATTTTATAGTTTTTTAGGCTTTGAATTATTTTAAATCATTTGGAGATGGATATTTAGATGTATAGCTTTCAGATATACATCTTTTTCACTGAATCAGATCTTTCTGTAATTTTATAAAATATTTTAAAATGCCTAAATACATATAGATTATATCATATATTATTTTCCTATGTAAGTTCTTTTTTTCCTTTTATGTATTTCTAATAAATCAACAGTTTTAAACATGGAAAAATCATAATATTTTTATTAAAAATTTAAAATACAAAATTTTAAAAATACATTGTTTGTAGCTTTTCTTTCCTTATATTTTTCTTTCTTTTTGATAAGCTGTCCACCTGTTTTTCTAGACAGAAATGCCTCTCATATTATATGGTTGCAAGAGGCTTAAAGCTGTTTACATTTTGAGTTGTTGGTTCAAGTTGTGATCATCTTTCCAAAGAATTTATTATATACAGATAAACCTTTATGTTCAAAGAATTTTGTGGAAGTATTCAGCAGTGTGGGAATGGTCAAATTAATTATCTTAGATGGATTATGGTGGACAATTATGCAGTCTTTAAAAACTTTTAATAGCATTCTTTAAAATCCAGAAATATATATGTATTAAATAAATAAAGCAGCATTGAAAACTACATATAAATTGTAACAGCTAAGAATTTTGCATATTTTATATATATAAAAACCAAACCAAACACATACAGAAAAATAATGGAAAGAAATAAACCAGAATATTAGTGGTTATTATATACATGAGATAGGATTATGATTTATTTTTATACTTTTTAGATTTTTCATGTTTTCTATAATGAGTATATGTTACTTAAACTAGAAAGATTATTTAAGACAAATTATAAAGAGTAGAAATTCTTCAAGAATAAAAGGATCCCCAGTGTTTCATTTTAAGAGCAGAAATGATATTATTGCTCCGTTTTCAGAAAGTATTTAGAAGACTTTTTTGTCATTCAAAACAACAAATTTTTTCTCATTCCAAAAGACTCTGAAAGGCAAAAACTACCCTTTTTTTTTTTTTACATTTAGCCTAAAATTGGGTGTGTATAATTGCCCCAGAATAACCACTGTCTTATTTTTCATTTTTAGTTTCGTGCTTGATTCTTCTCCCCCTCCCCCCACCACATCCTCTATTTTAGTAACTTCTCCTGTAGGCTAATTTTAGTTTTATGATTTTGAAATCTGAACAATTTTTATTTCTAAGGTTTGATTTTATGTAATATGAATGCTACCTGAACTTACTCCAAGGAATTATTGTACTTTGCTCCCCTTCATTTTCCTTTTCAGTTGGGGTGAAGCATCACCTGATTGAAGATGTTACATGATAAAGTTAGTTAAATCTAAGTTTGAATCCTAGCCACAATAGTTATTGCCTTTTAACTTGGAACATTTAACTACTCTGTTTAATATCCTCTTTTGTAAAAATGAATAACAGAATTATTATCAGGATCTTATGAGATACTGCATGTAGAATACTTACCACAGTTCCTTGCACAGAGTATTTAATTTTTGATAAGGATCATTGTTACATGTTAGCTCTTTTCTTCTTCTTGAAGAACTGCTTTCCTTAGCTTAAGACTATTGCATGTGTTAATGTTGCATAAATACTTTTATCTTCTTCATTTTCCCCAATAGACAAAAAAGGAAATAGAGATGAAAGGCGTGTGGTCCATGCCATCAAAATACAGTGAGGAGGGAGTTTATCGCGTTCAGTACAGTGTCGTTAAAGAAGCTGAGCACCACTGCTTGTTGCACAGTCCTATTCCCGTGAGCTGCCCCGTCAGGCTGCTCCACGGCATGAAGGATGACATCATTCCGTGGCAAACGTCCGTGCAGGTTGCTGACCGGATAGTCAGCACAGATGTGGACGTCATCCTCCGAAAACACAGCAATCACCGAATGAAGGAAAAAGCGGACCTTCAACTTCTGGTTTACACTATTGATGACTTAATTGATAAGCTTTCAACTGTAGTTAACTAGGATCACATTTTTAGTTGCTTGGAAACTAAAGGACCCAGAAGATTGGCAGAAGGATGATAGATGAAGGACCCTGATGGGTAGAAGGTTTTTCCTCTTATCCCTACTTTGTAAATATCATGTGGATATTTATGGAATGATGTATTTGCACACGTAATACAAATTGTGAAGAAAGTACAGCTGCTACTTAGAAAATTTTCTCCTTCCTTCAATCTTTGATTTTTTTTTGTCATTAAAGTATGTCCTATTTTTGTATTCAAGAGATGTTTACCTTGTAATGCTTATGTTTACTGTGCCAGCTCTTGTGTTCTCTTCTAGTTAGAATTCCTAATAAAGCTTGATTTTTTTTGTTTATGTTTGGTATCATTGTATACAGAGATATGTAAAATTACTTCTGATTTTAAAATGCAGCTCACAAAATATAGGAAAAAATTTATTGAAATAAATCTGAAATGATGAGAGAAATGTCTGAAGCATAATAAATTTTTAAAAAACTATTATTTTATATAGTCTGCATGTTATATTTGAGCTTAAAATCAAGGTTATTCTATTTTAAGGGCTCAAAACTTTATAGTAATATAAAAGATATTTCATTTCTAAATTTTGGCTTATATGTTATGCAGTTAAATGAGGGAGCTTAATCTTAAGTGATGATATAATATTCCCATATTTGGATTTCACATTCCAAAAGAGGAAATTAATCTTTATATATTATTACCTACTTGCAGGACATTCCTTTTTTATTAATATGTGCTTTAAGTGCAAAGAGCCAAGTGACTGCCATCTAAATCAGAGGGCTTTCTAAAATGTAGAGATAGTAAGAAAATATGAAATGGAAATACAAAGGCTTTTTTTAATACCTAAAATAAGCTTGTGTAGTAATCAGTCTTGATATTATTGAGTTTGTGTCTCTAGGCTTTTAAGTTTGACTGGACTTTATTCAGCCTGCTTAGGTTACATCTGTCAGAGTAAAACTTTCAGTTGACAACACATCAAACACATTACATATGCATATATATATATATATTTATATATAATGGGCATGTGTTAAAGATTTCTTTAACTCATTAATAAGGGAGCAAGCAGATGGTAAACCTGGATCCAAGGACAATTCAAGAAGCATTCATAGGTATTGAAGAATGTTGGGATAAAATTCCTGTGCAGAAAAGAGTTAACATAGCAGAACTGACCACTTACCCTCAGAGAGACCTACTTACCAGGTTTCCCCTTGGCTGGCATCTGGGAACTCGGATTTTAGGAGTGCTCCACAATCCCAGAACTGGTCAAAGTGGTTCACGGCGCCTACACTGTCTGTACAAACAATATGGTTTGTGCTGGACAAATGTTTCCTTCTGTGAGTCTGGAGCTTTGGCAGGTGCCAGGCGGAGACTACCTAAGTGACCAGCTCCCAGTAAACACCCTGGGCACTAAGTCTCCTAACAAGCTTCCTTGGTGGGCATTCCTCACATGCTGGCACAACTAACGCCTTGCTGAGGGAAATAAGCTCCACCTGTGTGACTACTGGGAGAAGATTCTTAGAAGCTTGCGCCTCGTTTCCCTGGACTTTGCTTCATGTGCGTTTTTCCTTTTCTGAGTTTGCTCTGTATCATTTCACTGTAAGAAATCATAGCTGTGGGTAGAACTATATGCTGAGTTCTGAGAGTCCTCCAAACAAATTGTCACACCTGGGGCTGGCCTTGGGGACACCTGACACACATCCAAAGCAGATTAATATCCTACAGGGCAATAAAATACAACCTAGGAGTTATCTTTTATATTGAACAAAAATCACTTACAAACCAAAAATACACAAACCGTCTTCAAGCGGGTTGTGGAAGGATGGCAGGGTGGTTCAAGGGCGGACGCCATCCAGACACTGACAGGCACGATTAGAAAGATGAAGCAGAAAGGGCCCCTGTCCGTGAGAGTTTTCTAGGGGTAAACATAATTATAATAAGGTGTGATAAGTATGATTAGCGACTTACAGTACATCTGTAGAGGCAGTACATACAGTGGTTAAAGACAAAGACCCTAGTGTTTGGGTTTCAGTCCTGGCTCACCATTTACTAGCCCTGTGACAGCCATTTACTTAACCTCCCTGAGGCTTCTTCATCTGTAAAAGGCCATAATATAAAACTATATCATAAAGTGTAAGGATTAAGCACAACACATTTAGCACAATGACACATGGGAGTCACTACCTTTTCACTTGTATTTTTTAATATGCACAAGCACAGTCCACTGAGAAACTGAAAGACACAGTTCATGGAGGTTTAGGAAGGAAAGTGGACGCAGGCAAGTGTGCAGCAGGGCTTCTAAAGCTGAACTGGATTGGACCTTCTTAACTCCAAGACCCCAAATTGGAATATTAACTGTATGATATCCTTTCAAATGCCCAACTGCTAGGAAAAGGGAGGGGGAGGATCTTTCATTGTCTAAAGATAAGAAAAGCTGTCTTAAATTTTAATTTTGCTTTGCAGAGGTTAACATCACAAATTCCAAATGAGTTTGAAGCAGTGAGATTTAGTGTATTCTAGGACATTGTTAATTACTTTACTGTTCCTTTCTACTTTCTCCCAAAGCTCTTTTTTGTCCTAAAACCACTCCATGCCATAGATTCAGTGACACGGAAAATGCTTGAAAAGCCAGCAGCCCAGAGTGCCTCTGGAACTCCAGCATTGACTTAAAAACGACATGAACCCTCTAAACAGTCTCAGCACATGCTGCGGAAGGTGATGAAGCCAATGCCCACGAAGGGGATGACTAGTGAGGCCACGGAATACATTTGCTTTGGCAGCATCTGTTGAGCTTGGAGGCATTTCCAGACTCAAATCTACACAGTATGCTCTTCTCTGAGCAGCCAATAGAAAGTTCTGTGAGGAGGAGCGGAGGAAAAGAGCTTCAGGCAAGGCTGAGTTTTATAAAGCACAGAGATAGAGAGCAAGGAGAACATTGCTTGCAAGATAGCCGTTCTGGAGGCAGTGCCCAAAGGGGATGTGTCGAATTTTCATTACATTTGAAACTGTCAAAAAAAAAAAAAAAAAAAAACCACCCAAAACTAATTTCCTAAAGAAAGAAGGGCAGGATTTAGACATAGCTTTTTAAAATCCCCTTTAATTACAGATCTAAGGTAACTTTTTAGTTTAGAAGCATCATCATGTAGTAGGTATGATTTGATTTGATGAAAAGATGTTATGTGTTGGTGCATTTAGAGAATATACCTAGAAAAATGCAGGAAATTGTTTTTAACCAAATGTGTCTTTTGAGGAAATTATCCTTCCCAGATGGACTCTTTTCTTGGGCTTTCAGATTTTTACTGACAGATAAACTTTTACTAGAAAAGAAGCTCAAATCTTAGCTTTTCAGTAAAGCCTTTCCTGACTCATCCTCATCTCTCTGTCCAAGAATTTTGTCGCTAGGTCCTCTGTGCTCTCCCATGAACAGCACTCTGCTCACGCCTTTTTGATAGAACTTACTGCTTTGAAATTGTGTTTAGATGCCAACCTCCCTCTCTCAAAGGACCATTGAGATCAGGAGCTTTGTAGTGACATTGTTTATCCCCAGGCATCCCTGACATGCTCCCTCATCTCCTTACCCACCTTGTAATGTTCATATTCCCTCCGCTCCAGCCTCGTCACGACTCTCACGCAGCTTCCTCACCTTGAGCAACTTCACCCACGCTCCTGGTTTTAATTGCTACCTGCATGCAGATGATTCAAGTACGTTCCTGTACTCCAGACTTTTCTCTTAAGCTCCAGATGCATAAAACCAACTGCCTAATGACTGAGATTGACAGTGGCAGCCCTCCCAAATGCAATAAGCCCTATTATCTTTCTGCCTTGATCTCCCCTCCACCTATCAGTCCCCTTACAATAAATGTATAACCCCTGTTATACAAGTCCAGGCTGTGAGTCATTCTAACCACTTAACCATCTCCTTTTCCTTCGCCCAAATCAGATCTGATTGTTCTCTTTCCCTGTGAAAACACTCAAACTCTTTTGCACAATACATTAAGTCCAGTGGCAAGGCTAGTAAATATTTAACAACTATCTTCCCAGGGGGAAAAAAAGCCCAGATTTATAACGTTTGCCAAAATCTATGGCATAAATATTCCCATCATAGCTGATTTCAAGCTGCCACAGTGACATCACTGAACACAAGGAAGCTGGAAATAAACAACCAGTAGCCCATTATATAGTATATACACAATATAGAGACAATAAACATAAATATGTTTAAAAACATGGGAGATAGTCAAATACAGCAAAATAAATTAGGCAGTGACTTTTTTGTGATATAATTTATTCAAATATAAATTTACATCATTTAATTGCTTATGGTGGCTGAGTTTAACAACTGGCTTTCAAAATTCCTGAAAATTTAATCATGGACACTTGCAAGCACACTATTTGAAGATCTGTAGCCTGCCTGACATTCCAGCTATAGTTTTCCTTCTGTGTGGCTCTTCCTTTTAACCCTTCCTTTGTTGACACTAGAATATTTTTACCTTTTTTTAAAAAATTGAAGTATAGTTGATTTACAAAGTTGTATTAGTCTCTGGTGTACAGCATAGTGATTCATTTATTGTTTACAAGTTTAATTTGCTACTAGACCATGCTGTCATGTCTCATTCATTCTATTTTTTAATCTCAGATACATAGACCCTTTAAAAAATTGTTGAAATAATTAACTATAATATTAAAAGGCATTCAGGAAATGGAAAATTGAGCCAATTTCCACTGTCAGTCCCCAGGGGATCAAGCGGTTTTTTTCTCTAAAGACTTCCTGTGGATTTTTGGACACTTCTAACCTATGCCTTGCATGGACACCCCTCTTTGCCACTGTATCCTCTCCAGAGCCGTGATTTTGATCATTCACTTACAGCACCCCACATATTTTGTTACAATGGGAAAAAAACCTCTGGGTACAAAAATCTGTAAAACAGTCTGGAAAAAAAAAAGGGGGGGGGAGGCAAAGGTACATCTTTTAGAATTGTTTTTGACTTGAGATAACAAACTGACATCTCCCCCAGAGCAATTCCAAGCCAAGGAGGAAGTAACATGCTTTCTGTCTGGGTCTCTGTTTCCTTAGTCCCAGGTTAGAAGTGACCTTCTTGCGGCCACCCAAGATGCAGCTGAGTGACTTCTGAAATTCTGCTGACATTTTCCCTGCTCTAAACTCCTCCCTTCAGCTCCAAGCCTCCAGAGCCAGCTCTGCTCTCTTCAGAGCTTCCTCACGATTCCAGGCAGCATCCAGGCCCACCCTTCGCCAGCCCTTCGCCAGCCCTTCTCATGCCTTTTCCTAAACCTTCTGCTCTCCTCAAATCTCTGATTCTCTCACGAGCATTTGTTTTTTACAGCATTCTCTCTTTTGTGCCTTCAGCTACTGACCGCTAAGTCTTTTCTCAGGCAAACCACCCACATATCTACTGAGTAATTAAATTTTCTCAAGTCCAGGTCCCATCCGGCAGGAGATTTTTCTCAATACATGTATTATTTGGGGTCATTTCCTGCATAGCTTCTCATCAATTTCCCACAGGGAGAAAAATCACTATCCCATGTCCTAGAATTGTTTGTGCTAATGTTCCTGAATCAATTGATCATTCTTTTCTCAAGGAAAAAAATCATTTTATTTCTCTCCAGTATAATACTTGGCAGAGTTAAGTGCTCAAAAAAAAAAAAAAGAGAAAATGTTGAATGGACCAAAGAACAAAATGTGTGGTGTTTTTCTCATGAAAATTACCCAGAGACTTAGACAACACCAACAAGACTCAATCTCTACCCCCAAGCATGTTACAGTCTGGGAAGACAAACTGCCAAGCCCTCCAGCAGTTATAAAAATTTCAGGCCAACTTAGGTCTCATGATTTCTCCTGTGGTCTTGTTTGTTCGCACCAAACACTCAGTTCCCACGGACAGTGTGTCAGTTGTGCCTTCCTGGTCCTTAACTAAGATAAACAGATGCAATCGTTATGCTCTAACCAAACCTTTCGCTTCAAGAGTTCTTAGTGCATTGAGCTCCATGTAATTTATAAAATGTGCTCTCAGTGTCTTTTCGGTTAAAAAATTGTGTTAAAACGCTACATTCCTTTACTAAGTCAAACTGAGGCACAACAGTTTCCCACCAGGATGGAAGTTTCTGGATCAAATCTGGTTGGCAGCTGAACAAGTTCATGGTTGCAGCTCTCAGCTCGGCCCCTCCCGCCCTGCCAGACAACTGTTCCCTCAAGGCAGGGGGAAAGTGGTTTGGCAAGTCCTGACAGATGGACAGCTGACACAATGGACCTTCCCCCAAACCCCATCCCCTGTGCAGCTGTGCTCTGGCCTGGTGTCCAATCGGCCGTCCCCCAGAGAAGGGGAAGGAATTGTGTGCCTGAGAAAGCAGCTCTCAGAGGGAGGGAGGCGGGCGGCCTTGACTGACATACCAGAGGGCTGGCTTTTTGGACGGCTCTTAGCAACGGCCCTGGTTTGACCCTCCTCAGCCATGAGAAAATTGAATCAGTGTACCATTCTTCCAGGCGCGATGCAGCATCAGCAGCTCAACGTCCAGGGGGCCTTCCTCTCTGCGTGTTAATTACCAGCTCTTTCTCATCTCAGGGTTCCTGCCTTTGCAAAGTGCTCCGGAGAGGAGGCAAGAAAGAACACCACCCCGCCCCCTCGCTGCCTGGGGCTTGATCGTGAGTCCTGGTATATCTGATAGGCGGGACTGAGAGGGGGGTTCCAGCCCCCCTGGTCCGGCAGGGGCTTTATTCTAAGAGTCACTGGCGCGTGGCTGCGCTTTTCTTTCCCGTTTGTAGGTGAAACCCCAGTGGCTTCATTGGCTCCTCGATTTAAACCACGCCCGGCTTTCTGCCCGCTTTGCTGCTGCTGGGCCAGGCCGACCAGCCACATCCCAGCCCCGTTTGCGGGGAGCCGGGCTGCTGCTGCTATTGTGTGGATGCCGTGCGTGTCCTCTCTTCTCTTGCAGAGATGGCTAACAGGGGTCCCAGCTACGGCTTAAGCCGAGAGGTGCAGGAGAAGATCGAGCAGAAGTATGACGCGGACCTGGAGAACAAGCTGGTGGACTGGATCATCCTGCAGTGCGCCGAGGACATAGAGCACCCGCCCCCCGGCAGGGCCCATTTTCAGAAATGGTTGATGGACGGGACGGTAAGGCTGGCAGCGATCTTGGTTGCTGGGGCGGTGGGCAGGGAAAACACTCCAGGGTCTTCTTGAACGTGAGGCTGCGGGAGCAGCTGCGGCTGCCAAGCTCTGTCTCACGGGGAGAGGACGGGGATGCCTTTATTTCTTCGCGATTGGAAGATCTGTGCTCCCTGCACAATTCCCTCGCCAGATTAGAGGATTCTCCACCCATCCCAGATATCGCAGCTTCCTCCTGAGTTGTTGGCCAGTTCAAAGCCCTTTTGCTCTTTCCAATGAGAATAGAGATAAGCATTTCTCTGAGATCTCTCCAGTCTTCTTGGTGTATCAGCTCCTCTGGGGCCATCCCTTCCCCCAGGGGAATAGGTTGGTTACATAGTAAAACAAAGGAAGGGGTGGAGGGGGAGGACTAACCACCTTCCATCCTTCCTGGAGCCGTACTCCTTGGGAATGCTCAATGCCTGTCTGTTGAATGGATTTGTTCTCATGAAACTGAAGGGAATCCTTATTTGATAACTGCTTTTCTATGGAGATCCTCCTGTGTGTTTAGGGGGTTGGGTACCACAGGCTCTGCTGATTCCAACAAGCCTGTCTTTCCTCACAGGCTGTGCTTACTGTTACATAATGCTAGCCCACGCGTCTGTTGGATTGTGCCCAGCACTTGGGTTATAGGTTTCTGGGAGGAGGGTACCCCGTTCAGTTCTTTTACACATCACTAGCCCTTACCGGATGAGTTATTGAAGCCTGATTCTGACCTGCCTTTTGATAGAAGAAATAATGTTAGACTCTATCCTTCAGCCTCTCCTGGGAATCCCTAACTCATCCCTCCATTGAAAGTCTGAAATCATGGCCTCATCACTGCACATCATTCCCTCTCTGTAAACATTCTTTCCCTCACCCAGAAAAAGGAAGGGAGGAGCGAGGGGAGAAGAGGATTCCTAGGCTACTGAACGCACTGCAGTCAGGAGCAGCCCTGAGAGTGGGGTCGCCTGGGTCTTTAGGGCTGGGTATGGTAGCCTGGCCCCCCAGCCCAGAGCCCATGCCTTCCTGGGGTGCAAGATTTGCCCATGCCCTAACCTGTGGGCTGTGCCCCGCGGGGGCTAAGGCTCATTTTGCATTAGGGACAAGCACACACAAAGAGAAATGCTGATTCTGTCTCCCCCTTTCCCTCCTCAGGTCTTGTGCAAGCTGATAAACAGTTTATACCCACCAGGACAAGAACCCATTCCCAAGATCTCAGAGTCAAAGATGGCTTTTAAGCAGATGGAGCAAATCTCCCAGTTCCTAAAAGCTGCGGAGATCTATGGCGTCAGGACCACTGACATTTTTCAGACGGTGGATCTATGGGAAGGTAAACAGCCCTTATGCCTCGTGCCCCCAGGATCATCCTCCCCTCCCCCACCCAGTTGCTTTTCTCTTTGTGAAGCCTGCTCACAGTGTTCTTCCCTGTGTTTCTGTGTGTGTGCGTGCACATATGATTGTGTGTGTGAGATGGTAATCAGCTGTCACCCAGTGGCACTGTCAGCCTCCCCTTTGTGTTGTTCTATTAAAAGTGTTCCTCCTCTAAGGAACACACACCCCACACAGCAGGGACCTCAGCAAACTAACATGTAAACAGAAGCCTCCGTGGAGAGGAAGCTAATATGGTTACGTGGATGCCTCTCATTTCTCTTACCCCTCCCATCATGTACTCTGAGCCCACAAATGAAAGCTGCCGGAGGAGAAGGGGGCAGCGAGTTTGCTTCTGACTCACCCGCAGCCGGGCTTATAGACAAAGCTGCCTACTGCAATTTTGTCATTCAATCCAAGAAATAAATAACTCCCCACCCTTTTATTAAATGGTTACCTGGCAGCTTGGTGACTATAACTTCCAGATGTGTAATTTCTCAGAGAGGGTGACAAATGACTTTTTCCTTTCATATTTGTGAATTGACATAAGAAATCTAACAAGGCATAAAAAAGAAATCAAGTTTCTGGACGTATTTAATGGTCCAGCGTTATTGGGGGAAATGATGTGAATGGAGATATCGCCAGAGAATTTGGGACCTATGGTCACAGACCTTAGTGTCCCCCTGAGCCCAGATGTGCACACCCACCGGTGTGACTGTTCTACCCACATCAGGCCCACCCGGAGGCATGGACCCATCTGTGCTCTCATCCTTATTGTCACTGGCTGTCCTCAGTCACTGGCCCAACCAATAGGATACCCAAGGCAGTGACCCAAATGGCTCTGCTGACAGTGAGAATGGGCTGACTTCCCTGTGATCAAGAGACAATGGTATTTTAAGGGGCATTCAGACGATTTCTAACAGAGAATCATCCAACTAAACAACCTTAATTCCTTTATTCTCACCCCCTCTGTGTCATACAGAGAGCTGGCAGTTCCCGTTTCCTTCACAAATGAGTAGTTAAAATCGTAAGACGCCAATCAGTTTATCAATAATGTTTTGCCATTATTTAGAAACTCATATATTCAGACCTTCAGGCCAGGCCATTGGCCTTCATGAACACTTGCCTCCAAATCCCCATGGAATGTCACAGTTGTGACTTGGTCCTTGCTTTTTAGGTCAAAACTATGATGATTTTTCCTTGCTAATAAAAATAGCTACTGCTTATCGATATTTTCCTATACACTAGGCACGGTACTGGGGCTTTTCTGCATAATGCCAATCAATTCTCCTAACAAGTCCAGGAGGTGTTATAAATTCCCCATCACAAAGGTGATGAGACTGAAGCTTGCCCATGGTTACTTGTATGATTACTTGTATAGATCATATGACCAACTAGTAAGTAGCAGAACCAGGACTCAAACCCAGGCTCTATGATGCCAAAGAAGGGAACTTTAACCAAACTGCCGTGCCGGGGCCAGGACACTGTTTCCTTCACCTGCACCATGAGTGTGTGGCTGAGTCATAGCAGAGACTAATGAGATGAAGAGGAAGGGAAGGATGATTCAGGGCTCTGTGGGACACAAGGTTAGAGGCCCCATACCAGGAGGTGTGTGTGAATGGGAGGGGACCCAGGGAGGCCCCCCACATGCAGGAAGTGTGTAGGTAGAGGAAGAAACTGGGACCTCTGTGGGAGGTGGGGATCCAGAGGGTACTTTTCTGTTCTGAGGATGCGTTGTTTGCCTTTCCCCTTTTCCCAAAGACCACACAGGTGAACTTTATACCCAGGAGGTGCTAGCAGTGAAGGAGAAGCGGGTGGGGTGCAGTGGTTCCTAATAAGCAGAGTAAGTGGACGTCTACACCACCTGCCCCAGTCCTGTGCATTAGGGCACCTCTTAGGAAAGAGGGAGGTTGAGAGACATGAGTGTGACTGCAGTAGTCTGAGATCGGGTAGTGGACACGTGGAGTCCAGGGCAGGGTATTGCTCCTGGGAAAAGGGAACAGGGCAGACACGGAGGGCTCTCATTCTCAGGGCAAAGAAGGGTGGGGCTTTAAAGGAAAGGAGGAAGGAGACCTCTCCCAGGGCGCTGTGGCTGAGCGGCTGTAGACAGGTCACGCAGCAGGTAGGGATAGCTGGCAACAGGGGAAGCAGATGCTTGGGAGAGTCCAAACGTCCTGTAGAGGCCCCAGGTTCTGGTGCTCCGCCCCGCCCCCACCCCTATGGAGGGGAACCGGGACTTAGGTTTGGGAGATTCACTCTATGATTTGAAGGGGATACTTGGTATTCTCCAAAAGCGCTGTCTGAAGCTCAGGCCAGAGGTGGTTTCCAGTGGGGCAAGAGGAAGGAAAGTGGGTTGCTTTGAGCAGAGAAAGGGGGAGGGGTGGCGGCCTTGAGCGAGCCCAGCAGCGAGACGCGTTCGACAACAGCAGGGACCAGTGCCCGAGGCTGGGTCCTTCTGCCAGAGCTGGTTGTCGCCTGGGAACATGGGGATGAATAAGCTGAAATCAAAGGGACGCTGTGTGCAGGGCTGGCGTGTGTTGCGGTGCCTGTGTGCACGGGAGGTGTCCGAGGGTTTGTGCGCACAGCTCTTCGACTCGCCATCTCGTTCTCCCTCCTCTTCTGCACCCTGGCTGTGGTTTTAGTGCTGTGCTTACGTATTAGATTATTCACATTCACTCCTGATTCCACACATCGCAGTCATGGTGGCCGTGGCTTGGAGGGGCCAGTCCTTCTCTCTTGAATCTTTCTTTTCCTCCTCTGCAGGCTTTTTATACTCCGCAGCTCTGGGTCTTCGGTCTCCCCTGCTCGCCATCTTTCTAAGTAGGGCTGTGCTTATCCACGGCTGCCCAGGGACTCCACGCTGCTCTTGAGTCACGGCCGAATAAAGCCGCAGGAGCCCGGGCTTGCCAAATGTCTTCTTACTGTTTAGATAGACAAGCTCCAGATGTACCCTCTATCCTGAAACCTTTTTTTAGACACAAGGTGAAATGCTTAGAATGGACTCGGGGTCAACCAGAATAAAAGGTTCAAGGCTTCAAGGAGGAACCCAGGACTGAATGTTCCAGAAAACAACCCAACCACAGGGATACAAACGAGGTTACTGACGTTCCCCTCTGAGGAAGCTGGGTGACCAGCTCCTTTCAGTGATGGGGGAGACGTAAGGGCGGCTTAGAGCAGGGAAGGGGACAGGGGAGGTCTTTCTTGTGGACGAGAGAAGGTGGATGCCTGGTGGGTTACTTTGGGATTTGCCCCCGGGGTCCTAGAAAAGGGTGGGCGGGGCCGTCTCAGCTCAAGAGAGCGCAGTGGAGGTTAGGTTTCAGCATCTCTTCTGTGTAGGGAAAGGAGGGAGGAGGGAAAGCGAGGAGCCAGGAAAGGAGGGATGTGTGCGTGTGTGTGTGCATGTGTGTGTGTAAAACAGAACATGAGAGTGAGTGTGTTGGTCAGAAGGACTGCAGAGAGAGCTCACCCTGGAGGGTAGAAGTGTGCAGGCTCCTAAGTCAGAAATTAGACTGCCGGGTTCAAACCTCTGTTCCATCACTTACCAATGAACTTTCCTAAGCTTCGATTTTCTTTGCTGTAAAATGGGGATGATAGTATTGATTTCATAAGGTTGATATGGGGAGCGAATGAGATCATGCATTGAAAGTGCTCACCATAGTGCTGGCAAGAGTCGAGCATCACGTGTGGTGGCAATGTAAAAATGACTATTGTCGTTGGCTTTTTTTTAAGACTGATGGAAAATGAGAGCAGTAGGAGCAAGGGGTAAGGTCACATAGTCTGTCTTGGAACAAACGGACTTCATTAACAGCTTCACACAGCGGCTGGTAGGGTTGCCCCTCTGTCACCTGTAGCGTGTCACCTCATTGGCCATTCTCCAAAATGAGAGACTGCCTTTATGAGTCTTCTTACTGAGTTTTTCCCACCTCGTGGTCATTACCCTCTATGCCTTTCCCCAGGATATATTATTGCTTTCCCCATCTCACACCTGGATGACTTTGATACTGCGGAAAGAGCATGAGTTTTGGAATTAGGTGGGTGGGTTGAAACACTTTAGCTACATACTAGCTCTGTGACCTTGGTTAAGCTGCTTAGCTTCTCAGAGCCTCAGTTCCCTTCTCTGCAAACAGGTCTAGCACCTCCCTTGCAGGATTCTTGCAAGAAGTAAATGTATAAAATGCCTAACACAATGCTTGGCTAAGAGATAACCCGATAAATGTGGACTTTTCTTCCTCTGTTGTCAGTCCAACAGCAAGTAGCCCTTTTGGTTCCTGTGCATAAATAGGTAATGAGCACTAGACACCTAGAATTCTAGAATGTCAGAGCAGGCAAGACTCAAAGATCAGTCAGATCTGATTGCTCTTCTCCATCATCCAGTGGCAAGGATGCAGACACGTGGTTTCGTCCTGCCTCACTGTTCCCCTCCTTGATGACTGGGTGTTGAGGAGCCTGGTTTACATCAGGGGCAGAGTGCCTGGAAGGTCCAAATGTCTTCTCTGGGAGGTGTCACTGTGTGTGTCATTCCTCAGCAGCAAGAACAGAAGAGACATTTCACCTGATTTGAGAGCTATCTGGGGATATGGTACGGTACCTGTAGTGACTCGAGACATCACAGAAATAAACACCTGTTGCTGGAAGCTCCTTTTCTATCAGAGCAGCCTTTACTGCATTTACTCCAAGTGCTGCTCACACTTAACGTTTGGCGGGTTCTTCCTTCAGCACTGGTTCTCTGGCTCCAGTGAGCACCAGAATCATCTGGTAGGCTTGTTACAACTCCGATTGCTGGACCCTAGCTCCAGAGTTTCAGAAGTATTAAATATGGGTTGGGGCCTAGGAATTTACATTTCTTACCAATTCTGGGGTGTTCCTGCTGGCCCGGGAACCCTGCTTCGAGAGCCACTGCCCTACAGAGTTTCTCCAGGGAGGCAAGCAACAAAAATTAATAAAGTCCACAGAGCAAGCCCAACCTGCCCTCTGACATTTCTCCCTTATCTGTAGCAATAGTTTTTCTATCTTCAGTGGAGAATTGGGAGCCATGCCTAAGTTATTACTCAGGGAAATAAGAAATGGTGTCTTCATCCACTGACCACTTTCTCTATATAAGTCCCAGAAAGATTAAAAAAAAAAACCCAATATTCCAAAGATGAGTCAAGACTAACAAAACAGAAGTAGCTCTGAAGCAGAGTTTTGAGTGTAAGACTGATCTTTAGTATTAGAATGTCCAACCTGGATTTACATACCCAGATGCCTTCTCTGGCCTTTTTCCTTTCTCTTTACACTTCTTTTTATTTTTCCTTCCCAAAGAGATGCATAAGATAGCATTAAAGTAATAAAAAAAATTAAGAGAATAAAATTAAAAAAAAATTTTATTGACATGTAGCTGGTTTACAATATTTGTTTCAGGTGTACAGCCAAGTAAGTCAGTAATACATATACATATATATTCTTTTTCAGATTCTTTGCCATTATAGGTTATTACAAGGTACTGAATGTAGTTCACTCTGCTGTACAGTAGGTCCTTGTTGTTTATCTATTTTATATATAGTAATATGTATCGGTTAATCACCGACCTCTAATTTGTCCATCCCACCCTTTCCCCTTCAGTAACCATTGTCTGAAGAGATCAAAATGTTTGTTCAAGTATCTTTAGGGTAATAAGACTCAAATTTGTGAGCATAAGAAACCCTGGATTAGGATGGGAGTTGGGGGTGGTCCTTACAATGCAGAGCCCTTGGTCCCTCTTCCCAGAGATGAATTTTGGTAGCTGGGGTGTAAGATCACACCTGGGAAGACACTGCCTTGTGATAATGCAGGAAACAGAGGACACAGTATCTTCTAGTAAAGGTTTTGGTTCCTCTTGAGACTCTGAAGAGGTTTGTCAGGTGAGACAGGAAAAGCTACTCTGCCACCATCTCTTTTTACAACTTCAAGACTAATATTAGCCTCCCCTATGCTAGGGGCTAGAGGAGTCCAGGAGCCTGATTAAAATCCTGAGCCGTTAGTGTAAATGTGGCCCCTCTCTTTTCTTGTCTCACTTCCTTTCTATGGCCAGCGGTCTTATTCATAGATCACCACCCAGACTCAGTTTCATTTCTGCTCTCCCAGCATCTAGAAAATTCCCAGCACCTAGTTGGTAGTTCTTTTAGAACTGTTCTTCTTTTTTTTCCCTTGGCAGAATGGCCTTAAGCAGTGGTTTTCAGGCTGCCTTGCCAAAGTATCTAGGGGTTGCTTTCAAGAAGCAAAGGGATGCCAAGCTTCCAGGGCTCGGAGCAGGCTCCCAGCCTGGATCACAGCCATTTCAGTGGCTGCGGTTATGATCTGACTTTGTGGAAGATATCTCTGAAGGGAGGAGTTATTGCTTAACAACTTTAATCTAGTACTTACCACATGCCAGACCTTGGGATAGTTTTAAAAATTAAAAACCAAGCTGCTGGGGCAGTGCTTGCCTATCCGTCTGGCTGTATCCGCATCATCACAGATCATCCCAGAATCTGAATTTTCAAGATCCTTGGGTAATTCTGATGACTAGTCTAGTTGGGAGTCACCAGAAGAAACTCATATTTCTTAGACTTCCCTGATGGCATATCACCCAGGGAGATTATTAAAAATATAAACTCCAACCCCCCACCCCCACCCCCCAGGCTTACTGAACTCGTCTCTCCTGGGACTGACCTCAAATTTTGTATTTTTAGAGACCTCCCCATCCCATCTCACAAATAGTTGAAGAAGTCTGGGAAACCATGCTCTGAAGCAGGCTGTGTTCTAGGCAGATGGTACATTTCGTTAGGCCAGAATACTGGGATTCTTTCCAAGGGAGGTCTACTTGATAACTAACTAGAAATGAACTGATTACAGGAGGCAGATTTCTGTTCACAGTGTTACGCAGAATCTTAACAATAATTATTTTAACTTGATCTGTACACTGATGGGGGACTCTGGACCCCAGCTGCTTTTTCTTGCTTTAATTTTATTTGCGTTGAGACCTTGAGAAATTATGCTAAACCATCATCATTACCATCATTTGGGGTTGGTGCCCTAGATCTTGTGGGACCCAAGAACTATGCCCCAGTTCCATACCTCCACCTGGCATTGAAGCAGCCACTGCCACCCCTCAGGTCATCCCTGATCACCGAGGAACGTGCCTCCCAAACAGCCTCCACTGGGGACCCACGGGAGATGGCAGTGCGCCCCCTGCAGACTGCCGTGGGCTTTGCGTTCAGACCAACCTGAGCTGGAGCTGAGCCCTGATTTACTTGCTGTGTGGCTCTGGCACATTAATTAGCCTCCCTGAGTTAGTTTTCCCATCCACACATTGGGAGGAATAATGACAAGTCCATGGGGTTGATGTCACATATAGCAAAGTGTCTAGCCTACCATTTATATCAAATCTCTTGTCCTGAGGGCTTTCTTTTTAAAAAGTGTTGCCAGGGGGAGGGTATAGCCCAGTGGTAGAGCACATGCTTAGCATGCACAAGGT
The DNA here is from genome assembly GCF_036321535.1 of Camelus dromedarius. Lineage (NCBI taxonomy): Eukaryota > Metazoa > Chordata > Mammalia > Artiodactyla > Camelidae > Camelus > Camelus dromedarius. Next base: position 72,728,191 of record NC_087437.1, on the reverse strand, counting down.
CCTGGGTTCAATTCCCAGTACCTCCATTAAAAAATAAAATGAACAAATAAACAAACCTAATTACCTCCCCCTACACACAAAAAATAAAATAAAAAAGCGTTTCCAATTTGTTCCTTCCCCAACTTCTTCTGCCCCAATCGTATAATTGCTTCCTTTTGCACTCTCCAGGGATGAGGGTGGGTGGGAGTTACAGTCCGAGGTTCCCAGATATCTTACCCTTGCCCCTAACTTAGTTCCCTCCGTCCTTTCTGGGGTCATGTAGTGTACACCTTAGCAAGCTACTGGTGACGGGGGCTGGGTCTGTGGTTTAACAGGGCTTGTTTCCTCACCCATGGCTCCAGCGTGGTGTCTGTGGCTGGCTGCCAGTTGTCAGGCTCTACAGTCCCCAGATCCTGGACATGCCAGACTTGCTCTTTTCAGTCACCAGAACCAGACTTCCGGTCTGCTATACATGCAGAGTGGAGATGACTGGTGTACCCTGACCTTCCCAAGCCTCTGTGTGCTCCATCGTCTCTCTAGGTGTTCTTTAAGGACTCACTGCTTGAGAGCAAAACCTTTCCTTATGTCCTCCCTCAGTGATCCTTCAGAATATCATCACGATGGTTCTATCAAAAAAAAAAAAAAAAAGGATGCTGTTATAGAGTGACAGTTACAGAAACGCTTTTCCTCTGCGGAAGAGAAGGATCATTCTCATAACCTCCTCTGCGCTTCCCCTCCCTTACTTCCCAGTATTCCTTGTGCCCTCCCCCTTCCATCTGCTGCCCAGATCCTCCACTCTCCACCACCCCAGCTGTTCCTTGAGTCTGGGGGGTGCTCCCTAGAGACCCTTTCATCCCTGTATCCATCCATCAACCCTGCAGAGCCTCAGGATCCAGGAGATCGTCCCTCGGTTCACGTGGGAGGTGGGGGGTGGAGGAGAGGGACCAGGAGAGAGGAATCTGCTGTCTCTCTCTCCTCTTTGAACAAACGGGCATCCTGGACTGGACTTCCTCTGTGGGCCTTAATTGTTTATTTTGTCAGAGTTATGCTCCATTCTCCCTTTCTGTCTGCCTTTCCCCAGTAATTCTGTATTCCCTGCAGCAGCCTGGCCCAAGAGACCACAGATGGTTTACTCGGTCTGAAGAGCGCCATTTAATGTTTGCCCTTAACTTTCATAGCCCCCTCCCCCACCCTGGTCCTTCAGCTTTTGTACTGCACCCTCGTGCTGTGCGTGGACCTTCAAGCTGGTTCTGACCTGCAGGGCTAACCACATGGTAGCATCTTTCCCTTTCCCTGTGCAGGACTCATCAGTCAGCAGGAAGGGGTGGAGCGAGGAGAAAGGATGGGAGGAGCAGGCTGCCTTGTAGCCCAGGGGCCTTCTCTGTGGGTTAAGGGTCCTTGGGCTCCTCAGGTGATGGTGCGCCCCCTCCCACTGTGTGCCGGGCACACCACACACTCTCCCCTCCAACACATGCCATTTATTTATTGTCTCCATTCAACTCCTTTCAAGCAGCAGAGAATGAAAGGCCTCTCACCGTGTCCTGTCGGAGTGCTTTCTGTGCTGATTTGCTTTTCTTCATCTGCCAGGCCTCCAGCCCAAAGGGCCAAGTGAATACTCAATCTGATGCACATGGATGATTTCAGACCCTTTTAACCCAGATAAAGGGAAAGAAAGAAGCCACCTGGGGTTTGGTGCGGTTCATCCATCCAGTGTATTTCTTCCCGGTTTCCTTTTCTCTTCCCAGTCATGAGGAGAACCCTCTTGTGCGGACCCCCACGCCAACCCACCCACAGGACCTCACCTTACGGCCACCTGTGGGACCCCCTGAGGCAGGGCCTCTGAGTAGGGCAGGGACCTCTATCTGAGCTGCTAAGTGCTTGGAATGTGTTATTCACGCAGCAACTGCGAGTGGATTAGAAACGGGATCTTTGGTATGTGCCATCTAGACAATCATTAGCCAGATTCCTTTCTGAGAAGTTTGGCTATGTGGTCTTCAGGTCACTACAGCCTCCTGTCGGAACTTCCTTCCCAGAGGGCCAGTCGCATCCTGGATTCCTTGGCCCTGACACATACTAGGCTTTAATCACTCCTTTGGCTTCCAGGGAAGGACATGGCGGCCGTGCAGAGGACCCTGATGGCTCTAGGCAGTGTCGCAGTCACCAAGGATGATGGCTGCTACCGGGGAGAGCCATCCTGGTTTCACAGGTAAAAACTCCCTCCCAGCCCCCCAGGAACAGAGGGTAATGTTAGCGAGAAGGAGCATCAGAAGCCTTGTCAGGGCCCAGAGGTGCTTGGACGCAAAGGCCCTAGGGGCAAGCACTCCCAGCCCCACAGCCGAGTCCCCCCCGGAGCAAGGAAAGACCCACGGTGCAGAAAGAGAGCTTAAACTCAACCCAGTAGCTCAGTGGGAGGTGAACACGTAGTAGCAGGTAATTAACTCTTCATGCCCCTAACCCCCTCTGCTTCTTGACAACTATAAAAAGGTACCAGCTTGTGGCGTTTTAAAGGAACCTGGTCTGAAACTCCTGTGTATTGGCCAGTTGAAGCCCTGCTTTTAGCTCCCACTTTGTTAGTGACCTACTGAGTCCTACATGGCCCCATATTATTCACCATCTGACTCTTCACCGAAGTTTGCAGCCCTCTGGCCTAGAGTGAGGCATTTCCCCTGCTTTGCTCCCACACCCCTCAGCTCTAAAGGGGAACAGTGACCCTTGGTCCCATACAGGGAGGGGTGGAACAGGATTAATGACTTTGCAAGAAGAGCTGACTTCAATTTTCACAAGGGCTTGAGGTAACTGTGAGGGGGGGACAGGAAAGCTGTCTGAGAGTAAAGTCCCCAGAGAGGCATCACTGGTTTCTTTGCTGTCGAAATTCTGGAAAATCATCTGAGCTTCTAAGGAGCAGAGATGTAGGACCTGTTCGTGGTGGGACCGTCGCCCAGGGCGAGAGCATAGTTCATAGAAGGACTGTCGTTCAGCAAAAGGCCTGCCCTTCTACCTGGTGACCCTTGATCCCCCATAGAGCCTGCCTAACTGCTCATCTAGGGAAAGGTTTGGAAATGGTCAGAATGACCCTGTTCCATCTCACTCCCTCTGCCCAGGAAAGCCCAGCAGAACCGGAGAGGATTTTCAGAGGAGCAGCTCCGCCAGGGACAGAGCGTGATAGGCCTGCAGATGGGCAGCAACAAGGGGGCCTCCCAGGCAGGCATGACCGGGTACGGGACGCCCAGGCAGATCATGTGAGGAGCCGCGCCCGCCCCACGGAGAGAGGACGGACGTTCCACGCCGCAGTCTCCGTGATCAAGAAATAGCTAGTCACCTTCCGGCCTTCTCCTCGTCCCAAAGCCTCCTGTCCCTGGTTGTTGCAAGTGCTGCGTTTCTGCCGCAAATCCACGTTGCCTACTGCCGCCACCTTCTGTTCGTTCAGAACTATGCAAAGACTCCGCTCCCTCCTCCCGAGCCCCCTCTCCCTGAAAGCCCGCCTTTGTCTGACTATTTATTTATTTATTTATTTGCCAGAAATTTCGCTCCTCAACTTATAGAAGGCACCTAATAAATGAATGAGTCTTGCGTCTTAAAGTGTAAAGTTTCTTCTTTGTCTTAGGGACTTTGCGGGCAGGGCTGGTCTTCATTTCATTCAGGAGGCCAGCAAGATGGAATTAAGCTTAAATGGTAGCTGTAAAAATATAGGTTAACCTTGAGGAAGGCTTGTGAGGTTGTGTGGTTTACCTTGGCAACTGAAGTAGAAAGCGTAGGAATAGTTTTGCCCTCTCTGACAGCCGAAAGCCAAGAGTTCAAGTATGAGGTCTTTGACCCCCACATATTTTTGATTACCTACCTTGTACCTGTTATGCTAGACTCTCTGGGGGTACAGGAATGAGCAAGATGAAGCCTCAGTTTTTTAGGAGCTCTCAAAGAGATGACCAGGAAGTGTCTGATGGAGGGGTGGTTTTGTCAACTGGGCAGGTGATTACTGGTTGAAGGAAAGAGCAGTTTTCACTTCTCTGTCAAAAATCTTCCCACACCAGAGGCCAGATCCTGGGTCTGATGCAGACATTCACACAGTTTCTTCATCAGCCAGGAGTGATAGAATGTAGATTGCTCTCTTACAGTCATTTGTAAGGTCTAACCCCCTAAAACGCTTGGACATTGCCTAAGATTGAGATCTAGTTAAGATGGGATAGGGTTTAAAGATTTTCTCATCTGTAGAAAACTTGAGAAAGCAAATAAGCCTGGGGACCACCAAGTCATCTTACACTTTCCTGCCAGTAGAAACAAGAAAAAAAAGTGACACATTTAGTAAGAAAAGAAATAAGGTCTTTTATTCATATAAGAATTTTTTATAACTTTTTTATTGAGTTATAGTCATTTTACAATGTTGTGTCAAATTCCAGTGTAGAGCACAATTTTTCAGTTATACATGAACATACATATATTCATTGTCACATTTTCTTTTCGCTATGAGCTACCACAAGATCTTGCATATATATACTGCATTATATACAGTATAATCTTGTTTATCTATTCTACATATGCCTGTCAGTATTTACAAATTTTGAAATCCCAATCTATCCCTTCCCACCCCCCTCCCCCTTGACAACCACAAGTTTGTATTCTATGTCTATAAGTCTGTTTCTGTTTTGTATTTATGTTCTTTTTTTAGATTCCACATATGAGCAATCTCATATGGTATTTTTCTTTCTCTTTCTGGCTTACTTCACTTAGAATGACATTCTCCAGGAACATCCATGTTGCTGCAAATGGCATCATGTTGTCAGTTTTATGGCTGAATAGTATTCCATTGTATACATATATCACATCTTCTTTATCCAGTCATCTGTTGATGGACATTTAGGCTGTTTCCATGTCTTGGCTATTGTCAATAGTGCTGCTATGAACATTAGGGTGCAGGTGTCTTTTTGAAGTAGGGTTCCTTCTGGATACATGCACAGGAGTGGGATTCCTGGGTCATATGGTAAGTCTATTCCTAGTCTTTTGAGGCAACTCCATACTGTTTTCCACAGTGGCTGCACCAAACTTCATTTCCACCAGTAGTGTAGGATGAAGAATTGTTAATTAACAAGAAAAGGTAAAATAAATGAAGCTATAGACACCGCCATAGTCTAAATGTTTGGATTGCTGGTTTTTCACACTGTGTTCTTTGCAATTCTAGGCTTTTATAGAGAGTCTTGAGGGGTTCCCACGGTGGGGTGGTCGGGTGGGTGGGTGATTGGGAGAGGGGAGGAGCCTGAATTCTGAGTCTCCACTGTGCTTCAGTGAAAAGTGTTACTGATCTTATGTATTTTATATATTAGGATTCAGCACAAGATTATAAAAGACTTCTAATATTAAAAAAGAGCAGGAAAAAAGGATTATGCTAAAGGAAATTAGCTAGTGAGTCTTGTAAGGGACCTAATGTGTCCTCTCAGAGCCTTATTGACCCTCTGACAACCACTGGTGAGTTGTCCATTCCTGGAAGGATGTTATACGAACATGCAACTGAGTTTCCTCCTCAAACCTTACCCTGGAGTTGCCACAAAAGCAAGAGAGGAAGGTTGATGGATCCTCCCTAAAATGATATAAAACTGGGAAGAAATTCTTGGCAAGAGATAGAAGCTGGCTGGGCCCCTGTTTGGGTTTGGGATTGGGGGGCCATGGGAAACAGCTTCCATCAGTGGGGTGGGGAGGGCAGGTGTGGGAGAGAGCTTTCAGGCTATGCCTCTTCTGTTCCCCACATCGCCCTGGCTCCACCGGTGCTGTGCCAGAGACACTAAGGGGCAGAAAAGCAGCTCAATCTAGGGCGGCGCAGAGCCCGGCTGGAAAAGACAAACATATTGAGTCCAACTCACTTCATGAAGTTAATTTAACCTTGATTCCAAAACCCAGTGAGGTTAAGAAAAGATTAGACTGATTTCACTTGGGACCACAGATGAAAATTCTAAACAAAATAATATCTAACCAACTCCAACAATGTATTTCAAAAATCTATCAAAATGAACCATTTTTTTCTATTGAGAAAATTCTTCTTCTTCTTCTTCTTTTTTAATGAATGGGCTCTTTGGGACCCACTCTCTTATAGAGCCAGAGATAGCCCTGAGGAAAACTTGAACCCGTGTTTCACTCCTTGCCTTTTTCTCTTCTAAAGTCATAGAGAAATCACCTGTTCCAAGCCCTGAATTTTATTTATAATACTGGAGACCAAGGGAGAAATGACTCCTCTAACGTCATTTAGTGAATTAATCTTTGGAGGGAGATTTAGATCCAATTTCCTAGGCTCCCAGAGCAGCGCTTATTTCTTTCTATGGCCTTTCTGCTAATTCTCTCTCACTAATTCTTCCTGAGGTATTACTAACTAATGTGCTAATGTCTCATTCTATTTTTTCATTTATTTATTTATTCAAAAGCTGTAATCAGCAAAAGCTGTCAATGTGCTGAATGTAGGAAAATGACTAGAAAAATCATCCCTGTCAATCAATCAGTCAAGAGTTTACTGAGTTGCCAATACAGTTAAGGACTTGTATTATGAACTAGGAGATACACCAAAATACAAACGTGGCTCTTAACTGAATGAATTCAGAGCCGAGTTGAACAAACAGAATAGGCTGAATGGCTCCTTGTATCATTAGTTGCTTGTTTAAGAGCCAAATGACCACAATGTTCACTCAGACCCTCTGAAGGAAGACATCTCTGGCCTGAGATGGGCAGGGAATGTTTGCTAGAGGACACTGGACTCAGGAACTTCTGCCATTATGAGACTGTACTGGCCATTTTACCACTTGTCCCAACCTGCCTGGACCCCAAGGAGTTAAAGTAATGAAGAAGAGGCTTGGATTTCAAGACAAATCCTTCCTGGGTGGACTTGGGCAAGGGCCATAGTGATGTGAGAAATCCCTGTGGTACCCATGTCTGGGAATTTTATTCCATCTTAGACCTCTGGGAGGCAGGATTAAAGGTTAAGCCTTAAAGAAAGGCATAAAGTTTGTTTGTTTTCAAGTTACTTTTCAAAAGGCCAAACTCGGTCACCATTGTTAGAGCTCACCTTGATGCGGAACATACAGAACTTTCCATGGTGATGGTTGCAGGTCCCCCACAGGACCAAGATACCCCGTCTCAGCTTCACATATCTGTTACCTCAACCCAGGAGCCAAGATCAAGGTTCCTGATGGTCACAGAAACAGAAAGGCTTGCTAACAACTAGTGACATCTGTAGGCATGCCACCAGGTCGCACCAGGCTGCACTGTGAATGCAGGTCCCGTTTCTGATATGTCAAAGACAGAAAGATGGATTAAGAAAATGTCTGACTGCAGGCAGACAGACTAGGCCAGAGTTCTCTACTTTTGATTCCATCCCTCCCACAACAGCTGGGGCTAAAGCTGGGTCTTCCGTCAATAGAAACACGAAGCTCAGTTTTCACAAGGTCTTGTTTTTTGTTTCCAGGCATGCTGCCATTTTGGTTGACATTTACAGAAAGCTTTAATGATATAATAGATTAGAACACTATTGCTGATAGTGAATTTAATTGCCATGGCCTCAAATTAGCTAAACTGCTGATTTCATCGTAATTGAAATTGACATAATCCTGCTGACTGTGACTCTTTCACTGCTATGGTAACAGCACGAAGATAAAATTTTAAATTATAATAGTATTATTGGCAGAAAGCACATCATTCCTGCAAGTTGTTTTGTATACCTAGTTCCCTTGAGCATTTTGAAGGCTAAATTTCTCCATTTGAACAGTCCAGCTCCTTGAATGATATAGATACAAGACCGTCTTTCACACGGGCTTGGTGATACCCTCATGTGCAGATGGTGACTAAGTTTAAGGCCGCTACATGCCCTGAGTAAGGTAAGATTCTCTGCTCCCAAGCATTGTTTAAGAACCACTTCAAATGGCAAGTGACAATGCTTGATAGTTTCTTTACCTATTTCAGCTCCATAAAATAATCTAATGGTTTAATTGGCTCTAGAGTATAGTCAAGTCCATTTATTTAAAAGAGCAGGCTCTTTTCTCTCTCAAATTATAGATCTACTTAGCATGCTATGATTCTTTCTAATTACAAGCAGTGGTGATTGAGGCAGAATAAACTCTAAATAATCATGCAAATCCCATGTCTCCCCAGGGACCCTATTGCGACATTAAAACCACTGGCTAAGGGGGCCAACTGAATTGTTTTCTTCTAGGCCTCCGGTGCTTAGCTTTTCTCCATGTGATATGACATGCTGTAAATTGTAAGAATGGGAATTTTCATGTCAAATAAGTTATTTGCCATGGTATGCACCCAACAAAGAAAAGAAACATAATTAAATATTTTCTAACATAAATTCTTTCTGGAATATATAAGTCAAAATTACCTTGTATTGCAAAAAGTAGGTATGATGTAATCCATACTAGCATCTCTGAGCAATGCTCCTTGAAGCACATGGAGATTCTAGATGTTGGCTTGTTGTTGTTTTATTATCTTGCTGTTGCTTTGTTAATAACACTGATCTCAACTGATGTTTAACACACTTTACTATCACCCTAGCTTCAACGTATCTGTGCATTGGGTCAGCATAATAATTATTCCTTTTTTAAATTTCAAAACATATTTCCCCCCTTGATAAAACTTTATAAAATATCCAAACAATTCAGGGAGTGTGACACTTCAATCTCATCGTCCAGGATAACCACTGTTCACAGTGTACTGTATATCATCATAGGATATTCAAATCCATATGTAATCAGCAAAACGTTTTTCGAATGTCTCCATCTTCATTATCCCTTTGCAGGGAACTAGTTCCTCTTGGATACAACCTGTTCACCATAAAGCTTCATAGGAAGGGGAGGGCAGATACTGTCTCAAGAAACAGGAGGATGTGGCTCAGGGGGATGTCCTAACAGGACAGGAAGAGGAAGTAGTACTTCCTACATGGAAAGCTCCTCCACATGGAAATGACTGAATAATTTGCCATTGAAAATCCATTGAATGGATGTATCACATTTCAATTAATTGATCCTTTATTGTTGAATTTTGAAACATTTCCAAGTTTCACCACTAAAATTAATGCTAAAAGAAATTCTTATAGATATATCTTTACATTAATTTCCTTAAAATAACTTCCTAGATGCTACACAACCGTTTTTGATTAATACAGTCAAGTCAGATCCACACTGCCAGTTTACACTCACCTGTAAACGACAAGTGAGGCCATTTCTCTACACTCTCACCAGCATTATCACTTAAATGTATATTTGTGAATATTCTGGAAGACATTGTCTGCATACTCGGATGTCAATGGAACTTGATGTTCTTCCTGGGCAGCTGCAAAGGATTTTTATGATTGCTCGGTCTTTGCCCCAGATCCCAGCATTTTTCATTTCTACAAAAGAGCACAGTAAATCCATGAGCTGTTCATGCTTGTTAATGACTCTGAAGTGGACACGGTTGGCAAAGACAGAAGAGCCAACTGGAAAAAAAAAAAAATCCAAAACATGGGACCAGAACAGAAATTATTGTTTCCAGAATTTAACTTGAATGTCTGAGGCAAGAGAATTAAAGCAGAGTGTGAAATTGATTTGTCATTCAGCAAAATCAAAGTTCTGCTATGGAAACGGGCCAATTATATATTCTCAAAATAAATATGTCAACTTTCATGGCCCTGAGCTGAGACCATAAAGCTGTTTTGAAGGGCAAGGACCCATCTCACAATGGTTCCAATGAGCTTGGGCTGAATATGGCTCTTGCTGCCCTTTAATTAATGAAACAGATATTGAATGGCCATCTGTCAGATAAATTTAAGAATCTATTTTGGTTCCACATTCTTGGACCAATAATTCTTTGGGAGAACATTGCCATCAGTCTTAGATGGGATAAGCTTGGCTCCCATAGACTGCAAAATGAGAAACTCTGCTGGAGAAGAAATCCTGCTTCAGAAAACTGCAGGGAAAAACAGTGGCCTAGGGGAATTTCACTGCAAAAATATTTACTGAGTAGATACTAAAGACTGGGCGATCTATATAATTCATCTCCTCTAATGCTTATAACAATCCTGCAAATTGAGTATTGACATAACTTTCCAGATCCAGAAAATGAGGATCAAAGAGGTCAAAGGATTGCCCAAGATCTCACAGTAAGAGAGGAAAATAGAATTTGATCTCTGAACATTATGATTCCAAAATTTTATGAAATTCAATGAATACTGCTACATCCTAAACACACTGCTAGGCTCTAGGGAATACACAGGGAAAGATGTGGTCCCTGTACTGAACTAGCACTTAATCTCTCTACAGTAGGAACTCACAGTGAAGAGCTAACCTGTTTATGATTCAGGAAAGCACAGATATGACTGATTTTCATCAAAGGATAGGCTTAATTCCTTCCTGAATTCAGAGCACCCTTGTGTATACAAGTAACCAACACTTATGGTAGCTTGTTTTACAAATGAAATTTTAACCTATGATTTTTGATCAGAATTATTTCTGCAAAACCATGCAAATTTTATGCAAATCTTTCTTTTTCTTTTGACTCTTTTAATTAGGGCCAAGATTAGGGTAAGGTGCAAGAGGTATTCTCTTGGAGCACAAAAATTAATTATGAGAAGCAGCCTAGTCTAGAATACTGTAAAAGGAATAAGAAAAGGCAAACTAGGTCTTTAGCAATGTCGTGTTCATTAATTCATAGTAATTAATAGATTTTATTAATTAATATTTAATATATTAGCCAAGACTTACTGAGCACCTGCTGTACGTCAGGCCCCGTGCCACCCTCAGGGTGTTCGTAAGGAACAGAGACTCAGCTGATGTGGGTTTATCACAAGGATAGTCAGGAAGCAGAGCCCCTTCCCTGAGCAGCCCTGCCTCGCGGCTCTGAATGACTGTGGACAATAATCACTCTCCCAGTCTGATGCCAGCCCAGTGGATAGACTCCATCCATCACTGGTTTGCTAAAACACTAAGGCATTTTATCAGTGAGGCTGAAAAGTCTGTATCTTGAGAAGAGGATTTGGCAGCTGTGGGTAACTGTCAGTTGACGCTATCAAGGACTTCTAGTGACATTCAACTTGCAAAAGAAGTGCAAAAATACCATTTAAGATAAAAAAACTTTCCGGCCCATTGAAGCAAACTGATGCACTGACTGATCACTTAGCAGAGACATCCACCCTTATGCCCTTTATGCTTGACAAGAAAGCGAGAGGATGGCCACAATTGCCTCAATAAGTCAGAAGCACTTAGCTTGTTGGGAAAGGTGATAAAATCCCCCTGGAGGCTCCTGCATCCTGGTGCGAGGCCCATGAATGTCCTCAGCCACATTGTAGAATTCTCAGATGAGATCAGAAACCATGTGATGGGCAGGAGACATCCTGGCAAATAAACACGTATCTCAGATACCCTGAGGTTTTCGGCAGGTCAGCTTAATCAAAGAGCAATACCAGTGAAAAGGAATAAAGTAGTAAAAAATAATTTAGTAGCCGATGCTACAGAAACCACACACAGACCTTGTACGTGCTGGCTGGAACAAAACCTGAACCTAAAGTTTGTACTTGAAAAAAAAGGAAAAACCCCCTTATTCGACACTAAATAATTGCCCACAATTAGGGTAGAAAATGCTGGAGAGCCAAGATCTTGTTTTTAAGAGAAGGGGTCTAATTCAATTCAGAAATATTCTCTCTTGAGGGTGAGGGGGTGGAGAGGGTAGGATTTTGTTTTACCACATCACTGATGTTTTAATTTGGATTTTAGCTGTGCTCCCAAGCGTCTGATCTTTTACAGAAATGATCAGAACATATAACAAAGGATTTCTCATTCGCCATTTGTAGATTTCATCAAGGCTATTGGGATCTTATTGTGAGCAATTTAGGATAATGAGCAAATAGCTGAACAGTATTTATTTCAGATTCCAGAGTATGTGCATAGCCTCTGGGGAAGTTGGAATGACCAGGGGCTAAACTCCAAAGGAGCTTAGAGCATCGAGCAGTGTGAGAGATGAAATTGGTGAAGAAGCCAGTTCTGCAGAGAGCCGTGTAGGACTTGATTCTGCTAAGAAGGGGATGTTCCCCAGGCCGACTTTGGCCTTGGAACACACATTCAAACTGATTTAATTGCTCCTGTCCCTCTGTTTTCCTCTCCTCTTGTTTTTATTCCTCCTTCTCTTCCCTGCCTCCCTATGCCACATTCATTTTTGATTCATCTGTTTTATTTCATTCTTTCTAATGGTTCTCGTTTTTCATCATCTGTCATTTCCCCAATCCTATCCTTTGCATCTGATTAATCTCATTTTAAAGTTGGTTTTTCCAAAGTATTCTTTTGTATTCTAGTGACCTTTGCATAATTTCCAAAATCAATACTTTTTAGTGCTGCAGTTCATTCCCTCATCAAACTCTGAGCTGAAGCTTTGCCAGCTCAGCACGTTCATAGCTTCTGGAGGGTTCTGCCCACCATCTGGACCAATCCAACCCCCTAGGGTCTGTCTGGTAGAGATGTGTTGTAGAATGACTTCTGGACTAGTTTACCCAAGCGCTCCTTAGCCCAACCACATGTTTTGTTTTGTTCTTACTGAATTTGAACATTCTTTACATCAGGCACCTGAAAAGGAAAAAGAGGTCTTTTTAATGTGTCCATTGAACCAAAAAGAAAAGAGGCATTAGCCATCCAGCCCCTTATTCTCCCGTTACTGGCCCAATGCAGGACAATCTCGTCTGAGCATTCATCTCTTGCTGTTGATGTGGCTGCTCTTGGATTATGTACTAACAGCTCCTCCTGGACCATGACTCAGTCATAGGGCTCTATCCTTCACCCTCCTCACCGTGGAGGGAAAAGGAGTCAGAAGAGCATGGCGAGGTTTCAAGATAACATCTAGATAATATGGTTAGAATGCCACCGGCAGCAGCCCCAGACTATGCGCAGGCTGTGGAATTTTTGCAATGCTGTCCAGGAAAGGCAAGTTCACTCTGTTGAGAATGACGAGCCTCCAATGGTCTCCCTATTCCTACCGATCTCCAGGATGTTATGGGCTTGTGTCATTCCAAAAGAGAAGGTAAGTCCTACCTCCCACAATCTCAGGACATGACTTTACTTGCAAATAAGGATGTTGCAGATTTAATAGGTTAATAGGTGATCAAGGAGCTTGGAGACAGAATATACAGATGACAAGCTAAATAACCAACAAGACAACATGAGACCACAAGACAGTGTTTGATAGATTATTATAACATTATTTAAGTGTCAAGTACTGATATGAACAGTAAAGATTTTGAGTTGCAGGAAGAAAGGAGTGCCGTGGGCTTGGGTGGAGATGCTGGCAAGAGAGCTACAAGTAGGGTGTTGAAAGGGGTTAGGATTTGAATAATGTATTGTGGACTGGGGCACAAATTTAGAAGAAAGGGCTGCTTATAGCAGCCTCTGTGATTCCATGGCATTTTGTTGACACCTTCTTGATAGCACTTATTACATAATGTAGTCAGTGGTTCGCCTGTCTGCCCCGACTCTTGAGAGCTTTTTAAGAGCAGTGGTATATTTTATTCATTAAAAAAATATTGGCACCTGTCACATAGTAGGCATGAAATAACTGTTGAGTAAACAGATGGGTGGGTGGATAAATGGATGGCTAAAGATTGAAACCACATGATTTGACAGAGCAGATTTAGCAGATGTGACGGGAGGACACAAAAAGGTAGCCTGGTGGCACACGGAGGAAGACCTTGAAGGTCAGGCTAAGGGGACAGAACCAAAGGAGACCAGGCTGCCATTGCTAAGGATGGAGGTGCCATTAGAGAGTTGTTTTAGGAAGATTTATTTAGCAGTGATGTGCACATGTGAGGGATAAGCCTGGAGGAGGAACACCTGTGAAGGGAATATTGCAACAGTCTAGATCTAGGGGTTCTCTAAGATGCTCCACGTCATTTCATTTTTCAAAAAGATCCATGTGATGTGATGCAAAGGATTAGGATCAGGCTCCCTGTGAGTCAGCAGGAAAAGAGAGGCTAGGATCACTGTCATGTCATTTTATTACAGGACAAAGGGCAATAGTGTTAAACAGCTGGCTGGCTTCCCAGGCTCCTGCACAACCTGGTGTTTCCTCAGGATCCACTTCCCGCTGCAGAGACTGCTCAGCGGTGAGTGGTGATCAGATGGCGACTTTGTACGTGGCCATTTGTCATAACAGAGAAAAGTGGATCCTAAGTAGCAGAAATGAACTTCATCTGTGGCGGGAGTGCTGGCCTCTCCTCCAGCTAGGCAAGGACAGAAGTGTCACCCCTACTCCCAAGTGCCTTCTATGCCAGGGGCTCAGAACCTTGCTCATGTGAGGTGGATGACTTGGCCCTTCCTCCAGGCCTTCAGATGTGCTGGGCTCACCTTTGGGACAGAAGGTTGAAGCATCTTAAATGTTTTCATGTGATGTATTGGTATATTGGGTAAGTTATGTGCTCCTAACCATCACTTAAGACTCCAATGGGGAGATGTTTTGCCTCTGATCCAGGTCACCACACACCATCCACTCAGTGGGTAGACACCTGCCCCCCTTCCCTCAGCACAGGGGCCTTTGTTCCTCAGAAAGGAACAGAAACCTCTTCACTGTCTTTCAAGCTGTTTGTAACTGGAAGCACCAGACTACACCTGGCCATTGTGATTGTCTTTGGCCATGTGTTCTGGAATTCAAAGGATTTTGCCCCAGAACTTTCACACCAGTAAAAGCAAAAGGAGATGACTGCAAACTCATTCACCAAGCCTTTATCTTGTTCCCCCACTTCCTTTGCTATTGCCTCTCAAAACCAGAGGCTTATCTGGAGTTTTGACTTCTGGAGATGATCATTTTCCCTCCACATTTTATCAAGAAAAATGTCAAACATACAGCTGAAGAATTCTATAGTGTAAATGCATATACCCACATCCAGATTCCACCATTAATATTTGCTATACTTGATTTATCCGTATCTACCCATCTGGAGGGAGTCACTTTTTTACAACACTTGTCTTGACACAATGAACACATTTTCAGTAATAATCATGAAACAAAATGAATAACGACAATGTCTAGAAAAAATACAGTGAAAAATTTTATTCAATTTTGTATGTATAATTATACAAGCAAAAATAAATTCAACAGAATAAGTGTTGCATACAAAATATTGTACATTGCAGTTCACACTCTGTATAGTTATTTTAAATATAAATAAATCCCAAATGGCCACGTGGAGTAACAGGAATGAAATAACTGCAGTTCTGTTTCTTCATCTGTACAACCATTGTGCTGTTATTGCTTCTGCTGTCTCTCTTGTTTAAGTGCAAGAGTACTTGTCCCACAGGGGTTCTTGAAGAAAGATTCTATCCCCCCAGATAAGCTCAGATGATTCCAAACTGTGAGAAATGTGCTCTCAAAATGAGCTTGTGTCCCAGGGTCCTCTCGTGTGTGAGACGAGACCAACTCTACCAACAGGAGTTCTTCTAGCTAACTTCTACATAACATTCCTTATGTATTAAATGATGAGTAATTAAAATGTGCTCATTTGAAGCTTATGTAGATATTATTAAAACTCGGTTGTAGGCAGCAATTGTCTGAACTTACACCAAAGTTGTTTTTTTTTTCAGAGAGGAGTATTTTATCACCGACATAATTTTAAATTACTGGCCAATGATGATAATAAAATAGTAGACTGTGGTTGGTTTTATGATTACTTTTAAATTCTGTGCACACAGTGCAGCCTCCTGTGATTTGCTGTTCCCACCATTCTTGGTGTCAAAGAGAAACAGAGACACACACTAGTGAAAGGCTGGAAAGACAGATTTTACTCAGGACTTGTGTAATAGGGGAAAGAGATTCAGAATAGAAATTTGCTAATTCCAAATACAGTAAAGACAGCTGGTGATTTATGGCAGACAAGCAGAGTGATGGGGCCAATAGATGGAAAATTACTAAGAAAAAATATAAAGTATTTTTTATATACAGGGGGATTTGCTAAAGGCAGGCCAAGGATTTGCACATCAAAAGTAGAGGATGAGGAACTTGCCCAGATATCAGGGTGGGGGGATCGATCCTCTCTAACCTGACGGCAGGGTTCTTACTGCAGCTGGGTAGGCAGCTGACGTCAGGGCCCAAGGATGAGACCTGATGGTAAAGCGGGCTCAGAGGAGCCTGTGTGAAGTTTGATGTCTTTGTCAGTGCAAAGTGCCCAGGACATACATTTTACTCATACTGGCAAAATGAGTAGTTCTAGAAATAAGGGAAATAATACAGAAAGGATGGGCAACTAAAAAAGACTTCATCTTTAAGTTTCCCAATCTTGTCATTAGAAAGTCTAAAGCATTATTAGTCATTTTTATTAGTATTATTAATAAATAACAAAGCCAGGAAGTGAATCTATACAACATGACACAACATGACACCTTCCACGGCTTTCAGCAGATAGGTTCTCCCTTGCTTCCTGATGACTGGCCCTTGCATGGCATGGAGTTTGTGTCGGGGTCAGCAGAGCAGCGTTTCTCCATTAAAGTGCAATTGATCAGCTTTCCACGGATGCCCAGTGCCCAGAGGGAAGCCCGGCTGTGTCACAGGGACAAGAAGTGCAGTGTGTGGGCCTTTCCCACCCCTGTCTGCTGAGGAAGGTCCTGACAGCAACCCCTCACGGTTACTCTCCTCTTCCTGCCCTTGAACCTAATGCAGGTTGACACAGGAAGAGCAGGAGAGATGGGAACAGGGGACTTTCATCAGAAGGGGCCTGGGTTACTGAGGACTGCAAGAGGAGGCAGAGAAAAAAGGGGGGAAAAAACCTATTGGAGACGGATTTTCACAGAGTGTAGCTGGAAAGTTGAGAGCAGAACTGGAGAGTGAAGCTTCTGGAACAGGCAGGAGATGTGAGCAAGAGAAATGGGGGTGTGGGCATTACTATATATAAAATAGATAAATAATAAGCACATACTGTGTAGCGCAGGGAACTATTTTCAATTTCTTGTAATGAGCCATAATGGAAAAGAATCTGAAAAAAATATATGTATACATATGTATGTATATATATAACTGAGTCGCTTTGCTGTATACCTGAAACTAACATTGTAAATACACTATGTCAATAAAACATAAGAATTGAAAAAAAAAAAAAGAAATGGGGATGTGGAGGTTTCTTTTTTTCTTATTGAGGTAAAATTGGTTTGAAACATTATATAAATTTCAGGCATGCAACATTATAAATTGATATTTATATACACCCCAAAGTGATCACCTCCCTAAGTCTAGTTACCATCCTCCACCATGCAAGTGACCCCTTCACCCATTTCAGCCCCGACCCCTGTGCAGTGTGGGGCTTTCTAAGAAGCATCACTGAGGGTTAGGAATTAGATTTTTTAATATTCTTGAGTAGATGCAGGCAAAAATTTAAATGACTTGTAAATATTTGAGGGATGTTGGACTGTGTCCTTGTGAGGCAACCTTGCCTTGAGGCTGGGTTCTGAGAGGACTAACTCACATTAGAGTAACGTTCAGAAATCTTTAGTTTGGGTATGCAAAGCTGACTGCTAGGTCCCTTTAACATTCATTGTATAGCAACGAGGCAGCTCAGTTTCTGAACTGGACCCGGCGGAGGTAAATTGATTCCTTGCCTCTGAAAGCTAGCTTGCATGTGGGAGCCCATCCTTCTCAAGCGAGAATGTGAGGGGGTGAGAACTGGCTTTGAGGCACCTCTAGAAGTTCACATGCAGAACACAACACCTAAAAATGGACAAAGGAAACAGTGATGTTTCATCAAAACCTGCTGATGTGAATGTAAGTACAGAGTGAGACGCCTTCTCTGTTACTCAAATTCCATTTCTTGTTGACCCTGTTAGTAAAATGAGACTGGGTTACTTTATAAAAATAAAAGGGAACAAGAATAAAATACTGTATCTTCCTTTGGTACTTAATGGAGTTTACGAATGTGAGCTTGTTTTAAAGTGCTTACTTGGCAATTGATTTGCAGCTGTTTTTCTAAAACTCCAGGGTAATTGTGCTGATCTCTACACAAATTCCATTTTAAAATTTAATCAGGGCTAACCGAGACTGAGCTTAAAGTGTATAAAGTATAATGTGTTACTGTGCTTAAAGACCCAACCTCGGCCTTGTCGGTCCTACATGGGCTAGCATTTCTGTGTTTCCCTTTTTTTACTTCTTTGGGGGAATGTTTGAAAGTAACTTGACACCGCAGTCAACTCATCCTCCAACAGAATGTTTTTCTCTTCAGAAACAGCACCCTTACTCCTACAGGGAAGCGCATTAAATGAGGTCTGGTCTAGTTCAATTTCACCAGGAGGGATAGAAGCTACGTTTTGCTCCAGGGGTGGACAAAGGTGTTTGGCAAAAAGAATGAGGGAGCCATGAATAACTGAGAATGTACTTGGCCACATATTAGCCCATTCATTGGTAGGATTAAAGATGGGAAGATATGTGCTTTGTTGGGAACAGTGAAGGAGAGTAATAGAGAATGAGGCAACTCTTAGAGGAGAGCGCCAAAGAGAGATGATTTCTTTGGAACTGGTGTTCTAGATTCTGGCCTTTAAAAGAATGTGTGGTTAAGAGTTGTTCCGTCACTGAAGCTTAGTTACCCTGACATGTCTAAATCTCTCCTTCAAAGAAGCTAAACTCTCGCTTACATTATTGAAGAATTTACAGCATCAAATGACAGAGGGTAGAGAAGAAAAAAAAAGAAGGGGGAAACAGTTAAATAATGTATTTTTTTTCCTGTCGCACAGAACACTTTGCACATCAGTGCAATAATACCAGTAATTTTCTAATCTGAGGCTTCTGTTTCAGTCTTTATTTTTCAATCATTCTTTCATTTGTAATTGAGAACCCGAGTCACAATCAGTTCGGTGGCTGGCTTTGAAGTACATGCACGTGAGGCAACAGTGAAATAAGCCCTTTGATCCCTGTCCTACAGCCCTACACAAACCAGAGCATCTTCCTTAACGTTTTCTTCTTACCACCAGGTCAGGAAACCCTAATTAGGAAATCAACTCATTTCTCTGAGGAACTCACTTATGTTCTTACTTTCAATCCTGCCTCAGCCCAGAAGACACTGATTGTGGGAGAAAAGCTATATGATACAAGTGCATACATCCCCAGAGCTGTGCACGCATGACTCGAGCCACATAGGAGCCTAACCTTGGGATCTTCAGGTCCTCTGGTCTACACTCCATAAAATTCAGGACTATCCTCTACAGCATCTATGTAGTGGAGTTAGAGAGTTGAGGAAAGGACTTGGGAACCATTTCACTAGAGTTCATACAATGTCTTTTTTCTCTGATTGATCTTCACTATGTGATTCAATGCAAGTCAATTTAGGACGCTTACATAAATAACTTGACTGACTCATTTAGGCCTTTCAGCACTAAGATTCTCCTGCCGGGGTGGTTGCATTTCAGCTCTAGACTGCTTCTGATTGATAACTCTTTTATTTTTTGGAAGATATCCAATATCTCAGTTCAGGTGGTCAGTGCCCAAGGGAGGCCACCAGGGAGACGACCACCAAGAAAGCCCATCGGCAAAGCCAAACCCAAGAAGCAGCTCAAGAAGAAAGCTCCCTTCTGGAACGTCCAAAACAAAATCATCCTCTTCACGGTGTTTCTCTTCATCCTAGCGGTCACAGCCTGGACACTGCTGTGGCTCTACATCAGTGAGTTAAATCCGTGTGCCTTTGGGGTTAGGGTTTGCCCTGTGGGTTCTGCTCAGCAAGGCAGGCTCAATCTGCCCCTGGGGGGTGTCTGGTAGAATTTTCTTATTTCCCTGACTGATAGCCATTTTCAAAACTGTTGAGGTTTTAAGGAGGAAGAAACCCGAATGGTCGTTCTTATTTCTTCTTTTGCCACCAGTGCTCTCTTCCCAGAGGAGCAGAGATGGGGAATAGGATGAGAATGCTTGGGAGCTTTGACTGGTTCAGAAATGTAATGCATTTTTAGCTTAAAAAAAAAAAATGAATGGAATGCTAGGCTGTTGTATTTCCTCATCCACCCACTGCCTGTTCCTAGGCAACCTTGGATTTCCAGCTCCCTGAGCTTCATTTTACTCCTGCGCCTGTCTCTCGTTTTTGTATTTCTGTCTATCCAATGGATTACATTTTTGTCAATCTTATTGATCCTTTTGGATAGGAGTCATAACTGAGTTCTTCCTTAGAGAGCACTTACCTGTGCAGCTCAGGAACTATAGTATTTATTGATTCATGCTGGGCTTCTCACCTTATGCATCTTAATATATTTGATGCAAGGTATGTGTACTCTCAAGGATATGGAAATTTGGTTGGAAAGCCAGATTTATAGGCAAAGGATTAATGAATTTTGTCTTGAGCTGTTCAGGTCACTTATAATATCAATATATAAATCAATATATAAATTGATCACCTATATTTTTCGTGGCCCAGTGTAAGACATTAGGCATATCAAGATGCGTCTCCTACTTTCAAAAAGCTCACAGATGCACTTTCTACTTTCAAAAAACTCACAGTTTGGTGCTGGAGAGGGAATGTGAGTTGATTTTTTTTCTTTCTTCCTTTTTTTTTTCACTTGAGCAATTACTTTGCAATCACAGAAGGGAGACATCTGACCCGCTCAGGGATAGAGTCTAGATAAGGCTTCATGAACTGGTTCCTGAAAATTCCTTAGACACATCTTGGGAGGGCCCACTATGAACTGAGCCCCATGACAGGCTCCGGATAGAGCAATAGACAAGAAAGACTCTGTCTTTACAGACTAGTATGGGAAGTCAAGCCAATAAGCAACTAAGAAACACAAAATTACACACAATCCCAACCCAGAACAGGCCAACTTATTTCCCATCAGTTCTCTGCTAGCCCTGAACTGATATGTTTGCACTACCCTAGCATTTCTATGTACAGTTTTGGGACATCACTGTGTAGAGGTAATTTGTTGATTGTGTGAGAATCAGACAAGGGCATTTCAGGAAGACAGACCAGTCTGAGCAAAGGAAAACTGAGAAATTTATGAAAAAGTGAGAATTTTTCAATTAAACAAGAGAGGTTAGTTTTGACACAAGAAATTTGGGCATGGAAGGTGGCCTTGAGAAATGTTAAAAAACAAAAATTCAACCAAGCAAATCTAGTTGGTTGTAGATCTAACTGGCTTTATTCAATGGCTCATGAGTCCGTAACATCCCATCTAGTAAATAAAAGGGCACTCTGAGTGGGTGTGTGAAATGGACCATTTTTTTAGGCAGGAGGGTGGGGCAAGGAAGCACAATAGTGAAAGAAAAGAAAGGATTGTTCAGGGACAGGCCATCTTCTTTTGGGGGTAGGGAGCAGCAGGGCTCTTTATCATGCAGATTACTTCACTAGAGTTGATCTGGACATTTCCAATTGTCTGTTTAAAGGTCACATTCCTGGGAGAGACTGAAATTGCAATTAAGTCTTGGTCTGCAGTCGGTCATGGGAGTAAGTGACTCCATTTGGGGCTTGTGATTTCTTTTTAACAGAAATGAGGTGCACAGCTCATCAGGGAGACCTTGTGTGGCTTGTGCACTGGGCTGAGCTCAGAGTGAGATAAACATAATCTTGCTGAAGGCTAAACTGACCTCTCTTGCATTGTTAACCCCTTGAGAACTTACTGATAGAAGAAGGATATATGTGCTTCTAAGTAGAAGTCTCGGGTTTTGTCGACGGAAATGAAATGCGCAACAGAAAGGTTGAGAGTTATGTTTTATTCGGTGGACGTTTCTGAGGACTTGAACCCCTCGAGCCTGGGATGACAGCCTCTCAGATTGCTCTGAGGGACTGCTCTGCAGAGGTAAGGGAAGAGCCAGGATACACAGGAGTTTTTGCAACAAAGACCAGGTAGTTAGAACATCATAGATTACTGTTAATTAAAGAAAACCAGATAGCTTAAGTTAAGGAATTTAGTGCTTTTCTATGCACGGGAAGATGCAAAGGTCTGGGCTCAATGAAACCCTTCCTTTGATACACACCAACTATCCAGGGCCAGAATCCTGTGCTTTCACATATCTCAGGGTGCACTGTTGCAGGGGTGGCTGCAGAGGCCAGGCTGCCTGCTTGTCTGCATCTGAGTCCCCCAGCTCACTGTCGGAGGTGGCAGTAGTGGCTGACGACTTGAGGGCCACAGCATTCTTTGTTTACTGATATGACTTGCAGTATTTTTTGTTCACACTTTCATTCAAATTTTAAAGAATCTACAGGGAAAAAGAAAATCTAAGAATTACATTCCTGGTAAAATCAGAGATGAAAACTACTATTGCTTTATACAAGGGTCCTAGTAAAGAAAGGTGATTTGTCCAAGGTCACAAAGCTTGTCCAGACCAAGTTCATGTGCCTGACAAACAGTGAGGCCAAACAAATCGAAATGTCAGTGTTTGGAGCAGAGAAAGGTTTATATTAAGGACCAAGCAAGGAGAAAGGCAGCTTGTGCTCAAAAGACCACAAATCTCTGATGGTCTGCAGGGAAGAATTTTTAAAGGCACATTTTTGGAAGAGGGCTGCAGTGTGTGTGACTTTCTTCTAATTGGTTGGTGGTGAGGTAACAGGGCTGTGTTTCAGGAATCCCAGCCATTAGCCTCTGGTTCTAACCAGTCTGAGGTCCACTTGCTTGTGCTCAGCCTCGTCACTGTCCTCCACCTGGGTGGGGGCCTTACTTCTTGTAGAAGAGAGATGTATCAGATGGTCATGTACATCCTTTGAGGAGGAACTAGAAACCCGCTTTATTGCTGCACTATTGTTTCTTGACTGCTTTTCATTTGTTTCTGCATCCCCTCACTTCCCTAATTAGTAGCAGTCTGAATCTGCTCTTTGGAACTCAGGGAAGGTCTGGGAGGTCGAAGTCCTTTTCCTACAAACAAGAAATGAGGAACATGGAAAGGTTTTTCTACCCAGGAGGGGCCCATAGGTTCCTGCTTGGTTTTCATACCCCCTTTTCTTTAATACTCCTTCATCTTGAGGTGAGCAGGCGTGGGACAAGAGAAGGAATAAATTTTGGATAGAGACGTTAGTCATGAAGTTGGCAGAGAAGGTCGGTTTTAAGGGGACTTGGTTTCATAAGTCAAAAGAACAAATGTAGGAGAGGTGCTCAGGCCTCCTGCCGCTTCCCCACGCTCCACAGCCTCACTACGCTGCCCGGGGCTAATGTGACCTGGCATGGATCACACAGGGAGGCTGCTTCCTGCTGTTTACATAAGTTACACCTTTTTTAAAAAAATACTTTTAAGGCAATTTTATTGTGATATAATTTCTGTACAATAAACCATATATCCAGAGAAAAAAATAATTAGAAAAGACACATGCACCCCAATGTTTACAGCAGCACTATTTACAGCAGCCAAGACATGGAAACAACCTAAATGTCCATCACCAGATGACTGGATAAAGATGTGGTATATATACATAATGGACTATTACTTAGCCATACAAAAGAACAAAATTTTCCGATTTGCAACAACATAGATGAACCTGGAGGATATTATGCTTAGTGAAATAAGTCAGCCAGAAAAAGACAAATACTATATGTTAGTACTTATATGTGGAATCTTAAAAAAAATAAAACAAACGAACGTAACAAAACAGAAACAGGCTGACAGATACAGAGAATGAACTAGTGGTTACCAGTAGGGAGAGGCATGGAAGACGGGCAAGATACGGGTAGTGGATTAATAGAGTTACAAACGCTATGTAGAAAATAAATAAGATATAAGGATATATTGTACAACACAGGGCATATAGCCAATATTTTATAACTTTAAATGGAGTATAATGCCATTTGCAGCAATATCCATGGACCTGGAGATCATCATTCTAAGTGAAGTAAGCCAAAAAGAGAAAGAAAAATGCACCTTCTTTTTAATGCAGCCATCACTTCTTTAGCATTTCCACCTGCTGGGCATTGTGCTTAGAGACTGTTCTCTCCCTCTCTTCTTTTTTCTCCCTTCTTGCCTGTGAACATCTATTGAGCTTCCAAGCTAAATCAGGCACTCACTACCCTATGTTATGGACTGAAAGACAGCAGTAAGACCTTGTAACAAAGAGGAAAGGCTGAAAGGAAAGTCCCCATCTCCTGAAGCTATTCTCAGGTGCCTGTAGGCAGCTCAGACCCAGCATTGTTGCTGACTGTCTGGTCAGCAGTTTCTGGCCCCACCTGATGCCCCGTCCCATGGCCCTCACCGGGCAGGGTATTGAGCAGGTGTGACCTGATACTGGGCTGAGGACCACACTTTGTGGATGAATTCTCCACGCTCTGCCCAGAGCTGAAGACTGGCCCGGCACCCGGGGCATCAGCCACACAAGTCAGAAAGGGGCTCAGTGCCTGCGGCTTGGTGAAGGGTGAGGGGGCCCTTCCCCCTCCTCCCACTGGGCTCATGTCCCTTCAGAGCTTGGCTGTGTGCATTTCTTACCTCCTTACCTTCCACAGACTCGAGATCTATGAACGTTGTCTCTGCTCTTTTTGGCCCCTTAGTAACTCTAGAACATGTAGAAAGTCAAAAAAGTCTGTAACTGAGCAGGACCCTGTGAGGTCTTCACGGGACAGATGCCTCCCCAACTTCCTCTGCTGCAGCTCCTCTCGGAAGGACCCAGATAATAGTATCTCACGAAAATTTCCTGAGTTTTTCAAATGCTAAAACCCACCACCAAAGGGAAGAAGTTAACTACCTGAGGATGGAACATGGCCTCAGGCCTTCTGGCGCCCAGAGGTTGATAGTGTTGACCGTCCTGTGACCTCAGCATCGGCCAATCAGAGAGTCGTGCACAAGCTGATCACGTACCCTGTGACGCCCCTCCCTTACCTGACCTTTAAGTATGTTTTGCTGAAACCCTTTGGGGAGCTCAGGGTTTTCCTGGGTGTGAGCCACCCCTTTCTCCTTGCTCAGGCCTGCAGTAAACTTTTCTCTGCTGCAAACTCCGGCGTTTCGGTTTCTTCAGCCTCACGGTTCCTCGGGCACAAGAACTCGAATCCGGGAACAGGTCTATCTTTTACCTTTTAATCTTGTTCTTAAGTATTGGCCAGAGTGGATAGAAAGAATAAAGAGGTAGGCTGATTACTGTTGATGGAAGAGATGTTGTTAATTA
This sequence comes from Camelus dromedarius, assembly GCF_036321535.1. Classification (NCBI taxonomy): domain Eukaryota; kingdom Metazoa; phylum Chordata; class Mammalia; order Artiodactyla; family Camelidae; genus Camelus; species Camelus dromedarius. The sequence continues at coordinate 72,703,194 of NC_087437.1, read as the reverse complement.
CATTTAGAGCTTCACAGGCTGTGACCAGTAAACTACAAAGCTGTCTAGAATAAAGGCATTTTAGGAGCCTGCACTGACAGAGATCAGACATTGCCTCGCTGCCACACAGATGGAAAAGCCTCCTAACCACCTTCTCTCTTGGCTTACAGGTAAGACAGAGAGCAGAGATGCTTTTTACTTTGTGGGGATGTTTCGCCTCACCAACATTGAATTTCTTCCTGAATACCGGCAGAAGGAGTCCAGGGAATTTCTGTCAGTGGCACAGACTGTGCAGCAAGTGGTGAGGCGATGGGGGGAGCTTGAGAGTCTGGGGAAGGTGAGGTTGGGGGTGGGGCAGGAGATGGCGGTGGGGGTCACTGTGTTGCAGCTGAGCAGGGCGGATGAAGGAAGAACTCAGGGAAGCAAGGGATTTAGTGCATCTTGGTTGTAAGATAAAATTGCTTATTTGATAGAACTGCTTATTTATTTTTTTTCTGCTGAAAGTAAAACAAAATGTGTCTCTGAGCTTCAGTGTTTCTTATCTATAAAATAAAGGAACTGGATCAAGTGATCTTTAAAATACCCTGTAGTACAGAAGTTACGTGCATACTGATGATTCTTTGACCCATACACATTTATTTCAACCCTGATGCACTGGCATCTCTTTACTTAAAAAAAAAAAACTTTCATATTGTAGAACTAATACATATGTATTGTAAAACATTTTAAAAAATTTAAAGAAGTATTTAAAAAATAAAATCTTTAACATCGTCTCCAGAGACAGAGCCCCTTTTGATTCTGGACCACGTGGACGTAGGACATAACTGAATATTGAGGTATTCGTAGATACTCAGTTTTATAATCTGATTTTTTCCTCTTCATATTAGGTTGCATGTTTCTATGCAAGTAAACATTCTTTAAAAAGCATAAGTTTGGATAGCTACAAAGTTAGCAAGTGCTTTTTTATTGGATATTTGTTTCCAATTTTTTTTAAAAGCACAACTGGTCCAATGGAAAGACATCTGTTCCTGGCTCTTGGTACCTGTCGCCAGTTAGAAAGCTTCTGCCAGTTTGCACTTTCACAGTGATGGAGAGGGTGGCCTAGCGGGGGCGAGACGCCTGCGGTGACAGGCACACTGGGGTATAGAATGGAGGAGAACCGAGAGAGAGCAAAGGCTACAGTGGGCATAGCAGCTCTTACTGACCGAAGGCCTCCTATGTACTGGGTAAATCGCAGAACCCTTCACCTTTCCTATATGTCAGTTATTCCTCAAATTAGCCCAAAGGGCTAGACATTTAAAAAAAATTCTCTTTACCATTTTTCCTAGTCACAAGCAGTATTCCTCCTTCCCCACCCAAAGCCATTCCTCTCTACTGCTGGAGCGATCCTTTAAAAACAGTATTTCACCTTCAGTTGAAGGATAAAGTACTGATTCTTAAGAATGGCAGGCAAGCACTTTTCTAATTCTGTCCCCTGATTGTCCCAGTCTCATTTCTTACCACTTTCTCCCACAAGAAACCTTGTGACCTAAGGCAGTCATTACTTGTGTTATGAATAATCACTGCTCTTGCGTGTTTGGGGGCCCTGATTTAGTGCTATTCTCTCTGGACCCAAAGCCTTCTGTCCAATCTCTACTGAGTGAAATTTCATCCATCATTCATGACCCATCCAGGGGCCTCCTTTTCTGTGAAGTCCTCCCCGGCCTCCTGCAGAGTCAATGCTGGCTTTGAGTAAACCCTGTTTGTATAGTTTGTATTACATTCAATACATTTCATTGCAGTTATTCAACAACCTGCCCAAAGAGGTAGGCATTTTGATCACATTTTTACAGATTAAAAAAGAAAGAACAAAAGAGAAAAAGGAAAAAAAGGAGGCTCAGCAGGTCTAGGTAACGTGTTATGTGTTGCAAGGTGAATTTAGACTCCACAGCCCATTTTTTTTCATGATGCTATATTATTTCTAAGGTTTTTTGGCTTTTGTTTTTTGTTTTTTCTCCTGGTAGGTGATTTTGCCTCTTTGTCAGAAGGGGAATACAGGAGAAGTTTTGGCAGAAGAAATTGGTTTTAGAAATACTAAGTAATGGCAAAATAAAAAAAGGTCAATTGATCGAAATAGCTCTCTTTTGAGCTTCATTTATGGTGTTTTAAAAGCTGGGTGCTTCCCTGGAAACTAGAGAGTTCTGAAGGGGATGAAGACCTGACTGTGGGCACCCTCTGCCCTCTAGTGGCTAATATAGGAACGTGTCCTTGAGAATATAAATTTTCCGTACTGTGCATTGATAAAAAAGAGATTGGGTCAAATATTTTGAAAATGTGCTTAAAGAAGTTTGATTTACTCATTGTGGAGAAAATGAACCTTTGGAGTAGGCAGAATGCAGAAGTTAAGCTTGATTAGGGTGTATAAAGACAACAATAAATGGGTAAAGGTAACTGATGAATCTTCACAGACAGCGGAATGACAGTAGGTAACCCAAGACTGCTACAGAAAGTAAGAATTTATTTGAATTCAAGATACAATGTCTGGGTTTGGCATTAGAGGCTTCTAGTTGGAGTCTTGCTTTTCTCCTTGCTAGCTGTCCAAGCTTGGAACTACAGCACGCTGGGTACCAAGTTCAAGAGACTTTTGACACCTTGGTTCATTTTTTTTTTTTTCAGTTAAACCTGGTTTATACAACATCTGCCTTTTCCAAATTCTACAAGCAGTCTGTCGTTGCAGAGGTCAGGTAATGAGTGCATCTTGCTTTGGGACTTGTCCGTTCATTGCTGTAAATTCCTTGAAAGGCTGTGGAAGGGCTGAAATAGTGCCATTCTCAAGTAACTTCCTGTTAGCACACTAGTGACCCAATTCTTTGCCAAGCTGTCATGCTGGGTTTTTCTCTTCACTTACTAAAGCCTGCTGTCTCCCCAGAACTGGGACCCTGGACTTCTGCATTAAGGCCACTGGGCAAAATGGCTGTAAACATGGCCACTATATTGGGTGGGGGCAAAAATAAAACACAGGCCAATGTCTCTCTAAACATGTTCAATATGTAAAAATACTGATCACTAGAGATCTTCTGAGAAAAAAAAGGATCCCATGGTCAAATAATTTTTAAGAAACATTGTGCATCGTGAACTGCATCCCACCTTCCCCCACTCTCTATAGATCTGTGGAAATTCACAGATTAAAGGCACTGAGAAGTCTTGGAGTAAAGCAATTTGTTTCTTTTCCTTCACCTTCCATTTCCAAAATTTATGCTTTACAACACTATGTTTTTTTTCCCCCCGTAAAACATGGCAATATTTGTGTAGTTAGGAGCTTCTGCTCCAGGGTCAGACTGAAAACCAAATTAGGCTTGATTCCAAGACTTGCTACTTAGGAGTCGTGTGATTTTTGAGCTGTAGAGGACCTTAATTTCCTCATCTGTAATACTGGGATAATAATAAGACCTTCCTCATAAGATTAAGTGGGATAAAGCAGATGTAGCCCTGTGTCTGGACATGGTGAGGTAGCAGACATTCTAACTTGTTGTTTGTAATAGCAGTGAATACTGAGTGATTTCTGCAGAAATAGTATATTCTCCATAGAGATGCAAAATATACTAACTGTTCTAGATTTGAACCCAGCACAAGAATACACATATCATGGTGCTTTGCTTTTCAAATTCCCTTAATAGGAGTCAATGATTTCCTAAAGAAGGAAATGGTGCTCAGTTGAAGGATGTGCGCATTGGCTTTACCTTGAGGTTATCAGTTGGGTCACTGGCTCCTTAGGAAAGTCCGCTTCCTAAGAGGTATCCCTGAACTTCTTTCTCTTTTCACTGTAGCAGTAACAACAAAGGTGGGCTCCTTGTGCACTTTTGGCTTGTGTTTGTCATGCCAAATGCCAAGGGCCATGTCTTCTGTGAGGACTGCGTGGCTGCCATCCTGAAGGACTCCATCCAGACGAGCATCATAAACCGGACCTCGGTGGGAAGCTTGCAGGGTCTGGCTGTGGACATGGACTCTGTGGTACTAAATGGTGATTGTGAAGTCATTCTTTAAGCTTTCCTTCCTGCAGCACTCCTGTTATGCCCTTATCATAGTCAGTATTGTAATAAAGTGCCATCTTCCCTCAGTATCCATGGACTCCACTTTTGTGGATTCGACCAACTGTGGATAGAAAATATTTGGAAAAAATAATTCCAGAAAGCTCCAAAAAGCAAAACTTCAATTTGTTGCAGGCTGGCAACTATTTACAAAGCATTTACATTGTATTAGGTATTAGAAGTCATCTAGAGATGATTTGAAGTATAAAGGAGGATATGCATAGGTTTTATGCAAATAGCTTTTTAAAAAAATTGAAGTATAGTTGATTTACAATTCTGTGTTAGCTTCTGGTGTACAGCATAATGATCCAGTTATAGATATACATATTCTTTTTCATTATAGGTTATTACAAGATATTGAATATAATTCCCTGTGCTATACAGGAGGACCTTGTTGTTTACCTATTTTGTATATTACTACACCATTTTACATAAGGGATTTGAGTATCCATGGTTTTGGAATCTGTGGGGGTCCTGGATCCAATCCTCCCTGGATACTGAGGAATAACTGTGTTCTTTTCCCCAATCCCATGGGGCAGGATTAGCTGAAGACTTTGGAGCTTTGTTGATAAAGAAACCTGCTAGATGTTACACACAGTGATTGGACAATAGAATTGGGGTCATATACATGAAACTGAATTTATTAAAGTGTACCCCTCTCTATATTTATTTTGGCTTCATGCATCTTCAGACTAAGGCTCCACAGAACAAAGTCTGGGAGAAGGAACGTGTTGCAGAGGTGTACCTTCCTCGTTTCTTCCCTTGCTGAGACAGAGCCATGCCTGTGTTACATAGTGTGTCCCAATGCTTCAAGGTGGCTTGCTCCGTAGCACAGTCAAAATGCAAATTCCATCAATTGTCTTGACAGTAAAGTGGTTTAATCATTGTTTAATTCAAAACTTATTCAGCTTTCTATTTTGATTTAAATTATGTATATTCTAGGCAGATAGTAGGTGGCTGATAAGTATTTGTAATAAGTAACAAATGAATGAACAAAATCTCTGGTGGAAAATTCTGTACCACATATACTGTTTGAGATACAGAACTAATTATCATGTCTGGTTGCTTTTTTATCTTTAAAAAATGTTTAAAACTTCTTACTATGGGTGATTTCAAGCACAAAAGCTAAGAGAAGAGTTTAATGAACTCTCTCACACCCTTTGCTCAGCTTCAGTAACTGGGAGCTCCTGGCTCTCCTATTTGAGCTCTAAATACCTAAACAACCTCCCTTCCCTTCAGGATTATTTTACAGCAAATTCTCAGGTATGTTGGTTTGCTTTTAATGACTGAAAATACTTTTACTAAGCAAGATTCTAACAAAATGAAATGCTGGGACTGACTCTTTTCTATGTGCTTTTTCGATGCAGCTGGGCTTCGGTCAGATTACTCTTCAACCATAGGATCTGGTAAATTATATCATGTGGTTTCTCCCTCCTCCCATTCCCCAACTGCCTCCAAATCAGTATGCTTTCTGACTGTAGTTTTCCTGTTCAGATGACGGTGTGTATTAGGGCTCTTTCAGTTGCAAGTAACAGATACATACTCAAACCAGCTTAAGCACAAAAGCAGCTTGATTGGCTCATATAACTGGGACATTCATGGAGGAGGCTGGCTGCAGGCATGGTTGGATCCAGGTTCTAAGAGATAAAATATCAGGACTCTGCATGTTTGCTTTCCTCTGTTGAGGCTTTATCAAATGGGTTTTTCCAATGTGGAGGCATAAATAGCCACCAGCAGATCCAAGCTTTGTAATTTATCAGTTTAGCAGTCATGGTGGAAAAAAAACCTCACCTGATGGTTCCTGCAGAAGTCCTGGGGCTGAGTCTCACTGTCTCAAATTGACTGACATGCCTACTCCTGAACCCGCTTTTTTGACTCATTGGTCAGTCTGGGTTGTGTGCCCACCTCTGGACCTGGGGGTGAGTTTAACTCCAAGCAAGCCAGGTTGACAGGGTAGGAATAGTTTCTCAAAGTAAATTCTAGACGCTGTTATCAGAAGAGATGAGAGTGGATTCCAGGCTGGCAAAGACAGCAGATGTCCTCCCTGTGACCTCTTTGGCTCTTTTCTATAAAGATTTCTAGAAAACTCGTTCCTAAAACAAAACCAAACCAAGTGCCGTCTTCACAGACAGAGGCTGCTCTCAGTACCTCTACGCAGAACATCTGTCTCTCCGCTACCCTCTGGAGATTTCTGCAACCTCAGGGAGGCTGACGTGCCACTTCAAGCTGGTGGCTACAGTGGGCCATCTGCTTCGTCTCTCCATAGAGTCTGTCCAGATTGAGGCCGACAACTGTGTCAGCGACTCCCTGACCATTTATGACTCCCTCTTGCCCCTCCGGAGCACAGTCTTGTACAGGTATCACCCAGGCACCCTGGCTGGCGAGTGAAAAGAATTTTTACAACATCTCTCTTTTGCAGTATCTGGGTTCCTTTTGGATTTTTTAAAACCATTTTTGTGTATTCTTATGAGGTCAAAGATTGCCCCGTGCCCTGTTTAGCAACACAACGTTTGCTTTTCCCTTGTAGCATGCCCTAGTCAAAATCAGTACAGTGGGAGCTTCAGCTAGTGTTTCTGATAGGTAACAGATGTTTTGTTTGTTTAAATTTACTTTTATTGCAATCACAATGAAGTCTACTATTTCAATAGAATGTGAGAGTATGTATTCTATTATGATTGCCTAGCGTTAGTAAAACAATTACATTTTTTCCTTATTATAAACATAATACAGTGTTCATTGTGAAAGTGAGGTCAATCAGAGAAAATAATGTCGATGACTTTACATTCTCATTACCCAGGATAAATGTTATATTTTTGCATGCATTCTTTCATTCATACATATACACAATTACACACACACACACATATACATAGACATACCCTAGTATTTCTTTTTTACTAGTAGCTATCTTTTTATAAGTACTTAATATTTTGATAATCTAATAATGTCAGGCTTTATTAAGAATTTGCTCTTTTTACTCACTGTGCTAAATAGGCATATGAATTATCTTATCATTTTTAATGTTTATGTATGCATACAATAGTATTTTATGTACGTATGAATTTATATTTTGGTGGTGAATGAACACATTAAAAATTCAAACCATGTCTAAAGATTTGTACTGAAAAGTTTGGTTTCTTTTAATCATTCCCAGGTGTGTTTAGTTATTATTTCATTTAATCCTCACCTCAATGTTATGAGGAGTATACTGTTTTATCACTACCATTTCATAGTTGGGAAACTGGCATTTATGAAGATTTAGTTACTTCGTTACCCAGAATCTTTCAGCCAGTTATGTGATGGAGCTGAATTTGAACCCAATTTTCCCTGGTGAAGAGCCGGTGACTTCAGCCATTCAATACCTTGTCTGTGCACCTTGTTTGTGCTCAAAGAGCGTCCTCTGACGGCCATCACAGAAAATTCTTCAGTAGTTATTGGACAAAAATTTCTGTACCTATACCAGTGCCCCTCCATCTGTAATGCCCTGTGGTCACTTACTGAAGACCTGGCTGACAGACTCTGATTCACAAGAACTGTGCAAATGGCCCGGGAAATAGGGAGAATTCATGGTGGATGTAGGGGTCCAGTCCTCAATGACCTATTATTTATGTCCTTTTGTTTGGTTATCTGGTTTCAGAATTTGTGAACCCACAAGAACATTAATGTCATTTGTTTCTACAAATAATCTGATGTTGGTGACATTAAAGTCTCCTCAGATACGGAGGCTGTCAGGAATCCGGGCATATTTTGAGGTCATTCCAGAACAAAGTAAGTCTTCCCTAGTTGAAAAACAGTCATGAGAAACATTTGTTTTGATGGATACTTCAGTCTTACCTCTCCCGAGGCTGTGTTGTAATACTAGTTGCATTAATCAGGACCTTGATTCACGGTCCAGTAAGAAGAGAGAGATCACATTAGCTATTCTAACAGAGAGAATGTAAGATAAACAACTGTTCACTCAGTGTAAAGGTGTTAATTGGGTAACGCAAAAGGCAAAAACAAAACAAAAATGTCAAGTATTATGATGTAACACGTGTAGGAAGCAACTAACACCTGTAGGTATGAAAGAACAAAGGAAAGCGATTTAATGATTCCAACTTAGGGTATGGAGGAGGGTGTCTGTGAAATGAAACTCAGACCTCGGAGAAGGGGGTGCTGCCCAGCTGATGTTGGTGTCTGTGTGTTCAGAGGCAGGTGTTCATGAACTGGGGACCTGGATCTTTGAGAAGAGAGTACCAGGCAGCTGAGCTGGCATCTTTGAGGGAGATGCAATAAAGCGGAAGTTGGAAAAACTGCTAGCAGGATTCACCTCTGTTGCAGGAAGGAAGAGTAGCTGCGGGGGTGGGCAGCACTGCTGGGTGACACTCCCTGGAATAAGAAATTGACAGAAGTCCCATTCTCCTGCCTCCAGGCTTCTGGTCTCCCCTTAGCACCCCCTACTGGCAGAGCCTGTCAGGTAGGAAAGGAGAGAGGGGTTTGCAGAGTCCCAGCCCAGCCTTGCAGAATAGAGTAGAGAGGAGTGGGTTTGGAGGTGAGAGACAATAATAGCTCAGTAACCAGCTCACAGGCTGTCTTCTGTGGGCTCTCATTTATAGAGAGAGTGCCGTCCTGGAAGGTGCTTGTGATGCAGAACCCAGACGATGTAATGGGTTTTTCTAGTGAGCAAAAAGTGCGTTCTTCTGCGTTCTCGTTTTGACTTGGTTTGATGCAAACAGAACAGAATAAAAAGAGACTTCACTGAAACTGTCATGTTTTTGTAATATTTGTTGCCCTGGAAACTGGTCAGATCTTAGAGGTCACATTGTCCTTATGAGCATCAACAAAGCTAAAGGGATCAGAATGAGAGATGGAAGTGAGAAGGGAAGGGAATTTGGCTTAAGTAGATGGTAAGAGCCTCAGGTTCATCTATATTTTAGGCCAGTGGCTCATTTTGATAGGTTTTCTCTATCAAATTATTACAAAACCAAATATAAAATAGATTTATTGTACAAAATTGAACTAGATATTTGAAATATTTTTAGGTCAAAACTTATCTCTAACTCCAAAGGTTAAAAATAGAATCATATCAGAAATATTGTACTAGAATTTTTCTACTCACTCAACAAATATTTATTGAACATCTATTGTGTGCCAGAAATGACTCTAGATGTTAGGGAAACAGCAGTAAACGAAACAGACAAAAATCAATACTCTCGGGCAGCTTATATTCTAGCAAAAAATGACTACCTCAGTAAGAATAAGCATTTAGACTGTCTTATCTAAGCAGAATAACATGTTATGTAAACTGGGTATATTCCTTGAACAACAAATACACATTAATTTGAAGAAAATTAACTCAGAAATTTTAAAAATATGTATTTACAGTGTTTTTCTTGAACAACAAATACACATTAATTTGAAGAAAATTAACTCAGAAATTTTAAAAATATGTATTTACAGTGCTGCATGTCAAAAGATATGTATGATGCTGTATGTCAATTGTATCTCAGTAAAACTAGAAGAAAAAATGTATATTTAAACCATGTTTTTAAAGAAAGTAATAGCATCCTATACATCTGTAGCCAAAATGTATAATTTGAAAACAAATAAAGACTTTGTACAAGTATTTTAGCTATACAACTGTAGAGTACTATTGCTTTTTAAAACATTAGTTTGCATTTCAAAAAATATATAATCTTCTTGATTAAGGAAGTGTGCATTTATAGTTAAAGAAATGTATGCAGTGTATTTCCTATAATCTTGCGACTACAAATCATTGTGTATTATTGGATATTTTTCAGAATGTGAAAACACAGTGTTGGTCAAAGAAATCACTGGCTTTGAAGGGAAAATTTCAAGTCCGTATTACCCCAGCTACTATCCTCCGAAATGCAAGTGTACCTGGAAATTTCAGGTAACCTAGTTTTACCACTATCTTAGAAAAAATACTATTATCCTATTTTTTGAATTTACTTATACTTAGTTTTTAAATTCCAAACAAAATGTTAGTTAATTTTATAATATTTAAACCTTATTGAAATATATTACCTACAACATGAAACTTTGTTGTAATTTCAACCCTCTGCCCGGATTAACTGTTTTTTCAGACTGGGGCTCATTTTTCCAGTCTATTATTTTGTTTGTATTAAAAAATGCAAAGACATTGTGACAGGATCAGACAATTTATTTCATTATGGTAGAGCTCATTTGTTAATTTTTAATTACTACATCAGCATTATAACAAGAATAATAAAGAAATAATAAATTGAATTCGGCAACATATATTTCAGTCGTCTAAGCAAATCAGAGGGTAGATTTATATGAAATACACATCTCCCTCTGATGGTAGACAAGGAGTTCCTGCTTTTTGTTTGTTTGTTTTTAGAATCTCAGTCTGTAAACTATTTTTCTTTCTCTGCCTATAGTATCAAGAGGAGGGAGATACAGCAAGGAGTCAGTCACCTTGGTTCTTTCGCTATATATGTGCGAAATCATTTCTGAGAGGACACACAGGCTGTGCTCTCACAGAACATACTATAAAGTAGGGGGAGACAGGCGATAAACAGATATACCAGTGAAATACATACAGTGTGTTCCATGATGGTGCAACGCTATGGAGAAGAATAAAGTAGGGGAGGGGACCTCTCAGTTTGCATCTATTTTTTTTACATGGGAAGAAATAACCAGATGACCAGAGTGGAAAAAATGTGATACATGTTCTCATGAGCCTTCTGAGTCTTATGGTGAACAAAAGATAGTCCCGATCCTTTTGAGTTCCCAACATTGGTCTCTAAACAGCACTGAGGAAGGGAGGCCCTCAGAGAAATGCAAGACTGGTTTAAGTCTCTGGTCAGCATTTCCTCACCTTGGGAAAGTTGCTTCTCTTTGGTTAGTCTTGGTTTCTTCTTATATAAGTTGGGAATCATACTACCTGCCTAACCGTGCTGTTGTGATATTTATTTTTTTATTGAGGGGGGAGGTAATAAGGTTTATTTATTTATTTATTTTTAGAGGAAGTGCTGGGGATTGAATCCAGGACCTCTTGCATGCTAAGCATGCACTCTACCACTTGAGCTATTCCCTTTCCCCTGTCGTGGTGTTTCAATGTGAGTCACTGTACCCAATCCATCCCCTCTCAAAGGTAGGTTAAGGAGAGGGGCTACCCCAAACACACATTAGAAAGAAGCACACAGCACAACAAAGAAATTATAATACAAAATATGACAACATAACTGAAAAGCCAAATGTCTATCAGAACAATAGAAGACAACGTGCAAAATTCATCTATTGAAGGAAAAAGACAGTAGGATTGAATCACAAAGTATTGCCTAAAACTTAACTGTATGTTGTTTTCAAAAGACAAAATGAATTTAAAAAGTGATTTAATAAGGCTGAAAATAAAAGAATGGACAATATCATGCCAGGCAAATGTAAACAATAAGAAAGCAGGGATCGCAAACTTAATGCCAGGCAGAGCCGAAATCGGAGCATTCAGTGAGAAAAGGAAGGCAATCTACGGTGATAAAGAGGCCGATGAACATAAGGATCTAATTATGACAATTACTCACCAAAGCACAGAGAACTAACACTCATAAAACCTGTAAGACAGACAAAGAGAAAAGAAGAGTGCTTTGATAAGAGATTTTCCTTTCTCTTGGCTCATGACAGAGACAGTTGGGGACAATAAATAAGGCAAGGGAGACTATTAAACCATACAAATGATGAATTTGGTAATACATGTAAACAGAAACCACCCTTTAAAAAATTACATTGGAGCATTTATAAATTTGATCACAACAAAATCCTTAATAAGTTAAGAAATCAAAAGCTATACTGTAATAAGTAATCTCTTCTCTAACTAAGATAGAATTTTAAAATTTGAAAATAGACAAACCAAAATTCTACTCCCTAGAAATGTAAGAACTCTCTTAAATAATTCCTGGGCTAAAGTGAAAATTAAAACTAAAACTGTGGCATGTTGGTCGTGATGTATGTGCTTATCAAACAATGACATAACAAGGTCAGTTGCATTGTGTGTGTGTGTGTTTGTGTGTGTGTGTGGTCACTTGTGCATGCTTCAAATAAGCAGCCACTTCTCTTGTTTGATCTATCTCTTCGGAGAAGACATAGGAATGACTCAGTGACTGCCTTCCAGAACACACAGGCTTAATATGAAGAGGATGCTGATTCATCCCTCTGCCTAAAGAATCAGAACAGTGCCTTAAATAAACTACACCATTATTGTCATTGGAGGAGGAAAGTGTGTACACTCATTAGTAAGTGGGTGTTCTCAAAGTTAAGCTCATTTACTAGGAGGAAACTGAAACCTAGAGGTGATCTAATGTGTCCCACGTCACCCAGCTCATCACACTGGGGCTCACAGCTATTCCCTGAGCACTGGGAGGCTCACTTTTTCTCTGCCTGCTCTTCTTCTCAGGTCAGTTTGTTCAGGAGAACTGGTCTACCCCATCAAAGGCCACAGGGCACAAGGAATAAAACACCCTTAAAACAGCAAGCTTGGGGAATGAGCTCTGGGTAATAAAATCTTAGTCTGAAACATATTCTTCAGCTGAATCATTTTTCTGACTTCTGCTCGTTGTTCACAGACTCCCCTATCAACTCTTGGCATAGCACTGAAATTCCATAACTATTCAATAGCCAAGAAGAGTGTGAAAGGCTGTGACCATGGATGGTGGGAAATTAATGAGCACATGTAAGTGGTTTCCATGAGTGAAGAATCCAATGACAAGCCTTGCCCAGAAGTTCAAAGCCCTGAATTCCTGTCCCCTAAAGAGTTTGCACTTAACAGACCGGGAAACTGAGGAATATGGGAATTAAATAACTTGCTCGAGGTCGCTCAGCTCCTAAGTGTCTAAGCCGGGATTCAAGTCCGTATGGCCCCAAGTTCTATCACTGCTCTTTATTGCTGGGCTATGGATGGAGTATAAATGGGCTGTGGCACTCTATCCTGTGCAGACGTAACTGGCAGATAAGCCACTGCACCCATGGAGGGAAACAGAGTACAGGTCCTGGTGATGACAAAGGTTAGAAACCATTAGCTGGTTCCGTGCAGCAGGAGAGGCCCGTTCGTCCTGGCTGTATCCTGAGGCTGGGACAGGGGTTGAGGCGGACCAGAAAGCAGCTGAGAGACACCTAATTGCCCAGGCTTCCTGACATGACCCAGTAGGTCCTCACTCTCACCCTTAATTCGTCCTTTGATTGTAGTTATTGTTTATTTGCTTCTAAAGTTATAATAGGTCTTTTATTTTTAAAAATACAGGAATGCTCCGTCTTTGCAGAACAGCTTCTCAGTTACTTCAAGGATCCCTGTGAAGTTGGCCTGAGGGATCAATCTGCTAATTCTTTGCTCATTGCTATTCCATGAATGAAACCTTCTCTTTCTAAATGATCTTCCTGAACAATCTTCTTTCATTTCCTTTAGACTCTTACACGACTTGCCAAATAGTCACTGATCCTGTCTTCATTGGAATGGATTCTACCTGATTTAAAGGCATCCTCGGATCCATTATCAAGATGTGGCCTGTACTCCTTTTGGGAGTATTTTTTGAATCAAGGGTCTATTGCGTAGACCTAGGTTCAAATTGCAGCCCTGTTATTTGGTAGCTACATTAACTAGAACAAATTAATTAACCACTTTAATTGTCAGTCTGTAAAATGAGGTAATAAGGTGAGGATTTTTTGTTAAGTATTCAATGAAATGATGCTTACCACACACCAAAAACTGTATTAATACGATTAATAAAATTGCTTTGGAAATGATATTGAACGCATAAATACTATGGAATGTACCCAGGGCTTTAAAGATACTGCATTTTGATTTTGGTATTTAATTAGAGGTCCAGAAAACAAATCTTTGCAGCTCTTTTGTAAACTTGTGTGCTTAAAACAGAGCAGTGCTTTGAAAATGAGATTTTTTTTTTTCCGCTAAGTAACAACCCCGACCACCCACTATGTAGTGCTAGAGTTCCTCCCACAAATACCAGGAAAGCTCTCTGCCCTAAATACTTTCCCTGAAGGGCCAGCTCTTCACTTGTGGGTTGGCTGAAATCCTATCAGATTCTTTTGACACTAGTTGTACCCTTGGGATTTAAAATGCCAGCCCTTCCTATTATCAGTCCTTTCCATCAGAAAGGCTCTAATTGAACGAATTTGGGACACCTTGCTGGTAAGTTAGCACTGGGTCTGTGCTGGGGAGGGAAGAAGTAATGCCAACACCGGGAAGCCTAGTGATCCTGAATTCAGAGAACAAGGCGGGGGTGGGGGAGGGGTGTGACTGCTCAGGGCAGCCGAAATGCAGTATATAAACCTGCAGAATTGAACAGCCTTCCAGCGAAGCTTGTGTGCAGCAAAGTTCCTCAGGGGAAGGCTGTTGGTGCGCTAGGAAGTGCTCAGATTTAGTATCAGGTGGACTGTGTCTCCATCCTGCCTTTCTACTCAGTTGCTATTTGAACTTTAACAAATTACTTCACCTCTTTCCACCTCAGTTTTCTTGCCTGTCACGTGCCTGTCCATGTAAATTAGCTCTCACTGGGTTTCTCCAGTCTCTCACTTTATTTTACTTTTGTTCCATAAACTACCACTATGCCCCATTACATAAGCCTTGTAGACTCCGGTCCATGCATAGTTTCAACTATCCCTTTCCTCCTGACTCCTCCTTAACATCCAAGTGAGGCTCTTCTTTGCAAGAAAACGCTAGTAAATGTTTATGGAGAGCATGAATAAAATCACTATGAGACAGATAGCAATCATCATGTTTTCAGAATGCAGGACTCTGATCCCAGGATGACCAACTAGAGTAGACTCTGGCCCCCCAAATCTTGACTCACCTTTCAGGTGCCTCTCATACCCTGGCTCCCACTTAGCCTAGCAGTCACCTGCAGCTGCTGCCTCTTCCTGGTATCCCACCCATCAGGTCCTGAACTTCAGCCAATTCCAAAGAGTCTTCCTGAAATATACACGAATGTTTTAAACCGTAAAACCATAGGTTCCGCCTGTACTCCTCCCACTATATGCCAGTGTCTGATCCATGGAACATGTGTGGTTCCTAAATGCCTTGAGGGTTTGGAGTGACTGTCATTCACAGATCTCAGGGGAGGACGTCCCCCCTCAAGCTTTCTGTCTGCTGTTTCCCTTTAAGAACTTGCATGTTTCACCAGGGAAGAGCTTCGCCCACAAAGGGCAGGAGCCTAACTTGCCATGGGCCCCCCGGGTAATAGTACTACATGTCCCAGTAACCACAGTGCTCACATTAGAATTACTACTAGGAGAGACATTTTCTCTTAGGTGATGAGAAGTAAGAAAAATCAAGGTAGGGGAGCATTGTAGATAGACATCACTACTTTGAAATTTTGTCAAGGACAAGCCCTGAACTGCACATCAGACTTGAATTTAGATTGAAATATTGTTGTCTTTGGCTGTAAGTGTTGCTGGGATTCTTTGCATATTTTTAATCTGGGTTCGTGGATTCCACTCTGCCCTAGAGGTTTGTGGCCAAAGCAGTCAATGCTTTTTGTTAGGCAGTTATTTATGCCTAAAGAAGAGAGGACTAGGAGCATTAAACCCATATCTCTTCTGTATTGTGGGAAAGCAACATGATAGCTGATAGTACTGCCATTGTTTTCTTTAGCAGAGGAGAAAATCACGGGGACAGAAGTGACTCAGAGGCACTTAGCATAGAACGGATAGCTACCGTCAGCTCCACCATAAGCATCTCCGTTCACGAAGCTCAAATGACCAAAGTATCAGTGAGCTCACTGTCAACAGGAGTGTGGTTGATGGACCCTCATGCTGTGTGTCTCTGACCCTCGCTCCTCAGGTACTGTGGCTCCTACATGGATCACCAGACCATCTTCCGAGTGCCCAGCCCCCTCGTTCACGTGCAGCTTCAGTGCAGTTCAAGGCTCTTGGACAAGCCCCTCTTGGTGGAATACGGCAGTTACATCAGTCAACGTAAGCCGGGGATCAGCTCCTTAGAACACCTTCATGAAGGGGTTAAGCAGAGGCCACCCCTTTACAACTCTAAACTTTGAGAATTTAAGGGATATTTTTATAGGAATATATAAATAAATATGTAATGTAAACAAAATAGATGATAAATAATACATACAATTATGTGTTTATTCTGCTGAAGTTTAAATTATAGAAGAAGTAACACAGTTGTTACAAATGAAAAATAGTTCCTTACATCATTCCTGAAATAGAGGGCAAGCTCATTTCTTGATTTGTTGTTCTTGCTAGCCACGATTCTTGGTAGATGGGAGGTATACACAAAGACTTGGTGGATCCGAAGGCAACAGTTTCGACTCACTGTGGCCTCTGATGTGTAGGGAGAGCTGGTCGCTCAAGGAGAGCCCAAATACCAGCCCTCAGAATGTTGAACTTCACACTGAGAACCGCTGGCAAGGGGGCAGGAAGCAGTCAGCGGAAATGGCAACGTCTGAGGGACGGCATTAGTGCTGGAGGGAGTAGATACTGACTCAGGAAATCCTCAACCCGTTTTAAAAGGGGAAAAGTAAGGGTTAGCCACTTAGGTAACTATGAGGATAAGGCTTTTTAGACCCTTCCTTCTTTGCCAATCCGAATATACCTGCTTCTGGATTCAGAATATTACACTTCTGAATATCAGAATATTACAATTTCCAGCAAGGATCCAGCTATATAGTAAGCCATCTTATTTTTAACTGTTTTTGCAAACCAGGAATATTTCCTAGGGACTCACGCTTTCCATCGTGTGCAGTTGCAATGGTGGTTGATCTGATCGTGCACTCTCCCTAATCTTTTGCACAAAGCACAGACAATGTCACTTATAAAGAACAGAAATTTCTTTCTCACAGCTCTGGAGGCTGGAAGTCTAAGATAACGGTGCCAGCCTGGTTGGGTGAGGGCCCCTTCTGGATCTCAGACTTTCCGTTTTGTCCCCACATGGTGGGAGGAGCAAGGGAGTGCTGTGGGGCCCCCTTTACAAAGGCACTAATCCCATTCGTGCGGGAGCTGCCTTCGTAACTTCTGTAAAACCTCCGTAAAACCCCACCTCCTCAAACCATCATCACGTTAGGCATTAGGATTTCAACACCTGAAATGGGTGGTGGGAGGTGGACACAAAATTCAGACTGTGGCAGAGAGCAAGGATTGATTACTTTCCTCATGTTTGGCTGTAAGCCCAGGAATAATGATTCTGGACCAGGCAGGGAATGGATCTTCAATGAGTAGCCTAGTTGAAGTGCACTGGGAGGTAGGAAGCAGGAGCCCCAGTTCTGAGGCCAGTCACTAATGTCCTTAGGTCCACTTTCTAAGGTCGGTGGTTACTACTACATTTTGGGACAAAGATCACTTGAAAATGTAAGTAAAGGCACAGACTCCTCAGAATAATGCATCTGATCATAGAGGATTCAGAGACACCAGAAGACCATTTGTAATTCCCTGGGGAGTCTGAAGACAACACACTGGGCATGCTGGACTTGAACGTATCATCCAGCTTTCTCTTTCTTCAAGTCTGTGATAAAGTCAAGTTGAGGAGTCAAGGATGGAGGTAGTAGGAATTAGATTGTACATGTGACCTGGATGAAGTGTCGACCCAGAACTCCTGCAGGATTAGTTTGCTTTCTTTGCTCTCTTAAATTCTCCATTTTGGTCTTTCAGTGACCTTGCTTATTATTTCAATTTTTTAACTCAATTTTTATATTTATTTAATTTATATGTTTCAATGACCTTTCAATAGTCTCCTCTGAGGGAGAAATTGTATATTTACTACTGGTGCATTGCCACCGCTTAGCCATTTAACACTTCATACTTCTTTGTTAATGTGGTCTGGTGCCTTTTAGGGACCCACACAACATTTCCTGTTTTTTATTATCTCTAGCCTGTCCTGTTGGATCTTTTAGATGCTCCTCCGGTTTGTGTGTCCCTCAAGCCCAGCGCTGTGATGGCGTAAATGACTGCTTTGATGAGAGCGATGAACTTTTCTGTGGTGGGTATTCAAGCTTTTACCAGGACTTTCTCAGGAACAGAGAGCTTGTCAGGACCATTGTTACTGATGCTGCATATCCTGGGTCTTTGTAGCTGTTATCTCTGACCACATAACAAGCTACCCCCAAACTCGGTGACTTACAACAATCACTTGTTCCGGATCATCCATCTGTGGGTTGTGTGAGATATGACTGATCTAGGCTGGGCTCAGTGGGGTAGCACTGCTTTAAGCAGTGGTCCCCCTGAGCTTGGTTCTTCACAGGTTGGGGTCACTATTCTCCTCATGGTTCTTCTCCTTGTTGAGCTAGTGGGCTGGGAGAAGTGTTCACCCGACCATATGACACCATTGGCAGCACTTTCTCCTAAAGATCCAGAGTTAGATTTCAATACAATTGCAATAGTGACGCTATTTAACCATTTTCATATTGTTGGGAAAATATTATAATTAATATAGCTAACCATGAAAAAATCATATTCATGAAAAATAACCTGTGACTCTACATTTTTTTTATTGACAAAACAAAATATAACCCTCTTAGCTTATGCTTCATTGACCTTTTAAATCTATAGGGTCTTCTATTCCCTAAGAAAAGGATACAATTATAGTGATTGAGGTTGCTTTTGTTTTTTTATATTATTATGATTCCCTACCACGATGCTCCAAACAAAAGTGATTATTGTTACTTCATAACAAGGATCGTTCTTTGATCCTTATTTCTCATCATGCCAATTTGGAAGCTGTTCTCCAGGCGTTGACTTGGTACTCTCAGAGACTTAATAACTGTTTCAGGGCAGCAATGCTCTCCCCCTGCCCCTCACAAGACATACATCTGAAAAAACAGGAGCAGATAACAAAAATGATAACTTTTCAAAAAAACCCAGAAATGTCTAAGGAATCATACTCTATAAGAGTGCTTGCTAATATACTGTGTCTGTCACATGGCTATAGGCAATTCATAAAAATATACCAAAGAAGAAATATTGTAATAGATTTACACTGGTATTTCCCAATTCAGGAAATAAATTTCTCAGGATAAAATAATTTAAAAGAGAGTTTTCCTTACCAATAGACTACAAGTCTGCTGCTTTTTAAGGTCTCACATTCGTTCACCTAGTCAACAAATCCTTAGTGAGCACCTACTACTTGATCAGGGGCTTGAAATACAGAGATGAATACGACAAAATCCCCAATCTCAGGATACTCCCACTTTGTTTAGGAAGGTAGACAAGTTCAACTTAGAAAACAGCTTATGATTTTTATTTTCCTTAAAATCTTAACGATGCATTTAATTGTAATTAGATAAACAAACCACCAGAGTTTCATATATTTAACGCACAGCTAGAGTCAGATCTGACACACTCAGGGCGCTAGGAATCACACCAAAGTGTAAACATTTGCTTTTCCTCATGGAGGTGTCAGTTTTGAGGAAACACAGTTTTGTTTGATTTAAGTCATCCTAAACACTTGCACCTTTAAAGGGCACTGCTGGCCATCAGTCTGCTGATGTCTCAGGCTCACAAGACTTCATGTCTGTTCTCGTTCCAGTGACCCTTAAACCTGCCTGCAATGCCAGCTCCTTCAGGCAGCACAGCCCTCTGGTCTGCGATGGCTTCAGGGACTGTGAGGATGGCCAGGATGAGCAGAACTGCACTCAGAGTGAGGAAGACCCCTCTGTACTTTGCTGTTCTTCCTAGCAGACTCTTCTAAGTCAGAACTGAAATAACTGTTGAGCTAAGGCAATTGACTTGTCCCAGTGTTCCCAGGACTCCCCCAGTTTTAGCACTGAAAATCCCAGGTCCCAAGAATCCTCTTGGATGCAGACAAAATGGAAAAGTTGGCCACTTTATCTGGGGTGGGGTGGAGTGAGTGTGTGTGTGTGTGTGTGTGTGTGTGTGTGTGTGTGTGTGTGTGTGTGTGAATACTGGAAAACTTTTCTTGCTTACTTGCTTTTAAAGCTGTTCCAGACTAAAGGATACTGAGATTCTGATACAGCAGGACTTGCCAGATACCATAATGGGGCGTGTTCTATTCCAGCCCCTGCAGAAACACACACAACCTGAGATGTGAACAAATATGCTATAATTCATAAAATCTGTCCATTCCCCTGCCTCTAATGGCATAAAAGGACTAAGTATGGTGTTGACTTTTGCTCAAACATTTTCTTGGAGAATAAGACAAAGTAATGGCAAAGAGATCATGGCTTAAGTCACTGATATGGCCAATTGCCTTGCATCTCACTTACAGTGGAAGAAAGGAGAGGCTGTTGGATTGATTCTCAACAGGTGCCCCTGCCTGTCTTCCAGTGAAGCTGTTGAGATGCAGGGACAGGACACATGGGGTTGCTTCATTTCCTTCTGCCATGTTTCCCAGAGCAGCAAACACTGATCCTGTAGCTAAGCCATCCTTCATGGATGGAGTGCAGTATCATTCACTCAAAATTGTTTCTGGGAAGGAAAAACTCTTCCTTCTTCTGCTCATTTTTAGGTATTCTATGCAGCAACAGAACTTTTAGGTGTGGCAATGATATTTGCTTTAGGAAACAAAATGCAAAATGTGATGGGACTGTGGACTGCCCAGATGGAAGCGACGAGGAAGGCTGCAGTGAGTAGAAACACGTTCCCCCTGATTCCTTGTACTTTCCTCCACAGTTGATTTGTCTTGCATTTGCATTCCCTTCTTGGTATAATCTCCCTGGCAGAAGTTGCCACAGGCCAGGGAAGAATAGTAAATATTAATTAACTGAATCTGAAATGGTTTCTCAGAATTAAAATCCTAGAGTGGATTCTATCTTCTTTTTTGACAAGCATTAATGCACCGGATGTTTATAATGAAAATTTTTCACTGTCTAATAACTCTAATCAGATAAGTTCTTTAAAAAAAAAAACCTATGAAAAAAGAAGTAAGTACTGGAATGCCGTTAATGATTATGTTAATTATGCTGTATGTTAAGATCTGTAGGTTGTCTTTTCATTTTGTTGATGGTATCCTTAGCTGTGCAAAAGCTTTTAAGTTTAATAAGGTCTCATTTGTTTATTTTTGCTTTTATTTCCATTACTCTAGGAGCTCGTCTGAAAAAAATATTGCAGTGATTTATATCAAAGAGTGTTCTGCTTATGTTTTCCTCTAGGAGTTTTATAGTATCTGGTCTTACATTTAGGACTTTAATCCATTTTGAGTTTATTTTTGTTTATGGTGTTAGAGAATGCTCTAAGTTCATTCTTTTACAAGTAGCTGCCCAGTTTTCCCGGCAACATTTATTGAAGAGACTGTCTTTTCTCCATTGTATATTTTTGCCTCCTTTATTATAGATTAATTGACCACAAGTGTGTGAGTTTATTTCTGGACTTTCTATCCTGTTCCGTTGATCTATGTGTCTGTTTTTGTGCCAGTACCATACTGTTTTGATTACTGTAGTTTTGTAGTATGGCCTAAAGTCAGGGAGCATGATTCCCCAGCTCCATTCTTCTTTCTCAAGAATGTTTTGTTTATTCAGAGTCTTTTGTTTTTCCATACAAATTTTAACATTTTTTTGCTCCAATTCTGTGAAAAATGTTTTTGGGTTTCTGATAGGCATTGCATTGAATCTGTATATTGCCTTGGGTAGTATGGCCATTTTAACAATATTGATTTTTCCAACCCAAGAACATGACATTTCTTTCCATCTGCTTGTGTCATCTTCAGTGTCTTGCAGTTTTTGGAGTACAGATCCTTTGCCTCCTAGTAGATTTATTCCTAGGTATTTTATTCTTTTTGAGTGATTGTAAATAGGATTGTTTCCTTAATTTCCTTTTAATGCTTTGTTGGAGTCAATTTGCTAGTATTTTGTTGAGAATTTTTGCATATATATTCATAAGTGATATGGGCCTGTAATTTTCTTTTCTTTTTTGTGATATCTTTGTCTGGTTTTGGACTTAGAGTGATGGTAGCCTCTTTTACCCAAAAGAAAACAGTCTTTTCAAGCAACACGTGGAAAATACCCCAAACCTGAATTTAGTACACAAAAAATGATGTTGAACACTGTCCATCGTGCAATAAAATTAGAAGTTTACATAATTCTTTTCACTCTTTAATTATACCAGAAATCATAGCAAGAACTACGAGTTACTATGAATGACAATGAGAAATCTGTAGAAAATCTGTAGAAAATCTGTAGAAATTGATAAGGCAGTTCTCAGAGGGAAATATTTAATCCTAACTTAATTTATTAAGAAATAAGAAAGGTTGAAAAATGAGTACACACATATATCCAAAATTCCCATCCCCCCCAAAATAATAAGAGGAGTCAGTTAATAAAGTTAAAAGCGCAAATTAATAAAATGGTACACAAAATGTAGACTTAATCAAAAACACCAAAATCTGTTTTTTCTAATGCTAATGATACAGATAAACTGGCTAGAGTAATCAGGGAAAACGAAGGCAGCCCAACAACATCCTCTCAACAACCCTGAACATCAGGAATAACGAGATGGGCACAGCGACACGTACAAATCAGGAGCCCCGAGTGGTGCATAAGTCCTGTTTCAGTGAGGGGTACTCTCAGTGGATGTGCAAAGTTCCAGGGCAACACCCGTTGTTAGGACAGGTGTTTCCTAAACATTGGTTGAGATGTTGCAGAGCAGAGATGTGAAGAAATTGCTGCTTTTAGAATGGAGAGGAGAAAAGGGTATCAAAGCTAGAGTTTTAACATCTTGGGCGATTTTCCTCTTTGACTATGGAAGAAATAATTTAGTGGAAAGTCTACAATTCTTTGCTGCTTGTATGAAATTCCATTTAGAGTCCCCCAGTCGGTAAATCCTGCGCTGTAGATGGTGTGACGCTTCCCCTTCCCACTCCGTGAAGGCTGATGGAGAGCAACAGCACGCAGGAGGAGATAAAAGCCCAGCAGCACTTCCTTCCGTGTAGCACAGGGAACTACACTCAACATCCTGTGGCAACCTTTAATGAAAAGGAATATACGTATGTATATGCATGCCTGGGGCATTATGGGGTACACCAGAAATCGACACATTGTAACTGACTATATTTCAATAAAAAAACACCAAACACGCCAGCAGCAAGGTGAGGGGTGGTGTCTTATGGAATCATGGAGAAAGGTCTAACACAAGTAGGAAACTCAGCAGATAAGTGGGCAGTGCAGGTGTATGGTTTAGGCAATAGACTATGTGAACCTATGTAACCTCCCTATTTCATTATTTTTAATATTTTTCTGTAGAAGAGGGACACACCCAATTTTAAGGCTTATTGCTAAATTACCTTCCAAAAAGGCCCTATTCACTTATACTCCCCCAAGTATTCCCAATTCTTTACAAACATAGAAAATTAATATTTTAAACATTATTCAACTTGATAGATGAAAAATTATATCTTAAATTAGAAAGAGTTTTTATGTCTGTTTTATCTATGAAAACAGTTTCTAAATATCAAAGTCTTTGATAACAAAAATGGGGAAAGTAGAAAGAAAAACTCTTCCAAACGAATCACACGTTGAAATAATCCACGCAGACAGACGAAACAGCACAGCACAAACAATAGTGGCCAAATGGCTCCACTCTAGAAATTGTGTTTCCTGGATTCCAAGCAGGGCAATGGAGTATCTTTACCTTGTGCCTCGCATAGCATCAGAGCTGACAAGAACCAGATCAGTTTGCAGGTGAACAGATGACAGAAGAGCCTCCTGAACACCTGAAGACAGAAAGCAAAGGACAGAAATGGGCATTTGCATGAGGACAAGGCTAAGGAAACTTTGATCTGATCACTATGTCAGGGAGTGTTGCAGCTACAGTTTAACCACTGGAAACCTTTGGTTTTGTGGCAGAAAAGCAGCAGCGTGTATCTCATTACGGTGGTCTCTAGCAATGGGAGGCCTTGGCATCACGGCAAGGGAACAGTGAAACAGAAAACACAGGAAAGCAAGGCACAGATGCTTTCTGCCCTTGAATTTCAACCAAGTTCTATTACCATCCTCCTGAACTCCCCATTCCTGGGGATCAGGCACAGAGCATCCTTTTCAGGACACAAACTGGTGTCTTAGCATAGACACTAGTCAGTCCCTCTTTGCTCCCCCAGCCTAGGGTCAGAAAAGCTGCTTCCTCCATCACCTTGTATTCTTCCCATCAACTCCTTCTTGGATGAACGTTTATCCTTGGTCTTTCAGCATTTAGGCTTTTAAAACTCAAATACTTAGGCTCTCGCTATTTAACAACTTTGACTTCTGAAACTAAAAAGTTTTTTTCTGGCATTCTAATCCCATATCAATTTTTTTTAAACCATCATGCCACATGGAAATCCAGGCTTTAGCAAAGGCTGTTTTGAGGAATGCAGAATAATTTAGCTCTCAGCGTGAAAAATCTGTGTTTTAGGATAGGCGAGAAAGCCAAAACACAAGATATGTGAACTGGGAGCCAGCAGTGGTCAAGAAACAGAAGCACAGTGACTGAGGCAAAGGGAATTAGAAGGAAAGGCCTGCTATTAAATATATACATATTTCCTCTGGCTGACTTGAGTTCAGGTGAGCACAAAGACTAGATGTGTAAGCTGGGACAGATCATTTTACATTTCTGAGATGCAGTAAAAATATTCCCAACCTTCTTTCTGTTAAAAAGACTAAATGCGGTCATATATGTAAAGCTCTTGGAACAGTGACTGATAGAAGTAAGTACTAAATCAATGTTGCTGTTATCTCATTGGGTTACACTGAGAATTTAATATAGTGCCTAAGATATGGTAAATGCCAACATGTGTTACGTGGTCATAATAATCCATTAATCAAATTTTACAGTAATGGAAATGGAGAAGTCCATTTATAACCCGTGCCAAAAGCGCCAGGGTTCACAGAGCCCTGGCTCTTACCTGACAGCTGCCTGCCTGGCAGCTCCATTGTCCCTATACGTACCTCGTTCCCTGAAAGCTTCTAGGTCCAAATCCTGACCCTGACATATTACACAGTCACATGGACTTGGAGACATTTTCTGCCTGTTTCTTTGTGAAATTGGGTAATAATTCCTCCTTTGACGGATAGTTGTGAAGGTTAAGAGCATCTAGCACATGGTAAACATCACTTGAAGGCCTTTGTTAAGAAAGACATTGAAATAACCGGCTGTGGGGTCTTGCCAATAAACTATATATGAAAAAAAAATATACCCTGAGGCATTACCTGTATTTGGATGTTAATTTTTATTGTTTTCTAAAATTATACCAGTGTAAATGAAAACCCTCTCCTTCATTTTGTCATGTATACAGATCCTGAATAAACAAAATGTCTGTCTCTCATAGCCTGGGTTTTAACCCTGATGTAGCCAATCGTTTATGGCTTCCCAAGGCAAAGGCGCAGAGGATGGAGAAAGAGGCTGGAGCGTCATGGAGGGAGCGAGCTCTCCCAGGGACAGTAATCCCGAAATTCACAACCCCACCCCAGCTTTCAGGGCCTAAACGGAGCCAATACAGCACCCTCTATCCCTGCCACCAGCGCGCGACCCCCAGGCCCGGTTCCCCTCCAGGGATGTCAATGGTCTTCGGAGAAGCGCCTGCGGAGCCACCGCCCGGCGGCATCCTTTCTCTAGCACGTTGAGACAGAGAACCGGATGGCCAGAACGGCCTGTAAACCATCAGCTAGAAGGCAAAATCAGCTTCTCTGCAAGGATAAGCGCTGAGAGGAAAGCGCTAGCAAAAATCCCAGCTCCGGACCAGCCTGAGGAGGGCCGCAGCCTGGCGCTCTCAGCCCGCCACCGCCCCAGGGCCGCCGGCGCGACACCGCCCACCCCGAGCCCTCTTTCCCTCGCCTGGCCCGGCTCACCAGCCTCTCCATCCTCGCTCCCGGCCGCGCGCGCTGGCGGGCTTCAGCTGGAGGTCCGGAGGGATCTCACGCCAGACCCGGGGTGCTGGAGGAAGGTCCTCGCCACTAGGAAGCCCCCCGCAATCGCAGTGATTCCCCGCCCCTCACTCCTCCCCCTGCCCCGCCCCCTTACTTTCCCCTGCACACACACATACACACACTTACACACATCACACACACAAAGGAGCCGAGGCCAGGTAGGTTAGTGCTAGGCAATTAAATGCCTTCTAAAAACATGCTCATCTTTTTTCTATCTTCAAACAGTTCGAATTTTTCAGAGATGGCAACTGGGGAAACGGAGAAAGTGTTTGAAAAAAATATACACTTTTCCCATTTTCATCTTACAGAGAGAAAGGATACAGGGCGAGATCGGAGGACGTGAAGCGTTTCACGGCATTCGCGCTGGGAGGAATGGCAGTCTGCGCTGTGGAGCAGGCATGTAGGAAATGATTTTTGAGCAGTGTTACAGTTTCCCCAGTTACCACCTCTGAAAAATGCAAATATTTTGAAGCCGAATCTAACCAAGAAGCACTTTACAAAAAACAAATGTATATTTATTTTTATCCAGAACCAAATTGTATCTTTAAGCCGTCAACGTCGCTCTTTCACCAGTGTGACTGGATTTCTTTTCTGTGAGGCATTTTCTAACACTTGCGTTGATGCTGAGGATTCTTCTTATTTTAACAAGTTCCAGAGTTCTTGGCTCTTAAAAAATAAACAAAGACAAACAGATCAATGAAGTGCTCAATTCCTAAAGCCTTTCCTGTTTGCCCACCAGCACCCCTCTGACAAGGTGCTGGAACAGAGCCTTTACTTAAGGATTCATGGGGCTGTAAATCCCAGGGCTGTAAATAAAAAATGACTGATTTTTTTTTTCAGAAAAACATTAACATAAAGTACACATTGAAAGGACCAAAAGATTCACAGAGTGGCAAACAGGCATTTATAAGAGAAAGCCAACTTAAGGACATATTATAATGAAATGAAGAAGATCAAAGTAAGGAAATCGAAGAGAAAATTCTTAAAGCTTCAAAAATGAGAAGTAGAGACACTGAAGAAAAGAAACAAAGTGACTTTGTCACAAGGCAGTGCTGGATGCAATGAGCTAATTTTCAAAATATTAAAGAAAATCAGCTTTGAATTCCACTTTGCCTTTTATAAATATTGCTACAAAGGTATATTTTAAAAAATACTTTTCACTTTTGATTGTGTTATTCATAGAGGAAAGTGCATACCTCATGAGTACACAGTTTGAATTGCCATAGAGTAAACATGCTTGCATAGCTGTGAGCAGATAAAACCCTGACGGTTCCCAGCCCCACAGAGCCGGTTCCACCCTCTTTGCTCACTCTTCCTGCACTACTGCCTCTGCCACCACCCACTGCTCTCTTACTCTTAGCATCATGAAATAGGCCTGCCTGTTAGTGAACTTGATATAAATGACGTCATGGAGTATGTCCTCACTTGTATCTGGGTTCTTTCACTCAACAGTAGATTTGAAAAATTCATCCATGATTTTGCATGTCGCTGTGAGTCATTCATTCTCACTGCTGTATACTATCCCATTCTGTAAACACCACATTTATTTACTACTTTACTGTTACTAGACATTTGTGTGTTTTCCATTTGGGGATTATTTTTAATAGTGGTGCTATAAACATTTTTATACATGGCTTTTCCTAAACATGTGTACATCATTCTGTTAGATTATTTTTTGTTTTATCTCTTCCTCTTCATTTTTAATCTTTCTCTATTCTTTTCTTTCCCAATTGTGTAGATGATATTTTGTGGGACTTCAATTTTTTAAAACTACTGGAAGACTCTGTCCTAAATTTTAAGAGCAAAATATTACAAAATGACAGGATGAAAAAAGATTTTGTTAAGCATATAAACCTCAGAAAATGTATTATATCAGGACTCTCCTTGAAAACACTTTTGAAAAAAGCATTCTGGAAAAAAGAAAAATGAACCCAGGAGGATGCTACATAGAAAGATATGCAGAAAGGACATATAACTTATCAAAATTTGTAACTGCCTAAAAAAGCAAGATTCCCCCAAATCATGTATCTATAATAAAATAATACAAAAATTCAAACCTACATGGAAGGACATAAGGGTTTAGGTAATAAGATTATGAGAAGTAGGTGAGAATTATGCCAAGATGTATATGCTTAAGAAATAGACATTAAAAAATAAATATAAGTATTATTCTTAGTAAGTTAGGGCAAAGCATCAAAAGAATAGCATAATGTATGACTGAAACTAGAAAAAGAATATTTAACCTAATGAAAGACAGCACAGGAGAAAATAGAAAAATATTACCAAAATGACATATAAAGGTAAAAAATTAAATGGAAAAAAATGCCCTATTAGTAATTATGACATGTATGAATAAGTTACAAACACAAAAGATAGAGACTTGGGATACAGAAGAGTGAACCAAAGAGGGGAAAAAAGTTCCTGCCATCATGGAAAATAAATATTACTTTAAAAATTCTTTGGAAGAAGGGTGAAGGTATAGCTCAGTGGCAGAGTGCATGCCTAGCTGTGGACTTATCATATATGGCTTTTATTATGCTGAGGTTAATTCCTTCTATACCTACTTTCTGAAGAGTTTTTTTTATCATAAATGGATGTTGAATTTTATCAAAAGCTTTTCTTTATCTGTTGAGATCATCATATGATTTTTATTCTTCAGTTTGTTACAGTGGTGTATCACACTGGTTGAATTGTAGGTATTGTACCATCTTTACATTCCTGGGATCAATCCTATTTGACCATGGTGCATGATTCTTTTTAAATATTGTTTAATTTAGTTTGCTAATATTTTGTTGAGGAAAGTTGCATTTATGCTCACCAGTGATATTGGCCTATAATTTTCCTTTTTGTGTGATATATTTATCTGGTTTAGGTATCCAGGTGATGCTGTCCTCATAAATGAGTTCAGAAACATACCGTATTCTGCATTTTTTGAAAAAAATTTGGGAAGGATAGGTGTTAACTCTTCTCTAACTGTTTGATAGAATTCACCTGTGATTTATCTGGTTCTGGTCTTTTGTTTGTTGGGAGTTTTTAAATTACTGATTTGATTTCCATACTGGTAATTGGTCTATTCATATTTTGTATTTCTTCCTGCTTTAGTCTTGGGAAAGTGCACATTTCTGAAATTTCTCCATTTCTTCAAAGTTGTCCATTTTATTGGCATATAGTTGCTCATAGTAGTCTCTTATGATTCTTTGTATTTCTGTGGTGTCAGTCATAACTTCTCTTTCATTTCCAATTTTATTTATTTGGAACACTTCTCTTTTCTTCTTGATGTGTCTGACTAAAGGTTTATCAATTTTGTTTATCTTTTCAAAGAACCAGCAATGAGTTTCATTGATCTTTTCTATTTTTTAAGTCTATTTCATGTATTTCTGCTCTGATCTTTATGACTTCTTTCCCTCTATTAACTTTAGGTCTTGTTTGTTCTTAATTTTCTAGTTCCATTAAGTGTAAGATCAGATTGTTATTTGAGATTTTTCTTGTTCCCTGAGGTACCCTTGTATCATTTGGACTTCTCTCTCAGAAATCTTTGGCTGTGTCCCATATATTTTGTATCATTGTGTTTTCATTTGTCTCCAGGTGTTTTTTAAAATTTCTTCTTTGTGATTTAGTGATTCGTTGGCTATTTAGTAGCGTATTGTTTAGCCTCCATGTGTTTGTGTTTTATGCAATTTTTTTCTTAGAGTTTGTTTTTAGTCTAATAGCCTCAGGGTTAGAAAAGATGCTTCATGTGATTTCAATCTTCTTAGACTTACTGCGACTTGAATTCTTCCATGAATTAGCACGTGATCTATCCTGGAGAATGTTCCATGTGCACTTGAAAAGAATATGTATTCTGCTCTTTTGGATGGAATGTTCTATATAGATCTACTAAGTTCACTTGGTCTGAAGTGTTTTTTAAGGCCACTATATCATTATTATTTTTCTGTCTGGACGATCTGTCCATTGATGTAAATGGGGTGTTATTGTCCCTTACTGTTATTGTATCAGTGTAAATTTCTCCCTTTATGTATGTTACTATTTCCTTTATATATTTAGGTGCTCCTAGGTTGAGTGTATATATGTTTGCAATTGTTACATGTTCCTGTTGGATTGATCCCTTTATCAATGTGTAATGTCCTTCTTTGTGTCTTGTTACATCTTTGTTTCAAAGCCTATTTTGTCTGATATAAGTATCACTTCCCTGGCTTTATTTTGATTTCCATTTGTGTGGAATACCTTTTCCATCCCCGTACCTTCCGGCTAGTGTATCTTTAGATCTGATGTGAGTTTCTTGTAAGTAGCATATATATGGGCTTTTCTTTTCATTCACTCAGCCACTCTGTCTTATTTTATTTCTTATTTTATTTCTCTGCCTTATTTTTACTTCTTAATTTTTATTGAAGTTTAATCGATTTACAGTGTTAGTTTCAGGTATACAGCAAAGCAATTCAGTTATACATATACATACATATATATTTTTTCAGTTTCTTTTCCATTACAGTTTATTACAAGAAATTGAATATAGTTCCTTGTGCTATACAGTAGGTCCTTATTGTTTATCTAGTTTATATATAATATTGTGTATCTGTTAATCCTAAACTCCTAATCTATCCCTCTCCCCTTTCCTTTTTGATAACCAGTGTTTTTTTTTTCTGTATCTATGAATCTATTTCTGGTTTATAAATAAAATTTGTATCATTTTTAAAAAATTCCACATGTAAGTGACATCATATAATAGTATCCTTTCTCTGCCTGGCTTACTTCACTTAATATGATAGTCTCTGGGCCCATCCATGTTGCTGCAAATGGCATTACTTATTCTTTTGTATGGCTCAGTAACAGTCCATTATTTTATATATATATATAGACAAATATAGATAGATAGATAGATAGATAGATAGATAGATAGATACCACATCTTTATCATTCATCTGGTGATGGACACTTAGGTTGTTTCCATGTCTTGGCTATTGTATGTAGGGCTGCTGTGAACATTGGGGTGCATGTGTCTTTTCCAGTTATAGTTTCTCTGGATGTATGCCCAGGAGTGTGATTGCTGGATCATATGGTAAGTGCATTTTTAATTTTTTAAGGATCCTTCTTACTGTCCTCCATAGTGGCTGCATCAATTTACATTCACACCAACAGTGTAGGAGGGTTCCTTTACTTCACACCCTCTTCAGCATTTATTATTTGAAGAGTTTTTAGTGATGGCCATTCTGAGTGGTGTGAGGTGATACATCATTGTAGTTTTGATTTGCATTTCTCTAATAAATAGCAACAATGAGCATCCTTTCATGTGCCTGCTGGCCATCTGGATGTCTTCTTTGGAGAAATGTCTATTTAGGTCTTCTACCCATTTTTTGATTAGGTTGTTTGGGGTTTTTTATGTTGAGCTGTTTGTATATTTTGGAAATTAGTCCCTTGTCAGTTGCATCATTTGCAAATATTTTCTCCCATTCTGTAAGTTGTCTTTTTATTTTGTTAATGGTATCTTTAGCTGTGCAAAAGCTTTTAACTTTAATTGTGTCTTATTTGTTTATTTTTGCTTTTATTTCCATTACTCTAGGAGCTCGTCTGAAAAAAAATATTGCTGTGATTTATGTCAAACAGTGTTCTGCCTATGTTTTCCTCTAGTTTTATAGTATCCAGTCTTACATTTAGTATGTTAATCCATTTTGAGTTTGTTTTTGTACATGGTGTTAGAGAATGTTCTAATTTCATTCTTTTACAAGTAGCTGTCTTGTTTTCCCAGCAACATTTATTGAAGAGACTGTCTTTTCTCCATTGTATATTCTTGCCTCCTTTATTATAGGTTAATTGATTATAAGTGTGTGAATTTACTTTTAGACTTTCTATCCTGTTCCATTGATCTGTGTGTCTCTTTTTGTGCCAGTACCATACTGTTTTGATTACTGTAGTTTTGTAGCATGGTCTAAAGTCATGGGGCATAATTCCCCAGCTCTATTCTTGTTTCTCAAGATTGTTTTGTCTATTCACGGTCTTTTGTGTTACCCTGCAAATTTTAATATTTTTTGTTCCAGTTCTCTGAAAATGTCATTGGTTATTTTATAGGCATTGCATTGAATCTGTATATTGCCTTGGGTAGTATGGCCATTTTAAAAATATTGATTCTTCCAACCCAAGAACGTGGCATTTCATTCCATCTGCTTGTGTCATTTTCAATGTCTTTCTTCAGTGTCTTGTGGTTTTTGGAGTCAGGTCCTTTGACCCTGTTAGAGTCACTACTAGAAGGGCTCTGCCCTGGGCCTCAGTCCAAACGAGATTCTGTGTACACTTCCCAAGAGAGTGATGTGTCTGTTTCCCCCAAGTCCTGTGGAGCTCCTGGAGTTAAGCCCCACTGGCCTTCAAAACCAGATGTTTTGCGGTCTCTTCCTCCAAATGCTAGAGCCCTGAGCTGGGGAGCCTGATGTGGGGCTCACAACTCTCACTCCTATGGGAGGGCCTCTGTAATTTAATTATTCTCCAGATTGTGGGTCACTCACCCAGGGGTTATAGGGCCCAATTATATCGTGAACACACCTCTCCTATCATCCTGCTGTGGTTCCCTCTTTATGTTTCCAGTTGAATAAGATCTATTTTGTCAGGTTGTAGTCTTTTTTTATCGATGATTGTTTAGTAGTCAGTTGTGGTTTTGTTGTCATTGTGAGAGGAGGTGAGCTCTTGGTCTCACTACTGCGCCCTCTTAACCACAGATATGGTTCTTTTTTTAGCTATGACCTGAGAACTCCAACGTGCTTTCTTTTATTATTAGTTGTGTGATCTCTAACTGGCCATGTGACAACATGTTAATTATACATCCTTATCAATACTGTTTACACTGGAAAGTAATTGCTCTGATAACCAGTTTTTCTTAGCTAGTTTTTCTTAACTAGGTTTTCATTTGTTTTGGACTTACAAATTTTCCCCCAAATGCTTTCCCTCCAATCAGCACAATTTCAGTGACACTTTCAATTCTGTTGCATTTGAAACTAATTTTTTTCTCTACCTAACAACCTGAACCCCACGTCTGCTGTCCCCGTCAGTACAGCTGTTACTAATAGGCCCCCTCCTCCCTTTGTGTGTGTTATTGTGGGGAGTCAGTAACTCTGTGTCAAGGCCTATTTTTGGGAGGGAGGGAGTGGTTTGTTGGTGCTGGTTTTAGATGAACCCACAAACTGCCTTTCCAGATAAGCAGGGGATTTCAAGTTGCCTACCTGGTTAGTCAGTTCCCAATAGCTCAAAAGTTGACTGTATTTCCAGTTTTTCTTCCAAGTCTGCCTTTAAATCATGTGACCCTTCCTCTCCTAAAGGCTGCAGCAGGAGTTCCTCCACCCTCCACCGCATCATTGGGGGCATCGACACCCAAGAAGGGGGTTGGCCGTGGCAAGTCAGCCTCCACTTTGTCGGATCTGCCTACTGCGGGGCCTCAGTCATCTCCAGGGAGTGGCTTCTCTCCGCTGCCCACTGCTTCCATGGAAACAGGTGGGGCATCTCAATCCTTACTCTAAAGGGGCACAGTCTCTGACCACAGACCATACAAATGCCCTCACACTGTGGGAAGAAATTCCCTGTTGGAATTGTTTAATCAGTTCTGTTGGTGGTTTTGTTTTGTTTTGTTTTTATTGTGACACCAGTTGTATGCCAAACATTTTTTTTTTAGGTATTATTGATATAAATATAAGAACACAAAGGAACATCAAGAATGAATAGGCTTTTACGAGGCTAAGAAAATAGGATAGGGCTTTCAAGTCAGAAGGAATTCTGTGCGAATGTGTGAGGAATGTGGAGTGTGGGACTGCGTGGGAAATGGGCCCTGGAGGAGGACTGGAGTCCAGGGATCCTTATTTAGAGTTGGAGGTGATGATCGGCATCCCAATTTCCAATGTGCTGGTGGGAAGGGCTCCCACACCCCCCTCCAAGCTGTTCTCTGACACTAGCTGAGTGTCCGACAATTCAACTCAATTCTGGCTTTCTCTACACAGAGACAGCATCAGATTATACAGTTTAGGGGCCCAGTCCTGCAAGACTACCCCCACCCCCCCAACTTCAGACACCAATTGAAAGTCCAAGTTGTCACCTGTACTTCAGACTGACTAACTATAGAGCAGAGGCTCCCATGACCCACTCCTGGTGGTTGATTAATTTGCTAGAGCAGCTCACAGACACATTTTATTATACAAGGATATAACTAAGGAGCAGTCAGATGGAAGACATGCATAGGGTGAGGTATGGGGGAAGCGGGCAGGGTTTCCCTGCCTTCTTGGGGTGTATCACTCTCCCTGAATCTCCGTGCATTCACTAACCCAGAAGCTTTCCAAACCCTCTCCTTCTTGGCTTTTTTGGAGGCTTACATAGGCATGATTAATTAAATCATTGGTCATTAGCCATGGATTCCACCTCTAGCCTCTCCATCCTCCCCAGAAGTCAGGAGGTAGGACTGAAAGTTCTAGCACTCCAATCACTTGGTTGGTTCTCCTGGTGACCATTCCCGAGTCTTAGTTGCTGGCCCAAAGTAACCTCATTAATATAACAAAAGACATTTGGTCCCTCACATCACTTACAAAATTCCAAGGGTTTTAGGAGCTCTGTGCCAGAAATGGAAAGTAGACCGCATACGTATTTCTTGTTATGAACCACAGTATCACAGAGGAGAAGTCGTGAAAAAGTCTGTTAGGGTCACTACTGGAAGGGCTCTGTCTGCCTTTACCAGTGGGATTATTATGGGGCAGACAGTCTCCCAGATAAGGGTGAAAAGAAAGTTCAGAAAACAACTTGAATTAAAAGGTAAACTTATTTGGAATCTGTTGGATCTTAGGTACACAAATATATCATTCATTTCTCATTCAGCATTCTTTAAAGTGGAGTATTTCCATGAATTTATTCAATTAGGATATTTGTTTCTCCTGGAGATGATAGGATTCATGTTAATGACTAAAATGGCTACATTTCTGTTCTACCTTTAATCTTTTATGCAGTGAAACTGCTCCGAGTAATATGTGACCCTTAGTCACATGTCCCCGGGTCCCCAGTGCTGCCTGTGAGATGTCAGCTAAGCAGATTAGGGGCCACACTCTTTGGGATCTGTCCTCATTTTTCTCCCAACGCTTCCACATTCTCTTCACCCCACCAGAGCAAGGTTGCTGTGCTGATGGAGATGGAACCTCAGATGGAGACTACAAGCCCTTCAGTGACTTCATGCAAGGCCACTAGGGTCAGGATTAGAATTCTGAAAGGACTAATAGAGGTGGGGCCCTATGAATGGTCAAGCTTGAGCAGTTAGAGCAGAGTAATCTTTAAGGCTTCTGGCAGTTTGCAGGAAGGAATTTCATTAAATTCCTGCTTGTAGCACTGATTTCTAACCTGTCTTGGTATTCGTGTCATTTGAATTTCGTAAAAGGATCCCTAAACCACTGACTCACTGGCCCTGTCTGTCTCCATCAAATACCACTGTCAGCATCAATAGGGACAATGAAACAAATTAATTCCTTGACTAACAGTCTTGACCCGTATGTGGTTCATGAAATAACAGTGGCAAGGAAATTTTCAGCGTGTCCTTAGGATGCCATTGAGGACATTTTCTGGAACATAGCTATTGTTCACCGGCCCAACTACACATTACTTCATCTCTGGTTTATTAAGGCGACAAGGGAGGCTCCGAGACAGTGTGCCTCTTGCTGTATCCACAGGGCAGAGCCAGTGACTGCAATAGGGACTGAAAGTCAGACCGCCCTCTCCACAGCCCTCATTCCTCTGTTTCCAAACCCTGTACGGTTCTTCTGCCTCTGACTTCATTCTTCATTCCTTTTGCACCAGACTGTCCGACCCCACACCGTGGACCGCGCACCTTGGGATGTATGTGCAGGGGACTGCCAAGTTCGTCTCCCCAGTGAGAAGAATTGTGGTCCATGAGTACTATAACAGCCAGACCTTTGACTACGATATTGCCTTGCTACAGCTCAGTATCGCCTGGCCCGAGACCCTGAAACAGCTCATTCAGCCGATATGCATTCCTCCCGCTGGCCAGAAAGTGCGAGGCGGAGTGAAGTGCTGGGTGACCGGCTGGGGGCGGAGGCACGAGGCAGGTGTGTGTCTCGGTGAATGGCCATGCCCTTCCCCTCCAGATAACACTGACGGCTGTTGATGTAGTGCTTTGGGCTTCATGGAGAGGAGTTTTGTATATGGTCTCATCTGAACCTTCTAACAACTCTGAGAGGTAGAATGGAGGAGAGTATTATAATTCCTGTTTCGTGATTCTCCCCCTGATGCTCAAAAGAAGTGGGACCCACTTCTTACGAGCAAGGCAGGATTGGATAGATAGTATGGGTCCTTTTCAAACTCTGAGGGGTTTGCTAGGGTTTTCACTATAGAAGAGCAATTCCTTCTTATTTTTAGGTTTCCTTTCATCCAAAAAAAGAGACTCATTTTCATAAAGAAGAGTAGGATACCCTCCCTCTCTCTCACACACACACACTCACACGTCTGACTGTGTCAACCCATAGAAAATTGTGTGGAGGATTATGCAAATATGTCCTTCAGAAGGGCAACTGCCAAGTAAATAAGAGTGAGGGCTGAAATCCAGCCTGCCCTTAGCTCCCCAGATTGCAAATTCAGGCCTGGGGTTTTTATTAGCCTAGAAGTGGTCCACCCAGAAGGGGGCATCTTTTTCATATGCACAAAGGTCAGACTGTATGGTAGGGAAGTCTCTATATCTGCCCTGCCAAGGTTTTAATGTCTAGGATGCTAAACATACAGTGAGAAGAAGAATCCAAAACCTTGTGGACATCTCCCCGAAGATGGGTGCCAGTGCTTTCCCTTGATCTCCCAGTCACCTGAGATTCCCTCGCAGTCATTTCCAAGGGTTTAGGACAGATACATTTTCTGTAACTCTTGACCTTCCCCTTAGCCTCGCTTTGATAGTCTCTAAAGACTCTCTAAAGATTCACCATGGGTAGCATCTCAAGTGCTCACTGCCTCCAATTAGTTATCGAAGTCATGAAATTTACCACCTGTCTGGACCTGCTGAGGTCATGGGTCCCAACAAGGGAAGGCAGCAAAACTACTCAATTATATATAACACCATTCATAACATAACAGGACTGGGCTCAGGGCTTTAATGACATTATCATATATTATAAAAGATAAGAGTCTACTCAACCAGTTTATCATGGGACATTTTGTTTACAAGCATGAGTGTGTGAGAGTTGATTTTTCTGAATCATCTTAGCCAGACAGGTTAAAAAGGATGTGAGAGGGCTATATCCAAACTATTATGTTTTTATGGTTCCTAGGGGACTCCCATCTGTCAGTTATAATGCTCCACTTAAGGGGCCCCCTTGACCAGTGAGTATCAGTAATAACTGTTGCTGACTCACAGTCCTACTGAGAGCGGGAGGTACATGGTGAAGGAATATGGCACAGTGGCTAGGAAGGCTGAGTCACAACTTGGGTCTGAATCCTGCTCTGTTAATTGCTAGTCGTGTGCCTTTAGATAAGTCCTTTATCCTCCTAAGCCTCCATTTCTTCATCAGAAAAATGGGGATCATGATAGAATTTACCTTAAAAAATTGGAAAGGTACAAGGAGATAATATGAATAAATTGTCTAATAAAGTAAATGTAATCATTGCCACGATTTCTACTTCTCTGTGTTTTCCAGACAATAAAGGCTCCCTTGTTTTGCAGCAAGCAGAGGTAGAGCTCATTGACCAAACCCTCTGTGTTTCCACCTATGGGATCATCACTTCAAGGATGCTCTGTGCAGGAGTCCTGTCAGGCAAGAGAGACGCCTGCAGAGTAAGTCATCTTAATTTTCCCTTGCCTGAAAGTAGGTTCCATTTATGGAACCTACTTTCCATAAATGCTTTCCTATTTAATCTACACTGGGCAATGCCTAAGGCAGGTGCTTCCTTTAATTCAGATATTAATTATAATCCCACTGCCTAAGATCTGGGAAATGTGGTTAAATAGTAATTGGATTTAAACACTTGTTTTCCTGTCCCTATGTATTTTACTCCAACAATTAGAGAGTGAAGTCAGCATTTATCATTTTGCCATGATTTTCTTATAACCAAAAACTGAAAAATAAAGAAACACACACACACACACACACACACACAGTGTTTTAGGATTGCTACCTATTTCCTTAAAAGTGGCTATTTACCTTCTAAAGTAAGAAGTATTGTATTCACTTACTCTTTGATGCAAAGGCTGGGGAAAGGAAAGAGGAATGGGAGAAGTGTCAGGAACTCTTATTTTTACGCATCTGACGGTGGTATATTTGAAGGTCACTTTTAGGGGGACATTTTTATGAGCCTCAGATTCCAATCTATGCAGATATCAATTTGCTTGCCAAAACGTGAACAGATTATTTAGAAGATGAGGAGGGCAGGGCAGTGGGAGCTGTTCCCACCTCTTTCCGTAACCTTCGGCACTGGGCCACAAGCATTCACCTTACAATTATGACCTCTATCTTCTGACAGGCCCCATGCTAGGTCCTTTACCTACATTCAAATTATTCTTTTATCCCTATTTTACAGAAGAGGAACCTAGGGCACAGAGAGGAGAAGTAAATTACCCAAGGTCACACAGTCTGTGGAGCTGGGATTTGAACCCTTATCTCTCTAAAGTTTAAGCTACGATATTTTGAATGTTTCCTGCAGCTAGTCAGTTATATAGTGCTGTTCCACACAACCAGCAGGGTTTACAGGTTAAATAAGCAGAGTTGGTGTGGCAACGGTTAAAATTAAAAGACCCCAGTCTCTCTACTAGTTAGAATTTACCTAATCAGGTTTAGAATTGTAGAATTCAGGGGCCAATTTGAAACACTTTCTGAGTAAGCTGCAGCTTTAGCTATCCTCCAATATAAGAAAATGAAAACCCAGATATTATAATTTAAACAACGAACACAGCAGGAATTCAGTTTAAATATTGAATTTTTTCAGCCTTTGCTTTTAGAGTTGAGATATCAGAAAGGACTCTCAAGTGAGGGTGATCTGCCTGTGACAACTGTCAGCCAGTGATCCTTAGACGTGCCTCATTGGACTTGACCAACTAAACAGGGTCTCCTTTCCTTTCTTCCTCAGGGCCATGCGTGAGGCAACACATGGGCAGAGGTAGAGGTCAACCTACCCCCAAGATAACCATGCCTTGAAAGGTTATTGTGAGGATTAAATGACCCAAAACAGTGCTTAGCACATACCAGCACTAAATAAGCTTTAGCTATTATTATCATTATTGCTACTACTGTTGAGGTTTGTTGTTTATTCGCAGGTATGTGAGTGTTATTTCCTTGCAAGAATCTTCTAATGTTATTCTTGGCCTAAAGAATCAAGTTTCTTAACCATGAATGCGTCTTTTTGATGATAGGAAAAATAATTCTAAAATGACATTAGAAGTTTCACATTATTTCTTGACACTTCCCCAAACTGCATAGTAGTTAGTCAAGCAAAAACCTGTCAGGGTGGGAGTCTGAACACAATTTACTAGACACTTAATGACAAGTTGATGATCATGGGACAAGTGTACTTTATACTGACATTATTTATCTTCTTGTGTAGGGAGATTCGGGTGGACCTTTATCTTGTCGAAGAAAAAGTGATGGAACATGGATTTTGACTGGCATTGTTAGCTGGGGACATGGATGCGGAAGACCAAACTTTCCTGGTGTTTATACAAGGGTGTCAAAGTTTGTTCCCTGGATTCATAAATATGTCCCTTCTCTTTTGTAACTGCACAAGTTTGATTTTTGACTGTGTTTTATGTGATAGATTCTTTTTTAAAAAATGCAGTAATTATCAATAAAATGAGACACAATTTTTTTTTCTTCTGAAAATTTCAGATTGCATGCATTTGGTATTTATTGAAAGACAGAAAGATTAATATGTATTTTATTCCATGGAATATTACCTCAAGGGTACAACTGTATTCATTGTTAAGCATCAGAAGGCCATTAATTAAAGAATGGAAGAAAACTAAAGTAATGTCATCAACCAAGTCTCCAAAATAAGAAATGAGTGAGATGCTCAGGAATCCATAGTTTAATTTATGTTCCCATTCAAGGTGCAGGTATTTATAAAGATCTAGGCAAATCTGATTTATTGAAGTAAGTTCCATTAAAAAACCCATGCCTGATCTTCAGTGTTCTAGTGAAGTTAATTGCATGAAAATGACTCCTTCACAAATGCAAATTACGTTAAACTCAGTTATTGACAGAGAAAGTACCTCTATTGTTATTTTCCAATCCAATTTGTCTAACATATAGGGTATTTTTCTTCAGAGAAAAATGGTAATATTGTGTGCAGAGAAAATATCAGTCAACAAAACTGACAATAATCTTCACTAAAATAATAGACTGAAGCATTGTGGTAGTTGGATTGAAAATATGTACATGGGATTTAAGAAAATTGTGGTAATGCTGGTCAGCAGTTTAAGGACTTTTTGGATGATTGTTCTGAAAGAGAAAAATTTCAGAAATATCGTCTGACTTCTGATCCTTCTATAAAACTTCAACGGCCAAGACTTTCTTTTATTTTCAGAGCCTTGTGATACCTAGCAGAGGTGTAAACCTGTGGTACATGCTCCATACATCAGAGTTATTGATTTATTTTATCTCGATTTAGAGTGTTTCACACTTAATCTCAGAATAATCTTTTCATTAACAGAGGCCGGACTTAATAATATCACCAAATAGGTAAGAACAGCAGAAAGAAGAATGATATTATTCTTTTCGCTGGGACAAAGTCAAAAAAGTAATAGTAATTCTATTTTCAAATGGGGCCCAAAATAGTAAATCGGGTTTTCACAGGACCCAAAATAATGAAATTGTTTTTATAGGTCGGTCACCCTCTTTATAATGACAACTCCCAACCTGCACCAATCAGCACTCCAGCCTCCCTTACTCTGCTTTACCTTGTTTTTTCCATAGCACACGTCACCTTCTAATATTCTAGAAATATTATTTATTAAGTTTGCTTCCCCTCATTAAATATTAGCCTCACAATGGCAGTGATTTTGTTTTATTCTGCTTCATATTCTTCAGACGTGTCTCAAGCATCCAGAAGACTGTAGCAAGCACTCAGTACTGCTTGTGGAATGAAATTGAACTGAATATGTGATGTAATTAGCACAGGAACAATGTGTGTTGGTAATAAAGAAGAATGTGGATGACTTTCAGTGGAGGAGGAGTCTGGGAAGATTTAATGGAAAAAGTACGCTTCAGCTAGGATTTAAAGATGGACGAAAGTTATCCATGCAGAAAGTGAGCTGGAGTGGGAGGAAAAGCATTCTGAGCAGAAGGAACATCATATACAAAGAAGTGGGGGTGGCAACAGAATTGGACAGGAAGGGGCCAGCCAGGAAGAGGAATCTGGTCAGACCAGAGGAGTCTACTGACTACTGAATGTCTGAGAAGGAAGATCAAAAGTCAGTTATTGTAGAGAAAGGTGTACATGCAGGTTCCCCTTTCTTTGCACCGCAGATTTACTCTCTGCTCTGAGCCTGGGAGGCTGAACCCCAACCTCTGTCACCAGTTTCCAGTGGGAGTTACCAGCAGGACACTGGCAGGTGGAGAGAAAGTTCAGAGTACTTTTCCTCTTGGCTTCCTCCCCTCTGGATCCCAGTCCTAACAGTGGCTGCAAACTTCTGTGCCTACAGATCCTATCTGGAGCCCTCCTTGATGGCTCCAGTCCTTAATCAGGCTCAGTCCCTTTTAGGTCTCAGGATACTGAGGGCTTTCGACTGTTGTTAGTCTCTGGGTGTCTCGGAGCCCCTTCTTGATTTCCTTAACCCTTGCTCCTTGATTTAAAATTCTGTTACAAAATCCCAGCTGAGAATACAACATGAGTCCTACAGAATCAGCCTTTCAAAGCAGAGAAAGCAGAAGTCTGAGCAGGCTAGCAGCTGAGTGGCTGCAGTGAGCATGACCCCATTGGGTGGGCAGATGGAGTCCAAAACCCAGATGATCTGGTAGCAAGCAAGAGACAACTAGAGACCTGGTATGTAGACAGAGACTGAACAGCAGGTGTCGAGGATGCCAGACTTTTGAACACAAGTCAACATCTTCTGAAATGAAGTTGATTTATGTATATCCCGTCCACATCTCAAACTCATCTCAATATGTGTGATTGTTGGGGGCAGGGATGAGAAATAAGGAAGCAAGCCTGCTCTGAACAGACGCTTGAGAGGGTCAACACACACCTGCTTAGCAAACAATTTCAGGCTCATGAGACTGGAAGTTCTGAACTATGGATTGTGGATTGTGGCTGGGTGCATATACTTTTTCCTCAGTGTGTGTGTGTGTGTGTGTGTGTGTGTGTGTGTGTGTGTGTATTTGCTGGGGGTGGGGATGGGGTGTCTGTGACTCCTCTTCCCTAAGGTAGATAATAATAATCAATGCTTATGCATGTTTGTTAGTGTCTGAGTACTTCGCTGATGCCAATTCTTTAAATTCTAGCCACATCTTAATTAGGTGGGTACTAACATTATGCCAATTTCCCGCATGAGGGAACTCTGACGCAGGTCTCACCGTTAGGAACTCTGTGAGGGGATTAGCCTGGGCAGCCTGATTCCTGAGCCTACTGTCCGCTCCACCCCTCTTTACTCTTTCTTTGCATGACTCCGGACTTACAGGAGGAAGAAGTGTGTTCCTGTGTATTATTCACCTGCATATTTTCTGGTATGCTCAGAATCCTGAAGGATGCCTGGCACGCAGGCGAAAGTTATATGTTCATAGTCATATGTTGATTAACTGAATGAACTTTTGCCAGGCAGCGAAAGCCGGGGCAAGCCCTGGTAACAGACAGCTCCTGGGGTGCCTGGAACGCCAAACTTTTCCGTGGCAAGGGGCTACAGGGCCCATCCAGGCCACAACCCGCCGCCCACTCCGGTCCCCAGTCAGCTTCTGCTTTGTATCTGTACCAAGAGAAAAAGGCAGACAGCGCCCTGAACAAACCAGAAAAACAGCCCTCCTTGGCTCTGCTCCTAGCAGGGCACCGAGGCGGCGCGGGGCAGGAGCGAGGGGCGCGTCCGGGGCGCGAGGACCCGCCCCCCGCCCGCCCCGGCCGCAGCCTGAGGTCTCCCCGCCCCCGCCCCCGCCCGCCGGGGTGGAGTGTGAGCCACCCGCAAGGCCACTTTGGACTCTGCACCCTCGGGTGTGTGCGTCCTGCTTCCTGGCGGGCTGTTCAGTCCTCCTCCACTCGTCCATGGAGGGGGCCAGGCCCCCATCGCCAGGAGATGGGCTGGAGCTCTCGGCGCTCCAAGGGCAGCCAGACGAGCAGACGCCTCTCAATGGAGCCGTCCAGGGCTTCCATTCTTCGACCGAGGAGCCCTGCCCAGCCCAGGTAAGGTCGTCTCGGCGCTGGCGGCGTTATCCGAGGGGCTGTGAGCCAGGCTGCCGGCTAGGACCCGGGCCTGGCACCGCACGGCTCCCCGGGCGCAGCAGACCCCGAGCGCAGGCGGTGCGCGCTGGAATATTCTAAATGGAGCGGACGCAGGAATGCCCTCCAGGCGGAGGCTGCCCGAGGCCCCTCCGACCCCTCTGACTCCGGGGAACTTGAGGAATCTTATCTGGGAGGTGTACGGCTCCTCTCTTCAGAGAGAGAATTCCCCTAGATAGAGGTGGTTTTAGAAAGTTCTGTAACTTTTAGTTTTCCTTTTTCCAGCAGGGAGAACTCCAGTTATCTCTGGAGTCTCCTTTTCTTCAGAATCTCTCTGCCTTCCTCTTTCCTAGTCTGCCTTGCCGCTTGTCCGCACCCTCCCCTAACCTCCACCCATCTCCCACCTTCCCCCCATCCTGGCTCACCTAGACCCACACTTTATCTCTTCCCAATCTGGCTATTTGACTTCGCAGGAAGAGATGAAGGGTGGAGGTGGGGGCAAGTACAGAAAGGCTGGCAGAGCAGGGGCGGTGGGGGCTGTGAACTTGCCCTGCTCAACTGAGGGAAATAACTTCCAAGTTCTTGTCTCAAAGAACTATGCCTTATTTGCTCATCTCAGTTTCCAAGGAAGTCCCTGGTGATGTTTAGGCTGAACTCTTTTCTAATTCAGCCCTACCAGTTAACAGGAAAATTATTCATTCTCATCAAATGCTTATAAAACAGCAGAGACTTTGAATTCTGAACATCTGTCTTCTGATTAACCCTTCAAACTGGCTTGATGTCTACTGGGTATCTGGAAAGCCTCATATATTTGTATGTATGTGTGTGTGTGTGTGTGTTTGTGTGTGGTTCCAACCTGACCTTTCTAGGTCTCACTCCTCCACTCCCATCCCTTTGGCTGCTCAACTGTTGATTTCAGGGATAAGCAGGAAATTCAGTAGTTGAAAGCATTGCTTTTGCTTCGTCATTGATTCCTGGAAAGATTGTAAAGTCTGCTTTTATGGTTACCCTGTAGAGTGATTAGTACTTTATATTTGAATGAAAGAGGAACAACACAGAAGAATGGAAGCGGGAGGAAGATGATTTGATCTCTGTGCAAGTGGCCATA
This sequence comes from Camelus dromedarius, assembly GCF_036321535.1. NCBI lineage: Eukaryota > Metazoa > Chordata > Mammalia > Artiodactyla > Camelidae > Camelus > Camelus dromedarius. The sequence continues at coordinate 72,658,843 of NC_087437.1, read as the reverse complement.
ACCGTGGACTCACAGTTTGGATCCTCCAAGCCAGTGTCTAGGAATGGGAATTGGGGGTGCTTACCTCATGTTAGGCAGACCCAGGACACTCCACAGACTCTTGGTTTGGGACTGAATCCAGAGATCTGAGTTCTGGTGACAGCTTCCCCACTGAAAGCTATGTCCTGAGGCAAGGCACTAAGGTCTGGATTTTCCCATTGTCAGCTGGTTGCGATGTAACGTGGCTAACCAGTCTTCTCTGTGAGGCCGGGGGATGGCGTGTTGAAGACGACTGAGGAGTAGAATGTACGGAACACATGCAGGGTGTCGATATTTTATAGTCGTTTAGTACTTACCCAGTAGAGATTGCTCTTTCATGTTTTAATTACTTCCTCGTTAGCCAGGTGTATACAGATATCTGAGACTTCCTTGTGAACTAGCTTTGTAGGTCACTGAATAAGAAAGCTGTGTGAGGGACAGAATGGCGTGAAGATGAAGGGTTACATGAGCACCTGGAGAACATTCTAGAAATGCTTGACGAAGAAAAACTTAAAACAGAGAGAAAGAAATCCTCATCTAATGTGCCAAGTGTTCTCTTCGGTTCCATGGAATCAGCTGAAGTGTATTTTAAATTGAAAAGTCAACTAACATAGAGCCTTTTAAAGTGGGTGGCACAAGCACCAGATCCAGACTCTTCAGAATTTTGTGTGTAGGTCTCTTTAAACCACATGTTAAGATTTCCAACTTTGAAATGTGGTGTAAGTTCATGAGTTTTTATTATCTATATGTTTTTGTACCCATCATGTGCCAAATACTTCTGCTGCATAAATGCATTTAATTGGTACAACAAACTTCAGAAGAAGGTAGCAGCATTCTGGCTTGACAGATGAGGAAACTGAGCTCAGAGGAGTTACCAAAATACTCAAGTTCATGCAATGGTGGCTCTAAGATTGAATGCAGGCTTTTTAGGTTTCAGACCTAAGCTGCTTTTATTGATTTATTTTATGTATATATACATATATATATATAAAAACACAGAGATATGTATATAAACACATATTTATACATTATATAAATATAATATATAATTTATATTCATTTATATATAATTGCCTAAATTGTATATTATTACTGATTTCTGTAAGTTACAGAATGTGGGTGAAATATGAGGAGTTGAGTAGCGTGTCTGGAATGATGAGGGGGTTTTGTGCAGATGGGTAGATGGTGAGGAGTAGGGAACAGTTTGGGGTCATTGGGAAGAAGACATTCCACATCATGGGTATCTACCTACTCAGAAGAGCTATCTGGGAGAGTGTTCAAAGGCAGTGGAAAGAACTTCCCCTTTCTTGATCTGCGCTTGGGCCTTGAGGGAAAGGAAGACAAGCCATTGAACTTCACTTTGCCTGCTGTCACTGTAAACATGGCAATACAGGTGGATCAAAACTAGAAAAGGCCTCAGGGATAATTGAGGGAGACTGGTTTACTTTTGTGGCTCATTTCATGGGCTCTAACCTCAGTTTCCAAATAGAAATCCCAAAGACATTTTAAGGGATGGCAGCATCATTATATTAATGGCAGTAATAATCCAGTACATTGATAGTTTTGAGGCGGACAAGACCTATATGAATGGGCTAGCTAAAAATCAACCCCATTGCCATGTGTTGTTTAGAATTTAGGACAAGAATCAACTGACTTTTGTGCTTGGATCAACAGGTGGATTAAATCCCACAATGAAGATTACAAAGTATAGATTTTACTGTGTGCTAAGAAAATTTTCCCCTGATCTGTATAATATCTCCTGCTGATTGAGCCAAAGAGAAGAAAAGCTTTTTGTATCTAAGAGTTCAGTAGTCCTGCCATTTTTGCAGGACCTTACATCATGTGTTTGGACCTTATCTGAAGAGGGATGGGAGTATCTGGGGGAATATTCAGAGGAAAGTCACCAAAGTTCTTGGGCCATATAATGCCATTACAGAATGTGAGCTGCGGTTTGCACACATATTTGGAAGCCATCCTGAAGAGAAGCCTGCCTGTGGCCTCTCCTCATAACCTAGAATCTGGGCAAGACAGAATGAAGGAGGCAGTCAAGGAGCAGGATGTTTTCCTGACCCAGTGCGCACAGGTAGCATCTGCTGGATCCAAGGCTCTCCACCCTCAGTGCACAGCGGAATCTCCTGGGGGCACTTCTAAAAAACAGAATTCCTTGGTTGGGTCTGATGTGTGGACAGCTGAGAAGCACTGTACTCTGTTGTTGGGTTGGGAGCAGCTGACGGACTGTTTTACATTGACTTAAGTATGTGAAGATGAGTCACTCTAGAGATAGTGGTCTCTGCCTTGGGGCTGATGACAGGACGACGAAGAGGGTAGGCTACAGGATAGCATCTTTGGGCTGGACAGGAAGAGGCATTTCTTATAGAGGAGGGCTGTGTAATTCTGAGCTGAGTTCCCCCAGGAAGTCAGAGTCTTGGTCTCCTCAAACCACCAGGGTCTTCGCTGATGATCTCTGAGGGACAGCAGAAGGGGAGGCACGAAAGGCCAAGGAGGCACATTGACCCTCATTCTCCGGCTCATTTCAGACTCCAGACCGTTTCATTTTGTACTAATTTTTATGGTCCCTGCCGTCCCTTGTGGAAGGAGGGAAAATGGCCGTGTCTCAGGAGCTCTGTAAACAGAAAGTTACGTTTCTGTGCCCTGAGACATTAAAGGCTTCTTGTCCTGGGACTTCTCTTTCCCGAAGGCCTTATCGAGCCTCTGGCTTTGGTGACCTTGGAGCAATTCTCAGTCTTCAGGTTGGGGTGAGAGGGGGCTCTCTCCCTGGACTCCAGGAACACTTACCTCAAGAGGGTTTTCCTCTGTCCAGATGTTGCGAGGGCCTTTACTGCATCCCTCACGCCACCACCACCACCCCGAAGAGCCCGTGTACGGGCTCCAAAGTGTGACCACTACTCTAGAACTTCTCACAGTACATTGTCACAATTCTTGAAGCCTGCTCTAAAGAAACAACACATAGTTATTAAGCGCCTATTACCTGTACGAGGCAGAGGTGTCGGGCATTTTCAGAGCCTCCCCTCCCTCTCTGTGGTTTCACTTTCCCTAGGAAGATAAGGCCGGTATCTGTTTATATTTGAACATGAAACCAGACAAGGCTGGCAGCGGAGGAGCCATGTGGACAGCTCACGGCCTGGGAGAAGTCTCCCTGGGTGGGCTGGTAGGGAGGCCTCCATGAGAAGAGAGGTTTGACCTGGTTTCCGAAGAGCAGAGAGGCTCCAGACCAGGGGCTCGACTCTGGTAAAGCCATCGATGCACCTTGGGACGTTCACAGTTACAAGCTGGGGTCTGCCCCCACCTCCCCTACAGTCTAATTCCCTCGGTCCAGGTAGGGCTTGGATGTGTGTCATTTAATTCTTCCACAGGTAATTCTGATATGCAGCCAGGCTTGGGACCTTCTCACTGAGAAAGATTGAACTGCAGTCCCAACATGAACGGTTTCCTCTGCTGATGGCTGCCACTCAAATCATGACTGCGGAGAAAGTGAACAGGGCATGGGTTCAGGAGTGAGTCCCCGAAAGTGCCCACCGCTGCTTGGTGGAGCTGGTGAACACTCTGCCTGGCTGTTGGCTCCCGTGTGTTGAGAGCCCTGTGACGTGCACTCAGGGGCTCCAAAGTGCGATCTCTGCTCTACCCTTGTTCAGAAAGTGCTTCATGTACGTGACCTCATACAGCAGCCCTGTGAGCTAGACTGGTTACTTGTACATTTTACACTTGAGGACCTTGGGGTCGGTGAGTTTCTTCACAAAGTAGTTTGCTGATGATAGTCACCCTGCCTAAGTGGTATAACTGGGATTGGGATCCTGATAGGGAAACACATTTCCCCCATCATATTCCCTTGTTTCCCATGGTCCTCATGTAGGAATTGCCTAACGGCCCAGTGGGAAGTAGGGGGAGAGTGCAGGTGATGGCACTGGGAGTGGAGGCAGCCAGGCGCCCTCCTAACCAGGAGCTCCACACAGTGATGCAGGGAGCCTGTGGTCCGGAGGGAGAGGGTGTGAGTGGGGCAGTGACATGCAGCGGGAGTTAGTCCTGGTCCATCTCTCCCAAATGCACCTTTGAAATTGGCTAATGCCGCCCTTGCAGGGTTGCTGGGATGAAGTGAACCGGTGTTGGTGTCAGTAGACCACAGCGGTTGTAATTATTTACTTTGACCCCACCCTCTGCCTCACTACACCCATTGCAGCTTATTTCCCGGTGTCTCTCACATGCTTGTCCTTCCCTTTATTTCCCCTTTCCAGGCCCTTATTACTTAGAGGCCAGGCCACAGCAGTATTTTCTTAGCTCTTTCTTGGTCTAAACTACACATCATTTTTCTCTTAATCTTCTGCTCAGCTTTTGTGTTCCAAAACCTTCAACTGGTTCCCAAATTATGTCCAAACTGCCCTGCAGCGTTCAGAACCCTCTCAGATTTGCTCCAGCCTTTCATTCTCTAATCATAACTCTCACTACTAGCCTCTGAAACCCGCATTCCCATCAGATGCTTCTTGTGGCCAGTTCCGTTACGAGTCAACACGGAGGTTGCTCTTTCCTGGGTTTGGAATGCCTCTCTCTGTCCACCCTTCAGAATCCTGCCTGTCCTTCCCACCTCAGAGTCCCCAGAGCATTTTCTTGCCGACTTCTCCCTGAGGTTCCGTTCTGTCCCTTTGTAAACTCGACTCAATAGAGCGGAGCCCCTTGAGGTCAGGGTCCTGCTGCCTTCATTTCTGAATACCCGGCCCATGTTAAAACACGACTGTTGAAACCAGATGACTGCCTCACAGTCTCCGTCTGCTTTCCAGGCTGACCAGGAAAGCCCTTGGAGCGCCTGTAATAGGACTTTGATTGGAAGATGCAAACTGTGGATGGTCCTGGCCTCCATTTTCCTGGGTTTCATTATAGTCATCATCATAAGCTTATGTCTTATGGGAGGTAAGAGCATTTAACATGACTAAGTCGATGCATTTTAAGAACTTTGTAATGCTTATGACTTGTGCTGAAATCGAAGGTGGACTCACCGCGATTTTATCGTTTATAATATGAATTTAAAAGTGGTTTGGGGTATGTCGTATGGGTGGGAAATATACACGATTCATGTTTTTCTGTTTACATTTTTTTGTTTGTTTTATAAACTCTGAAAGAAGTGTGTTTTACTTTAAACTCTACCCATTGGATGGTAAAGATTTCTTAAATTTTTGATTATGTAAACCTTAATTTGTATTTTATTATATCTTACACATATGTATTTGAAAAAATTTTAAAACAATTTGCTAAGTAAAGATAATTACTGTAAAAGGTAATTATTTGTATAAAGATAACTTTATCTGATGTATTTGGTATATTATTGTAATGATAAAATGATAATGTATTTGAAAGCATTTAAAAAACTATAGAACCATGTATCTGTAAGCTACTATTATTTTAGCGTATTTTAGAAATCACTATTATATGTGTGTTGTATATGCTTACAAAACAAAAACTTACATGGTGCTAACTATATATTTTACATTATCTCATTTTATTTATTATTTATTATGAGTATGAGACATGTCTGTACTAACATGTTGAGTTACCCATAAAACCCATCCACACTAATATTTTGTTGTATTTTTCTCCAGTCTTTTTCTTAATTGCATTTTAGAAATAATCTGAGATCAAAAAAAAAATCTGAGATCAGATTTTTTTATCATTTTGTGGCTCACTTTTAGGATTTTAATTTTATGTTGAGATCATTTTGCCAATTCATTAAAAATTATTTGTGAACATCTTTCTTTTTTTTTTTTTTAATGACTGCATGATGCAGTCTTCCACACCATTTTAAAGCCTTTTAGGTAGTTGCTAATTTTTTTCAGATTATGAGTATTAAGGATTTTACAATGCATAAATATAGCACCCCCCAGTGGGCAGTCATTTCAATTTCAAAATAGGAAGGAAAGTAAGTGTCTTGTATGTGGGGGTGATGGTAGGGTGCGGGGGTTGGGGGGGTGCTTTTCTGGAGCTGGGATACCTGTGAGGGTGACCCAGTCACCACAGGACTGGAGTTGAGCCGGGCTCTCCATAGCAAACCTGGTCATCGCATGAGAGCAAGAGTGGGCAGCCCCTGAGTCTCTCCAGAGGGGGCCCTAGGAATTCTCAGGAACTGCATTTGTCATTCACCCCCTGTTCCTCCTTCTCCCAACCCTTTCATCACCTGTTTCAAGGTTTTATAGTCCCTAAAGGAATAGGAAAACTCTGACATGTGTCAACCTCCAGCGTGTGAACGTCTCAGGCAGGCACCATGTTTACTGAGTAACTCAGGCATTGATGGGGTGGCATGGATGCGTCTTTGAGACCATAGGCTGGTCCTGAGGTAGGGAGAAGTTGGTAGGAGGTGCTGTACCTCCTCCATCATGCTGAGGACAGTAGTCTTGGTGTAAGCATTGAAACTCCCTCTTCCCATCAACTCTCACATGTGGATGTTGAAACTGAATTTGAGTCACACCACCTCATCCTATCATAACCAGCCAGTGCTGTCCTCAAAGTTGGCTGATTTGTCTGTTGGCATCTGGGACCTATAACAAAGGAAGATGCAATAGATCTAGTTGGTTTGATATTCAGGATTCTAAAGCACAAGACCCAAGAACTGTCTTCCATTCTTAAAAAGTCATCGGACATTTTCAAAACACTAAGAGCAATCTGCAGAGGAAGGGATTCCATTTCTCGCCACAGTTTCTTGGGGGGACGTGAGAGTTCATAGGGTAATATTCAGGGAAGAACTTTTTAATACTTGTGGTGCAAACTTCGTTTTCAGTTTGGTTATAAAATTGTGTTTTAAAACTGTTAATGCTGTAAGAGATTTTCAAACGTTTACTTTTTTTTTTAAATCAGGGAAACACTTTTATTTTTGCTCTTCCTGTGTGAGCTTTTCTGTGAGACATAAGAAGGGACTTCCTGCGTGATGCTGTGCTGGTTGGATTTGCATTGCCTTCAGTTGGAATGGGAGCCACATCTTATGATGTCACACAATCCTGGCGGACAAGCTGGTTGCACAGGTTGCTCCCTGGTGTAGGGTGACTCATGGGAAAATCCTAGGCAGACAGTAAGGTCCTTGGGGGCAGAACTTAACAGCCCAGTACCTTGAAATTTCTTCACATTCCCTCAATTCTCTGTTTCTCTGTCTTCCCAGGACCAACCTCTTCACCTGTGCTCTGCATAGGGTCCTCTCTCCACTTCTTCTGACCGGTGGACCTTCAGATCTCTCTCTGTAAGCATCCTCTTGGGTCTCTTCAAATGTGCTCATGCAGTCTCTCCTTCAAAGCAGTCTTCCATCAGAAACTTGCTACTTCATTTAGATATTTTTCTCTCTCCTTTTTTTCACTGACAAACTCTAGAAAGTGAGATCTGCCTTTGGATCCTGCCTCCTGCTCACTCCTAAATCCCTGTATCCATTGGTCCCAAATTGTCCTTCCCAAGGTCACCAGCAAGTGCCTGATCATGAAACCCAATGGCCTGCCTCGCGTCCCCTGCCCGGGTTGCAGCCTTCAGCTCTGTCGACTGTGTTGTACTTTTCCACATCTTCAGAACTCGTGGGCTTTAGGACTTCATTTCTGTCTTTAGCCTCCACACAGGTGGTTGCTGGAGACTTGTCTTCAACCTTCTTACTCTTCTCATTCTTCATTCTTTCCCTGCCCTCTCTTGGATGCACATGCTTTTCCTGACTTTGAGTCCTGCTAGAGATCTCTACCTGGAAATAACTCATCATCTCAATCGTTATCCGTGTGAAACTACCATTTGTGTGTATCCCCTTCCCCAGTGAGCTCACCCTTTATATTTTCACAGTGAATCATGAGGCCAGGTTTATTCTAGCTCTGCCACCATCCAATTGTGTAATATGAGGCAAATTCTTCAACACTCTTGGTCTCAGTTTCCACCTTTGTAAAACAGAAATGATTTCTGAATCTTTGTCTATAAATGTACCCTAACCCTCCTACTTCCTAGCTCAACTGACCTGAGCAAATTATGTATATTTTTTCTAAGCCTCAATGTCTTCATTTTAAAATGAAAACATTAATCTTTAATTCATTAGGTTGATTTGAGGATTATATGAGGTAAGAACTACAAGTGCATAGCAGAGTCTGTGCACAATGCTTAGTACGGTAGCTACTATTCCTCCTGTCACCTAGGCTTGATACTCTGGAACACTTTTGATTTCTTCTTCTCCCCCATAACTAGATAATGACCAAGTCTTACCAATCATCCTTTTGTAGTGTCTTGATAGTAACTTTTAACATTAACTACCTGCTTACTCCAAGGTACCGTATTTTGGCTGGGTACTTTATATGTAGTGGTTCTGATCTTTACCATCACCCACAATGTAGGCTTGATATTTCTGTTGAGGAAACTGCATCAGAGATTTAAGTGACTTGCTCAAGACACATGGCTAATAAGTAGCTAATAAGACTTTGATAGCCAGCTCCGTTTCCACCATCCAGGACTTTCTCCTCCCTCTCTTCCTTCCTCCCTTCCACTTCCCACTGCTTTCAATCAAAATCTCTCTCTCCCATTCTTGTGTCCAGTGGCTTCTCTGCCTTCAGTCTCTCCCAGTTCCATTTTATCTCATCCATCACCAGCAGATTTATCTCCACCCCCTTCCTGGGAGGCTTTTGACAACCTCCATTACTCCCGAAGACATCTGGCATTGAAGGCCTCCCTCTCCAGCCTCATTTCTTATATTCCAGCCAAAGAGCTGTTTTTGTGTACTTCCAATGTGCTTTGTGTATGTATCATGATTTTTGTTTAAAGCCATTTTCTCTACGTGTAAATACTGCGCAGATTAAGTCATTAGTGACGTAAACTTCTGCTGAGTAAGCCTGTTTTTGTTGTTGATAGTGTTTTGACAAACACAACCATTGAGCCAGGTCTTGTACAGATGCATTATATGGATTCATTATACTTGTACTAACAAGTTAAGTGTATGTCATTAAAGCTATTGTTGGAGACCTCTTTTCGAACTTGGCATTTCTTAGTGCCCTTGAGTTTAGCAGTTTTGTGACTCCTGTATTCATCTTCTGGCATCTTTATTCCTTTTTGAGGCAATGATATCTACTCTGGAAATGTGCCTGGTGCATGTAGATCTCAAAGATACCGACTGCAGCATTATTTATAACACTGGAAATCTAAACACACTAAATGACTTCAGAACATTAATGCAGCCTTTAAAACAATCTTTGCAAGGAATTTCAAACATCTGGGGAGTGGCTTTTTGACGTGCTAACAACAGCAACAACAAAGGATCAAGGCAGATAAGCAGTGACCACAGTAAGCAACAAAAAGCAGTATGCAAATTACCTTCTCATTAAGACCTCAAATATATAATATGAAATATGGGCAAAAAGCCTTTTGGTTAAAGAATTATTTTTTGTAATGTTTTTCTTGCTTTGCTACAATTTCCTATACTCTGCATGTTTCCTGCTTTGAGAGCATAACTTTTATTGTCAGACAAATAATTTAATGACTTACAACAAATAAGGAAGCAGGGATAATTCCCTGTGTTGGGGTCCCCAGGATCACCCCCAGATTTAGTGATTTGTTGGAAGGACTCAGCATACAGTCACAGAGATGACTATGATTCATTACAGCAGAAGGATGTAAAGCAAAATGTGGAGGAAACCAGGTGCAAGCTTCCAAGAGTCCTCACTCGGTGCAGGCACAGTGCACTTAATTCTTCTAGCAATGAATTGTGACAACACGTGTGAAGTACTGTCCACCAGGGAAGCTCCTTAGAGACTCAGTGCCCAGGGTTTTTATTGGAGCTTGTCACATAGGCCGCCTCTGTCTGGCACCTTCTGAGACTCCAGACTCCCAGAAGGAAAGGAGAGGTTCAGCATGACCCATGCTGTCCCTGCAAACATTTGAGACCCAGCCAGCCACTCTAACCAGCAAATGTGGGACACCTCCCTATCCCCCAACTGAAATCCAAGTTCCAGACTCCAGCCAGGGGTCAACCTTAATGGCCTCTCTGAGGCTGGCAGCCTCCAGCCTGTTCTGTTAACTCTTTCCTGCACATTCCCTTGCTCCTGGTGCCTCACACTTCCAGACGTCCTCAGGGAGTGAGGCCCAGGCTCTTACTTCCATCATAAACCCGGAATTGGTTCTACCATGTCCTTTTCAAAGTCCAGTAAAAGAGGCTGATTATGTTATGTTTGAGGCGTGGGATCAGAGAGAAAATTACACACGACAGGAACCCCTGGTTCCTCCCACCCACGCCTTTCTCAGGGCACGAGAGGTGGTCCCCCCCGTGGCCCTGGCAGGGAGGCGGGCAGGGAGCCAGGAGAGCATGATTAGTTCCAGTGCGCCAGCGTCCAGTTCCTGGCTCCCAACTCTGTGTGTTTTTCCTTTGGTTCTAACTGCTGAAAAATCAGTCAGCTCACAGCCCTTAGAACACCAGCAGTCACCCAGAACTCATTGTCCCAGGAAGGTAAGTCCCATGGGCCCTGAGGCTCTGGGTGTAGTTTGGGTTCCTTCTGCAAACAGAGTGTGTCCACATTCCCTCCCGGGGGACAGACTGTGGGTGATGACCTCACGCTCACTCGCTCAGATTCTAATCCCTGCGCAGTTCTGCTCGCTGATGTCACTCCTCAGCGCGTGCGCAGACGGAAGGCGATTCAACAAAGTTCCCTGCTCTGCTCCCGTCCCGCCGCACCCATTGTTTGTTCATCCCTCCAGATTGCCTCCAGCACCTGCCTTGACACCTGTGCAGGTAGCTAAGCTACAGGGTCAGCTTAACAAAGACGTTCATCCCGCCTCCTCCTCCCGCCCTCCTCCCAGCCCTGTTCAGTGGAGTCGACACCCCTGTGGCATAAAACGAAGAAGCAAAATTCTTATCATGATGGAGGCAAGCCCCTGTCTTTATTCAGTCTCACTGAGAAGAGAAAGCATTTCAGCTGATACTTGCTTCCTGTGTCCAGGCTTTATGCTTGTTGAATGCTCATTGTTTTTGTTGGTTTGTTTTTTAAGTATAGTGACTGTCAATGGAGTAAAAAAGTTTATTATTTTATGCATGTGTTTACTTTTACTTTTTATTTCCACCTCCCGCCCTTTAGTGACTTATGTCGATGAAGATGAAAATGATACATTTGAATTATCGTCAAGTAAAACATTCTTACTGGTGCTAAAGCTTCCAGAAGAATGTGTCACTGAAGAGGAATTGCCTGACTTGCTCACGGAAAGGGTGAGATATCTCATGCATTGTTCACTGAGTTCTTAGCATTGGAGTATGTGTGAATTCTTCCGGAACAGCTGGCTTAGTGCTATGCAGCAAGTAAGTAGCTTCAAGGTTGGATTCTTGGTCTGGATATTGGCAGAAACTGATGCTTAGGAATGGATTTTCTGTAGTGCGGACCCAGAGGGAGGAGCCCTGTCCTCCAGCTAAATGCTTCCCAGAGGACAGCGTTCTGTATCCTTACTCTGCTTTTACCTTTGAATCAACCTGAAGTTTCACTGAGGGTCTGTGATGTGCTAGACAATATGCCCAATGCCAGGGCCAGAGTTTGTGCCCTCAGTGGGGACTCACAGTCCAGGTAGAGGAAGCAATTAAATAGAGAGGTATAAACAGTGTGATATGTTCTATCACTGAGATGTGTACAGTGTGTTTTACAGCCACAGAGGAGGGGCATCTAAACTACCTGAGGTGGGGATGAAGGCTTGGAGGGCCTCCTGGAAGAGGTGATACTCGGGATAAGTCTCAAAATGTGAGACAGGGGTGTTCCAGATTAGAGGGCAGGAAACACTAGGGGATCTGCCTGGCAGTGGACTCTGGCCTCCGCATACTGTGTAGCAGACTTGCAGAGGTGAGGCTGAACAGGAAGGGAAGGGTCAGATCATGAAGGTTTCCATGTCCTTTGGAAAGGCACGGAAAGATTTTAATCTGCAGGTCGACATGGTCAGCTTCTCCTTTTAGTCTCTCTGTGTGATGATGGAAAACCCCTGGAGGTGGAACACTTGGTTAGAAGGTACTGCAGTAATCCAGGTGATAAAGGAGGGAGCCTTCAACTAGGGCAATGGTGGGGGAATAATTGAGGTTCAAGTGAGATTTCAGAGGTCTTCTCACTCAGCAGGACGTCGTGGCTGGTTGGACATGGTGCTGAGGGAGAGTATGGCTCTGGGCTCCTGGTCAGGTGGCCACGTGGGTGGGTGGTGACTTTGTCATGGACTGGGAGATGCAGGACCCTGAGCTCCGTGCAACATACTGGCTCTGCAGCCAGACCACGAGGCTTGGTCAGGGTGGTCCTGGTTACCCTGTCAAAGACAGGGGGGTTCACAGCCAGACCCAGAAAAACGTTTTGGTGAGAAAATCTGTATGATCAGCCTGCCATCCATTCCCCTCTTCCCTGCAGTTGATAGGCCGAGTGGAGTGAGTCCTCTTTATTTGGCTCCTGTTGGGCTCCTACAAAAGCTGAAGGAGGTGATTCCATTGAGGTCACCCCAGAGTCAGTTTCTGGGTGTCGTATACCTGCCATGTGATCACAGGAGTTTGTACCTGGGAGGATTATTCCGGGTTTCTCTTCCTCCTTCCTCCCCTTGGTTACTATCTTATCTGCAGGGCCTTTCCTTCCACCTGCTTCCAGAGCAAGTCGCTGACTGAATACTTCTTGCTACTTTCCTCTTGGTTGCTTTTTTAACAGAGGGGTTTTGCATTGGCTGAGCAGAAACCAAATGAGTCAGCACCCCTGTGTGTCCACCTGTTACAGACGGGACTTAGCTCTGTCAAAGGGAAATCTACGTCAAAGGGAAACCGTATTAATCACTCACCTTCGAGCCATATCTCTTGCACAGAAGTGGACATGAGCAGATTCTACAGGTGTTTTTAGCTCATCACTGTGCAGTGGCCGAAGAACAGGGCCTATCAGGGGTCCCTGGGGCGAATTCACAGGCCTCTCTGAGCTGGTTCCTGCTCCGATAAATGGAAATCATCGTACTTTCCCTGTATACCCACAGGTGCCTGTGAGGTGCATTTTTAAAAGAATGATCTGATTTATAGATGACAAACATAAGGCGCAGTGAGGTGAAAAGGCTCCTGCCCCTGGCTTCCCAACCAAATGTGTTCAGAACAAAAATAAGGAACTCAGAGATAGTACTACCTTCTTGTCACGTCAAGAACCTCCTTCCTCCAGCTAGGCCAGTTTCCAGAAGTTTCTGGCTGTGGAAGGAAAATGGGAGTGGATATTGAAACCCTGTGCCCCCTCTTATGTTTTATTGTCTTGCTTTTCTAAACACAGTTTTCCTGGCCCCTCTCATATCTCACTGCCAGTTTCCTTCTTTTGTGGTTGAGGCCATTACCCTGGTTAAGCTAGTCCATCAGCTGTGTGGGTCCCACCTCAGCACACATGCTGGATGCAGGAGTTAACAGTGACCCCTCTGATAATGCAGGAAGGTATCCCTCTTACTCTGGAAGCTGGTTTCTTCCCTTCCTTCCTTCCTTTTTTTTTTTTTCTTAACATTATCTCTTTTTAAAAAATGGAGATGTAGTTGATGTATAATATTTTATAAGCTTCAGCTGTACAACATAGTGATTCACAATTCTTAAAGGTCACACTCCATTTATAGTTATTGTGAAATATTGGCTGTATTCCCTGTGCTGTATACTATATCCTTGTAACTTATTTATTTTATATGTAGAAGTTTGTACCTCTCAATTCCTACCCCCATTTTGCCCCTCCCCCTGCCTTCTCCCAACCGGCAACCACTAGTTTGTTCTCTATATCTGTGAGTCTGTTTCTTTTTTTGTTACAGTCACTAGTTTTATTTTTTAGGTTCCACATATAAGTGATATCACACAGTATTTGTCTGACTTATTTCACTAAGCATAATATCCTCTAAGTCCATCCATGTTGTTGCTAGTGGCAAAATTTCATTCTTTTTTATGGTTGAGTAGAATGCCTTTGTGTATGTATACGACAGCTTCTTTATCCATTTATCTGTTGATAGACTCTTAGTTTGCTTCCATATCCTGGCGATTATAAGTAATTGGAAGCTGATTTCTGTGAGCCACTGTGCCCGACACTGGGGTTCAGCTCACTGGCTCTGAGCTCAGTCTGCACCCAGCCTCGTGGGCACAGCAGGGAGACACCAGAGCAAGGGGTGAGGAGTGCCTTGTTTCGCTTCTTTGGCCTCAAAATGGGTAGTGTGATTAATAGCTCCCAAATATGTAAATATGTCCCAGTGATAGCTGGGAACCGTGCCACCAAAAAGAGTCTTAGAGCAGACACTGAAAATGATCTGGTATACCGCTCCATCTCCGAACATAAAATTTTACCTTAAGGCTTTTTCTGAGCGCCTCTTTTGTGCAAAACACAGTGCTCAGGGCCCTACGGATTCATCAAGGAAGGATGAGAGGGAGGGAACAGAGAAGGAAGGACAAGCACAATTCCCGACAGAAGAAGCTCAGTCTGAAAGGAAGGGAGCGACATTATTGTTATCATTTTTAGTGCTTGAAAAAACTCCCCTCTAGAGCACCCCCACCCCCTTCCCTGCGTTCTGAGTGGCCAGGTGAGAGCCGCTTTCCGACTTCCAGGGTTTCTGAAATGGCTGTTGGCCTGTTGGCAACTTTCTTTTTTCTGGGGCTCAGAAACTATAAGATGACTGCCTCATAGTTCTTTCTCTCTTTTTTTTCTTTCTTTTTTTGAATATATGCATTTTTATTGAAGTATAGTCAGTTTACAATGTTGTGTTAATTTCTGGTGTACAGCACAATGCTTCAGTCATACATGAACATACATATATTCATTTTCGTATTCTTTTTCACCATAAGTTACTATAAGATATTGAATACAGTTCTCTGTTCTACATAGTATGAACTTGTTGTTTATTTTATATATGTTAGTATCTGCAAATCTTGAACTCCCAGTTTATCCCTTCCCACCCTCTTCCCCACACCGTGTAACCATAAGTTTGTTCTCTATGTCTGTGAGTCTGTTTCTATTTTGTAAATAAATTCGTTTGTCTTTTTATTTTTAGATTCCACACATAAGTGATATCATATGGTATTTTTTTCTCATTCTGGCTTACTTCACTTGGAGTGACAATTTCCAGGTCCATCCATGTTGCTACAAATGGCATTATTTTATTCTTTCTTTGCCCCAAAGTTCTTAACAAGTTATGCTTCTTTCCTTCTTAATATTCAGAAGGAGACACTTTCCTCCTTGCTTCGTGGCCCCTGGGTAGTGTGGTAAAATGTGAGGAAGCCAGGATTAGTGTCTGTAACAGGTAGGATTGAAGTCCTTACTAGCAGAGTGACCTGGGGCTAGAATTTTTTGTTTTTTTAATCAGTGAAAAGGGGAGAGACAGCAGTGCCTCTTCTGGCAGGTTCTTATGCAGATCACAGCCATAATGACAGGACTTGGAGCTCTAATCCTCTCTGCTCTGCCTTGGAGAGGCTGAATTGTCACCAGTGAGTTAAGCGGGAAGTGTTCCGTGGACTCAGCCTCCTTGAGATTCTTTTGGGACTCGGATGGGAGACAGATGGGCTCGTTCCCCTGGGGGACCTGCTGTCGGGGTAGTTCTGCCGCCTGCTGCTGGGTGAGGCAGTGGGGCCCTGAACTGGGATGGGTGCAGCTGTGTGCACCGGGCTCAGCGCTGGGAACTGCGGGTGTCTGTGAGATTTCAGAATGTCAGAGCTGAGGGTTCAGGCCGGCAGGAGTGGGTCTGGCTGGTTTCTCAGGCCTGGCTGTGGGCTTGCTCCAGCCTCGGCGCTGGGTCCATGCTGGGGGCTATAACCAGATCCCAGCACAGTGCTCCTGTCTGCTAAGAACAAGGCATTTAACCTTCAAAGCAAATTTTAAAAATGCAATGTAATTACGTTCAGCCACATGTTCTCAGGTACCAAAGGTTAGAGTTCATTCACATCTTTGACATATGACGAAAAGACTAATCAAAAACTGGGAGAAGGTATTTGTAACATAAAACCAACAGCTGGTATCTGGAATGTAACACCAATCCGTTCCAGCAAGAAAAAGACAACCTGAGACAAAGACACGACTCTAATAGGCAATTCAAAGGTGAGAAATCCCAGGGAGTTAATAAACACATGTAAAGATTCTCAACCTCACAAGCAAGACATTGCAAATTAAAACAGTAAAAAACACAATGTTATATATCCCTTGGCAAAAATGAAAAGATCTGGTAATATTAAGTGCTGGCAAGTCTGTGGAAAGTGGAGTATTTATACTTTGCTGGGAGGGGAGTAAAGTGGACACTGATTCAGAAAGACTTAGTTAAGGTGGAGATGCTCTAACTCTTGGACCCAAGTCCAACTCTCGGTATATGCCCCAGGGAAACCCCTCCAGGTACAAGAAGATGTGTTCAAGGATGATGAGCTCAGCATAGTTTGTAACGGGAGGAAATCGCAAACAAAGCGCATGGCCACCAGTGGGGGGAGGGATGGGCGGTGCAGTCATTTCACGGAATCTCTGCAGAGCCAGGAGTTAGACTGAATGACCTCTATCTGGACGGACCATTATGGGTAAATCTTAAATGTGATTCTGAGTGAAAAACAGCAAGTCGGAGAAGATTGTGTAAAATAGGGTACCTTTTTTTGAATATAAACGGAAATTACATTTATGTTTGGTTATGATTACACAGGGAAGCATTACATTTGTAAAGACATGCATGAGAAGGATACATACCAACTTCAGGACAATGGTTAGCAGTGGGGAGCGAGGGAGGAAAAGTGGGATAGTCTGTAAGGGTAGATTTAGCTTGGTTTTGTTTCTTCAGGTAAAGGGCTCAGCTAAGTATGGTAAAGTGTGAAGGCTTGACATCTGGGTGGTGGGCACATAGGTGTCATTATTCTTTATGGTTACCACATTTCATGCATAAAATAAGAACTCTGTATCTTGGCAATTATACCATTGCATTCCATTATAACATTGGTTCCATTATGCAGGGGAAAGTGGCTTAGTGTGACTGCTTCTCCTTGGAGTGAAGCTCTGGAGAAAGGAGAGAAGAGGCCCTTGTTCCGTGATATGGAGGCCTGAGCGGCCTGTTCTGCAGTCTTCCCAGCCCCCTAAAGGGTTCCCTCCTTCCCGTGGTGCTTGGGGTCTGTGTGGGACCATTAAGACCACAAGGTGTCAGCACAACATACAAGAGATGTTGAAAATGCCAGCCTGGTCACTTGGTCCTTTCAAATGAAGTTCTTTTGAAAGAATGTTAACTTGAATTTGGGTTGGTGGGAGGCCTGCTCCTTCCTGTTTCTTCATCCAGAGCCTCCAGATAAGTTAATTCCTGGCCAGAGTGGACCCTCCTTTGTCTAGGAGTAGTTTTGCTTTGCCAGGTGATGCGGGATGGTCTGGCGGTAATGTGTGTGGTGCTTTATTTGTTCCTGTTTGTTTTAGATCACAGATGTGTACAGTTCATCACCAGCTCTGAGCCGTTATTTTACTTCTGCTGAACTGATGGACTTCAGGTAAGAATGTGGAGCATCACGTGTTGGTCTCTCTCTGGAAAGTGACACCCATCACCAGTTACCAAAAATGACTTCCCAAGTCTCAAAGCACAAAGGGGACCAGTGCTAGATAGAACCATGGTGTCACTGCCGGGAGGGTCTTTGGAGGCCAACTAGTTCAATGCCCGTGCTCTATAAAGGAGGAAAAGGAAGCCCAGACTAACTGATTAATTTTACAACCCGACAAGTGCACAGGGAGGAGAGGAAATGCCCAGATAAGTCATGGCTGTTCCCCAGCAAATGGCTTGAATAAGCTGAGAGTAGAACTAGAAACACATCTCAGATAGCGATGTGATATGATATACTGCGTGTACTGGCTTTTGCTTTTGAGGAACCCAAGTCATACATAAATCCATGCTCCTTGTATAATATTAAAGATAAAGACACATGCTACAGGGTAAGTCCACCTCCTGTCTCCCCCGCCCCACGTCCCCTGGACACTTCACGTGCCAGTCAATTCCATACACTGAGTGAATTCTACCCCTCTCTACAAAATGAACAGCCATCTGCCGTCTGTGTGATTTCTTCTATACATGTATTTACCGTATATACGTTATGTACCATACATGTGTAGCAGATACACACACATACATATTTTTCCTTTTTTAGTTTCTCCTAATCTTTAATGTTTTTATATATGTCTACAGACACCTAGATTAAAGCGTGTATGCATGTAGAGGAATCATTTTATTATTCTTTTGTATAGTTAGAGCAAGATTTACATGGCAAAGCTTTATTAGCCCCTATTCCTAAGGTATCCCTGGAATGTGACCATCAAAGGCAATTTTATGCTGAGTTCCCCCTCTCAAACCATAAATTTCGAACCTGGGAGGGAAAGCATGTAAAGCTGTGGTGCACAGTGGGCAGAACCAAAGGGACCGGAGTCTGAAAACGCATCCAGTGACAGGTTGCCTTGGCAACAACACTAGTCCTCCTTCTTTATAAAACCCCAGTGTGCATATCACCTATGGTGACACCTTTGACCTTGCTTATTTTAATCATAAATTATTAGCATTAAAATGCTAATAGAAAAGGGAGGAATACATAATCAGACCCAACTTTCCTCTGTGCACCTGCCCTAACCTACAATTCAAAGACAGAGTCGGGAGAGGAAAGATGCTCAGAGCCTGAAGGGTCTTTCCAAGAATCCAGCCTACACTGTGGGTCTAGAGGAGGTGGGATTCCATGATGGGTTGGGGTAAAACCCATCAGAAAACTGAGTAAAATGTGTTAGAAATCTAAAGATTAAGTGTTAGAGAATATATTTTTTAAAGTTATTTGAAAGAAAAACCCAAGAGTTTTATGATTTTTGGATAAAGAAATGTCTGAGAAACATTTTTGTTGCATTTTTTAAAGTCCAGGTAGATTTTCAACAATGTTGAATTGAGAAACAACAGCCATTGTCTCCAAAAGGCTGCTGCTGCACGTGGGCAGGAGGCGGCTACATCCCTAGCAGACGGACTTGTGTCCGTGGGGATTCTGACCTTGGTCCTGGACCCGCCTGCAGGAACCTGGGAAGATGCCCTTTGGTTCGTCAGCTGCTGGGCCCAGTTTAGTGGTGGGCAGCTGAAGCAAAGCCCACAGCGTTCTCTGCTTCCCTGAAAACCCCTCCTCTCCCCTCACAATTGAGCCTTATGTCAATTCACCCAGCGACCTGACTTGGAGGGACTGCGTGGGTCTGGTCAGGCCAAGTTAGGCAGTGTGACCGTCTTATTCAGCTTCTGGCCAGGTCTTCTGAAAGCCAGCCTCCGGCCCTTTACCATCAGCCGACCCCAGTCCTTGCCTGTGGGAGTGCAGGGTGGCTGCGTGTCAGGATGTTGACCATTGTTTCCCATAATTAGAAGGTGGAGGACAGGGCACCCCCAAACCAGAGTCGCTGGCTTAGAGTTTGAAAGCACATCTTTCACCTTTCAGCAGTGCGTCATTGAACCTGTGTGTTTCTCAAGTCCTGACTGTAATTCGTTTGAACCCCAAGGTTTGGCACATTTGGCTTTAGTAGGGTTTGTAAACTCAGCTGTCAGCCGCATCCAAGAGTACTGGCTTATGTGACCTCTGGCCACAAGAAGGAGCTCTTTGCCTCTCGTTGGCAGGGACAGCGTTCTGATTCGTTACTGGGACTGGCTCCTCTGCAAAACTTGCCACTGGGTGAGAGTCTTAGATGTGGCCACGCTTAATTATTTGACTGCTGGCTCTTAATCGGGGCCTTCTTGAGCCAAAGGCTAACTGTAAGAAACCTCACGTTGTGGTAGCATTTAACAAGCTGTATAAGCTATTAATTAACTAAGGATAGCCTTATGATTATCTTTATTTTGGAAACAGGAAAAATATGTTCTAGGAAGATGAAAACTCCCTTTCCTTAGGTCCCCTTACTGAGAGTTGCGAAACTTTGTGAAGTGGAAATAGGACAGAAAAAGTCTCACTTTGGGGACAAATCAGGGAGGCTTGATTTGCTGCTGGTACCCAGGGCCATCTGTGGGAGTTCAGGAGTCTGTACCTGGCCGATGGCAGGGAGCTTTGGGCCCTACCTTGAGCATTTTATAGGTTAAGCAATGAAGTGGTTAAACCGAGGAGTTCTGACACGCCCTGTGGGGGCAGGGAGAGGCTGGGATGTGAGACACGGAGAGGATTTGTAACAGGAGAAACGGCTTCCCTGGGCTGCCTCAGCGGAAAGCCTGGTGTTGGGCAGCCCTGTGCCCACCCTTGACAGCAGCTGAGTCAGCCTCTCCCAACCAGCACTCGCTCAGTGGACTCCTAGGGGATGGGTTCTGGTGGAAGGAGGAGGCGAGGACCACCCAACTTTGTGTGATGGACCTGTGGACCAGGGGTCTTAGAGAGCACAGGCCTTGCTCTTCTGTACTGGAAGAGCATGCAGAACGAAGAAAATAGTATTGCTAAAACCAGCTTCCTGAGTTGCAGTGTGATTCAACTGCTATGTTTAATGGTCGCTGTTTGGTTTGCCTTTCAGTGGTGAAAACGCCACAATAACCTATCAACTGCAGTTTGGGGTTCCGTCGGAAGAGGACAGTTTTATGAAGTATATGATGAGTGAGGAGTTGGTGCTGGGTGTTTTACGCCAGGATGTCCATGATCAGAGTGTATCTGGCTGTGAGACGCTGGGGCTTGCTCCAGGGTCCCTCTTGCTCTATGGTAAGTCGAGCAAGTTCAGCAGGCAGAGCTGTGACGGTAAACGAACCAGACAGGACGGGTGGCTCACTTCGACTTCTGTGCGGGTGATGTTCCGTTCTCTGGGGAGGTTCCCCAGTCCCTGCCCTTCATGAGCGGACAGAAAACAGTTGGAAAAAAAAAGTCACAGAAAAAAATAAACTACAGATGAGGGTTGCTACGTGTTTCCTTGTTGTGGTTCACCCACGTTCTAAGCACGTATCCCACGTCACAATATCATTAGAAACCTTCGTGGAAACACTGTGGTTTCACAAGAGAAGAAGTGCTGAAGAATTCAAAACAAATAATACAGCCAAATTGTTGAAAGATTACTTCAGTATGCGGAAACTATCTCTTTTTCTGTTGAAAGCCACAGAGTCCATTAAGAAATTAATAGAAGGGCATAAAAATACAAGTTGATCTCTTTCCCTAGATGATGATAATAAATTTACTCATCTACTATTTTTTTAAAATATAGTCAGTTTACAATGTTGTGTAAATTTCTGGTGTACAGCATAATGTTTCAGGCATACATCTGCATACAAATATTCCCTTTCATATTCTTTTTAGAGGTTACTACAAGATATTGAATATAGTTCCCTGTGCTATACAGTACAAGCTTGTTCTTTATCTGTTTTATTTATAGTACTTAATATCTACAAATCTCAAACTCCCAATTTATCCCTTCCTATCTCTTTTCCCCCTGATAGCCATAAATTTGTTTTTTATGCCTGTGAGTCTGTTTCTGTTTTGTATATAAATTCATTTGTGTCTTAAATTTTTTTTTTAGATCCCACATATGAGTGATGTCATATGGTATGTTATTTTTCTTTCTCTTTCTGGCTTACTTCACTTGGAACAGCAATCTCCAGGTCTATCCATGTTGCTGAAAATGGCATTGTTTTATTCTTTTTTATGGCTGAGTAGTAGTCCATTGTATAAATATACCACAACTTCTTTATCCAGTCATCTGTCGGTGGACATTTAGGTTGTTTCCATGTCTTGGCTATTGTAAATAGTGCTGCTGTGAACATTGGGGTGCATACATCTTTTCAAATTAGAATTCCCTCTGGATATATGCCCAGGAATGGGATTGCTGGATCATACGGTAAGTCTTTAATTTTTTGAGGAATATCCATGCTGTTTTCCATAATGACTGCACCAAACTATATTTCAACCAACAGTGTAGGAGGGTTCCCTTCTCTTCACACCCTCTCAAGCATTTATTATTTGTGGACTTTTGAATGATGGCCATTCTGACTGGTGTGAGGTGATACCTCATTGTAATTTTGATTTGCATTTCTCTGGTAATTAGTGATATTGAGCATTTTTCATGTGCCTATCGGCCATTTGTATGTCTTCATTGGAGAATTGCTTGTTTAGGTCCTCTGCCCATTTTTGGATTTGGTTGTTTGGTGTTTTGTTATTAAGTTGTATGAGCTGTTGGTATATTCTGGAAATTAATTAGTTGCATCATTTGCAAAGATTTTCTCCCATTCCATAGGCTGTCATTTTGTTTTGCATATGGTTTCCTTTAAGGGGTACATAATGACTTGAGACATATATCTCGAAATGATCAGCCTAATAAGTCTAGTTAACATCCATCACCTCATATAGTTATGAAACATTTTTCCCCTTGTAATGAGAACTTTTAGGATCTACTCTCTTAGCAACTTTCACATGTGCACATGTGCCATGCAGCAGTGTTAACTACAGTCACCGTGCTGTACATTACATCCCCAGGACTTACTTGTCTTAACTACCTTCATCCAATCGCCCTCCTCCACACCCCACCTCTGGCAACCACCAGTCTGATCTCTTTTTCTATGAGCTTTTTTTTTTTTTTAGATTCCTCATCTAAGTGAGATCAGGCAGTATTTGGCTTCCTCCATTTCACTTAGCATAATGTCCTTGAGATTAAGGGAATTTTTTAATGGATCACCCCTCTTCCCCATCTTTGAGCTTCTTCACTGTGTGGAGGGTGGGACCCAGGCATAGGGAGGGGAATTCTCTTTTACAAGGTAAAACAATGTAAAAAATAACTTCGTGAGTTGTTTTGGACCTCATGAGTTATTTTGGACACGGGCTAGTTATTTTGTACTGTTTTCTCACACGTGAAGAAGTCGCCAGTAGACTGGGTAAGGAACAAAAGCAGAGACCAATTAATGTGAGAAGAGGAAAAAGCTCCAGGTAGTAAGAACAGTGAACTCTGTGCAAGTTGGGGAGAAACTGATGGGCCGGCTGCTGGTGGACAGGCCAGCGCGTGCGTCCTGCCCTGGAAAGGACTCCCTGGGGTGTCAAGGGAGCTCACTTAAGGTTGTGTATAGACTCCCCAGGAAACGCAGAGAGATTAGCCAAAGAGCCCTACTTCTCACCCAGGGCAGTTTTGCCTGCCTAGGGGTATTAGGCAAAGTCTGGAGACATTTTTAAGTGTCACACTGGGAGTGTATATGAGGTACCAACATCTAGTGGGGAGCCCGAGGGTCCTTCCAGTCACCTCGCAACGCACAGGGCAGCTCCTGGCAGCAAAGAACTGTCCAGCCCCAGACCTCACCTGCCAGCGCTCCACAGTGCAGCCCACAGTCTATGTTGTGTCCCCAGTCCTTCCAGGGCACCTGCCCCTTAGTCGGGCCAGCTCTGCACCTTTTCCCAAATCAGATTGTGCCTGTATTAAAAAACTGAAAATTTAGAGGTATTTGTATGATTAGATTATGAGAAAAGACTGACTGTAAAATGGCCTCAGCATCCAAAATGTCTCATCAGAATGGTACTTATCAGGAATTACACCAAAACAAATGAGCAAACAATGTGTTATTTGCCTTTTGGAAAGTATTCAGAATTTTGTGTGAGTATGTGTGTGTGTGTGTGTGTGTGTGTGTGTGTGTGTGTGTTGTCCAAAATGTCCTCTGTTAGAAATTTACAAACATTCCAATTTTACTTAAGAGTTTATAATCAAGCCCAATGAAATAAAATAAAAACAGAAATGTTTAAAATAGTCCATTATTATTTTTTTTAAAGTGGTGACTTTCATTTGCATTTTCTTTCCAGAATGAAGTGGTGGAGGCCGACCTTTGTCTGGAAGCAGTGCTCCATTGAGTTTTGGGATGAAGAGAATTCATTCCATTTTCCAGAAAGGATCCTGTGAATTAACGTATAAGGACTCACAATGACTGGAGGGGTGGAGACGGTCCTCCTTCTCCTGATTCTGCACAGTTACGGAGTCTGGCCCTACGTCCAGCAGAACAGCCCCCGAGCGCTGCCCCGGCTGGGTCCAGTCTCGACAAAGGCACGAAGCCAGATGGGGCGGGGGTGGGGGGACGAGGTGGCAGGTGAGCCTTGCAGTGGGAGGTTCCTGCTGTTCTTGAAGCCCTAGCTGCCTCTACCCACATGTGGACACTTTCTCTTTGGTGTGAAGGTGGCCTTTTCCGGCAGGACCCCACCAGCCTAAGCTGGTGGAGAACAGAGGCAGGCAGGTGGCGAGGTGAGGCAGAGCCCAAGCGATCACTTGCTGAAATCCGCCTCCCACCTGCGCCCTCCCACCATGACGTTTGATCTACCTCTGAGCAAGGCTGTGAGGGAAAGGCAGGCACCTCCGCAGACGTAAGCGGCTTCGCTGTGTCTGCTTCCATGACCGGTAGCTGCATCTCTTAGCAGACCAGCCTTAGACACGTCATCCAATGTCACTGTGTGATATGGAGCTACAGAAGGAGGTGTATGTTTCTTCATTTCATCTTCTCTTCATTGTTCCTGTGACCTCTGAACACCTCTTTTGGAAACATGGGCCCCTGTGAGTTTGGAACACACTACTCTCCCCATTTATATTGTCACCAGCTTCCATCGGAGAGTCTTTAAGACTGCTTCCCACCTGCTGTAGATCGCACATGTTGGCTTTTTGTAAATGTCCGGCGTTCTTAGCCTTCCTGTGGGACTCAGTGTCTTCGGGCCTTGGCTGTGTGTCTTATTGAAGAAGGTCGTGAAACAGGAAGACCCACTCTCGTTTGAAATAAACTGTGGGAAATGTAGTGCCAGGGCCTCTGGGGGGCCGGGGTGGGGACTGCACAACAGCAACAGTTTCGGTCATCTCCAGAGAGAGCACTGCCTGCCGTGGGGGAAGAGAGTATTTTGTTGGGAAAACTACTTTGCTGGAAATTTTCCAGGAGAGTTTTGTAGTCATGTGACGAGAGGTTCCTGGCCTCAGTATCTTGGCTAAATTGGCCCTGGGGGGACGTCGGGGTGGGGGCCGCTGTGTGCGGGGATGTGTCCGCATGCATGTCTCAGGCCAGGTTTGCCTTGAGCTCTTTATGACCCAGGACTCTGGATAATGTGGATTTGCTTTCTTATTTAACTAGAAGATACATTTATTGTAACTCGAGTCTCATTTTGAGGATAGTTCCTCAAACTAGTCAGACAGATGAATTTCTCTTCCTTCTGTTTATTTTTTACATGTCAGACGTAAACTTCCGTGTGTTTGTACTTTTTAGAAAATAATAACTTCAGTGGATGAGGATTTTAAAATATTGACAATAAATTATTTTTGCCTCTGCATCGCAGACTTGACGTTTGTTTCGTAGGGGCCGGCTCTCCAGGGCCAGGATCTGGGCTGGCATTTTCTCATAGTAAATAGTATTGCAAGTGATCTTTGTGTTTCCCTGAGGGCGGCTTCCCCTTCTGAATGAATACCACTGAACCCGGCTGGGCTGGGTCCTCCTCTCTCTGTTCCTGTTCCTTGGGGAGCAGGGGGCGACTCTCCTCTCCACTTCCCCCCCGGACCCTGCGGGCAGGACCAGGAGTCTGAAGTGCCCAGGGCTGGAAGGAAGGGTGGGTTCCTGTCTGCAGGCAGGACTGGGCTTCCTTCTGATCCTCCCTTTTCTCTGGAAACCACCAAGACGCAAGCACCTGGGCTTGGGTTCTGACCACTTGAAAGCATGGAGAGGATTTTCTGTGGGTTTGTCTCTTCTGCCCAAATGGTATGGAAAGAACTGAACTTTGTGACTAAGAGCATTTTGAGGTCTTTGGGGGAAAATGGCACTTACATATACACCGCTCTGCTATAGGAGATGAATTGACTGGCCACCACACATCTTCATGATGAGCAGAGCGCCTGGGGCAGAATAAAGTATCAACAAATGCCTGTGAAATCACCCAAAAGATTTGAGAGGAAAAACTGGTCTTTTAGGTCACTTAGGTATAGGCAGAAAGGATACAGCCAGATCAGTGGAACCCATGCCTCTTCCCGTCCCCAACAAGAATTCTAGACACATGTCCAGTTCTTTCTGCCTCTCAATTTAACTTAGTTCTGTAGATTTTTTAATGATGTGTTTTGCAGAAGGCTACAGGAGATAACAGAGAAGAAGAGGACGATGATAAGGAAAAAGGTGCTAGTCTTATTAGGAAGTCAGACTTTGCACAGATGAAACAGGAAACAGCAGGATAAAATAGGCAAGTGTTAACAATAAATACAAACTGTTGCATTGTGGGCAGTCAGAGAAAAGGGTGATCAGTATGGTTTAATTGGAGAAGGCTTTGCCTAGGAAGTAGGACTCAAGCTGAACCCTCAAGCAGTGGTGGGACTTGAATAAACAGATTTGTCTTCCTTTGCATGTGTCTAGGGTTTATTTGGATGAGGTGCACATTTTCTCCTTTCCCTTTTAGATGTGGACTCTGGGTGTGGACTCCTGCCTTACTCTGAGTCTGAGTAGTGCTTAGAGGAATGGGAGAAATCTCTGTAAGTCTTCCCTTCTCTGCTCCCATTACTGTTTCATTGTTTGGAAATAAGCTAGCCCACACTTTGCATTGCTGGCAGTAGTACTCCTTAATCTATCCTTTATAATTTGAGCTCATTATACTCTTAGCATCAGAAGGCGACCCCCTCATCTTATAGTTAGGAAATCAAGGTCTGGAGAGGTGAAATGACCAGCCCAGGGTCCCAGTTTGGCACCCCAAAGTCCAGCCTTCTAGACAACCACACATGATCATTGGCCTCCAACCCTGGTGGCCTCCCAGGGTCACGCTCAGTTCGGGCACAGCGGCTATCTGGGAGCCCCTGAGAAGCACAGGTGGTGAGGGGGAAGGGCTGGGTTGAGACACGTGGTCATCAGACTGTAGAAGACTCTGGGGTGACAGTGACCACTCAACACTTCTCCAAGTGCCTTACAAAGGAACCCCCTACTGGGAACATGGGAGAGACTTAACGCTGATCCGTTTAACAGGTGGCAGAACTGAGGCACACTCGGGTCAAGTGCCTTTCAAGCAGCTTTCAACAGGTTGGCTTGGAAGAGCACAGAGTCAGATAAACGTAAACAGAATCTCCTTTTCTCTAAAGGCTCCTGTGCAATCCTGGGGACTCAGCTTTCCTGTTCTCCCTGGGCCCTTCCATCCCTTGGGATATCTGAAGCATCTGTCACCCAAGGTTGTCTTAAAACTGTTAGCATTTGAATTTATTTGTTGTCAACGGTAGACTTTCCTGACCTATCTTTGTCCTTTTCTTGTACCTCTCTTTTGCTCTACCTAAGAATTTATACAGATTATTTATAGATACTAGTATGAACGTAAAACAGAAACCACAGAGCCTGCAGTTACTGCGTAAAATATGCCTCTGTGAACTTTGACTATGCTGAGTTTCAAGACCAGCCCTGGGGAGGGGAGTTTTCTGATTATCCCTGTGACTTAAGGGGGCAATTTAAATCCTCAGCCTCACTTCTTTATCAAGAACAGGGATTTTTTAACTTAGGGGTTGCATGCCCTACCCTTTGAAATTCTATACAAATATTGTGTGTGTGTGTGTGTGTGTGTGTATGAATGTGCATTTTCTGTAACGGGGTTGCCCTTTTCCCTCCTCTTGGTAACATTTATACTTAATATGTTCCCTGCAAAAGGCTATTTGGGACAGGTAATGCTTTCACAAGATAAGACTCAAACAAATATAACTTGTATAACTTATCAGGTATAACTTATCATGTTGTAGTAAGAATCTTTAAACCAATCAACTTCCACAGTGGTGCAATGTCCAAGTGAAACATCCCAGCTTAAGGCCCAGCAGTTTTGTGTGTCTGCCTTGCTGGGAGACTGTGGTAACCCTGCAGCACCAGCATGTCAGCACGTTTTTCTCTTTGTGTCATAAAGATTTCTGTTTCCTTTTGCTCTTTGATATCATTTGTTCAGGGTCTGTGACAGATGACTTTTGTCCATTAGATGGAATCCTCCTGTTTGAGGGTGATGAAGCCGAGCCTCTGAGTTCCATGCTCAAGGTCACAGCGGGAGGGAGAGCTAGAACCAGGATTTAATCACTGATTATCTGACTCAAGTGTCCACCCCCCACCCCTGAAGCCATGTGCCTCTTGTACTGTATTCCCTGCTACCACGCATGCCTCCTTTTGAACTGGAGTGACTCCTGGCCAAGGGTCAAAGGTAAGATTCCATGTGCAAGAATGTTGCTGAAAATAGGAAGTTAGTGGAGGACAAGATTCTAAGATGTGATTGGTTCTTTGGCTGGCTGAAGTCTCAGCAAACCTGTGTTGATACATCCAACCTCAAGCCACTGGATTCATCCTCATTGGGCACTTAGCACATTTTAAATAGCAAAGTTATTTAACCTTGGTTCGTTTGGGAAACAAAACAGTAATTAAACTCATAATGCATCTACTGCTTGTCTCAACGAACTTCTTCCTATTTTAACATCCCTAAAATTAGGACAATGGCCAGGCGTTAAATAAAACAGGAAGTTGAGAACACAGGTGTGCATATAGAAATAGTCTAATTTGCTAATTGTTCTTGGTCTCACTCATCTAATTTGTGGTTTAGTAATTTCCATACCATTTTATTCGTACCAGCTCTTAAGGGTTATACCAATACTCAAACACATTTTTGTTCAGTTTATCTCTAATTATGATTGTTTAGGAAGAGGTCTGCAAAATTTTCAGCTTTGTAGTACCTGCAGTGTGTATCATAACCTTTCAACTCTTCTGAGGTTAAGAAGCCATAGATGGTACATAGACACATGAGCAGGCTGTGTCCAATGACACTTTACCAAAACAGGCAGTTGGCCAGATTTTGCCTATGGGCCATAGTCTGCTGACCCCTGTTTTGGGGATAGACACAATTCTTGGAACATTAAAAAAAAATGAGGGAAAATGAATAATCAGGGCAAATGGAGAAGTGCTCATTAGAGAAGGAATATATGTCTGTGTGTGAGCACGCATGTGTGTGTCAATCTTTCTCATGAGGACACTTAATTCACAGCTTATACATGACATATTATTTAACACGCACATATGCCTTATCATAGAGGCTGTTCTATGTGGTATATTGGAAGAGCACTGAATTGGAAGCCAGGAAACCAGGCTCTAGATGAAGTTCTGCAATTCACTGGCAATGTTACATTCAGCTAGTTATCCTCTCTGAGCCAAAAAAAAGATAGTGGGATTTAAGGATCTCCAAAGATCTTTCTACTCTACTCTATCCTCCTCTGATGCTATGATTTTCTTAAGACTTCTAGGGAGAAATACAAAGTTAAAAAATATGGTCTAAAATTATATGAAAAATTATATAAAAACCTGGCCTGGAACTTACTAATTCAACCAACGTAACTAACCAAGCCACCACGGCCAATGAGTCAAAGGACTCAATGCAAAAGACGCTGCTTAGAGGCATGGAGACACAAGAATGCCACAGGTGCCCACCTGGAAGGCTATGGGTGAGGAGTCTGGTCCAGAAACACTGGTGGAATGAGGACTCTCTTTTGGGTACACAATATGATGGATGAAGCTTCCTTGTGACTTCAGAGGACAATCATGTGGACCTTTTATAAGAAGAACTTGAACTGAGGAGCAGGGGACTAGGGAGTCCCTCCCACCACTGAATAGTGTGGCCCATTTTCAAAGCCACTTGGAACCAAAGATGGTCACTCCCTTCTCGAAGAGTGGGTGTTCAAGATAGTTGTTGATCTTTGGATGTTGGACACTGAGGAGGATCTAAGAGGCCCTGTGGCTTGGAAACCATGTTCCACGGAGACCCCTGTAGAAAGAACTGGTGTATGTGTGTGTGCGCGCGTGCGCGCGTGTTGGGGTAATTTGTGCTCCACACCTGCTTCAACCAGAACTCCCTACCAC
This sequence comes from Camelus dromedarius, assembly GCF_036321535.1. NCBI lineage: Eukaryota > Metazoa > Chordata > Mammalia > Artiodactyla > Camelidae > Camelus > Camelus dromedarius. The sequence goes on along the minus strand of NC_087437.1, from coordinate 72,629,089 downwards.
TGGCTTTTATTTGCTGGTGTTAAAAGTTGGTCCAACCACTTCATTATAAATGGGAAAATGGAGCCTGAGAAGGGGACGTAAGTGAGTGCGGCTGTCGCACAGAGTGAGGGAAGATTCTACTGGGCATAAGAAGTTCATACTGATCTTCTGGGGAGGATGGGTGCCTGGGGGTGGCAGGCACACAAAGAAGCGAGTACTCGGTCTCAGTTCCTCCCAGCGACTCTCTCGGCCTCTCAGCCGTGAGGGAAACGTTCTCATAGCACTCCTCAGCCAAGTTCCCTGTTGGCCTTCTCCCAGCGACACTGTGGTTGATGGAGGCATAGCACAAGTCCTCCGAGGAGCTCCGGTAAGCATTCTCCTGCGGGTCAAAGGAGAGCCATCACCAAGACTTGGCCTCTTCTCATTCCCTTTATACTCCAGTCTCAGCACAGCTCAGCCTGGGGCAAAGTCTCCCTTCCACAGCCACTTCCCCTCCATCTTTTGGCTATTTTTTCTAAATGACTGCCCCCACCCCAACCACTAGCCCAAGCAGCCAGAGTCCTCATGCTGCTCAGAGAATTCAGCCCACTCAGGCATGTCCTCTCTGCCCCGGGCTCCAGAGTGACCCCTGACCGCCCCATATAATTCCCAAAGTCCGCAAAGACCCTGAGGCAGCTCATTCTTTCATAAGAGAACAATCTGAGGACACCTTAGAGTGCTTGGGTTATGATATTTAACTACCTATTCCAGAGATGTTTGCATGAGTGAAAAGGGAAACCAGTCAGGAGAAGGTGTCATTCGGTGAAATCTCAGGAGATAAACAGCCAAACAGCAAAGCGCAGGGGAAAGAGTACAGATTTAGGAGTGAGGCTCGTTTCTGAACCGTGCCCTTGCCATCTTGTCAGCTGTCTGGCTTTGAGAGACTATCACTTAATCTCTTAGTTTTTTCATCTGTAAAATGGGTAGGAAAATAACAGTCCCCATCTCACAGGGTTGTTGTGACAGTTACATGAGATGATTCAGGCCAAGCACTCAGCCCACCGCCTGGCATAAACTAAATGCTCGATAAGTATTCATTCCTTTCAATAAACTGAGCAACAGAGGTGGCTACTGCTTCCACCTCCAGGCCCTGCACGTGCCCCTGGGCTCACAAGCACTGGCATCTAAAGTGGTTCACATTAACATCACAGACGTCCTGGAAGCCTTCTCCTGCCGTCTGAGGTGCCTGCGTTTCTACTGTCATCTCAGAAAAAGGAAAAGGCTCAGAGGTGTCTGCATTACCTGAGTGGGAGCAGATGATGTCTCTTCATCTGGAGAAAGAAAATACACTTAATGAATTTCAGGTCCTAGGGAGATTTCAGGGAGGGGGGAGGTGGGGCAAGGAAATATAAGCAGAGAGCCAAGGAACAGCGGGGGTAGCTCTTATCAGGCTATCTTGATCTACAACACATCGCTGGGGAGTGACAAGCTATCTGCACAAGAAACATCCAGCGCTGAGCTGAGAGGCTGGGTGGAGGGAAACACATTCACAGATCTTTGGACAGGAAATCACACTTCCCTCCCTTCCTCACTCCTTCCCCTCCTTGTCCTTCGTTACCCCAAACGTATTGCATACCTCCTCTGTACCAAGCCCTGGGGAGACAAAGAAGAATCAGAAATAGTCCCTGTCCTCAAGGGCTCACAGGTTAGCAGAGGAGGCAGACAAGGACCTAAGAGAGATCCACAATGCAGAGGACGGCTGCTATTTCTAGTAGGTGACAAGGGATGATGGCAGTGTGGAACCTGCTGTGCAACGAAAGCTTTACAGAGGAGGAAACTCTTTAATTGAACGTTCCCATTTTTGAAACTGCTGGCAGGCACAAGCATAAGCAGGCCAATTTACTTAAAACCAGCTGGCTCTGGCCACTCAGCAAAGAGGCAAGGGCACAAGCTCAAAAAGCAAGCCTGAACTTCCATGTGGAAGCTTCAGGGCACTACCCGACGCGGGAGGCAGATGTGCCACCTTACCACATGTTGATTCCCTCAACACTGGCATTCCAGATTCTCCTATCTGCATAAATTCCTGTGGCTATCTAGGACCTCCACGATTATCACTACAGGAGAAGGGCCTGTGGGGGTCCAAGATGGTGGCATAGGAAGACCCTAACCTCAGCACTTCCCATGGACACATTGAGTCTATACCTACATACAGAGAAACTCCTTCTGAAGAAGAACTGAAGGCTGATTGAACAGTTTCTGCACAATAAATGCCAGAAGGACTACACAGAGGTGGGTAGGGGAGATGGAGACGTGGTATCGATGGGAACCCTATTCCTGATGCAGTGACCTGCAGGAGGGAGGGAGACCACTGGGATGCCCATGCACAGACTTATCCTTTCTGGGGCACAGTAATAAAAACAGCAGTTTAAAGTGCATCTAGACAGTATGTGAAGGAAATCCATTTACTAACCCGGGAACACCTGCCAAATGGGCGGGGAACAGTTGGAACAATCCTCAGGGTCAAAGGCACAGGAAAGCACCGTTTTTTGCATTCCCCTTCCACCTTGGTAGCACAGGTAGGAACGCAGACCAGGTGCTGCGGCCAGCCTGCCAACGTTGCCCTTATGTGCCCCATGTCCATAGAAGCTCCAGCCGTCCCCTGAAGGCAACACCAGAAAGGTGCATCCTGGGACCCCGCCGCTTCCCCCACAAGTCTACCTCAGCTGCAGCCATCCCACCAAAGCTGCGTAACACATACAATCTACTCAGAGGACATACTTACATAAGGCCATGACTTCCAGACCGAGAGAGGTAGCTGTTTTGCCTAATTCATAGAAACAAACACAGAAAGTCAAACAAAATGAGGAGACAGAGCAATGTTCCAAAAGCTTTCAAGATAACCCCCCACCAGATAAAAATCCTAATAAAATATAGGTAAGAAATTTATCTGATAGAGTTCAAAATAATAATCATAAACATGCTGACCTAACTTGGGAGAACACTAAAGGAACACAGTGAAAACCTCAACAAACTTGGAAAATGTAAGAAAGAATCAATCAGAGCTGAAGAATGCTATAACTGAAATAAAAAATACACCAGAGGGAATCAACAGCAGATTAGACGACAGAGGAAAAGATCAGTGATCTGGAAGACTGGAGACCAGAAATCACCCAATCAGAACAGCAAAAAGAAAAAAGTATTTTTAAAATAAGAACTGTTCAAGGGACCTCTGAAAAAAAAAATCAAGAGTACTATCATTCACATTATAGGAGTCCCAGAAGGACAAGAGTGAAGGGAAGGGGCAGAAAATGTATTTAAAAAAAAAAAAAAAAGGCTGAAAACTTCCCTAATCTTAAGAAGGAAATAGACATCCAGGTCCAGGAAGCTCAAATAATCCCCAAAAAGATGGACCCAAAGAGATCCACACCAAGACATTATAATTAAAATGGCAAAAATTAAAGAGAGAATTTCAAAGGCAGCAAGAGAAAAGCAGCCAGTCACATACCAGGGAGCCCCTAGAAGACTGTCAGATGACTTTTCAACAGAAACTTAGCAGGCCAGAGGGGAATGGCATGAATAAAAGCACCGAAAGGAAAAATCTTACAACCAAGAATACTCTACCCAGCAAGGTTATTATTCAGAACCAAAGGAGAGAGAAAATTTCTCAGACAAGCAAAAACTAAAGGAGTTTATCACACTAAACTGGCACTACAAGAAAGGTTTAAGGGTCTCCTTTAAGCAGAAAAGAAAAGACCACAACTAGAAATAAGAAAGTATATGAAAGAAAAAAAACTCACTGGTAAAGGCAAATATATATTAAAGCCAGTGAATCAGCCACTTAAATAACTAATATGAAAGTTAAGAAACAAAAGTAGTAAAATCAACTATAATTACAGTAAGTATTTAAGGGATACACAGAGTAAAAATGTAAAATATGATGTCAAAAATGTAAACGTGGTAGGAGGTAAAAATGTCGTGCTTTTATAATGCATTCAAACATCAGCAACTATCAGCTTAAAACAAACTTAGATACACATATATCTCATGGTAGCCATCAACCAAAGTCCCACAGCAGAGACTCGGAAAAGAAATAGAAAGGAATTCAACATCACACTAAAGAAAATAATCAAACCACAAAGAAAGAAACAAGGGAAGAAGAAACAGAGAAGAACTATAAAAACAATCAGAAAACAATGAACAAAATGGCAGTCAGCATACCTATCAATAATCACTTTAGTTGTAAATGGACTAAACGCTCCAATCAAAAGACACAGGGTGGCTGAATGGATAACAACAAAAATAGAAGAAGACCCATCTATATACTGCCTATAAGGGACTCACTTTAGATCTAAAGACAGACACAGACTGAAAGTGAAAGTATGGAACAAAAATCCTCAACAAAATGTTAGCAAACCAAATTCAATAATACATTAAAAAGATCACACACCATGGTCAAGTGGGATTTATTCCATTAATTCAATATCCACAAATCAATCAGTGTGATACATCACATTAACCAAATGAAGGCTAAAAAATCATACGATCAACTCCATAGATGCAGACAAAGCATTTGACAAAATTTAACATGCATTCAGGATAAAAACTCTCAACATACTGGGTATAGAGGAAATGTACCTCAACATAATAAAGGCCATGCACATCAAACCACAGCTAACTCCTACTCAATGACAAAAAGCTGACCTCTTTTCCTTTAAGATCAGAGACAAGACAAGGATGCCCACCCTCACCACTTTCATTCAGCCTCATATTGCAAGTCCTAGCCCAGCAACCAAACATGAAAAAGAGATAAAAGGCATGCAAATTAGAAGAGAAAAAGTAAAATTATCACTCTCTGCAAATGACATAATACTATATATATATCTCTAAAGACCACCAAAAAACTCTTAGAATTAATAAATGAATTCCATAAAGTTGCAGGATACAAAATTAATATAAAGAAATCTGACACATTTCTATATATTAATGGTAAACTATCAAAAAGAGAAATTAAGAAAACAACTGTATCAAGAAGAATATAATACCTAGGAATAAATCGCACCCAGGAGGTAAAAGACTTGTACTCTGAAAACTGTAAGACATAGATGAAAGAAATTGAGGACAACACACACACACAAAATGGAAAGATATACTAAGCCCATGGCTTGGAAGAATTAATATTATTAAAATGTCCATACCACTCAAAGCAATCCACAGATTCAATGCAATTCTTATCAAAATACCAATGGCATTTTTCACAGAGCTAGAATAAATTATCCTAATGCTTGTATAAAACCACAAAAGATGCAGAGTAGCCAAGGCAATCTTGAGAAGGAAAAACAAAGCTGGAGGTATCACACTCCGTGATTTCAAACTCTATTACTATTATAGCACTATGGTACTGCTACTACAGTGGCTGCTGTACTGGCCCTTATCAAAAAGACAACAAATAACAAATGTGGAGAAAGGGTACCCTCTTGCACTATTGGTGGGATTGTCAATTGGTGCAGCCACTATGGAAAACAGTATGGAGGTTCCTCAAAAAATTTAGAATATAACTACCATATGATCCAGGGATTCCACTCCTGGGTATTTATCTGAAGAAAACAAAGACTCTAATTTGAAAAGATACATGAAACCCAGTGTTCACTGCAGCATTACTTACAATAGTCAAGATAGGGAAGTAACCTAAGTGTTCCTTGGCAGATGAATGGATGAAGAAGATGTGGAATATGTATATACAAATAAATATTACTCAGCCAGAAAAAGAATAAAATCTTGCTATTTGTAATGACATGGATGGACCTAGAGGGTATTATGCTAAGTGAAATAAATTAGAGAGAGAAAGAGAAATACCATGTGATTTCACTTACATGTGGAATCTAAAAAACAAAACTCTTAGAAACAATAAGTGTTACATATATGTAGATTAAAAAATCTATGTGCAGTTAAAAAAAAAAGAAATGAGCTATCAAGCCATGAAAGACATGGAAGAAACTTAACAGACATATTACTAAATGAAAGAAGCCAGTCTGAAAAGGCTACAAACTGTACAATTCCAACCAAATGACATTCTGGAAAAGCACAGCTACAGAAACAATAAAAACATCGTGGTTTCCAGGGGTTTGGGGAGAGGGAGAGAGAGAGGAATGAATAGATGGAGCACAAGGGACTTTTAGGGCAATGAAATTATTCATAAAAATAATAATAATTATTATTATTCACTACAGTGGTGGCTGTATGTCATTATGCATTTGTCAAAGCCCATAGAATGTACAACATCAAGAGTGAACCCTAATGTAAACTGTTGACTTTGGTTGATAACAATGTATCCACATTGGCTCATCGATTGTACAAAATATGCCACACTGATGAGGGATGTTGAGGGTAGGGCAGTATATATGTGTGGGGAGGGCTATGTGTGAACTCTGTATTTTCTGCTCTATTCTCTGTGAACCTGAAACTGCTCTAAAAAAATAGTTTAAAAAAACCCCAGAAATCTTAAAGGACAAAAAAAGTGAACAAACAATAACAAAACATAAGCAGACCCATACAGAGAACAACCCGGTGGTTATCAGAGGGGAGGAGGTGGAGGGATCAGTAAATAGGTGAAGCAGATTAAGAGGTACAAACTTCCAGTTATAAAATAAGCAAGTCACGGGGACGTAATGCACAGAACAGGGAATACAGTGACTAGTATAGTAATGACTGTGTGGTGACAGCTGGTAGCTAGACTTACCGTGGTGATCACTGTGAAACGTATAAAATATCAAATCACTCTAACATAACATTGCAAGTCAATAACACCAATAAAATTTCAAAAAAGAAAAGGCTCTGTGAGCTTCTGCACTAGGGGCCTTATTTCCACCATGTTTTGCTCTGGTGGAGACCAGGGATTCCTGGCACCCACAACTCCCCTGGGTGAAATGACTACGGGTGGGAGGGCTGTATTATTTATTTACACGCCTACATGGCTGGTTTTTAAGATTCAGGGTTCATAAACAAGGCTCTCCTCTTTAAACCTAAGAAGGCACAGGCAAAACTCAGTTGTTTTTCTTTAGAAATGCAGCGGCCTGTCCGCAGGCCTGTACTTTCTTTGTTTCCTCTCTTACCTACGGCTCTATTCACCACCCTCTCCTTCGAATTCCCTTTCCTTAACTTCAGCCCTGTTCCATCACCAGAGACCATGGCATCGGCCTCCTAAGTGGTCTTCCAGCCCCTGCTCTTGCCTCTCCCTACTGCAATTTGTTCTCCACACAGCAAACAGGGTGATGTCTTTAATGCAAATGTGAGCGTACTTGGCCCTTGTTTAAAGCCCTTCAGTACCTCCTGTGGTTCTCAAGACAAAAACTTCAACCTTAAACTTGACTTTAAGGCTCTGCCCCTCCTCTGTGCATCCTGTGTCCACGCTGGCCTCCTCACAGTTTCTTATAGGTGCCTCACACCCCCACCTTTTGCTTTTATTGTCTCATTTAACTCCTTCAGCCTCAGGGACTAACAGAAGGATACAAAGATCACCAAGCCAGTTCCTCCCACACTGAGCTCCCAATCTAGTGGCCAAACAGACATGCAATCAGACAAACTACAGCAAAATGTGTTAAGTATTATCCTAGACAAAATATGCCCAAGGACCTTTGTGAGCACAGGGAAGGGGCAGCTCGGAAATAAAAGTGTCAAAAGTAAAAATGATGTGAAAGCAATAACTTACTTTGCTTTGGGGAATCTTGTCTTGCTTTAAAAATGTGCATTTTTTTCCTGTAAAAGAAAAGGAAAGGCAATTGGTTGCTCCAGTATTCAGAAACTCAAGGACGTGACACTCAACTGTACAAACTTATTTTTACCTACTTGTTAAAGTTATAGGCCTTTTGTGATACCCCTTAGAGCACAGAAAAGAAGATTAAAAAGGAAAAAATGAAAGACAAGGTCAAGTAGAAATCTACTCCTTTGTGTTTCTCTCCCTCTTTCTCTTTCCTTCTCCTTTTTCTGAGGCTGATACGGAATTGATTTATAGACGGAGAACTATAGTGATGTTATGGGTAACTTTTTTGGATTTTTTTTTCTGATAAAAATATCAATTTATTTTATAGCAATGAGTTAAGGAGGTATTGTTATATCCAATCCCAATCCCAACCCCAATCTATGATACCCAAGCAAGCACCCGCCACCCTCCCCATGTGAGCACAGAGGTAACTACGCTATAGAGATGACCCCCGGAAAAAAACACAGTATAAATATGAGGGAAACCTGTTGTCATTTCAGGAGACAAGGACGACATCTGCTCTAAGGAGAATGACCATGTGTCCTGGTTGGCACAGACAGTCTAGTTAATGTCGTTATCAATCACTTGGTGACCCTTAATTATTTTTAGCCTCCTTTTCACTCACAAATGTTTCCTAGTTTGGACAATGAATTATATAATCATCCTAGCTATATGTTCTCTGTGCAAGGGACAGAAATGCGTGCTTCCTAAAGGCAGACTCTGAGATCTGCAAGTGATTAGTGGTCTTTCTCTCCATGGGTAGCCAGTTTCATCCTTGCTTCCGAGGCTTTCTCGTTTGAAGAATGAGTACCACTCATGAGACTACTGTTCCTGTTTCTTACCAACTTGGAGCATCGCTTCCCTGACTGACTCTCAGACAATGGTGTCTGGGTTAGTGAGAGGCTTCTACTGTCACAGGCAGCACTGTGGTCACAGACAGAGGGGAGTTCACAGATAACTTACACGCAGTTGGGGAAAGAACTCTGGAAGACAGTTCTCCACTCACCACGGAAGGCAGAAACACCCTTCAGCGAAGTGGCAGTCCCAGCGTCTAAAATACCCAAGAGGTGACAAATCACAAGTTTAGTTTCTGCAGCTTGGTTAGGGTGACTCCCTTCCCTTTCTCATTTCTGTGAAAAAAGCTTTTTTCCCCCAGGAGAAAATCTGTTCTAGGTGACTTGGACGCGTCTATCATACTAGAATGCCTTTGTCCTCCCAGGACATAAACTGGCCCTTTGGAAGGACGAAGATGACATTATCAACTCTCAATCAGAGAAGGAACTTTCTGCTGTATTCCTAGCAAAAGAAAGAGGCTTGTTCACCCCCAACTCCAGTTATTTATTCATCTTGAGATGAAGGGCACATAAGAGTTATCTCCAGGAAATCAAGGTATGTTTGTTTTAGAAGTTTCTTCCAGGCACTGGGTAGGCAATATTTACATGATTCCACTGCATCTGAATTTCTCCTATTTACACTACCATGTCTGCTCACTTGTCTATATCCTACACTAGAATGTGGGCTTCACAAGGTCGGGAAACCATATTTATCTGTTCATCATGGTATATATCGCTAGCCTGTGCCATTTTCCAGTAAGTATTTGATAAATGAAGGAGTAGCCCTGAACAGATCAACTCTAACCGGCTCAGATCATCATATCCACCATCTTGACCCCAAGGTACAGCTATATAAAAAGGATTTAATGGCAGAAAGGCTCAGGACCTCTCTGCATTCAGACACCTAGGCTGAAGTCTAAGTATCATTGTGGGCATCTTTCTGAATTGACACAGAGTTAACTACCTACACGGTTGAACAGGAAAGCCTTTTATAAAGTACTGCATGTACCAGTAACACAATATACAAAGGCTTGGAAAACACCATCCAGAAATATCTCCCCCAGTGAGCTGTTTCAGGAAGTTCTCTTGGAGAGGACAATGGAGGAGAGGCTGGGGCATGTGACCTTGGCTGTGGGTGCCAACGTGGCTGAGTGCCCGGACAGCCTCTGGGGTCCGTGTGCCATTGGAGCCTTTGGGGCTGAGAGGCATGGCTGGTTCTCTCTCCTCTTCAGACTATATTCTGATTTCTTTAACCCATTTGCTTACACTTCCTATTTCTGTGGCTAAAAAAACACTAGGAGGACACTATTAAATCACAACAATGTTAAGAAATTAGGTTCTCTGAGCAGATATGGGTGTGAGATAAAAGATGATTTTGAGTTACTGGATTGATACCTCTGGACTCCCTGAGCCACAGTTTATGTACGAAATGAAGATTCCTACGCTGCTTACCTCATGGAGTTGTAAGGGTCGAACAAAGTTAAACATGGGCAAAAGCTATTTTTAAACTGGTTATTTCCTCCACTCCACCTTTCTGCAATATATTCTTGCATTTCAATTTGGATGTTTTGGTCTAGGGTAGGTTCAGACAACCTCCATAAAGGAGGCCAGGTGATTCTCTATGACAGCAGACTATGTTACCAGCAATTCCAGGTTCCTGTCTCTTACACAGAGCTTCCCTGGCCCCTCAGTCTCCCCAGTCCTTCTTTTGTTATAATGCCCTCCCAGTCTGTTTCATCATTTGGACTGAGTACCTTAACATACATCCAATACCCCTCAAATGCATGATCCTTAGTTTGCACAGAAGAAAAGCACTCTGCTGGGAAGGATCTCTAGGTTCCCAGCTCCTAACACCGGCTTTGGCCCTGTGGTCACTTTTTAATTGATGCTCTTTCAAGAACTTCTCCTGAAACCATGGGGAAGTGCACATAACCCTTCAAGCTACAGAACAACTGACTTTGCCAGTCTTTGGTATTCTTGGATTCAGGGGCCCTTGTTCCATATTGTAGTGATTTCCTGGACTCAAAAAGCCTGGTCAGAAAGGATTGATGGGGCAGGTTTTGTTGAATAGCATCAGGGTATTCACAAGCGCCTCTCTCCACAAACCTTTTAGCAGTTGTAGCCATGTAGGGGATGTGGTTACCTCAGAAATAGAAACTTAGAACTCAATGTGAAATGGCCAGGATGGAGCTGGAGCACAAAGGTACTTGAGACAAACAAGCAGAAAGCAGATCCTTATTTACAGTTGCCAGGGGTTGCACTAGGTTCCTAGCAAAATGGCACATCTCCTGCCCAAAGGTTCAAAGTGTTTTACTCTTTTGTCTTGTCTTCACATTTACTATCATTACGACCTCTGCTAGGTCTGGTCTGAGCAGGGTCCTCTGTTGCAGGGTGTGCGATTCCAGGACCCGACAGACTTCACTCGTCATGGGCAAAGGCTGGGGGAAGTTTTGTTGGATTTGCGCTCACCTGGATGTTCTCTGCTGGTGGCTTTGATTCCTCAGATTCCAGGGTAGCTCTTGAGTGTTCTGGTGCCACCTAGAACTCCACACACAGGGAACCAGCCAAGTCTTTCCTTTTCCACCTCTCGTTGTAAGTTTTCCAACTGCCCTCATTTCTGCTGCTCATGCGGAACCCCCAAACTGCCTCGGCTTCTCCTTCTTGCTCTCCCACCTCTTAACGTGCCCTCGATCTATCCTCAGTCTGTCCTTGATTTGACCTTTTCTTCATTTCCATAGCAACAGCCCCTCAACGTTCTCCAGCAACCGCCATCTACAATCAGTTGTAAACCATTTGTTCCCAAACGTCCAGGAATCCTCGCTGATGACCCTGAGAACATTAATGCCTAGAAAAGGCCATCTGCCTGGCGCAGTTTCAGGGACTGTGCACAGGAATGGGGAAGGGTACTGGCCTTGTCTCATGTGAATTGCTATTTTCACAAAAGCACCAAAGCAGAGAACATGGGACAAAAGGGGAAGAATTAAATAAAGAAAACGAATTGGTTCATTGTTTGAGTTGGATTTTTGTATAACTATCTTTTTATTTGTGGGGAGTCTAGGGTATAGACAAAAAGAAACTAAAAATGACACACAACTTACCATGTACTTACTAAGTATATATGCACACACACTATAAATACTCACTATTATACATCAATACTGCTTACTATACATATTACTTACTAGAAGTAAATAACGTACAGTTTCTATGCTATATTTCATTTAATCCCAGAATAAATCTATGAGGTAGATATTATGATTCTACTTCTTACCGTTGAAGAAACTGAGGTTTAAAAAGTTAGACGACTTGTCTGAGGACAAGTAGGTGGGGGAGCTGAGTTTGCTTCTGGCAGTTGCCTTCCTTCTCTAAGACTCGGAGCACCTCTCAGGAAGGGGTAGGTGCCATTCTGCCTGATGGGGGGAATTGCCTGGGTTTTTGTAACAAATTTGATCTGGAGAGACATGGTTGGGGTGGGGATGCTAGTTGGATGATAACCAGGTGGCAGGGGTGAAGTTAAAAATCAGATCCCAGTAAATATAAGACTTTTGAATATATAAAGGGAGACAATTTAAATCAGCATAGAAATGAAGACGCTGAGCCAACGGATTAACAATGTGGAAGAAATATATATTTTTATCTGACACCACATTTGAATGTATGGTGCTAAATGTAAAGCAATAAAACCATAAAAATTATGTTGTGGATTTGTCTTATCTTGGGATGGGAAAAGAATTTTAAGCATAAATTGGCAGAAATCATAAAGCTTTCAAGAGCTAATTCAATTATGCTTAAAATATGATAAGAAAAAACCAAAAATTCTGGGAGGCACAAGACACGCAGAATGGAAAAATATTTTTCATGATATTTAAGAGAAAGGACTACTTTTTTCAAAGTACAAATAGCTCTTACTACCAATAAGACAAACAACTCTTTTATCAATAAGACCAAAATCCAAAGCAAAAATGGGCGAAAGATAGTACTGGCTCTTCACAAAGGAAGGAATACAAGTGGCTGATAAACACAAAACAGTAAAATAAAGCTAGTGCTCCTAATGGTATCAGTAGCTATAACTGTGACTCCCCAGTTTATTTTATTTTCTTGTTAATACTTTATGTATTTTCCAGTTTCTTTTACAACTAACATGTATTAGTGTCACAATCCTTCACCTCATACCAAAGTTCTAAGAAGCAAAATTACAATTGTGACACCAATCATAACTTTCACAGTCACATCATATCGGGATTTTGTTTTATTTTTCAAGACAGTTATTATTTATGATTCCAATCATTCATCCAGCACTTATTGAAAGCCAACTGTATGCCAGAAATGATGCTAGGAAACAGAAATTCGAAGATGAATAAGGGTCTCACATCTAGACATAAAAATAGGGGTTTATATAGAGGAATGCTAGATTTGCAGTCTGACAAACCGCCGTGAGGATCTGGGGAGAAGTCTCAGACAACACTGACCCTCATGAGGTCTAGGATACATCCTGTGGGTTTGCCAATCTTCCTTTTGGCAGGTGGCATTTTGGATTCTGTGTCTTAGCTCCCAGTGACATGAGCTGAGCTCTGGGACAACAAACACAATCCTGTATAGATTCCTGCCCTCCACCCGCTACGCTAGCTCATTCTGTCTAGACCAGTTCGCTTCATACTTGAGAAATTCCCCTGTTTTGGGTAATACTAACTTTTACAATGGCTGCTTTGATGTTAATGAAGATGATGGTCCAAAAAATAGTATCTTCTAATTATTGAACTTTACTATGTATCACACACACACTAGAACCCTCCAATGTAGCTATGGTGTTATTATTTCCATTAAAAATGAGGAAACTGAGGTCAAGAAAGGCCAAGTTCTCTACCAATTTCAATGACCTCTGCTTACCTGTTGCAGAGAGTGTGCACCAGCCAAGGTCTATGGTATCAAGGAGCTTGCTATTTATTTAATAGAACTTTAATAGCAACTAAAAGTGTGGTGATGTCTTTGAGCACTCTGTGGGGCATTAAGAGCTCAGGAGAGCATCCCCTCCATGCCCCAGAAAGCTGTCCCATTTCTTAGGTGGTAGTGTACTGCACAGACCTCCCTTGATAAAGTCCTTCTGCGTTCCAGCTGTTCTCTACGAGCTGCTCACTATGATTCTGAGGAGAAAGCCAACCTACAAGGAATTGAACATGGTGTCTGGCACATAGTAGGCACTTCATTCTCATTAGTCCCTTACCCAATTGCCTTCTCCCAAGAGCAGATCCCTTTTTCTCTTTCTGCCCTACCCATCTCCTCTGCTTCCAATTGGGAAGTCTGTACTCACTTGTTTTCCCTCAGCAGAGAGTTCCCCATCCTCTCAGTCCTCCTGGTGCCTTCCCCCAGCCTGCCCTGTGCCCTGACAGCAGCAGCTCCTGACTCAGAGACGGGGCTGCGTTGCTCTGGCCACCGGTGCAGAGAGAGCTGAATGCAGAAGAGTCTTCCTCTGCAGAGGGGAGGGGAGCCCAGAGGGAGGAGATTCAGAAAAGTCACATGCACCACTTCCTAAAATATCAGAGGCTGAAAGAACCGGGTTATTGCCCTTAACCAGAAGCCATTCGTCAATGAGCAAATGGGGAAGCCCTGTCTGCATTTATAAACAGGCCCTGAGGGTTTTTAATTTCAGATGCCTTAAGCTTATTAAACCACTTTGTAGACCTAGAAACGTCAGAGAGGGGAACTTTGTTTTTAAAACAAAAAAGCTTAACACAAAAGTCAAGCCACAGACCAGTAGAAAATATTAGCAAACACATTGATAAAAAGACTTTTATCCAAAGTGTATAAAGAACGCTCAGAACTCACTAAGGATAAAACAAATATCCAATAATAAATGGACAAGATATTTGAACAGGTATTTCATCAAAGAAAATGTACAATTGACAAATAAATTCATGCAAAGATGCTCAACACCATAGTCATTAGGAGAATGTAAATCTAAACCGCAGTGCAGTATTTTTTGCACACTTACTGGAATGGCTAACACTGAATAAAAAACAAAAACTCATAATACCAAGTGCTGACAAGGGAAGCAGAGCATCTGGAAGTCTTACCGCTGGGAATGCAAAATTGTTCAGCCTCTTTGGAAAACAGTACGGCAGTTTCTTATAAAATTAAATACAACCTGGCCACCCCACTCCTAGGCATTTACCCAAGTGAAAAAGAAAATTGAGACTTCTAAGAACCTGTATGCATATATTTGTAGCTGCTTGACTCACAATTGCCATCCCCTCAAACCCTGGAAATAACCCAAGTGATCTCAAGTAGTGACTGGCTAAACAAACTATATCACATCCACACAATAGGATCCTGCCCAGTAATAAAAAGGAATGAGCTACTAACATATACAATGGCATGGGTGAATGTCAAAGCGTTATGCTGAGTGAAAGAAGCCAGACTTAAAGCCTACTTTTTGTGACATTCAGGACAAAGTAAAACCATAGGGACCTAAAACACATCAGTGGTGGCCAAGAGGAGGGTGGGAGGGGTTGACCTTCAAGGGTCGGGAGGGAATTTTTTTGTTGTTCTGTATCTTGTGGTGGTGGTGACGTAACTGTGTATGTTTCTCATAATTCATAGATCTGTATACCAAAAAGAGTGTGTTTTACTGTACATAAATTATATCTCAATAGAAAGAGGTTAAGAAAAGAAAGAAATGAACTTAGGGGCAGAAATTGTGGATTTTTAGAATTATTCTTATAGTTGATGGTTAGTTTCAGTTTGGTCACACATGTGTTCCTTCATTCCTTTAACAAGGATATGCTGAGTGCCTGCTGTATGCTGGCCACCGTGAGTTCAGCAGTGAACAGAGCAGATACAGGCCTGCCTTTGTAGAGCTCCTTGAAGTGGAACAAAGTGCAAAAGACTTTATGGCTTGTCCTGGAGTAATACAGAGGTCACACTCGCGACAGGCAGGGCCATGTGGGGAGGCAGTTTAGAAGAAGGAGCGTTAGAGAAATTGGGTACCAGTTGTGCAACACCAGACCCATCACGCAGCAAGCACCCTGGGCCCTGCAGCCGCTCTCCAGACTTCAGGCTGCCTCTATGCGGGATTACCAGGAGCACGTTATTTCAGATGGGCCAAAAGGCAGACACCCCTTGCCTAGGAGAAGGTATTCTGGAATGAGGGGGGCCTGTGACAGGGAAAGGAGGGTAATGCCAACCTAGGAGGGCTTGGTGCTTGAATCAAAATATGTTATTACTTATAATTTATAATGTAATATTTACATTTTAGTACTGTCAGTACAAATACAAATGAAAAATAAGAAGACTAATTCTGTCTGTTGAAAATAAGGACAGAGACTTTCTCCCCTCCCGTTTCTTAGAGCAGTTATTTTCCAAAACTTGTAAATTCTGTCTCTCCATCTTTAAAATACATGTAAATCTCTTAAAGAGCTAAATAAGCAATCCAAGCATGTTTCCTCCAGCACCTGGGGGGCCATATTTTTGAAATGTAATCATCAGGGAAAATAGGGCCCTTATCTCCCAGGTTTCTGGGAGGAGAGGAGCCAGACTTCATCTGGCACCTGGCTCCAAATTGCAAACCTACCTCCAGACAAAAAGATAAGAGGAAATTTTGTCTTTTAAGGACAATTACTAAACATATTGCCAAATGCATTTAGGATGAAAAATGTGTGACAAATAGTGCAGTGAAGTCCTCTTATTGGAGGACTAGACATTATCTTGAGAAAATGTATACAATGGGTTGTATCTGCTTGTCTATATAAAAGGGCACGATTTCTTTGTTTTTGTAATCTTTTTAGTGGGTTGCCGATAATTCTCATTACATTCTGGTTTAATGCTTATTCAATAATAAAAACTTTCTTTTTCTTCTACTTTGGTGGGAGGTTTTCTGAGGTGGCAGGAGATTTTGTTTTTAATTATGTTTCTCCAACCATACCTCCATTCAACTTTTCATTAATCTCTTAGGTAATTAACCCTAGGAAAGATATTAAGATAGCAGATTTTCTTATTTCCAGAATAACTAAAATTCAGGGTGAGGAAACCCACTCCTCAGTAAATTAGATGAAGCAGTGAAGTAAGAAAGAAAATCCTAAACAAAGCATCTATTAAAAATTAAGGATGTCCACTGCATACAGATCTAAGAAATCTATGACTGCCCTAGTCTGTTCCTCCCATTCTCTGTTAAAATGACTTCTTTCCCCAGGCTGGATAATTATCATAAATTTTAAGGAATACCTTACAAGTCACCTAAAGCTTTCTATTCTGTTGTGGGGGAGGGAAAAAAAGAAACCCCAAAACTTCCTCTAGGTTATCCTGGCTGGTCTAAGCATTAAATCAACAGGAGAAAGATTAGCAGGAAAAAAACCCAAATTTAATTGTAAACATACGCGGGCTCCATAAGAATATGACATTCAAGGACAAGTTAGGCAATTGAGGCTTATATGCCTTCTGAGAGAAGGAGAGGGGGTAGGGTCTGAGACTCAGGAGGAAGGCAATTCACATGGAGCTGGAGATACAGATGCTTGCTGGGCCCTTCAGAGACAGTGGGATGCAGAGAGCACGTTGGTCCCCGGGACCTGCTGAGGTCTCCCTGCCACACCAGCCCATGTTCTTTGTAGAGGTCTTGGGTAATAGTACTCTTCCTGGACCAGGCCCTTTATCTAAATTCTTCTAGGCAGTTAAGAGAGAGGTAAAAAGAAAGAGCTCTTAAGCTCTTTTTGTTTTTTAAAAACAATCAGCCCCCAATAATCCTCAAGCCAAAGAGCTATTCTGGGGTGGCAAGTTTTGTTCCACTGTGGTATATATAGGAAATCGGAGATAACAGCCAATGGTCTGCCATTTTGTGTGTAAAGAAGGAGTGTGTGTGTGTGTGTGTGTGTGTGTGTGTGTGTGAGGGAGATGAAGGAGTCTTGATACACTGTTGTAACTAATCCTTCTCTTCCCTGTTACTTTCAGGAAAAAAATTAACATTCAATTTAAAAGTCTCCCTCCCCAGTGGCCTCTGTACCTGTTGCACCCTCTAGAGGTCAGCAGCAGGAACCAGAGTTTCTCAGCATCTGGAGAAAGGCAAAAAGGGCAGGGGAGCTTAGCGGTCAGTGAGGCTGTTGGTGACTCCTCACCAATATGAATTAAGATATCCCACACCCAGGGTGGGGCCGCTTGAGCAAACAGCCTGCACGCCGCCCCAGGACTGGCTTAGTTAGTTTCCAGGTTGAGCAAAGGCTTGAATCCAAGAGACAACACCATAGGGGTGAGGGTTAGAAATCAGTCTGCCATTGTAATTTAGGGAATTGCGCCCTAACTTTCAACTTTCAGTTTCACTCAGGCCATTAGATGGAGAAGCTGAGCTGTGGAAGCATTAGCTACTGATCATGAAAATGTCTTATGATTGTGTAAGGTAGCAGGAAGGAGCAGGGCACTTACAATATACACATTTATTGCTGTGAAAATGACTCTGGATTAAGTAACGTACTTCTATCCCACAAATAAAAGTACAGCAAATACACATCCACACAAAGAAGCCAAAATAACAAACCTTTGAATCATACATTCTCTTTATCTTTTTTGGTTTTACTCTAGTGCCTAATACAAATGAGAAATTATATTAACTGAACTAGAAATAAAAGCCTGGATGTTTGTAAGCGGATGATGGTGAAATCAGAGGGAGAACGAGTTGGCATCTTTAAATTTACTTTCCTACCCATAGGCATTACTGTAAGAATTCATGACCAATGCTAAGCCTGTTTTGCTACACCTGCAAGATCACAGGAGAATAAAATCAGAACAATCATTTGTTGAGAGCTTTCTATAATCCATGCACTGTGTTAAAACATTTTGGATACAATTTCTTATTTGTTCATGTAAGAATTCTGTGGGTTAAATACCATTTCCTCTATTTTGTGGATGAGGACACTAAGCTCATAGCAGTCAAGGGACTTGCTCCAGACACCCCAATAGTAAGAGAGCTAGGATATAAGTTCAAACAGGGCATGACTTTATTTATCCATTGTCCTGTTCAATAAGTACTTGTGGAAGGATGGGTCTGGCTTTGAACTTGGGCCCGTATCACTCCACTGCGTTCAGAAAGTCTAAAACATATTTAAGTGGTTGGAGTATGTTATGACTTCCCAGTTCTTGTGTGCATTTGTCAACCAAAAAAAATGCACAGCGTGAGAGCTGTGAGTTCAGTTTTATTTGGGGATTTACTGAGGACTACGGCTCAGGAGACAGCCTCTCAGGTAGATCTGAGGAACTGCTCCGAAGAGGTAAGGGGGAGGTCAGCACACACGTAATTTTGGAGGAGGGGTTGCAACCAAGCACACATCTCAGTAGAAGTTTACTGGTAGTCATGAAGAACAGATACCTCAGTTAATGATTTTATTGCTTCTCTAAGTATGGGAAGAAATAATAAGTTTATAAAATTTTCTTCTGAAAATATTTAACTACCTGAAGTCCTGTCCCGCCTGTCTTCCCAGAGCACAGAGCTCCTCCTTCCTGACCCCGACCCCGAGCCCCTGGCAGGGTGCATTTAAGGGCAGTGGCTGCCATGGCTCATGACTTAGCTCTTGCAGAGCCCCATGGCCAGTGATTTTTAGTTGGCACTTTCCAGTCCAGCCTGACTTCAGCTGCCAAGGCAGCTTAGAGGCCTTTTGGGTTAAGAGTGACTCTTTGAACCCTTTCAGCCTCAAAGAACTAGACGGTGTAAATCCACCTCTGGCCTAGTCCTTCCTTTTTAGGCTTTTGTGATTAGAGATGGGAGCTGGGAGAGCTATTTATGCTAAGAAGAATTCTTTTGGAGCTTCTTATGACAGGACAAGAGCTAGCTCATTTAAGAATTCTTGGAGTCGGGGATCTAAGAGTTTAGTGGCTTCTGCAGCCTGCTTCCCTGCAGAAGTCTTGTAGAGGGGCGAGGCCTGCCTGGGGGGTAGTACTGAGACATCTCCCTGAGTGTGATTTTCTAATTCTTTACTCCGTGGTCCAGAATGTGAGTCGATTAGGAGTCCTGGCTAGTGTCAGAGAGTTATGTGTTTGAAAACTATGACTGTTAATGGCTGATATTCCTCATTAGGGAGTATTTGGCTTTAAAAAGGAAGTAGCAACACAGTTCCAAGACCTCTTTAAGTGGACTTTGGGACTGGGGATTTTGCTTTCTGGGGATATGTCTTCTTGAGAGCAATAATAAAACAGAAGGTTGTTTTTAATGGGAAGGGGACTGTTTGGAAACAAAAATGGGAATTTGTTCAGCTCATTAAGAGGACTCTTAAGGTATGTACTGGGGATACATTAATTATGTATACATTAATAAATTAATGTATAATATAACATAATATTAATATTAATAGATTAATATTAATAGATTAATGATGTACTGGGCAGGTGGATGGCATAACACTTCCCTGTCATTGTTTGGGCCGTTGTGTGGGAATGAATGGCTCTTGGGAAGAAAGATCCTTCAGCTGCAAAGTTTCCTGTTTTTCATCAGTAAGGCTAACATAGAATATAGATTATGTAACTAGAGGGAAAAAAATACAAACGAGGTTTAAGCACTGTAAAAGTTAAAAGCTAAATTTAAAAAATCCCAGTGGTCAAGGGACCAAGGAAAATCTTTTATCTAAAAATGTTAAAGGCAGAGTGTTCTGGGCCTTGTAAGCAAATAAGTAACTTCCCCTGAAGAGTAAATGAAAGTGAGCTCCAAGCGCCCTCCTCAGGCCAAAGGCTGAGCAACACCTTCCTTCCTGTGAAGGCAGCATCCTGGGCACCCAGTCACAGTACCCTGCTGACGACGGTGGGGACGCAAGGTGCTGGGATTATTTCACATCTCAGTGCCTTGTTCAGGCTTCTTTCCCCACGTGGAAGTGTTTAGGCTCGAGGACACAGACCTAGTCGAACACTGACAATGACTAACGTTTGAGGAGTGTATCCTTCTCTTCTCCAATGGCTTAGATTTCCAAAATAAAATCTAAAGAAGTTTAAAAGCATTGTAAATTATTCTGAATGCGCTTGGGAGATTTGGGTCTCAGTGTCGTCACGTCTAGCTGTGACTTGGAATAATTTACCTGAATTCTTTAAGCTCCATTACTTTGTTTAAAACGGGGTGGTAATAGTACCTACCTCCTAAAATTCGTGTACTGATTGCCCAAGCTAAAATGAGGGCAACGCCCCCTGCAGAGGTCTGGTGCGCACTAAGCTCGCTGTCACTGAGGGAGGGCACGTCTTCCTCTCTCGGTGTCCAGACTGAGGGCTTCACTCTCCGTTGCCTTAACGCCCCGTTGCCTTATCACCACCTCCTTGTCTGTTCTGCTGAGGTGTAGTAACTTATCAGGTTGATAGATTTGGAAGCAGAACCTGGATATTCTCTGTCCAACCCCTTCTTGATTTCTTTTGGAAGTGAGCTTGCCCTTAGACATCTACTTTCTGCTGGTCTCAGTTATGCACTCAGTGAATGGTAAATGCCTGCAGTGGTCAATCTGTCCAAATTTGGGGGTCAGAAGGGGACCACGTGCTCTATGTCACCTCAGTTACTAATAAAGGTGTGTGT
Organism: Camelus dromedarius; assembly: GCF_036321535.1. NCBI lineage: Eukaryota > Metazoa > Chordata > Mammalia > Artiodactyla > Camelidae > Camelus > Camelus dromedarius. The sequence goes on along the minus strand of NC_087437.1, from coordinate 72,608,022 downwards.
ATTTGCGGCGGGGTGGGGGCGGGGGCGGAGGGCAAGGGTTGGAGGTGTCTTAGGCTCTAACTGCTTTCATCCTTTGTTTTCATCCTTAATTTTCAATCGGTTCAGAAATCAGGAGAGGAAGGGTGTTCATTAATAAGATTCTTCAGACACTAAAACAGCTTTCATGTAATTATCACTGGGGGGGGGGGGGGGAAGCAAAACAACCAGTTGGGGTTAGTCTTGCACAGAAGCGATAGTTTGGTTCAATTTACCCAACAGCAGTTGACCAGACTGTCTTCTCCACAAGCACATTTTGTGAACAGAGTCTCCCCACTCAGCTTCTGAAAACGTGCCCACCACCAGGTGTGGCAAGAACAAAATTTGGAACAGCATTTCCCAACCCCTGAGTGGAAGCACGATCCTGAAGACATATATTTAAATTTTTATTAATTCTTCAGATACTGGAGGGATATATGGTAAAATAGCTAATCTTAGGGTTGGTTTTCAAATCTTTGCTTGCCTCTCACTAGCTGTGAGATTTCTGGCAAGTTACACTCACTCTTTCAGTTCACTCATTTGTAAATCGGAAATAATAATACCTTCCTTGTATGGTTGCCATGAAGTTTAAATATATTCATAACTGTATAGCATTTGTTTTACACTAGCATACAGAAAGCACTCAGTAACTTTTCACTGTTAAGGTTATTTGTAAAAATTACATGCTGGGCATTGTGCTCATGGTTATAAATGTAATGGTGAACAAAGTGGATACTGGAAGTTTCATTTAGGACAGAGTTACATGGTTTAGCCTAAATCCGTTTCCATTCACTACTGTTTGAACTCACTGAGTGCTTCCAAGAGGAGTGAAGTGTAATGAAAGGCAAAAATCAATCCTTGGTTCAAGAGCAACATTTTAACTACATTTTAATAACATTTTATTTTTCATAAAGTGAATCAAAACATTTTTGCTCTAAGAATAATATGCAAACTATCTAAGTGGCATAAGCTTATTTTCTGGCTCTAAAACTAAAACTTAAAGATTTTCTGATATTTTAGACACTTTAAATAATAGATGTTTTAAATCAAGGAAATTTTGCAAAAAACGTATTTTAAATGGAATGGTGGCAAGGACCAAATTTCTTTCCCTGTGGCACCGAGAATATCCACACAAGATTCGACTTGAAGTTGATCCCTCTTGAGGGGGGGAAATGTGTTTCAAAAACAGGAGGCGTCTCAAGACAGCAGTGCCAATACGTGTGTTAGTCTTCAGAACAGTCTTGTCAACCATTCCTGGAAAGGAGAAGGGAAAAAACAAAGGAAAAAAAAAACAAAACCTTTGGAATCTTTCAATGTTGATCCACAACCCAGAATAGGATGTACTAGAGGGTCAGTTTCATTCCCATGAGAAACATCTTTGGATCATTATTGATGAGGCCAAGGAATAAAGTTGAGCAGGTGAGTGTGAATCACTCGTCATAAAGCGGTGGCAGCGTGATTTAAACTGAGAGCCCAAATCCAAGAAACCAGGGGAGTCTGTGGAACTGGTCAGGGCTAGATTATGGATTTTCAGGAGGAAGGTTTCCCATTGTGGGAATAACTGCCTGGAGTCATTATCACTCACTGATTCAGCGCTGGCTGTTACCACTCCTTTTCCTAGCACTGTGAATTAAATCATGCTTGATAGTTTTATGATCATATTTTTTCACTATAAAAGTAACAAAACCACTTAAGATAAGAGCAGTAAACAAAACCTTCCCCAATCTCACCTTCTAACATACAATTGCATCATTTGGATTTATCTTTTCTGGCCTTGTTTCATGCTAAAAAATTTGTTTGTGCAATTTTGCCTACCTCTTTTATATTGGACTACTTAACCATTTTATTTTTTTGCATATTCCTAAAATCTTTGTAATATAATTAACATAATTTAAGTTGTGTTTATCCTTCTTTGTATTTTATTTTTTAATTGAAGTAGAGTTGATTTACAATGTTGTGTTACTTTCTGGTGTACAGCAAAGTGATTCAGTTATACTTATACACACAAGTATATTCTTTTTCATATTCTTTTCCATTATGGTTTATTACAGGATATTGAATATGGTTCCCTGTTCTATATAGTAGGACCTTGCTGTTTATCTGTTTTATGTGTAGTAATTTGTATCTGCTAATCCCAAACTTTTAATTTATCCCTCCCCCACCCCCTTTCCCCTTTCCAACCAGTCTTTTTAATGGTTGTATGATATTCCTTGTGCAGATGCTCTGTAGTGAAATTTTACACTTTCTTATTGTTGAACACTTGGACGTTTAAAAAGTTTTGCTACTAGAAATAGTAGTGTAACTAGACATTTTGTACATATATCTACTTGAATACTTTGAATTACTCTCTTTAGATTAATTCTCAGAAGAAAAATCACTGAATTGTATGTGAGCATTTTTATGACTTTTGTTACAAATTACTTTTGCTTGTCTATGAGAAAACAAGTTTCACTCTATTTTCATCTATTTCAAAGGAAATAAACTTTACCATTGAATAAAATTGCTCATTTAAGAAAGCAAATGTTGATACTTTATGTTGTCTAATTTTGCGTTTAAAATTCTCTCCATGTACTGGTTATTGCCTTGTCTCTGAATGGCTGTTCATAAGTCTACCTGTTGGAATCACAGTGTTTTCCTAGGCATTATGTATACATCTTTCCCATGTAAAGATATTCATTGTGTTGCAAGTAATTTTTGTAAATAATTTTTTTCATGGTGTATTGTTAGCCATTAAATCTATTTTTAAATATGATCTTTATCATAGGAAGTGGCATGCAAGAGCTAACATTTTTGAAATGGAGATAAAATAATTTCAAAGTATACTGTATATATGTATTTACATGCAATATAATGTGTATGTGCAGTTGAACTGTAATAATTCTACATAATAAAACTGAAAAAGGAAAAAAAAGAAATAAAACAATTTATCTGAAGGTCATTTTTAAACCCAGGGATATGTTTAATGTAATATAGAGCCATATAAAGCACATATATACACAAATATTTCCCCATAGACACCACATTTTGAATAGCCAATAGCCAGACCGGTCTAGTCATTGTTCCTCAAAAGTCTCGCTCTCTTGTGTCTTCTGTTCTGAACATCTGCTTCCTTTCTCTACAAAGTCTTTGTTTATGCTCGGTCTCTACCTGTTTCTCTTTTAAATTCATTTAGCTTCAGTTGGCACTATTCATAGTGTATCTTGTATTGTTATTTAATTGTCTTCTGGTATGTTTTGTCTCCTTAAGCAGAACATACGCTCTTGAAAATGAAGTCATAGCTTATGGCCTGTTTCTATCTTCCACAAGACATGGCAGCCTGAAAAATGACTTGCCGAATTACGAGCAATCAGTGTTGCATTCGAGATTAAGTAACAGAATATGGAGAAAAAACCATGAGAGTATAAAGTTTTCAGAAATCTAGATAAAGGAATCTTATTCTAAAGTTAAGTCTCCAAATTAGAGTTTAGAACTAGTGTCATTAGAAGGATCAGCTGGCTCATGGAAAGTGGGATAATGCACGCTATCACACAAAGGACAAAGAAACTTCTGGCTTCAGTCTGCATCTCCAGGGACAGGCGTGCTCCTGATCATGTCGGGGAAACTGAGGCAGTTTACCAGACTTTCATTCAGGTTTATTCTGGAGGTTTTCATAGATGTTCATCTCCTCCTTGGTAATATCAGTTGATTCTCTGAGATGTTGATTCTAGAATTTGAGATAGGAGACAGGAGTCAAAGAGCGAGACTCTTAATAAGATTTATAAAACAGGACTGGTATTGAATCTGGTCTGTAGAGCAGGGGACCAAGAACTGGGACTTCTGGCAGTGGAGACACTGCGTGCTCCATCCTGGGGACCAGAACCTTCGTAAGGGGCTGCTTGATGTTGTGAAAGGCTTTTTCACTGTGTAAAGGTAAAGCCACAATTCTGCAGTGGTGGTGGGGGAATGGTTTGAGGGGAGTGGGAAGGGAGCCAGCCCACCAACACAGCTAGGACCTGACATCAGGGAGGAAAAGCATCTACTAAGTAACACAATTGGTTGTCTCACTAGCAGATGTTTCTACCATTTAATGGACTGTCTCTCACTTCCACACTGCTTCCTCTACATTAACAATCACCATGCAATCTTTTTTTTTTTAATTAAGAAAAAGCAGCATTTTAGGGGAATATGTACTGGAAGAGCATTAGCTTACCTGGCTCCTCCCTCTATTCCCCCAAATAGGCTATTCAGAGGAATCCTACAGGTCTGGCAGCCTGCCAGGGCTGAGGAGATGGTGGCCTAATTGGTGAGTTTTAGAAGCCATCTAATGTGTTATCTTAAATGTCATTCTCATCATTTTTTTCTGGTTGTTTTTTAATTGTAATTTCCTTTGTTATTTCCTAGTCTTCAGCAGCCACTGCTAGAATTAGAGGTGGTGACTGTATATATTTTTTTTTAGAAAATTAATATGGGGAGAGTAAGAGAAGTTTGGAGAAGTAGTTTACAATGGTAAGGAGGGGTCAGCAGAGAGTAATGGACATTATATGCATGTATTGCTTGTTATATGCCAAATGCAGCATGTATCTTTAATCCCCACAGCAGCACCATATGAGACAGGGATTGTTACATCCCTGTTTTACAGACAGGGAAACTGATGCTTAGGCGGGATGAGAAATGCATCCCAAGGTCACACAGCTAATACGTGATGGAACCAGGAGGCAAGCCAGAGAGTCTCATGCTGGAGCCCTTGCTTTTAGCCCCTATGCTATTGGGTCAGGAGTTCCAGGCAAGAAGCAACAACCAGGGAAGATTTGGGGAAAGCTTCCCCAGGAAGACTCCAAAGTTCTTAGGGAGGAAGTCCACTTCCTGCTTTCATGCAGGATGGGAACTTGTGTATTAAAGACAAGTGTTGGCCTCTTGAAGGCCTGAGAACCTGGACACATTTGACTTAAAGACAAACATGAGAAAAACACCTTTAGCATCCGCCACAGAACCGATAATCACCTTTTATTCAACATACACTTGTGAGGAGAGGTTTGGGGGAGAGGGACCATGTGTTTTGAGTTTTGTGCCTACTGTTAGTAGAGCAAATGGACGTGGTTAATGTAGACATTTTTAACAATCAAATATACAATTTTCTGGCTTGTGTATTGGTAGCAGATATTTCTCAGATTCTGGGTATTATAATCAGCATCTCCCGCAGGAATACAAACAGCTTGGCAAAGACTAGAATCAAAAGTAAATTCTCTACCCTACCTGAAGCTTCCTAAAATCCAGTCTACAGACAGGCTCAGGTAGAAGTAATGAGGTACAGTTGTCCCTAGGTATCCGCAGGGGATTTGTCCCAGGACCCCTTGTGAAAACCCAAATCCTCAGATGCTCAAGTCCCTTATGTAAAATGGGAATGGGTTCCACGTTCTAGAATTTGGAAAGTCAATTGTACTTTCACTCTATTTCTCTTTGTCCCAGTGTCAATTCCATGGCCTGATAGTGTTTTATAACTTGGGATCTTGCTACAAAGTTGGCCCAGGATTTTAAAGATTCCTACATCCCCAAACGACCTATCCAAGTTCACCATGGACCATGGAATTAATCAATATTTGTGGGGCTTTCTGCATAACTTGAGTTAGCCTGGGGTAGGCTAGATTAGAGCATTTTTTTATTGAGCTCCTGCTTTGTGACAGGCATTGTGAATACCAGGGCAAACCACCTGCAAATCGGAAGATCCTAAATGCGTAGCTGAGGTGGCAGTAACGTATTCAGATCAAAGTTTGAGAACAAGTGGAGAAGGGCTCTCTACACTGTGACCGTACGCACCCTGGTGGGGCCTGGTTGCTAATGTAATTCAAGAATATTCTGGCATCTCCTGAACTTTATTTTTCTTTGTAATTTCTCTGACATTAACCTAAAAATATAAATACAGTTTCCACTGTACCGTGTGCTGGAGGAAAGCGTTCATATCAAAATCTATAAAATAATTAGCAGGTGAACTCCTTCAGAGCAAGAGAAACGCACTGGTAGTTTCCATAAATTCCAGAGACCCTTTTACCCAAAATAAAACTTTTCAGAAGACTGCTTTAAGTTTACCTGAGTACTTATTTCATCTTGAGAGCGTTCTTCATCTGTTCTGCCTGCAGCTGGTTCAGAAAAGACTGTGTTAGGTCAAGCAATGAAACAAAGGACCGCATCAATTAGTCCAACCATCAAATTCAAACAGGTTTGGATCACTTAGGCCCAGGGCCTGTGATGTGAAGTGGTGGAAATTTCAATTGGTAAGAAGTAGGGTCACTTTTTAGAAAGAGATTAAAAGTCTTTTATTTTAAGGATTGGGTAACAAATATGCAGAAAGTTTGGAAAGTAGAGAGACAATATCATGTATTGTCCCAACATCCCCCAAATACTTTTATATTAATATGCATTGAGAGTGCCAGGCCCATTGGTAAGTAATGAGGATACATGAGAAAGCAAACGAGTTACGATCCATGCTTTCTTGGAGCAGACGGACCAGCAAACATACAAACAAACAAACAAAAAAATGCAAGATGGAAAATACAGAATAATTTGTAACTACAACTGAGATGTTATCAGTCTTAATTCACACATTGAATGTCAAATATGGCAGTTAAAAGGATTCCTCAGTACTCTAGACTGAGTGCATGTAAGTTTCCAAATACAAATATGACTATTTTATGAAGGGAAAGTAAGTTCACAGTTACTCAGAGAAGTGTCACTCACATACCTGAGGTTGTTGAACGAGATGGTTTTTGTGACGGTATATCTTTTCTAGTCTTCCATCTGAATCTTTTCACATCAATTGAAGTTTGAACAATCATTACCTTTGTGAAATCTTCAGTGCCTTGTATCTGAAAGGTGACAGATTACAAGCTAATTTCTGAGTAAATCCCATACAATTTAAAATGTCTTTCTAGTAAGCTACTATCTCAGGCCCTTTCTAAATATTAATAAATAGAAAATATTAATGCATATTAGATACATATCTTTAAATACCTGGATATGTTGGTTTTGTGAAAGTCAACATTCTATATGCTTTCACTGACTTTTAAATATCTTGCTCATTTTTCTGACAACTGGGAAAAGTGTTCAAGAGTTAATCAACAAAAACCCTTTAAAATATCACCCAGAGAGTTTTTCTTTGTGGCAAAAAGAAAGTTTAAAAATCAATGGATTTCAAGAAATCCTCTGACCTCATGGCCATTTTCGGTATGCTTTGAATTACATTGGTACCCAGATCCACAGCGAGCAGGGCTTTATGCCCAGGGCATGGGACATGTTTGGGCAGATTTGGGTTGCCTTGGGAATCTCTTGCTTGACCAACTAAATTCCCAACCAGCACCCCTAACTGAGGTCTGTTGTTATGGTTTCAAGAATAGAGGTAAGGAATAATTAGGAATAATGTTTCGCTTCTTCTCACTGAACGTCACATTGGTGCCGGTGGCGTCCACTTAGAAAACTTTCTTGTGACTGTTCTCACCTCAGGAGTCCTCTTATCCCCACCTCAAATCTACTTTTTAAGTACTTCTATCAAAGCTGTAAATGTTTATCAATCTATGTATGTGTGTGTATATATATATTTTCACTTAGTTGAGAGATTTTTGAGGGCAAGTCCCAAGTCTCATTTGTCTTGACCACTTTAGCATCTAGCACTGTTCTGTCATGTATCAGTTGCTTAAAAGAATATGTGCCTTATTTAATTGACTAAGTCCCTCTTCCAATTTACTTTCTGTAGCTCTATTTCATATGTTCCCTGATTCCTCCTGACAAGTGCCTCTCTTACTCTACCCCAACAGACACAAACACACACACACAAGCATGCATATATACCGTCTTCCTCCTTCCCAGGGCACAGCTTCTCATTTTGATTGGAAGTGCAACTTAACAGCTTAAATACGAGAAGTCCTTCACTTTCACATTCTCTTTCAAAGTAGCTGGGGAAATACTACTGGGACTCACTTCAGCATGGAGCTGGCAGAACCTTGTTAGAGTACTGTTCATATGGTCCAGAGAGACGGTGATCCTTCTGCAATATGTACATGAACTTAATAGGCCCTCTTTTACTATTTACAACTGCATCCAAATCTAACTGTGGCCAAAATGTATAACTTAGCTTGCTTCATTGACATTGAACATGAATAGCTTGGTGTTTGGGCTACCCAGTGCCAAAGCAATCAGTGGACTTGAGGTGCGTATGCTGTGTGTGTGGTGTGTGTGTGTGTTTATGGAGTGGTAGGAGAAAAGGAGAGAATGAGAAGGTGGAAAAGTGATGATTTTGCTAATATTAACACATTGTTGGAAAAATGGCACATTGACCTGAAGACATGAACCAATGTTTCTTTACCTGATGGCATGTTATAGGAATTAAGAAAGGAGCCTTATAAGTTTTTCGTAACTGACAATCTTCTACAGCTCCATGGATGAGGATGACATAAATTACAGTTTCATCATAGATATCAGTTTTGGTGCACTTTGGTATATCTCTTACATAAATGTTATGGAGTTTTAACTGCATCTTGTAATTCCAATCCTACAAGAAAAACAATTTCATAATCTATTGTTCATTATAAAATTTAAAATAAATTCCTAAATAGTTAATTTCTGACAATACTTCAGGGCAGTTTCATTCAGAGAGAAGGACAATTTTACTTAAATACCTCTTACCTCATAAGATAAATGCTCTCTGATTTTTTTGGCAGTAATAGAAAGTCCAATTTTTAGCCACATTTTATATTCAATGTGAGGACAGAGTTGTTCAAAAGCTTCATACAAGTGATTTCTGGCAATAAAACATGTCTGGAAGAGAGAAGATATCAATTTAATATTTCATTCTGTGCACCTGTGATTTAAGGGAACAAGATTTCTCACTTACATTTGTAATATTAAAACTAAGAATTTAAGTGATATAGATTCATATTATTGCCTGGAAACCTAACAATATGTGCATATTTAATAAATACTCGTGTGATCTTGTCATACACTAAATTTAAAAGGCCACATGATCCAATGAGACGTTCTTTATCATTCTTGGCGGTTCTGAAAAAATTAGGAAGCAAAGTATCAAAATCATTTAACCTTTCAAACTAGAGACATAATTATTTCTAAAAACATATCAGGGGAGCAAACATTTTGGTCAATACTAAAATACTGATATTAACAGTGAACAGACTATTGGCTGTTGGGAATAAGCTCCTATACATTCACAAGCCATGGTGTATGTTGGCTTTTATTTCTCTTGGGTAGGAATCTGACAGGGATTTCTGGTAATATGGGAAGTGAGTGTGTAACTTTATAAGAAACTGCCAATCTGTTTTCAGAAGAGGTTGTAATATTTGACACTTTAACTAGTCATATATGAGTTTCAGTTGCTTCACATCCTTACTAATATCTGGTTTTCAGTCTTTTTGTTTTTAGCCAATGTAGTAGGTGGGTAGTGACACCTTATCATGAGTTTAATTTGCATTTCTCTGAGAGCTAAAGATATTAAGAATCTTCTTCATGTGCTTGTTGGCCATGTGTATATTCTTTTGTGAAGCATCTGCTCAAATCCTTTGCCTAATTTTTAAAATGGAAGCACAGTTGATTTACAGTATCATATTAGTTTCAGGTGTACAATATAGTAAACCAGAATTTTTATAGATTATACTACATTTAAAGTTATTATAAATATGGACTCTTCCCTGTGCTATATAATATAAATTTGTAGCGTATTTATTTTACACATAGTAGTTTGTACCTCTTAATCCCCTACTCCTATCATGTCCCACCCTATTCCTTCTCCCCAATGGTAACTACTTTGTTTTCTAAAGCTTTGAGTCTGTTTATGTTTTGTTACATTCCTTTATTTAATTTTTTAGATTCCACATTTAAGTGATAACATATAGCATTTGTCTTTCTCTGTCTGAATTATTTCACTAAACATAATACCCTCCAGGTCCATTCATTTTGCTGCAAATGGCTGAATTTCATTATTTTTTATGACCAAGTAATATGCTCCCCACACACACGTACATATATCTGTGTTTTTCCTGGTTTCTTCCTGTAATTGATTTCTAGTTTTTTATCATTGTGCTTAGAAAAAAAAGCTTGATATAATTTCTATCCCCTTAAATTTGTTGAGACTTCTTTTATGGCCTAGTATGTGATCTATCATGGAGAACATTCCATGTGCACTTGAAAAGAAATGTCTTCTACTGTTACTGAATGTAATGTTCTACAGATATCTATTAAGTCTAACTGGTCTAATGTGTCGTTCAAGACCACTGTATCCTTATTGATTTTCTGTCTAGATGATACATCCTTTGATGTAAATGGGGTGTTAAAAGTCTCCTATTATTATTGTATTGTCAGTTTCTCCCTTTATATATGTTAATATTTGCTTTACATATTTAGGTGTTCCTTATATTAAGTGCATGCATGTTAAAAATGTTCTATCCTCTTCTTGTATTGATCCTGTTATAATTATATAATTTCTTTGTCTTTTGTTATAGTCTCTGTTTTAAAGTCTACTTTGTCTGATATGAGTGTTGCTACCACAGCTTTCTTGTCATTTCTTTTTACATGAAATATTTACCTCCATTCTCACTTTCAGTCTATGTGTGCCTTTAGCTCTGAAGTGTGTCTTTTGTAAGCAGCGTAAAAATGGGGTTTGTTTTTTATCCAATCAGCCTTTCATCCAATCTTTTTTGTGTGTAGGGGGAGGAGGTAATTAGGTTTACTTATTTATTTATTTTCAGAGCAGGTACTGGGAATTGAACCCAGGACCTTGTGTATGCTAAGCATGTGCTCTACCATTTGAGTTATACCCTCACCCAACCCTATGTCTTTTGATTGGAGCATTTAGTACCATGAAATTTAAAATGACTATTGATAATTATGTACTTATTGTCATTTTGTTACTTGTTTTCTGCTTATTTTTGTAATTCTTCTTTGTTCCTTTTTTCTTTTTGTTTCTTCCTTTGTGGTTTGATGATTTTCTTTAATAGTGGACTGGTGTTCCTTTATTTTTAGTTTTTGTGTATCTATCATAGGTTTTTAATTTGATCAAGTAGTATGCCACATACACACAAATATGTACATATATCTGTGTTATCCTGGTTACTATGGTAACAAAATGACAATAAGTACATACAGTTTTTGTAACTTATCACTAGACTGTAAACATATACAAGCACAGAAATAACCTTAAATTTGGTCCTAGATATTTAACAAGATTCAACAGTAAGTCGTAAAGAGATGTTTTCTGACCTCCACTACAGTTTTGCAGGTGGCAGAATATTTCATAGGTTCATTAGTCAAGCAGTTTAGCTCTCCTATTATTGCCCCACTGATCACAAAGTCTGTGTAAGTTATCTGATAATCTTTCTCCTCTGACTCCCAGATTATTTGGTCAATTCCCAAACCTGGCTTTGATCTTTGAAGCTGTTCAGGGACAAAGAAAGAAAAATAATACATATACCAGTTAATTTATCAAAACTATCTGATTTATGGCATTTTCTCCTTTGGTTTTAACAATTTTAATATTGACATACTGTTTTGAGAACAGGTATTACTCATACCTTTTAAGGTATATTTATTAAATAAGCAATGACTTAGAAACAAAGCACTCTTAAATACTCTTAAATACTCTGAGCTTTCTGGTTCCACCTACTCAGAATGGCTAAATGCTCAACTCAAACATAAGATAAATAACAATTTATATTATAATTTTCCATCTTAATGATGATCCTTTTGAGGTTTCTTGTTATCTACAGGAAGGTATGGCTTAAAAGGTAGTGGGTGGTGTTATCCATTATGTCTGAGGAAGAAAACTGTTGTTTGGATGGTAGCTGCTGTCCTAAAAAAGGAACAATGGAGTTCTTAACATTGAAAGATATTTTTCTCAATCATATGATGTTTTTAACTAACGCTCACAAGTGCATTTATAAATAACTCTGCCTTACCTTCACCATGCCTGAAATAATTATATAAATTCCTTGGGGCTCATCATCTTCTTCAAATATATTATTTCCACAGTCATATGTTATAATTCTGGCTCTTTCCTACAAATATCACCAAATACATAAGCTACAAATATTTTAGCAATGATTGGAGTTTACATTTTAATAAAAGTTTTACACTTTTAAAGTAAATACTACTCAAAAAGATCTGAGATACTGTGTTAGCAATAAATTTGTAATAGAAGATAGGAATTGTGGCTAATAAAGAGAAGAAGGTGGATATTCATGGGTATGTACAATTTCAGATGGGGTATTTATGCATAGATTAGGAAACAGTCTAATCTACGAATAAGAATGTAATGGAAGGATGAAAATATTTCATTTGGATGAAAAATAATTAGGACAGATGAAAGCTAATGGTACATATATGTCTTATACATACCCATGCTCTGAAATGATGAAGTAAATAAAAAATTTATTCATTCAAAATATTTTAAGTAGGGGAAAAATATAATCGTTCTTTTGGTACTAGCTAGATATAGAAAAAGATGTTATTATAACAGGTGAGACTCATTTATTTGTTCACCCCCTAAACGTTTATTGAGTACCCACTATGTGAGATGCAACATTGTAGGGGCTGAGTATTCAAAAGCTGAAAGAGGTGAAAAATAGAGTAGGGGAGAGAGATATAAAGATAATAATTGTAATGTAATGTAATTATGCTATAATAAAGGTATATATGGAGACAATGGTGACACCTTTAGTCCTCCAAACTCAGGATGGACCACAGGATGGTCTTCTACTGGTGGGGTGTTTGACTCCAAAGCCTGCTTTTCTGAGTAGCTTTGGGGGGGTTATTTCCAGAGAAGGAATAGCAGAGAAAGTTTTGGGGGAAAAGAAGTGAAAGCAAAGGGCACTTCAAGATAAGTAAATAGCACTCACAGAGGAATGGACTTAGAAAACAGCATATAGTGCCTGGGGCACCATGAGTGGTTTAGTGTAAATAGAGTATGGGGCATATGACATATGGGCGACAGAAGGTAAAGATGGAGGGGTAGGAGGAGGCAGATTGTGGGAGAACTTGGCATGCCATTCAAAGAGATTTTGATTTTATCCTATAGGCAATAAAGGGTATTTAAAGAATTTAAAAGTGAAGAATATTGTGATTAAATCTTTATTTTTAAAAAGATCATTTGTTGGTACATTAAAGATGGTATTACTAAGAAATAAAAATATTACCTGAATAAAGCTTATGTAGTCTTGGTCTTTATCTAGCCACGGAACATGATGGAGTGCCTCATCAACAGTAATCGGTTTGTATATAGGTTGAAGATCAAGTATCTCTCTTTTTCTGGCTGTTATTAACTAAAACCACAACATTTAAGAAAGGAGATGAAGAAAACCGGTGTTCACAGAATGTTTAAAATAATTATGGCTTTGTACTATTTCTTCTCCTTGTTCTTCTGAGATTTTTGTTATTCATGGAAACCTCTAACCTCTTCTGTTACAGCATTTTCCTGTTATCATTATTCTGAACTTTTAAAAGTAAACCTTTTTACCAAAGTATAGGAAATATACAAAAGAGTGCACAAATCATAAATGTCCACTGAAGGAACATTTACAACATGAAAACATCGCCCAGATGTAACCAGTGCTCGGATTAAAAAATAAAAATTTATAGCACCCTAGAATCCTCCCTTATGTTCTCTTCTAATCATTACTTCTTCCCCAAATTAATCACTCTTCTATTACCACACTTTAGCTTTGTGTGGTTTTGAGCTTTATCTGCATGAAATCAAAGAGTATGTACTTATCTGTGTTTGGTTTCATTTGCTCAACATTATGTTTCTGAGATTCATCTATGATGTTGCAAGGAGCAAATATTCATTCATTTCATTTTCACTGTTGTTTAGTATTACGTTTTATGAATACTCTACAGTTTTATTTATCTGTTGTGGATTGAGATTGGATTGCTCTAGTTTTGGAATTTCGTAATGCTGCTGGAAGTATTTGCTGTACATATGTACACATTTCTGTTGTATATATGGTTATATAATCTAATTTCTGGGTCTTAAGATATGTATGTGTTCAAGTTTAGTAGAGTCTGCCAAACAATTTTTCCAAAGTAATTGCATCAATTTATACTCCCATTCTAATAATGTTCCATGTGTTCCACATCATTGCCTACACTTGGTATTGTCTGGTTGTTTGTTTTTTTTAAACTTAGGTATTATGGTGGTTGTGTATTGGTATTTTCATTTTGGTTTTAATTTGCATTAAGCTTTTGACAATGATATTGGCACCTTTTCTTACGTTTATTGACTATTAGAACATCCTCTGTTGTGAAGTGCCTGCTCAAGTCTTTTGCTGATTTTTAAAAAAAAATGAATTTTCTGTCTTGTTCTTATTGATTTATAAGAGATTTTTACATATTCTGGACATGAGAACTTTGTTGGATATATTTATTTTGACAATATTCTCTACCTTTTTGTGGATTGTCTTTTCATTACCTTAATTTTCTAATAAAAAGAAATTATTAATTTTAATGTTATTTAAATCCACTTTTCTGTTCTGTTCAAGAAATCTTTGCTTAAGCCAATTATAAAAATTTTTATTTTACCTTCTAGAAGCTTATTGTTTTAATTAGGTCTATTTATGTTCTATTTATTATTGTATTATTTAATTATTTTTTATTTTGGTGGGGGGAGGTAACTAGGTTTATTTATTTTTAGGGGAGATACTAGGGATTGAACCCAGGACCTCATGCATGCTAAGTAAGCGCTCTACCGCTTGAGCTATATCCTCCCCTCCAGAAGCTTATTGTTTTACCTTTGTACTATCCATCTGGTGTGTGGTGTAAGAGTTCAGATTCACAAATGAGATAGGTGTAAGTACTCTTAACGTGGAAAAAATAAACTATTGAGACAAAATTAAGACCTAATAAAGTGAAGAGCTATGTTAATAGATTGGATCAATATCACAAAGATGTCAATTTTCTCTAAATAGATGTACAGGCTTACTGGAATCCCATCAGAAATTTCAGGAGGTTATGAGTAGAAACTGACAAGATGACTCTAAAATTTATTTGAAAATACAAAATGCCAAAACTAGTCAAAATAATCTTGAACAAAGAATAAACACCAAAGCTGGAAGATATACACAGTGAGATATGAAGATTTATTATTAAATTTCAGTATAAGACAGTATGATATACATTGAAAAAGTTTCAATGATAGATAAGTAGAAGAATGAAACAAAAAGAGTCCAGAAACTCATCAGCATATACACAGTCAGTTTATGACAATGGCTCCACTGTGGTGTAAGGGGGGTAGGATGGCCTTTTCTATTCTCCCTTATGGAGAGGGTGTGGAGAAAAAGGAACCCTCCTACACTGTTGATGAGAATGTAGATTGTTGCAGCCACTATGGAGAATAGTATGGAGATTCATTAAAACACTAAAAATAGAGTTACCACATGATCCAGCAATCCCACTCCGGGGCATATATCCAGAGAAAACTCCAATTCGAAAAGATACATGCACCCCAATGTTCATAGCAGCACTATTTACAATAGCCAAGATATGGAAGCAACCTAAATGTCCATCGACAATGAATGGATAAAGAAGATGTATATATACAATGGAATACTACTCAGACATAAAAAAGAATGAAATAATGCCATTTGCAACAACATGGATGGACCTAGAGATTATCATATTAAGTTAGAGAAAGATAAACATCATATGATATCACTTATATATGGAATCTAAGAAAAAAATGATACAAATGGACTTATTTACACAACAGAAATAGACTAACAGACATAGAAAACAACCTTATGGTTACCCAAAGGGAAAGTAAGAGGGGGGGGAAGGAATAAATTAGGATCTTGGGATTGACACATACACACTACTATATATAAAATAAGATAAACAACCAGTTCCCAGGCTATATAGTTCCTGTATAGCCTAGGAACTATATTCACTATCTTGCAATGTATAATGGAAAAGAATATGAAATACATATACATATATATATATATAGTGCTGAATCAATCTTTGCTGTACACCTGAAACTAACAGATTGTAAATCAACAATACTTCAATTTAAAAAAATCAAAGTTGATCATATTATACATATTGTTTTATAAATTACTTCTTCCCTACTAACGATATATCTTGGTGAATTTTTTTGTGTCAGTACATACAGATTTTTCTTATGTAATACTATTTTGTACATAATGTTCATTTGTGTGGATTATCACAATTTACATAATCATTCCAATTTGATGGTCATACTAGGTCGTTCCTAGTATATGTTCGAACATATATCTTTGTTTACATTTGAATATTTACACATTTATACATGTGTAATTGCTGGTTTTAAAGGTATGTATTTTAAAAATTATCATTTGTTAAATTGCCCTCCAGAATCACTGTATTCATTTGCATTTTTTTCTGCCATATTTAAGTCTGACACTTTCTCATTACCTCATTACCATTGAACATTGTCAGTTTTTTCTATTATTGCTAATTTCATGGACAAAATATAGCATTTGTTAATACTTTAGTTTCTTTATCTTTGGTTACTAGAAATATTAAATATCTTTTCAATCACATTGGCAAATTTTCTTCTCACATCGTGAAATGCCTGTTTTGTATTCTTTTCTCATTTTCTATAGCATTCTTTGTCCTTTTCTCATCGTTTTGTGAGAACTTTTTAGGTATTATTGCTATCACTACTGTGTAATTTTTGTTGCAAATACCTTCAAAGCTGTGCCTTGCTTCTTAACTTGTTTGTAATATATTTCAACATATAAGGTTTTAAATTGTATTCAGTAGTATCTACTAATCTTTCCTCTGTTGGTATCTGGGTTTTGTGAATGGTTTACCGAAACTTTTCACACATCAGGAATGCAAAGATATTCTTTATATTTGATTATGATATTTGCATAATTTTTCATGTTTAAATCTGGAAGATTTTCCTTCTCTATGTGTTGTGAGATACGACCCCAAAGTTGTTTTTTTCCATATGAATCTTGAATGTCTCAGCATCACTTATTGAATTATCTATAGCTTTTCCTAATTTGCAATACCACCTTACTGTATACTGGATCACTATGTATATTTAGGTCTGCTACTGAACTTGTCTGTGCCATTTACGTATTATTTTCTAATTCTATTTAATTCCACATTATTTGATTATTATGGATTTATAGCATGTTTTACTATCTAGTAGGGTAACTACTGCTCACTGTTTCTTTTTCCCATTTCTTCACTTCTGATAAAATACACAAAATACAAAATTTACTATCTTAACCATATTTAAGTGTACAGTTCACTGGTATTAAGTACATTCATATTGTACAACCATCAGCACTATTCATTTTCAGAACTCTTTTTATCTTGCAAAACTGAAATTCCTCACCCATTAAACAATAATTCCCCATTCTCTGCACCCCCCCACCCCCAGCTTCTGGAAATCACCATCTACTTCCTATCTTTAAGATTTTGACTGCTCTAAGTACCTCATATAAATGGGATCGTACAGTATTTACCTTTTCATAACTGTCTTATTTCACTTAGCAGAATGTTCTCAAGGTTCATCCATGTTTTAAGTATATGTCAGATTTTTTTCTGCCTTTTTAAGGTTGAATAATATTCCATTGGAAGCCCATACCACATTTTGCTTATCCATTCATCCATCGATGGACACTTGTATTGCTTTCTTGTTTTAGCTATTGTGAACAATGCTGCTATGAATATGGTGTACAAATTTCTCTTTGAGAGCCTTCTTTCTATTTTTTAATATATATTCTCAGAAGTGGAATTACCAGATCTTATGGTAATTCTATTTTTAATTTTTGAGGAAGCACCACACTGTGTTCCACAGTGGCTATACCACTTTTCATTCCCACCAGCGTAAGGTTTTTTAGTTTTATTTTTGTTTTGGGGGAATTGCCATCCTAATTGGTATGAAGATGATATCTCATTGTAGTTTTGATTTATGTTTCCTTCATGACTAGTGATGTTAAGTATCTTTTCATGTGCTTATCTGTCAAAGTGTTCTTTGGAGAAATATCTATTCATGTTCTTTGCCCACTTTTAAATTAAGTTGTTTGGTTTTTGTTATTGAGTTTTAAGAGTTCTCTATGCATTCTGGATATTAATTATTTATCAGATATGTAATTTGCAACTATTTTCTTTCATTGTGTAGGTTGCCTTTTATTCTGTTGATACTGTCTTCTGATGCACAAGAAGTGAATCATGTGCATTTAAAATGTTTAAAAATTTTCATGATATGCAATTTGTCTATTATTTTCTCTTGTTGTCTGTGCCTTTGGTGTCATTTCTGAGAAATCATTGCCAAATTCAATGTCATGAAGATATGCCCTATTTTTACTCCTATGAGTTTTAAAATTTTAGGGGTTACATTTAGATGATGTATTCATTTTAAATTAATTTTTGTATATGGTGTTAGGTAAGGATCCAACTATATTCCTTTGTACGTAGATATCCAATTTTTTCCATAAACAGCATATAGTTGAATAATATTTTTATCACTTCTGCTACTCTTTGTGTTTTGTTTGGAGAGTTTAATTTATTTACATTTAATTACTGATAAGACAAAATTACTTCTGTCATCTTACTATTTTTTTCTGTAAGACTTATAGCTTTTTTGTCCCTCATTTTCTGCATTACTGTCATCTTTTGTATTTTGTTGATTTTTTGTAGTGAAACATTTAAATTTCCTTCCTCATTTATTTTTATGTACACTCTTTAGTTATTTTCTTTTTGGTTACCATGAGGATTACATTTGACATCCTAGAATATAACACTTTAATTTGAATTTATACCAATCTAACTTCCGTAACTTAGAAAACTCTGCTCCTTTAACAGCTCCATCGTCATCCCTTGTAGTTGATATCATAAAATTATATTTTTATATGTTGTCTGTCTAAAACATAAACTAATAAATTTTAAAATCCATTCATCTCTTAAATTATGTAGAAAACAAAATATGGAGTTATAAGCCAAAGCTATAAGAATTCTAGGTTTTAGACTAATAATTACTTTAAAAATGTATTTGTCTCTCAAATTATGTAGAAAACAAAAAGTGGAATCATACATCATTATTACAGTAATACTAGCTTTAATAATTGCCCATGTGTTTACCTTTACAGAAATTTTTATTTCTTCATATAGATTTTATTAATGTCTAGTGTCCTTTCATTTCAATCTGCAGGATGCTTTTTTATCATCTTTCAGGGCAGGTCTAGTGGTTATGAATCTCTCAGCTTTTTTAAAATCTGAGAATGTCTTAATTTATCCCTCACTTCTACAGGACAGCTTTCCTGAATATATGATATTTGGTTGATTTTTTTATTTCTTTTAGCACTTTGAATACATCAACCCACTTCCTTCTGGTCTCCAAAGTTTCTGATGAGAAATTTCTGATAATCTTATTGAGGATCCCTTGCATGTAATGCATTGCTCTTCTCTTGCTGATTTCAAAATTCTCTCTTTGTCTTTTGGCAGTTTGATTAGAATGTGTCTTTGTGTGGATCTCTTTCAGTTCACCCTACTTGAAATTCATTGAGCTTCTTGAATATTGATATTCATAATTTTCATCAAATTTAGAAAGCTTTCAGGCAAATATTTCTTCAAATATCCTGTTTCTTCCTCTTTCTCTTCTCCTTGCAGAGACATCCACAATGAATATGTTGGTCCTCTTGATGATATCCCATAGGTCCCTTAGATTCTGTTCACTTTTCCTTAATTATTTTCTTTTTGTTTCTCAGATACTGTAATTTCCATGGTTTTGTTTTAAAGGTGACTGATTCTTTCTTCTGCCTGCTCAAGTATACCTTTTAGTTCTAGCCACACAGTGCTATATATACTTTATATTAGGTTCATACTTAAGGATTTAATGTTTTTAAATGATACGGTGAATATAATATTTTTCCACATTTTCTTCCATTAGGGAAGAATTTTGAATGTTGATCTTATTGCTGGATATCCCATTGAATTATCTTATTGGTCCTATATTACTAATTTTAAGTTAATTCCCTAGGATTTTAGATTAAACAATCAACAAGTAATAATAGTTTTCCCCCTTTTCCAAAATTTCCATCTCTCAAGTTCCTTTTTCTTCCCCTTCTTGATCTGGCTAAGACCTACAGCACAGCATTCAATACTTGGAATGACACTGTTTATTCTTCTTTTGTTTCTAACATTAATGAAAATACTTCTAAATGTTCTGTCATCTAATACAAAGTTTGCTTCAGATTTTTACTAGATATTCTTTATCCAGTTAAGATTGTCACTTCTTTTATTATCCTCTGAACATTATGAATGAGAATTGAATTTTATCAAGTGATTTTTCTTCTTTAGTTGCTTAATGAGTGAGTTATATAGCTATTTTGGGAGATAAAACCTCCTTAGTCATAGTGTATTATGCTCTCAATATTCTGCCAGATTCAATTAGCTACTATTATGTTAAGAAGTTTTATATATGTATTCACAAGTACAATAGCTTAATGTTTTTTCTTATGCTATTCCGAATTTGTACTTACAGGGTGAGTTGGGTTGTTCTCTATTTTTTCACATTTAAATAACTTAGAGAAAGGAAATATAACTGATTCTTACCCTATAGTTGAGTGTTCTTATAAATCATGGTTTCTATGCCACAGGCAATTCCCACAAACATACTGATATCCAGTGTAGCCTAGGATGAGGAATAGTTTCATTATATCTTTAACCTGGGTGCAGAGCATAGAAAGAGGTGGTCCCTTACTGCGGCAGGAAAGGAAAGGGAAGTTGACCACTGGATCTGCAGGAAGGAAACTCTCTTTGGTGAGTGATTTCTTTAGACAGTTATTTTAAGTTAGATGTTTATATCTGAAGGATGGCCTATATTGGGAAGAGCCAAAAGCAGGTTTGAAGATCATACTTGACTATATCAAGTAAGTATATTTGCTTTGAAAATATTCTACCTTACCTTATTAATTTCAGAACCTTCAATTTTATGAAGAATTCCTTTTAACCTGAAGACTTTAATAATTTCTCTGGCCAAATTGAGCATGACGTTAATCTCTTCCTTTGTTTTCATAGTGACAGCGATTTCTGGGTGATCGTATTCTAAGTAGCCTAAATAAACCCAAAATATTTTCAGTTGAAATAAGGATATTGTTTAAATATTTCATGTGAACAATAAGCTAATATTTCTGCTCAAATTCATAGAATACAACCTTCATCACCGGGAAATGTATCTCTCCCTGAAGAGACTGCTATAGTCAATCAAAGTTTACCAGTAGTTGCAGAGCTCTGCCTGACATTTTCTTGTCAGCAGCCCATACTTGTTTCTAAGCCCATGAAGAAGCACAGATAGCTGCGGTCCTGGGATTAACAATTACACTAATGCACTTGCCCTGGACACCAAGAGGCTCTTCAGGGCTCTAGGTCTGGAGACCATGACCCACTTTTCTGTTCTGTTTGAACCAGGATTTCTGACTACAGTTTGTGTCCTTAGATATGGCTTCTGATCAAGTTCTGTCACTCAGCCTGGGTCCTTTCCACCCACCCTGCTTGGGCATCCAGATGACTTATCCATCTATCTTCTTCGGCCTGTCTGATGTAGATCTCTGGATGCTCATCAGAGTTTCATCCACTTAAATTCCACATTTGGCCTTTTTCTTGGTCATGACCTCTTGTTTGGTTTTCTTCTTGGTCATGACTTCTTGTCTGGCTTTTTCTGGTAATGACCTATTGTCTACCCAGCATGACTCACAAAATAGGCTGTCGTCATGTTTGGGCATCGAGCCTCCTAGCAGTCATACCAGTGATCTGTTAGACTGTTCTGATTTCAACTCATTTTAAAGCCTAAATCCCCAGTTGGCAACTCTGTGGCAAAAGGAGGAAAAAATAACTTCTTTCCTTGTGTGGCTCCGGAAGGTATGTGTACCTCTGGTTTGAAAGAAATTAGAATTTATAAGATGATACTACCATGCATAATTGTGACATGCTAATGTGTTTTCTTTAAGCAGAAATTAACAGTCCTTCACTGTGGTATAGGACAGAGAAAACAAATGTGAAGAGGTAGTATTTCACTGTTCCTAGCCAGCTAAAAATATGATCATGTTGATTGTTGAATTTATCCACTTTATTACTGATAGTTGGTAGGCTTCCTCAAAGATCAGTTAGTTTAGTTGTCAAAACCATTGCCTCTCTGAAGTAGTAATGCTAAGAGATGGTCATGCTGGATCTTTAGGGTGAGAGGTACCTACCCAGTTCTTTCATAGCACGTCCCGTGTTCTTCGTTACCCTCCTTAATAACATCTACAAAACAAAAGAAATGTTATCCCCGTTGGAAAGTAAATGTTACAAAAATATCTTTACATTTGCAACTGATGAATTTTTAACATAAATTAATAACTTTATAGAGAAATATGATGGAGATCATTTCAGGAATTAGAATTGAATTTTGTGCTGTGAATTTTATTTTACGCCAGCAAGCATGGTGGAGAGGGTAAGAAGTGGCATTACCCGGACCAATTTTGAGAAGCCTAAAGATGAGTCATATCTTTTTTCTTAAAGTAGCTTCCTTTAAGATACTATTGATTCTGAAAAATGCAGGCATGCTAGGTACTTTCCCATTTGACTTCTGACAGCCTTCAAATTTGGGAAATAGGGGTGGCATTCAACCTTAAATGAGGTAGTTTTAGCCAAACCATGTGAGAGCAGAAATGAGGACTAAAACCGGCCAACATCTTAGAGATTCAAGCCCTTTTGTATTTTCTACGGTGTATCCTTAAGTTACAGTGCTAAATATGAGTGGTTAGAAAAGGTAACAAAATTCCGGAAAATAGTTTTAAAGTTATAGGCAGTGAAGAAAGAAAAAATACTGCTCTTTGTGTTCTACTACATACTGAATGCTCAATATTTTCAACTACAAAGATTTTGGCATATAACACATAGCATTTAAATGTTCTAAATTACCTTGAAAGGTGATCATTTAATTCCACACAACTGGCAAGCTTGTGGGCACATATCAGTGTTAATCTGCCTCAACAGAGAAAATAAAAAACAAGATCTAGAACTTTAAGGTCCTAGAACCTTCTTTGCTGTTTACTAGCTATGTACGTGACTTTAGACATAATCATTTAACCTCTCTTGGCTTCATTTTTCTCATCTGTGTGAGAGAATTAGACAAGGTTTCCCTCTAAATAAGTTACTGGTTCTTCTTTCCACTTGCCAGATCCCCATCCTTTACTTCTTTTATTCACTATGGAAAAATCAGGGATAGACAGAAATAGAAGGAGCCTTTGGAAATGATGAGTTAGGTCTGTTTGCTCAACCGTGCCATCACTTCTCATCCTCCAGTGTTTCCTATTTAATGCATCTGTAGCCTGACAGATCCTGGAACTTGCATTGAGAAAAGCTGACAACTGCATGTGGGTTTTGTGACAGCTCCACAAGGATCAAAAGGTGTGTTCCAAAACACTCATAACTTGTTAATACAGTACAGACACTGCAGTGAGGAGCCATTTGAGTAATCTAAATGTAGACTATTTTAAGTTTTTACAGAAATTTCTTAGCAAACCAGGAGTCAAAGATCACACCTACACATATAGGCAGAAGACATGATGAGTGAGGGCAACTGAGGGATGGGGTAAATATACACTGTTCTTGGTATTTAAAGTTTTCCTCACCTGTTTAATCTGTTTAGAACTTGCAATCTTATCGATTATGGTCATTATGTCTGCTTCGCCTTGGACATACCCTTTTAGGATAGCATACCTAAAGGACAGCTGATGCCTCATATTTTTGTCTATTACTTGCAGCAACTTTGGTGTCACGAGCTGAAAAAACAGGACTGCCGTTTAACACAGATTGTACAAATTTTAGTTGATTTTATGTTGGTTAGTTTAACTAAGATAGGTAATAATAGGAAATGATACGCTGTCAATGGTAACTATAGTAACTGGTCAGGATTTTTAGTTATTTTATTTCTAGTATCTCTATAACTTCGTGGCTAGAGCAATTTCCTCATAACTGATAATATCAGACTCCTTTGTAAGTTATGATTTATTCTTTACTTATTTGTCTTAGAGAATTGCATGCTATTTGCACCTGGTTCAAATCCTTGAAAAACATGTGATTACTCTTCTGGGCTTAGGTCATAAAATGACTGTCTATGAAGTACTGCCACTTTTACCTGCTAAACCTCCTCCTAACCTTCTCACTAGGTGGTTCATTTGGGTTTGAGCCCACCGCAGCTATACTCCTTATTTGACCCCACCATTAATTTCTAGTTGTTTTTTTGCTAAGTTTTAAGCCTCCAGGTTATCTGTTACCCCTGTACAGTCCCCTAATTTCAGCAGAGTTGGCTCGTCCCTATGTTTTCCTCTCTGTGCTCCACAGTTTCCACATTCATATAGAAAATAAATAACTACCCATTATTCTTGCTATAGAAAGACATATTAGACAATCCAAGCTCATTTTTGATGCTGTGATTCTATAATACTATGAATTCATATAACACAAAATGTGTACTTTTTTGGTTTCTTAATGTATATGAATGTATACTATTTGCTTTATCAATATGAATGGTGTGTACAGTTTGTTTTGTTGATTCTGTCTTTTATTTTTGGTATTCATATGAATAAACATTACTTTTGGGTTAATTTGTACTTACACTAATACAGATTTTTTTTTATGTGCTCTCTACTCAAAGGAAAAGCTGTGATGAATATTTCTGTACTTTCATGTGCTAAATGAATTTCTAATGTAATTTGAATATTCATAATGCTATGAATATTAATTTGTCAAAGAGATCTAAAATTTAAAATTTAAGCATCAGTCCAACAGAAAGTGGAAGCCACAAAACTGGTAAATTGATTTTAGTCCATATTATGTGAAGCTGTCAGGAGAAGTTTGCAACTGCATGAATTTCATAGTTCTTTACCTTCAAAATGCGTAGAATGCGAAGAAATCGAACAATTTTTATAAAAACCACAGTTTGAATCAAATAATAACTAGAGTTAGTAGCATTTGTCTCAATAAGCATTACATCTATGATGCCAACTAATGTAACTGTTAACTCAAATAGGTTCCAGGCATGTAAAAAATACTCCTTCCTCATTGCTGCTACCTGTTGATTTAAAAAGAAATTGCATTACCTTATTTGTTTTTGCTTTTACAACACCACTTTCCATAATAATTAAAACATTGCGAGTTAGCGTTTTCTCTGACCTACCTTCAGACTCCTTTTTTGAAATACTAGTAAGTGGTCATATCAACTTGAAATTTAATTGTTAAAATATTGAAGCATCTCCTCCAATGGAGAAAATATTCAAAATATCTATTCTTTTATGATAGTTCACTCATTCTTTCTTTATTAAAAAAAAAGGTTTTATTGAAAAGCTACTTAACTAAGAGAATAGTAGCTATCAAAGATGACTGTGGATTCTAGCCTGGGAAACCGGGTTTCCAGTGGAATTTTAAAGCAAGAGTAGATTTAGAGACATCAAATTTGTTCTGAATATGCTGTTTGGGATGTTTGCACAGTATTTTGTTGTAGAGATCCAGTCATCAGTGGTCTGTGTGATCTGAGGCTTTAGATAAAATCTGAGCTGGAGCCATGGTTTGAGGAGTCATTAGGCTGTGAATGGTCGTTGGTGGCAGGGAAGTGGCTGAGACAGCATGGCCCACGAGACCTGCTGTTTAATTCACGTCTTTATCTCCTGTCTCCTGTGTGGAGGATATGGAAAAGTCTTCTGATTTAACATCTCTGCAGTCTCCATCCTGACCAACCCATCCCCAGGCTCCTGTCATTAGGAATAATGCTGTTTGTCACACCGTTGCTTCTAACTTTTCCCTTGCTCTTTTCGTCCACCGTGCTGCATACTCACATCCTCGATCTCTACTTTGACTCCTATTCATTATTCAAATTCAACTCAAGCATCTCCTTTCCTTGATCGCCTTCCTTCTCTGACCCTACTATTCTGTGTAAAGAACTGCTTTTTTTTCCCCCATAGCACCCTGTGTATTTCTCTATTATAATACTTAAGATACTAACTTGTAATTTTGATTAATTTGGGTTTTTTTTAGCAGCCTGATTCCCCTACTCACTGTGATTCAGAGAAAGTATAGGAGACAGACACATTTAGGCCAGAAAAGCACATGTGCCATTGTAAGTTAAGAGATTGCCATACTTTGTGGGGTTTTTTCTTGAGGAGGGGTATAATTAGGTTTATTTACTTATTTATTTATTTAATAAAGGTACTGGGGATTGAACCCAGGTCCTTGTGCATGCACACTCTACCACTGAGCTATACCCTCCCCTGCAGCCATAACTTGTTTATAAACCAACTCCTGTGTGTTTAGTGGTAGAGGGTCAGTTCCCTTGAATCTGCTCATATTTGGCAGGGCGGAGGAAATTCAATGTCTAAATTTAGAAAGCAGAAGACCAGGTCCTGGTCTTACTAGGTCCTGCTCAAGGAACAATTTAGCTCCTACAGGTGCTTCATTTCATTCTTATTGAAACAGAGCATAGGCTGTATCATTTTCTTAGGAACGTGAAAAAACTGGTATAATGAGTATGACCTTATCCAGATACCAAGTATTCAGACACATGAAGGAGTTATTTGGAGGTCAGTAGAACACAGCCACAGGAAAAGAAGAGCTTGGTGTAAAAGGCTAGTGTAGGCTTCAAAGGAAGAGGGGTTTGTTGAATATATGGCTGTAAAAGGCTGGTTGGAAGCTCTGGTAATGGAAGTCCGTGGCATTCAGATGCAGAAGAGTCATTACCTTCTTCTGAGAAAGTTTCCAAAGACCCATCACACTAATAGGTTGAGGAGTGTTTGAGGGAAAGTTTGAAAATACAAAAAGGAAAGTTAAAGCATAATTGTATATTAGAAAGAAGACAAAGTTTGAGGGATTGGATCCTAACTCTACTATTCATGAGCTATGTGACTTTAAACAAGTTACACAATTTATCAGAGACTTGGGTCCCGCTCCTGTAAAATGCATGGCATAGTGTCTACATTAAAGGGTTAATTTAATGATTTGAAATGTTGTAATCAAAATGACTGGTACCTTATGGGTGATCATTTATTATTACTGTTATTAACATGATATTTAAAAAGGCACAGTACAAAGGGGCAAAACTCAACTAAAAAGAAAAGATGTTGAAGGATATGATACGTGAAGGCAAGCATGCAAATTGGGCAGCGAAGATGAATGTTGAGTTAAATAGAAGGGAGAGACAGGAACAGGAGTGCACAGCTGGGAGTATCCTCTCAGCTACAGGGTGTAATGGTGTCTCTGCGGTCCTGCTCTGCTGTCTTAAGTGGACCTGACTGAATGGAGCTACGGCTGTGCACAGCTATGATAGCAGCTTAAACCTGGCAAAGCACAAAGACAACAGAGCTAGAAGGATCTTTATCTATCATTTAGGCCAACTTTGACGTTTTATAGAAGAAATTGAGATTGGGAGAAGTTGAGTAACGTGGTAAACAGCTAACAGGTTTGTCAGAGAAAATCGAAACCAGAATCAATTCTGCTGCACCCCAGCTCAGTGCTCTTTCCATGACAGTACATATTATATGATTTTAGGGAACGCTTTACTCTCACCCGCACCCAAGTACTAACTCTAACCCTAACTCCTTAAATTCTTCTTAATTATGTGGCCTCTCCCATGGTCTTTACAAGTAACCTGTAATTTATTACCCACAATGTGATTGAATAGGAATTCATTCCCCTCCCCTTACCAATCATAACTCTGCAGTAGCATTTTAATTTTCCACTAAAGATTTAAGATTCATCTATTTTGTCTACATAAATATAATTCTTCTATTTAAATCTCTGGCTTAAAACATTTTATATTACAACTTGATCTACTATGAAACAATACTATTATCAATTTGTGGGCATACATTTCCATCATTTAACAACTACCTTTATATGGGATTTAAAAAAATCAAATTACAAAATGTTTTTCAAGTATAAATGAATCTCTGTCATCTACCTTTTCATCTGTTTATCTACCTAGTATTAAAAATAATAAAATGAACATCCATGTGCTCACCATCTTGCTAAGTTGAAGAACATTGTCAATACCTTTGTAACCCACTCTGTGTCCCCTTGACACACTATTTTAAAATTTTTTTTGCAAATAAAAATCAGTCCTTAAAGTATGAATATTTTCTAAAATACCCAAAAAATCACATTTAAAAATGAAAGTTTATTTGTATTGAGAAGTGAGAGAGAATTTTGTAGAAAACTGACTGCAGTTAGTGTTGAAAAATGAAATTGAGAAATCTCCCTGTTAGACATATAACACACACACACACACATACAAACACACACACACACACACATTTTAGATTACCTTAAGTAAGGCCTCCACAATATAAAATGCAAGAAAAAAGTAGTTAGCATGTCTTAATTCATGCTCATAGATAACATTTAACCCAGGTATCCAAGAAATTATAATAGGAAATATATTCATTAGTGTTACAAGGTATCCGACATACTCAAATTCATCAGCAAAAACTATTCTATGGCATCCACGAAGAAAGCAATGGCTGTAAAAAAAAAAAAAAAGAGAGAGAGATAGTTTTATCTGATAAAAAATTACACTGAATTATTTTAATTGTATGCTCAGTTCTGTTTAATCATCAATAGCTACAGAGTCCAGCTTAATTCTGAGAAGTAGCCATCACTTCCAGGCACTTTCTGGCATCCTACTTTCAGTACTGTCCCTTTAATTTCCTCCTCTGCTAGATGTCTCCAGGCTGGCTTTCCCTCTTTTCTTCTGACTTTCCTCACCTCACCTCTTACTCATTTTTACTTATACTTTTAATACAAATATTTTAGGTCGTAAGACAGGGATATTTCAAATTGGAAATATTAAGAACAAAAAGTAAAAATCCCTCCCACCTTCTAGCAATTCCACTTCTCAGAGATGACTACTATTACTAGCTTGAATATTGTTCCAGTCTTTTTGTTTATATAATCATTATCTAAAAATGCAAAAGGAATTATATCATATGTATTATTCTATAACCTATTTTTTCCTTTTAGCAGTGTTATCAGGAGCATTTTTCCTTGTCAAAGCCTATAATCTGGAACAAATCCCAGGATGTTTGGTAGTAGAACAGGATGCATCCACATTTTATCAAAAAATATAAATTAATGTATATGCTTTAAAAACTACTTCTATACTGAGTATGCTAGAGAGTGGAATTGTGGATGAGAGGATTTACTTAATGTATTTTTAATTTTATTTTTAAATTATTCACACAGTATAATAATGCATTATTATTGCTAAAACTCAAATGAAATGATTAATCAATTACTGATTAGAGTGGGTAAGTGCTGGATTCCTTAGCTATTCTTAGAAAAAGAAAAAAAAACTATGACTACATCTAAGATCCTGTCATCAAATTGCAGAAACCCTCCAAGGCCTCAGGCAGTGCCAGTGAGAGAGAAGCCCTAGAGTGTAAGCCTTGTTAACTTCATGGTAACACTGCCTTTGCCCTTCTCAGCCCTCTCTCCAGACAGTTTTCTCTTTCTTTTTTTAAAAAAATTTCAGCCATATTGAGGTATAATTGACATACAAAATTGTAGACATTTGAAGGGTACATCATAGTGGTTTGATACACATATACACTGTGAAAGGAGTCCCTCATCTAGTTAATTAACACATTCATTAAGATTGCACAGAATTCTTTTTTTTTTTTTTTTTGAGGTGCGACCATTTAAGCTCTACTCTCTAGCAAATTTCAATTACAAAATTGTTCTCAGTTATAGTCGCCATGTCTTTCATTAGCTCTTCAGACCTTATTCACCTTATGACAGTTTGTAACCTTTTACCAACCTCTCTCTATTTCCTCAACCCCTCAGCTCCTGTAACTGATTTTTACTGTTCCCATGAGTTGACTCTTTAAAAATCTGAATTGGTTTATTAGTTCTAACAGGTTTTGGTAGGGTCCTTATATATATATGAAATATCATGTCATCTGCAAATAAAGACACTAACTTCTTCCCTTCTGTGTGGATAATTTTCTTTCTTGTTTTCTTTGCCTAATTTCTCTTTCAGGACTATGTTAAATAAAATTGATAAGGAGAGGCACCCTTGTCTTGTTTCTGGTCTTAGAGGAAAAGCTTTCTGTCTTTCATAACTGACTATATTGTTCACTGTGAAACTGTCATACATGGCCTTTATTATATTGAGATATGTTTCAACTTTACCCAGTTTGTTGAGTTTTTATCATAAATGGATGTTGAATTTTTTCAAATTCTTTTTCTGCATCTATTGGTATGATCGTATGATTTTTCATAAGTTGTATGATTCTATTTATATGAAATATCTGAAATAGGTAAATTCATAGAGGCAGAAAGCAGACTAGTGCTATTCAGGAGCTGGAGTAGGGTGAGTGGGAATGAGAATGACTGCTTAATGGGTACTGGGTTTATATTTGGGGCAATGAAAATGTTGTGGAATTTGATAGAGGTGATGGCTGCTCAACACTGTGAATGTACTAGGTAACACTGTATGGTATGCTTAAAAATGGTTAATGATTAATCCTCTTATGTGAAATTTACCTCAATAATAAAAGTTATGACACCATATCTTTTTTCTTTAAGTAACTTTTTATATGTATGTAAATAATTGAGTTGTAAACTACCTCAGGTATTTTGCAAAGTATTCAGAATATAAATTTTTAAAGAACAATACAAAGGAAATTTCAAATACAATAGTATTTCTGGTAAGGTTCAAAGCACTTACCTTGATGGTATCCCTTTTTCCTTTTTTGTATTATACACCCAATTGAGCAATACTTTTCTAGTAAAGACAAGAATTTTTTTGCTTTCAGAATAATTCTTTATGGTATCAGCATTAATATATCTAAAAAAAAAGACAAATTTTAAAAAAATACTTTAAAATTTTTGAAATATGTTTAATGCAGTATTGTCAGGAAGCAGAAAGACTATTTTGTCCAGTGATGAGAGGAAATGAGACACTTTCATGGGCATGGGTGCAAGTCATGAAGATGTAGATATAAGCGGATATATAATTATGAAGTTAGGTTGTGGGACATCAAACAGGGAGTATAAAAAATTGGAGAGAAATGGTACAAAATAGTAGAGAAGTCAAGGTTCAGGGAGAGAAAGCATATCATGATCCAAATATATGTGGGTTTTAATGCTGGATCCTCCATTATCTGGTGTGGCAATGAGTGAATCACTTCACTCACCTATTTGCTCTGTGAAATGGAGATAAAAATACTTATGCCAGCCTGGGCTGATTCAATGAGAAAGTATGTATGAGGCACCCATCTTGCATATCTTCCCATCTCTTTTCTTTTACCTTCTGGGCAAGTGATCAGGGCATTTATGGGGAAAATACAAGTAGTGAAATGAAAGAGCAAAATGGTTACTTGGAGAAGTCAGTGCTCATAACCTTCCCAAAACATTTTGGTAGCACTTGTCTCAAGTTGCCTATAAAGTTCTGTTGACTTCTCCATTGAGACAGCTCAAATCAATGTGCTATGATTTGCTTGCTTAGCGAACTTCCTTTGTTTTATGAGGAATTTATCTGCTGCTGACCACATGTGCTCATTATCTTTCTTGGATGGAGGACAGGGCTCCAGTCTTGGATCTGGGGCCCTACCTTAATGGAAGGGCATTGGGGGCTTAAGGTCAAAGTTGGACTTTGTTCTCCCTATGGATTATAACGTTCTCACTCTAAAATTTGGGCAGTTTCTCTGCTACAGGAATACTGATATAATTTAAAACAAGGAAGTTATTCAATTATCTGTGAGTCAACATAATTTTCCATGTAGTAGTTATATGGAAAATCATGAATGTGTATATGACTTTATTCATTTCTGATTTTTAAAATATTTACAGTAGGTTGCAGTAAGTGTTCTACAGAAATAATAAATAAGAGGGCATTCTGGACCCATGAAGGTGGGGTGTTTAATATAGTCTTGGGGAATCAGGAAAACTTCCTGAAGGAATTAATGTCTAAGCTAAGATCTGACCATTTCACAAATTCCTATGAATCCTAAAATTCTGTGATATCAATGTGTGTGATGTTTTACAGACCAAATTACTGTGTCTTTTAAGGTCCTGAATTCCTATGTTACATCAACATGTTCACTGTTTACACCTGATTTAGGAAAACAGTATGATCTCTTTAACTGGATAGAGAGGCAGCTTAGCTTTGAATCCGGGCTCTGTAATTCATTAGTCAAGTAACCTTGGGTGAATTATTTAACCTCACTATGCCCATCTACAAAATGATAATAATAAAAGCACTTATAGGAATTTTATGACATTAAATAGGTAATACAAGTAATATGTTTAAAACTGTGTCTGACATAAGACTCAATAAATAAAATCTCTATTCAAAGCATTTCTTCTTAGGCACTTAGCACAGGTCTCGGGACCTCTGTTTAAACCAACCATTCTATCTTTTTAGACTTCTTCTCTTGCCACAGGACACCCCAGCCCATAGGGCTACTGATAAGAATGATCAGCAAATGGCAAAATCAGCTTTAAGGCAGCCCAGCAAAGAAGCAACTACTGAATACAAGTGTAATTCATAGACAGTCCTCCTGGGATTTGAACACCATTTCAATAATCTTGATGTTCTCCACAGTGCCTGGCATATAGCTTTGCACACACTAGTGTTGAATATTTATCTCTTGCATGTACAAATGAAGTGTAATACATTGCAAAACTTGCCTTTTCTGTCCACCATGAGTCCTTTCAACCCTTAACCCCTTTTCCCCACTGTTTATCTCCTCTTTGTATCCATTAAATCTGGATCCTCAGAGGCATATGTTGCTTCTGCCTTCAAGGAGGATTTAAAAAGGAAAAATCAAAGTGGTGAGCTAAATTGCTCTATACGGGTGCTGTGTGTTTGTGTGTGTGTGTGTGTATGTATGTATGTGTGTGTGTGTATATATATATGTATAAAATATCTGTGTTCACCTCTCCTGGACAATGCAGTGATAATGCTTTTCAGCATATCATCTATACATTTAAAAATTTCCACTGTACACTGTACATCTGTCTTCTTTAAAGTACGAATCATATTGTTCTAAGTTGATCCCATATGCCCAGCCCCCTCCTTCTACTCTGTGAACATCACTCAGGTCCCCTAAGGATCTGAAGGGCCTAGAGCAAGAGGGCCAGTGGAAGCCCTTGTACCATATATGGAAATACAATGTCATAATGATTTACGGGGCTGGGTTTGAAATGAAAACCCTCAGACTCTTTGAAAATCTGTTCTTGCACTACAATGAGAACTTGCTCCAGTGTCTGGCTGCTTCTCTTCCCACACATGACTTATCCCTCACTGAACCTCAAGCTGGTGCACGTACGTGGACACCAGGCTGGCACATCTCTTAGGATTTGAGGGGTGCACACCAAAGGCCCAGATTGTTTGTGAGATGATGGCACAGGGGAAAAGGGCCAAGAAGACCCTAGAAATAAATTTAGGACCATTTGAGCAGGGACTTTTGGTGTCCTTGGTACTAGGAGTGAGGTTTAGAACAAGAAGGTACGTTCAGGTTTGGGGTTGATGTTATTGCACTGCCCTATGGTTTAACTCTGCCCCCTGCCCAGTCATACAGCCTTCATCCAGCCACAGGGGATGGTCTGAGGGTACTCCCTACCACACTGACTTTGAGGAACTCACTGCTAACTGTGGAGGCTTCCATCTAAAGAAATCATTACAAGTGTAGCAAAAGAAGATGTGCATTGAGAAGGTGCGCCTGGAAGTCTTTGACTTCGTGAGGTATTCGAGTAGCCTGAAAGGAAGAGTGGTTTACAATAGCTTAGCTTTGGGGGTCAAAGGGAGAAAGGGAAGAGCGTCCCAGTCAGAAGGAGCAGCTTGTTCAAATTCACAAGGGTGGGAATGAGCAGAGCAAGTTTGGGAAACTGGAAGGAGGTGATTTGGTCTGGTTGTGGTGGCCAGAGTAGGCAGGGGCTCACACATATATCCTCAAGTTACCAGACAAAAGTGAGAAACTCATTTGCACAATTTCCTAAATGCAGTGGCTTAGGATGGAAACCTTCTCCTGGAAATATACTTACTCTCCCTTCTCACCAAAGCTTCCTGCTGCACCTACCAGCACCTGGACTTCACTCTGGGACAGAATCTCATCCCTGTATTGTCTCTGGTAGCTCGCCTAAAAGAAATATTGTGTCAAATATTATATAATATGGATGATAATGACAATGTATTATTCCCTTTATGGAAAAATAATCTGTGAGAAGGAAGTCAAAATCCCCAAGTAATCTAGTACCTTTACATAAAGACTCTTTCTATGGAGACCATACTATGAGATCAGTGCAGAAAGTAGGTCAGAGCTTTGGGTGGAATGAAACTGGTTCTGCAGGAAACTAGGCCCCTGTTAGATGTTAATTAGATTTTCAAAAATGAGTGGAGTTCTGTGGCCAAGTAAGTGTGGGAACTGCTACAAACTTTCCCCATCTGAAAAGTTTATAATGCATACTAGAACAGTAGAGGCACTGAGAAATCTTACAGTAAGGGATTCTGGTTTATGCCTTTGCTTAATTCCAGTTTCCCAAATATTTTGACAACAGCACTCTCTCATCTCCAATTTATTTCAAGCATGAAATGTACTTCCCCTGTGGTGCAGAACACAGATATTCATTCAGTCAGTCCATGTCCTGAGAACCACTTTGCTTCAGTGTGTTGAACATTATTGAGAGTCAACTTCCTAAATTGGAATGCATGACATGATTAAGGATTCCCAGGTTCTACAGAAGACATTCTGTCTGCATAATCATTTATGGACATTAAAACATGGTTTTGCTCTTAGGGGAATACTAGAAAGGGATAGAACTAAATTTAAAGATGAAAAATCAAAAGGCTATTTGTTCATAATTACAGAAATTCAGTAGAGTATCATTTTCCTTTTTAAACATCATTAGAATACTTGTAAAATAACCTGAAATTAACATATTTTCAGTATCCTCAAAGATAAACACTGTAGTTTGTGGGAAAAATGGGAAAAATAAGGAAGGTGAAAATAATATGGAACTCATGTCATTTGTCACACAAACAACGAAGGAGTTCAATCCTAGAAAAATGTTAATTCTTAAATGATCGTTCACATCAAAATGTAAGAACAATTTAGAGAATGGTTGATTCCTAAAAATAACTGCCATTCATTGAGGTCTCTAATATAATATTGAACTAACATCATAATTTATGTTTTACATAAAATTATTTAATTCTTGCAACAACTTTATGAGTAAGGTATTTTAATTGGCATTTTACAGATGAGAAAGCTGAGGCTCAGGGAGTCAAGTAGTTTTCTCAAGATCACATCAGAAACTCAGTTCTCTCTGAATTTAGAGTCTGTCCCCCATTCCCCATTAGGTTATGCTGTCTCTCCGGTACCACTATCTTGCCATGATGTTATTTCTCTTCTAACGTACAGTTGTGGAAGAGATATTGCTCCAGTTAGTAAGAACTGGCTGAGATTTAAATAAAAACTCTCAAAGCTTTGAAAACTGTAATAACCAATGAATAATACTATTGGGAGCCGTGAACATTAGAGTTAAGATTGTAGAAATCAAATCAACAAGCCAAGATAAACAAGAAAACATGTCTAGAAAGAAGACGGACTAAAAAGCCATGAAGTGAGATGAAGATCTGGAGAATAGAACAGAGAGATCCAACCTCCTTTGAAAAATAAGATTTCCAGATTAAGACCTAACACATAGCACAAAATCAACAAAGATATAACAGCAGAAACAGAAAACAAACATTTAAGGCAATAAATCAAAAAGGATCTGGGAGTATATATTGCAGAAAACATAGGATTATCACACATGGCGGGAATCTAAGAAGTCATTCAGTTAGCATAAATTTCCCCTTTTATGGATGGGGAGAAAGAAGACTAAAAAGAATAAGCCCTGAGTCATACATCATATTAATAATGAAACCAAAATTGAGTCTTCTGCATTGATTTTAAGGGTTCCTGAATATCATATTTCCTGAAATAAATTAAAAATCTGGAAGTGACTCAAGAACGTGATCTCATAAAATCTGCTGGTGGAACAAAGCACCACATAGGCATAAGTTCATCCTTCATGGCACTACCTCAATTACTCAAAGAAGTTTTTTATGAGGACCTTGGAAAGCTGTCTTTTAGACTCAACTTGTCTGCCAGGACTACTGCTGAAGAGGGAACTGTCGTACCCTAAAGAACTTCCATTTTCCATGTTACACTGAGCAAGCAGAATCCTGTATGCATGGAATAGCTGAGAAATGAAGGCCCGGCATGAACATTTCAAGAGGATGAGTCATGCCAACTAGTCAAGACTCTGACCTGGACAGAAAATGTTAACTGGGCTATTAACAATTTCTCACAGAGTCCTATATGCTGCTGTGCTACAGAATTTCTTGAATTTTTACCTAAGATTTGATATGAAAACATACTACCCACAGTTATTAGTGGACCTGGTGGTATTCTTCAACGAAAAATTGGTTGGGACCCAGATATGGGCAGTGTCATGGAACTGACTGCATAACACATCAGAAGGCAGAGCTCAGCTGTAATTCCTGCCATTGGGATCTGTGAAATTCCCAGTTTCTCAAAATAAAACACCTACTTAAGCTAATTTAAGTGGATTTTTTTTTCTTTTTGCCTTTTCTTTTCCTTTTTGCAGTCAAGCAGATTCCCAAGACAATGCCAAACTTCCCTTTGCCTTTCTAAGCAATCCATTAAAATATGCAGGTGAATATAACCAAGATGTCTTAAGCAAGGAGGAAATTTTCAGTATAATTTTAGCCCAGCATTTTATTTATTTTTTAATTTTAATTCTTTTAGTATAGTACTGACACAGAAGCAGAAACAGAAATCAATGGAACAGAATAGAGAGCCCAGAAGTAAACCCATGCACTTATGGTCAATTAATCTACGACAAAGGAGGCAAGAATATCCAATGGAAAAAGATAGCCTCTTTAAAAAGAGGTGCTGGGAATGCTGGACAGCTCCATGTAAAAGAATGAGATTAGAACATTTTCTTACACCATATACAAAAGTAGACTCAAAATAAATTAAAGACCTAAACATAAGACCAGAAACCATAAAACTCTTAGAAGAAAACATAGGTAGGACAGTCCATGATGTAAGTCATAGCAATATTTTTTTTGGATCTGTCTCCTAAGGTAAATGAAACAAAAGCAAAAAATAAATAAATGGGACCTAATTAAACTTCAAAGCTTTTGCACAGCAGGGAAACTATTGCCAAAACGCAAAGACAACGTACTGAACGGGAGAAACATATTTGCAAATGATATGACTGATAGCCAGTAATTTAAAAAGCATATAATAAAGTACTAACTATTTGTGCCGACAAGAGACGCCTGTTGGCCAGCTCCATTGCTTCAATGTTAAGGGTCTCATCTATTTCCTTGTTACAGTCTAGACATCTCACTTTTTGATGTTCTGTTGTTTCTCCTTGGCTCAACTAAGTAAAACACAAATCAAAACCAAAAAACAAACAAACAAACAAACAAACCCATAAATGTTAACATATTTTTTAGCATAAACTTTAAGCAATTCACATATCTGTTTGGTTTGAAAAATTATACAAAATCTTCTAGATACAGAAAAATGTTCAGATGAGTTTCCTCATCTTTGCACAGTCATCTAGAAGGTAAAATAATTGCCAGTTTTGGGGGGAAGGAGTTAAGCTTTACCTTTAATGGCATCATTAGTAGTGTGTAAAAGCTACTACATTTCTGATCACACTTGAAACAAGTGGTTCTGAAAGTGAGGTCCCCCAGCAGCATAGCCTCACCTGGGCATTGTTAGAAATGTACATTCTCAGGCCCCACCACAGACCTGCTGAATCAGAAACTCTGGGGGTTTCAGCAGCAAACTGTGTTTTTACAAACCTATTCCGTGATTCTGCTACAGTTTAAGTGTGACGACCACTGCTTTAAACTAATCACTTAAGATAGAATACAAAGTGAACATGGCGTTTAGGAGATGGATATATGGATAACTCCATTTTACAGATGAAAAAAGCTGAGGCTTAGATAAAAGAAAGGCTTACAACAGATCACAAAGCTGCTTATTAAGTGTCAAAGCTAGGACACAAACCCAGATTTTCTGAATCCAAAGCCATTGTTCTATCTGGAATGCTAGAATATCCGTCGTGTCTGCATTGTAAAGAGAATGCAGCTTTTTAAAATTACCTGCCTTCTGAAACAGATCAAGTGCCCAAGTGGTAGCCTTAACCCTGAGGCTTTGCGTTAGAATTAGCTGGGTAAATGGATTAAAAATACATATTCCTGGGACCCTCCTCAGACCATCTTGCATCAGAATCTCCTGGGTAGAGGTTGGGAAATCAATCTGTATTTTTAATAAGCTTTGCAGGTGATTCTGATGCAGCCAGGTTAGCAAAAGGCCACCATCAGATGCTGGGAGCTACTCTAAAGTCCATAGACTTGACTTGGTGTTCTTATCCAGAAATCTTGGCAGTATTCCTGTCAGGTAAAGGGTTTCATTCTGGGCCCCCATCTGGAGCTTCAGGTACCTTTTAAAGGATATAAAATGGATTGTTGGAAATCCTATTCCATAGCAACCAATTATATCTACACTCCTAGAAGTTGACCCCTCATGTTGTGTGATGCAGAAACATTGCAGTGAAAACTGGATGTGATATAGGAGATGGCAAACCAGAAGAAGCATTGAGCAGATCCCAGAACAACTTTTATTATTTCCCCCTAGGCAATCATGACCACTGATGAGTTACGTACTCAGAAATGAATAAGAAATCTGACCACGGAGATTCTACAGCATATCTCAGAAGCAGGAGGTGATGTTTCACCACATACTATCTTACGATATTGGTTTGGATCCTGTTTTATATTAAAAATGATATTAACTATAAGCTAGCAAGTACTTACATATGTAAGTGTATTATATACTGTATAATAGCCTAAATAAATGCTGAATAAATGTTGTCCACCCTCAATCTAGTAAAAAAAAAACAAACAAAAAAACTAGCCATTTTCCAAGGCTCAGTCTCTTCTTTTTCTTTTAAAGGCAGCTCCAATACACTGCTCCTTCTTTTGAAATTACAATATATATTTGCTATACACTCAAAAGGAGCTGTCCCCTCTACTGTGTCCCACAGTGATCACAAAATTCCCTAAAAGCTGTGAATTAATAAGTATAACATTTATACTTATTTAAAAGCAATCATATCCACCTTGAAGGAATAAACAAAAGGTGTTACTTGCTTACCGCATATGGGTTTTGAAGTATAATTGCTTCCTCCACTATGTTCCAGTCTGCATTGGCAAGGTCTTTGTCAAATTTGAGTGCCGAGGCTGCAGATTTGGTTAGCTCTTGAAAATGTTGAAATGTGTAATACAGTGACTTACATCTTGTTGATGTGACATCACGAAGACCTTTGATACAAGGAGCACACTTTATAAATAGTAAAAACACCATCATTTTGATACGAATTAATAAGCTGCCTTTAGTTCTTATTGTCACTAGTGTTTTTTTAAGTTAAAGACTCATATTGTTTGATAATGGGAATACTAACAATTTCATACTTTCATACTCTGTCTCACAAAAGCTGAGGTACATAATGATAATAGTAAAAGCTATTTGGGTAAACATGATTCTGACTGTGTCTGTGACAGTATTTCTGGATTTAGATTGGTGGTCTGAGAAAAGGAGACTGCCCTCCACAATGTGGGCAGCCTCACCCAATTCACTGGAGGCCTAAGCAGAAGAATAAAAGGCTGAGCAAAAGAAAATTCACTCTCTCTGCCTGATGGTCTTTGAGCTGGGACACTGGTCCTCTTCTGCCTTCAGACTGGGACTGGAACCCACCCTGTCGGCTTTCATGGTTCTCAGGCCTTTGGACTGAAGATCTTGGGACTTCTTAGCTTCTATAATCACGTGAGCTAGTTCCTCATAATAAATCTCTTTCAATACATACATATATATATATATGTATAGAGATAAGAGAGGGAGAATATATGTACATTTACATATATTAGGGTTTTTATATATGTATACATGTATAGCCATACCTCCTACAAAGTATCTCCTACACATCTATATGTATATGTACATATATCCTGTGTTTGTGTAAACACAGAATATATGTACATATATACACATAGATGTGAAGGAGATACATATGTAGGAGGTATAGATACACATATATGTGTACACAGAGTATGTGTACACATATACATATATTTCCTACCTATATGTAAGATCATACATATGACAAGTATTTATGGTATATATTTATTTATCTCCAGATATATACAGTTGACTCTCAAACAACACAGGAGTCAAGGGTGCCAACACTCCACGAAGTTGAAAATCTGTATATAAATTTACAGTTGGCTCTTCATATCCGTTGTTTTGCATCCTCAGAGTCAATAAAACTGGTATTTCTGCTTCTATTCTCTTCAAAGCCAATCAGCTATCCACAGAACTAGAGCTGTCGTTTTTAAGACCTTATTCATAAAATTATACTAACTTGCTTAAAACCAGCCAAGTAATTCCTTTTGCTCTTAGAATAAAATCTCAAAATTCAAGGGCTTTCCTTATCTAACTCCTTCCCTACCTCTTCCACCAGCCATCCTCCTCTGTCGGCATTGTTCTCGAAGGTTCCAACACCTCACCCTCTGTCCTTGAACACACTCGCTTTCTGACTTCCTCAGGAATCTACTACCTGTTGTGTTTTCTATTTTAGTTTTATGTGCTTTGTTTACTTTGATGCACAAATGATTCACTGATATTACTTTATTTTGACTTGCTTACTGTCTTTTTCTCCTCTCTCCAATGTAAGCTCCATCAACTCAGAAATTTTGTCTGTCTGCATAATGCATCATTGTTAGAATAATGCCTGGCACTATAGGAGGCTCTTAATAAAAGTTTGTTAAATAATCAAATAAACTTATTGTATTATTTTACTTAAACTGGACTAATATAAATAAGTAATCTTTAAAAATAAACAAGCTTATTGGCCCAAACAATTCAAATGACATTCCATTCCATTCCAGTTTCCTCTTCAATCAGACACCGTTGATTCGTATTTATATGGCTTCTTTCTTCATTATTAGCAATTCTTTAGCATATTTGGAATATTTTCCTCTTCACTCAGAGTAGGAATTAGCAGGGCTTACCTAGTTCACTAACTGCCATTGGCAAAATAAATCTATTGATAATCATGCCAATTAAGCATACTGACACTCCATGAAATAATATCTGGAATTGAAAAAAAATACAAATAAGTGTTCATGACAGTTTCATATAATGCACTCTGTATTTACCAATGTAACTTAAGCTAGGTTGTACTATGTCAGTAGGTGCTCAGGGCAGAAGAGAATTGGGTATCAGACATGACGAAAGTACTCTGGGGACTCACTTTCTTCCTGTGTGTACTGCATTCATGTTTTTAAAACCAAACCAAAAGTCAAGACACATGGTTTGACAAGTACTGATATACTTATAGAGACATTAGGGGAAAAAAAAAAAAAAACTTGTTCTTAAATTCCATTACTGCACTTCTTGGGCCCTGGAAATATACCTGTACTTTATCAATTCTTATCTGACATACACACCTCCATGTACGTAGCCACACGGTTCTCTGCTCAATGTTACCAGCACATTTGTATCAAATAATTCTCCCCACCTAGGAAAAGAGAACTCAAAGGCCTTGATACATTTGCTCCACCTCATACTTTTTCTCTCTGGCATCCTTCATTGCCAGCAGGGAGGAGCAACTGATGTCTTTTGTGCCCCTGGATTATTTTTCTCCACTTTAATCTCAAGCAGGCCTCCACAGACAGGTTGAAAACCACTTTTCAATCTGATACTACATATTTCCATTAACTTATGGAATTCTAAGTTTCAGAACTTATGTTAGACTCCTAGCCAGTCCTCTGTTCTCTGGCCACAGATGGGGATTACAAATAGAGCATGAAACGACACCAGAGGCTCTCAAGGTTGCACACTAGGATCATTCAAGAAACTTTAAAAAGTTGATGCCCAGGACGCTCCCACTGAATGCTCTGATTTAACTCTTCAAGGCTGCAGCCCAAGCAGTGGTAATTAGAAAAATCGAGCTATAATCTACACACATTGAAATGTACTTGTGTTTCACTTGATGTTTTGACAGTGCATACACCCACATAACCCTCAGTTCTATCAAGATGTA
Source organism: Camelus dromedarius (assembly GCF_036321535.1). Taxonomy (NCBI): domain Eukaryota; kingdom Metazoa; phylum Chordata; class Mammalia; order Artiodactyla; family Camelidae; genus Camelus; species Camelus dromedarius. Next base: position 72,565,818 of record NC_087437.1, on the reverse strand, counting down.
GACTATTCCCATATCCCTCCAAATTTCTCTAGTGCTGCTTCCCAGTCAATCTCTCATGCAATGAGAAGCAACCACTGTTCTTATATTTATTTCTATAGATGAGAATTGCCAATTTTAAAACTTTCACATAAATTAAATATTAGGTTTCTCATTGTAGTTTTAATTTGCATTTCCCTAGAGTAATGATGTTGAGCATTTTAATGATGTAGTGCCTAGCGGTATATATCTTTCTTTCTTTTTTTTTTTTTTGAAACATCTATTCAGCTCTTTTGCCTACTTAAAAAAATTGGGTTGTTTTTCTTTTATTATAAAATTGTAGGAATTTTGAAAAATATATTCTGGATAAAGTACATTGTCATATATATATATTATAGACATTTCCTCCCAGTTTGTGACTTACCTTATCAATTTCTGTAAGCTATCTTTTGATAAGCAAATATTTTTAGTGTTAATGACCTCCAATTGTTTTGTTTTGTTTTGTTTTTGACCTCCAATTGTTGTTGTGGTTTTTTTGGTGGTTGTTGTTCTAAAAACCCTTTGTCAATTCCAAGTTCTCAAAGGTGTTCTCTTAGGTTTTCTTCCAGAAGTTTTAGAGGTTTTGATTTTATATTTAAGTCTATGATCCACCTGGAATCAGTTTTACATATGGTGTGAGGTAAAAACAGAAGTTTTCTTTTCTTTTTTTTCTAAATGAATGTCCACCATTTTCAGGATTGTTCAAAACCATTTGTCAAAATGATTATCCTTTCCCCTACTGAACTGCTTTGACAATCATCAAAAATCAACTGATTGTATAACTGTGAGTCTTTTCTGGACTCTTTATTATATTCCATTTATCTATTTTATGCCAATATTATACCAACTTAATTACCATATTTTTATAATAAGTCCTGATCTCAGATAAGATAAATCCTACAACTTTGTTCTTCTTTTTCAAAATTGTTACTGCTATTCTAGGTAATCTCTCTAAATGATTTTATTTACTAAAGTTTTATTTCAAAGCAGGTCAGCATGGCATCATTATCATCATCATCATCATCGCTCAGATATTTTGTACATTTCCTATATGCTAAACAATGTGTGCATCATTTTATGTATATTTTCAGCTTCTCATAATGACCCTTTGAGATAGTGGAGACAGTGAGATAGCCAGACAGACCTGGCTCTTATCAGTTTCTGAGGGCTGATCATTAAATTTTCAGGAAGTGTATGAGTGGACTGATGTTCTGTTGATGAAAGTGATTACACAACAGAAACTGGCAAACACTACCAATTAGGGTCTCCCTCTCCAAGAAAGTTACTTGTTAAATATTTACTAGCAAGCCATTGGTAGTATTATTAAGTCTGTTTTGGAATGAGGAAATTATAAAATGATTTATAAGGTTTAATGCCTTGACTTTCACAATAAACCTATGTTTTGGAGTGTCATGGAGGCATTCAGGGATCCCTGAACTAGAATGGAGAAGAGGAAGGTTGTCGGTTGTTCCTTCTCATCCCAGTTTTCTCATCGTGGGTAATCCACTCCCACAGCCCCAATGGGGTTGAGAAATCTCATGACAAAAGCATATTTTAGTACATAGAAACAATTTTTATAAAATATTCAAATTAAAAAAAAAAACAACTTCCTTTACTTGAGATTTTTCCCTCTCAGATCCAAGAGAAGATTCAGAGTAGGCAATCAGAAGGGCCATGTTTATGTTGGGAGTCCCTTTCATTTCACTCCAGACCATTATGAATGCCCAGCGCCAGCTGAAACCATGACCAAGTCGAGACAAAAGAGGGCTTATTAATAGAAAGACCAGAAGTCTAAAAGACAAAACAAATTTTAAAAAGTTATTCTTGTCATAGAAATTTCTTTCCATTCCATTCTACACTAGATCAATCTATCCCCCGTGGAACTGCCAACTCTTAGACAAATAAGCCATCTCTCACACACCGTCAGCATGGCACCCGAGGAAGGCAGAAGGGCGTTCCACACAGAGACAGACACACCAAGAGAATGGCATTATTCTCTTTCTTTCTTTCTTTCTGTCAGGTAAGTAGTAGGGTGATTCCACACTGCCCTTGAATGATGCTTCTTCATACTGGAGATGTTTTGTAAATATACTCTATCTTAGATTCCCCCAAACAAATAAAAACAAATCTAATAAATAAGAAGTCACAAAATAATGTCCTCACTTTTTCTTTCTTTGTAGATTTTAATCTTACTGAATCTGTCTGGTATTGGTTAATTCGTTTCTATTTCTTTTTTCAGTCACATATCATTCTTATATTTCACAGTAATTGTTTCTGATAATTTGGAACTAATTTCCATGTACTTGGCACTAGCTGACTTGATGCCGACTCCCAACTAATTTTCCCCGCTAGAGGCAGAATGTTAGCATTTTGGGTGATGGGGATGAAAGGATTGTTATGGTGGTTTTCCTCTTCTATGTTATGTCCTTTTCAGTTACTTGGGCAGACTGCTTTCTGCCTCTTAATACTAGAAAGGGACTACAAAATTTATTAGGCAAAAAAGATATTTATATGGAGGACTTCCTTACAATATCTAAAAAGCTATTTCCAACTATAATTTACTAATAGGAAATTATTTGCTATATAATATTAAGAAAACAAAACAAGATAAAATTTTTATTTGTGATAGGTATTTAACTTCATGAAACCTCATAGAATAAAAAAAAAAAAAAAACCACTGGCTAAAATATCCGAAATGTTAATAATGGGTGCCTCTGGGAAATAATATAATGAAAGATTTTTTTCTCTTTTTTCTAATTTTCAAAAACTTTTCAAAGTGTTTGCATTGTTTGAAATGTAGTTAAAAACTGGGGGGGGGGGGGGGGACTAAGCACTAATTTGCAGATGATTCCTTGAAGCTTAAGAGTGAATTTTTCATTCTAAGGAAGGAAATATTTCTGTTATTTAAACAATATCTTTAGGCTTAGTTTATGTTCTATAAATAGAAAAATTCAAATGACATTCTTACCTGAAAACCATAAGTGTTAAGTAGACATTTAATGAATAATACACATCAGAAAATGATACATATAAATATGTATGTGCAGGAATTAGAAGTCCAACGAAAGTAAACACCATAAGAAAAGCAACAAATGATAGACAATTCCAGAACCTGCGTTTTCAGAAAAAAAAGTAAATATAGTTAATTAATCTAACATTTAACACAAGGCTTATCTATGGGAGGCATTGTGCTAGGCATTATGAAGAAAATAAAGGTGAATAAGGCATTCATCAACACTCAAGGGGCTTATAATTTAACTAGGGAGAAAGGAGCACTAAGGCAAGTAAACAAATAATTCTAAAGCAATTTTAACCAGTTTACACCGAATGTAAATTAGTATCTTTCTTTTTGGATTGACCTTGAAAGACATGTTAGGTTGTAGCCATGGTATTCGACTAAGCTCATTCGGGTACCATGGCTCACATAGCTCAAAAATACTGATTGTGAAGTCCTTGTATCATTAGGAAGAGCTACAATCAAACATTTTGAAAGGGAATTCTGAACTGCTAGTCTGATTTACATAGTGTCAGAATTAAGCCTTTGCCTAAAATCTAGCTAGCACTTAGAGGATGTGAATGACTCTTTTATTCACAAGAATGTGCCCTTTGTAGATTCTCCTTTTGTGATTTCTGAGCCTGCGCTTACTCAAGTACTCCAGAGCCCAGGAAGACTTCATTATTCCCAAAGCTCATGTTCTCACTAGCTGCAGGCAAAGCAGTTTAAAAAAGTACATTCAGACACCAATATGTGTCATTTTGGGGTGTTGAGACCATAGCTATTTAAAATTTACTTCTTGTTACCTTTCTATGTATTTCATGTCTTTAATGTCAACATTATATTTACAGCAAAATAATTGAAAAGATTAAAAAGGCACATGAATATCATTTTATGAGAGGCAAATAGCTTGGTTTTACCCATATGCTGCCAGATTCTGTCCCTGAAACACAAATACCAAGGCATTATCAAAGAACATTTCAATATAAAACATTCTAGCCTAGGAAACATTAAATCAAATTTTTAAAAATATTTTTTCTATGACTCAACTTAGGCTAATTACTCTAGGCCATGAACTATCATCCCTTTCTTGTATTTATATAGCCATAGTTTTAATTCTGTTATTTTCTGGATTTAAGTATTGTATACAACATTAACTTGAAGGGAAACACACTAAGACATATTTTATGACAATTGTGTGATTCCTGCATTTTTTAACCTTCTTTTGACCATACTATCAAAAGCAGATCCAATTGTTACATCACCTACATAGGCACCAAAAATAATATTCTTCAAAGCAGTATGCCAACCTACCCATGTAATTGATAAAATCACTAGGAAATATTGAGCAGGATAATTTGGTCAGTTGAGTGGTGACTATGACCCACTGGCATACTTCACTATTCATGTAACAATTACATAATTAAATTTTTATCCTTAACACACTGAAAAATGCCTCCAAATACCAAAAATCCCAGTCTTGTTCATTAACACAAAATGTAATCAAATCAATTAGGCAACAATGATTGAGGAGTTGTCAAGACCTTTCCTATATGGTAGAAAGTAATGGGAGAAAACCCAACAAAAGGAAACCAGATTCTCTAAGGAAGCAATGCCCATCAAACTGAGAGTGGGTATGAGCCGAACAACTAAGCTCCAAACCCATTTAATAGATGTGTACATGTACTAGTGTATGTGTGTGTGTGGAGTGCTCTCAAATCCTATAAAATCCTGTATTTTTAAGCTTCTGACTTCTGAACTCACTTCATCTTCCATAATGTCCTCCCAAACTCCAAAAAATCATTGATTATGTTCAGGGCCTCTGTTAACACATATGTTACCATTGTGTGATTGAGACCAAACTCCCATCGCATGTATTGGAACATTACAGAATGCATCCTTCTTCAAGACTGACACAGATTCCACTCATCCCTCAGCTGAGTGGGGCACAGTTCATACTTTTCTATTTTCTGTTATAACACTGACAATCTTATAAAATGCCTGAGCTTAATCTTTTAATTGACTTTGCATGTTCTCTTCAGTGTCCTTAAAACATTCTTTATTTTAAAATTTTGTACTTTTCACTATGGATTTTTTTGCATTCATTTCAATTTTAAAATATTATTTATCTTGGCTGCTGAGGTTTTTGGCACCCTCTTAAATTTTGTGCCTGAGATGAGGGCCTCACTTGCCTTATCTTAATCCTGGCCCTGTCTAAGGAATTACATTGAACTTTACTGAGTAATATGATCAAAGACTTAGGGAATTAGTGGTGAAATAAAGTCAACATGAACTCAAGGTGACGTTACAAATTTTCCCTAACATTAGAGGTTTAGAAGGCACAGGCAATAGAGTTTTTAGAGAGTGTTTTAGTTGTCTGGTTTTCAAGTCTGTATCTTACTTTGACCATGCGGATGTAGATACAGTTACTATTACAACAGTATAACTTCTAATGTGAGAAACAAAGTGAAAATAATGCTAGCCACTCACTCGAGAAGGGGTGCTTCAACTCCTGGTTTAAAACTTGTAGAATTTAAAAATAGGCCCATAATGGCGAGGGTAAATATTCCAGACATTCCAACTAGTTCACCTATTTTTTTAGAAGAAGTAAATATAAAGTATTAATTCAATATCAGCAGTAGCACAAATTTTACCAGAGACGAAAACATCAGATACCTGACAGTACAGTGACTTTATAGAGAGGCTCTCCCACTTGGTTTGAACTGGATAATATTGCATATTATTACCACCACCCAATGTCCTTCGTCCTTCTCAGATTCATACCCAACTATGTAGAAAAGTCTACACTGGACATCCTTGCACTGCTTTGGTTTCTGATCATTGGCAATAGTGTGGAACTCACAAAATTCTTCATGTTCCCTAGTGAGGTTAGGTCTAATCTTTTTTAAGACGGGATCTGGATGAATTAAATGGAAGTGAGATGATGAGCTCTCTACAGATTAGAGAGCTTCACATTTTCTTCTTGGGAGACAGCAGGAGATAGAAATGGTTTGATTTCGTGGCAGGACTAAGGGAGTGGAGCCAGCAGAAACCCAGTATGGATCGACCTCTCCAGTTTAATTTTGGCTTGGTATATTTACTGTGGGGGACTGAAAAGTGTAAAAAAAAACTGTAGAATATTCTCAAATATTCTCTTAGCATTCATGAGCTAGAGGGGGAAAATAATTCTGACAGTAGCTTATGAAAGTAGTATATTATCACTGTGAAAAATTCAAATAACATGGTATAGTATAGAGATTACATAGTTTTTTGGGAAGAGGGAACACCATAATTCCACTGCCAAGACTTAAGGACAATTTTGATTGAAATTTCTATTGAGGAGAGGACTACATTCACCTAGAAAAAATAATTTGATAAGTTACTTGAGAATAGAGAATGCAACCCACAGGCAGCTTCAAGCATGAAAGGTTGCTTGCTGAATTTCTATATTGGAGGCAAGTGGTAAAAATCAAGCAGGAAACATGGAAAAGTGAGGAGCTGATAGATCTCATAGAACCGTGAGCTACACAATGTAACTTTCCCTGTGAGCTTCCCTTGTCTGCATCTTCAGTAAAGTTCATTAGGTACCAGAAACTTCTATATATTTAAGAGTGGGTAGCAGAGATTATAAGGAAGAATACCCCAGAAATTTTCAGAAAGTTATGAGGAGATATCTTTGGGTTTTCATAGGCTATAGAATTGGAAATTTAAGATAACTGGATCAAGATCTTTGAGAGGAGTGGATACCCAGTGAACACTCACAGCAGCACATATTCAACATACATATACTCAAAGTCACTCATAAAAAAACTCAAAGGGATTTTACAGTACCACAGTTCTCTAACAGTGTTCTTTTTTTCTTTTAATGTTTACCAGAAATTGTTCAAGTTAATAAATCAACATTTTTTGTTTTACTGCTAACGAATATTATGGATATGCCATTTTTATCATATTGCCGTGTTTATCAAATTGTCATACATGGATCAGTTCTGTGCCCCGTCTGTTTCTTTGGTTTACTATGTATTCCTTTGTTACATCAGTTGTATTTTAATTACTGTAGGCTTATTAAATGTTCATACCTACCTAGTAGGAAAATTCTTCACTTTTAAAAAGTTGTCTCACATAGTCTCACAGTTTATATTTCCAGATGAATTTTTAAAATTATTTTGTAAAATTTCATCCCCCCAAATTTCTATCATTGAGTCAGATTGTGATAATCTTAGTTTGATGAAATTAATATCATTATCACATTACTGACTCTTTTCTTCTTGATATGGAAAATTACAAGTTTTATATTCTTTATTTTAGTCCTGGCTAAGAATGATACCTAAGCTAAAAATGAACAATTTAGTCAGTCATTTTTGAATCATGAAAGAAAAGGGAGATGTGAACATGGGTGCTTTGAGCAGATCAGATCCTGGACTAGTCATTGTAACTTGTCAGGTAATGGTGAGATTTGGAAAATATTTATGATGACTATCTTGAAGATCTTAATAACATAAACATTAAGCCAGGTCAGAGTTACAGCTCTTTTACATTAGATTTATATTTACCTTTCATCTTGTTTTCATGAAATTCTGTCCTAGGCAGGTTTTTTTTTTCTTTCCTGAAATGTTTATTGAGACATCTTGACTCTAAAATTTTTTAATTTCTTTCTTGGAGATAAGGGTAAGGGATTAAGAGATACAAACTAGTATATATAAAATAAACAAGCAACAAAAATATAAAGTACAGCAAAAGAAAATATAGTTATTATTTTATAATAACTTTAAATGGATTATAATCTATAAAAATATTGAATCACTGTGTTGTACACCTGAAACTAATTTAATATTGTAAATCAACTATACTTCAATTTAAAAAATTAAATAAATAAAAAAATTTTCTCCTTCAGCATAATGCTTAATCTTGAGACTATGCTTACTTACTTAATGATGTTAGAGGAAATTATTTTTGCTGGAATACATATTTTGTAGATTTAGGTATACATAGTTAAAGTAGGACATAATGAATATACTCGTACTGACCAATCATTCTCTCACTCTCTATTAATTCATTAACCTGATTCTGTAAACTCACTAGATTTTAATTGGCTTGAACCCACTGATTAGTGAGGAAACTTCGAGAATCCATGTTCTGCCTTTCCTTCCTCAGACATGAAAATAATGAATCTTTTTACTCTAGCATTTCTAAAGAGAAATGCCTCAATTTATTTGAATTTTATACTTCTCCAAAAACTTTTGTAGTACTCTGTTTAGGTTCAAATTTTTTGCTAAGTTTATTCCTTGATTTTTTTTTTCCGTAACTTTTTGCCAATACAAAGACAATCAATTTTTTCTAACTAGTTACTGCTGGTTTATAAGAATACTACTGATTTTTTGTGTATTTACCTTATATCAAATTATTAAACAGCCTTGCTGTCTTAGTTTTTTAATTAATCTCTTGGGTTTTCTGTGTAATCTAAAATGTTGTGATTAATGTAACCATTTTCTCTTTCAAAATATATATAAACTTCTCTCTTTTTTTCTTATCATACTAGCTAGAACTTCCAGAACCATTTATAATCATGGATATGAGGCTAGGCAACACTGCCTTATTCTTAAACATAATGGAAAGACATGTGTAAGTTGAGAAGTAGGTACTATCACACATACCAAACTCAAATCATTTGTAGAGCTGTCTGAAAAGCTGGGTTGAACGTGATTCTGAGGCTGTATCAGGAAACTGGCATGTGGCTAATTATCAATGTCTGCTGTACTTCTTGAGAAGGGAGTTGTGGTAAATGGATTAGTAATGTTTAGGATAGAGTTTCTAATATTTAGCCTTACTTGATCTGTAACTTCTATTTTTATTTCCTTTATGAGCTATGAGTTACCAAGAAAAGTATTTAATTTCAGGAAATTAGAATGTTTATTTTTAAAGACCCTCCTTTTGTAGTTAGCATTTAATTGCATTGTGGTTGAACAATGTTTAGGATTTTATTGAAATGTTCTCCTAGTCTAGGTCATTTATTTCTATTAACATCTACAAGTCTATGTAAAGGATAAGCATCCTGTTTTGGGAGATAAAACTCTTTATACAGCTTATAAACCAAGCTAAGTTTTTGTTTAAATCTTTTTAAAGCCATAATCATTTTTTTCTCTGATTGGTTATGAAATTATCTAGGAAAAGCATGCTAAAGTATCTCTTGTAATTATGGTTTTGTCAAATTTCTCTCATTTTTTATACTGGAATTTACTTTATATATCTTGGTGTATTGTTTTCTGTTGTATAGATCTTAATATTTTTATCTCCTTTGATACATTATTTTCAAAAATATTCCTTCTAGATCAGTTGCGTTTTTTTTTTTTTTTTGGCTTGGTATGTATTTCCTACATTTTTATTTTGAATTTTTCTATGTCATTTTATTTTGACATTTTCTATGTCATTTCTAGTTTTAGGCATAGTCCCCTCACTTACAGAAAAAAAAGATGAAGTACAGAATTGAAAAGCTGAGACTTATATGATTGACGTCATCACCAAAAACAGTAGCCATCCACAGTTGAATCAGTTTTGAGCTTAGAATTCCAAACAAGAAACTTGCTAGAAAATATGACCAAATTTTAGTCATGATGCTATAGTCTGCAAGAAAAGAGAGTAAATAGAAAACAATTAATAGAATTTACTTGTTCTTAATTTTAAGTGATAATCTGGGTCAAACTTTTCTTTTTCATTATCTTTAAAAATAGCTCATAGCCTTCAGAATAGATGTAGGGTATTTTCTTATTCCTAAATTGAGAGAGTTTCTTTTCAAATGTTAGAAGCCACACTTAAGCTTGTAAAATTTGCTCAGTTTAGTTTAAGAGCTTTTTTCCAGTCCCCACTAAGGCATATGTATTTATTCAGTGCCAAACTGTATAATGCATTTTAGAAAAACAGTACTGAACAAGAAGTAGAAAGTCTCTAAACTCGTGGAATTCATATTCTAGGTCTAACATGATACACACAAGGGATACAGAAAAAGGAATGCCTCTGGGTCCTAGCTGAGTGAATCTCCTGTACCGCCTTGACCTGCCAAACCAACCTGACTGGTTCCTTAATGTTGGCCGGTTCACTGTTCCCAGTTTTTCCTGAGAAGCCATTCTACAGTGTATATTCTGTATAGAAATTTTTGTATTTCTCTGATTACTTCCTTAGGACCCAGAAGTGGAATCACTACACTAAAGGATAGTTGATCCTTTATTGATATGGCTATATTTTGCCAAATTGCTTTCTACAGTCATTATGATGCCCTTCCCAGAAAACCAGGAAGCCTGAGGCCTTGACAGCCTCGATGGCTGGAATCAGGCATGCCATGGGTGAGAAAGGCCTTCCCACCTTTACAGGGTGCGCAACAGTGGAGCAAAGTTTGAATCATGGGTGAGAGTGGGTCCTGGGGTCAGGAAAGCCTGAAGGGTCAACTCCAACAGAATATGTGGAGGGCAAGAACAAAACCAAACTAAAGAATGGCCACCAAAAAAGAGTAGCAGCAGCCACATCAAAAAAATCAGGCTAAATTTGGGGAAGGAAATCCTAGAGCTGTAGTAATATGAAGGAGAAAGAATCCCTTTATGAACCCTTATTCATAAATGTCCACTGCTGAGGAGGGCACTGCTAAGAATGCTGACAAGATTTAGATTCCTTCATACCTAGTCTCATTCCCATGGCTGAAAGAGAGCCATTGTATCCAGATATGCCAAGTAGAAAGATTTATTCTCTGTAGGGATCAGTGTGAACTTGGGAGGAGAGTTTCATAAATGACCCTCTAGGTCACATCCATTCTAGGTATGGAGTTGGCCTTGGTAACAATTTTGAAAGTCCAGCACCTCCTTTAAGGTGGAGGCTGACTGTGGTGTCGGATGATGAAGGAAACTGCAGTTAAAAGGCCCAGTTTAAAAGCTGCTTTCTCTTTTAAGAAGGAAAAATAGCTCTCAATGAGTAAAATGTTTTGCCAAATGGATTTATTAGGCCGGGAAAAGCCTCAAAGCAAATCCATTATTTCTTCCAGTGTTCTTAAACTTCTAACATACAAGTAGGAAAAGGCAGGAACTCTGAGTGCAATAACTCTTCCTGTTTTTCCCTGTTATGAAATATGTGCTAACTTCAAAGATAGAGCAACACTTTAAATAATTACATAAGTTAGAAGAAGAATAATTAGTATGAAAATTATTTCGTAATTGTGTCATTTGGTATAAGTGAAATACCAGTAAAACTTATCAAGCAGATTTCTTAAGAGAAATTCTTCTATTAAAAATTCAGAGAAAGTCCTAATGGCAAAGGAAAAAAGTTTGTAACTGAGCAGGACCCTATGGGGCCTGCCCAGGATAAGCCCCTCCCTCATATCTTCTGCTGTAGCTCCTCTCTGAAGTACCTAGATAATAGTGTCTGATGCACACTTCTTGAGTTGTTTTACAGATGCTAAAACCACTACCAAATAGAAGAAATTAACTACTTGATGATCATGAGCCCCAGACCTACTGATGTCTAAGGACTGATAATGTTAACTGCCCTGTTACCTCACTATTAACCAACCAGAGAACTGTGAACTAGCTGATCACATACCCTGTGACCCTCCCCCACCACATGTGGCCTTTAAAAATGCTTTGCTAAAACCCTTCGAGGAATCTGGGGGTCCTAGAGCATGAGCCACCCGACCTTCTTGTATTGGCAACTTTACAATAAATACTGCATTTTTCTTCAACACAACCCAGTGTCCGTATATTGGCTTCACTCCGGGCGGGTGAGCAGACCCATTTGATTCAGTAACAAGTTCATTGTTCTCGTCCTCCTACAGCAGAACTTTTATTATTATAGCTGTTACTATGATTATTTTAAGAGTGCTTACTTAACAGTTTTTACTCCTCCGAAACCTAAACAAAACCAAAATTCTGTTCTTTTGATTACTGTCAAAATTATGAGGCAAGCTCTACAAAAGCAAGGACTGTTATGTTCATGGCTGAATCACCAGGGCCTAGAATATGTGCTATCACATAGTCTATCTCAAAAATAGTTTTTGGATTAATGAATGAATGAACTCCCATACCAATATCTTTTTTTTCTTCCAGTGAATATCAAATAAATTCTCTTGATTAGATTATAGATGTCATCTCTGATAAAGTTCCCTGAAAGTCTGTGGTCAGTATTTACTTAGAAGGGACCTGGTAGAACACTAGAGTGGGTACAGAGGTGGGGCATGGATCCTCTGACCAGCACAATGCCTGCACTCCTTTGCATTTTTTATTTCCCCCAGGGATAGTTCTTGAGCTTCTAAGACACTTCTGAATATAAACATTTCTTTTTTTGCTCACCTTAGTCATCTTCAGGAAGGCCTTATCTACACCAAGTTTTATAGTAAAAAATTGTCTGAGTGCTGTATTGTGCCACCTCCTTTTGTACCCTGGATTTTGGAAAAGGCTGTATTAATGGAGTTGGTTTGGTTTTCTCACTCACCACTTTGATGGCATAAACTAAGCATTTAAAGAGGATGTACCTACCTTCCTGCACTAAATTTGGGCTCTAGGATCACCACAGATGTTCCAAGCTGCCATGGTCTGGGTCAACTAGTTGGATACAGAACAAGGCTGAGGGCAAGTGCTTCTTATGCCCAAGTAGGGTAACTCACCACCATCTGGACCAGCTCCTTTGATTCTTTCTGGGAAACAATAGTCTTCAATTCTGAGTTTTAGGCATTGATTATTATCATGTAAGGCATGGGCGAGTCAGAATAGAGGTAAACAGGGTCCCTGGCTGCCCAACAACTAAGTGCTCTCCAGGGACGGGGAAAACAGTCGTAGCTAAAACTTCCTCTCCTGAGTGGTTGGGAAGGTAACTTGGGATGTGCTTGATCGCTGCAGACAGGTGGTAGTAGAAGGATCCCACTTCAGTATATGGGATTATTTGGCACCATACAGCCTCTTGATACACTAGAATGTAGTCTATAAGCACCTCCTAAACACTCTTTTTTCAGTTGGGTAGGAGGGTGGAATGATAACACAGAAGACATCCAGTGAGTGGAATAGTATACATCAGCAATTTTCTCAGGAAGATTATAATCATTGCTTTCCCAAAATGAGTATAGATGGCAACACGGTAAAAAAGGCATATAACTTCTTAGTATTCTAACAAAAATATCTGACCTCTTGGACAGCCTTAAAAGGTCCTGTAGACCCTCTCCCACACCAACTCAGAGACTGTACTCTGAGAATCATAGAAAGTATGGGGTTTTAATCAGGAAGGGGCATGAAAGATACCCCTGGAGAAGCTGGTAACACTGTATTTCTTGTCTTGAGTGAAAATTACCCATCTGTGTACTTTATAATCACTCATTATAGTGTGCATATGTAATTTATTTTATACACACATATACATATGATAAAGGAAAAGACATACTATGGTTCAGGGCTATCCGAATGTGGCAAATGAGCTCATGTGCACCTTGCAATCTTTCTGCTTACAAGCACTGATCTCAGGCCTGTAAGTGGCCCTGTAACTCACACTTCCTCCCTGGGTTGACAGCTTTCTGTGTTGCCTGCAAGGAGATTGTCCCAGGGTGAAGGGAAGGGAAGCCACCTCCTCTCACCACCAGTGGATACACTACCCAGCTTATCTTCTGAGTTCACCTTCAACACATAAAAATCTCATTATCTCTCATTGTTGTTGCCAAGCATTCTGATTCAGCCTAGGCCTGTGGAATGCTACTTCTATACGTGTCCTCAGGAAAAGTCCCTTCTCAGCCTCACAACAAAACAACAGCCAATATTAAATAAGGGGTATGTAAAGGGTAAATCACTATACTAATACTCACAATTATGTTTGTACAAGCATAGCTTAGGGTAAGGTATTATGAAATCCATGTCAGCTTCCAGAAAATATAGGATTCTAATTTTAAGAAGTTAAGAAAAAAATCAGTCCTTACTTAAGGAATAGTTTGTCTTTCTTTGCATGCTGAAGTTAACATCCACAATACTATCAAACAAAATTAAAGACATTATAGAGGTCATCAGACTTTCTCCATTAATTAAGTTGACAAGGCTTCTAGAAAGACCTATGGAGGGGAAAATATTTTTTTTTAAGGTGGGAAAAACATCAATAATAAAGAATAAAATTTTATCAGCAAGTAGAAGGATGTTGTTAGCTACAGATTTGTATTGCATATTTTTCCTACATACTTAAATAAACTTTAGTCATGTTTGAAAACTCCCTTCAAGGAAAAATTTCTTTATAGATCAACTATAAGTGAAGTCCAGACCATCATAATTAGGTACCAAATTAACTGTGGTTGATTAAGTGAGATAATCAACCAGAGCTCTCATGCCTTCTTTCAAAGCACAGATGAAAACATAAAATTTATTATTTTCTTTTGTTCTGAGACTTAGCCTATGTAAATACACAGATTGTGAATTTAAGACAAGACAAAAAGCAGTGATTAAGGGATAAAGTCAATTATAAACTAAGGCATTATACCACAATACTTAAGTCAAATATTAAGGCAATTGTCCAGATAATCTCACTATAGTTTGAAATTGTCTGGCTTTCCCATGTATCCCTTTCGGTGGTTTTAGAAATCATGCTCCATGAATGGCCGGCACCTTTATATTACCTACCTTCATCCTAATTCTCCTCCATTTATGATGATATTCTATGTTTAGATATCCATCAGTTATCATTTTTCTTTGCTATTCAGTGTGTCTGTAGGGCAAAACTATAATTTTTAGCATCTTTAATGATTTTCAAAATGTCCACAGGAAGGAAATATAATTAAGGAAATGGTAAAAGCCCTTTTTGTGAACCAACAATCTGTGGTCACAATCCAATACAGTAAGTATGCAGTTGGAAGAGAATAAAAGCCAAGGCAGTCTGTTTCTGTGAAAGTTCATTTGCCTTGATGGTCCAGGTCTTCACCTTGCCCTGCATCCATGCCCTCTGCTGTAAGACTCTGCAGTTTCTCTCACCCAAGAGATCTGTTTTGTTCTGAGACTTAATGCAAACAGAGGCTTGAGAAAGATTTCTGCTTCCTCTCTCTTGGATCCCTGCCACTATCATGGCAGCAGTCCCGGGTTACCCTTATGGAGGAATGTGAGAAATATGTGGAAGAACAGTGGGTCATCCAGTTGAGGCCATCCTACACCTAGCCCCCAGATGACCCTCCAGCTGACTGCAGTTTCCTTAGTGAGCCTAGCCAAGATCAGCAGAGGCCAGTCTATATCATCAGAACTGCCAGACTCATCCGAAATAATGAATAATTGTGGTTTTAAGCCACTGTTTTAGAGTGACTTTTACTCAAAAACCACCCCCAAACCAACTGATACTGTTGTATAACTATTCCATTTTAGAAAATGGAACTATAACAAAATGAAAATAGCTCTTTTCTCTTTATGTGCATGTGTGTGCGCACGCGCATGTATGGGCCATATTAAAATTCTACTTTAAAACAAATGTTCTAGTCCTCATTATTAAAAAGAAACTGAAGAAACACAGGTTATTCATTTTTTTGAATGAAGCTCTTGGCTTTTGTTCTGGGTTATGTTGACTTGGTATTTTACTTTTAAATACAGGTTTCTTTCTCCTAAAACAGTACACACTGAAAACACTGCCCCTAGTGATTTGTTTTTGACTTTTTAGGCTTTTGGTCTCAATGTTGACAATGACTCCAAAGGTTTTGTTTGTTTGTTTGTTTGTTTGTTTGTTTGTTTGTTTTTATCAAATGGCATTATCCTAAGGACAGTGTTTTCAACAGAAAAGAGGTGCTGGGCAATAGAAATGTAACCACAATGTACATGCAATATTGTAATGTCCCCAGAACCGTTCTGTTGGCTCAAGGTAGAAGCATGTATAAAGTCAAATATTCCAAATAATCCCCTTCCTTATTCCACAATTGAATGTAAGACTTTATACACACACACACACACACACACATATGTTTTTTTTTAGGAAGCCCATTACTGGCATTTCATTCTGTTCTAAACATCACCACCTGAATCTCTATGCTCAGTCCCTAATGCCACAGCACCCCACTTCACATAGAGAAAAGCTGTGAACAAAAGATCTTAAAGCTAGACAATTTAAATATTGACAAAATTTGAAATAGAATAAAAGATAAAATTATACCTACCAAGGTCTCTTACAGCAGCTGCAGTCAGCATGGGATCTGAACTCATAAGGATAGCTGAAAATAATAACCATTGGGTGGTTTTCAAAAGTAATTTATTCACAGATGCCAGATACCAAAGAATTAAGATATAATTAATAAAAAATCCAGGAATTGTGATTAAAAGTATCTGCAAAGAAATTTTACGGATTAAAAAAATCAGAATGCATTTGTATTTCATTATTAAAAGCAGATAATCAGGATTTTGGAGATACAGAATCACATTCAATCAATCCATCAAAGGGAAATCTGAAGTTATCTTATTTAACAATTATGTACTTGCAACTCTGGAAATATGGAACAAATGTTGCAATGAGATTCCTAGGACCCCAAAAATACCAGTTATAGGAAATACCGTATTATAATTTAAAAGGAACTTTTAATTTTCTTGATAAGGCCATTGAATATAGATGTGCATGTGTGAAGATATATACATACATCCCATATATATACATATATATACATACATATATACACATATTTATGCATAAGAACTGAGACATAGCCTATTAACATAGAAAATAGAACACAAGTTTAGGATGAAGTTATAAAAGAGGAAAAAAAAGAGAAAACAAAATAATAGAAGGAATGTATGGAAATGGCAAAAGACCAAAGAAAAGATGGGAAGGGAAATTCTATTATTCTAGGACTGGCTTTCTACCTTCTCACCATTGCCTTCTATTTTTTCTTACTTTACCTGTGGTGGCTCTTTAGCAAGATTTTATTACCAAATGGACTTGCGGAAATGTGATGATTATGCCTCAAAGTACCTATGAGAATTCAGAACTATGCCCATATTTGCTGTAGCATAGTTTACAATAGCCAAAACATGGAAGCAACCTAAATGTTCATCAATAGGTGAATGGATAATGAAGATATGAGACATACACACACACACACACACACACACACACACACACACACACACACAGGAATATTACTCAACCATAAAAAAGAATAAAATATTGCCACTTGCACTAACATGGATGGACCTCTTAGATGGTATTATGCTAAGTGAACAAACATAAGAAAAAACAAACAGATTTACAGATACAGATAACAAACAGGCAACCACCTGGAGAAGGGGTTGAGAGGAGGAAAGAAATAGGTGAGGGAGATTACAAACTTCCAGCTGCAAAATAAATGGATATGAAATGTCCAGTGTGGAGTACATAGTCAATATCTTTGTATGGTGACATGCTGTAACTACACTTATCGTGATGATCATTTTGAAATGTATAGAATATTGAATCACTATGTTGTATAACAGGAAGTAACATATAGTGATGTAGGTCATTTATAATTCAAAAACAAACAAACAAGCAAACAAACTCATAGAAAATGAGATCAGATTTGTGGTTACCAGAGGCAGGCCATGGGGGAGTGCGAAAAGGGGAACTGGATGAAGGCAGTCAAAGGTACTAACTTCAGTTATAAGATAAAGAAGTAGTAGGGAGATAATGTAAAACAACATGACCAATATAATCAACATTGCTGTATGCTACATATTAAAGTTGTTAAGAAGTAAATCCTATGAATTCTCATTACAAGGAAAAATATTTTTTCTATTTCTTTAATTTTATATCTGTATAAATTGATGGAGTTCATTAAACTTATTGTGATAATCATTTCATGATGTATATAAGTCAAATCATTATGCTGTACACCTTAAACTTACATCGTGCTTTATGTCAATTACATCTCAATAAAACTCGAAGAAGAAAAATGATTCTGTAAAAATTGAATGTTAATTTAGAAAGATAACATGAATCTGAACACTCACCTCACATCATATAAAAAATTAATTCAAAATGAATCATAGACCTAAATGTCAAATCTAAAACTATTAAACTACTAGAAGAAAATATAGGAGAAAATCCTAGTGACCTTGGGTAAGGCAAATAATTTTTAATAGGACATAAGAACACAAATTCTAAAAGAAAAATTGATGAGTTGAACTTCATCAAAAGTAAAAATTTGGGGAGGAAAAAATCTACAGTGGTACCAAAGCAGAGACTTGCTGTTTTTGATTGTGAATCTAAGTCATACATGGAAGACAATGAAACTGTTATGTAAATATTACAGAACCTGCTAAAAACAACATGTAGTGGATTTTTTAAAATCAATGTAATTGAATAAAATTTATCTTGCTTACAAATGGCTTTTGAAAATAATGCCTGTAATAATCACTGTGCACATTTTTTCACCTGACATCTATTTGAGACTTTAATAATAAGGCTATAGAAATGATCTCCAACTTTTCTCTGAGGATTAATATTCAAAAGGACATATACTATATGTAAATGACAATTAATGAGAAAGTGTTTTCACTCATACCCTATGACCTTTTAAATGACTATCTGTGCCAAAAATCACATCAATATTTGGATTGAATTTCTAAAGTAAATCAAATGAAATTGGATCATTAAAAAAAAAAAAGGAAAGAAATTGGATCAGGGGTTGCTTCTCTGAGGCACTGGTGAAGGATTGAGTTTAAAGAAGTCTAAGGGGATTTTCTAGGGTGGTAGAAATTTTTATATCTTGATTGTGTGGCTATGCAGATATACATATTTATCAAAACTCATCAAACTGTGCACTGAAAATGTATGCTTACTACTGCATGTAAATTGTACCTCAATAAAATTGAATTTTAAAATATAAAAAAAAAACTCAACATTGATAACATGTGGTAGTTCTTGAGTGAATAATATTTTTGAAAAAGAGTACTTCTTACCTGCCAAAATAACTTGTGGAGCATGTAAACATCCATGTCAAATGCAACATTAAAGATAATTATTGGTGTAAATAAACTAAAAAATAAATGTGGATCTATCCATTGTATGGCGTCTGCAAATTGTTGGACCTAATAATATAAAAACATGTCATTTTCTCATTTATCCATTGGTCTTTTGGCATAGAATACATGCCAGGCACTCCTATCTCTAGCAAAAGATAGAAAGATCCATCACAACATGATAAACACTAAAGTCTTAACACCGTTGGATATTCACAATTTTTCATCAGATCATTACCAACTACAAGAAAAGGTTAGTGTAATCTCTATGCCTATTTTATCTTCTTAAAGAACAGATATAGGAAGCACATTGACATAAGTACTAAAGAATATGTAGGAGATTTTCAGGCGTACAAGATAAAGAGATTTCAGATAGATGAAAGAGATTTCATGATGATGTACAAAGTCTGCAAAGGAGTAAACAATCATATCAAATTCCCAAAACTGTGTAATTAGTCATGGCTTACACAGAAGCTGTGTATGGGAGAATAGCAGGGATAGAGACTAGGAAGGTAATGCAGTTCATGAAATAACAAATTAATGGTGTTTTAGTTGATATTTGTAAATCCTATTATGGGCATCCATTCAACATTCATTCATTAAGGAAACACTGAGTACCTACTGTGTTGGTTGATTATCTTTGAATTTGGGAGATGATTCTTCATGGGTCTCTTGTGTTTCTCCATAATTTACAGATGGAGGCAGTGATTGCTTTCTTCCGGGAATATTTTCTTTCAAGAATATCTAACAGCTTTGGAAGAGAGAGCAAGTGTCCCTCCAGAGGAAAGGGCAGGTTTACTATACTCGCCAGTGTAATAATGATAATCTCTCTCCGGAGCAAGAGGGCAGAAAAGCTTACTGCCCATCATAAAATATTCAAGTTCTCTAATCTCAGATTTCTCCTCCTGTAATGCAACCCATTGAGTGTGCAGGTTTCACTTCTTTGCTTCTCCTTGTGGGGCTCATGGAACAGGGACAAGAAAATGCTGATACTCTGGCTTCTGCTATTGCTGTGAGTAACAAATCCTCTCTCTCAAGCCCAGGAGTCCCATGCCTTTTGCCAGGACCATGAAATTGTGGCAAGCCAACTGAATAGCTTGAAAGTAGAGTAAAGTCTTAGACTCTTCACAGATCTTGACACACAAGCTCATAGAAGTACTTAAAATTGCACTTACGTCAAAAATCATATGGTTATGAAACCTGTTCATGACAAATGAAGTAGTAATCTGCTTCTGGTTCTCGCATAGATACATGATTTCCACTATGTTTTTTTTTAACATCACTGGTTAAATTTGTTTGGGAAAGTCAATCATTTCCACACACATTCTCATTTACGCACTGATTAACTAGAGCAGGTGTTGGCAAACTACACCCTCTGGGCCAAATCTGGCTCAAAGCCAGTTTTTATAAATAAAGTATTATTGGAACACAGCCATGCCCATTTACTTACATATTGTCTATGGCTGCTTTTGAGCTACAATGGCAGAGTTGAGTAGTTGTGAAAGAGATCATATGACCTGCATAATCTAAAATGTTTACTATGTGATCTTTTACAGAAAAAATTTACTGCCAATACCCGGGCTAGGGAACTATTTAGTGTGTCAATAAATTGGGCGTTCAGGATTTGCAGGTACTAACTACTATATATAAAATAGATAAACAACAAGTTCATACAGTACAGTACAGGGAACTATATCCAATATCTTGTAGTAACCTATAATGAAAAAGAGTATGAAAATGAACATATGTATGTATATGTATGACTGAACTATTATGCTGTACACCAGAAACTGACACATCATAAACTGACTATACTTCAATAAAAAATTAAAATTAAAAAAAAAATGTATTCTGTATCCCTTGTAGTAAGCGTATTCTCTCTCCTCTACCAGACTCCAGCTGTTTCTGATGATTTCATAATACTGTAGCTTGAGTCAGGTACACTTAGAGACTGGTCCCTAGTCTATGAGGCTTCTATGAAACATTCCTGAGGCATTGGTTCAATGTCAGAATTCTCTTACTACTAGAGTCTTGTACCAGTAACTCAAAGTCTCTCTGGGCTTCTAACATTTTAACCAGTTTCTTGTCTGAGCGTTTGAATTATGCTTAAATACTCAGCTACTCACACTCTCAGTAGCTGTAAGTGTACTCGTTCTGAATTGCTTACCTAGTCTCAGACCTAGGCTCTGTTTAGACTATGTTTAGCTGGATTTCAGCTCTTTCACTCCTGGTTCCTTTTTCTACACAGCTGATCTGATGCTACCCACACCACAAATATCTTTCAACTGGCAGAGCAGTGAAGAGATAGGTTCACAAATTTTCTTAAGCCATCTTTGTATTTACGTGAATTTTAGATATACTCAGATATATAAAATACTCATATTCACTGTACACACCTGGTCAGATGTAAAACTTAACATTTCAAAACTGCATCCAATTAAAAATAATATCACAGGGAGAGGAACTGGAAAGTCTTTCAAGTGTAGGTTCAAAAATGCTGCAAAAAAACTATGTCTTTACTGAAAGGCAATGAAATACCACATTTACAGAACTTTAATTTGATATGATTTCTTAATTTCAAGGACAATGACATGCTGTTCCACCACTTTCTTGCTATACTCCTGTAACTGAAACCCTTCCTCACACTTCGGCATACAGAATCAGTGTAATTGGTAATCCGCTAAATTCATGCTTTACCTCTTCTATGAGGTATATCATTTCCTTAGAATCTTCAGTAAATATTGTTAGCAATCACTGGCTGTTGGGTTGTACTAAAATATTTGTATCAATTTTTGTACATGTCATAAGTCAGATATTTGCTTTGTTAACGAATCTTTAGCAACCCTGCAATAAGGGGTTAATAATAAATAACTTAAATGAAATATTCTGGCTGATTCCCAAGATAACAATGAGGAATTAGTAAAATAATTTAACAATGAAAAAAAAATGGCTACCTATTACTAGTTACCTACTACCTATTAAAGCCCAAAATGAATATTTAACTTTGCTTAACTTCTTTCATTACTTGTTTTCAAAGTGCAATAGCAATATTACAGTGTTTCCTTCAGTTTAATGTTTTCTGATTATCTTGGTAATACATTTCCTAATCAGGTCAAAGAATGCAGAAAAGGTGCTCTCTCTTGATTTCTACAGTGTTCTTTTCTTCTCATAAAAGCTGAGTATAATTTAGCACTTGGACAAAACCTAAGGGACATCCTATCACGTGGTTAAAAAGTAACTGAATCATTCAGAAGATCTATCACTTTGAAAATTCTTTGTCCAGGGGAAGAAAGCTGTGGGACAGCTAACTTTAAAATATGAATGAAACAATAGTTTATGATAATGCAGGTAACAATAAAATCCCTAAACCCTTGATTTTCTGCCTATGTGCTTCAGTTCTCCACATCACTTAAATCTAACCATGACCTAGCTGGTAAAAAGGTATGAATACTTTGAACTCAATAGAAGTGAAGAATATGGATTAGATCCTACATGTCTCTTCTCGGGGCAGATTACTGTTGGATTCATTTGATTAAAAATCTGAGGATAGAGGTATGAATTTAAAAACAAAAATCTAATTTCCTACTCTTGCTACTTTCCTTAATTCTTTACAATGACATTTACAAAATATGTCCATAGAATAAACTAAAATAAAAAGGATTATACTTACCTCCAACTGTACAGATCAAAGACAATATTAGAATGATTTCAGGAAGATCCTCAGAACTTTTCATGAATACAGTCCTGAAAAATTTCAGCCATCCACTAGTAAATCTTTTGTCAAGAAAATCCAAATCAGAACCGCTGGAATTCATCCTGTTGTTTGTCACAGGCTTTCTGAATCCAACTCTTAGGACTCTCGGCAAAACTCACCTAGGACCAAAGGAACGTAGGATTTGCCTTCTTGATGGCCTTCTAAAGCTTTCCTTCGAAAGACAAATAAAAAGCTCATATTTCTCCTTAATTATTTCTAGTGATTTCTTAGAGTCTGCGAAAATTAGGGATACTTTCCTCTTCTACGATGCTTTTGATTTAAATGAGATAGAAAAGGTACAACCCCAAGGGACAGAGGCTAGTCAGCGTCATCCCATGTTCTTAATGATACCAAGCACTACTCAGCTATTATTCACTCTGTATCTATCCAACTGAAAAGAGGATTTTTCATGTAACCAGTCACCGGGACCACAAGCTGAAACAGGTTACTTAGCTCTAGGGATAGACAACTGAGGGATTTGCCCTCAGCCTATCTGAGCCTCGGGAAGCATGTTCTGGCAGCTACTTCAAAGTCAGAAGCGGTGGGGGTTTGGGTGATGGGGTGGAGAATATTCTGATCTCTTATGTTGTTCTATCCAGACAGAAATTAATAGACCATAATGATATTCAGTCATAACTTTCTTTTATCTCATTTGAGACCTTGATGGGCCAGGTTTTTTCCAACTTTTATATATTTTTATAGCAACCAAGTTCAACAGAATCTCACTGCCTGACTGTGAATATGTGACAAATACTCAGATTGGCTTCTTTAGTCTCTACTCCAGAGTTTCCTAACAAACCTTTTCCCCCAAGAAATGTTAAGCTAGCATATAAATGCTAATATTACTCTATTTTGATACTTTAAAAGAGTTGGGTAAAGAAGTAGTGGTTTAGAATAAACAGAATTTCAATGTTATTAAAACTCTTTTCCAGCTTAAATTGACTTTTAACAGTTGTGGATAACTTTTTGAGTCCATGTCTCATTAAAGAAAAAAAAAATACTGGTTTGTCTTAAAATTGCTACATAGATTTCTGACATTAATTTATAAGTAAATTAGATAATGCCTCAATTCTCTTTCTATGTGGAGTTAATGATTGTCCTCTCAAAAATGGCGTGTGGATTTGTCCTCAATGTCAGTCAGCCCTGAGAAATTCTCTTTCTCTTGGAGGGGAAATGGATTCACCTTGTCCCTGAAAGTGGGAAGTCTTTCTTCCCTTTAATCACTACATTTTGTAGGAACTGTGCGACAAAATTATCCTGAAGGGGTACTGTGGGCTCTCAGTAACTATCACAAGTTGCAAAGCTATTAATGGTTTATGACAGAGAACTGGAGTTGGATTGTCTGCTCAGAAAACTCTCCCAGCACACGACGCAGCGGCCGTCTGACTCACAGACCCTGAAGATGGGCGGTCTGTTGTCCTCCCAATGACCTTCACTCAGAACGAGCCCTTCCTCCCTCGGGCTCCGCTCCAGACACCTGAGGAGATGCACCACGGCATCAGTGTGCTTCCAGTACTGCCTAAGGCAAAAGGAACAAACACAAGGCAGGTGAGCAGTCTGGAAAGTTGATACCGGAAGTGTAATGACGGAGGGCTGGGGGCAGAAATTCAAACTGAGTGACTGGTTGATCTTCGCGAAAGTCCGCTGCCTTAGGAAAGGTGGAAACTATAAGAGGGAATGTCTGGCTGAATCTGTAGCTGGAACACTGTAGGAGCATTTCCTTCTTTCTGAGGAGAGGCTGAGGGAGAAAGTACCAGAGGGGAAGGGCAACTTCCTGAAGGGGAAGCCAGGGGAGGACTCACCATCAGCGCCTCAGGAGGAGCATCATATGGTATGTAAGTGACAAGTGGAGGCTAGCTAATACGTTCACCCGGAACTGCCACAACCAACTGCAGCCTCACTGACAGTTAGTTCCTCTAAGCCCCGCCCCCGGCCTGCACCCATTGGTTTCAGGTTCACAACCCCTGACTTGACTGGCTGACGACGAAATCAGTCCTAGAAGGCACTACACAGCATCATTGCCCCTGTACCCCTATGGCAACTTTTGAAGTCTTAAGACCGTGTATTTAAAAAAGTTAATTCCAGCAATTGTATTACTATATTAATTTAAACCTTAGGAACAGTGAATTTCTGGCAAAGAGCCAACGGACACTGTTTTTCCAGAACTCCAGTTGCAGTGAATTCCCTAGATAAAATAGAATGGTAGAAATTTTGAAATATGAGGATGCAGGTTAGGAAAGACAGAGGTGTGTACTTATTGCCATTTTGTTCATTGTTTTGGGGTTGTTTTGTAGTTCTCTTTTGTTCCTTTCTTTTTGTTTTGCTCTTTCCTTGTGCTTTGATGACCATCTTTAGTATCTTGTTTGGATTCCTTTCTTTTATTTTTTATTTTTTTTTACATTTTTTTATTGATTTATAATCATTTTACAATGTTGTGTCAAATTCCAGTGTAGAGCAAAATTTTTCAATTATACATGAACATATATATATTCATTGTCACATTCCTTTCTCTGTGAGCTACCATAAAATCTTGTATATATTTCCCTGTCCTATACAGTATAATCTTGTTTATCTATTCTACAGTTTTGAAATCCCAGTCTATCTCTTCCCACTCCCCACCCCCTTGGCAACCACAAGTCTGTATTCTATGTCTATGAGTCTATTTCTGTTCTGTATTTATGCTTTGTTTGTTTGTTTGTTTTTAGATTCCACATATGAGCGATCTCATATGGTATTTTTCTTTCTCCTTCTGGCTTACTTCACTCAGAATGACATTCTCCAGAAACATCCATGTTGCTGCAAATGGCGTTATGTTGTTGGTTTTTATGGCTGAGGAGTATTCCATTGTATAAATATACCACATCTTCTTTATCCAGTCACCTGTTGATGGACATTTAGGCTGTTTCCATTTCTCAGCTATTGTAAGCAATGCTGCTATAAACATTGGGGTGTAGGTGTCATCCTGAAGTAGGGTTCCTTTCTTTTGTGTGTGTATCTATTATAATCTTTGTTTTGTGGTTACTGTGAGGTTTATATATACCAACCTATATATGTATAAGTGGTTATTTTAAGTTGCTTATTTCTTAAGTTCAAATGCATTTTAACAACTCTGCATTCCCCCTCACCATGCTTGCTGACTTTGACATCATATTTTATATCTTTATGTTTTGTGTATCCTTTAACTACATGTTGTGGATATAGATGATTTTATTACCTTTGTCTTTTAACCTTACTTGTACCTTTATACATTGTTGATTTACTGCCTTTACTTTATATTTGCCTTTACCAATGAGACTTTTAATTTTGTAGTTGACTTGTAAGTTTTTATATTTCTAGTTGTGGCTTTTTCTTGTTTACCTAGAAAAGTCCATTTAACATTTCTAATAAAACTGGTTTAGTGGTTTACTGGTGCTGAACAAGCTTTTGCTTGTCTATGGAACTTTCAATCACTTCATCAAATCTGAATGAAATACTTGCCAGGTAGAGTATTCTTGGTTGTAGGTTTTCCCCATTCACCACTTTAAATATATCATGCCACTTCCTTCTGGCTGCCGTTTCTGCTCCCTATTTGGGCTATGTGGGGCCTTCTGCTGTAGTGGGCTGACTACTGCGGGTGGACTGGTAGGTGTAGCTGATCCCTGGTTTGGTTACTTGCCATGCCTTGCCTTTTGTGGAGGCTCCTGGCCACTGGAGGGCAGGGTTGGGTCACAAGGCCGCTGGCTGCATTGCCCCAGGAGGTCCCAGTGTAGTGCTGGTCTACTGCTGGGCAGAGTTGGGTTCTGGAGTGGGTGAATGTGGTGCTGGCAGTCCCAGATCTAATGTTGGATTGCTGGTGGGTAGGATTGGTTCTTGGTGTGGCTGGCTGTTGTGTTCAGGGTGTCCTGAATTTGGTGTTGACCAGCTGGTGAGTGAGGTATATCCTATGGCAGCTGGCTGAGGTGTCCAAGTTGTCTTGGATCTGATGTTTACCTTCCATTGGGCAGGACTTGGGCCTGGGGTTTGGGGGGGGGGGTCCCAAGGCTAGTAGAGCTGGCTCTCTGGTGGGTGGAATCAGGTTTCTGAGCCTCAATCTGTAGGGCCCTGAAGGGCTAAGAGCTGGAGTAGGTCCACTGGTGAGAAGGCTGACATGGCTGGCTGAAGGGTCTTTGTGTGTTCCAAGCTGGTGTTGGCTTGCTGGTGGGTGAATCCAGATCCTTGGGTGTCTGGCTGAGGGTCTGCAGTAGTCCTGGGGCTGGTGTCTACCCATTGGTGAATGAGGCTGGTCCCGGGGCTACTGTTGGCTAACTGATGAGTGGAACTGGGTCCCATTGTCTCTGGCTACAGAGTCCTAGAGTCCTGGGGCTAGTGCCAGTGTGCTGGTGTGCAGGCCTGGGTCTAGGGTCCTCTGGTGGACAGGACTGGTCCTGGGGCAGCTGTGGGCTCAGGGGTGCAGCAGGCCTACTGGTGGGTGGGGTTCTGTTTCTGCCCAGCTAGTTGCTTCGCCTAAGGTGTCCCAGTACTGGGGCCTATAGGCTGATGTGTGGCACAAGGTCCTGGCACTAGTAAGCTAGAGGCAGGATTCCAAAATGGTGCTTGCCAGCATCAATATCCATGTGGCAGAATGAGCTCCACAAAGTGGCTGCTACCACTGTCTATGTCCCTGGGGCAAGTCCCAGCTGCCTTCTGCCTCTCCAAAAGGCTCTCCAAGATCAGCAGTTGGGTATGACCCAGGATCCTTTCAAATTACTGCTTCTGTTCTGGTTCTGTGTGCGCCCTGTAGGGGTGGAATCTCTAGCTCCTATTGCCCTCTGCCTCTCCTGAAAGCAAGCTCCACTGTCCTTCAAAGCCAAATATTCTTATGAAATTGTCTTCCTGCTGCAGAACCCCCAGGCTGGGGAGCCCAGTTTGGGTCTTGAACCCCTTGCTCCTTTGGGAGTGCTGCAATTGTAATTATCCTTCCATTTGTGGGTTGCCCACCTGTGGATATGGGTCTTGACTATATCACCTCTCCACCCCTCTACCTGTCTCATGGTGGTTCTTTGTTTATACCTTTAGCTTCTACTAGTCTTCTGATTTTTTTCTCATCAATAGTTTCTCTATGAGTAGATGTAATTTTGGTGTGCCTGTGGGAGAAGGCAAGCTCAGGGTCTTCATACCCTTCCATCATGGCCATTCCTCTTGGCAATTTTAGTTTGTCTCTCACCTCTGTGGTTTGTGATAAAAATTAGTTGTTAATGTCATTGAAAATCTTTTGTATATAAGAGTTCCTGTCTTTTGCTACTTTTAAGATTCTCTTTGTCTTTGATTATGTTTGATTATTATGTGTCTTTGTGTGGATCTTTTTGTGTTTATTCTACATAGAGTTTGCTGATTTTCTTATTAGATATGGAGGCTAATGTTTCTCATCAGATTTGGAAAGTTTTCAGTCATTTTTAAAGAAATATTCTTTCTGTCCCCTCTCTGTATCCCCTCTCCTTCTGGGACGTTCATTATGAATATGATGGTGCTCTGATAGTGTTCCACAGGTCTCTGAGGTTCTGTTCATTCTTCTTCAGTCTTCTTTTTTCTGTTCCTCAGAAGAGCCAACCTCAACTGATCTATCTTCAAGTTCATTGTTTCTATTTTCTGCCTCCTTGAACCAGTTATTGAGCCCCTCTAGTGAATTTTTCATTAGTTATTACACTTCTATAATTCAGAATTTCTATCCACTCTTTTTTTTATAATTGTTATCTCTTAACTGATATTTTATATTAGTGATACATCATTCTTATACTTTCTTTTAATTCTTTAGACATGGTTTCCTTTAGAGTACTTTGCTGGGATCCCAGTCATTCTTTAAAGTTATAATGCTTGAGTTCACATCTTTATTACTCACAGGAAAAGGATCAGGGGATGGATTTTCCCCTCAATATAACTTCCTGTCCCCTAACATAGCAGCAGTGTTTCTCACTGAGTCAGAGACTGCTGGGCATCTAATCCTAATACCTTTTATTCACGATGAGTCTTCTGTCTTTTTCAGAGATGACCCCGAACCAGAGGTAATATATTTGTAGTGTCAGTTTCATTTTCCCTTAAAAACTGAGTTTTCTTGCTTCATTAACCAAGGCAACAGCTCTCAGGTGGGTAGTGGGTTTAGAAGCTAGAATTTAGATACCGGGAAGGTTTATCTTAAGGGAAGTCAGAGGAAAAAAGACCTCCAACACCTAGAGTCATAGGAAAGAGATGAATATTGATATATGAGGTGGGGGAGTGGCGGGTAGTGACAGTCCGTGCCAATAGAGGCTTTTGATTTCCTGAGACAGGAGCTGAGGGAGAAGTTATGAGAGGGAAAGGTAATTTTTATAGTGACAAAAAGAAAAGAGAAGGCTTATTGCCAAAATGTGTTCTGTGTGTACACACAGTGCGCGTGTGTTTGTTCGTGTTGGGGGTGAAGTGTGGCTGTATGTGTACTAACTGGAGGCTGGTTAATGATCTCACTTTAGAGAAGCTAAGCCCAACAGTACTCCTCTGAGAACAGTATTTGCCCAAGCCCAAGCCCCAGCCCTAGCTCTGGTTTCATTCCCCATCCCTGGTCTGTTTGGCTAATAAAGTGTAATTCTAGGACATTCTAGATAAAGATCACTACCCCTAAGTTGTAAGGCAAGATATGTAGTCCAGAAGACATTAATCATTAAACCAGCAATACCAGGATGCAAGAAGAAATAAAAAACTTCACTTTCAAAAGAATTGTTCATGTTAAAGTATGCTATGATCTGGTAGTAAAAGCACTTCTTTTCCAGGATTCCAGCAGGAGGAAGACATTCTGGGGAAGCTGGTATGAGTTCATGTGCATAAAGTGCCAATAAGCAGGTGGCTGGGTTGGCGTTTAAAGGAGAAAAATAGAAACCAAGAGCACCAGGAAAGGAGTGCTTTCCCTGTATTTAAAATTGTATGTGGAGAGGGGAGTTTATAGGAAGATGAAAGGGACCTGTGTCTGTGTTTGATTTTCCCATTCCAGCTGTTTGAGGAGATGGGTTGTAGAGATGTAGATGCCAAGGGGAATGATTTTTAGAAACTTAGCATACCTCTGCAGAGAGCAGTCTTCACTAGATCTCATTGTGGATATACTAGTTTAATGTACATTATGTACATAAATAGCAGGACTTCAAAGACTCATTAGTAACACTCTCAATAGGAGATCTAATTAAATTTTCTTACAAGTTAGCAGGTAAGTTTTCAAACCCTGTGTATGAATCACAGGACAGTTACAGAACAATGGGCAGATATGTTTATGATTTTAGGCATAAACCTAAGATTCTTTTTTCTTTTATTCTTATTTTTTATTAAAGTATAGTCAATTTATAATGTTAGTTTCAGGTGTACAGCAAAGCAATTCAGTTATACATATACATGCATATATTTTTTTTTCCAGTTTCTTTTCTATTACAGCTCATTACAGGAAATTGAGTATAGTTCCTTGGGTGTGGTATAACCAGGGATTAGGCAAGCAAGGAAGTCCAAAAATAAAAATCAAGTTTTAACAGATTACCAGAGTAATGGTTATTGAGTAACAGGTTTGGGAGGAAAACCCCAACAGTTCCATCTGAGTTCCAGAGTTTCAGGTAGAAAGTGAGAAACTCCCAATGCTAGTGAAGAATTTATCAACGAATTTCATGGGCTTCCCACTCCATCCTGCTATCCAGCTCCTTATGCTTTCCCTCTGGGTAAGAGGATCAGGTAACTTTTAATTTTTTCTCTCAAGTGCATTGGCTGGAAATCAATGGCAAATAAATACCAGACTGTAGTCTTTTTACTTCTATAAGGTTAGATAGAGGATTATGTTTGGGTCTGCATGTTAATCACGTACGTATCTGAGTTGTTGGCAATTAGCAAACAGTTGAAGTTGAGCATATTTGAAATAGTGACTTTGTAAACAGAGAATGAAAGAAATGTAATGAGTCCTGCTTCTGAAGTGAGCCCAAGTCTCATAAACTAGAGAGCCAGAAACCTGCTGGAGGCAAATGAGCTCTTTGCAAGTTAGTTTGTTTTGCAGTATTCTTTGCAGCCCATTTGCCTTTTAGGTTTTATTTGTTTTGAGGCTTTTCTTGGTCAAAAAATTTTTCATTTTTATGCTGTCAAATCTGTTGGGATTTTTTTTGTGGGCTTACTTATCATGACAAACTGAGGTACACCTGAAACACGTTAAAAATTTAGTAAATATTTCAAGTCTTGTTATTTTCTAGTCATTTAAAATAATTTAACTCAAATCCATCTAATATATTTAACTCAGATCCATCTAAAACCAGTTTGGTTCATGGTCAAGGCAATAACTAATGTTCTATAGAAATTCAATAGAGAAAAAAAACTCATAGTAGCTTCTAGTTAAGAATTTTTTTTTTACTGGGGGAAGTATCATCTGAGTTTAGTTAGACGGTTCAATCAAAATTTGAATGTGGGATGATATATGCTGAGGACAAAAAGTGTGAGAGGTAGAGGAAACCATTATGTTACTTCTCCTTAATTTACTTCTGCATCTAAAATGCAAAAATGGGTCAATAAAAAATGTTTAAAAAAATAAAATAAAATGCAAAAATGGGAAAGATTGGTAGTGTCATCAAGTAACTCAGAATCTAGTAAGGGAGACAAGCATGTGAAAAAGTAATGATGAAACTGTGTGGTAAGCACAATTATAGAAATTGTTATGGAGATAGTGATAGCTTGTTAACTCTTCTATATTGCTATTTTTTTACTTCCTTATGTATTATTGGATCTTTCCTTGAGGGTAGGGACTATATAACCCATATAACTGACATTACATCTACATGTTCTTTTTTGATATTCACAATACCCTGTGAGTCAGGGTATACCCTATCAACTCTGATGTCTATATAGGTTACATGTGCAATAAACTTAGATTTTCAGGTTACAGTCTTTATTACTTGGCATCCTCAGTCTCCTAAATGATTGTTTTTTTTTTAGTTGTATACATTAAAGATCACTTTACCTGCTGTAATGCTCAATTCATCTTGACAAATGCATAATGTCACTTATCAACCACTCTGGCTTCACACAGAATAGTTTCATTGCCCTAAAACTCCCCTGTGCCTCACCCATTCAACCTTCCCCCAACCTCTGAATCCCTGGCCACCACTGGTATTTTTACTGTCTCTGTGGTTTTATCTTTTACAGAATGACATAGACTCATTCAGTATATAACCTTTCTAGACTGACCACTTTCACTTAGTAATATGCATTTAAAGTTTATCCATGTCTTTTTGTGGTTTGGTAGCTCATTTCTTTTTATAGGTGAGAAATATTCTATTATATAAATGTAGATCATTTACTCATTCACCTATTGAAAGTATCTTGGCTGCCTTCATTTTTGGTGATTATGAATAAGGCTGCTATAAACACATCTATGCAGATTTTTGTGTGGATCTAAGTTTTAAAATAAGTTGCGTAAATACCTAAGAACACAATTGCTGGATCATACATTAAGTGTATGTTTAATTTTGTAAGAAACTGCCAAACTGTCATGCAAAGCTATACCATTTTACATTTTTATCAGCAATAATGAGAATTTCTGTTTTTGGCCATATCCTCACCAACATTTGGTATTATAATTTTTTTAACCATTTTAATAGGTATGTAGTAAAATCTCATTATTGTTTTAATTTGAAATTTCCAGATGACAAGAGATTTTGTGTATTTTTTCATGTGCTTATTCGCTATTTGTATATTTTCTTTGATGAGGTGTCTGTTCAGAATTTTTTGCCTACTTTTAAATTAAGTTGTTTGTTTTGCTATTTTTTGTATATGTTGAATACAAGTCTGCTATAGTCTAAATGTTTACACTTCCTCCCTCAATTCATATATTGAAATCCTAACCCATAAAGGTTATGGTATTAGTAGGTGGGGCTTTTGGGTGGTGATTAGGGCATGAGGGTACAGCCCTGATACATGGGATTACTGCTCTTGTAACAGATCCACAGAGCTTTTTAGTGCCTGTCCATGTGAGGATACAATGAGAAATGTACAGACTGTAAGAGAGCCCTCACCCAGTCATGCTGGCATCCTAACCTTGGACTTCCAGCCTCCAGAACTGTGAGAAGTACATCTCTGTTGTTCATTAGCCACTCAGTCTGTGGTATTTTGTTACAGCAGCCTGAAAGGACTAAGACAAAGTCCTATGTCACATATGTATTCTACAAGTACTTTCTTCTAATCTATGGCTTATCTTTATATTCCCTTTACATTGTTTTTCACAGGACAAAAAATTTTAACTTTAATGAAGTCCAACTCATGAATTTTTTTCCCTTCATGGGTCATACTTTTAGTAATGTATCTAATAACTCATCATCAAACCCAAGGTTAGCTGGATTTCCTCCTATGTTTTCTTCTAGAAGTTTTATAGTTTTGCATTTTTATTGGTCTATAAATCCATTGTGAGTTAATTTTTGTGAAACTCAGTTAGATGTCTATATTAAGTTTTTAGCATATGAATGTTATCAGGGGTTGAATAGTGTCCACTACACCCTGTTCCCAATTCGTATCTATCTGGAACTTCAGAATGTGATCTAATTTAGAAATAAGGTCGTTGCAGATGAAAGTAAGGTAAGGATCTAAGAATGAAATCATCCTGCGTTAGGGTGGGCTCTGAATCCAATGATGGCATCCTTATAAAAAGAGGGAAGGACATAGAGCCACAGCATAGAACACCATGTGAAGATGGAGGCAGGTATTATAGTGATGCACCTACAAATCAAGGAATTCCAAGGATTATTGGCAACCACAAGAAACTTGGAGAGAAGGAATCAACACTACTAACAACTTGATCTAGGGCTTCTGACCTCTAGATCTGTGAAAAAAATACATTTCTATTGTTTTAAGCTACCAAGTGTGTAGTAGTTTGTCATGGCATCCCTAGGAAGGTAATCAGACATCCAGCTCCCCCAGCAGCATCATTTGTTCAAAAGATGATTTTTCCTCCATTGAATTGCTTTTGCATCTTTGCCAAAAAAACAGCTGACTGTGTTTGTGTGGGTCCATATCTGGACTTTCGCTTCTGTTCCATTGATCTATTTGTCTGTTCTTTGGACAATACCACACTGTATTGATTACTGCAGCTTTATACTAACTCTTGAAGTTGGGTAGCACCAATCCCCTGACTTTGTTTTTCTCCTTCAGTATTGTGTTATTCTGGGTCTTTTGCTTCTTCACATAAACTTTAGAATCAGTTTATCAATATCCATAAAATAACTTGCTGGAATTTTGATTAGGGTTGCATTTAATTGACAGATCAACTTGGGAAGAACTGATAATATTGAGTTGTCCTATCTGTGAATATGGAATATCTCTCATTAATTTAGTTCTTCTTTGACTTCATTCATCAAAGTTTTGTTGTTTTCCTCATACAGATCATGTATGTATTTTGTTAGATTTATGTCTAAGTATTTCATTCTCAAGTTAATGATTTTAGTGCTTTTCTGTATATAGGAAGATGCAAGAACCTGGGGTCACTGAAATTTTTCTTTAGATATGTGTCTTAACTATCCAGGGCTGATATATCCAGAGCACAGAGTGCTTCCTGTTTTCTCCATCTTGAATTCCCCTCAGATGCACTGTTGGTGGGTGACTGCAGTGGTTAATGGCTTGATCCTTAAAGAACTGGAATGTCAGGCAACTTTTTTTCTTTACAATACTGTGTTTGAGTCTGGTTTGGATTCTTGCTTTGTCTCTTCAGACTATTTTTATTCTTGGCTCATAGCATGCCTTATAATTTTTTGTTAATATCCAGATGTGATACCTCAGGTAATAGGAACTAAGGTAAATAGAGCTTTAGCATGGGTTTTATGTTAATCTGGCTAGGAGTTGGGTTGTGTTGACTCTTCTGTAGGTCTAGGTGTCAAAGGCTTCAAATTCTTGTAGTTCCTTGTTTTTGCTTCCCCTGTTGATTTGAACTTCCCTAAGAACTCCTTATTTATTAAAGCCTGAGACTTGCAACCATTTCAGCTGTAATCCACTATCATATTGGAGCCCTGTTGATGTGGTGGTAAAGAGTGAAGGAGGAGAAGTTTTTAAAAATCTTACAGTTAGAGAGACCATCAAAATTCATCAAAACGTACATCTGAAATACATGTAGGCTATTGTACAGGAGCCATATCATAATAAAGGTGTTAAAAAATTAATTTAATTTAATTTAAAAGTTTAAAAAAATCGTAAAACAAAGACTATAAAGTACATCACTTTGGAAATAAGCTCTGGGTTGTTTTCAAAATAAAATCTGTGCAATAAAGAAAAATCTTACGGTTAAACCTCACTCTTTTAGTAGGCCTGTGTCCTTCGGCTATGACCTTCAAAATTTTTTACCTATTTTTTTCCTCCTTCCCCAACTTAAATGAGACAGGGAAGCTAAAGAAAACTGGAGCGGGGTCATTGTCCTTCCATCCACATGAGATAAGGCTCTGGTAAAGTCTTATTTCCTGGGTAGTAAGTCTTTTTATGGAACATGCGCTGGGCTTATTTTAAAATGGTGACATTCCCTTCCTCTTGCTAAAGTTATGAGGTGATTTTTTTGGCATTGTATCATGAGAACTGGTGGAGTTCCAGCTGGTGAAACCTATAAAACCTGGGGTTCTCCCTAAGACTAGGTCCCTGAGGAGTTCATCACCCTCTAGCTAGGTCGCAGTTAGCCTTCAGAAATTCATCAAAATTATCATTATTCGTCTTATGTTGTTTAATTTATGTTTCAACTTTTGTATTTAATAAATATTTATTGATTAGATAGTATATACCAGAAACATTTTCAAAGACTACATATCAGTGGTGAAGAAGATAGAAGAATTTATTTTCTAATGGAGGAAGAGAGGCAAATAAAAAGATAACTATGAAACAGAGAGATAAGTGCTATCATGTGGTAAGTCTAGGGTAGTATGAAAATACATTTCTCTTAATTTGTACTGGATTTTATTTTCAGATTATCCACAGAGGATAAAGCACAAAAATAATGAGACAGCTGTATTGGGAGAAAATGTGACAATTTTCTGCAATTTAACAACTCCAGCAGATGTTGTTCAAATTACCTGGCAGAAGATTCAAGATTCTTTGCCACAAAATATTGGCACATATAGCAGTAAATATGGAGAAAATATTCTTCCACCATATATAGATCGGCTGCACTGTGAGGCCATTGAATTGAATTGTTCATTCATAACTATCCGTGAAGTGACATTTGAAGATGAAGCCTGCTACAAATGCTTATTTAATATTTTCCCACATGGACGCTATGGAGGACAAATCTGCCTTAACATTATAAGTATATAAACTTTTTATGTGGAGTCAAAATCATGGGGATGTGGTCTTTGAAGTTTAAGATCCAGAGAAAGAATTTTAGAAAAGGAACAACAATAATAGAGTTCATTCAGGCAAAGTCCTTTATTTTACAGAAGAACAGAACAGGAACCAATGATGGTCACATGCTTTGCCTATTTCCACACAATGCAAGACCTAACACAGCTTTTAGGTTTTCAGACTTCTTATCAGACTTTTTGGTACTACACTGCACTGCCTTTAGTCCACTGGATGAATCTCATGAATGGCATTAGGATTTTCACTGGGAAAATAGAGGAGAAGAAAAAGAGACAGTAGAGGAGAAAGAGGAAAAAAGATGCTAAGAGAATAAGAATTTCCCAATCTTCAAATTAACAGACCATTGAAGGGATAGTGATAGTGTCATACTGTTCCCTCATTATGTTTCTATAAATTTAAAGTATTAAGGGTTTATATAATTTAAGTTTAAGGCTGAATGGAAGTAGAGATACCAATTGTCCCTCTCAAACTGGAGGATAGTGGGTGTAGGAGGTAGAATTGGGAGCTTTTGTAAAAATGTGGGGAGAGGTATTTGAGATGGACATGTTTTCAACATTTTATTTTCATAGAAAAATTTATTGGCGAGTCCACCTCTAACACCATAGAAATCTAGGATGACGTATTTTTATATTAATTTTGTTTCTCTCTCTCTTTCTTTTTTGCCTCAGCTCTATCTGAATTAAGAACTGAACTCCAGTCCAATCTTGACTGTGAAGATTTTCTTAGATTTACTTACTCAGCTGTGGGAAAACCTGCTCCTCAAATATCTCTTTTCCCATTACAAGTCTTGATTAATCCACCAGAGGAATCCCTTGCTCTGAACCCCAATGGCACAGTCACTGTCACTAAAGTGTATAACGTCTCCTTAGAGACTGTGAGGTCCCTCAGACTCCAACACCTGACTGTGCACATGGATCATCCTCTGAAGAATGAAAAGAAGATCATTCCTCTGACAGTCAAACAAGAATGTAAGTAGAAGTAATAACCAACAGTGGGGAATATTCACCTTTAAAATTCACACAAGTATTTGTGTGGCCATCTATTTGTAAAACTATAAATCAGGATAATACACCCACATGGTTAAGAGAATCAAATAATGAAGATAGGATCTACCCCAGCCCTGCTTCAGGGGTATCTGTTCTTATACTGCAAAATTTAAAAAAAAATTATTTATTTTTTCTCTTTTTGTTGGGGAGGTAATTAGTTTTATTTTTTTTAATGGAGGTACTAGGGATTGAACCCAAGACCTTGTGCATGCTAAGCACACACTCTACTACTGAGCTATACCCCACTTACATGGTAAATTTTTAATTGATCTCCATTACATATTTTTCCCTAAATTTCTGCTACAGTCAATGAAGATTAGGCTCCTTCAACTTTTGTTCCTTTCATAAAGTCCCTTTCCTTCTCAATATAGTTCTTTTGCTGCTTAAACTCTGCAACTTTCAACAGTATGGTTAAACCTTTTTTCTTTTTCATTCACCATAGAAAGCCTTTGTTAGCTACCACTTCTGCTTGCCCATCTTCCTTTCAAGCTTTGTCAATGGTATCTTCTGTTTCAAAGCCATAATTCAAAACAGATAACTTCCCTAAAGAATTTAAATAATAATTCAAATATATACATTTCTGTAGAATTTAAATAATTAAATATTCCACCTAATAATCTTTTAAAATGAGAACCTTTAATCTCTATATATTCAGTACAAATACTGATGTATTTGGGTTTTAATTCGCCACCTTACTATTTATTATCTGACCAGTTTTATGTCTTTTTTTTTTTTCTCTTCTTGAATTCCTGTGGATTAATTATTTATTTTTATTTCATTTCCCCTCCTCTGATAGTTGGTTAACTATACATTTCTATATCCATCTTTAAGTGGTTGACTTGGAAATTACGCATCCTTAAAATCCTATCTTATTATCTAATTTTATACGAGCTATTACCTTTTCATCTTTTACAACTGCATTTCCATAGCTTCATTGTCAACAGAGCTCTTGTCATCATGTTCAGAAATTAATGTGCTTTGACCCCAGTTTCTAGATGTGAGAAAGCCCAGTTTCCTGCCCTCATTACATAGTCTTAAATATATTGTATAGAAATAGAGAAGAGCTCCTGGCTTATCTGCCAGCTAGAGTTTCCATCTCTTCCTCCAGAAGATATCCGCCTCCTGAAGAAAAGTAGACATTCTACTCACATTCTAGCATTTCCCCACACTTTCTGGATACCTTTATGTTTGAGTAAATACTACAGAATAAGTTTAGATGTCAGTTATGGTGGGTGAATCCTGCTTACCTCTTAATCTATGATAATATCACATCACTATATCACAGATAATGATAGTCATTGTTCTATGGTATTAACTATAAATTAGTCTATTTTTATATTATGTTTTCCATAGGCAATAAAATAATAATTTTTCTCTTAAGTTTATCAGTTCTTTTTATCCAATTTTTGTTAGTTTCAAGGCTCACAAATTTTGTTCTTTGGAGGGCCAACTAACCATACCAGTCACTGTATGTGACTGTCATCATTTGTTTAATTCAGTGGATAACCATTGAAGTCACTCATAAGGAGTTCTTTTAATAGCTGTGTCTGTAATAATATTAGGTTGAACCATGTGATATTGATAATATTTCAATCTTTTTATCTATAAAATTAGTTATTTTATAAGGTTAAATCTAATATAATTAGGGAATATCATTTGACCATTATTAAGACAAGGCTAACAAAGCTTCCTATTATGAAACTTCCACTAACTTTGAGGGCTTTTCCCACTTTTTAATACCTGGGAATTTGATCAGTTCCTCCTTTCAGAGCAAACATGCCAAATTCTCAACTTTATTCCAAATTGCAAAGAGCTGGATTTTCTCTTTTCACCTCCCTTCCAACTTTTCCTTTTGAGTTAGGACAAGAATACATTGGATCTTGTGGCTGAAGGTCCAATGACAAACCAAACAATCTTTACCATTTTCTAGTGTCAAAGAATAATGTACTCTCTCCTTTCTGTTTAAACAAGGGACCCAAGGCAGTCATGCCTTCTCTACATTTTAGAGCAAGTGCTCTCATTCCTTTATAGAAGCCTAGAGTTTTGGTGACTATCTTGCCATGAAGTATCCCACTTAAATATCCTAATGAGTTACTAGGAGATGCAAAGAAATGATTCCATGCATCTGATAAAGAAATAACATTTCTCTGGGTTGTCACAGAGCTTCAGACAGTTAAGCCTATAGTTGTGTCATCCTTACCTTCAAAATACTATATACTTTTTAAATGAAGTTAAGTTGATTTACAGCTTTGTGTTAGTTTCTGGCATACAGCATACAGTCGTACATATATATACATATTCTTTTTTATTATAGGTTATTACATCATATTGAATATAGTTCCCTGTGCTATACTTTAAGACTTTGTTATTTATTTATATTATGTATAGTAGTTTGTATTTGCTAACCCTAAACTCCTAATTTATCCCTTCCCTCCTTTCCCTTTTGGTAACCATAAGTTTGTTTTCTACCTTTGAATGTGTTTCTGTTTTGTAAATAAATTCATTTGTCTCATTTTTTTAGATTCCACATATAAGTGATATCATGTGATTATTTGTTTTTCACTGTCTGACTTACTTCACTTAGTATGACAATCTCTAGTCCATCCATGTTGCTGCAAATGGCATTATTTCATTCTTTTTTATGGTTAAGTAGTATTTCATTGTATATATTATTGTGTATATATTCTTTTTAATGGCTGAGTAGTATTTCATTGTGTATATGTATGTGATATATTATAGCACTATATATATATATATATACACCACAACTTCTTTATCCATTCATCTATCTATGGACATTTAGATTGCTTCTATGTCTTGGCTATTGTAAACAGTGCTGCTATGAAAATTGGGGTGCATGTATCTTTTCCAATTGCCGTTTTCTCAGGATATATGCCCAGGAATGGGATTGCTGGATCATATGGTAACTCTATTTTCAGTTTTTTAAGAAATCTCCATACTTTTGTCCATGGTGGCTGCACCAAATAATATTTTCACCAACAGTGTAGGAGGGTTCCCTTTTCCCCACACCCTCTCCAGCATTTATTGTTTGTGGACTTTTTAACAATGGCTACTCCGACCAGTGTGAAGTGATACCTCATAGCAGTTTTGATTTGCATTTCTCTGATAATTAACTATATTGAGCATCTTTTCATAACATTCCATATATTTTAACTTAAGTCTTAAATCATAGCCTAAGGCATTTTAAGTCTCATCCCTTGACCTTTATTTCTGGATGGTTTTTCAAACTAGTGGGCTACATCTCAGATTTCTGGAAGTTAACAAACACATGTACATATTTTGCTGAAACATACCCTCTTCTGTTAAAGCCTTAGCTTTTTCAAATCACATATTATCAGAAGATGTAATGGCTTAAACAATATATTTCCTCTCTCTCTTTTTCAAATTACCTTAATGATTTCCCTGAAGGATTTAGGTATAATGAGTCTAGGGTTTTTGTGTCTCTCCCACTTCAGACTCCAATATGCATGAACAGAGTTGCAACAAATTTCAATATTAAATATGAACTGAAGGATTGACAGACATCACTTGGGCAAATCAAACAAAATTTATTTATCTAAAGAACATCAAAATATACAGCAAAGGGATTAGCAACATTCTTCAAGGGAGATATCAACTTCTGCAAATCAGCTTAATAATATCGGAGTAGACCAGCTAGCTAATACTAATCACACTGTAAGTGTTTAGTATTCAGATAATAACACTTCAATTTCTAGACGTTAAAATGAGAGTGAAATATTTTCTTTTTCCAGAATACTCATTGAGAAGGCAACTACTTTATTACAGATCATTTTAGAAACTAGACTATAGTACTTCAGCGTATCTTCTGCAGAAAGCACAAGCTAATGACTTTTTCAGAATCTGATTTGATAGGACAGCCTGCAATTGAACTTAAGGTGTTTAATTTTCAGTTTTATATCTTGATAGCTTTCATAAAATTGCTATGGGTGGGTGACAATATTAAATGTCAGTTTTGTAAGAAGATATCCTGTTTTATTAAGATAACTTTACATAATTCATATTTTTGTTTTTTATAATGATGAAAAGGTTAAAATATCTCCATAATCTGTCACATTCACCAAGACCCAAAAAGCATCACTAGCCTTCCATGATGTTGAATCATAAAGTTTAAATGAGTGAAGGAGACATCACAGTTTTTGGAAATCTAACAGTTTGCAAATAGCCAACTACAAGATGGTTGGAATGAGCACTTTAGTAAGCAGTCCAGATGGGCTAAACATAACCTTATTTAGGCCTAGGACATCTCATCAATCTCTGAATTAAGCAATCTCTGGATTAATCTAAGTAAAGCACAAAATGATGACTAACACAAAATGAGACTATTGTAAAGCATAATACACTCAGGTCAACACAAACCACTCTCTTTCATTATTTTCAGCCTCTCCAGGCTATGCAACCTGGTTCAACTCAATGCTTAGAATTAGAACAACCAGTGATTTTCTTAGTGAGTCTGGTGGTCATGCTAACAGGCCACAGGATATATCCTACAGTCTTATAATGCTTTTACATGTGATTGACAGCTTGCTCTTTATACGACTTTAGTTTAATCATCCTTCTTTCCTCATAACTTCTAGAGTATTTTTCCACTGCCTTGACCATCCATTGTTATTGATGAGAAGTCAAATGTCAATCTGAAAATTGCAATAGTAAATATTATTGTATCTTCTCTTTGGTAACATAGTATCTTCTCTTTATTGTTCGAGTTTTGAAACTTCCTAGTGCTATTTTTAGTTGTCTTTTTTTTTAATCTTTGATGTGATGGGTATTTGGTGAGTTCATTCAATCTGGAGACTCCAATCCTTCAACTCTGAATATTTCCTCATTTCCTTGAGAATTTCCCCCTGTTCATTTAACATTCTCTTTTGATAAACCTCGATTAAGTGGGCAATAAAACATGTAGATTGGATTTTATATTATTTTATTATTTAATATTTATATCTCTTTTTCTTTTCTTTAAGCTATCTGGGAGATTTTCTAAAATTTGTCTTCAAACTCTTTCATTCAGTTTTCCTTCTTTTGACAATCAGGTTTATAATTCTGAACTGCCTTTACAATTTAAAATTAATGTCACAAATTAAAGTTATTTTAAATCATCCCGTTTGTTATCTCCACCAATCCCCTCCTCACCTCCACTACCATCATTTTAATTTTATGTTTCTTTTACTCAGTATTTCTCACTTTGATTACAGTCTACCTTCAAAGTCCTCTGAGCCTTGACTGAAAGTTTACAGACTCTTTATTTGGTTTATTGTGTCTTGTGAAGAGATTAATTTTCCTTAAAGAAAAAGATCCAACAATCCTGTAGTTGGCTGCTGAAGAGAACAGGCAGCAATTAGCCAGGAGACTCTAAAAGCCAGAATGTGGAGGCCTTTTACTCTGGTGCCTAGTTATTCCCATATGTTAAGTAAATTACTTTCCCTCCATGTTTTTTGCCTGAGGGGTAAACATTTGTCTGTCCAAAGTTGTGCTTTGGGATATGGAAGTGGATGCTTTTGACTGCAACTTTTATTCTGTGATTCACTCTTCCTCTCTTTATCTTCTGAATCCTGAGCCTTTCCAGGCTCTCCAGGCTCTCTCTGCTCATATAGTCTCCTTTGTACGTAGCCGAGCCTGCAGTGACTTTCATCCTGCACCTTTATAGGCCATTCCTCTATGCTTTTTACATCTTTCATAAGTTTGTTTAAACCTTTTGCTAATGAAGATCTCTCTTCTGTTTGTTATTTTTCGTTTAATCATTTTATTTTTGTTACTATTATTTTCATGGAGCCTCAGGAAAGAGTAGAAATAACTATTTTTGTTACATGTATCTCTTGAAACTGGAGTTAATCAGCATTTTTTTGTTTCCTAGTAAATTTCCCCAAATTATGAGAATGAATTATGCCAATTGAATAGCACATGTATCACCCATCAAACTATTGGGTAGATTATTCTGGTTAATTTCACTTCTCACTGAGATATAAATGTCTGTAAAAAGTAACATCAGTTCAGAAGAGGACTTCTCCTTGCTTAGTTTTGTAACAAGTATTTGTGGTATAAATCAGTGATTCTGCTGAAACCTTGTATAGAGTTTTTTCCTCTGTGTTCTGTTGCCATTGACTTCAGAGCTGTGTTCATATTTTCATGCCAAATTCTTCCCATTTAGCTTCCTCCACCAACTTTGAATGAGCTATGTAGCATCTCATTGAAAAAAGAACATAGTTAAAACTAGAAACTGAGACAAAGTGATAGCTGAACAGTCAAAAATAAATGGCACAACGTTCCTCAACTAAAACACATAGACTTTCTAGTAGTATTTCAGGGAAGAAGTAATTGCTAACAAGGATTTCTCTTTTCCTTCAATGGTACTGGAAAATTAAAGCAGCAAATTAAAAAGGAATGAGAGTTTACAATGAGCAGAAAAATGACATCAATCTGACAATCAGAAAGAGGACAAAAACAGCCAATCACGAGAAGACCTAAGAATGTAAAATGCACAGTAGTTCATGCAATTTAATATAAGTGCAAATTTCCTAAAAGTCTATCCACAAAGTTTAGGTTCATTTTTATATTACATTTAAGAAATACCATTGATAATCATAAAAAATGGCCTTTGTTAAGTTTAAATTGCAACAAAAGATAACATTATGTTCAGAAGTCTACATAGAAAGAAGTGAAGTTTATAATGCAATTTAAAAACATTGTGGTCAAAATAGCTACTGTAAAAGTGTTGATACTCAAAATTTTACAATTTGTGTTTTACTTAAGAGTACAGACCCTAGAATCAGACAGAACAGCACTTGCTCCCCAGTTTTGTCACCTAATCACTGTAGTTTTGGGCAATTTTCTTACATTTCAATGCCTCCATTTTGCCATTTGTACCAAATAACTGTGCTCACCTAGTTGATGTAAACAATTGGAGGGGTGTCCCCAATGTTCATAGCAGCACTATTTACGATAGACAAGACATGGAAGCAACCTAAATGTCCATCAAAAGGTGATGGGATAGAGAAGTTGTGGTATATATATACAATGGAGTACTACCCAGCTATAAAAAAGAATGAAATAATGCCATTTGCAGCAACATGGATCAACCTGGAGATCATCTTCATTCTCAGTGAAGTAAGCCAGAAAGAGAAAGAAAAATGCTGTAATATCACTCATGTGGAACCTGAAAAAAGGACATAAATAAACTTATTTACAAGCCAGAAACAGACTCACATAGAAAACAAACTTATAGTTACCAGGGGGAAAGGGAGTGGGAAGGGATAAATTGGGAGTTTGAGGTTTGCAGACACTAATTACTATATATAAAATAGATAAACAACGAGTTTCTTCTGTATAGCACAGGGAACTATGTTCAATATCTTGTAGTAACCTATAACGAAAAAGAATATGAAAAGGAGTATATATACATATATATGTATGACTGAAACATTATGCTGTACACCAGAAACTGACACAACATTGTAAACTGAATATACTTTAATAAAAAAATGAAGAGGTTGAAAAAGTATTCCTTTCTTCCCTTTTAGGTTCTTTGGTGAGTCTAATAATTAAAATTGTATGACAGATTAACAGGACAAAAACAAACAAAAGTTTAGTAACATGTATACATGGGAGATACCCAAGAAAACTGAGCAGGTCTTTGAAAGGACTGAAGACATCATGTAAAGTACCATCTTCAGCTAAAGACAAAAGAAGATGGTGGGGTGGGGAGTTAGTTATGGGAGGTTACCAGG
The DNA here is from genome assembly GCF_036321535.1 of Camelus dromedarius. Lineage (NCBI taxonomy): Eukaryota > Metazoa > Chordata > Mammalia > Artiodactyla > Camelidae > Camelus > Camelus dromedarius. The sequence goes on along the minus strand of NC_087437.1, from coordinate 72,520,963 downwards.
AAAAGCACTATAAACAAGGGTAAGTTTATTATGTAGATTTAAATTTTGCCTCCTCAATTGACAAGTTTCTAGAGATTTAGGGTCATCCACCTCCTCCTGGAACAAATGGAGATTTCTCTTATATACATGAACATGTCTGTTACAAAAAGGGTAAGTTCTACTTGATTTTCAGTGTTTGTCCTGTGTTTGCAGCTTCTTACAATCAGTCTAAAATAATCTTTATGTCAAAGAGACATATATTGGGGTGGCAAATATTGCTCCCCTACATAATCTTTATAAAATGCTTATCACATTGCTTAGACTATTAATCTTAAATACTAATTATTATTATAAATTTATTTTCTGAGGGTATTACGGAATCTTTGGAAATTTCATTTTAGTAATTGAATAATATTTCATCAAGTGAATGTATTACATTTTGCTTAATCATGTTTATGTGATTATATCTAAGTGAATATTTAAATGGCTATACCATTTGTTAATTCTTGAGAATGGTAGGATGATAATAAATGTTATCTGTCTTTGATTTGAATGCAGATTAGTATATTCTTTTATAAAATTCAGTATGGCAAGTAATCTAATAGTATCGATTTGAATGTCAACAAGGCAATGGTAAATCAAGGGCATTGCAGTTCAAAGGTACCAAAATGACAGTACAGTGTATAAAAAGAGGTATGGTCCCAAAGAATGTGTTTCTGATTTGTGTTTTTCAGGTTCTGCTCGTTCTTCTTATACTCGGCTGCATATAGTTGGTGTGCTTATAATTTTTCTATGTATTTCATTTATCATCTGTATTGTTCTGAGAAAGAAAAAGTAAGTTTTATTACTACCTGTCCTGATAGAGAAGGTGAGTAAAATCAGGCTAGTTTCAAATCTGGAAAAAAATAACCCAAGGGCTCTGGATCATAAAAAGAATCATGGAAAACTCTTTTCCATATCCTTGGTGATTTTGCAGTCAAGGATTTATCCTTATTAAGATGATACTCTACTTGGGATTGTTACAAAGGTAGGGTGTTAGTAATCATTCATGCTTTTGGTAAATTGAGTTTAAGATTCTTTCTTGAGGACAGATTTTGACAAGAGAGAGCATATAGACTTCAGACAACTGGTGGGAGGAGGACTACTGGGTGGTAAAAAAAAGCCTGAGGTTGGAAGTTTGAGATAAATCTACCTGACAGAGCCACAGTAAGATGACAGTGGTCCTACTTTACAGGACTAGTATAATGAAATATCCATTCAGTGATTTAACAAATACTTCCTGAGGGTCTATGTATTGCATTGTTCCCAGTGTGAGAGACAGAGACACAACTGAAACAGACAAGTTCTTTGCCATCAGAAGCTAATGTCCCAGTGGGGAGGGGTAGTCAAGAAAAGATAGAAGGAAATACTGGGTAGTGATAAGTACTATTTAGAAAACAAAGCAGAATGATATAATTGAAAAAGATCATGGGGCTAATTGATGTTGAGTGATCTCTTTGGGGAGATGACATTTAAACTGAGAACTAGGTCAGAAAAAAGTCATGAGTAAAGTTCTTGGCAGAGCATTCCACGCAAAAAAAGGAGTTAGTATAGGTCCTTCAGTGGGAATGAGCTTGGTGTGCCCCAAGAAAAATGAGAAGGTCAGTGTAACCTTTTGAAGTATAGAATAATACTTCAAAAAATAGGAATGGGGGCCAGAACAGATAAGGCCCACAGTCCTGGACAGGCATTTGGGCTTTTAACTATCTGCAATATCAATCCATTGAAGTACTTAAAACCAAGGAGTACAAGGAACCAGATTTAAGTACCTGAAATTTACAGAGATGATAAGGGCCAGAGTTATAAATTTGGGAGTATAGTAGGAAATTTCTCCAGGAAATTTATAAATCATATCAAAACATTATTAAAAATCAGTGATCAAAAATATTATTGAAAAGATATTTTGTCTGTCAGGAGAGCTTCAATCTCTCAATTTTTAATTCAGAGCACATGCTCTTACAATGGACTCCATTTGGGGGAGGGTTTGGGCTGATTCAACAATGGATCCATTACTGTCATTATATCTGTAGGTCAGAGAATGTGCTTCAAAACACGCTCCACCTGAGATAACCTAACTGGACACCCGAATGAGCCACACACCCGAATGAGCACAGGTAATTGGAAGATGCGTAATTTTTGTTGTCATTGTATATACTTCAAATTTAAGACAACTAACCTTCCATATTAAATCTTCCATTTGGTAGCAGCAATCATTATTTTAAAAATAAATGGAAGAAAAAGATTGTTTACATATCCAGTTTCATGAATTACTGCTTTCAGATAAGGTTATATTAATATTAATGTCTTTGAATGTTTCTACTCATTCCCTGATTCACTGTCTATTCACTTCTCCCACTGTTACCAGTTTAATGACTGCTTTGACTTACGGGATTTTTTTCTGATTATTAAGTATGAGCATGTCTTATGTATTGTTAACCATTCAGGTTTCCTCTTCTGTAACATTCTTTTTTTTTTTTTAATTGAAGTACAATTAGTTATAATGTGTCAGTTTCTGGTGTACAGCATACTGTCCCAGTCATGCATATACATACATATATTCCTTTTCATATTCTTTCTTATTAAGGGTTATTACAAGATATTGAGTATGGTCCCCTGTGCTATACAGAAGGAATTTTTAGAATCTATTTTTATATATAGTGCCTAACATTTGCAAATCTCAAACTCCCAAATTTATCCCTTCCCACCTCCTGTCACCCAGTAACCATAAGATTGTTTACTATGTCTGCAAGTCTGTTTCTGTAATGTTGTTGTCTACATCTTCATATGATCTCTGTCTGTATTTGCCGAAATTCTTTATATCCTAGATCCTTTATGTACTAGATACCGATTACTTCTCCCTATTTTGCATAACTCCATTAAATTTCTCAGTTTTATCATTAAAAGAAGTCTTTAATGTTTTGATGTTGTTAAATCCACATTTTTTCACCCAATAGTTTGAGTTTGGGATCTTATTTAAGAAGTCCTCATTCACCTAAATTCACAAAAATATAATCATATTTATTAGCTTCCTATTTTTTCTATTTTATATATAGGTATTTAAACCTTTGTACATAATGTAGACTTGATATATAGTATTAAATGTTGTTATATAATGATTCAGATTTCCCACCATCAGCTTCTATACAATCTGTTCTTCCCTTCTCTTACTTATGAACTCCATTTCCATCTCTCTCAGGTGGAACTTTTGTTCCATTGTTTAATTTTTTGTTTTTTTTTTAAATGCATATAGTTTTTATTTCGACGACTTTTTGTTATGTGTTAAAATGTGATAGGGAGAGATTTCCCTCTTTTCTTTCTTAACTTGATATTTCAATTCAGAGATGCACAAGCACACGCATACATCATGAACTAAGTTTACTAAGTTCTTTAAAAAATGTGGCTGGAATTTTGGTTAGTCCTACATTGAATTTTTAGATTAATTTAATTTTGGAAGTATCGATATCTTTACAGTGTAATTTGCTCCACCTATAAATATGTCATCCATTTATTCATGGACGCCTTTCAGGAAAATTTAAAAATTTTCTTTCTGCAGGGTTTATGTAATTTTTGTTAAGTTAATTCCCTGGTACTTTTAATCTGTTCACTATAATGAATGGTATCATTTTTAAATGAAATTTTCTAGCTGATTATTAGTGGTTTAGGAACAGTTATGGATTTTGAAGTTAACCTGTAGCTGGAAACCTTGCTAAACTCTATTTATTCAAAGCTTTTCTGTTGATCTAATGATTTTCCCTGTAAATAACCATCTGTCTTGCACATAATGACATTTTTGCTTTAAAACATTTCTGAATTTAAAGACCATGTCTAAAATTTATCTAAGTATGATATTTGCTACAGTTTTTGGCTGTTAAGCACATTATCAAGTTTAGGAGATGTTTCATTATTTCCATTTTCTGTGGTTTTATCATATATAGGTTGTTGAACTTAAGAAATAATTTTTTGTACCTGTTAAGACAATGATACGAATTTTCCAAAGCAGTCCACTAATATGATAAATTACATTGACAGATTTTCTAGTGCTAAACTATTCTGGGATTTTTTTTCCACTTTATAAGTAAAACACGACTATAGTTTTATTTTTTGGCTTTAAAATAAAGATTACAAATTAGGTTTTGAAATTAACACTAGCCTCAAAGAAAGGGTTTAGTCATTTAGTATTTCTTCTTTTAGAAATATGTACGAGAGCGATTTCTTTTCCTTAACAACCATCTGGATTTATGGATGTTTTGGTAGTAGAATTCTTTCATTTCAACTGAGTTCCTTTCAAAATTGTTGGCTTATTCAGTTTTCAATTTCTCATAATTTTTTATCCTCTTACTTCTATTTTTTAGTTTGTTGGGGTAAGAACATTTAACATGAGCTCTATCCTCTTAACAAAATTTTTTAAGCATATGATGTAGTATTGTTGATTATCAGTACAACGTGGAGCAGATCTCTAGAACTTGTTTGTAAGTTGCTTAACTTATGCCCATTGATTAGTAACTCCCCATTTCTCTGTCTCCTCAGCCCCTGGCAACTACCATTTCACTCTCTGATTCTATGAATTCGATTATTTTAGGTACTTCACACAAGTGCAATCGTGCGGCGCCTGTCTTTTGTGACTGGCTTATTTTACTTAGCATAGTGCCCTTGAGGTTCAGCTATGTTGTCACATATTGCAGAATTTCCTTCTTTTTAAGGCTGCATAGTATTCCATTGTTTGTACATACCACATATCCTTTATCCATTCATTTCTGGATGAATATTTAGGTTGTTTCTACACCTTGGCTAATGTGCATAGTGCTGCAATGAACACAAGGGTGCTAATATCTCTTTTAGATCCTGATTTCAATTTTTTTTGCATAAATACCCAGAAGTGGGATTGGATTATATATAGTTCAATTTTAAATTTTTTGAGAAACCTCCATGGTGTTTTCCATAGTGGCCATACCATTTTGCATTCCCACCAGCAGCAAACAAGTGTTCCAACTTCTCCACATTCTCATCAACACTTGTTGTGTTTCGTTTTTTGATAATAGCCATGCTGACAGATGCCAGGTCATATCTCACTGTGGTATTGATCTTCATTTCCCTGATAATTAGTGTCATTGAGTATGTTTTCATATACTTGTTGGCCATTTATATCTTCTTTGAAGAAATATCTGTTCAAATCCTTAGCCTATTTGTTTGTTGGGTTATAGGGTTTTTTTTGCTACTGAGTTTTAGTAATTTTTAAATATATTTTGGTGATAACCCTCATCAGATACATGGTCTGAAATAATTTTTCTCAGGATCATGTTATCTTTTATTACTAGCACTGATTAATTTAAAAACACACTTGGAAACTTGCCCTAAATAAAATAGAAACTAGTTTTAGAAACTTATTAGGCCAAATGATGTGACTGTAACCGGAAGAAATAAGGCTTAGAACAGTCCCATGTGCAAGCACTTCAGGGCTGCTACAAGACCTCTGAGATTCAGAAGGAGGACAAACCCTGAGAGTGACCAAATGCTGTCGCCATCCTAGAGCTACTTGCCTGTGTACCTGAGTGATTGTTTCCTGTTCCATAACTGGAAAACACATGAATAGGCTATGGTTTTAAATGTCATTAGTACAGCGAGAAACCAACATTTGCATGCTTGTGATGGGTTTTATGACTCTTAAAGACCTCTGGAAGTATTTCTCTTGTTCTGTAGGTTGGCCCTTACGCTGCTGATTTTTTCCTTCATTGTGCAGAAGTTTTTTAGCTTAATATAGTCCTGCTTGTCTATTTTTGTTTTTGTGGCCTGTACTTTTGGTGTCATTTCCATGAAGTCATTGCCAAGACCAATGTCATGAAGTTTTTTCCCTAGGAGTTTTCTAGGAGTTTAACAGTTTAAACTCTGACATTTAAGTTTTTAATTCATTTTGAGTTTATTTTTCTGTATGATGTAAAATAAAGGTCCAGTTGTATCCTTTTGCATGTGGATATCCAGTTTTCACAACATCATTTGTTCAAGAGACAGTCCTTTCCCCATTATGTGTCTTGGCACCTTGTCAAAGATCGGTTGACTGTATAGTGTAGATTTAATTCTGAGTTCTCTATTCTATTCCATTGATCCGTATGTCTCTCTTCATGCTAGTTCCAAGCTATTTTGATTACTGTAACCTTGTACTATATTCTGAAATCAAGAAGTGTGATACCTCCAGCTTCATTCTTCTTTCTCAAGGCTGATTTGGCTATTTGTGGGCTTTCTGTGTTCCATATGGATTATAGAATTGTTTTTCTATTGTAAAAAATGCTATGGGAATTTTGATAGGAATTGCACAAAAAACCTAATGCTACTTCTTAAGGAGCTATAAAAAGAAGCAAAAAACTGAGTCAAGAGTTAGGTGAAGGAAGGAAGTTACAAAGATTAAATAAAATAGAAAATAGAAAAAATCAACTAGACTAAGAGTTCGTTTTTGAAAAGATAAAATTGATAAACCATTAACTAGACTAACAAAAAAAGAGAGAAGACTCAAATAAATTAAATAAAAAATGAAAGAATAGACATTATGACTGATGCACAGAAATAAAAAATATCGTAAGAGACTGCTATGAAAAATTATATGCCAACAAACTGGATAACCTAGAAGAAATAGATAAATTCCTAGTAACATACAACCTATCAAAACTAAATCATGAAGAAGTAGAAAGTCTGAACAGAAATATAACCAGTATGGAGACTGAATCAGTAACCGAAAACCTCTGAACAAAGGGAAGTCCAGGACTAGATGGCTTCACTACAGAATCCCACCAAGCATTTAAACAAGAATTAATACTAGGGCTTCTCAAGCTCTTTCAAGAAATTGAGAAGGAGGCATCAGTTCCAAACTCATTTTACTAGGTCAGCTTTACCTTGATAGCAAAGCCAGACAAAGACATCACAAGAAAAGAAAAACTACTGGCCAATATCCTAATATATATATATATATATATATATATATATATATATATATATATATATATATATATATATATATATATATATGTAAAAATCCTCAACAGGAAATTGAATTCAACAGCACATTAAAAGCCTCTTACAGGCTTGGACTTTGTCAAGATGGTGGAGTAGGGAGACCCTGAGCAAACCTCTGCCCATAGGCACACCAAAATTACAATGATTTACAGGGCAATTATAAATAAGGACAACTAAAAACTAGCAAAAAAAGATCTTCTACAGCTAAAGATATACAGATGGAATCACAATAAGGTGGTAAGAGGATGGGAGACGCAGTATAGTCAAGACTACACCTCCAGTTACGTGGACCCACAAACAGGAGGATAATCATAATTGCAGAGGTTACACCCAAGGAACCAGGGGTCCACCCCACATCAAACTCCCCTGCCTGGGGGTTTTTCACTGGGAAGACGAGTCCCCAGAACATCTGGCTTTGAAGGCCAGTGGGGCATGCATTCAGGAGAGCCAGAAAGCTGTAGGAAAGAGAGATTCCACTCTTAAAGGGCACACACAAAATCTCACACACTCAGAGACCCAAGGCAGAAGCAGTAATTGAAAGGAGCCTGGGTCAGACTCATTTGCTGATCTTGTAGAGCTTCCTGAAGAGGCAGGAGGCAACTGGCACTCACCCTGAGGACACAGATGCTGGCGAGACCTGACCCTGCCCACCAGTGGGTCAGCACCAGTCCTGGGACTTGGTCTCACCCAACAGTGGGTAGGCACCAGCCCTGAGAACCCCAGGCCACCACAGTCAGACATACCAGAACCCAGTCCCACCCACCAGCAGGCAAAAATCAACCCATTAACTAAGAGACCTCTGCAGACAGCTGCACTGGGAACTGGCCCTGCCCAGTGGTGGACAGGCATCATCCACAGGACCTCCTAGGCTCCAGTCCTGCCCATCAGTGGGCCAGCACTATCCCCAGGACCTCCTGAATACCACAGTTATCTGCAATAAGACACAAACCCACTAATCAATAGGCTGGCACCAGTTCCGGGACGTGGCTCCACCCACCAGTGTCTGTCTGGCAGACACTACACTAGGCAGGGCCTGACAATCAACTAGGCAAGGGGCCAGCCATTCTTACCAGTGACCCACTGTAGCCAGTCCTGCCACAATTAAAGGGCCTATGCAGTTCACCTAGAGGCATCCCTAGAGCATATACCTCTGTTTAACAGAAGGGAGTATGCTGCAGGGCACCATAAAACATCTTCTACATTAGGCCACTTTTCCAAGATCTGTAAATGTAACAAACATACCTAATACATAAACATAAAAACAGAAAATCAGGAAAAATGAAATGACAAAGGAATATATTCAAAATGAAGGAACAGGATAATAACTTAGAAGAAAAGCTAAGCAAAGTGGAGATAGGAAATCTACCTAATAAGAGTTCAAGGTAATAATCATGAAGATGCTCAATGAATTTGAGAGAAGAATGGATGAACACAGTAATAAGTTTGACAAAAAGTTAGAAAATGTAAAAAAGAGCTAAACAAAGTTGAAGAATATAATAACTTACATAAAAAATACACACTAGAAGGAATCAACAGCATATTAGATGACACAAAGGAATGGGTCAGCATACGAGGAGACAGAGTAGTGGAAATCACTGATGCTGAACATGAAAAAGAAAAAATAACTTTAAAAAGTGAGGACAGTTTAAAAGACTTCTGGAACAACATCAGGGGTACCAACATTCTCATGATAAGAAACCCAGGAGGACAAGAGAAAGTGGCAGAGACTTATTTGAAGATATAATAGCTGAAAACTTCCCTCTCCTGGGAAAAGAACAAATATCCAGGTACAGGTTGCACAGACAGTCCCAAAGAGGAAAAACCCAAAAGAAGACTACACCGAGACACATTGTTTTTAAAATGGCAAAAATTAAAGACAGAATATTAAAAGCAGCCAAGGAAAAGCAAAATGTTATACACAAAGGAACTCCTGCTGACTTTTCAGCAGAAACTCTGCAGGCTAGAATGAATGCAGGTGTGATGTATTTAAAGTGACGAAAGGAAAAACCTACAAACAATAATACTCTACCCATCACGTTTTTCATTCATATGTGATGGAGAAAGTAAAAATTTATACACAAGCAAAAGCTGAATAAGTGGAGCTGGGTCCTGACCCTCTAGCGGGCAGGGCTATGTCCAGGGGCATATCTAGAGGCATTTGTGGGCTCAGGAAGTCTGCTGATGGGTAGAGCTGTGTTCCCATCTGGTATATCGTTTGGCCTGAGGTGTCCCAGTACTTAAGCCTACAGGCTGTTGAGTGGAGCCAGCTCTTGGTGCTAATAATCCAAGCCAGATGTCAGCCTCCAGGGAAAGCTTATACAGATGAATACTCCCCAAATGTTCTCCACCAGCTTTTATTTCCCAAGGGGGAGCCACAGCCACACTCACCTCTCAGGAGACCTTCCAAAAACCAGCAGGCAGGTCTAGCCCAGGTTCCTATGAAATCACTGTCTCTTCCCCTGGTCCCAGTGCATGTGAGATTCTGTGTGTGATCCAAGAGAGTGAAGTCTCTGTTTCCCCCTATCCTATGGAGCTCCTGCAATTAAGCCCAGGTGGTCTTCAAAAACAAATGCTCTGCAGACTTCTTCTCTTGATGTTGGACCTCTGGGCCCACTCACCAGTGGGCAAGCACCAACCCCTCCTGCCAGGCCTGCACAAGCCTCTAGTCCAGCTTCACCTACCAAGGGGCAGATACCAGAAGTAAGAAAACAACAATCCCACAGCCTGTGGAAGGCGTCCACAAATGCAGGCCAGACTCTACCCTGGGACCAGCTGAACCCTGGTCCTTGAGTGCACTGCTGGGATGCATATGATAGCTCATACAAAGGGCCATTTCTTCAAGGTTGAGAAATGTAACAATTTCTTAGAAAGGTACAATTTGCCAAGACTAAACCAGAAGAAATAGAAAATATGAATAGACCAATTACCAGTACAGAAATCAAATCAGTAATTTTAAAACTCCCAATAAACTGCAGGACCAGATGACTTCACAGGTGAATTATACAAAACATTTAGAGAAAGGTTAACACCTATCCTTCTGAAACTATTCCAAGAAATTGCAGAGGAATGAACACTTCCAAATTCATTCTATGAGGCCACCATCATCCTGAGACCAAAATCAGACAAAGATATCACACACAAATAAAGAAAATTACAGGCCAATATCACTTATGAATATAGATGCAAAAATCCTCAAGAATATAATAGGAAATAGAAATATATAAAGCATTAAAAGGATCATACACCAAATCAAGTGAGATTTATCTCAGACAGGTAAGGATGATTCAGTATCCACAAATCAATCAATGTGATACATTATATTAACAAACTGAAGAATAAAAACCATATGATCATCTCAATTGATGCAGAAGAAGCTTTTGATAAAATTCAGCATCCATTTATGATAAAGACTCTTCATAAAGTGGGCATAGAGGGAACATACCTTAAAATAATAAAGGCCATAAGCTAACATCATACTCAGTGGGGAAAAGCTGAAAGCATTTCCTCTAAGATCTGGAACAAGACAGGAATGCCCACTCTCACCACTTTCATTCAACGTACTTTTGGAAGTCCTAGCCATAGCAGTATGAGAAGAAAAAGAAAAAAAAAAAAAAAAGGAATCCAAATTGGAAAAGAAGAAGTAAAATTGTCCCTGTTTACAAATAACATGATACTATACATAGAAAATCCTAAAGATGCTACCAAAAAAGTACTATAGCTCATCAATGAATTTGGTAAAGTTGCGGGATACAAAATCAATACACATAAGTCAGTTGCATTTCTATTCACTAAGAACAAAATAGCATAAAAAAGAAATTAAGGAAATGATTCCATTCACCACCCATCAAAAAGAATAAAATACCTAGGAATAAACCTACTAAGAGGCAAAGGACCTGACTCCAAAAACCACGAGACACTGAAGAAAGACACTGAAAATGACACAAGCAGATGGAATGAAATGCCATGTTCTTGGATTGGAAGAATCAATATTTTTAAAATGGCCATACTACCCAAGGCAATATACAGATTCAATGCAATGCCTATAAAATAACCAATGACATTTTCAGAGAACTGGAGCAAAAAATGTTAAAAGACCCTGAATAGACAAAACAATCTTGAGAAAGAAGAATGGAGCTGGGGAATCATGCTCCATGACTTTAGACCATGCTACAAAACTACAGTAATCAAAACAGTATGGTACTGCCACAAAAACAGAGACGCAGATCAACGGAACAGGTTAGAAAGTCCAGAAATAAACGTACACACTTATGGTCAATTAATCTATAATAAAGGAGGCAAAAATATACAATGGAGAAAAGACAGTCTCTTCAATAAATGTTGCTGGGAAAACTAGACAGCTACTTCTAAAAGAATGAAATTAGAGCATTCTCTAACACCATATACAAAAACAAACTCAAAATGGATTAAAGTCCTAAATGTAAGACTGGATACTATAAAACTAGAGGAAAACATAGGCAGAACACTGTTTGACATAAATCACAGCAATATTTTTTTTCAAACAAGCTTCTAGAGTAATGGAAATAAAAGTAAAAATAAACAAATGAGACCTAATTAAACTTAAAAGCTTTTGCATAGCTAAAGATACCATTAACAAAATAAAAAGACAACCTACAGAATGGGAGAAAATATTTGCAAATGATGCAACTGACAAGGGACTAATTTCCAAAATATACAAACAGCTCATGTAGCTTAACATAAAAAACCCCAAACAACCCAATCAAAAAATGGGTAGAAGACCTAAATAGACATTTCTCCAAAGACATCCAGATGGCCAGCAGGCACATGAAAGAATGCTCAATATTGCTATTTATTAGAGAAATGCAAATAAAAACTACAATAATGTATCACCTCACACCAGTCAGAATGGCCATCACTAAAAATCTTCAAGTAATAAATGCTGAAGAGGGTGTGAAGAAAAGGAACCCTCCTACACTGTTGGTTTGAATGTTAATTGGTGCAGCCACTATGAAGGACAGTATGGAGGTTCCTTTAAAAATTAAAAATGCACTTACCATATGATCCAGCAATCACACTCCTGGGCATACATCCAGAGAAACTATAGTTGGAAAAGATACATGCACCTCAATGTTCACAGCAGCCCTATTTACAACAGCCAAGACATGGAAACAACCTAAGTGTCCATCACCAGATGAATGAAAAAAGATGTGGTATCTATCTATCTATCTATATCTCTATATATTTCTGTCTCTCTCCATATATGAAATAATGGAATGTTACTGAGTCATACAAAACAATAAGTAATGCCATTTGCAGCAACATGGATGGGCCCAGAAACTATCATATTAAGTGGAGGAAGCCAGGCAGAGAAAGAATACTATCATATGATGTCACTTATATGTGCAATTTTTAAAGAAATGATACAAATTTTATTTACAAACCAGAAATAGATTCATGGATATAGAAAAAAAAAAAACACTGGTTATCAAAAAGGAAAGGGGAGAGGGATAGATTAGGAGTTTAGGATTAACAGATACACATTATTATATATAAAATAGATAAACAATAAGGACCTACTGTATAGCACAATTAGTTGTAATAAGCTGTAATGAAAAGAAACTGAAAAAATATATATGTATGTATATGTATAACTGAATTGCTTTGCTGTACACCTGAAACTGACATTGTAAATCGATTAAACTTCAATAAAAAATAAGAAATAAAATAAGACAGAGAAATAAAATAAGAAATAAAATAAGACAGAGTGGCTGAATGAAAAGAAAAGCCCATATATATATGCTACTTACAAGAAACTCATGTCAGATCTAAAGATACACTAGCCGGAAGGTACGGGGATGGAAAAGGTATTCCACACAAATGGAAATCAAAAGAAAGCTGGGGAAGTGATACTTGTATCAGACAAAATAGGCTTTGAAACAAAGATGTAACAAGACACAAAGAAGGACATTACACATTGATAAAGGGATCAGTCCAACAGGAACGTGTAACAATTGCAAACATATATACACTCAACCTAGGAGCACCTAAATATATAAAGGAAATAGTAACATACATAAAGGGAGAAATTTACACTGATACAATAACAGTAAGGGACATTAACACCCCACTTACATCAATGGACAGATCGTCCAGACAGAAAAATAATAATGATATAGTGGCCTTAAAAAACACTTCAGACCAAGTGAACTTAGTAGATCTATACAGAACATTCCATCCGAAGCAGCAGAATACATATTCTTTTCAAGTGCATATGGAACATTCTCCAGGATAGATCACGTGCTAATTCATAGAAGAATTCAAGTAGCAGTAAGTGTAAGAAGATTGAAATCACATGAAGCATCTTTTCTAACCCTGAGGCTATTAAACTAAAAACCAACTCTAAGAAAAAAATTGCATAAAACACAAACACATGGAGGCTAAACAATATGCTACTAAATAGCCAACGAATCATTAAATCACAAAGAAGAAATTTTAAAAAACATCTGGAGACAAATGAAAACACAATAATACAAAATATATGGGACACAGCCAAAGCTTTCTGAGAGGGGAGTTCAAATGATACGAGTGTACCTCAGGGAACAAGAAAAATCTCAAATAACAATCTGATCTTACACTTAATGGAACTAGAAAATTAAGAACAAACAAGACCTAAAGTTAATAGAGGGAAAGAAGTCATAAAGATCAGAGCAGAAATACATGAAATAGACTTAAAAAATAGAAAAGATCAATGAAACTCATTGCTGGTTCTTTGAAAAGATAAACAAAATTGATAAACCTTTAGTCAGACACATCAAGAAAAGAGAAGTGTTCCAAATAAATAAAATTGGAAATGAAAGAGAAGTTATGACTGACACCACAGAAATACAAAGAATCATAAGAGACTACTACGAGCAACTATATGCCAATAAAATGGACAACCTAGAAGAAATGGAGAAATTTCAGAAATGTGCACTTTCCTAAGACTAAACCAGGAAGAAATAGAAAATGTGAATAGACCAATTACCAGTACGGAAATCAAATCAGTAACTTAAAAACTCCCAACAAACAAAAGACCAGGACCAGATAAATCACAGGTGAATTCTATCAAACAGTTAGAGAAGAGTTAACTCTTATCCTCCCCAAATTTTTTTCAAAAAATGCAGAATACGGTTTGTTTCTGAACTCATTTATGAGGACAGCATCACCTGGATACCTAAACCAGATAAATATATCACACAAAAAGGAAAATTATAGGCCAATATCACTGGTGAGCATAAATGCAACTTTCCTCAACAAAATATTAGCAAACTAAATTAAACAATATTTAAAAAGAATCATGCACCATGATCAAATAGGATTGATCCCAGGAATGTAAAGATGGTACAATACCTACAATTCAACCAGTGTGATACACCACAATAACAAACTGAAGAATAAAAACCATATTATGATCGCAACAGATGAAGAAATAGCTTTTGATAAAATTCAACATCCATTTATGATAAAAACTCTTCAGAAAGTAGGTATAGAAGGAACTAACCTCAGCATAATAAAAGCCATATATGGTAAGTCCACAGCTAGGCATGCACTCTGCCACTGAGCTGTACCTTCACCCTTCTTCCAAAGAATTTTTAAAGTAATATTTATTTTCCATGATGGCAGGAAATTTTTTCCCCTCTTTGGTTCACTCATCTGTATCCCAAGTCTCTATCTTTTGTGTTTTCACCTTATTCATACGTGTCATAGTTACTAATAGGGCATTTTTTTCCATTTAATTTTTACCTTTATATGTCATTTTGGTAATATTTTTCTATTTTCTCCTGTGCTGTCTTTCATTAGGTTAAATATTCTTTTTCTAGTTTGAGTCATACATTATGCTATTCTTTTGATGCTTTGCCCTAACTTACTAAGAATAATACTTATATTTATTTTTTAATGTCTATTTCTTAAGCATATACATCTTGGCATAATTCTCACCTACTTCTCATAATCTTATTACCTAAACCCTTATGTCCTTCCATGTAGGTTTGAATTTTTGTATTATTTTATTATAGATACATGATTTGGGGGAATCTTGCTTTTTTAGGCAGTTACAAATTTTGATAAGTTATATGTCCTTTCTGCATATCTTTCTATGTAGCATCCTCCTGGGTTCATTTTTCTTTTTTCCAGAATGCTTTTTTCAAAAGTGTTTTCAAGGAGAGTCCTGATATAATACATTTTCTGAGGTTTATATGCTTAACAAAATCTTTTTTCATCCTGTCATTTTGTAATATTTTGCTCTTAAAATTTAGGACAGAGTCTTCCAGTAGTTTTAAAAAATTGAAGTCCCACAAAATATCATCTACACAATTGGGAAAGAAAAGAATAGAGAAAGATTAAAAATGAAGAGGAAGAGATAAAACAAAAAATAATCTAACAGAATGATGTACACATGTTTAGGAAAAGCCATGTATAAAAATGTTTATAGCACCACTATTAAAAATAACCCCCAAATGGAAAACACACAAATGTCTAGTAACAGTAAAGTAGTAAATAAATGTGGTGTTTACAGAATGGGATAGTATACAGCAGTGAGAATGAATGACTCACAGCGACATGCAAAATCATGGATGAATTTTTCAAATCTACTGTTGAGTGAAAGAACCCAGATACAAGTGAGGACATACTCCATGATGTCATTTATATCAAGTTCACTAACAGGCAGGCCTATTTCATGATGCTAAGAGTAAGAGAGCAGTGGGTGGTGGCAGAGGCAGTAGTGCAGGAAGAGTGAGCAAAGAGGGTGGAACCGGCTCTGTGGGGCTGGGAACCGTCAGGGTTTTATCTGCTCACAGCTATGCAAGCATGTTTACTCTATGGCAATTCAAACTGTGTACTCATGAGGTATGCACTTTCCTCTATGAATAACACAATCAAAAGTGAAAAGTATTTTTTAAAATATACCTTTGTAGCAATATTTATAAAAGGCAAAGTGGAATTCAAAGCTGATTTTCTTTAATATTTTGAAAATTAGCTCATTGCATCCAGCACTGCCTTGTGACAAAGTCACTTTGTTTCTTTTCTTCAGTGTCTCTACTTCTCATTTTTGAAGCTTTAAGAATTTTCTCTTCGATTTCCTTACTTTGATCTTCTTCATTTCATTATAATATGTCCTTAAGTTGGCTTTCTCTTATAAATGCCTGTTTGCCACTCTGTGAATCTTTTGGTCCTTTCAATGTGTACTTTATGTTAATGTTTTTCTGAAAAAAAAAATCAGTCATTTTTTATTTACAGCCCTGGGATTTACAGCCCCATGAATCCTTAAGTAAAGGCTCTGTTCCAGCACCTTGTCAGAGGGGTGCTGGTGGGCAAACAGGAAAGGCTTTAGGAATTGAGCACTTCATTGATCTGTTTGTCTTTGTTTATTTTTTAAGAGCCAAGAACTCTGGAACTTGTTAAAATAAGAAGAATCCTCAGCATCAACGCAAGTGTTAGAAAATGCCTCACAGAAAAGAAATCCAGTCACACTGGTGAAAGAGCGACGTTGACGGCTTAAAGATACAATTTGGTTCTGGATAAAAATAAATATACATTTGTTTTTTGTAAAGTGCTTCTTGGTTAGATTCGGCTTCAAAATATTTGCATTTTTCAGAGGTGGTAACTGGGGAAACTGTAACACTGCTCAAAAATCATTTCCTACATGCCTGCTCCACAGCGCAGACTGCCATTCCTCCCAGCGCGAATGCCGTGAAACGCTTCACGTCCTCCGATCTCGCCCTGTATCCTTTCTCTCTGTAAGATGAAAATGGGAAAAGTGTATATTTTTTTCAAACACTTTCTCCGTTTCCCCAGTTGCCATCTCTGAAAAATTCGAACTGTTTGAAGATAGAAAAAAGATGAGCATGTTTTTAGAAGGCATTTAATTGCCTAGCACTAACCTACCTGGCCTCGGCTCCTTTGTGTGTGTGATGTGTGTAAGTGTGTGTATGTGTGTGTGCAGGGGAAAGTAAGGGGGCGGGGCAGGGGGAGGAGTGAGGGGCGGGGAATCACTGCGATTGCGGGGGGCTTCCTAGTGGCGAGGACCTTCCTCCAGCACCCCGGGTCTGGCGTGAGATCCCTCCGGACCTCCAGCTGAAGCCCGCCAGCGCGCGCGGCCGGGAGCGAGGATGGAGAGGCTGGTGAGCCGGGCCAGGCGAGGGAAAGAGGGCTCGGGGTGGGCGGTGTCGCGCCGGCGGCCCTGGGGCGGTGGCGGGCTGAGAGCGCCAGGCTGCGGCCCTCCTCAGGCTGGTCCGGAGCTGGGATTTTTGCTAGCGCTTTCCTCTCAGCGCTTATCCTTGCAGAGAAGCTGATTTTGCCTTCTAGCTGATGGTTTACAGGCCGTTCTGGCCATCCGGTTCTCTGTCTCAACGTGCTAGAGAAAGGATGCCGCCGGGCGGTGGCTCCGCAGGCGCTTCTCCGAAGACCATTGACATCCCTGGAGGGGAACCGGGCCTGGGGGTCGCGCGCTGGTGGCAGGGATAGAGGGTGCTGTATTGGCTCCGTTTAGGCCCTGAAAGCTGGGGTGGGGTTGTGAATTTCGGGATTACTGTCCCTGGGAGAGCTCGCTCCCTCCATGACGCTCCAGCCTCTTTCTCCATCCTCTGCGCCTTTGCCTTGGGAAGCCATAAACGATCGGCTACATCAGGGTTAAAACCCAGGCTATGAGAGACAGACATTTTGTTTATTCAGGATCTGTATACATGACAAAATGAAGGAGAGGGTTTTCATTTACACTGGTATAATTTTAGAAAACAATAAAAATTAACATCCAAATACAGGTAATGCCTCAGGGTATATTTTTTTTCATATATAGTTTATTGGCAAGACCCCACAGCCGGTTATTTCAATGTCTTTCTTAACAAAGGCCTTCAAGTGATGTTTACCATGTGCTAGATGCTCTTAACCTTCACAACTATCCGTCAAAGGAGGAATTATTACCCAATTTCACAAAGAAACAGGCAGAAAATGTCTCCAAGTCCATGTGACTGTGTAATATATGTCAGGGTCAGGATTTGGACCTAGAAGCTTTCAGGGAACGAGGTACGTATAGGGACAATGGAGCTGCCAGGCAGGCAGCTATCAGGTAAGAGCCAGGGCTCTGTAAACCCTGGCCCTCTTGTGAAGGGTTATTAAATGAACTTATCCATTTCCATTTCTGTATAATTTGATTAACCACGTAACACATGTTGGCATTTACCATATCTTAGGCACTGTATTAAATTCTCAGTGTAACCCAATGAGATAACAGCAACATTGATCTAGTACTTATTTCTATCAGTCACTGTTCCAAGAGCTTTACATATATGACCTCATTTAGTCTTTTTAACAGAAAGAAGGTTGGGAATATTTTTTCTGCATCTCAGAAATGTAAAATGATCTGTCCCAGCTTACACATCTAGTCTTTGTGCTTGCCTGAACTCAAGTCAGCCAGAGGAAATATGTATATATTTAATAGCAGGCCTTTCCTTCTAATTCCCTTTGCCTCAGTCACTGTGCTTCTGTTTCTTGACCACTGCTGGCTCCCAGTTCACATATCTTGTGTTTTGGCTTTCTCGCCTATCTTAAACCTCAGATTTTTCATGCTGAGAGACAAACTATTCTGCATTCCTCATCACAGCCTTTGCTAAAGCCTGGATTTCAATGTGGCATGATGGTTTAAAAAAAATTGATATGGGATTAGAATGTCAGAGAAAATGTTTTAGTTTCAGAAGCCAAAGTTGTTAAATAGCGAGAGCCTAAATATTTGAGTTTTAAAAGCCTAAATGCTGAAAGACCAAGGATAAACGTTCATCCAAGAAGGAGTTGATGGGAAGAATACAAGGTGATGGAGGTGGCAGCTTTTCTGACCCTAGGCTGGGGGAGCAAAGAGGGACTGACTAGTGTCTATGCTAAGACACCAGTTTGTGTCCTGAAAAGGATGCTCTGTGCCTGGTCCCCAGGAATGGGGAATTCAGGAGGATGGTAATAGAACTTGGTTGAAATTCAAGGGCAGAAAGCATCTGTGCCTTGCTTTCCTGTGTTTTCTGTTTCACTGTTCCCTTGCCGTGACGCCAAGGCCTCCCATTGCTAGGGACCACCATGATGAGAGACACGCTGCTGCTTTTCTGCCACAAAACCAAAGGTTTCCAAGTGGTTAAACTGTAGCTGCAACATTCCCTGACATAGCGATCAGATCAAAGCTTCCTTAGCCTTGTCCTCATCCAAATGCCCATTTCTGTCCTTTGCTTTCTGTCTTCAGGTGTTCAGGAGGCTCTTCTGTCATCTGTTCTCCTGCAAACTGATCTGGTTCTTGTCAGCTCTGATACTATGCGAGGCACAAGGTAAAGATACTCCATTGCCCTGCTTGGAATCCAGGAAACACAATTTCTAGAGTGGAGCCATTTGGCCACTATTGTTTGTGCTGTGCTGTTTCGTCTGTCTGCGTGGATTATTTCAACGTGTGATTCGTTTGGAAGAGTGGGAGTGGTTCTTTCTACTTTCCCCATTTTTGTTATCAAAGACTTTGATATTTAGAAACTGTTTTCATAGACAAAACAGATGTAAAAATTCTTTCTAAATTAAGATTAATTTTTCATCTATCAAGTTGAATAATGATTAAAATAGTAATGCTCTATGTTTGTAAAGAATTGGGAATACTTGGGGGAATATGAGTGAATAGGGCCTTTTTGGAAGGTAATTTAGCAATAAGCCTTAAAATTAGGCGTGTCCCTCTTTTACAGAAAAATATTAAAAATAATGAAATAGGGAGGTTACATAGGTTCACATAGTCTATTGCCTAAACCATACACCTGCACTGCCCACTTACCTGCTGAGTTTCCTACTTGTGTTAGACCTTTCTCCATGATTCCATAAGACACCACCCCTCACCTTGCTGCTGGCCCGTTTGGTTTTTTTTTATTGAAATATAGTCAGTTACAATGTGTCGATTTCTGGTGTACCCCATAATGCCCCAGGCATGCATATACATACGTATATTCCTTTTCATTAAAGGTTGTCACAGGATGTTGACTGTAGTTCCCTGTGCTACACAGAAGGAAGTGCTGCTGGGCTTTTATCTCCTCCTGTGTGCTGTTGCTCTCCATCAGCCTTCTTGGGGTGGGAAGGGGTAGCGTCACACCATCTGCAGCACAGGATTTACGACTGGGGGACTCTAAATGGAATTTCATACAAGCAGCAAAGAATTGTAAACTTTCCACTAAATTGTTTCTTCCATAGTCAAAGAGGAAAATCGCCCAAGGTGTTAAAACTCTAGCTTTGATACCCTTTTCTCCTCTCCATTCTTAAAGCAGCAATTTCTTCACATCTCTGCTCTGCAACATCTCAACCAATGTTTAGGAAACGCCGGTCCTAATAACGGATGTTGCCCTGGAACTTTGCACATCCACTGAGAGTACCCCTCACTAAAACCAGACTTACACGACACCCGGGGGTCCTGATTTGTACGTGTCGCTGTGCCCATCTGTTCATTCCTGATGTTCAGGGTTGTTGAGAGGATGTTGTTGGGCTGCCTCCTTTTTCCCTGATTACTCTAGCCATTTTATCTGTATCATTAGTGTTAGAAAAAACAGATTTTGGTGTTTTTGATTAAGTCTACATTTTGTGTACCATTTTATTAATTTACACTTTTAACTTTATTAACTAACTCCTTTTATTATTTTTTGGTGGGTGGGAATTTTGGATATGTGTGTGTACTCATTTTTCAATCTTTCTTGTTTCTTAATAAATTAAGTTAGGATTAAATATTTCCCTCTGAGAACTGCTTTATCAGTTTCTACAGATTTTAATATAGGATATTCTCATTGTCATTCATAGTAACTCATAGTTCTTGCTATGATTTCTGGTATAATTAAAGAGTGAAAAGAATTATGTAAATTTATAATGTTATTGCACTATGGACAGTGTTCAAGGTCATTTTTTGTGCACTAAATTCAGTTTTGGGATATGTTCCACGTGTTGCTTGAAAAGACTGTTTTCTTTTGGGTAAAATTTATAAATACATGCTATTATACACATACATATATAATAATTTGTATATATATGTTTGTTTTTCAAATCTTCTATATCCTTATATTTGATCTTACTGCTTTTCTTTTTTAATATATACAAGTGAAAATCTGAGAGAACTATGAAAAACTCTCCCATTATGATTGTAGATTTATATATTTTTCTTTGTAGTTCTATTAGTTTTTATATATTTCAGTTGTGTTTGTAGGTGCATGAAGGTTCATGATTAATATATCTTATTTTATATTCCTCCTTTTATCATTTTGAAAACTACATTTTTGTCCCTTACAGTGTTTTTGACTTCTGGTCTCCCTTTTTTTTTCCCTTTTAAAAGTCCTACTGGACTGATACTGAAATAGTGCAGTCTTTCAATTTCTCTCTAATACCTTTTATATCTTTATCCCTTTGTGCTACTTTCTGAGAGAATTCCATGACCTGATCTTCCTACTTACTAATTTACTCTTCAGTGATAACCACTCTGCTAAGTCAGCCAATCTGTCAAGATTTTATATTTCTCATTTCTACATCTCCAGTTTCTACTATTTACGATGCTGCTTCCTTTTCGCACTTAAGATACCACATTTATTCGTGTCAAAGTGTTTTTTGATTTATGGTATCTTTATTCATCTGGTATGAGTTCTTGGGTTTGTAAAGTTTATTACTCTTCTATCATTCTGTTAGCTTTCTCGAATGTTTGGCTTTTTGTTATTATATTGAGATTTCCCATTGAGTCATCTATCATATCAACATGAATAGCCAGTATTGGAGAGAGAAGGAATTACTGCCATACCTTATATTCTGCACTGCATTCAGTAAAAATGGGAGAATGTGTAGATTGTCATTCGGTTGTCAAAGCTCTCTGGTACAGTCAGCCTCCTGGAGCATTGTCCTGTATATCTCTCTGTCTTATGTTCCTGCCTTCACCACTGCTTCCTGAAGGCAGCCATCACTATTGCTGCCCGTTCCTTTGCAGAGTGTGTGCAGGGAATGGTTAAGGCCTATATACCTTCTTCACGTAAACTAATCACTCTGCCTATTGCCCATTGACCCTTTCTCATTCCTAGCTTATACCTCTCAAGTAAACACACTTGGTGATGCTTCTGTCCTATCTGGCAGTTGCCATCTTCAACCTCACTTCACCTACTTTTCGGCTTATAAGGATTCTTCATGCAATTTCTGGTCACCGGGAATTCGCTTTCTTGTTTTTCTACTCTTAAAGACTGAACAAATATATTTGAACTTATATTTCTTTAGCAGCATCAGGAATGTAGGTAAATGTTTTCTCTTTCTTTGCATTTTTTTAACTTTCCTAAATTTGACTTTAAGCATGTGTTTTTTTTAAATCAGAAAATGTATATTTGTGTATGTATTAAAATTTAAAGTATAATGTTCTTTTATGATTCCATGGTGAAAGTGGTGACCCAGGATGTAAGAGAGCCGCTGAACACACCTGCCTCTTTAAGCTGCTCTCTGCAAAATCCCCAAGAAGTCTTGATTGTGACATGGCAAAAAATCAAGGCTGTAAGCCCGGAAAACATGATCACCTTCAGCGAGAACCATGGGGTTGTAGTCCAGCCTGCCTATAAGGACAAGATAAACATCACCCAACTGGGACTCATGAACTCAACCATTACCTTCTGGAATACCACCTTGGAGGATGAGGGGTGTTACAAGTGCCTCTTCAATACCTTTGGTTCTGGGAAGATCTCAGGAGTAGCCTGCCTCACCCTCTCTGGTGAGAATCTCTGAATACATTGTCTTTAGCTAGAAATGTTACTCTCAAGAATGTCTGGAACATAGTGGTAGTGCCTAGTTTTTCAGGATCCTAATCCCAGAGGCTCATGGGAGAACACTTGGCTTCCACGTCTACTGTAATTGTGGTTATGGTTATTTGGAGAGTTCACGGTTACATGATATATTGAATCTCTGGCTAGAGTTATCTTTGCCTTAAAGAATCCTGTTGTCAACAAGAGTAAATTAAGGACCATAATGAGGACAAGTTCTTCGTAAGCAGTTACATGGTTCAGACCTGGCTTTGCCATTAGCAATCACATGCCCCTAGAAGGGTCCTGTCTACTCTCTGTACCACAGTTTATTTATCTGCACTGTAAGTGTGAAATAGATCATCTCTTGGGTCTCTAACAGCTTTAATATTTTTAGATCTAAGGACAAAGCTAGATTGGGCTCACCTGGAGCTGGTTATGGGCGTCCCTCTCATTTTGTTTCAGGCTCACTTTCTCAGGACTGATAAGGGGATATGAGGCTTTTCATACCTGATGCCTACTGGGGATTTAACTGAATAATAAGCATTCTTTTAAAATCCAAAAGGCTTAGCTTGACAAGGTTCCTTTCCTCTTAACTGATGCTTAGCTGAGATCAAGAATTGAGAGGTAGAAATAAGGGGTAACATTGGAGCATGGCACACTTGTTGATGGTCTTTGAAGGGAAGAGAAACAGGCAGGGTTATCAGGAATGTTAAAGTGAGAGTTTGAGCACAGTAAGAATACTGAACAGAGGATAGGAGGAAACTCAGTAAATAGGAATGCAAGCAGAAGGACGACACCGAATATTTTGCTTATAGTGAGTCCTCTCTGCAGGATCTTGCATCAGGCTTTCTTGTTGATTTCCACTTCTTTCATCCTCTCTGTCCCCTTCTGTCTCTCTCCCCACCTCCAATCCCCCCTCCCTCTTCCCTTTCCTTTTATTCCTTTGCCCCCTTTTTTCTTCTCTCCCTCCCTTCCTCTCTCTCCTTTCCTTCCATCTTCCTTTCCTTCCTTTCTTCTTCCTGTCTCCTTTTTCTTCCTTTTCCTTCTTGTGTCATAGTTTTATCATTTCTGTTTCTTTTTCTTTTCTTTCTCTTCTTTGCTCATCTTTCTCTTTCTTCCATTCCCCCTTCTTTACTCTTACTTTTCATTATATTTTTTTGCTTGAAAAGCAGATGCCTCTGAGTCTTCTAGCTGGTAATCCTGTAGTTCTTTTCCACACTGACCCTTTCCAGCCACACCTTATAGCTTTCATCTAAGTCATTCTTTGATATACTAGAGAGCCCTGCCAGCCAATCTGGCCATGCCACCATACTCGTCTTCCTTCATTTTATCTCACTTCCTCCAGGGCTCACTGATGTTAGTAATGTGGACATTCTGGACAGAGCCACATTCCTATAGGGCCCATTTCCTCCAGCCTACTGCCACCCACCCACTCCTTGACCCTCTAAGTCAGACAGATTTTTATTTAGCACTATCCTTTAATCATCTTGTGGGCTCCAAAGCCAACCACAGAAAGGCAAGTTTGCATTTCCCCAGCAGAGATAAGCTGTATATTACAAGGAAAATGAACTCATTAGTCAAGGGACTTTTGAAAGGGAATGGGGTACAGCTGACCTAAAAATAATCTTCTTTTTTCATAAGCTAGTTAATTTTCTCTTAACTCCAGAAGGTGATCTCCAAGGTCCTTACAACTGTCATTCTGTGATTTTTTTTCTGACTATTGGCTGTGAATTCCTAAGTTACATTTTGTATAGATATTTCAAACTGGGGCTTTCCAAGTCTGCTCCATACATGTCATTCACTAGCCCAGTTCCAAGCAGAAGAGGGCCATCTCTAAGTGGCAGCCCCTCTATAGGCTCTCTGTTCTGAAACTGCCCTGGTGCTTCTGAGAAGTGCAGGCTACATGGATAGAGGTGCTGACTGGTGGTCATTGTCAAACTCTTTGAAGGGGATATCTAGAAGAAGGCGGAGATGTTGCGTTGCACAAGGAAAAGAGAAAAGCATACTGAGGCTCGGGGAGGGGGAGGGTACCCTCTGTCCGCGCAGCTTAACCTCCTAGAGACAAACTACACAGAGGATCTTTCTTGTCACAGGGTTGTACTAGGTCAGTCTCTATCCTGCAGGTCAGAGAATTAGATACAGAAGGAACTGAGAAGGCCCCAGTTTGGATCGGAGGTGCCACCTTATGTTTCTAGCCCCCACTGTCTTTCTGTAAAGATCTTTCTTTCATCTCTGGGGAGAGTGTGGGCCTCTGACTAGATGTTTAACTGATGGCAGGTCATTTTTTTTTTTTTTGTCCCAGTACAGCCCAAAGTTTTCCTTCACTACAAATTCTCTGAAGACCACCTAAATATCACTTGCTCTGCCAATGCTCGCCCAGCCCCTGTGATCTCCTGGAAGGTCTCTGGGTCGGGGATTGAGAACAGTACTGAGATTCTCTCACACCCCAATGGGACAACATCTGTCACCAGCATCCTCCAGGTCAAAGACCCCAAGAGTCAGGTGGGGAAGGAGGTGATCTGCCAGGTGCTGTACCTGGGGACTGTGACCAACTACAGGGAAACGGTGAACAAAGGTAAGAGAGAGTGGGCCGAGATGGCGGTGGTCACATCTGCAGACACACGCGTGGAAGGCGCTGAATGCTCTGCAGAGCCTCTCAGCCTCTTAGCAAAGGAGCTGATAAGAGACAGAATGGGGTAAGTAGGCAAAGAAAAACTGAGTCGAGGAAGCCAATGATGCTGGTTTTACTTTGGCGAATGTGGGATGCTGCCCACTTACCAAATGTTTTTGCTGAGATCCAGCTGCTGATTGTGTCCTCTGTGCCACCTACTGAGCATTTGTTATGCCAGAAATGTGACAGAGAGAGCTTCTAGTCCACTAGGGAATGCAGAGGAGGGGCTGGGCAGTTGAAAAACTGCATGTCACATGCTTCAGTAAGAAAGCTGTGCTACACCTTGGGAGGACCTAGGGTGGGAAGCAGGGGCATCAGCTTAGTCTGGAGGGATCAGGGTGTCTTCCTGGAGGAAGCGACATCTGTGATGAAACCCCTGCATAGTCTACACTGTGGGAAGGGGGCAACAGAGCTTTTGGGAAGAAGGCTGATCAGAGGTGTTTTCCTCACCCCATTTAAAAGTAAACTGCCTCCTGTTCAAGACCCCTTTTGCTCGCCTGTGTTTCTATCTAAACTGCTATCTCTGGGTCTCATCGATTCAGGAGGTGAAGACTATGGGAGAGAGAATAAAGGGAGCAGTGGTTTTAGAAACGAGACCCTTTAGCGATAACAATCCCAGTTTTCTTTCTCTGGGTAGTTTTAAGCACTAACTTCCGATGAGGCACTCAGGAATAAGCCTCCTAAAAAGATACTGCTGCTTTTTCGGAGAGGCATTGTGAACAATAAAAATCTGGAAAAGCCTGTGCCTTGTTGGCACGGTGGCCTCCAAGGAACATCTCCTGTAGTCATTTCTGGGGTCCTTGAAAACTAACTAGTCAGAAAGTCAACATTTTGTCAAAATGGGTCAAGAGGCATTCGATTTGGACATTTGTGAAAAGATCCTCAGATTCAGCCAAAGTGAAGGGTAAATTTCCCTGAAAAACAAGAACCTGAAAAGGAACATGTCTTCCTCTTCCAAGAATGCCCAAATTGACTTATTTGTAATGCTTATACATCACTCATGTAATGTTTGTTCATCCTGTGACCACAATTTACTAAAAAATCTTCCATGCTTAAAGCATTATATCAAGCACTAGAACTACTGAAGTTACACAAATCTGAAGATGCTCAGTTAAATTATGATGTGATAAATCTCATTAGAAAGGTATGGAGAAGGTGCGGGAGGCGCCCGAGTCAGGGAGTGAGCACCTGCCTTTGTATTACACAGTGACACCGAGGAGCTGAGATCCAGGCTAAGTTGCGTTTATGGGCTATTGGGAAGAGATATGATAACAAGGACATAGACGAGAAGGAATAGAATAAAAACATTGAGATGAGTTATTCCTGGGGCATTGGAATCACGAGATTCATGATTTTTTTCCCTTTATATTTCTCTGTATTTTCTAAAACTTCCTCAATAAACACAGTCCTTTAATGGACAGTATGGCAAGGAATATGTGCTTTGGAGGCAAACAGACCTCTGACCAAGCCTTGTTCTACCACTTATGGCATTGATTTTGGGCTAACTTAATTTCTCTGAGCCTTGGGGGTTTTTTGTTTTTTATTTTTTAATCTGTTTAATGATGGTAGTAATACCTAACTCATGGGCTATTTTGAGGATTAAATGAGATAACATATTCAAAGCTCTTATTACATAGTAACCACATTAAACATGTTAGCAATTATTAGCATCTAAATGTTATGAACATAATATGAGCTCATGAATTAAGACCTCAATTTGTATATATCTAAGAATAATCTTCATCAGAATCTCAACTCCAATAAAAACTCATCACAAGTATGGCTTTATCACTTCTTACCTCAACGGCTTCCACTTATGACCTTGTTTTTCCTTTTCTCCCTTCAATATCCACAGGCTTTTGGTTTTCAGTTCCACTGTTGTTAAGTATTGTTTCCCTGGTAATTCTTCTGGTCTTAATCTCAATCCTACTGTACTGGAAACGCCGTCGGAACCAAGACCGAGGTGAGTCCCTAAGGGAAGTACAAAGGCGAAAAGAAATGATTGTTCACGACAATTGGGGGGGGGGTCACACAAAGATATAAATAAGGGGATTTGGCTTGATGTTTCCAAAATACATACATGTTGATGTTATTTTGAAACACTTTGGGACCATTTTCTTGCAATTGGACATGAAACATTTCTGCTTTTCATTTGTGAAGATTGTTTAAAGGCTAATTATTTTGTAAATTGAGAGTCAGGGTTGAGGAGAGGAAATGTGGAAAATATTTATTCTATCACTACGGAATCGTCTGATGGCAAAGCCAGAGAAGTCTTGGTGCCCACGCTGTGTTCTTCCTACCCTGGACAATCTCTTCTCTTTTTACAGCATCCCACAGGTCAGCTCCCCTGAATACGTCCAATGTGACCACTAATTATGTAGTGCTTTCTGTGTCACACACTCACTATGTCTCAGACGCTATAGACAACACACAGGTGATTCATACTCATGATGACTGTGACATATCATTCTCCACTTCTGCACCGTTCATTTCTCTCCGTGCCCTACAACATCCAGCATGGTGTCTTATGTGTACCAGGTCCTCAGTAGATGCTCATTTAAAAAGTGAGTGAATGAATGAAAGGATACATTTGCAAAGTGATTTTTTTCAATTTCCTTTTTGTATTGTAAATTCAGTAACCTCATAGGTGCTGAGTCTAAAACATTGTGAGACATCCTAAAACAAGAGACGCTATAAACCCAGAAAGGTCAGCTAGAGGGAGAGAATTAAATTTCCTTGGCTTCTGAAGATGGCACATAATTTATTAAAGCTAATGCAGAGCTGCAGTTTCTGTTGTAGGTAATGGGACTTCCCTAGGACGAAGTGGTGATGGGGGAGTTTTCTGCATCTCAGATGCCTGAAAGAGGGGGAAGAAAAACTGCTGGCTTTGAGTGTTATTTTACATTTCTATTAAAAAAAAAATCTCACTCAAACGCTACCTTTTTTGCATTTTCATTTTGTCTCATAGATGAATATCTTTCATGCTCTAGGTTTTTAGAACACTTAATTTTGCATAAACCTTACATAAACACCAGATTAATTCTTGTGATTTTATCAGAAAAGCAACACATCACTGGTGTCAATGACTCTTTTGCAAAAGTAGACACAGGGATTTGCTCTGTCTGGGACAGGAGACTGCACATCAGATCATCTTATTGCACCTAAACATAAACCCATGGAACCCATGAGCTCTCTGCAAAATGACAAAGGCAGGGCCCATTGGATTCTACTTTTTCCAAACATTTCACTTTTCCAGTTAGGAACTGAAGTTGACCTTCTTCCCTGAGGTCACAGTTAGCAGCAGGCCTGGTACTAGAATCCTGGTCTCCTGATTTCTGCTGGAATATTCTTTCAGTTATGGTTTCCTGACTTGAAAGGCGCTATTGTTAGTGCTTGCTGACTTTTCTGTATTCTTTTGTAAAGTGCAGGCAGAAAAGTATAAAGTGTTCATTTTAAAAAGTCCCTTTTGGATAAGAGTCTTATAATACAATCTATTCAAGCACAAGCTAAATTTCACTAGAAAGGGGTGTTTGCAAAATGACTGTCCTTTGTTCATTAAGTCTTGTATTTTCTGGGAAATCTAATTGTTCACCGCCTTATTCAGTTCCTGAAGTGACGATTCAGCTTCTCTCTGTTCCCAGGCTTTTTCTCATTTATGAAGTAAACATCCAAATCTGTATGAATCTTGTAAGTGCTGGGATCGCCATTTACTGACAGTGTTTTCATGACATACGGCCAATTCAGTTAATTACACTGGACGTGCAGTAACAAATTTTGAGTGACTAGATTTTTTTTGGTCTGGTTTCACAAGTTTTAACAACCAGATTATTTGGTCCCACTTACTTAAAAACTAGTAAAATCCTGTGTCAATTATGCTGGAGACTTAAAACCTCAAGGTTGGGGAAATACTGGTTTGTTAAGACAAAAACTTAAGTTATATGAAAAGTTGGGAAAAAAGGAAGAAAATCATCAAAGATGCTGTCATTTTTTTTTTTATTTCTTCAAGTATCGCATTCTGATTGTCAATTTGTGATGAAAGCGAATAGTCCTACCACATTTACCTTTCATCTCTACTTACTCTTACTTTATTTCTCTCTCTCTTTTTCTTTCTATTATCTTCTGAAACAGAAAACTTTTGGATGGGCAGGGAAACATGATTAGTCAAAAATGACTCTAAGATTTTGGACCTGGTGACCTGAAAAATGGTGATGTGAACAGAAACAGAAGTGGAGAGGGGGACCTGAGTGTGTGTGTGTGTGTGTGTGTGTGTATGTTTTCCGAGTTCGTGGGGAGAGAAAGAGTAGAGGAGAAAAGAATTAGTTCTTGAGCTTACTGAGTATGAGTAGACAAAAAGTCATCTCCATGGAGCTGCCCAGTGGTAAGACGCATCTGGTAAGTAAAAGAAGTCTGTTAAGTAAGGTTCACCTTTTTAAAAAATAAATGACCATAACAAAGTTTGTTTTAGCTTAAAATCACTTATTCATTGCTCACTAAAACATAAGCAGATTCATAGTTTGTGGACAGAAGGATAATCTCTAACGATGGATGTTATCCTCGTGGAGAAGTCAGACTCCCTGCACCTTGCTTGTGATGCTGTGTAATATCAGAGAGTATGACGTTGGGTTTTTCAACTGTAAAGCTGCACCCTGGAGGAAGGTGTGATGAGACAGGGCCGATTTCTCTTTGCACCATTCCTGGGGGGATCATCACAGTTACTTCCCATGAGACTATAATAATACAACATTAGATAGGTTTTCAAAGAACATTTTTTTTTCTTTCATGAATCAGTCCTTTATTACTGAAATAGAAAGTGGGAAGAAACTAAAATTTCCTAGGGAGATTTCCCACCATTTCATGATAGTTCTTTCTGTTAAAACCCAGTTGATAGCGTACCTTTGCCCCTTCCATACATACTCCAATGAAGTTAAATTTGAGGTTGAGAATAATCTTTTATTTCTCATGAGTCAACCCACCAGTGATTATAAGCTTCTCAGAAACAAAACCTTCACTTTGGGGCAGATATTTGCAGACAATTACCTAATTTGTAGAAATCTTTGAGTAGCAGTTTTCTTTTGTTTGATTGGGTCAAGGCTGAATTGGAAAGCAATAGAAGATTTAGACAATCATGTGAAACATATATTCCAAATTTCACTTTTCCTCAAGTATCTAACTATTTCAGATAGAAGTGGTTTTTTTTTAAACTATTTTTTTCACTTCACCTCATAATAACCTAACCTCTAAGTGGACTCTTCGCAATGGTACCAATGGCAGTGTTAGTCAAACACTGTATCCTGGGTGGAATCGTGTTGCTTTCTCCTATTCTAAGCTTAGTCCTATGTCACATAAGAGGGCTCCTCAATAAACAATTTGTGGTGGTGAATTTGTTGATTAGTTGGAAGGATGGTACAAAGAATATTTGTTTCCAAAAAAAAAAAAAATCTTGGCTTTGCTAGATAATTGTACTTATGCTTCCCAGATTAAGGCTAGATGATTGGTGACCCTCATTCCTACCCCAGTTTCCTCATAGGTCCAAGCAGCAGAAATGTAATATATAAGAAAAGTGTTAAGCAATCTTTACAGAACTGCCCAGGTTAGAATTGCTGGGGAAAATCTTGCATTCTAAGGCTTCTACTTTTCTACAAAATTTTGCCCTTGAATGGGTGCAAATGCTACACATCACATCAAAATGTCATAGCAAAATCCAGTCATGAAGTAGATGGCTAACAGGCCCACAAGCCTGGGCATTCTTGCCTGAGCTATTCTGTCTTTCACCACAGATCACTGATACTGGAAACGTTAGCAACGTTAAAACATGTAGGGCTTTGCAAGTTCTGGTAAAGAATGACCTAAGGTTACACAGAGAGTGAGACATGGCACCAAGATTAAATCCCTGGTCTTTTACTTAACTGTCTACGTGCTTTGTAGGGAGGCCCACATCCTCCCACTTTAAGTGCTAGAAAGCTAATAGCCCTTGAAAGGACCACCATCTGTTTACTTTGTGACCATTCCCAGCCCAACGTCCAGCGAGTGAGTATCCACAGCAAACAGAACTCAAGATCTTATAAATAAAATACATGTAGAACATTGGAATTCTTGAACATGTTCTTTTTCTTCAAGACTTAAATGATTGTGCAAACCATTATTTCCTAGAATTACCTATATTTTTTTAAAGAGACCCTGACCCTCATATCACCTTGGGTCAGGAATGTCTACTTCATCTTTGCCGATGTGCAGGAGAGTTCTGTGTTTATTGATTCTCCTGTTATCTTCTTAAAATCCATTAGGGTAGAAATTATAAATGTTTAAAGTTAATATTTTGATCTTTCTTTTACCCAGAGCCCTAGAGGAGTCAACAGAACCCTGAAAGTTATTCCCTGGTCTACTTGAATCTGACTCAGTAGGATAGCAGGAGAAAGGGGGTCATTCTCCAAGGAACCTAACAGAGCAAAAGAAGTGGGAGTCAAAGCCTAAGGATTTTGAGAATTTCTGCCGCCATCTAGGCTACCCAGAGCTTATGTGAGTTCCAAGAGGAAGTCATTTTACCTCTCAGGTCTGTTATAGGACTTGACTTTGTGAAACGATGCAGTGCTGTGCTGTTGAAAGGATTCTGGACTTAGAATCAGGAGCCACTGCTCAGACGCCGACTTTGACTCCAACTGGTGGCAACTCTGTGTTCATCACTAACACAGTGAACTTCCATGTTTGCATCCAGAAAATTAAGAGGTGGGACCAGATGATTTGCCATTTAGTTCCAAAAACTGATGAAATTCCAGGAAAAAAAATGAATAAAAAAGAAAGAGAAGAATACAGGAAGGTTGAGGACCAAAGAACTTTTCTGAGACTACCTTTTGCCTTTCTGCTGATGCTCTGTCTCTTCTTCCCTTCCTCTTCTTGGGTCCATAAGTCTGTTTCCTCATCACTTGGGATGTAGTCTACTGCCTGCTTACTGTTTTGCTAATAACTGGTCTTTCTAGAAGCTTCAGTGTCACTGCTATTCTTCATGTACTTCTGTGATGTTTACCACAATGAAACTGGAACTGATTTGTCGTGAAATAACATTGGCAACCTTAACTTTACTTATCTATTTTTATAGCCGACTAATTATTGTTAGTATTAGACAGCGGCTCATATTTTGAAAAAGCATGCATATCTTGTCCCATTTGTCTCACGGTAAGACCCAGACCTGTTTTAGTCATTTTAAATTCAGCCTAGTAATATGAAAACATATCATGAACATAGGCATTTAGGGAGTTTCCTGAATAGCAGTCAGCCAGTTCCAATGCTTTGTGTCTCCTAGCTTCTTTTTTCACGAGTTAACTTCTCATAAAAGCAGTGGAAGCATGTATGGGTGTACAAATCTTTGTTGTAAACATATTGTTCGAACTAGTAGAACAGTTATGAACTCTTCAATAGTCATAAGATGAAGTTAGTGACCTGTTCAGTATCTTTTGCTTTCTTGTCTCTATCCAGTGATGTAGGAACTAAAACTTAAATTGTTTTCACTTTTGAATGGCATATTTATATATTTAGTAAGTGTTTTCATGTTATTTAATTCTATATTATTTTGTATATTTGTATTAATATACTGAGTAATTAAAAGTGTCTAAATATTTGGTGCATGATGTTCTCTTGGGAAATGTGGAAAATGTGTAAATTAATGATAATCTATGTCTTTTCCTTCTGTGTGTGAAGCCTTCCTCTCCCCTCTAGCTCTTACTCCCAAAAGATGCTGTTGACATTTGTGTGACAAGGTCACATATCAGATGTCCTTGATCTGACCAGTGAGAGCTCCTTCATGTTGGTGCCTGTCCTTTTGATGTGACCTGGTCAATTTTGGAGCACTTCCTTACATGTGCTGTTTTGATTTTGCTTCTAGATACCAACATTTGCAAATGGGTTGGCTTACAGTTTTAAATTTAGTAAGCGTTACCACCCTGCTTCTGGTTTTGCTGTATTTCTGGTATCTCAGCTGCCAGATCAGACAGGGAAACTTAAGAAGCAGCTCTCAAACATTGAAGGGTCTCAAGACCCCTTTACACCCTTAAAACATCATTGAGGACCCCAAAGAGCTTTCTTGTAAAGTGAATTATGTCTGTTGATAGTTACCATCCTTGAGATTAAAACTGATAATTTTTTTTTAGAAAGCATACAAGCATGCATTTCATTAGACATCAGAGTGATGACAACGTCACACATTGTGTGACTAACTCCACCGCACACTTGTGAGATAATGAGAGTGAAAAAGAGAAACAAGGAAATGATGTGATTACGATAATAGTTCTGACTTTGTGGATCCCCTGAAATGGTCTCAGGGGCAATATTGAGGACTGCTCACTTTAAGTATAGGCAGAGAAGGAGCCCACCTTATGAGATTTCATGAGTCTTTCCCAAAGGCACTCCTTACGAGACAGCTGTCTTCACAACGCCTAAACATCCCACCGTCCCACCATAATGTGAGTTAGGCCATTACTTTTCTGGGAGTTCCCCTTAAAGCGCAGAGAGCCTGGGGACTAATCCTTCTTCCGCACTAATAATTCAATATAAATTGGCTTATTAAATGGCTTATCAGTTACCTTGGCTTATTAAATGGCTTATCATTTACCTTGCGTAGGTAGGTTTTGATGGGAAAGATTGGGAGGGTCATAGAGAATGAAGAGAGGAGGAGGAAGCTGTAGCTCAGAGCACATGGCTCTGTCTGAGAAGGCAGCTCCCTGTGGAGTACCACTCTGCCTTGTGACTCCTGCTCCCCCACCCCTGGGAGGGGCTCACCAGTTCCCCTACACTCATCCTGAGCCTTTTACCTACCAGTGCTTTTTCTGAATTTGTGAATTGGAAAGAGACAGCTTGGGCTTTACATGCTTAAGCAAGGCCGGGAAAGTTGTAAACATTTGAGTCACTTAGAAAAACTCAATCATAGTTTTTTTGTTAGTAAAAATTTAGAAAAATTCCAGAGACAGGGGAAAGCAAAAGAAGCATTTTGTGCTTAAATAGAACTAAAACTGAATATGAGAACTTGGGGGAGGGGTGGGAATTTATAAACCACCAACTAGGTAATATTTCATAAATACAAGTTGAAAGAGTACAAAATCTATATTATGACTAGAGATTATGAGGCTCTGGTTAAAATAGTTTTCGGGGACTTTCTTTTATGGTTATTCTTAGCTCATCAAGAAGGAGATTCAACTTTTTAAAAACAAAGCTTCCTAAAGTAATTTCTCACAACTGTCACATTTTTGTTTTTTGTTTTCTATCTTGTTCTGAAGACATTCCAGATTGGACTACAGTCTCCCCACCTTAGTCACTTAGGCTAATGAACTTGCTCAGGGTCACAACAGAGCTCTGATTCAATTGTAAGCAAGCGAACTTTTGCATAGACATCATATTCATTTGAGCCTTGTGAGGTCAGGAAAATATTTAAGCCCATTTTTATAGGTGTGAAAAATGAGGCTCCAAGCTTTTCCGTGACCTTCCTTGGGTAACACTGAAAAGGTTAGATGGGACTGCAACTCCAGCTCAGAATTCCAGACTTCCTGCCCAGTGCTCTCTGTTCCCTCCACTCGTGCTGTAATTCATCTCTTGTCCTACTTGTTAGTATATCTTACTTGCTCTATCAATATGTTGAGAATCTAGCTCTTACCCCCAATCTTACCACCTGGCCCAAACCATCATCTTTCTCCTAGACTGTTGCCATAGCTGTCTAATTAGTCTCCCTGCTTCTGCTTTCTCCCCCTTTAGTCTATTCTCATATCTGTTCTAAAATATGGGTCAAAACAAACCATGTCCTTCTGCACAGACTTTCTCAGGCATCCCATCTTATTTGGGGTAGAAGCCAAAGACTTTACATGGACTATGAGTCTCCACATGGTTGAGCTCCCTGATACTCTCTGAAATCACCTCCTACTGCTCTTTCTCCTGCTTATGCTCTGCCAGCCACACCAGCCTCCTTGCTATTGCACCTACATTCAGACATGTTTCCACCACAGGACCTTGGCACTTACTCTTCCCTCTGCCTGGAATGTTCTTTCAGTGGAGGACCACAGAAGCTCTTTCCTCCCCCCCACCAAAAAAACCCTCTCTAGCTCCCTCTCCTGCTTCATTTTTCCTCCCTATCAGCATCTAGCAGGCGCTGTGCTTTATTTGCCTAGTTTATTATCTGTCTCCTTCCAATGGGTTGTAAGCTTCACAAAGGCAGTGGTTTTTATCTGCCTGCTTGCTTGCTTTTCCCTAGCACCTAGTACAAACCATCAATAAATATGTCTTGAACAAGTAAGTTTTATGCTAATACATCATGGAAGAGAGGAGTAGTTCAAACAACTTTGCCCTGGAACATCCCTCCTGCCCTCTGAGAGGGCATGATGGAACTCGAGAGTAGAAAAGGACTTTTTCGAAATTGTCAGTCATGAGGCATAGAGAAAAGCATTATGGATTTGGAGCCAAAAGAATGGGATTTAAGTTCCACCCCTGATATTTAGTAACGTGCGATCTTGGGCCAGTCACTTAATCTCTCCGAATTTACATGTCCTCAATTATAAATCAAATGTGCATTAAGTCTGTCTTTCTGAGTGGCTGTAAAGGCTCGGGTGAGAAAGGGTCTATCTCCCAGTATGTGCAAGTTTACGTGCTGAGGCGTGCCTGCCCTGAGACCTCCAAACCCCCGCTGAAACAGCACAGGCCTCTGTCCTCAGTTGCTTCCCAGTTCCTTCTCATTCCCACAGGCAACTGCACTCTTGTCAGAAGTGGACTTGAGGTGGAGGTGGAGATAAGGGGCTGAGTAGAGAGAAAAACTGCTGCGCTTTGCTTCAACACAAGCAGGGGCCCTACTGCACCATCCAGGATGATCTGGCACCTCCTTATGCTGAGGACAAGCCCAAAGGAAAAAAAACACACAAAAGTTAAAGTCTTTTCTATTTAGCATCAGCGTTCTGAATACAGTCCAGCAGCAGAAAGGCACTGAAACGCAGCTGCTCGGCTGATACACTTCAAATCCAGGATTCTGGATCTGGTGGTGGTGTTTAGCTTTGTATTTAGTAATTCCCTTAACTTGTATTGGTTTCCCTTCTTATAAATCAACGACAATACTGTAAATAGCTCACATAAAATTAAGTCAGATGATGGCTTAAATTAAATGCTTTTAAGTAATGTGTTGACTAATAAACCAGATGGCTCTCAGGTAAGAAGCATTAAAATCTCATTGATGGGGAAGAAGTTGGAGGGAAGCACATGGATACCTTCATGGGTGAGTAGCACTGGCCTGGACCAGTGTTTGTGAAATATAGCCTAAAGGCAGCCTAGAATTTGATTCCCCCTTACTTGTCCCAGTGCGTTCTATGAGACCAAGCCAGTTCTGGGGCTGCCCATGCATGGTTGGAACCACTTGGGGAAAGGAAACACTTTTCTCTACTGTGTCTTAGGACTAACCTCAATTTACAAATCCCTTGAAAAGAGAGAATCTATTCCTCAAGGGAAGCCTATGCTTACCAAGTTGTATTTGATTTGACCGTGCCCTATCCCCAAAGTGTCATCGGAAGCCACCATCTTGTATAAACAAAGGTCAGCAACAGTATGTGGTCTAGCGTGTCCGGAACTGACTGGCACCTGTGCCCCTGGGAAGGCTGCGTCTCCTCATGGGTGCCGAGGAGCGCCGTAAGAGACTGAGTACGAATCAGAAGTCAGAGTCAGAAGAGATTTCAGAAATAAGAAAACAGGGCTCAACATGTCAGATGGCTCGCTGAAATCACACAAACCTCAATCCTTTACCAGGACACAGGAGAGAACCAGGCAGCAGGAATTCCCAACATAGCTACAGACCAAAGACTCTAATGCAGCATGATGGAATCTGCTTGAGGGTGCTGGCTCAGCCAAGAAAAACTTTTCTGAATTTAAACATAGCTTCAAGACAATGGGGCTTTACTGAAACCCCAGACTTTCCTATGTGAGGCTCAATGCTGTTCTTATCACTGGTTTTTGATGTACCTCCAGCTTCCTTGGCAGTGAACAGGTAAACAACTGGTTTGATAGATAATATGTGGTTTTAACCTGATGCTTAAATTTTGGAAAACTCTTTCCCTTGGATAGAATAGTTTTGATTGTTTTCAGCAAAGGTATTTCTTGAGGGGAGAATCTTGACGGGAAAGAGAGAATGAGGGCGAGGGAGCAAGTGAGCACATTCTTGGGTAGGGAAGGGAAAGTTTCCAGATATATCAGGTTAAAAACAAAAACAAGAATACCCCCAAACCACTTAAGAAGCTAACACTTATAAGGGTAGACTTGAATGAATTTCCACTCACTCTCATCAAGTTTCAGAAAACTAAGCATATCAGAGAGAACAATTCAAAAGTGGTGAAAATATGAAGAGAAAGAAAACAAGTGATTTCACAAGTTTGGGGGCTGAGATGGAATAGAGGTGATGATGTTACTCGATGAAGTCGTGATAACTGGTTTTTATACCGATTAAGTATCTATGAATTTTCTGACCGTACAGTGGTTAGAGAACAACACTGCATTTCTCTTTACTGTTTTATACATGTATTTATACTAGTTGTGTCCATGGCAATCAGAACAGCAGCCTGTGTCTTGCAGTGGGTAACATTTTATCAAGCACTGTGGGTAGTCACCCAACTGTTCTGGGTCTGGAGAGATTGCAGCAGAGGGAGGCACTGAAAAAATCCATCTCTTAGAGAAATGTAACACTTAATGGCAGACAGAATAAACCTACTTGCATGTATTTAAAAACAACTTGTGAAATTTCGTGAAGTAATGTCATGAATGGGAAATAAATTTAGAAATGTATTTATTAAAATTCAATTTATACTTTGATCTTTACATGTTGATTTTCCCAATTTACTACTTTATATATGTATTTTTTTTAATTTGCTTTTTTTTTTTTTTGATGGGAGGAGGTAATTAGATTTATTTATTTATTCTTAGAGGAGGCACTGGGGATTGAACCCAGGACCTCATGCATGCTAGGCATGTGCTCTACCACTTGAGCTATACCCTCCCTCCCATATGTAGTGTTTTAATTGCTTCAAGTCATTTGGGGGAAGAGAATAGGCAAATAAAATTTAATTCTTAAACTAACGTTATGGTAGTATCTTGCCAAGTCTAGGTCTCCTGACATAATACCAACCCGACTGTGGGATTATAACTATTAAATCAGATGAGTCAGTGGTTACACATTAAAAACTTCAAAGTACTATAACAGAAGAAGAATAGTGATAATAATAACAACAGCTAACATTTATTGAGCACTTTGATATTTTGCCAGACAGAGTGATTTGCTGGCATGTTGTCATTTAATATTCACAATAAACCTATGAAAGAGCATCACTTTACTATTTGACGACAACAACAACAATGACAACAGGTACAAGAAAAACCCTGGAGGCTTGGGAGGACTGAGGCATCTTTCCAGTTATAAATGGGCAGAACTAGATATAAGTAGGTGAAAAGGATTTTGGTGTGATACAAATTTTTGAAGTGGTTTTGATCAAAACGTTTTGGAGAATATTTCCAGTAAGTAATACTTAAAACTCAGTCTTTGGTGCATCAAACAGCCCACTTCACACTTCTGTAAGATAATGAGGTCCACAACTGAGTCCCTGGAACCTGAGTGTGATCTTATTTAGAAAATAGGTCTGGACAGGTGTAATTTAAGATAAGGACCTTGAGATGAGATCATAATGGATTATCTTGGCACATCCTAAACCTAATGAATACAATCTTTACAAGAGACATATGGAGAAGAGGTGAAGGCAATGTGACCATGAAGGCAGAGATCAGAGTGATGTGGCAGCAAGCCAAAGAATGCCTGGTGCCACCAAAGAGGCAAAGAACAGATTTCCCACAGAGACTTTGGAGGGAGGGTAGCCTTGTGGACAACCTTGATTTTGGATGTCTAGCCTCCAGAACTGTGAGGGAATAAATTTCTGTTGTTTTAAGCCACCAAATTTGTGGATATGTTATGACAGCCCTAGGAACATAACACAAAGATCAAGAGAACAGAACTAGAACCAATTGGGAGAAAGTAAAAGGATGAACTTTCTAATTGTTGGAATTGCTCTATAGTGTAAGAGGCAGACTATTTGCAATAGCTAAGGCATGAAAGCAACCTGAATGTCCATCAACAGATGATTGGATAAAAAAGATGTTCTCTCTCTATACACACACACACACACGCACACGCACACACACACACAATGGAATACTACTCAGCCATGACAAAGAATGGAATAATGCCATTTGCAGCAACATGGATGGATCTAGAGATTATCATACTAAGTGAAGTAAGTCAGACAGATTGAAAGACAAATATCATATGATATCACTTATATATGGAATCTAAAAAAATGACACAAATGAACTTATTTACAAAACAGAAACAGACTCACAGACATAGAAAACAATCTTATGGTTACCAAAGGGGAAAGGGAGGAGGGATAAACTAGGAGTTTGGGATTAGCAGATACAAACTACTATATATAAAATAGATAAACAAGGTCCTACTGTTTAGCACAGGGAGCTATATTCAATAGTTTGTAACAACCTATAATGAGAAAGAATATTGAAAAGAATACATATATGTATGGCTGAATCAATATGCTGTACACCAGAAACTAACACAATATTGCAAATCAACTTCATTTCAATTTAAAAAGAAGAGTCTGAGGAGCAGAGTTATAAAATTGCTGGCTTCTGGCAATCAGAGTAGTGGTTCGGTTGTTGAGTGGTCAGGAGGAAGAGCGCTCATTGCACGGAATTGAGAGTCTTACGGTTTTATTTTATCAAATTTACATATTTCTGACTACAGTTTTCTGAAATCACATCTCAGAATCCCCAGCTTTTATTCATTTCATTGTCCATTATCTCTGTTTGAGTTAAGAATAATACAGTTAAGTCCAAACAGGAAGATTAGTTTCCAGGGCAGGAGGAAGCCAGTGTTGACCATGACTGGAAACGAGATCAGGGATACCTGGCAGAGCTTCATAACTGTGCAGCCATCTCCCTGAAGCTGATTTATCTGATGCTCTCTACGTTTGTGGAGGAGCAGATTTTCTTACAGGAAAATAAAGAAGCTACCTTCTTTGTATTATTATACTCTCTTTCTTTGGGCCACTAACCTACTTAGGGATTAAAAACTCACATAATTGCAGTTGACTTTAAGGTCAACTAAATAATTTTCCCTGTCTCTGAGATGGTGAAGAATTAATATTTTGAATCCAGTTAGGTTATCTGATTCGTTGGCTTTTAGGAAACCACAGGTAGGAGTTTTTAACCTGGGTTTCAGGGATATGTGATGGGATAACTCTACAAATCTCTTAAAATTACAAGCAAATTTGTTTTTTATCTCTTCTCACAGCATCTCACAGTAGACTGCCTTTCTTTAAACTCTCCCTTCCACTATCATCTGAGATACTATGTGTTCTTGATTTTTCCTCTTATCTTTACATCCCATCCTCCTGTGCCTAACATAAATTCTGCAGTTCTTGAAAGCTTGGATATAGACCTTCTCATTTTCTCACTCTGTGCTCTCCCCTGTATGATCTCATCCATATCTATGGCTGCAATTATGAGCCATAGACTCACAACTCCAAAATTACTTTTAATCCAGAGCTCTCCTCTGAGTTTCAGATATGCATATGCAACTGCCTACCAAACATCTCCCCTTAGAGAAAACTCAAATTGAACAGGTCCAAAGCGGAACTCTGGTCTTTCTCAGTCCTAGGACTCATCCTCCTCCAGTTTTCCCTCTCACAGTATGTAGTATCATTCATCCAGGTATATAATCCAGAACCTGGCAGGCATGCTTGACACTTCTCTCTCCATCTGTCCCTATATCCAATTAATTAAAGTCCTACTAGTTTTAATCCTAAAAATAAAATATACACCTCTGCATCTCCACCACTACTACATTTATTTTGCACATTATCATCACTTGTCTGAAATATTGTGAATCCATTCCCTACAAAGTTACCTGAGCAATCTCTCTAGATACTGATTATGACATCCCCTGATTCACATGTTCCAATGACTTTCTATCACTCTTAGAAGAGAATCTAAAGTCCTTCATAGGATCAGCAGTCTGGCCCCTATGTACTTTACTAGCTTCATATTGTACCATTTCCTCTGACTCTCTGTGCAATTCAGCCAAGTTGACTGTACCAGATATCTAATGCCATGACTATGTTGCAGATCACCATCAAATATCACAGGCATATGACCATCATCATGTATTACCCGTTGTGATTGACTAGGCAGCTCTACAGATCTTGGCTAGGCTTGCTCACATGTCTGAAGGTCAGTTGGAAGTCACCTAGGAAAATTTGGTTCTACTACACACCTCTTATTGTCCAGCTGGCTCTCCTGGGCATGTTCCTGTAGCAATTAGAGACAGGAAAGAGAGCACATGGAAGCACACAGGCCAAGGCTTGGAACTGGCATGTCATTTCCACCACATTCTATCAGTCAAAGGAGATTCAAGGAGTGTGAAAATAGATGATATAATTTTCTTAAAAGGAACTTCAAACCTGGAAAGCAAAGGAGAAGATAAAGAGTGGAATGAAGACTTGGGACCAATATCACAATCTTTCATCTTATCTTTCTTGAATATGCTTTTTCCCTTTTTATCTCAAGGCCTTGATACGTGTCCTTCAACCTGCCTGAGGAGTTTCTCCCACCTTAACCTCACCACTCCAAATGACTGGTTAGATTCTACTGAATGTTCAGCTACCAGCTGATAAAATTTCCTAAAAGGAAAACTGCCAGAACCACCCACTCCGGACTAGTTCCCTGGGCCCCATATGTCCTCTCCTTGAACCAGTATTTCAACCAAAGGGAATAATTCACTGTATAATTTGCTATTTAATGTCTGGCCATCCTTCTAGAACATAAGCCCCTTGAGAATAAGAAGGATATCTGTAATGTTTAATATTGTGTCTCCAGCACTGAGCAGAGTGCCTTATACAGATTGAGTGCTCTGTAAATATTTGTCAAATCTATGATTGAATGCTGACATTTGAGGAAAAGATCCATAGCTTTCATTAGAATCTCAAATGGGTTTATGATCCTCTAAAAAGTTAAGGACAACTGTCTGAAGGTTATGTGACATAGACTACGGACAGATAAACGTGGAACATGGAAGGCTGAGGGTTTGGGGATGTTACGGTCTGAGTGGAACAGGGTGTGCCTGTGGCCTTCTGCCTTGGTCTTGCTTTTCTTATACCACTGGACTGGGCTATGGTGTGGGGAGGTGCCTTTTTGGCTCCTTATTGTCACTTCTAGACCATTTTGCTTTCTGATTCCATGAAAAGCTCCTTCACTGAGACTCAAATCATCAGATAACTTATAAACCCCTTCTCTTTCTTATAGTCATTAGCTTCCTCATGTCATTCCTTGAAGATTTTAGTTCCTGGCTGTCGTTGGTCTCTCCAACTGAGAGAATAAATTAAGAGCTAGTGTCCTTATGAAAAGAATATCATGTGAAGAACCAGAGACACCAGGAGAACTTCCGGAGACGATGAAGGATTGGAATGAGGCATCTGTAAGTCATGGAATGCCCAAGATTGCTAACAAACCCCAGCCTTGGGACTGTCATGGGCCTGCGGGCATGTTATTCACCGTGTTAATATATTACAATGGGCGTATAATGAAGCTCAAGCTCTGCTAGAAGTCAAATCTCCCACCATCTTGAGCCTCAAGGCCTCCTGGGGGTTGAATCTTCTACCATTTTGATGTTAATTGCTGTGGCATTCCTTGAATGGCTGTGCCCTGCCCCCTCCCTGTTTCAAATTTATTGAATTAGATATTTAAAGTAATAAGTTTATATGTAATTTCTGAGGGATTCTGCACATTTTGTTCATGAAATGTATACGCTGCCCTTAATTTCAATCTAAAAAATTCTTAATTTATTACTTTTTTGCAATTGTATTTAACACTTTGAAAAAGCAAGGTTTTCAAAATTTACAACTATAGCAGATTCAACATCAATGATAACACAGGCTACCGTAAGTACTGCTTCCTATAAACAAAGCCCCTAAGAGATTAAACAAAAAAAGCCCAACTGATGTCAACCTAGGGTGGATCCAAAACAATTTTTTTTGATGAAAGTGACTCTGAGGTTACAAGTAAGGAACCTGAAAGACAGCCAAAACAGCCTGAGCAGCAGAGAGGGACGACCACAGACTTCATTCTTAGTGGGGCATAGAGAATGACTCAGGAATCCCTAGGAAGGTAGAAGCCAAAACTCCTTAATTGGAAAACTATGCAACAGGAAGCTTAAAAAAAAACAAAACAAAACCAAAAAACAGCCTCTTCAAAATGCCTCCCACTTCCAAAGCACGCACACACACTTGATATGGTAAAAATGAGTCTGACTGGCTTCGTCTAGAACTCTTTTCCCTGAAGAGGCTTTGCGTGGGCAGTGCCAGTTAGAAAAAAGGCTTCAATTTGTGCTTCCTTCAGCAGACCTGGTGTCAGCTCTTTGGCTCAGGGAATAGACCTCAATTGTCTCTCCCTCTTGTTTCCGCTCTTCCCTGATGTACTAAACTTTCCTGGCAGGCAGTGTAATCAAGTCAGACCTCCTGCTTTGCAGCCATTTGCATTGAGGTCAGCACACCGGTGTGAGTGGAAGGAAGCAGAAGGCAGATCAGGAAGAAACATGCTTGGATGGAATAAACTGTAACCCAGGTAGACCTCTGCCTCGCCAGCTGGCCCTCCCAGGCAACCCTGGACTCCGCTCCCGCCTGACTACTCTCCTGCAGCGCCTTCTTGAAGATGCACCAGGGCTGAACCACACAGAGCTTGGCTGCTGGCAGAGAGTCACTGGTTCTCAGCTCAGTCAGGGTTTTTGTCTGCGTTTGCTGTTTCTTCTGCCTCAAATATGAACCTGCTCTGTCTTGTCCAATACTCCACTTCCAGTGTCCAGAACAGCATCCTC
This sequence comes from Camelus dromedarius, assembly GCF_036321535.1. Taxonomy (NCBI): domain Eukaryota; kingdom Metazoa; phylum Chordata; class Mammalia; order Artiodactyla; family Camelidae; genus Camelus; species Camelus dromedarius. Next base: position 72,476,568 of record NC_087437.1, on the reverse strand, counting down.
ACATAAGAGTCACTCAGAAAACACATGTGGATGCCTGAATGGAGGACAGGAAATGCGGGAATACTCTTTCAACGGCCTTCTCAGAGTTTTCCATTTTAGTTCACCCCAAGGTCAGAGAAGGTCCTTCAGGGTAGCGCTAGATTTGCTCTCTGCCTTCTGTACCAGAAAATGCCTCACCATTGTCCTTAGGAACAAAAAAGAGGAAAAGGCCACTTTCTGGAAAACTCATAAAGCAAAGTCTTTCAAGGGCACAGATGGGCTCTGTACTCAGTCCTTTTTTCTCATACTAGGGTCCTGGTTCTGCCCTAACCCACAGAATAAGAAACCAGAATAAGGGAGTGCCAGATTGGAACGCGAGAGCCTTGGACTGGAGCCTTCTCTTCTATTTACTAGCTCTGTGACCTTGAGCAACACCCTGATCTTCTCTGTACACCTCTTTCTTCAGAAGTAAGTGGAGTTAAAGATATCACGTGGCTCAGAAGTTTGCAATGAGGAACAAAGATAAAGTTTGCAAAGATTTAGTCAACTTCCTCTAGAGGTGTGTGTTCAATTTACGTTAACTATACTGTGGTTTTAGTTATCAAAGGAGAAAGCCTCACTTGGGGGATTTCAAACTGTGTTTCAGACTGAAAGTTTCTTAGAGGTGCTTCAGGATCTGCAAATGTTTAATTCCATTTTTTAATAGATTTTACTTTGTAGTGTTTTTTTTAATAGACTTTAATTTTAGGTTCACTGTAAAATTGAGCAGAAGGTATGAAGTTTCCCATAAACATCTTGCCTACTCCCCAGATACAGCCTCCCCCACTGTCAACATCCTGTGCCAGAGTGGTACATTTGTCACAGTCAAAGAACTACATTGAAACATCACCATCACCCAAAGTCCATACTATACATTAGGGGCCACTCTTGGGGTTGTACAGTCTATGGATTTCAACAAATGCATAATGGCATGTATCCACTATTATAGTGTCATATAGAATGTTTCACACTCTAAAAATCCTATGTACTCTGCCAGTTCATCCCTTTTTCCTCCCAAACCTTGGTAATCACTGGTTCTTTATTCTCTCCTTAGATTATCCTTTTCCAGAATGGCATATATTTGGAATCATACATCATATTGGCTTCTTTTACTTGGTAACATACATTTAAGTTTCTTCTATGTCTTTTCATGACTTGATAGTTCATTTCTGAATGATCTTCCGTTGTCTGGGTGGACCACAGTCTGTTTTCCATTCACCAAGGACATGGTTGCTTCCAAGTTTTGTCAATTATAAATAAAGCTGCTGTAAACATCTGTGTGCAAGTTTTTGTGTGGACATAAGTTTTCAGTTCTTTTGGGCAAATATGAAGGAGTGTGGCTGCTGGATCACATGGTGAAGACAGTATGCTTGGTTTTGTAAGGAACCACCAAACTGTTTTCAAAATGACTGTAGCAGTTTATATTCCCACCAGAAGTAAATGAGAGTTCCTATTGCACTGTATCCTCCCCAGCTTTGGTATTGTTAGTGTTTGGATTCTGGCCACTCTAGTAAGTGTATAGTTACTTCTCATTGTTTATACAGGTGCTTGTTTGCCACTTGTGCATATTGTTTGGTAAGTTGCCTGTTCAAGTCTTTGGCCTTTAAAACTGGGTTGTTTATGTCCTGGTGGCTGAGTGATAAGAGTTCTTTGCATATTTTGGAAAACAGTCCTTTATCATGTATGCATTTTGCAAGTACTTTCTTTCAGTCTGTGGCTTGTTTTCTCATTCTCTTGACTATGACCTATGAAGAGTAGAAGATTTTTATTTTAAGAAGACTGGCTTATTAATTATTTCTTTAGTGTATCGTGCCTTTGGTATTATATCTAAAAAGTCATCACTATGCTCAAGGCCACCTAAATTTTTTTCCTATGTTATCTTCTTGGGCTTTCATAGTTTTGCATTTTATATTTAGGTTCAAGATCCATTTGAGTTCATTTCTGTGAAGGGTGTAAGGTCTTTGCATTCTTTGCTTGATTGTGTTGCCTTTGCTCCTTTGTCGAAGATCAGTTGGCAATATTTTGGGGGTTCTATTTTGGGGATCTGTATTCTGTTCCGTTGATTCCTTAGTCTATTCTTTCAAGAATACCACACTGTATTGATTACTGTAGCTTTATAATAAGTCTTGAAGTTGGGTGGTGTTGGTCTTCTGACTTTGTTCTTCTCCTTCAATATTGCATTAATTATTTGGGGTCTTTTGCCAATGCATATATAAACTTAAGAATCAATTTGTTGCTATTCATAAAATAATTTGCTGGAAATTTTACTGAATTTGTGTTGAATCTATAGATCAAATTGAAAAGCACTAACATCTTGACAATAATTAGTCTCTCCATGCACATGGAATACCTCTCCATTTATTTAGTTCTTTGATTTCTTTCATCAGAGTTTTGTAGTTTTCTTCATATAGATCTAGTACATATTTTGTTAGATTTATACCTAAGTGTTCCATGTTGGGGGATAATAATGAAAATGGGATTGTGTTGTTAATTTCAGATTCCACTTGTTCATTGCTGGTATACAGGAAAGCAATGAACTTTTGTATTATTAATCTTGAATCCTATAACCTTGCTATAATCACTTCTTAGTTCCAGGAGTACTTTTGTCAATTCTATCAGATTGTCCACATATATCATCTGCTAAGAGTATTATTTTTTCCCTCACAGTCTATATCTCCCCCTATTTTTTTGTCTTATTTCATTAGCCAGGACTTCCAGTAAAATCTTGAAAAGGAGTGGTGAGAGAAGACATTCTTGTTTTGTTCCTGATTTTAGCAGGAAAGCTTCTAGTTTCTCTCTATTTAGTAACACGTTAGCTGAATTCTGTTTTTCAAGAATATATTTAGGCTGCTATAAATTTAAATAGAAAATAACATTCAAGGATGTTTGCATGCCTAATTTTAAGTAACTACAAACAAGTAAGGCACTATATCTTTTCTTTCATGGTGACTTCTGGGCAGTCTTAGAATGAAACCCACTTCTGCATCCCTGAAATTCTTTTAAATTTGTCATTGATTGGGAATATTTTAGGTCTGGAGTAGTTTTTTCTTATTTGGAAGACATTGCTGAGCTTTCTCACCAATCCTTCTAGAGAAGGTACCAGCAGATTAATGGACTGTAGCTGATACAGTCAAACTGATCAAACGCTGGTTGGAAATTTTGACGTGGAATTCAGACCCTTTCACTGATAGCTGGATTCAATATTGAGAAAGGATATTTCTTCAGTGTGGACTCTGTCCTTCTCAGTACTGAATTCAATGGCAGATACAAGTCAGGTTAAAGTGGCTCCCTAACAACATCCAAAGAGTCATATTAATGTCTTGAGTCCTAAAGGGCATTTCAAAAAACAAAAGTATTTTATTGTATGTTCAGACTTTTTTTTTTTTTTTTTTTTTGCAAAACTTCATTATGGATAGAAAAGTAGAGCAAAGAGCTGGTTGATGAAGTCCTCCTAAACGCCAGAGGAGTAGACTCCATCGCAGTCCTAGACCCTCTGCACAGGAGGGTTCCTGGAGGTTGTCTGCTCACTCCTTGTCAGCTTTGGCTTCTGCTTGAGTTCCTCTCCTGACTCTACAGATTAGCAGGGGACAGAATAATGAGGGTTTGTTGGGGTTTTCTTCAATTTTTAAAAATTTGTTTTTATTTGTTTTAAGTTAGTTTATTTTTAAAGGTTTTATAAGGAATAAAAAGTAATATAATAAACATGTCATGCACCCCCACAAGTTTAAGAAATAGATCATTGCCAACCACCAACATTATCTAAATTCTTAGGTGGGAAATCTTAGTACTTATGTCTTTGTCTAGATTGTTAGAGTTTTCTTTTTTCTTGATACCTTTTGGAAATAATAAAATTGATTGCAATGAACCAGATGCCCGTTTTCCATGCCATCAAACAGTATCTTTACTGCCAAACTAGGACTCCTGTAATATGTGTCATAACGAATTTGATTCATTTATTCATCCATTCAATAAATATTTATTGAGCTTCTATTGTATGACAGGTGCTTGTGTTTTACTTTGCATCATATTCTTAATATTAAGTGAGATGATTCCTGTAGCTTATTCCTTGTGCTATATTGTCAGTTTTATGGTTCTTTCAAACCTATCTCTGGGGGAAGCTTGGTGCAACTCTGTTCTCCTCTGAAGTAAATGAGTCCTCTTTGGTTTTGCCTAAACTTGCATACCTGTTATACTTAACTAACTGCCTGCCTGGATTTTCAAGGGCAGTTCTGTGTTCAAACATTTGTCTTAATTTTTGTCTCCTAAAGTATGTCAGTTACAGTGATGTGTAAACAGCTTCTTTGCCCTAGTCTTCATTGAGAACATATCCTGTATATTTGTCACAAGAGAGAAGGTATTTTATAAATAATTGTTGAGTAAATTGATAAATATGTTTTAACTGGAGACATAATTTATCAAAAGAAAAAAATACACTGCACTTACTTTTCAGCTACATTGGTGTATCGTTAAAGGGAAAATAGGATCCTTACCACCTCAAGCTTGCACTGCTGCCCATCTACGACTCAGCAATCTCTGTTGTAACCTTTCACGTAACTGTGTTTATGCTGATATGCACACTTTTCTGACCAAGGCAAACCTCCACTTTTACTCCACTTATGTAAATTTTTCCATCCTCAAAGACAGTTTCCCCCAGAAATTGCCCCAGGACCACTCTATGCTTCCCTTGACTAGATATGTAAAAACTTGGGGATAAAAAGGAAAAATCAGATTATTTCCTCTCGGCTTTTGTTTCCTATTGTTTCCCAACTTCTTCCAAAGAAAAGTGAGGGAATGAGGGCAAGGGGACTCCTTTCCTCCATATTTTTCCAGTAAGACAAGTATACATTTTATGCTGAATTTAACAAACTGAATTGTTTAAAAGAGCAAGCCAAGTGTTGCATAATAGACTTTCATGCCCCCAAACAATGTGATTTTATCTTTTGTTAAAATTGAAGTATAATCAGTTTACAATGTTTCATCAATTTCTGATGTACAACATGATGTTTCAGTCATATATGTACAAAATTATTCCTTTTCATATTCTTTTTATATAGGTTACTACAGATATTGAATATAGTTCCCTGTGCTACACAGTAGAATCTTGTTTATCTATTTCATATATAATAGTACCTGCAAATATCAGGCTACCAATTTATCCCTTTCCACCCCTTCCCCTTCTGGTAACCATAAGTTTATTTTCTATGTGAGTATGTTTCTGTTTTGTAAATAAGTTCATTTGTGCCCTTTTTTTTTTTAGATTCCACATGTAAGTAATATCACATGCTATTTTTCTTTCTCTTTCTGGTTTACTTAACTGAGTACAATCATCTCTAGGTCCAGACATGTTGCTGCAAATGGCATTTTATTTTTTAAGGCTGAGTAGTATTCCACTGTATAAATATACCACAACTTCTTTATCCAGTCATCTGTTGATGGGCATTTAGGTTGTTTCCATGTCTTGGCTATTGTAAATAGTGCTGCTGTGAACATTAGGATGCATGCATCTTTTTGAATTAGAGCTTATTCTGGATGTATGCCCAAGAATGGGATTGCTGGATCATATGGTAAGTCTATTTTTAATTTTTTAAGAAATCTCCATACTGTTTTCCATAATGGCCAAACCAAACTACATTCCCACCAACAATGAAGGAAAGTTCCCTTTTCTCCACATTCACATCTAGCATTTATCATTTGTGGACTTTTGAATGATGGCCATTCTGACTGGTGTGAGGTGATACCGCATTGTAGTTTTAATTTGCATTTCTCTGACAGTTAGCAATATTGTGCATTTTTCCATGTGTCTATTGGACATTTGTATGTCTTCATGGGAGAATTGCTTGTTTAGGTCTTCTGCCCATGTTTGGATTGGGAGATCAAGCCTTTGTTGGTTTCATTTGCAAAAATTTTCTCCCATTCCATAGGTTGTCTTTTTGTTTTACTTATGGTTTCCTTTGCTGTGCAGAAGCTTGTAAGTTTAATTAGGTCTCATTTGTTTATTTCTGCTTTTATTTCTATTGCCTGAGTAGACTGCCCTAGGAGAACATTGCTAGGATTTATGTCAGAGAATGTTTTGCCTATATTTTCTTTTAGGAGGTTTATTATGTCTTGTCTTATATTTAAGTCTTTAAGTCATTTTGAGTTTATTTTTATGTATGGTGTGAGGGAGTGTTCTAACTGCATTGATTTACATGTGGCTGTCCAGTTTTCCCAACACCACTTGCTGAAGAGACTGTCTTTTCTCTATTGTATATTCTTGCCTCCTTTGTTGAAGATTAATTGACAATTACTGGGGTTTATTGGGGACCATTAGTGGGTTTATTTCTGGGCTCTCTATTCTGTTCTATTGATCCATATATCTGTTTTTTGTGCCAATATCATGCTGTTTTGATTACTGTAGCTCTGTAGTATTATCTGAAGTCTGAGAGGGACAATGTGATTTTAGATTTGCCAAATTTATAGAAGGAAAAGAAAAATGTTCCATATATTTTTCCATTTAAAAAAGTTAATCATTTTTAACCTTATTTTCCTAACTTACAGTTTTTGATGCACATTTGGAAATTAAACATGTATTCTCTCATGAGATGATTTACATCATGTTATTTAATATCTGTAGGGCTGTTTAATAGTTTATAGGTTTAGAAACATGATAAGGTTTCCAAGAACCAAGAAGTTTCCCCAGGAATCTTGGAAAAAGGATAGAAATTATTTTGGAGTTTTTGAAGTATTGGGGCACTAAAACTGAGATTCTTAAGTGAAAAGGAAAAGAATGGGAGCAAAGTTTTTTATGCCTCTAGACTGGGAGTGTAACCTCAGATTCCTATAGGAGTCAAGGGAGGTTAATTAAAACAAAGAGTTTAACAAGAATAAGGGGTTGTAGGATCTGTGTCAAAGTTGAACTCAAGCACTAGGTGGTAGAAAATAGAATAGCTAGGAAGATATGGAACTGCCTCTGTAGCACTGGGATAATAGTTTGTGGTTAGTGAAAATTAATGTTTTTAAGTGTAAGTCTTGGAGATACTGCTCAAATGCCTAAAAATGTCCTTTGACCAAGCCCAGGGTAATTTTTCCCAAGTTTGTCAATGGAGTTACCAACTTGACTTGAAGCTCTTGAGACTTCTATCCCTTCCATCTCACTTGGAATTGAGATTCTCAAGTAAAGAGTAAAGGAATTAGAACATAAGTTGTGCCTCTGGACTATTTTAAAAGGTCTTATCTCTGCCTTGGGTGCTTCAGTGAAACTCCTCATGCTCTGTCTTTTTATGCACTTCTAAGCTATGGTCCTGGCCTCTTGGTCTTGGATCTGGTTTTCTCCCATGACACACACTCCCACCCTCTTGAATGAATTCTTCGTTGGGACTACTTAACTCACAACTTCACTTTCCCCAAGAGTCTGTTTTGTTTCCCATTTGCCCTACAATCTTTTCCTTTGTGAGGCGTCATGTTCTTCTCTGATTCAGTGCCAGCTTTCAGAAACCCAGCCAAGAGCAAAGCCCTCAAGTCACCACGTGCTGATGAAAGGAATTTAGGCAAGGATAATGTTGCAAGAAAACTAAGGAAACTGGGAGAAAAGGCTACCCAAGAAGAGCAAGAGCTCTTGTAAGAGTGGATGGGTGGACAAAGAGCCTTCTGCACGTTGGCAATGATGGCAGCCAACAGGACTGGTTTTTACAACAGTTAGGCAGCTCTCCAGTTAGCAGAAAGGTTCCTGCACCTGCATGGCAAATTATGCTTGAACTTGTCATTGAATGCAGCCATAAGGAAGTAAGTGGAGAGGAGAAGCATAGCTCCAGGATGGGAAAGCTCAAATACCTGCCACAGCGAACATAAAGCACTCTAGACCCTCACTGGAAAATAGAAAGGAAATGGGGAAGGGACAACTCTTAAGATCGTTAGTGGAAGGAAACTTTTATCAAAGATCACTGAGAAAGCATGTACACGCTTTGTTGTCCTTCCTCTGAGGTCTGCCTGCTGGGAAGAAAAGCTACAGATGTTTCCTCAATGAAGCACTCTGGAGATAGCAGAGTAACGCAGCTATTCTAGACTGGGAGCCAGAAGCCCAGGTACGCTTTCGGTTGTAACTGCCAATGTGCCACCTCCCACAAGTGAGTTACGCCTCTAAACCTTGACTTCCCCATTTACAGAAATGGAGGATATAAGAATATTCATCTTATAGTATTGCTGAGCAAAATACAAGAGGGTATGCAAAAGAACTTTCAAATACTAAAGTATCTTATCAATTTGAAGTTGCATTATAACAATGTTTTGGCACTTAATGGTGTTTGTACAAAGTGTTTGTGATTTAAAGGATGCAAGTTAGAAAGACACTTTGGAGTTTCAGTCCAAAAAGTTGTGAGTCTTAAAGGAGACCTCCAGCCAGTTAGAAACAGGTAATATAATAGTATAATGGGTTTTGGAGTCAGACCTCAGTACAAATCCAAAATCTGCAATGTCATAACTACATGATCATAAATTGTCCCTTTTCATGTCCACATGTCTTCATCTGTGACTAATTCTTGGCAGTTTTCAGTACTAAATAAGAAAGCATAGCAGAGCATAATGTTAATTTTCTTTTACTTTCTTTTTTTTTTTTTTTTCATAAATGAGAAGCAATAACCAACAACTTTTGATTAACCAGGCAGAAACTGCTGTGTCAGATACAATAATATTTTTATCATCAAAAAAGAATAAAATTGGGCAAAGACTGGATGTAAAGGCTCAGAAAAATCTCTCCTAAAGGGCAAATCAATCAAATCTTTGCATAAGATTGAGAAGACACACACAAGAGGAAAAACAAACAAAAATGTGAGTTTTGATGATAAAGGTGGAAGAATATCTCATCTTAAGTGTATTTTCCGCCTTTTATCATCTGTATCATAATAATTTGTTTTACTTAATTTTATATGCACAATGAAACGGTTCCAATAAATAATTATCAGTAAATAAAGAATTCTTACTTTCTTTACCCAGCAGAGCATATCTGCCTGAAATTTTGCTCCTTTGTTCTGACCAGTCACTCATACTCACCTGGTATGTTAATAGAAAATTATTGCAAGTGAATCCAGCAAGGACTGAATATAAATAACCTCTCCTCTCTAGCAAAACCTCAACCTGGACTTATGTGACAGATACCTGTTAGAGTCATCTGATGGTAAAATTAGATGAATAAATATTTTCAAGAGCTTAGTTGCTGGAAATTCTAGACAGGATATAGGCAAAAGTAAGTCTGGGTCTTCAGGAAACAAACAAATTCAGTGACTGTGTTTTACAGTCACCACTGTTATTCAGAATTCCATCCACTGTAACTTACTTCCTCATTTCATGATAACAACCCTGAGTGAGCATTGTTTCTGAAATAACGCAAGATCCCAAAGACAGTAATTCTTTCTTATATGATTAAGGATATCTGTATATCAAAGCACTTTCATAAACTGTATTCCATTTATTGTCACTTTACATATTAGGAGACTGAGGTTCAGAAATGTGATGGGACTGACTCAACGTCTCATAGCTAGTTAGTGGCAAAGGCAGGACTCAAATCCCTTTCTTGCAATGCCCAGTACTTTCCCTTTTTCAGTATATATTGTCTGAAAGAATGTCAGATACATGAAAAAAGTAAATTACATTTTTTTCACTTTAGTTAGGGGGAGACATCCTGACTCATCGTAGACTTTATTCTATTGCTTTATCCTTGCTCATTTATTTGTCATCTGTTCTAAAGATAAAGAAAAGAAAAAAACCTATTACAACAGAAAGTTCATAAAGGGACCTATTTAAAAAACATGCCTCAAAAATGAGCAAATAACATTAGACCATGAATCTGTCACTTACTTCATCTATTTAATGTTTTAAACTTGTGCCAAATTTACTTGACACTTGAAAAAGATAACTGAACATCAGCCATTTATCTCACTTGTATACAGTTTATTGGAAAATATGCCCTCAAATACAGACATGAGCTATGTTTTTTTCTGTAAATTGCCAACACTTAGAACAGAGCCTGGCGCACACTGGATGCTTGGCAACTATTTGTTGAATTAATGAAAGTATAAACTGTGCAGTGGTGATAGGAGGCTGAGAAGGAGTCATGAAAGAAAAGAGGAAAGAATTGTATATTGCAGACATGGCCTTCCTTCTTGTATCTGCCTGGATGATGGCAACAAAAAATTACCCAACTTTGGCAACAGACACCCAATTGGGAAGTTTTCTATTTCAAAAATATGATACTTCTTTTCCAAAGAAATCAGAGAACAAAGTTGACTGAATTTGGTGTCCTTGTACATTCAAGTATCATGAATAATGGATCTCTTAAGGACATTTCTATCGTATATCAGAAGCAAAAACAAAAAGGAATTATCTACTTCTTATACAACATGGTTCTTGAGTTATTCAAGTGCTTCTCAAACTCTTATGTGCATGTGAACCACCTGGAGAACTTATGGAAACAAAGTGCCCATAGATTTGATTCAATGAGTCTGCAGTGGGACTGAGATTCCGAATTACAACAGCTCCCACATGTCGCCAACACTGCTGTTGCATCAGTCACTCTACAAGTAGTATGTGTTTTGTTTACTTTGGGAGGAATTTCAACATTTTCCTTCATCTTCACCAAAATCTTACCATTTCAGTATTAATATATACTCAACATCAGACATGAGGTTCTGCCATGTCCCTTAGGTAAAACTCTGGATTGGTCCTTCATTCTTCCTGGATCATCAGTTATATTTAGGTCACCACATCAGACTATGTGAGATATTCTGATTAGTCAATCTTAATATTATGACATTTTTCATCATTGAGAAATTAAATTAACCACGTTAGGAAATCACTGACATCCTACCTGAATATGACTGATCATCCTGAAATAAACATGGCTTTGTTAACAGGTCATCTAGCCATCAGAAAAATTCCCTTTAAAGAAATTTTTTTTTTTTTTTCAGTTTTTTGCTGTTACCTCAGGTTGTGAACTGGGCCACACCTCTCTGAAATCTAAGGCTAAGCAACCAACAACCAACTATTTTCAATCATGGTCTCTTTAGGTGGTGTAGAGTTTCAAAAACAATTTTTACAGTGAAATTGAATATCATAAAGAAGTGAAACTGGCAAAAGATTGACATTATTTAAAAGTTATACTCCAATTATAGGCTAATCACATTTTATATTATTTAAAAATTATAGTCAATCAAGGTTATCTTTCTTCCAGTAGTTCTCAGACTTGAGAATCAAAATCACCTGGAAGAATTCTTAAACCACAAATGCTGGGCCCTGCCTTCAGTTACTGCTTCATTAAATCCGGGTGGCACATGGTAATTTGCATTTCTGACTAATTCCAAAGTGATGTTCTATGCCACACGTTCTCGGCCTCAACACCGCTGAACCCTGGGATGGATGGTTCTTTGTTGTGGGGGGTTGTCCTGTGCCTTGTGGAAGGTTTAGCCATATCCCTTGGTCTCTTCTTTAGCCATGCTCCGTTCTTACAGTATACTCATCTTCCTCCCAGTTCCTTTCCCATTCTCACTCCAAAGACTGTCCAAGCCATGAAGTCATCACCAGGGGACTATCCCTATTACTAGTGTGTAGGAGATGAGGAATGTGAGCCTTTCCTGAATGAAGAGATATGTTCCCAGAATCTGACATTATGGATTTGAGTGCATTTTTATTCAATGCCATAATTCCATTGGCTAGTAAATTACTGCTATTGCAGAAGTTCAGGCATATTGAAAGTTAAATAGATTATTACTGATTCTTGAGGACATTATTGTCCTAACACAGTTCCAAGACCTACACAAAAGAACACAAACGGACACTTGAAACACAGTCCAGTCTTGTAACAGGGGTTACCTCGAGATATCAAGTAGGTTGCTTAGGAAACACATGTAATTGGTGTAAGATCACATCCTCTCTCTCTCTCTCTCTGTCTTCCTCTCTTTTTCTCTGTATTTCTCTCTTTCTCACTGTCTGTCTCTCTCTCTCACCGAACTGCACTTCCCCCGATTTAGACAGTATTTTTAAAAATCTTCCTTTGGATCTTACCTTAAAAGTTTATTTTTTGTATCCAAAAAGTATTATGTAATCTTTGTGACTTCATTATGATTGTGTATTTCATTCACTTAATTCACTGAGTTCCTTTTTCTGTGAGGAAAATAATCCAAAAGACTGTGGAAAAATCCAATGAGTAATGGTGCTATTGAAGTAAATAAAAGGTAATTTCTTCCAGTTAATATTTAATTCTCATACTGACCCAGAATTCTTAAGAGAAATTTCTCAAAACATCTTTTTGTTCATTTACTGAAAGAAGTCCATTAACATTGGATTCAGATTTCCATTGAAATAGGAAAAACAACTTGAATTTAGAAACTGTGATTCAGAGACACAGAATGAATCCCAGAAGTCTCACATAATGAAGAGTCATAGAGGGCTGAAGAGAAGAGGGTGGATTCTGTTCAGACAAATTCTCTATCTCTTCCTCCTGCTCCCACCCTCAACACCCCTATTTTAAGCCCTGCCAGGCCCTCTCAACTATGCAGCCTCCTGACCCCCTCTTCCATCTTCCCTTTGCTCTCTGTACCGCAGCCCTACTAAGGATAAATGACTCAATAAGGACTGGGTAAGAAGCCATCTGAAGTGGGAGGCTCTCTTCCCTAAGAGGACATAAGGGAGGTTTTAGAACATGGGCAGGACGAGTCTGAATGGAAGACAAGTACAGAATCCTGCAGGGCCAGGGCAGAGAAGAGCTCTGGGAGCTAAACACAGGATGGTAATACTGATGCTCAAAGGGACCAGCTCCAACAGAGGCAAAGGTCAGAAGAGGCTCTGAGGCTAAAGGAATTGATGCTGAAGGAAGCAGCAAAGCTAGCAAGACTAGTAATTTACATTAGAATAATAAGGTATATTAAATACTTATAAGTTTACATTTTATTTGATATTTTATAATACATATATAAATTTTTACATTTAAAATGTGTTATATATTTAGTTATGTGGGTTTTTTAATAATTGTATGAATTCCAATCACATTTTTAAATAAAATGCGGGAATTTGAAAATAGTGAAACAACTCCATAAAAACTGGCATTGTAATTTTTCTCCATTATTGTGCTCACTTAATCAACATGTCTAAAACTAAAGTGGTATTTAACCTCCAAATACTTTCTCTCCATCAGAACCTGCAGTAAAAGGAATTTCCGTTTCTTCCTAGGCATTCAAACCCTGGGTGTTACCACTAATGCCACCATCTCACTCAGTCTCCATATCCAACTTGCTACCAAGTCTCAAAAGTTCTACCTGTTAAATATTTCTTGAATACACCTCCACCTCCTCTCCATTTTCTGCTGTCTCATCCTCTCTCACTTGAATGACTTCCAGAGACTTTAGATTTGTCTCCCGTCACCCTCTTTTTTCCCTCCAATTAACTATCCAAACATCAGCTAGCGATTTTCTTTATATTATTGTTAGACTGGAGTCCTCACATAGGATGTACATTTTTGTTAGTTTGCTGGTCAGTCAGACTCTATTCCCTACCCCTCCCTGAAGCATAACCCCAATTATTATGTGCTTTTGAGGAAGGTGATCCCACCCATAATCTAAATAGTCCTAACTGGTAGGCCCTTATTGGTTTCAGCCAGTCAGTATGCAGCATTTGTCTGGGGCAGGAAATTGGAGAAAAAGAGCGTGGAGGAGAAATTAACTGGATTGTCAGGGAAAAGCAGCATTCTACTCTTCCAAGAGAGAAGTGGGTGAGATTTCTTTTTTAAAAAAGTCTCTTCCTGATGTGAGCCAGGAAGCACAGAACCTCCAGGAGAACTGGTAGCTATCATATGCAAAAAATGGAACCACAGTTATGTTGACAGCACTGTAAGACATCTGCAGAAAGCAGAGAGGGGGGCAGGTAATGAATTAGTTCATTTGGTCCGTATTTGGGTTGCTGGATAAACTCTTGCCTGAAGCTCACATTACTACTAGAATTTTCTATTATGAGAGCCAGTAATTTTTTTTTTTTTTATGACTTAAGCCCATTTGAATTGCTTCCTGGCCTCTCCTGTCCTCTTTAGTCTCACCCTACCCCTCTAAATGGGACTCTCAGGGCCACATGGCCTTCTTTCAGCAACTTGACCCCATCTAGGGTTTTTCAAAGAGCTTCCTATGTATTGTTCCTTCTGCTTGAAACATTCTTTACCCCTGTGCCATTATCAACGTATTACCTTGTCGCCTGATCTATGAAAATGGATCTGAGCCCTTTCAAAACTTTCCTTTCAGCAGCTGACATGACATTAAATCTTACCATTTGTGGGTGCTGGAGAGAGACTGGAGGAACAAGGGGTTCTTTCCCCGTTCCAGCGCTTCATTTGCCAGGCTCTTGGAGAGCATGGTTGTTGCTTCGGGGCTTGGCCCATGTTTTTCAGCAGTGCTAGGTGCCTGCTTGCCGCAGCTTTCTCCAGCATTTGGCTGCATGTTTTCTTCAATTCTTGACTACAGCAGTAGCTCAGATAGTGCGGGCCTATGTCCTAGCTCAGGTCACTGTTCTCTATACCTTCCCTCAACCACATGGGTACCCATGCTGGCCCAGAGCTGCCCTACCCTGAGCTGCACATGGGAGTGTACTGGGTTCCTGTAGAGGGCATCCTCTCCATACTGTGGTACCTCCAACCCCCACTGTGTACCCCACACTTTCTGCTTGGCTGTCTACCAGTCTGCCTGCCCATCCCCTGCTCAGAGACTGTGGACCAGCTCTGACCCAGCCAATCCAGAAAACCTCTCCACCCTCCAGGGTGCTGTAATGACATCTCCTTCAACCCCCTCTTTCAATGAGAGCTGAACCTTCCTTGGAAGTGTGTCTTTCCTTGGGTATGCTCCCCAGCCCTAAGATATTGTTTAGAGCTCTCTTTCCATCCACATTGTTAGTCTTCTATCTTAGCTTGATCACTTTTATATTAAACTTACCCTGTTTAAATTACCGTCTCCTGATGGGACTCAGACAGCACACCTCCTTTCCTATGGCTGCTCAGATTCCTGGTCTCATTTCCTCCAGCAAACTTTCCCTAACCTCCAGATTAAGTCAGATCCCCATCTTAATTAGCTCTCATTGCATATTGTACTTTTTTTGGTTTGTTTGTGACACTTGCAGCCATAATTAATGATTGTATGGTTATTTGCTTAATATCTTCATTACTATCCTGGAAGGTCAATGAAGAAAGGGAAAATGTCTTTCTTGTACTCATAGCATCTAACACGGTGCCTGGTACAACACAGCAGGCTTTCAGAATACTGATTTTTTGAAAGTATGTTATGTACGTATGTGAATTTTGTTAATTAAGAAACCAAAAATCCCATAGTAGCTATGAATGAGATAAACAGAGAGGATGAATTTAGGCAGATGTCACTCCTTTGCTAAGTTCACTCTGGTAGGGCTAAAAGCATTATAAGTGTTCAATAAAAACTTCATTAACTTATAGCAAAGGAAGCCTATTTCCTCCTACATTTGGACAGCATTCCCTTGTACCACAACAGAAAAATGCTTCAGAAAAGCATTTATATTCTATCAACCTCCTTGGTCTAATGACTGAAGAGGAGCCTTCTTTCCCGTCAGGCTCTTGGTGGAGTAGAACCCAGCCAGAGTACGTGGACCAGGGAAAAGAGAGTTCAGAGTGAGCAAGTTGAAGATGCACAATTATATTTGATCATCAGCTGACCCCTGAGTATTGCTATTCAGCATGTTAACAGTCGTCAAATCAAATAAATCCTGTGACCTCTCAGTCAGGAGAAAGCTCTCTTAAGAGACAGTGCAGTGATGGCTCAATACCAGAGTCTTGAAGGATCTGTTTTTATGATTTTCATTTTTGGCTCATACTGGAATCCAGTGTTTTCTTTATCTATTCACAGCCTTTTAATATGAATGGTCTTTCCTGATCAGCAGTTTATGGGCATCTTTCCAAACATCAATTTGATGTTTCCTGAAGAATAACTGCCTCTTTTTGTGAAGCCCCCAAAGGGAGTTTCACATGCACGCAAGAGACCAGACTGTGTATCAGGACGTCTATAATGGACAGTTGTTGGTTTTTCTCCCCACAGTCAAGACCCTAATCTCGTGGTCACAGGACCCTGATTTGGTTTGAGGCAGTCATCCTTCCTCATGCTTCTGTCAACACGTGTAGGGTGAAGCTGACTTCACCCCTGGCTCCGGGGATGCCCTTGTGACCAAAATTCAGACAATACAGTTCTGCGTTACAGTTTAGTCTGGTCATAACTGGAGTCAAGATTCAAGTGGACATAGGATCCAAGTCTGCACAATCCATCTCTGACTTGTAGTTCTGAGGCTTCACTTTGATCTTCCTGAGACAAGGACTGGAATTTAGAGTTTCAAAGATATATGTTCTGGAGCTGCTACAGACAGAGCCTGGCTGAGGACTGATCCAAAATAGAGGTGAGAAGAACCAGAAGACAGACAAAAATAATCCAGATTCTGACAGTTTTATTGTAAGCTTCTCATCAAGGTGCTCCAAAGGTGAGAGTCTAGACTTTTCAGTTATGTGAGCTCATAAATTCAGTTATTAAGTAACCAATTTACCATGTTAAGCATACCTTTCAATCTTGGTGAAAACCTGTCCAGCTGTTTTCAGGTGTAAATTGATGAGCACGAACAGATGAGAGACAGAAAATAAATTTTGCTCACATAGATTGGGACAATTAAATAGTGATCAGGTACTGAGGTAGGATATGCTTATATCAGTGATTTATTTACTTAAAATAGGTTTTGTAACATTTGAGAGATGGTAAAGATATCAAAATATAGGCTGCCCCTAATGTCTGCAGACAGGCAAATATAATAGATTGCACATGGATATTACAACACAACAGAGTAATTACGGACACATTTATTTGACCTAAATACCTCTTATGATCTAGTTAAGGGTTTTAAGACTGATTAATAGACAACACTATTGAATAATACACATGTCTTAGTTCTTTTGCAATGCTATAACAAAAATGTCATAAACTGGGTGGTTTAAACAACATTTATTTCTCACAGTTTCGAAGGCTGGAAGTCCAAGTTCAAGGTACCTGCAGATTCGGTGTCTGGCTTCCTGGTTCATACATGACTGTCTTCTTGCTGTATCTCCACATGTCTTCATGTGATGGAAGAGGTAAGGGAGCCCTCTGGAGTGTCTTTTATAAGGGTACTAATCCCACTTCATGAGGGCTCCACCTTCATGACCTAACCATCTTCCAAAGGCCCCACCTCCTTAATACCATCACATTGGGAATTAGGTTTCAACATGAGTTTTGAGGGGACAAAAACATTAAGCCTATAGCATCATGGGTATGTGTTTGCCAAGAAAATACCCACTAAATAAAAAATACTGTTTAGGTGATTCAAAAAGTAGAAAACAGAAAAGAGAGAGAAATAGAGAGCTAGATTTAGAGATAGGTAAAGAAAGAGAGAAAGAGGAAGAAAGAAGGTGGAAAGGAAAAAAGGAATGTAGGAAAGAAAGAAAAAAGAATGGAAGAAAACAAAATTTAATTTACTCAACAAATTTTTTCTGAGTACTTATTCTGTACCAGGGATCTGGGAACATGAAGTCAAAAAAACAAAATAAAAAAAAAGCTACTGTTTCTATCCTTGAGAAGCTGAGTGTGGTACAGAATACAAACATAAAAACAATAAGACAAAAAATATTTATATATAGTAGGTTAGGTTAGTAAAATGCAAAAGTATGTACCAGATGTTACAATAACAAAGAAGCATGAGAAATGAATCCTGCCTAGAAAGGACTTCACAGGGGAGGTGACCTTCCAGCTGGATGTTAACCATCGAGTAGGAGTTTCTGAGGCAGAGAATGTACCAGTCCATTCACAGCACAGGTCCACAGCTTCAGGGCCCCATGCAGGGCAGATGGCTTCTAACTAAGCAGAAAACAGACCAAATCTCTCTGGGGAATGAAAGACAACAAGATGTTCCAGAAGGGGTAGACCCAACCAAGTCTTGTCCCTTTTTCAAACTTACAAATCAAGTCAAACACATCTCTTTGAGGAAGGGCAGAGGTTAGAAAACTTAAGGCAAAGGTTATTATTTTTTTTTGTTCTCTTTAAACTTTGAGCTCAATACTTTAGCCTATGGACCACCAGTGGCGTGAAATATCTCTTGGGGAAGAAGATCAGAAATTCATAAGGACAGTTCTGTTCTTATCTTCATGATGTTGCTTTCCCCAAATACTAACTGCACTTTAAAATGAGGGAAAATAAATAGGTAGTTAAGTTAAATATTATTGAGTCTTTATGGCCATAGTCACTTCTACACAACAGTCCAAGCATTATCAATGACAAAACTAGTATTTTGTGTTATCTGTCCAAATACATCTCTCTCTCATTTGAATCCAGACTTGGGAGCTGAAACAGGAAGTTGTTTATTATCCCCCTAAAATCTCAATAGGAGGATTTTAAATATGAAAATGACATAAGATAGGCTATGTTTTTGAAAAGATAATTCTGGCTGCTGAGTGAAGAATGTGTCTTAGGCAGTCAAGGTAGGAGGTGGGAAAGTTGGGGAAGTTCTTACCATCACAGGAAGAAATTACAGTGGTTGTGAATAGGGTGATAGTAAAGGATATGGTGATGAATGGAGAAGATAAGGATACATTTTTGAGGATGAATTAGCTGATGGGCTGAAGTAACAGGAAGAATAAAAGGAAAATCATAGATGTTTCCTAGGTTTTGGACATAACTAAACAGATAGGATGTCATTTACTTAAACCAAAAAGAAAGCAGAGGCAGGCTTGAAAGAGGAAGGAGATTAAGAGTTTTGTGCTTGACATGTTAAGTTTGAGATTTATATCAGGCATTTAAGTAAAGTTTTCAGTTAAAGAGTTAGATCTGTGACGCTGGAGCTTAGATGAGGGCCAGAGATATAAACTGAAAGATATGAAGGGTGTGCCTTTAGAAGACAACTCATAAACTATAAACCTAATTCTTAAAATGTAGGAATAATGTACACATTCCACACTTGAAGTTATTTCTTGTGAAGCAATACAAATGAAAATATATTTTAGGCATTGTTTCTTTAAAAGAAGTTAGAATTTTTATCTCTCTAAACTTGCCATTCAGGGCATTTTTTTGACAATATAAGGACACCACAAGGAGCACTTGAGCACTGCAATTGAGGATGAAATTAAAGACAAGAGTACATTGATAATCTTGACGGCAGTAAACACATATAAGATGTGGATGGCACGATCTTATACAGTCAGTGATGCATATCTGTCCCTAGCTCAGAGTCTACACATGTCCCCAGCTCCCCAGCTGAGATAGTATCTCTTCATGGGAAAAAAAATTCTTCAAATCTTACACGTGGCTATCACATGAACTGTGCTATCTCTGCCCCAGTTTCTAATTTAGGATTTAAACCTCTAAAACGAAATGCTGCAGCTACTAAGGGTGAATTCTCTAGTTGACCTAAAATGAGTTGACTGCTAGTTATTTTTCCAGCAAAAATGGGTTTATTGGCGATCAGCAAAGAATTTCAATTTGAGATCTGCATTCATGGCGAGCCACGTGCAAGTCCCTGCACAGAAAGAGAAGAACTCTTATAAAGGGGAAAAGGAAGTTGGGAAGACTATAGTGAACAAAGAGTCCATGGGTTTTCATTGGTTGAATTATTGCCAGAAAAAAAGAGGAGGTCTCAGGGTGTGAGAGCGCCCCCTTCTGGTATTCCAACTTTATTTAATTGAGGTTTCTGTTCATTAACTTTTTACAGTATTTAAGAAGTAAGTAAAAATGACTTGCTGAAATTCGTGCTGTCTAGATGTCATCTAATCTCATGAGTCTATGGGTACAAATAAGGTGACATTAATATTGGTAATCCAAATTTTGCCAACTTGTCTCCTAGTGCCTGACTCAGGACTTTGGTCAGTTTCTGCCTCCTTGTCCCTCCAGTCAAAATATCTTCCAGTTACTTCTTGAAGCATCTCTAGAAAGTTATCAGATGTGCTCAGGAGCACATGTCCTTTGAGACTGATATTTGATTCATTTATGGGGGGTACGTCTCCATGACCACTTTTGCAAGTGGTGAGAACAGTGCCTCCCAGTCTTGGGTCCTGTCTCCTGTTGCTCCCAAAGCTGCAAAGCTTTAGGGTGTTAAATCAACTCCTGCACCCTTCAGTTTCTCCACAATGCCTGAGCTACCCAGGGTTACTTGCAGAAATAGGTATATATTCCAAACATTTCGGACTGGAACTTCCAAAGGTGTAATAATTTCATGGTTCTGGATCTAACTATAGAGACTTCTACATGTCTTGCAGCACAGTGACATTTTTCTCTGACACTATCATTCTCACGGAGGAATACAGAATAGGGCATTTATGTTTGTGATACAGAAAATCACAAAAGGAACATTCAAGCATAGGTCCAGTCTCTCATTTTTTCTCTTGTTTTTTTTCTATCTATTTTCTCTTTCTGTCATGACTCAAAGAATGCCGCTTCTCTTTTTGTGGCTCGCACCCAGTTTCCATTACCCAGGACTTCATGCCACTCATTATTTCTTCTCCTAGGTTTTACATCAGTCTCTCTACTGGCTTCTTTTCCTCAGCCTCCAGACATGTTTAATTCTGCATATAAAACTATAAATGTCAATGATGTCAGCATCATGGTGCCATAAGATGTCTTCCTCTATGACTTCCGTTTTAACAACCAATTAGGCATCCATCCACAAACAAAAGTACCTCTATAGAAGGTGTGGCTCCAACATTATATACCAAGGGTGCCAGCAGGAGTTTCCTTCACCTCTGCACTTGGTAATAGGCAGACAGACTTCAGTACAGTCTGTGAAACTAGCAGGAGCCAGCAAATCTGCCCCAACCCTCTTGGCCACAAGTCAGGGAAAATCTGGAGAGTGATGACTTGGCAGAAGGCCATGAACAAAAGAGAGTTTGTAGAAGACCAGGCTTCCAACAGAAAATTACAGCATGCCATTGGAGCAAAAGAAAATGATAAGTTTGGATGCACAGGAAAGGACAAGACAAACACTGCCAGCACCATCCCTTCCCCAAGGCTACACAGCACAGGGATAAACTAGCTGCTGGTGACTCCCCTGAGAGTGAAAGAGAAAGTGGTGAGTGAGTGCCTGGCTACCCCAGCTGTGTGGGACACTGCTGGAGAAACCCAGTTCTCTCCAGTAGTACCCAAAGTACTGAGGTGGGACATCCATGATCTGGGGGTGGGGGGATAGATCAGGAAAGAGGCAGATAAGAATATCAAAGGGCATTAAAGAGATTTAGTTTCTGCTGACTCTTCTCAGGACTTCAGCAGGAAATTCACCTATAAGCCTCTGGAAAAACCTCACCCAAGAATCTCCCACCACAGATCTATGGGCACGCCCAAATGACCCAAGTGCCAAAGTCATACTCCTTCAACTCTGCAGTCAGTTCTGCATGCTATTGAGTGTGGCAGCAAGAGTGAACGCCAATAAACAGAATGCTTTCAGGAAACCAGATCAGGATCTGTGACAAGGGAGAAACCGCAAACTTGAACTGTAGCGCTACCTTCCGGAAAACAAAAGAGAGGTTTTCAGCAGCCATCCTGGTGCGATGTAAGAATCACAGGAAACACAAATACTTAAGAATTCTGCCTCAAAAAAGAAAAAGAAGTGTGGAGCAGGTATATGCATACAAGGTTGGAGAAAACTCCAGCTACACCAGGACCACCAGTACATCCCACCCAAAAGTAACTAGTAAATATTGGAGGAGGTGTCTGTTATTTCAAATATGAAAGCAGCAAAGGAAAAATCCAAGGAGAGTGAGAAATCTAGGAAATCACGTCATCATCAAAAGATAAAAATAATCCTCCAATAACTAAACTCAAAGATACGGAATTTTGCAATCTAGCTAATAAAAAATTCAAAATACCTATTTTGAGGTAACTCAACAAGCTACAAGAAAATACCAAAAGACAATTCAACAAAATCATGAAAACAATACATGAACAAAATGACAAGTTTAATGAAGAGATAACAGTCATAAAAATATACCAAGCAGAAATTCCAGAGCTGAAATATTCAATGAATAAAATGACAAATGCAACAGAGAGCATCTATACCAGAGTACACCAAATGGAAGATAGAAACCATGTTCCAGAGGATAGCAACTTTGAAATAACCCAATCAGAGGAGAACAAATTTTAAAAAATTAAAAAGAACAAAGAAAGTCTATGTGATCTACAGGATTCCATCAAACATACAAATATTAGAATAATTGGGATTCCAAAAGGAGGAGAGGAGAAGAAAGGGGCAGAAAACTTATTTAAAGAAATAATAGCTGAGAACTTTCCAAACCTGTGGAGAGACTAGGGCATCCAAATTCATGAAGTAGATCACCATTTTATCTCAATGCCAAAGACCTTCTAAAAGACACATTACAATGAAACTATCAAAAATCAAAGACAAAAAGAGAATCTTAAAAGCAGCCAGAGGAAAAAGGATTGAAATCTACAAAGGAATCCTTATTAGGCTATCAGCAGATTTCTTAGCAGAAACCCTACAGGCCAAAAGAAAATAAAATGACATATTAAAAGTATAGAAAGAAAAAAAAATGACAGTCAAGAACATTCTATGCAACAAAGTTATCATTATGATATTACATGAGAGATAAAGACTTTCACAGACAAACTGAGGAAGCTCCCCACCACTAGACCTGCCTTGTAAGAATGCTGAAAGGAGTTCAAGGTGAAATGAAAACGTGCTAATTAGTCACACGAAAACATACAAAATTATACAACACACAAGTAAAGGTAAATATACAGTCAGATTTAGAAAACTCTAATTCTTAGGGTGGTGTGTTAACCACTTAATTACAGTCTAAAGGCTAAAAAAAGAGTAACCTAAGTGTCCAGCAACAGGTAAAATGGATAAAGATGATGTATTATATATAATTCACATAATATAATATTCCATTATCCTATATTCCAACATATATTTATTGGAATATTATGCAGCCACGAGAAAGAAGGAAATCCTGCCATTTACAACAATGTAGATGGACTGTGAAGGCATTATGCTTAGTGAGATGAGCCAGATGAAGTATTTGAAGACAAATACTATATTATATTACCCATATGTGGAATTTTAAAAGCTGAACTCACAGAAACAGAGTAGAATGGTAGTTATCCGGGGTGAGAGGTACGGGAACTGGGGAGATGTTGTTAAAGGGTACAAATTTGCAACTAGAAGATGAGTAAGTTCTGGAGATCTAATATAGAGCATAATGATTATAGTCAACAATACTGTATTATATACCTAAATTGCTAAGAGACTAGATCTTAAATATTTTCACCACAAAAAAGAAATAATCATGTGACATGATAGCAGTGTTAACAGAGCTAAGGTGGTAATTGTATCAAATTGATACGTTGTATACTTCAAACTCACACAGTGTGTAAATTATACCTCAATAAAAACACTATAAGTAATAAATTCATAATAAATAAATGAAAAAAATTAATTCATAAATCAAGTGAGTCTGTTTCAGGTGGACTTTATTGTGTGCCATCAGTCATTTACATTTGGGCCAAGACCACAATGTCTTAATTACTATAATTAATTACATGATATAATTGTATCATATTATATTGAAAGTATATAATTAATTATATAAGCTAAGATATAATTAATTAACTACGGTTTTTAACAGATCCCAAGAGCTGTTTGGTTCTAGCTTTTTTGTTCTTCAAGATTGCCTCCGCTGTTCCTGAGCCTTTAAATTTTCGTATGTATTTTAGATTCAGCTTGTCAATTTCTGCAAAAATCAAACAATTAACTCTGCCAGTACTTGACTGAGATTGATTTGATAGTTTAAATTAGGATACATGACAAAATATTTTGTAATTATTAAAATTACAGATAGAAAAAATTCACAAAAATTCAAGAAAAATTGTTACAATATTAATAGCAACTCATATTGTGCTAACATCTTGCATGAATTATTTAATCAAATTGTCATGATAACTATATCAGATCTATGTAATTATCCTTACTGTCTGATACTTTATGACATGAGATTTCATAGATACGATTTAAATTATGCATGGTTACACAGTGAGTGTCAAAGTTAAAAAATACATTCAAGTCTGTGATCTTGTATATATTTCCCTGTGCTATACAGTATAATCTTGTTCATCTATTCTACACAGAAATCTTTCTAAAATGAATCACAAACTTATTTTGCCCTCTTCTCAGCCTACAGAACACAATTATACATTTTAATTAATTTATGATCACCATTAGGAGTATTAGTGATTGGCTTAAGCTGTAATATGGTGTTAACTGATGCTTTACTATGCTACATAGGATTATTTTCTGTTACCTTAAATGGTCTGAAAGGAACCTACTTTTCTTTTTGTAGCTACTCTTTTGGGCTTTTCTAGAATAAGTACATTAACTTGACCCACCTCTTACTCCTTGCTCTGTTTCAAATTTGATTTTATAAACCATGTAATTCCAGCATTTCAATCTGGTCTGTAAGACTTCCTGGCCTGGGATATCTTCCCTGGAAGTGGATTTAGAGGGTACCATCACAGGAAAGTAACTTCCTACATAATAGCTAAGCACAGCAAAGATAGATGAAAAAAGGTGATTCTCTGATGACAGCTGGGGAGGGGAACCAACTTACAAATTCACAATGTCAAACACTATAGAAAAATCTTTCTTTAAATTGATATATCACATATTTAGTGAACTATTTATATATTGGTAATAAAGTCATGCTTTAAAAATATTTTATATTAAGCAGGTGTCTCCAAACATGACACTTTGCCCATCTTTTAAAATCACCAATAGATTTCTGTAGTATCAAATACTGTTGTATTGACATTTTCCAAATATTATGGACTCAGGGAAATTTAATTATGGACTTGGACATCAAGACGAAAGACTTATCACACGTGCTTATCTCTCCTACCCCCTGAGAATCCCACTGAAATGATAATAAAATAGCTCAAAATGCAAGTAAGCAATAAAAAAGGAGAAAAGGTGAGCACATGTTAAAAACCAGGGAGTTTTAACAAAATTATGAAAGATGGCCAGTGAACATAGGAGCAAATGATGAAGCAGGATGGAGAAAGGGTGTCCTAGAACAGATATGGCTCCAGAAGTCAGGAAGGCAATAAATCCTGAGGCAGAACTCTGGGCAACTTTGTGATTTAGACCCACAAGTCGTCTAACTGATACTCATAAGTTCAGGCTAAGTACCTGACTATGTTCTCTAATTTTCCAAACCACATGCAGACACGTGGGCAGCCAGTTATTTGCACCCCAGGTGAAAGAAAAAACAAAACCAAAAACAAAACACAGAATCTTTCCACAAGGAAATTTTAAAAATTATCTGAGATTACTTAAGGCAGAGTATTTGGACATCATTTCCTCCAGAGAAAGACCTCTCCGTGTGGGCAAAGGGGGTCTGGAAACATCATCAGTCCGCTCTCGTTTCCACAACAAGACTGTGAGTTACTAAGCTCCGCCTACATTCCCAGGGCGGCCAAGAGTCATGAACCACCTCCAGCTATTTCAGGAAGTTTGGAACAAGAAAGATAGATCAAGTTAAAAACAAAAGTAAAACTCTAACCATTTAACTTAGAAGAAAGAGGAGTGATTTAGGAAACAAAAGAAACAAAAACAGACAAAATTCTAGTTAGCAAATTCTGAGAGATTATTATTTACCTAAAACGAGCGTGAAGACCATGAAAAAAGAAAAGCCAGTTATCCTGAAAGACCTCTGGGAAATTAAAAGTGTGATCGGCCAACAAAACAAAGAATCAATGAAAAGGTAGAAAAACAAAACCTAGAATTGCTGAAAAGAAGAAAAATAAAATGGAAAATCTGAGGGAAACATAAAAAAAAATTATGAATCAATTCAGGAAGTCCAACAACAGACTAAAGGAGTTTTAAAAATGATGACTTAACAGAAAGAAATTATCAAAAGAGGAAATCATCAAAAAGAAATGTAGAAGATAATTTCCCTCACATGAAGAGCGACATTGAAAGGAACCACTGAACGCTAAGGAAAATAAATGGATTAAAAACCCCACACGTATTCTCAAAGAAGTTCAGAACGTTAGCGAGAGAAGGGAGAAAAATGAAACCAAACTACCTATCAATGAATAAGAATCAGAGAGCAGCAGATTTCTCATGTCTCCCTAGGATTCTTGAAGCACTTCTAAGTCAAGGTAGTGCTGGAGTTCAGAATATAACGCAGCTACAGCTGAAGGAAACAAATAAATAAAATTAAATACAGAAGTAAGCCATACAAGATTTCCATGGGGTCAATGACAGTAATTCATAATTTTTTATATTAGACTAAAATATCAATAACATTTTAACTCTTTTTAAAAAAATATTTTCAGATGCTCTTAAGTTGGTCTTAGGACCAATTCTGTATAGAAAAAGTTAAGTTTATTTTTTTCACTAAACCTCATAATTTTAAGCTTCTTTAAAAAAAAAAAGACAAGTAATAGTGTAAGGGGAGCTACTACACAATTATAATCTTTTAAAATGTTCATTAATTTGAAAAAAAGAATGAATTTATTTTCCTAGAGTCAGCTTTTCATCCTTCGCTTTCTCTGCATTTTCTCATTTCTTTCCTTCCACAACTCTGCAAAAGTCATTCAGAGTCTCTTTGTGATCCTTACTCACATTAATGAACTATTTGCTGCAGGGGAAAAAGTACCATAGTAAATGACACAGAAGTACCTATTTCTGCGACGGCCACCGTGCCTCTTAACTCCAGCTGGCCTTGACTCTCTTGCCTGTAGTGTGAGATGCATGGACGAGATAAATCCAGTTGGTCTTCCAACTTTAACATTCTTTCTCTGGATACAAGCCCTTAAAGGTCAAGGGCCAGTATTTCTGCTGCAGCAGTTTGTTCCCTCTGGAAAACAGTGTGCTTGTCTTCCATAATTGCCACGTAAAAGCACATTAAGGGGACACTTGTAACTGGCTCAAGAATCACTTCTCATATGGTTGTAAATCTGGTTTGCAGGTTTGCATGGTTTTTCACTGTAATTTCAGTATGACTGAATAATTTTCCCCGCATATTTGTGTTATAAATGCATCATTTTTGCCTAAGAGTCTACTCTTCTGCTGGGACATTCATTTACTGACCTGGTCAAACTTGAAAAAGGGTCACTTTTTCTCTCAGCATCTATGGAAAACCTAAAAATATGATCCCTAATTAATAGGAAGCTACACATTTCTACCAATCTCCAGACTTAGCACTGTTCTAGCACATACTGTTGTGTATCATAACTACCTTTTTCCTGATCTCTCTTCTATGATTGCCAAATAAAATACAGGACTATCAGTTAAATTTGAATTTCAGATCAACAACAGAAAAGGTTTTAGTATGTACTAAATACTACAAGAACATACTTATACTAAAAATGTATTTATTTATCTGAAATTCAAATTTAACTGGGTGTTCTGCATGCTCATTCGCTAACTAGACAGCCCTAATCTTGTCCCATGTAGATGACAAAATCCTTAAGGGAATTGCTTCCATCTTGTTTGCTTCTGTGTCCCCGTTTCAAGCATAGGATCTCTACACAATGAACACTTGATTTTTGCTGAATTAGTTAATAAAACTACAAACTAAAGACAGACAGTATTAGTAAATGTTATTTGTAATTTAGTAGGTGAAAATAAGCCATTCAACTCAGGTAAAGCCAGAGTACGTTTAGAGTGGACTTGGTCATAGGACGATCACACACATTTTTGAATATTTAAACATAGGTGATAGGAATTACTCTGATGTTTGGTTCGAACTCTTTAAGAGCCCCTCAACTCCTGATAAAGTGCTAAGAGTAGGAGTGGCTCCAACATACCTAGTATCCCATTTCTAAAAGAGTGAAAATACTGGCTGATACAACAGAACGGCCACGGAAACTCAATTGAACTGAGAAGTATCTTTAGTAATATTTTCCCTTGACATCTGTGACTAGTAGTCAAGGACATAATTGAGTTAATATACAAATAACCAAACTATTTTCCACAGGAAATTTCAAACTAAAAAAAAAAAATTTCCGTTCAACAACAAAGGAACATTTTGAAGAGATTTGACCAGGAAGTACAAATAATCAGATATGTACATAAAAAATAAAATAAAATAAATTTAAAATTGCCTCTGTGTATCATACTTTATTTTGTTCACTTTCATTTTCTTATTTCTCTTTTTTTCTCTGACTTTCATTTTAAAATTGAGGAAGTTTGGCTTTTAA
The DNA here is from genome assembly GCF_036321535.1 of Camelus dromedarius. Classification (NCBI taxonomy): domain Eukaryota; kingdom Metazoa; phylum Chordata; class Mammalia; order Artiodactyla; family Camelidae; genus Camelus; species Camelus dromedarius. The sequence continues at coordinate 72,448,306 of NC_087437.1, read as the reverse complement.
CTTTTTAATAAACTTCTGCTGATTATCTGCTCTAGATTGGTGTTTTAAGGACTAAGAATGTCTATAGCTTCTTAGAGAAGATGGTACATTTGATTTTGTCACCAAAGACTAGTGCCCACCTGTTGCTTTCCAGAATATACTCTTACACCAGTCCCCTCTAAGGCTCAGTTTTCTCAACTGCAAGATGGAGATCAGGATTCTTGTTTACATGGTTGTTGCAACGATCCAAGGAGAACCACTACACACTACAGATTATTGGTTTCCATGCATTTTTAGTGTGGCCTTTGCGTGGGGAGAACAAAAGATAGACACACAGACAGTATGGAGAAAATTACTTGGGTTCAACCTGGAAGCAGCCATGAGACCGTCTGTCTTGTAAATGGCCTGATGTCCCATGATGAAGAATAACTGACCCACTCAATTACATTTAATCCAAATCTACAACCACCTTTTGAAAGGCCACTGTGAAAGACACTAGAAATACTGAGATAAAAGATATGTGGTTCCTGCCCCAAAGGACGTGAGCCATAAATATCCTTGGAGATCTGTGTATTCACTAGCTTTATTTCTCCAAGAAATGTTTGTTGAATTTGTTCAGTTGACAGAACCTGTGCTAAGTACCATGACAAAAACAAAGAACAGGGCATGCTTCATTCTTGGCAATCTTGTGTTGTATAGCAAAACAAAACACTTTCTCAGCCTCTTCCTCTACAATGAAGGCCTAAACTTCACCAGCCACTTGTTCTTCAGTTGCTCTCAATTGGGTGTGCAGACCAACCACTTATTTAAAAAGACTATTTTTTTAATGCACATATGTGTGTGTATATGTGTACATATGTACACATGCATGTATATACTATGTGCAGACTGGTTGATCACCACTTTGTTTCTAAATGCAAAACAAACCATCTGTTAAAAAAATTATTTCAGGGTTTTGCCAAAGATCCATGCTAAGCAGCAAAGCTTTCATGTGTGCTTTGAGTCCCTGCTCTTTTTAAGATAAATTGTTTTTCCCCTTCGTTCTTTTCCCCTTGCCAAAAGAATGCGCTACTCTTTCCACTCCTTGTCATGGTTTATTGTGTATTAAGCTGCTGTTGGGGATTCTTAGAATTCTGAACGCTCACAACGTGCATTATTTCTAATGTAATTGAAAAGAAACATGGCCTGGATATATCAATATTATTACACTTTTCAAGTAGTGTCAGTTGATGTGAGCATTTTCAAAGCCTTGTTATTTAATATGGATAAGTTGGATACTTCTAGGACAAAAACTATAGACTCTGGAAAAATGTTTTCTTAATGTTCAGACAAATGGAAGCATATGTCTATATCTACATAAGCCATAGAATATATACCTACACACATATATACACTTTATCCTTCTGGGTGTGTGTGTGTGTGTGTGTATGTATATATCTCTCTATGGGGGTGGGGGCACATGTGTATAGTGGTAGTCTAAAAATGGCCCCCAAAGATATCAGGTACTAATTCCTAGAACCTGTAAATATTACTTTATTTATTTGGAAAAATAATCTTTGTCCATGTGATTAAGGATCTTGAGATGGGGATATTAGTCTGTGTTATCCAGGTAGACCCTAAATGCAATCCCATATGTCTGTATAAGAGGGAGGCAAAAGTAGATTTGACACAGATGGAAGGGGAAGAGGCAATGTGGACCATGGAGGCAGAGACTGAAGTGATACAGCCCCAAGCCAAGGGTTGCAGGGAGCCAAAAGAATCCAGAAGAGGCAAGACCCAAGTAGCCCCCAGGGCTTCGGTGGAGGGGGGAGCACAGCTTTTCTGTCACCTTGATATTAACCCACTAAAGTCAATTTCAGACCTTTGAACTCCAGAACTGTGAAAGTATAAATTTCTATTGTTTTAAGCCACCAGATTTGTGGTCATTTGTTACAGCAGCAATGGGAAACATACAAATACACACACACACACACAAGCCCCATAGAGTATGTGTATAAATGTGTGAGCAAAACCATCATTGCACTTGAAAAGAAGAAAAAGGCACCATCTGTATGGGAACCAGAAATGAGAGGAATCTCTAAAAGACAAAAGGTATATAGATTGAACTGATTAGAAGCCACAATTAACTATGCTTAATTAAACAATTGAACAGATGGAATTTGGTACCAAGAAACTCCATACCTGGAGAATGATGGGTGTCAGAGGCAATAAACATGGTGGCTGGGAGGAGCAGCCGAGCTGACCCACCCTGCCCTGCTGACTCATCACATGATGGGAGTGGTTGCTTGCAACAGGGAGGTAGGAGAACGATTCAATAGAGAGCATGGACAAGGGAAATGTGCATGGGACTGTGATACCTGGGAGGAAGGGTGAGCACCCACACTCAGGAAGAACAGGCACCCAGGGGCCGTCCTGTCATGCCATGCTTTCCTCATCACTTCCAGTGAAATGGTGTCCTGGCAGGCTGCACGAACACTGACAGTCAGATAACCAAAAATAAAATTCCACTATAAAGAAGAGTAAACAATCTGGAATAATAAGATATTTGAGGAAGCCGAAACATAAGAGAGAGAGAGAGATGAATGAATGGAAGAACTCAATGAATGGAAGAACTTACGATGGAGAAACAGAGATAATAGAGCAAGCTAAATAGAGCTCTTTCTTTCTTTCTTTCTTTCTTTCTTTCTTTCTTTCTTTCTTTCTTTCTTTCTTTCTTTCTTTCTTTCTTTCTTTCTTTCTTTCTTTCTTTCTTTCTTTCTTTCTTTCTTTCTTTGGAAGCATAATTAGTATCCTTAAGAGAGATGAAAAAATCTATTGCAGACATAAACATTGTCAACCTCCCTCATAGAGTCCAGGCCTGCCCCACCACCAGGAGTATGAAAGCAGATTAGAACGAGCCTGTTTGCAGCCAGGCAGATCCAAAGTGAGAGCCAACCCAGAAATCCAATTCCTTCTCACAAATTCACCAGGTAGATACACCACCCTTCTTCTCGTAGGAAGGTATGAGTGAGGAAAAGAGGTCAAGAATTACAAGTGTTTGTATATAATGCTGTCTGTTGAATGGAGTAAAAATTCATTTCTATTTTCATAAATATGAGAATCAGAGATTGTATTCCCATTAGATATGAATCTGTCCAAAACGAGTTCTTATAATACTGTGCATATGCATGACATTTTACAGTTTACAAAGGATTTTTTTCATAATTATCTCATGTGGCCCTTACGAGGTTCTTCTGGAATGTAGCAAGTTGGAGGCTCAAAACAGGAACTGTATAAGTAACCATGAGTCTTGTAACTCTAAGATCTGCACATAGATTTCCATGATGACCCAACTGTCAAAAGATTTAAGATTAAATAAATGTCACAGTGATCATAACATTTCAGACCCATTTTTACTTTCGTTTAGGACAATATGGTCCAAAAATAAAAAGAGGCACAAAAAATAGATGATGAAAAATAAGTGAAATCAGATAGACACAAATAACCAAATGAATCATCTCCATCCTTGACATCCTCCTCTCCCATTAGCATCAACACTCACCCTGGTCAGAACCTGGAAGTCATTTCTCCCTCTTCCTAACCTTTTTTGACCAAATTCTACTCTACAGATACAATGACATTCAAAAATATAAATCTAATCACCACCCTCCTCACCCGCCATGGAAGATGCTGTTAATGAGGTAAACCTACAGCCGTTTTCAACTCCCTTTTTCCTCAACACTCCCAACTAAACAGGCAATTGAGTTCCCACAACTCTCTTGCACCTAGGAACAGACACAGTGCTTATTTGTGGCACCAGCTATGAAGAATTCTGAGTGGCTTCTGGGAAAACTTTACTTTTTTAGTAAAAGGAATCTATGCATTGACTCCTCCCAACACCAGCCAGTACTCTGAGAGACATAGCTAAGAGTATTATTTTATTACTCTGAAATACTCCAATGGAAATAGCATGATAGCACTCATTCCTGGTATTTAAACCCTTTGACTACCTTCAACCATTCCCCAACCCCACACCCTTGGCCCTGGCAGCTACCAATCTGCTCTCAGTTTCTATGAGTTTGTTCTGTTTGTTTGTTTTTTAGGTGCCACACACAAGTGAGATCATACAGCATTTGTCTTTCTTTGTCTGATTTATTTCACTTAGCATAATGCCCTCGAGTTTCACCCATATTGCTGCAAATGGCAAGATTTCCTTCTTTTATGGCTGAATAATATTCCATTGTATATGTATACCATATCATCTTTAACCATTTATCCATTGGTGGAAACTTAAGTTGTTTTGTGTCCTGGCTATTATAAATAATGGTGCAATTTGAGCTTTGAGATACTGACTGGATTTCCTTCAGATATATATCCAAAAGTAAAATTGCTGTATCATATGCTAGTTCTATTTTTTTAATTTTTGAAGGAAATCCCACACTGTTTTCCACAGGGGCTGTATACAGTTTATGTCCCCACCAACAGTGCACAAGAGTTTCCTTTTCTCCACTCCCATGTCAACACCTGTTACTCTTGTCTCTCTAATAATAGACATTCTGCTTGTGGTTTTGATTTGCATTTCTCTGATGATCAGTAATACTGGGCACCTTTTTTGTGTACTAGTTGGCCATTTGTTTATCTTCTTTGGAAAAAAATGTCTATTCAGGTCCTTTGCCCATTTTAAAACCCTGATTGTTTTTTGCTACTAAGTTATATGAGTTTCTTTTATAGTTTAGATACATGGGTCACTGTTCAGGCTCCCTGGCTGTGCAGAGCCAGTGGCTGCCCTTAACAGCGGGGCAGTAGTGTTGGCTGGGATCCCTGCCTGAGAACAGCTGTAGGATGGGCTCTGCAGCTGCCCAGATTCTTTAGTCAGGCTTCCTGGTCACGTGGGACTAGAGGCTATAGTCAGCAGTTGGGCAGGGCTGAAAATTGGCTTCCCTGCCTGGGCAGGGCCATAGAATGAGCTCTATTGCCCATATGGCTTATTGGTGGGGACCTGGATTAGACAGAACTGCCTACCAAGCTCCCTGGCTAGACAGTATTGCTGGCTCAGCTCTGCAGATGGGCAGAGCCACTGGCCGGGATCTCTGCTTGAGCATCACTGCAAGTAAGGATGTGATTTCCCCAAATCCGAGCACTGGTTGCTATAAACCTCATCCTTCTTTTCTATCTCTATCTGATCCCCGGTGAGTAAGCCCCATTGATTCCTCTACTGATCTCTGTGGGGTGAAATCTGAGTGGGTGTCCCAGGAAGTGTCCCATAAGACAGGGGGAGCTATAAAACCTGGGCTCTCTTTTTCCTACTGGAGAAACCATAGGCCCAGGGGGCCCCTCTCCATGTACCTCGATGACAGCCTGAGGGAGGGAAGACGTGGTCAGAGTGTAGCCACTCCTCTTATCCATCTAACGTGGTCCTCCAAGGTCTCTGTGATTCAGGGGGTGCTTCAGCCTCACCCCTATGTTGTGGAATTTTCTCTTAGTATCTTGTCTATGGATAGTTGCTAGCTGGTCTTCTTGTGAGGGGGATTGGAGTCAAGAACAACCTATGCCACCAGCCTCTTAACTTACGTTCCCAACGTCATAGTATGTAAAAGATAAAGAAATATAAAATTAGCCTCGCTGCTCGGAAATGGAATCACATTTACAGTTAGCCCAAATTTTGTTATATAGGGTGAAGTTATGACCTACCCAAAAGTATACCTTTGGGAATACATACTGTCAAAATTAATAGCATAATGTTGTTCATTTATATCACCTTTCCTGGACACACGTACCTTTGAACCCAGATAAGCAAAATAGAAGAATTTTGTGAGATGCGAAATTTATATTCTCCCCCTACCCATTATTCCCATCTTCAGATCTTAGAAATAGTTTCAGTAGAGTCCTCATTCTACTCCCCCTCATAGTCAATCATTTGAATAACTAATCCAACCCTTAAAATTTATTTCCAACAGCTTTTGAGAAACAAGGGTTTCAAATTCCATTCTAATTTTTCAATAAAACTACTGTTCTAAGAATGAACAGGAATAGCCATAAAATATTATTTTTCTTTGTTCATTTCTGTACATTGGTAGAAGGCAAACACATACCTTAATCAGAAGAACTACATCCAACTGAGCCAAATTGATAGATAATTTGCTCTTCGAGACCTTTAATTATATTCTCCAAAGTTGCTTCTGTTACAGGATAAGCAGACCCACTATAGTGCAGACTCAATCCCATTTAAAACCCACGCACAGCTCCCTGGGGCTACCAGCAATGGTAGAATGCAATCCATTTGCCAGCTGTGCACAGGCCCTTGCCCTCGGGCAGTCTTACCTGGGCCATTTCAAAGAATTTCTTTCTTGTAGACAAGGTAAAGTTTCTTACCACCTCAGTGAGCAGACACAAAGGGCATCTGTAAGTGCATCAATGCATGACCTGCGTTCCTTCGTGCCCATTCATTTCAAAGTAGCTTCTAACTAGTGATGTGATTAAGGCAACCACCTTTGTCTTCCAATTCCCTTCTGAGCAAGCAACTTCACTTTTAACTTTTCCTCCAAATTTCTACAGGGAATTTGAAAACTGAGTTTCTCATACAGGATTTTCCTTATGTTCAGTCGTCTAGGTCTCATTTGCCTTGACCATGTAGCAAGGCTACTAGCTGCAGGCACAGAGTTTGTAAGTATCCAAACAACTGTCTATGGCTGGAGTTTAACTACACTTCTGATGTTAAATAGACAATCCCCAGCTCTGTTCATTGTGCAGATTTGTGTTGCATTCTTTCCTTAAGGCTTATTCTCTTCAGGGTTCTGCCTTGATTTCCACACAGCAACATGACTCTCAAGCCAGGAATGCCAATCAGTTAAAAGTGAACATTGCCAATTAATCAGGCCTTGCTTCACCTGAGAGAAAATCCTAAGGTTCAGACAGCAATGGGGCTGGGGAGGTCCTCAGAGGCCTCTATTAATGTTCTTACAGACAATAAATCAACTCGCCCCTACATGTATTGAACACCTCCAGACACCCCCTTCTGCATGCTCTAGAATACACCACTTCAACTTTATGAAAGAGTCTGCTGGACTTGTTTTTTCCTTCTGGACAGTCTCTCTGGTATCACCTATGACATGATCCTTATTACTGGTCTCAAATTAGTTGATGCCTTTCTATGCTGAGAGCAGTTTGAACAAGGTCAAGTAACAAGCTATCGATTATTTTTCAAATGGGCAGTTTCTGAGTCTAAAACTTGAGAGGTACCCACTGAGTAATGTACTTGATTTTTGTCAAAAGCACCAATCATGCATATGTTGTGGTTGTAGATACTTCTAATATCATCTGAGCAGTTGGTTCCAAGAGTTGAATGAGACTACCTGTGATACAGCCCTTTGTAAAATTTTAAACACTTATTTCTGCTCAGAAACTCATTGAAATTCAGATTTCTTTTGGTGATTTATGAATTAGGTCCAACAAAATTTCTAGAAGAGGAATATGATTTTTGTCCAAACCTGAGTAGCCATTCCTGCTTGCCTCTGATATTCTTGTTTATTGACGGAATCACCGAGTGACAATCTATTTCTCAGAGTTGGAGGAATGTTTCTAAGTTGCTCCAGCCCACATAGTTCCCAGATCGGGCTGGGCCTTACATTTTGGCTGCAGTTATCAGCCGCCATTTACTTACCATAATGGTGACCACAGCCAGCAGGGCCTCCCGAGCATCCTCTAAGGAGGCAGTTCTCATGATATCGAGTGTGGTACTCTAACTTGCTCTTAATGGTTACCAAGTCTAATCTCATTTTATTAGATTATGACAATATGTAAACAAATTTAAATACCTCTGTGCCAAAACGCTGAATGACTACTGGGTTTCATTCCATGAGAATTCCACACTGCTTGGCTGGAATCAGAAATTGAGGTTGAGAAATAGACTTATGGACATAGAAAACAAACTGTGGTTACCACGGAGGAAAGGCAGGGAGGGATAGATTGGGAGTTTGGGATTGATGGATACACATTACTATATGTGATGTGGATGAGCAGCAAGGACCTACTATAGACCACAGGGAACTATATTCAATTTCTTGTTAATGAGCTGTAATGTAAAAGAAACTGAAAAATATATATATGCATGTGTGTGTATATGTGTAACTGAATTGCTTTGCTATACCTGAAACTAACATTGTAAATCAACTACACTTCAATAAAAAATAAGAATTAAAAAAAAAAAGAAATTGAGTTTGAAAAGAAATCATTAAGTCCCAAAGTGACACACCAGTCTGCTTTAGCCTTTCTAGTAGTCTTTACTATATCAGACATTGCTAAAGCTATCAGACAATCTAGTTTTTAAAATACTTCACTGTCTACTATTAACCTGCAGGAACCATCTGCCTTATGCACTAGAGTTAGACAGGGCTGTTAAGGGAGCTAATAGAAATCAAAATTCCCACCTCAATTATTTTCTTTATCAGAGGCATTATCTCTTAATGCTTCCTGGAATTCTATGTTGCTTAATGTTTACCAGGAAGGAGGGCTAAGATAAATCCAACAGTTTCCATGCAGCATGGCCAACTAAAACTGGGCAAAGGGCACTATGCTTGATTCATATATAGTATCATCCCAGTGAAATGCTCAGGTTAAGGTGATACCACCAAATAATCTCTCCAGTCACACTTTCCAATGTGCAGCTTCACCCCTGCCCTGGTTCCCTCCATCTGTGGTGCCTTCACACCCTCCCAGTTTCCCTTCAGGCCTTTTAGTGCACCTTCTCTGTCTGCCGTGACTGTCAGGGGTTTTATCCTGCCTACTGTCTTTCTTTCTTAGGGATCCACCAGTAGGAAGAGAATATGGATTGTAGGTCTACTGCTTAATCATTTTCTTCCTAAACTGAAAACAAGCATGAGCTATTCTTCCCCCTCAGCCTGCTTCTCTGAGACAAACAAAACCCATAACCACCAGTAATGAGATTAACCGGGTTGGGTCAGACTTCCTAGGAGTGGGGCCTAGGAGAGGGATTCCTACACACAAGAGTTCTTGAGGGAGGACTCCTCAGACTGAATCCCTAAGAGGAGCATGAAGCAGAAGAGGGAAGTGAAATGCAGTAAACAGGACCTCATGTGGCTGAATCTCTGGGAGTGGGAGGTGCACAGGAGCATAAACTGCACCACAGAGTCGTTCCCCTTTGAGGTGAGGGGTTGGTCTCTCATACCTAGCATCAACTAGCCAGTCCGTCATTGGCCATAGGCTGTGGTGGTGGTGGTGGGGGGGGGGTTGTAGCTCCCCCAGCAGGTGACAGCCGTCACCTGAGGGCAATTCTCCAAGGAAGTGAGCAGATAGGCAGCTGTGAGCCGTTAGCAGTCTGCACTTAAAACAGCCTGGGGATGTAACTGCTGGTAAAGGCCATTTGGGAGGGGTGGCAACACCCTCTCTACTCCATCTAGTTCTCAAACACATAATAGGCTTGAGAACTCTAAAACTGTATTAAAGAGGAAAACTGAAAATAGTTTATAAAATGTCATTAATGAAGTGATCGGTGTATAATATGACAGAAGTTGATGGTGTATTTTGTACAATGAGATAGACTATGTTCTGCGTCCTTTCAGACAAGTGGATGCACACAGATCTAGTGAGAGTAGTATACTGATAAGGATGAGTGCTCATTAGAGCAGAACTTTTAAAGTCCTGGTGGCAAATAAAAAGTCACAAGAAACGTATAATTTGAACATATTAGCAGCCACTCCTTCTGAAAAATCATTACCTTTGCCCAGAGATAATCTTGGAATAAAATCTGAATCCAGCATTTCTTTGTCTCTATATAAGGATAAGAAAATTGATCTCCAATATACACACTTGTTATATAAGTACTTCCATCACTATACCTCTCATGCTCGCACAGATTCGTCTCCATATCTCTTCTCTCTTGGACTCAAACTTCCTTTAACATAGAGGGCATGTCTTACACATCCTTCTACTTTATTCCCAGTTCTCACTTGAAATCAGTATGTACTTTTGTTGCATAAATGAAGAGATGAGTGGAGTGCTGAGGAAATGTTCTAAGGATCCTCAGTTCCATTGACAAAAGAAACATCATTACTATTGGGAATGTGTGTAGGACGCTAGGATAGTTTTAAATTTCTCAGGGAGTAATGGCTCCCCTCCCACTAACTATCCATCATAATTCACGGAAGCAATTTCAGTTTTTAAATTTGTTTTTAAATTTGTTCCCATTTTCACTCAGTCAAGATTATTAGGGCAAAGTTGAATTCTAACTATGGCTTGAGTCTCAAAATCAAAGGGAAAAGAGAAGTCAGTGAGATTCAACCCAAGCAAAAATAAATTCTTTGGAACTATAAACAATATTTAATTTCTTCTTTGACTGAAAAAATGAGAAGTGAAAGTAAGTCTATTTATATAATTATACAGAATAGCTTTTAGGATTATTGACACTGTAGTATAGTTGAGTAGAACCTAAAAAATCAAGGATTTTATTCTTTCAGCTTCAGAAATTAAGTAGAAATATTGAGGGTTCTATTTTTTTTTTTTTAACCAGTAAACCATGTTTTTCCTCGAGTGGAGTAGGAACTTTATTAAAATGCAAAAGTGATTTATTTTTGGAAGTTTGCCAATCAGAATAATTGTCATGAGCTAGCTGGTCAGGGACCCCACAACCTTCTCCCTCACCCTGTCTTTAAAAATCTTTCCCTGAAAGTCATCTAGGAGGTCAAGTTTTTTGAACATTAACTTCCCATACTCCTTGCTTGGATTTGCAATAAAGGCTTCACTTCCCTTCATCACAGTCCAGTGTCAGGAGATACGATGCAGGAAAATGGATGTGGGGTGTGAGGATGGCTGTGTCCCCGGTCTCAGTTGAGCCCCTGGGATGTGCCCCGCCAGGTGTGGGTCCTTCGCTTCACACAGGGAAGAATTAAAGTGTAAGCCACAGTTGAGTAAAGGTAGATTTATTTAGAGAGATACATACTGCATAGAGTGTAAGGCAGAGAAAGAGGTGTGGGAATTGGGTGCTCAGGTTAAAGTAAAAGTAGGTACATACTCCATAGACAGAGTGTGGGCCGTCTCCAAAGAGGAAGGAATGAAAAACGGCGGCTAGGCGTGGTGTTGCCAGTTTTTGTGGGCTCAGTAGCTTCACACACCTACAGGTGGGACCATTCCAACTACCCTGGCGTAGGGGCTGGGATTCCCAGGAACTGGGCCACCGCCCATTCTTTGGCCTTTTGCAGTTAGCCTTGGGGCTGTCATGGCACCTGCCAGCATGTTATTTATCATGCTGTTACAATGAGCATATAATGAATCTCAAGGTCTACTAGAAGTCAAACCTCTTAATCCTCAAGGCCTACTGAGAGTGGAATCTTCCATCATTTTGATGTTAAATTGCTGTCATTCCTTGAGTGGCTATGCCCTGTCCCCTTCCCTCCTGTCTCAGATAGGTTTTGATACATGTGGGCAAGCAGACCCAAGTTTGGTTTGGTAACAAATCCACATTAAATTTATTCTGTTAAGATGATGCTGTCAAAGATAAATAAAGCCAGACAGTAGTTAAAGTGGTAAAGATAGATTTTATTCAATAACTATTTCAATAGGGAAATGGATTCTGTGTGAAACCAAATGCAACTTCACTGAAACAAAAGGCTGGAGACTTTTTAAAGGCTAGGATATGCTAAAGGAAAGGCTCTGAAAGATATTAAGGGAGGTTGGTCCATGTGACTAGGTTTGTTAATTGGTGCTTATCTAGAGAAGAAAAACACTTCTATTTTTGTAACAAGAGGCAGAGGAGCAAGGTCACCATGAAAGTTAGGCCCTTATTTTTCACAGGGACTGGGAATGAAAGCTAGAGTTGTGTCCCTGAATGTTTGCATTTCAAAGAGGTGATTCTCAGCTCTTTGTTCAGGGAGGTTCAGGGATATCTGCTTATTATCAAGTTTTTCCTGGAACAGACAGTGAATTCCCCTGGCAGCACTGAGCTCTCTCAGACTGGCATTTTAAGAGGCGTTGAGGTCATGCTAGGGACACAGCCTTAATATGCAGAAGCCGTGCTAGAATTTGATCAAATCTCTTAGATCAAAAGTTTGGACGGTGTTGTTCCAAGCCCAGAGTTCTGCAGTTCTCAGTGCAGACAAAAGGGAATAACCAAACATATGTTTGCAGTTAGAGTAGCTTCTCAGGAAGATATTTTGCTCTATGGAGTAAGTAAGCTCTTTTAAATGCTGTTTTTATTATTGTGACTAGTAAGATTATTCCTGTTTTTTAAGTTCCTGCATGTATGCATGATTCAAAATATAAAACTTTATCCAACAATCAAACAAGGACAAACAGGCAAAATACAATGATTCTTCTGAGTGTGATCAGTCAGCTGTTTTTAATATCCGGGGAAGTAAAATAGGGGTTACTGATGATAATATTTTTCCCACCAGCTTTATTGAGGTATAACTGACAAATAAAATTGTGTGTATCTAAGAGAAGCAATGTGTTGATTTGGTATGTGTATAATTTCTGAAAGAATTACCCCAATCAAGTTACTTAAAACAACCATCACCTTAGTGGTCAGAACACTTAGGATCTATTCTCTTAGCAAATTTCAAGTATACGACACAATATTATTAACTCGAGTCAGCATGCTGTACATCAGATTCCAAGAAGTTATTCATCTTATAAGTAAAATTTTGTACCCTTTGTCCAACAGTTCTTCATTTCCCACCACCACCACCCTCGCCCCCCTTAGTCCCTGGCAGCCATGATGCTACTCTTTGTTTCTATGAGTTCTGTTTTTTCAGATTCCACATAAAAGTGATATCATACAATATTTGCCTTTCTTGGTCTGCCTTCTTTCACTTAGCATGATGCCTTCTAGGTTCATTCATGTTGTTTGTTATATTTTATATATATTTCATTTTCTTTATCTGTTCCCCTATTGATGAATACTTAAATTGTTTCTGCATCTTGGTTATTATGAATAACACTGCAATGACTATGGAAGTGCAGATATCTCTTGAAGACACTGAAGTTGTTTCCTTCAAATATAAAACCAGAAGTAGACTTAATGGATTATTACCTCTCTGATTGATTTGTCACAGCATCTGAGCACACATTTGAAAATTAGTGGACATATTACAATGAGGATAATGATCAAAATGCACCCTTGTGGTACTTCCCAAAATAGTCCTATTTTAGATGGAAACAGGAAAATAAGTTTTGGAGTGTTTCCTCTTTACATATATCCAGTAAATCTTTTTAAATTATTCTTTGTTTTGGTTTTAATTTTTCCAGGGGTATTAATTATACATAACTGGAACTATTGGCCACTACACATATGTTGTTTTTGTGTGTGTGTCAAAATATGATTTAAAGCAATTTTATTGTCCAGTATTCTAGCTGAAGAATTTTATGCCTTCTGCTGGGAGGCTATAGTTTGAGCTGTCTTATTTGCCACTACTATTCCTAAAGTAAGAGAAAGCTTTCGTTGTTACAAGAGGAGACCATGATGGTCATAAGGTTGCAGTTGGCAGCTGCTGGCAGATATTATTTTGAGGATTTGATGGTGTCCTTAAGTATTATACTATTTGGAAAACTCAATTTCTCGGTAATGCAAAAAAAGTGTCTAAAATCATGTCTAAAATGGCATGTAGCTCCATTTTAGATGTCTGAACCATAAATACTCCATTCTGATTTCTAAATGTATTTTTTTCTTTTAATAGTTAGAGCAGCTATAACAATGCATGTTTAACAGACCACAAATGGGCTGTTTTGGTTTAAGTAAAATATAAGCCAGAATGACTGCCCCATACTTAAATATGTGACAATTTCCTCCATCATTTTCTCCCTTTGATTGCAAATCGTTGGATAGAAAGCGTAAAGCACAACCAATATCTTTGTCTCTTGTTGCCAGGGTGGCTGCTGCTTGCCCTGTGTCCATTATCTCCCTAGGCGCTTGGCCTCCTTTTTTGTTTTTGTTTACATATTTGCCTAGTTATCCATGTTGGGGGAAAACTAACCACACATAACAATCAAGTGCAGAGGTATGCTGACAGGGAAACATTTTATACATTTATACCAAACCATCACACAAACATTGTAGAGGTGCTTCAAGCAGTCGACTTCAAGCAGTGATATATGCCATGAGTAGTGACACTCTGTGATAACTTTATTAGACATTTTTTTTTTCATCCTAAACACTAGGGGCAATAGTATAGCTAGAAGTAAAACAATAACTTTCAATGTTGATAGGGAAACAAACATTTAGTAAATAGTTCAATTAAATTAGTATGATAGGTCTTACTGGCCTGGTGTGGATTCTTGCATTAGCTGTCTAACATTGCTCTCATCTTCTTGTCTTGTTGTGGGTGTTATTTGAGGTCAGCAGTCCTTTCTATTGACCAGTCCAATATAGAGGAACTTCTTAAGTGGGAAGTATGAATTCAAGAGTTAATTTCTTTCAGTTTCACTGTGTATGAGGTACTTAAGAATATTTGACAAGAGTCCTTTTATCTAGGTTGGAGACAGTCCTTTAAATAATGCTTTTTCCAGTATGCATAATCCCCTTGTTGTAGCTCATGGGCCATCTGATCTTCATCCAAAGATAGATTACCTTGATCAGCTTCAGAAACAAGCTTAGAATATCTTCTTAAGAACTTAATTAAACTTTACAATAACATAACATAGCAACAAAGGTCTATTTGGAAAGGGAGTCTCAGGCAGCAACTACTGACCTTATTTAACAAAAATAGAATTTAATATCCATTGAAACATAATCTTTTTTCTCTAAAATTACCTTCATTTTTATCAGATATAGCCAAGTTAAGACTACTTTGTTTGCCAAATAAGTCTGATTAGTTGATCATATAGGCTCTTTTAAATTGGCTGTGCCAAGGGTGGGGAGGGTATAACCCAGTGGTAGAGTATGTGGTTAGCATTCACAAGGTCCTGGGTCCAATCCCCAGTACCTCCACTGAAAAATAAATAAATAAACAAAACCTAATTACCTCCCATCCCCGCCTCAAAAAGACAAAACAAACAAACAAAAAGTAAAAAGAAACAGATGAAATTAGTAAAAAAAAATAATAATAATAAATTGGTTGTGCTGGAATTCTTCATAACTAATCTTAGACTGAACTTTTAAAAGATTACTCAAGGCCTAAAAAGCCATGCCGAGGGCTTGTCACAGATTCTGCCTGTGAATTCCTCTCTTCTCAAGGTCCTCAAAATATCTTCAGATTCTTGCATCTGTCAGGAGGTGACCTTCCTTGTTCACCTGATTAGGCAGCTGGGAACCTAAGAGTTTTCCATTTCTGGAGGGATTAGGTAAAGAGAAAAAGATAAATGTTTCAATTCTACTTATAAAGTATAATTTATCAAGTTGTTATACATCATATTCAGCTTAAGGGGAGAGGTTTCCTTTTATCTGGAAAATGCAGACTGAAAGACAGTAATTGAAATGTTATTAACAGTCTTACGAAACCTTTAGGGTTTCCATCAAAATTTTAAAATTTCTTACCTAGTTCAGCAGTACGATCTGAAAGTTATCGGTACCTGTTGAAAAGTCCTTTTGATGACTCTTCTTGAAGATAAATTACTTTTGCAAAAGCATCAGAGTGAAACAATAACTGTCTATGAATGATGAAAAACTTAAAAAGGCACAAAGATCTGAGCACAATTTAATTGATAAAGAAACTTAACCAAGTTGCTGTGCCATACAACATATTAAAATAATAACCAGAAGTATAAGTGAGAACATAATACCAGGACATATTCAAATTTTAGAAATTTTATATAATTTTTAGAGCATTTATATTAATGATATTTACCCACACAGTAAGACCTAAGAATGTTTATTATTTGACAATGTTTTCTATGTAATTTAACCTATTAAATAATCCTAGTCCATTTAATATTTTTTTCTGAGATGACTCAGGGGCCTTCTGAAGCATCCCAAAGTTAGCTGGAGGTCAAAGAACTTTAATTAGAATTTGATATTTGGGAAGTCTGCCAAAAACTATTAAAAAGTTTCAAAACACTTGGTCAAATAGAATTATAGATCACTGTGAAACAATACTTTTCCACATCACCAAACTGACAAAATGCTTCAAAAGAAACTCACCCCATGTGTTACCAGAAGCAGTATAGCAAGAAAACTTTGTTCTCTTAACAGAGAAAACCAAAGTCAGTTTCGTACCAGCTTACTGTTAGTAACAAAATTCATTTATTTAATTAAATTTAATCTAACCTTAGTCAATCCTGACCAAGTACAAAATCCTTTTCTCAAGATTCCTTTCTACAAACCTTCCATCACTTTCTGTATCCATATTAGTTTATCCCATTTATTTTTTTTTTCCCATCCAGAAACAACCAGATTTAGGACAAAATTATTCTCCTTTTTTTTTTTTTTTTTTTTTTTTGCCTTAAACAGATTATTTTCATTCTATATACCTTCTATCACTGACAACATATATCCTACTTTTTTTATACACTGAAATGTATTTTTATTATTTTAGTAGTTTAATTACATATATTATAATTTTTAACCCTTAAAAACCTTAACCTCTAGCAAAAACCAAGAAGCAAGTAATTGACTCTGTCTGTTATACCAGTATTTCCTGATCAGCAAACTTAACATAGTCTATAACCTCTAAAAGCATACATTTTCTCAAAGTATAATTTCTCTTTTTAATGTGGTACAAGATGTGTATCTAATAAACCAAAACATGTTAATTTTTCTCATAACAAGGCAAAAGAAGACAAACTTAGACTTGTCTAGCAATCAATGTTTTACTATTTTATCTTAAAAATGATTTAGACATTCAATGAGTTCTTATCATTTAATTTAACTTTGCAAAACTCCAAAGTTTCAAATTACCAAACATCTGGGAAAATTATTTTTAAGTAGACATTTCTAAAACACAATTACTTCCCAAGGGTTCACTAAAAAAACTTTTATCCCCTTTATCTCTTATAATTTATCATAGTATCACACATAGACATCTGTACTTTCGGACAGACAGAGATCTCATAGTTTCATTTTAAAACTTATTTATGAATCAGATATTACAATGTAAAACTTCTTAGTTTATAAATTTTATCTCCTTTTTCTCTCTCTATTGAAAACAATTCTAATTGTATAATAGTAGCATAGTTTAGGGATCCGTTAATAAGCCACTTTTTCCCCTAAATCTAGGGAGCATTATGGCCAGGCCATATTGCAAAGGAAAATCATCTTTTTACATTTCATTGGTTTGTAACTGAAAGCAGTTCAGTTCTGGGGAACGCAACTGAAGGGGCTGCATTCAGGAAATGAATTTGAATCTCCCATAGTGGGCACACTTAACCACAAGCCAAATGCAAACACACACACAAAGAACAAAATCTAATTCCTGCGGGCCAAAAATAAATAGGTGAAGTCCAACAAGTTCAACTTTCTCAAACAAAAGTCTTTCTTTTTAACAACAAACAACATGCAAATGGAAAGACAGGGAGTAATGACCTTACACATCATAGCGATTCATCTGACAAACGCAAAACCAAAAATAACAGTTGGAATAAGTTAAAATTGCTTATTTTATTTGAGTTTAAAGAAGCCTCTTTCCCCTCCTTTTTTTTTTTTCTTTTGGTTTGAAGTTTTGGTAATTAACTCAAGGTCAGGTGTCTTAGGCAATGTGGGCTGTGTTTGCATTTCACGGCCATGATAGAGAGTTGTAACTTCAAGGTTTCTCCTAGGAATATTTTTGTCCTCTCAGGGTCAGAATTCTGAAAAACAAAAACAAAAACAAAAACAGAACAAAACTCTATCAAGCCAGATTTTTCTAACTGCATATGCAAAAAGAACCATTTATAGAATTTCAAAAGTGTTTCATCTTAACTAATTTTCTTCAGTCTAAAGAATATTGTGGCCATGCAGTGTTAAAAAATTAGTTTTTCCTTAATCATAGGTTCATAGCTATAATCAGACCATTTTTCCAAAATGTGCCCCAGAGGCACATTCTCCATCCGTTAAAAACAAAAAGGACAAAATACAAATGGTGTCCCCCAAAACTGAATGCTAGCATCCAAAGAAACAAAGAATTGGTTCACAAATGAAGTCCAACAATTTTTCCTTTCTCCAGCAGGGTACCCCACCCCAATACAAGACAAACAGGCTTATTCTGGGGAGAAAAAGCCCAGGGTAGAGAGAAATGGAGTTATTTGCTGTACACATCAAAGCGACTTACCCTCCTACATCAAGCCTGTTGACTCCCGAATGTCCATCTCTGTCAATTAGCAGACACAGACCAAAACCAGAGCTTTGTTTCCTTCATCACAGAATTGAAAGCACCATGGGCCAGCAGCACCTGGTCAGTGGCCAGCACTCTGGACTGTCCCTGAGACAAAGGTGCTTAAGCAGCTGCTGGACAGGATCCAAGAGCTGTCACCGGCCAGGGCTGATGTGCTACCACATCTGAGGTACCAAAATTGTTACCCAACCAAACTTGGGTCTCTGCGCCAGCATGAAGCAAAGTCAATCTACTGACACCGGGTTGCGGTGGAGGAAAGTGCAGCATTTATTACAGAGCACCAAGCAAGGAGTCCAGACAGGCAGTGCGTAAAAGACCCAGGCACAACTTAGGAATGTGTGTCGGGACTTTATCCATAACTTCAGGGAAATGGGAGTTCAGTGATTCTGCTATGTGGTGGATTTATAGTCTAAAATTGTTACCAGTTTCTCGGCCCAACAGCTACTTCTCCTTGGTACATCTTCTCATTTCCTAACCATTAAATCCTGAGCCAGCCTTTCGAGACTCCGGGGAGGCCTGGGAGACTAACCTAAAAGCCTTTTACTTCAAAGGACAGAGACAAAGGGGTTCGTATGTGGTTTCAATTCCCCCTTTTGTCTGATATTCTTCAGTCTTGAGGGGAATAGGTTCTGGACAAGAAAGGGAATAAAATTTTGGCTAGAGAGGTTAATCATAAACTTATCAGAGGAACTTGGTTTTGGGGGGACTCAGTTTCAATTACTTGAAGACATACAATTGAAATTCAATGACCTTTGCACTTATTATTTGTGCTTTTTTTTTCTTTATGAATGTTTTATGTCTATAAAATTTCTACTTAAAATTTTTTTAAAAAGCCAGGAGAGGTAGTGATCAGGATACCACAGATTGCCAAATCAATGACTTAAAAAACATGAGGAACTAATTATCCATAACTCAAAGAAAACTGAAAAGCAAGGAATATGATTAGCCAAAAGATAAGGGAACTAGAGGAGAGCACCAAGAGGAAAAATATGCTTTCAGCTGAGATTCCAGAAGTAGAGAAGAATTAAGAAAGACACACTTGGAAAAATGCTACTTGAAATTCAGAATTTCAAGGATAAAAAAACATTTCTGCAATTATGTATCAGGAAAAAGAAACAAACATACAAGTTACCTAAAATGGAAAAAAAATCATATTTTTAATAGACTTTGTTTCTATAATGCTCAAAGTCAGAACCAATTAAAATAGTAGCTACATCATTCTGAAAGAAAAATGTTATCAAGAATTTTGTATCCAGCCAAATTATATGTGAGGGCAAGATAAACACACTCTCAGACATAGACGGATTAAAAAAAAAAGCATACCACCCATTTACCTTACTGGAAGAAAATATTCCAGCTGCCTGAGAAATAAATCTAAATCAGTTTCCAAGAACAGGGAGACATAGCTCAGAAGAGAAAATAACAAACCATTTAAAGAACACTGAGTACTTTTAGTACAGTTACAAATCACTCAGAGTTGCAATATAGCATTTCCCCTGGCAGAATTTTTCATCCTAAGCCTCTAAATACCTCAGTAGTTGCATAAGCTATAAATGATTCTACCCATTTTGAGTGAGAAATCTACCAGAGTAAAAATGAATCTTTGTTATTGTTGGAGTTGTAAGCCAGGAGTAAACTTCAGACCCTCCTGGTACCCTCTCCTGCCTGACTTCTCTGCAGTTTCTAGCTTATCTGCCTACCCACTCACCATGTACAAATAACTGGTATAAAGAAATCCCAAGACATTTCCATCAGGTGAGTTCAAGATCAATTTCTGAGGATTATCCTTCTTTAAGTTCAGGTCTTAGGTTTGTCTGAGGTCCAGTCCTTTAACTACATCCCTCTGACATATTTAGGCTAAATCTATTCCCCCCATATAAGCCCCAGAAGGAACATTAAAGGTAAAGATGAATGGCAGTTTATACCCATGGAACCACCTTCTTTTACCATCTCTGGCTGAACATTCTGATGGATGTTAACATGAAGAAGCCCAGTAGAGAACTCTGGCCAGGCTCCTACAGTAGCCTAAATATGATATATCAATCAGATTGATTTCACTTCCTATTCAGGCTTAAAAAACATTTTTTTAAAATGACCTTTTTTCATTCTCTTTTTAAATGGTTTTTAAAAAGATACAGAGATAGCTGTCACTTCCTGTTGTTGAATATATACACTTTAATGGGGATAAGAGTTTTATCGTGTATGAAACATCCTTGTCTTGGTCCAATTGGTACGTTATAACAAAATATCATAAAATAGGTGACTCATAAACAATAAAAATTTATTTCTCACAGTTCTGCAGGCTAGATGTCCAAGATCAGGGTGCCAGTATGTTTCCGGTGAGGGCCGTCTTCAGATTGCAGAAACTGCCTATTGGGTCTTTACATGGTGGGAGTGGCTACAGATCTCTTGGAGGTTTCTTTTACAAGGCACTAATCCCATTCATAACGGCTCCACCTTCACGACCTAATTACCTTCCAATGGCCCCAATCTACTATTATCACCTTTGTGGGTGAAGGTTTCAACATATGAATTTGGAGGACAAAAATATTCAGACCATATAAATCCTCATCTCTTGGAATTTTGTAATATTAACTAAAATTTTTTTGACTACTAGTAGCTAAGTCTTACACTTGATAAATATGTACACAGTTCCTCTTAATTTATTTTTTCTTTCCTCCCACCCAAATTGCATGTTCCTACCAAGCAGAAATCATGAACTACACATCTTTTTTGTCCTTCCTCAGGCTTGTTATAGAATCAGAGACTTGGAATGCAAGCATCATAAGAGAAGCAAATGACCATCCAGCCCTGGTATGGCATATAGGTTTTGTCTTGAAGACAAATTCTAATCAACAGAACTGGTTTCTTAGAATGTCATGGAGAACTCTCTGTAAATACTGTCATGGGCACAATAAGAAGGATAGCTCTACTGACAATTTTTTTATTTTGATCTTCATTTTTCATTTGAAAAGTTGGTACCCAGAGAGGTTAAGGTAAATGCCTCATACACAAACCATTCAACGGTTTCCCTAATGTCTATTAAAAATACTCCAAATCTGATAGCCTGGTAATTAAGACCCACAATTGCTTTCATAGTGCTAGGAACAGAGGAGATACAATAATATGTTAGTCTTTAATTATTTTCGGAAATGAAGATTTCATTTATGCTCTTAATTTTTTTTTCCAGAGGCCATTCCAAGCATCTCATTTCTCTGCCAACCAGAGGCATAGCTACACCTAACATCTTGAATCAGCTTCTTCCCAACACATACACAGATGGATGGTTTAACCTGGGGATAGGTTTAAGGGAATATAAGTCTGGAGACTGAAACAGGACTAGAACATTAAGGGGAGACCAAACTTAGGACAAAAGGACCTTTAGATAAGATTAATGCAAAATCTAGTCTAAAAATGTCTGTTTGGTCAGACTTTGAATAAATAATCAGAAGTAATTCTATAAGCAAGCTTTGAACATTGAGATGGTAGATATATAAAGTAGAAATAGGAACACAGGCATGGAAGGCCATTGAATAAGAGTAGAAATTCCATATCCTTGGTACTAGGAAATAAGGGGAGATTGTATTGAGAAATTAGTTTAACCAGATTATAACTGAATTTTAAAAATAGTAATATCAATTTAATTAAAATAATTGATTAAATAAATTCCTATGTGTAACATTTATTTAAAACAAATGTTCACCATTTAAAACAAATACATACATATAGATGAAGTCTACAACCCCTGCCTTCAAGATGTGGGTGGATGAAGGAGTCAGGCTGCTCTCAAGACACAAAGAATTATAATCCAAAATGCTGAGGAAGCACAGAATGAGGTATAAATCTCATGTAGGAAAATCCATGGAAGAACTTAAAAAGAAAGTGAGAATTAAATTATTAAATGAATAGGAATTGTCCCTATGCAAAATGGTGGAAAGCAATGTCAGTAATCTCCTAGAGCTACCAGACGTCTAATTGAGACAAAGCGAGTGTTAATCAGTTTGTTACAGTTATCCATCTGGTATGTTCCACTCACTTGTGTAATCTACTTGATCCCTTTAGAATTTTAGAAACTAGTATTTAATCTCCATGATTCCTGCAATGTATACATAAAGATTTTTTTTACATATTTTATAACACTTCGCCTTTACTTTTAAAAACACATTTCCAGTTGATTTCTAGGTGTTATCAGGCTTACAGTTACATAGTCTATGAAGTCTGATAATTTTGATTCTTTTAATTTGTTTTGCTTCAGTGGTCAGATTTAGAAATAGTTTTTAATAGAAAAAGCAATACTTTCAATTTGCAGCTTGAATTTCAGAATTCTTAACATCTTTAATTTTGTACCTGTGTTAAATTTTGCTGTGCGGGAAAGCTTTATTTCTAAGTATATTAACATAGTTACATGTTTATCTTATACCATATACATATTATTTTTAAAATAACAATATTAATATATTTATGAAAAATACCAAATACAGATTTGTTCTTATAATGTATCTCTCCAGGGATATATAATTAAAATGCTAATAAAAGTCACTTATCATAATTATTCTACCTGCACGCCCTTTGTGTCCTATACTCATGCCTCATCTCTGGTCACTGTTATTTGGATTACTGACCTCCCGATTTTAACCTGCCCACTTTGGGACCCTCCTATTATACATACTTACCTTAAATGGCCATTTTATGATTTGTCATTGACATCAGCATGTATACGATCTTCTCCAATGTAGTTTCAGAACCTTACCTAGTCCTAATCCCTTCCTTCTGCTAATGAGCCAGAACTGATAACTGATAAATGTAGAACCTTCCAAATGAGTCTGTCAATGTGAACTGGCTTCCTGCCACACCTGACTCCTGGTGGGGAGATGTGAGTTCATAATGGCTAAGTGGATCACAAGCTTCACGAATCACCTGAGTGATATTGTGAAAATACAGATTCTTAAGCCTGAGGTTCTGCGTTTCTGATGACTCCCAGGGGTTGTCTATCTTACTAATTTGGGGACTATCTTTTGAATAGCAAGGGAGTAGATGACAACAGGCTTCAGAATCATGGAAAGTCATTAAATTATCTACATATTTTTTTCTTATATTTTATTAATGAAATAAGTCATGTAGATAACACTAAAATAGATTTGGGATGTACATATAGAACTCTGATGCCTTTTATTAAGAAGGAATAAAAACATAATTTATGGTTTTGGCAGCATGGTACAAATATAAATTATTTACAGAGGTGAAATCATTATCAACATTACCTTTACAGTAGGACATGCTATGAATATTCTCAACAATAGACCGAAATGTTGTGTTGTTCAAATTCAAAAGAATCATGAAGGTACTGTTTAGCTTTGTGTGTTCTGATAAGAACAGCTAAATGTGTCCTTCCCTTACTTCCTGTTTCTATTTTTAAGAATACCACAGCAGCTGTTTTAATACATCTTTTGTATGTTAGTTGCCCAAAATGCATCTTGGCTGCAAGAGTCTTCCTAGAATTGACTGCTCAAAATTCTAGGTGTAATGATACCATACTGGCTAGGTGACGGTGACTCCAAAACAGCTCCCCCCGCAACCCCAATCCAACGGGGCGAAAGTCTTAAATGCCAGTGTTACATAAGAAAAACTCTGCCACCAAAGCTCAGCTTTGTCTTTTGAGGACAAAAACTTTTATGGGGTGTCATACTCCCAGCCCCATAACTTAATACATTATTTTCATACATTTTCTTTAATGACTCATTTCCTCTAGAATTTTGAGATTCTTCAGCAAACTGAAATGGAATGTCAGGGTTTTTCCGTTTCTCTTTTTACCATTTCTGTAAGTCACTACCCTTCTTTCTGTATACTAACTCAATACCCCCCACCCTCTCTCTCACACACACATACCCCACATTCATTTGTGCAGCAGCTGACGTATTCGCTCAAATGGATCCCAGCATTTGCTATTCACTTTGTAAGAGGTCTATTACACTGTTTAGTAGGAGAACCTGAGAATCCTAATATCCTCAAGCTGTTGAACAATGCTATGGGCTATTTTTGAAGTAATTAGACTCAGGCACTCTGGAAATGCAGATAATCTGAAACTATCTCTTCTTGCTCTTAAGTGGCTATAACCTTATCATTTAAAAATAAATGGTTATCAAACTGCACTACTTCACTATTGCATGATTTTTCCCTATTCTTTAGTAAGAGGAACAACAAGATACAGTCGTGGTGAATGAAAATGTGTTGACTCATACTGGCCAACTAAATACCCTGGCTCATCTCCGTTCCATTAATTGCACTTTTATTTTGATATCAGGTCAATAATGCGGCAGCTTAAACCATTACTGTGCACTTGCTTGCCTATACCTGTTATCACTGATTTTTTACACTGTTAGACATCCACAAATATATTAATTCAGCAGCATTATGTCACATTCATACATATTAGTCTATGTTACCCAAACACTGAGTCACCACTGTGTTTAAAAATGCACCATATATTAATTGCTCTACTACTATTTCTATTTGCTTAGCAATCTAACAGGGTAGATACAAGCATTCATTTGTCAGGAGTGGGGAACATCTACTCTATAGATATATTCCATATCTTTTTTGTATGGTTCATTCTTTCCATTCTTTTCTTATATCATCAAGTCTAAAATGATTTCTCCTTTACATTTAAAAAACTCCAATATTAGATTGATAAAGGAAAATTTCTTATTACGGGAGATTGACTGGGAATAAACACTATCATTCCTGAATGTGTGGATAGTTAGTCAAACTGGGACATTCTTTTTCAAGAATGTATAGTAAACTGATCCAGACAATACAAACCTCTCTCCCCTACATGTGTCTCTGATAGCCCCAAAGAAAATACTGTGTTTGTGTACCAGATAAAATGTGGCTGATTTTAAATATTCTGCTGCCCTGCTATTCATATCATTCAGTTTAGGACAGAGGATTTTTGTTGTCCAAGGCTATAGTATAAAAAGCTCCCAAAGAAGTTTCTGGGAGAAATTTTAGTCATTTGGCCAATGGTCCCGTAAGACTCAAGCATCAACATGAACCTCCTTAAAATGAAACTTCTCAGGTCAGGAAATAGTATTTGACCTCCTGTTTGTTTCAGATAATGCTGTTAACTGGCAGATCGTTTAATAATCACCAGTGGGAGATCAGGGCCAGACTTATCTCCTCATGCATACGGCTGCATTTTTTGTAGGTGTTTCGTGTAGACTTCCTGCCTGTCTTGGGTTCATTCCCTTAACCAATGTCCTCTTTGTTTTCTTTCAGACAAGGGTTAAGATATACCCCAGACTCTTTCTGGACCCTGATCCCAGGGTTATTATCATAAATTTCAGTTTCTGATAACAGTGTTTGGGAATTTTGCCTGGTGCCAACTTCAGTTTGCTCACTCCTAAAGGGCTGGGGAACCTCAACCTAACAGAGAAAAGGTTGCTTTAACTACTACCAAAGGATGTGAGAGCGCACAATCGTCAGCAGACTATTAGTATAGGCCAAGCTGAGTCGGTATACATCGAGAGAAATAATCTACTCTTCCTCACAAATGCTGTTGACATCTTTTTTTTTTTTTTTTTAGCAGATTCTCACATATTAAAGGGTCAAAGGCTTAAGGAACCCTAGTTTTCCCAAATATTTATTTTGTGCTTCATTATTGGTCACTTTTGAGGTCACACAACACTTTTCAATCCCTCTTCAAGATGAAAAGCACAGCCCAAATTAATGAGAAAAGAATATATCCCATAAGAACTTCAGGCAACTTGTAGTATAATGGGTAGCATTAACAAAGTCCAGGATGAAGTAATTAAAGCAGAACAGATACCCTCTTAGGAGGCAGAAAGAATAAATATTATGAATTAGCCAAGGTATAGTATTATGATTTGAAATCTGGAACTGAAAATTGCTGTCAGTTTGGTATGGGTAGGCAAAGCTTAGAAAAAGTTCTAAAATATTCTGATAATGATTTCTATCACAAGACAATTCTTACACTTTCAAATGGAGGCAAATATCTTAAAGCTTCTGAGAAAGAGGTAAACTTAGGGAAACTAAAAATAATGGGTCCTAATTTTTTTTTACTCTTTTCAACTGTTTGTTAGCCGTTCCTAGCTATTCAAGGGACCCAGCCGGTAAAAATGAAGGTATCACATTGATGCTAAGGATTGTTATTTCCATTTTTTAAGTCAGGTTTTGCCAGTCAATTTATGTTCTTCAAGTCTGGCCTAACTGCTGTAAGCTATCGGGTGCACGGCCTTTGATAGCCCACATGCCTTCCCGGGTCCTTGTCATCCTCCCTGCATGTGTTCAGAGTTCTACCACACAAGCCTGTCTGGCTCACCATCCCGGCAAACTCGGTGTTAACCGCTGAGCACATTGCCTCCCTCTGAGGGGAGGGGCTGCCCAGGAGGTAACACCAAGGCTGAATGACTGAAAGGAGGCAAGGATTGCCTTAACCTTCCGTCTCTTGGCTCAGATGGAAAGAGCCTCAAAGGAGCCTGGAGCACTGGCGAAGACGACTGTCATGTGATCTAATAAACAGCCGTAACTCTTTAATGGATCAGCGAGGTCCCTGAGGTACTTTTCGGTCTATATAGTCTGTCAACTCAGTTACCTGGATCCTTTCCCAAAAGATGGCTGGCTTCCATGGAAAACTTTGTAGAGTAGATGGGTAAAAGAAAACATGGTGCCCCATGCTGAACCTATCTTGTGGCACCTTAATCAAAGTGGGTGGATGCCACGAGGCTGGTGCTGGTGAAGCAGTTATCTTACTCTGTATATATTTGTATGGCACTTTACAGTTTATAAAGCACATTTTTAAAAAATATACAATTCACCAATTTATAGTTACACAAACACTTTTATACCCTCAAAAGACACTGTGGAATAGGATTAGAACTTTGGCTTTTATATGTACCTGCCATATTTTTACCAGTTCCTTTCTCTACTTTGGATTTCTATTCCACTGATTCCCATACAACTTCCTTAACAAATCTTTAGTCTCAAAGATCTAATATGGCATCTCTTTGATTATTTTCTGAAATGTTTGACAATTCAAATGGGACAAAACTGGGCATTTCTGTGAAAGACATGAACAACTTAAAATTTCCAAATCATTGCACACACAGAAAAACCCCTCTTGAATTCAACTTCAAATTATTAACAATTCATCCAGCTTACACAGGAAAAATATGGACTTTATTTTAACCAACCTGGGTTTTACCAGCCCAGTAAATTATTTAGATTATTGTTTTAAGTGGTGTCATAGCTCTTAGGCCTGATTGTAACCAAATGTAATTTATTGTTGTTGTTCACTATAGGAAGAAAGGAAATCATATTTATGAAAATTGCCCTACTTGAAGAAACAAAACCTTAGCACCCAACACAGTGTTGCCTACTGATGCTTACAAAAAATCTAACACAAGCTTATCAAGTTGAATTTATTTAGTTTGATTTAAAATTGGGTAAACTGGTGGGGAATGCGAAGTGAAATTTAATATTATATAGAAGTATTGGCTATATCTGCTTCTGGCATTTCTGGAAATTCCAAGAAGTCTGCTACATTTTTATCTCTACTCTTCTTAACAGAAATACACACACACACAAAAGTTCCTTTGCAGTGCCTCATTTATATGACTATCTATTTTTAACCAAAGAGCTTCGTAAAATTCTTTTTCAAAAATGCATTGCCTCCTCTTGCATTCTATTTTGAGTTCTAATATTTACAGAGCATTGAACTCAAAAGGAAGGCCTACATTTATATTCCAAGAACTTGTGGGAAAACTTTGCACTGCCCCCAAAACTCCCTTTCCTTTGTCCGGGATGTCTCTTCCTTGCTGAGCCCATACACGTCACGCAGGACTTTCGAGAAGTAACTAGACTTACGATCATGGTTCTTTATCTGATAGTGTGATTTATAAAGAAATCACACTTCATTTTATGAGGTTATTTATGATTCATTCTTTAATTAATTCCTGACTCTCTTCCAGAAAGACTTTAAGGCATTTTTATGAGAATAAATGAATAGCCTGAAGCCATGTAACAGGCCAAGAATAGAGGCAAGGTTACACCACTCAGTCTCTGACTTTTCTGCTTAGGTTCTACACTACCATTCAAGTCCTTCCAAAAGACCATTTATTATGAGACTTGTTAATCCTGAAGAGCTTTTGCTGCAGACAAAGGTAAATGTAAAATAAGCACATTTTAAAAGTATATCAGTATATATAGCACTTAGAACAGTGCCACACACGTGGTAAGTGTTACGCAGACTCATTAAATTTTTTGAAGGTATACAAATATTAGCATAGTATAACAGAGATTGCATTTGTTTTAACAGCTAAACCGAACATACCAGGTTAATTTCCCTTCCTGTTGTGTCAGAAGGCTTTTCTTGTTCCCCTGGAATTCAAAAAGAAAAATAAGAAACCAAAAGAGGTAAACGAACAGCACAAAATAAAATTCATCCTCAATTCCCTGCAAGTTATGGTCGTGGGAAGAATATGGGCTATGGAAGCAGATCACTAGGTTGAAATTCGGTCCCTAGGCAGAGGTGGGACGCCCTCCCCACCCATGCTCACCCACTCGCACGCCACTGATAGCATTATTGCTAGTTTGGGCTTGTTTATTTGCTGTGACTAGTGTGGCACTCACACCTTAGCTTGTGAGAATCCATGCTGCCCATTTTGTTCCTTGGTTCTTCACTTCTCACTCCAGTGTATCCAAGAGGAAGGGGCAGGGTCTAGCACATCATTTTTAAGAGCCTGGAAATCCTTGTTCTGGGGACATTCTGCACTCGATGCCACACACACGGCTGTCCTCTCACCTACATCATCAGGATCTCCTACTGCCTAGTTCACTTTCAAAAGAGGCTTGGAGTGGCAGAGGTGGAGCTGGAATTACAGAGGATTCCCTTGGGATCCCGAGAAGGGTTCTCGGCTCCGGAAGTCCTCACCACAGAACACCAGAAGCACTTTTGCTCAGACAAGGCTTTCTCTTATGGCAGAAATAAGGGTTGCTCTGTCCAGCTTAGTTTCTATAGCTACACAGTGGCTGCTTTTGTGGGAAAAGGGATTCGATGAGATGGCAGAGGGGAAAAAGGAAAGCGAGAGCACAGAGGTGGTTCAGACCAGAGACAGACCGAGATTCGCCATACATCTCTCTCTTACCGTGTTTAAGTGTTCGCTAGTGACATCCAGTGAATTCTTACAAAAGCAGAAAAGAATTGTTTTCCAAATATCATACCGTTCCCATCATAGCCAAACCCACGTTTTTCAAATGCATTATTGTCGAATGAGGTTTCAGTTCAAGCATGTCTTTATGGCAGCAGTAAGTACAGACATGATGAGTTTCCTCTGGGAACACTAGATTTTCATTTAGATGGGGGTGTGGATGACTGGGATGCTATGATGCTGCTGTGAAAAACAGGGCGAGACAAACTAACTCAAATTACACATATTGATCTGAGAGATTATTTCCACACTCTTAAAGTTTAGAAGAGCTCTTCCTAAGATTGACACAGTAGCATGAGTAAGTCCCAACAATATGCTCTCCTCAGCACAGCTCTTGGCTGGAACACTGTGCTGTGGTGAGCATACCTTATCATGACTAGAGGAGACCTGAATTAATCTAATTCACTTTTTGGTGGAAAGATGAGTTGTCCCTTAGGAAATCATTGTCCATAGTTTACAGCAGAATATTGTGGGAAATAAAAACAACAGAAACCAACCAAAAAAATCTATCTTCCCTTGTTACTGAACCCTAAAAGTGTGGCACAGAGCAGCAGAGAGAAGATGGAACCCACCTCGGTGCTTCTAAGGCAGCAGAATGGGAAGAAACAGGTAATGAGTAGAGGCAAACTTCTCAAAGGAAGCAAACTATAAAGGACCTGTTGTCTGTCTGCCATCTCCTCCTGGGAGGGTGGTCCTGAGGCATTCCTTGTGTCTGAAATGGTAGTCAATATTAAGACAGCTAGGAAAGATGGGATGTGTTAGGCAACACGCTTTGAATTGTCAGAACCTGAACAGAGTTCCAGCTGATGCCTCTGTGTCCTGTTCAGGAGGCTTTCCCCAAGAACCCCTGGTCTCCGTACTCTCACCCACCTCTTGCTTTATTCCTGAGCATATGTGGGTGACTCTGAGTTATAATTTATATTTTGAAAATAGATTTAAAAGTTTATCTATTAGATAAAAAAGATTAAAAAATAGATTTAAAAAGAAGATAAATAAAAGGTTTTTTATTCTTCAAAGGTTAATCCCCTGTAAAACATTATCCAAAACAGCTCTCAGATAGCACTTCACTGAGCTTTTTCATTTACATTGTCTTATTCAACTTTCACATTCACCACTTCAGAAAAGGGAATAGTTTCATCCAGCTACATGCCTTGGGAAGAGTAATTGTCCTAAGACTTGCCCGAAGTCAGACAGCTATTGAGCGGCAGTGGGGACTCAAGCTACCATGTTTCTGAAACTAAATCCAAGATCTTTAACACAGTGCCCTTTCATTGTCTCATAACTCTGATATCTCCGAACGCCAAATACTTTTGGTATGTCCAGATATCTATGATATTTCCAGATATGCTTTGCTGGGCGTGCAGCTGGTGTGCATCACTACTGGTCAATCTTCATGTGCATTAAGGCCCTGCTTATCCATGGTAGGTTGCAACTTAGTAGTGGGTCATGAAACAATTTAATGGATAACCCATAATATTTTTAAAAATTGAAACATAATAGAGTAGAAAATATCAGGATTCATCACACATCTTTAAATTTTGTACTTGTGTTAAATTTTTTTTTATCAGGAAAGCTTTATTTCTGAATATACTAACATAGTTATAAACCCCTCCCCATATACTTGGTTTTGGGGTAAAAGTGGTCAGGAGCTACTGGATCTGGGCATAAAGTGGTTTGATAATGTAGTTTTAACAAATGCTGTATTGTTCACGCCACAGCTGCTGTTTATGCTGGGCGAGCAGCCAAGTCATTGCCAAGATTGACAGACTCAGCTGTCTGGGGGAGGGGAACGGATAGCAATAGGGACTAAGGGTTCCACAAAAGATAACCTAATGCAGACAAATCCACTCAGTTAAGAAGATACAACTTGTATGATTTCTCTGACCGCCCAACAAGCTAGTTTCCTTAATTTTACTTGGCAAGTTTGATACTTACTTGTAAGGTGTTCTGAATTATTTTGAGTCCATTCTGAAATAGAAAAACAAGATAAAGAATCAAAATTGGTTGTGAAAACAATGAGGGTTATACTCAAGTTTGTCTGAAATCAGAGCTAGTCCCTGAAAGGACTCCTGCATTTATGTACTAACAGAGTCCAGCAATCCAGCTCAAAGGCAATTTGAGAAATTTGTAGACCATCACAAGACCATGGACACAAAGTAAATCCCTGGGTTTATTTTGAGTCTCAAAGAAAAACTGTATAAATAAAACACAACCTTCCTCTGTCTGCTTTGATTCCCTCTTCTGCACTCCTTAAGCATAAGAACACAATTCAGCCTGTATGACACCTTTTGGAATAACAAGGTGCATATTCAACAGGTGCTCCAAGTGAATGTAGGAAGTTATGAGGAAAGAGTGCTTTTGATGATGTGGTGGGAACTAATTCTAAAACAAAGATTGTGTCTCTCACTTCCTGCTTACTCATCCACCCCCACTTTCCTGCTAACATGATCACCACCTGCCTTTGTGAAGCTCCTAATCAGGGACTGACCAAAGACAGGTTGGAAAGGACCAGTGTATGTGTCAGTGATTGCTCAGTCAACTGTCCCCTTGGGACTAGGTTCTGCAAAGTGTTTTTCTTCCTTCTGAGAGATAACTGCTTTCCCAACAGCAACCCCCACTTTAAAAAAAAATCATATAATAATTTATTCTAAGGGTTTTTACAAAACACTTCATGAAAATTATACATACTTAGGAAGTACAGTATAATTTCACAGTTTACATTCTAATTAAAACTTGAACATAAAAAGCAAAAGAGAGTCATGAACCAAAGCAGGAAAATTCCCAATACCACCTTAGAAGGATATTTCAAGAGGAGACAATGAAAGACTTTCTATCATACCTCCAAAATTTATTTACCAAAACCATGGCCCTTAAATACCGTTTCAGAGTACATTTTTCTCCTCAACTCACGCTCAATTTATTAAGTACTCCGTGGTACAGAAAGAAAATTTTTCTTTGACACTTTCCCTGTTATGTTTGTTTTCATTACTTCATGAAAGGAAAATCCACATCCAGTTCAAAGACAATTTCTAAGTAATTCATTTGACTGTTGGAAAGCCAGCAGGGATGATCTAGAGAAATATGACAGTTCCTGCTTGCCAGGATATCATAAGCCTTCATAGTATAAAAGGCAGTTCCCGCATTTCTACAGTACAAGGAAATCTGTGATAAATGAGAGGCAAAGACCTCAAATGGCATAAAAATGAACAGAAAAGACAAACCACTTCCACTAGGGTAAACACAGAAGGCTTCACTGAGAACTAGGAAATGAGCTGGGCTTGACAGGACAGGTAGTATTTTGATAGGTGGACACAGATAAATGGGTGCTAGAAGAACCATGGTGAAGACATGAAACGGCTAGTTGGACGGTTAGGCTGGAATTGAGAGGTTCTATGTGGAATCCAGAAACAATTCAGAAAGGTAGATGTGGATGGACTGTGAAAAGCCTTGAATTCTGGTCAACAAATGTGAGCCCAATAGTGTAGGCACTGGGGATGCTCTGCAGAGGACTCAGTGAAAAAGTGGCATTATGGAAGAAGTTTATTAGGCAAATTAAGTATACTAGGAAGATTTTGGGCTGAAATGAATCAAAAGTGAGGAAACATTAAGTCCTAGCCACAGTAATCAGACAAGAAAAATAAATAAAAGGGATCCAAATTGGAAAGGAAGAAGTAAAGCTGTCACTATTTGCAAATAACATGACACTACTCATACAATATCATAAAGATGCCACAAAAAACTACTGAAGCTCATTAATGAATTCTGTAAAGTTGCAGGACAAAAACTTAGTATACGGAAATCTATTGTAGTTCTATACACTAACAACAAACTCAGAAAGAGAAATTAAGAAAATAATCCCATTTACAATGGTATTAAAGAGAATAAAATACCTAGGAATAAATCTACCTAAGGCAATAAAAGACCTGTGCTTAGAATTATAAAACACTGATGAAAGAAACTGAAGGTGACACTAGCAGATAGAAAGATACACTGTGTTCTTGAATTGGAGGAATTAATATTGTTAAAATGACCATTCTACCCAAGGCAATCTACAGATTCAATACATTCCTTATCAAAACACCAACGGCATTTTCCACAGAAATAGAACAAATAATTTAAAATTTTCTATGGAAACACAAAAGACCCTGAGTAACTGAAACAATCTTGAGAAGGAAGAATGGAGCTGGAGGAAACACACTCTCTGACTTCAGACTATACCACGAAGCTAAAGTAAGCAAAACAGTATGGTACTGTCACAAAAACAAACACATAGACCAATGGAACAGAATAAAGAGACAGAAATAAACTCACACACTTATGGTCAATTAATCTATGACAAAGGAGGCAAAACTATACAGCAGGGAAAAGATATTCTTTTCAATAGTGATGCTGGGAAAACTGGACAGCTACATGTGAAAGAATGAAATTAGAATATCCTCTAACACATATACAAAAATAAACTCAAAATGTATTAAAGACCTACATGTGAGACCAGAAACCATAAAACTCCTAGAATAAAACATTTGCAGAACACTGTTTGACATAAATTGCAGCAATGTTTTTTGGACCTGTCTTCTAAGGCAAAGGAAACAAAAGCAAAAACAAACAAATAAGACCTAATAAAACTTAAAAACTTTTGCATAGCAAAGGAACCATTAACAAAACACAAAGACAACCTACTAAAAGGGAGAAAATATTTGCAAATGATATGACTGAAAAGGACTTAATATCCAAAATATGTAAACAGTTCATACAATTCAACAACAACAAAAAACAAACAACCTAATTAAAAAATGAACAGAAGACCTGAATAGATATTTTTCCAAAGAAGACATACAGATAGCCAACAGGCATATGAAAAGATGCTCATCATTGCTAATCATCAGGGAAATGCAAACCAAAACCACAGTGAATTATCACCCCACACCTGTCAGAATGGCTACAAATAAATGTTGAATTATCACCCCACACCTGTCAGAGAGACTAAAAATAAATGTTGGCGAGGATATGGAGAAAAGAGAACCCCTCTACTCTGTTGGGGGAATGTAAATTTGTGCAGTCATTATGGAAACCAGTATGAAAGTTCCTCAAAAAGTTAAAAACAGAACTACCATATGATCCAGAAATTCCAGCCCTGGGTATATATCCAAAGAAAATGAAAACACTAATTTGAAAAGATATATGCATCTAAATGTTCATAGCAGCATTATTTATAATAGCCAAGATATGGATGCAACCTAAGTGTCCATCAACAGATGAATGCATAAAGAAGATGTAGTGTATATATAACAAAGCAGAAACAGACTCATGGATATTAGAGAACAAACTGGTGGTTACCAGTGGGAAGTGGGAAGGAGAAAGGGGCAAAATAGGGTAGAGGATTAAGAGGTACAAACTACTACATATAAAATAAATAAGCTGCAAGGGTATATTTTACAGCACAGAGAATATAGCCAATATTTTATCATAACTGTAAATGTTGTATATTATAATTTTGAATCACTCTGTTGTTCAACTGAGACAAATATAATATTGTAAATGAACTATGCCTCAATTTTTAAAAGTGCAACCATCACCACTATCTAGTTTTGAAATATTTTCATCACCTCAAACGGAAACTCCATGCTCATTAATCTCCCCCCATTTTACCTTTCTCTCAGCCCCTGGCAACCATTAATCACTTTCTGTCTCTGTGGTGTTTCTCTTCTGGGTATTTCTGTATAAACAGAATCACACAATATGTGATCTTCTGTGTCCAGCTTCTTTTGCCTAGTATAGTGTTTTTGAAGTTCATCTATGTTGTATCCTGTACCAGTACTTCATTCTTTTTTATGGGTGAATAATATTGCACTGTATGGATGTACCACATTTCCTTTATTTATCAGTTAATAGGCATTTGGGTTGTTTCCACTTTAAGGCTGTTGTGAACAGTGTTTCTGTAAACATTTGTGTACAGGTTTTTGTGTGGATATATATTTTCATTTCACTTGGGTATTTTCCTAGCAATGGAATTACTGGGGCCTGTGGCAGTAATTCCTTAACCTTTTGAAGACCTGCCAGACTGTTTTCCAAAGCATCTGCATCATTTTGCATTCCCATCAGCAATATATAAGGATTTCAATTGTCCATATTCTTGCCAATACCTATCATCTTCCATTAAAAAGGAAATTCTAGTTTCCCTAGTGGGTGAAGTTGTACTTCATTGTAGCTTAATTTGCATTCCCTTAATAACTAATTATGTTTTTAACATTTTTTCCTGTGTTTATTAACCATTTATATACATATTTTTGAAGAAATGTCTATTTAACTCCTTTGCACATTTTTAATTGGGTTCTTGTCTGTTTTTGAGCTGCAAGAATTCTTCATATATTTTGGGTACTAGTCCCTTACCAGATAAATGATTTACAAATATTTTTCACATTCTGGGAGCTGTCCCTTCACTCTCTTGATAGTGTCCTTTAAAGTACAAACGTTCTTAATTTTCATGAAGTACAATTCACCTATTTATTCTTTTGTTGCTTGTGCTTTTGATATTGTACCAAAAAACTACTGACAAATCCAAGATCATGAAGATTTACTACTATGTTTTCTTCTAAGGAAACATACTATAATAGTTTAATATAAACATAGATTTTATTGTTTTAGTTTTTATATTTAGATATCTGATCTTTTTAAAATTATTTTGTGTATCATGCATGAGGGAGAGTTCCAAATTTATCCTTTGCATGTGGATATCTAATTGTCCCAGCACAATTTACTGAAGAAAGTATACTTTTCCCTTTGAATGGTCTTGACACTCTTGTTAAAAATCAATTGACCAAAGATGTATGGATTTATTCTGGACTCTGTTTTTTTCCACTGATGTATATAACTATTCTTACACCAGTACCACACTGTTTTAATAACTATAGTTTTGTAGTGAGCTTTGAAATAGAGAAACATGAGTCCTCCAACTCTGTTTCTTTTTCAAGACTTTTTTGTCTATTGTGGGTCTACTCTTTCCTGCCTCAGTCCAAAGTGCACACACACACACACACACATATGTGTGCATACACACATATGTGACCACAAATTACAATCTGTGAGTCATGGTAGCCTTCTGATGTTTTATGTGAGTTCAATGTCTAACATAATCACTTGATAATCTGAGCCCTTTTCTTGAAATATGATATGAAAAACATTAGGTAGTCTTGGTATCTAAAACTCACTTGTCACATTAATGGTAACTGAGTGGCTTTCAATGAATCCAGACAAAGAGTTCACTGAACAGCGGTATGACCCATTTTCACTAGCAAGCACCTGATTAAAATGCAAAATAAAAATAGAAATATTCTTCCTTTCTTCTCAACCCATGTATCCCTGGAGTCTGTCCCCAAGATGTAAACAGCTGTTTCCTTCGAGCTTGCACCAGGCCCCAGCAAGTCTGTTAGCACAGTATTTCACAGGCATTCCAGTTCAAATGGATCCCCTGCTGACACAGCACATACAGAATATCTCTTAATGTAAAGTCGTATGTCACATGACTCTTCCCCTGAGAGATAAAAACAAAATTAAAATCAAATCTGTTCTGGAAGGACTAAATATTTGCCATTTCAACAGTTTCTGACAAAGATTTCTCAAGTATGATTCTATAATTTTCCCAATAACATTTTCCAGTATATTAACCCTTATTAGCAGAGTGTCTGCTAGTGACACATAGTAGGCATATAACAAATATTTGTTGAAAAAAATCAAAATTTCCTCAATTTTCAAAATATTACGATTTTCATTATTATAAAATTAGATTTTATTTTATTTTATTATCTTCTAGCTACTCCAATAATAGCAAATAATAACAATTTCTTGTCAATTTCTTATTGTATTGTAGGGGCTGTTCAAAACACATTAAGTATTTCAAGTTATTTAATTTTCACAACAAAAATAATATATATTATTATGAACCTTGTTTTAGAGATAAGGGAACTGAGGTAGCAAGAATTTGTCTAAAATGTATATGCTAATAATTAGGAAAATCAAGATTCAAATTTGTATGAGTTCATTACTCTATAATTCATTAACCATTACTCTGTTGTTGTTTCTTGAGCAGTAATCACATTTTCTATTACTAGCTCTGGTATATTCCAATAAATGACATTAGGATCTTTTTTTACTTGTTTTTCAATGACTTTTAAGATGCCTTGCAATTTTTTCCATGGCTTTTTCTATGTAGGAGACATGCAACTTAAGATAACTTTCTGAAGATAGGATGTTCTGAGATAACCTGATTTTTTAATATGTTCCCAAGTGTGAGGGACAGCAGTTATCCACCTCTTTTGGAAGTTATGCCTTCTGGCCCAACATACAGGAAGCATGCTTTCCTTTGTTTTGGTGGGGAGAGCTTTTTCCTGGAAATGGATTTTTCTATTATCTCCTCTGAACCTTCTGTTAGTAATCATTATTTGTATATAAAATCTGCAGAAAAAAAAAATCTGCAGCCAAGAAAAAATTTTAAATTATCTGTATTATTGAATAAATTTTGTAACTCTTAATTTATTATGAAATTTTGTACCTGGTAACCTCAGCACCTGAAGTATAACCTCAGCATCCAAGATATATGAAAAGAAATTTTCTCTGAGCAAACAAAATAGCTATGGCAAGATCCAAAATGTATCTCATTTTTGTACACAATTCTTACAATTCCATTATCATTTCCTAATTACCCAGGGCATAAGTATGTTATGTAATAAAGACTAATAACTATGTTTATAATGATAAGATTGAATCAACAATACAATTCTAAATGATGTTTAAATACCGTCTATTTTTAGATGTAAAGAAGTGTTCAATCTGTTTTACTAAGAATTTCATCATAAATGGTTACTCAAAAAATATGTAGCCTACAAAGGGGCACACTTCAATTATTTAGAATGTACATTTATATGGAAGTATTCATTCTGTGATAATTGCTGGACTCTATTGTCTCTTTCGAGACTCATGCTATATAAGGAGCATGAGAAATGGCACCAATTCATAACCACTACTTAGCCTTTTTGCATCAGTTACATCACGAGTGTATATAAATCATGATTATTCTACTATGGGACTGACTCCCTATGATGGTGAAACTAAAATAGGCCAACTAAAATTAGATCTAACTAAAATAGGCAATGATTCCTTTTAGTTAAGCACTGTGTAGTGATTTGTATCTTCTTATTTTTTCCAGCAGAATTAGCTTTAGCTAAACACATGGTCTACAGGATGTTTTCTCTCTGACCTTTTCCTACAAACTTACAGGTCTTTCTTGGCTCTGTCTCTGCCTGTTTTGAACACTCTCTCAGTGATATATCCAATCCGTCTAATTTCTTTCAATAATTGTAAATTTTTAGATTTTTAATAGATTAATAGTATCATAGGTTATAATGACATAAGCATAACTGAGATTATAGCCAAAATTCTTTTTTAAAGACAAAGGGTTAAGGACTAGTCAGATGTGGAACTGGGGAACAACTTTTGGTCCTGCGTTCCACATACTGCTTTACCAAGCATAATGTTCTACTTCATTTCTACACCTTGGCCAGCACAATAATTCTTTTTTAGCTATTTCCTAATATCAAATAAACCTCTTCCTATGATTTATGCTCATATCTCATCAATCGCTGCTCAGAATAATTGAAAACTGATTCAGCTTTCAAGAATCAGATCGAGACAAGGAACCTGCAGAGAACTTGTAGAAACCTCTGAATATTTAGATACTTATAACTGCTCGAAGACCTCAACAAGTTCACTTTAATATACCCTAATTCAGTTGTTTCCAAAAATTCAGCAAAAATCAAAGCAAACTCGAAGTCAAGTTATGAGGATGAGGTTTTTAAAAACTTGAAGTGAAAGGGTAAGATAATTTACTAAAAGGAAATCTCTAACAATGTAACATCTGGGTGTGTTTAGACTTACAACAAAAAAAAGCAAGGAGGCCAGAGGAGAAAGACCAAGTGAAACCCTTGTTTCCAGAAGTCTGTTCTTCTCCTTAAAGTTAATAAATACCTCAGCCTCCTAACTTCCCTATTCATTTTCTTGGATAAAATCAATCATAACTTATGGAGCCTACAACTCTGTGCCAGCATTGTGACAAACTTTTTGATCTCAAGGAGCTTATCATTTAATTGGTGAGACAAGATTAATGAACAAGGTCACTTTTCTGAAATAAACTTACTATCTACCACTCCTTTTTTTACCTTCAAGTATATATGAGCTGAAAAGGAAGGTTCAGAGGGACCTTGTATGCTGGATGTAAGGTGGTATAGGAATAGATAAGACAAGGTACCTTTCTTGAAAGGGCTTGCCTTCTAATGGAAATAGAGAGGCTTAACAAGTAGGAGAATGAAATAACACTAGAATAAGGGGCAGACTTTGCTTGGTGTGCAGAGGAATTGTAATAGTGAAGAACAAATGTGATTCCACATTAGCTCTGTTCCTTTAGCTCTAACCCTATTCCAGTACTTAGTCATGCTGGTTCTGCATTTTTTGTAAAAGAATGTTGCATATAGCCTGAAATATACAAGGTAGCCTATTTTCAAGGCTCTGACCTTTAAAGGTATAACACTTTCCCTTTCATATAAAGATTAAAAAAAAGTTGCAGAATATAAAATAACATTTGTCTTGTTGGAGGTTTACAGGAACATCATGACCTGACCTACGTGGACAGCTGCAAGAACAAAGGATCCTGACACTAAGAAGTTTGCAACACTAACCACACCCCCTCCCCCTTTTCAGTTTAAAAGGAGCCTAAATTCTGACTTGGGGAAATGGTTCTCCAGGGCATTAGTGTGCCATTTTCTCAGTCTGTCGGCTTTCTGAATCAAATCGTTATTACTTGCCCCAACACCTCATCTCCCATTTTATTGGCCTGTAGTACAGCAAGCAAAATGAGTTTGGACTCGGTAACAGCATAACTTCAACTGGGACTATAGGGGCAAGGCTGAATGCAAAGGTCATATATGAGCTAAACCTTAGTGAATGAGAAGCTCTTTGATAACCAGAGCAGTGAATAGAACAGAGAAGGTATTCTAAGACTGGGGAAACAGAAGGGCAAAGGCAGACTGGCCAGGAATCTCCAGGAAGATTTAGGGAATTGATACACACTTGGATCATGGTTTTCTGAAAATAATGACATGCAGACCACTAGTTGTTTCAGAATAAATGGAATAAGCATTGGGTAGAAGAAGTGTAAACTTTGTTATCCACCATGAGAAAATACAGAGTCTGAGTCTTTTGGTATATTTATAAAGGGTATGTAAATAACTGAAAATGAGAATATGCATTTGAACATGGTTCTTCAAATGCTAAAAGACTGTGTGATGTTGAGACAGCCACCCAGTCTCACTGGCCCTCAGTTTCTTTAAAATAAGATGCAAGGATTGACTACAAAAATAGGAAAAGTCTTAGCCACTATCCTCTCTTACATACAAACACATACGCAACTCCATCTCCCTCAGCGTATGTCTGACACTTCTAAGTCTCTCGTTCTATTACAGTATGTTACCTTTCTATTTAGCCATTGGGCTGTCATCCAATGCTAGTAGCACTATTGAAGATCCCTTCTAGTTCCCTCATTCCATGACTGTATGCTGGGGAGTGTAATAGGGAACAAATCTGACTCCATATTGGATCTATTTCTTTTACTTTAACCTTTGTATCTATTGCTTCTGCTACAAGTTAACCATTAAAGTGATGTTGCTTATAGCTTAAGGTGTACATAATGGCCCATCTCCTGGAACCCCTGCCTCCCATGCCTGAGTGTTAAGCTAAAATACCTTTGTTTAAACTCACAGGAAACATCTTGACCAGACCTACCCATGAATGGCTGCAGGAAAGAAGACATTAATACATCCCTTTCAGAGTCTAGTCAGAGCCAGGAAATATTTTTAAAGACGTATTTCCTTTTTTGACTTTACCTCCTCACCTCCCCTTCTTTGTTCTGAAAAAGAAACTAGCATCCAAACCCCAGGCAAAATGGTTCTCTGGAACACTAGTCCATCATCTTCTCTGTCTTCTGGCTTTCTGAATAAAGTTGCTATTCGTTGTCTCAACAATTCCTCTCTTGATTTATTGGCCTGTTGTGTGAAAAGAAGTATGAGCTTGGGCTCGGTAATAGGAGTGCACAAAGTGGGTCAGGAGTGGAGAAGAGCTAGCTGTTAGTCCTGACCCCGTCAATGACTTGCAGTAGGATAATGGAAACATCACTGCGGTTCTTGCATATTCTTATCAGCAGAATGAAGATCATTGGCAGTCACACTGACTGACCAGCATAGGATTTTTTCTTGAATGGAGGGAAGAACAGATGGAGGCT
This sequence comes from Camelus dromedarius, assembly GCF_036321535.1. Classification (NCBI taxonomy): domain Eukaryota; kingdom Metazoa; phylum Chordata; class Mammalia; order Artiodactyla; family Camelidae; genus Camelus; species Camelus dromedarius. The sequence goes on along the minus strand of NC_087437.1, from coordinate 72,406,547 downwards.
TGCCAACTGGCATTAAATGTCATTGACAGTACTCATTCTTTGTACAAAGAAATAATTAATACTGCGTATCTCCCTGATACTGAAACTGATGTTTGTAGAGCAGGACTGATACACTAAGCTAAATGACATAATTCTAACTTTCCATTTGAGAAGCATGTTGACACTTTTTTGCTGCTTGTCCTGAAGTATGTAAAATCATCTGTGACACTCAGGATATCCAAAGCTGTCCCCAAGGGTTTGTCTCATAAAACAAACATTTTCTGAAGAGGAACGAAGATCTCAGCCGCTTTTGGCTGGGATTTATCAGTCAATGTTAATTATTGTTATTACTGCTATTTTTCTCAAACATTCATATCTAATGGTAGGGAATTTTCAATGCTAAAAATAATTAAAATAAATGCATGCAGTGAATGATGCACTCTCTACCATCCTCAGGCTCTCATATGAAGTATCCCTTTTTAAGTCACTGTAGGTTTTTAAAAATCCTTATGAACACCACTACTGAATTATGAGAGTATGTACATTCCATGACTAGGGTGTACTTAGCATAGTTGATGCCCAGAGTGCATCATTTTTAACAATCCCTTTTTCTATATGGAAAAATATTCGGAAGTAATCATTAAATGAAACAAATAATAAAATGGTCTAAAAAGAAACATAGACAGTGAATATTTTCTCTCATTAAACTTCATGCATAAAATGATGCAAGTTAAAAAAATACTTGAAAAATAATAATAGAATACAAAAAGGAAAAATGTGCAGATATTTAATAATTTTATATCCACCTAAATAGCATAAACTTCAATTCTTTAGTTATAGCCTAATACTTAAGTTTATATAATTTTCCAGTAATTAATAAGTGAATGTTACTAAAATGGAAATTCTCTAAAAGATACAATTTAGACAACTACCAAATTGTACCACTAAGGTAAAGTTTAATTTTCTTAATTCATTCTTTAAATTTAAAACATTGCTTTATAGAGAAAAATACATCTCAATTGTAAAGATATTAATAAAACATTTCATATATAAATTTTAGTTCATGAATGAAAAAAAGTTGTGCCTCCCAGTTTGTACTTTGCTTTACTTTTTAAAATTTTAAACAAATAAATATTCAAAATGATTGCATAGAATGAAAGAAATGAAACCACTCATATTCTGTTTCTGTATCTCTATAATCACTGTGGTATTACTGTTCATTTAAAATCTACTGTGTAAATGCAGCAATAAGTAGTACCACAGGGGTTGGAGACACAAACTACTTGAAGCAAGTTCAAATGATTCTGAACATTATGAATTTACTTTTGAAGTAAATACATGTAGCTGAACTTGTATGTGTTCAGGGGCAGCTCTCTAACCGGGATGTTCTCTGAGATAACTTTTACGTAGATGTGATGTTTATGAAAGGGGAAGTACTGAAAATGTGCTAATTTGAAACTTACACACATATTATTCAAACTCAGGAGTAACCAGAGTAATTATTTAGAACTTAGACCAAAAATTTTTTGGGGGGGAGGGGATATTTTATCACTGATATTGTTCAGAATTACTGGCATATTGTGGTCATTAAAAGTAGACCAAATTTTTTTGCTTTAAAACTCTATACAGAGAAGGCACCCACTTACTGCCCACACCCAGGGGTGTGGACATCCCACTGTTCATGACTATTTAGTAATAGGACAGTTTCTAGTGCAAAGGGGATGCAGAAAGAGCTCACTTGTCTCTTCAGCTTTCTCATCAGATTTTTTTTAAATATAATTATCTTGAACAAGATACAATCTCTTAGAGTTTTCAGATCTCTGAGAGAGAGAGAGAGAGCCCTTCTGGCTGGGTAATCAAGAAAGGCTTCAAGGAGGAGCTTGAATTTTCTTCTGTTTCAAATCCCACCCCAGCACTAATCGGGTCCTCCTCCCATTACCACAGTATAATACTGTCATCTACCTAATCACGTGGGCCAGAACCTGGGTCCCATCTTGGTCTCACTCCATTTCATCAGTTACCAGGTTAAGTTAACTCAGCATCCAAAATATCTTTCTTTTTGTTTGTTTGTTTGGTTTTTTTTGTTGTTGTTTGCTTTTGTTTATTTTTTTAACATTTTTTATTGAGTTATAGTCATTTTACAATGTTGTGTCAAATTCCAATGTACAGCAAACTTTTTCTGTTATACATGAACATACATATATTCATTGTCACATTTTTTTTTCACTGTGAGCTACCACAAGATCTTGCATATATTTCCCTGTGCTATACAGTATAATCTTGTTTATCTGTTCTGCATATGCCTGTCATTATCTACAAATTTTGAAATCTTAATATCTTTCAACTTTGTTTTTATGCCACTGTCGTAATTTGGGTCTCATTCTATTTCACGAAGGTTACTGTCACAGATGACCACCTAGATTTCTACATTCCAAACTTGGCCTTTTCCCCCTCCCCTACTCCAATTCATTCTCGACATCACTGTCGCAGTTTACATTTTTAAAATGAAAATCTAATTGCAAGATTTTCCCTAAAACCTTTCAAAGATTCTTCAATGCCTGCAAGATAATGTCCAGACTTCATCAAATGGCATTTAGCCCCTGCTTCTTTATGCAAACTAACCCGCCACACACATATTCCAGCAACCCAAGTCCACTTGATGTTACCCCCAGTAAATGTTCCACGCTGTTTTGTGTGACATGTACCATTCTATTATAGTTAAATACGTGTTTATGCATCTGTCTTCCGATCTGGTCTACGATCCCTTCTTGATGGGATGAGATGGCCTCAGAAAAGGTATGAAGAGGTATGATGTACACTGAGACTGAACAGAGAGAGCTTCATGAAGAGGAAAATCTGATATCACAGCTCTAATGCTCTCTGTACACTAAGGCCACTGAGCCCTTAGAGAGGTGGACTAAAGACATTGAGGTGAAGATTATGTGCAACTCAACATACCCTTTGGTGATTAAAAAAAAAACTAGACCATACCAGTATGCAGTGTAGAAAGGCCTGATTTATGTTCATTGAGAGGTGATATTCAGTATATTTAAGAAGTGACACCCCATGGTCACCAGATACCTAGATCAGCCAATCAGAAAGGCACACCAGCCACAAAATACTCCCTGGTCCAGTACTTTCAGGCTGAGCAAGTATGGCTGCTGGTATAAATACCACACGTGCTGAAAACACTAAGGAATTTGTGAAACTGATTAGCTACTAAAATAAAGATGCTCCTGGTTATGAATGTTGCACGAAATACAATCGTTTCTTACTTTTAAAGACCATATGTCTTGATTATAACTATTACCATGAGGAAATCCCAGTTGACTTTGACTATCTCCCCATTGAAACATTCTTTCAGATTTATGAAAAGATCAAAATAGTTACAATCACTGAAGGAAATGAATGCTGCCATAAATGTAGATTGCCTTAATTTGACCGAAGACAGAGTTACAGTTGACCATAAATGTGTAAACAAATAATTCTTGAAAAACTAAAATAATTATGAAAGGTGTAAAACAGCAATAATTTTCTGTGACATGAACCAGGATTTTAGCTTCTATCAGAAGATACTGTAATAGAGAAACAACAAACAAATTACAGATACATGATGGGGAGACCTCAGAAGGAGAGAAGGCTGTAGACTCAGGAGGAAACATGCCTTCAGGGGATGCTGACGGGATGGTCTGCCTTGCTGCAGAGTGCTGGAGGGGTAGAGGTCAGGGGAGAGATGATTACTAGTAAGGTAAGGAAAACAGGATCCTCTTCCCTAGCAAACTGGTGTGGCTTAGGGGTCCTGTGAAAAGTCCACACACAGTGACAGCAGCCATGTAATCACACATCAAAGATCCTGGAAGGACATCCACCGGGAGAGCCTCAGGGAATCTCATGCACAACAGCAGAAAGCCCACGGGGCATACTTCCCATCACAAATCAGCTGGCACAGACTCCTCAAATCAGAAATGTGACAGGATATGAGGGTGGGGGAATTCCATCGCATACAGAAACCACTAATTTAATGTTGTATTCTGTTGATTAAACTCATTAGTTTAACTCTGTGGTAAGCAAACCCGCTCCGTAAATCAGATATTCCCAGAAGTGGTAGGAATATCTGGGGAAATTTGAATAAGAATGACGCACACATCACATTGTTAAAAGCGGAGCTTCTATTTTAAAGGATGACCATTGTTAAAGAAAAACCCCGTGGCTTGATCCCTCAGGGACACAGTGAACACTGACTGGGCCTCAGCTCCTACGGTGAGATGAAAGAGCCTCAGTCCTTACAGGGAGAGCCACCTGACAAACAGCACATAATGTAATAGCGCTCCCTGGCATAAAAGTGAAATAATAGTTTATCTTCTTCTCTCTGGATATTGTCTGACACTGATCTCCAGACAAGGATAGGCAACTCCTCCTTGCCTGAACACATATATACCACACACTCACACATATCTCACACACACACGTATACACACACATGTACCCACGCACACACATACAAAAGGAGAGAGACTTACATAATGTGAAGCCCCTTTAGCAAAAATAAAACTGAAAAGAACTAACTTCACACCAAGAATCTATATGGCATGAATCCATATTTATTCCCTTCATCTGAAAAACAAAGACCATGAATTGAGAAAATAGAATTTTTGCGCTCATCTTCTATTACTATTTCCTCTTTAAAATCTCCTTAAGATGGTATGTGAATGAGAACACCTTCGGAGGGTTGTTAGCTCTATGCTTGGCTCATAATGCATAATAATAAATGCCAGGTGTTACTATTTTTTGGATAGGATGGATTTAGGGACGTGCCACAACAGTTGACACATCCAAGGCCACAGGCCTGCGGGTGGCAGAGACAAGGTGGAAACCCAGAAGGTCTGCCCCTGGTGCCTCTCTCTGAATAGTTATTTCCAGCTGCTTTCGGGGATCGGCAGTGATACATAATGACTGGTCTAGTCACCGGCCAAATATAACAGATAGAAAAGGCGGTACATCCCGCAGAAAACTGTCCTTTATGTGAGGCATAAAATTCTTCAGAATTTTACTAATCAGGAAGACCAGCCTTGGTTAAAACTAGGAAGTAAAAAAACCTTCATCTTTGGGTATTTTCTTAAGACGTCTCTCAGTACTTCTTCATTACATTTCTACCAAATGACAAATGTCCCCCTATGGTTTTACCCTATTGGTCACTGACTTTGTCTCCCCAGACCAGAGGACCCATTCCAGTCCTTCAGCATTCTGCCTGCCCTATATGACAGAGATAAGTATCTGGTGGAGAATTCGTTGGCCAGTATGTAATTAGGTCTCTGGAACAGCAAATGTATTTAGCCAGTTCAATAGGCCTGAAAGTAAAATGATTCATGTTGACAATCTGGAGAATAGTTCTGGGCAAGGAAGCCTGTCTGGCACAGGTGGGCTCGTCCTTCGGAGATGGTAGGCCCTCCACCTTGGTCACAGTGACTTCAAGGCAGGAAAAGCAGGGCAGGAAACGCCTGGAACATACCTTAGAAGCTGTGGACAGTAGCATCCAAGAGAGCCATTGGCATTTTGTAAGAAACCAATGTATTTCTAAGTATTGCCTTCAGTGATAGAGGGGTTACATGTGTTGTTCAGAGTAATCGTGGGTTATGTGTTGTTGGAAGGACACAGGGAAAGTCCATCTCTGCTTCTCTCCCAAATATTCCCTCACCTTCCTAATCCATTCTACCGCAGGGATCACACTGAGATTCACTGGCATTTCTCAAATTCTAGAAGATATTTAACATTATCTGTGTGGGCAGAAGTGCCAGTTGTCCCCCAATATTAATTCTCTTCTCCTAATATCACAGGAGAAAAAGAAATGGAGCCATCACCACCCAGCTAGAACCGAAATGTTGCAGCCTTCCTTATGGCTACTTCTGGACAATGGGCTGTTTGTGAGATATGCAAGTTCCAGGTTATGTTCATAAGATAAATGTGGCTATCAGGAAGGAGAAAAGCTAAGAAAAGTTAAGGGTTCTACCAGCTAAACCTAACACTTCCCTGTGACCAGCCCAGATGGCCCCTCTAACATTCTCCCGGACTGTGTTCAAAGAGAACCTCAACTTGTACATGTTTAGATTCTGAGCATATGAACACAATACCTGCATGTGTATCCACAGACACAGGCACACAGTACTTTCTTCCACAGAGATAAGCATGGAAATTAGAGTCTGTAACCATGAAAGGATGCCAGAAAGGTGGAAAATACTAAGTTTATTTTGATGTAAGGGAGTGAAGAAAATTAGAAAAGTGAAGCAAATTGCTTATGATACAATAATTCATCGACACGATGTAACTCAAGTCTCAGGACTCCCAAACTCTTTTCTCATTTCTTGGTGATTGGGGATGATAGCAGATAATGATGTCAAGAGTCTTTCATAGACTATTTTTGTCAATCCCAAATGAGAGACGATCACCCAATGCTACTTTAAGGGAACTATCAAGCTAATTAAATTTTGGACTGAAACACAAACAAACAAAAAACTAAAACATTATTAGCCAAACTTACATAGCAGTTAAAATGCATCAGGCACTGTCCTAAGAGCCTTAGAGAATTAATTCACTTAATAGTTACAGCAACCCTGTAAGGTCAATATCATTATTGTCCCCGTTGTTTAGATAAGGAAAGAGAACCAGAGAGGTTACAGTCATACAACCAGCAAATGGCAGCGATGGGAGGGTGATCTAATACTCCAGAGTCCCTGACCTTACCCGCTCCACCACTGCCTCTCTAAGGAACAATGCAAAAGGGGGATTTTGTGTTTGCACGTGATTACAAGTGTTTGTGAACATTTTTCTTTCAACAACTCTGAAATTCACAAATAATGGAAATTAAGAAGGAAAGTCCCAGTGAAGCAAGATAAACTATCTGACTTCAATGTTATAATAAGAGGAAATTTTGATAGTGGGACAGAGGAAGCGGTAATTAATTAAAGAGCTCAGTGTTAGAAAAGTCTATTCAAGGCTGTGATCAACACAGGGGTTAGTCTTTTCATACCTTAATCCAGGAAACCCTGCAGCTGCAGGATGTATTCCTAAACATTTATGTAGGAGGTAGTCATATTTTATGGCAGGCATTTTTGTGATAACAATACATGGGCACTGGCAGAAGGCAGGGCTCTGTCTCTGGCAGACGATTTGCATTTTCCAGTAGGAACAAGTAGGTAGATTCAGAGAAATAAGCCTGATAAAGATGCTGTGTTACAAAATCAGACTTGAAAGCAAGAGACAGATACTGAGCACCTTCTGCCCTGGTGTTTCTGCTTTGAACAAAGGATAACGTCTGTTCATGGTGGAGAAACACAATCTGGGAGGGATGTGAAGTATGGATCCATGGAACACACTGAATCAGCACAATAAAGGAGAAAGAGAACACAGGCAAGACCCAAACAGAGACTTGGCCTCAACCTCTCTGTTCTCAAAAGAGCCAAACTATATGTGTTCTCTGGTTCTAGTCCAGATTAGGATGATTTATTAGAATAAACAGTGATCAATCAGAGACTTCCTCCTGGCTTCATTCAGGATCATATACAGTGCCAAGCAGTAGCCAGACATAAACTGCTGCGCTCCTGGCTGCTTGAAGGTGGAATCCTCAATTGATGCTCAATTGAACAAGTGGTCTGGGGCCTCACAGCGGAAGCTGCTCATTGGGGATGAGCAGGTGACTGAAAGGGGCATCTCCACCTGCAGCCTAGTTCTCATCAGCATCACCTGCCATCTGTCCATGTGTATGCGCTGACACTTTTAATACTTTCATCTAGACAGAAATAATATGCTGGACACAAAGGAGCAGAGTTCCCCCTAATATTTTTTGAGAAACACAAAAGCAAGCGAGCATTATATTGTGTTATTTCATTATAAAGAAAGACCTTAGACAGGCTGTTTGTAGATAACATTACCTTTTCTATGACCTTACTATTGATGTAGCCTCATTCTCGGGAAGAGGCACACAGACCTCAAATTGCTTTGAAGTGGAGGGAAAATTTTTTTTTTTATTATTTTTAAACACTTTGAAACTGTGCCAGTGTAAAGAATTCAGTAATTAAGTGAACTATAGGAAATCCCCAAGATATAAAGGTTAAAAATTAATGAGGTCTTAAGGAACAGACCCATTAGCTCTGTCCAGGAGAACAAAGCTCACCAAACATTCCTTATCTCAACCTGTATCCTTAATTTAATTCAAGTACCACTGCAATGCATCAACTGCTGTATAAGATACCTGGCCTGTACTTTGTCCAAGGCTTTCTGTTTCATTTTTCAGATAATTCGAAGTCACTATATTTTTGGCTAAATATATTGTACAATCTATTTCATGTATTCATTTTATTTTAGCTTCAAAAACTCAATTATTTTAAATGATGATGTTAAAACTTGTTTCTCATTTAACTGAATTTTGTGGGGGTGGCTTGATGTAAAGGATATTAGTAAAAATACCATTAATGTTTATCAGACTTTTCTTACGTGCACTTACTGTGCCAGGTCTTCACAGTGGGCCCATAATTGAGGTACAATTATTATTATCTCTATTTTACAAATGAATAAGAGAGGATAAGAAACTTAACCAAGGTCACACAGTAAATGGCAGAGCCCGTAAATGAACCCAATTCTAACAGCCAAGTCCGTTTTAGTAAGCACATCGAGAGGAGGAGCAGATATTGTACCATACTCCCAGCGTGATATATCACTGAACATTCATTTACTTCATTTCACAAAGAATAGTTTACATATTCTCCCAGCCAATATGATTTCTGTTTAATAATATTTGACTTCCGTTGTAGCTATGTGATTGTAGGCATCTGATAGAAAGTGAAAAATCCAGCCAGCCATCTAAGCACTCCGTCAACATAATAGCACATACTTACAAACATGAAAATGCTTAGATGACTGAAGGGGACTTTCATTTTGCACTTGGTTGTGTGTCATCCCGGCATCACAAAGACAAATTCCAAACCTCACAGTTCCAGAACCGAAGATGACATCATGTAGGATTTCAGGGACTGTATTTTCTGATTTAAAACTGACAAGGAACAACAAGGATTTACTGTATAGCACAGGGAACTGTATTCAATATCTTGTAATAAACTATAATGGAAAAGAATCAAAGAAGAATATAGGTATACAGATAAATAAATAAATAAATAAATAAATAAATAAATAAATAAATATATATATATATATATATATATATATATATATATATATATATATATATATATATATATATAAAAACCAAATCACTTTGCTATACAGCTGAAACCAACACAATAAAAAAAAATCAGAAAAAAAACTGATAAAAGTATGTTTGCTTGTGGGGATAATAAGGCAGGATATTTGAAACCAGGAAATCAGAAACTTCCACTAGCATTTTGTAGCCCTTCCCTCTTTGCAATATGCAGGCACCTGTGACAATGTGAAGGAGCAAGGGAAATCACTTTTTTGCCTGCATAAAATCTTTGCAGAAGTGGCCAAACATCATCTATGAAGAATTCAAGCTGTTTCCTATGTCCAATTACGCCCAAAGGGGACCCATTCTCTTTCAACGTAATAGAAGCAGAGATGAAATGCTTCCGTCCCATATTTCTCAGCACTGTCTCATTCAGGAGTCTCAAGGCACCTACCCCACCGAAGCAAGTAGCGAGATTCTATTTAGTCACATCATTTAAGAGTAACCATGGCGTCAGGTATAACTTGAGTTATCCAACACCTATCCTACCCAGCTGAGCACCTCAACACTCCTCTAGCCTCAGTTTGGAAAGATCAAGCTATTTATTCACCATCAGTAGAGCATCTGGAGTATTTTTCTAGTAGTAGTGAAAAATTTGTACTGATCTATTTATAGGGTCTGCTCAATTCTCTTTTCCTACCATTAGAACATGTTTTTAAGAAAACCAGCCAAGCTACGACTTAATAACTGTGTTTTCATTTGGTTTATGTCCTATAATGTCTTTAAGTGAGCAAATCTAACTACTTGGTTTCATCTACCATTATCTACTTGACATAAACAACACATCTTACTAAGATCAGAAAAGGAAAACATTGCCTCCAAAACCCTCTGAGAAATATAAGAAAAAGTGCCTTACCACTGATATTCCAAATGCCTAGATGTAGGATTAGAAAGAGGACCCAAGACAACTTCCCAATACCAAGCATGGCAAGCGATGTCTTCATTTCCTGTTTCTATCAGGGATACTCAAGTAGGTTTCCCTTCCTCCCCTAAATCCTTCAGGGTTGGATCAGGTTACCTACTTCAATGACATCTATAAAGTAAATAGGGAAGAGAGAGTAGGTGGGAGAGGACAGTAAGAAGAGCCTGAACAGTTTGCGAAACAAAATAAATAGAAAGACTACATGGAACTCTGTTCTGAGGCTTTTGCTTCTTGTCAAATTGGCTGTTCACTTTGAAATGCCCTGATCTGCAGAGCAGCTCAGTCTTTAACTTCTCTTTTTGCCCCATATTGGGGTTTTTCTCATTCAAAGTTCAGTGAAATGAACAAACTCTAAAGAAATCTTAATTGTTGCAATATTTAGGTAGAGATTTTAATCAAATTAAGGTCAGGAAACTCATGGTAAAAAGTACCTATGGTAAATATACATTTTCCCCCTTTTCATAGCTTGTGATTATGAAACTTCTTTTATGTAAGAGATTTTAGATTTTTCTTCCCAAACATCAGGTCATAATAAGATGAGAATGCTTACTGTCATTAAGCCAGGGGAGATTTATCTGAGATTATGGAGAACATGAGTGACAGGTCCCCTTCCTCAGCGGTTGAGGGAAGGGCAGCTATCTTTTAGTCTGTAGATAAATATCACTGGAACCAGATCAATGTTAGTATTGGCTACACGTCCTCTCTAAATAATAAAGTTCCAAGCTGAATAACATCTTGAAAATCAGTGAAAGGAAACTTCCATTTTCAACATTTCTTCACGTGGTTATTGTCTGGATTAAACAGAATACAAACAATAAAAGAAGAAATGGAAAAGTTCAAGATCAATGTGGAGTTGTTTTCTCCAAGGCCACTTGTAATAATAAGTAGCTAACTTCTAACCAGAGAAGCTAATTAAAATCACCCATTTGAGATTCTAAATGAAAATGAAAACTCTAGACTTGTGACATAGGTGGTCATTGACAGAAGTTGACTTTAGAACTCTTTCTTTCAGAGGATGATGATTTTTTTTCCAAGGTTAAATATAAATGGTTTTAAGTATATAAGGTTAAAAATCAGTTATCATACATTCGTTGATTCAGATACACACTGTGCAATGGTTGGAGGCACAAAGATGAAAAGTCACTGTCCTTGATTTTAAAGAGCTCAGTCAACCAGCACTGCAGCTTCCTCCTATCAACCCTTGTGTTAGAATGTAAGTATTCATGCATTTCAACCATCATGGAGTAACACTGAGTAACTACTCATAGCTTCTTAGTACTTCTATTACTGGCATTGACATTCTGGGAAATATTAGAGTCATAGGTACACAACTTTCCCACTCTCAAGGTGGAATGCAAATGTCCTGTGGCAGCTGAGACAAGGCTTATTGTCCCTTTAAAATTGTCTCAGAGGTCAAAAGTCATAAACCATAGGCCAAGGATCTCAGGATATTGTCCCAAACCAGAGAGAAGTCATATAAATTTTGTTTATCTCAGCACAGAATTTTATTCATGATTCACTATTTTAGAGATTTTTTTATGTGAAAAAACCCATGCTAATTAGACAAAATTTGGGGGGGAAACCTTATGTAACATCTAATGTATTTTTTAAATGATACGTATTTTGTGACTTTTATCAGCATGTCCCTCCATACCTGGAGTCCTTAGAGCCCCACTGTCGACAGAACCCTCCATCAGAATCTGACTCATATCTTCATTCTCATAAAGAATTGAAAGAAGCCTGTCTCAGAAGTTTGCTAGCTCAGGAACAAGTCCATTTTGCTTTAAATTTATGCCTCATCTAGTAATTAAGCTTTTATCATGACCCTTGTCCCGTTATAATCATGTCCTGTTTGATCAGAAAATTATACCTTTTATTCAAATGTGCAAATTTGAAGAATTTACTACATTTAAAAAAGTAATTACATTGTATTTGAGAAACAATTTAAAAAACATGAACCTAGTTCCAATTTTATGGTGAAAGACAAAAAGAAAAATAGAATTTGCAATCTTCAAATTTATTTTGAGACATCTTTGGAACTACTCAGAGGACAAATTCTTCAGTTCATTTATAGACACAGTTGCTTTTATGAACCATGAAGCAGCTGTACTTTCTCCAAACTTTTACTCCTGGGTGATCAGAGTAACAGCAATCACAAAACAAGATGCAGGTTCCTGACTTTAGTAAACATCAGCCTAGAGGGGTGACTCTTGATTCTGAAATGTTTTAATACTCCAAAACTCATTGCATAGCTTCTACCAGAAATGTAGTCCAGCACTTGAAATCATTTCCATTCTTCTCCTTGGCATCTTCTCATCAATGATAGCAAAGGTTTTTATATATGACTGTACTTTAGAACCAGCATGGGGACTTTTTATAAACTGAGTGGAACTATTGGATCCCATTTACATCTATTGAATGAGAATCTCAAAGGATGGAGGCCAAATATTCATAATTTAAAGAAACTGATATTTTAAAGGTGATTCTGATATAGCTGGTTTGGATGAATATTTGGAAACCAATTATGAATTGGTGGGAGGCATGGACTTTTGAACCACAAAAGACTTGGTGTCAAATCTTTGTCACTTGCTAGTGGTAGAATCTTTCATATACTTCCTAGATTCTTAGAGTCTGTGGTAGACACAGATGTACCACTCAGATTGCCCTTCCAGGACAGATTTGCTCTTAGCTGTGGGGAATGCACTCAGCAGACAGTATCCAGGTATCTACTTCAGGGTCTACTCAGCTGAAACTCACCTTGTTCAAGGTCATGCTTTCCCATGACAGCCTAATCCAGTATGGAGCAAAGAAAGTGATTAAGGGTTGGCCATTTTGACTTCACATAGGATGCTGTGGGCAATACTTGACCCAGAGCTCCCAGCTGAGTCAGCCAAGGTTATGTCGGCTTATAGCACAGATTGACTTCTTTCTCTGCCCAATCTCCCTGCCAACCCCTCCCTTTTCACAGGTGTTGATCCCTAATTAATTTCAGTGTCTGCTTCCAGAGAACCAAATCTGCTCAACATCTCAATTTCCTCTTCTGTAGAACACAGACAGTAATAATATCTATTGCATTGGTTAACTGAGGTAATATATGCAAAGTGATCAATAAATTGCATCTATAATTGTTTCTGAACCAAAGATTGGGTTTCATTTGGACAAGATGGATACCAGGAAGCCCTATATTAATAAGCCAAAAAATAATGATGGGAGAACAAGTTGAAAATGTTTATTTGCTAATGGCAGTCATTGTTGCACAGAGAGTGAGACTCTGAAGTGTCAAAACAAAGCTTTGATTAGCAGAGAAATATAACAGATTAAAGAAGGTCTGAATTCCAAAAAATTCACAAGGATAGATCAGCTTCACAGAGAGACCAGAAAAGTAAAGAGCGGGAAGAATTAGAGGCCTGAGAACAGAAGGGCTAAGAAAGGGCCCCGTCATTAGGTCTGTCTCTCAGGGAAAGAGCTCTCACCCTCCAAAAGATTGCAAGGGGTCAAAGTAATCACAGAGTCACAGCAAGACTAGAGAGCTGGACAGGTAACAAGTGAGGGACCACTTACTGAAACTGGGATACAGTAAAGGGTAGCAGTCATTGGCACCACACCTGAGATGCGGGAGGATGCTGACTTAATGTTGAGCTCCTCCCCTTGGCTCTTTAAAGTGTTCCTTTGGTGAGAGGATCAGACCCACACTGTCAGATGGGCAGGGCTGATCTAAAAAGAGGGTATAAAAACCCCCAGCTGCAAAAGTTAGAAGACTGAAGATGCCTTGGGAAAACTTCTTCTTGCAATAAAAAATGTATATACAAGCAATACCGAAGAACACCCTTGTCCCCTTACCTCCTTATTGGCGGATTTGAAATGTATTCTGGTTCTGTCCTTTACTAGATGTGTGTCCTTAGACAGGCTACTTAATTTTGAATCTATTACCTCTTTGAATCACATAACTTCGTGTGTAAAGCAGGGAAAATCACACCTACCTGGAAGCTTGTTGTTAGTATTCAATAAGAGACATAAATAGTAATGTATATTTTAACTTAGGAACATGAAGCCACTTATGACACTGCCTGGTGCAAAATTAGGATCCTGATAAATGTATTTTCCTTTCTTTCTTCTCATTCAGACAGAAAAGTATAGAGTGACTGTGTCTTGTTTATTTGTACGTTTGAGGCATGGACAGGGAGAGGGTTGACTTCTCCTATACCCCATGCACCTGTGTGTACAATATTTGTATATGCTTATATTTTTATGCCATTGTGGATGTATGTTTATCCTATTGCTTTCCTCGTGAAGCCGATTTATGGAAGCATCATTGCTTTGCAAATTGTTTCATCTTTTACTTTTGTGGATGTGTACACGTTCTGACGTGCCTGCAGCTTCAGATCTCAGCAGAACGTTAGGGTCTGAAGCTGTGAACAGGTTCTGCACTCTGAAACTTATCCCCCGATTCGTGCCATGAGGCTGCGCTTCCCAGCCAGCAACTAAGCACAACATAAGCACCAAGGCAGGCCCTTTTCTGAGAGACCCAGGACCCCTCTAAGGACCTACTGTGACTTAAGAACTCCTGGAGAGCCCCACCAAATTGTCTTCGCAGGACATAGCAGTCTAGGATGTTTCCACCCAAACTGCTTCCTGCTGTCACTCACAATCACACTTGCTCTGAGGTCAAACAGTTCTCTCTGGCATTTTTTTTTTTTTTTCTCACAGGCATTTCCCCTAATCTAATCCCTGCATATTTCATCCTGTTTGGAGTGTGCTTTTTGGAGAACCCAGTCTAACACATTAATTTGACATAGTTATGACAGTGTTGAATATACAACTTTTTATTTTGCTTTCCTGTGCCCCTTGTTCAATGGGTAATATCCTTCATAGGGAGAATTCTGTAGATGGTGGGAAGGCATGAAAGCTAGCTTAGTAGAAATCGCAGTATTAAATTAGTCAATTTGGGAGAAACTGTGATGATTAGCCAAGTCAACGGGGAAAATAGTGAAAAAAAACAGGCATAGGAAACAGGCAGAAACATGGAAAATTCACATTCTTTTAACTATAGAAGTGAAAGTGGCTAAGCGCACAGTGGGAATCGGACCCGTAAAATCAAAGGCTGTTTCAGAGCTGAACTGCACAGCTCCACCTACATCTGTCTTCCCAGTAGCATTCTCTCCTTATTTACATGACTTCACGAGAAGAAGATGTAAATGAGTAAATAGTAATTCAAAGCAAAACAAGCTTTATCTTGGAGTAAGGTCAAACAAAGAATTTGGGAGGAGTTTATCCCGAAATGAAATATGTATTTGCTTACCCATCCAGCAGCTTCCTGGAGGCCCATCAGTGCCAGTCATTTCAGTTGCTCAAAAATAAAGGGATCCCAGAATGAGAGGTCCCAAGGATGGTCCCAGGAGGCCAGGGAAGCAGGGACAATTCGAGGGCTCAGCACAGCAACTAGTCACCATTCACCAACCAGTTCAGACGTACAGCATTTCATATTTCAACATCCAGTAGGGCCAGGCCAATGGTAACTAACTGAAGTTTGGTCGTTTTAATCCTTTTAATACTGATTGGAGTCAGTGTTAATAAATTCAAATAACTACATATCTAAGTCTTCCCACATAATGGTTTGAAAAGAAACTCAGAAACACCAGATCTGTGGGAGGCATTTTCTTCTGACCTTTGAGCAAGGTTTTGGCTGCAGCTCAGCAGCCTTGTGGGATTGCTCTCTCTGCCCTCCCTTATCATCAGCACTTCTCCAAGTGATTTAGGAAAAACTACTCTCCAGTGGCATATATTTAAATAGCTGAATAATGTTCCATCTTATAGGACTATTTATTTAGCCCTTTCCCTACAATAGGGTATTTAGGTTTTTCCAACTTTTCACATAAAAATAAACATTTTTGCTCTGCTGCATTTTGGATGATCTCCCGCAAGTGAAATTATTGGGATGAGTATGTGAACATTTTTAGCCTTCCTGATACTTAGGTCTACATAACTTCCAAGAACCACCAACGTACATTTCTAGTGCCAAGTTATGAGAGCATCCAGATTTGGTTTAACTGCATCTTTACCATTAGTAATATCTTGTTATGATCATGAAAATTTTAAAAGTAAAACTTTCCACTTATTTTGGATTTTTATGTTTAATGAGGATGAACAAATTTGGGGGTGTTTTATAATTTGTGAATTGCTGTTCTTGAGTAATTAACTGTTGATCAAGATATTGGAGTCAGTGGTTTTCTTAATATTTTAAAATTTTATCGTGCATATATTGAATATATTAAACTCTCGTCACCTTGCCTGTTATATTTTCAGCAAATAGTTTTTGCCTTTTAACATTTGAATAGTAGTTTTTGATTTATAGAAGTTGCTTTTTAAAAAGGCAACTGTATCTAACAGTAACCATATCTAACCATTTATGTTGCTTTTAAATTAGAAAAAAGCTTTCCTGGGTGACCTCTAATCAAGATGTCTAGATGAGTGTGGTAGGCTGAATACCAGCTTCCCAAATGTGTCCATATCCCGAACCCAGGACCCCTGGAACCCCTGCTACCTTATGGCAAAAGCGAATTTGTAGATTTGATTAAATTAAGGGTCTTGGGATAAAGAGATTATCCTGGCTTATCCAGGGTGGACCCAATGTAATTACAATGATGCTTATAAGAGGGACACAGAAGGTGTCAGCATTGAAGAAGGCAATGTGACAACAGAAGCAGAGATTGAAGTGATGCAGCCACAAGCCAAGGAAATTCAGTGACCTCTAGAAGCTGGAATAGCCAAGGGATGGATTCTCCCCCTGGAGTCACCAGAAGGAACCTGCTCTGCTGACATCTTGATTTCAGTTTTGTAAGACACTTTGGAGTTCTGATTCTTTAGAACTGTAACAGAATAGATTTATGCTGTTTTAAGCTACTGAGTTTGTGCTAATTTGTTATAAAGGCAATAGAAAAATAATGTTATTTTGCTTTCCATCCTGCAAATTCCCAGTAAATGCCAAAATGTTAATGTCCAGGAAGTATTCTATATTAATACGAAAGGAAACTGCCTCTCTATAAAACTTCCGTGGAACTTCTTTTAGAAATCGAGAAGCTAGAAGTTCTCGAGCCTAATTCATCTCCTGTGAAGTTTAGTATACTCGACAACTATAGAGGCCGCCAGGCAGCACATTTCTAACCTTTCCTAGGAAGAGTGATGACAGGTCAAAGGGCTACTTTAGGGTTACATCACGAGTTTTATATCAGTTTAGACTGAGTTCTGCTGTATATAGTGGAAAAAATCTGAAATAGTGATGGCTTTAATACAGCAGAACATTGTTTCTTTCACTTGCAAAAGAAGTTTAGAGGCAGGCAGGATGTGGCTCCTCATTAAACAGCAACTCTGTATTCTGTCTTTTTTGCTTCACTGTCTTAATTCTGACATCCATCCTCTGGGTCCATGATCCAAGAAGAATGGTCTCAGCTCCAGTTATCATGTCTTGAGTTATAAGCTCGAAGTGTGAGAGGCAGAAGGGTAAAGGGGGCATCCCTTGGGGATGACCA
Source organism: Camelus dromedarius (assembly GCF_036321535.1). NCBI lineage: Eukaryota > Metazoa > Chordata > Mammalia > Artiodactyla > Camelidae > Camelus > Camelus dromedarius. The sequence continues at coordinate 72,388,870 of NC_087437.1, read as the reverse complement.
AGACCCTTGAAGGAGATTTTCTGGAAATCTAGTACCAAGCTTTCACTTATAACACATTGAACATGACTTAATCATATGATCACAATTTCTTGCAAGGAAGACTTGAAAATAAAATCCTCTATCCAGACAGGAAAAATACACAACTAAATTTCTAGATTCCTTTACTAAGAAAGAAGGGCCAAAGCTGTCTCTACCACATCGACCACTCTGACCACTTAAATATCCAAGAAAAGCACACACCCTTCTCCAAAAGGGACAATACTAGTATCTTACCTTACCAGCTCGTCCAAAGTCAAGATATTTGGAGGACAAATATTCCTCCCATCAGATTTCTATGTAGCTTCTCATGGTTCCATGAACTATGAACTAAAAGGCAAGTTATAAGCTCCCAACATTTCCATGATAGTGTTTTTTAAAAATTTCATAAGCAATTTTTGATTGTTGAATAAACTGTTATTTGCAATAATAAAATGTAACATAAAGGAGTCCCACTTTTAGAACAATGGGTCTCCCTAAATGAAGAAAGAATATAGTTTCAATTATTATAATTTGTTATTATTATATAACAATAATCAATTCTAATTGGATAATATTTGGTCCCTTTTGATAAAGAATAACATGTTTCTGCATATCTTTTCTAGACTGTGGTGCATCAATGCTCCAAATTATATAGAAGGCTACTTCAAGCCGAAGGCAAAAGTGTTGATACAATTTCTTTGCAGCTTTTAGGGAAAAGATACACACACATTTCTATAAGGAAAAGGGTATAAAGGAAATATGAGTAGCTACTGTCAAGAGTGAGGATGTCCTGCTGCAACAGTGGTTCCTAAGTTTGTGCTTCCAGTTGCCCCAGGCTTTGCCCTCTGAAGCCCCTTCCTAGTGTTTGAAGATTAAGCTCCTCAGGAAGCAGACTCTGAGGCTGAGATGGCAATGCAGGAAATTTATTAGCACGCACTAGGGATCGCTGTGTGCAGGGGCAGAGAAGAGAGCAGGAGTAAGCTGAGGGAGACACCAGGCTGTGATAGTCTCAGCAAAGGCTTCAGTCAACCATGGGGAGATCGAAAACTGGATTGGCCCCTTAGAGTGGTTTCAAGTTTGGCCAAGAAAGCTGGGACTTTACGCACCTGCACTGACAAGTCTTGCATGTAGGTTGTCTCCAGGAAAGGCAGTGTGTCCTTTGGTGAAGTACTTCTCTCCAGCAATTACCCAGACAAGACTGACAGCTGAGGAATCTCAGCTAAGAACGCTTCCAGCAGCTAAAGAATTAAGTCCTTTCATCCTAAAGGGGATCTGGATAGTGCATCATGGCTCCTACTACATTGGTCCTTTTTCCTTTATGACCACAGCTGAGGGGGGCATTGGAAAGGATGACTTTGGGAAATGCACAGCTTCACCCTTCTGCTTCCTGTTTGTGCAAGTCAGAGTCCAGGTAGAGTGTTGGTGTTTAATAGTCACAAGCTAGTCTTGGGGTTCCCTCAAAAATCTAGTTGGATTTCTTTCTATTATTTTTCAATAAGTTTCATACACAAATAACCACAGTAAAGGAGCCTGTATAGTTGTGGATTTTTAAGCCAGAAGATTCACTTATTTACTGGCCACTTTGTCCATCCTCTAGCTCTCAGTCAATGAGAGCTATCCTGAGACTATTTGAAAGAGGATTATGCGGGAAGGTAATTCTTCTTTTCTTTTTTTATCTTTTTTTTGTGTGGGGGGGTGTAATTAGGTTTATTGATTGATTGATTGATTTTTAACAGAGGTACTGGGGATGGAACCCAGCATCTCCTACATGCTAGGCACATCCTCTACCACTGAGCTATACCCTCCCCCCTAATTCTTAATCTGATCTTTATCAGTGAGCTAGCTGCCATTATCAGGCAAAGAACTCTTAAGAGACTTGCCTGAAAAAACTTGAGATCAGAAATTTATCTCCTTCTAAGGCTGCAGTTTTACCGTAGCCTTTACTACTGAGGTAAGAAAAGTTGATTTTTTAAAATAGACTTCATTCTTTAGAGCAGTTTTAGGGTTCACAGCAACACTGAGTGGAAAGTACAGAGTTCCCCTATACTTCCTTCCCCAACAAAAGCACAGCCTTTCCCACCATCAATATCCTGCACCAGAGTAGAACGTTTGTTACACTAGATGAACAAACATGGACAGATCATTATCACCCAAAGTCCATAGTTGATACTACAGTTCACTCCAGGTGTTGTACCTTCTATGGGTTTTGACAAAAGTATCCATTGACATTTATCCACCATTATAGTATCATACAGAGTAGCTTCACTGCCCTAAAAATCACTGCTCTGCCTATGCACCTCCCTCTTCCTCCCCTCTAACCCTGGTAAACACTGTGGCCATAGTTTTGCTTTTTCCAGAATGTCATATAGTTAGAATCATACAGGATGCAGACTTTTCAGATTGACTTATTTCACTTAGTATAATATGTATTTAAGCTTCATCTATGTTTTTCCATAGCTTGATAGCTCATTTATTTTTAATGCTAAATAATATTCCATTGTCTGGATGTATCCCAGTTTATTCATTCAACTGAAGGTCATCTTGGCTACTTCCAAGTTTTGGCAATTACGAATAAGGCTGCTATGATCATCTGTGTGCAGGTTTTTGTATGGACCTAATTTTTCAATTCATTTGAGTAAACACCACAGTTGAATTTTTTAACTCTGCAAGATTCCAAATTACTAAAGACGCAGTCTCCTTAGATTGCAGGCAACAGGTCCATGGCCTCTCCTAGCCAAGTGCTATTTCCTTCTACCTTTGGTTTGAGTTAATCTGTATCTTGCAGGACTTTGCTGAAAGCAGCAAGAATCAGCACATACACACTAACGTTTTGAATGTTTCCTATCTTTTTGGTTAATGTTACAAGCTTAGCCAGCATGGGTTCTGCCATCCAAGGATGATTTGACATCATATAACCAGGTTTACAAGTTTTCTAGTCTACAACATCTGAATCCTTAGTATCTTTCTCTCCACTTCCTTCATGAAGCCAAAGCCACAGTTAAGGCTGTGAAGCTCCTTGTACACAGTCCCAGTAAGAATGACTGTGTTTCAAATAATAAAATCATCTATAGCTAGTTTAATCAGAAAAGGATTCATTTCAAATTTTTTGAAGTGCCAGGAAACCAACTTAGATGTTATATGAAGAGAAGAAATACAGTAAAGAGAAATATCCAGTTATCCAGTAGGGCTGAAAAAAAAAACCCACACTTCTGCCACTGCACTCAATGCCTGTGAAGCCAGAGACTAGTCCATCACTGCTACTGTTCTAGAAGCAGAACAAAACAAAGCCTCAATGACAGTGCTTGTCAGAAAAGTCACTTGGCTGCTGTCCCATGATGTTCACTGCCATGTTCCAAGTCTCACACACAGAATCCTGACTACAAGGGAGTCTGGGGAATGCGATCTTCATTTGCCTTCCTCCAGAGTACCGGAAGGCAGGAGAAAAAAAGAGTTGAGGTTACACAGAGGAATGGTTACTGCCGACGGGTGATTTTGTCCCTCCAGGACAATGCCTGGAGACATTTTGGGTTGTCACAACTGAGGTGGGGGTGAGAATAACATTTAGAGGATAGAGGCCAAGGATGTTGCTAAACATCCTACAAAGCACAGGACAGCCCTCAAAGGATTATCCAGCCCAAAATGTCAATGGTGCCAAAGTTATGAAACCCTAATGCAGAGTGAGCCAATCTACAGTATCTGCCTTAAACTTCCACCTCAGATTCACCGTCCCTAGTAGCCCTGGGAATCACTTCTGGAGACTCACAACACAGAGTCTTATCCTAAGTCCTAAAGAACCACACAAGGAACACATCCAAAGAAGGGGGAAAAACAAGGCAGAGACTATGTTTTGTCACCACCTGAGTTTCAGGCTTCTACCCATTTCCCAAGGCCCCTCATCACTGCACCTTGGAAACAGTAACAGTGTATGATAAATATCAAACTCTCTTCTTCAATCCAAACTTGAAGAATTTAAACAAGACCCTACATCAGTCTATCACCAAAGCCATCTCAAGTTCTGTTTCAGGTTGGGTTTTTCCAGAAGCAAATTTCAATTCAAGGACTTGAGGGCAAGCTATTTATTTGGAGGTGTTTCCAACACAGTATGGGAGTGAAAAAGTTAGGCAGGAATGTGAAGGAAGCTAGTAAGTGGTTTTTTCTTTAGAGAGTTACCACCGGAGAGAAGGAACTTAGCCCCCAGTTCCAGGAACTCTGCGAGCCAGCATGAAGCATAGGCCTCAGAGCCCTCCCACTCAAGGACAGGGCAGCTGGTGCATGTAACCATTTTACTCGTTTCCTATTGCTCCTGTAACCAACTGCCACAAACAGGGCAGCTTACAATAACACAATTTACTCTCTTACAGTTCCAGAGGTCAAAATGTGTCACACTAGGCTAAAACCAAGGTGACGGCAGGGCTGCATCTGGAAGTTCTAGTCTCTGCATCTGGGAGAATCTATTTCTTTGTCTTTTTAGCTTCCAGAGGCCACTTGCATTCCTTGGCTGTCCTCTTACCCATCTTCAGAGCCAACAGCACAGCATCTTCAAATTTCCCTGTGATTGTGACTTCCTTCTTCCATTTTTAAGGACTCTATGACAGGACTGGGCTCACCTAAATAATCCAAAATAAACTTCCATCTTAAGATAATTAACTTAGTTTCATCTGCAGAATAATTTTGGCATATAAGGTAACATATTCATAGGTTTAGGAGATTAGAATGTGGTCTCTGTGAGCGGGCCATTTTTTTTGGATGCCATATACATCGATTCTCATCACTCATGACTTGAAGGCTGCTCTCAGGAGGGGCATTAGCACTTCCAGCCCACTGCTCAGGTAAACCAAGCAGCCTCTGGTGACCAGGGAGAGCCCATAAGCAACGAAGTGCAGGTGCCAGCAATTGGAAGTTGGGCAGATGCACCAAAATGATGAAGATGAAAGAAAGATACAGGTGGGGCTCGGACACTGTCTGCTGCAGTTCCTCATGATTCTAAGTCAATAAATGGAAAGCACAGGCAGCCCTCTTATTAGATTTTGTTTTGATTTAAGAGATGAAGGAAGGAAGGGAGGGAGGGAGTGAGAGAGGATAAAAAGCATAGGATATCTATGCAAAAATATTATTTATATGTTAGAAAAGGTTCATATAAAGGTAGAGGGACACAGAGCTCAAAAAGCAAGCCACCGTATTTTTCAACACTTAAAAAAAGAAAGACAATTCTGAAGAATCAAAGGGACTGCCTCCCTTTGAAAGAGATTTATTAAGAGAAACAGAATAAATTTTAGAAAATTTAATGTTTTCAACATAATTCAAGAGTTCATTGTTCATTTTGGGAAGATGGGGGTGGCAGCAGCATAGGTTTTGAGTCTTTCCAAATCCCCACGCCAAAACAAACAGAGCAACTACACAGAAAACCAAAAACTCGTAACTAACATTTACCAAAAAAACCCAACACCAACAAACAAAAAAATCCCAGGTAACAAATTACCCCAGAGAATGCAGATGAGGACAAATTACCAACAGGCATGGTATCAGCTCTGTGCAGACAGAAGCAGAAAGATGCAAAAGGGCATTTGACCGATCTGAGAGTAGCAGGACCCCAAAGTAGCCAAGGAACTCACTGGAGCATATGCGGGCCAAGTGGAAATAGCAACTGAACTGGGAGGGGTGTGCCCACTCCGTTAGCTGGTAATCATAGGAGCCCGCAGGAAGAGGGTGGCTGGAGAGGTCTAGTCTCTGTGAACTTTCAAAACTTGGCCACCATGGCTCCCTCCCGGGATAGGGCCCACACTAAGCGGTAACTACTAGGAGTGGCATCAGAGGATATGACAGGGATGATAAAGATGAAGAGAAGAAAAGGGTCATAGGAAGGTGGGGGAGGAAAACAGAGTTCAGAAAGCAAGCCACAACATTTCTGAACTCTATAAAAGGAAAGAAAAAACAAAACCCAAGACCAGAAAATAGAGCTCTCTGCAGTTAGAAAAGCTACCCTGAACCATTTCATTGCTCATTCTAAAAATCTGGAAGAGCTAATTAAGAAACAGGAACATATTAAGGGCAAATCCCAGACCAAGTGATTATAAGAAATTAAAGAACAGAATAACTTCCCTGCAAACAATGAAAGCATGTCAGAAAGACACTCACAAAATAGATTTAAAGAGAGCTAAAAGAAATTTAAAACAAGACATGAAAGAATAACATAATTTAGATCAGAAAAACTCAAAATAAGGCGAGACTTCAGAAAAGAATTAGAAATAAACATTTCAGGAACAAACACTAAACAAGAAGGAACACAAGGGTGAATGAGCATGACAGATAACACCTTAGTAACACAGAAGGTAAAAATTAGACTGGTTTCTAAATTCAAAAGAAATGAATAGGTAAAAAGGATTTGAGAGAAAGTAACAATATTGAATGCAGGCAAAAAAAAGATCTAATATACAGTTAACAGAAATCCCTGGTGAAGAAAATCAATGCAAGAGAAAAAATACTAAAAAATATATTAAAAAATTTTCCTGAAATAAAAAACATTGTGATTCTAAGACTATTAAGCGTGTAATATGAGATAAAGTGAATAGGTAAGTATAGGATCATCTAATTCTACCAATTCCTATGTCTCTGAGAACACAGGAGGAATACAGACATAATATAGAGGTCAAAGAAATGTTCCCAAATTTTAATTGGAGGCATATAGTATTTGATTCTAAAATATGTATATACATAAGCACAGAGCTAGGAGATAGATGGATAGAAGAAAGAATGGAGGGAAGGATGGAGAAAGGGTTGAAAAAGGATGGAAGAGGGAAGAAAGAGAGAGGGAGGGAGGAAGATTTTTCCAGGCTCTACCCACTGAAGAGGCCTAGAGAGAGTGACTGATTCCATACCAATGAGAATCTCCATATCTGAACTGTGGTTTTGAAATAACATTTTCCACGTAGAAACAAAACAAAACCAGCAACCAAAAACCAGGGCCTCTTGGAGAAACAGTTGATTCAAGACCTAGGGCAGGAAATGTATAAAATAAACCTGGAACATCTTGTCCAAAAAAAGAGAAAGGAAGCTATGAAAAATTACTAGGGTTGTATCAAAAGGATTCAGAGTCAGTTTGAAGAGGCTCCTATTGGCCAAAGAGAGGACAAATAAGCCTATCAATGGATAACTGCACTTTATTAAAAATCGATCAAATGTGAGGGAAGAAGTGAGCAGTAAGAGAAGAGACCACAGGGTGCCCATCCTAACAAGGCTAAGAGAGAAAACTTGATGTCAATTCTAGGGTTTTGTCTTCCATGTTAGATGAGCGTAGGAACTATTGAATTATGACTTTGTATGCAAACATGATTCTAGGACAATCTTTTACTCAAGAAAGATCAGAACAGCCATGGGCCTGCTGGAACCTTTACCAGGACTAAAGGAAGATGGCTGCTATTGAATAAAGTCTGAAGGACTGGTGAAAGATAAAAATAAAGTTATGTTTTGATTTTAACCCATGTGTCATGTTTATTCAACAAACCAAGTTACATGCATAAATATGATAAACTCTGTCCTCATGAAGCAGATAATCTAGGAAAGATTTTGCATGCATACAAATAACAATAATACAAAATAGTATGAAATAAATGCTGCAATGGAGGCCCAATCAAAATTCTGTATTTCAGTAGGCAGAAATAACTAGAGAGAAGAGTAGGCTCTGAGCTGGTCTTTAACGGATGAGTGGCATTTAGTGGGTAGAGATGGGAGGGAGAATATGCCAGCCTGAAGAAATGGCTTTAAGAGAAACACAACATAGAAAATGTAGGGGTGATCTGAAAATGCACTAGGAAATCCCACTTGTCTAGAAGCAGAACATTATGTGATGGAGGTGTGAGAGGCAAGGCTGGCAAGATGGATTGGGACCAGAAAATTGGGCAGGGCTTTTATCATTGAAGGTTTGGAATTTATCTTATAGATACTGAAGGTTTCTGAGTGGGAGAAAGTTTTACCAATTAAAATAGCATTTTAGGATGCAAGAAGGCTAGGCTGAAAGGAAGAGAACGTGGAAGCAGAGAGACCAATAGGGAGGCCACGGTGATCATTAAAGAACTGAACTGCCGTGGTGCAGAGGAGGTGAAAAGGGAGAGGTGTCAGACAGATTTTGAAGGAAAAATCAAGATGGACTTTTGATGAGTGATGATGATGAATGATTAGTGAGGGTGTTGAGAAGCTGGAAAGGGGGAAGGAAATCTGAGGGCCTGCGCCTGAGCAATTGGTAGAAGCTGTGACTGGGTTGGGGAGGAGATAATTCTGTGCTTTATAAACTTGAGGCAATGTTGACTCGGAGGAGCAGGACAACTGAAACGAGAGACTGGAATCAGAGAGTGGAGATGAGGCAGGAAATAGAGTTTGTGGGACAGGTCTATAAATGAGAATTCAAGGGAGTGTAGAGGAAGAGAAGGGAATCAGTGATGGGCCCTTGGGAGAGGCTGACATCCGGTGTGGGAAGGAAGAATGGATGCAGAGCAGCCGGAGAGGAGGGCAGAGACCCAGCACTGTCTCCTGCATGTGCCGGAGTCTCCCAGGCTCAGGCTGCCCTGCAGACGTAGACTGAATCAACCTAACCACTCTGCCGGGTACTATTTGAGATGGTTCACTTCAGAGCAGTGCTTCACAACCTAACTGTGGTGAAACACCAGTTTTCTTTTTTTCTATTTGTTGTGATTGACACTTTTGTAAAATCAATAGATGTTAATCACCAGAAGAACGATCAAGTGCTTAGATGGTGTGGCAGTGTCAAATTGCTCTAAAACTTTCTGCATGTTTACTTTCAATTTCTGTATTTTCACTGTGGTCAATATAAAATTAACATCAACACGCTTGAGTCACACTAAGAGGAACTGACACCGAGACAAGATACTATTCCTGGCTCTGTTATTAGCTCTCTGTGTAGGCAAGCCTTTTAATTTCACTGGGTTGCATTCCCTTGTTTGTAAAGTAAGGGAATTAAACTTGCCCTAAAGTCTAGATTGTATGATGCTGGAATATTAGTTGACACTGAAAAAGGCCTGACTAAATTATCATTCTACAAGCTCACTTCCTTGCCCAAATGAGAAGGGTCTGCTTCTCCTGGGAGCCTTTTCTTCTCCTTTCTAATATTTTGAGATGAACTACTGTGTGTTGAGGCTGGAAGACCAGTCACAGAAAAATGCCCCCCTGGGAGCCAGATTTTCTGCAAAACTATTCTGAGCTAATCTTTAATTATCTCTAATTATGGCATATAAAAAACACAGGAAATCTAAAACAAAAACATGAACCCTGAACCACAGACCCCAGCTTAAAACACAATAGGATCCATGACTCACTAGCTCTGAAGTCCAGGCTGCCAGCACCTTGCGTGGATCTAAGTGTGTGCATTTCCACATCCTCCAGCTGACGTGAGATGGTCAGTGCTGTTTATCTCATCCTGCTCATTTTATATGCTCCAAATGCCAAACACCATGCTAGGCCTACAGTAGATAGCCAATAACTCTCTCTCAAATAAATAAATGAATGAGAATGGCTCATTTCCTTCAAAAGCCTTCCATACCTCAGGCCAACACTACTAAGTTTCTCTTCATTCAGTGTCCCCCTAGCATTTATTCTGTGAAGAAATTACATGTTTCCTGTTATTTGCTATAGGAATTGTGATTCACATCTCTAGAAAATGTCTGTTTGGACTGAACTGTGCCCCCACCCCCGCAACCCACCATCTTCCAAATACATATTACAGCCCTAACCCCCAGTGTGACTACGTTTGGAGATAGGCCCTGTAGACAGGTAATAAAGATGAAGTGAAGTCATAAGGATGAGGCCTTAGTCTGAAAGGGCTGGTGTCCTTACAAGAAGAGATTTCTCTCTCTCGCACTGTCTCTGCACACCACAGAGGGAAGGGCTTGTGAGGACACAGTGAGAAGGCAGCCACCTGCTAGTCAAGAAGAGAGTCCTAACCAGAAACAAAATTTGCCAGCATCTTGATCATGGACTGTGAGAAACTATATTTCTGTTCTTTAAGCCACGAAGCTGTGATATTTTGTTATGGCAGCCCGAGCACACTAATGTAATGCCCTTCCCTAATTTCACCCACACAAACATCAGAAAAACATGACTGATTCCCCCACACAGAAAGCCTCTAATTTCTCTTTACCACAACCTGAGGGATCAGGGGATTATTCTTTGGGTCTTTATATTTCATATCCCACAATCATCAACACAGGCATAGCCCACTTCTTAAGGACAAAGCTCTTTTTATATACTGTAAGGCAACAACAATATACTAATTCAATGGCTTTTAACCATTTTGCAGTCATAGAGTCCTTTAAAAACTGACGGAAGTTCTATAGCAGCACTGTCCACCTGAACTTTTTGAGATGATGAAAATGTCCCAGAGTCTGCATTGTCTAGTATGGCACCTACTTAGCCAGAAATGGACTATTAAGCTTTTGAAATGCAGCTAGTGCAACTAAGGAACTGAATTTCTAATCTGTTTGATTTTAATTCATTTAAACAGTCACATGTGGCTAGCAGCTACCATACTGTACACTTCAGCTCTTTAGTTTCTAGGTTTCTAAAGATGCACATATATACTTACACTCAAAGTTTTGCAAACCAGTATAGCAATTAACAGCAGTATCTACTCAGGTTAGGTGACCTGTATTAAAAACAAAGACCTATGCAAGAATGAGTTTTTTTTCAGTGTAGAGTTCAGTTAGTGATTAGAAGTACAAAGAGCAGATAGAAAGCCCAATCTGTATAGTCTCAAAAACAGGCATCTAATGCTCACTAGGATCTTAATATACATACCCAGCCCAACCACTCTGGCTAATGAAAGGATGCTCATGTATTCCTTCTAAAGCCACCCTCATTCATGGGCCTTTGGGGAAACAGAGGTAGTACAAAAACCATGGCTTTCAGAGTTTAATGGACCTAGGTTCAAATTCCAGTTTCCTCTATTTTAATCAGAATAGATTTAGGCTTTTATATAATAAACAATTTCCAAATCTCAGTGGTTTAAAAAAGTTTCTCACTTTTGAAGTGTCTGCTCAAAGTCCAGGCAACTATAGGGCAACAATCCCCAGGGGTAACTCAACAATGCAGGCTTTTTCTATTTATAGGTCTATCATCTGAGTATGAGGGGAAGAAAGAGACTGAAGACTTGTGCAGGGACTTTGCATGGCTACATCTCATATCCCATTGATAAGAACTATTACTCAGCCTACTGTCGGAGAATAGGTTCTTGCCTCACACAGAAAAGAATTCAAGAGCAAGACATAGTAAAGTGAAAGCAAGTTTATTTAGAAAGATACACACTCCATAGACAGAGTCCAGTCTGTCTCACTCAGAAGGGAAAACAGCCTAGGAGATGCACGTTGGATAGCAGAATGCAGGCCATCCCAGAAAGGTGAGAGGGAGACCGAGACGTGTCGGGTATTTAATTTAAAGTAAAGGCACTGCTACAAAAACAGACATATGGACCAATGGAACAGAATAGAGAGCCCAGAATTTAAATGAACCCACAAACTTTTGGTCAAATAATCTTCGACAAAGGAGGCAAGAATATACAATGGACTAAAGACAGTCTCTTCAGCAAATGGTGTTGGGAAAACTGGACAGCAGCATGTAAATCAATGAAGCTAGAACACTCCCTTATACCATATACAAAAATAAACTCAAAATTGATCAAAGACTTCAACATAAGGCAAGATACAATAAACCTCCTAGAAGAAAACATAGGCAAAACATTATCTAATATACATCTCAAAAATGTTCTCCTAGGGCAGTCTACTCAAGCAATAGAAATAAAAGCAAGAATAAACAAATGGGACCTACTTAAACTTACAAGCTTTTGCACAGCAAAGGAAACCATAAGCAAAACAAAACGACAACCTACAGAATGGGAGAAAATTTTTGTAAAAGATGAAACTGACAAATGCTCTCCAGAGTATACAAGCAGCTCATACGACTTAATAAGAAAGAAACAAACCACTCAATCCAAAAATGGGCAGAAGACCTAAACAAGCAATTTTCCAAGGAAGGAATACAAATGATCAATAGGCACATGAAAAAATGCTCAATATCACTAATTATTAGAGAAATGCAAATCAAAACTACAATGAGGTATCACCTCACACCAGCCAGAATGGCCATCATTCAAAAGTCCACAAATGACAAATGCTGGAGAGGCTGTGGAGAAAAGGGAACCCTCCAACACTGCTGGTGGGAATGCAGTTTGGTGCAGCCACTATGGAAAACAGTATGGAGAATCCTCAAAAGACTAGGAATAGACTTACCGTATGACCCAGGAATCCCGCTCCTGGGCATATATCCAGAAGGAGCCCTACTTCAAAAAGACAACCTGCACCCCAATGTTCATACCAGCACTATTTACAGTAGCCAAGACATGGAAACAACCTAAATGTCCATCAACAGATGACTAGATAAAGAAGATGTGGTATATTTACACAATGGAATACTATTCAGCCATAAAAATGACAACATAATGCCATTTGCAGCAACATGGATGTCTCTGGAGAGTGTCATTCTAAGTGAAGTAAGCCAGAAAGAGAAAGAAAAATACCATATGAGATCACTCATATGTGAAATCTAAAAAAAAAAAAAAAAAGAACATAAATATAAAACAGAAACAGACTCATAGACATAGAATACAAACTTGTGGTTACCAGTGGGGAGGGGGGTAGGAAGGGAGGACAGACTGGGAATTCGAAATTTGTAGATACTGACAGGCACATGTAGAATAGATAAACTAAGATTATACTGTATAGCACAGGGAAATATATACAAGATCTTGTGGTAGCTCACAGTGAAAAATAATGTGACAATGAATACATGTATGTTCATGTATAACTGAAAAATTGTGCTCTACACTGGAAATTGACACAACATTATTAACTGACTATAACTCAATAAAACAACAACAATAACAACAAAAGTAAAGGTAGATACACCCTCCACAGACAAAGTGCAGTCCTTCTCAGAAGGCAAGAAAGCAAGACCATGAGGTGAGGAGTTAGTTTTTATGGGCTCAGTAATTTCATATGCTAATGAGTAGGAGGATTATTCCAACTACTTTGGGGAAGGGGCAGGGATTTCCAGGAATCAGCACACCCCTGACAACTTTTTGACCTTTTATGGTCAGCCTAGGAACTGTCATGACACCTATGGGTATGCCACAAGGCTCAAGGTCTACTGGAAGTCTGATCTTCCACCATCTTGGTTCTAACCAGTTTGTGTTGTATCCTCAATTGCTGTGTGATTCCTTCAAATGCTTATGCCCTGCCCCCTTTCCTCTTATCTCAAGCCCACTTAATTGTAAGGGAGATGGGAAGCAGATTTTCATATCCAGGAAGGGAAAACATTAAAATAAATGTTGATGAACACAAAGCATGGTCTCTGCTACACTAACTTCATAAACCTGACAATTTAAGTAACCTTTCTTAGTTATCTCATTCAGAAAGGGGAGATAATTAAATCTACATAATAGGGTTTCTAAAAGAATAAAAATGAATGCACATGTGTAAAGTTCACTGCACAATAATGGGGACTCAGTGATGCTGGATTCTTTTTCTTCACTAGAAAGGGGATTGTGCAGCAAACTTGCCGCAACACAACAGACTCATGGAACAGAAGGTTAAACCATGTCTCAGACTACCATAAATCTGATCTAATTCCCTGCTTTTAATTATTTTTCCTCCAACAACTCCTCACCTTTATGTAATTTTTAAGATGGAGCTTTTGTTGTTTCTACTGGCAGACATGGGTAATTAGTCATAATTATCCCAACCATTACCTCTAATCATTAGTAACTATATAGAGAAAGCTTTAATACAAAATTATAATAAAGTCAGAGTTCTAAAATATCGGTGTTTTTTTCCCTCTTTTCCAAACAACAAAATAGAAAAATGTCATTTGTAATTGTGTAAAAACCAAATGTTGTAATAAATTTGAGCTGTTTGAAACATCTACACTAGATACTACAAAGTACTGCTGAGTTAAATAAAAGAAAACCTAAAAAAATGAAGAGCTATACCATATTCATGGAGTAGAAGACTCAATATTGTTAAGATGTCAATTCCCTCCAAATTTATCTATAGATTCAACGCTCCCAATAAAAATTCCAACAGGATTTTTATTATAGAAACTGACAAGCTTATTTATAAATTCATATGAAAATTCAAAGGACCTAGAATAACCAAGTTATTGAGGAAAAAGAAGAAAAACATTGGAGGACATACACTACCTGATTTCAAGTCTTCTATATATCTGTATCAATCAAGACCAGGTGTATTGGCATAAAGATTGACAAGTAGATTAAAGAACAGAAGAGAAAATCCACAAACAGATTTATACTTTTAAGATAATCTGATATTCAACAAAGATGTCAAAGCAATCTAATGGAGAAAGTAAAGTCTTTTCAACAAATGGGGATGGAAGCTGAATATGGACCAGTTTCTCATTTACACAGACCAAAGTATAAATACAATAGCTAAAATCATACAGTCTTTAGAAGTAAAATAGAATATAGATTCATGATTTAAAGGTAGAAAGGTTTTTTAAACAGGATACAGAAAGTAACAGAAAAGAAGAAACTGAAAAATTAGACCTCATCAAACCTAAAAAGCCTATTCCTCAAAAGACAAAATTAAGAAAATAAATAGGCAAACCACTAGAAGCAAATATCTGCAAAACATATTCCAAAGGTCCAGTATGCAGAATATACAAAGAACAGCAAACTAAAAAAAGGTTTAAAGACAAATAGCCCAATAAATATGGGCAAAATATCTAGACACTTCGTAAAAGAATACATATTAAATGGCCAGTAAGCATGTAGAGAAAAAAAGTGTTCATCATTATTAGTCATCAACACTAAAGGCACTAGAATGGCTAAAATGAAAGATTGACAACATCAAATATTGGTGGGGTTTGGAGTAACTAGAACTCTCATGCATTCTTGGTGGAATGTAAAATAGTATATACTATGTTAGAAAAAGATCTGACGAGTTTTTGTTTGATTGTTTTTGAATAAAACTACACATAAACCTACCTTATGATCCAACAATTCTAACCCTATGAATTTACCCAAAAAATAAAAACCGGTAATGTCAGTAAAATGGTAGACTAGGAGGATCCAATGCTTGTCCCCCCAACAAAAAACAAAGAATAAACAACTACATACTGATGGAAACAGCTCTGGGAGAACTCCAGTGTACCCTAAAGTCACTGCAGAAATCCCGAGGAGTACAAAAACCAAAGATGGTGCATAGAAAGGTATAGAAAGCATACCTATGTCATCTCATCCCCCAGTCTGGCACAGCTTATGGCCACGAGGGATAAATGTGATTGCCTCCTACGAGGAAAAAAGAGAACCAAAGGATCTCAGCAGCCTTCATCAGTGCTGAGGGCACCATGGCTTTTGCCACCAAGAACCCCTACAGTCTACACTTATGCTGAAACCAGCCGACAGAATTGCCCGGAGTCACCACTGCTGTCTCCTACCCCCTGCTAGGCCCAGAGCAGCAGCTGCATCCTCACACCAAGGGCCAGAGCTGCCTCTGTGCAATGCTGCTCCCTCTCCAGAGCAGAGCCACCTGTGTACACTGCTGGATCCCCAGCCCCCAGTTCCAGAGTTGACAGCCCTCTCCCACAACCACGTACACACCCTGGGCCCTGTCTCTGTAACTGCCCCACATGAGCCTGCGCCTTAGACTTCTGCTGCACCACTGCTGCAGCAAGTGCACATCCACTCTGGACCCACACCAAGAGGTAGCCTCTTAGCTGTGACTTGCTCAAATGAAATGAAAACATGGTAAACAGCAACATAAACATTTATGTGAAAGCATAAGTATCACAGATAAAGACACATATACAGACACATGCAGATTAACACAGTAAAGGTGATGTGTAAGTTATTTTTAATCCTGATATAAAATTTAATAGATATAAATTTGTTCATGGCTACACAATATAAAAGAACACCAACTGTCTACAAGAACATGAAGTGTTGAGATGGGAACAATAAAAGGACAGTATTTTGTACAAAACTGAAATTGTGTTATCAATTTAAAATAGAAGGTTTTAATTACAAGATATTTTGTGCAAGCCTCAAGCTAACCAACAAAAAAACTTATAACAGATACACAAAAGATGAAGTAGAAAAAAACAAACAAAATCACTATAAAAAATCATGAGATGAGAAAGGAAGAGAGCAAGAGAGGAAGGAAGGGACAAAACAAGTGAAAAACAGAAAACATTTAGCAAAATGTCAATGTTAAGTCATCATTTATCAATAATTTAACTTAAAATATTTAAAGTCACCAATAAAAAGGCACAAAGTGGCCACATGTAAACCAAGATCCATCAACATACTGTCTACAAGAGACTTGCTTTTGAATTAAAGATAAACATAGACTGAAAGTGAAGCAAGAGAAAAAGATATTTCACACAAATCATAACTTAAAAGAGCACAGGGATAGCTATACTCACATCAGATAAAATATACTTTAAGTCTAAAACTGTCTCTAGAGACATTATATAATAATAAAAGGATAAATTCAACTGGAAGATATAACAATTATATACATAACACAACTCAACATCAGAGCATCTCAAGATATAAAGCAAATACTGACAGACCTGAAGGCAGAAAGTGACAGCAGTAAAATAATAGTGGGGAACTTCAATACCCTGCTTACAATAATGGACAGAACATCCACCCAGAAAATTAATCAAGAAACAATTGACTTGAACACTATAGATCAAATGAAAGTTTATTTACATAACTTTCCACATATCAGCAGAAGAATACACATCCTTCTCAAGTGCACATGGAACACATTCCCCAGGAGAGGTCACGTTAGGTCACAAGACAAGTCAACAAATTTAAGAAGACTTCAACTACTCCAAGTATCTTTTATAACCACATGGAATGAAACTAGATCAATAACAGCAAGAAAACTGGAAAATTCACAAATACATGGAAATTAAACAACACGCTCTACTGGGTCAAAGAGAAAATCAGAAGAAAAAATTTTAAATACCTCCAGACGATCAACATGCCCCAAACTATGGGATACAGGAAAAGCAGTAATAAGAAGGAATTTCATAGTGATAAATAGCTACAGTAAAAAGAAGAAAGAGCCCAAACAAAGAATCTAACTTTATATCTCAAGGAACTAGAAAAAAGAAGAACTAAGCCCAAATTTAGCAAAAGGAAGGAAATAACAAAGATGAGAACAGGAAAAAAAAAAAACGATATAGAGACTAGAAAGACAATAGCAAAGATCAAAGACACTTTAGCTAGACTAAGACTAAAAGAGAGAAAACATAAAATCAGAAATAAAAGAGACACTACAACTGATAATAAAGGAATGCTAAGGATCACAAGAAACTACTATGAATGATTATGTGCCAACAAATTAGACAAACTAGAAGAAATGAATGAATTACTAGAAATACACAACCTACCAAGATTGAACCAAAAAGAAACAGAAAATCTGAACAGATCAATAATGAAAAAAGAGACTAAATCAATAGTCAAAATTTCCCAACAAAGAAAAATCCAGGACTGTCTGGCTTCACTAGTTAATTTCACCAGACATTTAAAGAATTAATATCAATCCTTCTCAAAGTCTTCCAAAAATTGAAGAGGAAGGAATGCTTCTCAACTCAACAATATCCTAGTATCAAAACTGATGAACACAGATGCAAAAATCCTCAACAAAGTATTAGCAAACCAGTTTCAACAATACATTAAAAGGATCATATACCATGATCAAGTGGGATTTATCTTTGGGATGCAAAGATGGTTCAACATACGCAAATCAATAAATATGTTAACAAAATGAAGGATAAAAAATCATATGATCATCCTAATATATGCCTCATCCCAATATATTTCATCAAAGCATTTGGTGAAATTCAACATCCTTTCATGATAAAAACTCTCAACAAATTAGGTACAGATGGAACATAGTAAAGGCCATATATTATAAGCACACAGCTAAGATCATACTCAATGGCAAAAAGCTGAAAGTTTTTCCTCTAAGATCAGGAAAAAGAAAGGATGCTCATTCTCATCACTCAAACAATTCAACAGCAAACACCAAAACCAAAAACATAACCCAATTAAACAATAGGCAAAGACTCAAATAGACATTTTTCCAAAGACATCCAAATGGCTAACAGGTACATGAATAGATGGTCAACATTACTAATAATCAAGGAAATGCAAATCAGAGCCACAATGAGATATTACCTCACCTGCAGGATGGCTGTTATCAAAAAGACCAGAGATAGAATTGATGGTGAGGATATGGAGAAAAGGAAACCCTTGTACACTGTTAGGGTATGTAAACTGGTACAGCCACTACAGAAAATGGTATGGAGGTTCCTCAAGAAATTAAATAGAACTACCATAAGATTCAAAAATCCCATTTTTGGGTATGTATTCAAAGGAAATAAAATCATTCTCTCAAGGAGATATCTGTACTCCCATGTTTGCTGCAGCATTACTCACAATAGCCAAGATTTTGAAACAACCTAAGTGTACTCTGCAGGATGAATGAGTAAAGGAAATGTGGTGTATATTATATAGTAGAATATTATTCAGCCTTTTTTAAAAAAAGAAATGCTCTCATTTTTGACAACATGGATTAATCAGGAGGGCATTTCACCAAGCAAAATAAGCCAGATAGATAGAACAAATACCTCATTAGCATTTACATGTGGAATCTTAAAAAGAAGTCAAACTCATAGAAATAAAAAGTAGCATGGTGGTTGCCATGGGCTGGGAGAAAGGGGAGAGGCTGTTGAAAGGGCATATAAACTTTCAGTTATAAAATGAGTAGGGTATGAGGACCTAAGTATAGCATGGTGACTATAGTTGATCACAGTGTACTGTACATTTGAAATTTAGGTAAGAAAATAAATCTTAAGCATTCTTATCAAAAAAAAAATGTAAATATGTGATGTGATGAATGTTATTTCAATCGTGAGAATTCTTTACAAATTATTCATGTATCAAATAATCACACTGTATACTTTAAATACATTATAATTTGATCAGTTATACCTCAATAAAACAAAAAATTAATCCAATCCCCTCATTTTAGAAAGGTAGATATGAAGGTCAGGTAAGATGTTAGGAGACTGAAACTGCCACTAACAGCAAGCAAACACTGGGTAAACTAGATGCCTCATTGTCCTTCAAGAAATGAAGAGGGTACAATCTCAAAATTAAAGAACGTTCACCAATGTCACCACCTCCTTCCCCCATTAAAATAAAAAATATCAAGAGAAAGCAGAAGTAATTTTTGATAACTCGTCATCTCTAGAATGCTTAAATTCTTACTCTTGTGCTAGTCCACTGCCCTCTGCTGGCGTGATCACTATGAACTCAAAACTAGAAGTTCTAGAGTGGTAGCAATTGTAATCATATAATCATCAATCTCCTACATTAAAATTATGTGAGTTGCTAGTTTAATACACAGAATCCCAGGCACCAGGATGTGTCACGGAAGCAGAGATAACAGGATGTGTTGCTGAGAGATGGGATATGTATCAGTGGGGCAGGTTTTGTCTCAGCAACTGGGTGGGTGGTAGTGACGCCAACTGAGATGAGTAGGACTGGAAGAAGTAAATGGGTTTTTATTCTAGGCAGTTCAGTTCTGACAGTTGCTGTTTGGCAGTGAATAAAAAAAAAAAGAGTTTCGGTTTAGACATGTTATATTTGAGATGTCAGGATAACATAATAAAAATGGAAAATGGAGGCACAAAGGAAATAACTGAGACTTTTAAAAAATGTTATCTAATCTATATAACTTTTTGTGCGTGCGGGGTGGGGGGTAATTAGTTTTATCTATTTAATGGCAGTACTGGAGACTAAACCCAGGACCTCGTGCTATACCCTGAGCTATGCCCTCCCCCACCTTTTTACTTTTTTGTTTTGTTTTGTTTTGAATGGAGGTATGGGGGATTGAACCTGGGACCTCATGCATGTTAATAATGCACACTACCACTGAGCTATTTCCCTCCCTGGAAATAACTGAAATTTTAAAAATTTAGAACAATGTTTAAGATCTATCCATGTTGTCTTATGTGTATTTATTATGTATCGAATTGCCATACAGTACCTGATATCCGGACCAATGATAAACACCCAGACCAACGATAAAACACCCAGACTGCTTCCAACTCCTGTCATCACAAACAAAACAGCAATGAGCATCCTCCTATATATTCCCTGTAATAGAGTAATAAATATATATATTGGTCTCTGTCCTCGGTTCCTGACACAGGGCTCCTAAAACCCTTGTAAGTTCTTACGTGATAAGAGTACTAAGAACATCTTTTTCTCTGTCAAGGTGACTCTGGGTGGGCTCTTAGATCAGGGCTTTTAATGAGAAAGACCAAGCCATGATTAGAAGCTTAGAATTTTCAGCCCTACCTCCCCATTATCCAGATAGGGGACAGGCGCTAGAAACAATAATCAATCATGCCCAAGTGAGGAAGCCCCCACAAAATCCCAATAACATGATGTTTGCAGTGCTTTCAGGTTGGCAAACACATCACTCTGGGAAGCTGATGCACCTCAAATTCACAGCAAAAGAAGCTCCTGCACCCAGGAAACTTCCCCAGACCTCACCCTTCATCTAGCTGTTCATCTGTATTCTTCATCATTTCCTTTAATAAACTGGTAAATGTTAAGTGTTTCTCTGAGTTCTGTGAGCCACTCTAGCAAACTAATTGAATCTGAGGTGACATACTTAATTTACCAGGTACCAACAGACTCCTCTCTAAAATGCTGTGCCAGTCTACATTCCACCAGCAGTGCATGATGGTTCCTCTACCTTCACCTTTTTGAATGCTTACCGTTATCTAACCACGTTTCCCAAATGAACAGGTATAAAGCAGCATCATTGTTTTAATTAACACCTCTCTGGTAAGTTTGAGTTTCTTAACACACTTGTTAGCTTTTTACATTTCTTCTACAAATTGCCTGTTCATATTTCATCTTTTTTTTTTTTTTTAATTGGGATTCCTGGCTATGGTATTGAGCCTACAAGATAATCCATTAATGATCCTTCCTTCATTCACACCTTTTTGTGAATGTGTCCTTCCTACACTATACAGGGCTCACCTGTGTAATTAGTAAGGATACTGAAAAATTACAGCACGTGAATTCTGAGACTAGGTCATAATAGGTACTGTGGCTTCTGCCTTATTCTCTTAGATGACTTATTCTAGGAGAGGCTGCCGTCACGTCCTGGGGAAACTCAAGAAGTTTTATGAAGAGATCCACAAGGGGAAAAAGAGCCACCAGCCGGCACCAACTTGCCAGACATTCGGCAGGTGAATGAGACATCTTAAACTGGACCTTCCAGCTCCAGGTAAGCCTTCAGATACGCAGCTGTCGCCAACACGCTGACTGCAACATCATGAAACCCCTGACACAGAAATACATGGCTAAGCCACTCCCAAATTTCTGACCCATAGAGGCTGTGAGAGTTAAGTGCTTACTGTTTTAACCCACTACATTTGTGGGTAATTTGTTATATAAGCAATATACTAACACCCTGGAGTTTTTTTGTTTTGATTTCTAGGACTTTCCTATATAGTCCAAAAAGATAAAGAGTCCCCTGTCAGTTTTAGATTTTTATTAACATCCTCTCCCAAACTACTATTTTTCTATTAAATATGCCTATAGTTTTTTTCTGAAAATAAATTCATAATTTTGGTATAATAAAATTCATCTTTTTTTTCCTGCCACATAGCCCATGTTGGGGGGAGACTGCTATTTAAGAAGCCCTTCTGTATCACAAGATATTTTCCTACATTTTCTTCTAGAAAGTTTTTAATTTTACCCTTCTCAAGTGTTTCTGGTTTACTTCTATACTCTAATTAGGGCAGATTTACCTCAATGCAGGCATATATAATTTTTCACTCTTAAGATCTACCATATTCCTTTAAATTTTTGTTTGGAAGAAGGAAGAGTATAAATTATAAATACAAAGCATTCTGTAGCTTAATAAGTAACATTAAGCTTTATCCATTAATCGACTGACTAGAGTTCATGCACTTAAAACAGGAGTCCTTCTACAAGCCTACTATCCTTATTGACCTAATATTTTTAGAAGAATCTACACCTATCTTGCTTGGTTGTCTCTCCTCTTCCCCGAAACAGAAGTCCAAACCCTACACAATTAACTATACATTCTTCAAACAAGTGAGTTTTGCAGAGTGGTTTGGCAGCTCTCAGATTTACTTGAATTATTTTAAAAATACACTATTTTTTTCAGTTGTTAAGAGTGTAAACACCAACATTTTACAAGCGAATGCTTAGTACACTATCATCACAGTGTACTTCCAGGTTAAATCATTTATGTGAAGAGGTCAGAATAAGCATTCTTCCACCATTTGACTTAACTGAAGAATATATCTTGAAACTGAATTGGTGTTTTAAAAAACAAACTTCTTCAGGATGTGGAGAGCTGGAAAAAGTGGTATTTTCACCCTTGCAACAAAAAAGAGCAGCACTAGCTTCAAATTTAAGACTTTATGTGAACTCATATGAGACCTAAGGTTGCAAGGGAAACAAATGGTCCAAAATTTTCTCCTTGGAAGAGGAGAGAAGACACAAGCCCACCGCAGCTAGTGCAGCTGGAACAGCTGGCAAACAGGTGAAGACAGACTGCAGAATGGAAGAACAGTGTGAAATCAGTGGGGCTGAAGACACTGGCTGGCATCCTCTCACATGCTGCTGCCCCATGAACTCTACCTGGCACTCACAGAAAGAGCCCTAAGAAGTGACCGCTGTGGTGCAGACCTGGGGCGGGGGAACAGCAGCCAGACAGGAGGCAGGACGCCATCAGGATCTTTCCTCTCTATTTCTACTACAGGACAAAATTCCTTCAAAAATACACAAATTGTCCAACCCTAGAAAAAACAGTCCTATATATAATACAGAAATTGAATCTATTTAAAACTTTCCCCAAAACCTCAAGGCCCAGATAGTGTCACTGGCAAATTCTAATCCTACATAATATTGTCAAGAAAACATAAGAGAAGCAAACACATCCCAACTCATACTGAGGCTATCACTATTGTAAAATCAAAATCAGACAAAGACAACAGAAGAAAATCACTGCCAATATCCCTCATAGACACAGATATAAAACTCATCAATAAAATTTTAGCAAAGCGATTCTAGCAATACATGAAAATAATATGTGTCTCACCTGTGGAATGCAAGGCTGTCTCAATAACCAATGTAATTCATATTAACAGAATTTTTAAAAACCATGATTGTTTAAACAGATATAACAAATTTGACAAAATCCAACATTTATGATAGACTCTTAGCAAACTAGGAATATAACGGAGCTTTCTCGACCTGATAAAGAACATGTACAAAAAGCTACAGCTAACAGCCTCCTTAATGGTGAGAAACTGATCCAAAGATCAGGAACAGGCAAGGAGGTCCGCTCTCATCACTCCTACTCAACACTGTACTTGAAGTCCTATCCAGTTTAATGATACAAGAAAACTGTAAGACACATAGATTGGAAAGAAAGAAAAACTGTCTATATTTGCAGATGATATGATTATCTATAGAGAAAATCTAAAAGGATCTACAATAAACTACCAGATTAAAAATGAATTTAGCAACATTGTGGAATCATAAGATCAGTATATGAAGACCTAAATATAAGACCAGAAACCAGAAACCATAACTCCTAGAAAAAAAAAAACATAGGCAGAACACTCTTTGATATAAATTGTAGTAATATTTTTTGGATCTGTCTCCTCAAGTAAAGGAAACAAAAAGAAACAAACAGAACCTAATTAAACTTGAAAGCTTTTGCACAGCAAAGGAAACTATCTACAAAGTGAAAAAAAAAACAAAAAACTACTGAATAGGAGAAAATATTCACAAATGATAAGACCAATAAGGGGTTAATATCCAAAATATATAAACAGCTCATATAACTCAATACCAAAAAACAGACCCGATTAAAAAATGGGCATAAGACCTGCATAGACACATTTACAGACATACAGATGGCCAACAGGCACATGAAAAGATGCTCAACATTGCTAGTCATCAGAGAAATGCAAATCAAATGCACAATGAATATCAACCCACACCTCTCCGAACGACCTTCATCAAAAAGAACACAAATAACAAATGTTAGCAAGGATGTGGAGAAAAGGGAACCCTTGTACACTGTTGGTGAGAATGTACATTGGTGCAGCCACTGTGGAAAACAGTATAGAGGTTCCTCAAAAAACATAAAAACAGAACTACCATATGATCAAGGAATTCCACTCCTGGGTATATATCTGAAGAAAATAAAAACACTAATTCAAAAAGACACACACACCTCAATGTTCACAGCAGCATTATTTACAATAGCCAAGATATGGAAGCAACCCAAGTGTCCGTCAACAGATGAATGGATAAAGAAGATGTAGTATATGTGTACAATGGAATAATACTCAGCCATTAAAAAGAATGTAATTTTGCCATAGATGGACCTGAAGGATATTATGCTTAGTGAAGTAAGTCAGATAGAGAAAGACAAATACTCTATGTTATCACTTACACATGGAATCTAAAAAATAAAACAATATAACAAAATAGAAACAGATTCAGAGATACAGAAAATAATCTGTGGTTACCAGTGAGGTGAGAGAAGTGGGGAGGGACAAGACAGAGGTATAGGATTAAGAGGTACAAACTACTATATGCAAAATAAATAAGCTACAAGGTATATTGTACAGCACAGAGAATATAGACTATATTTTAAATAACTATAAATGGAATATAATTTTTAGAAACTGTGATTCACTATGCTAAACACCTGAAACTAATACAATATCGTAAATCAACTATATTTCAATTTTAAAAAAAGAGGCAAGATTGTGGAAAACAGTATGGAGATTCCTCAAAATACTAAAAACAGACTTACCGTATGACCCAGCAATCCCACTCCTGGGCATAATATCCAGAAGGATATATTGAAAAAACACCAGCACCCGAATGATCATAGCAGCACTATTTACAATAGCCAAGACATGGAAACAACCTAAATGTCCATCAACAGGTGACTGGATAAAGAAGTTGTAGTATATTAATACAATGGAATACTATTCAGCCACAAAAATAACAACATAATGCCATTTGCAGCAACATGGCTATCCCTGGAGAAAGTCATTCTAAGTGAAGTAAGCCTGAAAGAAAAGAAAAATACCATATAAGATCACTCATATGTGGAATCTCAAAAAATAAAAAAGACAAATGAACTTAAATATAAAACAGAAAAAGATTCATAGACATAGAACACAAGCTTGTGGTTGCTGGGGGGTGGAGAGGGGTGGGAAGGGACAGACTGGGAGTTCGAGATTTGTAGTTACTGACAGGTATATATATAATAGATAAACAAGATTATACTGTATAGCACAGGGAAATATATACAAGATCTTGTAGCTCACGGTGAAGAAGAGTATGAAAATGAATATATGTATATTCATGTATGACTGAAAAATCATGCTATACACCAGAAATTGACACATTGTAAACTGACTATAACTCAATAAAGACAAATAAATAAAAAATAATAAAAATAAAAAATAAAGAGGCAAGAAAAAAATAAAATGCACAAACAGCAAAAAAAAAAAAAACTATAGTTAATGGTATTTTATCAATGTTAATTGTTTCTTCGTTTTGATAAATGTATCATGTTTACATAGGATATTAACATTAGAGGAAGCCAAGTGAAAGATGTACAGTACTTAACAATTCTTCTGTGTATCTAAAGTTATTTCAAAATAAAAAGTTAGAAAAAAATGTATTACCACTTTCTACTACTTACGCAAATAAGACATTTAAAAATGCCATGAAACAAATATAAAAATAAACTGGATACAAGGCTTTTAAAATTGTCATCTATAATCTGAATTCCAATTCTTTCTTTTTTTAATTGAAATATAGTCAGTTTACAATGTTGTGTCAATTTTGGTGTACAGCATAATGCTTTAGTTATACATGAGCATACATGTATTCATTTTCATATGCTTCTTCATTATAGTTTACAGCAAGGTATTGAATAGTTCCCAGTGCTACACAGTAGGAGCTTGTTGTTTACCTATTTTATATATAGTTAGTATCTGCAAATCTCAAACTCCCAATTTATCCTTTTCCACCCCCTTTCTTCCAGTAACGATAAGTTTATTTTATATATCTGAGTTTATTTCCATTTTGTAAATAAGTTCACTTGTGTCTTTTTTTTCCTTAGATTCCATATATGAGTGATACCATATAGCATTTTTCTTTCTCTTTCTGGCTTACTTCACCTAGAATGACAATCTCCAGGTCCATCGACGTTGCTGCAAATGGAATTCCAATTCTAAGCTCATCAAAACTTCACTGTTCACCAAACCAGTCCAATTTTCTCAGTGAGTGCTAGAAATGTAAACTCATAAAAACATATTTATACCATTAATATATCCACATTTGTTTTAGGTGTTGGGGATCCATATAAAATTTTCAATTGGAAAAGATCTGAGAATAAAAACGTTTGACCAACAAAATCATTTATGCCACCTAGTGGTGACTGAGATAAATATGACTGCTGATTTAAGAAGCTTAACTGGGAGGAAAATGTTGACGATGTGATAATATCTAGTATTAGTATCATTTAAACAAAATGTATTCAGAAGTAGGATATTTCAGTAAAATCAGTTTGGAAGATTAAATTTAGAAAGGAGAGTAGCTTCCTGGTTACAAGACAAGCAGGAAATCTGAAGTATATGAGAAGATGACACCCCTGTTTATAATTCCACATTATACCATATCAAACACCACACCACTGTACCAACCTGTTATTTTCATTACAGAGATTTTCTTAAAACACAAAAATTGGGCTACAAATGGAAAGAGAGGAAATAAAGAGGCACTAGAAGTAAGGAGAATATTCTTGAATGATGAAGAATAAACAAACAAAGGTTCCTCACAGGTAGGGTTAGCCACTCCCGTTATACGCAGAATGGAAAGAACAGGGACAAGGGCACTGTGGAGGCACAAAGAAAATGTAAAAGAAGTCATCAGAGGGCCTGAGCTCTACCCCTTCGCTCTCAGTGCATGTCCCTAAGAACACACACAACCGTTCTGAACTCCCAGACCCAGATCTGTAAAGTGATGTGACACAACAAAGGGACACCTTCAAATTCTAATATTCTACCAGGCAATCACCACAGGAGATATATTCCTGAATCCTTAATTAAAAATAACTTCGATGGTATCAACCTAACAAAACAATCCAGAAACAAAATAAGTAACAGCACTTTACAGATCTCCTGGCACACAGTAAGCACTTCATCAGTATTAATGATTAGCAGATAGGAGACTTAGAGAGACAGAGACGGGGAAAAAAAAGGAACAGAGGAAGAGAAAGAAGGGAAGGTGAGTCTAGCATGCAGTATTCCTAGTCCCAGTTCTCACACTATCACACATTTAAATACCTAAAAGTGAACCAAAAATACTCTTATCATCATTCTGTATGAGATACTTCTGTACGTAAAGAATTATTATTTAAGGAAAATACTAACATCACCTTTTGATAAAAAGCAAAAAAATGGTCTCTTTACACTCATTTTTATTAATCTAGTAAGGCTGGTAGTGGAACTTTTTTATTTAATGCATAAACATGTAAGTCCCTTTATTAGATAAATTGTACATATTGGTGAATATGGTCAATGGTCACATCTATGGGTTAATTCTTTAAAAATAGGAACAGAATTAGGATAGATTCTATGCTCTCTTCGTTACATTGTGAAGTGTCTTGTGTAGTCATATTCTATTGTTGGAATGACAGCTTGTACAAATTTCAAGAAAATTAGAAGATACCTAAATGTGTTTAGATAAGGAAAATAAATTGGTAAATAGTTCTATGATTTAAGCTAACATTGTAATTATCCATTTTATCAAGCAATAACTTCTCAGGTAAAAATACAGAAGACAAAATCTTAAATCAAGTATATTAAAAAAAAATTCACTCATGCAAGTTTGTGTCTATTCAACACAAGGTTCTCCATATCTTTAAGAATGTCTAACCCATTCTATTTAATATTTGCATGTGAAACTTCTTAGTGAGTATGAGCTCAAGTATTTTGATATAAAAATAAGGGGAAGGCTATATATATTTGAGTCGAAAATGTTCTTTTTACTGCCTTTAAGTTTGCTACAGCGTGTCAGATAATAAGACAAGGCAAAGAATATAAAAGCACTGAAGCAAAAGAGCAAAAACTAATTAAGTGAAAACCACATAAGGACTGAGTCTAGGTTTGTATACGTACCTGCCATAGAATCTGCTACACTGCACTGTCTTTAATAAAATCCTGAATTTTTTTCTATGCTCCACTGCACTTGGAAACACTAAGAGCTTATTTTTTATTGGAGGAATTGATGACTCAACTATGAATTACATAGTCTTCCAAGTTTCTATCTAGCATCCAACAGAGATGAATGTTCAAATTATGCGTAACAGGATTTCAGGTTTGGACCAGAAGTTCTTGGTTTGTTTCAGTATCAAACCAGCCCAGTGCTTCTCTGAGGGACATGCTCTATTAGCAACACTTAGGTTATCTGTAGTTCTGACACAGTGGTGACTCCTCGGTCTACAACTAACACCGAGTGGCAACTAACAACTAACAACTAACCACCAAGTCTAATAGCAATCTAGCACCAAACTAATTCAAGCTTTTTGGAATTCAAATCATTGGCTTTGGCTGCTTTTGATGAATCCATGCTATGGGTACATGTATTTCAGGATCCAGTAGTTTACTTAATTCCTCTTGCAACCCCAGATAATTGAAGGGGTGCTTTTAGCTGGAGAAAAATGAAAACACTGTATTTTAAGACTACCTGAAATAGGCTTCATGTGCTTTACTTTTTAATTACCCTACTTGTTTAATCTGAATCCTCTGCTTCAGAGAGACCTCAGACTGACAGAACCCAACTTCACTTTTACATCATGGGAAAGTGCATTTCTGATAATATGGTAAATCAGAAATAAACTTAAGAAAAAGACGCTCATGTGTTAGCCTCTAAATTCATAGGTTACCCATCTTTCATCAATAGATTAAGCCCATTGAGTTTCTTTTCCATCAAGCGTTAACAGTTTTGTAAAGACATACTCTTAGCCATTGCCTCTTAGCCATTGCCTCTTCAACAAACAAAAGCATTTGGCAAGCTGCTACCTAGAAGCACATACTGCTCTGAGGCTCTGCAACAAGGCAGAGCTAATTGGTGCACACAGGGACATGTGCTAATTAACTAAACAAGGCCAGAACTACCACAATGTAACATTTTCTAAATAAAAGCTTCCCACTAAGACTTCTAGTTCCTACCAGGGACTAAAACAAGTTATAGGTATTGTGCCATTAAGTTTACACTAAATTTCCCAAAAAGGAAAGAAAAAATCTCAGAAGCCAAATTGCCACTAATCACATACACAGGTAAGGATACATATGAACACCAAGCTCTCCTCCTCCTTCTGCAACAGTCTCAATAATTTTCTTCATCACCTCAGCATGCCTAAAAGCAAAAGAACAAATCATCTTAGTATAGATCTATTAGATCAAAATAGGAAAAACAAGTTTTTTGTTTGTGAAGAAGTCTACTTTACTATTGTCAGTGAATTAATTTTAATACATAACAGCAATACTGTAAAATAGTCTCCTCCCTACTCCCCAAGAAGACAGACTGTTGAGTCATGTAGACAGCTTTACTAGGGGAGAGAATAATTTTAAAAAGCTACAGTAGTCACAAATGAACACAATGGGACTACTTAGCTTTCCTATAATGCAGACGGAAGAGGGGTGGGGAGGGCAGAAAATCAGAGAAAGGAAAATCATGCCAGAGCATAACTGCAGAGCAAGGGCTGTCTGCTCTGAGAAACAAAAAAAGAATCAGACCAAGCAAATTTAAATAAGCGACATGGTAACAGTCGGTTAAAAGAAAAACAGAGCTATTTCTAATGCTGTAATTTTGACTGTTCAAACATTTAGCTGAGAACAAGCCAAAAGTGAGTTAAAGAGAAGCTAATTGGTCAGAATCAAGCAGTTAATATTTTTTTCCCTTGTTCTAATGTGTATTGTAAAAATTATCTGATTCTATTCAGAAAATTTTTTGGCTTCATATAAAGAAAGATATTTATCTGAAGTTTTCCACAAGCTTTTTCGTGGCCAACTGGTGTCTCTCCTGTGCCAGAGAAAAGTGATAGCAAAGTAACTGCTTGGGCACATAACGGCATCACAGAAAAGAAATGAACTTTTATACGTATCCTGGCTTAAATAAAGCCACTTTAATTTTTATGAATATAACCTTCACTGACAGAGGCAGTCACCTTAGAAGATGAGAGTAAATGTATTAGCCCTGAGAATATAAAGACATAATTTGAGGTAGTTGATGGAAAGGCCTAAAATGTCCTTGCAGTCTCATTTAACAAGCCCCCAGCTCTCTGTGTGTGTGCCACATTTACATTATATTCCAGAACAGTTATTTATTAAAATATTTAACATTAACATTACCAGTTAAATTAGTTATCTCTTTTCCCCACTAAGTAAAGTTTATACCTCAGAAAAAGAGCTGGCTCAGTTTGATAAATGCCATTCTAAAATCTCAAACCATAGAGGGACCAACAAAATAATTCTCAATACGAAAACCTTTTAGGTTATTCTAAACTTAAACAATTACTTGAATTACATTTGACATTTAGCAATATTAACAGCCTTGACATAAATTGGAAAAATGAACTAGGCTTTCTATGGGATAAAGTTTAGGAATAAAGGGGTTGTAAAAAGAAAAAATTTTTTTAGTGTCAAAGGATTTTTAAAAACTAGAATGTTGCATCTAATTAGTCAATGGAGTATCAGAGTTTTCATTTGAAAAATATTGCTCCCAGAATTTCTCAATGATTTGTAGAAGTTACCCACTAGAAATAACTAACTGAAAGAAATTTGCATGTTAACGTTGTATTTTGTTTCTTTTAAGGAAAATCCTAAACAAATCATGTATATAGACTCAGCTTCACTTATTTGGCCCTGTTAAAACATTGATTCAAAGAAATCCTAAATTATAAAACCAATAAAAGGAGATAAATGGGTCACCTAGAAAAAGCACAGAGTTAACTTTATATTCCACATTCACAGAAAGAAGCATTATAATAGAGCAAACTATATCTAAATGATTAGTATTTTTTAACCTAAAAAGGATCTTCCAAACTATTTTGGAGCTTATAACAACAGCAGTAAAATCACAAATATATATTATAACTAAACACACACAAAGAGCAAAAAAAAAACATTCTTAATGAATCTAAACAAATTGTTAAGTTTTTTTTCTTATATATTTAAGCATAAAAACATTTCTAAAGAAGACAAAAGAGAATTTTGTTCATTAAGTAAATTTTTTGTTAGGGCACTATGCTTGCACACACTCCCAAGTAATAAATCCATGAAGAATAATACACACACATACCTGCATGGGTGAACTGAACACATAGGAGGTGGTGGAAGATGAGGGTGATTTTCAATGGTCACTGTTTTCTTCACATGATCTTGACTGATGTCTTCATACATGTGCTCAACCGTTAAAGGCTGCCGTTGCTGAAACCATAAAAAAATGCTTTGAAATTACTGTTTTAGGCCTAAACTTCAGTGTTTGTATTTATCCAAACCTCCCATATCACTTGCAATTTAGAATTCTAGACTACTCGGAATTACCAGATTATTGGGGGGAAATTATATACCCAGTAGGGAGGGAGGAGACAGTCTGTTCAGCAAGGCCATGTGACATCAGCCACCATCTAATGCAGTAAAGATCCCACAAAAAAGACAGGTTCATGGCTATCAAAACACTTTATAACTTTATAACATCTTTAAGGTTTATATCGTTTTATTTTCCTATTTCCCATTTATAGTCATTGTAATGCTGACAGGTTAAACAAGTTAGTTTTATTTTAGTTATCCTTTAATTCAATTATGTGAATGGGTAAAAAAAGGTTTCTGTATTAAGGGGAAAAAAAAATTACATGCAACATTATCATTCTGTAAATGCCTATATATATCCAAACATCCAATAGATATAATCCCAAACACAATTTAATAAAACAAGCCAACTTCAGCTTCCCTCAAATTTTGAAGATATAAGCTTAGTGACCAAGAAATAAACATGTAACAGATTGTTTAATTCTTGGTAGTGTTGTTGTCACACTGAATAATTGATAGTTTCTTCAAAATAAGAATCAAAGTCAATATTAATCATAAAATTACAAAACAAATGATTTCTAAAATTTAAATGGCCAAAATACATACTATGGACATAATGACAAAGGGATGAAACCTAATGATTTAAAACATTTACATGAAAATAAGTTTACCTCATCATAGCCGAACAACCATAGTCGTGGCGTCTGGTAATATTTATCGTAAGTGATGTAAAGGTCATAAGTTCTGGTTTGCAAAATAGCATCTTCACCTCCAGCATCAGTTTTAGCTTTACAAGCTTCTACTATTTTCCTTGTATCCAGGGTAGCCTGGCAATCGTGGTAAAAAATTTACAATCATTAAAATCACTATGAGTGTGATATTTTAGAAAATCTGTTTTCCCACTCTATATATTTTTTTAAAAGCAGATATAACAAAACTCAAAGTTAAAATGTTATATGCTATAAATGATGTACATATATAAAGACTTGTTTGATATATTAAGAACACCAATCCTCAAGTTTATTCATTAAAAATTAAAGAAAGCAATTTACAGACCTCATCTGTTTCCAACAATCCACTCTCTTCATATTCTGTTATAAAAAGCAACAAAAGATTAATCAAGTTCAAAATAATTTCCTAAACCAAATTACGTATTACTTCAGAGCCATCATTCAAAAACTAGGTTTTTGCTTTGTTTCTGACTGAAGATACTGAATAAATGTGAGGGAGCTAATTTTATACTTCCAAAGCAGCAGACACTTTACCTGACAGAGTCAGAGAAAGTTAGCATGGTTAAGGCCTGGTCTGTGCTACAGACTATTAATAATACCAGCTGGCACAACAGTACTCTGGGGTGGTCAGTGACTCCATAGTATGCACAAGGCTATTTATATAATTGCATAAAACGTGCTTGTTAAAGTCATCAGTGATTTCCACTTTGCTGAATCCAGCGGTAAATTCCCAGTTTTCATCTTAATTGACTGCTCAGGAACATCTAGTATGATTTATTCCCTCCTTGGAAGGTTTTTCTTTTCTCAGCCTTTAAGATACTACATTTTCCTGGCCTTCCTTCCACCTCATTAGCTTCTCCTTCACTATCTCTTAGACTGGTTCCTCTTTATCATCTCACCATCTCGACCCTTTTTTACCCCTAAACTCTGCAGTAACCAAGAGCTCAGTTTTTGGACCTTGTCTCTTCTCTATCTACACATACTCCCTTGATGATTTCACCTAGTCCCAATGGCTTTAAATGCTGATGACTCTCAAATGTATTCCCTGACTACAAATCCTGGATACTTGATTGTTTGCTCCAATGAATGACTAAAGGGCAGCAGAAATATCACATTAAAAACTGAGTTGCTGGGGTTGGGGATGTAACTCAGTGGTAAAGTGGGTGCCTGGCGTGCACGTGGTCATGGGTTCAATCCCCAGTGCCTCTGTTAAGGGTGGGGAAAAACAAAAAACCTGAGCTCCTGACTCCCCCTCCAGAGCTGTTCAGTCTAGATTTTCCCATTCTCAATTAATGACACTTTTCCAAAAGAAACTCAGGTCAAAAATCTTGACCTCTTGGTTTCTCTCATATCACATTCAATCCAGCAGCAAATCCTTTTGGGCCCTAGCCTCAAAGTATGTCCAGAATTTTGTGGTTTCTAATCAATTCCAATGTTACTACTCAAGCCCAAGCCACAGTCATTTCTTGTCTATATTATCAAAATAACCGCCTAACTGTCCCTATCTCTTCCCCCAACACTGAAGTCATAGAGATTCTGTTAAGATGTTAAATTCCACTTTAGTTGTTCTTCTGTTTAGAAAAGCCCTCTAAAGGCTTCTCATCTCACTTTGACTTAAAGCCAGGGCCCTACACCATCTGGTTCTCAAGTTACCTCTCTGACCCCATGTCTTATTACCGTCTCCTCACTCTTGTGGAGCCTCCTTGCAGTATTTTATACAAACCACACATACTCCCCCTTCAGGGCCTTTGCATGCTTCCTCAGACCTCCAAATAGCTTGTTCACTCACTTCCTGCCGGGCTTCACTCAAAGGCATATTCTCGATGAGGTTTTTCTTCACTACCGATTTAAAAATTACAACACTCATCCTACCACAGGACTCCCTACCCACTCTGTCCTTTATTTTTCTCCCTAACACTTACAGCCATCTAAGACAGTACTATGTTTTGCTTATCTACTGTTCTGTTTGTGCCCCCTAAATCAAATGTTAGCTCCATGAGATCATGTCTACTGCATTATCTCCAGCACCAAAGCAGTATCTGATACATATACACTGCACTGCCCAACGTATACTTGTGGAATAACGAATGAAAATTGACTGTTACGTTAGATACAATCGACACTGTTTTTTAAGCAAAATTCGACATATAGCAACTCTTTAACTATCCATGGGAAATGTAACAAACATACTAAAAGACTAGTTTTGTCTTTTGTTTCTGCCTGAAGATACTGAATAAATGTGGGTGAGCTAACTCTATACTTCCAAATCAGTGCTTTATTCATACAATTCCCCACTCCAACTTGGACAACTGTGTGCCATTCAGAGACAGATGGAATCCAGAAAGATTATTTGTACAAGAAGGTTGTTCTGACAATTATGAGACATCCAGGTGGAAATGAAACTAAACAAGTAGATCTGAAGTTCAGGAGATCTGGGTTGGGGGTTTAGACATGGAAGTCTTGAGCAAAGACAGGGTATATGAGGTTGCTGTGAGCAATTCTGGTTACAAGTAATTTACTTGGATTTCTTCAAAGAATGAGATTTTACAATGGAAATAAGGACAAGGCTCTCGCTCGATTTCAGGAACAGATATACAGCTAGGTTTCATGGTAACTCAAAAATAAGTTAGGAAACAAATTAAAAGATACTTTTAAGTCAAGGCTACTCTGGTGATTAGGCTAGGCTGTGCTGTCACCTCCTCATCGGCAAACACCACTTGCCATTATGGTGCTTCAACTCTACTGACGCGACCTACTTCTGCGTGCAACAAAACGTGTCTATCTCACCATAAATTCTATGTGTTTGGGTGATTCAGCACTTCACAGCTTCCAAAATGCCTGCCACCGGTTTTTCATACTCTTCCTTTTTCCCAACTGCTAACTCTCTCTAAATGCATACATACATAGTCATATTTAAATCCTCATAGAGAATCTAATGTAATTTAGATCATCATTTTTCCTGTTGTACATAATTCCATACTGGACCACAGTATGCAATTACAGAAACCGTAAAAGTAGACAAAAATCTACCTGGGAGTGTAAGGAGTGAGCAGAAAAAAAAAAAGTGAAACCTTATGAAACAGTAACATTTAGCAGCTGGGCAAAAGTAAAAGAACCCCAGAAGAAGATTTAGAAGAAACAGTCAAGGAAGGAGGAGGAAAACCCCATGTCATAAAAAACAAGGTAGGGAAAAAAAAGAGGAGGAAATGGTTAACAGAATCAAATAAATAATGCAGAGAAGATAAGTACAATAAAGACAGACTGCATTTAACAGAGAGGTTGCCCTGGTGACAGCAACTTCTTCAACTAATTTTAATCTAAGGTTTCACCTGCATAAAGACTATAATGCTTATAAAATATGCACCTTTGAATAGCCATATACATTTAGACTTATATTACCCTGTTGTTAGTACAGTAAGTTTCAGTCTCTTGAAACAATGATTCGCTGAAAGAGTGATTCTCAGCCGGTATTCCTAGAAAAGCACTTCAGATTCTCACAGAGCAGTGAGGGGTTCTGTATAGTTCAAAAGACCCCATTAAGAATCATTATCATAAGGTTTTAGTAGTAAGATATTATCAAAAAGGAAAAAGAAAATACAAAATGCCAGAACAGATTTCATTCTGTTCTTAGTTTAAGAATTAGCTCAAGAATCTGTATCTTACAGTTGTACCCAGAATTAAAGATTTATGATTAACACTGATCTCAGCAGAAATAATGCTATCAAGGCTACGGTCTAGGTAAAGCAGAAGAGTTCTGCACTGTTTAAGATCAAGATAAGTTCTGTACTGATTAAATTTAAACCAAACAAGGCCTCTCTGTGCTGTTAAATGTTAAAATTTAGAACTCAGTGGAATAGAACTCTTAACTCGAATTACATATATTCCAAAATCAATATTCCACTGTGATTAAAGCAAATTTGGAACACAAATACCTTCCATATCTGCAGCTTCTCCTTCATCTTCGTCTTCCTCCTCCTCCTCACATAGTACTGAGAAATCTTGGAGTTTTATACTGTCCTTTGAAATTAATTATATTTACAGTCACTTAAGTATGTTCATTAGTTCAAATACTGAGCATCCACATACGAGCACAGTGCTAACCACTATGAAAGTAAGAGCTATAAGACAGTTGTTATCCTCAGGAAACTCCTACTTCAGATAACAAACCCATGAACCAATCATTAAAAGCGATGTCCTACGTGCTGTGATCGAAAAATACAAAAAGCACCAAGAGTTATCTAAGCAAACCATTTAAAAATAGCTGCCAGTTGCACTTCCAATAAAACAATATTTTTAGTTAACCAATTCATCAGTGCTAGAAAAATCAGTTCAAAGTTAACTTGCACACTTAAAGGAGAAAATACATATATTTATAAATCACAATATATTTATAAGTTATATTTATTATTATATATCAAACAATTATATTCTGTTAACAATACCTTGGCTGAATTAAACAATAACAGTTATTACAACACATGAGATTTCAGTTCGTTTATTAACTATGTTAGCACTAGAATGTAAGAATGTTAACCAAAGATAAGCCTAATATAAATTACCATTTTCACAAAATTAATATTCTAAAAATCTGAAGTCAATATAGTAAGTAAAAAAGTTGGACATCTAGTTTTACCTAATTTACAAGTTTACTTAGGGATGATTTTATTTACTACTAGAAATGTAAATAACATGTACCATTATTACACCAAAAATGTGAAACCATAGAAAAAAGACCATCAGTATCTGGGTAAATTTTAGATGCACCAATAGGTGACAAATTAATCAAGGGAAGTTTTAATGATGTTGGAGAGGTTCATAATTGATATACTAGAATACAGTAGAAATCATCAACCAAGATTAATACTTGCGTCTGGATAATAAGTATTCTAAGTATAAATTATAAAAAATCACATAAACTCTACATTAAATAGGAAATGACAAGATATTTTCTAGTTGTAAATTATTCTAAGTATACATCCTTTAGGAGGACATAAGAATGTTAAGTGGGGTACCAAGTACCATATTAATCATTATTGCATTTATTAGAAATTCTTGAAAGAACTACCATAAACCTATCAAAACAATGCTATATCCACACTTCTCTCCATTTATCATTCTCAAAGTCTGAAGCATACACACTAATGGCTGGAGTAAACAAGAGCTTCTGAAGCAGCAAAGCCATTTCTGTAATTTTTCCTTAGTCATTCAAACTCTCCAAAAAGTAGAACTTCAAAAGGATGAATTCTCAGAATAATGAACTAAATCTTAATCCCTATCAAGTCTAAAATTGAACACTAAAAAACAAAATTTAAAAAAAAACTTGTTTTAGTTTCTAACACCTCTGTTGAGCCCTAGTAACAAACCCAAAAGATCCAAATGACAAAAACACAAAAAGAGGAATTTCAAACTAGAAACTGTTGCAGTTGAATGAGTCATAAGGACAAAAGGAATACAATCATCCTGTCCAAATATTCTATCTTCTAAAAGACTTGAGTGTTAACAAAACAATTAAGAGAAGATAAATGTGAAGGTATTTTGTATTATTTTTCATATCATTTCAAACTATATAAAAATATGAAGACAACTGTACTCATTATCTCTTTAGAAATGAAAAGCTAATATAATGCAGTCTGAAGTAACTGAAAACTTTCAAGCAGAAAAACTCCAATTATAAATTTTTATCCAATTCCCAAAATAAATTGTACAATAAAACCTAACTGATTTAGCTTCCACATTCAAGACGTCATTTTAGATGATATAAACTAAAGTTTATCTTTAAATTTGCAAAAGCAAAACAAGAAAATCCTCAAATTAGCAGTAAATTAAAAAACTACAGAAGAGATGAGTAAATTGCTTAAGACAATGTTTAAACTACAAATTTAAACAATATATTGTCAGCATCTACTACTAATCAGCAAATAAAATCTCTTTGAAAACCTCCACTTCCAGAACATTTGGTACTTATGCTTAAAAATAAACACCCATTTCTTTTAAACTGGCCTAGAAGTCTTCCCAATTAGTAAAAACTGGGAAGTTTTAACCAGTTACATCACAAAAAATGTTTTTAACCCTTTGACAGATTAAGGAAAAGAAGAGAAGCACTGGGAAACGGCAGTGTTTTGGATGTTGATATAGAAAAATGAGAGGGAAAAAAAAATTTTAAAGAGTCTGATAATAAATAATCAGTTTACATAAGAATTATATAAGTAACCTTAAAACACAGATATAGACACACATGCAAATAACTAGGTCACTGAATTTAGATACATAACTAATTAACCAGTACCTTGCTTTCCAGTGTAATCTCTTTAACTGCTTCAGTTATTCCTGCAATACCTATTTAAAATTTAGAAAATAATAACTAAAATTAAGTTGTAAACATCCTCCATTTATGATTTGAGCAATATAAAAACACTTAATATTATCTAAATTCTCTCAAGATCTCTAAAATGTGGAGTCAACTTTAGCAGTATTTTTATAAATGAACTCTAATAGGAGTAAATAATCTCAAAGGCACTTTTCAAGCTAAAAATAAAAATTTTAAAACACCAATTTAATATTTTACCATGAATTATCTTACCATATCATTCCTCATTTACTACTCCTCATTTACTTTCTCATTTACTTTATTTACTTTCCTTTTGTGAGTCTATAAAAACATATATGCTCAGAAAGTGAAGAGATTAAGAGACTACAGGAGTCATATTTACATTTAAATATGCACTGACATTTTCTCAACAAGACATTGGTTATATTAAATAGCTATTCTTCAGAAATCTAAGACATCCAGAGAGTAGTATCATATCACATTTATATGGGACTTTCTATTTTACTGTTTCCACATTTTATGTAATTCTTACAAACACTATTCTGTGAGGCAGTTAGGGTAATAATTTTTCCCTATAAAGATAAGTCTCCAGAGAGAGAAAGTGACTTGCCTGAGTCTCAAGGAGAGTTACATGAAGAAACTGGGATTCAGATCTACACGGGCCGACTTTTGGTTCCATGCTGTCTACTGCACCTCACTAAGCAACTACCTTGGAACCTACTTGTCCCAAGGAAGATGGCATTGAGCAGATGACAGCATCATAAGTCAGCTAAATAATATATCTAATTCAAAATACCTGTCAGTGTTCTCAACTAGATAGTTCAACAGGGATGGGAAATATCAAAGAAAAAAAACCCTAAATATAAAATACGCTTTGCTCCTTGTCAATCTTCTAAAGCTTTGATATCTCTGTTCAATATATCCAAATCAAAAAATGACTCACTTTCACAAATGGAAAATGTCAAAATCCACAGCTCTAGCATCAAGCTTTTACTTCAGAGTAGTTTTTCTAGAAATTATTTTATAATAGGTATGCTTATAACAGTAAAGTCCAAGTATTAACATAATGAATTGGTATTATAAAACAATTCACTGAATCCAGTATATAGAAACAAAGAAAATAAACCTCTTCAATCTGTTCTAAATATAATAACGTAGTAGTATCCCATTAAACCAGACTCTCCTAAAAGTAGGCCATAACGGGCAAAGAAAAAGAAAGCTCAAATGACTCTAATGAAGGTTAATACTCTCAAGAGCTCTGACAGTTAATTTCATATGTCAACTTGGGTAGGTTATTGTATCCAGATGTTTGGTCAAACTAGATGTTGCTATGAAGGTATTTTTTTAGATGTGCTTAACATTTAAATCAGTA
Organism: Camelus dromedarius; assembly: GCF_036321535.1. NCBI lineage: Eukaryota > Metazoa > Chordata > Mammalia > Artiodactyla > Camelidae > Camelus > Camelus dromedarius. The sequence continues at coordinate 72,348,636 of NC_087437.1, read as the reverse complement.
GACTTTGAGTAAAGCAGATTACCCTCCATAACGTGGGTAAGCTTCATTTAATCCGTTGTAGGCCTTAAGAGAAAAAGACTGAGGTGCTCTAGAATTAATTCTGCTTCTAGACTGTCCTCAGACTCCAGCTGCAGTAATCAACTCTCCCCTGAGTCTTCAGGCTGCTAGCCAGCCTGCCCTAGACATTTCAGAACTGTAAGCTCCCACAATCATGTAAGCCAATTCCTCAAAACAAATCCATCTGCATCTATATTCTTAGTTTCCCTGGAGAACCATGACTAATTCAAGGGCTAGCAGAAATAAAAGCAGCCTCAGAGAAGAAAAGTAGGAATAAAGCAAAGGGAACTGAGGTGAATACCTCACCTGGCCTTGTGAGTCAGTTGAAAGCACTGCTTTAATCCAATCAGAATACAGTTTAAACCTAAAATTCTAAGGGTATTTATAAACATAACCATTACTTAGAATTTATTTTGTATACCAACTAACTGAAGTATTGAAAATGATGTTATTTGTCTCCTGTCAATAGGGCAAACATTTTTTTAGTTGTAGAATTTCTATAATAGATTTTTGTCAATCCAATCTTACTGGTACCTACTCATCTCTCTGATGAATGTCTTTGTAAACATCCAGCTGGATTTGGGGCTAGGAATTATGGAATACAATGCAACTAGACAACAGAGTAACTCATTAACTTGACATCAGAAAAATAGTGCTATAACCAATGGCTCTAGTCGGTAACAATTTCCTACAGATGTGCTACCCACATCTAGTTGTGTGAAAACTAAAGCAGAGCAGCTGAAAGATTATGGAAAACCAGGGGAAAAAGTCTAACAGCACTGCTCATTGGGGAAAAGAGGACGATTTTTGAAATTATTTTGAGTTGTTCATCTGCTATTTCCTCTAGGCCATGACATAACAATATTCAGCTCAGGAAGGAACAAGAGTTTCAGATCAAGGAACTCAAGTCCTGAATCTGTTTCTATATCATCATAAGGAAACAGATGGCAGTGTCCTTTATTCAGAGTAGAGGACAAACTACCTTAATGAGGTGCTTTTTCCTGTGCAGATTACTTAGCGCTCAGTCTATTGCCATGAGTCTCAACTGAGGGCACCAGTTTTGCCCCTTGTAGAATATCTGACAATGTCTAGAGGCATTTCTGGTTGTCACAACTGGGAGAATGCTACTGGTATCTAGTGCGCAGAGCCCAGAGATGCTGCTAAACATTCTGCAATGCATGGGAAATGCTATGACAAAGAACTATCCAGGCCAAAATGTTAACAGTGTTAAGGCTGAGAATCCCTGCTCTCCTACTACCTTTGATATACCTCCTACTGTCTAGGACTTAAGAGGGAGAAAACTTGTTTTTATTAACCTAGATTTAAACTTAGTTTTAATAAAGAAAATACGTTCTAAGTCACAAATGGTAGTTAGCTATAGCAGTATATATAATAATATTCATTTACATAGTTACATAAACAAAAGTATGTTTTTATAACTTGGAATGAAAAATCATATTCAGAGTTCCAAACAACTTACACAAACATGATTTAATGAAAAGCTTAAATTTAATCAATTCCTTTAACAGTATTTTACTGAACAACTTTTATATCAGATATTATGACAGATACTGAAGATGCAACAATGAATCTCTACCCTCAAAAGCCTACAGTCCTTACAATACTTTTTAGTAATCATTCAACAAATAACTATTAAATATTTTTAAATGCCAGGTCTCTGAGTAAAATAAATATGAGTATAGTGTGGTCCCTGTCCTAAAAGCTTGTCATCCAGCAATGGAATGACATGTAAATAAGGGATTCTAAAGCAAAGTAGTATGCATACTCAGTATTTCTAACTGGCTTGCCTTCTTTCTTTAGAAATAATATGGATATTTTCAAATCGCTACTAAAGTAGCAGTGCTACAGAAATCTAGTATACCCAAGGAGCATTTTTTTCTTTTTTTCCAATTTGTCCTCCCACTTTTTTTCAGGTAAGTCTACTGGGACAAAACTATGGCTTATGTACCCCCCTCTTTTTTTTCTTTAATCAAGGCTATTATATAAGTAATTTAAATATATGCTGTTCTATCTCCTCTTACCTGTGTTATGATAAGTATCTACCCATCCCCCATCACCATCATCTTCTTCAATGATAGCTTCCAACTCATCCGAATATTCCATCTGTTTGCACCGTTTGTAGCATGGCACTGTAAAAAAAAAAAAAAAAAAGCAAGTACAGTTACAGTTACTAGCACATAATCTGCTTCCTATAAAAGAGAAAGTTTACCCCATAAAATAAATTTCTACCAAAATACTAGATAAATACTATATTTTACTTCTAATAAAAGTGCTTAATTTAAAAGTTACATTCAGCCTACAGACACATAATTATGTGACCATACTTATCTTTCCCTAAATAGCTTTGTTGGAAAATAATTAGAAAGGGTCTTCTGGGAGTATTCTAAGTATTCAAGTATCCCTTACCCTGGCAGTCTGTGAAGAACAACAGCAAGGCTGAAGCCAGAGATGACATTGTTCAACCTCAGGCTAATGACTAATAATACATTATTTTAATGGCTTTACTCTCAGAACATGGAGGCACCACCTGTCATACTCGGAGGTGGCAGAGGTGACCTCTGGGTTTGAAATGCTAAAGTAACTTTCAATATGAATTTTATAATTCATACTTAAGCTCCAGCTATTCATAATGGATAAACTAGTATGAAATTCACTAACATGTTAAACTTTCCTATCTTACACAATATTGGCACCAAGTTTTCCATATAGCAAACACATCAATTAACAGGTATTATTCATATAAGTCTAAAATTGAACAATTATAATATAAAAACATTATGATGTGGAACCAAAAAAAATGCTACTGATTTTTTTTAAAACAAGCGATATATAAATGATCAATCCTCTTAAAACATATAGTGTGATTAGATAGGGACTATAACAACCTTTTGAGGATGTTTTCAAATTAACTTCATAAATAACTTCATTAACTTCATAAATACCTATCCATTTCAGAAACATTTGTGTGCCTATAGGCAATCTTTCAGTGACACAATGGATAACAAAACCTCCAGCTTTAAGATTTTGTATTTCAAAGGTAGTATCAATAATACTTTCCATGAAAAGTAAGTCTAAAGAAGATTAAAATTAAAAAGCTAAAAAGATTATAATTACGAAGTCAACTTAAAAAATCCAATTAGAAGAAGTCTAACTTTGCTTAAGGCCCTTTTCCTTCATGTCTTAAAACTAAACTTTTTTTGCAAAAAGAAATAAAAGGAGATTAAAAATCAAGTATGGAAAAAAATATTCTCACAATAGAGAACCCAGAGTTTCATTAAATTTCCAAATTTCTATTTGAGAGAAGATGTAAATACAGCTTTAAGCACAAATTAAGATCAGTAAGTGCTAAAGGTTTTTAAAAAATATAACTCTTCATGCAAAATTTACAAATATATGCAACATAATTCTTACCATTTTTGGTGACCAAAAATTGTTTGCCTGCTGGTAGGTATGCCTTCACTTTCAATTCTTCCCCTGTAGCCCTTTAAAAGAGTGAAAAGCACCAAAATGCACAAATATTTTTAAAGGCAAAGACAGAAGATATCACAAGTTAATCTCAAAATGTACAATCCACACCCCTGAGAAAACAATTTTAGGATTGGTTTGGGAAGGATGCCGTAAGTGAAATATGTCAGGGCAATGAAGAACACAGCAAAATTTTAAATGAAATGTACTAAGAGATACAGACAGACCAAGAGAATCTGGATTAAATATTAGACAAAAAAAGTAGAATATAGAACTATTAAGCAATTATTATGTTTGCCTCTAAACAAAAAGAATTTCATTCAGATTTTTAATATAAAAGTTCTGTTCTTCTGAAGACCAGGAAGCAGAAAAATAGCTACATGACATTACATAACAAAGCAGGTGGTTGACAAGAACCATGTTCCTACCACTGTATTAAAATTGGAAGTAAGAGATAAAATATGCTTTGGATCCCAAGATGGTAATGTTGAGAATAATGATGGAAAACAAAGAAAGAATCTTTTATTGTGTGCTAATAAATACAGGACCTAGAACTATAACATGCATTATTTTCAAATAATCCTCAGAAACCTAAAAAATGAGCAATACTAATATCCCCATTTTATAAGTAAACAAAAGTTTAAAGAAGGTAGGTTGCCCACAGTCATAAAACCAGAAGGTAGAAGAGCCTGGATGAAGCCAAGAGACTGACTCCAGGACTCCTGTTCTTAAACACTACTCCCTCTGTGGGTCAGAGCCAGCTATAACATTTCTGACTTTTTGGAGCTACTCTGGGATATCTCACTATTTGTTCAAAGATTCTTCTTTGGTTACCTACTGGAAGTGGTTAGAGCTAGGGTGGCATGTGGCATCCATCACAAATATAAATGAGCATAACTCTGGAGGTCTGCTGCCTCCTTAAGCTTCAGTCTAAAATTCAAACCATAGATTTGAGCATAAGATAAAGCCAGGAAATGCCCTAATATCATTTGGTAGCTTTCTAGGCTTCTTTTAGACCACTCCCAAGTGTGAAATTCAACAATGTCATAGTAATGCCTGAAGTTCTGAGGAAAGAAGATACAATACGGTCATGACGGCACTGGCAGATATGAATGCACAGCACAAGAAATTATCTGTTTCTAGCACTGATTTAAAATGAATTGTTCCTTTGGCCCCAGCAGTTCAGCCAGAAGTGTGGACACTGGAATGTGGTGTAACTGAGTTCTAAGTTCAAATAAAATGATTTCAATCATCACAATTCATAAAGTAGAATTATGAACTACCATCCACTAAAAGAAGATCCTGTCCATATTTACCAACCCATATGACAATACCATAAATCATATACTTAACTAATTACACAATTAAGGGCTACAACAAAGAAATCTGAATAAAGGAAATGTGTATCTATCACATGTGTATTGAAGAAAATCCTAAATCAGTACCTTTTTCTTTTGCATAATGAGTATTATTTTAAATTTTATATATATAGTTGACCTGAAATATATATAAACTATAGACCAGAACTTAGCTAAATAGTTTTAACAATTTAGGGGGAGAAAAGAATAAATCAGAGAGCTTCTATGATAGGAACACAATTTAAAATATGGAACAGAAATACACACCGGCAAGACAAAGACATAAAAATAAATGAACCTGACATTTTGGCCTTTCTTGGTACATAAAAACAAATGTTCTACAAGATAAAGAGCAATTGATAAAAAGCAGTAAGAACAATTTTGGATATGTGTTGAACATAAAAATTAAGGGTACAAGAAAAGACAACAGATGAAAAAGAGTTCCAACTCTAATTTTAAATAGTTTAATAATTTAAGCTCTTTAGATATTAAGGAAAACATTATCAATTAGACTCTTGTTAATTCTAGAACCCCTACTCCCAGTTCAAAACTATACCTTTCAATTACAATTGAAAAAGCATCACTGAGGGGGGAAAAAAAAGGATGCTACCAGTTGACTCACTCATATCCAAATAAGATGATAATTCCAAACACTTTTAGTCTAATTAAAATAGTATGCCAGTATTGGGATCAATGTTTCAGCTACTTACAGTTTTATCATAAGAACATAGAGTAATGAAACTGAATTTGTTTTAAAACATTGTTTTTACTCACACATTTAAAAGACACATTTTAAGTAGCTTAAAATACCTTATACTTAAAAGTTACATAGAAAATAAAAGTGGAAAAGTCTATTATGAGTAGATTTCCAATTTAAACTTTATTCAGTATCACAAATCTCAACTTTTGAGCTAATTCCTAAAATGGGGACATACTTTTGAACCTTAAAGAAGGCCTTATGGTTAAAATCTGTAAGATTATGCAAAATTCCACATTATTGTCACAGAAATATTCAATACTTTTTAATTTAAAAAATAAGCTGATCAAAGTGATTTAACTTTTGAAAATTATTTTTCAAAGATCTACCACAAGATCAGACCTAGAACTAGGGAAGAAAGGGAATACTGGCAAAGGAAATAAGGCATTTATCTCCAAAATGTCCATCTTTTGTGCTAACAGAGCAAAACAGAACAGGTATAATGCCCAATTTTTCTTCATTTATTTTACTTGGAGTATCACTAGGGCACCGTTTAACAGAAACTCTACTAGAAGAGGGTTAAACTAGTCATTCTAATTTTCATGCACTAATCTATTTTGCAAACTACCATAATTATGAAGTCATACCTTTTATGAGTTTTCTGTTCCTCACTCAAGATTACTTACCATTGCCATGTTGGACAGTGGTGGACTAAGTGATCTCCAGCTGCCACAAACTATTCAAGATTTAAAAGGAATATGACAAAAGGAAAAAAGAAAATTGAACATCACTGAATGTGAGGTGGCAAAATATCAAAGGTCTATGTAACTCTGATACCCAATAATCAATTAAAATGTAAACAATACCAACTTGCTCTATCAGCCTAGAGATTTATTTATGAATATTAAAACTACAAAATTTTTAACATCTGTAAAATTCAAATTAATTTTAGAAAGAAAAATATTGAGTGCTATTAATTTTTTTATTCAATTTTAATCACTGGATTAAATAATGCCAGAAGCATAAAGTATCACGAAATGAGTAAAGGTAATATAACAGGATTTAAAATGCTAAAAACCATTTTATAGATGATTAAAATGTAGAAAGATTCTTACTACTTTAGTTGAAAACTCAATGAAGATCTCTGAAAACAATTACTAAACAAGTACAGGTCTATGATGTAAGAATAGCTTCTTACATCACAGTGCGTAGTTTTTCTTCCTCTTTTTAAAAAAAAATTTAAGTAACACCTAATGTTGAAAGCTTTTTCATATTATTAAAGGAATCACTAACAAAAGTGATAACTGTAGTGCCAAACAATGGGGGGAAAGTTAGAAGCTTCTGGATTAAGTCGGAAAACACCAAGACAATTAAGAAACTGAATCCTCAAATCTTGGACTTTCTGGGCAGGTTGAACATTACACAAGTTTTTGTTTTTCTTCAGAAATGAAAAATAGATTCAGGAAGAAATAGTTTAACCTTTTGAGAATTTCCATTATACATGAACATGCACTGATCTTATTACAAGACAGAGATCCTACTTATTCTTGAGAACAGAAAATGAAAGTCTGTTACTCAAGCAATATGTGAACATACTTTCCCAATTTCTATTTCACAACAGCTCTAACTTAAAATCATGTATTGTTCACTGGTTATTACACAGTGCAAAAAAATATTTTAAACATTATCTTAGTCTTTCTGAGAATGTTTACATATCGTTTGTTTGTATATCAACATGTTTATATATCTTATTCTATTTTTAATTTGAGAGAGTAAAACTATAAAATAAGAACTCTGAGAATAACTTTTTTTAAGAACATAGATTAACAAGATAACACTCAGCAGCATACTTCCAACAGCAACTTTACAAAATGTTCTGTTTTTTAAAGAACTTCTTTACTATTTAATCTGGTTAGATAAAAACAAAAACCCAAATAAAAACAATACTCTTTAATGCTGAAACAATTTCTTTAATGATACTGCCTTGAAGTCACAAGACTCGTAACATTTTATTCCATAGCACCTCTGGTGGCATCTATAAAAAAATAACAGAAACTTTAAGATAAGAAAAACTATGAAAGAACATAGAATTGAACTGATATTTAGTATATGTGTATACCTGCTCTCATTAGCAATGGCCCTTATGATTATGTGCTTCCTATGCTCAAATGAAAGACTCAAATTTCTAAATTCTCCAAACTGCTTGCAATAGCTTCTCTCAGTGATTAAATATTGGATAATACTGAGTAACTCCAACAAGACAGAATCAATAGTAACATTTTGATGAGCAACTTCATACTAGATAATGCCTGTTCCTCTTTTTAAACACAATACTTCCATACCTCTCAATGAAAATAAAAAGACAGCTAGAGGCTGACAGCCAGAAGCCCAGAAACTAAAACAAATGAACATATCAACTCAGTGTTTTTCCAAAGCAAATTATGTCTTCTGATTTTCTTCCTCTAGACTCATTCTAACCTAACAAAATCCTGTAATTGCGCTCTATCTCAATCCAGCTTTACGTGACTGGCAACCAGCTGAGCTAGTTTTGCCTTGCATTTGTTTAAAAAGGAGAAAATTCATAAATCGCTTCACGATTCAATTAAGTTATTCATTATAGGATTAGTAGTTGTTTTAAAACAGTTAGCTTAATTCCAGCCAACGATCACAGACATGTATCTCTACCGCCAACTACCAATTAGTCATCTTCACATAGAGGAGATAAAGCTAAAGAGTACAAGAAAAACAGCATACTTTCAGCTCTGCTCTTTATTTTAGGTACTTAGTTTCTAGAGTCATGTCTAAATTATAGCTGGCAAGAACATTAATGATATGCTTAAGATTAAAACTTAGTTTTATTTGACATTCAAGGTATTAAGCTCATGATGCCTGAGGCAAAATGGGTCCGTCAGAGAATGTCAGGTCAAATCCCTCATTTTACAGATCAGGAAACATGAGGCCTGTGCCTAGATAGCTTAACTGATTTGCCTGAGTCAGAACAGGAGAAATTAGAGAAACGGGTCTAGAAGTCAGGTCTTTCAGGTTTTGTCCATACCACTGAGTGTCTGCACTAAAAATAAAGACAATTTTAGATAAAACACCAGTTCAGCACACCGTTCTTTGAACTTATAAAGATTTGGGACTAAAAACATTTCTTTACAACTGAAAACTGTATTAATTTAATACAGTTAATTCTCTGGCTTGAGGGCTTGGAATTTACAGCAACAGCCAGATCATACAACATGGCTCATTCCAAAATGTTTCTTTCAAAATAATGAGTAAAGTTCTATTGCCAATGAGTGGTACTTCTACTAAAAATTAAGAGTGAGGCTTAAATGAATTATTTTCTGTTCATTAAGAATAATTTTGAGTCTGATGTAACCATAACTATACGTAAAACTGGAGTATAAAAGGATTTTCAGACCAGTATTTATTTCTCTAAAGACAACAAAATAAACTACCTAAAGGAAAAAGACCACTTTTATTATATAGATTAGATGAACATGTAAAATGATTCCTCAAAACATAATTCTGTGTTAGAAGTTCAATAAAACAGAACTGGCCTAAAAAACAGCCATTAGTTTCTGCATTAAGCAGATCCATCATTATTTGATTAGTAGAAAAAGTAAAAGAATAGTGGGGGGAAAAAAAAACAGTGTTAAGTAGGTAGCAATAAAATATTTAAGCTGAATACTGATAGAAAACTTAATATCCAAGCAGTGAGCCTAATTTTCTAAATGGAAAGCCATGAAAACCCATGTTTGGGTAGACAAAGGCAAGACATGGCAAACACCAGAGCCCAGTGCATAGCTCAATATAATACATATGTGAGTGAAGAATAAGTCACTACAGGAATCTCTTCCATTCCCTCTCCCATCCTCATTTCTAAACAGAGAAACTACAGAAAAATATGAAAAATGGAAAATTGAGAGGGAAGTTGCCTTTTCTTCTACAGGAAGTAGAAATCCTTACAAACTTGATGATATAGTCAACAATCTAATTTTACTCAAATCAAGATTAAAGTTCAAGATGTTTTCTTATAAAGCAAAAAAGCCACCCAGTTTTATGTAATTGTACAATATAAGAGCTTTATAGTGTCTTCAATACTCACTTCTTCTGGGGTGATAACACCTGTTTCCTTAAATTTGGATTCCTATAGAGAGTAAAAATAACAGTATCACACATCTCTCATTTTCAATTGAAAAATGTTTGTTGGGCTTGGGCCATTTGCCAGGCACCCATCTAGGCAACAGAGCACAAAAATATTTACATCACTGGTCCTCAACCTCAAGGAATATACAAGTCTAACAAAGGAAATTGACATGAAAGTAACTGCAATATAATTTGAACAGTGTTACATTAAAGCAAAGCTCATTGGGAAAACATTCAAAAGTTTATACAAACATTAAACCTTAAAATAATTTTGTGAAGTGACCAAATATCATGAAGTCACAGAAAAGTAAAAATGTCTTAAAGATGTTTATACATCTTACAATTCAGCCAATATCTCATTTAAATTGAGTAGTACTAGAAAACCAAACCTAGAAGTCATAAATCATTTAATACTTTACCATTATTCTTATTTCCACCAAGATATTATACAATATTCTCTCCTCTAAAGCAAGTTATTTACCAAATTTTTCTAAAGTTTAAGTTATTTGTAAGGTTTTGTGGTAGAATCTACAAAAATGAAGATTCATTTATGAACTTTATTTATTCAACAAATATTTACCAAATAACTCGTATGTGCCAAGCACTATTTGGTAATAGGAACAACAGAGTGAATAGAATAGACCAAATTCATCCTTGTCCTCAAAAGAAGTTTAAACTCTAGTGCAGGGAGAAAAGCCAAGGTAATGAATATTACAAAGAAAAATGAGGCAGAGAGGAAACTGGAGGAAGAGAGATGGCTATTTAAAATAAGATGGTAAGAGAACAAAGCCTTACTGATAAGTGACTACAGAGTAGAGACCTTAAGGAAAGGAACCAGCCACAGGTTGTGTTGGGAGAAGAGCACTTCAGGCAGAGGGAAGAGCAAATACAACACCCAAGTGAGCAAGGTCTTTTGCTTAAAAGCCAATAGTAGATGAGATAGGACCCTCTACCAAACAAGTAGAGGCTTGAAGATCATTGTAAGGGCTATGGCTTTTACTGTACACATGCCTTCCAGACCATGATTTCTCTTAATTTTTACTTCTTGAGAGAAATCATTATTTCTTTCTCAGGGATTTAGTTTTTTTCTCCTTGCCTTCCCATGTCTAGTAGGAAACAACAAGAATTCTCTCTGTAAACCAATAGTTTACACAGGGAAGAGTAAGAAGAGAGTTCTTAATTCTGTTCTCCTTACTACTAAAAATACATACTAACAAGCTAACACAGTTTGGTGAGCAAGTAGAGTGATTTCTCACAACATAATTCTATGTTATACGTTCAATAAAATGCAACTGGCCAATAAAACAGCAGTTTTATATTTAATTTAGGAGGTCTTTTCTCTTGTTCCTCTCTCCTGAAACTAAAAAGTTCTAACAATCGTGTATTATTTAAATGCTGTATGCTTAGGTAGACATATTTCTGAAAGGATGACATATATGCAAAAGAATCATTTGAATCAAGTGTCAAAATTATTTTCAATTTCAAAGTTCACTGAATAATCAGGATGGGTTTCATAGTAAATTGGGTTTCACAGTAAACAAATATAAACATAGCAAGAGTTGGAATTCTTATTTATAAACTTTTTTGTTAAACTTGGTACAACAAGGTATCATTTTACAATCAGTCTTAGAAATAAATATTTTAAAAGTACAGTACTAATATTTTCCTTTGTCATGCAAAGAGTGCAGCGTAAAACTGTCCACTATTCTCCTTAGCATTCCAGAATAATTTCTTGAATGTTGACTGGAACAACCATTTCTAAGGATATTTCATCCTCACACTAAGATTTCTAAAATTTTAATTGAAAGCTAAAAAAAAAAAACCCAGTAAGCAAGAACTTTCTATTCATTTATTATCACTGCTCACTTTTCAGAAAGGAAAAATGAAAAATAAAGTTATCAAAAAACCCACAAATATATGTATGTATATGCATGACTGGGCTGTACACCAGAAATTGACACATTGTAACTGACAGTAATTCAATTAAAAAAAAAACTTACCCTAAAAGACTTATAAATGAAAAACTTGAAATGCACTTCTAGAAATTTATCTTTGAAAAAAAAATCAGTCACTGCTATATTAGCTAATGTGTCGCAATTTTTACTTTAAAAATGCTGTTATTGCCAATGTAAAAATAAAATTATCTAGGAAAGTTAAGCTGCTCCTTATTATCATTGATGTCCAAGATGAACAACTAGCTTCAGCTATTCTAAAACCTTGGGAAATGGATGTTTTGCCTATTCGCTGGGTTCAACGGTACCGAGAGAAGCAATGTTGCAAATTTCACCTTGTTCCTCTGAACTCTAAATTGAGACCTCAGTCACAACTTTCTATTTCAAACTCCTAATTACAAGAGACTTACTATTAAATTTTAAAGTGGCATGTCTTTTAGTGCCAAATACTGATTTCGTTTTTTAAGGTAAACAAAATCCTTATTTTAAAAGTTCCAAAGACTTTCAATGTTAGGATTTAACTTAGCTGCGGACCACCTTCCAACCCGATGAACCCAGACTAGCTGAGTTGCAACGGGTGGAGACAGGAGTACGCACAGAGCGTCCCTCCAAGTTTACCGAAGAGCTGGAAAGCCCTATAGAACAGCTAGATAACACCTCGGATGGGGGCTGCACCCTTCCCTGTGCACCACCCTCACCACCTCCCTACACCTTCCCCACCAAAGAACACGGTGACACCCACAGACCCCCGGTCATCGGTCCTGCACAGCCGAGCGTGTGCCTGACAGCCCCCACAAGCCCGGCTTACCTTGAGGACCGGGGTCAGGTACTCAGCCACTTCCAGTGCCTTTCCCTTCACCGTGTTGATCACATTCTGCATCCTGGGGCCGGAGGAGCGGCCGGCCCCACGACCGAGTGGAAAGGGCAGCCGGGAGGGGAGCTGGGAGTCAGAAAATGTCCCCGCTGCGGCTGACTCGCCTCGGCACCCGGCCGGCGGCACCCGAGGGGACGGGGCGCGACGGGACGGACGGGACGAGGGGGAGGGGCGGCCGGCGCCGCGCGCGAGGGCAGGGCGCGCGCTCCTCGCCCCGCAGGCAGCGCGCGGCGGGCCGGGCCCAGCTGTCGCCTGGCGCGAGGGAGGGCGGCGGGGCCGAGCTGGGGGGAGAAGCGGGCGCACGCGCACCCCTCGCCCTCTCGGGAGCTGTCTTCTCCGCCTGGCTTCACTCGCGCCCCTTCCGGCTCCCCATTCCTCCTCTCACTCTCTCGCCGTAGCTCTGCCGCCACCTGGGCCTCACGTGACACGAGACTCTCCCGACACGTGACGCGAGACAGGCCGAGCTGGGGCGGGATCCGGTCGCTTCTCCTTTCCTTCCGGAAGCGTAACACTGAGCGCGCTTGCGCAATGGGCGCCAGGTCCGCTTTTTCGCCGTCCGGTCGTTACTGTGCTCTTTGTTCCGGAATAGGAGGGTCGGGTGCAGAGGCTCATTGGCCTTTCCTTTCCTCTCATAGCCTCCCCGCCTATGGACTCTAAAAGCTACCGCTGCTGCTGCGGAGCCAGACAGTTACTGTCTCAGCTCTAGGATGTGCGCTCTTCCACTAGAAGCTCTTCGAAGGGATCGAGGTAACCGCGGCCGGGGGTAAAGAAGTGCGCGTGCGTGTGAGGGGAGGGCGCCCCGGTCGACATCCCGCCTGCGCATGTGTGACAAGAGGGTGTTCCTAGATGCGGAGGTAAACCTGCCTTGCTGGTGTGAGGGGAGGTGGCGCTTTGGCCTCGGTATTGACATTTCAAGCCGCTCTCTCACCAACCGCTCGGACTCTGTGCGCTATCCTTACACAGGGATGCTTTGGGCAAGTAACTTATCCGGTCTAGAGTTTAGTGTCCTCAACAAACCAAAGGAGGGCCGGAGAGCCATTGATTTCTAAGTTCTTTTGTACATCCAACCCTAGTTCATTGTAAACTAACAACAGTGTTTCAGATATTTGTCACGAAATCTTTCCCAGCAAGCTCTTTCTTCCTCCTGTGGAAGAGCTGCTACTGAGGAGAGAAATAGAAATCGGAGATTCTCTTCTAGAGCAAAGTTGCTCATAAGAATGGAAGTTAAAGAATCGCTTTTGTACAGAATTCTGCAATCCCAAAACCTTTGGCAGCACTTCTAACCAGGCTCTTGCTTTTTCTGTCTCTAGGGTACGCCTCCTATCAAATTTTGACTCTTTCATTTCCTTTCCCCATAGTTAGTCTTGTCCCTCAACTTTCTTGGTTTTAATATGGTCATAGCCAGACATCATTCTTTTTCTATTCTTCACAAATCGATGTATGGTATATGCTTAATCTGCCAGCAGACCGAGTTGTTCATGAATGTTTTCTTCTCTTTAAGGCAATTAAAAAACGGTAGAATGGAAGGCAAGTACTGTGGGCATCCTGTGTTATGCTCCTTGTCAACGATGTATACATTCCTGCTAGGGACCATATTCATTGCTTTGAGTTCAAGTCGCATCCTACTAGTAAAATACTCAGCCAATGAAGGTAAGTTAAGACTTGGAATATGTATGGAGCACTTTCATCTAATCACACATTATCTCTCCTGTCATTGGTTTCCTTGTGTGTAGAAATGGGGATAATACTTTTAAAAGTACTCTGCTTCATATGAATGATAAAGCATTTTTTAATTTGGTTCTTTAAACTTTCAGCCCTTAACCAGAAATATTTTTGATGCTGAGTGAAATTTGGGTCAGTCAGGTTCAGGATAGAACCCTTTGCAGAGCGAATCCTAACATCTGACTATTACTTCACTCAGCAGGTGTTTCTGGGCCTATAGCAGTATGTATTATAACTTATTTTGAAATAGGCAGGAGATGTATTTGTTTGGTCACCTGGTATTTGTGACCTACTATTTTAATTATGGTATCAATGGAGCAGTACTGATTATTCGCTTTGATAAATACATACTCAAGAAATATTTTCTTATTCTTAATGTAAGAATTTGTATTTAAATAGTTTAATTCCACAAAACTGTATTGAGAACTTATCACTAGTTTTTGAGAACACATAAAATCATGACATCGTAACCATTAATGGTCCACTTGGGGAATCAGATGTGTATATAAGTCTTTTTTTCAGTAAATGTTTCTCTGCCAGACATTAGGCTAAATATTAGAGCAGGGCTCAAAGTGCATAAGACATAGAGCTTGTTCTCAAGAATTCAGTTTATTAGGAGAGAAATACATGTAAATACATCATGAAAACACAGTATAAGAAATGCAGTTCTGTACCAAAGATGCAGAGATAGTTTAAAGTAGAAAGTGATATATATTGTATCTGGGAGAACATGGTATGGAGTGCTAAGAGATTGGGGAACAGTTCCCTGATAGGGTGACAGTTAATCCACAAGAAGACAAGGTGGGTAGGTATATTCAAAACAGAAGCAGCAGCCTATAAAAATGAACAGCTTCATTAAAAAGCAGGATGGATTGTGAAAACATGTAGTTCAGAATTAGTGAACAAAAAGTTTAAGGACTTAAGAGGAGAGAGGGAGACATGCTTGGCCAGGGAGGAAAGTTGTCAGATTGTTGAGGACCTCATGTGCCATGCTAAGGAGCTGGGACTTTATTCTTGAGGCCCTAGAATTTGGGGGACAAGGAATACTTAAAGAACTATGAACAGGAGGGTAAAATGAGAAAGACTATTATGGTCACTGGATGGAGAGTGGA
This sequence comes from Camelus dromedarius, assembly GCF_036321535.1. Classification (NCBI taxonomy): domain Eukaryota; kingdom Metazoa; phylum Chordata; class Mammalia; order Artiodactyla; family Camelidae; genus Camelus; species Camelus dromedarius. The sequence continues at coordinate 72,333,226 of NC_087437.1, read as the reverse complement.
CTAAAGGGGAAGAGACTGGAAGCAGGGTAGCCAGTTAGAGGGTCATTGCTAGTTCAAGCCACAGATGATGAAAACTAGTCAAGGCTTTTGAGGTATGAATAAAGAAGAGAGGATAGATTCAAGAAGTATTCTAAACATAGAAAAGATAGGACTTGGAGAATATATCGAATGGGGAGATTAAAGCGTTGGATAGCTCAGAAGGTTTCTGGTCTGAATACTTAGTGGATTGATGATGTTCTTAGCTGAGATGGAGACTGAGGAGGAAGAGAAGGTAGGACAGAGTTCAGAGAGGTTAAGTAGTTTTAACTCTGTATCTTCCTTGAGGCTGGCAGCTATGTCCTTCATATCACACATGTGAATCAAATGCCAGTTAAATGAATAAGTAGGAGGTAGTTATTCATATGAATATGTTTAGCTAGCATTAAATGTTCCAGAATACAGATTTGGAAACATTAATATTAAATTGACATTTAAAACCCGGAGAGCGGAGGAATCATTCAGGGTAAGCACTAAGAATGAGAAAACAAGAAAGAGCCAAGGACAGAACTCCAAGGAATGCCAATATTTAACAGGCCTCCTGATATTCAGAAGGACATTAAGAAGAGATAAGATAAGAGAACTAAAGGAGGTGGGAAGGGATAAAGTGGGAGTTTGGAATATGCACCTCTTGGGGTGTGTGGTTTCATAGCTATATACATCTATCAAATTGTGCATCTGAAGTATGTGTAGTTTACTGTACAGAAATTAAACCACAATAAATTTATTTTAAAAAGGAGAATTAATTGTACTTGACTTGTAGAAGGGAAGGAATGAGTTTGAAGACTGGGAGGGAATTGCAACATGAGAATTAAAACATGCCCTTTGGAATTAGTGATTAGGAGATACTTGCTAATCTCAGGTTTGAGTACAGTGGTGGGACCAGAAACCAGATTGCTTGGGGAACAAGACCTGAGTAGAAAGTGGGTAAAATGGAGATAAGGAATGTTGACACTGTTTTATGGAGATAAGGAGGAAGTATGGCAGCTGGAGAGGTAGGAGCTTATGTTTTGTTTTTGGTTGGGAGAGCTTTGAGCATATGCTCAAAGGCGAAGGGGAGAAAGCCAGTTAATAGAAAGATAAAGGAGATATACTGAAGCCAGAGGAAATACTGGAGGAAAGTCCCCAAAGAGAAGGGACGGTTTTAAAGGGGAGAATGACTGAATATTGGGGCCAGGACTCCTCTGTCTGGGACTGAAGGGAAACCACTAAGGATGGGTGTGATATAGATAAGGTCGTGAGTGTGAGCAGAAGGTGAGTGGTGGGAGGTCACACAAGATGCCATGACACAGTTTGGAATCAACCATGAGAGAAATGCAGGGGAAAAAACAAAAACAATGAAAAGCAAGAATAAGTTAAAGAGCAAGGGCAAGAGTTTGAAAGTTGTGATCTGAAGCCCCTCATTTTTGTGTGTGCATGTTCACACGTGTGTATCATGCTAGAAAGTAAGGAGTGTGATTTCAGTCTAACTTGGCGCTCAGAACTAGGCTTCGAGTGATAAAGTATAGGAAGTATAGGAAGATGACTAACATGGTCCTTCTCATATTCCTTACATTTTAAGGGTAAGACAACATAAAAAATGACTGTAATACAATGTTACAGGTACTGTTTTAGAGGTTTGTACTAGTGTTACCTGAAAACTGAGTTCGCCCCTTGGTGGGTGTCAAGCCAAAAGATACAACCAAGCCTAAGATTGGGAGAAGGATTTATTATTTGGAGCAAGTAAGGGAAACACTGAGAATCTTCCCCCAAGCAGTGTCTCCCTTAACAGCAAAATTGGGGAAATTGTAAGCTACAGGTACATACATATTTATGAAGGGGCTTGAGCAGAAGAGAATTCAACATAGAATTGGACAAAGGTCTACAGAGTCCAGGCTTTAGTTGAAGTCTTGGGGGTCAAAAGGTCAATATCATCATCCCTTAGGTTCCAGTTGATCTGGTGGTTGAGCACTTAAGACTCATCTTTTCCACTGAAATAGCCCTGGGAGTCTTTACAACGGATATATTATCTTTACTGTCGTTGTCTTGCCTGAGAAGTCATTTTTTCCTGCAGTCTTTTGTTCCCTTAAGATCATTAATTACTGAGCATTGTGGCCAGGCTGAGATCACAAAAAGACTTAGGCCAAAACTGACTTTTCTTGTGCCAAGAAAACCATGCCTGGTTCTCTTTCTCTGGGGACCCCCAGAGATCCCTGCAGAATCAGAGATGAATAAGGAATTGGTTATACATAGGTTGAGAAGGTCAGGGAAAACCACAGAAAAGAGAAAGAAAGGGAGTTCTGGAGAGGAAGAATGTCCAATTGGCATTTTCCTCTGTACTTGGCCAGTTTTGGTTTTTCACTTGATGACCAAGGAAAACAAGCAAATATTTTTGAAAGGGTAAAAAATGCATTCCTCCCAAAAGTACCTAATACAGTTTATGATTGTCCTTGCCAAATGATAGAGCAAGTTGTTTATAAGCGTTTAGAAAAGACAGAAGTAACAGCTAGCTAAGATCAAGGTGTACTAACCCAATTTCATTTCCTAATTAGATTGACTTGTAAGTTGGGACTTCACTTTGTGACTCATCAGTGGGTTTGGATGTGTCAGTGTATGTGTCCTTCCTGGAGCCCTGGGCCAGTTGCCTCTTGCCTCAAGCAGCTTCCTTCTTTTACCCCAACATACCATTTGTCCCAGAGCGCCGAACAAGTGTTTTCTACCTGTGCCATGATATGAAACAGATCGGAAAACTCCCAAGTTAAGGGAGTATCACAGAGCGTACCTTGATTTTAGCAAGGCAAATAGGTTACATAAGAGGAACCATGGGCCGGGTAATAATTCAGCCTGGCAAATTGATAGCTGTTTATTGGGTCAGGCCCTGAGTGTTAAGTTTAGAAGACAGTCTAGTGCCAGGCTTTCTTTGCGTACAATTCTGGCCTCCTCAACACATTTCCCAGCAGCTTGAATGAAAACATGAGATTCCTCAATTGCAAGGATAATATGATGCTAACACATTAGGAGCACATTAGGCAAATTGATTCAAAAATCCAAACGAGCAAAGCCAACTGGATGAAGTGTCACATAACCAGTGTCAAAATTCAGCTTTTAAGTTTAGAAACAACTCTAAATTGTTTACTGTATGTTAGCATTATATAGGACAAAATTTACAGTTAAAAACATTTCTGTTACATTTCAGAGAATAAATATGATTATCTTCCAACTACTGTGAATGTGTGCTCGGAACTGGTGAAGCTGGTTTTCTGTGTGCTTGTGTCATTCTGGGTTATAAAGAAAGGTGAGTCCTGAAATGGTACTATATACTTGTTAAAAATCCCATAATCAAAAAATTTTAGAACTGAAAGGAACATTTTTTTGTATTTTTTAGTCTGGCGCATTAATTTTTTCTATGTGAGGATACTAAGATACGAATGTAAGTGTGGGTCCGCATGTTTTGCAGGTAGAGGAACAGGCTCAATGAGAAAGTGTTACGCGGTGCTGGGTAGGAGGGGCCAGAGCCTGGACTCCAACCCTCATGTCCTAGCATCCTGTCCATTGCTCTACCTCTTGACTTGTTCCTGTTGAATAGTTTTTATTCAAATTCAGGATTTTCTAAATCACTGCTGTCTGACTTGGAGCATTGGAGTCAGAAAAACTGTATTCTGGGGCAGATTATTTTACTTTCTGAGCTCTGATATCGTTAACTATTGGATAAGGATACTAACGTTCCTCAAATTCTTAAGTGTGTAGCCTTTTATGGCTCTTAATATGTATTAACTCCCCAATTATTGAACCTTAGCTCTCTATACTGCTTTGATCTACCTTCCCATATGAGGTAAACATAGAATTTAGAGAACTACAGGGCTTGCCCAAGAAGATGTCTTTTCAGACTCAAAAGGTTTCAATCTGTGCAGAGTTTCTAGTTACTGGAATATGTTTGTTAATCTCATGAAATTTATGCATTGTTTACAGGGCTTAAACATAAATTGTTTTCTATCTTTTTCTTTTATATTCTATCTGTTACATAAGTTGCTAAGTTTTTGGAAATCTAGAGATAGGATAATAACTCACACTAGGATGAGTAAAAGTTAATTTTCTCTCCTGCCCTATATGTAAATTTTCACCTAGTGTCTCCCTTTCCTGATCCCTAACACACCCCTGAAATCCCAGCATAAACTTTTTCTTTACTGCTTATTTTAACTTCTTGTTTTCTCTCTTGGCTTTATGCTCAGAGTTGTAAGAGGAACCACAGATGCATCCTGAGTTGCCTTCTTAAGTGATATGTCTATCTCATGTTAAAAGGAGTTAAGAAAATCAGTACTCCTAAGGTGTTGCTGATGTCACTGAATGGGCACGGTGGTGGGTTGAAGAAAGACAATAAAGAAATCCTGTATTTTCTTTGATTTCTCAAGGCAGATAGACAATAGGAAAGCAGGTTCACTAAGCCTCTTTTAAAGAGTTGTGTCAGAAGTCAAATACAATTTACTTTCTCTAAAAATCGGGCATTCTCATCAAGACCATATGTTTATTGCTGCATTTCTCTCTTTAGAAGATCATCAGAATAGAAACTTGAGATGTACTTCCTGGAAGGAATTCTCTAATTTCATGAAGTGGTCCATTCCTGCCTTTCTTTATTTCCTGGATAATTTGATTGTGTTCTACGTTCTTTCCTATCTTCAGCCTGTAAGTAAATATGACAAAGAAAATAGCATTGGGAAAACAGAGAAATGAATTCCAGAACTAACTTTTTTTTTTTCCCAATCATTTTCTTTGGCGTTGTTAGTTTCTCACTGCCCTCACTGGCCTTCCTGAGGTTTGACCAGAATCATCTGAGTCCTGACTTACCAGTCTGCTTGCCAGACTCTCTCGCTGTTAAAGATAAGTGTGTTAAGCTATGCTGACCGTTCTGTGGGAGCTGCTTCCTGACCACTGAGTCTGGAGCCATCTCTCTGTGTGACCCTCACCAGTCTGCCCATTTTCTGTCACCCATCTCTAATGCTAATCTCAACATGCAGAGCCTCCAGACTCCCATGATTAACTCAGAAAATTATATACTCTACTGCTCTTTCACATACCTCCTTTAATGCAGTTTGTATGTATTCTGTGGGTATGATTTTCTTCTTCTGTTAGTCCTGTCATTAAGCAACAAGTTCTTTAAGAGTAGAGATTGTCTTCTCCCAATTTAAGTGCTAGTAATAACTGATAATACTAGGAGTATTTTTCATCTCTCTTGGCATCCTCCATGCCAGTTTAGGGAACCATAAGTCTTCAGAATTAAAGTTTGGTCTTCTACTTCTACCTATTATTTAGTTTGGATCACATGTATATTTTCCCCTAATATTTTATAAAACGAAGATTTCTATCGTTGTTGTTAAGAAAATGGCTTTTAAGTTTCTTTAAAAAGTAAATTCAGGCAGTTTGATCATAAGTGGATTTTCTGTTGACACTAGACCTCTATGGGAGGCCTCTGAAGCATAGCCAAACCCATCTGAGAGTGGGATGAAAAGGAGGGATCAATAGGGCACTGGGGTAGGAAACAGGAGTTTGATTCTTTTGCACAGTTTAGAAGCTGTGTAACCAGGCAAGGCCCAACTGCTCTGAGTGTCAGTTGTCCTTCTGTAAAATGGAATAGTGTTACCACAGCAGCCCAAAGGCAAGGACCTGGGCCAGACGATCACCTGAAGTTCTTTCAGCTCTGTTATCCATGGTATTAGAAAGTGTTCATTCCACCTAAATTATGCCCTCTCCTAAATTCTTGCTTCCACTTTGTTTTTCAGATCTGAGAATTCCTGTACCCAACGACATAATTGTTCACATTCCATAAGTATATATTTGTTGTATTTTATTTGTATCCAACAGCTAGCTCTAAATTTATGTTCGTCTCCTAATCCCCAGTACGGAAGCAAGCTTGCAACTTCCTGTTCTTCTTTCAGCTTATTGCCTTGCACTCCCTTCCTGATTGCATACAACCACAGATATTACAAAATAAATTACATGGTATATTCTGGGTATTGCTGTGCTCAAGTCTAGTTGGAGAGAATTACACAGCGATGCATGGAAGTTTGGGGGCCAAGAGCTCTGCTGTTTTGTTTGTTCTGTACTGTTGCATGAAAAGAGCTGATGCAGTTCACAGGCCAGCTAGGCCATTTCGTTAGGTACATTTGCACCCCATTATTGCGATTGATCGGAGCCACCACGTCCCCACTCTTGCCAGCCACATACTTTTCTCATATCCTCCTATTCATCTCCTAACCAAGGGTTCACAAGCATTCATCTACAGAGAAAAGCTGAAAATAGTGGTTCCCTTAAAAATTCAGTAGAAAAACAGCAATATTATATTCTTGGAATTTTTGCTAGTTTTTATTGGATTTACTCTTATTTCTGTAATTCAGCTGCATATTAGTCATGTTTGCTATTTATATAAGATTGTGGATACTTTTTAGGGTTTAATCAACTTAAAGTGACAGCAAAGAGGAAGGCAGCATGAACTAAAAGCAGTAGGGTTTGTTTTTAAAAATTATTAATATTGTCAGATCCAATTATGGGGAGCAGTGATGAATTTCATACTTTCTGGGCCAAAATGTATCCACCTTCAGATTAATACTCTCATGTGAAATATGACTGAATTCACAAAAACAAACCTTTATAAAATCTGGCTAACACACTTCTAACAATGTGAATAAATCCAAAGGACTGTCAACTCTAGTTTGGTAGTGAATCACTAATATAGATACAACTGTTCAACCAGGAAAATTGATTTAATTCCTAGAATGGTAAAGCTGCTTAAAAAACCTCAGTTTTCTTAATATATAAATGGGCCTAACAGTACCTGCCTTCTCTCTCCAGAATCAGTATTAAAAATTGATGGAGCTCTTTGAGAACTTGAAAAACTATGTTAAGCATGGTAGACATTATTTCTAGACCTAAACTTTGAGAGTTTGTAAGTATTTCCAGTTATGCACATACAGATTATTTACACAGACATTTGCTGAATTTCAACACATTCAACGTCTGTACAATAATTTGGTCATATCTGCATAAGTTTAACAAGCCGTAAAAATAGAATTTAATCCTCTAGTGAAGTAGCTGCCCTAATAACCCCTCTGGTTTTTGACCAAAAAGCTTTTTTCGTCAGGTGAACCACCAAGCTGGGAGGTTTCTGAGGTCAGGGCTTTGTTTCAATTGTAACTCTATCTTCTCTTTCTTTCTAGGCCATGGCTGTTATCTTCTCAAATTTTAGCATTATAACAACAGCTCTTCTATTCAGGATAGTGCTGAAGTAAGTAACTTGTTGTGAAAGCATATATCATACTTTAAAACAGCACAGCCTTGCTTCAGATGATACACCCAGATCTCTGAACCCTCTGAATCCCAAGGCCGGGATTTTATTCCTAATTGGCTTTGTGTTTTGAGCAAGTTGTTTAACCCATCGGGAAAGCAGTTGCAGTTAGCCTATCTGAATCCTCTGCAGTTCTGTGTTGGAAATATTTTTCCCTAGTATCTCAAAAAGATGATTGACTGGGTTATAATTATATTAATATTTAGTTCCAGATTTTCAACAAAGAATTCATGAGCTTTTTTTATTTTTTTGCAGAAATCTATTGATACATTTGCTATTTGGAGTTTAGAGATGATAAAAAGTAGCAAATTCTTTATTAAACTATTTGAGATACATACTGATTGAAGCTCTAGGTAAAGATTTGCATGAGGAATCTAGTCAAGATTACAATTAATAAGGATGATAGGTTTTTAAACTTTTCAAGTGCTTTCACTCATCTTATCTCCAGGAAGACATTTGAATAAAGTAAACATTTTTTAAGTTTAAATAGGCTCTGCTGCAAGGCAAAAGCCAGAATGTTCTAGGTTGATACAGAATCTTGGTACTTAACTCCAGGTTTAATTTGTTACTTCATAATGATGATAATGATGACAATGATGATGATGTCAAAAATAAAATTAACTTTTTGTTGTATTTGTTGTGATTGTTTTTCTTTTAATTTTATGTTCACTTTCTCTTTTCAGTTTCTTATTTCTCAGTGTCATACATGTTTTTTCATAATTGATGTGTACAGAGGATGAATGGCTTGGTACATAGGTATTCGGTAATTATTTGTTGAATCCATGATGCATTCAGTACATAAACTATGTGAAATTCTTGAAAGATTTTCTTTTACCCTGTGGAAACATTCCATTTAATGGTTGAGGTAGGAAATGGGAAAAAAATGAACATAGTGTTTCATCCAGTTTAAATATTAGAGTCACTGAAATTTGCCATTGCATTATATTTTTCACTTTATGTATGAATTGTGAAAATAATTCAGTTCAGCTTGCAAGTTAAAGAATGTTAGCTAATCCAGAAATGTTTTAAAGTCTTTAAAATCAACGTGAAAGTCACTTTGTAGGATAAAAGTTGGCTTCTGAGAAAATATATGTAAGCGGTAATATTTTTATATTGATTCCTGTGATAAAATTAGAGATGCACTTCCATAAAGGAAAAAATATTGGCTCTGACACACAGTGAAGGATTACCATTTAATAAGGGAGCAGTGGTCTCAAAAACATGTACCTTTTTTTGAAGTATTATCAGTTTACAATATTATCTCAGTTTCTAGTGTACAGCATAATAATTCAATCATACATATACATACATATATTCTTTTCCATTTTAGGTTACTACAAGATACTGAATATAGTTCCCTGTGCTGCACTGTATAAACCTGTTTATTTTATGTATAGTAGTGTCTGCAAATCTCAAAACATGTACTTTTAAAGTTAAATTTTTCCTGTGAGATGACAGTTAACAAGTACACATGCTATTATACTGAAGTTATTTTATAGCACATAAATATTATGTCAAAATTACATTCATTTACCAAAGAGAAAATAAAAGGAATGTATTGCTTGGCTTGAAATCAGCCAGCAGCTCCAGCTATGCCTGTAGTTGGTTGGTTGTTGTTTCTGTCACTCCAGAGCATGAGCGAGCTGTGAGGCCAAGGTCAGGGTGCTGCGGGAGGCTCTCAGCCACTGAGGACTCCTCAGGGCCTTCCCCCCCACACCCCCCCGCCATCTTGACTTAACCCCAAGTGACCCCATGAGATGGGTGCCATTAACTTAAGCCGGGTCTGTGCCTGGAGCCCAGAGCCGCTATGCACTTCGCAGCACTTGGGCAGCTCCTTTGGCTGTAGAAGAGGGAGTTTCTGAGATGGGCAGGCTAGGAGCAGAGGGACCAACGATTTATGAACTACAGTTCAAACTTTTTTTTTCCCCATATGTTTTACCTCTTAACAGTCAGAGCAGTCATATTGATTCTTAGACATGTGTTTACTTTGTTATTTATATCTCCCTGTTTTGAATCCTTGGAAGTCATTTGGATTAAAGAAACAACAAAATCACTCCATTTTTATAATTTCCACAGGCACTAACTTAGTTCCTAGAGTAGGTCTTAATTTGACTGATTCACATACCAGCCCTGAAGCTACTCTAAATAGTAGAGCTAAAATATGATAATAAATATAGTACTGTCTTTTATGGGAATGCTTTTTAAGTATTACCTACTGTTACATTTTAAAGTCAACTTTGTTCTATTTTGATCTGTTTGTTGGTGATGGTGTGTATTTTGTTTGTTTGTTTTTCCCTATTTCATATTCTTTGTGAATCATTTGATGGTCTTTTGCCCTTGGCAATAAAATTTTGACCTAAGGGTAGCTTGAGTTCTATCACAAGTTCTTAAATTGTCTGCCATAAGTATCTCATTTAGAATATTAAAGTTCGTCTTACTCTTGACGCTAACAAGCCATCAAATTCCTTTCCCATACAAATAATATAAGGCTACACGAGTAGAAAAAATAAGGCTGGTAATGCAAGAATTACTTTGAGAATTAGAAAGTGGGAAAAAGAAAGATGTCACCATCCAAACGGCTTATTCAAAACCCCTTGTGAATGTATAGATTTCTTTGAAGTATAGCCGCTGGTTCAAAGTAGAAATGTGGCAGGCATGCCTCAAAGCCCTGTTGGTTTGCTCTTAAAGCTTGGCAAAGTTGTATAACCTTGTTTTCTAGGCTTTGGGAAATAATAATGTCAACCTGAACGTTGAGATTTGGGAGCAAAAGATAACCAAGACCAGCACTTACTTTTACCTAAAGAACGTATATAAGTTTCTCTGATTTCTTCAAAGAGAAGCTGTGGAGAAAAATTTATTAAATGTATTTTGAAACAAAATGGTGGATGTCTTAGAAGTTATGGTACAGTTTAGTTACTCTGAACCATAAGAAAAGTAAAAGTACCACTCAGTAATACAAATATTTCTCCAAAATCACTCATTCACTTGATCGTCTTTGTTTCGGTTTCCCATGATAAATCTGCGCCTGGTCACTCTCTTCGTGCTACTAAGGTATTATGTATGGTTTCTTGAAAAAAGTCATGTCTTTCCACTTAACCATTTTCTCGCTCTGCCGTGGTTTCACCACCAGACACGGTAGAAATGCTCTTACGTGACACAGTTTGGACATAATTGTTGGGTTTCTAGGAAAACTCAAAGTGGGAGAATCATTTATTAAAAATGTACTTCAGACAGTTTAACTGTAGATAGGTAAGTGTCCAGTCACCGTTTTGATGAAAAGCGAAGGCCTTTGCTTTGAGGGTGTGTGGGGTTTGCTGATTAGAGTTCTTTAGCTTCTTTCTTGCTTGAACCTACACATGGATAATTACACATTATCCATGGTTTCTGGTTTCAGTTTCTTTACAGTGAAGCAAGCCTTAAAAATATTTTTAGATTCTTCTAGATTTTTTTATTCATTCCCTAATCTGAAAATTAACCAACCTGTACCTAATTCGAAGGCAGTTTCTTATCTTGTGATTTGCCTTTAATCTTTCCAAAGCCTTCAACTTAGTTTTCATAAAAACAGCAACCCTTTTCTTTCACTCATAATTTATGATTTATGTAATCATTAAAATATATAATTACAGTAATGAGGTCACCTGGCAAAAACACATTTTGGAACAGAGACTCTTTGTGAGCAAACAGTTCACTTGGGAGCAGAGGCCGTCAGGTTCAGCAGCCTTCCAGCCACAAGCGTGCAGCTGTGAGCAGCAGTTGGAATGTTTTACAGGGGCAGTGGAGAGGTCAGTTAAGTGAGTTTCTACTGTTGAATCCACTAAACTGTGAGGAGCAAACTGTTGTGTGCACAGTCATCATTTAAGAATGCAGATCATCAGCTGACTTTACAAGATAATTTATTGGGTTTTTTTTTGTTTTTTGGTTTTTTTGCTATTTTCAGCCCAATCCTTAATAATTTTTACCCTCCCTAGAACATTATCTTGAATGAGTAATTATTTGCAGTAGGTACTGTTTAGGCTTTCCAGACTTTATTTCCTTAGATTCTTTATTCTCAATGTCAATATTAGTGGAAAACCTATAGCTGTCAGAATTGAAAACTTATAAAAGGACTGTAGGGTATATCATTGCCTCATTTGCACCTTGATGTGCAATTATTGGTTATATAATAATTTTTATAAATTGGGCACCCATTTTTCCTCTCTCTTTTGGTTTCCGTTTGATTTGCTTTCTCCCACTTCATGTGTATCACCTGCACCGTCAGAAATGTATGTGACTAGTTGACAGGTTCTGACCTCATGGCAAGGGGCTGTGCTAGTCCCGTCACCAAGTGCTAGATCTACTTATTTGAAAGTATACACACAAGGAGACACAGTAGTGTGCACAGGGATGCTGCTGTCTGTGCATTTAGCATTTTCACAGCATGAAGCTCTATGGAAGCATTGGTGAAATCAGATATGTATTCCTATACATGCATCCTGGGAACTCAGAATTATACTTAAGAGGTGCATTGGTGCAGAAGGAGGACTTACAAAACCATGGCTCAGAATCCTCCCTTGCTCTGTCATAAATCCATGACGTTAGGGAAGTCAGGTAACCTCTGAGAACCGTTTCCTCCCCTAGACCAGGAATTCCCTGACCCGTAGCAGGTGTTCAGTAAATGCTCCTGAATTCTTGTAACTTCTCATTCTCACCTGTTGCTTTACACTTCTGCCTTTGCTCCTGTTTTTCTCTCTTCCTGGTGTCCCCACCTGAGTCCAATACTCCTTTCCTTAGTCAACGTCTATTCTTGTAGGCTTTTCATAGATTCTTGCTTCTGCCTGAATGTATCACCAACTCCCTTTTCACACGGAAGACTTCAAGTTATTTCTCATCTTTCAGCTCAAGTGTCAATTTCCTCTTCAAAACAATACCTGACTCCATGTACAGACTCAAGTGTTCCTTCTGCCGTGTACCCCAGTTGTTCCGTGTATTACATGTCACACATCGTATTGTCATCATTAGGTGTCATGACTCTCTCCCTATTAAAGTGCAAATTGCAGCAACATGGATGAATCTGGAGAATGTCATTCTAAGTGAAGTAAGCTAGAAAGAGAAAGAAAAATACCACATGATATCACTTACATGTGGAATCTAAAAAAAAAGACAAATTTATTTACAAAACAGAAACAGACTCACAGACATAGAAAACAAACTTGTGGTTACCAGGAGGGGAGGGGGTTGGGAAGGGTTAAATTGGGAGTTCAAGATTTGCAGATACTAACTAATATATATAAAATAGATAAACAAGTTTATACTGTATAGCACAGGGAACCATATTCAGTATCTTGTAACCTATGGTGAAGAATATGGGAAGGAATGTATGTATGTTCCTATGTGACTGAAGCGTTGTGCTGTACACCAGAAATTGACACAACATTGTAAACTGACTGTACTTAAATAAAAATATATTTTTTTAAAAAATTAAAAATTTTTTTAAAAAGTGTAAATTCCTTGAGGATGGAGACCAAGTCTTTATCTTCGCAGAGTGCCTGGCACATAGTTGCTGCTTCGTAAATGACTGTTGAACTGAATAAATTCGGAAAATGGAGTTAACAGTCCTCACGCCCTCTATATCTTGGTGTTAGGCAAATTAAAAAATAAAGCGTTACTAGGGCTTTGTTAACTGAAACACTAAAAATATTTTTTTCTTGTCTTATCAAGCATGATCTGGGAGCTAGCTTTCTCCTTAAATCGTTTTCTGGCTCATGAATACCTTTGAAAATTTGGCAGAGCTTTGAAGGGTCTCCTGGGGGTGGGGGAGAGCAAGGAATTCACCTGGGTAGGAGACTTGGCACACACTGCAGGGGCTCACAGATTTCAGAAGCTCATCCCGTTCTTACTGCTTCCTGGAACCCAGGTTGCGAATCCCTGCTGTAACTTTATAGCGAAATAAAAAGTTCCTGTACCAAGAGACCAAGATCAGCTCTTAAGGTAGAAAGGAGGCTTAGTTAAATCTACAGGTTGAAAAGAAACTCACAATGAGGAGAAATGACTGAATGGCCTGAAGGGACAGTTACTATAAAAGTGAATAAAATTAACAAGTTCAAGAAGAAGACACACCAACAGGTCTCCTTTGAACTTGAATTGTGGGGAATGCTAGCAAAAACGGTATAGTTCATGCAACCAAGGACTCAAGTGATTTTCAGTAGAAACAGTTGATAGGAGAAGGGGGGAAATAGTATTAAAATCTCTTTTTTTCATCTTCGAACAGGAGGCATCTAAACTGGATACAGTGGGCTTCCCTCCTGATTCTATTTTTGTCTATTGTGGCCCTCACTTCTGGAACTGGGACGTCACAGCATAACCTGGCAGGACATGGATTTCATCACGATGCCTTCTTCAGCCCATCCAATTCCTGCCTTCTTTTCAGAAGTGAGTGTCCCGGAAAAGAGAATTGCACAGCAAAGGAGTGGACTTTTTCTACAGCTCAGTGGAACACTACAGCCAGGGTTTTCAGTCACATCCGACTTGGCTTGGGCCATATTCTTATTATAGTCCAGTGTTTCATTTCTTCAATGGCCAATATCTATAATGAAAAGATACTGAAAGAGGGGAACCAGCTCACTGAAAGCATCTTCATACAGAACAGCAAACTTTATTTCTTTGGCATTCTTTTTAACGGGCTGACCCTGGGCCTTCAGAGCAGTAACCGAGATCAGATTAAGAACTGTGGGTTTTTTTATGGACACAATGCATTTTCAGTAGCCCTTATTTTTGTAACTGCATTCCAAGGCCTCTCGGTGGCTTTTATTCTGAAGTTCCTGGATAATATGTTTCATGTCCTGATGGCCCAGGTCACCACAGTCATCATCACAACTGTGTCTGTCCTGGTCTTTGACTTCAGGCCCTCTCTGGAGTTTTTCTTAGAAGCCCCATCAGTTCTTCTCGCCATATTTATTTATAACACCAGCAAGCCTCAAGGTCTGGAATATGCTCCCAGACAAGAAAGGATCCGAGATCTAAGCGGCAGTCTTTGGGAGCGCTCCAGTGGGGTAAGTTTGTGCGGGTGCTGCTTTTTGCCTGTTTTTCCCAAATGTAAAGCATGGTTATACAAGAAAAGAAATAGATTGGTGCTGACTTAACACAGGATGTATTGTATCTCTGGGATTTTTAAAAATCATTCAGCAAACATTCATTGGACTTGTGTAAGGGATCTAATGCTATCAGGGTAAGAAAAAGTATAAGTCACAGTCTCAAGGACTTTATGCATTAGCTGTATCAGAGAATATTATAGAGCCACAGAGCTGGAAGATGCCTCACCGGTTATCCTGTCCAGTCTCCCTAGTTTTGCAAGTGAAGAAACAGACTCAGAGAGACTAACAGGTTTGCAGATAGTGAATGAAAGAACTGGTACTAAATCAATGAGGTCTGACTCCCAGTCCTTCACTCTTTACACCATAGCTGGGGAGATAAGCCTCATTCACAAGCAAACTTGATCTTCAACATTAGAATGTCTGATTAAATATAAGTGGAAAGCCCGGCCCCTTCATTTTCTCTGTAGTTATTCATAAACCAGAATGTGCCAGAAGGGCAGGCCTTGTTTATCTCACTGAGAAGGTGGTTTCCAAAAGGATCTATGCATGGAGAAGAAAACTGTTTTCTAGAAAAATACCTGTGCAGTTATGCTTAATACATGTTATTCTACCAGTTACTTATAATTGTTTTAGGAATGTCTGCCAGTGATATTATTAGCAAATAAATAATCATCTTATGGAGGTTCAAGTTAGGAGTTAGGTATTTAAATAAAACATGAAATAGAGTCCTCTATCTAGCTTTTAATTTACAGATTTCATGCACACACAAAATATGAAATATTTCACACAATGAACATTTTACTCTGGGAGTATTAAATCTGTTGCTTGTTAGAGTTCATGACAGGGCTTCCCTCAGTAATGCCTCTGAAGTGATGATACAACAGATTCTTAAGATGAAAAAATTAGAAGCCGGGGTCCCAAATGCCCTGATCTCAGCCAGAATATAAATTCAGAATGCCTGTAATTCTTTTCCGCAAGTCTAATAACACTGTGTGTCCTGCTTTTTAGGTGAAAGAAAATCAATTTAGGTCACAAGGCCTCCTTCATAACCTGTTTCTCCAACCTTTAGTCATTTCCCTTGAATACCAGCAGAGGGCGCTCCTAACTTTGCTCTTGTTAACTGAAATTCAAGTACTGAGTTGCATTCCAGTTCTTTTCATGATCTCATTATATGTCTAAAATTAATTTTCCAAGAACTTAAGTATTTATTTCATTTCATTTAACCAGGTTATAGTTTAATGAAATAAAATTTATTAGTAAGGTTTATCCATGATTTATTAATAAGGTTTCTCCTCAGTAATCGTTAAAAATGCTGCATTTCTAGTTTTGTTTTAATTAATTACTGATTTCATGTTTCCTTTTAGGATGGAGAAGAACTGGAAAGACTTACCAAACCCAAGAGTGATATTGAGTCAGATGAAGACACTTTCTAATTGGTACCCAAATAGTTGGCAACTCTTAGAAACCTTTTCACTTTTATAAACCAAGAACATTTCTGAAGCATAAAACTCTTTGTGTATATCTAACCACTCCAGAAATAATTCCAACCAAAGCTTAGAGTACCCAAAGGCCAAAAAGTTCTAAGGAACTGACATAAGAGTAATAGCTGGAGACTGCACTGATGGCCTGGTACTTGGTAGGTCACCAAGATATATTTGCGGATTATTTTCCTCATTCCTCTAAGGTTCCAAAAACTTGTAATAATCATGTTAGCTGTACCTTATAAATATGCAGGTAGAGATCAGTTTGCCAGATATTCATAATTATGTAGTTCTACTGTGCATGCCATTGTCTTCCATTTTTTACCACGACTATCCCTTGAATTTTGAGGCCATGGAGATAGTCATTTTATAACTAAAAAGCAAGGTGACTCTTTCTAAAAAATGTAGCTGAAGGACCTTAATAACCAGCCACAACATTTATTTAAGAGTAATTTAGTCTTTGCTAAAGGTTTTGCCAAAGAAGCAATTTTTCAACAAAATCTCAGAATTTTTATTTTTAGGAATTTGTAGGGAATTTGATTTTTGTGATTATCTTTTGATGTTTTTCTACACAAATAAGCTTCAGTTTAGGTCAAAGTTGCTTCCCAGTCACACAATTATCACTTAAACCAGCCATGGTGGGTTTTTTCTCCTCAGTTTGACCTCGTTAATCTTGGATTACTCTGTTTTGGAGAACTAATAGGAAGCCATTTTATTTTATTAGTCATTAAATAGAACTTACGATTATTACATATCTTCGTATCATGTTCTGTTCCTAAGGGTTGAGACATTGGCTTCAGAATCATGCCAGGTTGTCAGTAAGACTAATGCTGAAGAGTTCCTTTTAACAGAGTCACTCTGCTAACAAATGGCTTTTACTGAAGTATGAATAATATTACTCTAAAAAAAGAAGGTCAGTAATAAATAAAGCACTTTATAGTAACCATATTTCACACTTAAACTGCATGGTATTTTTTGAGGTATTTTTGCATGCATCCGATTGAGTCTGTGAGGTAGAGAATTCAAGTGATCGGTAATTTAAAAACAAGGAAACAAGTGACTTGCCCAGGGCCATACAGCTGGATTGCAATAGGATGAGAGTGGCCTCAGCTAAACAGGCCTGGGTGTTTACAGAGCACCGCACTGTAAATGTGAGCTTTAAGGTGTCATTTTCCTGCAGACTGTATGTACATCTCTCCTTTCCCCTAATTTTCATACAGGTAAACATAAGATAATACTATTACATAATCCATCTGTGATATCTAGAATAAAACAGCAAGAGTTGGTGGAAATTTATAAATAAAAGAATTATTAAACCCATATCTTGTGTTGCCACTCTGTCATGTGAGGTGGGGTACAGAGTATTTTTAATTTCAAAACATGTAATCTCAAAACAACTTTCAAAACGTTCTCTTTCAGTAGACCTTGACTGCTGAGAATAGCAAAACTCTTCACCTTATTATAGGCATCCCATCAGCGTTATAAGGAATAAAATTACTTTATTATGGCAATTCACTTTAAAGGTAAAGAAAATCAGCTATAGGAAGACCTCACTTTTAAGAAATACAGCATACAAAACATACTTATCTTATGGAACATAAAATTGCAACAATATTATTTGTAAAGGTATTGCCTACAGAATACAGCAGATTCCACTAGTTATGGAGATTGGTTTTCCTATTTATGGTTACTTTTTTCACCCTACTTTTCAGAAAAGCATTTATTGTCCAGAGTAAGGTTTACTCGTGTTACAAATTAATTAGAAAGAAGGAGCTGGAACTAAAATGTGAGGTTCTGGCGTGAATGCACTGGAGACAGTTGACCCCCCAACACAGGTTTGAACGGTGCAGGTCCACTTACATGCAGATTTTTTCAGTAAGTACATACAGTGTTACAGGATCAGCTGTTAGCTGAATCCTCCGACGTGGAAATGCAGATGTCAGTATCCATGGAGGGTCCTGGAACCTGTTCCCCTGTAGATACCAAGGGACGACTGTACTTTGTGAGCACTCCTGTTTTAATAGAATAACTGGAATGTGAGAGGTCTAGAAGCCGTATCCTATCTTCTTAGGTGCTCTTGGATCAAGGGTATAACCTGGGGAAAAGAGTGACTGCCAAGTGGGAAAAGAAGTGGACTTCTTTCCTATTCTAAAGAACCGAGCTACAGTACAAATTAAAGGGTGATGAGAGGGGCAAGTGTAGCTCAGTGGTAGAGGGCCTGCCTAGCACGCACAAGGTCTTGGGTTCAATCCCCAGTACCTCCATTAAAAAAAAAAAAAATTAAAGGGTGATGGTTGTTCTTTCCTTATAAGGAAGGCTCTCCAAACAAATAATGCTTTTCAACAGTGGAGAAGGCCGTCCTGAAGAGTAGTAGAGAGGGGTAGTAAACTCCCTGTCACTGAAGTGCTGAGGAGAGACTGTATCAGCGGGATGTTTTAGAAGAGAGCCCATCATTGATACAGAAGTTGGACTGAGTGATTTCTGAAGTCCCTTCCTGTTTCCAGATTCTCTTCTAAGTGGTTATGACCTATAACCAATGCACTGAATCTGCTCCCTCCAGAGTTTTTGAATAACCTTTGGTTGGACCACAAGCATGGCCTGCAGTGACCTGATTCCAGCTCTGTCACTGGTCCAAGGACCAGACTTCCATCCAGCACTACCTAATCCTGAGGGGAAGCCGGATGTGGCTGTTAGTTATAGAGGGAAAGATGGCTTTGATTCAGGATCCCAAATCCTTGGCCAGCTGCGTCCTGCTGCCGCAGGTTTTCAGGGTCCGTGTGCAGAGAAGTCCCTAGGGGAGAGTTACTTTGTTTATACCTCTAAGGCTTTTTGCATCTGAATCCCCACATGGAAGCCCCGTTGCTTATGAGCTGGGTTAGACCGTGTGGAGCTGCCGGGAATCCCTTCACTCCTGTACAGGCCCGACCTTCACCTAACACCGCCCAGGTCCTCCTTGGCAGCTCCTGCTTTAACCTGTCTGATTTTCCCTGTGAACTCCTCTACTTTCCTAGTGTGGAGAAGAGGCAGAGAAAGTCAAACCCAAAGGAAATAGAGTTGTTTTCCTTCTCTAAAGCCTAGAGCAGACTTTCTGAAATTGAGTTATATATATATATATCCCTCTTTTAAAGGAAAAAAAAATTGCATTGATCTCAGTGTTGGCCCTTTTTCTACTTGACTATTATTTCAGTGCATACAGACATACTATGAAGCACAAACTTCTTGCTTGTAGTTTTTATACAGAAACCAAAACAAATTCACAATTCAAATATAAAGCTATAAAACCAGTAAATTTTCAATTCAAATAGGGATTTAGTGAGAAAGTGGTATTTCGCTCAAATGGAATCACGATAAACTCCCTAACAGACCTGCAGAACTGTCCTCACTTGCTATTTCCCTTGCTTCAAGCACCATCCTGTCTGCCAAGATAACGGAAACCTGCTGACACTGCTGGTGATGCATTTAATCCTGCTGGGATTTATCAACCCATGTCCCTAACAATCCCATACGGATGTGGTGTGAGTCAAGCTGCCAACTCCCACAGGCCTTGATGCCCTGGAAAGATTTTTAAAACGTCAGCTTTATGTGTTCCCTGAAGCTTTGAAAGAACTCACCAATAAAATCGCCTAGGCTTGGCACTTTTGTGAGGAGTATGGTTTTTTTCCCACAACATTCTCTCTTCCTCATCCTCTTTTTGGTTCACTCTTGATCATTTATATTTTGCTAAAAATTTAAGCACCCAAATTTATTTGCACAGGAAATAAATTTATGAACTTATGAATATTCTCATCATTCTTTTTAATTTCCTCTTTATAGTTCTATTTTCTTTCTCATCTTTAATTTTGTGTATGAATGGTATCTCTATTAGTTTTTAAAAAATAAGTTAATGAGCAGTTTCTAATTAATTTTTACTTTATTAAAGTTTATCATGTTTTATTTTTCTAAAGTTTGTTTTGTTCTTTTTCCATCTTACCTACTTCAGATGCATTTATTTTCTTTCTTGTTTGTTAATGAACATGATTATAACTAGTAGAAAAATTTCTGGGAGTGAGTAGATTTTAGGCCAATCCCTAAAGACTATAAAATACAGCATTATCATTATTATTATTTTCTAATTCTGTTTTGAGTCAAAGGTAGTATGAGTGAGGATTTTACTCATACTTCTGTTAACTTTTAGTTTTTATACACTTGGTTAAAAGATTAGATCTGTCCCCTTTTGTTATTTGCATATTTTTACTGAACTTATTATTGTAGTTTGACTCATCCTTTATGCAACAACTTTTCTGAGAAAGTTGGTATTGCTTTGATATTTTGAACCAGTTTGAAAGTTTCTTATCATGTTTGAGATTTATTTAACTTGCATTTCTAGTCTGTTTCATTGCTAAGTTACTTTTACATTTTTAAAAGCAAATTTGGAAGCTTATTTATAAATCTTCCAACCTCAAAAATTAAAATATGGTCATCAACTCTTTTCATTGAGAGATGAGGAACTTAGGTTTTTGCGTTTCCTCCCAACTCCCAGTTTTTCTTAATAAGCTCTGAGAATTTCATCCAGGTCTGCTCTACTGTATTGCAGCTATGTTAAGGCAGGTGTTTCCACCTGACCATCTCTGAAACTGGGATGTTTTAAACAACGGTATGTTGCAATATCTGCTGCCTTCTGGCGGTAATGACGACGTTGTCTCTGCTTGCACACGCAGGTGTTTGGCGTGTCTGGGTCACAACAACTTCTTGGAGTTTCAATCAACAAACCACTTAAGGGCCATTTGAGGAGAGGATAAGAGGTTGTTGTCTGAAAATCTTTCATCGATACCCCCCAGTAAGATCAGGAACAGAACATGCCAGCATCAAATTTTACCGAATGAGTGCCAATAGCTCGGAAGATGATGGAGATAGCAGAGAATTTTTTAAGGAATTGCCTCCTCGTCATCAGTTCTCTCAATGGCGCAGAGGACTAATCTGTCTGGAGAACCTCAGACACCTAGGATTCTGCATTAAAAAATGATTCAAGAGATTCTAGCCCGAAATGGGAAGATGTTTTAGAAGTAGCTTAATTTTTTTAACTTCTAGTTTCCCTTTTTATGTAATCAGAGAATGCCACCTGATAACTACAAGGTCTTTACAAGCTCTTTAAACAAATTTGAAATAAAAATTCTAAACTAGAAAAAAAAATATGTTTAATTATGTTTCTTAGCAGGACACAAAATAGTGGTGCCTCTGAGATTTGATGCTGTCACGGATATGATGAAATGTGGAAGTTCTTTTAAAAATGTTTTATTATGCACCTTTTCTTTCAGGAATTAATAGTTTGCCTTTTAGTTTGTAATCCCAATTATCCCAGCTAATTAAACTTTATTTGTTCATGACATAACTTCCTCATTCATAACTTTTTAATGTCAGTTCATCTCTGAGCTGGGAGCTGTCTTAAAAATAGACTTTTCTCTTCTGAAAGTGTTTTTGGCTGATACACTTCCTGAGGTTTTTGTTTATTTTTTACTTTTTTAGCATCTAATAACTATTTACTAATTGCAAACTTTTTCTAATCATATTATTGATCAAAGAAGTTTTGCACTTTTTATTACTTTCTATAGCTGTTTAATATAAATGGCAGCTCGTCTGAAAAATAATTCTTGTCACCCTTTTTTCATCAGAGATCTCTTTTTTATCATTTAGTGTTGCCAGGCCCAATATTTGCCACGAAAGGGTGTAGGTAAAATCTCCCCTTCCCAGTTGGTCTTTTCCTGGACCCTGAATGCTGTCTTTGAAGTTCTGCTAAAGGTTAGAAGCTGCTTAGAGGAGGTGGGAGGGAGGCAGGACCATAGGAAACTACCAGGAGGGAACTTCCCGGGTGTGTACTTTTCCTCTCTTGGTTGAAAGTCCTGCTTCGAGAACACGTTCCATGAAGGTAGTGGTGGTACTGTCTCCTGTTGTGGGGAGGGGGTATCACCTGAGTTTGTTCCTCTGAGGCTGAGCCCCTCCTAACCTGCTAGGAAGTCAGGTTCAGCAAAGTGCCTTGAAAGCAGCACACACTTCTCTACAGCGCAGTAGGCACACTCCACTCTACAGCTACAGTGCAATTTGCTACTAGAATTTTTATATTGTGTACTTATATGCTATACATTCTTATATTTCATGTTACATACATGTAACTTACTATATGAAATATTTTAATATTGCTTATTTTGTAAGGTTTTATATGTAAGATTTACACACACTGCCCTACTGCAAAGATTTCCCATGTTGATTTATTAGGGAGGACTCACAGGCTCCACAGAGCCCACTCACATAAGACTTTTATTTAAGGAGAAGGATATGGTGCAGCAAGAAAAGGAGAGTGCAGACACTGCAGATCCAAGAGCGATCCCTTGCCTAAGCTCCCAGGGGTCTTTATTTATACTCAGAGACCACACTGTCTCCAGCTTGAACCACCAAGACCTGTGGGAGGAATCTTGACTTTGGGAGAGCTCAGAGTAGAATTTCCCAGGATTTTTATGCCTCTCTGGCCATGTAATCAGCCGTGTTTACGTAATCTATTAGGCCAGTTGGAAACCATCATTAAAGAAATTAACCCTGAGGATCCCTAGGGGAGTTTCAAACTTTAAACAGCACATCATAAATCCCACTGCCCTTAACGTGGCCAAGAGTTAAAAACCAGATGCCATTATGCCCCCAAACATCAAGAGAGCTTTTCCAGTCTAGCTGCAAACCAACTCTGTCTTCCATATGTATACCCTTATCTCCAAACCTCCTTCCTTCAGTTAGGAAGTTAGATGGGTCAGACAGCGGAAAAAAGGGCATAGCCATGTTACTTATCTTTGGCCTCTCAGCCACAGCTGGTCCTTGCATGGGCAGTAGGCTGCAAGTGTGTTACTGATCCTTCCTAGTGCCATTTCCCCAAGACGGTGGTGGTAAACAGACGCACATTACTCAAAGTCCATGCTTTGAGATTAAGGCTATTCCTTAGTTCAATCTTCAAGATTTCATCCATAAATCCACTATTTATTGTTCATTTTGGTTGATTTCAGGGAAAGGGGTAGTGTTTATGAATGAAATAACATGAGTGCCACCATCTTTCCATGGACAACTCCTAAATCTGGGAGAGGTAAGAAGCTCCCAGGAGAAGCAGTGCCTGCACTGTGAGTATCCAAAAGCCACTGACCATGGTGGGCATGGATTCAACACGAGGTACTTGCTCAAATCATGTGGAGCCTGACAGGAAGAGCAACATAATCACTGTAGCCTCCAAAAGATTGAAGAGCTGTCATCACTCATCTCTCCCTGGTCCCTTCCTCCTATACCTCCTCCCCCCAGTAAGGACCCATCATTGATTTTTTTTAATAATAGACAATTTTTTAGAGCCGTTTCAGATTTACAGCAGAATTGAGCAGAAAATACAGAGTTCCCACATAGCCCTCCCCACCCACACATATATACTCCCCTATCCTCAACATCCCTCATCAGTGTGGCATATTTGGTACAACTGATTAACCTACATGGACACATTGTTATCAACCAATGTCCATAGGTTACATTAGGGTTCATTCTTGATGTTGTACATTCTATGGGCTTTGACAAATGCATAATGACATGTAGCCACCACTATAATTTTATACAGAATAATTTCATTGCCCTAAAAATCCCTTGTGCTCCATCTATTCATCCCTCCCTCTCTCCTTCTCCCCAAACGACCCATCACTGATTATATATACTATCCTATAATTAACTGTATACATGACAGTTCCCTACTAATCTGTACTGGGAAATGTCTTTTTCAGTTTCATATTCCTGAGTTCTAGCAGAGTACATACACAATAGTATAAAGGCAATGAATGTTTGAATCATCATATAGCTTGAGCATAACTTGAAAACTAGAATCTCGGTTTAGGAACTGGAATGACTAGATGATTCTCTACACACATGAAGACTTTCAGCTATTCCTGATCAGGCCTTGCCCAATTTGGGCGTATTCCTGCCTCTGCCTACCCTGTTCTAATTTGGCTCTCTAAAGAGTGTTCATGAAAAGGGAGCAAGCCAAAGGTAGAAAAGAGGGCTAGAGAAGATGAACAGAATGATGGTGGAGTCCCCAGGAGTTTATTCTTCCTCTAACTTTTTTGGGAAGGAAAGGGAGTCTTGCTTCCAGGGATTAGCAATCTTTTAGAAATGATTTGCCAAGCTGCTCCCTACTGCTCTCCTTCAAGGATCTCCTTCTGTGCTGTAGATGTCCTTGGAAAGGGTGGCACCTTCAGCCTGGGGGTTACACCTAACCAGCTGTAGCCCTCTGTGTGTCAGAAGAGGGCTACAGCTGGTTAGGAGAGAGGGGCCTGGGAAAGGAGAAAAGGATCAGGAGGGAGGAAAGGGATGCTTAAGGGAGAGGAGGAAAGCCAAAGAAGATATTGCCCAGGATCAGTTTTAGTTGTTTAAAATCATCCCACCCCTTTACCCAGCCCCCTTGGCACATGTATCAACCCACAGGTTGTAAGGTGGAGGACCACTCTTGCTTTCTAGAAGGAAGTACTAACATTTAAGGTCTCTGAAGTCTGTGCGGGGACTGCCCACGTTTCCAAACTTCAGGTGATGAGTGTGGTCCCTAAATCAGGGAATTTGTGTTGAAGAACAAGCATATGCCTTGTTGAAGAAACTCTCTAAATGTTCAGGAAGCTCACAGTCCTGGCCAGCCTGAATTCCTTGGATGTTCTAGCTGGGCTGTTAAGGCGATGATGAGGGTTTCTGTGTTTTAGAGGTGATGACCCGTTCGGATCTCAGCCGCAGCAGTGCACTGCGCTGGGAAGAATTCAGCCAAGTTGCTTAATCTCTTTCCCTATTACCATAAAAATTTGGAACTGGTGAAGTCTGGGTTCTCTGAGAATTTAACCTTGATTGGATCGTAGAAAGTCTCTAAGCTTAACATTCAACTCCCTAAAGGCCAGGAAAGATTCATAAATGTCACAGAGTTAGAGAAAACTTAAATATCTAGTCCTACTCTCTCACTTGGAGATGAGAACGGAGTCCCAGAAGTTAAGACAGGGCAGGTGACTCTCAGGTCAGGGCAAGGAGGAATGGTTTCCCCCGGTTCCACGGCCTTTTTAAAACAACCGTCAAGCTCTGTTACAACTGGCCCTTTGCCCCTCACCAAATGCACTGTAAAGTGCCTGACAATTACTTTTTTAACTGTAGCGTACAGGACAGTTACTACAGCCTTGACATTAAGCTTTTGATTGTCAAGGCCTCCATTTTAAAGACACTCACATCGAATAAACATATTGGCAGCTACACAATGGTCACAGATCCAGCAGCCCCACGAGTTCCCTATTGGAAAGCCCTGGGCAACCGGGGTACCAGACCGCTTGAGGGGCCCCACTTCCCCTTCCGGTGCTCTAATCCCACTTTCATGTTTTAAATTCACCAACAAAGAGCAAACCCGCAAAACCCTAGGCACCCCACCTTGAACCCCAATGCAGGCTCTCTCCCCCGTCTGTGCTCTCTCCTCTCTCTACCTGCAACCTCGCTGTGTGTATCCTCCAGGACCTGTGAGGAATGAACCTTGTTTTTTTACAAAGATTCTTGATGGTTGGTGAAATAAAATTCGTATTTTATGGCAAAATGAGAAAACCTTTAAAGTAAAATTTTCTTCTCCCATTTGGGCTGCGTCCCTCCCCATTAGTGTGTATTGTGCTTCTGTATTAACCAAGCCTCCTTAGGAGATAACCTTCCTTCTTAATCTCATCCAGGGTCACAACTTCTTAGGAAATAATCTTCCTTCTTAATCTTGTAAGGGACCACTATGACCCAAGACTCACTGCTCGCTTTGTATATGTAGGTCTGTAAACTGTCAATAATGCATCATCACTTGACATATAACCCTTTGTCTCCAAGGCTTGTATAACCATGCTTTGATCTCTAACGGATGGGACAGCCCTTGGAGCTTTCTGAAAGACTGTCTCCCAGGTTATACTCCTCAGGTTGGCTCAACTAAAAGCTCCCATTTCTTTCTTAGATCAACTCTTGATTAATTTTTTTGTCAACATGGTTGTTGCTGAAGTGTGTCTGGTGATCATAAGAACCACAAGGGCCGGTCCGACCACAACACTGGCTCCACAGGGGAGACACCTGTAGGGGCTGCCCCACGTAGCACAGACCCAGGTGAGGGCCCCAGGCATTCCTAGCTGACAGCACCACCGTGGACAGGCTGAGACCACCAGGAAACACCACCCCAACCTTGATTTCTTACATTCTTAATAACATGTTCAGAACTAAGGGGAAAGTCTGGCATTGGGAGCTTGGCACCCACTCTGAGAGGACTAAAGAGAAGGAGTCAGCATTTTCACTGAGCTTCATTTGACATTGAGAGTACTCACCAACCACACCCTCTATCTGCACACCCCAAACCATTAAGTACAGAGCTGCCGTGGAGGAGAAAGGGGGAAAGAAAAGCAATGGGCAGGGAAACGGGAGTTAGTGGTGGCAGAGAAAGGACAGAGGTTCTTTTTAAGAGGCTTCTCTTTTTCTGGAATCTCCATACAGTGCTGAGTACTGAGATCATCAGCCAGGGTCAGCTGGGGCCACCATTCACCCTAATCCTAGGCTACTTTTATCCTCAAGGCTCTCAGAGCTGAGAAGGTGTGAGCTTCATTGTTAACTCTATTCCAGAAAATGAGACCAGCCGGGCTCCACCGACTCCCCTGGGCTGCCAGCCTCTGTAGCAGGGGAAGGACCTATCTGCTGAATTAGTACTCCCCTCAGAGCCCTGGGATTTCTCTGGTGAAAAGCAACTATTGGAAATTCATGGAAGGGAATCATGAAAAACAGTCACTTCGGTGAGGCTGTGTCCATTTCAGAGTCTTCCAGATTTCCCTAACTCAACTGGTGCTTCACTTTCTAAATTCCATGAATCCATAATCTTTCTCAGAAACCATATTTTATTTGTTTCTTACCTTTTGTTGTTGTTGTTGCTGGTTTTTAGAAGGAAATGCTTTTGTAGAAAAGCAATACTCAGATTTCGAACCACCTGATCTATATCACTCCAAGACAGATTCAGGTTACCTAAATCTCCAGTCCTCCCATTTGCCGACATTTACTCTATATTTTTCCAGATTATAGGATTTGAGCACATCACCAATAACATCTTCCTCTGAGTGTGTTTCAGCCCCTTTGCTGAGCTACGGCTTATCCTACAGAATTCCAAATGATTATCCACAACTTCGCCCACTCATTAGAGGAAGGAGAGTTCAGATGCATTGCTGATGAGAATATCAGCATATATGCTTGAAAAACTTATCTCAGGTTATGAAAAAGCATTGTCTTCCTTTGTGTACAGGAGCTAGAAATGTATTAATATTATTCTCTAAGTAAATTTTCTATTATTCCTATCTAACTAGTATTTTTGGAAGATGAAATAATAAAAATAATGTTACTTGGTTACAGTTTGCTGAAAAAAAGAAAGGTAGGAAAGAAGGAATGAAGAGAAAGAGGGAGGGAGGAAAGGAGGCTACTTAGTTTATATGCCATATGTAAAACATAAGTGCTCTATTTCACAGACAAGGATTACATTTTGCACTCCAGCTACAATTTTATCCACTCTAATTTAGGAACATTTTCCTTTGAAAACAGAACGAACCCCTGAATGTAATCCCTTTCTTGGTCATTTTATTTTACAAGGTGCCAGTACGGGAAAAGCCCACCAGCAGTGAGGACGGGAGCCCGGCGTGTGGAGCCCAGGTTTCCCTTGCCGGGAACTCCGTGGTAACTAACAGAACGCTGAAGGGATCACCTCTAGCTGCAGGGCCAGATTCTGGTGGCGATTCAGAGGTTCCTTCCCCCTGCTCTCTCTCTGAACAGACACTAAAGATAACAGAAGCAGAGCAGGAAGTGGCTATGATAACAAAGCTGAGCTCTGGCTTTCCCCTGGCTTTGGCAGCCAAAATCACTGGACTCCTGTGGTATCAAGCCTCAGCGAGGAAACTCACAGGATAAAGTAGAGTCATCTTAATCATTTTTAGACTGACAGGTCAGAAAGGGTAAAGAAACCAGCTGCTGTGTCTGTTTCATCTGCTCAGCTGTTCATCTGAAAACCTCTGTGCTGTGATCTTTAATTTCCTTTAACAATCATAGTTTTCACTTACCAATTAATACTAAAAAAGAGTAAAAGAGAGGTATAAATACTTATTCTACAGAATTTTGTATTCCAAATCATGTCCACCATGTTAAGAAAAGGAAAATATCCATTTTCAATGCCATTATTCAGCAGCAGATCCCCACCAGTTAGAGAAACTATTCTTTTAAATGTCTTTATGATGTAAAGCTTCAATAACAACTCATGAGTAGGCAAAAGTTTGCTATTTATTTAATCTTGGAAGAACACTGAAAGAAAAAGGCAGGGAATGTAGGCAGTGTGGAAAAACTCTCCTTTACGTAGCTGGCCACATGTGCCTTTAAGAGCTGCAGAGAAAACTGGCTGGGGCTAAGGTTACATATTTCTGTTCAGTAAGGGTATCCATGGTGGTAACTCTCATGGTGACGGTAGTCATCCTGGTAACCATCCTGGTATCCTTGGTGGTAACTATGGTAACCATAGCCTGCATACTCATCTTCCGGGCAGCGCATCCCCAGGGACTGCTGAATGGCCATTTCCTGTCTCCGGAGTTGCATCGAATCAATTAAATCATACACAATCACCATGGACCACATTGGGGAAGGATACCAGGATTTCACATTTCCATCTTTTCCGACTAGAAGCATGGAGAAGTACTCTGGGCTCACTTGAAAATAGTTACGTATGTCTTTCACCAAATGGGCTGGTACGTCTTCTCGTTCCACAACAGAGCTCCCTAGAATAGGATTAGAAAAGTTGTTAGTGAATTAAAGAGGCAGCACTCAGCAAAGCATCAAAGTGAGAAGAAACAGAAATCTGTATTCACGAGAATAGAGAGAGGGCCCAGGAATCTGTTCTTTTTAGCTCAAAAATCCAATTAAAGTTTGATGGTTTTTCTACTAGAAATTAAATGTTCCTGCCATTATGCAACATTGTTAGTGTCAAACTTTGGGGCACATGATGTCTCTTTATGGGAATATTACAAAATGTAAGAACAGTCCCTTCATTTAATCCTGGCAAGATTAATTTCTTTAAAATTTGTCACTAATAAAGATTACATTGTTAATATTTTTAAGTTTATTTCCAATTAGCTTAGTTTCTTCTTTGCAATTACCGTTTTCCTTTTGATGCTGTTGTCTTTATAACAAAAACCTTATTTCATTGTCAAAGGTGAGAAATACCAATTACCTAAGAGCTGGATGAATGTTTTTAAACTATTATGATTAGTAAAAAGAAGAAAGGGGAGGGGAAAGGGTGCTGAGACTTCCTGGGTGCCCGCTGTCTCCAGCATTGTGCCAGGGACTTTACACACATTATCTCAGGCAAAGAGCTTGGTCTTGGACGGAAGGACTGGACTTCCTTTCTGAAACCTTTAGTCACAGGTCATTTTCTTTTAGCTTCTCTGAGCCTCTCAGTCTATGTCCTCATCTGTTGAAAGGGAATCAGTGAGATATGACCTTTGTGCCTCATAAAACTATTGTGAGAATTAAATGAGATAATATAGATGAAAGTGCTTTGCAAACAGATAAAGCTCTATGCAGACAAAAAAGAATTACAGATTTCAATCAAGAAAATGGATACTTTTGCTGTCACTTAGCAATGAGTTTATGTTAAAAACAGTATTAGTGCTTGTGCCCCACTTCCCCTCCTGCTACACGCATCCTGTGCACACACACACACACACATGCACACGCACATGTGAGAACGGAGGATTTAGTGACCTTTCTTCACCTGAGGGGTACACCCGCTGCTTACATACAGCCTAATACAATTTAACTGAATTTATCATAGTTCATACCGTTTTAAGGCAACAATACTTTACCATTAATCGGAAACAGTTCTAAAACGCCCCCTATTTCCTCTCCAACACCTAAAAGCTTCAAAATGGTTATGTGGCGCAGACCTGAAAGAAAAAAGGAATGTCGTAGAATTCGTTAAGTCCTCCTTCCAAAGACTGGACGTCTGAAAGTTAAAATTTTCTAAGTTTAAAAAGAACATAGACCATAACCTGATCAGGTAAAATAATTCATTTTTAAGTTTTTCTATTAAAAAAGTATTTAAATACTTATAAAACCTTGAAAAAGACCAAGTGCAGATTTTAGGATTAACAGCAGGGTCAGCTGTGGTTTTGTTTTGTTTTTGTAGGTTAAAATAGAAGAATTCGCTCTTTAAACTGGGATTCTCACTCTGTCAAATGACAAAACAAAAATAAAGCAATTGGAGCTTTAAAATATCTGAGATGATCTAAGCTCATTAGTGTCCCCCTCCAAAAAAAAAGTCATGCCTGAAGTTGTAACAGTTAACATGGGGAGAATTTTTAACTTTCTCTCAGAAGAAAGACCATAGACCCCAGCCATCATGATTGTTTAAGAAATCGTTCAGGCTTTTTCAAACAAAAGGCTCTGGGTTTAAAGGACAGGTTCTTATCACTTATTTAAAAGACTCAAAGGGGTAGCACTCAGGCAGGCACGGCTTGCTTCCCACCCTCAGCTAAAGTTTCAGGAAAGGAGAGAAAGTCATGCCTTGGTAGCTTGTTGGAATTCTTTTGAAGACGCAGCGCACGTGAGGGGATTCAGAAGAAAGAACACAGGAGGACAAGGGGGCTGTCGATTCATCCTGTCAAGGTTGCATGGTTTAGACAAAATCCCAGCCTAGTCACACTAATAGCTTGGAACCAATAAATATGAATGTTGATGGTGCTGATTGTCCAGGGCAGAAAATTGAAAGCAGCCATGGGAGGCTCTTTTAAGGAAAAGCTGAAATCCAGGCAAAATGCTATTCCAAAAAATTGTTATGGCCTTTACTCTTCTCCCAGAGAAGGGAAGCATTTCTGTTCTACATTTAATTTTTCCTGGAAAACATGACTTGCTCACATTTCCTGTCTATCACAAAAGAGTTTGACTGAGGTTCTGTGTTGCAGATACACAGAATGAAACCCCACCTAATAGCTGCTGCAAAGATGTCTTTAGAAAATGATTAACAAACCATAATTTTATTTATATTCTTATAGTGGAGAGTCATTAAATTCTTTAAGAACTTCTGTCTTACACAGAACTGTTGGTAGCTATGAATAATTTAAATTATGCTTAAGAATACTGGCACAACCAAATCTTACATATGTTGATATAAAGTCATAAATAGGGGTGTAAATAAAAATTCACAAATTTTCTAATTGTTCTTACTGTTATGAGCTTGTTTTCTGCCTTCTTTTGAGTTATTATTTCACATCTTAAAACTGAAATGTATTTATAATTTACAGTACTGGGTCATAGCAAGGGCCCAGGCTCTGTTAATGCTTTTTAAAACTTATACCACCACCCCACCTTTTATAAATCAAGCACAGTTTTATAACTAATAAATGATTCTTCTTCCTGATAGAAGTATCAAAATAATACATTCACCTATGTTCCAAATATGAATTTGTTAATCTGTGGCCCCTAGCTACTTCACTCTCCCTGCCCCATGGCTCTTTCAAAATTCTTCCTCTGCGGAGGTGTATCTTAAACGAGATTCAGTGGTGATTTCCACTTTTGAAACTGCCATTATCTCTTTGGTCCACCATTGAACTTAGTAGTAAGTTCCCAATATTATGCATTTCCTTTTTATATGTCCATATTCAAAATGATGTTAGCTCTTTCAGGCCAGTGGGATTACAATGTTTGGTAAGGAAAGCATACATTAGTTTTCAAAACATTGAGCAGTTCACTACAAGTAGCGATAATAATAATAAATTGCAGTTCTCTTTGACCTGCTTGTCTTAAAACATAAGGTTCTGTTTACCAGGTCCTACTGTCTTTTTGGTGCCCAATTAGAGATCAAAATCCTTTCTAGGAGAATGGCAGTATGTGCTTCAGTTCCTACATTAACTTCCAAAGCCATTCCTGTTTTACAAAAGATGTTTAATCTATGGAGAAGGACTCAGTGTTGACACCTAAGTATGACCTAAGTAAAGAATGATACCTGAGTTTTATGATCTTGAGGCAAATTTTTAAAAGATAAACAAGAAGACACATGATACAGATCACTGCAAGTGAAGCAGCAGGTATTTTCAAACACTTCAGTAAAGAATCTGAGGGGGCAGAATATTGAGGGAGAAAAAAAAAAAAAAAACCAGACCCCAGTTGACTAGGGCTCCAGTCTGAAAGCAACTTTATACCCAGTATAATTGAGTAAGTGTCTGGGAATCTCCAGTCTGGGCTGGGGAGTATTTGGATGACCTAAGCTGCTCTGTTCCATTTTAGAATTGACCAGGAAGAGACTGGTGTGGGAGGGCAGTGATGACGAGGCTGCCCGCTCACCAAAATTGCATGCCTGACCACTGAGGGCAGAGAGCTGCTGTGAATAGGCCCAGTCTTCATCATTAGGAGCAGAGATCACCAGCAACCGCCTCCTCCATCGGAACCTGGAAAAGAAGCAGAAGCTGCAATTACTGCTTCAAATAATAGAGGCCAGTGTGGAAAAGCAGAGTAACTTTGGCTGTCATTTTCTTTCTTGCACCCAGAATAAAAAACTGTGACCCTTAGAAATATTCCATAGTTCCTCAAAGCCCAATATTAAACTGTATCACCACCTTTCTTGCATTTTTTCTCTTGTAACTTCACCATCTGCCCACTGTGGCATTTGCATGATGCGTCAGGCATGAGTCTGCTCACCATCCCTGATGAGGTCACCGAGGGGGAGACGAAGTTCTCAGATACAGTGAAAAATGGCCAATATTGGATGTTAAATGGTAGCCACAAAAATAAGGGAATTAGAAGACAACCGGAAAAAACTCAAGTTCTGGTGGAGTCCCTAGGGTTTGGGGGAGGGGTACTTAAGAAATGAATATATGGATAGGAAACAGCACAGGAAAAAAAAAAAAAAAACCTGATAAATTTTAAGTAGGTGACAGTGACAAGAAGAAGGAAAATGGGAAAGTGTCTCAAAGGGTTAAGGAGGGTTCCTGGAAAAACAAGGCCCTACGTAACTTCCTCAATAGCCAGTGGTTCTCCCAGGAGCAAATGCTCGGTCTAAAATATACGCTCACCTCACAGCAAGAACCACCATTCACAGAGCACCCCTATGAAGTAGAATGGGGCTAAAACTTGAGCCATAGGATCTTAGAATGTATAGTAACCTTGTTTCTACTCTCACAGCTCCCGCACAGCAGGGCAGTAGAAAGAGCTTTTGCCTTATAGCAGGGAAAGTTGGTCCATGTTTTGTCACTGCTTCTTTTGGGGTTCCTTGAGCATGTCACTCAATTTATCTAAGTTTTCCCTTAGCTCTAGAGCCAAAAAGCACATCTACTTCAAGGAGGTGTTATAAGAATTAAACTCTAAAACCCATCACTGTAATTTATCCATGTGATGGCATGGATATAGATCATGTTTAAACCTGCAGGCTTCTAGATTGAGAACTCTGTCCTACAAATGGATAAAGTCCATTAACATTTGTCTACTAACAGACCTTGGACATTATCTATCATGATGCCATGCGGTAACCAATTTAATCCTTATGTTTGTGTATCATTTTATAGCTCACATTCATCTATACAATATGCATTCCTGCTCACTAGAGTTCAAGGAGGGCTTGACTTAATTTCCCCATTTTACAGATAACAAAATGAGGCTCAGATAAGGGAGGCAACTTGACTAAGTTGAGTAAATCTAATAGATGGGACCAAAGTACAGATTTCTCTGACTCCTGGGCCAGTGCTTTCCTTCATCCACTACTTGCAGAGGTGCTGATTCTTGGCTGGTGCTGTCAGGGTCCCTAAGAGGGTAGGAAGGAGAGAGGGGTTGCATCCAAGAGGCAAGTGAGTATAGCTGTCTCAAGTTCCACCCTCGCTGAAGAAGGGGTTTTGCTTTCTGCCTTCCGTGCTGGTGACTGCGGGATGTTAGTGCGCTCACTGAGCTGGAAGCCAGTCGATTTTATTCACGGCTTCCCTCCCTGTGCCCCTTCTAGCCTCAGAGTGAACATGAAGAGTTTTCAGTCCCAAAGAAAATGGCCTCTTGGGGGAATAGTGGTTTGGGTGAATGAGAGAAAATGATAGTCTGATGAAATCCAACCTCTGAATGGACGCCTGTAGCAAGGCTCGCCAAGAATTGCTTGCTGTGACATTACGTTCACTTCCTCTGCTTGTTTTTCTTCAAAGGGAAAGAAAAACGAAAATCCCCACTGAGGATAGGAAGATGAATGTGTTTGGCACAAAGGAGGGAAGAGGAGGGTCTGAGACTGTCCGAGGCTTCGTGGGAAAGGGAACAGTGACTGCTGTCGGATCACAAAAAACAGTCTCCCGCACTTTCCCTGCTTCCTTAGGAGGCATGCCAGACCAGCGCTGGCCCCGCAGCCCGCACCCAAGCCAGGCCAGCCTTTCTGGCCCCACGCAGAGCTGCAGGGGATCTTGGAGGGAGCTATTTTGGGTGAGGTATATTTTGGCCTGTTTATCTACGCACCACTGAATACTGTCAGGTTGGAGAGGGATGGAAACTGAGGCTCCCTGTCACAGACACAGCCAAGAGAAGGTCATTTCCCCTAAGTAATGTTCTGTGTCCCACAGACCTTCACATTAAGATACAAGTCAGCATGAAAGGAGCTAACCTCTGTGGGAAGTAACAAGAGGTGTGACTGTGGCCCCAGATCCTTATTTTGGACAAATTGTTTTTCTGTTACTTTAGCTTGTCAGTAAATAAAAATTCCACAAGCTAGGCATGTGTTTGCTTCTCTTAACTGGCATTCCCAAATTACTGTGCATTTGCCCAGTCTTTGGGGCTTCTGTCTCAGAGAAAGGTAATTATAGCCTGAACCAGATCAGTGTCGCTAAAGACCAGACCGGCTTCAGAGTCTGGTCAGCTGAAACCAGGCTGTACATTCAGCAAATTTCAAGGAAAATTCCCATTTGGCTACTAGTTTATTTATAGAACTGTTATTTAAAAAAAAATTCTTTTCAGTTCTCTTATCCTGGGTTTCGATTCTGAAGGTGTTAATCTCCTCCTGTCTCTTTTGATGACATCTCCTCCTGTCTCTCTTTTGATGACAAAAGTTCTCTAAGACCTGAATAACTGGCCTTTGTACTAATAGCCAGTATTTATTGATTACTTCTTTGTGCTAAATTCTGGGCCATCATTACCTTTAGTACTGAATTTACCTTTTATAACAATCTTAAGACTGAATAAACTTACTAGCCCCATTTTGCAAATGAAAAAACTAAAGCGCAAAGAGATCAAGCAATTAGCCCAAGGTCACACAGCTAATACGTGGAGAAACCAGGAATCCAGTTCAGGGCTGCCTTGCTCGTGCCTGTAAGTAATATGTTGTTTCAGTTTAATTTTTAAGATCAGAGATCATTACCAGAGCAATGATTTCATGAGTTGTGACCACAAGTCAGAACAGCCATAGGACATCTAAATTACAGTTACATGCCACTCTGGATAGTCATTAAGAATGTATGCTCCTGAAATAGCAATGAATATAAGAGCCCATAAGGCTCTTACATTAGATGGAAAAATATATTTATATATCAAAGGGCCCTATCCAGTTCAAAAGACTTTAGATGCAAAATATGTATCATGTCTGAAGGATCAAAGAAAATACAAATTCAAATCAGTGAGCAACCTGAATAAGCACTGCAAGCTCTGTGAGTGAACAGAAGTGAGATCATGTCAGCTTTCCCTTTCAAGTTCTGAAGCCCATGACACTGTGGTAATAAAAAGACACTCTGCCTGGAAATAGTGAGAATAATCCCTCAGAATGTCTGTACTTGCAGGTCTCATGGCTGGCCCCAATCCTTGGTTATAAATAATATCAATGAACTGGATGGTAACGGTCTGCTTTAGAGACAGGGTAATCTGAGTTTAACGGGTTGGTTCAGTAGGTATGCATCTTTTTAGTCCGGGAAGGTTGAGAATTAAGGAGAAGTTTGCAAAGAATCGAAATCATAGTAATAACACACATTTTGAAGAAGGATACTGGTTTTCTTTATATAATTTATGTTCTTGTGAAACTTAAAACTTGCTTTAATAAAATGACAGCCTTGAGACTCCAAATTAGAATGTATAATTAACTGGTTTAGATGTATGGTTTTGAGTTGAAATCTTACTAAGTATATGCAGTTATTGAAATATCTGAGAAAACTTTAGATTCACTGTATTTACAAGATTAATTTATTAAACTTACGGATCATTTAAGTACCCAGAAAAGTTTTGCTTGTTTATTTCAAGCAACCGAAAGAAACGTATTAAATGAAAAATGGCTATTTGGCATAATGATATTTAATTACTGAGTCTGTAAGTGAGATCAAACATTATTCAAAGCCCCTTAAAAGTGAGAGCTAAAATTTTCTAGGTTACATATAGAATAATAAAATTTTAAAGCCTAACTTAAAGGTTTAAGAGAAAACTAAGGTCTTGAATTTATAACTTGGATGTATTTAACACTAATTATTAAAATCAAAAGTAAACATCTAAAGAATCTTTTCTGCTTGGAAAAAAAAGGAGAGAAAAGTAAAAGAAGTGAAGAGGAGGAAAGGGGTGGGGAGGGAAAGGAGGGGAAGAAGGAACCCCAAGGGCAACAGGCTCTTATCATCGATAGTCTACATCACTGTTGTCAGAGGGACGGCCTTGCATTAGAAGTCGGTTTTTCGTGCCCCAGGACTGGAGAAGGTGCAATCTGCCCAGAAGCACCCTAGAGCCCTTTCTCAGTCAAGAGCATGGCCTTCAGTCTTCAAGGAGGCATGTACCTTTCATCTCCACTCCAGATCCTGCACTGCACTGAAAATTTGGATGAAGGAAGAACTTCAGTTCCTTTCCGCTCTGAAATCCTGTGATTTGGGGGTATCTCTCTTCACTTCAAACTCTGGGCCTCTGGGTTCCCACTAAAAATAATTCACGTTATATTTTCAAAAAGAGTGTTAGATAAGAATGTAGACTTTGGGACCCAGATTATCCCAGGACCACTAAGTTCCAGAACTGACACCAGCTCAGTGACAACAGAAAGTTATTTAATCTCCATTAGCCTCACCTATCTTGTCTGCAACACAACAGGAGCTGCAGTATTTAGATCACGGGATTGTTGTGAAGATTAAACTCAGGAGGGAAGATGAAGTGGTTGGCACAGAGGTGAACTCACAAAAGATGATTACAGCAGCCTTGGGATGGAGGTAAGGCTACTCTCTACCCCTACTCTCAGGGGTGAGAGATTTTTAAAGCAAGTTAGTTGAGAAGCACAGAGGGAACATACCTAGGAAATTGCAAACTGAAAACCTGGGTGAATGGTAAGTCCTAATGAAACAGGAAGAAAGGGGACAGGGCACAGCCATTCAAAGAATGACAGCAATTAACACCAAAAAATGATGGAAGATTCAACTCCCAGTAGGGCTTGAGGCTCCAGATGGGAGACTTGACTTCTAGTATATCTTGAGTTTCATTATATGCTCATTGTAATACATCAACGTGGTAAATGACACTCCCACAGGCGCCATGACAGCTTCGAGGTTGACCATAAAAGGTCAAAGAGTGGGCGGTGGCCCAGTTCCTGGGAATCCCAGTCCCTTCCCCAGGGTAGTTGGAATGGTCCTCCCACTTGTTGGCATGTGAAGCTACTATAAAAACTGGCAACATTGTGCCTGGCAGCCTCTCTCGCTCCCTTGTCTTTGGAGACGGCCTGCACTCTGTCTATGGAGTGTGTGCCTACTTTTACTTTAACCTGAGCATCCAACCCCAACACCGCGTGGCCTTTCTCTTGCCTTCTGAAACAGCCTACACTCTATGTAGTATGTATCTCTCTAAATAAATCTATCTTTACTCTGTTGTAGCTGGCTCTTAAATTCTTTCCTGCGCAAAGCCAAAGACCCATACTTGGCGAGGCACATCCCATGGACTCACTTGGGACCTAGGACATGGCCCTCCTCTCGCCCCATGCTCATTTTTCCGATATCACTATGCTCTTTACACATTATGATGTTATCTCCTAAGAGACCCAAGCCTCCCGAATCTAGAGGAATTCAGATTATCCGTTTACTAAAATCATGGAATTCTTGACATTGGGGGTGAAATTTCTGCAGCTTTGTACTTCCTAAGGTCCCAAAGATTTGTAGAATTTTCATCCAACATGGGGGATAGGACGGAGAAGGGAAGAAGTAGGGTGATTTTTTTTTTTCTTTTTCTTGTGTGTATGTACCAAAGTTTCCCTACAGTGGTTTTCAACAAACCACACTCCCCAAGGAATCAGGGACCTGAGTCAAGAGAATTTCTCCTCTTCAGGACTTAGTGGAGCTTTTGTTGGTCTCTGCAGTTGGAAGGAAGCAGAAAATCAAGCACAGTGTTCCAAATTCTGTTTGGAACTAGAAGGGACCTAATAAATATATGAAAAAAAAATACTGTATATAAAGCCTTCCAAATTGACTGGCTGAAAAAATTAACCCTCACAAGAGGTCAGAATTCTGTGTCTGTGCCAAAAAAGGAACAGAAAAGGGAGAGAAGACCTATCCAAAGCTACCAAATCAACAATCCAGCCTGGAGCTGACCCCAGCCAGCCATGCAACCAGAGCCACTTCCAACAGGACCAGACTAAGCCAAGTGGCCAGAGTGCCCGGAAGCAGACAGACCTCTCATCAGGGAAGCTGACTCGGCACACATTTGTCTGCTCTGAGTTTCTGGGGGTTCTCATTAGCTCACTCAAAACACACTCCTGCCTGCCTCCTGGAGGTCTCCAAAGTGATGTACCTGGACAGGAAGTTCTCCAGTGACTGCTTCTTGTCTTCTTTGCAAACAATGCCTTCCTTCTTCTGCTTTTCCATGTCTTTGATTCGGGACTGGAAAGTATCGATCAAATCGAACACAGACTTCATTGCTATAGGCACCTCATAATATTGCTGTTGAGGAATAAATAGAAAGTATAATATATAAAGGTGTTTCTTCCCTTGGCCCAGAGGATAGGGAGTTTGGGGGAATTCAGGTGAGCTCCAGGGAAGCCAGAGCCTAGAGGGCTCACTGATTTACAAACTCTCTCCTGCAACAGTACCTCCGCTGATGTTTTGAGTTCTGAATCCATTAAACAACTGCCTTCCCCTTCCATGAGGATTTCTTCTTAACTTCACTCTTTTTATTGGAAAAGGTTTATGCCTTCCTCACCACACATGTCCTCGGCTCACTTTCCTACCTCTGAGACTAAGCCGGTTCCTGATCACTACACAACCGGAGAGAAAGTGAGCAGCAGTGTACCTAGCACAAGAGACTAATGAAATAACACATTAGAGTATCCGACCTGAACAACAGGGGCTTGTTCTGTGGTGATCAGGAATCTACGTAAACACTCTGTGATTCCCAGAGACTATTTTATTGAATAAGCATCACTTAAAATTAGATCCTATTTGCTTATGTATTCTCAGTAAAAATCTGGGATCAGACTTAAGGATAATGAAATCCAGTTTCCTGGATCAAAGCTGTCTGGACTTAACAACAGTAACCTGAGATGGATTTGGGGGCTGGCTGAGCATAATCAGCATAATCTAGAGAGAGAAGCCTGGACATGGCTTAGAGCTATGCCCTCAATGGGAATTTAGTTAAGTCATCAAATGTGAAAGCTGGCAGAGACCTTAGGGATCATCTAGTCCAACCTCTCACATTAAAGGTGCCACAACACAACCGTGGAATCAGTTGGTGAAGGGAAATCTCTTCAGGTTCAGAAAAATACTGCAGGTTGAATCAGCTAGTCCAACAGGCCAGGCAGCCTTTTTCCTATGGATTTTCATGTAAGCACAGCATACTATCATGCTTGGTATGTAGTATTCGTGGTGTATTACAATGGTTAAAACAGTGGGCTTTGGAGCCAAGCTGCATGGGTATGAAGTCCAGCATTAACTGGGAAAGTTGCTTAACTACTCTGAGTCTCTGTTTGTCCTCTGTGAAACAAAGATAATAATTGTTATTTATCTTAGAGGTTTGAGATAAGGATTGTAAATATTTGAGGTGAGTGCCTGGTCTAAGGAAAGCACTCAATAAAGTTAGTTATTATTGTTACAACTACATGGCACAGTTTTTCATGGTTCAGAATCTTTGTCCCTATCATAGGAAGAAAGTAGGTGTAAAACCCTGCTATATTGTCCATGTTGGATCTGGAGATTATCTTCAAGACCCTTCCAAAGGAGGCCTATCTGGCTTTCCTGAAAACAGAAGCCAAACACTCTTCACCTTTTATTCCCAGGGCCTGGTACATCACAGCTATTCAATAAGTGTCTGATGAATGCATGACATTGATGTTACAGAAGAATTTAGTTTCAGCCAAGTTGCTGGACCGTAGGGAGTAATCCAACCCAATATTTTCCATAGACCACATGTCTACACACAAATGCTACAGAACAGTGTAGACTATTTGGAAAATAATTTGTGCTTACTCATATGTCTAATAGAGTCATTGACAAAAAGATGAGTTGCTCTTCTAAGGAGTGAGACCGCATCATCTGAAACAGGAACCCATACCTTGACTCTCAGGTCCACATCCGTGAGCACCATGAAGAAGTCATTATAGGTCATTCCATACTCCTTCCTCAGCTCGCTGATGAGATGCTGGTCTACCAAGTCCTCATCATCCACCACACGCATAGGTTTTTCATTATCTTAAGGCAAATGAAATGTGAATAAATATGGGTGTGAAAAAATAGAAATCAGTGGGAAATGAAGGAGTGGAGGCTCTGAGCTTTCATCCCAGTTAATTAGAACAGTTTTCGTTAGTTGCACATATTGACTAACATTTTGTTTGAACAAAAGTTTACAAATGAATCAATAAGTATAGAAACAAATGAATAAATGAATTCATTTTGAAAGTCACTCTTCCAAAGACAATCAACCCTAGTTCTGCCCACCCTGGTCTTGTGAATCAGAAGGAGCAACGTGGGAGTTAGGCTGCTGAGTCATCCCTGGAAGAAAACAGCCAGCTCATCCTGGGAATGAGCCACCACCCTAACCCACCAGGGAACCAGACCCAGATACTTTGGTTAAGTTTTATTTCATTTTAAAATTTATTTTAGCATGAATTATTTATTTGGTTAAGTCTAAAATCTGTGCCTGTTCCTCCTTTTTCTTATAGAATCACTTTGGGACTCAGTGAAGTATGTATGCCGTTGCTATAGAGAGAAATAAAAAGGTCCATGTTCAAATCTGGTCAATGTGGCACCAAAAAAAAATCAAGCTACTCAAAATACAAATGTTGTAAGTGAATACAATTTCAAGCAAAGAGTTACTGAATTTATGGAAGTTTTTAATGTTATGTATTCTTTCAAATATCAAGGCCTGAAAATAAAGTATTATAATTCTGAATGGTCCCTGAAGATATCACTGGGTTAATGCAAAGCATGAACATGGTAACTACCATATCTGGAAAGCTTTTTTGGAA
Source organism: Camelus dromedarius (assembly GCF_036321535.1). Taxonomy (NCBI): domain Eukaryota; kingdom Metazoa; phylum Chordata; class Mammalia; order Artiodactyla; family Camelidae; genus Camelus; species Camelus dromedarius. Next base: position 72,291,871 of record NC_087437.1, on the reverse strand, counting down.
ATGATAGGACAGCTTTATTTACTTCTTCCCTCCAATACAGGTCACAGTGTTTCCTTCAACCCTACTACAATTTTTGACTGCAAAGTAATCCCCTGTATGTTTCAAAAATGTGCAAAAGTTAAAATTAGAAAATATGTGATAATAGATCTATTACAGAAGGAAATCCACCAGTCATCATCAACATTGCTGCTCAGCGAATAGCACTGCAGTAGAAACATCCACAACCTGCAGATACAGAGGTTACACAGCTTGAGTACCACAGAATATGACTTTTTTATTGATAAAAAGGGGGCAGTTACAACTTAACTATTACTCTGGATAATTTGATTAGGATTGTTGAAAGAATATGAACAAGGAGCTTGATTCTCTCAAACAGATCAGAATGAGGGGGAAGAATCTGTTTTCTTCTCCCGAATCATAACAGTTCTTCATGGACGTGGCCAAAGGCATGAAGAGCATATATGTGACGACCAAGTATTATCTGCAAAATAAATATTGATATGCCATATACACATAAACTATTTTAAATGTACATTTTTTGCTGTCATTAATGAAATATAAATTAATTTAAAAGAATTACTAGATTCATGCTGTTGGTTTTGTTCAGTATATCTCATTGAATAAAAACAGCAATTTGCAGAATAAAATGCACTTTATGACTCTAGTCTTGGTTAAAAGAAAATAAAGCAAAAGAAAATACGTCCATACGGGAAAATGCATAGAAAAAAGTCCAGGACATACAGCTGATAACAATGGCTGCCTCTGGGGAGTGGGAAGAGGTGAGGTGGAAACTTTCACTGTTTACTCCATGTAAGTCTACATTATTTAAATCTTAACAAGGAGTATATTTTACTTTGTAGTTAATAATAATACAGGAAATCATTAAAAAGCTGATTTGTAAATATCCTTAACAACTAATATTCTGATTCTGACTTTACAAATCAGATTTTATCTCAAACTTAGAATTGCTATTTTCAATTCTTAACATACATTCATTTTTGCTTTTGTTCACTCAACAAAATATTTGCTGAATATTGTCCTAAGCTGATTCTGTGCTGGGTGCTGGATTTAGAGATAAGTAACGTGGACAGAGTTCAAGTTCCTAATTACAGTCGGAATTAGACATTAACATCTACCTAACAGGTAAAGACACAAAAACCATTGAACGGCTGAGATAAGAGGAAATTGGAGATTGTAGTAGATTTCAGAAATGGTCCCGATTCTCCACCCTTGCCTGTGTTTACACTCTGCCCAGTAACTGCACCTCCCTGTTATGGCAGATGGGTTGAACTGTCCTGCCTTTTGATTCTGAGCCCATCTATACTGCTTTCCTTGGCCAGGGTTCACCAATGTTTGAAAAAGTGACACAAACAGAAGCCAGAAATGGGCCGGTACATGTACGATTACTCTTGCCTCTGCCATGGCCGTGAGACTACGTCCATACCAGCCTTCTGAAGGATAAGTCAAGCCAAGTGACTCTGGTGTCCTCCCAGCCGGGGCTACCCCAGGTTAACCAACAGCCAGTTGACCCCTAACATATGTGCAGGCCCAGCCAAGATCAGCAGAAGTACCTAGCCCACAGACAGCTGACTGCAAACACGCGAGCAAGCCTAGCCAAGCCAAGCCTAGCCAAGCCAAGCCCGGATCGGCTGAACTTTTCAGACTTGTGACTAAGTGAATGTTTAATGTCATATGCCACTGAGGTGTGTGGGTCTTTATTACATAGCCTTCTTGTGGCAATAGATAACTGACACAGACACCATCTGTCCCAACCCAGTCACATAATTGAGGATGAAACTAAGACTGCAGTGGGCACTCTGGTGTGTTGCCCAGATCCCACTTTCACAACTAAGGCTGCTATGAATGTCAGCAGCTGAATTCCTCTCTGAAAAATATTCTTAGAAAAGAGCTGCCTCTCCCCTAACTCACCCTCACAAGGACACAGCCCAGATTCAGTGGTTGCTGCGGTGAGGGAAGGTGTAGGTATAAAAGGGATCCCCCTTGCCTCAAAGAGAGCAACTCTGAAGAGTCAGTGGCATTACAATTCAAATTCTCCCTCTGCCGTCCTGTGTCCATCACCCCTCATAGGCATTATTCCCCAGAATACGCTTCACTAACCTCTCGCATGCAAATCTCAGAGTCTCAGAGTCTGTTTCCCAGAGAACCAACTTATCGCGGCGCCACGAAGGGAGCAACTCACTCAAGTTCACGTTGCTAGTTAATAAAAGAGTGAGGGTTGGACTCAGATACTGTGACCTCACTCTCATCCAGTGCTCTCTCTACTTTCACAAAACACATCACACTCAAAGGCAGAGAGGACCCAGGACTATGAGTTAAGCCAAACTTCGTTCTACTAAGATATGGCAGGGGAAGGTGGGGGGACGGTTCACATGCTATTTTCCTTTGGCATTCTGGTCTCTCCAGTGTCATTCACCGTGCTGCACCACCATACCTTAATAAGCTCTGTCCTGGAGTAATGTAAAACATAAATAGAACATATTTATAAGGTATTAAAAATACAACTATCCTATCCAAGAAGTCAGTACCAGCCAAAAATCTCATGGTTGTGCTTTGGATAAATCTGGAGGCGAAGACTCCAGCGGAGGCCGGACTTCTTTTATCTCAAGAATACTCCCAAGATTGCTGAGCGGTCCTTAGTACGTTATTTTAGTTCGGATAATATTAGCCACCTCCAGCGACTTCCTTTTGATTATAAACAGGTAAATTTAAGTGATTTTGTCTTTAATCCACTTGCTCCTATTTTACCCTGTGAATGGGTCATTCACCTGCCTAGCGCCCCGTTGTGGGAGGAGTGACTGGATCACAGGGCTGGGTGGGACCGGCCTGGCCATTCCCGATCACAATGCTGCTGCTCTCTTCCAGCCTTAGAAGGAGCTATTTGTCTTATCTATGAAGAATGTGCCCTGCCAGTTGCTTCTCTGTCCTACAGACTGACTCTACTAAAACTTAAAAGTTATTTAAAATTTATTTGAAAAATATTATTTAGAAATCTTCAGTGACTTCATGTGTTTTACCATATAAAGTTTGAATTCTTTGCCCTAGTATTTGAAATCCTCTAAAATTTGGTGCCAATCTGCATTTCTAGCCCTCTCTTCTTTTCTATCCTATACCCAATCTTCTGCTCTAGACCAAATCGAGCTGCAAATCAGAATCACTTGAGCAATATTTTAAAAACAGATTCCTGGACCCCAACCTCAAACTAGGTCAGTACCTTGGAGTAGGGAGGGGACCTGGGAATCTGAATTTTCATTCTAATTTATTAAGAATACCCATAAATTGAGATTAAAACACTAAAAACAAAGCATAAGCGTTCCTGAAACATAGGAAAAGATGTTCAATCATAAAAAAAAAAGAAATGCAACTCAACACTGCACCACACTGAGATACCATTTTTAACACCACATTGGCTAAAAACATTCACAGGTTTGATCACACACTCTACTGAAGAGGTTTGGGGAGATAGATATTCTTACACATTTCTGTTGCAATTACAATATAATCCAACTTGCATGGACAGAAATCTGATGATATCTACCAAAACTAGATATGTTTTCCATTTAGCCCAACAATCCTCCTTCTCAAAATCTATTGTAAAGATGTACCCACATGCATAGAGTGACATATATACAAGGTCAGTTGTGACATTGTTTATAATAACAATATACTGAAAGCAATCCAAGTGTCCACCAACAAGGGAAGTGGTTAAATAAATTATGGTCGAATCTCACAATGGTTTAATAAAGAATGAGAAAGATCTCTATACACTCATAAGAAAAGATCTCCAGGAAATATATTTAAATGAAAAAGCAAAATGCAAAACAGTATATGTAACATACTATAGTTTGTATTTAAAAAGGAGACCACAGGTATTTACATTTATTTGTGTTTGCAGAAGCATTCAGTGGATAAACAAGGAATTATAAATACTCCTATGGGGGCAGAGACTAATAACATAAAGGTCAGGAATGGGTGTAAGACTTGTCTGTGTATGCCTTTCATGGAACTTAGACTTTAGAAACCAAAAACTATTTTTTTAATTAAATAAAAATGAAAAGTAAAGTCATCACTATAAAAAAAAAAAAGTCTATTCAGTTTCAAGTCCCCTCCTTTAAATCCACCCCTTTTTCAAAATTCTCTGACACATACGATACCTTCTGTAATGCCTGTGATTGGAAGAGCTCATCTCCCCACCACATTCTTCAAGCACTTGTTTTGTACATTTGACTGATCAGGTGCTTTTCGCCCCTTGATTGTCAGGGGTTAATCTTGACACTGATACACTTGATGTTGGAGGCAGTGGAATGGGATGACTGGACAGGCTAGGGGATGGCCTCTTTAGCCTCTAGGGCACAGAGTGACTGACAATCAAAGACTGAATAAACAGAGAGAGACACTGCGGGCAGTGTCTGGAAATCTGATCACTCACCCAACCTTGTCTCCCAGCTCAGGGTGGCAGGGTCTAGAGAAGGCAGCTGCCAGGCCTTGTCACCACTGAAGAAAGGAGGAATTGGGGCAAAGGGTCAATTTTTCAGGTGCTCCTGAGGGAAAGCAGCATTTTTTGCATTGTTATGGATCCTGACAGTTGTGAAGTTGTCCATAAAGAACAATTCTCTTCAACAGGATCAAAGACAGAGTATTTTAGGCTAAAATGTATTCTATCATTTTCTCACTCATAGGTTATTTTAGAGATTCACCTATAAATTCCCTACTTATATGAAGAAGGAAGCAACACTTTTCCTGTTGCCACATTCCACTTCCATCAACTTTTCCACCTCCCTTTTTTTCGATTCCCCTCCAATTCTTCTTCCTTCAAAAGAAGCTATCAAAGAACTGCCTTTGCCCCATAAAAATATCCTGTGTTCTAGCCCTTAAAATTTGGTGATCAATACCAGTGTTAAAATACTTTTCATCTCTTAATTTTGCTAAACATATAAATGTAAACATGTATATTCATATGCCTGCTGTGTTTCCCTCCCACTTCTCTTTTCACTCTGCAATAAAGTGTCTTTAGCCAGCAACTTCCTGTAATCTGACACTGTCTATAATCCATCCTCTTAACATAGACACCAATAGTCCTATCTTACAGTAATATAAATATATTTATTGAAGTACAGTCAGTTTACAATGTGTCAGTTTCTGGTGTACAGATAATATTTTAAATATCTCTAACAACTAAGAATGGCTTTAAATGTTAGGTCATTCTAAAGCCGCATGTGTAATATACTCTGGGCTGGTAAAACCAGATGGGCTTATTCTGCACTAGAATTTGCTCAAGCATGAATAACTTCCCTTAGGCTAATGACTAAAATCTTAAAGTAAGTTTCCCAGTGTTTGTACATCCATCATCTATAGTTCAAATACATTTAGCAAGACGGACACGCTGGTGAGTACAGCCCACACTGTAGTTGGATGTGGGCCTCTGCTTTTAAGGCCCAGTAAAAGTCTGGAAGAGTAGAGAGTGCTTGATTTATTTTTAAGAAAAGTTAAGGCCATCTGATAGATTTCCAGCTAAAAATCGGTCAAGGCTGGAGATTGGTTCACTGAGACCACGTCTCATGCCAATTCCTATTTTCTCATGGCCAACTCCCAGACTTGGCTGGAAGTGCCACGGCCTTTCCCATAAGGGTAACCTGGGACATGACACAAGGAGAGAAAGGCCTTCCAGGAATTAGATGAGGAGCAAAATAAAAGGCTCCCCAAATCATGTCCAAGCTGCCACTCAGTGAGTGGCAAACACCCAAATCACAATACCTGATTCCAATAAGGCAGAAAAGAAAACCCCAGTCCTCTACAGCTCAGATTCAATCCAGATGTCTAAAAAACACAGCAGGATTAAAGTTAAAATTTTGCCAAGGCAGTACCAGATGCCTGTAACAGGACCATATAGAGGTTGAGGTAGAAGATACAATGATTTTTCCACACTTCTCTGAAGTCAGGCATGAGAATGCTTGGTGTGAGTTGGTGGGTAACACCTGGAGGAGGAAGGCTTTCACCACCGGCCGGCACCGGTTTCTGCACTGGACTGAGCATCTGCTTCCTCTCTGGACATCTGGATCACAACCAAGCTCACTGGCTCTTGCTATTATTTGAAAATCCAGGAAGCCAAGGGTTGAATCCCAGTTAACCACTGACTCTGTGGCTTTGTGGTATTAGTCTCTTGGGCTTCAGTTTTGTCACCAAGAATAGTAAAGCAGCCTGACCTTCAAGAGCAGTTGTGAGGGTTCACTGTTAACATGGGGTAATCAGCAGAAAGAGATTACAAGTATTTTTCAGTTACAGGTGTTCTAGTCCCTGTGACAGCTCATTGATCTCCAGGTGGCTGCCAGATCAAATGATGGTGATGATGACCACAATAATAGCATTTATTACGTGACAAGTATTTACATACATTATCTTATTAAATCCTCATCATCGCCTGTGAAATAGACATAAATACATTCTAAGCTGACACTTAGGAAGTAACTTGCCCAAGATCACACAACAAATACCTTGGGCCTGTGAATCTGAACCCATTTCTTTGACTCCAGAATATCTTTTGTGTCTGTCTTCCATTTGTATGATTACTATTGTTGCTGGTAATAATGCTCTCTCTCTCTTTTTTTAATCCCTTCCAAACATACACACAGCATAGGGATAAATGTCCACAAACCAATCACTGATCCACAATGACTTACATTGGAAAGGATGCTATTTATTTACCTCTGGAGCTATCTCAGGGTAAGGTGAGCTAGTAACAACAGAGAATGCATAACTGAAACTTCACACCCAAATAAATTTGACAGGCCTGCTGTCCAACATTGTACCTACAGTAAACAATACTGTATCGTGAACCTGAAAATTAGTTAAGAGGGTAGATCTCATGCTAAGTGTTTTTACCACAATGAAAAATGTGATTTAGAAACTAGACTATATTAAAATCAAATTGACATTACATAATTATGACTGACATATTCAATTATACCAAGATCACATAACAGAAAAATCTGTGATATATATCTAAAAATCTGTGAAAAAATGCTATATGTATTGAATTTAAATGTTAACTAATGGGGAAAGTATGTTTTATATTCTTGCAGATGTTTTCAGATGAAATTATTTTATGAAAAATATGCAGAATATGCAAACAGTACAATAAGAAGGATTTTCATTATAGTTGAAACAGCAATTTTAAAAAGCAGAGAATCCATGTAAGAAAAAAAAATTTTTAAAGAAAATTAAACTCTAGAGATGTAATAGTTATAAAAGAAACTGGGTGGGTCAGATCTGGGGCTGCTGACTATGAGGCCTAACTGCTCACAGTAAGTCCTGCAATGTTCCCATGGGAACTGCAGTGAGTCAGACCCCAGCTGCCCAGCGCTGAGCTGTGTGCCTCACATGCATCATTAATATGAAAAATTGTGAAAACTCTACACTCAGCCAAATTCTTCTGCTCTCCAAAGGACGTGGGTGCAGTTCAGTTCACATTTCCAGTGACTTTTCATTTAGCTTCACGGCTTCTCTCAGCCCTGGTTAATTCCCTCCCCAGCCTTGCCAGAGTCAAGGACTCCCAGGGGTCTTGCAAGGTTCCTGTCTGCGAGGGAGTTGCCTGCAGCGTGAAGGCTGCGGAAGGATCAGAGGGTGCTGATCCCAGGCAAGGAGACTCGGGGTTCAGAAGAAATTGCTGGAATACCTCTCCGGTTCTCCAAACTGCCCCTCCCACCCCGTATTACCTCTCCCGTTTTCCTCCACCTTACTGACTTTCAAACTACAGAGTGCTTGCATGTTTTTCATTTTAAAGTGCCAGAAACTTAAACCAGACCCATCTGGAATGATTATATAAGTAGTTAGGCGGACTGACATTTGTTACCACAGGAAAAGCACCCTCCTCCCCATATCTGGATTTTCCTCTTGATTCCCCACCGACCCCACCCATAAGGTGTGCCCCACCTTAGCGATGAGAAAAACAATAATATAATTTAAATGTTTTAGAGAACCTAGCTGGAAGTGGTCGATTTTCATGGTACTATTGCTGACGGGGCCGAAGATGGTGATCACGGAGACCTTCCTGGTGGCCATCTTGCAGAAGTTTTCCAGATATTCATCCCGCTGCTGAACGTACATGTTGTTCTCAGCCTTAGGAGCGGTGATCAGCTGCAGGTGGGCGAAAGCAAGCAGATGTTAACTCACAGCGAGTATTTCACACTGAGGCAAAATCCAATGGGGGGAGGGCTGGTAGTGGCTGACACCTACACTATAAAGAAACTAGACTGTTTGGTTGGATAGTTAGCAATAATTAGGGCCAAACAAGATCATTTGGAAAGGCTTTTTTTTTTTTTTTTTTTAATGGTTCCAGGCAGCTTCGAGTTTTCTACTCCCTTCCACTATTATTTACCTTCCTTACCAGACTCTATGTGTCTTGGTGTTCTCATTTGTGAACTGTACACAGGAACACTTTATTTGCAAGGCTGTTGTGAGCTTTACATGAATACTTGGCAAGTAATAAGTGTTCAATAAATGCTCTCTCCCTTCCTTTATTTTGTCTTCATTATCTTAATTGGCTGCTCAGACATTTGTGAATTCAGTGGTTGCTACTATTATTTCATGTCTCACAGAGTTGAGTTTCATAGCCAGGACTTGGGCACTATGAAACATTCAACGGCTGAGAATTTTATTAGGCAGCCTTGCAGAGAATTTTTAGGATGGCCTTTCAGCTTAGTTTTGTCACACAGAATATATTCATCGTCACACTGGGCCTGTACAGAGCTCATGGTGGACATCTTTGAAGTTGGAGTCCTCCAACAGGACAGATTTTACTCTTTTAGTCCAGCCTTCTCTTCAATTCAAATCTGGTATTTCTCACCCACCCCCTCATGTCTTTCACGCCCACTTTGAACCCCTGACTTCTGGGGAAAAAGAAGACAAAGCAATTGAAAGAGATTCTTTGGTCACCAACTATCTGGGAAAACATGTATTTCATTATTTTGGATAAAATGAGGATACTCTCACTTTTTAGGGCTCCCCTTGAGTCCTCTCCCTAAGAATGTCTCCATTTTTTAAAATTGAAGTATAGTCAGTTTTAATCTCGCCTGATAGAAAAGCCTTTCTACTCTTGGGATTATTTTTGTTGCCTTTTCTTAGCCTTCTCCAATTTTACCAGGTTTTGCCTGAGCAGAAACCAAAGCTGCGTACCACACTGCACGAGTGTGTAGGTGTGGTGCTGTTCAGCTTGGAGGTGGAAGGACATAAAATTTCATTCTGAAATGGCCATGTCTTTGTTGATCTCTTTGACCCCAAACAGCTCACTAGGCTGATGTCTGCAGTAAACACTGTCCAGCTACCCTTTGCAGGCTCATCACTGAGCTCAGAGGCCAGTCTCTCTATGCTTTCTTGCATTCAACTACGTTCAAATTTATCAGCCACTTTTCTACTGACCCATCTAACCTTATAAAATATTTCTGAAGTTTGTGGCTATTAGCTTGGCATTTTTCAGAGGGGAAGTCACCATGTTGTTAACCTCTTTATCAAATACTTCATCATAGTGGTAATAAATCTGGTCTCAGCTCATCCTGCTGTTTATTTTTCTCTGTCAGAGATGTGTTTATTGCTGCCTGCAGGCCTTCCCTTTTAAGAATTCTCTGTGCTTGACAAAATATGATCCTTCATGGAAATGAAAATGATTCAATAAGCTTTTAAGTGGAACATTAACAAAGGTTTTTCTGGGATGAAGTTTTTTTTTTCTCAGATTGTTATTTATTTTAAGTAAACATGATTTCATCTACTTTTGATTTTGCATTTATATGCCTTTTCAGGTGGACAGGATGCATAGGAAATGCTTGTTTTAGAAATATAATTTTCCAAGAGGAAAAACAATAAAATTTCCAATTTATTCATTGATTCATACTTAGCCTTAAAAAAGATGCCAATTCCTATTTGAGGTGGCTATAAAAAGATATGGTGATGGTATTTTTGCCTTGTTAGCTTTTAATTAGCTATGTGACATTTGAAAATATTTCTTGAGGTTTTGATGGTAGCCCATTTCTGAGAGTTTTATTTTCAGTTGGTATGTTTTAGGTTTTTCTTTCTGGCTTTTCTTTGCTTCACTATATTTTAAAAACAATCTTTTTTTCCTTTAACAGAGGCACTGGGGATTGAACCCAGGACCTTGTGCATGCCAAGCAAGCACTCTACCACTGGGCTGGCTACACCCACCACCCACAGATACACTATTTTGAAATAAATAAAATGGATGCTTAAGCAAGAACACAAAATAGTCAAAAACAAAGGTAAGATTTACTGGAAATGATTTTGGAATCCCTGTTCTAAATGAAGAGTAAGCCCATATTTAGAATATATACTAGATGACTGATAATTCCCTGCCTCTGGAACTTCAAATCCATATATAGACGCCATCTTTCATGGACCTCATGGACAGATCATGACATGACAAGATTTTAAGAGTCCTCAAAGCCCCCTATGGTCTTTTTCTCCCCCTTGTGTATAACTGGGAATTTCAGAGAATATATAATCATACTGAACCTCATCCTCCCTAGCCGAACAGCTTCTCCCATGTACCTGAACCCAGTAGCCTTAGGCTGTGGATAGCAGTGGGAATGGCACTTAAATAAATAAAGAGCTCTGATGTTTACTTTCACCACAGGCCCTTTGCCCCTGGAAGCCTTGACCCACCTGGGAGGTGACATTCATTTAGCATGACTCATTTCCTAGTTTCGGGCCCTCCACAACCTGACCTCAGACTCTCCTGCTAACCTTTCCTCCTCCTCCTCCCTTGTGTGACCTCTTCACCCTCCCTGTAACCAGAGGGTCTGAATTATGAAATGAGACGGATCTGGGCAGAGGGGCATAGAGAAAGCGTGACTGCAGTCAAAATTGGAGGGCCTGCATTTTAGCCCTAGCTCACTCCCTGGCTACTTTGTAGCCTCAACAAGGCCACTTGCCCTTCTGAACCTTAGCTTTTTCATCTTTACAATGGAACAGCTTCCCTACCAGCTCATAAAGTAGAATCAAGCAAAGAATATTTGTGTGTGTGTGTGTGTGTGTGTGTACAGGCTGTGTGTACCAGAGCACCATGGATATATGTTGCCTCTGAAAAATTAATTTACTCACATTCCTTCCTCTGCCTTGACTCACATCACCCTTTTAACCCAGAAGGCCCTCCCCTCGCCTCTACCTTATCAGAATCTGAGTCATTCTTCAAACGCAGCATCCCCCCTGAAGCCTGTTCTAGCCCACAGTGATCCCTTTCTCCTTTTAATTTTCATTCTTGTCTGCACGGCTCACCTGGAATTTACGCGTTTCCTTGCTGTACCATTTTGTTTTATGTTATGTCATGTCTCCTCACTAGAGTCCAGATTCCTCAAGGCACTGAAGCCCCAGCCCCATCACTGCTGTGCAGAAAGCAGGGGCACAGCGCTGGCCTATTATGGTCCTCAGGTTACAAAGACAGAGGAGGGGTCCCCTGGGTGCAGCCCACACACTGTTGGTAAAGACACTCTCCCTTACATTTACTCTGCTCCTCGAGTTTGCATCAGGGAAAGCAGAGGAGGCTGATCAGCTGAACATATCTCGGGGATCCTTTCCCTGTGTATTGACATCTACGCGCCACTCACTTTCTAGTGTGCCAGTGTCTCAAACAGTGTTTAAAACGGTAACCATTTCCAGTCCCTTCTTCCTGAAAAGAGCATTCTAGAACTTCCAGTAAACATTATTGTCTGGCACTTGGTCTCTTTCCAGTTTGGTGGCGACAAATCAGTGCATGTATCATGGATTTAGAATTGTGTTGTTCTTTTTTATGTTCCTGTTCCAACACTCCTGTGGTGTGTTGGCACAAGGAGCCTCGGAGTATAATGAAGCCAGTTTGCATAAGTAAAGGGCACAAACAGGAACGGGAAGATGCCAGGGAGAAGATATTTTAAGTCTCAGCTCATCCTAAATATTGTGTTGGGCTCAAAACACTAGATTTTTACAGGATTCAGAAAAATTGCACTCCAGCTGGTAGTCTGCCTTAGTAAACCAGAGCTTTATATCCTTTTCTAAAATTAAACCAAATAAGGGGGAGGGTATAGCTCAGTGGTAGAGTGCATGCTTAGCATGCAAGAGGTCCGGGGTTCCATGCCCAGTACCTTCATTTAAACAAATAAATAAATAACCCCAATTACTTCCCCTGCCACCCTCCCCCAAAATTAAAAAGAAATAATACTGTAAAATTAAACCAAATAAGTAGATTGTTGTCCCAATATCCAAATCTCTGAGGTAAGGTTAAAAGTATTAACGCACTTGAATTACTGGAGAGTTTGAATTACTCCAAAGAATACTTATACTTGAACTTGAATCTGTGTAATTCAGCATTCTGAGGCTTCTTGTTCGTTGACAAGTAGGTAGATCTCAGGGCACCATGTGATGGCTTTTCAGCCATTCTCCACATAGTCCAAGGTTTCAGTGATAACAGCTTATCTATATTCTCACAGTTGTCCAGCCCAAACAGACACCAACCAGTCCGAGGGACTAGGTCCACTGCGATTCAATCTGCTGCTCTCCACTCACTGCTGGGAAAGCTAATGAGTTGAGGTGCAGAGAACTAGCTGCGTATTAAAGGTAGAAACGCTGCATTGGTGCTGCTCAGCACAAAATGTGGGCAGTTGGTATAGCTTATCATTTATCTGAGGCTGAAAATGAGTTTTAAGGTGTCTGTATTGATTAACAGGGTAATTTCTCAGTTTCCCCTCCACTTTGTGGCGTACGCCCACAGGAAGCTCACACCCACGGACAGGCAGATTGGGACTATGGCTTAAGCCTGTGCTTTAAAAATCAAGCAGATCTGAGTTCGGTTTCTGGCTTTGTCACATATTAACTGTACATCTTGGGAAACTTCTCAGCTTCTCTAAACTTCTGTTTCCTCCTCTGTAAATGAAGTCCTTCCTCATGGGATTGTTGTAAAAATTAAACCACACAGTCTCAGCAAAGCATCCTGCAGGATGTACCTCTTTCAACTGACTGGCTAAGAAGCAGGGAGTTTGGAGGCTTGACCTCTGGCCTAAGAATAGGACACCTGGCTCTACCTGCTGCTCCTTTGAAAACCACTAGGATGCTGTTCACCCAACCATAACCTATACCATCACTGCCAGTGTTTCTAAGTAAGTAGGTAAGTACAGTTAGGTGATATTTTCACATCTAAGAATGATATAAATACATGCAAAACACTTCAGTTTTATGATTAATTGAGTTGAGCACCAGGTTACTGAAAATCAGAAAAGATGAGCTAAGAGGCTTGCACAATTTCTTGGAATGCAAACTTCATTTCAGTTTGAGCACATTGGTTAGGTTGAGGCCAGTTGGAGGGATAAGATGTCAGCTGTACTTTAACAGTTTGGAGGCTGCTAAGCCTTAATACACATTAATTGAATCACTGAAACTTCCTAAGCAACATCTGCCATGTTTGGTGGAAAAAAATGAATGGGAAAAAGATAAATGGCACCAGCAAAGTCTTTTACCCAGAAACACTGGTCTCCTCTCTGACTGGCAGAAAAGACTCTTTTCTCTCCATCTTTTGATTTTACATTATGTTTATTTCCTCGTATCTTTTTAAGTCCATTCGTATATTAGATGTCCTTAGCTCTTCAGAGAACATTTTTTTTTTACATGATCATCAGCTGGGCACACACGGAATTGCAAGACTGAAATGCCTCCTGTTGGTACTTCCTTTCTAATAACAATCCTGGTTCTCTCTCCAACCCCAAAGAGCAACCCTGCCCTGAGCAATCCCAGCTGGTTTCTGTTTTGCCTCACATGACATCAGCAGAAGCTGTCGTTTGAGTTTCATTTGCTAGAAATTTATGATCAGGGATACTGTTAAAAGCAGAAAAGACCCAGCTGGGCTTTCAAATCCCTGACTAAGGGAGTGGGGAGAAAGAGAGAGAAATGAAAGGCATGACTAATATCAGGGATATAATATGAAAACCCCTTTCTTTGGACTCACAAACTAGAGGCAGTGGAAGTATTTGCCAGATGGGTGCACAATTACAATCCTGACATTTTACCCATGATTATTTTCCCCCCAGTTAAAACCTGACCATGAGGAACACTATGCCTGCTCTGTTGGCCAAATGGCCAGGGTTGGGTGATGTGCTTTAGCAAGCTGGACAGAGTCCCAGGTACTCAGGAAGAGAGCAGCAGAGCACACCACTGATGCTCTCCCATACCCCCAGAGAGAGCAGTTTGCCCCCACAGGGTCTGTCGCAGGTGGAGTTCTACTCTAAAATCAGTGATTCTTTTTGGTCCTGATTGGAACATTCCCATTTAAACTTACATACTCTGGGAATAACCAAACAGCTGTTAAACTACTCTAATAGTCAACCTATCTTCTGCTAGCCTAAGTTTACACATTTACTTTAAGGCTCTGGTTAAAAACAAGAAACAGAGAGTCTGGGGATAAGCCCCACCCATGATAAACATCACAAGGCACTCTGCCCTGAATAATATTTCACATGCACATTTAACTTTTTGAAACCACTGAAGATAAATGGACACCAGAGTCACTTTGCTCAGATAATTAATCTAAATTTAGTTGGAAAAACTAAAAGACCCTCTGAAAGATGCCTTCAGAGGTGAGTGTCTGTCTCTTTTAATGGTGGGCATGCAGGGTGTGGAGTCACCGTGTGCCTTCAGCAGGATAGGTGCTGTCCTCAGTGGCATGAAACAGCCCCCTCCCACTCAGGTATCTGACAGAATCATTCCTGGCTCGCATTATCCAACATTAATTTATTGATTTTTTTTTTCTCTGAAGTAACTGCATCGTGCGCTTTTCATCCTAGACAGCCTGGAGTAAAATGATGGCATTAAGAAGCTAGGGGTAAAATTTTAGAAGGGCACTAAAAGAGGGACAAGGAGACATTAAGAGAAGAGCGAATCTTCATCACTCATGAGAACTGCCCTTACATTTAGGATTGTGCTTATTCTTGTCCGAAGCCCTCTTGGACTTTGACTAGATTCTAGTATCATCCTTTGGATGGTGGCAAGGAATGGCCAAAAGAGTTACTGAGATGGACCTGTAACTTGGGGCACTCAGAACCACAGGCAAAGTAGAAGTAAGGACTTTGTGTCCCCTTTTAAACACACATACACACACACATGCACACATACATACTAGCATGCACGCACACACAAGCTCATTTTCTAGAGGCTCAGGAGAAACTGTCATGACATCTTGACTCTAAATTCAGATGTAACTCTAGGGCATTGGAGACTGGAGCAATTAACCCAGTTCCCCACACTCCATTCTTTTCTCTTCCTACTGGTAGTTGGGCAGTGGTAGGGGAGGCACCCTTTAGGGGAGACGATTTTAGCTAGCTGGTTTTAAAGGTATTCATGAGGGCAGATCAACAAGGACCCTTCCCCACTCCCGGTCACATCCACTCCCCACCCAGGCTGCTCTACTTCCCCTTTGAGTCTTCCAATTGTCCAATTGTTGGCAGAGACCTAGTTAGGGGGGAAGGGAGGAAACCTGCCATGTCCCCCAGACACATGCTTCTAGTTCTTAAGTTCATCCAGAGAGAAACCCTTTTCCTAAACTGTGACCACAGTCAATGCATTCCATTTTAGGAACTCCTTCATTCTCCTTTTATTCTTTGAACTTGGCAAAAGGGAGCTGTATCTAGAACTGCCCCATGGAAGAGAGCAGTAAGGATGGGGATGGGTCTGACGGGTTTGGAGGAAGCTCAGCACAGGTGCCTCCCTGGGCTCATGTCTAAGATCCACCAGCCACTGACTCTGAACTTAGGGCTGCGCATCTGTGTGGATAGATGTTCACAGACCATCTAAACCAGAATGAGCTGGCCTGGCTGCCCTTCCCTGACAAACCTCGGGATCTTGACAGAGTGCAGCTTCAGCCACAGTCTGCCATCCAGCAATATGATTTTAGAAAAATCACACACCAAACCCTAACACTGCCTTAGCCCACAGGAAAACACCAAGAGGAAGATTACTTACAAGCAGCCTTCGTTTGCCCTCAAAGGGCCCCAGCAGGTCGCTCACCGACTTCCTCGGACTCTGTGTGAAGTGTTTGGTGGGTTTCAGGTGCCCGTCCTGCTCGTGTTTCCCCACTTTTTTCTTCTTGTTCTTCTCTTTCTCCTGACGGCTCTTTTTCTCAGCCTTGTCCTTCTTCACTTGCTTTTCACTCTTAAGTAACTTGTCTGCTTTCTCACTCTTCACCTTTTTTTTCTTCTCCTTCTCGGCTTTCTCCAGCTTTTCGTGCTTTTTCGACTCCTTGGCCTTTTTCGGGGGAATGTGTCCCACTTGCAACTCCTCCTCCAGCTGAGAGGCGGTTGGCCGGCCGAGGTCATACTTATCCTCATACTCATTGCTGAGAATTTTGTCCTGGGCTTTCTTTTTGGGAGATTTCCCTTTCCCTGGCTTGTGCGGCCCTGGCACCACATTTGGGTCCCGGGGGCCCGTCTCGCGCCTGTCGGTGCGGTTGTCCCGGAAACGGCCCGCGCCAGCCCGGGTGCTGGGCTCCGAGATGGTGGTGGGAGGGGCAGCCGTGAAGCTCTCCAAGCTGGTGGCCTTGCTGGGCCTCCTGGTGGTCGGCGGCCTCTCCCTGGGCTGCTCCTTCCTGGGTGGAGGGTAGAGATTCTCGGAGGACGCGGGGCCCCTGCCAGTGGTCACCTCGGCCGTTGCGGGGGGCCTGTGGGAGTCTGAGGAAGGATGCACCCGGGGGGTCCAGGGCCTCTGAGTGGTTGGAAAGGGTGTGGTGGTGGTAGGTCTTGCAGCTCCAGTCACCACCCGAGAGGTGGCCCGAGTCACTGTTGTGACGGGAGTAGGAGGCATGGTGGTGGCCCGTGCGGTTGGAGGCTGTGGGGGAGGGGCCCCCATCGTGGCGGCCGGTTTTCTCATCACCTTCACCCGACTATCTCTGGTGGGTGGCACGTGCGCTCTCCTCTGCTCTTCTTTCCTCTTCTCGCTGCTCAGGCCTGGCTTTCCTGCTCCTCCACCATTGTTCCCCTCCTCCACCACCTGGCCCTCTACCCCCGAGGCCTTACATTTTTGCACAAAACCCTTCTGCCGGATCTTCTCTATCCGGCGGATGGGGCCCTGGTCGATGATCTCGTACATGGCCTCCAGCCTGACGGGATAAGGGTAGCGCTCCTCCACCTGCAGCGTCTTCTTCAGCAGCACCATGCCAAACTTGCCCTTCTCCAGCTTCAAGAAGCTCATCAGCTTGGGGATGAGGCTGGGGTCCAGGGGCTGCTCCAGGACCCGGCCCTCACTGGTGATCCTCCGCACCTTGCCTCCTTCCTCGCCGGCCTGGTGGAACAGCACGATCTGCTGGATGTGCCTTTCCGCCAGCTCACAGTACACATCGTCCTTCAGCAAGCTCATCATGAGGCGGTAGTAGCCTTCGGAGGCATGAGGGGCCGAGATGACCCACACCCTGTTCTTCCCCGCAAAGCTGGCAAGGATGTTGGGCGAGCTGGACCCAGACGGGAAGCGCAGCATCCTTGATCGAGCTGAGGACCCCTCGTCTCGGACCATGTCGCGGGGAGAGCTCCGAGCTGCTGGCCTCTGCTCAGTTCTCACCCGGGCCCCATGGATGCCCCGCGAGGCTGGCGGAGCCGTTGACTGACCTACTCTCAACACCGGTATGCTCCTCCTTCTTGGGAGAGGCTGAAGGTTTGGTTCTTCCAGAGTGGTTCTCTGAATTCCCTGAGACCTCCCCGTGTGCCTCAGAAGCCGAGCTGGCCTTCTGTTGACGGGGGAAACCAGAGGCACTTTCCGCCCCCCGTGGCTCCCTCTATTCATGGCCTGAGATGGGGGTTCTGATCCGCACACCAGCCACAATGCCAACAGCATGGTAAAACTGGGTCCCATTCTCCATGTCATTGTGCAGTCCACTTTGGGGAGGCAGCAAGGTCAAAAGATAGAAAGGGGAGGACAGGGGGGAAAAAGAAGAAGAAAGAAAGAAAGAAAATCACTTAATTGCAAACAGAGCTGGGCATTATCTTTTTCTCTATCTTGGCCAAGGGGAGGGGGAAGGGGTGGTTAGAGAAGAAGGAGGGAGGTCAGGGAATGGAAAATAGGATGATATCCTGTTGCTTTTGAGTCCCTGTAATTTGTCAGTGCTTAGCAGAGACGGAAAACCCAACTCAGTTTTTAAGCAGAAAACCCAACTCAGTTCCCCATTCAGCGTGCTTGCACTGTTTCAACTGACTGATGCTCCAGAGAAAATGCACACTGAGCAATTAATTATGACAACATTCTGATTTCGTTTCTTTACATAAGCAACAAAGAAACAAACACAGCAAAGACAGGCAAGGTTACACACTTACATTGTGGCTCATGGAGATGGAATGCAGAGGGTTTAAAAATCAATCTGAAGTGTGCTCCCAGGACAGTTCCTAGATGAAGTACTTTTCCTCCCAACTCTCTTTCTCCTTTTCCAGGCTGGGCGATACAAAGGGGTGTGCTGCAGCTCCGGCTCCCAAAGCCACACACAGACCACCGCCTGTCCGGACCCGTGGGCTGAGCCTTCTTTTCTTTCTAGCTGTGCCTTTTTACCTTCTTGACAAGTAGGATGAGGTGAAAGGAGCTGTCCTTTTAAGTCTTTGCATCTCCATTTGTCTGCAGCTTCTACTCAGGCTGGTGTGTCTGTGTGTGCCAATCCCCCCGGCCGACAGCACTGGACGCCCCTTAAAGTGGAGCCCCAGCTGTTTCTGTATCTTGCTCTTTCTTTCCAGTTCCAGGATCCTTCTTATCACGCTTTCCCCCACAGTCTGGCTTAGTCCCTTTGTTTCCAAGCAAAAGCACTGGGATTAATCTGTTTTCCAGGCTGAGGGAAAACACAGGAATGTGATGTTAAAAAAGGACTTTTTTTTTCTTTTCCTGTGCTTCTCTCCTCCCTTTATTTCTCCCCACCTTTTTCTCTCCTCTTTTCCTTCTCCTTTTTCTTCTTCCTCTTGCCTGGATTCAGTCCCAGAAATGCCAGGACAACCTCAGTTTTGATCCAAACCAAACTCAAACAACAGCAGCCACTGGAAATCAACAAAACTTCACTAAGAATTTAACAGATCAGCAAAACACCACCTCCTTCCCATTTCAGCACGGTGAGCGGTGAGCCCAGAATGGGGGTGGGGTGGGGAAGAGGGGCTGTTCCTTGGGGGTGGGGGAAGAGTTTTGAAACACTGCACATCATCATAAATCAATTTAGAACAGGATGGCTGAGGACTTAACCCCTTCCCTACTGAGTCATCAGGAGACTGCCTCTTCCAGTCTGTATTCACACTGCACTTTGGAAAAGGAAAATTCTCGGGTTTTTATATCTGACTGCTTGGTTTTCCTAGAGACAGATACTCATTTGGGTTAGGGTGCTTGGCTGTACATACACAGATAGTATATATATTTATAGTTCCGTGTGTATATTTTTATCTCTTTCTCCTGGCTTCATGCGTTTAGTTTGAGGTTGGAATAGCCCATGGAAAACATGACTGGGTTGTTTTTATTTTATGCTAATTGGGGATCGTATTACTGTCTTCTTGTTCCTGGTTTCTCCTTGGCATGAAAGGAAGCTGGTAAAAGGTTAGCAATGCAGGCAATGCTGCTTCTCCCCTGAGACTGTGGTCGCCATTATACAGGGAAAGGCCGTTATGATCTCCAGTTCTGGGCTCTGGCTGTAAGTGGTAGGCTAAGGGCTTCCTCAGAGGGCATGAGTGCATGTGCATGAGTGTGTGTGTGTGTGCGTGCGTGCATGCGTTGCAACATCTTGCTCTCCAGAGGCTTCAGGTGTCCAGAAGGCTTTAGGAAATCCTTAGAAGTAGCCTGTCAGTTTTCAAAGGAACGACTGAGGCAGCTCTTTGCCTTCACCTCCTGGATCTGCCACGAGGATTCAGCTTTTACTGGGGATGGAAAGTGCCTTGGGTTATGCAGATATATCTTCCAGCCTCTCCAAGACATTTAATCAGTATTAACTGCCACAGATAGTGATAAAGCCAGGGTTCTCAGAAGGCTCTTAGCAAGCTCGGCCATGTTAACAGCTACCCTCGCTAGATAAAACCTGGTCCCCATGGTCCCCAGTTTGCTCCTTGTGATCAGCCCCATCTCTGACTGGTCATTTCCTTTTCCTTCACATCAGCTCCCAGCACTGAGTTGAACACCTGCAGGGGGTTGAATGTCAGGCTCTTAGTCCATAGCTTGAAGACCAAGGGGTGCCAAGAAGGAAGGCCCTCCTGTGGAGCCCTCTCAGACACTTGTGAGTACAAAACAAAGGTGGGCTGTAGGCAGAGATCCTCGGTCCACCAGAGTCAGAGAAGCTTTCCACTTTCCTGGGATTCACCTCTTAAGTTGATCAAATGCCTTGTGCTAAGTTGGACAGTCCCAGATGTGATTTCCTTTCTCACATCATAATGTGTTCCCCCCTCCTTTTGGCTTCTCCCTGCTAGTAACAACTACCATTTATTGAACATTTTCACATGACACTCTGGGCTTGGCACTTTCATATATTCTTTTATCTAATGCTCACAGCATTCCTGAGAGGCAGGAGGGACAGTCCCCATTTTACAGATGGACAACCTGAGGCTCAGAGAGTTTAATTAATTGCTTACTGTCCCACAAATGCTCAGTAGTAGCTCTGAAAGTTGAAGCCAGGTGTAGAACTGTCCACAAAGCATTGTGTTATCCTGCCCCTCCCCTTCTGTTTACTTCCCGTACCTTCTCTTTTTTCTCTCCCTTCAGTTGCCTTTTTGTGTTTCCCATGTTCATAAAAGAGTCTCATTTATTTGCTCAACCAGAGCAATTATACTTTTAGGGTCCTACTTTCTGGAATAATTATGCATCAGTCCTTTTTGCCTTTCTTAATAGGCCCTTAAAATCTGTTATCTTTTTTCTTGAAAAAGGATATCCCATGGCTTCCACCCACCTCCCAACGAAGTGCATAACATTTGTCATCTCTGCACCGGTTAAGTTGAAATCAAGCCACTTTAACGATCTGGATTTGAGCGAGATGGGAAGCCAGCCCATCCCTGAGCTGTGTCTTCCTGGGGCACTCAGGCTTTCTTCCTTTCTGCGAGTTTCAGCCACTAGATGACGCGCTAAACACATACGCAGGAGAGGACCTAACTCCGCCACCTTTGTGTCTCCCCGGGGCTCCCCACCCCAACAGGGACACAGTGGCGAAGTGCTGCTTCTGATGCCTGCCCAGGATTTTTCAACCTCAACACTTACAGCCTTCCCTGGAACCTCAGAAAAGCCTCCCAGGAAAGTCCAGGGAGCTCATGTCTGATAAAAGCAATTAGGAAGCAAGTTAGCATGACTCCTTTCTGGAGAAGCCCATGGTGCTATATGATTTGTAATGATTCTAGATTTCTAGTCCATGATTTAAGGGCCGTGTTTTTAAAATTTCCTCCCTAGATCCTTCCATTTTTTTCCCTGTAACTTAAGAAAGAAACATCAACTAATTGGTAGAATAGAGAAAGAGAGGAGAGCATTTGAAAGAGAGAGGGTGGTTGATGTTGAGTCAAAGAAAGGTGAAAAGAATAAAATTCAAAACTAGATTTTAGAAATGCTAATTTAGGAATTCACCGGCAAGATGCTGCCTAACTGGGTGTGCAGTAATTTGGAGGGAGGAAAGGAAAGAAATGTGCAAAACAGAATTGCCTTAGAGACTCTGGGATAGGGGGTAATTATTTGATGAAAATCAGAGTCAGTGTAAGGAGGCATCCAGAAGTGGGTGCGCTGGCTGATAGGAACCATGCTGATGTGAGGCTTCAGTAACCTGGGACCGAGACTCAGGACAATATTCTGTCCCAGGCACCCTAGAGAAACCGTGGTTTCTGTCTCATGTAATTGGTTCCCCTCCACAGAGTAACACTCGGTGGATCTTATTGATTGGATTCAAAATATTGTTCTATTGCCTGAAAAAAATCATTCGCTTAAGAGGAAACTAGAAAGAAAAGAAAAGAGGGGGGAAAAGTGCAAGCTCTGCCTTGTGGTCTTGAAGGGAAACCACCTCTCCCACTCTGTGATAACCTGTACCCCTAGCAGGAGAAAGAGCAGGGCCATTTGGTCACAGCTTGGCGGCAGAGACACAAGTAATATTCACATCGAGGATAATGCTGTGTGTTTTCCTTTCCATTTCCAGACTGTAATCACTGTTCAGGCTCCCCCCACACGTATGTCATTCAGAATGAAAGCGAACTCCTCTCTCTGTATTCACGGTGTAGGACAAACTAAAGAAATGAACAGCACAGTCAAGGGGAAAGCCCACGGTTGACTGTGAAATCCGGATGCTGCTGCAGCCCAGAGAGGCGCTGAGAAAGGGTAATCCCCAAAATGAAACACTCTGAAATTGTCCCTGAACTGTCAACAAGGTCACAGATTTGATCCAAAGTTGAGGGATCTGTATACTTCGTTAAAAAATAAATAAAAATAAAAGTTGCTGGATAGATAGTGGCCAAAACTATTGGGAAGAACAGTTTTAAAGTTCTTTTTATTCATATAGGTTTGATTACTTCAGAGTTTTTTGGGGGGTGTTGGACTTTGAAAGCACTTTTTTCCAAGTGGAAATTTGTTTAAGTAAGAAAATATCGAACTCCTAATTAGAGTAAATGGAAGTATCTTGCCATATCAGAGATTAAGGGACTATGTGAACGACTTAATGGCTCATTTAAAATCTTTAACATTCAAATTTTAAATCTTTAACTGCTCAGTTTCTTTGCTTGAGGGGTTAGTTGTGAATTGGGAAGGCGTAGATGGTGCTGGGTTCAAAATCTTAACCTTTGGCCATTTAATGCATACAAAAGATTTGTATCAATCAGGTTTCAATGGGAAAGTTCTGAATATGCAGCTCTCCGTGCCCTTAGGTATAGCCAAGAAGAGAGCCAGAGATCCAACTTCTTTCTCTCTTCTTCTAGCCATTCTCTCAAATGTCTGCCAAGAGTGCAGACTTTATACTAGGAATGACAGAGAACCAGGCAGGCTCTCTCCCTAAGAAGCTCACAGCTCATTGGAGAGGCTAAACAAAATGTTAGTCAGTGATTCTCCCTGCAGCAGTCCTGCCAGCTTTCTTCACATGTAAAAGTTCAGTGCATGACGATGGCCCCATTCCTCTTGGAGACTTTACCTCTGACTCCTTGAGAAGGCTTTTCTGTGAAAGACGCCGCCCATAGCAGCCACTGCGTGGCACCTGGAAAACTTGCTTGGTACATTCCATTGGCTCTAAAGTCCGCTACAGTCTACAGGAGTCTGAGACACTGCCTGGCAGGATGTGCTGGGTTGTCTGCCAGGCCTTTCATCCTCATTTTCCCAGTCCCCATCTTGGCTCTGTCTCTGGCACCTGCCCTGCTAGGATTGCCCTGTCTTTTACTTGTTTCTCTGTATTTGACCCTGCACTCCCGGTTTTAATCACGTCACTCAGGACATCACCTTATATGAGGAGGAATTAGCCAACAGGATGGCAGTTCATTCATTCAGCAAATATTTATTCAATGACAGACATTATTCTAGTCACAAGGGATATAGAAATGAGCCCTCCCTGACCTCATGGAGCTTCTGTGCCAGTAACAGGAAACATGCAGAGAGGAGGGTATAGCTCAGTGGTAGAGCATGTACTTAGCATGCACAAGGCCCTGGGTTCAATCCCCAGCACCTCTGTTAAAATAAATAAATAAATAGATAGATAAGTAAATAAATAAACAAATCTAATTACCACCCCCCAAAATAAAGTGTTAAAAAAAAAGATTTGTAAGCAAAAAATAGGAAACATGCAATAAGAATATGAACAAATAAATATCCCGAGGCCCAGACATGCGCTTGGGAGAGAGTCTTTAAAAGGGAAGAGAGTGAAAGGTGATGAAGGCGAGGAGGCCATTTTAGATAAGGGCCAAGGATAATGAATCTAAGTGAAGCCAGGGGAGCAAGTCACTCAAGGACTGGGGGAGGGAAAGAACATTCTAAATAAGAGGGAGCCGCAAGTACATAGGCATTGAAGCAGAGACTGTGAAAGACTAAGCAAGGATGTGTCAACACCTGATACATGGTTTCAAGTGGGTGATCCATGGAGGACAGAGTGCAGGGGCCAGCCTGGCAGCAGGAAGACCAGTTAGGAAGCTATTGTTCTAGTATGAGCAAAAGGTGTGCTAGATTGAATTGGGGTGCCAGGGGCCGTGTTAGTGCAGAGAAGTCATCCTCTTTGGTATATATTTTGAAGATAGAGCCGATAGTTTCGGGGCAGAGAGAATCAAATGTTTTGTTTGAAATTTCCATTTGATATTCTGGCACAGAGGTTGAGCAGACTGCTGGTACACGAGTCTGACCTTCAAGGAGGGCTGGGCAGGGATTATAAACTTGGAAGGCTATTTAAAGCACAAGGCTGGGAGAAATCACTTAAGGAGTGAGTATAGGTGGAGATGAAGAGTTCTCTGGCCTGGCACAAAATATTTAGAAGACGAGAAGGAGGTAACGGACAGGGAGGAGCGGCAGCTGGTGGTGAGAGAAAGGCAGGAGCAGGTGATGGTTTTTTCTCACCTACAGCTTAAACCATGTCACCTCTGGCCCTTTCTCCAGAGGTCCTTAGTCCATGTGTCCACATTCAGTTCATTCTTCAATGTCCAGGCCCTATACTATCTCTTCCACAGGATTTTCCCAGAAACTCCTTCCTCTGAGAAACCACTCTCCTTTCTCTGAGAAGGTGTTGTGTAGAGCATCACTCTTCTGATCTTTTTATAATTCAGATACGGGGTCTGTCCTTTCAAGCAGATCTTTAATCTTCTGGAACATGGAATAGCCTTACATTTATTTTACGTCCTTCCTAGCACCTTACATACAGTTAAGGAACAAAAATTGTAACTCTGTACCAATCAAATGCAGTTAAGAAGAGCAGTGGCAAAGCCCCAGAACACAACCCAGCTATAACATACCACTTTAAAGAGGAAAGAAAAGAAAAAAAATTGCACAGTTAATGAACCAGAGAGTCTCTATCTCTATTTATTAAATAATAATAGTAGAAACAGAAGACATGGCACTATAAGCCATCAAAATTCAACCTATACTTGCATTGAATTATGGAATTGTGAAATTGAGGTGAAACATTTTATGTAAAGTAATACAAATTTTCATTTTATTTATTCATTCATTCATTCAAAAACTATTTATGGAGCACCTTGTAAGTGTTGGACATTATTCCAGTGTTGGAAATACAGCAGCAGACAAAAGTCTCTACTCTCATAGAACTCACACTCTGTCAGTGAGAGATAAGTACTCTGAAGAAAAGCGATACAGGATAAGTGATAGTGAGTGAAGGAAGAAAGGTTCATTGAAGATGGGGTGATCAGACATGAACAGGGGCTAGCACGTGGAAGTAGGTATATGCTGCATGTCAAGGAATCCTTGGCATATCTTCAACTTCGTCAGTTCTTCAACCTTTGAAGTTGGAGTTGAATTTTAGTTTTAGTTTAAAGTCTCTGGGAGCTAAGTCTATTGAATGATGTAGATGATCAAATTGTGTAAGTTTGTTTAAGGTCAAAATAATAAATCACTATAAAGTAATACATTTCCTGCATGGTTCATTAACTGGCTTTGGAGGAAACATGGAAAAGGAATTTTACAAGTGCTCTGAGTGTCTGGTATAGAATAATTATATGCTTCAATGAATGAATAATTGAAATATTACTATATATATTCTCACAAGATGACTGCTTTGAAGTCAATGATATTATTTTGAACTCTGCTGTTTCTTTTTAAGAAAACAAGCACATTCATTTGTGATCACATCTCAAAAATCTGTTTAAAAACTATATTGTTGTAACTTAAATGTTTGTAACCAAAGACTATTGGAAAAATTTCAGAATGAAGATCAAATATAATGTGGTCTTCAAAGTGAGTTAAAAAGTTCAAAGTAGAATTCGTTCTGAATATGTTAACAGGTAACACCCCAAAGTTTTAAATACTATTTTTACTTAAAAGTTAAGTGTGGAAAGTAAAAGCATGTGGTCTTTTTACAGGTAATTTGTGATGGTGGATTTTGGCAGAAGCCTTAGCATTAAATATTGGGAAAATCCAGAGTCAGTACAAATAAATATTAGTGAGTAACTGGATCAAAATGAGAGGAACAACTCAGATTGAAAAAAAATTCCTTATTAGAGAACAGTTTGCATGTTTGAAATTTTCACTTGTTCATTGGATAAAATTTGTTTTGCCTCTGAGAAAGCCACACAAAATTTGCAACCAGAACTTAGACTGGAATCCCAGTTTTACTGCTCATTAGTTGTGTGACTTGTCAACCTCCCTGAACTTCAGTTTCTTCATCTATAAAAATATGAATGGTTTCATACACACACACACACACACACACACACACACACACACACACACACACACACATATACATACATACATACATATATATACATATACAAACCGGATTAAATTTTTTTCTAAAAATGATTTTATTAAAGTGTTTCACAGTTTAAATAACAGCAAATTTACAGCTAACTACCGTAAACATCAGGAAGTCTGTCAGCTCAGAGAAATAAAATGTCCTGAAGTGTGGTAAACTTTTGGGTTGATTTGCTTCAAAAGTTCTCAGTCTTTTTGGTTTGTCTGTTTCTTGAGGGAAAATGTACATAACACTCACCACTACAGTGATTTTAAGTGTGGGGTTTTGCCGCATCACCACTGCCCATCTCCCCAACTTTTTTATCTTCCCAAATTGAAAATCTGTACCTATTTGGACAACAACTCTTTGTTTCTCCCCTTCTTCAGTCCCAGGTAACCACTATTTTACTTTCTGTCTCTATGAATCTGTGTCTATGACTTGAGAATGGTTATTTTTTGGCAGGGAGGGGTAATTAGGTTTGTTTGTTTATGTATGTATATATGTATGTATGTATGTATTTAATGGAGATACTGGGGACTGAACCCAGGACCCTGTGCACGCTAAGCATGCACTCTACCACCTGAACTATACCCTCCCTCCGATAATCATTATTTTTAATGTATGAAATGTGCCTAATACTCAGCTAATGGTGGGAGAAGTGGTGTCTGCACAAGAGCAGTCACAAGCTTTGACTTCCAGCCTAAGGCAAAAGGCTGGTAAAACAAGATGGGACGGAGCTAAAAGTCAGGCAGAGGTGCTAAGCACCAAACACAGAGAGGAATGATTAAGCATTGGAAGCAGATTCATCTATTACATATTTTGTGCCAATCTGTCATGAAATCCAAAGCCAGAGCAGTGTTTGCACTTCATGCCTCTTGTTGGCTCTCACCTCAAAGGCTGTAAATTGTCTTCCAGTCTGTCTCCTGGCCACCAGACTCATCCTTTCCAATCCATCCTCCAAATGATCGTCACTATAATTTTCTTTAAACATCAATGTTTCATTCCTGCTGTGAATCCCTCAACAGTGAGCAGAGAACTTGAGAAAGAAACCTCAAGGCTCCCCTGGCCTAAAAGTGAGATCGGAAAGTTAGGCACTGACCCTAGTGGTAACGATGGAAATCTGGCGAAGTTGAACCAGATTGAAAGGAAGAGTGAGACTGTTTGCCTGCAGTGTAGTATCTGAGTGGAGCCTGGCACCCCAAGACTTCCTTCTGCAAAGGAGGTTTTGAGCTCTAGCCAGCAGATGAGTATGATGCAGAAGACACTGAGGAGCAAGAAACGCACGTCCTTAAGGTCATGATCTTCAGGAGAAAACCATTTGATTGTTTCAGTGTGAGCTGTGCAGAATTTACTGGAACTATAAAACTCCTAAAGACACAGGGCACATCGAATAGAGAATATCACCATGTACAAAGCAAAAGCAGAGCCCTAGAGCCTCTGTTTCCAATTAAAGCACAGTGAAATTGCATGATTTGGAAATCTAGGAGCAGTGATTTCATTAATTACAGGTCTTGACAACTTAGTTATAGAACATTTGCCTGAGTGTAAACTTGGAATAAGATGGAAGGAATTTGTTTTCACCACAATGGACCTAAATTAACCTAGTTATACTTAAAACTTAGAAAAAGAAAAAAAGCAGGAAGAAGATTGTGGTTTTAATTTCTTTTTTAGAAATAAAATAATTCGTTATTTTTAAAAGTTATGACTAATTTTATTTTTAATTTAATGTCTCAAAATAGATGGACATTATAACATGGCACATGTACACCTATTCATGGTCAGCTAGTATGTCTAAATTATCAAGATTTCTGTATAAGTGATTATAGATAGAAATAGAGCATCAAACAGTGTTTTAAATCTTTGAGTTACTTTAAGAGTTTTTTTAAACAAACAAATATTTTATTATGTGTAAATGAGTAATATTCAACCAGTTTATTGAAATGTTATAAGGACTTAGTGAGAGATTTAAAACTATTGTTTCATAGGTATTCAGAGTGTGACAATCTGATGCTTGAAAGAATCAATTTCTTCCTGTGTTTTCAACTGCAGTAGAGCCAGTTGAATGTTCACCCAGCTATTCAAACTCAATTTATCTCAATGAAAAAATAACCTGGTTGATTTTTGTTCTTCTCTTTTCTCCACTATGTTTTTTCAGCAGCCTGACAGCTGTACTTTCATGTGCTCAAATACTAGATATTAGATAACATTTCAGCTTACCAGAAGGAAAATGTCAATATCAGAGCTGTTCAAAGATGAAGAGAGATGCATGGGGAGGCTGTAAGCTTCCTGTTGGAGAAGGTGTTAGAGGTTCCTTAGCAGAGAATTTAAGCATTGGCCAACTCAAATAAATGTTCACCCTTAAAAGAGTCTAGGAGTCTACTATGCTATTCTAGGAGTCTACTAGGTTACTATAATTGTTATGTATGAATTGTTCACCTAAATAAAGAGGTAGACTGAGGCAACTCAAAAAAAATGGTTTATTTGGGAATAGCAGAGGAATTGCAATTGGGACAAGCAAATGAGTCTGTTGAGGGTTTGGAATAGGTTGTATTTATGGACAGGAAGCGTAGAGGGGAGAGTTCAGTTAGTGTCAGTTAAAATAAAAAGCAAATGGAGCCCAACCTTGAAAACTTCCTGAGCAGACAAAAATCAATCTAGTCACACAAACAAAGCTCAATTCATCCCACTTTGTGAGACCAACCTGACTTGGGTCATCTCTTGTTCGTGCCTTTGGCAAAACTTCCCGGAGTTGATATGAAAAAAACTTCTGATCAATCCCCATCATCTGAGTAAATTCTGACACTACCAGTTTTCTGTAAATCAGGCGTTTACAGGAAATTCGTCTCTTAGTCCTTGCGTCTCATCTTCCAGAGGGCATGTGCATCAGATTGTCTTTATGTCCTCCAGCTCTGTTGCATTAAACTCTTCCATAGGTATCACCGGGGGTTCTTACCGTAAGTTTATCTCTACCCCAAGATTACACCTTAATAATTAATTATCAAGAAAGACTGCTTTGGACAGGCACAAATTCTACTTTACTAGAAGCCATTTTTGTTCTTCCCAGTTACAGAGTAATGCCCCAGGACAGGGTTGGGTAACCAGGAAATCCTGGTACAAGGTGGACACTTAGGTCTTCTCATAATTGAGCTGGGAAGGCTTTGGAGCACATATCAGGTAAGACAGAACCCCAAATGTAGACTAGAACCCAAAGACCAGCCCAAACAGCCTTTCAAGACCTTTCTGGCACCTCCGTTGCCCTTTGTAGAACACACAACCTCACATGCTGCCCATAAACACACTGGCTTTTGGGCCATGGCAGCGAGGTGAAACTTTTGAAGAATGGTCCTGAGGTAGAATTCTCCTCTACAGGAGTTTTTCACTTACTTGCTTCACATTGGGAGAAAAGGCTTAACCTCTGGCTCCCTCCCTTTATTACATAATCCATTCTTCACTGAGGGTCCAACCCTAGTTGTTGGTTGCTTATTTGATATAAAGAGAATTTTCAGTCCTGGACTTCAAATTCTTTAAAAGCTTATCTGAGTGGCTTAGTGTCACTCTCCTCTGTGTTGGTAAATTCATGCCAAATGTGTTTGTTTAATGTGATGACTTTTACATGATGTAATAGGACAAAGTCTTCAGCTACCTGTTTTGCTCCTACTTAATTAGTTCCCCCTTGCCTTGGGAATAGGAAACCCAGTCCCACATTGTCCCCTGGCTCCAAAAAAACCCAGAGCGAGGGCTGAAAGCTCCTCTGTGGGACATACCAAGACAGTGTCTCACACTCTCTGGAGTTCATTGTGGAAATGTGACGGAGATTAGAAATATGTAGACCCTTCTCTGTGTCTGTCTTCCAAACACTCTGTGAGGGCTGGCAAAAATGTTCTTATTCTCCAAATATTCACTGGCGTGAATTTGTGTAATAAAATTATGTTTGGGGTTTGTAGTTGGCTTTTTTTTTTAAATGAACATCTGTTATTCTCTTTCAGTCAAAAGGCTCTAAACCCAGCTGGGCAGGGCAACTTGGCTTCCTCCACCACCTCTGCAGAGTCACAAATGGAGCCTGTCATCTGTCAGCTGCTTGCTGATTGGCTGACCAGCCACCACTCATGTCCCACAGCTGTTCTGGCCCTGAGAGTCTCCTGGGTGGGGAGGGAGGGGGTCAGGGTCAGCTTGTTCTGTGCACGTAGCCCATGGGACTTCCAAGAGCAGGGATATTTCATTAAACTGCTCTGATCAGCGGTTCCTGGATGCTGTGTGTGTGACAGGCAGATGGCCTGTCTGGTCTGTACCTTTTGAAATGGTGAGTCATAGCTTGGTTTTTGGAGCCACTGTTTTTTCCTCCTGGTGTCTCTCTTCCTTATTTCTATGATATGAGATTATAGATAATGTGACCTGTGCTGAGGCAAATGAGAGATAAAGTTGCAAAGAGTGCTTTTCTTTGGTGAAAATAAAGAAAATTTTCAAAACAGAAACATACTCATTGGATCTATATTATGAGTTTCACGTTATTCAGAAAAGGAAGTTTCGTGTCTATATGCCTCTGTACCATCAAATACAAAAACGCTTCAAGTTCCCTAGACCACTCCAACTTTGATGGCTTCA
This sequence comes from Camelus dromedarius, assembly GCF_036321535.1. Taxonomy (NCBI): domain Eukaryota; kingdom Metazoa; phylum Chordata; class Mammalia; order Artiodactyla; family Camelidae; genus Camelus; species Camelus dromedarius. The sequence goes on along the minus strand of NC_087437.1, from coordinate 72,260,895 downwards.
GGACTAGATTTCAAGAGGACCAAAAAATAAGACCTCAAAAGCTCTTTCCCCAAACCCTTCAGCAAAATCATACCAGTAGTTGTAACCACCCATTTGACATGCAGTTGTAGAATGATTAGTCCTCACAGCTCCCAGTCCTGACTCACAGCTCCAGTCATGTTGCTGTCTTGCTCAAACTCCTTTCATGCCTTGCAGCTGTCAGAAATACAGATCACACTCTTTAGCTCGACATTCAAAGTCCTCTATGAGCTAATCTCAAACTGCTTGTCCAAATTCTCATGGCCAACTACTGCCATTAGTGCCTTCTGCAGTCTAGCCAAAATGCACATACACTGTTTCTTTGTTGCCCCTTGACGATCTCCCTCTTCTGTACTTTTGCTTGGTCTATTATCTGATCCCTTCAAGTCCAAATGCACCTGCTGCATAAAGTCTTCCCAAATGAGCCCATCTCTGCCTCCTCAAACACCCCCTCTCTTTCCCTTCCCTCTCTCAAAGCACCTGTTAATGCTTTATGCCTGGAATCATGGCCCACAGTGCCCAGCTTCTCTGCCTCTCCTCGCAGGAGCAGAACTTGCATCCAGTTTATCTTTGTACTTTCCCTAGGACATTGCAATTAGTATATGTTCATAAATTTTGTTACAAATATGGCACTAGACATTTGTTGAAAGCTTTATAATTTCCAAAGTGGATTCACATTCATGGATTCACTTAAATTCTCAGAAGTTAAAGTAGAAGGCACAGGTGTTCTCTTTATTACAAATGAGGGCAGAGGAAGGGGAATATTCATTTTTGGTCAGGATTAACTTTTTCTTATTAATCAAATTATTATTTGTGCCTTTCTTAATGCATGCCTCTTCTGCCATGTTTTAAGCTCCATGAGGACAGAACCATGTCTGCTTTTTCTCTGCTGTATTTCCAGTGCCTAGCACATTGCCAGACATAATGTAAAACCTCATTAAACATTGCTGAATGAATGAGTCAATATTATGAGACCAGCAGTGGGCCAAATGTTCTGTGTGAGCTATTTTAATCTCACAGCGGGTATCATCTCTATCGCACAGGCAGGGAAATGAAGTCCTCAAGGGCATTCGGTGCTAGTGTGTGTAGCTGGAATTGAAACTCAGATCTCATGATCATAGTATGTGTTTTCCGTCAAAGCATCAGTGCCTGTAAGCTGTGTTTCGTTTGTTTTTTCACCCTTAATTGCTCTATAATTCTATTTTAGAAAGAAATTTCAAGAGTTATTTTAACTGTAATCATCAGAGTTAGAAAATATGGGGTAGAGTATTACTCATAACTGCCAAATTCAACGGTATCACTGAGGGCAGATGGGGGTCTCCTGTTGGAAGGGAGGAAATAATTTTCTAGAGATTTCTTTACCTCTATAATTCCCTGCTTTTGATCTAAGAATGAGAAATAGTTAAATTCCCATCACAATTTATTTTGTCCTAAGTGATGCAGAGGAATATTCATACTTTCATTTTGATCATTGCCTTGAAGAGAGGAAATAAACATATACTGGGCAATCTCCTCATGCCAGGACTTTATTTAAGTGAACATCTGATGAAGTAAATATTATCTCCTGTATTTTACAAGGGAAGACAGTATTGCTTTTATTTCTAAGCACGGTTTATTTTGATACCTATTAAAATTTAAATGAAAACTTGAATTTATCATTGAATTATCCAAATTTTCTGCTTTCTCTTCATGTGAAATTTGGGTAAGATTTTCTTCTGATTTAACAACATTTTTTCATTTCTAAAGTCAAAAGGGGAAACTTTAAATTTGTATTTTGGGGTCCTCTTTCATAGTGTTTTAAAACTGAGGTTAAATCACTGGGCTTGAAATTTTGTGTTTGGTTAACACAAGTATACAAAAATGGAGTTAAGTAATGTCTGATGATAATGATGATGATTTAATATATGTGTTTTCTTTTTATCGTAAATCTACATATTTCTTTAACTTCTCCTTCTCAACATACATTTGGACAGCCAAGTCTGAAACTACTTGCTTGGAAGAGTAGTATGTTTCAGTATGATTTCTAACAGGAAGTTCAGTTTATTCATATTTTACAAATCTATGCTAATCTGCTTTTACTACCCATCATCTAATTTGCATCTTTAATATTTAACATTTAATAAATATCTAATATTTAATATGTAATGTGTCTTTAGTCACAATGTGTTTTGCTCTATTTTTGTGCAGACTGCAATTATGAAACTACTGGTAAGCAGTTAGTCGTCACAGAGTGTTTTGGATCAAAACAAGAATCTTTAAGGCCAAAGCTTCATTCTCTAATACCATTCCCATGAGCTTGCTTGGTTTCTACAGCATGTTCTTATCATTGTGATGTGGATTTAAAGAAAGCTTTTAAAAACATGGCAGAATAGCAACATCTAATCATTCCTGGATGGAACCATTACTCTCAAAATGCAGTCCAAAACTGACATCACACAGATTCTTTTGTAGAAATTTCTGTTCCTGTGGCTACTCCTGCAGTGCAAAATATTTATGTGAACCCATATTTTTCAAGTGACTATTGAAACGATATCATCTCATGGCTTCTTACTACTGTCTTCATGGTCTCACTTCAAATTTGTTGCCCTTTTACAGCAAGGGCCCCCTTGAAATGTCAAATGTAAAAAAACCAGAAATATACCTTCTAAATAGTTTTCTAAATAATTGCATCAATTTAAATAGAAACAGAAGTTCCTTTTCTGAAGATAGGAAAGTAGTTTTTTCTTTGATGGGCCACTATGTGCACACATACACTCCAGGGCTCCAGATCAGTTCCGCAGAGTCCCCAGGTCCAGAGAGATCAGCATCCTTCAAGAACCAAAGGCAAGAGAAGGGGTTCTTGCAAATGTCTCTAGAGCTCTGTCCATCACCCCTGCCACCTCTGCCTGTGTGTGATGAGCACTGTTTCCTTTCCTTCCCATAGTCCTTAGTCCTGACCTCTCAGGATTTAGAGCTGTCATCCACACTGGTTTTAACTGTCATTTGTTGGTCATCAGGTTCCACCTCATTCCTCTTTAGTTTTCTGGTTCTGGTCTTGGTGGAGCTCTGGCCTACTTCTTGTCCTTACTGCCCATCTGTAAACTCCCCTAGTCCCCTCCTCCCCCCTGGAATTTCCCACTATAATAATTACTTAAAGCTCTTTCCTGCTCTAAGCAGATATAACCCCAACTGGTTGATGCAGATGACGTTCACCCTTCAGGTTTTAGTAAGATTACCCAGTGAGTGCACAATATAATGAATGGAGATAATGATTTTTGAGGGCATAGGTGCCTAACTAATGTCATAAGACAGCCTATAGTGCCTATAAACTCTCTCATCCTCTCTCTCTTTATTTTTTCCCTTAGTGAAAGTACTGGGGACTGAACCCAGGACCTCGTGCATGCTAAACATATGCTCTACCACTATGCCCACCTTTCCTGTCATTCTCTCTTATTCTCTGTATGCCTCCAGCTCTTTTTTGCTTTACTCTTCTGACATGGGAGTATGAATTAGAATAAGTGAAAGAGAAGAGATAAAACAACCACCAGAACAACACCAAGGGAACAATTCTGACCCCTTCAATTGATAAGGAATAAGCCAGAAAATCCATGAGGATCAGTTGAAAGGTATAAACAAATTTCATACAAACATTAATTTATGTAAATTAATTTTAACTCCTCTAACTATTTAAAACTAAATTTGTGGGTTTTAAGAAACATCTTGCAAAGACCATGCACGAAGATCTGTCCCTTTCTTTGATCAGTTGGCCACATGGAAAACGTTGTGTAAAAACTACAAATGAGAGAAACACTTGAAAACAGCCTAGGATTGGGATTTCCTAGAATTCTCCATGTTCTCTACATCTCTTCCTGGCACAAAGATTTTTACGAGGGGATTGAAACAGGAAATACACATTGATTCAAGTGTATGTGGCCTCCATTATCAGGAATTCTAGAAATTTTGAGAATCATTAAGAAGGCCCATGGTGTTAAGATAATCCTAAAAATACTAAGAAGAGAAATTAAGAAGTTAGCCACAATAAAGAAGTGGACTTAATATGTGTCAAATTAAAGATGGCAGACATTATAAATAGCTCACAAAATCCTTATAAGAAGAATTTGATATACCAAGATGACTTTTCCAAAATTTGGAATTTGACTAAAAGAAGTACTATTTTTTAAAATGAGGTCAGAACATCCATATAAAGAGATAACTGGTCAATTATCAAGTAGCTGGAATTTCACAGTGCCTTAATATCTAGAAATTTGGAAATATTGGGGTAGTTGGTGGTATGGGCTTGATAATTTCATTTCTTTTTAAAAAAATATTAATTCACACTTTGAGTAGCACTGCTTAGAATTCAAGCCATCTGAGTATGTGTTGTAAATCTGAATGTATTTGAGTTTAACCAGTTTCTATGGCTGTTAATAACACAATGAAGGAGCAGAATCATTAATACACAAAATGTTTGGAAGAATCATTGGCCTTTGGATTGGAGCAAAGGTTTGAATTGCATTGGAAACAACCCACTTTCATGGAAGTCTAGCCTTCTGGAATTTGGTTTCTGGACTAAAAACTCAAAATTCTCTGGGAAATGGAACAAAAGGAATTAGATTCCATAGTACAAAAGGATCCTAATTACATAATTGAGATGAGCTTTTCTGTTTTTATAAAATATGAAATAATTAAAGGGAGGAATGAGAGGTATGACAGAAACTGGTACCTGTCTTTTAACATTCAGTTTCTCCTTCTTTAGTAATAAGAAACCCATATTTTAGCTTGGAAGTGGCTACACACACACACACACACTCAATCTCCCTTTAAGTTAGAGCTAACTATATGACTAATTTTATCCCATATAATATAAATGGAAGTACTGTGTGACATTTTAGGAGTTTTTCTTAAAGATCAAAAAACCCTCCTTTATCCTTCCTCTATCCTGCTGATGTGATGGTTGGAGCTCCAGCAGCTGTCTTGAAGCATGAGCACAAGGACTACCCCTTAAGCATACTGGAGAAGAACCTCAGAGAAAGACTGGTTCCCTGATGACTTTGAGGTTGCTATCATTCTGGATTTAATATCTCTGAAATTATTTTACATGAGAGAGAATGACACTTCTATCTTTTTTAAGGCAATTTTATGTGTGGCAGAAGGAGGGGGAAAAAGTGGTCCATATTATTCTCAGATGAACCTAATCCTAATTAATATATTTTATTCTCCCCTCCCCAGAACTCTGCTGGGATGTGGTGTTGGACTTGGAAGAAAGTTAGAGGTAAATGAGACATAAGTCAGAAGATTTGACATTCATTGCAGCTGCAACCTTAGGCATGATTCTCCAGAGAAAATGTGGACAAGAAGTAATTTACTGAGAAACTGAAACAGTTTCTGGATTATCTGCTGAGTTGTCCACCATGTTATTAAATAAAAGACATAGTCAAATATATAAATGTAATTTTTCCTTTCTTAAGTCAAAGAGTATGTGTATGTTACAATTCTGATTTTCTCATGAAGATTAAGTGAAATTTCAGTTTTAATACTTTTCACTTAAGTGATTAAACCACAGGAAATCCTAAAATCTGAGTCCCTTGGTCTATGTTCAATTTTAACTGAATGCTGGCCAGTTTTTTATTTCTAGAGGCAAATTCCCCCATAACTTCGATTCCCAGAAAGAAAAGTTCTCACACAGCTGTGGCCAGAACTTCCTGTTTGGGAACAAACAGTATGACCAGCTGTGGTCCTACTTCCTACATGACTTCTATCTGTCTGGTGTCAAAGAACAGTAAAGAAAAGTGTATGGTTTGTGAGAAAAGGAAAGAAAAAATCATTAGATGTAGAAGCTAAATTATCTTTCAATTGAGAGATGAAATGTGTTTTGCCTTGTTGAAAGACATCCATTAATGTAAAGACAGTGAGATGGGAAGACAATTACATTTACTCTTCTTTGCTGCTAGAATTTGAGCACATTTATATACATATATATAATCAAATCATCACAAACTATACAAAAGCTTTTAATGAAATTAGCCGGTAAAATAACACCTGCCCTTATGTCAATTATTCTTGTAAGTAAATTGCAAGGGGTTGCACTTTTATATAGTTTAAGCAAATGGGTCAGAACTACGCTGAATCTTTTTGGGAGGTTTTGAAAATAGTTCAGAAAGTTCTACTTTCAAATTTTGTAGGTGTACATAGAAAGAATAATGTGTGATAACATTAAATCATTTTCAGTGAAAAAATTACATATTAATAAAAGCTTTTTCATAAAGATTTTTTCAGAGTAGGGGTTTCTTTTGAAAAGTAATTATGTTCTCATTCACTGTTAAAATACTTTACCTTGAAGGAAGAATTTACTTTTTCCTTGAAGGAAGAATTTACTTTTACAAAAAATACCTGCAATGTAGCATATTGTCAGATCAGCTTAAGTTGTCATGGTTTTTACATCATTTTCATGGTTGACAGAGTTTACACTAAAAATAAAAGTATCATTTTTGACATGTTTTATTGTTTCCTTGTGCTTGGACTATTAGCATTATCTTCAAGGTGAAGAATACTTGGTTTTGGAGTTTTTTTGCAGAAATCTTTTTTATGCTATTTTTTCATTTTGTGAAGTTTGTCTAAGTTAAATCAAATACTATATTGGAACTACACTTAGCCAGAAATACATAAATCACAATACATTACAATTCTCACAAAACAAGCAAATCAGTGAAGATGCCTCTGTCAATTCCCCCATGGCATGAGGATCCCCCCTTTCCCTGGGACAGCTCACATGTGTCTATGACATATGACCATCTGACATTCACGCTCAGTGAGGTAACCCATATCAATCTGTACACTAGTAAGAAAGAGCTATTTCTCTTGTGTATATATATATATTTTCTTTTTAAAAAACAAGTACAAACGGAAGTTCTAATATTTTCTTCCCACACTTCAGTGGACTGCTCTGCATACTTCTGTGGTTTATTTAGCCCACTTTGGACAGCACTGGGAAGCTCGAAATCAACCCCACCTTACAGCAACCATTCATTCAGCCACTGATGGCAATATCATAATATAGGAGTGCCCTAATCATATCTACAGTATCTTCTATGACTCATATGACCCAGTTCAACTCAGAGAATTGACGAGCAAGTCCATCCTTTACCTGCCGGTAATGAGAGCCAATCTAAGACCTGGACACTCCCTATTTTGTTCCAGTGTAAGAGAATCTTGGGCTTTGAAGCAGATGTGAGGCCAGCACCCTTCCATTTAGCTGCACTACCTCTGGGTGGTGAGGCATCGAGAGCTAAGGAGAAGTGAACCCAGCACTCAGTTGTAAGGCCAGTTCTCCATTTCAGCATCTGTACATCAGTGTGTCTCCCTTTTTTAAAGCACAGCCCATGCTAGCTATAAGTCAGACCTAGAGCACAGGAGTTAGGTTTGGCTCAACAGTTTGCCAATGCAAGGACCCAGAGCCTCATTTTCGTCTTCTCCTCCCTAGTCAAGGATTTGGACTTCAAAATAAGGAGTTTTTCCATCTTTTTTCCCCCAGGTAATGAGGCAGTCACCTTCTAAAGGTAGGCACCTACAGTGATTCTAAAGAACATTTCTTATCTCAACCTCCTTCTAAGAAATGAACCTCAGTGAGGTCAAAGTGCTTTTCTAGTGCCTTCTCTTGGAAGCAGAGAAAGAAAAAACAAATTCTATCCCCAGCTACGCCTGCACTACAATATTGAATGCACAATGTGTTCAAGGCACTGTACTAAGACATTCACAGTCAACATTTAATGCTCACACAAGACTAAGGGACAGTCATGATTATTATTTCCATTTTATGGTTGGAGAAATTGAGGCTTAGAGAGATTACAAAACTGGGACAATTCAGGAAATGGAGGTTCTATTGGACAAACTCAGGCAAGACTCACTTCAACCTCCATAAAATAACCAGTAATACATTTGTGGACAACAGTAGCTTTCTACCAGAATTATGCTCAGTGGTAATATTGACGAAATGTTTTTTTCTTGATTAGGTCACAGTGTGTTTGGAGAGAGAGAAAACGTGTTACAATAGAAACTGGCAAAGGTTTCTTAGAGACTATGGGAAAGAGAGCACCTAACTCTGCTTAGAAGCAGATCAGAGAAAGCCTCACCCAGGAGGAAACTCTTGAGCTAATCCTTGAAGGATGAGTGGATGTCAGCCAAGGAGAAAAGGCTAGTGGGCATGGCTGGCAGAGGAACAATTTCTGCAAAGGTGTGGGGCTGGACAGAGTCTGGCACATTGGAGGGCAGCTTTTCATAGATGGAGCAAAAGAAATGGAATTTTGAGTATTGAGTGGAGGAGCAATAAGAGACAAGATGGGAAGAAAAGGCAGAGGGAAGAAGACAGAGCGTTGGCATGACACGCTAAGGGTGTTGGACTTCTTCTGAGTGGGGCAGAGAGCCATTCAAGAAGTGAGCGTATCATGATCATGTTTGTGTCGTATGTAACTCTAAAAATGGATTAGAGGATTGCATAAGGCTTAGGGCCCTGAGTGGAAGGGTTCCAGAAAGTCATGATGCCATTTTATTCTAAAATTCAGGAGTTACCTGAGCCACTAGGATAAACACATTGACCAATGTAGTCCTCGTCACATTTTCGAATTTAGGACCTAGAACCAAACCTGAATTTCTTTTTTTTTTTTCTTTTCTTTTTTTAAAAAATAGGTTATTGAGAAACCTGGATTTCTTAAGGCTACTCACTCACTTACTGACTCATTTTTCATTCAACAGACATTAATTTGGTATGACTTTCCAAGAACTAAGCTCAGAACTAGAGCAAACTCTTCCCATCAAGTTGAGCCCAGGACAAACCTATATCCTTTAAGCTAAAGCAGAAGAGACAGACTCTTCCCCTGAGCAGGACAGAGTGAGGCCACCTTAGTGCCCCTCTCTCCGCCTTTCCTCTGCATTTTCCTTTGCAAATCCATCTCACTACCAGGACCCCAGTGGGAACAGCAGTCACACTAGTCCACGTAGAGGTAGAGTCCCTGCCTTCTAGATAATCATGTGTGGCGACAAAGTGCTGAGCACCTCACGTGCCAGAGCCCTGCAGAGCTTTCCGCAGAGGGTCCTGCAGACCATTGTGGGGGAAATGCTAAGTTGAAATCAGAACTGCATTGGCTAAAGCACGTCAGCATCTTCACCTTATCAGACAAATGTGAGGTTAATGAAAATCCCCATGTGGTTTGTAGAGACATTTCAGGTCAAACACACATGTTGTCAACAACAACAAAGAAAACCGTGATCATCCCGGCTCTCCAATTCACAAATACGAAAATTCTGCCTTCTAGATTGTTTGGATTCTTCACTGTTAAACTAGGAGCCAACATCCCTCAAATACAGTTTCTCTATTTTCTGTCATTCTCATCTTTCCAAGTTCTGCATGGTCACTGTTTTCACTAGCTCCAGCAACAAAAAATTACTTGAGGACCCACATGTACAAAGCACTGTACGAGACACAGGAGATACTAACATGCATAATAAAGCATCGCTGTCTTTGAAGACTTCAGGCTAATTGAAGCGGATAAAAGGTACATAAAGAAAAATAAGTAACACAATAAGGTAAAATATGCTATGCATTAAGTACATCATCCAGACAATGGCCTCAAGGGAAGAGAGGATTTATCAGAGATTAAAAGCAATAGGAAGGGTTTGAATTCTCAGAGAGAGAAGCAACCCAGGAAGGGGTTGTGGAGGAACAACATGAACTCCAGGATTGGAGAGTAACAATATCTAACATTCATGGAACATTGCCAGGCTCTGTTCCAGGCACTTTAGACACACAAATGTATTTTATTCCTTACAATAGCCTTATGAGAGGAGCACTGTTATCTCCTTTATTAAATGGGAGGCAAATACAGCATAGAGAGATTAAGTGACTGGCCCAAAGTCACACAGCCAAGAAGTGGCAAAGTCAGATTGTGATCTCAAGCAGTTAGCCTTCAGAGTGTGGTCTTAACTACTCTTCCACTACATCCCTCAGAAAGTGTGGACAGCAGCCTGGTTATACCCAGGGGCAGCAGTAGAGGTGGGCAAGTAGGTCCATGGGGTGGTGGGTGAAAATTGAAAGGAGTTGGGGGCGTTTACAGAAATACCCCAGAAACCCTGATATTCTCAGTGTGGGTGTCAGACTAGAAGCCATTCACTTCTAGATTGTCAAAGGCCTTTTATTTAATATTTACAAACATACCTAAAGGAGAAGGCCAAAACTCAAGTCACAAAAGTCTTAAGTAACTTCAGGCAGCAGTAGTTTGCGGTTGAACGGGAAAATGGGGGAAGTGGTATATTGCATAACTACAAAAATGATAACCAACTGTGCAAACGAACAAATTTAGAATTCTTCTAGAATTTGTATTTATAGAATCGACTTTAATTAAAAGACATTCTCCAACTTTAATTAGAAGACATTCATGAATGTTCTTTATGTTTGGTCTCTTAATTTACCCCCTTCCCCTGCACAGTGCTCCTTGCTCCTTCTTCCTCCTGGTGCAGGTCAGAGCCAGTGGGCAGTGTTGAGGACCGTCCTTAGCAGGCTGGTGCATGCTCTGTGGGGCCATTTAGGTGGGAACACTGAGCAGCTCACTTCTGCACTCTGGTCACAGTACCCACCATGCTTCTGGTTAAAGGTGAGGAAAGGAGAGGGATGTGGCGAAATGGGGAAGTTGGTTTTGTTGCAGGTTGAGGGAAAACTCTGTAATCAAAAAGTAAGCCTCAGTGAAATGGACACTATTCTGGAACAAATTCACAGAACTCTTTTCCACCCAAAACTTGTTAGCAAAACAATGATCTCATTCAAAGGGGAAAAGAGCAGTTAGATGAAGACCCCAGCAGACAAATTTCCTGAAAAGAAAAAAAAAATTAGTCAAGATTTGAGGTCCATAAGTCTTCCTCCCTCCCCAATACGTCTCACGTCTCCTGGGGGAGAGGCCAGTAACTCTATCCCCTCCTCTCTTCCTCCAGTTCTAATTCCAAGGACATCAAACAAAATCTTCAGGTACGTTTTGAGATTTTGTTTTCCTCTTATATTTTAGTTCTCTGTCCTCATCCTGAGGAATTTAATATTTTGAAAACTTTTCAATCATGTAACAGTCATTTGTACTTCTTTGACAGCTTATTTATTTGCGTACATTTTAGTGAGTTTGGGTCTTCTGGACTGAAGTCTCACTTCTCCATGATAAAGTGGGGAGGGGGTTCATGCCAGGAGTGAGAGAAAATGTCTCTGTTTCTTTTATGGTTTGGACCAGGGCCTCCCTACACAGCCCCAAAGCATCCTGGAATGCAGAACAGGCATGGCCAAGGTCAGGATGGGTCAGGAGTTACAATCTTCCAATCTGCCTGGAAAAGACCCTTTTCAGTAGTCCCACCTCCCGTAGGAGCAAAGCGGGAGTGTGGAGTACCCCCTTCCTCCTCTCTTTGTCTCTGAATAGGCGGTATTTATTTAAAATACAGTCAACCCTTGAACAATGGTTGGGTTTGGGGTAATTAGGGGTGCCAGACACTCCACACAGTCAAAAATCCATGTACAACTTATAGTCAGTGCTCTACATCTGGATTCGACCAACTTATAGTACTGTAGTATTTACTATTGAAAAAAAATCTACATGTAAGTGGATCCAAGTAATTCAAACCCACTTTGTTTAAGAGTCAAATGTACTGTTGGGGAGGGGAAATTCCCTCCCACCCCTTTGAGTATTTTTGGCTGGTCTAATAATTAAATTGACACAAGACAGACTAACAGCAGGGAAAAAACCTCATTGAATTAGTGCATGGAGGTTTCAGAAAAATGACCTCTGAAATGACTAAAGCAGGCTGTTTAGATACCATTTTTATTTGTGAAGAGTTAACAAAACAGAGGGCTTGTGCTTGGGGTAGCACACCAACGATGAAGTAATGAAGTCTGTTTACACAGCTTTCTTAACCTTGAACTCCCTCCCTCTGATGATAAGGATGCTTTCTCTCCTCCTGATACAGGGAGGGTACCTTCACATGGAGATTCATTTCCCACTTTCAGGGAAAAAGAGGGTCAGAATAAGGTTTTTAAAATATCAGTTTCCCCCAATGGCTCTTTCTCAGATAACTTAAATTCAGAATAATTGGGGGTAGGGGGATAAAGCTCAGTGGTAGAGTGCATGCTTAGCATGCAGGAGGCCCTGGGTCCAATCCTCAGTACCTTCACTGAAAAAAAATTCAAAATTATCAATATGGCATTGAGGCATATTTTGTCACAGCCTGCCCTGGGCCCCAGCAGTACTCATGCTAAAGTCTTCATTTATCATTGTTTACAGCTCTCTAGAAATAAGAAAAAATACATAAAACTGTTCAGAATTCTCTGAAAAAAAGAACTGAACTAGGTACTTACTGCTCACAATAAATCTTGCTGATGAATGAATGAAAGTAATAACCAGTGGCACGCTGAATAGAAATAGAAGAGGTGTGACTCTTGGGAGAAGCAAAAGGTCAAAGGGAGACCTGGAGATGGAAGGGGAAGGAGAAGGATGGAGGAGGGGTTGGGGACATGTGCACATGGATGATTTTATGCTTGAAAAGTCTGGGGACCCTGGTGATGGGTGCGTCTCAGCCTGGCCTCAAAGAGTGACAGCCTTCTGCTTCCCGGGTGGCCACAGGGTGAGACAAGACAGTTCAGCTGGGACTAGTGGAAGAAGCAGGATGCAAGTGTTGGCAAAAAGGTTTTCTGATACCTAGGGCTGGTGACAAGTGTTCTGGGATGCTCAGACAGAAATATCTAGAATAATAATTTGGTAAATCCTAAACCAGACAGTGTTTTCTTAGTTATTTTCCAGTCTTTCTTCCATGCTTCTTGTTAAATTTTTATTTAAATTTCTTCACCTTTAGCCATCTTGTAACCGAGCCTTCATTTTGAGATAATTTTGTCGTTTTCTTCCATTTCTTTCCTGGATTCAGTCAATACTCATTTCATTTCTTCCTGACGGCTTTTTTTTTTTTTTTTTGGATCCACTTTTGCTTTGAATTTTTAAATTTTTGATTCAGCCCAAACATCGGTAAGAAAGGCTTGAAGGAGGTGGGTGGAAATCGTGTGGGTGTCTGTGAAGCCGGGGCCATGCAGAGAAAGCATATTTGCAAAGGCACTCAGGCAAGTACAGACCTGCCTTGTTTGAGGGAAGTCACTGAGGCCAGCATGGTTGGAGCAGGCGGAGCGATAGAATTGCCCTTATTACGTGTCAGGCTATTTTAAGGACTTTAAAAATATTAACTGGTTTTGTCCTCATAACAACATGATGAGCAAGATACGATTATTAGCCTCATTTTACAGACAAGGAAGTGAGACACAGATCTGTTAAGTTACTCACCCCAAGACACGCAGAAAATAGTGCCAGGATTTGAATCTGTGTAATCTATGGAAAGAGGAGAAGGAAGAGAAAAGGTGGAGACCAAAGGTAACGGGGGGTCCCATCATGTAGGGTCTTGCAGAGCATGTCTGGGACTCTGGTTTTTACTCTGAGCAAGATGGGACATCATGGGAAGACTTTGATCAATGAAGTAACATGATCTGATTTACATTGTAAAAGGATCTCTCTGGCTGCTGGGTTGAAAACAGACAGTAAGTGGTAGTGCCTGCTAAGAAGCTATTAAAATAATACTGGTAAGGTTGCCAGATCAGTTAATAGTCATGAATTCTGGGTTTTTTAATGTAAAATAATCCTTTTTTGAAAAAACATGTTGGCAGCTAATTCAGGCCTTTCTGTAACAATGTGACTGCTAACAAAGGACATGTCTACTCAGAAAACAAAAGGGAAAGGGGAAGAGGGAAAAATTAAGAGTATGGGATTAACAGATACTACTATAGATGAAATAGATAAACAACAAAGATCCACTGTACAGCACAGGGAACTATATTCAGTATCTTGTAATAACGCATAATGGAAAAGAATCTGAAAGAGAATATACATGTATAACTGAATCACTAAGCTGTACACCTGAAACTGACACAATATTGTAAAACAGCTATACTTCAATAAAAAACAAACAAACAAGCAGACAGAAAAAACAAAGGACACTGATCCCTCTGCCCCGTACACACATCTCTGCTCCTGTGGAAGAGGGCGCTGTGGTCTGTACCGGCCTCCTTCTCTCTCAAGCTCCGTTTCTCTCCATTTGAAATGGATGTGCCACAAATGAATCAGTTCAGTCATCGCTGGAGTGAGGGGGCGACACAGCAGACTGCCGTGGGGGGGTTCACTTCCTTTGTGGTGTTGATTCTGCTCCCACACCTCACGCTGCCTGAGCTGTTGGAGAGAGGCCTCATGTGCTTTCTCTTCCTCCTGTCCCACCCCTTGCCCTCCTCACGCAAACGCGGAGAGGGGGCGGCTGGGGCAATTCAGATCAATGTTTGAGATCATCCCAGTTCACTTGTTCCTGCCCTTGGAGACCTGAGATCTTGAGTTACAAACACCCTCTCTGCTGATGCTGCCTTCACATTTGGCACTGTGTTTTGCAGGCCCAAGTGAGGCAAAGCTTGTGGGGAGAGGATTATGTGCAAGCCTTCATCTCCCCAAACAGAACGATACAAACCAATGCAAGTGAGCCACTGGCCACTGGGGATACCTGGGATCTGTCTGAGAAAACCTCAGTGGGATTTCTGAGGGGTGCTTTGAACTTTGACCCTTGTTTCAATACCCAGGGCTCTGGTTCTACCTGAGAGGAAGGTCCTTGCCCATTTTTCACGCATTTCTTTCAGATATGGCCACAACAGCAACACATAAGTCCAGCTTAGGAAGTCTGCCACAAGCTGCAGTTAGAGTACAGGGACAATTTTGTCTTCTCAGCCGCTGGCATGGGAATTTCCTAAGGCAGATATGGCTTTCACAGGCTTGTGAGGAGGTGAAAAGCCATGGTCTAGGTTTTAAGGGGAGAAGGAAAATAAAAGGAAGACTGGGACCAAGCCTTGCAGGACAAACATGAGGTGTGATGGGAGACTGGCTGGGGCTGGGGAAAGGGTCTTACAGAAGTTAGTGTTGCATAAGGTGGAGGCATAGAGCAAATGCTGCACACTGGGAGGTGTGGCCCTTTCCCATGGATCCCCAGATCTTCATGAAAACTAAAAACAAAATCCTGGCTATGCTTAGAGTGATTGAATTTCTTGTGAAGGCTGGCGAAGGGCCTTGAGCATCAGTATTGGCCTGGGACAGAAACAGTCAACCTGCACAACCCAGGGAAAGAGTTGAGGTCTAGGCTAAACTGTGTGACACAAGCAGTGACGTATCACGCACAGAGCCAGGTGGGCCCTTGCAGGACAGGTGTCCCCTTGCAGGACAGGTGTCCAGTCAGACCTGGACTCTTTCTGCACCTCATTCAGGCCTCCTCCCTGGCTCCCTGAAGATCTCCTTCCTAGTCCTGATACTTCTATTTCAAGCCAGGAAGCTCAGTTCCCAACCATCTGAGAGTTTTGTCTGAGAATTAGTGCAGTGTGATGGTCACCAGTGAACCTAGCAGAGCTGAATAGTCTGGATTTAAATCCTGGCTTGGCTAGTTTTTGCAGTGAGTCCTTGGTGGAGTCTATCTGTGCCTCAGGTTCCCCAGCCATAAAGTGTTATAATGGGGTTCTCTATCTCACGTGGATGTTGTGAGTATTAAACAAGCTAATACATGTGAAGTACTTAAAATTAGGCCTGGTTCATGGTAAGCTTTCACTGAGTATGCCTGCTTGTTATTACTCACTGCTGGGAGGAATTGGAAATTTAGCCACAATAGCAAAACATTTTTTTTTTGATCACTGAATTTGTTTTGTTTTGTTTTGATTTGTTTGTTTGTTTTGTTTTGTTTTGTTTTTGAAGGGGAGGTAACTAGGGTTATTTATTGCTTATTTATTTATTTATTTATTTATTTATTTTAGTGGAGGTACTAGGGGTTGAACGCAGGATCTCGTACATGCTGAGCATGCACTCTGCCACTGAGCTATACCCTTCCCCCTTATTTTTTTTAAATTTCAATCTATATTCATAATTCTGCCATTTAAAAAAATTTAAAGTGTAATTGACATAAAATAAACTGTACATATTTAAAGTATACAATTTGATAAATTTTGAGTATATGTATGTATATATTTGAGGTTACATATGTATGTATATATTTGAGGTTACATATACCATTAAATCAAGAAAGTGAATATATACATCACCCAAAAAAGCTTCCTTGTGGTCCTTGGTAGTCCCTCCTTCTAGTCCTCCACACTCCCCTCCACTTCCTGTTACCAGCAATTGATTTGCTTCCTGTCACTGTAGATTAGTTTGCATTTTCTAGAATTTTATATAAATAGAATCATACAGTATGTGCTCTTTTCTTTCACTCAGAGTGGATATTTTAACATCTTCCATGTTGCTGCATGTATCAATAGTTCGTTCCTTTCTACTGCTGAGTAAGCAGTATTCCATCGTGTACCGTACTTTTATCTGTTCACCTGTGGATAGATATTTGGGTTGTTTCTAGGTTTGGGCTACTACAAAAATAGCTGCTATGAGTATGTGTATGCAAGTCTTTGTGTGGATGTGGTTTTTGTTTTGTTTCTCTTATGTAAATACCTAACAGAAAAATTGGCTAGATCATAGTTAAATATATTGTTAACTTCTTAAGAAATTGCCAAACTGTTT
The DNA here is from genome assembly GCF_036321535.1 of Camelus dromedarius. Taxonomy (NCBI): domain Eukaryota; kingdom Metazoa; phylum Chordata; class Mammalia; order Artiodactyla; family Camelidae; genus Camelus; species Camelus dromedarius. The sequence continues at coordinate 72,244,255 of NC_087437.1, read as the reverse complement.
TCCAAAGTAGTTGCATCATTTTTACATTCCCCCCAGAAGTTCCTTCACATCCTCATCAGAGCTGTATATGGTCAGTCTTTTTCCTTTGAGTCATTCTGGTAAGTGTGTAGTGTTATCTCATTGTGATTTTGTGTTTCCCTTATGAGTAACAATGTTGGCATCTTGTCATTTACCTTCTTTTTTTTCAACTCTCAATTTTGGTTTATTCTCCCCCCCCCCCTTTTTCAGTTTTATTAGGTAGAATTATTACAGTTCGACTGCACATAACTTGTCATTTATTTTCTGTCATCTATCTTTTTTGATGAAGTATCTGTTCAAATATTTTGCCCATTTCCAAAAATGGGGTAGTTAACTTCCATATTATTGATTTTTGAGAATTATTTATAAATTCTGGATATAAGTCCTTTTTAAAATATATGCTTTGCAATTATTTCACCCTGTCTTTGACTTGAACTTTCATTCTCTTAACAGTGTTTTTCAAAGAGTAGAAATTTAAAATTTTTCATTACCTCAAATTTATCTTTTTTTTCTTTTATGGATAGTTGTTTTGGTGTTGGATAGAAGAAATTTTTGCCTAAACCAAGATACTAGAGATTTTATTATAAGTTTTATTATATGGAAGTTTTATAGTTTTGGTTTTACACTTAGGTCTATGACCCATCTTAAGTTAAATTTTGTCTGATGTGAGATACAGGTCAAACTTCTCTCGTTTTATTTTGCATAAAGATATCCAATTGTTACAGCATGGTTTATTTTTCTTTTTTAGTTTGTTAATATAGTTAATTATGTTAGAATGTTAAGCCAGCACTGCTGGCTGGGATAAACACAACTTTGTTGTATTATATTATACCTTTTATGTATTTTGGATTCATATTGCTAAAATTTTATTTAGAATTTTGCATCTATATTTGCATATATATAGTATGAGGGATATTGTTCTATAGTTGTTTTTTTTTAATACAGTCTTTGATTTTGGTATCAGGGTAATGTTTGTCTCATAGAATGAGTTCAGAAGTATTCCCTTCTCTTCTGTTTTTTAGAAGAGTTTGAGAAGGATTTGTATTTATTTTTCTTTTAATATTTGGTAGAATTCACCATGAACCCATCTCATCTTGAGTTTTTCTTTGTTAAGAGGTTTTAAATTACTGACTCAGTCTCTTGTTATAGAGCTGTTCATATTTTCTGTTTTTCTTGAGTCAGTTTTGGTAGTTTTTGACCCATTGGTTATTTACTAATGTGTTGTTTAACTTCCACATATTTATGAATTTCCCAAATTTCTTACTCTTACTGAGTTCCAATTTTATTCCATCGTGGTCAGAGAACATATTTCCGGTATTGACCTAGGTACACTCTCCAAGGCAAGTCAAGTGAAGGCTGCTGAGATAACCTTCTGGCCTTTGTCAAGTTTTGCTCTTGACGGGTGGGAGTTTCTTTAGAAGCTAAGTTGGCTTCTGCAAGCAGTGTGCAGCCAGTGAGGGCTGAGCTCAGCTTTCCCACCTGGGTTTCTTTCTGGCTCTGATCACAAATCCCTTGGTTAGAATAAAGTTAGGAATGCCCTTATTTCTCTGGTTGGTGGAGCTGAAAGGCATTCCAGTCCTAGGCACATTGGTGGAGTAGGTGAATGTGATGTTAAACTTATCAGGTTACTTTGTAAGAGCTGTTTTGCAACATTCAAATGAGCGTTAGGATAGATGTGGCTGGGTTTCCGATGATGAGTTTTTTTCATTACAGGTTTCATTTCCTTATCTGGCCTTCAACCAACATCCCCCTCACTGACTGTGTTGAAATTAGAACAATAAAACATTCCCTTCCCTCAGAAGTCTCAGTAAAATTCCCCTTCATAACAGGACCATATTTCCTGGCCTCTGTCAACCCATTAGGATGTTTCAGGGTATTTTTCCTTCTCCTTCACAGCCCTAGGAATAGCTACAGGAGTTCACACAACAGTCTACTCAAATACTCTGAGGTGAGTCTGATTCAGAGTCCACTTCGGGGTTATTTATCTGAGGAAATACCTAAGCCAGTGAAGAGGTCAAACTGAGTTCTGCAAATAGAAAGGAAGTGAACCAGGGAAACAGAACACATTAGTACCTAGAATAAATAGCCTGCAGATTCCTCCTTTGGCATCGTGCTGCACAATCTTGATCAGATTGAAGAAACCATTACAGGTTTTGTTTTCATCACTAGAAACGTGAAAATTAAACCCAGCTAATAAGGATCTTGTGATATTTGCCACAAATAAAAAGATGTCATTTTTATTTTGTTGTGTTCCTTTATCAGTTGCCACTGAGCAAAGGGGGATGACTTAGTGGTGAACATGTTTGACCCATGGTATCTCCCTGATTCAGTGAACAAAGAACATAGATTCTTTCCTTAAACGTTTAGCTTCATATTAAATATCAAGTTAGGGAAATTAGTATCTAGTTACAAGATATGTATAAGAATGAATTGTAAAAAGAAAACAGGATTTCAAAGAAACACAAATCTCCACATATGGACTGTGGTATATTTTTAAATTCAACTTTTACAATCAACATTTGATTCACCAACTCTAGTTCAAAATCAGAGACGTAAAAATAAAATGCACCTTTCTTCCTTCCTAGGTTCAGAAACTCATCTCCTAGATTCAGCAATGTATACATAAATATGAATAAATATACACATACACATTGTGATTATATCCTACACAGGACACGATAATTACAGAATATAAGCAATTATAGATGCCATTTAGACCCCTTAACTGCTTCTAAGTAAAAATAAGCTGTTCATAACAAAAATGGTGAAGAAAAATAAAAATTTTGCCTGTGCCCAAGAATGTGAAGGACTTGTCCTTGAAGCCCTTAAACTATCTCCTGTCCTTGAGGAGGACACAGGGCAGATATTCCAATGGCTAAAAGCATCAGGTGAAAAATGAACTGAAGTTAAGGACTGAAAACCATGAGGAGGCAGACAGCATCTGGAGGTAGTCACTTTATAATGAGTAGACCCACACACCACCTCTGCCTCACCCTTCTACTTCCAAAGTCATCATTATGGCTCCTAGTGTTTGTAACAGAAGGATAATCTACCAGCAAGGCTGGAGAAGGGATAATAGCTCCTGCCCTCCTCTGTCCCTGCCCTATCACCAGTTTGGTTGGAGGAAGCTGAACGCTAGCCACCATGAGAACTGTGAGGCCTTATTTCCCATCATCTCACTCACTACACACTCTTGAGACATCCCTTAATCTGATTGGGTCTCAGCCTTTTCATTCACAAAACAAAATGATTGCCCAGGTGGTCCTAACATCTGTCCAAGCTCTCAGACTTGGAGATCCAAGAACTGGAAGTAAGCACCTTGAAGGTATGATGTAAAGTATTAAGTCATGAATATAAAACAGGAACTATTAACGAGTCAGTAGGAAAAACAGAGTCACAGAGTGAAACACAAAATAAAACACATTAATAACAAAGATTTATTTTGTAACCTGGATGAGCTCAGCTAGCTAGCATCTCTTTCCATTACAGCTGATTATCTTCACTCTGCAACACTATCATCCTGTTGAACTGGTCAACTTAGTTATTAGTCAGTGATCTCAGAGACAGAAAACTTTCCTGGGGAGATTATTGTTCTATTTTTATGGATCCATGGCTGTTTTTATATTTAACTTTAGTCAGACAGACACCAAAGAACATCTGGCGTTTCGTAAAATGTTACCTTTGAATAGAAATTTGGCAATCACGTGCTGAGTTCTGGAAAATGACATACTGTCTAACCAGAGTCCATGTGTGGGTTCCTGTAACAGATTTGAAAGGAAAGTGACTTGATCCAACCCACCCAGAAACCCTGACTGAGGGCTCCACTCTGTGATGACTTCTCTTACAAGTGGACATATGCCACATTCCCCAGCATCATTTCAAACATAATCAGCCCACAGATACCATTTGGCACATGGAGTAGCCTGCCAGGTCAGGGAGAGAGGAGTAAGGATGAAGGGAAAGAGAACTGGATTCCAGCGCCACAGAGTATTAATCCTGTTTGGAACACTGTGGCTTAGTTCTTGTCACTCAAATACAAAGCGTGGCCATTGAGTTCAAAGGAAACAAATGACTCATGCTACTTTACCTGCCTTTAAATTCTCCTTTTTTTTTCCCCCAGTGAAAGTGTTTGGAGTATCTTTAGCCTCTGGAGCTAGACTGCCTGAATTTAACTCCTTACTTTGCCCTTGCTCACTGTGAAAACTTGGGCAAGTTACTGACCCTCTCTATGCCTTAGTGGCCTCATTTTTTAAATGGGAATGAAAATAGTACCCACTTTATAGGGCTGCTGTAAGAATTTAAAAACTTAATATATGTTTTTAAAAGAGCACTTAGACTAGTGCCTGGCATAGAGTAAACACTGTAAATTCAGTTATTACTATACTGACCTTCAAAAAGGCTAATTCATTGATAAGTATAACACTTTTTGAATAGACTACAAGATTGTCAGACTTAGAATTTATTTCTTTGAAGAATTCTTAATCCTTTTAGCACCTGGACTTCATTTAATTCTTTCTGCCACCTGCTTCTTTATGGATGAAAAGAAGCAGATGGTTCTCAGTCTCGCAGCAAATGGTTTCTCTCACTAAGGTGCCTCTCCTTTTCTATGCTTGGTCTGCTCGGGAAAGAAAGCAACGTATAGGTCTGAAATTAACATTTTCCTTCTCTTAATGGAGCTTCAGTGGCTCAAGAAATGAAATTATCCTGTTTCCCAGTGAAGATGGGCTATGTCCTGCCAACCAGACGGAGTTATGTCTGCCAGGAGATTGACAGCAACTGTGTCAGTGCTGAGCCACAAACCAAACAGAACTCCTAGGGCTTTGGAGTTTAGACAATAGATGAATTACAAGGGCACTGTCCCAGAAGAGACTGTGCCTATTTTTGCAGACCTGGGCAATAAAATGGCCATGTCTTTGTAGCCAATAGTCCATGTCTTGGCTTTACTGGGATGTGCCTTTCCCTTGACAGCAGAGAATTCCCAACATGGGGAGAAAGCAGGCTCCATTTCACAGTCCCTAGTGTAGCCTGGATGACTATAACTGAGGTGCTTCAAATCCCCTGTGTGACATCCATAGGGACTGATTCCACCATGCTAAGAAAAACTTATTGGACCAGGGAGAGTGACGTTGTTTTGATTTGCAATTCAGCCAAACAAGGAGATTACTGCAAACTCAGATGGGTGGAGAGTTTCCCAGAAATGCTGAGTAACACCCAGGGGATATGCTATGATCTGAGATAAATACCTTGCCAAACGTGAGATCCCACAAGAATTTAGCTGGTTTCAAGTAAAACACCCATCTAACAGTCGTAGAACCAGCCCCTGGGTTCAAATGGCAATGCATTCAATGGCAATGGCCCTCAAAGCATTCTAAACACTCATCAAAAGCCCCTTCTCTTAGGATGTTCATTATCTCCAGGGAGGAAGAAAAGACTAGATGAAACTAATTCTTATTAAGATGTTAAAGGGGGGAGGGTATAGCTCAAATGGAGAGCACATGCTTAGCATGCAAGTGGTCCTGGGTTCAATTCCCAGTACCTCTAAAAATAAATAAATAAACCTAATTACCACCTCACCCCACACCCCCAAAAAAGATGTTCAGGCCTGAATGTGAACCTCCTTCCATACTCCAGAGTTATGTACTCTTTGAAAAAGTACTGAAAAGAGACTAGTCAGTCACCTCCCATAGTAAATCTCAAAGCAAAATTTCAGGCCTTGTGTAATTCATCATATTATCATCACCTATGTCACCACCTTCTCTTCGCTCACAAGGCTAACCCTGCAGCACTTCCCTGAACAAACAGTCCACTTCTGCAAACATTTAAGTGTGGCAGTGTACAAGGATCTAGCAGAATGCAGCACAGAAATTAAGAACACTGGGACAGGAGTTAGAGCTTGGGTAAAATCCTAGTTTCACCCATTACTGGCACTATGAACAGTTTCTCAATTTCTTGAGTTTCAACTTACAAAATACAACTGACACATTTAATCCTTACAGGGCTGCAGTGGGTACTTCATAGGATGAAGATTTTTACACAGTGCCTGGCGTGAAGTGAAGGCTCAGAGATATTAGCTACATGTAGTATTAAGCTCAGCTGGTGACTACCTCATGAACCACTGAAGTCCTAGCTCCTGGCACAGGGTAGATAATAAATATTTGTGGAATGAATAAAGTTATGAGTTTCTCGCTGCATCATCTACTCTCAACCCTGCCTCTTCCATCACAGAAGTTCTTGAGACAGAGGAAAGAGTGTTATGTAGGTGAAGTTGGTGGTGGTAATAGGGCTGGTCAAGACTAATGCTTAAAGCAAGAGCTCAGCTGGAAAACAGGAGCCAGGAGTAGCCTGATGTCCCAGAAGGTCACAACTAGGAGCCAGGATGGGCATGAGACTGTGGTGAGGGCCAAGTCCAGGGCATGTGAATTCTGCGTGCCTCTTTCTCCGAGGACTGGACAAGCCAGTAATTCTAGCAAGCTGAACCCACCAAGTTGAAACATAAAAGCTTCTCTCAGGTTTTGCCAGGACTTGTGACTCATTCCAGGTAGGATGCAAAGATCACGCTCAATAAGCAGTCACTCATGTTTATGTACTTACTGTCCTCCACCCTCTTTTCCCCTGATGGCCTTCTCCCTCTACCTCCAGGGTCTTCTTCCTTCACAAGCTTGGTGGGAACAGAGCTGGTATGCTATGTTTCCTGACATAGTTGGACTTAAGGGTGTAATCTGCCTTCTAAGCATCAGTAAAATCCAGCGTTCTCCACTTGTTTCTGTCAAAACACATTGTAAATTAAACGGATTAGGTTTGTGTTTCAGGTAAATAAAACAAATGGTCCCAAGTAAATAAAACCAATGCACCTAGATATGTGGGGTCAGGCAGTGCGTTGATGGCCAACTTATCACTTGGTTGTCCTAAACTGTTCTTACCAGGGATTTTCCATTAAAGGGGACATTACTAGCTTTGAGTTTCAAAGCCTTCAGCTTTGAAGAGGAGAAGTCTCAATGTGGAAGTATGTTTTTAAGTCCTGCAGATGGTGGTTGAAGATTAAAAGGCCAACCTGAAATAGGTGTTTTTTTTTTTTTTTTAAGAACTAAAATTTCTTGTTGGCATTGGCAAGTGGCCTAGTACAAAAGGATGAAAGAATTTGTTCCTGGCAGCTTTCAGACCCACAAAAAGTCAGCATTTGCTTTGCACACACAGGCTTTGTGTGCTCCTGCCCACAGTAGGCAAGCAATTTACCCTTTAGCAGCAGCAACTCAACATGCTTCAAAGGGTTTCTTCGGTGCCCATTCCTCACTCCGTGCCAGTTCTCTGACCTATGGAGGTCTCACTAAGACATCAGCAGTAAGAATAGACAACAACATAGGTGCCAAAGGAAAACAGACCCTTGGCTTTTTTTCACACCCTATTGTTCAACTTTTGTTGTTACTGCATTGGTGGTTTTGTTGCTTCTGTTTTGCTGCTCTCTAATTCTGTAACTATTCTTCAGCTTTTTAAATAAGAGTTACTTACACCTTCTCTTTCCTGCTGCTTCTTGACAGCCACTAAATGTTCATTCTTGTTATTATTATTAGAAAGAGTATTCATGTCTATGTTACAACTACATAACCTGGGAACACTGCTTAAAACAAAGCCAGCCTCTTCAAGATTTTGGTTGGTAGGCTCATCCAACACAAGTTCTCCTGGTGAAATGAACTCCTGGCCTTTCTCTTTGGGATTCTCTCTCCTAAATGTCATCGTCCTTCTCTTGGAAAAGAGCAGTGGTTGTCAACCAGGGGACTAATTTTGTTCCCCGAGCAACATCTGACAATGTCTAGAGACACTTTTAGTTGTCAACCAGGAGAGATCCATCCTATTGGCATTTAGTGGGCAGAAGCCAGAGATACTTCTAAAATCCTACAAGATACAGAATTATCTGACCTAAAATGTCAATGCTAAGGTTGTGCCCAGGAAGAAGAGGAGGTCTGGGAAGACCAGATGAGCAATGTGGAGTCTGCCTGAGGCCTTAGAGTCTAGAGTCCAGAAAACACACCAAAAGCTTCAGAGAAACTTGAATAGATTTGTAAAACATTCTAGACCATATTGGAGACACAAACACACACTTACCACAATTTATTTTCATGGCAAATCTTGTCACCCTATATAGGCCTTCCAGAATAAAAAGCTTATTCAATAAGGTAATAGATGCCATATTTCCTAGGTGGATTCATCAGGTAACACCAAAAAAGCAATCAACATTTTGCAGAGACCCATGAGAAAGTTGAGCACATGCAAGGCGGGAATGAGGCTGAGATGATAGGAATGTTCCATGAAGCCATCCAGCCCTAATTATATTCCAGAAAGATGAACATCTGCAATATTTATGGCCAGGAGTTCAAAGAAAACGTCACAAATTTTGGAGCTTCAGACACAAGGAGAGGTGGTAGGGGAAGGCTGTCATTCATTTACTACTAACAGTTTCAAATAATATCTTGGCTTAGTGTGAAGACATGTTGCAAAGTTGGTTAACAAACAGCATTGTCTAGAATCTCACCTGAAGCACTAGTATTTTTGTACTGCAAAGCAAGTTAGTTCATACACGCTCTACAGGGAAAGAATGCATACCTCTTGTAAGGATCATCTAAACTGCTCCTATTGGTGCATGAAAAACCTTTAAATATGCCTTAATTTTCCCTTAATTTATGACACTCAAATGAAGTCAAAATGCTTCTTGGGTTTTTTATTACATGGTTGGAGGGAAATTATTTCTCAGCTGCCTAGTTTGGACATTTTTCTCCTTACGATGTAATCATATTAAAAAAGAACTAAAAACTCTTAAGTTTCTACCAACTGGCACCAAACCAAACTCAGAAGCCAAGTCTAACTCCCTAACCAAACTTAGCTCCACCCTACCCACCCCCTGCCCTAAGTAAAAGATGGTCACATTACATCTTTATGCCAATAAAAATCAATCAAATCCAGTCACTGGGCTGAAGAAAAATAATCTATCTAATGAATTCATATAAAGTCCTAGCTCTTATTAAAGTTATTGATAGCCTGTATCTTCCTAAAATTAATGATTATATTTTATTCCTTTTATCAAAAGTTTTTATTTCTTTGGGAAAAAAAAACTATTGGAAGAGTATACTAAATAAAGAAAGAGAAAAGGGATGGGAAATGAGAAGGAAAGGGGAAAATAAGATACTCTGAGCAGTGACAGGAGGACTCCGTTCTAGTCTGACACAACAGACCTCTTCAGTTACATTTCCCAGGGAGGGAATGGAAAATAAGGTCAGACTGAGTTATAAAATAACACCAGCTGATAGCCAGAGACAATGCTTTTCCCATAGATGTTTTGAGTAAGAAAGAAAATTCATTCTCAACCACAGCTAATAAATACACACATGCAGACATACATTAAGTCACCAAAGATTTATCATGAAATGTTATATGCAAAACACTGGGCGACATTTTCGAGTGACAGATGAGAAAGGCGAGAAAACCATAATACGTTTCCTCGACAAACTTGAAATGTAGTGGGGACGTCAGATAAGTGTACAACTGAACACATGTAAAAGAGGCAAGAAGAGGAGGGGGAAGGAGAAATAGGGAGGGGAGGGGAGGGAAGGAAAGAGAAAACAGGTGGGGAAAAAGATATTAAAGGATGGATATTTCCTGACTGAGTGAAGACGTGGTATAGCTGAGATATGAAGAAGCAGGATTTTAAGGCAAAATTAAGAATATCTTACTTCTCTGGGCAAGATCATACTCCGGATTATGATGAAATGGAAATTCCAGGTACTAAGAGAGGAAAACTGTAAGATTTTACGTGGTTTTTATTACCCATCAAATGCACTGCCAAGCCATCTCTAGCAATTACTCACATGGCTTCTTGCCCTCTGCCTGAAAACAGGCTTCTTCATTTCTCCAAAGGCTCTGAGTTCCTGGTCTGGCCTTAATCCTCAGTGGCCTGAGGTGGACAGCAAAAGAGGGTGCACCTTGTTTAGCACGATGCCATCCAATCACTGCTCTCCTGTCTAATTTGGAATACCATGAGCAGGTGTCTCTTTCCTCTTTCAGAGATACAAAAAACAAGCAAGCTGAGTTTATAAGTCAAAAAGACCTTTGGTGGGGGTAGTGGGTATAGCCCAGTGGTAGAGCACATGCTTAACATGCACAGGGTCCTGGTTTTAATCCCCAGTACCTTCATTAAAAAGTGACCTTTTAATAGGGAACTTCCCAATGTTATGTGTTCCCTCTCCTTGGTGTAATATGCAGCCCCACTCTCAGACACCTATAGTGTAACGGTTTAAAGAAGGGATTTAAGAGTTAGATAGTTTGAGTATAAGTTTTGGTTTTACCTCCTATCACTGCGTGGTGTTGGATGAGTTTATTAACCTCCCTCTACTTTCCTCACCTATAAAGTGAGTTAATAGTAGTACCTATTTCATAGGGTCATGATGAGGATTAAAAGAAGTAAATAGATAGCAAATAACTTATAATGATACCAGGCCCATAATAAGAGTTCAATAAATGCTGCTATCAATAACAATAGCCAATAATAATATAATGTTAATTCCTTATGTTTTCCATAAGAAGAAAAAATTATAGGTGTCAAAGCATCTCAGATCCCATGGAGGAATCTTCCCAGCATCTTCCATCGCAGTGGACAAATACTGAGTCAATAACAGCTCGTAGACCCAGAGATGCAGTCCTGTTTTCTCCAGAAGGCTGGCATCCTGACCCCAGATTCGTTTTCTCCAACAGAAGAATCTTACACATCACCACCAGAGGAAGACAGAGGCCCTAAACTTGGATGCTACTATTTCTCTGGCTACTCCCAAGATGTTATCTCTGATTTTCATTATCCAGAAGAGTGACAACTTATCCCAGATTTGTGTCATAGAAAGGTGATGAGTATTCTTCCCTTTACATCCTTATTCAGGTTGTTGATAAAGTATCAGACAAGATTCAGTCACAGACAAAGACTCACACGTGGGTTTCTCTGTAAGTGTCATTCAGTCCTTCATGGTCTGCAGAGATGCTGGCACTTCCCTTCTATTATGGTGCCTGCCCTCTCTCCCTCTCTCTTCTTCCTCTTCCCTAGAATTTGAGCTCATTAGTTCATGACATATTATCATATTAGTCTGTCCAAGTTTTTTTAATCACCATACCCCAAGCTCCCCACATAGGCATTTACTCTCACATGTTTAATGGATTTGTGTGTGTGTGCTGGTACATGTACTTTTGAAATGTGTATGATTTTTTTCTTGTGCATGTATTCTTTGAATACATAATTGATATTGTGTCATGTATCCCATCCTATTTCTCTTTTTTCACTTAATACCATCTTTTTTAGTTTTATACAAGATATCCATATCTACTTCCACTCTGCTGTTTCTAACAGCTGCATGATGCTTCGTGGTACTCATCCACCACATTCTGATTATCTCCAATTCCATGGACACCTTGATTACCTCCAGTTCCCTACCTTGATTACCTCCAGTTCCCTATCACCACTGAAATGGCTGCAATAAATCTTTCTGGACCTGTGTAAGACTCTCTGAGATGTATACTCAAAATCCAAATTTCTTGGTGCTCAACAAACATAGAGTAAACCTAAGAGCTGTCGCTTTGCTCTCCAGCATGGCTGCACCAGCTGGAGCAGTCACGGTTATCACATTCCACAGTACACCTCACGGTCATAAGCCCCATCCCTCTATGTCACCACAGTGATATTCCTGCAATCACATTACCACCTTGTGTTAAATGTCAAGTTCTATTAGTTTGTACCCATTCTCTATGCATTAGGATACATAGTAAGGCAGGGACATCAATTTGCTTATTGATTTTCTTTCCTGATATTTTCTCGTTAGAATAACTGGAGCATTTTGTTATTTTTTTCCCCAACGTCCTATCAGTTAATCGCCAAACTTTTAGAGCTTTATCTATGCTTTTTTCCCTCACTCTCATTCATATTTCAGATTAAACTCTTTGAACAGGTTAGGAATTCTTCTGTCGAACACAGTTTTCCTCTTCTCATGGGCTGCACTTTATCTCTTGCCAACACTCAGACATTCTGGCCTGAAAAGGCATGGTCTAAAACACTTTAAAACCACTCCTATGGCCAATGGTTTACTTCCCCAAAGCCTTTTTCTCTTCCAAATGCTTCAAATGCCTTCAGTTTGTAGCCTGGACTTCAAAGTCACCAGCAATACATTCCAGATTTCTTGGCTCCTGTATTATTCATTCCCAATGAGATCAGCAAAACAGCCAAATTGTTGGTGGGTTTAAGGAAAGAGTCAATTGCTGCTACTTTTTCAGAATATTAAATCACCCCTTTCTGAGTCATTTTCTCTACACATTAACTTCTTGATACTGGCTTCAATTCTATTCAAACTCCTGGGATAATTTTTTCCTCCTGACTTCTCTCTTGGATGACTTTCTTCATCCTGTAGAAAATGGTATGATATTTCTCCATTACATCTGTCCACATAACTCAGGAGTTTAAAAACATCGTTTGTTTCATAACTTCACATGAATCTTGTGATTCCAAGTCCCCATTTGTGATGATGGCAGAAAAATTAATTCAGTCACTTTCAGATACTTTTCATCCAGTCAAATTTAAAATTATTATCTCACCAACAGTCCAGTTCACACAAATGCTTCTTTCTCTTCTTCTCCAAGCCAGTTTGCAATCAGCTGCCCTGGAGAAAACAAAGGAGAATGCCTCACCTTGTCATATCTGTCCTGTGCTCACTCTCTGCAGTTTCTCAAGTCTCACACAGTCTGGTCCAGGATCAGAACCTGACATTGACTATGTCAGTGTCTCCTCCAAGGTCAGGGGATGGAGGAGGAACGGGCTCTGCAAAGACTTCCTTTTAATTTAGTAATTTGGATTCTGGGCCATTTATCTTACGGTAGCTTATATCCACAGCAATAATTTCCAGATAAACCTCACAATATTGGAGAATGAAACAGGGACACATTCCATTACTACTTTACATACCACCCGGCTGCAATCTCAAGTGTAAAAGCCTTCCTCTTTATAAATCCAGCCGGTAGAAAGACCTTCTGCAAGCAACAGATGGGACAACTTTTCAGTTATTTGCCCAGTAAGCCTTGAAGGTTCATACATGGCACAAATTCCCTTTGGTGAAAAACTTAAATGCTTAAATGAAATATGGTGACTTGCACTACAGCAAAAGCCCCGCCAGGTTGTTCTCAGAGAATACTGAATTCAGAGCAGGACCATGTGGGGAGCTGATCTAGGCAAAAAGCCTGAAACACAGGGCCTTAGCCCCCAGCTGAGTGCAGTTCAGCAGGTGTTTACAGTATGATCAGTGTTCACTGATTCCAGACAAAAGCACTAAAACTTCATCTCTGTTAAAAGTCTGAAGAGACGTCCAGATTTTTCACAATTTAATTGAAATAGTTTGAGTTACTTTTTTTTTTAACTGAGGCTGTCATTTTCCTATTTGAAACAGATTTTAAACATCTTTATCTATATTATCATGCATTAGTATGCATAATAAAGTGTAAGCGATAAAGGAAGCATTTATGGAACTTTAAAAGTTCATTTGTTATGAAGTCTGGCACTTCCCCTCATTAGGGAAATTTGTAAAAGACTTTGAATTTGACAGAGATTACTAGATTTTTCTGATGGTTTTCTCTTACTATTGTAATAAATTACCACATAGTTAGTGGATTAAAACAACACAAATTCATCAGTTTATACTTCTGGAGATCAGCTGTCTAGTATACTGGGCCTAAATCAGGGTGTCAGCAGGGCTGCATTGCATCTGGGGTACCTAGGGGAGAATCTGTTTCCTTGCCTTTTCTCAGGGCCAGCAGCATTTCTTGGCTTGTGGCCTCTTCTTGCATCTTCAAAGCCAGCAGTATAGTATCTTCAAATCTCTGACTGTGACCTCCTCTTCTGCCTCCCTTTTCCACTTTAAAGGACCCTGTAGTTACATTGGGCCCACTCTGATAGCCCGGGACAGTTTTCTTATATAAAGTCATCTGATTAGCAAACATAATTCCAACTGCAAACTTAATTCCCTCTTTCCACATAACATATTCACAGGTTCTAGGAATCAGAACAGGCAAGGGGCATTATTCTGCCTTTCAATGGAATGCTCACTGTTATCCATCTACTGGACACTCTGGGATTATCTGATTTTATGTGAATATTCTCTTGTCCTTGACAAGGCTATTTCACAACTCTGTAAACTGGAGAAACTAAGAGCAATGCAGATAATTCTTCTCTATAGATACACAAATGAATTATATATAATAGATATAATTTATTTCTTCTCTATAGGAAAGATAATTTCAAACTATATTTTATTGCCATATAGATATTAAATAGTTGTATAGTTTTACATATAACACATCAATTGCTGTATTATGTATATTTATATAAATATAAATACATCCATTGGTATTGCTGATTACCTAGATGTGTGTCTGTTCTCCAGAGTTTCCTTTGAATCAGTTTTAACATCTTGCTGATTTCTTCATTAATTTAATTAAATTAAATCTTTGACATGTGTTCATTTTATATCTGCATGAGAGTGATGATTTTATCTTTCAAAAATTAAATTGCAACAGCTGTGAAATCACCTAATAGCTGAGAACTAGCTGCCTAGAAAATGTACCAGAAGCTGATACTCTTTAGACAGTATTTCTCAAAGTGTCCTCAACCTAACATGAGTTCTGCGAGTGTTAATAAATGTCCCCTGAAAAAAATGGTTTCATTTTAAAATAATTTCAAGGAAGTTTTTTATTCACAGGCCCTCTCACAGGGATAGTATTTCATGTAAAACATTTTAGAAAATTCTATTCCAGATTATTGGATTTTGTCACATTGTAAACTAACCAGGAGCCAAGACTCTCATAAAATTATAATGTTCATGTCAAAACAAAAACTCATGTTCTCCATTCCTTTGCCTCAATTTACCCAAATTCAAAATGCTCTTGAATGTGTTTAAGTAAAACCTGCTTGCAGTCAGGAAGGCTGTAGGTATGTATGTGTATCTCAGAAGTGGGGCCATCTCTGATTTTCACTTGATCTGATTTTCTTTTTTTTTTTTAGAGATGCAAGAGATGGAGGTTGGACTTAGAGTGCCAAACCATTGATTTACAAGAGATCACCAGTGACGCAAAAACTCTTGTTTGTTATCCAAACTTCCACCATACCGGTAACAGAGGGCCTGTAGCTAGTAGGTAGATAACTCCATGGTGACTACAAATCAGAGGAAGATGAGGTATGCTGTCTTTCAGATCAAGTAAAATAATAAACGTTATTGGATGATTACCATTTGCTAGGCTATGTGCTGAACATCGTGCATAACCTCATTTATTATCTAAACTAGTACTATCTTTATCTTACTAAAAAAAAACCCAAATCGTGGCACCAGTGAATCACTTGTTCAAAGTCATGTGACATGTGAGTGGCTGAGCTGGGACTGAGGCCCACACAGATCAGGCATCATGACACACAGATCTCTAATCCCTTAGCTGATTGGGGCCAGATGTAGTTCGGATTTCACAATTTTTAAGATTTTAGAGAAGTAAACAGTTCATTTACTGTATGTGACAACAGCCCTAGAGGGGTTGAGGAGTATCTCATGATCAAACATGTGAATGTATCTATAACACAACATAAAAATATTCACACTGAGATAAATGGAGGCTATAAATTGTTCAGGCCACGTTTTGTTGCCAAAGGAGTGGCAAAACATCTTCTGTTTCCAGAGATGTTTGGATTTTGGAACGGTTCCTGCAGGATTCTGGACCTGACTTCCCTTCAAGTGCCCAGCTCTGTTCACTAAATTTGGTATCTCTCACTTTCCTGGATAGTGCTGGCAGAATACTGCTGATTCTTACCCTTTTATTTTAGATTTTGCGAGCCACCAGGCTTCTAAAACCAGGTTCCTTTTTCAGTCATGGCAAAATGCAGTTCGCCTGGAAGGGGCGCTCCAGGCCTCTGGTTTCATTCCCCTACTCCTCACCACTTCCCCACAACCCACTGCAAACACATCAAGGCACATCAAAAAGGACTTTTATTGAGCCACGATACTAAGGCTGTGGTCTCTTTTTCCCAGTATTTTCTTTCTTGGGATTCTGTCTTGTCTCTGCACACTCGGTACAATAGATGACCAGGAGTGGCTCCTGCCTGTGTGCCTGCCTGGGAGAGGGTGGAATGTGGTGTTTAAATAGATCAGTGTCCCATAGCCCTTAAGGAGATGCAGACCCGCCCTCGCTTTTTCTTGGCAGGCTCTTGTACTGCCTTTCCTTGCCGACAGTGTGGTATACTTGAGAAGACAGAGGAGCCTAGGAGAAAATGGGTAAAACCGGCCTTCACTAAACCAGCTTACCACACTGGAATTTGAGACAGAAGTTCACAGAAACAAGCGTATGTGTTCTGGTCTTATCCTTAATGCTTATTTCCCATATGAACTTTAGAGGGAGGTGACCATAGTGAGACTGGTCAGCTAGGTCCCTGGACAAACTCTATCCCCTTCTCATTTAAACACAATTTCTGAATATATTTGTCTAGATGTGGACTTTCTTAGTTTCAGTCATATTCCAGGCCTGCTCCCTTCTGTTTACACCTTGAGTTTGGGTGCTTTTATATTGTCTCAGGCTCACATTTATAGGAATTTTGGGGATTATTTCTGAAGATAGCTCATTGCATCCATTTAAGTGTTATATTTCACCAGTTTAGCTCTCAAAGGGTGACTGTGCACCCAGACCTGATATTCAAAACCCTGAACAACTAGAATGGCATAGGCACCAGCCAATCAGAATAGACAACTACAAACCACAATAAGTGCTGAGCTGATCCACTCTGGCTGAGCCTCAGCCTGGCTGGCCCATGTCTAAGAAACCAGCCTATGAGTTTAGTTCCTACCCTCTATTTGGTTCACTTGTAAACTATGTCTTCACGTAACAGCCTTCATCGAAGTGCACTCAGAAAATTTCTAAGGCAGTAAAACCATTCTAATACACGCTGCAGCGGGAAGAAACAAACAATAAACGAATGATAGTGCTAATTATCCTTCCCGCCCACTCACGTATCGTAAGAAAACATCTCTATTCTACTGGAAGCTGACACCTTTATCTGAAAGGCAGTATGTGGCCTCTAAGAATCCGCTTTTACTTCTAGAAGGACAGCTCCTAAGAGACTGCATCAAGCCTTCAGCTCACAACGAATTGCTGCTTTCACCTTGTAAATTATTCACTCTACAAAGCTCCAAAAGTATACTTCCTAAACTTATTTCCTATCACCGTTACCGGCCCTCCCAAGTTGGTCCCCCAACAAGGGATGCAGAAGAAGCCCTGTGTCCTTCTCATCAATAGGATGAGACTGAGTTTGGTTTAGAAGCAAAGAAAACCTCCATTTTTTAGACGGAGAATGGAGAGCCCTGAACTCCGGTTCTAGAGTCGAGGCTCTCCCCGTAGGCTGTGGGCGGGGCTGCTTTACCGGGATCTGGTGGGAGGGGTGGGGGGGCGGGGTGGGTGGAGCTCTTCGGGGGCGGGCGCAGGCGTGCTGCTCACGCTCCAGGTCGCCGCACCGCTGCGGACAGCGTCTCCGCCCACCGCCCGCAGCAGCCATCTTGGGCTGAGCGTGGTCCACAACGCTGTGTGCCTGGTCGCTGAGAGGCAGTGTCGGTGCAGCAGGTTTTGCATAAGGAGCTCTGGTCTGAAGCGTGGGGTGCGAGGCTTCTGCACGGGATACCCTATGAACAAGTGAAGCTAGACAAGCCAAGGATAAGGAACAAAAAGGTTAGACTTTATTTCATTTCCCAGATTCTGTTTTTATTCCTCACGAATTGTAATGGGCTTTGCCCATGTCAAACCCCTCCTCTGTCTTTTGTCCTGCTCCTCATTCTTGAGGGGTACTGGGAGGTCTGTCTCCCATAACTGATTTGTGCCGAGTCTGGGCTTCGTCATAACCCCGGGTGGAGGAGCAGAACTTCTCCCAGCTGCCTTTAGATGTGTTGGATTGTCACCAGGCCTCAGCCCTGACTGTTCTTATCCGTGAGTGACTGTCATCTGGAGTCTTATAGATATGCATAGGGGCAAGAGAATAATAGTTATTACGGAGCCCAGGAAAGGTAAAAACAAAGTGATTCTGGAAAGTCCAGTTTTACCTGCTCCAAATTTGTGCAGCCGAATTAAGCTGAATAGCTTCAAGTTGAGGACAGTGTCGCTGGCCACCATTGCTACATTGGCTGTTACTTTTCTATGATGACAGTATTACATATGGTTCCCCATCCAAGGTCACTAGCACCCGCGAGTGCAAGGATCCTGCAGTTATTAGTCCTTTCCTGTTTCAGGTTGAGTGTGATAAATCCAACAGTCAGTGAAGTTCCATCCTTCCTGAATATCCCTTGGCACACTTCTGTAGTTTTTTGGAAGAGAAGTTTCAGGTCAGAGAGAGGTTCACACAGGTAGTCAAGGGGGTCCATTGCCCCAGGTTGTCTCTTGGAGATGGGGGCTTGGGGGTCCTATTCACTCAAGTGTGATGTGCCCACGGAGTGATCCCATGAAACTGGAGGCCAGAATAGGTAGTTAGGATCACCAAACGGTGTCATTTCACTTAGTTGGTTCTGTCGGCTGCCAGTTTTCCAAGTTTTTAGGTTCACCCAGTTTCCTGCCCAGAAGGGGTGCAGGGCCAGGTCAGTGCAAGCAGCACCTGGTTACCATATTCTGTGAGGGCTTTCATTGTTTCTCCTACCTGGAGGGCATACTTAAGTTGTTTCATTTCAAGGGGGTTAAGATGCCCCTTCTCTCGGGCTTGGGGAATGGGTCTACCATCCATGACTTCAAATGTACTTTAATTTATCTGTTGGAGCTAACCACATTCAGAGCAGGGCAATTGGGAGTAACAATCCAATATTCTTGAGTCTCCTGGCATAGTTTGGCTAAGGTTTATTTTAAGGTCTGATTGGATCTCTTTACTTTCCCTGATGACTGGGGTCTCTAGGCTGAGTGCAAAGTCTACTTTATGCCCAGGACACTTTGTTATCCCTTTTGTCACTTGAGACACAAATGCTGGGCCATTATCATTTTGTAGGGATCCTGGGAGCTCAAACCTGGGTATTATTTCTTTTAATAATACTTTAGCCCCTTCAGCTGCTATTTTCAGTTCTAGCAGAGAATGCTTTTACTCACCCTGAAAATGTGTCTAGTAGCATCAAGAGACACCTGAAATTGCCCAGTGCTCTCAGTATGATGGTGAAACCAATCTGCCAGCCTTGCCCAGGGTATGTCTTTTGGTCTGAATGGGCCTTATCTGGGAGCCTCTGTGGGGTCTGGTGTGT
Source organism: Camelus dromedarius (assembly GCF_036321535.1). Taxonomy (NCBI): domain Eukaryota; kingdom Metazoa; phylum Chordata; class Mammalia; order Artiodactyla; family Camelidae; genus Camelus; species Camelus dromedarius. The sequence goes on along the minus strand of NC_087437.1, from coordinate 72,224,930 downwards.
TGGGGTTGTTCACCGTGCAGATGGGGCATGTCTCAACTATCCCACTGATTATATTTTTCATTCCAGGAGTTACCATGACCTCAACTAACCAGTTACATAGGGCTTTCCCCCTGTAGTGAGTTCTTTGATGTGCCTCTCTGATGGCTTGACAAGCTGCAGTTTGGGGAAAGAAGTATTGCCCACGTTCATCAGCTAGTCTCCCATGTCCTCCTAGATCTCTACTGAAGCCCTATTTCTGGGCTTTGTCTAATTTTTCCTTTGTGTAGACTGGGGAGTAATGGGATGGCTCTGCCCTACTTAGGTATGAGGGGTAATTGCCAAGTTACTCATTCTAGGGCCTCCTTTTTTGGCCCCTACATTGAATCACTACCACTTTTTCTTTTTTTTTTTGGAAGCTGCACTGCTTCTAGGAGTTTCTATGTTTAAGCCATGTTTCACCTGCTTATTCTCTGTAGTAAGCATATCCCTTTCTTTCCAAATAGCCTCCTGTGCATTAAGATGGCATATACATACTGGGACTCTGTGTAAACATTTGAGATCCTCCCTATCCTGAGCTTTAAGGCTCAGGTTAGAGCTATCAGCTCAGCCTTCTGGGAAGGAGTCCCTGGGGGTGGGTTTTGTGTTTCTATGACTTGGGTCTGGGAAGTTACTATAAAGCCTACCAGCGTTTTTCCCTGTCACAAAACTGATCCATCTGTGAAGCATTCCTCTTCGGTGTTTGGGAGAAGCTCACTTCCTTGGTCAGGGCAACTGGAATAAATCATGTCTATGGTTTCTGTACAGTCGTGCTCTAGGGGCCCTGTTTCTGTGGGTAGCAGGGTGGCAGGATTTAGCAAGTGACAGATTTTTATGATAACCACTGGGTTGTCTAAAAGCATTGCCTGGACTTGAGTCGACCTTCCAGGGATAGCCATTCTCTTCTGTTAGATCTGACTAAAGCCAGAACCTGGTGTGGAGTCCATATAGAGGTTATCTGACCAGAAGTTAACTTTTCAGCCTCTTTCAGCAGAGCTGTAGTAGTTGCTACTGCCCGTAGGCAAGGAGACCATCCCTTAGCAGTTTGATTTAATTGTTTAGAGAAATAAGCAATCACCAGAGTAAGGGATCCCACTTTTTAACTAGTACTCTTAAGGGCAAGTTCCCTTCTCTCATGAATGAAAAGATCAAGGGGTTTAGCTAAATCTGGGAGGGCTGAGGCAGGGTCCTGAAATAACTGCTTTTTCAATTTTTGGAAGGCTCCTTCACATTCTGAATTCCATTCAAAAGGATCTTCATCCTTTCCTCTCAACTTTTCATATAGAGGGACCATAGTTAGCTATTAGACCGTAGTTAGGGATCCAGATGTGGCAACCCAGCCACCCCCAGGAAACCTCTTAGCTGTCTTCTAGTTTTAGAAAGGGCGAGGCTGCAAATGCAAATATATTGTTTCCTTTCCCGGTGAAGGCTTCTCTGACCTTCTGTGAGAATAAAGCCTAGGTAGGTCACCCTAGTTTGTGATATTTTAGCTTCTTCCTTGGGCACCTTGCATCCTTTATGGGCTAGGTGGTTCAGGGTGGTTACAGTATTTTTGACAGAGACCTCCTTAGTAAGGATGGTGATCAGAATATTGTCTACCTACTGGAGGAAGGTTCCCTCCTCCAGGGAAATTTGAACCCTTGGGACAGGACTGTCCAGCAGTATTGTTTTTATTGTGTGTTTGGGTCCTGTCACTCAAAAATTTCTTGTAACTCCGGGGCTAATGGAATACAGAAGAAGACATCTTTTAAATCTAATACAGATTACCCGGTCCTAGTAGACAGTAGAGTGCCAAGCAGGGTGCAGGGATTAGGAACTACTTGATGTATATCCCAGGTGACTTCACTGACTACCCTGAGGTCCTGTACCATCCAGTATTCCCTATTGGGTTTCTTTATGGAAAGAATGGGGATATTATAGGCTGGTTTATATGGTTTAATAAGACCCTGGTCAGTTAGGCATGTATAACAGGGGACAGGGAAGGTACTATTTTCTGCTGGTCTATGTATGTCCAGATTTTAGATGGACTATCACAGGACTGGCTCCTACACCTCATTCGACCCATCCCTAGATCCAGGGAGGTCAACTTGCTCTGTCCAGGGAGGTTTGTCCTCAGCTATTAACATTATGATCTTGTATCCTTTTTCTAAGGTGATTCCAATCTTCAATTTGTCTCGTATTAGGTGGATAGTAGCCCCCAGTTTATGTAAGATATCTCTTCCCAGCAGGGTATAGGGCATACAGGAATGTATAGGAAGGAATGGGTAAGATTATGTTCATCCAGTTTGCATTCTAATGACTCTTTGAATGCCCATTCTTGGGCCTTCCCTGATACCCCCATAATTTTACAACTCTTGTGACCTAGTTTGCCTGATCTGGTGTCCAGAACCGAGTAAGTGGCACCATTGTTAACTAAGAATTTGACAGACTTTTCTCCTGTGTCCAGTGTCAGTGGGGGCTCCTCAGGGGTCAATTAGAGTGTCGGCTTAGGAGGGCCCCTGGCCTCATCATTCTTCATCTGTTTGGACCATCTGTCTTCAAGGGTAGTGAATGGGATCTGCCGTTTCCATCCCCCTTTGCAGGTGGCGAGGGCATTCTGTCTTCCAGTGTCCCTCTTATTTACATATGGCTCACAGATTGGCTCCTCGTTTCCTTGGCTTGCTATTCCTTGGTGGGGGTTGGAGGTCACTCACTGGAGTTGAGAGTCTCTGTGGGTGGTTAGTCCAGATTCCTGTGCTGACTGGAAGGTGACAGCCAGTTGCTGCTCACGACACTCCAGATAGAAGTGCTGGGTGCAGCATTTTTGCACATGGTACACTTGCAATCTTGAACTGATGTGTCGTGTACAGCCATTTTGCTTAAGGAACTCTGTTCTGAAGTGGCAAGTGCAAGGCTTCTTCTGCACGTGGTACCCTATGAGTAGGTGGAACTAGACTAAGCACAAAGGGAAAAAAGAGTTTAGACTTCATTTTATCCAGATTTTATTTTTATTCCCTGGGAATTGTTAATGGGCTTTGCCAGTGCCTTAATCTGCTCAGCAGCAAAGACTACCAGAAGCCACAAATACACATTTCATTTAAACAGTTTTGAACTTTCTGCATTGTTAACTACCAAGCTGTCCTTTGTACAGGACCTATAGTGTCTAACTTGGGGGTAGTTTCTACGCATATCAGTCTGTGGCACCTTTTGAGAAAGTATGACACTCCACTGTGGCTCTATGAGACAACCTAAATAGCAGGAAAAAGAACTAAGACATGGGAGATGTGGCAAAGAATAGTGAGTAATAGCAAGAGAACAGAACTGGGAGAGAGGCTCCTTGGCCAGGAAGATGCGCCCAGAATTTCCTACCAGAAAGATTTATCTGGTTCATTACAGTATTCAGGCATGGGGTTGGCTTCCAAGTCAGAAGCACAAAATATTAACATTAGAACAAACATTAATATAACTTCCTACTCCACAGAGAGCACAAAATCTTGCGACTTCATCTCAGTTTCAGTTAAATCCATTAGAGGAGTTTTCCAATGAATCTGCATAAAACCTACTTTATAAAAATTGGTTTTATGGTCTCCTTGATTGGGACATTTCCAATGCATAAAACATGGGATATATGCCATTGGAAAAAATATCCCATTTATATTTTTCTAGACTAGAGAGAATGGAGTAGATAGTATGAAAACATTTTCTCCTCTGCCATCCTCTTTCCTTCAGGTGCTCATTTTTGGCTCACATTATTAGGTTCAAGGACAGTTCTGTACAGAAATTTTAAAATTCTAACTGCTATCAATTCCAGATCCGTTAACCCAGCACTATTGAAAGTGTGTTCACACACTGTTGCTGACTTTTCCTTATCAGTTTGTGATAGTATTACACAGCAATTGAGCATAGCATTTAGAATTTTTTCCAGCAGTTTGTCACAATATTTTTAAATCTCTTGAAGCTAATCATAAAAAGGGGAGGGGTTTATATTTTGAGTATTCATCAATTAAGAAGTGAGAATTTAAAAGAACTGACTGGTTTTTAGCCCCAGATAGTTTAAGAAGCACTATCCTGACTTGTCTTCCAATAGCCTATGCCATGATCTTAATCCATAATTATGTTATGATTAACTCTGACCTTCCAATTAGCAATGCCTAGAGTACAAAATCAGGTACAATGTCCAATAAAAATAATCTGTTACCTAATATCAGTATAACAGTTTTTACTGTGCTATTACTTATTAGCTCATTTTAATTTTTACAATCATATGAGATGGGAAAGAAAATATTATCTACATTTTGTATGTAATTCTACTGAACTCAGAGATAGTGTGTCCTGTCTGAGATAACAAGCTGGACAAGGCCAGGAGAGAGCAGAAAGGCTATTTACTGTGTTAGTGACCATGAAGAAATTGCTTAATCTCTCTGAGGTTTACTTTCCTTATCTGAAGCAAGCAGGTAGTAATACTGACCTTGCAAGTTGAAGGCTTGATGAAAAAAAAGAAATGAGAAAATACAGTAATCACTTTAAAAATTGTATTATTTGTCCTTGTTAAAGGTCTGTTCACTAGAACTACAGATAAAACAATGGTATTTCACAAAAGTAGGAGTTTTTCCAGGGCCTGGCACATAATAAATTTTCAACAAATATTAGTTGGATGAATGACAATGAATGAGCACAAATTTTTCCTTCTATGCTGAATGCTTTCTAACGCACATAGAATTTACCCAAGAGGAACATAATCTCACTGATTCTGTTCCCTGTTACTGTATCACTAAGGATCTCTTGGATTGTGTCCAACTATACATAGATTTTCAGATACTCAGATTAGAGATCTTCAGACTCATTTTAATTAAAGAATTCCTTTCTTCAAACAAAGTTTTACACATAGTTCCATTGTTTAAAAAAAGGACAAACAAAACAAAATATATCTGGGTGATGGAAACAAGGTGGTCGGTCCCTGACTCACTCAGCCTCTCCTGGGCCTCACAGTAGCCTCTGAAACACCTTCTTAGATCCCTAGGACACAGTCTGAGAACCACTTTCTTTCTAATAGTGGATACTGTGAACACTTGGCAGTAGAAACAAGTTTAACCAAAGTGAACAGAACTGACAAGAATTTAGTGAGTTAGAAAAAATAAAAGGCAAGTGTGCATATAGACTTTTAGGAGCATAACTACCTCTCCTGAAAAATCTTCAAGAAGTGATGACCAAAAATCAGTTATTACATTTACCTTTGAAAGTTCAACCTGTAGTGAGTTATCCATAACCTTCCATTGTTCCACTCAGTTACATTTTTTTACATGCTTTGAGAGAAATGCAAAATTTCCTGTTGGGTACTGTGGTTTTAGTTGTTTGTTGATTTTGTGATCATCCAGGGCTAGCTTTCCTCATGTTCAAAAACAGGAAAACACAAGAAACCAATGAAGAAGTTACAAACATCTTGATAATCTTTGGACCTTTCAAGGTACAGGGCAAGACATTGGAGCCCCCCAGGAAATTTTCCGTGGCTACAGTGGTTGGTACTGCTTCAGGAGCCAGGGCAAATGAAGACTGAAAAGGCAGAGGCTCAAGAGCCCATCGACAATTCAGAGTGGGTTCCTATTCCCCATGGGTCAACTGTCAAGATGAGGAGTTTTAGCTTTAGCCTTGCTGAGTTCATAGAGAAGATGGAGCATGTAATTTGTTCAGCAAAGTGCCAAAAGGTTGAAAGAATCGCAGCTTTTTGTTCTGACCTTCCTGGTCCAGTTCTCTTGTCTACGTGGCAACCAGATGCCGCTTATGTGCTGGTAACTAGTATGGTTTGAACCGCTACACCAAGGTACTGTCATTTCACTTGTCCTCCTCCGTATATCCTCCTGCCTTTCTTTTTTTTTTTAATTGAGAAAGAGTTAATATATGAATTGGAAGATTTTAATCTCACTCTAGACACTTTTGGGGGGATCCTGGAGAGAATGGAGGAGGAGGGTAGAAGGACACAAAATACCGTAAAGAATCTGAGAGGACATCTCTTCAGTGTCTGAGGTAGCAGTTACATTTGATTTCATTTTTCCTGTGCTCCAAATGATCTTTTTCCTTCAATTCATGTGGACTTGTACATCTTAGAGCAAAGCTGTACGAAGTGACTTATGAGATAGAGATAGATAATACAAGAGTTCATGATTGCCACATGATTTTCATCTAGAATGATCTCAGTGCAATTTGCAAGATCTGTATCACTTTCTACCCATGGGTTATAAATTAAACAATAATACTTTTGCAATAGCAATTTAAAGAGAGATAACCTCAACATTTCACATAAGAACTTTAAAATCATATGTTTGAACATCAACTCTGATGTTGGTAAATAAACTTGGCAAATTTGTCCTTAATTTGAAGCCATAGGATATTTCATTAAGACTCTGATATGGGCTGGGAACTTTTTTTTTTTTTCCCATTTTATATTTAAGCAAAATTTTGGCCCAGAAATGTTAATGGCTTTTGTAAATTCTATGACTAGAGCCCTAATTTCCACATCACTGACTTTTGACCTAGCCATTAAGCCAGGCCTTTATTCTTGTGGGATTCTTTGCAGAAGTAAGATTTTTCGTAGTCTTTCATAGCACTCAGTTTTGTGTGCCCACATACAGAATCAAAAAGCAAGTAAAATTGGACGTGTTCTAGGACTAAGAAAATTGAACCAACTTTCAGTACTTGAGGATTTCCAAACCAGATCTATATGGTTCACTAATTTTCTGCTATCCACAGTGTTAAGTTTTGAAGAGAAGAGCTTTTTAATTATTAGCTGTCGTTTTGGATTATTCTTCTTTCAACTAGAATACCTAGAAACTACATGTGGACTTAAGGAAGACTCCAAATGCTGCTAGCCCTATAACTGGGTGTGTTAGAATCTTAGAATCATTTGATTTTCATTACCTCCCTGGGAAAGATGTCATGGGGTAAGATAGAGAGGTGTATAGGTCATAGGATCATGATAAAATGTTCATTTCCTTATGGAGAGCCAGAACACTGGGAGGAAGTGGTGAATTGCTTGATGGAATATCTTTCATGGAAGCAAAGTGTCTGTTAGGCAGTTGGTAACCTGAGAAGAAGTATACCCAGGTGGAGCAGAGAAGAATTCATAAAGATGCCGTGAGATTTATTTCTACTCTCCCAGGCCAAGGGAAAGGAGCCAGGAAGGGAAGAAACAAACAGAAGTTTCCTCCCCTAGAATGAAGCAACTCATGTTACAAATTATGTTACAAATTCTTACCATCATATAAAAAGATTTATATACTTTTGATGAAAGCAGAGGATGGGCTTGGGATCAAAGGGAAGTGAAAGCTCTGAGATTCCTATCCACCTTTATACTCATTTTGCCAAAAACTAACTCACCTTAAATGATAATGGGTATGGGTATGAAACCCCCAAATTATGGCTTTCTAGTGGCTTTCCACAGCCAGTATTAAAAATATGGTAGTTATACCACATAGGCCAACTAACCGGGTTTATGCAGATTTCAGCAGATTATCTAGCAGATTTCAGTTTGTAGTATGAACATTTTGATCAGAAGCCTTTTCAGAAAAGACAATATTCTTCCTACTGAATCACGTTGAAAAGTATTCAGACATCACCATTGTCTGTGTCTAGTTACTTCAGTGTTTTAGGGTCCCAGATTAATTAGGGCAGGGTTAGAAGTTTGATCTCAGAAGGTCTTTCTCAATTCCATGTCATTGCCAGGATGAGTAAGAGCTGCTTGGCCCTGAAATATGTATAGTTTTTGCCTCTTTCTTATAGATCAACAGTCCCATAATCAATACCCATACTTCTAGCTGGAGGTTATGCAGTCAGCAAATATTATTGAGCAATATGCTCGGCACCATGCCCAATACTGGGGATTAGGAGATAAATCTTTTTAAACAAACAAACAAACAAACATTGTGGCTGTCCCAGGCATTGTGCCAACCAATTTACATGTAAGAGGTCTTTTCAATTCTAAATGAACCACACAATGCACATGTCATTGTCCCATTGACTTTTTTTCTTTAAAAATAAAATTTATTATTTTGAAAGTTATAAAAGCAGTATAGATCATTATAAAGAATATGGAAAATATAGAAAGGTGCAAAGAAGAAAATTACTATCATCTATAATGGCAATCTCTAGGGATAATCATTATTATTAACTTGAGGAATCTTTTCTGCATGTGAATTAAGACTGTTCTGTGCTTGAAAAATCATAGTGTGTGTTGAGGAGATATATTTTCTGGCAGGGTTGCTGGAGAGGATTAAAAACTGAAGACTTAATGCTAACTTTGGTGTTTATATGAGACTTTGTGAGACTCATCCTCCTCCCCACTCTCATGCTCATCCCACTTCATCCTCAGCTGAACAATTGCTCACCTTCCTCTAAGTGTAAGAATATAGTTCTTCTGGGAGCTTTTCCCTGACACTCCTCCTACACATTCACCCACTAGTTAGGTTTTCCTTCCTCTGCTCTTGGGGCACCCTAACTTCTTCTATGTGGTACTATTATAATTGTAACAAAATAATCAGCTTCTATTCATCTAAGGTCCACTTTTCCCTTACTTACTATTACATCTTTACTACCTAGCAAAGTCTCAGGTGTACAAAGCATTCTTAGGATTAACTGAATGAATGAAAAGTTATGGTATAAAGACCAAATTTCTATAGGAATTCTGTCAGCACCAGAGGCTATGAAAGTGGCCTAGGAGCTACTGCTCTAAATTTGGGTGCATACATGGATGGGGCAGAGGGGTGAGGGAAGGGCATGGAAGGATGAGGAGCCATGTGACCCAGAAACTCTATGTGGAACCTTGGGGAAGAGACTAAAAAATATGCCAGTGAACTTAATTTATACAATAGATTAATTCCTGAAATTTCTTTTTTTTTTGGAAATTGATTCATTTTTCTGTTGATATACTCTATAAATTCTAAGACACGGATACACACACACACATACATGCTCCTAAAATTAGCATTTAAAATTGTATTTAATAATGCATAGAGATTTTCAAATACAAGAGTATCTGAAAATAACTCTTAATAGTCATAATCTCTTATAATTAAGTCACTTTACCAAATATCCAGCAACATAAATTACCTAGAAACTTCCTGGAATCAGGATTTGTGGGAAAGAATAAATCTCTTATTTCTGGAGAAATACTTGGGACATATTTATAAAGGAATTCATTAAAAGGAACAGTTTTAAGTGTTCTCTTATGATATCTTTTGCTTTCTAGCTTCTTTCCAAACCAGATGAGATGTATCAATTGAGAAATCTAAAGTCAGCTCTTAGAATTTTCTTACATTTGCAGTGAGGAGATGTGGTTGCTTTATGAGTTCTGCCCTCCCTACTGTTATTTGCCTTAACATTCTCCACGCTTTATGGATTCAAGCAGTGTCAGAGCCAGCAGAGCCCTAGCCATTACCTAGTCCAGCTTCATCATTTTGCAGTTGAAGAAAACAGAGGGGTGATGAGACTTGCTAAGCACACATGCTAGTTGCTGGCAACTAGAACCCAGGCCTCTGGACTCCCTATCCCTCCAGCATCCTATGCCCGGATCATACAGTCTCCCAGGATAAGCTGTGGTTTGTACGTGTTTTGGGAAATGATGATGAGGCAGTGTCCAGGATTCAAGACTTGACTAATCACTTATATGATCATGGCCACCATTAGGCCAAAGGGACCCAGACTTTCATGCATTTTAAAGAGCCAAAAGAAATATAATATTCTAACACAGAAATAAGCATACTTGCAGTGCTGCCAGCTACCTGCAAAAGAGCTTCTTACAGCTTGATGGGCCTCAGATCTGGAATCACTATCCTAAAAGAAACAAGAAAGTTACAGGAAAGGAATTTGAAATGATATAACTCATTATTTAAGTTGAATTTACAGAATTGGATCTGCATCAAATCAACATTTAGAGAGTGTACTTTTTACCTGCTTTAGAGAGTACTTTGAGAATATCAGCAGTAACAGATAAAAATAATGTTAGACAAAAAAGGAAGATTTCCCTAGACCTCTCCACACATGCACCACTCCCATTAAATTAAAAAAAGAAGATACAGAAGCCACACTTTGAAAAGAAACAGTTGGGTCGTTTTACCACTCCATTGATGTCTTGTAGGGTGCTGAGTCACAGATGGAACTCTTGTAAAACATGCAAATGAATACAGGCTCACCACATACAACCTAATGAAGATGAAGACATTTGAAACCACCTAAATAAAGGTAACCTATAATGAATACCAATGCACTGGACCAGGTTCTTCTGTGCTGAGGGATGTAGAGAGCAGACTTCATCTTTTTGTGAAGTAAAAGTAGAGTTGAGACTGAGCCACATGCCTGGCCAGGTCCCCCCTGGAGCTCAGCACATCTGGGCACTTGCTTTACAGAGAAAAGCAAGGAATAATATAACCCTCATAGTCTTCTGGCCACAAAGATCCTCAAACCCATTTTCAGTCTGTCAGGGTGCTAATCTATTTTGAACATTCAATCCTTCTTTCCAGAAAGTCTTCCCAGAGTAAGAGTAACCCAGCCTTTCTCCAGACCACCAACACAGCCTGCCTTTGTGTTCCTTCAGTGGGAATTCTACTGCACATATGTCTGGCTGGCTGGTTTGTTTGTTTCTCCACTAAATTAGAAGCTGCTTAACAAAAATCTGACCCATGATATGTATATTGGTGAGTGGTCTGCAGCACTTTGCTCTATGAGTGTTCTTAAAAAGTGTGACTACATATGTGATATCTATAAGGCAAGCCAGCATCTACAGGGTAGGGGGTTATTGTACTCTCTCTAAGCTCTCCTAAAACTATGGCTGTAATACAGACTTTGAGGTGGTGAGGGTTGTGGGGAACAAAGAGTAAGAGAAGATTATGATTTAAAGGTTCCTAAGAAACTAATTTACATGGTCTATATATAATCTCTCATTTGACTGTTACCCATATAAAATGAGGCCTGGTTATTCTTGCTTTGAAACCAGGTGCACCCAAGACATTTAAACCACATCACTTTGACTCTGAAAGCTTTCAAGAATTTACTAGATTTTTGTCATAATTTCCTTAAAACTTTCTAAAAATCATCTCTAGGCATTTTTTTTCTCCCCAAGTTTCATATCACCAAAGGTACCTCAAATTTTGATGAATAAAATTCTCCATCTTGTTACATACTGATAGATTGAAGAACAGGTTAAAGTTACAAAGAGAATCCATGTACATCTCACTGTTTAACTCAGTGAACATTTATTGAACACCTGCTATATACCCGTAAGCTTTGTGGGTACAAAGATAAATACAACACAGTTCCTGCCTACTGACAATGAAACCAGCAGAGCAGGCAACGTAATTGTCTCCATTTTATAGAAAAGAATCTACAGAGATTAAAGGAAGTCATATAGCTGATAATGATGAAATCTGAATTAGACCCAGGACTATCTAACTTTTGAATCATTACTTTCTAGTTTTCTAAGAGATTTTCAGATTGAAGAAAGTAAGCCATTTGGAACACAAAAACAAAACAAAATGACAACAACAAAAATTCTTTTAGTTACAGTCAATTAGAATTCTTAAACTAGCATAGAAGTAAAAGTTACTGCCAACTGAAATTTTCTATATGGCATCTTAACTCATTTGAGCCTCTAGCAGTGCTATCTAATAGAACTTTCTGAAAAGATGAAAGTATTTTGTGCTGTTCAATTCGGTATCACTAGCCACAGGCGACTACTGAGCCCTTGAGGAACTGAATTATTTATTTTAATTTAATTTATTTTATATTAATGAATTTAAATTTAAATAGCTACCTGAGGCTCTACAGTGTGGAGACCATGGTAACACTGGGGATAACAAGGGAATTTTACATCTTCTACTGGAGGAGAATATTTCTGTTAACAGAAAAGATACCTAACCTGCTTTAATGTTTTGTGGAGTAGAGATAAAAGTGCAGTAGAAAGAGAAACAGACAGATAAGATGCTTACAGGCAGAGCCCAAAAGAATGCAGCCTTTCACAAAACAAAATAAGTAAATAAAAGATGATGATGGCCATCCCACATGCTGATCACTGGTAGGAAAAAGATCTTCTCTCTGCAGAGACAGTTATACTTGTGCCAGCGAGGAAAATAAGCTTGTACTTACAGAAATCATTTCTAAATGAAACCGCTTGGCTGTTTTTATCTATTCAAACCTAGACATACTACTGAATATTAATAAACTCTGTGGCCTTAAACGAACTGGTTGAATGTGGGAGGGAGAGAATTTACTCCTTTTTCCTCTTAAGGGACAAGTGAACTTGAAACCATAACTCTTTGCCCCGTGCACACCAAGTAAAGATTTCAGACCTTAACGATTAAGGTGTCTGCTCAACAGGTGGCAAATTGTTCTTTTTCTATCACTAATTCTTATAATCCTCTGACTTGCACGTTGTAGTATCTACAGATTTTTCTAGTGAGAACGTTTTTTTCTTACTTATTTTGTGCTTCCACACTATAAAATATCCAAGCTGCTCAGTGTGACAGTGTTCCACCATTAGCTGTGCTCCTGAGCTGAGGTTACCCAGGAGATTTGGTAACCAGAGTCTAGATAATTTAATAAAAAAGAGAAGTTTATAATGGAATCACTGACACTAGTTTCCAATGACCCACATAGGTGCCATCAAGTGAAGTCATACAGAAGCCAAGACTCATGAAGCTCTCAAGGCACCATAATTTTCTCCATTAACTACAAGGAATTACTCTAGAGATACAAGACACAATATATAGTATTACAAAGGTAGCCAGATATGAATTTTATCCTGTTTTAATATCGAAATATCACCACTTATTTTCTGTTTTTCCTTCCTTCTCTGCATTGGAAGGAGTGATTCAATCTATTCTAGGAGGGAGGGAATTTTCTCTGTCCTCCTCCCATTCCCATCACTCTCCACCCCCAGGAGGGAAAGCAAACATTTCTCCTTCCCACCAGGAAGTGTCTAATGACTAAGCCTTCCTACCCTGGAAAGAGAAACTAGTGTTTACTTGCTAATGATTTGGGCTCTGGATTTCATACCTACTGAAGACTATTGCATGATAAAAAGTAAATAGTATAGGACTTTGGGCTTGATGGAGGGTCTAGGACTGGAGCTCTGGAAAGTTCTAAAATTTGGGTGCAGAAGGCAAGAGAAAAGGGGAATCACTGGATGGGGAGAATTGTCTGGGAAAAGGATGGAAAGGGTGGGGAAAGGGGCACTGACCTGCAAATACAGGATGAGTAATTGGAAAAAAGTACTGAAAATGAGAAGAATCATAGTCCTCTATAGATCCAGTGCTCACATAAATGAGAATCATCCCAAAATCTGTATCTTGGATCTCGGGGAATTTTTCTCCGTTTGTACCTCACTAAGTTGGCTTCCCGGTGGAAACAACAACCATCTTTGCCACAGAACTTTGCTTTGTTATTTGAAGTGACACTGTATGGACTCTTGCCACCATATATATCCCAGGACACCTTAAGCCCAAGGAACTCCTTGGATCCTTCTATAAGGAGGAACTTTTCTAACTTTACTTGAGAGGGCTGAATTGTACAAACTTAAATCCCAAGCTAAACATTAACCTTTAAGTGGAAAGCTCTGTAAGGTAAGATAGTGGATCATTGATTGCCTCTCTAGTATCCATCCCCTCTCCCATCTTCTCCAAAAAGACTCCAAATATTTATTAGATATCTACTATCCCTCTTCTTTTCAATCCATGTTACTTAGGGGAAGCTGACCCTACCTCCAGTTCAGGGGTTAGTTTTTATTGATTGACATGTGGTAATTCCATCCCCATTGTCAGGGATTAGTCCAGAACCCAGGCTTAAGCCAATTAATTCATGGTATTCCTCCTTGTGACAACTGTGGTCCAGGGCTGGAGTAAGTCTCCTGCCTTGACTCAATCAGACAGAAGGAAAGGACTTTTATTTCATGATTGGAAGAAATACTGTCACTCTCTCCTACTGGACGTGAATAAAGAAGCATATCCCCTTTATTCCTAACAAGAGTCATCTTATAAACACAAGAGAAATCAGTCTTAAATTGATGTAAAAGCTGTGATACAGAAAGAGAAGGAAAATATTTTGTTTAAAGACATTGTTGAACAGCCATTCCTACCTACGGATTTATTCATTTCCTTGTTTAAATCAGTTTATGCAGAGTTGTCTATTATTTGCAGCTGAAAATTAGCTTTAAATCCTTATTAGAAGCACTCAGGAAGCTGATAAGGAAACCTACTCCTTTATTAAAAGAAAATCCAGAACGTTAAATTATTAGCCAGAAAGAAAAACCATTTAGTGTAAGAGAGATGGGTAGCTAATTAACACTTTCCCAAGAATCTCACCCTTCTGCATGGAGTTCTGTGAATTAAGTCACTGTAGTCACCACCATACTTGGCCGTAGAAATATGTAAATTCCGTCTTAAGGCAAGATGTAGACAAACGCAAGCTGCAGCTTTAAAGAAGGCTTTGTAATATGCCAAGGGAGAACAGTAGGGACAGGAGCAAAGAATATAGCAATAAATAAAATTCATTTGACTTTCAGAGTATATAATTGTGCCATAGCTAGCTGGTGCCTGAGTGTGCAGACCTTATCCTGTTTTTTGTCCTACTATCTGAGCTGTTTACCAAAAGCTGATCCAGCTTCACATGTAATCCTGCTCAGGTTTCTAGCTTCCTCCCAGTTGGCCTCAACATGGATAGCACCCTTGTAATCTCTGCCCAAACCCCCCAACCAAGTTCTTTCTTAGGCTTTCAGTAAACTTCAGCTTAGGAGTTCTATTCGAGTTCTGTTCAGGAGAGCCGATTTCTGGTTGTGTTTCTCAAAATTTGACATAAGAACCTTCCACATTAGAATCACCAAGGACGACTGTGGAAAACAGATCCTTGGTCCTCACTGAAAGAGATTATGATTCAGTAAATCTGATGTGGCATCCAGGAATCTGTGTTTAAACCAATTTCCTAAGTAATTGTAATCAAGATAAAAATGGAAAACACTGTTCTAGGAATACCTTTAACTTTTCCAAAGCTAACACTAATGATAGCCTATCAAGTATACCATCATGAAGCAAACATCATATAAATACAGTTCCTCACAAATGCATATATAGTGGCTATTTTGGACTTTCAAATCTGGCTTTTAACTACAGTTCTACAAGTCATTTTCCATATCTTTTTTTCTTAACCATTCCCAACATACATTTTTCTTTTACCCAAAAGAATAGGTATAGTAGTACAGAATATTTGTTTTATTCTTGCCTTCAAAGAATTCTGGTTGAAGTCCAAATATACATTTCCTTATAAAAAGAGAATGTCATAAGAAGAAGCAAATGAAAACATATTTCTGAGGCTGAACATAGACTGTTAGTGAAAATAGTTGTATTTTTCAATAAAGCCTAAAAATTGCTAAACACATTCAGAATCAGGATGCTAAGACACTGAAACTCAAAGATGACTAAAAATAAAAAAGAAGTATTTCAAGAAGTAACCTATCCACATGCCAAGGTTACTCCTACCCAAAATAGTATAAGAAAGTCCCTCCTGTTCCAAGATATCTTCTCCACCCATTTAATCATCCATTCAGCCACCCACTGCCTTCCATTTCCACATCACATTTCTTTAATTTATTATTATTAAAGAAATTTATTAGGGTTGCTGTAACTTTAAACCATTGTGTAGAAGTAGCAGCATATAAACCAATTGTTAATACTTTTACTAGGATGTGTGTAACAGTTATTTAGAGAGGATAGCTGATGTAATGATACCCAGATTCAGTGGGCAGGAGGTTGTCTTAAGTTGGATTCTATTTATTTGAGATCAGATGAAAGGAATCACAGGTAGGGGGATGGAGAAGTGAAACAGGGAAAAAGAGAAAAGCAATAGAGAGTGTGATAATGAGCAATTTACTACTGTAACAAAGGTGTAAGGAGCTGGAGTATTTATTCACCAACTCCTATTCATCCCTCCTGGTTGAGGAGTGTTCTAGAGCATTATCTTTTCCAGGCACTTCCCGCATTCCACTTGGGTGGTGCTAAGTGACTTGAGTCTCAGGGGCTTGAAGAAGAAAGCCATTAATATGGAAGAAACTGATGAATGCTGAGGGGACATGAGTTGGGTTCTAACAGTGTCTGCCGCAGTCCACACTGTACATCACTCAGGTCCCCTTGGGCACTATGTTAAATGGACTCAGTACTACCATTGATTCCTTAAGGATGTGATTCGTTAGAACTTCAAGAGAGAAAAGAAAAAAGAATAGTAAAGTTGATAAAGTCTTTACTGGTACAGTTGGTCCCAAAGTCATGTTGATAATCATCATCTCCATCGTCCACCACTTGTTAAGCAGTTTGGCTTGTCTTGGTTGCTTGGTGTGAGAAGTTAGACCTTCATCTTTGAGGGGTCTGAGCCCTTGATTACTATTCTTTTGTCAGACTAAGACTGCTTGAATTGTCTGTGAATCATACACAAAATCAATAAAAAATGCACCAGTGAACTTTCTAGGATTCGGATATTTTCTTCCCTGCTAGCATTATATAGTAGCAGTCCTATCTCCTGATGGTAATCAGAGCCAAATTACCCCTGCCACTATAGAACTTCTCCTTGCCTGTTAGCACAAGAAGTCCAAAATGACTAGGTGGAAGTCATAACTTTAGGTTAGGGAATCTCAAACAGAGGACTGAAGAGCCCTGAGAATTTCCAAGACTATTTCAGAGGATTCCTGAAGTTGACTTTTTCCAAGTACGTATCTGTAAGAGACCAGATTTTCTTAATTTACTTCAACCGAAAGATCATCTCACAACAGACTGAATGCTGAAGCAGATTGAGAATCCACCTGTCTTCTATTAAACCAGAGATTTGCAAAGATATAAAATGACACCATTCTCCCATTAATTTTTTCTGTTTGAGAAGTATTTGTTATTCATTAAAATGCTATTTACTTTAATATGTAATGGGTTTGTGATTGTTATGTTTAAATAAATTAATAAATAAATACTTTTAAAATTCTTTAGCTTAATGGACAGAGAACCTGAATAGACATTTTTCCAAAGAAGACAGACAGATGGCCAACAGATACATGGAAAGATGCTCAACATCACTAGGCATCAGAGAAATGCAAATCAAAACCACAATGAGATATGCCCTCACACTTGTTAAAATGGCTATTATCAAAAACACAACAAATAACAAGTGTTGATGAGGTTGTGGAGAAAAGGAAACCCTCGTGCACTTTTGGTGGGAATATAAATTGGCCCTGCCAAGGAGATCATCTTGCTAGTCAACACTGGCATCAGAGTTCCCTAATAACATGCTCTAGCAACTGTGGACAGGGAATGTTGCCTTCCATTCCAGTTCTACAATGATCAAGTCATTAGTCACTGCAGTTGCTCATTGACATTGCAGAGGATAATTCAGGATAGAGAAAAACAAGAAGGATTCTGTGCTTTAGATACAGGCCCTCCATAGTTAAGATGTATATCTAAGGAATAATTTCAGTAAGCCCCAGAATCTTGCATCTTCCCATACATAAAAAAGCACTAAAATCATTAACTTGAAATGTTTTTTCTTTGTAAAAAAAAAAAGCACTAAAATCATTAACTTGAAATGTTTATTCTTTGTAAAAAAAAAAGCTCTAAAATCGTTAACTTGAAATGTTTATTCTTTGTGATAAGCAGTAATCTTTTAATGTTCTATTACATGTGTTCCCCTCCCCACTCCCCACCCCCCCGGCAAAAAACTCCTATATATCCTGGCTCCTCATTTATCCCTTTAGAACAGTTTCTCAGAGCTCTCCGAGAGGCTGTCTCCTGGGCTCTAGTCCTCAGTAAGATCCCTGAATAAAACTTAACTCACAGAGAGGGATCAGGATGGTGGGTAGGAGTACGTGGAGCTCATCTTCCCCTACAGACTCATCAAAAAATACATCTACATGTGGAACAATTCTCATGGAAAACTAACTAGAAACTGGCAGAAAAACTCCTATACAACCAAAGCCATAGAAAGATCTCCATGTAACCAGGTAGGATGGGAAAAAAGGCATTGGGTTGGGACCTGCACCCCTGGGAGGAATCTGTAAGGAAAAGAAGGTCCACATGGGGGGACCCTTACTCTGGGAGGTGAGCAGGTCAATCCACAAACTGGGTGACCCAGACCTGGGGTCCTGAGTAAGGGAGACAGACTCTCTTGCTGGAAAATCTACTGAGACAGATAGAATGGGTGGAAAATAGCCTAGACTCTGCTCATGAGGAGTGTGCACATGTCACCTTGCTAACAGTCAGGGCAGAGAGAGCCTTGCACTGGCAGCTTCTGCTTCACTACATTTCCTAGCCTGAAGAAGCAGTCACTCTGGCCTTACTCACTCCACACCACAGCCAAGCACAGGATATGGCAAATATTTGATCTAACTATGCAAAGTCAGACCAGGGTCCTGGGATGTGATCTGGACAGAGCTGAAGAGGCCATTGTCAGTGCATGCAGGGCACAGTGGGTCTAAAGAATGCACAGCTGCTTAGTGCTGGCTGAATCTCAGGCAGACAGGCCCCAGGAGATGGCTCAATATAGCTACAAAGAGACAGCCCAGTAGGCCTAGGGTGTGATCCAGATGGAGCCCTGGAGCCCATTGTCAGAGAGCACACCTGGGTGGCACCACAAGAGGGTGCAGCAGCTAAGCACTGAATCTGGACTAGACAGCCTTGGGATATGTCTGTCACAGAGGCAGCCCAGATTTCAGGCAGCAGCACAGCCAACTCAGTTTGTGTAGCCACAATGACCCAACCCCCCAACCCAAGCCTACAGCACACCACCGCCTTGCACTAAATCTGGGACAACACAGAAAGGGGCGTGACCTTGGGCTGATTCTGAGGAGAACCACAGATGCATACACATGTGGCACATAGGCCCTCTGTGACACCATGGGCCTCACTTGCTTCAGCAATCGTCTCCTTTGGGGTTGGGCTCACATTCAAGGACAACAGAGCCTGATCTAACCTGACCCTTAGGGATTCTACTTCAACAGCTGTAGAGCAGAACTCACCCCTGACAATGCAGTGACAGCTACAGAGCAAAGAGTAAGCAGTACTTCATATTCAACACAGGCTTTAAATACCCCAACACCAACCACATCTGTTATCAAGAGGATAGCTACCAGCATGCTGTACTCAGTGTCTAAACCAAAACCAGCCCTTGCATCAAAAACACGTCACACACACAATCTATAAAAGGATGCTCCCCCATAAAAATAGTCCTTCAAAACCACAGTATATATCTGTTTCTCCTAAATTCATAGTCAGAGAAATTAAAGTAAGATGAAAGGGCACAGCAACTACACTCAATTAAAAGAACAAGAGAAATCCCCTGAAAGAACAATTAATGAAACAGACCTCATCAGTTTACTAGACCCCAGGTTCAAAAAAGAGGTAATAAAAATGCTGAAAGAATTAAGAAAGATTATCAACAGAATTACAGTCACATAATGAGGAACTAAAAACTGTAAAGATGAACCAGTCAAAACAGACAATTCACTTGCTGAGCTAAACACCAATCTAGAAGCAATGAATAGCAAACTAAATGACACAGAAGAACAAATAAGTGATCTGGAATTCCAGGTAGATCAATGGGAATCACCCAATCAGAACAGCAGACAGACAAATTAAAAAAAAAAAAAAAGGCAACATATGACATCTTTGGCATAATACAAAGCATGCCAACCTACACATAATAGGGGTTTCAGAAGCAGAAGAGAGAAAAGAGGATCAAAAATATATTTGAAAAATTATGGCTGAAAACTTCTCAATTCTAAAGAAGAAAACATATTCATTCAGGCACAAGAAGCACAGAGGATTTCAAATAAGATAAATCCAAATGGACCCACGTCAAGATATATCATAATTAAAATAGTAAAAGTTAAATATAAAGAGAGGATTCTAAAGACAGCAAGAGAAAAACAGAGTCACTTACAAGGCAACCCCCATAAGGCTATCAGTTGGTTTCTTTGCAGAAACTTTGTAGGCTAGAAGGGAGTGGCAAAATGTATTCAAAGTCCTGAAAGGAAAAAATCTGCAACCTAGAGGATACTCTGCCCAGCAAGATTATCATTTAAAATAGAAAAAAAGAGAAAGATTTCTTCAGATAAGTGAAAATGAAAAGAATTCAGCCACACTAAACCTAGCCTAAAAGAAGTATTGAGGGGTCTTCTCTAAGTAGAAAAGAAGCGTGAATCTATAGGAAAGGTAAAATCACAATAAAAAAGACAAGTATACAAAAGGATTGAAGATCATTTATATAAGCCAGTACATAGATTTAAAAACAATCAAAAATTGTAAAAGTGATTATACCTGCAATAACAGTAAACGACGGAATGAAGATGTAAACTAAGACATCAAAATCACAAGCTGGGGGAGAGGAGTATGAAAATGTGGATCCTTTAGAATGTGTTTGAACTTCAGTTTAAAGCAAGTAGATATAGTAATAGGTCAACATAATGCACTCCATGGTAACCATAAATTAAAAACATACAATAGATTCACAAAAAACAAAAAGAAACTCAAGCATACTACAAAAGAAAATAAACTACTAATAGGGAAAACAAAAAAGAAATTAACAAAGAACTACAAAAACAGCTGGAAAATGATTAAAATGGCAATAAGTAAATGCCTATCAATAATTTTTATTTGTTTGTTTGTTTTTTGGGTGGTGGTAGGAGGTAATTAGGTTTATTTATTTATTTACTTTATTTATTGTGGAGATACCGGGAATTGAACCCAGGACCTCTTGCAAGCTAGCACTTGACCACTAGAGCTAAATCATTCCCTCCATCAATAATTACTTTAAATGTCAATGGACTAAATGCTCCAATTTAAAAAAAAGAGTGGCAGATTGGATAAGAAAATAAGAGCCTACAATATGCTGCCTATGAGAGACTCACTTCAGAGTGAAAAATACACACTGACTGAAAATGAAGGGATGGAAAAGATATTTCATGCAAATGGAAATGACAAGAAAGCAGGAGTAGTAACACGTATCAGACAAAATACACTTTAAAGCAATTGCCATAAATAAAGACAAAGAAAGGCAGCATATAATGATAAAATCATTGATAAAAGAAGACAATGTTACACCTGTTCCTGCACCCAATATAGGAGCACCTAAATAGTGTAACCTACATATGTAAAAAGAATTAGCAAAAAAAAAAAAGAATAAGTAAAACCCCATATCAGCAGAAGGAAGGAAATAATAAAGATCAGGGAAGACATTAAATAAATGAGATAAAAATAATAGAACAGATCAATAAAACCAAGAGCTGGCTTTTTGAAAAGATAAACACAATTGACAAAATCCTACTCCTGGGTATATATATCCAGAAAAATGGAAAATTTCTATGAAAAAAGATACCTGTACCCTAATGTTCATTGCAGCATTGTTTACAATAACCAAGACATGAAAGCAACCCAGATGCCTATAAACAGATGACTAGCTTAAGAAGATATAGTGTATACTTGGATGAAATATTACTCAGCCATAAAATTAATGAAATATTGCCATTTGCAGCAACATGGATGGACCTATAGAATAATATGCTTAGTGAAGTAAGTTAAAGACAAATAGTATATGTATCACTTACATGTGTGATCTAAAAAATACTACAAATGAATCTATACACAAAACAGAAACAGACTCACAGACATAGAAAACAAACTGATTACCAAAGGGGTGAGAGATGCAGGGAGGAACAAATTAGGAATATGGTATTAACAGATACAAACTACTATCCATAAAATGGATAAGTAACAAGGATTTACTGTATAGCACAGGGAACTATATTCAATATTTTGTAATAGCCTACATTTGAATATAATCTGAAAAAATATATAATTGAACCACTTTGCTATATACCTGAAATTAACACAATATTATAAATCGACTGTATTTCAATTAAAAACTTAACTCATAACTTTTAGGTTGTTCATTTTTCTTTAGTTGACACTGTGAAGGAAAACCTGGCTGGGATAACAAGATAACTCACAAGTCTAAGAATGCTGTCTAACAAGATAACTCACAAGTCTAAGAATGTGGGCTAACAAGATAACTCACAAATCTAAGAATCAGAATACTGATCTGAGTTCTGCTGGACTAACTCGTAAATCTAAGTTAATTAGTGTTGGTTTGCTGTTCATGTTCTTTTTGCTAGCCAGCTGGATTTTCAAAGAGATATATCTGGCTTTTGAATGTTGGTTTGCTGCCTCCCTGCCTCCACTTTTGTGATACTGATGCTGCTAAAGCTGTTCCATGCCTATTGGCCGAATACCCCAAGCTTGTACTTTACCCTGTAAAACCTCATGCGCACGTCTTGGAGGTGCTCAGAGCTTCGGAACAGAAGCCCCTCTGAGCCCGCCGGCGTAATACATCTGAGTACTCCAACCCTCCAAGTGGTGCTTGTTTCTTGGTTGGCCTGTCGTTTCCGTAACAACACAACCAGACACTTTGGCTTTTGCATGGGCAGCTGGACTTCAGCTCTTGGTCAGCTAAGCCATCTCTCCAGAGAACCAACTCATAGAAAGGTGCACCTCAACAAAATTAGGACTTTGTTCCTTTCAGCTCCCCCTTGCCTGGAAAAATAATGTGGTTAATCTGTTGTTGTTTTGGAGTATGTTATTTCTTTATTGACTGATAAAGAAACTTAGTCCTGTATGCTATTAGCTTGTTAAATTATTATAACTCCCACAGTGGAACTGTGTTAAAAAAAATATTGGCAAAAACAGTTTAAGTCTCTGAGCATAATTTGCCTCGAAACAAAATGGTGGGAACTCCCAAGTTATAACCAGTTGGTCAGAAATACAGGTAGCAACCTGGGACTTGCAGTGACTAATGTCTGAAGTTAGGGCAGTCATGCAGGACTGAGCCCTTAAACTTGAGGAATCTGACACTAACTCTGGGTAGTTAGTGTCAGAATTGGATTGTAGGACACATAGTTGTATCTTGAAGAGTTGGAGACCTGGTTGTTGATGTCGGAGGAAACCCACACATTTTGTGTCAGAAGTATTGTGAATAAAAATAGCTCAGGTTATATATTTTGGAAACAAGTCTTTTGTTAGTGTAGGGGTGAATAAGTGGCCCCTTCTTTTCCAGGTTCTTTGGTTGATCTAATAATTAAATAAACATAAGACCGATTAATAGGTGAAAACAAACAAAAATTTAATAACATGTATGCCTCCTATATACATGGGAGAGACCCAGGAAAACTGAGTAACTCTCCAAGATGGTTGAAGCCATCACTGTGAGTATCATCTTCAGCTAAAGCAGAAGATACTGGGGATGGGGAGTTTATCAGTTTTGGGAGGTTATCAGGGAAAGCACAGTAAACAAGAGTAAAGTTGTTATGCAGATTTCAATTCAAGCTTTCTCCATTGATAACCGTTTTTTAGAGATTTAAATTTCTTCCTTTTCCTGGTAGTGTGAGAGGGAAACATCCTGACAAATAAAGGTTTCCCTTATAAATGTAAGTATTTCTTAAGAAATGGTAATTTCTACTCAGTTTCAGAGCTTCACTTGTGTTTGCTCTACCTTAAAAAATAACCAGCTTAAAATAGTCAGTATGCCAAAAGGCAGATTTTGGAGTGGCAAAGGCTGCTCCCTTTCATTAGATGTATGTGTTGCAAACATTTTATCCAATTTGTGCTGCTTGCCTTTTTGCTTTGTTTTGAGGAACAGATGTTTTTAATTTTGACAAATTCCAATTAAAAATTTTTTTTATTTTATGGTTTGTGCTCTTTGCAGTCTGTCTGAGAAATCTTTGCATACCCCAAGATAGTAAGAAATTTCTCCTGTCTTTTTTCTTGATGTTTTATAATTTAGATTTTATATTTTTTATGTATTTATAATTTTCTTGATGTTTTATAAATTTAGATTTTGATCCATTTCAGGTTCATTTTTGTGTATGTTGTAAGGTAAAGATTGATGTTTATTAATTTTTCTCATGTTGCTATCCAGCACGAACTTTTTGAAAATTTTCCTCATTAAATCACCTTGGTACCTTTGTAATAAGCAATTGACCATATATATGTATGTCTATTTCTAGACTCTGTTCTCTCTCTCTCCCTCTCTCTGTGTATGTGTATGTGTGTGTATATATATATATATATATATAAAAAATCTTCTTGTCAGTGCCAAAGCATCTTAATTATTGCAGCTTTATAGTAAGTCTTGGAATCAAGTAGGGTGTCTCCCAACTTTGTGCTCTCTTTTTATAAATTGCTTAGGTTATTTTAGTTCTTTTGCACTTCCATGTATAATTTTTAATTAGGTCTCCAGTTTCTACAAAAAAAAAAGTTTACTAGAAGTTTTATTGGTATTTCATTGACAAATTTGGGAATATATGAAATCTTAATGATACTGAGTCTTCTAACCCATAATCATGGTATACCTCACCATTTATTTAGGTATTCTCAAATTTCTCTAAGTAATGTACCATGAATACTTGAAAATAACGTGTATTGCAGTTGTGTGTAGTACTTTATAAATGTCAATTAGGTCTAGTTGGTTTTTATTGTTTCTACAATCTTCCATGTCTTTTTTCTTATTTTTGGTCTAGGGTCCTTAGTAGTTGTTGGTAAAGGAGAGTTGAAATTTTCCACTGGGCATTGAGTTTTCTACTTTTCTCTTTTATTCTCTCAATATTTGCTTCACACATTTTAAGGATGTTATTAAGTGCATGCAAGTTTACAATTGTTACATCTTTCTGATGAATTGTCCTTTTGATTATTATGAAATTTTCCTCTTTATTACTGGTAATACTTCTTGGTTTGAAGTCTGTCTTATTATCTGACACTAATATAACCAGTTCAGCTTTCTTATGCTTACTGTTTGCATTGTTTACCTTTTTCCAGTGATTTGCTTCCAACTGATCTCTGTTTTTAATACTTTAAATGCATCTCTTGTAGGAAACATGTAGTATGCTCTTGCCTTTTTAAATCTATTCTGTCCATCTCCACCTTTTAACTGGAACATTTAGACCATTGATGTTTTCCACTGTCTCCCATTGGCAGCCTAGAGCTGTTTCCAGGGTTATTACTACCTGATACTCTTGGTCTGCCCCTCCTGACAGACAGAGCATGGTCTTACAGTAAGAAGATGTCAGCATGCAGAGGAAGGATGCGTATCAAAGAGATAAAGGGAATGCCTTAACAGTGTCCCCTTCCAAGGAAGTGAAGGAAAAAAGGGAAGGGTATTTTATTTCTTTGTCTGAGGTTTGCAGTATTGTTAGCAGAAATAAGTCTGGGGATATCAGAAATGTGTGTGTTGAAGTTGAGGACAGTGAGCCCTGTAGGAAGACACTAAAAAGGGAAAGAAAAAAAAGGACACAGAAATCAAGCCTTTTTTTAAAGCTAACTTTTTTGGGTATTTACCATGCCTTCTGCCTTCATTTCCAGTGCTGACACTCATTTGTATTATTGGATTTAATATTTACAACAATACCATGCTTTGGGTGGTACTATTTTATAAATGAGGAAACTGAAACAGAGAAAGTAATGTCCCAAAGTGAATAAAGGCAGAGCCAGGATTCTAACCCAGGCTGCCAGACATTGGATCCTGTGCTGGGAGGGAATGTGCGGGATGAGCTTTGCCTGCTTCACAGACCTCTGTATGTTTGCCATGAATGCTCTGTGGAGCATATCCTTCAGAAACCTAAATTCTGTTTACAGGCTATCCATAAACTGGGTGATCAAGGAAGTGCTGTTCAGTCCACTTTCACAACTTTCTGGAACCCAGACAAGGGCCAGAACAGTGTTCTTACGAGGACTCAGAATCACCTCCTGTTGTGGGCCCTGGAGGGCAGGCGTCTGCACCAGTCCTGGGTGCTCCTACTCCTCACCTGCTAGGATGAGTAAGGGTGGGCTCTACAGCACCCCTGTCACGTCACACAGCAGCTGCTTGGGCACAGGCTGGCTGTGGAACAACGAGGATGGCTTACTTCATGAGGCCCAAGAGAAAGCTCTAACCATCCCTGCGAAAGTTCAAGGCCCCAGGTGGCCTCTCTTGGGAGTGATGTTCTTTCAGAGTAGACCATTTTTCTGGCTCTCTGTAATCTTGGTTACAATTTGTATTGACTCAGCTGCAGGCAGTCTAGCTGACACAGCTGTGTCGCCAGCTGAAGACTGTTAGTTCTTCATATATGTGTAATGATATATAAGCTGTGGTCTGGGTCTGTATGGAAAATAAGTGAGCAAGTGCCCCCTCTTCAAAATTACATAGAAGCCATAAACCCACTGGTAGGAGGCCATTACTAAACCTAGATGTCTTCTGTTCAGTGCTTTACCAGCCAGACTTCAAATTGTGTCACTCAAGTTATTCTCTCTCATGTACACCTCTTCTACCAACTCAAGCCCCTCCACTCTGCCTCACACACGTCTGTGAGGAACACAGGGTGTAACAAGAGCATCTCCATTTTGCAACAAAGAAATTGAAGTCCGGACACAAAGAGTAACTTGCCCAAGGTGAAGGCAGACTGGAACTCAGAAGCAGGAAGTCCTCGCTGAGTGAACTTTATGGTGGAGTATGGCACCAGGGATGAGACTCTGGCCTGCTCACATTTGGCCTGTCTCCTTATCTATGCTATGGAACAGTCAATTCCACAGAGAAGTTCAACGTTTGAAAAATAAATACTCTGCTTTCTCTGGACTTTCTGTAGATCCTGTGTTCATTTCCTGTGGCTGCCACAAAACATTATCACAAACTTGGTGGCTTAAATAACAGACATTCATTCTCACAGTTCTGGAGGCTAGAAGTCCGAAATCAAAGTGTTAACAGTATTGGTTCCTTCTGGAGGCTCTGAGGGAAGAGTCAGTTCCAGGTCTCTCTTCTAGCTTCTGGTGGCTGCCAGCAATTACTGATGTTCTTGACTTGTAGATGCATCACTCCAACCTCTGCCTCTGTCTTCATGTCATCTTCTCTTCCCTCACTGTGCAAGTCTGTCCTCTGTGTTTCTCACAGGACACTTGTTATTGGATTTGGAGTCTATTTAGATAATCTAGGATGATATAATCTCAAAACCCTTAACTTAATTACATCTGCAAAGACCCTTTTTCCAAGTAAAGTCTTATTCACATGTTCCAGGGATTAAGACATGGACATGTCTTTTTTGGGGGGGAGGTACCTTCACCCTACTACAGATCCCCTGTGTCCTGTTCCTTTGGATCTGAGTCAGTTTGGGCTTACTACAGGCTGGAGTTGAGAAGAATACCAGCTTTAAGTAAAATGCTTATGGAGTGTCTACTGTGTGAAAAGAACTGAGCTAGGAGCTGGTGACATAAAAACAAGTAACATCCCTACTAACAGGAATACAAGTAACTGATCCAGGACACTGATGGCAACAGACGTTATGCCATCATCCTCTTGGAGATATACTCAGCATATATAAGTAGGTTTCAGAACAACAGAAATATCTCTCCTAAAATCCCACTCACAGTCAAAGGAAATGCCATCATTTCCTTTGCCTTTGATGTGGACTCAACAGTAGTGCCACAGAGAGATTACATTACAGGAAGTTAACAGAATTAAGACTCATCAAACTTGACCCTTCAAAAAGATATTAGGTAGTAGATATCAGAACTTTGACCAGTTTCATCTCCCTTTGATTCCTGTGGCCACTCTTAAGGGAATGTAGAGCTGAAAAAAACCTTTCACTATATCAAGTAATCAACATCCTAAATAATTCCCAAAAGGCATTATTTTTGAAGAATTTTAAAGAATCCAAAGATGGCATTAAATAAATGAGCCCTAAAGAAAAAGTACTACTTCCAATCATTTTTCTTATGAAGCTAACTAAGGAGCCCCTGAAAACAAGGACCAGTTCCCAAAGAGCTCTACGTTCTCTCCTAATTAAGAGACTGCCCCATCTTGCCAACATTTTTGGCCAATATGGATTTCATGACTAATCCACTAAGCTAACACCCTAAACCACCAGAATTTACAAGAATCAAGGTCACTGAAAAAATTGTGTTTAAAAATAAGGGAGTGCTAAATGC
Source organism: Camelus dromedarius (assembly GCF_036321535.1). Classification (NCBI taxonomy): domain Eukaryota; kingdom Metazoa; phylum Chordata; class Mammalia; order Artiodactyla; family Camelidae; genus Camelus; species Camelus dromedarius. Next base: position 72,196,926 of record NC_087437.1, on the reverse strand, counting down.
TTTTAATTCCTCTCTATTTCATTCTGTTACCTCAGATATGGCATTCAGTGTATTTTTTTCCTATTATTCTGAACCCTCAGCTCAGCAAGACTGTGCAGTTTTATAAGCAGATGCTGTTCAATATTTTCTTAATGTAACAACTTCTGAAAGACAACGTTTGTGTGAACAGAAAAGAAGAAATAGCAGTTTATAGTTTTATGGATGCATACTTAATTTTTCTAGAAACATTAGAAAAGGTTTCACCTCCTATAATTCTGGAAGAATAAAGCTTAAAAACAAGGCTTGAGCAAAGCATTGTGTTCTACCATTCCACTGGCATGGGCCACAACTGAAATCAGAGCCCAGCTTCTTAGTTTGAGCTTCCTAACTGGAGAGAAAGAGAGAGAGCAAGTAAATATGAGTGAGAGAAACTTTTGAATTAAGTAAATACCTGGCCTGATTCAAGGTCCAACTTGCCAAAGCAGCCAGCTAGGACCAGGTATTTCAGAGAGAGGAATCAGGATGAATATGCCCATCAGAGAGATACTGATTCAGGTTCCAACTTAAAATTGTTTTTCCAGACATAAGAGGAGGATGCCCTCCTGGTTGATTGTCCCTGCTATTGTCATGACCAGAATTCTTCAGGCCCTCATGCATACTTAATTGGTTCATTGCATTTGGTCTAAGGACACGAATTCACTAGATGATTATACCCTTAAAATGTTGTCTGTGGAAACTCCAGTCTGGCATTACACCAGATGAGAAGCTGTCTTGCAGTTTTTACTCCTTCTACAGCAATGTATTTCTCCCTGCCAAAGTCTCCTTATGTCCTTCCCAGTGTCCCTTATAATTCTTCTTTGGCCTTCTCTCATACATGCAGAAGGCTTCCAAGTATGAGAATTTATTTCACCTGAAGAACTGGAGAATTTATTTCACCTGAAGATTTCTGTACTTGGGATTGTTTATCCTCAAGGAAGATCACAAGAATATGGGAGACTTCAAACGCTGACCACTCTTCCCTTCTAGGGCATATTTGAGACATGCTCATTATACTTGAAGCTACAGCAACATTTCTTATGCATGTGGCACTGCAGCTTTGATATTTGCTGAGTAACATTTGGCTGTACATGTTTTCAAATGCTTAGGCTTCTTGCGATACTTTCCAGATGCTTTGTGCCCAAAGGTTTGGTCATTCAGTCCACAAAAATCTGCTCTTAGGTCTGCCTGAGGCCTTTGCTTTCAGTCTCTTTTGTCTTGGTCACAAGGAATGCTCATCCCTTCATGACGCCAAAAGTTATCCAGCAAAAGATTGTAACAAGGCTATCACTCTCTCCCTATTGTGTCTTGAAGGCCATACAGAATAAAACTTTTAAAAAGCAAGCTATAAAATACAAATTACGTTGGAGGAGAAGTAGAGAGGGGTAGAAGGTGAGGGGTTCATTTGACAAAATTATGCTTATAGGTACCAGTTTGGTTAAAGCACATCTGCTTCCTTTTCCTCTTGTGTCTTCACATTAGTGAATTTGTCTCAAAGACAAGTATTAGAGCCCAGGTGAGTGTCTTCTTGGATGACTTTGGATCTAAGTAGCATGAAGACATGATTGCTCAATTCACATGTAAAGATGACAGCAATGAGAAGAATGGCCCAGAACTGAGGCCAATTAAAAATAAAATTGTGAAGAAGGTAACTCTTCCTGAACTTACTTAGATCCACTTCATTATAGCACCCTTTTACTATAAAAGAAAAGCTGCCCTATGGACATAGGCTTTCAAAGACCAGAACCTTTCAGTCATTTCTATATTGATCACTCTTCACTCTCAGTAATAAGAGCCTTTCATTCTGGTCAGTTTCATTCATTGGAGAATTTATTTCAATCAAAAAAAAAAAAAAAAGAGCTAGAAAGTTCAGCTGTGTTTTGCCTAGTGGAGAGAAGAAGGAAAATAGAATTGAACCTAAAAAGATGGTTCCAATATAACCAAATGAAGGTGGCGGTTAGAGTAAAGAACTTCTCAAATACAAAATGCATTCCAATCTAAAAAAAATATTTAGAGATGGAATAAACCATCACTGGCAAAATAGTTTGAGATAGTTGGAATGCTGTTTCCTTCTGCGACTGGAAATAGTTCCCTGGTGGGTACTGTTTTTAAAAAATAGAGTATATTGAGTTTACTTTTCTTTATAAAAGCAATTCATGATCATCAGAAAAAAATTTAAAAATACAGAAAAGGAAGGAGAGAAAAACCCCACAAAAGCCACCTGTCTGTAGTCCTACTAGACTGGAAATAATTTTGGGAGTCAGTGGGATTTTGTGAAAAGGATATGGCTTTCAGGATCCAAAAGATCTGTATTTAATTCCGGTTCTAAACTGTGTGTCATCGGACAAATCTCTTCAATTTGAGCAGATGCTTACTAAATGGAAATTGAACAACAATAAAAACTCATCATTTTATGTATCAGAGTCACTAGAGAGGAGTACTCCCCTTTCTCTTTCATATATGATACTGGTTTAGGATCAGTGTTTAACTACCTATAATGTTCTTGCTTTGGCTTGTTTATTTTTCATTGTGAGGAGCTAAACTCCACATCCCTGGCTTTCTCATTTCACACTTCCATTAAAGCCTTATTTTTGGCTGTTGCCATGACTCTTCTCCTTGTAGCTCTTGCCTTCCTTCTCCAGAAGCCCTTCTTTAACCCTTTCCAAGACACCTTCAGTCTTTACCTACCAACCTCAGCCATGCCAGTGATGTCTCATTCTCCATCTAGAAAGAGGGTGGGCAACTATGAATTTGAGACAGCAAGCCCTTCTTCATAAAGCTAAATTTAAAGTGGCTACGATAAATCATATTGATGCTGTGTTTCAATGAACTACTGTAGTAGTATGTCCACATGCTAAAGTAATTCAGAATACAGTTGTTGGAAAGGCTATTGCCTCTCATGTCCATTGTACCCTGCCTGACTGCTATGTAATTTGGAAGAGCAGCAAACTACATGAAAGTCCGGCCACTCCTCCAAGTCCCTCTCATGCGGTGTGCAGGGCAGCCCCCAGGAGTCCTAGGTGGGAGAAGGCTGAGGGTCTGCATGGAACCTTTCTCCTTTACCCGGGCTGCTGAGAGAGGCTTATGAAGCTCAGGGGTAAAATTCAGAAATCTCAAGCAGCATTGAAACCTTAATGCATCTCAAAACCCAAAGCAAAGCAAAACAAAAATGTACCTTACTTATAAATAACTTTCCTGGAATGAGATGGAGTAATACTTCATGAAAAGCCATGGATTGTGAAAATTAGTTTGGTGGGTGGAGTTCAACATTTTTTAAAATGAAAAAATAGAATAAAATAGGAAATACCAAAATATAAAGTAGATGATACCGGTAGTTAAAAAAGGTGCATCTGTGTCTATGTGTGTGCCTTTGTAAGGCAAATCAGTTTTTCCACGGTCACAATTAGAAACCCTTGAAATAGGAACCTGGCTCAGATGAGAGTAGGCTGATACTAGAGACCCGAAGAGGGCAGGTTGGGAAGAGTAGGGTAGGGAAAGTAGGGTAGGAGAAAGGAGGGTGCTTTCCAATAATCAAATTAGGTACCAAAAATCAGACTGGTCCTTCACAATTCTGCCAAACTTACACACACACGCCACACCATACCAGACCCTACTTCTGTCCCTAACATCACTCTCCTGAACACCTAAAAACTCCTCAGTTGCTGATTCTGGTATAAATGCCATAGACTCCAGCCTTGATCTGAAGGAATCTTCTTGGAAAATGTCTACCCAGGTGGATGTCCTCAAGAAGATCAAAAACACCCAGAGACTTCTGCTTCTTTCCTGGGCTGGGTGTGAACAGTTAATAAAGGAGTGATCCACCCCCCTGTTCTTTACAACACTTCCTATTTTAGAGTCTCTGCTTTGGAATATTTGGATGAATGACATCATACACAGAGCCCCCATCTAACCCATTAGGTTAGATGATAAGCAGTTATAATTCAAACATGAGAATACCTGAGGTTTTGTGTTCTTTGTCACTTATATCACTTGTTCTACAAATGCTGCAACAGTCTTTCTTAGAAACTAGTGTCCAGTTAAACCAGGTCCATTGCTCAGTTCTCTCTAAACTGTGGAGTGTGCGTGTGCAGCTTCTTCACCCAGTGTTTGATCTCAGACAGTACCTTAGAAAGGCTGCAGTCCAGGCGGCTGAGCTAAAGCCACAAGCATCTCTTCTAACTCTCCTCATTTGGGTACGCTTAACCATTTTCTCACCCTTCTTGCCAATGTGCAAACCCCACATAGAGAGTGTGAGAATGAGGTTGAGAGAGTTAGGGAGAGAGAAACTGAAAGGCACTCAGCCATGGGGATGCTGCCGCCTTGCCGGAGCAGCGTGGGTGGGAGGCTGCAGCGACTCTCTGGGTCCCCTCAGCTGCTGGGGCTGCCCAGCCCCTCCCCAGCCCCCTTCTTCCTTTGGGGCTAAAGAGGCAGCCTCCTTTGAGCTCCTCTCCTGCCATTGCTTTGAGTTCTTTGAGCATCTCTCAAAGAACTTCTTCGAGCTTCTTACTGGTTTCTTCTTTCCTGCCATTGTTTTGAGTTCTTTGAGGTTTGAGTTCTTTGAGCTCCTCTCCTGCCATTGCTTCCCCCATCCCCTACCCCAGGACACCTTCCTGTAAGCACTAGGCTGCTGTTCAGGGCACCTCACCTGGGAAACCTCCTTCAGTGACCTTTGCTTTTTCTATTACCCTCTGAAAGTTTAATTTCTACAACTAGTTACCTTAATTTTGGTCTTCCTTGTAGCATATGTAACTGTTAGTGCTCCAATCCCAGGGACATGAAGAGGGCTGCTGGGGTGCCCACAGTTTTCTATTTCTCTAAGTGATGATTTCACAGGTGTGTTCACTTTGTGATAGTTCATTGAGCTGAACACTTGTGATTTGTGTATGTCCTGTACATATGTTACATTTCAATAAAAGAGTTTAAATATTCCTTGTCCACTGGACTATTCCCTGTCCCGTAGAAAAACACTGGTCCAGAAACATGGAGACTTGAATTCCAGTCTTAGGCCTGTTGTCATTGATCTGAACTGATTTAGGTAAGTTATTTGGCCTCTCCAAATGTCAGCTCATACAACTATAATATAGATCCTCTGTTTCTGCCTTCTTGACCTCACAAGGATCCTTCTAGAGATTAGATGAGGTTATGGCATAAAAGCATATAAAAGTGGAAAGAGCCAGACAGACGTGAGGTTGATTTTCTCAGGAGCCTCCTGCTTGCATCCGTGTCTCCTGGTCTGGACTGGGTGGCAGGCAGCCAGGGATGAGGCTTTTGCACCTTTTTGTGCAGTAGCAATAGAAATACTTTTATGCTATGAAGCATCATTTAAAAGAATGTCTCCTCATTCCCCAGCCTGGCTTCACAAGTCACCTCAGAGAACCTTCCCCATGCCTTCTCTGAGCCCCTGTTTGCAGTTTCCCACATGGTTTGACTCATGAAGACTCCTGCCTTTCCCTTGGGGCCACATGTTAAGACTTGCTCATCCTGTGGCACGCAGAAAGTTGTAGCCTGGCAGGAAGCAGCTGCAGTGGACCTCACAGGTAGAAGGCAGTGGAGCAGGAGGAAGGAAAATGGGATGTTAGAAGTATGAAGATGCTGCAAATAGAAGGGCCTGATCACCTCCACCATGGGCAGAAGTGAAAAGGAGGGACTCCCCTTGGACAGGAGATGTTGAACTTCTTGCTCAGAAGTTTATGGTCAATCAAAAGGCAATTCTATATGGCCTTCTGTCCTGGACGAAGACCCCTACTAGAGCTACAAAGCTAATCTAAGGGCTAGGAGGGACAGTATGATGTGAAGGCTCAGGATACCAACTTTGGGGTCTGGTAGACCTCAGTTTGAATCTTGGCTCTGTGTCTTTCTAGAGAGAGACTTTGACCTTGCTAAATCTCACTTTATTCGTCTGAAACTATGCTGGTAGATACCTGATGAGTTTTTCATGAGATTAAATGAAAGAATGTATGAAAAGCCCTTAGCATTGTGCCTGGTACATGGTTAGCTCTCAGTAAATATTAGTAATTCTTGTTCCTATTAAATGCAAAGGAGAGCCTCATAAGTTTGAAATAGAACATAAAGGTAACCCTGGTGTGTATATGGGTACCAAAAGGATGGGAAATACAAATAAGGAACAATCACAGGGCAAGCTGTTTAAGTGTGAGGTTTGGGGGAGTGGAGAGCAGAGAATGTGACTTAAGGGACAGACCTTACAACATTTAGAAGGATAACACAAATGATTTAGTGTTTTTTAGTTTGTTAATATGGCAAGTTCTTAATAGTTTTTCATCTCCAGCACTGTGGTACGGGTTGAGGAAATTTGCTAACATTAAACTGGTTATATAAGGTAGCAAAGATGTCTTAAAAATATTATAAAAATAAATAACTCTTACAGGGAAAGATTGATTAGACTTCATTAAATTTAAGAACTGTTCACTAAAATACACCATTAAGAGCATGAACAGACAAGCCAGACTAGGAAAAGATATTTGCAACCCATATATCCAACAAAGGATTTAAAGTAGTTAAAGAAATCACATATGTCAATAAAAAAAAAGACAGTCAACCCAAATAAATAAAAGTTTAAAGCGTAGAAAAAATGGCAATAGACTTGAACATCATAAAGAAGATATCCAAATGGCCAATAAGCACATGAAAAGGAGCTTACTCATCAGGGAAATGCAAATGAAAACCACTCTTTGCCCTCCAAACTAGGGATTGGGGAGGTGTTGGCAAAGATACAGAACATCTAGTATTCTCATATGTTGCTGTTGGGAGTGGAAATTGGTACAGACACTTTGGAAATGGGTTTAGAAGTAGTTACTATAGCTATGGATATGCATATCCTATATCCCCCCAGTTCTACTCCTTACTGCACAAGAATGGTCATAGCAGCATTGTTCACAACAGCCCCAAACCAAAAACAGTTCAAATGTCCATTAACAATGAATAAGCAAATTGTGATACATTTATAGAAATGGAATATTACTCAGCAATGATGATGAGCAGACAACTGCTAACATAAAAACATGGGTGAATCTCACAAATGTAATGTTGAGTGAAAGAAGTCCAACACAGGCATACAATTTCATTTACATAAACTTGAAATGGCAAAGCAATCTGTGATGATCCATGGCAAGGTGGTGGTTTTCTTTAGGGAAGGGAAGGTAACTGAGAAGGACACAGGGTGGAGAGACACTGGAATGATTTTTCTTTTTCTATTTCTAGATTTTATGAAAGTTACAAAAATTTCAGTTTTAAAAACTTCATCGATTTGACTATTTATGAATTTTGTATTTTTCCAAATGTGTTATAGGTCAATAAAAAATAAGTGTACTTACAAACCAAGTAGAACCTGCTCCCACTCCCATGTAACCCCTGAAAGAGAAATGCATCACTGTGATTTGTGAGATGTGGCCCCGTGTGTGCAGGTGACTTTGCCAGATGACTTGGATATTCTGCAGTCCTTTCTGGGAGGGCCCACATAATCCCCTCAATGGTGCCTAGGAGTTGGCGGAAAGATCAGGCAGGCAATGAAGAGTTAATGAGACGCAACTCTGAGAAACTCAGTGAATTTATGAAGCAACTTACACACCTTAAAAGAGAGTCAGGGCCATATGTCCTACTAGAAGGAGGACTCAGACAGCAAGGTACAAGGAAAGTCTTGAGGAGGCAGCAGACTGCATCTGGGCCTTGCACTTCCTGGTGAGTCAGGGACTGTTGTTAGAAGAAAACTGAGGCATGGAGAGATTACGTTACCTCCTCTAGTCACCTGCTGTGAAGTGTCAGGATCTGAATCCAGGATCTGAACTTCAGCAGCCTGGCTCCACAGCTTGGAAACTTGTCCACTATGCTGTGCAACCTCTCACAGGACGCATGAACTCTAGGACAGTTCTGTCCAGTAGACATTCAATGCAAGCCACATAGGTGATTTAAAATTTCTGATAACCACATATGAATATGTAAGAAGAAAGAGGTGAATTCATTTTAAAGTTATACTTTATTTAAACTGATATATCCAAAATATTATCATTTATGCTTGTAATAAATATAAAAATAATTATTGATGAGAGAGTTCACTTTTTTTAATACTTGATTTTGTAATCCTGTGTGTATGTTACACTTACAGTTTGTCTCCATTTCAAGTGCACGTGTGGCTGGTGATCAACATGTTGGACAGCCTGGGTCTGGAGAGCTGCAGAAGGAACGGGAGGACTACCCAGGTGAGAGGAATGGCTTGTGAGAAGGCTCAGGGGGAGGAGTGCTCTGAGCATTTGGGGCATCTTTCTGTGAACTGCCAGAATCTGAGCATCCCAACAGCTGCTCCTAGGGAAATTTGCTCTGCCACACGGCAAACAGACCCCTTTCTTCCTCTAGAGATTAAAGAGAGCTGAGAGCGCACATCCAAAATGGCCTGTCCCCAGAATCCCACGGGCTCAGGCTTTCAGACCCATAGTCAATAGGCATTAAGATGAGACCCACTGTCAGCCATGCCCCTGTAAGTCTCAGAGTCTGAGGCCAAGCCCTCACCTCCTATGCTATGCTATGCCTCCACTCCCCTTCAGGCACGCCCCTCTCAGGCTCTTTCTTCATCCTCTTCTCTGCACCCACTTTACCCTCCTCCTCCTTACTGACTTCACAACTTGGGGGCTGCTACTCAGCCTTCTTGCCTCCACCCCTCTGCCTCTCCAAACCTCCTGTACCCTTTGCTCAAGACCCTGGTACAGCCTCTTCACATAGTTTATGAAGAGCCTCACTCTAACGAGCAACCACAGCCTGGGCTGCACAGTCCTGTCTGTGTAACCCCACTCACCTTTGTCTGGTCAGTTTCACAGCCAGTTTGTTCCCTGATCATACATGTATCTTCTATCAGTGTCAGATAGACGGTGTGCAACTTATAAATAAGTATTGTGAGAATAAAACTGTCAACGGTTGAAAGAAGCTGCATTCTCATGCCAGCCTGACTCTGAAAACAGGATGAATGAGGTAACTGCATTTTATAGTCATTGTGAGTTTGCCAAATAATGGCTGGTTGAATCATTCTCTGAAGTCTTTCTGATTACAACATTAACTATGAATTAATTCTCCATCTGTATAGGAAGTAATTATACACAGTAATGTGAGCTATGCCCATATTTACCTCATTTAGAAATGCTGGAATTCACATTTTGAGATGCTCTAGCAATAACGGACTGAGAGATGCTCGTTTGCAAACAATCCTGCCTTGGAGGCGTGAGCAGGTCGTAACAATACCAAGTGTTAGGGTCAGCATGGACAGAGATACGTGAAATGCAAATAAATAATTTTCTCAAAAGGTTTGCAATCATGCCCTATTCCTGTGTAACCCTAGGGAAAATTTAATTAAAATAATTGCATTATCATCCCTCAATCTGTAGTTCTTACTTTGAGGTCATCATCAAACCATGGAAATTTCTCTGATTCTTGGAAACAATGGCTATTTCAGGAAACTGGTGGTTATCAGGACCATGTCAGTTGGTATGTTTTAAACCACAGGTGGAAACTCTATGCCAGGACCTGGGTAAAGTGCCAATTTTGCTAAACATGTAAAGTACTGAGCACACAAGAGCAAGTGCAAGTCTTTACCTCTCTGAACTGGTTCTCTTTTCATCTGTAAAATGGGTGGAAGTAAACTCACATCTTCAGGTGGAGTCAAACACCAGGCAGAATGCATGTCTATTTCAGGGCTCTGCTGCACCCAGCAGGGTAGCAGGGTCAGGGGGTACAGAGTACCCTAATTAAAAGAATGAGAATGAACTTGCCTGCTCTGATTCTCCCAGAAGTGGATGGAGCTTTGCATCTAGTTTCATGAAGGGAATTATGGGGAAGAAATATGAGCCTCAGGAGAAGAAAGCAGAGTTAAGCCCCTCCTCAATCCATGGCACCCAATCATCACTATTCTGGGCAAGGATTTCTCTCATTTTGTTAGGCTTTGTCTTTTTTTTTTAATAAGTTTCCTCTGCATCCCTGGCACCCACCCCACATACTAATATGTACCTGGATGTGTGTGTATATTAATACATTTGAAATTTCATGATGTTATATCATCTTTGTATATATTCTAAATATATATGTATGTAAACATATAAATAGATATGCAAATGTAGATAGATAGATAGATAGATAGATAGATAGATAGATAGATAGATAGCTGTAGACTATGGAACACATTCTTTTGCTTCTTTTTTCACTCAGGTCTATGCTTTTAAGACTTGCCCATGTGCTTGAGGAACTATCGTCCACATTCACCTATTTATTCCCCAGTGATGGACATAGGTAGACAGACCATAAAGCACAATGGTTAGGAGTGCACACCCAGGAGCCAGACTGCCTGGCATCGTTCACATTCGCTAGCTGTGTGAACTTGGCCCATATACTTCACCTCCCCATACCTCAGTGTTCTCATTTCCAAAACAGAGATGGTAATAGTGTCTACCTCATGTAGAGTACTGAGAATGTGAAGTACTAAGCACACGTAAGCATTCAGCCAGTGTTAGCCATCATTATTATCATCATCATCATTATACTTCCCACACCCAGTGCTGCATCAAGCCCCCTCATACACATCCCTTAATGGACCTGTGCCTGAGTTTCTCTGGGCTGAAGACTCCAGAGAGGGATGGCTGGGTCATAGGGCGTAGGCTCACTTAATTTCACCAAGTACTGCCAAATTGGTCTCCAGAATGACTGCCCCAGTCTACATTCCCACCACCGGTCCCTGAAGGTTCCGGGAAAAGTTTTCTCAGCCAGTGAGAGTACAGATTTTAACAAGTCTCCTCTCGAGTTGCACTGACATCATCTGTCTGGGAGACTTCTGTCCAAGTTGGGTGGAGAAACAGCTCTCAGACACGTGGCTGATTTAGAAGTCTGTGCTGTTCTGCTCTGCAGAGCCCTAAACTCTGCAGTAATTATTAAATAGTAGGCTCACAATCTTGGGGAGGCATCAGAACAACCCCGAAGAGGGGAGGTTCAAAGTGCTTCTCCAGAGGATTCTGATCCCACACCATAGGAGAGCATGCACCTCCCACTCTTTAACCCCAAGTAAGAGTCCCTGCCTCTGAGAGCCACTGTCACTGATAGATGGATGTTGTCAGCACAGGACAAAAGGTGGAGAACCACCAGGGGAAGGGTAGGCCTGCAGGGTCAGGGGCCTGGAGTTGCTAGAGGCCACCAAAGCAACCTGTTGGAGCAGGAAGGTCCCCTTCTGCAGAAGATTCTCCTACTGTCAGACATCTCTCTATAGTCTGGATAATACCAGAAATGTCACTACTCAATCCAGTCTTTTGAATTAAGCTCATATTTTCTCTTGAAGACCATGCTCTGTCAACAAGTTACCTGGGCTCTATGTTATTTGGGCTTTATTGCCTACAGCCCAATAACTGTTAGTACCAGAAGGTGTGAGTATCTAAGCAGCAGTCCTTGAGGGACTTGGATGTTTGGTAGGCAAAGTATGATCAGTGTTTGATAGACTTGAAAGATGTGTGTCTCAGGCTTCGCAATAGTGAGTACAGCTCTAGAGGAGATTCTGAGGCCCACTGGGAAGTGTCATTTAAATCCAGCCTGATACCCATATCTTCATAAAGATGCTAAACACTACACTTAATAACTGTCAGATTGAAAGCTGATATTGGGGGCTAGGGTTTGGGCAAAGGGACAAGGGCAGGGACTAGGTGTGCAAGGGTAGGAGAGGTTGGGGTAAGTAAAATGGCAAGTAATACAAGATGTTAAGGCTTGAGAACTGGGTCCAGATGCCAGAGAAAGAGGTTCTGTGCCAGTTTCCCCTTATCCGTGATTTCTCCCTTACAGTATGTTCCGTCCTCATCCCACTCCCACTCCCACATAGGGAAAGCAGGGCTATTGCATCCAGAATGCATCTTCTCAGGTTTTTTCTCCCCAGTTTGAAGCCGAATTGGTATTGATGAGTGTCTCTATCTCTTCCTTCTGGAACCAGGTCCTGATGGATCCAGCCTCCATAGCCCTACAAAGTAGGTTCCTCAGTCCCCATCCAAAAGTTTGCCCTGCCCCAGAAGAGACAGGCCCAAAAAGGAGAAATTCAAGCCAGTTTTTCCCAGTTATTTGAGTCCTGGCCCCAATTACTGTGGCCTCTAGTCTGTCCCTAATTTTGACTCTCCAATTCTGAAAACTGGGCCTCAGCCTTAGCTCAGAAATATTTATGGAACCCCTGCCATGAACCAGGCACTGTGATCCTTACTGGAGATATAATTGTGACTAAGGTACTGGCCCTTGCCTCATGGAGATTACAGGATAGGATCCAGTAAGTAGAAAGTTTGCAGTAAACTGTGATGAACACTAAGATGGGGAAATGGAAGCATGTAGGAGGGCAGCTAACCCAAAAGGCAGGAAGGACTTCCTGATGAAGTGATAGCTAAGCCCTGATGCGAAAGACAAGTAGAAGTCAACCCAGCAAAGAAGAGTGCATGTGGGGGTGCAGCAGAGATGTTGGAGGAAGGAACAGCAAGTTCTATGGCCAAGAGATTAAAGAAAGCAGGACAGGTTCAAGGTTTTAAACATAATTCTGTAAATCTGAAGCCACAGAGGATCATGGAGGAAGAGCAAGATATGTGACTCATGGAGTAACTAGGAACCAGATGACCACTGGCCTTACAAGTAGAGAGAGCATATACATTTATTGTCCAAATTGAGAACCCAACAATTATAAACTGGGACTGTTCTGGCAAACCAATCCATATCATCACTTTATTTATAAATTGAGTTTTATATTTGGCTCTAACCAAATTTGGCTCTATGTCTTCCTATACTGAACCTCACCCAGCAGCTTAAAACATATGTCCCTCCTGTACAGAGGCCTGACTTGCTCTTGCTGAACTTCTCCTAGGAGAAGACTTGTCTTTCCATGTATTTGGATTCACATATTGCCCTCATTTCTGGGTAAGCTATAAATATGCCCAGTCCCATAGTCAGAAGCATCTGATCCTCTTTCTGCTAAACCAGTTGGCCTCCTTGCCAGAAGCCAAGACTATACTCCCATATGTGCTCTATGCATGTGTGTAAAAGTAATTGCATATTCTGTTTCTCCAGTTGATCTTATCCCAGGGCAGTTAACCAGGAACTTCCAGAAGAGATGACATCTACAGTATCCAAAAAGCTACTTATTTGTGTCATCTATCTCCTAATAAAACAAACCTATTTTTCACACCAAGATTGTTTCATTTTTTACCAGCACCTAAATATGCACTGAGTCAGCATCAGAAGGCTAGAGTTCACATCCTCACTATCACATCCTCACTATCCACCTGACAGTTCTATGAATTTAGACAAGCTACTTGACTTCTTTGAGACACATTCTCCCATTTACAAAATAAAGAAAATAGTACCAGTTTCACACCATTGTCAGGAAAGAGCATAGTTGATAGAAAATAGCTTAGTGTCTGATTTGTGGCAAAGGCTTCATATAGCTTTCTTTCTTTTTAAAGAACCTAAATTTAGCAGCTGCTAATCCCCCTACCCCTGCTTTCAGTAACCATAGATCTGATATATTTTTCTATGTTTGTCTGTTTGTTTTTGAAGTATGATTGACCTACACCACTATGTTATTTCCTGTTATATGACATAGTAATTCAGTATTTCTATACGTTTCAAAATGATCATCACAATATGTCTAGTTACCTTCTGTCAACCATACAAAGATTACATAATTATTCCCTACACTGTATATTTCATACTCATGACTCATCTGTTTTGCAAATGGAAGTTTATACCTCTTAATTTCCCTCACCTATTTCTCTCCTCCCCTCACGCCTTCTCCTCTGGCAACTACCTGTTTGTTTTCTGTATTTATGACTCTGTTTCTGTTTTGTTATGCTTACTCATTTGTTTCATTTTATAGATTACACGTATAAGTGAAACCATAAAGCATTTGTCTTTCTCTGTTTGACTTATTTCACTTAGCATAATATCCTCTAGGTCCATCCATGTTATCGCAAATGGGAAAGTTTTCATCATTCTTTTTTATGGATGAGTAATATTCCAATGTGTATATGTGTGTGTGTGTGTGTGTGTGTGTGTGTGTATATATGTCTATCTTCTTTAACCATTCATCTATTGATGGGCACTTAGGTTGCTTTCAAACCTTGGTTATTGTCAATAATACTGCAGTGAACATAGGGGTGCATATTTCTTTTTGAATTGGTGTTTTATTTTTCTTCAAATAAATATTCAGGAGTAGAATAGCTGAATCCTATAGTAGTTCTATTTAAAAATTTTAAAGAAACTTCATACTGTTTTCCATATTGGCTGGACCAATTTACATTCCCCCTAACAGCACGTGAGGGTTCCCTTTTCCCTATGTCCTTGCCAGTACTTGTTATTTGTTATCTTTTTGATGATAGCCATTCTGTGAGGTGATATCTCATTGTAGTTTTGATTTGCATTTCCCTAATGATTATTGATATTAAGCATCTTGTCATGTGCTTTTGGCCATCTGTATGTCATCTTTGGAAAAATGTCAGTTCAGGTCTCTGCCCATTTAGTTGGGTTGTTTTTTTTTTAATTATTTCAAGTTTAAAAAAAAATTGGGGGCGAGTAATTAGATTGATTGATTGATTGATTGATTGATTAATGGAGGTACTGGGGATTTAACCCAGGAACTCCTGCATGCTAAGCATGCACTCTACCACTAAGCTATACCTGCTTCCTGGTTGTTTGGTTTTTTTTTGATACTGAGTTGTATGAATTCTTTCTATACTTTGGAAATTAACCCTTATTGGATATGTTATTTGCAAATATCATCTAATATTCAGAAGGCAGCCTTTTCATTTTGTTGATAGTTTCCATAACTGTGCAAAAGTTTTTTAGTTTGATGTAGTCCCATTTGTATATTTTTGGTTTTGATTCCCTTGCCTGAGGAGACATATCCAAAAAAAAAATTACTGACATTGACATCAAGGAGCATACTGCCTATGTTTTCTTCTAAAAGTTATGATTTCTGTTCTTCTAACTCTTTAATCCATTTTGAATTTATTTTTCTATATGGTGTGAGAAAGTAGTCCAGTTTGATTCTTTTGCATGTAACTATCCAGTTATCCTCACATCATTTATTGAAAAAGATGACTTTCTCCCCATTATATACTCTTGCCTCTTTTGAAATAGATTAATTGCCCATATAAGTGTAGGTTCATTTCTGGGCTTTCTATTCTGTTCCATTGACTTCTGTGTCTGTTTTGTGCCGGTACCATACTGTTTTGACTACTGTAGCTTTGTAGTATAGTTTCAAATCAGGTCATGTCATACCTCCAGTTTTGTTCTTCTTTTTTGAGATTGTTGTGGCTATTCAGGGTCTTGTGTTTCCATACAAATTGTGAATTATTTGTTCTAGTTCTGTGAAAAATGCCATTGCTATTTTGACAGAAGTTGTATTGAATCCGTAGATTGCCTTGGGTAGTGTGGTCATTTTAACAATATTGATTTTTCCAACTCATGAACATGGTATATATTTCATCTGTTTGTGTCATCTTCAGTTTCTTTCATCAGTAACTTATAGTTTTCCAAGTACTGCTATTTTTCATCCTTAGTTAAATTTATTCCTAGGTATTTCCTTCCTTTTTATGTGATTGTAACTGGGATTTTCTTAATTTCTGTTTCTGATTGTTGCTAGTGTATAGAAATGCAACAGATTTCTGTGTATTAATTTTGTATTCCAAAACTTTATCAAATTCATTGATGAGTTCTAGAAGCTTTTTATGCATCTGTAGGATTTTCTGTGTTTTCATCTGAAAACAGGGACAGTTTTACTTCTTTCAATTTGGATTCCTTTTATGTCTTTTTCTTATCTGATCGCTATGACTAGAACTTCCAGTGCTTTGTTGAATAAAAGTGGCAAGAGGGAACATCATTGTCTTGTTCTTGATCTTAAAGGAATTACTTTCAGCTTTTCACTGTTGAGTATAATGTTAGCTTTGGGATTGTCATATATAGCTGTTTTTATATTGAGGTATATTCCCTCAACCCACTTTGTTGAGAGTTGTTTTTTAATCATAAATGGATGTTGAATTTATCAAAAGTTTTTTCTGCACCTGTTGAGATAACCATATAGTTTTTATTCTTCAGTTGGTTAATGTGGTGTATCACCATTGATTGATTTGTGGATAGTGAAACATCCATGCATCTCTAGGATAAATCCCACTTAATCATGGTGTATGATCCTTTTAATGTATTGTTGAATTCAGTTTGCTAATATTTTATTGAGGATTTTTGCTTTTATGTTAATCAGGGATTTTGGTCTGCAATTTTCTTTTTTTGTGATATTTTTGTCTAGTTTTAGTGTCAGGGTATTGCTGACTTTGTAGAATGAATTCAGAAGCATTCCTTCCTCTAATTTTTTGAAATAGTTTGAGAAGGATAGGTTCTAACTCTTCTCTAAATGTTTGATATTCACCTGTGAAGTCATCTGGCCCTGGACTTTTGTTTGTTTGTGAGGTTTTATTTATTTATTTATTTTTCAATAATTGATTCAATTTCATTACTGCTAATTGGTCTGTTCATTTTCTGTTTCCTCTTGATTCTGTCTTGGGTGATTGTGCATTTCTAGAATTTGTCCATTTCTTCTAGGTTGTTCATTTTATTGGTAAATAATTGTTCATAGTAATTTTGTATGATCCTTGGTATTTCTGTGGTGTCAGTTGTAACTTCTTTTACATTTTTAGTTTTATTGAGTGAGCTTATTCTCTTTTTTTCTTGACGAATCTAGCTAAAGATTTACCAAATTTGCCTATCTTTTCATATAACCAGCTCTTGGTTTCATTGATCTTTTCTATTATTTTTTTAGCCTCAATTTAATTTATTTCTGCTCTGATCTTTATGATTCCTTTCCTCTACTAATTTCATGTTTGTTTGTTTTTCTTTTTCTAGTTCCTTTAGGTGTATGGTTAGATTGTTTACTTGAGATTTTTCTTGTTTCCTGAGGTAGGCTTGTATTGCTATAAACTTCCCTCTTAGAATTGCTTTTGCTGCATCTCAAAGATTTTGAATCATTGTATTTTCATTTTCATTTGTCTCCATGTAGTTTTTGATTTCTCCTTTGATTTCTTCAATCGTTCATTGTTTATTTGGTAGCATATTGTTTAACCTCCACGTGTTTGTGTTTTTTGCAGTTTTTTTCTTGTAGTTGATTCTAATCTTATAGCATTGTGGTCAGAAAAAATGCTTGATATGATTTCAATCTTCTTAAATTTTCTGACACTTCTTTTGTGGCTTGATGTGTGATCTGTCCTGGAGAATGTTCCGTACACACTTGAAAAGACTATATTCTGCTGCTTTTGGATGGAAAGTTCAATATATCTATTTATGGATATATAGATAGATATCTATTAAGTACATGCAGTCTAATGTGTCATTTAAGGCCAGTGTTTTTTTTTTTTTAATTGATTTTCTGTCTGAATGATCTGTCAATTCATGTAAGAAGGGTGTTAAAATCCCCTACTATTATTGTGTTACTGTCAATTTCCCCCTTTCTGTCTGTTAATATTTGCTTTATGTATTTAGGTGTTCCTATGTTGAGTACATGCATATTTACAATTGTTATAAATTCTTCTTGGATTGTTTTCTTTATCATTATGTAATGTCCTTCTTTGCATCTTTTTATAGTCTTTGTTTTAAAGTCTATTTTTTCTGATATAAATATTCCTACCATAGCTTTTTAAAATTCCATTTATATGGAATATTTTCTTCCTTCCCCTCACTTTCAGTTGGTGTGTGTTTTTATATCTGAAGTGCATCTCTCTTGTAGGCAGCTTATTTATATGGGTCTTGTTTTTATATCCATTTAACCAATCTATGTCTTTTGATTAGAATATTTAGTCCATTTACTTTTAAAGTAATTATTGATATATATGTACTTATTGCCATTTTAATAATTGTTTAGGGGTTGTTCTTATAGTTCTTTCCTATTCCTGTCTTCTTTTGCTCTCTTCCCTTGTGTTTTGATGACTATCTTTAGTGGTATGTTTGGATTGCTTTTTCTGTTTTGTGTTTGTATCTGTTACAGATTTTTGGTTTGTGGTTGCCATGAGATATATTTATGTTCATTCATATATATATATATGTACATATATATGATTATTTTAAGTTGCTGATCTCTTAAGTTTGAATTCATTTTGACAATACTGCCTTTTTACTCCCTCTTCCATTTACTGTTTTTGACATTTTGATATTTTATATCTTTTTGTTTTGTGTATCCCTTAACTACTTACTGTGGATATAGATGACCTTACTACTTTTGTCTTTTACCCTTCCTACTAGCTTTATGACTAATTTACTGCCTTTGCTGTGTATTTGCCTTAATCAATGAAAATTTCCCTTTTGTAATTTTTGTATTTCTAGTTGTGGCCTTTTTATTTCCACTTAGAGAAACTCTTTTGATGTTGCTTATACAGTTGGTTTCATGGTGCTGAACTCTTTCAGCTTTTGCTTGTCTGTAAAACTTTTGATTTCTCCGTCACATCTGAGTGATAGCCTTGCTTGGTTGTAGATTTTTTCCTTTCATCACTTTATATATATTGTGCCACTCCCTTCTGGCCTTCAGAGTTTCTGCTGAAAATTCAGCTGATAGCTTTATGGGAGTTCCCTTGTATGTAACTTGTTGCTTTTCCTTTGCTGCTTTTAATATTCTCCTTTTATCTTTAATTTTTGCTACTTTCATTGTATTGTGTCTTGGTGTAGTCCTCTTTGGGTTGATCCTGTTTGGGACTTTCTGTGCTTCCTGGTCCTGGATTTCCGTTTCCTATCCGAAGTTAGTGAAATTTTCAGCTATTTTATCTTCAAATATATTCTCTGCCTATGTCTCTCTCTCTCTCTCTCTTCCCTTTCCTTCAGGACCCCTATAATGCAGATGTTACTATGCTTGATATTGTTTCAGGGGTCTCTTACTTAAACTGTCTTCATTTTAAAAAATTCTTTTTTCCTCTGTTTGGCTTGAGTGGTTTTCACTACTCTGTCTTCCAGTTCACTGATCCACTCCTCTGTATTATGTACTGTTGCTTCCTTCTAGTTTCTTTTTTACTTTATTTATTATAGTCTAGTCTGTTTGCTTCTTCTTTATATTTTCTAACTCTTTTAACTTCTCATTGTCTTCATCCATTCTTCAGATGAGTTCTTTGAACATGTTTATGATCTTTAATTTGAACTCTTTATTGGGTGGTATACTAATCTCCAGTTTACTTAGTTTTTCTTCTGGGGTTTTATCTTGGTTCTTTACTTGGAACATGTTCCTCTGTCACCCCATTTTTCCTAATCTGGTGTTTTTATTTCTATGCATTTGGTGAGTTGGTTACATCTCCCAATCTCAGAGAACTGGCCTTATGTAGGAGGTATAACATGCATCCCAGCAACGCACTCACCTATGGTCAACCAGAGCTATGTGATCTAGTCCAGGGGGTAGTCCTTATATGGACTCTGTGGGTCCTTCTGTTGTGGTAGGCTGACTACAGTGGGTTCTCTGGTAGATGTATCTGGCCCCCAGGCCAGCTGGTTGCCAGGCTCTGCCTTGTGTGGAGGCTGCCCTGGGGAGTAGCAGGTACACAGAGGTCAAAAGAATATTGATGATAACCTGATCCTCTTCATATCTATTGCACTGACACAGATACCTTCAGTTCTTCCCCCAGCCACCCCCAAAACACCATCATGTTGTCCTGAGCCACTGGGCTCTACATGTCCCCTCAGAAAATCTAGCCCCTAAGTGCAGAGCCCTGGGTCATAACCTAGATTCCCCCTTGCTTTGGATTGTCTTTGCCATAACACCACCACATTATGGCTGATTATCAATGCCTTCATTATTAGTTTAGAAGTGCTATATATGCTAGAGGGAACTTTCATTTCCATAGAACTCTCTAATATACCTCACAACAGGAAGCAATCCATGTTACAAGACCTTGCTTCCTCTCCTCTGGGGCCTGATAGCCTTTGATGCTGCTCCACACTTTGGGGCCAAAGGAATCCATGGTGGTGGTGAGAAGTATTGTTTATAATTAATCCTAACTACATGTCTGATCTGTCATTCTGATAGTCCTCTTCTTACCTTCAGATTAAGTCCCTAGGATTAAATTAAAAAGAATGATTTTGAAGGAGAACTATTAAAAAAGGAGCTGAACTGACAAGAGGGTATAAATTTTGAATGGTGCCAAAAAATCACTTATATCCATCCAAGGCATTCTATGCCCTCCAGTATTCTTTCTCTTGCCTGCCTGTCCCAGGGGCCAAATTCACTGCACTGAATAAAAGCAGTAGCAGTGACCCCAGGACACTTTCCTCACAAGAAATGCACACCAGTCCTTTACATTAACTCATCTTGTCTTGATTTTCACAGAAAATAACATGGAAGTAAATAAGGTACATTTCCTGAGAAATAAGATTAGAATTAAATTAGAGGTTTCACGTAGGTGAAAAGCCTGCGCATATTCCATCTTTAGTACCTTGTATTTTCACATGTATGAATCTAGAAACACATAAACTTAAGTATATATTCATTATATATAATGCTTTTAGTTGATCTTTTTCAAATTTTATAATGTATTTTTTCCATAGAGCTGAACCACAAAAGATAATTGAAGTTTTACCTTGTTCTCCAGAAAAAAAAAAAAAATCTGTAACTCTTTCCTTAAGAGGCCTGGTTTGTGCTGAACACTGGAATTTGACACATTGTAAAATGATTATAAATCAATAAAAAATGTTAAAAAAAAAAAAAAAGAGGCCTGAGTTGTCACAAGTTAAATCCATTGTATTCAATGCCCCACTCTGTATCTGCCTACCTGCCTAGGAAACTTCCCTCCTGTCTCATTGAGGCGTACAGTGACTCTGTGGATCTTAAAATCAGTTTGGATCTACGACAATATTTGCAGCCTGAATTTACATTCAGACTCAAGAATCTGTAGGTGTGATCTTTCTAATGGCTTGGTCTTGTCTTGAACTTCCAACTTCCAAAACCCAGCCTTTGCTGCATCCTGGAAAGGAAATTGATTCACTGTTCTTCCCTGATCCTCTCAGCCTGAAGCCACAGTCAGGATAATCAAAGCTACAACTCTTTTAGGTTGTGGGACACAGACCCTGCACAATGATACAGTAGTGTGTAGGCACAGAGCTGGATCCCACTTCAGCAAGTCTGAGAACAGCATCCCTTGTGCCAGACTTTCTCCTAAAATCCACAGAATAAAGCCCCCAGGACAGAGTTCTAGATTTAAAGACCAGGACGCTCATTCAGATAGGTAGAATAGCAGGTCCCTGAGGTGGGAAAGTTCTTTCTTAATCACTGCCATTTCCCAATGTCTAGTTCAGCGCTTGGAACTCAGTATTTGTTCAGTAATACTTGCATGCATGAATAAAAAGAATATCTGGAAGACTTATAGATTTGAAAAAGAAAATCAGAAGCACAAAATATAACATAGAATTTATTTTCTTCTATTTCAAGAAAAGAAAAGTTTGAGAGAAATTTCACATTAAAACAGTTGAAGGACTTAATTAGAGAGCAAATATAAGGGCAGTGTTAAATAGTATAAACAATTTGATTCAGATTGCCTGGGCTCAGACCCTGGTTTTGATGTTTACCAGCCATGTTAATGTGTAAAGTTAGTCTAAGACTCAGTTTTCTTATCTGTAAAATGAAAATAATAGTACCTACCTAAAGGAACTGTTGTGGAAATTACATGAGTTAATACATGGAAGTGGCATAGGACCCTCGCTACAGAGTCAGCCTCCATCATCATTAGCCCTGATTACTAGTAATACAGTACTAGTATAATCTTGCATGTCAACTTCAATTATTTGATAATGGCTTCCTAGAGGGCTGCGTGGAAGAATGTGTCAACTGAACACCTAAGAAAGACTTATGTCTGCCCTGGATGCTACAGGAAGGAGTAGTGGATCATATGCCATAAATTTGCAGTTCTTGGCCTGGACTGTAAATTTCTTCAAAAGAGGGACTATGCTTATTTATCTCCATATCCCTAATACCTGGCAAAGTATTTGACACATGTTAGTTCTGTCAGTAAACCTTTGTTCAAGTGTTCAACCTTTTCATTGTTTGGCTAATAGCTTTTCTCTGCTATAATTCCATATGATGGATCATTGCATTGATAGCATTATAGTCCCATAGTAAATATTGGAGCAAACTCTGGTCTCAGTTGGGTGGTGGTGGTGGTATATTATAAATGAATACTAAGGCTCCAACAAAAATGTTCCACATTCCTTAAATTCAGTACATTCCAAGAGGGATTAATACTATACCAGGATTTCCCTACATGGCACCACATTTGGACATTCTGTTGATCTATGTGTGTCTCTCTCTTTAGAAGTCCTTTTTTTGAACCCTATTTGAAATCTTACGTAAAAATTCTTTGGGAGTATTGCAGCCTTGTAGCAATAATTTGGCAATGAGTCACCTACATTTCACAATTAAATACTGTAAAAAGCAACACCCAGAGCTTACCAATGAATTCCTCAACTGTCTTCTCTATGACCTATTGAAATAGCAATGGCTTTTTCTATCATTAGCACATACATGATTGAAGACTCAGAGAGCAGTCCAATTTTTAAAGAATTATCCAGCACCAGAATAATAGAACAGAACTCGAATTACTTTGGTTTTCATCTCTAAATATGAATTCCAGGTTACTTCAAAACATAAAAGTATTCCTAACACACTACAAGGGTTACAGAAGGAAGAATATTTCTAACAAGAAGTCCCAGGAAAGAGAAACAGTGTATTTAGAATTGAAATGGTGTTCAGTTAGTAGAGGACAAAGTGAATTGGGGTAACACTATGGCTTTGGATTTATGTGAGAATTGCTCTTAATCTTCTCAGAGAAGAATGGATTACCTACGAGTCTGGGCTACCCTGCTTAGGATTCAGCAGGGGCAGCTGGTTACTTACTCAGTATAGTGCAGGTAGGGCAGGTCTAGGGACCTAACTCTAGAATTGTTGTGACTACTGGGAAGGATAGGAATGGGATGAAAGATGAGGGCTGGCCCAGTTGGAGCTGATGAAATGAGGTGGAATATAACAGGTGAGGGATGATATCCATGCAAAAAGCCAGCAACACTGAGCCTTGCAACCGAGTAATCATCTTCACACAGCACCACCTTCCTGGGAAAAAATTATACTCAGAAGATCAGAAGTTTAGAACAGAGGATTTATGTGGTTAAGCATAAAATTAGCATGAAGTCAGTGGCTGAGAATTATTAAGGTATATCTCTGTTTCACAGTATCATATCTATTTTTAAGAACTGTTGAATTCAGAAATGTTTAGATAAAGATTTGTTGATAGAAACTAATAAAGCTCTACAACTGCTAGTGAAAGCAAATTTATTTTTTAAAATCCTGGCTGATTTAGCTGCTTAACATGGTTTCTTCAACAATCTAGAACAAAGTGACACATAAATTCTAGCTTCAAAGAACTGAGAATTACCACTCTTTGAAAGATAGAGAAACTCTGAATCAAAAAACAAAACAAAACAAAAACTCTCACATTTATCTAGATCCAAGGGAAGTGTGAGGGTTCCTAACAATGAGAAAGACCAGTCTGACTTTTTCAAGAAAAAAAAGAACCATGCTAGTAAAAGTCAAATTAGGCTACAGTATTAAAGAGTGTTCCCCTGAACATCCTACTTAAAATTGCAAATACTCCTGCCTTGGAACTTCCAATCCTCTTCACTTTGCTCTGTTTGTTTTTTCCTATAGCACTGACCTCCTTCTAACAGGCTATGTTTACTGTTTATTGTTTGTCTCTCCTTATCAAAATGTAAGCTCTGTAATGGGTAACGATTTTTTGCTAATTTTGTAAATCAGTGTAGCTCAGCTTCCTAGAACAGTGCCTAGTACAGAGTAGATGCTGAATAAATATGTGTTGAATGTTTATTCAGTGAATCCTATGTAAACAGAACCGGAATACAGAATACCAAGTAGGGGAGGTCAGTATGTTAAGGGTAAGTATTAGTGATCCAAACCAAGTTATGTGCAAATAGTGAAATATCTAACAGAGATGGACCAAGGGTTGAAATTCAGTGAGCCCCAGGGTTAAGAACTTCTCTAAAGCTTTGAAGCCAGAAGCAAGTCAGCATGAGTGGGTGTCCTTATGACCTGTGACCCTGGCAGATATTGCCAACTACTCACCTGGTTCCATTTCCCACTCTTAATTGCCATCTGAAACCCTGTTTTGTTTGTGATTATATTGTACACAACTTTATATGGGGAACCATTAATTGGGTCTAAGCCAATTATGACCATTCTTTTCCAGTTTCTCAGCCTTTCCATCAAGGCCAGACTAAGCCTATTCTGAAAAATAAATATTAGTTTTTTTCTGATAAAAAATACATAATGATTGTCATGGTTCTTCCCTCTTCCTCCTGTCTGGTACATAGGGTATGAGAAATGAAGCTGCATGGGCCATCTCAGGTGTCTGAGGGACAGTGAAGAGAATTCAGGTCCATCAGCCTTTACCTCATAGACACTGAACCAACACTATCAAATGTCTACCTCAGGATCCTTCTATAAAATAGGAATAATAAACCTTTTTTAAAAATCCATTGTACTTGTCATTACCTTAAATTTATTTCACATCCTTCCCTGTAAGTGATATTGCTAAACTCTCTTGCCAGCTGATGTCCAACTAGGTATAGTCCACTGGCAGCACTGCAGGAGATTGGAGAATGAAAGGAAAGGAGGAGGTGGGGAATTTCTCCTCCTTTTCATCTGCTTCAGGCAGTATCTTCAGCATTGGCTGTGTCTCCTCCATAATCTCAGTTCCTGCCGATAATCTCTCTTCCATGGTACTATTTTCCACCAAGTAGTCATCTTGTAGATCCATCTCCAGGTGGCAGTGACTCTTATTCTATGGTAAACATCATCTCCTTCTTTTGTCCCTGCAGCCCTGTGACTGGTAGTATCTTCCAGCTGTGACTCATCTTTGAGTTGCCACTCTTTAAGACCTTATTTGGTTTCTCAGCTTTCCCATCCCCTATGTAACTAGTTCCCTGTATTAAATTAGTAATACTGGACTGCCTGCCATGGGCTGGGCTTTCCTGGCTGATATAGCAGTTTAGTTGGATTTTTCTTTACTTGACAAGTCACTTTCTGAATCGATCGAAACCTTAAGAAATAATTAAAGCTTCTTTACCCCCTGTGGACTGGTAGATTTTAGTGAAGTTGGCCCTCCTTTTTAATATTTATAACTACACCAGGTTGTCTTTACTCTCCTTGCCCACACTGAGGCCACAGTCACCTGTAAAAGCCATGGCTGCTTCTTGGGATCTGAAGATTACTCCAGAATTTGACTCTCCCATACTATACTTGGAACATTCTTTTTTTATTTGATGTCCAACTTGCTCCATCCCAATGGCTGTATACCCTAATTCACCCTCTCTACAAAGTCTCTTAAGATAGATAACATACTTAGATTGTCTATCATGTCTTCACAAGATTTACCTCCCCATTTGCTTAGTTGGATATGCTTATCTTCAGCTGTAAAGTAAATTATGTACTTCTCTGCATCCAGCCAGTGGTCCCTAGGAACCAAAAGCAGCCTGGGCCTAAGAACCTCTGGAAAGAGACCTGGCAAAGAAAGATCCAAACTCTGCATGTGTGTGCGTGTGTGTGCGTGTGTGTGTGTGTGTGTGTGTGTATGCATGCATGTGCAAGCATATATATTGCAGAATGAATTTTAAAGTTCCTTCTAATGGGCAGAGAGAAGGATGGAAATTTTGAAAGATAAACAAATTCATTATTTCAACCAATACATATTGAGCTATACTTTGTACTTAGCCCTGTCCTATACACGAGGGATATGGCAGTTAACAAAGTAGGAAAAACCCTGTTCTCTGTCCTCCTAGAGCTGCTTCTAACCTTTCAGAATGACAGAAAGAGTCTACAGTCACCAGATCACATTATTAAGGTTATTAAGATAATGTTTTCACAAGAGGCAGGGTCAAAATCTTGATATCAAAAGGAATATTTATTCATCTTATGCAACTAGACTCTGTTGTCTCCTCCCAAAATGAATACTCATTTTGGCAAAGCTTCTAGGGCAAATCAGCAAGAAAATAAACCTTATCACTCAGGTGATAAGTAGACACAAATGAAATGGAGCCTCCACTTTTGCTTTCTCTCATTGAGTAGAATCCAAACCCTCCCCCTCTATAGTCAGCAAAACCTGAGTTGAAGAGCACCCAGTCCAGGACTGAGGCACCTAGAGAGTCCTGGACACTGTAAGGGTTTGAGTGGTGAAGAGGAGGGTGACAAAAATCTCTTTCTTATCTAGGGGAAGTAGAATCGTCAAAGGAGAGAGACACAGAGACACAGACAGACAAAGACAGAGATAGGTGGTAGCAGTAGCAAAAGAGTGTCTTCAAGGGATTCCTTCTTTTGAATGCTTGAGTATGTCAGACTTTCAGCAGCTACAACTGAAAATATGCTCTTTAAGTTTTCATTTAGCACTAACACTCTAATTCTAAGATCTAAAGCAAGATGGAAAAAAACTTAAATTCATTAACTGAATTATATTGTATTTGATAAGTCTCAACATTTCTTTTTTTAATTTTTATTTTTTTTATTTTATTTTTGAGAGAGGGAGATAATTGGGTTTATTTATTAATTTTAATAGAGGTACTGGAGATAGAACCCAGGACTTCTGCATTGCTAAGTACATACTCTGCCACTGAGCTATATCCTCCCCACCAAGTCTCAACATTTCTTAAGGAAGATGCACTGTATTTTTATTAGTGCTCATAAAGAAACAAAAAATGCATTCTAATTTTCAAAAGCAGTTGTGAATTTCAGTGTCTTATACTTCTCAAGAAAGATCTGAGTTCAGTTACCACCACTAGGAACTTGTCTCTATCTATAATCAAGATTAAATTTCCATCTAAAAGCAAAAAGTAGTGTCTCTATTAAACTGAAGTGGGATCCTTGAAATATTCTGACAATACTAACTTTACTTTTGTGGTTTGGTTTAATCTTCACATCCATCTTATGAGGTAGATAGAATTTGAAATCATATTGATAGATGTGGAGATTAGGACTTGGAAAACCTGAGTAGTAACCCATTCAAAATTACCTGGCCATTCAGTGACAAAGCCAGGATTGGAACTTGCACATCTTGGAAGCTGGGTATTTATTTCACTATTTTGCAGTGCATCAGATAGACTAGAGAATGTCACAGTAACAAAGGAATAAGAACATTCTTGACCTTGGCTTGCTTTAATAATCTTGAAGGAAGCTACAAGTGTTCCAGGACCTAATGCAAAGGCAGTTGAAGGCAGCCCCACACATGTTCTGCTCATTAGTCAGAGCTGATCAGTGGCCAGCCTCATGGAACAAGTCTGAGAGAATGCTGATGTGCTTTCAACTCTAAGGACCCTTGTTTTCCAAGTTCTTTATCTTTGAATTAGGAGGTAAGTAGCAACAAAACTATGTCTATCACTTCCTACAGAATCCTTGCTCTCTTTTTTCGCATCCCTTCATCCAGTTTCCAAAAGGAAACACAACAGACTTTTTACCACCCTTACTCAGTGGTGCCATCACAGGGAGAATTTGCAGTTCAGAAGCATAATTGTCCTTGATCAATTATTGGAACAGATCCATTTTCCACATCTTTGTAAACACTGCTGCTGACTGCCTTATCAGAAGGGGCAAGAATTAGGCAGCACAACCCACAAGTTTATTTTCTTAGTTAAAAATCAGAACATAGCCAGACAGCAGTCTGGGGCAGGGTGGGGAGCAGAAGGAGGTAGAACACCACTAAAGAAAGGGAGGAGAGAGAGGATAGCCACACTCAACTCTCAGGGACATGGCTCTTTCCTTAATTTCTAATGCTTGTGAACTAATAGCTATTAATGGAATTTTGAGTTCAGCTGATTCCAGCTGTGTTGAATCTACAATAGAGAAGATCAATCTTATTCTAAATTCCCAAACTCTTACCTATGGTACATTTTCCCAAACCTTATTGGGGCCTCCAATAAAGTGCCGCACACCACAGGTTAAATCAACAATATTGGTTCACAAACATTAATGTGGAACTTTAGAACAATGGTTCTCAACTTGAGTTGCATATAGGAATCCCTTGAGAGCTTTAAAAACTACTGATGCCTGAGCCCCTGTCCCCATAGTATTTCCACTTTAGTTGAGTTAGATAAGAATTTTAAAACTTCTCCCAGGTTTTTCTAGTTTTAGACAAGACTGAGCTCCCCCCTGCTGTAGAATGCCACATCTGAGGTCCAGCCCCTCTGTCTGGAGATCAGAGAATTCTGTTGGGCAGAATTAAACAAGGTGCCAGTGAATATAGTCTTGGCCATGTGGAGCCTTCTGTGGTTTTGCAAATCTACTTCTTTAAATGATGACAGGGGCTTGAAGATAGAAGTCCAGCCTAGCATACCCACAAGTTGCACTTTCCAGCAACACAAAACCTCACAGATTTGTGTCAAAACTATGAAGACTAATCAAATCTCTCCATTCTCCTACCAACCAATAGGTAGAATTAGTGGGCCAAGGAAGAAACCCTCTTGATCTGGTCTTTGCTTCCTGGATGTGATTTTCAGTTAAACTGAACTTAAACTCATAACCCAATCATGAGAGTACAGCTTTTGCCCCATATTTCAGGTTGACGTGGAAAATATACTACCTCTTCCCTTATTTTGTGCCAACCACATGCACCTGACTCTCAGAGGAACTGGAATAGAACAAGGACTTCAGATTTCTCAGAATTAGAGGTACAGCCAAGTCAACTTTAAAGATTTGCTAACATCATGCATTTAGCAAAAGGCCTAACATCTCTCCCTCTAGTGCCCTTAGGAATATGTGAGTAATAAATTTATTGCCAAGATTACATGAAAGTCCTTTGTGGACTTTTCCAGTCCTTTGTGACTTTTTCAAATCTAATCGTGGTTGAGCCAACAAAGGGATTACAGCCTTATCAGGAGTTTATTTTGCAAGACGGCCACATAGCTCTGCCAGTATCCTGTTTTTCCCACTACGCTTAGCTCAAAGATCCCATTAAATAAAGTTGAACTCTTCAGTTATGCAGAAATATAAACAGACTTTTCAGTGTGATTTCAAGTTATATTTTCATTTAGGAAAAGATAATGTTCAAATACTAAACAGTGTTGGCCTCCCATAACCCAGAAATCTGGATGTAATAGAAGAAGAAATTCTAAAATTTCTCCAGTGGAAAAAAGGCATTACATACTCAAAACATACACACACACACACACACACACACACACACTTGATAATCCATGATACCCAAAGAGTTTCTCAGTGGATAAAACATTGAGGCAAATGTATACCTGTTCATGCATGGGGCAAACATGGTAGAAAGCTTTGTAGAGTCAAGTCTGAACCATTGTTCTGATACGCAATTAGTTCAGCCTAATCTGGGCACACGGTATTTTATAAGCTTGGTAACAGGATAGCTTGAGAAAGATAGTACAGATAGGGCTGGACATCTCTACTATGTAGGTTTCCACAGACTAAAGATCTAATACTTGATCGTGGTAGGCCAAACTAGTAGAATGGAATATCCATGTCCAGATACAGCTAGATCCAATCAACCACTTTAATCAAAACAAAATAATTCCCATTTCTACAAAAAATTATGAACTTAAATGCCAAGGAAGAAATCTATTGTATATCTCAGAAGCCTGCACATTATCTTTCTGCTGACAGATAGGAATTCAAGCCATATCTCCTCAGGTGCATTTCTAACAGTGCAATGATGAGTGATTCAGAAGGAGATGGTAGCAATGGAAGAGGGCTGTGGAATTTAATCTTCTGAAAGGACACTGAAAACTCCATTCCACATTGCATTTTTGTTTGCTCACATTATGGCTATGGAAGCAGCCTCTGGCTATGACTGCCACATAACTGGAGAGATTGCATTTTCCAAACTGGCTGCAAAAATATCTCCCATCCTTCCTGCTCTTCTGCTATGTGATCTTGCCACTCCTCCCATGTAAGAGGGGAGCCCAGTTCCTTTTTCTTTGAATCTGGGCAGGCTTATGGCTGCTTCTACTAGGAAAGTATGGCAGAAGTGGTACTGTATGACTTCTAAGACTGGGTGAAAGCAATGTAGCATTTTCTGGTTCACTAGAATACCTCCTCTTGGAGCCTGGAATTGCCAAGTAAGAAGTTCAACAACCATGAGGTCACTGTGCTGTCAGGAAGCCAAACCACATGGAAGCGTCACAAGAAGGTGCTGCATTCAGCAGATCCAGTGGCATCCCCAGCAAAGAGTCAATACCAACTGTCAAACCTGTGAGTGCATCATCTTGAACATCCAGCCTAGTCTAGCCTTCAGATGACAGCAGCCCCAGTGACATCTGATTTCAACTGCTTGAAAAACCCCAATCCAGAATCAGCTAGCCACGCTCTTTCCAAATTTCCAATCCAAAAAATAACGAGCAAAATAAAATGGCTGTTTTAAGGCACTAAGTTTGGGGGTAATTTGTTATGCAACAATAGTAGCCCAAACAGAATTATTTCAGAGTTACCCATACTTCCTATTATTCAGACTGCTTCAGAATCTAAGAAAATCAGAAGTTTCTGGTCACCTTCAGGAAAGGAGTGTCTTTTCTGAGACACTTGACCTTGACCTTTCCAACACCCTGGTGTTCCTAGAATTTGCTAACACCTAATGGACCTGACAAGCAATCAGACAGAGAAAATTATCTTCACCAGAACTTTCCAAGAGAGACTTCTCTATGTATTTGGAAAAATCCATTTTAATCAACTACATGGTAGAAATGAGATGACAGTAGGCTGAATGAGACATTCTGTCCATGTTCAGAGAGCAATAAATAGTTGCTAAACTTCCTTCTAAGGAAGGGGGGTCCTATTCATAGCAGACACTTGCTTTGTTAAGCACCTAGTTGATCAGGGATTGCAAGTTTAGGAAAAGAACTGAATAACTCAGCAAAATAGAGGAAACTGGACCATATTTG
The DNA here is from genome assembly GCF_036321535.1 of Camelus dromedarius. Classification (NCBI taxonomy): domain Eukaryota; kingdom Metazoa; phylum Chordata; class Mammalia; order Artiodactyla; family Camelidae; genus Camelus; species Camelus dromedarius. The sequence goes on along the minus strand of NC_087437.1, from coordinate 72,165,948 downwards.
GAAAAAGTGAAAAGGAGAACACCATGTTTGCTGAGTAGCCAAAATGAAAACTTTGGGGAACAGAGATATTCTGCAATGCTTTGAAAGTTGGTGTTGAGTGTGTAAGGAAAATTTTACCCCGTTATCCCTACCAGAATTTCAGTAAGTATTACATTGCACAGTCATTCTCTTATTGCAAGTGGTTTACAGAAATGTAGAGATATTGAGGTTAACAAGTGGATGAAAAAAGACTATATAGGGACCAGGCAATATCTAGGTTACCCACATATTGGTAAAGATGTAGCAGGAACAAAACATTTTTTTTGAAAAAGGAAAGAAAACTGCAAAAAAAAATTTTACCCTAAGCTATCACCCAGTCATGGAAGGCCCATTTTAAAGGAAGAGTTTTACAAATACTGTCCCCTAAAGATTGAGAGAGCGGACAGGCACACTCAGAAGTGCGAAGAACTGATCAGTATATTCTTCCCCTGGTGCTAACGGTTATTTAGTTTTAAAGGAGAAGAAATTTGTGGGGAAAGTTGGGCTGTGGATACACAGAAAGGGTCATACAACATAGTCCCATAAAAGTGGCTTAGTACTTTTAGCAAATGCTAAATGTGAATTTTGTCTCTTGTTATCTCTTTCAACCCTTTCAAAATTTTCCTCTTATCTATCCCACTTTTAGGGAACAAGCTACAATGTGATTCTGTTCTGATGAACAAATCTGCACTGCATTGTTAATAGCTGGTAATAAGTGTATTTTATGTATTCACCTCCTGGTCATTTGCCTTTGTAGCCTATATGAACTTTACCCCACAATCTTGGATGTGAGAGAAGTATACCATTTCTTTGCTTTCTTCTAATTAAGTCCAAGTTTGAGCCTCTTTCCTCCTGAAACTGGAGGAAAAATTCAGCGTCTATCATTATTGGGGTTGATGGGGAGAATCTTCTCCTTCTTAGGCTCCATCTATAATCTAGGAGCCTGATGTGGTTCCTCAAAATAGAGGGAAAAGTCACAGGCCTTCTGTCCATCCTGACCTGCTGATATACGTTGTGCAGACTGCCTTGCTCTGAAGTTTGGTGGCTCCATAGTTTTCTCTGCCTCATACAGGTAGAGAAAATGTAGGTAAGGCAGTAACCTTGTGCTAGGGTCCAGCCTCCTTAGGGGCAGCTTTTCTGAGTCCTGCCTCCCACCTGGGTTTCTTTCATGGTGCAGGATTCACCATGCAGAATTCAGTTCTCTCCAATCTTGAAGAGTCTCCCTTCTTAGAGGACACTCACTTCCCTCTCATTTCCGTAGTATACAGTCAGCCCTCCATATCTGTGTGTTCCGCATCTGTGGACTCAGCCAACTGCAGATGAAGAATACTTGAGGAAAAAAATCCAGAAAATTCCAAAAAGCAAAATTTGAATTTGCTGCATCAGCAGCTATTTACATAGTATTTACATTGTATTAACAAATATTTACATAGCATTTACATTGTATTAGGTATTGTAAGTAATCTAGAGATGATTTAAAGTATACAGGAGAATGGAGTAGGTTATATGCAAATACTATGCCATTTTATATGGGGGATATGAGCATCCACAGATTTTGGTATCTGGTGGGGGTCCTGGAACCAATCTCCCAAGATACCAAAGGATGACTGTAATCCTCTCAAGGAGATCAGTCCTTGGGGACATAAAAGCCAGAAAGAGCCACTGTCTATAGTCATTTTTGCTTCCTGCACCCACAGCACCACCCTCCCCTGAGCCAAGGGAGAGACTCAGAAGGCAAAGCCACCTTCCTGGGAGAGGGAGAGAAAAACACACTGCAAAAAGAAAACACAAATTAATGTTTCAACAAAACATTCAAACATGTATTCAACAAGATACTACAAAAGTAGTAATATTTTCACCCAAACGAACGGGAATTTTAAAATGGGTCCTCTAGTACTCCTAAGGTATGGACCAAGGTCCCTCTCCAGAAAGGCTCTGCCCAAGTTTGAAGCACAACGCACTTGAGAAAATCCTGCATTTAGGGATGTTATTCTTAGAGTCTCCTCTTGAGAGAAGAGACATGCCTGCAGGGACACAGGCCGGAATCATCTCGGAGCAGTTAGCACTCAGGAAGACATTTTCCTGCCCCAGCCCCTGTCTCCACAAGAGCGTCAGCAGTAATTCTGGGTTAGTTGGCCAAAGGCAGGCCTTGCCCTACCTGACTCCTGCCAGAAGCAGCTGCCTTTGAAAACTGCAAAAATAGCTTTCTGTGTTAGGAGGAAGCAACCGGACCCCTGGCAAGAGCAGACCTCAAACTTCCTTCTTGCCACTGGTTTATAGTCAGCATGGAATAGGGAAAATGAGGTCAAGGAGCCGCTGTTGTTGCCTTCTTTATGGGCCCAGGTGCCCAGACACATGATCTTCAGAACTAGATACCTTGATCACTGCCTTGGTGCCCATGAGACTTAAACTCTGATATGTGACTTCAGAGGGGTTCTGCCAAAACCCCCTGTTGTCCTTCCAAGAATGGCAAAGTTCGAAGTCTAAAAGGTATAGGTTTTCATATCCAAACGAAAAGAGGTATTCTAGCAACGCACAGGTTATATTTCCATAGGGCACTTTTTCTTGCATTTCTTTTTGATCAAACAACAAACAACCCAAGCGCTTAGTCTCTGGCTTCTTATTTCTTTTAGCAGCCTCACTTTACAGGTGAGGTGAACTGAGGCTCAGAGGGATTAAGTGACTCAGTTCAGGTCTCACAGCTAATAAATTACATAGTTCAGGACTGTGAGCTGAGATTTCTGGTTGGCTTTATCCATTTGTGATCTTTTTGGATATATATTTCAGTAAAACATTTTTAGGTTAATTTGTTATTTTAAGATGATGCTTGAAGAAGACTGAAACTTCCTAATATTAAAAGAGGCTGAATCCCTGTTAGGAAAAGCAGACATGTATTTATGAAATTCTAAACAAATTATCTGTTATCTGGCAGACATAAATAGATCACGGTTGACAAGGGAAGTCTAAACAAATCTCTTAACTATTATACAAAGAATCACTTTCTGTTTATGAGCTGTTAGCTCAATTTAAGCATTAGTATATATATTGGGTGTGGGTGTGTGTGTGGGAGGTGTCCATGGGGTAAACAAATAAGCTTTAATATAGAGCTGGGTAAAGCCAAATAAAAAGCACATTGTACACAGCAGAACAACTAGAGTGTTCTCTAGCTTTGAAAAACATTGTGGCCAAACAAAATGTTCTGCCAGGGGCAACATGGGTTAGTGTTCTGTCATCTCACTATGAGCAGGTTATTTTCAGTTTCTATTGGCCTTCAAGGCCCAGCCTAATAAACTCTGTTCTTGTGTACCCGTGTTTAATAACAAGACTAACAGTTCCATTTGGGGAACTGAGAAGGGAGGAGCTAATTTTCAATTCCTTTCACAGAAGTGTGCCTTTTTCAGAAAAATTCTTAGTCCTGAACAAGTAAAGAGGGGAATAAGATATGTTTCCTTTTGAGACATTGTAGCATTTTTAAAGCACTTTTTTCAGTTGATAGAGGATTTTATTAGGACTAGGTAATAGTAACCACTGTTAATTGCATTCTTACTATGCGCAAGTACCATACAGACATGATCTCAATCGCCAAGGAAGGCTCAGGACAAAGGCAACATTTGTCATGTGTTTAGAGACAGAATTGGGGGTTCAGGGATAATTTACTTAAAATGACCTGTGGAAAGTGATGGAGCTCTCTGACCTCAGCTCGTCTTTCTGACCCCAAAGCCTGAATCAATATGCTATACTACCTCTCATCTAGACACTAGGGAAAGGATAAATTATCCACATGGGAGAGCTGGGAGTCAGCGCTCGATGACCAGGAACCAAGCTGCAATCAGCCATCCCTCCAAATTAGAGGACAACTGTAATTTTGATCTTTGCTTTGAAGGGAATTCTTTCTTGTAAGTGCAGCCTGTATTTTTCCAGTTTTCAGCTGGGTATATTGGGGAAAAAAAGATACTAAAATTTAATTGCTTTGCTGAAAACACCTCTTTTTTCATCTTTTGGGGCATAGGGAAAAAACAGCCACATAACATTATATCAGAATTATTCACATGCAAAAACTTCTTCTGAGTTAATCAGGTAAAGATGATTCTGTCCTAAAGAAAAATCATGTTGAAATTCAGATGTGTCTAAAATGAAGGTATCTATAGAAACTTTGCTACCAGTGGCATCAATGGCTTTAAATCAAAATAGTCTTGTTCTTTAAATCAAAATGTTCTTGCAGAGTAAAAATGGTAGCACCAAAAATTGTGAAACTGTGATTACTTTGCCTGCTTGGCAGTAATATGGATGAATGTTGTGGACATAATAAGAAAGAAACAGAAATTTCAGAAGGATACATAAATATGAGTCCTTTTATATAGAATTTATGCAAAATTAAATAATATATTTTATAAGGAAACAAACATATATAGAGGCTATTGAGAATTTCATGACAATGATACAGCCCCAAATTCAGGACAGTAGTTATCTCTGGAGGGGAGAAAAGGAGATGAAATCTGGATGGGACACGCAAGGATCTTTAACTGTGTTTCTCAAGTTGCATTACTTAAGCTGGGAGATGGCTGAGATTTTTCTCTTTTACTGTTTATATCTTCTGGTTTTTTGAAATATTTTGTGAATTTTAAAATTTCCCTTGAGATCCCCCTCCAAATGGGTGAAGAATAGGTCTACTCATCATTTTTGGAGTACATTGCCTTCTCTTGACCATTCTGTGTCTGAGTTCCTGAGAACTTACATCTCAGATGAAACAACAAAGACAACTCACAAAATCCCACTCTGGAAGAAAATGAAGCTGTCCCGAATCAGCAGCCTGGCCCCCTCTTCAACAGCACCCATAAACTCACTAGTGTGGATTCTATGCTCTGTCCCTTAGCTGGGGAGCTGGTGGGGAAGGGACAGTGACTTTCAAAGACAGATAGATTTGGGTTTGAATTATAGCCTTGCCACTTTCTAGCCTCAATTTCCTCATCCATAAGATGGACCTAGTAAGACAGACTTCCTTATTGGATTTTTGTTTTTTGAAGAATGGAATTAGTTACCACATGCAAAGTGCCTGGCATGCAATAAACGCTCATAAATAATGTTGCTGTGATTTATATAAATCATCAGTCCAGGACAGTCTGTTCTGATCCTTTTTCTTGTTCTTACTTTCTCCCAGATGTCTAACATTTTCAAATGTGTCCTGTAACTAAATATTTTCATTCAAATCACTTTCCTGAGACTTAGGGTAACATGCATCCTAATTCATTGTTTAGATAGTCCATTTTCAAGTTATTTCTGGACTTAAAAAAAATTAAAATGCTCTACTTATTCATGTTTCTTTCATTTTTAAAGTACTACTTGAGGTCAGGAGACCATTACCTCAGAGTGCTCTGACATTACTAAAACAAATTACGCTGGGTCACTGTAAGGGGAGCCCTAACACTCATTCTGACAGAGGAGGCCTGGAGGCCCCCTGAGAAGGAGTGAAACAATGGATCTCTTGTTGGCTGACACATGACATTATTTAGAGATAGCTTGTTTTGCTAATATGATTGGATGGTCCCAGCCATATATAAAAACATTCTAACCCACAGTGATTTGCTTGACAAGTGTCCCACAACAAGGTAGTTAACAAGACTGAAGGGCATGTGTCTAGTTAGGGGTAGAGCTTATTTAAAGATTGCATCATTTGCTGATGAGAGCCCTTCCTTGGGAATACTAAAACCCTAATGTTAATGGGAAAATTACTTACTTGAGCCAGAGATTGTAGGTTTGAAATTTTACTCTACCACTTTCTGTTGATGTGGCCTGAGTATATGGTTTAATTTCCAAGCCTCCATTTCTACATTTGTAAAGTATGGATAATAATATGTATCTCAAGGAATTCTGATAAGATTTCAGTGAATACTATGAAAGAATTAGGAACAGAGACAGATGCATAGCAGGCATTTAACAGATGTCAGGTGAAATACTATTTGATTCAGTACATCAACTTGCACACGTATCCTCAAATTTCAGACCCTAGTTTCAAGACGGTAGGGATGATAGTGGAGTGGAAAAGGTGTTAGACTTTGAGTCAAAAAGAATAACTATTCTGTATTTCTTATTTGCTGTGTCACTTTGGACAAATTTCTCAACTTTTCTGAGTCTTATTTTCTTAATGTGCAAAGTAAGGCATAATGATATCTTCTGTCTCTACTTTCTAGGATTACTGACAGAGGCAAGTTTGTTTGTGTTTCTCCAAATTTCAGATTCTGTCTTCCTTCTGTTTCTAAAAGTGACAACTATTATTAAGCATGTGTTTGTGTTTTCTCAAATTACTACCTTCTAATAGAATGAATAGCCATCAAGAGAATCCAGTGGAAGAACTACAGCTGGGTTCTGGAATTCTGTAGTTCTCACTGAGGGAACACTTTATATGAAAAGGCAAACAGAACACTAGTTTCTCCACATAGAACACTAGTAACAGCGATGATTGAGATAATTATTTATCTCTGGAGAAATTCCATCACCTTCTGTGACCTTATGCTTTCAAGTTCAATAAGATGGAATGATTCCATAATAATTTGAATCCCAGAACTACTTTTACTAAGAGTCTGAGAAATAGTTTCTGAACACTCTACAAATCAAATTTTATAGCCAGTTGGCTTCATTGTTGGGTAAATCAAAGGATAAGGTTCATGAAATACTGAGCTCTTTAAGGGCTCAGACCCAGTGACTTGGGTGGTATTCTAGAACATGTGGTATGTGTGAAAGTTTATATAATATTGCCTGGAGGACAATAACTTGAGTTAGATTTTAATTTAATTGAGTAGAAAATGCTTAAGTTAATTTATCTTCTTCCATTGGGGGAAAAAAAAAAATAAACCCTCCTTAGTTTCTAAATAGTACATAAAGACATCCTCACTTGAAAAAAGTTTAAATCTTACGAAGTTTAAGCCCCTTTTGTCACCACTTTCCTTCTAAAAGGTGACTACTGTTACTAGTTCGTTGTATGTCTTTTCAGAACTCCTTTCCCTGTGTTTTAATACATAATGTATTTACAGAAACAAATAGTTTTTTTAGTATATACTTGTACATAAATAATACAAACTTACTAGCTTTTTACTCTGCAGTATGTATTAGTCAGCATGCAGACAGCCACCTCATTCTTTTTAACTGTTGCATGGTACTCTGCAGTATAAATGCACTATCATTCATTTAACATTTACCTATAGACTTATAAGTGAATCATTTCAAATATTTTGTTCTTACAGCTACTGCCACAATAAATATTTTGATCTAGCCTTTTAGGCATATGAGTAAATACAAAAAAGTAATTACTGATCATAGGATATACACATTTAAAATTATAACACTGTCAAATTACCTTTCAAGATGTCTACACCAGTTAATACTCTGACCAGTAGTGAATCATGGTATCTACTTACTTCCCTGTACTTTTGCCAACATTTGATATAAAATATTTCAATTTCTTACTTAATGACAGGAAAATGGTATCTCATTGCTGTCTTCATTTGTATTTCTTTGATTAGTAGTAACATTGGGCATCTTTTCATAAGTGTATTGATTATTTTCTCTTTAATAAGCTACCTGTTAATACATTCATAACCTCTTTCTGTACTTTATTCTATTCTTTCAATCTATTTGCATTTTTCTATGTAGATATTTTAATATTTTAATATCTTGGGGGAAGGGTCTCATCTTCCATCTATATCGATCTTTTTATTCGTAAATTTCTTACACAAGGAAATAGCTAATTGTGCATTACCCCTGTGACCAGATGACAGCTACTACTCTCCATCTCTTAGAGATGAGGAAATAAAACTACAAAATGTATAAAGCGAGATCTAAAAGGAGGTCTTTGGGTCCAGTGCCTTTCCTTCTGAAGTTCTGCAATTATACCCAGTTGCCACAGAAGCCCATAATACTTAAGGGGAAGTAATTTGGGTAAGAATGATCTAATTTAAACTCATCATTTCACTGATGAGCAAGTCAAGGTATGAGAAGATGAAACATCTATGAGCTGATACTGGAAACAGGTATTCAGGCTCCAGGTGGGATTCTTTCCTCTAATTCATGTAGGTTTCTATAATAACAGCATTTCATAGAAAATTCTAGTGTTTTGTCCTGATCAATCACCTGGAAGGGGAAGAGAATTCTAAACTCATTATCAGACCTTCAATTTTTCCCCATTCTCTTAACTCACAAAAAAAAGGGAAATAAAATTGTTAAAATTGAGACCAGACACATGAAAATTAAAGCCCAAGAGTCTTTTATATCTTTATACTCACTCTGAAAAAGACAAAGGAAATAGAAACATCCTTGGTTAAAATGATGTATTCTGTTTCTCAACTGTCCATCTACAGGGTATCTCAAGTTTGTCATGAATGGTGTTGCGTCATGTTTTGAATGAGCGGGCACAACTATCTTGAGGACTTCTCTGGAACAGAAGCTGATTCAAAGTCTTCCTTTTATTTGGACCTTTCACATCTTGACTTGCCAGGAGACACGTGAACATTGCATTTCAACAGCCGTCTTATTTCACTTGATAATACTTTTCTTTACCTGGGCAAAAGATAGGAATGGATTAACCTGTGTCACAAACTTCAAAATTGTTGTAGCTACTCTTGGAAAAATAGATATAAAAGGCTTCCCTTAAATAGACAGTAATACAGATCTTCTGCAGGGTAAGTTACATAGCAGGAGGGAAAAAGGCCACTTACAGGGGCGTGAGCCACAGAGCCTGAATGAATAATTCCTGATTATTCCTGAGTACTTAAATGGGCCATTTTACAGCCTTCATATGTTCCATTTTTAGTCCTTAGGCAAATTCTTTAAGCTTTTTGGTTGCATTTTCCATTTCAATTTGTTTTAAATAATAGATCAGAACACATGTCTTGAATAGCCTGAGATCTAAAACATATGTTTGTGCAGTGAGACCACAGAGGTAGAACTACAGAACCTGAAGCCAGTTTTATTTTTAGCAGACACTTTAGATGTCTGTTCAACACATTTATTTGAAAAGCAGTATTTGTTCATCCAATATGTCATGCTGTCAAGAAACATACCAAAAAAAAAAAAAAAGACCAAGTTCCTGTCCTCCAGGAGCGTATAATCTTGTTGGAAAGCAAATGTCTCAATCCTAAATGCCCCTTCTCCCTGCACAGAGAATACCAGTTTAAAGAACTAGAGGTTCAAAAAAAGGTAATGGGAGTGAAGTCAAATTGAAAAGGAGTGCACTTCCCCCTTTAGCCACTCTCAAGCCAAAGAAGATTCCTTACCGGTTACTTTTGGGCCCTTTAACAAGAGCCATAGACTTGTCAACTATATGGATGACTCAGGTCTAATTTACAAAGACACTTTTGTCCCCTATAGGACTGCATTTCTCCTATTCATGCACATACTTTCCTGGCTCTAGAGAAAAAACTTGGTATGAAACCCATTTCTCAGGTCTGCATACCTTCTTCTCTTGGTGAGGAAGTTTCCATCTGCTCAGATATTCCTCCCTTGAACCTTATGTCTTTCTTCACTAACTTGGCAGACCATTTCCTGCTCCTTCTTAAGATTTCTGATACTAAGACAATTATACTTCTTCCTCTTCCCTTCCCAATTTTCTGGAAGGTTGAGGAAGTAACAGTATTGTAGGAAAACCCTGAGTTAGAACTCTGGCTCTCCACCACTTAATAATTTGAGCTTCAATGTTGTTGATTGTAAAATATATAAAGTCATTAATAGTTACCTGCCTTGGCAGATTGTTGAAATGACTGAGGTATGTAAAGCAGGTGCCTCTATAAGTATTGGCTTCTGCCCCCTTTTCCTCATTTAAGCTTAAATTCCTCCTCTAGGCTGCAGAGTATACCATTCTGGTCTGTAGTCACCTTTCTTATTTTTTAGATAAATTTCCATGGCTCAAGCCCCTGAATATCTCCCTGGACCAGTTTTCTCTGTCCTGTGAGTATTGCCTTCACTTGACTCAACCAGTTTACCTCGAAGTGAAGCTCAGCTTTTCCCACCACCACCATCACTCATTGTTGTAAACTCTTAATCACAGTGCTACCTTTCCAGGCCTTCTCCATCGTGAACCTCCTACAGGTCCTGGTAAACTGGTGAATTAGTTTGTTAGGGATGCCAAAACAAAATCCCATAGACTGGATGGCTTCAGCAACAGAAATTTATTTTTCTGCAGCTCTAAAGACAGATTTGGTTTATTCTGAGACGTGGTTCCTTATCTTACAAATGTCCGTCTTTCCACTGTGTCCTGAGATGGTCTTTCCTCTGTGTGTGTACGCTCTGATATCTCTGTGTGTGTCCTGTTCTCGCTTATTTTAAGGACACCTTAGATTAGCTTAGCTTAGATTAGATTGTAGAGCCCATCATAATAGCCTCACTTTAACTTAATCACCTTTTTAAACGTCCTATCTCCAAATACAGTCACATTCTGAGGTTCAGGGGTTTAGGGCTTCAACATGTGAATTTTAGAGGGATACAATTCAGTCCATGACAACTGGTTCTTTGGCAAGGGAATGGAGAGGGAGCCCTGATTTGCAGCATGGTGCAAGTACTCCCACCATGGCTTACTTCAGGCAACCAATCATTTAATAACCAGTTCACAAATATCAATCACACAAGCTGGTAAGAGCTGGTTCCAGCACACAGCTGACACAGATTCCGGCCAAATGCTCCTTCTTTTATTCAAGGAGGTCTCCTTGTATTCTGCAGCCATCATCAGACTTCATGGGACCTTCTACTGTGTTCTTCTAGCAAGGGACACTTGGAGTTTATAGCCCATTTGCAGTGCAGAAATGCTTGAGGTACCCTTAAGCTCAGTAAATTCCCCAGCCCTTCCACAACTATATTACAAATCCACTTCCTTCATCAGGATGGCAACCCATTCTTTCTACCCTTGAGAAATTGGTTATTGAGAAGTGTTTTTTTTTCTTTCTTTCTTTCTTATCACGTTAAATGCAGTGATACTTATTTAAACCCTGAGATATATATATACAAATAATTTCACTTAGGGCCAAAGGGGGAAAAAACCTGTTAAAATTCTCCCCATTTCTCAAGCGATCTTGTGAGAGCAGTAGGGTGAAAAGAGAATGAGTCAAATTCAGGAGAGGCAAAACATGAAAAAGGCTAAGACTTATGCTAGCATGAAAGATAATGGTCTTTATGTTTTACCATTAGTGTCCAGAACTGCATGACTGCTCATAATACTAAGTAACAAGAATCTAATACTTCTAAATAATTTTAAATCTTTTTAAGCAGGTAGAACTCCAGCCACATAACGCACCAAGAAGAACAAATCCCCTTACATTTCTAATTTATCATTTTATTCTGACAGCTTTGGAAGAGTAACAGGAAGTATCTTTTGATGAAGAAATTCCAAACTGGCTTCAGATGAAAAAAATTCTTGAATCTATTTTGTGAGACACTTTCAGTTTCTGGAGTTTGTTTAATCATCATAATTTAGTAGATTCAGCAAAGTTTTTGGCCTTCACATCATGTAATTATAACCTCATTCCAAATTTGTGTCTACATATCTCAGAGTCACATGAACAGTGGATCTATTTGACTTTCCACTTTGACTATGAAATTAACCAGATAATTATCAAATTTCTATTATGCTTGGTGTGATTGCAGTCACCAATGATCCTTTTCTCCTGGTGTTCATGCCCTTATGCCATCCTTTCCTACACTAAATAGGATTGACCTGTGTAACCAGTAGAATATTATGCATAAATGTCATAGGAGACATTGCAGCTTCTGCTTTGCTCTCTCTTGGATCATTAACAACTTCCATATCATGAGAACTCTCAAACAGCCCTACAGAGAGATCTATATGGAGAGGGACAGAGGCCTTCTGCCAACCCCAGGCATCAACTGTCAGCATGAATGTGAGCCCTCTTGGAAGTGGATCCTCCAGCTCCAGTCAAGCCTTCAAATGATTGCAGCCCCAGCTGACATCTTGACTGTAAGCTCATGAGAGATCCCAAGCTAGAACCACCAGCTAAGCTGACCTTGAATTCCTGACCCATAGAAACTGTTTAAAATAATAAATGCTTCTTTCTATTTTAAACTGCTAAGTTTGGGGGGTAATTCGTTATGCAGCAGTAGAAAACTAATACACTCAAGTAGGCGTTTAAAACCCAGTATTCAGAGAACCTATGTTTACAAACTTCTCAAGGTAAGTAAATGCAAAAAAAGCTCCACTTTAATCCCTGTGGTAAACATTTATTAGGTTTTTGAGACTCCTTGTCTTTTAAAATTCCCTCTTATGTTGCAAATTCTCCACCCTCTGGATCTTGGTGAGAGGCAAACATTTCCTTCTACTTTGGACTCAGAAAATGCAAGATACCTACTTTGCCAGTTCCTCTGGCAACTGTTGGATAAATACCCCACTCATGATTTGTCAGGTACACTTGTACATCTAAGACCTTGAATCAAGAGCTAGTGACGCAAACAGGCAAACAATGAGAGAGACGAGGAAGTGTCTGATACCCAGTGGTACGACATCCACCATAAACCAGCAGGTGTGGCAGAAGTGCCCTTCCTCATTAGATTGATTTGTTCCTGCCATTTCCCATTACTGGTTTTCCAGCTACAGAGATTCCATGAGCTACCCAATATTCCTTAATAAACTCTTTCGTGCTTAAAACATCTGCTGTATGCATACTGCATCATGGTAGCAATGGAAATCACAAGGGCATCAGATACAACAAAAGGCTGCTGCCAATAGGAGCTGCCCAAGAGAGATTACCTCATTCTGGTCAATTGAATCTGTCAAGGACACAACTTAATTGTCAGGGAGAAACTGAGTTATGATATGGAAAGAAAAATGTTAAATGGCACAATCTACTTAAAATAAACCATCATAGGTATGCATCAGTGAGCCAGAAGTTTGGGATCCTCAAACACTGGTGATTTATAAATGAAATGTTCTTTTTGTTCAGTAGCTTTATAATTACAGGGTTATTAACTTACTAGAAATTATTTCAAACCTTTCATGTACTTCAAAAAACAGAGGCATCAAGAAGTAAAAAACAGAATTAATTTTAAAGCCATACTGGTTAAAGCGAGGACTCTTAGAAAATGAAATTTTATTTACACCCAACTTCAAGTACTTGGAGTTGAAACCAGCTATAAAAGTATGAAACAGTCATAAATATCAGATTTTTACACTGTTTCCCCAATAATTAAAAAGACATATCCATGACAGAACTTGGATTGTATGTTTCATCTTTTTCTTCATATGCCTTTGATTAATAACTTGAGTTACAAATTCTCATGAATTCTGGTATTTTTAAGCTGGTTCACAGATATGTGGGGAGGCCAGAGAAATCACTCATATGAGGAACAAATAAAAATGCAGAATCACAACTTCCTGTAGGTTGAATTTTACCTGCTTCACCTCAGCCTTCCTGGGCTCATCTTTAGTAGCCTGTCAACTCCAAACTCAGCCCCTCTGCATGGCCTTAGCAAATCCTCTAAATTTTGCCCTATCTTTTGGCAAGAAAATACATTAGATTGTCTTACTTTTTATCTTTCAGAAATTCTTATTTTTAATTACACAGAATACATGGATACATTGTGGGTACAAAATCCAAACATTACAGATGAAGTTAAAGCCTCCCTTCACTGCTACTCACAGTCCTCTGTGCATGCTTGTAATCTTCCAGACATTTTCCTATGTATCTGTTGGAATATGTAGGTACAGCTGTAAAGCTCAGACTCTACCTTGAGTTGCGAAGAAAAATCACTTACGTTTAGAGGACTCACTCATACTCATTCTAATAGCATGAAAAAAATTACTTCAGTCCATCAGCCCCTTCCGTCCTCTCTTCCATCATGGCTGCATTTAAATTTGGTATAGTAAGGGAAGGATCTGGTCCTCCAAGTCATCTGTCCCCTAGGCATTTGTGGAGAAAATCCTTTTTCCCATCCACCTGGCTCTTTAGAATTGAGACTGCCTTTGCCACATCAAGATTGGTACTGTAAGGGTCAGTTTACCTATAGTGCCTATTAAAGCAAGAGAATTCCTACAGTGGCATCCAAGGTCTCTTCTGTGTAAACTCCCTCTGGCCTTTCACCTCCTTAGCTCTGCCTGGGAGAGACAGTTCCTCTAAACAAATCTATTCTCTCATCACTTGCCTCATTTGCCCTTCTCCTCAGCTCAAGGTGGGATTTTGTTGTTGTTATTGTTTTTTCTTGTTTTCCGGGTTGTGGGATAAGGTGAGAGGAGAAGACTCAGAATTCTCTGTGTTCCACTAAGAGCATTTACACTTTGGAAAACCAGCCTTAGGAAGAAACATGTGTGTGACATTTCCATCTTCTGTTCAAATATATCTTTCTTCTGAGTAATGAGCCTGGGATGGCCAAGCTTGTCATAGGAAGGGATGAGGAGAGAGAAGAATTTTTAGAAGGACATTGCAAAAAGGAAAAAAAAATTCATTTTGTACTTAATCTACATAAATTATATCATCCTGTGTGTATTATTCTGTAACTTGCCTTTTTCCTTCTTATTCAGTATGCCTTGAAGATATTCCCATATTGATCTATATATCTCCACACTATTAATTCAATAACCATTTATTGAGCCCCTATTGTGTGCCAGGGGCCACATATATGGTGCTGGAAAAGCAGATTAAGTCTTTATTCTCATTGGTCTTACATGTTAGAGATGGAGAAAGATAACAGTCAAACAAACGTGATATAACATGAAGTGATGGGAATGCAGAAAAAGAAAATGGGATAAAAGGATAGAGACAGGGGTGACTTTTTAGATAGAGAGGACCTTTCTGTGGAGGCAGCTTCATTATTTTCAGCTGCTACACAGCATTACGTTCCCCTAAAGAGGGATAGTGAGGTTTGTTTCCCATTTTTGTTATTACAACCATGTTGTAATATTTACCTCCTTGTGTTAGAGCAAGCAGATAGCTAAATAAGAGCAGAGAAAGGGGGACGCAGACTAAATGGTAGGAATTGGGCAGAAAGGAGGGGCATAAGCCAAATGCAAGAAACCATACATCATGTAAGCACCAGGGGTCCCTGGGCAGAGAAAGAAAAGCAGGAACCTTTGGGCTGATAAGGGGTCACAACTTTTGGGGTGATGAGTGGCCTGGAAACCAACAAAAAAAGGTGAGAAAAGACAGGAATTTCCAGTGTCCAAATGTAACCTTTTGCTCATTATGCCTTCATTTCAATAAAATTAGCCTTGCAGATTAGAAGTACCCATCATGCACCGATGCCATGACACTTCCGATCCAGACTAAATAAGGACAAAAATCCCTCCTCCCTTTGGGAAGGTGGAGTTGGGATGATAATCAGGGAATGTGACCCTAAACCCTTCCCTCCCCAATGAATATTCCTCCCATTCATTTTTACACCCTATGTAACTAACTTGCTAAAGAAACTCAGGGCAGCCGCTCACTTGAGCCTGCCCGCTCTCCCCTTGAGAGCGTACTATCTGTCCTTTAATAAATCCTCACTTTACTTTTTTAACCACTACATCTTGTCTCTGAGTTCTTTCTGGGATGGGACAAGAACCAGGAACACTAGTTACATCCATTGGCAACACTTGTGCACATGAGCAGTATTCTTTGACTAGATACTGAAAACTAGAATTATTGGGTTATACTTGCAAACTGCTCTCTGAAATGACTGTGCTGACTTACACTCCCATCAGAAACTGCTTGTTCCCTATAACTCTCATAGTTGATTCTATCAAAATTATTAACTTCACTAGTCTAATATGTGAAAGAAAAATAGTATCTTGGATTTTTTAGTAATTGGCACTTCCCTGATTCTTACTTAGCTTGAATATCAATTCACATGTTTATTAGATATTTATATTTCCTGTCTCGTAAAATAGCTATTCATATCCTCTGTCCATATTTCTTTAGGACTTTTTGTCTTTTTCTTTTGATTTTTTGGAGCCAGTGTATTCAGGGTAATAATATTTTGTCTTATATACACTGCAAATATTTTCTCCATTCTATGTCTTTATCTTTGTCATATAAAGCTTCTTTTATTCATTTAGTCAAATGTATCCCTTTAATATCATACCTTTATCAGACTTTACTACTTTGAGTTTTTAAATTCAAATTCAGCACGCATTTATTGAGTACTCAGTATGTTTAAGACACTGTGCTAGGCAGTTGAGAAGATATAAAAATAATTAAGACCTGACATCTGCCCTCATGGGCCTCACAGTTTAGTGTTGGAGACATATATGCACAAATGCCATAAAAGCCAGTCTACAAAGTCCTGTAAAAAGAAGTACTTTGGTGGAGCAATGCCTAGCTCAGAACAAGGCACCTGGAAAGATTTCACGGATGCAGTAGCATTGGAAAGAGGGCAGCCTTTTGAAAGTCAGGGATGGGAGTAAAGGAGAACTAGCATAAGCCAGGCAGAAATGCAGCCAGGAATGGCTGGGGAGAAATTTCTGGGAAAGCTGTATAGTGGGTATGCGGATTGGAATAAGGGAAGTAAACGTAGTGGAAGACCAGATTGAAAAGGTAGGGTGGAAGTATCCTAATCTTTTACCCATAAATAAAAAATATAGTGATAAATTCGACACTTCCTAATTTCCTTGAAAAGTAGCCATTAACTAAAAGAAGACTACCAACTACGAGAAGTTAAGTGAAGACTTAGAGTCATTGGATGAGCATAGATAGCCTCACTCTCAGGCTTGATGACAGCCTGCAGGTAACTGTTCCGAAACCCTCCAGGTCTGTGTGTGCTCTGCCAGGGTATCTGCTGGTTCCCGCTGGCCAGCAGCCCTTGCCGGACAACAGTTACAATTTGCAAGTCTTAAGTCTGTTTTACCATCCTGCAGAGGTAAGGGCATGGATAGTTTATGTATAAGGACTTCACAGTCCTCTGGGGAGGCTGCCAAAGAAAGCATGTTTTGGATAGAAATCTGAAAAAAAAAAAAAAAAACTAAACTAAAAAGAAAAAAATTAAATATCCAAGAGGAGTTTGGCATAGGGATAAGGTTTCACATCCAGCTCCTCTGCAGGCTCTGCCATTTAATCATCTTCCAGGATGCAGGGGCTGCCACGGGGAACGATGGATAGCGATTAGGCCTCCTTGGGCTGCATCAGCAAACACCCTCCTTTGATAGGCAGTTGGAAAGTAATAGGATTTGGGTTTTAGTTGTAAGGGAATGGTGGAAAATGTTACAAACAGCTGACCTCCTTCGCCCCCACTGAAATGGCTGCCTTCCTCTGCACATTTTATGTTGATCTGGGGAGAATGACAAAAGACAGATGCTTCTTGCTGGAATGCTGGTTGTTTAATCATTCTTTCTAGTCCCAAGGCATTTACTGTAGTTTCTTGGAGCTGACATCTTGGGCTGCTCCTTGGTTTTCAATATCTTGTAAACGTGTTACATTGTGATTTTCCACTACATGGAATATGGGAAAGTCTGTGGGAGAGGTTTTTTGTTTTGTTTGTTTTTTTTTTTTTTTAAAGATATTATGTAGCAGATGTTGTCCTCTGGTCAGAAGCCTTAAATTAGAAGTGCATGAACTGTAAACAAACTGTAAATTCTTGTATTCAGACACAAACTACACAATCTGGTTGTCTGCCATCTCCCACAGAGCATCATTCAAATCTATAGAGATGCTCACATCCATTCCAAGAGTCAGCAGCAACATACAAACTTTGTCTTTCCAGTCATGATCCATCCACACAGCACCCACAAGGGCAAAGAGCTGCTTCCTCTCCAGTTTCTGTGGCCCCCATGGAACCCCAGGAAGCTGCACAGTAGACACAGTGCCCTTCAAAGCAGAGTAAAACCATGTGTTAACCATAAATCATCCTGCTCAATAGGTCTCTTGCTCTCTGTTTTCATAAAGATAACATAGAAGAGAAGCTGAGGAAAATGTGCATTTTCATCATGTTAAGGAGCAAGATAAAGAATTAATCTCATAATCATATACAACTGTTTTCCCAGGAGAGTCACATTCTTAATAACAGGCAGTCATAATAGCAATTTGGAACATGGTCCATTTCTCCTCCCATAAGAATCTTAACATTTGATGGAACTTCACATTTCTTCTTTTTATAGTGTTATCTTCTTTAAATTTTTTTTTCTGATTTTGAGCATATGTATTTTTTTCTCTTCCTCCTGTTAAATTTGCAGTTTCTCTTGATTAGTCCCATGGCTGCCGGTGGAGAGATGATCATTTCCTTCCTCTTGTGATTACCATACCTCTGAGGAGCTCTCTCCTCAATGTGTGGGAGATTTAGAATAGAGAGGATATAACTGGAAATGGGAATCTGTGTCTGAGGTGTCCATGTGTGGGGTCTCTGTGTCTTAGGTAGAAGAGAAGTTTTAGGGAAGGACACATTGCTAAATTTTTTCTACATAACAATGTGTGCATGAGGGTCATTTAAAAGCAGGTAGAATGAATAACATGATTTTGTGTTTCTAAAGCACCTTACCCAAGGATATTTATAAATATAGACAGATTATCCTCAAAATCCTCTCTTCAACTGTGTTAAAAGCAAGAATTATCTTCATATTTCATGAGGGGACACCAGAATAAGAAGTGTCTCAACTTTGCCAGTTTTACCAGCTCAGAAACAGAGTGACATCATCCAGCAGACCCTCTGTGCTCCAGCCTGAGGTCCCCTGCCTCTCTCTGGTTCTCCACTATGTATAACCAATGTTCTTGGCTCCTGGTTTGATCTTAAAATCAGTGTTGGGTGAATCAGTCAGAAGATTTGGACACTCTGTTCAGAAAACATTATAAATTCATCAAGATTTGCTGGATCTGCAAAACTCTCCTGGCATTCTCAATAGAATAGCAATCTTCTGTCCCCAGATGACTTCATGAAATGTGGGACGTGTGTGAGGAGATGATACAGGCCATATCCCCACTGCCCTGAAAGAGGCACACCCTGTCACAGCTCCCTGCCTTTACCCGTGCTGCCCTTTCTTCCCTGCCTTTGTCCACCTGCAGCAATCCCATGCATCTTTTAGAACTCAGTTTGACCGTTATCTCCTTCATCAACACTTCACATGCATTCTCAGGTTCTACTTTCCTAACAAAGACCCCGGTTTTGTCCAGGTCTTCACTCATTCCTCTCCCACCAGGACAAGTGCCTGGTGAAAGGCACAGGCTTTAGCCTTGCTGCAGGAAGTCCCAATCAGTGTAAGCGTAGTCTGAACCCCTCTGCCAGAGACTGGATCTGTGGCTTTGACCAATCAGACGAGAGAGGAAGTATATGGAGGCTTTTGGTCTTCACTAGTAAGATGGGGTTGGGGGAAGAAATGGTCAGCCCTCTTCCTCTGGACATGCTGTGTCTGGCTGTGGCCTTGGGGTGGCTGCCATCTACTCACTCCCAGCTTGAGGATGAATCACGCACTGATGATGGCAGAGCAGAGAAAGGATAAAATCCTAGTCCTTCAAGGCTTTGTAGAGCCATTGAAACAACCAGACTTGATGTTGGCCCTACTTCTAGATGCCTTCTTATGTAAGACAGTAAATGTCCTTATTAACTGTCAGAGCCTGACTTTCTGTTTCTTGATGCTGAAAGCCTCCTAATTTAGTCAATGCTTTTCCTTAACTACAAGCCACACCTTCAGTTTTGAATATTCCTTTCTTTGATTGCTATAGCACTGGGTATATACCTCTACCTGTATATCTGTGCCTGTGTATATATACATCAATACTAGATTTTAATGATCTGCTTGTATGTCTATCTTCCTTGCTGTGAACTCTTCAAGGATCTTATTTTATTACTATTTGATTCACATTTTACTGATTTATTTGTAGAGTTTGGTGTTATGGCTGACACATGCTGAGTAATTAGTGAATATTTGATGAGTAAAGGAATGAACTTATCAGAATATGTCAAAATGAGTGCCATACACAGCCTTGCCATGAGCAATTTAAATAACCCCTTGAGATCCTAGCCCTAGTGCTTCCAGGACTGTGCTTTTTCCATCATCTGTCCATCCACCCATCTAACCCACAGAAATGCCAGGCACCATGCCAACCTCTAGGAATTCAGAGAGATACACTGTCCTCTGCTGGCATGCATTCCATTCTGCCCCCTACAATGTAAACTGGGGGGCCCTCTGGCCCTTTGATACCACTTCAGGTTTAAACTCTGTCTGGGAACATGTAGGAAGCTGGCAATGGACAGAAATACAGCTCTCAATGCAGATATATAGGCCAGCACTGACAAGGAAACGTTTAGTTTTCTGCCCATGAAGTACAGGTGAACACATATTCAACAGAGACAAATACCAGAGAGTGCTGTTTCCCATCTGAGCACTGTGGGCCCTGACTCTCACTGAGCCTGGTTACACAGAGTCATTGGGCACATATGCTGAACCATCTTTCTGGCCTGTTGTGGCTGTTTAGTAATGGAGAGAGTCTGCTGTTTCCTAAGAAAAGGATAATTTGAGAATTTCTGAGTATTCCTGTTTGATTCCCTGTTTCTTCTAGTCTGGAAAATTACAAGCTGCAAGTCACAGGGAAGAAGGCAGGAGAATGTTAGATTCTAGATCTAGCCAGGACCTTCAGAGATTATGGAGTTCTTCTCCTTAACTATCGGGATATAATATACTTAAGTGTTCAGAGTTCAAGTAAAAACTCTATAGGTGGACTGTGAGCTTCTTCTCCTAATCATCTGTGCAATTCCCAATGGTCCATAGGAGTCCCAAACTTCTGAAAAAAGTCTTCTCCTTTAATGTCCAAATAAAATAATTTTATTTTTTACATGCACTACCCTCCTCAGCATTTTGAAAATTCCTCATGGAGTGCTTGCCCTCCTCTGCTGGCTTCCTATCATCTGTCCCCTTAAACTTCAAATCCCAACCAAATTCTTGGTCATCCTTGGCATCTCAGCACCAGTCCTGCCAACTTCTGCCCTCTTTGTCCTGTTTCTCCCAGTTCTGTTCTTTTGTGTGCAGAGTTCCCTCTTTCTTCATTTCTAAAGCACCGTTAATCACATGAAGGCTATTGTATGTAATAGATTTTAACTAAATATTAACAGAGAGGCATCTTGAATTCTAAAATTCTTTAGTTATCCCATCATAAAGAATTTATGACCAATCAATTCTCTTGTTGTAGCTAAGGCTTATTCTATTTCTTCTTTTATCTGATTCCTCAAGAACTTCCAAAATTCCTGTCACTGGAGCTCAGAAAGAACACTTTTTAAAATTATGCTGATTATTTTAATTCCCAAGGCATTCTACAACCTGAGCCCTACGTTCCCTGTCTAAACTGTTGATGCATTTCCCTAAAAAGACAAATTTTCTTCTCATGCCTCTTTTCTTGTATCCAGAGTGTAGGAAACACTAAAGTAAGATTTAAACAAGCAATTTAAAAAATCTCTCCATTGCACTTGTTTCTCAGTTTAGATGTGATGTACTTGGCTTGTGAGGTCCTTGGCATGTGGTGACACTCAGTTATTTAACAACAGTAATACTCAGTCTTTCCCTGAAGATAGTAGTTAATCTCATGAATGTTTTATGTGTTGTTTCACTTATTCATCTTGTGATCCTTTGGAAAACTCCCATAAATTCTCTCTTGAACCCTTTCGATCCAAACAAAACAAACTGTAAAGTCCACTTTGTGAGTGCTTTCATCAGAAGGCAAAGCAAGTCCACAACTCCTGCTGGCTTCTAAGTAACACTCAATGGTCACTTTACTCTGAGAGTCTTAGTTTCCTCTTTTGTAAAAATGAGGAAGTTGGCCTACTTTGGATGTAGCTTCCTTCTAGCTTTTGAATACCATGTATGCCTCTTAAAGATGATAGGGGAGGAGATACGGGGTTGGACCCAGGAAGTAGAAAAGGCCAACTAATTTTATTTGTAGCTCTGACCATCTGCTTCCATTAACACTAACAAGCAGCTATATATTTGTTAGTGATCAAGTGATCTCAGGTCTCCAGTTTAAGAAATAAGTGAGTAGTAATCTTGGCTTACCGCTAAGAGATCCTCACATTTCCCCTTTCCCTGAAATAAGACTATTAATACCTACCCCTATCTTGTTTCATAAGCAAAATGTTTCAACTAAAATTAAGTGACAGGAATAATGCAATTCAAGTTTGAAAAACATTTTTTTCTCCTTAATTTTAACTTAAACTATTTTCCCTTTCTTCTGTAATTGTTTCAAAACTACCCAAGAAGACCTAAAGAATTAGTAAGTGGAAGGACAGTTGTATGGGAAAACTAAAGGAAAAAAATGTAGGATTACCGTCTGAGGTTAGATTTTAGCCTGCTTGGAAATGTTAAAAGAATTAAGTTGAAGCACCATCTAGTGGCTCTCAATTGTGTTTTGATAAAAGTTGTTCCCAACTTCCCTCAATTTAGGACCACAATTAATTTGTTGTGCATGTACACACACACATACACACACACACATATACATACACACACATATGTGTTCAGAAAAGAAAAAAAAATTTATGCAGGGGTAGGAGGTTGATAGGGAGTAGCTATAGCTTTTTGGTTTTCCAGGCTCATATCAGCAGAAAATCATGGCATTAAGAATGGAACAGACAAGAAGCATGAACTTGGATAAATCTATTCAGAGAATGATGGAGTCTTTTCTGTAGAAAAAGAATTAACACAATAAAATCCCACGGATATCAGTTCCTCTGTTTCTCCTGCTCACTTCCTCTGTAAGAGTCCACAACTATATCTGTATCTTCCCAATCCTGTAATGCAGACATGTCCTCACATATATAGGGATTGGCTGACTATTAGATCATCTTTGAACATCCCCAGATTCCTATGCCCTTCCCTATCACAAGGCCGTAGCATCTTGTAAGTTTACATAACCAGCAATTCTTCTGGAACTGTCATAGTGATGGCTGGAATACCTGTGATTACTATCTTCTGAGGTTACATCTGTTTCATTACTCTAAGGGAAGAATGAAAGTAGACCATGATGATGCACATCAGTAGAACATAACTTGCTTAATAATCTCTAGGGGAAGAACAAAATAGACCATGAAAATGCACATGAATAGAGCATAACTCATGTTACAGGCTTGGCAGCAAACCTTGTGATTGGCAAACTAGGTATTTGTATCAGTCAGATTAAGTTCAACTGCATATAGAGTAAAACCCAAAACAACAGTGCCACAAACAGAATAGTTTATTCTCTTTCACACAAAAGAAGTTTATAGCTAGGTAGTCTAAGTTTGGAATGGTAACTTCATGGTCATTGGGGCCCAGGATCCTTCAATCTTTCTTTTCTACCACCTCAGTGAGTGGCTTCAGTCCTCAGTGTTACCTGTGACCTAAGGTGGCTGCTAGACTTCTAGTTATCACACCAATATTGTAGTCCAGGAGATAAGAAGGAAAAGCAGAAGAGGAGCTCTTCTTTATCCATAAAGAGCCTTCCTAAAAACACACAAGATGTGTGCTTACACTTAATTTCTGAAAATTTTGTGGGTGGCCATACTGTGTTGCAAGGGAAACTGAGAAATGTCTTTTAGCTAAGTATGTTCCCACACTAAATAAAGTTGGAATTATATTATTAAACAGTGTATCAGAAACCTAATGCCACGGTAATGTTGTGTAACAAACAACCACAAAAACCTCTGTGACAGAGGTCAGGTAGGCAGCTCTTCTGATCTTAACTGAGCTTTCTCACATGTCTGGGAGATGGCTGATGATCATTGGATTGGACTGTCTAGACTGGCCTCAACAGGGAAGTGGGGGAGGAGACTGGGGTGACTCAGCTACTTCCTATATGTCCCTCATCCTTCAGCAGACTAGCTCAGGCATGTTCTTATGGAGTAGCAATAGAAACATATGAGACCTCTTGAGACCCAGGCTCAAAACCGGTATACTGCCACTTCTGCCTCATTTGATTGGCTAACACAAATTACATGGTGAGAGGGGGAGAAATATGCACTCTCCTTATGGAAAGAACTCTAAAGTCATTGACAAATTACATGGATAGAGGGAGAGGTGAAAATTTAGAATCATGAATACAGTCATTTACTACAAGGAGAAAGGGGAAAATGAGCATTGAACTAGGTAACTAGCAACTGTGCCATAGTATTTTTGAGTCCATGATAGAATTGTGGTACTAGACTTTTTTCCATTTTATGCCCTGTCTTAAACATGAGGAAATTATGATTAAAAAAAAGAAAGAGAGAAAGGAGTTTATGTAAGTTATATGTGACATTATTTACTAATTTATTTCTTGACTCATGTCACTTACTAATGAATAGGTATTAATCTTAGCATTTGTCCTATTATTTACTGTAGAAAGATGGATATATATGTATCCAAAACCTGACTATTTCTTCCAGGGCAGCTACACTACATTTTTCAACTTCCATAGAAGTTAGTGTGGCCATGTGACAAGTACTAGCCAATGGAATGTGAGCAGAAGTGATTACTACTCCAGGCGTGGTTCATAAAACAGTCCCACATAAAATCCTCCTTCTCTCTCCTTCTTTCTCTTTTCCTATTTCTTTCCCATATACCAGCTGAGTGGAGAATACTCTGAGAAGGGCAGAGCCGTAGGATAAAATACTAGCTTAGAGTAGAACTCCTCTTGCCCCCTGCCTTAGCCCCACCAACCTGCATTGGAATGTAAAGTGAGCAAGAATTAAGCTTTTGTGGTATAAATACACTGAGATTTGGGGATTGTTTGTTTCAACAATTAGACTATCCTGTTTATATTAGTATTCTCCAGATTATATGCATTCATTTTCTCTCATAAAGTTTTGCTTAAAATAAAAGTAATAGCCCAAATCACCTGCCACTTTACACAATACATTTTTCCTTTAAATAAAAGGACACTTTTTACTATAGGATTACCATAAGTATCCATGAAGATAGCATTCCAGTTTACAGTGACCCTAGAAGAGTCAGGGTTTCGCCAATCACTCTTACTCTTACCACCATTAATCCACTGTATAATGCAGACAAGAAATAGAATTGAGACACTGGAGCTCTAAAAAGTGAGCTAGCGTTCAGCACTCTCTCCAGTGACTCTAATATCTCCTTATTTGGGATCAACTTATAATTTCTTCAAAAATGTAGGTACTGCTAAAAATGACTCCTGACCATTTATTTAATGATCAGGCCAAACATGCAATACAACTACCTCAGTGATTGCTAGCAATCGAGAAAGGGGTGGGAGGTCAGCTATGGGCTAACTTGGAGGCAGTGCATAGTGACTCCTGCCAATGCAACACTAATTAGCATCTCCAGTGGGTAGAGGAAACAGTAGGTAGGATGAAAGCACCATCCAAAGAACTCAAGGGGTGTAGAAGAACTGCACAGCATTGTTATTTGCCTTTTGCTGATCCATCTTCCTCTTTAGGCTGAGAAGCAGGGTTGTTTCTCCTTTGTAAATAAGGACTCACTAGGGCAAAGGGGAAAGTGGATGAGTCATCATAGGCATTTATGATGGCAGGTGGCAAGCTTTTGCATGTGTGTGTGTGTGTATGTATATACGTCTGTATGCTGAGAGTTTGAAACAGGCATGACACCTATCACATGGATTCTAAATACAAAGATCTCAAATAGCAGGAGCAGGAGCAGGAGCAGGAGCAGTTGAGCTAGATGTTGAACCAGAAGGCTGATCTCAACTGGCTGCTTTTTTGTGATATCTCATTAAGTCTAAATTGACTTCCAGATTTTCTGATTTTCATGCTCTAGGAAAAAAAAAATATATATATATATATTTAAGCAGGAATTAATACAAGCCTTCAGAAGCATAGAAACGGGGGAGCAAACCTTAAGGAATCCCAGTTAAACTTGGTTTCCCCACAGAATTCGCAGAGGGTAGTCTAGGACAGGTGAAGCAGACACTCTTCCCCAGTGCTGCAGGCACCTCTGCCCAGGCTCTCAGTTGTTAACAAAGCTTTCATGTCAAAGAAGGAACTGAGGAACAGACAAACGTGCCAAAAGGTGGGTCAAGCTTTTCCCAGGACATTGTAAGCTCAAGGTCTTATAATGCTGTTTTCTTTCTAGTGAGTCTATATTTTTCAGTCTTTATTTCCTACCTGCAATCATTGGTTCTCTGGAAGTAGATGAATCCCAGGATGACCAGGATAACCAGGAAAAAAGAGAATTTCACACAGAGAATGATCAGAAAGTATGACACTGGAAATCCCAGGGTTCTGGCACCTTTAAACATAGATAACACAGACAGGGTTGAAGAATCATTTCAGAAATTCTTCTAATGAACAAATTAGAGTCAATAGTTTAAAAGAGCCTTTTAAAATAATCCTAAAAGTTCACAGACTGTCATAATCAAAACACCTTCTAGATTCAAATGCTGCTAATGTATCATTCTTTCATGACAGAGTTTAAGAATGGTGTCTGTGTTTTTGTATATGGTAGATTTTTAATAAATATTTTCTGAATGAATAAATGCACAGTAAGCGTTGCTGAAACTTCCCAATTTTATAAGAAAAAAAGGAAATGTACTTTCTAATTTCCTGTGTAAATGATAGTCTTTGGGGGCGTTATTCTTAATATTTTACACACCATTTGATAATACTTTCCACACTGAAGTGGTTCTGACACTGAGCTGCTATAACCCCTTTAGTAGGGTATTTTATGTCTCCCTACTTTCATTTATTCATCTGTGAAATGGCCCCAAGAATTGTTGCAAAGATATAATGGGACTAATTAGGAACATCATTCTGAAGTCTTTTCTCCTATGAAAATAGCAGCCAAAAGACTGGGTGAACTCTAAGCACTAGTCTGACTCTTGGCTCAAAAGGTCCTATCATCCTGCTAAACAGCCTACTTAGATACTAAACTAGAAGAATGTCATACAGTCTCCTAGGCACTGTCAAAAAGACAAAGAAGACACGTCACAGCCCTCAAAAAAGTCACAATCCAGTTGGAGAAGCAGACCAAGACAAATGAAAAGATAACTTACAAGAGAGTAAACAGAACTAAGGGAACATTGCAGATTGTAAATCATCTAAGGAATAAGCAAGCTTAATCAACTCTAACTGGGAGGTCAGAGTAAAGTGGGATTTGAACTGAGCCCTGCCAGTAACAGGATTAAATAGGTAAAGAGATGAAAAATAAGACTTCTTAAGAGAAAGAAACAATTTGAGCAAAGATTTAAAGATGAGTCAACTTTAATTATATTTGGAGCATAGAGTGGGATATATAGAGATGAAGTCTGTGATGATCTGAACTTAGTTCTGCAGTTGTTTGTGTGTGTCAGGCATTGTGTCAGACTCTGGGAATGTAGAAATGAATGATGTGGTTCCTGTTCTCAAGGAACCTGCCCTGTACTGGGAGTCAGAGAAGTGGGCAGTCAACTGTAGGGCTATGGAAGTACTCAGTCAGAGGAATGCATGAGACATTATTTGAGCACAGAGAAGGAACAGCTAACCAAACTACATGGCGAGAGAAAATTATCCCCGGGTAATTATATCAAACTAAGGCTTAAAACTGCAATAGGAATTGATCAAGTGGAATGGAAGGAGAGTGTATGGGGAAAGAAATAGACGATGAAGAGGTGAAATTGCATGTAAAAGAGAGGAGAGGAATAAAAGAGGATAACCCTTTTGAGGAGCCCGAAGAGGCCCACGTGCATGGGGTACAGGCTGGAGAATAGCAAGACATGAGACAAGGAGAGCAGCAGGTCAAAGGGGTTTAGCTTTCCATGAGGCAAAGAGATGCCATGAGGGACATTTAAGTAGGGGAGCAGCATGTTGTTCATTTTGGAAGTCACTGGCCACAGGGAACTGGAAGGAGGTAAGCTAGAGACCAGAAGACCTGTTACAAGAACACTGTAAAAACCCTGGTGAGAGATATTAAGTATATATATGACTTGTTTAATTAACACAATAATTCTGTGAAGTGAGTACTATCATCCCATTTAACAGATGAAGAAATCATGATACATTAACCAGACCTATTTTGGTAATCAGTTCACAATATGTACAAATATCAAATCATTATGTTCTATACCTGAAACTAACATAATGTTACATATCAATTATATCTCAGTTGAAAAAGAAACCATGAGACAGAGAAATTAAATATTGTTCCAAGTCACACAGCTGATTAATGAGAAGCCATGTATTGCCAAAGGCTTTGCTCCTAATCAACAAATAATACTCCCTGGAACAATATGAAGACATGGACTTTGTAGCCTTAAACACATAATAATACTCAGTAAATGTCCAAGCAATGAATTGATGAATTAGTTTCAGATGACAAAGTAGAGGAGGAAGGAAAACTTGCCTCTTACTCAGAGTAGCAAATAAACTGGTGACTACTACAAGAAACAAAAAATCAATGGGAATAATTATTATTATTGGCTAATTACTGAAGAAGTATTTTTAAATTATATAATGTATCAATATTTTATACCAATAATAAGTAAAAGTCTGAATCACTAATTAGGAAATAATATTTTTACAGCTGAGAGAATAAAGGCATTTAGAGAATATAGTAAGAAGTTATTAATTCCTTTTATTTAATAGAGAAGTACAAATAATTTCTCTAGCATACTAATGATTAACCAAGGTAAGTTTTAGAGAATATCTTTAAATTAGGAGAACAAGTTTTCTTACTTTCTGCTGGTTATTCATAATATTCTGGGAAGGAAAGGCTGAGCATCAAGTTCCTACTCTAAAGAAACAGGTGCTTACCTTGATTCAACTGTATGGTCAGACTCTTGTTGCCAGTCAAGTGGGAGACAGAGCAGGACACATTCTGTACATGGTGGCCCTCCCAGTGGCAGGTACTCTGGACAGTCACTGTGCCATTGCCCCAGGGTTCTTGAACAGTGATACAAGCCCTCTCTGGGGTCCAGGAGATCTGTGCAGCTGGCTTCCCTGCAGCTGCCTTGCACACTGCAGTTCCATCCTTGCTTTGAACCAGGGTCACCTCAGGGGGCACTGCAGAAATGTAGGGAAAATGCTTCAGTCTTAACACATGGGACGTGAAATTTAGAGAGAGATTTGCTTCAGTCCCAAATCTGGTTATCTGAAACACCACAATATATAGTGTTTCTTACCTAAGACTTGGAGGTGATATCCATGATAGAAATTCCCATTAGGTGTTACCATTTCACACTTGTAATACCCATCGTGAGTGATGGCCACTGGGTCAATCTGAAGGGCAGGAATCTTGTCAGGTCTGGAGCCCCAGGTTATTATTCTCTCATCGGTGCAGTTTCCCTTTGTCTCATTTGTATCACCCCTGTAGACTCTGTTGCAGGGGGGCTTGTCTCTGAGGACTACTTCCCACGTTGTTAACAGCACAGCTGTACACAGCACAGGAGGGCAAGAGAGCACAGGCTTTGTATCCACTGGTACAGATCGTGTAGTGTTGACTGGACACACACATACACACAAACAGAGAATTATAAGAGAAAAGCTTGATAAAGAAATTCATGTGTTAAAACTTATTCACAGCATATTCCATGAAGTTGTACTAGAACATTACTTTCCTGATGATCTTATTCCAGAAATACTAGAATTATATAAGAAATTAACATTCATGAAATACATATAAAGTATTAAACCCATCCAAAGATTAACCATCTTTCTCTTGTATTATGTATCATTAGAGAAACAACATTTATTATATGTGTGACAAATTTTTTAAGGCATTATGAAATTAATTCAGGAATCTTGATATCTATGAAACAAACAGATGAGAAAACGGAATCTAAATTAAAAGACAGTGTTCTGAATCTACTCTTTTGGCCACAGGGACTATTAGATTTATCATATAATTCATACTCCTCACGGGGGAAAACAGAATAATTAATGATGTGGTTTATCTCCTCCTAAGTTTTGATGAAAGTGAAAAAATCAGTAACATCAGAACTAAATACCTATCCATAAGGGTGGCTTTTCAGACAAATATAAATGTGGAAAGATACAGTACTTTGATTAAAAATAACTAAGATGGCATTCAGGTTGAACAAGCTGGAAGGCTTTTTGTTTAATTTTTATTTGAAGAATTACAAAGTCTGTGACATCAACAGATTTTAAAACAATCCGTAATTTCATTAGTTGGACCATCCCACAGAAATAAAAAATGATGATGCCTAATGGTAAGAGATGCTTAGATGTATTTTTTCTGTTAAAAAAGTAACATAGTATATAAATATAAAACAAAGGGAAAATAAGTGTTTTCCTCTATACATTTTCTGTTCAAAGGATTTTATTGCAAATGTGATATTATCAACCTTTGAATGAGTTTCCTTTCCTTCCTATTCAGTCACATATGTACTCCCACATAGTTTGCTGTGAACTTTGCTCACAGATTTTGTTTCCATACATTCAATATCATTATCAGGATTAAATACAGCATTGACCTATTTTTCCATATTTTAAAGTAAAAATTAAGAATAGAAAGCATCTTCCACTTAAAAGCTCGCTCTTTTCCATAAACTGACACGTGTCCCTGATTGATAGGCGTTTGCTGAGAGGTGATTAGGTGTATTTGTTGCAACTTACCTGTACAAAGGTGAGTGTCGGTGATTTCATCAGATTAACATGAACAGAACCAGCTGGGGTGGGGCAAAATTTTTATATGGATGAAGCTTATTTTTTCTAAACTTTTCACTTAATATCTCTGCTCTGCTCTGTTGCCTGCTCTGTGATGTATTCAATTTGCATTTTATAGCCCAATAAAGATCATATTACTAGATAAAGAAAGAGGGAGGATTTCAAAGGAAATCTAAGAGGGCAGTTAAATTCATGCTCTTTCCACCACTCCAAGTGGCATCCCCTCACAGAGGGAACCTCCAACTTGCCAAAGGCTTAGACACAGGCAGGCACATGGCTTGTTAGAGAACTGCCAGAGGTTGGGTGTAGGAAGTATATGTGCATCAGGGAAACATGCTGAATGTGCATCAGGGAAAGATGCTGAAGATAAAACCAGAAAGATAAGAGACTGGTGAGGGATTCAGTGTTGAATGCTTTTCTGCAGTTCTTGGGATTTTGAACTTGAGCTTATAGGCAGTCAAAGGCATTAATGTTTTGCCTAATATTTGTCCTCAAGATCTGACTCTGTTTTTTTGTTTGTTTTTAAGGAAAGTACAAGCTAATCGAATAAACATGCATTTAAGCAGGAGCACAGTATCCAAAAAAGTGACTCCAATGGTGAGGATTTCAAGCACTGCAGATGTTCTATGTTCTTTCACCTTCCTTCTCTCTATGACCTTTAGTCAATCACCCTTCACCTATAATGATAGTTCTAATGTTATTGATATTATTTCACCCTTTCTTCATTCTCTTCTTTCTTTGTTCATAGCTGTTGTGATAATTTACCAATGGCCAGTACTGCCCTCACACTCAGTGGGTCTGACACCTGCCTACAAATATATTCTCCATGCGCTCCTGTGATCAGATCATTTCACCTCTTACTTCACTAAGGTAGCGGGTAGATTGGCATCGTTGCTCCCACACTGGCAGACATATCCCATCTCTTCCCCATCCTTTGTCTATAAATATCTTCCAGTCTCATCTAACCTTAAGCACACAGACAAATTCCAGTTGGCTTTGAGGGATTTCCTTTCTTATCTCACAACCAAACCCTAGTTTAAGTCCCTGTCGCCCTGCACCAGGATTACTGCAAAAGCCTCCTAACTTCTGTCACTGTCTCAAAGTTCTTGTCCTTTCAGTTCATACCTTATGTTGCAGCCAGTACACCATTCTGTAATACGCTGTGATTCTCTAAACTCTAAAACCCTTCAGAGATCTTTCACTGGGTGAAGAATAAGTTTAAATGTCTTCCTATTGGCTTTGAAAGCCTTCTTTTTTCAAATTGACTCACTTTGCAATCTTATCACCTACTACATTGCCCTCACACTCCAGGAAAAAAAAATATCAAGCACATTTCCACTTCCATTTCCATGTCATTTCTCACATTGTTTTCACTCTTTGGGGCACCCTACACAATGCTCTTTTTCTATTCACTCTTCCTTTAAGACCCAGTTCACAGGCTGCATCCTCTGTGAGGCCTTTCCTAAGCCTTGGTGCTGAACTGCTCCCTCGCTGCCCTCCTGGTCCACTTGATGTGAGTGCTGATCTCCTGCTTATGTGATCGCCGTGCTCCTGTCTGGGTTCCGCACATCACTGCGCTCCCTGATAGTCTTGCTCATCTTGCTCATCTGTATGTCCCCCACAAAGCCCAGCACAGTGCCTGGCAGAGAAAGTTCCATAATCTTCCAATGGAATCAAACTGCTTTAGGGGAGGAGAGGTGGGTGGTTCAGGCTCCCTCATCCCACAGCGTTCAGATCACCACATTCTTCAACTTCACACAAGGCTGGCACTTGGTCCAGACCTTCAACTATGTTTTTAAGGAAGCTCAACCTTCCGTACTTAAGTACTGGCCTCAAAAAAAAGAAAAGAAAAGCAAGCATGTTACCTTCTGGATATGTTAGAGTGCTCTGGTTTCTGTCCATACAGGAACTAATTATTGAAGCTATAGAAAATAATGAAAAGTAAATGAAATCAATTTTAGGCACTTAAATGGAGTGGAAGGCATTATTTCCCCACACACAACATGACAGAAAAGCAATTAACCATAGTTAAAATTACCCCCAAAATCCTTGTAAAACAGAAATTAGAAGTTGTTCCATCATTACATGGAAAAACATGCTGAAAATTTAACTAAACTCTCCTCAACTGCACTTTTTTTTTTGCCATCCATTCCCTGCCATCTATTTCCTGCCACATTGAAATATTTCTCTATTACTTTACATGAGTCAAAATCTGCTGCTCACTTTCTCTTGAGTTCATCCTAAATGTTCCTTCCTCCCTTCCAATTCCTTTCAGCTTTTCCTGGCCCTAGATTCCCACTTTCTTTCTCCTAAGAGCTGGTTCTTTTCTCCTTTAACTAGAGTATGGAAGTATGGAATCCACTGTTCCTCAGAATATTGTGAAATACCATTTGGATCATTGCAAGAAAAGACAGAAAGTATTCAAAGGTTTGTTTATTGCTACCCAAGTACGCTCTAATTAGAGTCGCTTCACTCATTTGTTCTACCTGCTTGTACTTTTGGATAAGATTCCGTTCGTATAAAGAGTTCTGGTGGGAGATTGAAATCATTGACTTAGATTAATTATTTGTATTTTATATATTCTTATGCTCCCTGATCTTTATTTTCTGAAACAAATTGTATCCATAAATTTCATGCCTCTATTTTAAAATTTTATAACCTTAAATAGAAATGTAGGGTTTCCTTCTTAACCTTAGGGCTGGAAATATTAGAAATATCAAAGGAGAGAAAATTACACATCTCTAAATATTAACACCCAAAACTAAGAATTCAAGAGACACACTAAAAGTACAAACCAAAAAACTGAAGGAGAACACCATGTTTGTCTAGTCACAGAAGTTTAGTTTCACTCCATTCCAGGGCCCCCTTATTACTATGGACTCAGCTGGTCAACTAGTCAGTGCACCACTGGGATTAAGTAAATTTGTGCTGGAAAATGCACAAATTTAACATTGCTACTAGAACAAATCACAAAACATCTTATGAATGGATCGAGAGCATCTTCATCACTGTTGAAAGATAGCTTTACTTTTTGCTAAAAATGTCAAAGAATCAGACTTACCAGATATTACAATAATTAAGATCAGTAACCTCTAAGTTGAAGTCCTCTACAATGTATGCATTTGGGGTGGCTGGTTTTCTACTTTAATGCTAATCCACTGTAAATCAGTGACTCCTTTGGTCACCTTGTTTACACTCGGTTCAAGAGGGTTGTGTGTCAGTTTTCTTTGCCATTTTGCTTTAGGTTCATTTCTGTTCTGTATGCTTTTGGCCGATTAGCCACTGACAAGAAACGTCTGTGAGTTTTGCTGAGTGATAAATCAAAACAGCCAATGCTTACTATTCATTGGTTTTCCCCACAGTACTGAGGTGATGAGATAAATTATATAGCAATTCTTTTAAGAATTACCATTTTAGGAATTAGGAGTTATATATGGCAAAATGCACAAATCTGAAATTTACAGATTGATGACTTTTTATACATGTACACACTTAGATAATCACCTCCATAACCAAGATAAGACCATTTTCATCATTCAAGAAATTTCCTTCATGCTCCTTCTCTTTCAATATCCCTTCCTCAAAGATAGTGCTACTCTGATTTCTGTCACCATTTTGCCTGTTTTTGAACTGCATATAAATAAAATTGTTACATGGTTCATGTTTTAATACCATGTAGAATTTTTTAATGAATATGCCATAACTTATTTCTTTCTTTCCTCTATAGATTTAGATTATTCCAGTTTGGGACTAACATAAGTAAAGCTTCTATGAACACTTTTGTTCTGTACATATCTTTTGGTCTACTTATGCATTCATTTTCTTGCGTGTATACCAAGGAATAAAATAGATGGATCCTAGGATAAACATATGTGTGGCTTTAATAAATACTTCCTGTTATAGGTTGAATTGTGTTTCCTCAAAATTCATATGTTGATGTTCTAACCCCCAGTACCTCAGAATGTGGCCTTATTTGGAAATAGGGTTGTTGCAGATGTAATTAAGATGGACCCAACTAGAGTAGGTTGGGTCCTAATCTAATGACTGATGCCACTGTAAAAAGAGGAATATGGGGCACAGATATGCATACAGGGAGAACACCATGTAAAGATGATGACAAAGATCAAGGTGGTGCTTCTACAAGCCAGCAAACACCAAAGATTTTCAACAAACCAGTAGAAGGTAAGGGAGAAGCAAGGAACAGATTCTTTCTTCCTGTTTTAGGAGATTTAAAGATTCTTTTGATGTTGGGACACAGCACAAGGACACTTGAATGGATGATAGGCAGAACTCTATGTTTCTTACAGCTCCAAAGAAGAGAAGGCTGCCATATAGGGTCTCACAGGGATTGCACTTGTAGACAGAGTAACACTAAGCTGAAACAGTAGAGAGAAACTTATGTATCACAAGATAGACGGGGTTGGGTTTCCAGAGGTCTGGGATTGACTAATTTGAATAATATTCCAAGCTCCTGTACATAATTGTCTATGGACTTCTTCCTAGTGGTCTAGTACTTGGCCTTGTGGTGACGAAGGTGTGTATGCAGTAGCCTGGAGTCTGACAGCCCAGATAAGGAAAGTGGTTGGGGTGTGGACTTAATCAGCTGCTCAAGAAGGGGACTCACCATCCTCCAGTTAGGGCTTCAAAATTGGGTCTAGACAGCATTTTTGAAAAATTTTAAAATGTATTAAAATTGACCCATTGATCTTCACATCAGTTTTGTATGGTGTATTTGGCCCAAATAAAAGACTTCTAGTGAGTCATGCCTAAGATGCCCTAAACAGCTTAAAAATATTTTATTATGAGAGTAAAATGGAGAACAAGTAGAAGTATGAGTCCTTGTAGGCCAGTCTGTAAATAAATTTCCCATTATATGGTATTAGCCAAGAAAACAGGTCTACAAGATTTCCAACAATATCCTGGTTGAATTATAAAGTGTATTGAAAGTATGAGTTATACTTTTTATGACAATAATATCTTGGTGTATTCCTTGGTTCAAGGTGGCAAGTCCAGCAATTACATTGTTGAAGGGTATGAACTGATAGTTCAGTGAGATATATGCAATGGTTAGTGGTATTTGTGACCAAGGGGGAGGGGGAGTTGTGGTGATCATGGTCAGAGATGCGGGGTTGGAGGTTGTGGTGGCAAACTGGAAGTGAAAAGTAGGAGAAGGCACTGGAGAGTGGGAGGTCCTCTCCCCAGGGGCTTTAGGGGTGAACCTGTATGAGGTAGTTGCCTCCTGGGGAAAGCAATAATCTCTATTTTTAGAATGGCATAGATAGTAACTTCTACCAGATTGACCTTTAGACATGAGAGTGAGGGATGTATATCTTGGCAGAGAGCAATGAGTATACCAAGATTATGGGGTAAGCAAACAGCAAGGGGCAGTTTTTCACATCTGAAGCTTATGGGCAACTATGGCCATCATACTTAGTCCAAGATGCATGTCGGGGATGCATGTCTGTGCTGGTTTTACTTTTCCCCTATTGTGCGCACCTTGGTTAGAGGTTGGGTCAGGACAAAAGGTATGGTGCCTTGCTCCTGAGATGATTTTGCACTTGCCAGCAATATCAATATCTGCCCTGGAACTAGTTTAGCTCCTCCTAAATGTGGGCAGGGACATGCCTGCTGGCAAAGGCTGCCTCTGCACTTGCCTGAGGCAGGATCGGGTCTGATCTGGTTCTATTCCCTCTAAGAGTGCACACTCTTCTTGGTAATGGCAGCCTTAACCCTAGTGGAGAGCAGTGCCAGAAAAGGGGAGCTGGAGCAGGTACCCAGTGTGGGCTGGGGTGTCCCCTGGGGCTATTTTGGCAAGCTGGGAGTAAACAAGCATGTACTCACGCTTTCCGAGAGTGTAGTCTTGGTTTCTTACAGTCCTCTAGTAAATCCCACTGATTTTCAAACCACCTAAGAGGACTCATCTTCCTGGTGTCTGACCCCAAGGCTAGGCTGCCTAATATGTAGCTCAAACTCCTTGCTCCCTAGGGAGGACCACTGAGCCTATGATATCCCCCTCCTCTTCTGTGTCCCCTGATAGGGATTGGGTCCTGACCTGATCTTTCCTAACCAACTCCATGTGGATTTTTCTTTACAGTATTGGTTGTAGAAGAGCCTTTCTATCAGTCTCCATGATGATTTCAGCAAGAGTTCCACATGTAGTTGTGTTTCTGATGTGTTTATGGTCACTGAACCATGAACTCAGCATCCTCCTCTTGTACCTCTTGATCTCCCTGTCTATGTTTCACTTATTGAAGACTCCCAAATTATTGTTCACAGTGACTGAACCACTACACATTTCTGCTAGCAATATATGAGATTTCCAAGTCCTCCACAACCTTGCCTACACATGTTTTCCATTTCAGTAGTAGTAGCAGTACACTAGTTAATGTAAAGTGGTATCTTACTGTGGTTTTGATTTTCATTTCCCTAGTTTCTGATGACATTGGCCATCTTACCATGTGCGTGTTGGCTATTTGTATAACCTCCTTGGGAAAGTGCCTGTTCAAGTCTTTTACAAATTTTAAATTAGGTTGTTTGTTTTTGAGTAGTAAAAAAATTTTATATATTCTGGATACTCAAACCTTAACAGATGTATGATTTGCAAATATTTTTCACATTTTATGGGTTGTTTTTCACTCTTTTGA
The DNA here is from genome assembly GCF_036321535.1 of Camelus dromedarius. Classification (NCBI taxonomy): domain Eukaryota; kingdom Metazoa; phylum Chordata; class Mammalia; order Artiodactyla; family Camelidae; genus Camelus; species Camelus dromedarius. The sequence continues at coordinate 72,128,809 of NC_087437.1, read as the reverse complement.
TAGTGTATTTTGGCATAAAACTTTGTATACAATTTTGATGAAGTCTGATTTCTCTATATTTTCTTTGGATGCTTGTGTTCTTGATGTCATATCTAAAACTTATTGTCAAATCTAAAGGTATTAAAGATGTTTTCTTCTAAGAGTTTCATAGTTTTAATGCTCATTCTTAAGTTTTTCATCTATTTTGTGTTAATTTTTGAATATGACGTGGAAGAATCCAACTTTATTCTTTTGCATGCAGTGATCCAGTTGTCCCAGAACTACTTGCTGAAGAGACTTTCTTACTACCCAGTGAATGGTCTTTGCAATTAGTTGAAAACCAGCGGGCCATAGGAGTATGATTTTATTTCTGGACTCTCAGTTCTTTCTATTGGTCTATGTGTCTATCTTTTGCCAGTTCCAAACTGTTTTAATTACTGTAGATTTGTAGAAAGTTTTAAAATTGAGAATGTCACTTCTCCAACTTTATTCTTATCTCTCAATATTGTTTGGGGTCTGTTGCAATTCCATATGAATTTGAGGGTTTTCCATTTCTTAAAAAAAGGTAATTGAGACTTTTGGTACAGATTTCATTAAATATGTAGATCTCTTTGAGGAGTATTGCCATTTTAATAATATTAAGTCTCTTATCCATGAATAAAGGATGTCTTTTCATTTTGTTAGATCATTTTTAAATTGCTTTCAGCAGCTTTACAGTTTTCAGTGTAACTCTTGCAACTCTTTGATTAAGTTTATAACTCAGTATTTTATTCTTGTTGATGCTACTGTCAATGAAATTGTTTTCTTAGTTTCCTTTTCAGATTGTTCATTGCTCACATATGGAGATACAACTTATGTTTGCATGTTGATTTTGTTTCCTGCAACTTTGCTGAATTTGTTTATTAGCCTTAATTGTATTTGGGGGTGTTATGTTTAGGATTTTCTACATATAATAACATCTTGTCATATGTGAGCAGATAGTTTTATGTCTTCCTCTCCAATTTGGACACCTTTCATTTCTTTTAATTTAAATCATTTAATTACCCTAGCTAGAACTTCTGGTATGTTGAGTAGAAGTAGCAAAAGGGGTATTCTTGTCTTCTTCTTGAGCTTAAAAATAAAGCTTCCAGTTTTTCATCACCAAATATGATGTTAGCTATGGAGCTTTTATAAATTCTCATTATGTTACAGAATTTTCCTTTCATTCCTAGGTTGTTGAATGTTCTTATCAAGAAAGAGTGTTGCATTTTGTCATATGCTTTTTTTTGCATAAATTCAGATGATCGTGTAAATTTTTTCCCTTCAATCTATTAAAGTGATGAATTACATTGATTAATTTTTATATGTTGAACCAACCTTGCATTCCTAGGATAAATCCCAGTTGAACATGGTATATAATTCTTTTAATATGCTACTGGATTCAGTTTGCTAGTATTTTGCCTGTCCATTTTTTAAAAAAATTTAGAGGATGAGGTAATTAGTTTATTTATTTATACATACATATATATATATATATATAATGGAGGCACGAGGGATTGAACCCAGGATCTTGTCCATACTAAGCACACATTTTACCACTGAGCTATACCCTCCCCCTCAGTTTGCTACTATTTTGATGAGAATTTTTGCATCTATATTCATAAGTGATATTGGTCTGTAATTTTCTTTATTTGTGATGTCTTTGTCTGACTTTGATGTCAGAGTAATGCTGACCTCATAGAATGAATTGATAAGTGTTTCCTTTTTTTCTATTTATTGAAAAAATTTGAGAAGGATTGGCATTAATTCCTCTTTAAATGTTTAATAGAATTTAACAGTGAAGCCATCTGGTCCTGGGCTTGTCTTTGTTGATAGGCTTTATATTACTGATTCAATCTCTTTACTTGTTACAGGTTTGTTCAGATTTTCTGTTTCTTTTTGAGTCAGTTTTGGTAATATGTGAGTTTCTAAGGTTTTATCAATTTCATATAGGTTATCAAATTTGTTGGTATATGATTGTCCATAGTATTCTATAAATGATACTACTTTTTATTTCTGTAAGGTTGGTAGTAATATCCTTATTTTTATTTCTGATTTTAGTAATTTGAGTTTTTTCTTTCTCAATTTTTAGTCAACTGTCCAACTTTATTGATTTTTTTTAAAAAATTCCTTTTGGGTTTATTGTCTATTGTTTCCTATTCTTTATTTTGTTTATCTCCATTCTAATCTTTATAATTTCCTTCTTTGGGTTTACATTGCTCTTCTTCTCTTGTTCCCTAAAGTGTACAGTTAGGTTATTGATTTGAGATTTTTTTTCTTTTTAAATATAGGGGTTTACAGTGGTAAATTTCCTTCTGAGCACTGCTTTAACTATATTCCATAAGTTTGGTATGTTATGTTTTTATTTTTATTCATCTCAATGTATTTTATAGTATTTTGTGATTTCTTTTCTGTCTCATTGTGTTTAAAAATTATGTTTAATTTCCATATATTTGTGAATTTTCTAGTTTCATTCCATGATGGTCAGAGAAAGTACTTCATATGATTTCAATCTTTTTTAAATTTATTGGGACTTGTTTTGTGGCCTAACACATAGTCTATCCTGGAATGTCCTACGTACACTCATGAAAAATGGGTATTCTGCTGTTTGGGGGGTGAAGTGTTCCATATATGTCTACTAGGTCTGTTAAAGTCTTCAGCTATCATTGTAGAGTTGCCTATTTCTCCTTTCAATTCTGTCAATTTGTGTATGTTTATAATAATTATATCCTGCATATGTTATATCAATATGTTATATCCTACATATTGACTTTGTTTTCAAAAGTTAGACATTTTTATTTGCATTGGAAAAGACCTATTTCTTATATGCCTAAATCTGCTCACTTTCAAAGCCACTTTTGAGACTTTACAGTTTTTCATCAAGCATGACTTAAGCTGCTTCTGCTTGGACATGCATGGGGCTCCAGGTTCTCCATCACCCTCTACAGCTTGCCTCACTGCACTTCTCCCCCAGTTCTCTGGGTAGCCTTTCTCATCATCCTCTTTACCTACCTCTCTAAAGTGCATATTTCATACTGAAATAGTTACTCACATGAATTTCCTGTTCAGGTTGATTCTTATTGCAAACCTTTCCACCACTAACACAAACATTTTATGTAATAGCATTAAACACATGAAAACACATACAATATATACACACCAGCCAAGTATTAGGTTTTCACAGTGTGGTCAATTGTGGTCATCATAAGCATTGTGACTTAGAATAAACTGTTCTTTGCTTATTTTTCATCTGAACCACAAGCAAGGCCGTTGGTTATGTTAAATGCTACAGTTTTTACATCTGCTCTAACATTTTAGCAATATATTATTTAATCATTAGTCTCTAAATGGTTGTGATAATGAATAAAACTTTGTTTTGTTTTACTTTGTTCCTGAGAGGATTTCTTCCTTCTTTTTTTTCTCACTCAGAATGAAAACTAGCCCTGCTAATAACCCCATGATTACACTGTCAGATGATAGATCCTACCACTCATTCAATGAAGGCATGACAGAAAGATAGACATATTCTAGACTAGGGTGAGCTACAGTGGGTTCCATTTCACCTTACCTGAAGATCAGAACCAAAGAAGACACGAAAGGATTTAAAAGCAGATACAAGCTCTCATCTTTTAATCCTTCTTCTTTCCTCTCACACTTCTCTAGTTGTAAAACATACAGAAAAAGCACGAGAGATTGATGTCCCACCAAACAAGATATAAATAAAAATTGAAAGTCATGATTGGTGATGAACAATTATTCTATTTAAATACATAGTTAAGACTAAATACTTAAGAAAATTATGTATAAACACAAATATTTTAAATCTTCAAAATATAAAAATAATACATAACCAACAAGTCAGAAAATGGGAGGAAAGGCAGTTTGAAGAAGCATAAAGTTGTTCTTTATCTTTCATAGCATGGAGTCAATAGACACTGTGTGATGGTGAAAATAGTTTTTTAAATGTACAGTTACATCATCCTCTCAATATTGTTCACAGTCTTTTTTTAACATAGAGAACTCCTTTAGAAATTAGTGTCTCATCTGGTAAAGGCATTTTGTTTTCAATAGTCCAAACTCATTGGAATAGACACTTGAGCAGATTTGCTTTGTCTACTTGGCATGCTGTGCTTTTGGTTTGGTTTTTTGGTTTATTGATTGCCTTATATGTCATTATGGTACACCGGAAAATAATGCTTCTGAAAAGCTCATTTTTTAATATATAAACTTATTTTTTAAGAGCAGTTTGAGATTCACAGAAAAATTGACAAAGTACAAAGAGTTCTTGTATACCCCCTACCCCCACACATGCATAGCCTCCCCCATCAACATCCCCACCAGAGTGGTACATTTGTTGCAATCAATGCACCAATGTTGATGCAGTGTTTTCACTCACAGACTGTAGTTCATATTAATGTTCACTTTTGTATGTGGTAGAGTCATTTTTATCACACATTCAATAATTACTTCTGTTTCTTTTACCAGCTCAAAGTAAAGTAACAATAAATGCAATATTTTTATTTAGAGTAACATGTTTATATAAAAGAATTTTGTGAAATAGTTTGTCTTTCCTTCTTTTTACATATATTTATATAAAAGTGTTCAGCTAATATTAACAGTAGTTGTTTTGAGTGGTAGAATTTGAAGCAGTTAAATTTTTCTGTATTGCCCGAATGTCTTATAATAAGCATGTTTTATCTTCACCCAAATAAAATGTCATTAGTTTTTTAAAAATGAAAGAGAAAAATATATACCCAAGGGACCACCACTCATAAATATTCCCACAATAAATGTTAATGCTAATTTATAACATATTTAGCAGAATTGTCTTAGAAAGGTATCTTGAAAAACAGCCAGAGACTTGAAAAAAAAAAAAGCAACTCAGAGAAAGATATAGTAAACATCTCAATTTGGGAAGATAAAAACGTAAGTAGGGTAAGTGGAATAGTTCAAATGTTTATTGTGGCTAAAAATGAAGAGTATTTACATCAAACATGACCCATACTTAGGCAGGTTAGACCAACTATCCCAGTGTACTGTCTGTGAGGACGGCTATCACAAAACACCGCAACAGGCTGGTTGGCTTAACCACACGGTGTTTGTCCACAAGGCAGGTTTTTAAGGTTGAAGGCTGTGTATATTAATAATCAACAAAAACTAGGGTTCTGCTTGTGTTGATTTTAAACAGCGGTCAATAAAAATATATGTATTTATTTATAAAACAAGACAAAACCAGCGAAAGATAGAGGAACGTCTGAGTCTTAACCACCAGGAATTGCATGAATATTGATTGTTATAACTCAAAAAAAAAAAAAATCCACGGCAAGGAGCTCAGTAATTTATAACCAATTCAATAAAACTAAATGGTATAATTTATTAGTTCTTTTTATATTTGATAGTACTTTATAACTTCATATAATTTTCTAAAGGGATATTTACCAAACTTAAAACTAATTCAATCTTAAATGTGTCCTAATATCTGTTTCTTATCAGCTAAAACAGCAATTCTTAGACTTTTTGGTCTCAGGATCCCTTTATACTCTTAAAAATTGTTGAGGATCCTAGAGAACTTGCCTTAGAAAAATGTAGAAACACATACATACAAATACAAAAGTACTTACTCCATAAGCCATCAAAGCAATAATATCAACATATGCTGTGTAGCATCTAGAAAACTAACATGCACTTGAGAGAATTTAAATGCAAAAAGCAAATGACATGTTAGTATTATTATGAAAACACAAACAACCTTGAGGACTTCTTGCAAGGGTTTTTTGGACCACATTTCAACTAGAGCTAAGCTAAAACAAACTTAAAAGCTCAAATATTACTCTTCTTTTTTTTTTTAACTTTTTTTATTGATTTATAATCATTTTACAATGTTGTATCAAATTCCAGTGTAAAGCACAATTTTTCAGTCACACATGAATATATGTATATTCATTGTCACATTTTTTCCTCCATGAGCTACCATAAAATCTTGTATATATTTCCCTGTGCTGTACGGTATAATCTTGTTTATCTGTTCTACAATTTTGAAATCCCAGACTATCCCTTCCCACCCTCCGCCCCTTGGCAACCACAAGTTTGTATTCTATGTCTACGAGTCTATTTCTAAATATCACTCTTCTTTTATCTTCTTGTTTGTCAAAAATGTTACGGAGCAGGAAAATACAGAAAAAAGTAATTAATCCAACTTAGTACTTGTTATTCTTCATTTAACAACTCCAGTTAGCAAAGCAATTGTGAATAAAAAGCTATTTAAACTTTTAAAGAGAAACCTGCTTTTTATTATGATATGTCATTTCCCCCCACAAAAATTACTGCTGTACCTTGACATATCAAAAAATATATGCATATAAAACATAAATTCTTTTCACATAAATGATCAATTACTCCCAATATTTAGTTACATCATTGTTAATAAGAAAATGATAGTTCAAGTGATCTGTGAGGCATATGTTACAGCGTCTGGCAGAATAATAAACATTCAAATAATGACGGCTATTTGTTGCTGCTGTTGCTACTGTTTTGTAGTGGTCATTTTTGCCAATCTGCCGTAAGTATTAAATACTAGGATACTATAGGTAGCATAGCAGGATCGTAAGTTTTGTTGCCTATGAATTTCCCATTTCATTAAATATACTTTTAGTGGACAGTCCATTTTAATTAACTAATAGATAACTTGCATCCAGTAAACTTCCAGGAAACAATGGATCTCATAATAGTCAGTATGTCCAGAAAGAAAGAGAGACGTGCACAGACTCCAAGGGTAGAATACACTGGAGACTCAAGACTTTTAAACACAAGGACAAGTAATTCCTTAATAGCTGCATTCCTTATTGACAGGTCAGGTTAATCTATAGTGTATTATTGATGCTAATAATGTTTTTTGCTCAAAGTAGCAAAGGAATCTGGAAAAATTCAGGTGTTTTACTTTTCTCTAAAGAATTTAAGAATTTCTAGTAAAATTTTGCCTAAATGTTTCACAAAAGCATCTTGAAAAGGAGTCTGTAAATAAAACATCAAATGTTAGCATTCTGATCAAAAGAATTTTTGACCAATGTGCTGCTTAAAATTATTTAGAGTTTTTTTCTTTTAAAAAATGGACATTATGATGTTATACAAAAGAACCTCAGGAATGTTTCCTAATATGATTTGTAATACTTTAAAAAAATAATCAACACTTGTCTGTATCTTGAATTTTCAAGTTAGTTAATTTAGGATAATAAAAAGAAGTTGTTTGCAAACTTACAGACCTTACTGACCTAATTTCAGAAGCTGAAATAAATGGATGAAATAAAATAATTGATATATATATGTGTGTGTGTGTGTGTGTGTGTGTGTGTGTGTGTGTGTGTGTAGTATATATGATCCGTCCATAAGGGATACCTCTAAGTAATTAGGATATTCTGGAGTTCAATATCATCTCTTGCCTGTGGGGTGTCATGGTTTGCCTGCATTTCACCACTATAGCCGTAGTCCTCTGGGCAGCACTCTCAGAAACACTGCTTTCTTCAGGTTCCTTCATCTTGCAACTTCAGGCCAAGGAGTAGAATGGTTTTCAGAGGTTCTAAGCCACAGAGTCCTGCATTATCTCTTATTGGTTAGGGAAACCACACTTTTGTAAAGCGTTTACCCTTTTATTAAACTCTCCTCAGGTACTTAAAGTGTGTTGTTTGTTTACTGCTGGGGCTCTGACTGATAGACGTCTGACTGATACATTTTGGAGATGTTAAAATGTGAAAAAAAAAATCAGCACCTAAGATAAGTAAAATATATCCGTTAGCCCCTCTGTTCTTCAGTTTCATTTCTGTTAAATAGGAATAATATTCCTCTTAGAATTATTATGACTAAATGAATTAATGCATGTAGAGTACTTAGAAAAGTGTCTGGCATGTAATAAGTGGTCAACAAATATCAGTAGTGTATTTGCAGCATTGTGACAGGTGCCATGAATTACACAAAGATGGGTAAAACACAAAGCACACTTCCAAGAACCCTGGTAATCTTAGTGAGTGACAGCTCTAAGTCTCAAAGTCAGATATTTTGATCTCAAGCCTACTATTTTTCTTTGAAAACTTCCTTGATAATCCAAAATAACTGAAAAGATCACTCTAGTTTAGTGCAAAAGCACTTAAACACTTTTTAAGATAAGTGAAGTATTATTAGTTTTAATTATGTGCAGCAATACAACCTAATAATTAAAATGCATTGTCAGAATACACTCAGAATTAATAAACAGGTGAAAAATTTAAGTTATCTTGAATGTAAAAATGGTAGTTATTTATAAATGAAGAGATTCTTCAAAAGATAGGAAAGAGATTAGAAAACGAATCTTTATTGAGCATCCACCATGTGGGAGGCACTTCTAGACTGAGTACTCACAAACTGTCTGTCAAGGGAAATGGCTATCCCCACTATACGGATGAGGAATCTACCCCAAAGAACAGAGCAGACATTCAAACCCAAAGCCTCCACTGTCAGCAAGAGGGAGCACAGGGAACAACCATGACTTTTCTACATCACGCTGCCTCCAGAATGCTTAAAAAATATATCCCCTAACGTGGCTTAAATAGCATATACCTACTTATTAGGAGATTTACATTTATGTGTAAACTTGTTCTTAGACTCCTTTTTTTCTTTTGCAAATGGCACAAAGATGCAGTCTAAGAATTATGACAAGTGTCTCTTTTCAAAAACACAAGATTTCTTTAAAGCCTTGTTCCTCAACGTGTGATCTACAGACCAGCAGCAACAGCAACATCTGGAAATTTGTTAGAAATACAGAACAATTAGGCCCCCAGGCAAGGATTATTCTAAAATTGTTAGCCAAGGAAACTGGAAAGAGAAGAATAAAACTGAGCATTTTAAAAGACATGAAAAATTCTGGTGGAAAACAACCTAAGGGATCTTTCTCATCATGGCTTCCTCTGCTTCATCCCAACACACTTCACCCTCTCTCCCACCTTCCCCGACAGACTTACCAGCTATGGAAGGGAGAAAAACTGTGAATAGTCTGCCAAAAGCTGAAGACATCTTCTGAAGGGAGTTCCCTTCTATTTTCTTTTCCTGTCCTTACCTCTCTGTTTTCCTTCCACCATACCATGTACCTAGCTGTGGTCTTTCACTTCTCCTGCCCTCCTCCATAAGCACAGGTGAGAAATCCCCTACTCTCTCCTCCACTGTATCTCTGGCTCATGAACAATTTAAGAAGAAGCATTTCCTGTTTGAAGAGTTGAGGTAATAATGACTGGACTTCCTGGTTTGCGCTTTTATACATTTATTTCTCTCCAGAGAAGCATGTGCATTTGATCCACTGTTCCGATAAAATTGTAATAAACTGAGCTGTATCACAGATAATGTGAACCTGATTCTTACAAGGCATGTATCATTATATTCGTTTTTTATAAATAAGGAAGTAGAAAGTCAGAGAGGTTAAGTTACTTACCCTCACCCAGTTAATAATAGAGCTATAAAGTCAGGATAGAAACCGAGATCTGTTCATGGGTAGTTTTCCTTCCCTTGCATTGTATTGTGTGTGTGTGTCTATCTGTATTTGTTTGGTAACTTATGTGGTTTATGAGAGAAGACAAACATGATCTCTTCCTCTAGAAGTGTGTGCTTTAATACAGAAAACACTGAGACAGAGAGTAGTGAAAAGTAAAACACTTAAAAAGACCATAATACAAATAATTCTCCACCCACATGACCCGCACCCGAGTTAAAGGCTTGGGCTGGGGCGAGGGCTCAGTCTGCAACCAGGAATTAAAGCCCAGTTGCGGAAATTTTACTTTGATCTGTTGAGGACATCTTATGCACAAGCCCCGGACTTCTGTCTTCCACAGATCTGGAGAAGACCAGGTACCAAGATGATGCTGGCTCTTCCTGATCTAAATGGCACCTGGCATTTCTCTGGCACCTCCAGCCTGGCTCCAGCACAGCTGACCCCTTGCTCTTTCTGAACATGACCCTAGTGGAATGTCATCCCTGCTGCAAACTAACAGGGGGCACCACTGCCCACTGCACAAGCTCAGTCCTTTTGTGGGCCACTCCAGGTCTTCCCTGCCTCTGCCTGACCTGCCCGTGCCCTCACCTTACGCTACCACATCCTGCTGACAGTGTTAGCATTTCTACCTCATAATTTCTACTTTATTTCTTCTTTCTTCTACTTGTTTCTGGCTAAGACATTTTAAGAATATGCTGTCTTCTGCCACAAAATAAAGGGTGGCAGGGGACAAGGGAAGAAAACTACAGATTCAGTGCAATGTTAACAAGGGTTTTTTATGTGGAAGGGGACAGTGAAGGCTGAGGGAGTAGACTGGTAGGCAGAAGTTTCCACTTATAGATTCTTACATTTTCTTAAACAGACAATAATCCTTCCCTTTGGGCTTGTTCTAACACTGGTTTCAGCTTGGTTACCCAAAGGGATGATTAATGAAAATTTCTTAAGAAAATACATCAGGATCAGATTCTTGTCACCAGATAAATAATTCCTCTACACATTTGAAGATGAAAGAAGGGTTTTTTTTTTAATTTGGTGAATTTTGTTACCATCAATACCCTGGTTATGATATTATAGTATAATTTAGCATAATGTTATCATTAGGTAAATTGGAAATGGTGCACAGGGATCTCTGTGTGATTTCTCACACTTGCTTGAGAATCTATAATTTTCTCAATTAACTCTAATTGGAAAAGATACATGCATTGTTCATAGCAGCGCTATTTACAATAGCCAAGACATGGATACAACCTAAATGTCCATCGACAAATGACTGGAAAAAGAAATTGTGGTATATTTATATAATGGAATACTACTCAGCCATAAAATAGAATAAAATAATTCCATTTGCAGCAACATGAATGTCCCTGGAGAATGTCATTCTAAGTGAAGTAAGCCAGAAAGAGAAAGACAGATACCCTATGATATCACTCATATGTGGAATCTAAAAAACAGAAAAAAAGGAGGATACTAATGAACACATCTACAAAACAGAAACAGACTTGCAGACAAAGTAAACAGTCTTATGGTTACCGGGGAAAGGATGGGAAGGGATAAATTTGGGAGTTTGAGATTTGCAAATGTTAGCCACTATATATAAAAATAGATTTTAAAAAGTTTATTCTGTATAGCACAGGGGACTGTATTCAATATCTTGTAATAACCTTTAATGAGACAAAATATGAAAACAAATATATGTATATGCATGACTGGAACATTGTGCTGTGCACCAGAAATTGACATATTGTAACTGACTTTATTTCAGTAAAAAAAAAAAATTTGAAAGTCAAGTCTGTATCTTGAATCTTGAAGTTAGTTAATTTAGGGTAATAAAAAGGGAGTTGGTTACAAACTTACAGACTTTGCTGGCCTAATTTCAGAAGCTAAAACACATGGATGGAATAAAATAATTTGAGATATTATTATATATATCATCCATCCATAAGGGATACTTCCAAGTAATTAGGATATTCTGTATGTCATCACTACACCTAAGTTTTAGGGAAATTCACATCCTTTCAAAAATGTTCTTTAGTGCCTCTAATAGAGATTTAATATAGTATTTGGAAGTTGGTGATTGTTGTTTCTGACACCAGCCACTGGAAAAGTTTGTTTTTTAACAAATCCATCACCTCACATAGTATCTTTTTTTGAAATGGGAAAATTTCAAGTATAAAATACTGTATTATTAACTGTAGTAGCCATGCTGTACATTAGACCCCAGAACTTTTTCATCTTATAACTGAAGGCATGTACCCTTTGACCAGCATTTCCCAATTTTCCCCACATCCGAACCCCAGATAATCACTATTCTACTCTGTCTCTATGAATTTAACCTTTCCCCTTTAGATTCCACATGTCATGCAACATTTGTCTTTCTCTCTCTGGCTTATATCACTGAGCATAATGCCTTCCAGGTTCATCCATGTTGTCACAAATGATAGGATTTTCCTTCTTAAGGCTCAGTAATAACCCACCACATTTTCTTGATCCATTCATCCATCAACACACTCAGGATTTTTTCCGTATCTTGGCTATTGTGAATAATGCCTCAATAAAAAATGAAAGTACAGCTATCTCTTCAAGATAATGGTTTCATATCCCTTGGATATTTACTTAGAAGTAAGATTACTGAATCATGTGATAGTCCTAGTTTTAATTTTTTGAGGACTTGCCATACTGTTTTCCATAGTGGTTGTACTAGTTTACATCCCTGCCAGCAGTGTACAGGGGTTCTCTTTTCACCACATCCTTGCCAGCATTTGTTACCTCATTTTTTATTGATAATGGCCATCCTAGTAGGTATGAAATGATATCTCATCATGATTTTGATTTGCATCTCCTTGATGATTAGTGATGTTGAGCACCTTTTTATGTACTCATTGGCGATCTGTATGTCTTCTTTGGAAAAATGTCTACTCATGTCCTTTGCCCATTTTTAAATTGGAGTATTTGGTTTTGGTTTTAAGTTTTTCAGAGTTTGTGTGTGTGTGTGTGTGTGTGTTGGGTGTATTTTGGTTTGGTTTGGTTTGGTTTGGTTTGGTTTGGTTTGGTTTTTTGTTACTGAGTTGCATGAGTTCCTTATATATTTTGGATATTGACTTCTTAACTGATATGGTTTGCAAATGTTTTCTTCCATTTCATAGGTTGCCTTTTCATTTTTGTTGATGTATAAATAACTCATATAACATTGTATTAGTCTCAGGTGTACAACATAATGATTTTTTATTTGTATATATTGTAAAATGATCATCACAATAAGTCTAGTTAACACTCACCACCACACACAGTTACAAAATGTTTTTCTTATGAAGAGAACTTTTAAGATTTATTCTCTTAGCAACTTTTGAATGTACAATACTGTATTATTAACTATAGTCACCATGCTATACATTATATCCCCATGATTTATTTATTTTATAACTAGAAGTTTGTACCTTTGGACTCCACCCCTTTCACCTGCCCCCCTACCCCCACCTCTGGCAACCACCAATATAGTCTCTGTATCTGTGAGCTTGGTTTGGAATGTTTTTCTTTGTCGTTTTTTTTTTTTTTGAGATTTTACATAATTCAGTTCATATGCTATTTGTCTTTCTTTGTCTGAATTATTTCACTCAGCATAATGCCCTCAAATTCCATCCATGTTGTCACAAATGGAAGTTTTTCATTTTTTATGGCTGAATTATATTCCATTGTATGTATTTACCACATTTTCTTTATCCATGCATCCATCAATGGACACTTAGATTGTTTCCATGTCTTGGCTACAGTAAGTCACCAATATAGAAAAGCAGAGTAAAAGAAAAAATAAAACAGTTGGGGGAGAAAACATAGTAAATGAGACATGTAATGTAAGATTGTAGAAACATGACCAAATACATAAGTAATCACAACAAATATGAATGGCTTAAACGGTCATTAAATTTAAAATTCTTATTTTTTTTTCCAGGAACATCCATGTTGCTGCAAATGGCGTTATGCTGTCATTTTTATGGCTGAATACTATTCCATTGTATAAATATACCACATCTTCTTTATCCAGTCATCCATTGATGGACATTTAGGCTGTTTCCATGTCTTGGCTATTGTAAATAGTGCTGCTATGAACTTTGGGGTGCAGGTGTCATCCTGAAGTAGGGTTCCTTCTGGATATAAGCCCAGGAGCGGGATTCCTGGGTCATGTGGTAAGTCTATTCCTAGTCTTCTGAGGAATCTCCATACTGTTTTCCATAGTGGCTGCACCAGACTGCATTCCCACCAGCAGTGTAGGAGGGTTCCCCTTTCTCCACACCCTCTCCAGCATTAATCATTTGTGGACCTTTGAATGATGGCCATTCTGGCTGGTGTGAGGTGATACCTCATCCTAGTTTTGATTTACATTTCTCTGATAATTAGTGATATTGAGCATTTTTTCATGTGCCTGTTGATCATTTGTATTTCTTCCTTGGAGAATTGCTTGTTGAGGTCTTCTGCCCATTTTTGGATTGAGTGGTTTGTTTTTTTCTTATTAAGTCATATGAGCTGCTTATATATTCTGGAGATCAAGCCTTTGTCGGTTTCATCATTTGCAAAAATTTTCTCCCGTTCTGTAGGTTGTTGTTTTGTTTTACTTATGGTTTCCTTTGCTGTGCAGAATCTTGTAAGTTTAATTAGGTCCCATTTGTTTATTCTTTCTTTTATTTCTATTGCTTGGGTAGACTGCCCTAGGAGAACATTTTTGAGAGGTATGTGAGATAATGTTTTGCCTATATTTTCTTCTAGGAGGTTTATTGTATCTTGTCTTAATGTTTAAGTCTTTGATCCATTGTGAGTTGATTTTTGTGTATGGTGTAAGGGAGTGTTCTAGCTTCATTGATTTACATGCTGCTGTCCAATTTTCCCATAACGCCATTTGCAGCAATATGAATTTTCCTGGAGAATGTCATTCTAAGTGAAGTAAGCCAGAAAGAGAAAGAAAAATACCATATGAGATCACTCATACGTGGAATCTAAAAAAAAAAAAAAATGAACATAAATACAAAACAGAAACAGACTCATAAACATAGAATACAAACTTGTGGTTGCCAAGGGGGTGGGGGGTGGGAAGGGATTTCAAAATTTGTAGATACTGACAGGCATATGTAGAATAGATAAACAAGATTATACTGTATAGCACAGGGAAATACATACAAAATCTTGTGGTAGCTCACAGCAAAAAAAAAATGTGACAATGAATATACATATGTTCATGTATAATTGAAAAATTGTGCTCTACATTGGAATTTGACACAACATTGTAAAATGACTATAACTCAATAAAAAATGTTTTAAAAAAAGTTAAAATTCTCAAATGAGTTACAAAAAACAGCTGTATCTTCTTTCTAAAAAAGCTATAGTTTCTTTATAAAAGGTGTGCCTAAAATAAAATGTCACAGGAAAGTTAAAAATAAAAAGATAGACAACACGCCAGGCAAATACTAACCAGTGAAAGGATAGACTGGGCAGCCAAGGAGGGAGCTATTCAGATTTCCCATCAAAAGATAACATACCATTCAGTTCCAAGGAGTGCAATTAGCTGATGGTCATCAGTTGTTAACACCTCAGGCTTCATTTCAGCTTTTGAGCTGAAGCCATACTCTCTTCCCAACCAGTGACTAAGCATGAAGGGGTATCAGATTTTTGACCATCTGCCCATAGGAGATTCTTTTTACAAGCAATCTTTGCTCCAGGGCTTCTCAATGGTTTGGCCATGACTTTGACGGTTCTGTATTGTGATCTGAGGCTCCCCCTCTTCTATCCTACTTCCTCGCCTCTTTGCTTTCACAAGTTTCATTCAGATCAGCATCATGGTCTAAAGACTTGCCCTCCTCTATCCTGCTTCCAACCCTTTTAATCTTTCAAAGGTGAAACCTCTCTCGTCCAATTAACCTTTATCTCGACTAACCCCATCTCACCCTTTGCTTCCTGGATTACCTGACACACCTGATCCAATCTTTAGATATTCTGATTCAGCAGGTCTAAAGTAGATTTGGGAAATTTATATAGTTTTTTTTATTTCCCTACATGATTCTGATATTCAACTATGTTTAACACCCCTGTAATGGAAAATTTTAATACATTTAGTTCCTCTACAGTGTAATTTGACATTTATAAATTATCTTGAAATCTTCACTATGGTGTCATTTGACATGGTTGTTTTGACATTATCAAGTTAAGATGTAAAATATTTAAACAGATATTCTTGAACCTAACTAA
This sequence comes from Camelus dromedarius, assembly GCF_036321535.1. Lineage (NCBI taxonomy): Eukaryota > Metazoa > Chordata > Mammalia > Artiodactyla > Camelidae > Camelus > Camelus dromedarius. Next base: position 72,113,073 of record NC_087437.1, on the reverse strand, counting down.
GAGTGAAACTCATCCCAATGAGAGGATGGATGAAGAATTAAGAAAATGGCAAAAACAGGGTTATGATGTCTATTGGGCACACCACTTGGTAATATTTATATGCAGAAACTTAATGGACTGGTTTTTTGGCCAATCAAAATGGTTTGGTCAAAATATCATGTCCCAAGTGTTATTATATTAGTTTTACATGCAAAATAGACTAAAAGTCCTTTTAAGAATAAAGCCTAGTGTAACCAAAATGTCTTCAGGGAGACCAACCTATTAAGAAAACAAAATAGCTGTCTTAGATGTTTCAAATGACACAATTAAAGAATGAATGAATTTTTGTTTTAATTTCTACCATGTTGAAACATTTTAATTTTCAGTATCATTTTTCCTGCTTTGGAGTAAATAGACTTATTTTTCATAATTGTTCATAATTAAATTATATTTTTCATAATATTAAAAATGATTAATATACACATTCCCAATATTTTATTCCATAGAAAAATGGAAGAAAGGGTCATGTCATCCCATGGCTATTCCCTTAGCACAAAGACCATATTTTATAGATATCCAAAGTCCTCCATAATGCATATTTAGCTGGTTATATAGCCAATAAACATTTGTTACTTGATAAATACATCACAATAAAGTGTACACCATAAAAATACACACTTCCTGTTTATCACATCTGCAAAACTATTAGGCATTAGATATCAATACTTCTAATGAGATACAATAATCTCAGAAGAGGCTAATGTCCTCATATGTGTGTCCTCTCTCTCACACACACACATAAAACATGACAGAAAAATATAAATTCAGTTTTATTAAATAGTGAAATTCTTATTATAATCTTATATTAGCTAACAGGAGGTTGGAATCTTACAAATATTAAAATAACAGGAAAGGTGCATTCAAATAGGGTTGGGCAGAGAACGTAAATTGATGCAATTTGACGTATCAGTCAATAATAAAAATAATAAAAATGCACAAACCCTTTGACCTGGCAATTTCACTCAAGGAAATTATCTTACAAATATACTCAAACAAACACAGAGAGATATAACCACAAGAAACATTCTATGTAGTATTGTTTATACTAGCAGAATTAACAAAACTTCATCTAAATGTCTATCACCAGGGTTAATTTAATTAACCAGACATACAATGGAATTTTATGTAACCATTAAGAAGAATGAGGTAGCTCTGCTTGGGTTGATATAAAAGATCTACAAGATATGTTACATTATTAGCTTTCTATAAGTACAGAACACAATTATAGTATGTTCCCATTTGTGTCTTGACAAAGATATGTATATGTAAATAAACATATAAATGTACACATATACTTGCACATATACATATGACACACACACATAGACATTTTCTATAAGATTACATAAAAATTCTTGGTAATTGTTCCCTCTGTAGAGTTATTTGAGGAAACTCAGTTTCCCTCATCTACTGTACTGAACAATTTGTATATTTTATCATGAGCAGATGCTTTCTTTGTAATATTATCAGTTCTTCAGAGAACAAGCTTGTGACAGCTAAAATTCTAAAATTTCAATTGTATAAGGATACAAATGCAAATCCTCTAGAATGTCTCTGTCTTCTAAGAATCTTTGAAAAGCCAATTTCAAAATAGGCCTTCCATTCCAGAACTCTAAGAAAATCAAAACAGTATCTGTACTGCATCTTGATTCATTTGTCCTGGTGCTGGATTCCTGGAGCATATAAAGTATGGAGACTCATCCCATCAACTTAACTTTGTGACACCTGAGACGTCTTCACCCTGTTTGTAGTATCATACAGGGGATTGTTCTTCTCTGTGTAGCTGGCATAGGGCTGCATTTCATCCTAAGAAAGAACCCAAAGTTAAAATCAATTTAAATAAACCCAGTAATCCTTAACTACCTGTGTTTTTCTAACAAGTGCCTGTGGCTTTAGTGTCTACAAATAGTGGTCTCTGGGCTTACATGAACGTAAGAGTGAGATTTTTCTAATATGTTATCAAAAATTATTTTAAGTCTCAGTGTGAGATCATAAAGGCTGTCTGAAAGTAGGAGTGGAGAAGAATGAAATGATATGAGAAGTATTTCAGAGGAGAGGGTCAAAGACTTAATTAGCTACAGGTTATAAGAGATTATAGTGCTGGATAGGTTTTAAGCTTAATTGAGAGGGAAATGATGACAGTATTGGAAAAAGGGAAGTCAAGAATGAGAGATGGTTTTTCCAAAGATTATAGTCCAAATGAGGCAAACACATCTTTTGTAGGATGCAGCTCTTGAAATAAAAACATAGATTTGGAGTGTACATAAATAGTACTTGGTAGATAATTAACAAAATAAGAACACCTGACTATTTGCATTATAAAATTAGAAATTTTTACTTTTCAACTAAAATGCTAATATTGATGCAAGTTACAAATTATGTGACTAGGTTTTCAGACTACATGGCTTAAAAGTTTGCAAATATTCTTTTTAATCTTATCTTACCTCTTCAACAACTGGAGTAGGTTCTGTTTTTTTTAATTTACATTTTCTGCAAAAATAAAAATAAGCTGGAGTGAATGTCAAAACATTATTAATCAGATTGAGAATGGAAAGACAAACCAATATACTATTGACAATTGTGGTTCATTTTTATAGAAGCCATAATAAATCAGAAATGAACTATCAGAAATGAGTAAAGAATACTGCTTGTAGTTAATAAATCCAAATAAGATCATTCTGGATTTTGGAAAGGGAAGTGAAATTATGCAAAGAATCTGGATGTAATAGAATATATATGACACCATCTTTGGTACATGAAGTGAATTATTGTAATTCTTTTCCCAAGTAGAAAAAAGCATACACTCTCTCTCCCAAGATCCTGTCCTAAATGGCCTAACTCACTATGCTTGCATGTCTAAGTAACCTAGAAAAATCCCCCTTGTCATTGAGAGTAGTCCAAGCCTATTATTTTCAGGACATGCTTCTTTTTTTTTTTTATATATAATCATTTTACAATGTTGTGTCAAATTCCAGTGTAGAGCACAATTTTTCAGTTATACATGGACATACATATATTCATTGTCACATTGTTTTCTCTGTGAGCTGCCATAAGATCTTGTATATATTTCCCTGTGCTATACAGTATAATCTTGTTTATCTATTCTACATTTTGAAATCCCAGTCTGTCCCTTCCCACTCCCTGCCCCCTTGGCAACCACAAGTTTGTATTCTATGTCTATGAGTCTGTTTCTGTTCTGTATTTCTGCTTTTATTTTTGTTTTTGTTTTTTTGATTCTGTATATGAGCGATCTTATATGGTATTTTTCTTTCTCTTTCTGGCTTACTTCACTTAGAATGACATTCTCTAGGAACATCCATGTTGCTGCAAATGGCATTATGTTGTCGGTTTTTATGAGGACATGCTTCTTGATTATGAGAGAATTGATGTTAACATCTTAGTTTTGCCAAGTCAGTCAGTTCCATATTTCTGATTCCTTTCTAACCCAATAGAGAGGAGAAGAGAAAAAAAACATCAGTCAGTACCTGCAGCCATGGATTTTCAAAAGCCAAATGGATCCCACGATGACCAAGACAATAAACACAGGGGAGGTGATATATAAAATTCTTAGGTGTTCTATTCTGGTACCTGTAAATATATACACAAAAATACATGATTTAATAAAAATTATTCAGCACTAGAAGGAAATGAGTATCAAGCCATGAAATTAGGGAGGAAATATAAAAGCAGATGACTAAGTGAAAGAAGCCAATCTTGAAAAGGCTAAATACTGTGTGATTCCAAACATGACATTCTGGAAAAAAGAAAACCATGGAGTAAAAAGTTCAGGGATCATTAAAGGTTAGGGTGGAAGGAGGGATGAATAGGTGGAGCACAGAGGATTTTTAAAGCAGCGAAACTGCTCATGGTGAATACATGTCATTTATACGTTTGTCAGAACTCATAGAATGTGCACCTAGAGTGAACCCTACTGTGAACTATGGACTTTGAGTGAAAATGATGTATATTAAGGTAGGCTCATTGACTTTAACAAATGTACCACTGCACTGTAAAGGGTGAAGGTAGATGGGGAGGCTGAGCATGTGTAGGGGCACGGGTTACCTTCCACTCAATATTGCTGTCATCCTAGAACAACCCTAAAAGACAAAGTCTATTTTAAAATTATACATATACATATATATGTATACGTATGTATATTTATATGGCTGAAGAATGTCTCAGTACATGAAATTAATTTCTGCGATTTTATTTTTAAAACTTTTGACTGATTAATAGTTCAAATAATTGTTATAATAAAATTGCTTTAAGATTTCAGGCTCAAGTTTTTAGCAAGACATCATCTTATGTCAGGATTTCATTCTTTTAAGGATTCACATGGGGAATTCCTGTAGGAGAGAGGTGAAATTTAGATCTCTTCTGTTACAGTAATAGAGTGTGTCTCATCTCCAATATTCAGAAATAAATAGGGAGTTGTAAGGAAGGTAGTTGGAAAAATAACCCTCATTCTGAAATCACCTTTCTTCCAGGGCATCGAAACTGGAATGAAGGCACGGCAGCAACTTTAAATGATTCATTAACTGCTGGCAGCAATATAAAGCTCAATCTGACAAGAGGACAAGTCAACAAAGGAACTGCCAACTCTGAGAAGTTTTAAGACTGTACTCCTGGTGTTTTGCGAATGTGGGCAGGGCAGCAGACAGAGGTGAGTGGAAGCTGCATCCAGTCCCTCCACCTTCCTTCAGTATTTTGTTTTCAAATATTGACTTTTATTTGAAAAAGAAACAGTTAAAAAGAAAGTTTTTACAGTTAAAAATGACAACATAGTTTTGAAACCCTCTCTTTCAAACTAATGGGCTTTCATTCAAAGTGCACTAGCAGAGGTGAAGGTGCACCCTGCGAGGAAGACATACCTGCCCTGGGTGGGAGTGGAGGAGAGAGTCCCTTCAATTCTGAGATTCTATAAATACGAAGTCACATCGTAATTCTGGGTGGTCGGAGTTCATACATAACCAGGGCGCGATTACTCTTCTCAGTAAATGCTGCTAAACTCTTTAAAATATGTATATATAACTTGAAGAATGGATATTAGAAAATGGTGGCTTAAACATACGGGTTTTTCTCTTCTCCTTTCTTAACACTAAAATATCAGTAGATTAATTTTTTTAAGTATAGGTTTTCAAAGACAAAGATAACATGAAGAAAGACAAGAGCAAATGAAAGATTTCAACTTGTTTTTAGGTGGAAAATGGACAGAAGAATGGCAAATAATTCAGACTGAAATAGAGGGGAGAGGATAGCTCAAGTGATAGAGTGCTCACTTAGCATGCATGAGATCCTGGGTTCAATCCCCAATACCTCCTCCAAAAATAAAAGTAAATGAATAAACCTAATTACCTCCCCATACACAAAATAAATAAAACAAAGAAAAATTTTTAAAAAAGAAAGAAAGAAATTTAAAAAAAAAATTTAGAGTGAAATAAGTGTAATCCTTAGTGAAGACTCTAGAGCAGGAAGGACCAAACATAGAGAAGAGGGAATCTGGGGAGTGAAGTGTGGGGCTAAAAGTTGGAAGCTTCCCTGAAAGTCTTGATTAAGAACTGATAAGTTGCCAAGTGTCCTCCCTTATTGTGCAGCGAGGTCACTACACCTCACCCCGCCAGCAGAAAACAGAAAGTATGGCCCAAATAAAGGTGAACCGGAGAAACTCCCAGAGTCAAGGATCCAGACATAATGAATGGTGGAGACAAAGCGTCAGACCACACACTCACACACACACACACACACACCACACACACACACACACACACACACACACACACACACACCCTCTCCTCCCTGCTCCCAGAACACACACACACACACACACACACACACACACACACACACACACACACACCCCTCTCCTCCCTGCTCCCAGAACACTGACAGTCAGGATTATCCTTCCAAAGCAAGACTGGAGGGTTATTTTTTTGCAGAGCCTGAACAACCTCAGTGAAAAGAACCTTCAGATACATAAGGAAATAAGGAATCCCCAATTTTAAAAAAATCACCTCATTTTCACCCTATGGAAGCCTACTAGTTGACAAGTCCACTCATAGATAACATAGCTTCCAATCAGCTACTTGGTGCTCACTTGGAAGTGAATGGATAGCCAAAGAGTTAAGGAAAGCCTTGTATGTGGAAGAAAGATTAAAACAAACGTCGGGAAGGCAGAAGGAACTCAGATTAAATAGGTTTGCATCAAGCAGAGGATGGGAGGAAAGAAGACGTCCAGGACAATAGCTGTGCAGCAGGTCTTGTGACCAGCCAGGCCAGATAAGAGCAGGGGCGTGTAAAACTGGAGGAAGAATGTCATCAAGAAAAAAAGAGAACTGACAGATTTCCTAAAAAATCTGACCATGTGGAAAGCAGTATTAAGAGTCATTTTCTAAGTTTTTTTAGTGAGTTAATGATAATTAACAATAGGTACATGCATTATAAGAAAACAAAAAATTAAAGCAATTAAGACCAAGAAAAACAAAAAAGTTTTCAAAAATGAAAGTGAGTTTACTTCTTGATTCAGCACTTAACAAAACATACCCTTTCAAAATAATGTAAACACTAGCTATCTAATTTAATAAAAAATTGCTGTTTTACTGCATATGAAGGATGAGGGGAGGGAAGAAGGTAAAGTTAAATCCTCATCTACCATAAGAGGAAGTGGGTCTATTATATCTAAATTCCCTATATTCAGAAATAGCACCATAACCTTGTTGTTTATAAAAACTGAGTCAATTACTAGAAGAAACACTTGAATATTCAAAAGTACTTTCATCTGGAGATTTTTGTATGAATGGAGAGGTAGGGGTGGGGAGGCAGAGTAGGCTAACATTTTTCATTATAACCTTATAGAACTACATAGAATTCAAAGTATGTGAGTTATGTTGATTAAAATAACATTTTTAATAATAAGGCATAAGAATAGGATGGGAGCAGAGAGTAGAGAAGCTAAATAATGAACCATAGATGCTACTATAAGACATTAAGAAATTTCACCAGAAGAGCCTGGAGGAGAAAATTCTACCAGACTAAAAATTCATGAAGGTAACTTATGAGTGATTTTATTACCCTAATAAAATTATAATTATTTGTTTAAGAGTACATTTTATCTTGCAGTTAAAGCCATAATTGTTTATTTTAAAGTATATTACACATGCCAATTTAGTAATACAGAAGGGAACATTAAAAGCAGAATCAGAAAGCCATTCTTTAGTATGGCTTTTTACAACAAATTTCTCTATTATTCTTCTAGACAAATCTCTTTATTTTGAAGAGGAGAGGGAGATAAAGTAGAGGGTGGAAAGGACATTCTTGAATGAAATTTTTCTGCACATTCCTTTTTCCTTCTTAAGGTTAACTCCTCTGAAAGAATGGAAAAATCAAACACAAAACTAGAACAATTACTAACCTTGATTCAACTGTATGGTCAGACTCTTGTTGCCAGTCAAGTGGGAGACAGAGCAGGACACATTCTGTACATGGTGGCCCTCCCAGTGGCAGGTACTCTGGACAGTCACTGTGCCATTGCCCCAGGGTTCTTGAACAGTGGTACAAGCCCTCTCTGGGGTCCAGGAGATCTGTGCAGCTGGCTTCCCTGCAGCTGCCTTGCACACTGCAGTTCCATCCTTGCTTTGAACCAGGGTCACCTCAGGGGGCACTGCAGAAATGTAGGGAAAATGCTTCAGTCCTAACACATGGGACGTGAAATTTAGAGAGAGATTTGCTTCAGTCCCAAATCTGGTTATCTGAAACACCACAATATATAGTGTTTCTTACCTAAGACTTGGAGGTGATATCCATGATAGAAATTCCCATTAAGTGTTACCATTTCACACTTGTAATACCCATCGTGAGTGATGGCCACTGGGTTAATCTGAAGGGCAGGAATCTTGTCAGGTCTGGAGCCCCAGGTTATTATTCTCTCATCGGTGCAGTTTCCCTTTGTCTCATTTGTATCACCCCTGTAGACTCTGTTGCAGGGGGGCTTGTCTCTGAGGACTACTTCCCACGTTGTTAACACCACAGCTGTACTCAGCACAGGAGGGCAAGAGAGCACAGGCTTTGTATCCACTGGTACAGATCGTGTAGTGTTGACTGGACACACACATACACACAAACAGAGAATTAAAAGAGAAAAGCTTGATAAAGAAATTCATGTGTTAAAACTTATTCACAGCATATTCCATGAAGTTGTACTAGAACATTACTTTCCTGATGATCTTATTCCAGAAATATTAGAATTATATAAGAAATTAACATTCATGAAATATATATATATAAAGTATTAAACCCATCCAAAGATTAACCATCTTTCTCTTGTATTATGTATCATTAGAGAAACAACATTTATTATATGTGTGACAAATTTTTTAAGGCATTATGAAATTAATTCAGGAATCTTGATATCTATGAAACAAACAGATGAGAAAACGGAATCTAAATTAAAAGACAGTGTTCTGAATCTACTCTTTTGGCCACAGGGACTATTAGATTTATCATATAATTCATACTCCTCACGGGGGAAAATGGAATAATTAGTGATGTGGTTTATCTCCTCCTAAGTTTTGATGAAAGTGAAAAAATCAGTAACATCAGAACTAAATACCTATCCATAAGGGTGGCTTTTCAGACAAATATAAATGTGGAAAGATACAGTACTTTGATTAAAAATAACTAAGATGGCATTCAGGTTGAACAAGCTGGAAGGCTTTTTGTTTAATTTTTATTTGAAGAATTACAAAGTCTGTGACATCAACAGATTTTAAAACAATCCATAATTTCATTAGTTGGACCATCCCACAGAAATAAAAAATGATGATGCCTAATGGTAAGAGATGCTTAGATGTATTTTTTCTGTTAAAAAAGTAACATAGTATATAAATATAAAACAAAGGGAAAATAAGTGTTTTCCTCTATACATTTTCTGTTCAAAGGATTTTATTGCAAATGTGATATTATCAACCTTTGAATGAGTTTCCTTTCCTTCCTATTCAGTCACATATGTACTCCCACATAGTTTGCTGTGAACTTTGCTCACAGATTTTGTTTCCATACATTCAATATCATTATCAGGATTAAATACAGCATTGACCTATTTTTCCATATTTTAAAGTAAAAATTAAGAATAGAAAGCATCTTCCACTTAAAAGCTCGCTCTTTTCCATAAACTGACACGTGTCCCTGATTGATAGGCGTTTGCTGAGAGGTGATTAGGTGTATTTGTTGCAACTTACCTGTACAAAGGTGAGTGTCGGTGATTTCATCAGATTAACATGAACAGAACCAGCTGGGGTGGGGCAAAATTTTTATATGGATGAAGCTTATTTTTTCTAAACTTTTCACTTAATATCTCTGCTCTGCTCTGTTGCCTGCTCTGTGATGTATTCAATTTGCATTTTATAGCCCAATAAAGATCATATTACTAGATAAAGAAAGAGGGAGGATTTCAAAGGAAATCTAAGAGGGCAGTTAAATTCATGCTCTTTCCACCACTCCAAGTGGCATCCCCTCACAGAGGGAACCTCCAACTTGCCAAAGGCTTAGACACAGGCAGGCACATGGCTTGTTAGAGAACTGCCAGAGGTTGGGTGTAGGAAGTATATGTGCATCAGGGAAACATGCTGAATGTGCATCAGGGAAAGATGCTGAAGATAAAACCAGAAAGATAAGAGACTGGTGAGGGATTCAGTGTTGAATGCTTTTCTGCAGTTCTTGGGATTTTGAACTTGAGCTTATAGGCAGTCAAAGGCATTAATGTTTTGCCTAATATTTGTCCTCAAGATCTGACTCTGTTTTTTTGTTTGTTTTTAAGGAAAGTACAAGCTAATCGAATAAACATGCATTTAAACAGGAGCACAGTATCCAAAAATGTGACTCCAATGGTGAGGATTTCAAGCACTGCAGATGTTCTATGTTCTTTCACCTTCCTTCTCTCTATGACCTTTAGTCAATCACCCTTCACCTATAATGATAGTTCTAATGTTATTGATATTATTTCACCCTTTCTTCATTCTCTTCTTTCTTTGTTCATAGCTGTTGTGATAATTTACCAATGGCCAGTACTGCCCTCACACTCAGTGGGTCTGACACCTGCCTACAAATATATTCTCCATGCGCTCCTGTGATCAGATCAGGTGATTTCACCTCTTACTTCACTAAGGTAGCGGGTAGATTGGCATCGTTGCTCCCACACTGGCAGACATATCCCATCTCTTCCCCATCCTTTGTCTATAAAATATCTTCCAGTCTCATCTAACCTTAAGCACACAGACAAATTCCAGTTGGCTTTGAGGGATTTCCTTTCTTATCTCACAACCAAACCCTAGTTTAAGTCCCTGTCGCCCTGCACCAGGATTACTGCAAAAGCCTCCTAACTTCTGTCACTGTCTCAAAGTTCTTGTCCTTTCAGTTCATACCTTATGTTGCAGCCAGTACACCATTCTGTAATACGCTGTGATTCTCTAAACTCTAAAACCCTTCAGAGATCTTTCACTGGGTGAAGAATAAGTTTAAATGTCTTCCTATTGGCTTTGAAAGCCTTCTTTTTCAAATTGACTCACTTTGCAATCTTATCACCTACTACATTGCCCTCACACTCCAGGAAAAAAAATTATCAAGCACATTTCCACTTCCATTTCCATGTCATTTCTCACATTGTTTTCACTCTTTGGGGCACCCTACACAATGCTCTTTTTCTATTCACTCTTCCTTTAAGACCCAGTTCACAGGCTGCATCCTCTGTGAGGCCTTTCCTAAGCCTTGGTGCTGAACTGCTCCCTCGCTGCCCTCCTGGTCCACTTGATGTGAGTGCTGATCTCCTCTGCTTATGTGATCGCCGTGCTCCTGTCTGGGTTCCGCACATCACTGCGCTCCCTGATAGTCTTGCTCATCTTGCTCATCTGTATGTCCCCCACAAAGCCCAGCACAGTGCCTGGCAGAGAAAGTTCCATAATCTTCCAATGGAATCAAACTGCTTTAGGGGAGGAGAGGTGGGTGGTTCAGGCTCCCTCATCCCACAGCGTTCAGATCACCACATTCTTCAACTTCACACAAGGCTGGCACTTGGTCCAGACCTTCAACTATGTTTTTAAGGAAGCTCAACATTCTGTACTTAAGTACTGGCCTCAATAAACAAAACAAAACAAAACAAAACAAAAAGCCACATTACCTTCTGAAGGAGGTGTTACAGTGCTCTGCTTTCTTGCTGTAGATGAAGTAATTATTGAAGCTAGGAAATATTTAGAGAAAAGTAGATGAAAACAATTTTAGGTATTTAAATGTAGTGAAAACCATTATTTCTCCACAAAACTTGTATACAACATAACAGAAAATCAGTTAACCATAATTAAAATTACGCAAAAATCCTTGTAAAACAAATTAGAAGTTGTTCCACCATCATATGGAAAAGCATGTTAACATTTGAAAGTTACATTTATAGGCTATTAATCAATGATTCCCCATTTCTGAGACACCTCTTTTTATACTTAAAACTATTTTGTACAAGGTAAGCCTGCCTCCACCCTTTTCCTAGCCATAATGGGTTGGTCCATCATGGGCACCTCACATGAGCTGGGCTGATTACAGTCTTTCTCTCCAAATGCCACCTCCTGATTAAAATTGTTTGGACCAGTGGTGGGCATCTCACCCAGCTGGACAAATCAGAGTACTTTCTCAAGAATTTTGAAACCAGAACTGAGAAGAATAGTTTGTTCCTTTTCTTCCCTATTTTACCTTACTGTGATGGTTAATTTTATGTGTCAACTTGGCTAATCCATCATACCCAAATAGTTGATCAAACATTATTCTAGATCTGTGAAGGTATTTTTAATCAGTAGTCTATGAGTAGAGCAAATTACCCCCCATAATGTGGGTGGGCCCCATCCAATCAATTTTAGGCTTTAATAGAGAAAGACTGACCTCTCAGGAAAGGGAATTCTGCCAGCAGTCTTCCTTCAGACTTAAACTGCAACTCTTCCCTGGATCTCCAGCCTGCTGGCCTACCCTGCAGATTTTGGACTTGCCAAGCCTCCACAGTCACATGAGCCACTTCCTTAAAGTAAATCAGTTTCTCTTCCTGTCTCTCTCTGTCTCTATATTTCTCTCTACAGGATGTATGTTCAACACATACATCCTGTTCTCTTCCTCTGAGGAACCCTGACTAATAGGAACCTTGGGAAGAATGAAGCAGAAGCAGAGAGAGAGAGGACAGACCTCACCTAGCTCAAGTTCCCAATTCCATAGTTCCTGAGACCTACGTGCATTCCTTTCCTTGAGTTCAGTGGAGATTCTGATAGTCAAAATAGTCCTAATCTACTTAAATTTGGTTTCTTAAAAACTTCTGTTTGTAGTGTTATTTTTTAAACATTAAAAAATTTTTAAATGCTTCTTGATTTAAGGGCCTAAAAAAGTTCTTCCTCTGGGTTTATAAGACCATCATTCAATAAGCATTTGTGAGCTCTTTGCTTGTAAAAAATATACTTCTTGCTCCCCATTCTAATTTTCCATCAATTCTAATTCCAATTCTACCATATTATAAAATAAACAAAAAGACTCAATAAAGGTCTTAGAAATGATCAGTAAATAGGCCTCTGAAATATTTTAGCTTTTCTAGGCAGCTTTGGGCAGGAAGGAAAGCAAACAATGAGATTCTATTAAATTTAACTCATAATGGGCTCAAGGATCTATTCCAGAAACAGAGAAGTCAGAATTAATCTTAGAGGAATTACTGAGATCAGGCTATGTCTTAGATGTTCTAGACATAGCTCTATCATAGCATACAATACAGCTTCGCCAAAGGACCAAAGAGTGAACATTTGAGGCTTTGTGGTCCATATAGTCTCTGTTGAAAGCATTCAACTCCAGCTGTAGCAGGAAGGAAGCAGCAATATATAACACATAAACTAATGTGCCTGGCTTTGTCCAATAAAATTTTATTTACAGAAATACGCAGCTGGCTGGATTTTGCCCACAGGCCACAGTTTGCTAACTCTTGATTTTATGGTATTTTGTTTATTATAATTTCTTGCATTTACCACAATTATAAATAAAAACAATAAACATCTACTAAGTATTCTATTTCCTTCTGCTTACTTTCCCTTTTAAAAACAAACTGAATCTCCAGTGACAACCCCAAGTTCTTCCTCAAATTAAATAAAATTTTATTCCTATTTTTAACATGTTGCAACTCTTTCCTTCTTTTTGAATTATACTTTTGTCTGGATACGTCCACAGGAGTAGGATTACTGGATCATATAGTATATCTATTTTTAGTTTTTTGAGGAACCTCCATACTGTTTTCCATAGTGACTGCACCAATATACATTTCCACCAACAGTGTTAGGAGGGTTCCCTTTTCTCCACACCTTCTCCAGCACTTATTATTTGTAGGTTTTTTAATGATGGCCATTCTGACTGGTGTGAGGTGATACCTCTCTGTAGTTTTTATCTGCATTTCTCTAATAATTTGTGATGTTGAGCATCTTTTCATGTGCCTGTTGACTTCTGTGTGTCTTCTTTGGAGAAATGTCTGTTTAGGTCTTCTGCCCATTTTTTTTATTGGATTGTTTGTTTTTTGATATTAAGCTGTATGAGCTGTTTGTATATTTTGAAAATTAGTTCCTTGTCAGTTGAAAACAACATACATTTATTTTCTTATATTTCTGGAAGCCAGAAGTTTGAAATCAAAGTGTTAGCTGGGCTATATTCCTTCCAAAGCCCCTCGGAAAGAAAGCCCCTTCCTCTTTTCTTCCAGGCTTTGGTGGCTGCCAGCAATCGTTGGTGTTCCTTGGCTGGTAGAGGTATACACATTTCAACCTCTGCCTCCATCTTCACATGGCCTTTTCCCTTGTGTCTTCTCCTTTCCTTTTCTAAGAATACTTGTCATTAGATTTAGGGCCCACTCTAACCCAGGATGATCTCATCTGAAAGCCTTAGCTTGATTACGTATTCAAAGACCCTTTTTCCAAATACAGCCACATTCATAGTATGCAGATGAACATATCTTGGGATGGGGGGCACCATTCAACCCACTACACCCATGCATTGTCCCTACCCCTCAGATTTATATAGTCATTTTATTTATTTTAGGCTGTAGTTTATATGGAATATAATTTTTCTAGATAGTGAATTATTGAGTGTAATTAGAAAGTATGTTTAATGAGTCCAAGAATGCATTTTGAAATCATTGGAATTATTTTTCCATTAAGTGCTCAATGTAAAATATATAACAAAAATAATATTTTAAAATATAAAGACAAAGTTAACTATAATGGAAAACAAAAATTTGGGAGACAGTAAGGCTGGGTGGGGAATACAGAATAAACTACTAACAACTGATAAGACCTTTTTTTTAAAGTTCTCTAGAGTAAAAATCCATGTTTAAAAATTTGAATTTAAAAAATTTGGATATGCCATTGGTTTACTTTATGATCACATTCTTGAAATAGGTATTAAATAAGCACAGAAATAATATCAGAATGAAAAATTCACCAACATTTTAAAACATAAGCAATATTTCATTTAGGCAATTTTAGATAATACAGTCTATAAATACATTTAAGACAATTCAAGATCCTAAAATATAAAAACAATACAGTCATCAAGCACTTTTATATTAGAATTATCATTAAAAGATGAGCATTACCCAAACTGCAATTTTCCTTGACCATCTGCTGCATTGTGTTGTTTGATGTAACAGAACCTTCCATTCTTGCACTTATGCATTCTGAAAAGACATACGGGAAGAGAGGAATACACATTAGTATTTCTGACTCCTAATCAAAATCATATTATTTCACATTTTTGGGGGCCATTTTGGGGTTGCAGTTGCCAATAAAAGCATAAATTTTGACTGGCAAGCAAAAGTCTCAGAAAAATTCATTCCACTATAAACTTTTGATCTGATCTTCCCACCTGTTTGGCATACCCCTACTTTAGGCCTCACCACCCTCCTGTCTTTATATTCAAGTCAAAGAATTTCTTCTCCCAGGCTTATATGCCTTTAGTCTATCTCCACTTATGAAGAAGTGTTTTACTATCTGTTATAGACATTTCAGGCACCAGTAAGGAAGTAGAAGTTCAGTGCTGATGTGTTGATTGGATGCTGGTGAAGAACAAAAATGGAGTTTCCTGAACATTGTTGAAATCACATCACATAGACAACTGTCTAGTGGGTTCAAATTTTTTAAGGCAGGCTCTAAGTGAGAATTTCTAAAAAGCATTTTTAGAGCAGCAACTCCTGGCAAAGTACTCACTTAGCATAGAAACATCATAGTAAACAGTATCTTCCTCTCTCTATGAGCCTAAGGTCCAGGAGAGAAACTGTGTAAATAATTATAACATAAAGTTTTTAATGTGATGATAGATGCATACATAATGTCCAGAAGTTTAAAAGAAGAGATGTTTAATTCTAAGAGAGCCGGGATAAGAGATTAGGAAAGACTTCCTACAATAGATGATATTTGAGCTGGATCTTAGAAGATGAAGAGTTTTAGAAAAATAAAAGTTAAAAGAAAATTGCACACAAAAAGAATGGTGTTTAGAAGAAGGCATAAAGCCATATGGGATTTTCAAAGAAATACACATAATTCAGTATTGCCATTATGTGAGAAAAACTGGATATGTGATTAGAATTGAGACTGGATATTGGCAGGCTCTAACTGAGGAAGGCACCAAACTCCTAAAAGAGTTCAAAAGGAAATGATACACTTCCAGCGCATCTATGGTGGATATATCTGACCAGTAGAGAGAAACATTTTAGGGTAAAATTCAATGCACAGTGTCTTTCTGGAGAAATTTTGAATATACTACCCCTCTTGGCTATGATTTTCTTTAATAAAACACTGTTTTAAAATAATTTTTGAACACTTACATTAGGAACAAATTTTAGGTAATTTGCACATGTTATTCATTTTAATTTCTCCATATTGACAAGTATTATCATCCTCATTTTACAGATAAAGAAATATAGACTCAAAGTAATGAATCAATTCGGCAAGTCCACCCAGCTTATAAGCTGCTCCAATTGCACAGTTATTCTTGTGCAAGTAGGTCTAACTGCAGTGAGTAGAAACCAAGAGTTGGATCCTTAAAAATACACTAAGATTAATACCCTACCCAAATTAACGTCAATTGAGAGAGTTGGAAAAGCAAATCCAAGCCATGTTTCTGTAGAAACACTGAGAGACAAAAGTCTGAAAGAGTACATCAGAAGGCAGGTCCATAGAATCAGGATTATAACGGCATATGGACACAGCATTATGAATTCCAGATCTTAACAGAATAGTTAAGCTAAGGAGGAAGATTTGAGACCAAGATTCATGGACCAAACCCATCACTCCCTCACTAAATTGTAAGCTCCTGGAGGGCAGGGATTTTCATTTATGTTGTTCATTCTGCGTTCTTAGTGCATAATAGAGTGGTTTGCACAGCTCTCTGGCATGTGGCTGCTCAAGCTGGGTTAAAAATAAAATAAAGGTCAACACAAACCTACAGCGAACTGGACTAAAGATACGGGCAGTTAGTTTATAGAAAAAGAAGTACAAATGTCTCTAATTCATTTAGAAAGAAGCTCAACATCATACACGGTAAAAGAAATGAAAATTCAAATTATGCAGAAATACCATTTCTCACCTGTAAGATTATCAAAATTTAAAGTTCGACAACATACTCTGTTTTCAAAGCTGTGGAGAGATAGGCATGCCAATATACTGCTGGTGGGAATGCAAAATGTTACAACTTACATAATGGAAAATTTGACAATAAGTAGCAAAGTTACATATGCATTTTCCTTTTGACCCAGCAATGTCACTTCTGAGAATCTATCCCAAAGATACGCATGCAACAGTATGAAAGAATATATATATACAGAAGACTAGTCATTACAGCACTGTAATAGCAAGACTTTCAGAAATAACCCAAATAGCTACCTACAGGGAACTAGTTGTCTAAACTATGGTACATCCACACAATGAAGTACAATGAAACTCTAATAGAGAATAAGGGATATCTTTACATAATATGATACCATGTATCTAAGACATGATGAGAGGAGTACGTGTGTGTGTGTGTGTGTGTGTGTGTGTGTGTGTGTGTGTGTATTCTTTATTTCAAAACTAAAAGGATAAAATGGAGACAGAAATAGAAATAAGATGCCTCTGAATATACCTCATTTTATAGACTTGACTTTGGAAGCATGTAACTATTGTACATAATTGTAAAACATAATCAAATTATTTGTAAACACTAAACTATAAAACAAATGAAACAAATAAATCTAACTGCATGTAAAGTAGTTGCATAACCCCACACAGAGAAGTTATTCTAAGAATAAGCTAAATGACTTTCAAAACACAGGAATTTGACTTTATGTCTCTAGTGAAATATAACTAAATGACAAAAATAATTATTAAAAAAATCTTAAACTATTTTCAATGACCATATTATTGATGGTAGTATTTGGTATTGTTATTCTCAAACTATTGTATATGTGTTTTGGGAATAAATCAAAGGAGTCATTACGTTGGTGTCATTCAACTTTTCAGTGTGAGAGAAAAGATACCAATAAATTCAAGTAATAACCCTGAGTCCTAAATTTGAATCAAAAGTATCAGTGTCAACTCATGATGCATTTTATCTTTTAAAATACATATTCCCTAGCTGCTGCTAAGTTTTGCAGTAATCTATTATGTAGAAATAAATAATTGCCCGTATAGCTATCAACTACACTGAATACTCTACCCAACATCTGTAGAATACACATTTTGCAAGTGCTTATCTAGTATATTCACCAAGTTTAGTCAGATTATGGGTCATAAAGTAAATCTCAAAAAAACTTCTAAAAACTGAAATCATACAAAAAATGTCATTCAACTAAAACTGAATTAAATTGGAAACCAATAACAATAAAATATTAAGAAAACTTCAAGTAACATCTTTCTAATTAAGCTTTTGGTCAAAGAAGAAAACCATAAAAAATTAGAAAAGATTTTGAGCTGAATGATATTAAAAATACAACATACCAAAATTTGTGATTGCAGCTAAAGCAATGCTTACAGAAAAATTAACAGCTTTAAATACTAATCACAAAAAAAGAAATATCTAAAATACACCTAAAGAAGCTAACAAGAAAAGAGAAAGAAGGAAATAATAAAAGTAAGAGCAGAAATCAACAAAACAGAAAACAAGCAAGACAAAAATTAGCAAAATCAGAAGTTTGTTCTTTGAAGAGTTCTTCAACATTTATAATCCAATAGCTAGATTTATCAAGAAAAAAAAAGAGAACAAAAATCTCTAATCTCTGCAGGAGGCATTAACATAAATACTACATTCATGAAAAGAATAGTAAGCAAATATTATCCACTTTATGCCAATCAAATTCAATAACTCAGATTGAAATGGACAAATTCATTGAAAGACAGCTTTCAAAGTGAGTTTGGGATTACACAGATAATCTGAAGAGCCTTTATTTATTAAAGAAATTGAATTTGTTGATAAAAATCTTCCCAATAAATCTGCTACAATGACAAATTTAAGCAAATATTTAAGAAAGCAGTAGCATCAGTTCTACACACAAAACCCTTCAGAAAAGAGGGAATGAGAGCCTACTCATTTTATAAGAGTAGAATTAACTGTACACCCAAACTAGGTAAACACATTACAAATAAGAACAAACAGACCAGTAACCCTTATAAACATAGAACACAAAAAATGTTTACAAAATATTAGCAAATCAAATCTGGTACTTTTAATACAACATGATCATATAAGGTTTCTTCCAAGAATGCAGGTGGATTGAATACTCAGAAATCAGTGAAATGACCACATTAACAGAACAAAGGAGAAAAAAAACATACGACCATTTTAGCATATAAAGAAAAAGAGTTTGAGAAACTCAACACTCATTCATGATTTTTAAAACTCTAGTAAACTTGATGAAATTGTTAAATAGCATCTATGAAAATCCTACAGCTAATATCATACTTAATAATGAAATATTTCCCCTCTAAAATCAAGAACAAAGCAAGAATTTTTGCTCTTAGTACTTCTTTTCAATTTTGTACTACAGGTTCTAACCATTGCAATAAAGCATGGGGGACAAAAGACATATAGATCAGAAACAAAAACATAAAACTGTCTCTATTTGCAGATGACATGATTGTTAGAAATCTATAAAACAACTCCTATAATTAATTGAATTTAGCAAAGTCATAGTATAAAAATAGTAATAGTATTTTAAAACAGCTATATTCTTATATACTAGCAACACATAATTAGAAAATAAAATTTTAAAAATTAATTCTATTTATAATAATGAAAAGGACAAAAAGTCTTAGGGATAAATTTAACAGAAGATGCACAAGGCTTTGTGCCTAAACTGAAAACTACAAAACATTACTGACATAAATTAAAGAATACTTATTTAGATGGAGATAAATTCCTTGTTTTTGGATGGACTCAGTATTGTTAAGAGATCAGCTCTCCTCAAATTGGTCTCCAGATTCAATATAGTCTTAACTAAAATCTAGTTGTCTTTCCAATGAAAATTGGAAAGCTAATTCTGAAATTTATGTGAGCATGCAAACCTAAAATAGCCAAAGCAATGTTTAACAAATGAGTTAGATTGAAAGACTCATACTACCTAATTTCAAGCTTTACTCTGAAGCTACAGTAATCAAGGCAGTCTGGCATTGGCTCAAGGATAGACACAAACTTCAATAGAGCAGAACAGAGAGTCTATAAATAGACTCATACATTTGCGGTCTACTGACTATCAACATAGCTGTTAAAGCAATTTAAAGGGAAAAGTCAGTTTTAACCACTGATGATGGGACAACTGGATATCCATATAGAACAGAAGGAAAAAAAGTCAACCATTACTGAATACCATACAGAAAAATTACCTTGAATTGGATTATTGACTTAAATGTAAAAAGCTATGACTATAATTCTTCTAGAAGAAACCGTAGGAGATGACAATCTCTGTGACTTTGGCATATACAAAGATTTCTTAGAATACAAAAGGAACAAACCGTGAAACAAAATTTGATGAACTGGACATTATCAAAATTTTAACTTTTTCTCTTTGAAAAATATCATTAAGAAAATAAAAATGTAAACCACAGACTAGATGACAATATTTACAAAACACTTATATAACATAAGACTACTACATAGAATATGTGAAGAACTTCTACAGTTCAATAATTTTAAAAATCATTATTTAAAAAAACAGGCAAATGACTTGGACATATACTTCACCAAAAAAAAAAGATATTCAAGTACCCAATAAATACACAAAAAGATGTTCAATATTACTAATCATAGAGGAAATACAGATTTAAATTACAGTAAGATAATAATTACACACCTATAAGCATGGCTAAAGTGAAAAATATTGATAGTATGTATACTGGCAAGAATGTGAAGCAATTGGAACTCTTATACATTACCAATGGGAATGTAAAAGAATATAACTACACTAGAAAATTTCTGGCAGTTTTTTTCAAAACTCAAACATATGCCTGCTTATAACCTGGCCTTTCCCAATCCTAGGTATTTAACCAAGAGAAATAAAAACATATGTCCCCACAAAGATATGCGCATGAATGTTCATAGCAACTTTATGTACAATAACCAAAAACTAGAAGCAACCCAAATGCCAATTAACAGATACATAGATAAATTAATACAGTGGAATACTATTCAGCAATGAAAAGGAACACACAGCACTGATGAATCTCAAAATCATTTCCTTGAGTGAGATAAGATAGACACAAAAGAATATATATTACATACTACACATGAGTACTACTAATATAAAATGCTAACTCATCTATGGTGACAAACAGCAGATCCGTGGTTGCCTGCAGATGGTGGGAATGAAGGCAAGGATGGACTACAAACACATGGAGGAGTACTTCAGGAATGGTGAAAATGTTTTGTTTCTTTTTTGTGGTGATGACCACAGGTATATACAATTGTCAAAACTCATCAGATTGTATCTGTTAAATGGATGCCATTAGTTATACATAAATTATCCCCAGATTTAATTAAAGATAAGCAAACATCAGGTTTTAACACCCATAACTTTAGAACACGCATCTACACAAATAAACACAAAACACAAATGAAAAGCCCTTGACACTGAAAATGTTTTTTTAAAAAAACTTTTCCAAGTCAAAATCATCAGTAGAAGTAAGATTGTTTTGTGATCTGACTACTAATGAAACTTCTTACTCACTTTGAACACTCGCTTTAAGTTTCCTTTCCCAAATCGTCATTGTCATATGCCTGAGCAAGCATGTACCACCCACGCAGTTGACACTATATAGGCATGACTGTGCAAACCCATACTCCAAAGGCTTCCTCCAGTGAGTGAAAAAAGGCTCTCAGAAACAGCACATGGTTTTCTTGTGCTGTTAGACACCTTTCATCTATTGTAAAACCCTGTTCTCTGCTGGGCTCCACTGACTAAAAACGTTACAGATAGGTATTTCTGATGTTTCACCATTCTCAAGAAAACCCCGATTCAGTAACTGTTGTTAACCAAAGAAGAACATGGATTATGCTGTAATTAAATAGCTAATATACTGCTTAGATTTATTTATTATTTCTAATGTACGGAGATGGGAAATAGAAAGTTAAAGATTTTCTGCCCTTTTATTCATTTGCAGGGTTTGGGGAGAATAGAACAAGGCAGTAAGGAGTCTGACAAAATGAATTTTCAACTAAAAGAATTTTAAAATTTGGAGTTGGGGGGGTGGGTATAGCTCAGTGGTAGAGCACATGCTTAGCATGCATGAAGTCCTGGGTTCAATTCCCCAGCACCTTTATTAAAAAAAAAAAAAAAAAAAGAATCCTATAATTGGGGAAAAACCATAGCCTAAATTATTTGGCTGTTCTCTAATAAGATGACCTTATTCTACATTCTTCTTTCCTGAATCATTTTAAATAATTAAATAGATTTATATACTCTAGTTCTCCCCTCTACAAAACAGAGTATCATTTTTACTTAAAAAGTTAGAAATTACTCATGAAGGGTATCCAAAGAACATTACAATCTAAGGTCTTAAACTCAGTAAGAGTAAAGCAATAATCTCTCCTAAAGATTCAAGGTTTCATTTAAAATAAATGCAGCTCTGAGACTGAGATCTTAATAACACAAAGACCTGGAAATTCAAATTACATTGCCAGAACAACTTTAACTAGCTACACTGAGCACATAACTTTTTCTAATCACCAGTATGGTAAGGTCAATACAATACAGAAAAGTTTACTATCACTTTCTGGCTCCAGAAAGCGTAAAAGACCAACCTTAACATTTTAGTTATTATGTTTGTACTGTGTTTTATAAAACTGCAAATTGTGCATGCAAGCTAGACATTAAAGTATTATTTCCCAACAGTTTTATGGTTATGAATGGATTTCCTGACAGTTTTTAGAGTTATAAATGGATTCAAACATTAATTTTTCTCCTTTTTTAGAGGTCCTAAAGATAAGATGAATTGTTATCCAAATAGTCTAATTATAATTCTGCCTCTAATGCAGAACTTTGTAACTTTGGGGGAAATGAGCCTAATTTACAATTTTATTTCTGATATATAATTGAAAGTTACTACCACCCTGTAGGAATAATTGAAAGCATCACCGATTTTTCCCCAGATTTTGTTACTTTCTAAATAGCAAACAGGAATGGTTAGAATTAGAGAGTCATGTGATCTTTTTCTCTGCTAAAGCTGCCTGAAAACTAATGGAGTAATTTTATGATAAACTTTGGAAGTAAAGGAAATGGAATTTTTTCTGCCTTCTAAGAGGATAATTAGTCTCCCACTAGTAGTTTTCAATGAGTGACCACCTATTACATATATTAGAGCTTTTAGACTAGTGGAGGGAAGTCGAAAGCTGCATTAGTATTTATTTATTCAACTATAATAGCTATTATAAATGCCTATTTATTGTGGAGCTTTCCATCTCATGGGTACAATACACATTAACCAGATAATCGAATAATTATGTGAAGTTGTAATAGCAATAAATGAAAAGTATATAAAATGTACACTGATTAAGTTATCCTAGTATTGAGGTAGTGGGGAGCCTCTAGGACGGTTCCTACTGTTCGCCCTTCCTCCTACTTGTCCATGTAAAATCCCTTCGTCTCAAGTTTGGGCTGGACTAACGCACTTCTAACAAATAGAATATGGCAGAAGTGATGAAATGTCACTGCCAAGATTAAGTTATAAAAAGACTGACTTCTGTACTGGTGTGCTCTCTCTCATTCTTGAGTCACTGTGACAAAATAAGTATTTGAGTGTAATTTATTATGCAGCAATAGGTAATTAACACAAGACCCAGTGCACAAGAAGCTAATAATAAGAAAGAGAGTGAGAGAGACAACATTCCAAATAAAAGTATTTTATGTGCAGAGAACATGTGAACATGTGTCTGGAGACACTAAAGAGAACATACTAGGATCTGAAGGAAGACTAGGGCTAAAAAAGAGTTTCAGCTTTTGCTGTTAATGTAGTCTTCCATGATGATTTCAAGATTTTTTTTCCTGAGACAAATGTATTTTCCTATGGAAAGAGAACAGAAAAAAAATAATAAATGTTTGCCATTTTGGCAATATAAAATGCAACATGTTTTTTTAAAATTAAAACTTTCTCTTTCAAATGTCTCATAGCTTAATATTTCAATTATTGTGATCCTTACTTCCAAAAAAGGTAAGAAACTGAAATGAAAAATGAGAGATTTCTTATTTTAAATCATGTTTGTTATTTCTGGACCAGAGTTTTTGCAGGGAAAAAATATTTTGCAAACACCTGAAATTTTAGTATAAAAATTATTTATATTAATGAACTACAACTGCAAATTTAAATGTGGATAAATCTCAAACGTAATATTGAGTAAATGAAAGTAATTATAAAATAATATGCATAGTAATATATGTAGTATGTTCCATTTATGCACAATACAAAAAACGCAAAATAAATTTTATTTTTAGGGATACATTTCTATGTGGTAAAATGTAAAGAAAAGCAGGAATGATTATATCCTAAAGAGAACGATTATCCCCCAAAGTAATGGCTACCTTACAAAGTTCAAAGTTCATGGGCTATCATTGGGAAGGAAATGGCAATAGTCTACATCTTAATTTACATAGATATTCACTATATAATTGTTCTTTGAAATGTGTGTATATCATACACTCTGCAATATATATTATATAACATCACTATAAAAGAAACACTGAAATAAGTACAAAGAAACACAATTAGTACTTTGTTAAAACATAATAATGTCAACAATTGATCTTGGTATCATGACATATAATTCATGTTCTTATACTTTAATTTCTGAAAGTAATTTATATTTTTAAAGACATTAATTTAGTAGCAAACACCTAATTACATATTCATTAAACACAATATTGGGTGGAACCTAAAGTTTTTGCAGAGACAAAAATGGAAAAAAAACACCAAAGTTAGAGTAAGAAATCAACTAACATTTTGGCTCTTCCATTTATTGCCTCTGTAATCTTCTACCAATTATTCTCTGAACCTCAGCTGCTTTATCTACACATATAGGAATTTAGTATCTGATAACAGTGGTCATTCAAATTCATAAAGGGAAGGATGATTATTTATATCACTGATAAATGGTATTAGGAGAACTAGCTAGCCATTTGGAAATAAATAAATAAATAAAAGTGGATTCCTATCTCACTTCTCACACAAAAATAAAATGAAATGAATCAAAGATTTAAACATTAATTAACTAAAGTACTGAAAGAAGCCCTCTGTAATTTTTTTTCTTAAATGGGTGGGATAACTAACATCTCAGTTTGTCAGAAACTGAGGGAGTTCCTGGGACACAGGACATTCAAGGTTAAAACCAGGAAAGCCCCAGGCAAACTGGGACAGTTGTCACCTGTAGTGAAGAAACCTTTCTAACCCTGATACAATATACAAATATACAAAACCATAAAGGAAAATTTGGGAAATTTAGCTGTAGAAAGACTAGCCAAAAAAAAAAAAAAAATCCATAAACTGTTAACAAATAAAAACCTGTGAAATATTCACATTCTGATAAACAAAAGGCTAACTTCCTCCCCCAGATATACTGAAAAGATATAAACCAATATGAAAAAAAGAGACAGACAATCCAATTGCAAAAAATAGGCAAAACTTATAAACAGGCCAACAAAAGTTTACATTAAGTAATATGTTAAATGGTGACTTAGCTAGTAATTACAATTATACTCTTCAGATACAACATAGTGATAAAAATTCAACACAGAGATGGTTTATAAAAAAGAAAAGTAAGAAATGTTTAAGAAAAGTAACAGGGTCCAAAACACAGGAATTCAATAATGAATTCAGTGGATGGACAAAATTTAGAAAGCAAAAATTATGGTAAATAATAAACTTGATCCTAATTTCCAGAGCAATATAATCACAAAGCCTCTATCAGTTGGTTAGGACATAGTGCTAAGAAAAACCATATTGCTGGACTAATTTTTTTTTAAGGATAATCACAAATTCTGTATCAGTTTGTTAGGACACAGTACTAATAAAAGCCATAGTGTTGGGCAGATTTTTTTTGAGGCAGTTACCATCACATATCCAAAACTATTTAATGAAGACAGATTTGTTCCCTGGCTCATGGTAGATCTTGTACAAATGTGTATCAGTAATCACAAGGGTCACTGTGCTCAGTAGACAGATAATGAATATATATGCATATCAAATATGCAAAGATACAGGCATCCCTCCTATTGTACTTCACTTTATTGTGATTTTTACAAATTGAAGGTTTGTGGCAGCCCTGCATTGTCAAATGATGGTTAGCATGTTTTAATAATAAAATATTGTTTAATTAAGATATGTACATTGGTTTTTAGACAGAATGCTATTGCACACTAATAGACTACAGCATAGTGTAGATACAACTTTTGCATACAGTGGGAAACCAAAAAGTTTGTGTGACTCATTGTGTTGAGATGTTCACTTTATTGTGGTGGTCTGGAATCAAACCCACAATACCTCCAAGGTATGCCCTGTGTACTAGGATATTAATCCCAGCATAGTTTTTAATTCCAAGGGGAAAAAAAAAAAAAACTAGAGACAACAAAAAGTTGATCTGCAGGGACTAGTTAAATAAGTTATGAAATAATATCTATGAAAGGAAACTGCAAAATGATAAAGTATCATGTTTTAAATACTTGTAAAATTAAGATATAGTGTTAAGTGCTTTATATACATTATTAAACTTAATCCTCACAGCAACCCTAGACACTAAGTCAGTGGTTTTGAGTAAAATCTCCCAATTTAAAAATATTAGCAACTAATTCAAACTTTAAAAAATATTGTGTGTGCTGAGTAAAAGCATCTGTAAGCCAGATCCAGTCCATGGGCTGCCAAATTGCTGTCTCTGACGTGGAAATTAGAGAAGCCAAAACTAGAGTCTTGAAAACATTTTAAATTAGGGCTCTGTTGGAGGAAGTGGAGTTAGCAAAAATGAAGAAAAGTAAATGCAGCATCTTAAAGCCAGGGAAAGAGGAGATTTCAAGACAAGCATAGCCAAGATCAAATCATGTGTGAAAAGTTTTAGAGTAAGAACTAAGAAGCTTTAAGATTTGCTAACAAGAAGGTCATCAGAGTCGTTCAGGAGCTGTAAGAGAGTAGTGTTAGCACAGGGGGAGGAGCAGAACAGATTGCAAGGGGCCAACCAGAAGCAATTGTCAACAAATATAGACTTGTTCTTTCAGGAATTTTCACTTTGAAAGTATGGGAGAATGAGACAGTGGTTTTATCTTTTCATGTCAATCCTGAAAGAGAGAGATGGGGCAGTATCTAGAACTATGAGGACTGACAGGGTATTTAAGAAGAGGAAAAACAACAAGGTCCTATTGTATAGCACAGAGAACTATATTCAGTAGCTTGTAACATCCATATATATATATGTACAGATGAATTACTATGCTATACATTAGAAACTAACATAACATTGTAAATCAACTATACTTAAATTTAAAAAAGAAAAGAAGAAAGGAGAACACAGCATATTTGTAGACAGAAAGAGGGATAGTTTGAAGTTAACAAGAATGAAGTAGACTAACTGGTAAAGCAGGATCCTAGAGGTGGTGGGAGGAGATGAGACAAAAGCAAAGTGGAGGTTTGCTTTTGAAAAGACTGATGCTGGCCTCTAGAGAGAAGCAGGAAGGGCAAGAGTGGTTACAGGTACAAGAGACATTTTGAGGAAGGACAGGTTGACAAACATTTTCTGAGTATAACCACTCAGCATCAGGAAGCTGTGCAGAGCTCTGGGGATGGTAGGATGAATAAGGCAAGGTCTCTGCCTTCAAACCTTATCCTTTGGAGAAGTTAAAGTCCGCATTGGATGATGGGTAAATCTAGAGGTGAGCAGCCATCTGCAGATCTACAACAGCCTGTAGATTTGGGTTAACGGATAGTCTGGGTGATGAAGAAAGACCCAGGACAGTGTTCTTAATCCTGGCTCCCATCAGAAGCACCTGCAGAGATTTGTGAAAGTCCACATGCCCAGACTCTAGATCCTGAAAGGGCTGATTAAGTAGGCTTCAGTCACCTCACACCAGTCAGAATGGCCATCATTCAAAAGTCCACAAATGATTAATGCTGGAGAGGGTGTGGAGAAAAGGGAACCCTACTACACTGCTGGTGGGAATGCAGTTTGGTGCAGCCATTGTGGAAAACAGTATGGAAACTCCTCAAAAGACTAAAAATAGACTTATCATATGATCCAACAATCCCACTCCTGGGCACATATCCAAGAGGGAACCTTAATTTAGAAAGACAGCTGCACCCCAATGTTCATAGCAGCACTATTTACAATAGCCAAGACATGGAGACAGCCTAAATATCCATCGACAGATGACTGGATAAAGAAGATGTGGTATATTTATAGAATGGAATACTACTCAGCCATAAAAATGATAAAATAATGCCATTTGCAGCAACATGAATGTCCCTGGAGAATGTCATTCTAAGTGAAGTAAGCCAGAAAGAGAAAGATAAATACCATATGATATCACTTGTATGTGGAATCTTAAAAAAAAGACAAATGAACTTATTTACAAAACAGAAACAGACTCACAGACATAGAAAACAAACTTATGGTTACCAGAGGGGAAGTGGGTGGGAAGGGATAAACTGGGAGTTCAAGATCTGTAGATACTGACCAATATATATAAAATAGATAAACAAGTTTATACTGTATAGCACAGGGAACTATATTCAATATCTTGTAATAGCTTATGGTGAAAAAGAATATGAAAATAAATATATGTATATTCATGTATGACTGAAGCATTGCGCTGTATACCAGAAATTGACACAACATTGTAAACTGACTGTACCTCTTTAAAAAAAAGTAGGCTTGAGATAGCACCACTGTATCTATAATATTTTAGGCTCTGCAGGTGACTCCAGCAACTGGCTTAACATTACTGGCTTAGACCAACCCATTTCCCCTAGGGGGAACGTCTAGGAAGGAGCCAATGAAGGGCGGATAGAATGATTTTTTGGAGAATAAGAACAACTAGATTTAATGATTTTGAATCTATCACTATCTACTACTTGAACATTTTTCAAAAATTTGTCAATACCACAACATAAATCATATAACTGGATATTTCCGTAGTATGCAGTAGAGAAACCTTGGGGAAAGATGGCATAGTATTTCATGGTAAAGTAACAAAATGGCAAGAACAAAGAAAAGAAATCACTAAGCAGTTTTAAACTACTTATGCACACACCCTATTGCGAAAAATATCTTAACCAAATCACTGAATATTCTCAAATGACACCCTTTGAACACACTGGGGCTTCCCTTATGTTGATAGAAAAAAAAAATAGATGCTGCTTTTTCCTTCTAGCTCTGATCCTTTCTCCTTTCTTTGCTGCCAAACTTCTAGAATGAGTGGTCTGAGCCAACAGCCTCAGTTTCCTCCCCGCTCATTCTCTCCTTGATGTCAGCAATCTTGTGGTTATTACACCCTTCTGTTCAAACCACAAATTTGAAGGTCACCAGCCCCTTTCCAGTCAAACTTCTGGCCTTTCTGCAGTGCTTGTGTTCCTGCGTTGCTTGGCATATCTTGATGCTATTAACCACTTTCCTCTCCTTCTAAAACCCCTTCCTTCACCTCTGCTACTACCTTCTGCTTCCCCGCCTGTCTCCTCCTCTGCCTTCTCTGTAAGCCAAACTGTCTCCTCTGGCACCTTAATGAAGGTGTGCCCTGAAGTCTTGCCTGCCCCTCTTTTTATTTATACCTTCCCTTACCATTCCATTCTCCCCTACCCTCAGAACTTCAGCTGGACCTCTGTACTGTTGATTTCTCCTTGTTTTACCACTTCAGTCACAGTTTAGCTCCCTCTGTCCTTCACACGGGCTGTTTGACTGCCTGGAATGTTTGTCTACTCAACTCTCTTTGCCTAGCTGTTTTCTGCTGATTTTCAACTTAAACATCACTTCCACAGGGAAGCCTTCCCTGATCCTCAGATCAGATCAGCCTTCCCAATTGCACATTTCTGTGTCACCCTACATTTCTCTTGACAATTATTATATTATTTATTTGCAATGATTTATTTAATATCTATTTTTCCTACCAGATTCTAAGCTCTAGGACAGCAGGATCTATGTCTGTCTTTTTCAAGTGTCTGCAGCATGAAGCAGAGTGTCCAACACATGGCAGACACCCCCTTGCTTATTGACGGACAGAAAACTAGCTCACATGTTAGCTTTGACTTATTTTTCCTAAACAAGAATCACAACCCTTAAGCTGCTGTTTCTCTCTGCTCAAATTCTTGATGTTATTTCAAGTATATCTCATCTAGAAATCATAGAGTTTCCCACATATAACTTGCCACATCTCTTTTCTCCTCTATTTTTGGTGTTATGGAGGATTTCTAAGCTCAGCTCATCCACTAAAAAGTTAGGTGGAATCTTTGGTAATTCCTTAAACATTTCTGGGCTTTATTTGCCCATGTATAAAATAAAAGAATTTAATTTGAAGGTTTGTAAAATCCTTCTTGTCTGAAAACTCTAAACTTCTCAAGAATGTGATGCAACGCCTTTATTTCACAAATGAGGAAATTAGTGTTTAAATGGGGCAAGTAGTTTCTTAAAGATGACATAGCTAGTGGTTAGAACTAAGTCTCATGACAGACCCTTAAACCCAATACAGAAGGATATATAGGAATCTAAAATACTGGAGAAAGGAGAGTGATATTTTATTGAGAAAAATGAAAAGCACCAAAACATTCAATGCATAGATGCAATTCAGAAAGAAAAAGAGTATTTAATAATATAATATATTCAATTTCAATATCTGAGAAAATACAACTAATCAAGTCAATATCAGTTGGTAAAAACACAATGATATTAAAAAGACATAGACTTGAAGAAAATTCCACTTCATTGATGGACAAGTAAGGTTCCACATGTAACCACAGATTCTAGACAGAATTAAAAAAAAACAAACCTATCTGAAGCCACTGAACAGTGTAAAAAGCAAGAAGATTCTTGAGGGGTATCAATCCTTGAAAGAAGGAAATGGCTCAGGTTTGGAGGCGTGGGTTCCCATATTTACCACTTCTTGTCTCAGGAAAGACTGCAACTGGCATGACACTGGACAGCTGAAGCTCCCTGTTAGAAAACTAGTGGTTTTCTGAAGAACAAATAGATTTCAGGGCAACCTTGGTCTCTTGAAATTGAGAGAGGCAGAGAGCTAGAGCTCTAAATTGTGTGTATAAACTGTACTCATACCGCTGGCTGATCCCAAGCCCCTCATGGCTGGGCACACTTGAAGCCAACCAGCTAAAGGTAGAAGCACTGAGATTTAAAACACTGTCCAAGAGATAGTTTTTAGTTTGAGTTCCACAAAGTTAAATGTTTTCTGGGGAAAAAAAATCAACAAATATAACAAAATGCAAAGTATCTAAGATGTAATATTCACAATATAAATAAAATTACTCAAACTATCGAGAATCAGGAAAATGTGGCCCATTCATAGGAGAAAAGAAAATATTACAGGGAGACCAACCTCAAATTGACCTAGATATTGCAATTATCAGATAAGGACCATAAAGTAGATATTAAACTATGCTCGGTGATATAAAAGAAAATAAGCTCACAATGAATGAAAAGACAGGAAAATCTCAACAGAAAAAAAAGTTACAAAATAAATGGAAATTCTAAAATTAGAAAATACAATACCTGAAATAAAATATGGCCTGGATGACTGTAACAGAAGAATAGAAATAACAAACTTAAAATATATCAATAGAAATCATCCAATTTGAAGAGCAGAGAGAACATAAAAGACAGGAAAAAAAGCCCATAATAGCCATAGGGACCTGCAATGAAGTAGCAGAACTTCTAACATAGAAAGTTGGCAGATAAAAACATTTGAAGAAAATAGTGATTAAAATTTTCCCCAAATTTGCCGAAAAGCATACATTTACAGATTTAAGAATCTCAGTAATACTCAAGCAGGATAAATATAAAAATAACCATACATAGACACATGATATGTGGTGAAAACCAACAATAAAGAGAAAAAAACCTTTAAGCAGCTAGAGAAAAATGACACATTATAGTCAGGGGAACAATGATTTGAGTATCTGTGAGCTTCTCATCAGAAATGGTGAAACAACATTTTTAAAGTGCTGAAAGAAAAACCCAGAACTCTATATCCAGCAAAAGTATGCAAGAATAAATATGCAAGAATGGAGCATATACAGATAAAAGGAAACTAAGAGAACTCTTCCCCAGCAGACCTACACTAGAAGTGATGGTAACAGAAATTATTTAGGTTGAAGGGAAATAATACCAGACAGAAATTCAGAAATTCAGAAAAGAATGACGAGCATTGGAAATGGTAGTTATGGTGGATGTGGGATATGCACCCAGCATCCTATTCGGGGAACGACGTTTTGCTCCTGCTGCTGGGAGCACTCTCAGCAGACAGCCGTCAGTGCTCCACGTCTTCAGAGGTCACCTCGTCTCTTTCACCCAAAGTCAGACCTTCCCCAGGGCAGCCCACATCCACTGACTGATTTCGAGGTGTAGAGGCCCACCCCTTTGGTTTCAATGCAGAGCCTCTCTGGGGTCGTTCTAACCCCAGAGTCCCCCATGGGGTCAGATGAGGGTGTCGTGGCTGAGATTGCAGGTGGACTTCTTTCCAGGTATTTCTTCCCAGAGACTTCCCTAATAAACATTCTCTGCTCAAAACTCTAATTTTAAAGTTTATAACTATAAAAAAGTGATGGTTATGGGCTTGATTCTTAGGAGCAATTAGCATCACACAGTCCTAAGTCATTTCATAACCACGGATCTGATCCCTAATCCCACTCAGTAATTATAAATGTTGATGACAACAAGAGGAAAGAGGCAAGAGTATATTAATTGTTACTGCATTTTACTCACTGACAGATTGATTTTTCAGGTACAACAGAAAACCAAATGACAACTGAGTTATTTTATTAACTAGCACCATTAAGCAAAATACTCACTATCTTTTGGGGAGGGAATTTACCTACTATGAAACGCTCTCATTTTTTCCCATCTCCTTAACTCTATCTTCAACCTGTTAGCATCCCTATCTCCAACTTCTCACCCTACTCAATTTTGGAAGAGTTTCTGTTCTCTTATTTAAGGTGAAACACTCCATTTATACCCCAGATTGTCACCCTTCCCATCTCTTCTCAGATCTTGCTCTCTGTTATAGAGACGAAGAGATAACTATCACTCCTAGGATCCAAATTGAAAAACCCCTAGAGCTTATTCTATTATTTTTATCTCTGTGTACTCTGTTTATGGGATCCACCACTCCATGAATAGTTCACAAATCCTGGATTGTCCTCTACTTCCAAGTACTCATAGGAATTTTCCTCCTAGTTATTTGCCCTCTCTACTGATTTTAACAACTTCCTCTGCAAAGAAACTTCCCCTTTCTTTGCAGAGGAAGTTGTTAAAAGGCACCAGTGTCTTTTAATGTTATCATAGGCCTTCCTAAAATGGAAACCCAAGGCTAGGAGCTCTTGACTCCCTACTTCAAAATAAATCTTTACCAAGATTGCTTTATTATATTATTTTCCTGTTCAGAAAACAACAGATGACTCCTCATTGCCTACTGCACAGTATCCAAGTTCCTCTGTTTAACAATCAAGAACCCCTGAAATTCAGCCTTATTTTCTGTGCTCATATGACACACATCTCTGTTCCATCAAGCTAGAGTTCCTTCTCTCCCTAAATAACCTTGCCCTTCATCATGCTGCACATCCCCTCCTCCCAATTTATGTCTCTGCCTTTCCCCATCTATCCAAACCTATCATTCAAGGCCCAGCTCAAGACCCATCTCCTCCATAAAGCCTTCAACAACTCCAACCCACCATAATTTCTCCCATCTTTGGATTTTTACTAGATTCATAGACAGTTTCAAAAGTAACTGATTTAAAATGTTTTCAATGTGTTTCATCTTAGTTTGATCTCTCCAATTTAGATTGCTAATAATTTTTAAGTACTATTCACACGCGCACACACACACACACACACCATACGCACTCAGAATTCTTAATAAAGACTTTTAATTCATTTGTTAATTGCTTAATCATGGATGCTTGGAGGAAAACACACCCCAAAATTATATGTGTAAATTCACACCTATCACAAATCAGGAAAGGAAGAAAGGACTAAAATTAATAAGAACAAACCCTTCTTTTTCACAATTGCTTTTAATCTCTTTTTCCATCTTTTGCAAACCTGCTGAAGCTACCAAACAGCCCTGCCTGATTTTTATCTCTTCTGATTACTGCCTGCCCCCTAGTGGAAGACAATGATAAGTGGTGAAAATTAGCCTAAAGAAGGAAAAAAAAAAAAGTGGAGGATTCCTTTCCAGTAACTCACAGTCTCAGTATCAGTAACTTTTATAAAAAATAGAATCATTTTGATAGGGATATCAAAATATAATTTGAACACAAGAGAAAAATCTAGAATACAATAGAATAAAATAAGGAGAAAAAAGTGTCTTGAGGCGAAGGGAGTATGAGCGAAAGGGACCAGACACAGGGCTGGAGAGCTTTACTCTCCAGTGGATGATTAAGGTTGTTTTTATTTTTTCCTCTCAGGTATTTTCTTAATAAATCTTGTCTACCAGTTACCACACTTATTGAAGTTATAAACAAATAAGTAAATTAAAAATGGATTTTTAAAATAATATGTTTTACATTGAAGTCACTAGCTCTCGTTCTTCTTTGTGAATTTATCTTGTATAAGGGAGTTATTTCTCTTTGGCAGTATTAATAACAAAGCAGTATTAGTAATAAAGGCATAAACTCATGCCCCAAGCAGTTTCATTTTTCTGAATTATATCATGCTGAATTTATCATGACAAATCATTGCACATGAAATAATTTACATTTTTATATCTTTATCCTAAAATTGCAATAACATTATCATTACCTAAGTATAAACTTCAGAGATTTGATATTTGTAGCATCTCCTGCATAGTTGTGATTAGAAATAGTTTTAAAATTCAAACCTTTAAACCATTAAATTCAAAATTACTGATTATGTTTTAATCTTGATCATTTTTTCCTTTACCCCAAAGTCATAGTGGAATTTGACACAAATGGCTCCCTGCCTAGCTGACATTCCCTGCCAAGTTGGGTCCTGCACAAGTTTCTGTAGGAACTTTCTACAACAAGATCTCAATTATTGAAAGATTAAGACCATTTGCACTTTTTTAAGTGAGTAAATACTTCATTCAGTTTATGATTGAGTATTGGGTTAGTGGTGCTTGTTAGTGAAAAGCATAATGGCTAAATATTGAGGGAAATTGCCTATTCAGTTGTTTAGTGATACTTACAGATGTACATTATTACTGGGTGTGACTCTGTCGTATACTAGTAGTGTATACTTTGGACAAATCATTTCACCTCTCTATGCTTCGGGTTCTATCTTTGTAAAATGGAGAAATGTCTTCTATGCCTACTTCACTGGGTTGCTGAGCAGATCAAAGGAGAAAAGTATGTGAAAATTCTCCGTAGAAAAGTACAGTAGCGCAGTATAGTTACTTTATGTGTGCTCACCAGTAAGATTAACATGTGGAAAAACAGATGTTTTGCTGCAAGACAGACAATATTTTAAAAGCATTTGTATGAGAAAAAGATACCTTTTCTTCTTCCAATTACCAAACTATAAAATTTGAAATCAAATGTTTCCCTGCAGCTGCTCCCATCTACTAAAAGTGAAACCTGAAAACTCCCTCCCACATCAACTCCTACCAGCCCTCTACAGTGAAATCAGGACACCCCCACAATAGCCCCAAGTTCGCCAAGACTCCTGCAGGAACCTAGATATTGAAGATTGGGTCTTCTAACTCAGAACGTGTCTGACAGCCCACACATGTTAAAGAGAAATACAGGCATCCATCACAGACGCACCAGCCAACTTCTGAATGAATTAAATTTTAAAAAGCATTTGGTCATCAAAAGTGATAAGAAAGCAATAAACCTTCCTAATTTATACTGTTAACAATATGGACATCAATGGGCTGGGATTATTATTCAAGTTTTCTAAGAAGGGGAGATGAAGATAACCCCGTTTTCATCAGATAACTTGTATTGATGCTAGAAATTAATTTATTCTGCCTCGCTTGAAAAAGGGGGTAGGGGAATAAGGAAGTGGGCAGTGGGGCCAATTATAGAAATGGGTATAGTGTAGTAGGATACAAAGAAAAATAAGCAAGCCAAGGAGGAAATAAGAATAATAAAGTGAAATAAGTCTAGGAGGAAATCCCCTCCCCCACATCTCCGACTGCGTTTCTCGTGCATCGCTCCCTGAGAAAGGCAAAGACAGCTCAGGGCAAGCTGAGACCAGGTTTCTCACCGGTCATTCTCCTGTCACCCTCCCAAAGAGAATTCAAACTTACCAGCAACTAAGAAGAGAGTCAGAAGCAGTAGTAGCTGTAGATCAGAAGCTATCCAAGTGCAGGGCATTTCTGTGTTCTTCTTTTCTGCCCTTCACTCAGTACTGTTCCTCCACACAGGTGTAAAAGGGACTGTGGACATGGTGAAGCTCTCTCTGGTCGACTTCTCTGTGCTGGATCCTCTTAACCCATTGGCAGCATAACACTCCCTTCCTCCTGCCCCTTCCTTCAACTCTATGTGTTTCAGCCCGATTAGTAACTTGGAAAAGAAGAAACTCTTCTCTGGAACTTGACACAGCAGTAGATTTCCTGTATGAAGCACTGAAGCACTGACGGAGGAAGCAGATTGATTGAGTTATCTTTCAGTTCATTGGTCCTCCTCTCACTTCTGCTGTACACAGATAAACTTTACAGTAGGGCATAGAACGTGCGTAAGATAAACCGATTTGTCTAAACTTGGTTTAAAAAGCAAAACAGGATATTTATCTATATTTGGCCAATCCCCATAAATTTCTCAGTCATGATAACTTTTAGAAATTTTCTCCAGGTTGAGGAAGTATAGGGCCTTAGGAATCAAGTTTGGAATGAAAGATTTTCCCCTGAAAATTCTTGTGTGATTACTGTCTATCATGGGAGTCAGCACACAAATCTAGAAGCATCGTAAGTGCATTACTTTCCTATTCCTATTGTAATAAATTACTACAAACTGAGGGGCTTAAAACAACACAGATTTATTATCTTATGGTTTGAGAGGTCTGAAGTCCAAACAAGATCTCACAGGCCTAAAATCAAGGTATTTGCAGGGCTGTGTTCTTTCTGGACAAGTGGAGATAATCTATTACTGCCTTTTCCAGCTTCTAGGGGCTACTTGAATTCTGTGTCTCGTGGCTGCATCATCTTCACCCTGTTCCTTTTTCACATCTCCTCTGATGGTAACCTTGCTGCCTCCCTCCTGTAGAGACTTTTGTGATTACACTGGAAAATCCAGATAATCCAGGATAATATCTCCATCTCAAAATCCTTAACTTAATCACATCTGCAAAGTCCCTTTTCCCATGTAAGTTATATATTTACAAGTTTCAGAGGTTAGGGCATGGACATCCTGGGAAGGGGCATTATTCTGTCTATCCCAATTCGGTATTTATTTCCATTCACCTTCATGTTTGAAGATCTAGAATGGTCACTTAAAACAAATTACAAACAAACACTCATCTTTAGTTGCCACACATCTGGAGTTTAAACTTACCAAAAAAAACAAAAAACCAACTGCCTTAATGTGACTGTTCATATACATTTAGATTATGTTTGAGGGGGAAAAAAACTCTTCTACATGCTAAGAATTTCCTACCCCAAAGCAAAATTCTCTAGGAAAGGGAAGAAAACATTGCAAACAGGAAAAAAAGTAAACAACATGCATTTTTTTTTCTTTAAGTTAGCAGTTCCATCTTGCCTCTTGCCAAATAGTAAACTATATATATTTTCCCTCTTCCTCTTCTCAAGCTTTCCTTCCAGTGAATCAGTTTGATTAAGACAGTGAAGTCAGGTACTTGAGGGCACAGACCACTTGAAGAGACCTTGGATTGAATCTCTATTAGGCAGTTACTAGTCTGATGATACTAGGCAAGTTCCTTAATCGAGTCTATAACCTATTTTTTCCGTTTAATATTATATTGACATGAACATTTTGTCATGTTATCAAAAATTCTTGATGATCATTTATTTTAATGACTGATGACACAGCCAAAACTAAAGCAGAGAAGGCTTACATGATCTGCCTGAGGTCCCAAAGTGACTTGGTGACACAGCTGAGAGTAAAACTCACGTTTCATATTTGATAGCCCTGAGTTCTTTCTACTCAACTCCTCTGGTTTGACATTTCAGGCAACAGCTTTCATAGACACACTCCCATGCACTCATCTCGGGTCAGACCACAATCTACAGTCAGCAGTTTAAGAGTTAAGTGAGTGGTGTCAAAAACCATAGACTCTTCAGAGTAGATTTGGCAGAATGAGACTTTCTCTTCTCACTTCATTTTCCCCTCCATCCAAAACCCCACTTCCCCAACCTCCCAACTCCCACCTTCACCTTTTATGGAGAGCAAGTATATGGAAGAACAATAAAGAGACCAAGAGCTTGTTAGTATAACCATCCACGAAAGATATGTCATGAAAGTCAATATAATAAAAGAAAAATGTGCTTGTCTAGTATATGCATGTCTCTGAAAAATCTGAAGGACCCAGATTCTCCTTTGACACCACTCACTTGACTCTTAAACTGCTGATTGTAGATTGTGATCTGACCCGAGATGAGTGCATGGGAGTGTGTCTATGAAAGCTGTTGCCTGAAATTTCAAACCAGAGGAGTTGAGTGTGTCCCTTGGGCCCAGGAACCCAAAAAGCAGAGCAAAAGAGGAAAACAAGATCAAGAGAAAGGCGCAGTTCAAACTAGAAACTCAAACCTTTTACTCCACCAGTCTTCCAACTCCTCTTCAGTACTACCAAATAAGTGTACACAAGAGACAAACAGAACAATGTTATGCTGGTTAATGTTGTGGTAGCCAAAAGAAAAAGGCTTAGTAAGTTTTAGTAAAATGGAGCTGCTTTAAGACATAATGCCCCCAAATTTGCACTGTTCATTTACTCAAAAAATGATTTATCTACCTATACATGCTTTTGAAGTAAATTTCTTCCAGTCAGGTATGTATCTTCCTCTCCAATGTCAGTTTCTTGCTCAGCCACAACTGAAACCAAATAAGTTGGCATTGTCGTCTTGCCCTTGGGACCCCTCCCCATTTTATAAAGGTTTTGCATGGATCTTGAGTATTTACTGCACAGAGTCTAATGGCCTTTTATTTTTGACCCCTTGTTCTCCATTACCTGTTCTTTCACGTCCTGGATTTGAGTCTTGACTGTCTGTAACCGAAATGCCAACCCTTCCTTCCTCAGCTGAATTTTTAGGATGTGTATACTTACAGAAATGGGCCAATACCTACATGCCTTATCATTTTTATTCTCTGTAAGCTCTCTGACTTAAATATGTGGCCTGTCTTACTCTTCCTTATGCATGTGTGCACACACACACACAAACTCACATACACACTACTAAACATTTAGTCCCAAGTCCCTCAATTTACCCTGCCCTACTGCTACCAAAGTGCTGATGAAACTGTTTCACAGAGGTGAAAGACCGATGTCCCACAGCGTGAAGAGTTTCAGAGAACTCAAACTCCACAACGCTCCATTCTTTACTTCCCCCCCTGCCCTCATGGCACAGTCGTTAGAGATCTGAGGCTAATGAAATACCACAAACGCACTCTGATTCAACGTATGATTGCATAATATGGCCGCTCTCCTGCCCATGTCTCATTTCCCTATTCTCTAATTCACCTCTCTGCAGTCTTCAGACCTGAGCTCTGAAGACTCATCTAA
The DNA here is from genome assembly GCF_036321535.1 of Camelus dromedarius. NCBI lineage: Eukaryota > Metazoa > Chordata > Mammalia > Artiodactyla > Camelidae > Camelus > Camelus dromedarius. The sequence continues at coordinate 72,073,641 of NC_087437.1, read as the reverse complement.
AATCCTGGATCTTCTTCCATGCGCAATCATTAAATGCCCTGATGAGCAACACAAAAGAGCCTCAGAAAATGTATATTTCTATTTTTTCACATTCTACTATATTATTGAAATTTACCTTGAAAATTTTCACTTCTACTCTGCAGTCGATGCTATGCCTCCATAATTCTCCTTTAAGTGTCAGACAAAACGCATATCAGATAAGAGTTAATCATTATTTTTCAATATAAATTCACAAATTGTGCAAAAAGAAAATTTTAAAATAGATATTTGAAAATACAATGTATGCAGTATCAAATAAACAAAACCAGACCAGAGAAATTAGTAATTTAATATTTTTATCCACTCTAGACCTCACTGGTCATGTCCTTAATAAATAGTCAGGGCCCTGTTCTAAGCATTTTATAAATATGGTCTCATTTAATCCTCTCAACACCCTATAAAGTAAATATCATTATTATCCTCATTTTACAGTTGAGGAAACTAAAGCCAGAGAGGTTATGTAAATTGTCCAGTCACATAGCTAATAAGTGATGCAGACAGGATTCTAGCCCAAAAAATCTTACTCCAAAGTCTATCTCTCAGTTATATGGCAAATTACTTGACTACCTATTTTTTAACTCTCTGTTTTGACTCTCTGTCTTGATATTTCCCATAGTCTTCACCCCTCCTAAATCTATTCACATTTTCACCCATTCTTTCTTCTATTTGGGCATTCTTACTACTTCATAGTTTGTTTTGAAGAAAGAGACAGAGAAGAAGAAAGAGAAAAAGAAAGTGCTCTGTCTCGCATCACTATTTGCAGTAAACGCACTCTCTGCTGCCCCCTGGAGATAGTTTGGTAAAACCAAAGCTAATATTTTATAAACTTACTCAGTAAGTTTAAGCAAATCAGTTAACAGCTACACTGAGATTTTGATCACAAAATGTGTTAAAATGCTAAACATTACACATGTATTTATGTATACTAGTTAACATCATAAATCAGTTAAGTATGACAAACGACTACCTAATAGTATAGCTATTATAACCTTAAGAAATATTATTGAAAAAAAGAATAATGAATCTTCTGAGATGCCAGGATGGCTTAATGAACACAGAATACATAATTGAATGTATGAATGGATAGATAGAAGCCTCATTCCAGGGAAGTCTGAAATAAATTCTCAAAGGTTGGGTACCCTGAGAAGTAAACCCTGAAATGGAATTTAGGGTAACCTTGGATCATCCCTCGTGAAAATGAAGGGACAGAAACTGGTGTGGGCAGAGGGAGAAGTCAGATTTTAAGGTTAGGCTCACAACAGGCTCAGCTAACCCCATGGAGCTTGAACTGCCCTTTGGAATTGTTCTCTTTGGGGCTGAAATAGTCTGTCTTTATGCTCCTGCATCTATCAGTCCTCAGCTCAGGGAAGGAGCATGACTTTGGGGGAGGCAATACATGGAGGGGCTGATTTCTGACCTGCCAACAACATTGTCAACACCATAGCAGCAAAGTCCTTCACTGAAGGGGATCAGATAAGTACCTCACAGTGTCTGCCACATGAATTTACTTTGGAAAATAAACTAATTCTGATATCAAGTGCAGTACTATCCCAATTGTCTTTTATTCCCAAGAAACCGAGATAATTAATAGAAATCTTATTGAAAACTTAACCTTGAAGGAGGTCTGCATTAAGATGCATGTGAAAGGAGGGACCCCCAACCTCTACCCCAGTGTCCATACCCCTCCTGGTGCCCACCCACACTACACTTTCTTCCCACCTCCCCTTAGTCCACTTCCCAAAGAGAAACTGGACATGGGGGGAGGGGGGGAGTGCCAGCCAGTGGAAGATCCATCCCCTGTGGCATTAGAAAGGGGAGGGACAGCTAGGAGTCCCCCCACCCATTTCCCCCTCCCTCCAAACTCCTGACTTGCCCTTCAATGAATGTTTGTGCCTCCTCATTTCCCCTTACGTACCCTTCAGTGAATCTTTGGTGATGATTTTGGCAACTTCGGGTATAATCAGCAATTCTCACAGAATAACAAAAACTTTAAAGGAAGTTATGTTATTTTCATCTATGAGTGACAACTGGGAATGGGAAGTCCACAAGAATACAGAAATGAATTGAAAAGAATAAAAAGTCAAGTCATGTACCTTGGCTAAAAACCAATATCCAGGCAAAGTACTGAAAAGATACAGGTATTATTTGATCTCCAAAATGCCCTAATGACTAGAGTCAAGAAGGGACAGGAACTTTTAAAAATAAATATTCCAGACTGAGTCAAATGGGATCACCTTAAATGTTTTAGAGAATATTAAATTAATAAATCATTTCTGTGTAACTTTCTAGTAAAAGAATATGAAACATGAAAATGATATCATTCATAGAAGCTGATATCTGTCTGCAATTTCATTGTTTTCAATGGAACTTTTTCAGAATGACAAATGTTCTGTTGATCATGATTTTATTGTATCAGTGGCTTAAATTTTGTGTTCCCAAACTATATATTTGACCATACTGCCTATCTTTTATAAGATGACATGTTTTCAATGATTAACTGGAAAGTAGTTTAAGTTGATTAAACTCCAGTTAAATTTGGAAGTTTAAGAATGTTAACAGTTTTCTTCCTAGTTTTGAGAGTAGCTGTTAAGACTATGGCCGCTAAAGTTGATCTTCCTGGGCTCAAACTTCAGTTCTGCAGCTTAGTTTTTGGTTACTGTATTTTTTTTTTCCTGTTCTAGAATGTTAATTTGATTCTTTTTCAAATCTGCTGTCATTTTTATAATTTCTAGTTTTCCATCAAAACTTTTGTTTTTGCCTTTTGTCTCCTTGAACATAAAAAGGATATTTTAAAGTCTCTGTCTGAGAATTCCAGTATTTAGAGTGGCTGTGAGTAAATCTCCATTATCTGTTGTTTCTGTTGGTACTTTCTGTGACATTGGGTGTCCTCATGTGCCAAGCACTGTGTTTTGTTTTCCAAACTGTAGAAATAATTTGAGGCCCTGTATGATTTATCTTTCTCCAGAGAAGATTTTCATTTATTCCTGGCAGGAATCTGTGAGAGTTAGCAATCTGGCATTATCCTAATCCAATGATAAGGACAGATTTCCTAGGCCACCAGGTGCCTGAAAACTGAGTTGCAGTCTATGTGAGGAATGCTTTTATTTTCTCCCCGCCTCCCCACCTCTTCTGCCCCAAGAAGCTGTCAAAGCACTACTCTACCTTTCAGCCAGCTCTTCTTGATCAACAAATATCCCCAAGGCTCAAGTAGGTACAAGTGCCAGCCTCACCAGTTTATTTTTCTTTCTTTTCCTGGATCTTGACCAGGTAATTCTTCATCACCTTTCCAGTTCTCTGATATCTTCCAACAGATTTATTATTATTATTATCCCTAGTTTTCCTACTTGTCTTCAGTGGGAAGATTGGTCTGAATTTCTGTCTGTCATTACCTGATACAGAAATCCCATCCTTTGATTTTTCACTTTTCCTTATCTCTCCCAATCAATCAGCAAGTCTTTTGGGTTCCTCCTTTAAAGTATTTCCTAAATTTGACCATTCCACTAATCTCCACTGTACTGGATTAGACCGAAAAAAAAAAGTGAATAAAGTTCTTAATTCAAAAGCATGCTGTGTGTGTGGTGTTTTTTTGTTTTTGTTTTTGTTTTTGTTTTTAATTTAACCTGTAAGTAACAGTAGAAAGATAAACAGATACCAGAAGCTGAAGAACCCTTACATTTGGTAGCTGCTCCATTTTATCACAACTTTCTGCAAGTCTGCTCTATTAAAATTTTGGTTTATTTTGGTCATTTGTAGCATTGATTATGTGAGTGAAACATAAAAGCTCAGATAGTCCATACATCAAGTTTAAGAATTCTAAGTCAGAAGTCCTACATTAAGATACTTTTCCTTGACATTGTAAATGCTGTTATTAACATCTGTCTAAATTATGCTTCTGTGACTGTTTTCCTACTAGTGATCTTTCTTTCTTGTATGTTTTAATTCTTCTTATTTCATATGCGACCAATAATTTTGGAGTGGTTTAATGTGATTTGACAGTGGGATTTTTCTAAAGAATACTGTTATGATCATCTCACCTTTAGGGGAAAAAAGAGTCTGAGACTGTTGAAAATGTTTAGATGTTGAATGCTCTGTATTGAAAAAAGGAAGTCGATAAGATCTTTTTGGTTTAGTGTTTCTATATTTTACTTGGATGAACATGATAAAGCAGTCAAACCTATAAGAAGTGATAAACCCTGGTTCTAACAAGTTAGTCCTAAAGCAGTTGTGACTGAGCTCCTGCTGGTGCTGCACCCACCTTGGGGAGAGTCAGCCAGGGATGAGTTTGCACCACAAGTTGATCTAAAAACCCTAATTCTTCAACATGAGAACCCGAGAACCAAAGGCAGTGGGAATGCAAGTTTGGGGCAAGGGACATGCTGGAAAGCATCTTTTAAAAAATCTTATTTATAGTTTCTTAATCCATTGTTATTCTTCTTCCACAAGATTGGAAGTACAAATATTAAGTTATTCAGTTATGCTCAATATATATCAATTTGTACCTCTATTAAATGGAATTCAACACAATGACTTTAAGGGGTCATTCGAAATAATGCTTCTACAAGGCAAAGAGATGCATGATCTAAAATATACTTTCTATATAAAGGAACAAAAAATGAGAGAGGGATCAAAATATATTTTAATGGTTATTATTATAAAATATCTTCTTGGTAAAAACTAAACAGTAGCACAAAATTATATAAAATAAAAAGTGAAAATACTCCTCCAAGTGCTTCGGTTTCCACCTGCCTTCCCACTCCCCTGCACCATTTGAGGTAGACAGAACAATGTTCCCCCCAAACAAGTTCACATCCTAACCCCGAGAATTTGTGAATGAATTTCCTTATATGGCAAAAAGGACTTTGCAAATGTGATTAAGTTAAGGAGTTTAAAATGGGAAATTTATTTTGGATTATCTGGTTGGGTCCAATACAATCACAAGGATCCTTATAAGAGAAAGAGGGAGGGAGGCAAGTCAGAGTGAGAGAGAGAGAGACGGAAGATGCTACCCTGCTGGCTTTGGAGATGGAGAGAGGAGACAAGAGCCGAGGAATGCGGGCTGCCCCTAGAAGCTGGAAAAGGCAAAGAAGCAGACTTTCCCCTAGAGCTTCTAGAAGAAACATAACCTTACTGACACCTTGATTTTAGCCCAGTTAAAGCCATTTCAGGTTTCTGACCTCCAGAACTATAAGACAATACATTTATAAGACAAAAGTTAGGTTTGTGGTACTTAATTAATACACTGTTTAACCACTGCTATGCTTGTGTGGTCTTCCACAATAGGTACGAAGGCCTGCTATGATTTTGTTTTATTATTCTTCCTCCTTGGTCAGGCCCACTCCTATTATTTGTGGGGCCCAGGTGAGAGTACAGACAGGGGCCCACGTATCACATGCCCAAATATTTTAAAGTTGCAAAGCAAGGTGACAAAGTATTAAATGAAATGTGTTTTATTCTCCTACCTTAACAAATAGAACTTCAAAACCAAAAAATTTTAAATGTAAACTTATGATTTGTAAAAGACCAAATGTTGGCAAAATATCAAAGATGGCCAAATTCAATTCCTCTTATTGTAAGTCTGGGTCTTCTCTTGATGGTCCATCTATGTTTGAGTTATAAAACATGTATAATTCATAAGCCTTTATATAGTTGTCACACATCCTCTTCTTTTTTCTATACAATTCAGTTTCCCCCCTCAGTAAACTGACCACTCATATGTTTTGCCAGCCTTTTCTCTTTCTACGTGGGTTAACTATATTTATTGTTGATGTACTTCAATTCCTTATATTCAGGATATTAATCACCTCAGCTGCCTCCTGGCTTGCACCCGCTCCCCACCATCTGTCTGCTTCCAAAAGTTTAAAAGAAGTTAAAAAGCTACATATTTTATTTTAAACTTTGTCTCAAAGACAACATTTGGAATTATCTAATGGATTTGAACCTTGCATGTTCATTGTATTTGTTTTTGTTTTGTTTTTTACCAATATGAGAATTCTATCATTTTATGGTTTAAACTATTTACATGTATTATAATTGCTGTGATGTTTGATCTTATTTCAGCCATCTTATTTCAGGTTATCTATTTACCATACTTTTAAATTTTATTTACTTATCCTTTTGTAATATTCCCCTTAGAAGAATACAATTTGCTTATTCTATTTTAAAAGAGCTACATCTTATTTTTATTTTTATAGTGAAGAGCCCAACTAAATAAGATTCATCTTTATGCTTATTTTTTCCTGTGAAGTTATGAAGTTTATCAATATCTAAATCTTCTCTCCACCACAAAGCCAAGACAAATACCCAAACTCCTGTTCACATTTCTGTGGTCCTTTTGCCATAGGACCCCCACACCCACGCTATAATGGTATCAACTGCAAGCAGGCTGCTCCAAATGTGGTCCATGAACCAGCACTAGTTTACAAACTGTTTGATATCAGTTTTGATATTAAAAAAAAAAAAAAGGGAACTTGGTGCCAGAATGTAAACCATCTGTTTTACTCAGCACACAGTTCAGTGCAGGTGACTTTTTTTCCCCTAGCAAAATTTTCTCAAAAAAAGAGTATATTCCTTTACATTTCTGCATATGCTTCTTGTCTCATCCAAGTGATAACAAACTATTGTTGGACTGGCACTTGAGCAGCACTAGCCTGGACTAGAGTTTTAGTTCTGGATTATTAGACTGTGCTTTTGGGTGTCATTACTTATTTAGTCAACTCTAAAATATACTGAGCTTGATGTTCATTTTCCTCAATTCTTCAGTGCTTTAAAAATGCTACCTTATTCCATTATTCTTTTTTCCTAAGTAAGAATGGCCTTTACTGTTTGCAAGGGAAAGTGGAAGAGGAGGGGGTCGGAGGCTAGGACAGCTGCGGCTCCTGGGGCGGCTCCACAGACTCCGTCACCGCTTTCAAAAGCAGTGCTCCTTTCTTCTCTAGCATTCAGTGCTGCTACTCAGAACGTTTAATCTGACTCTTACTACTTGATAGTTGACCTGCATTTATCCTCTGGAAACTTTCAATATTTGCTTTTTGTACTTGGTGCTCTAACATGTTAATTTAGTATAATTAGGTGTAGTAGGGTTTCTTTCATTTATTCTGTTGCATGAGCCCTTTCAAACTGAGGTTTTACATCTTACATTCTAGAAATTTTTCAATAATTATTTTTTAAAATACTAACTTTCCTCCACTTATTTTACAGTGACACCAATAATGTTGATATTAACGTTTCCTCTTGTACCCTTACCCAACAGCTCTTCTTTTTTTTAATGGTTCATCTTAGAACTCTTTCCCAGTGCTTTCCCAGAATATTCTATAACTTGATCATCTAGCTCACTATTTTTTTTTGCATTCTTCATTCTGCTATTCAATTATTAACACCATCCACTGAGATTTTTACTTCAATAATAATAAATTTATATCCAGTATCTCCAATCAGTTCTTTAAAGCTTCCTGTTTTCTTGTTTCCCATGCTCTCCCTTATCTCTCTAAGAGTATTTACTGTTTTTATTCTAAATTCTTTATCCACTGGATCTGTTCACTGTGATTACTTCTAGAATTTTTTTTAAACTTTTATCTCTCTTTTTTTTTTTTTAGCTTGTGGGTTCATAATATAAGTTTGTCAGCTCATATTATCACAGTAAAATCAGTTACGCTGGCAAATACGAGATACAGGGGAAGAAGAGTGAACTAAGACCTAGCTTGTAGTAGTTTAGGCGGTAGAGGGAGACCCGCAAGCATGGAGACCATCCTGCATTATGTTCTGGGCTCAACCACTCCTTCTGTGCCCTCACCCACGAGATCCTACCTATCAGGTAACTGCCTTGTACCTTATCCCAAGCATCCTTTCTAAAGGTAAGCAGAAGAAACCTTTCGTAATTGATTGTCCAGCTCATGGAGGAGGATGAGTAAGGAGATTGGAAGGAATATTCCAGAACCTAACTGCACTCACCTCCAGTGAAATACCCCAGGATTCACTTAACCACCCTAGGATCTGCTGTTCATTCCAATTCAATCACTGGTGTTCATTGCACAGCTCTTTAGAGGCCCTATTCTTCACGACAGGTAGATGACACAGCAATGTTGATTGTAACTTCATTCAACATAAAGAATTCTAGTCTTGCCACATTTCAATACAATGACTAGAGCAGATTTGTCCCACCTTTCTAAAAAATTTCCAGAAAAATCATGTGTATTTAAATCAGAACCTGGAATATATCTTTTCTGCAAGGATACGACCCCACAAAAATTGCAGATGAGAAACACCTCATTTTAAAACTTTTTACCTTTTAATCTACGTACAGAAGAGCTAACATAGCAGGCCTACGACTCCATTAAAAAGGCTTGCTTACAAGATTGGCCCTTGGCTGGCGTCTGAGAACTTGATTAGAAAATGCTCCCTAAAGGATAACAGTGGCTCGCTGTACGGAAACTGTTCAGACCAACAGCGCAGTTTATGCTGAACACCTGCTTTCTTTCTGAGAGTCTGAGATTTCAGTGACCACAGTCAGTCACATAGTCACTGTCTACACGACCAGCCCTGGAGAAAACACTGGAGTCTTAGACTCAGGTGAACATTCTTACTAGACGTTTCACACGTGTTGTGATAGCTCACTGCTGGCAGGATTAAGTGCACCCTCTGCAGCTCCCCTGGGAGAGGACTTGTAGACCTTTGTGACTGGTTTTCTCCAGACTTGACCTTGAGAGCCTTTCCCTTCACCAGTTTTGCTTTGTATCCTTTCACTGCGATAAGTCATAGCTTCGAGTACAACCATGTGCTGAGTCCTGTGAGTCCTCCTAGTGAATCACCAAATTTGGGGAGCAGTCTTGGGGACCCCAGACACAATTTACCTGTCAGTGAATTAAACAATCTGAATCTATCTCAACATCTCTGCCTGTGGAATGCCATCTCATCTATTCAGGGTACCAGAGAGTACATCATTCACTTCCAATAAGGCAACACAGATATAAATGAGAGGCATACTATGGTGTAAACCTGCCCATCAAAATAACCTTGCCTAATAGGTAATAAGAATTAAAAGGTTAGTAAATTATTTGTGAAAACAGCAAAATGCTTTTTTCCAACAACAACAAAAATTAAAGCTGAATAATATAAAAACACAAGTTGAAGAGTGTTCTAAAATATTTCAATGGCACTAGAATGGCAAAGAGATCAAATATGCAATTATAAGTGAAAAAAACTGATTCCATAAAACAACTGTTTTTCTCTCTATTGAGAAAAATAACCTTGAAGGAAGTCAAGCTCTACACTCCTCCTCCTTCAACCCAAAACATTCTAAGAACTCACCTCCTACACATGAGTACTGTCTTATATTTAATCTCCAGATCTCTTTAGAAAAACCTGTTAGTACAGCAAGCATAACCTAAAAAGCAAGCTCAGAAATCTTCTCTGAAGGAAAAACATCTCTCTGAAGTTAGAGATCTTCTCTAAAGTGACATTAATGAAATATAAAGTGAAACTGAGTGGTCTGATGAGCTCCCAAAGAAGAGGATCACAGGAAGTACGTCTCTATTGTTACTTGAATGATGGTCAAATAATACATTTTACGAATAACCATTTATAATCTAATTAGAAAACTAGGTAGACAAATCATACATGTGTGTGCCATAAATTTGTTTTTTTAAATTTAATTTTTTAATCAGCTGCTGCACAGAAAAATTGACAGAAATATAATTAAATGTACTTTTAATTTAAAGCATTCACTCAGACAGTAGTTATTACAATTCAAGCAACGTAAGTTACATGTGGAGAGCTCTCCCACATTACTCTCATTCATCTAATGCCTCTTCCTAATACAAGAGTTTGAGATCCCAATTGGATTGCAGCCAGGTTTTTCTAGCTGACTCCTGGCTCCCAGATCAACTCCTGGCAGAGCAGGCACCCAATAAATGTTAATTACTATTGTTTAAAACAAGGGGAGAAGTATGGTGGGGAAAGGCCTTCTGTAAAGTGGACACTGAGACCCACTCCATTACCTCTCTCTGCACTTAGAAGTTTTCCTAGAATCTCTGCCCTTCCTTCAGCCAGGGCTTTGCCATTTCTAGCCCAAGATAAGAGTTAATCTATGTGTATGCTGTGCTTGCTGACTCTGATATCTCCAATTCTGCCTACGGTGTTTGCCTTCTTCGTGTCTTAGATGGATTCCCTAACACTTAACACTCAGAGGACTTGGACATAGACTGAGATCAGTCTGGTCCAATGGCCTTTCGTTATACAGACAGACATCACTGAAGGAATAACTGAGATGATCCTGTCCTAATGGTAAGACCCCACCAACTGTTCTACCTACGTTCCTTCCATTCTCACTAGATAAACATGACAGAGTACAACTACAGATTTAGGTCAGATCTGTTTTAGCACTAAAAGCTGATTCTCAGGAATGTGGGTGAAGTATGTAATACCTTCCTAAGTCACATTAAGTAGTGAAATGTGTTCACTTTACGGTAAACAACCTCCTAAGCTGTCAAACAGAAAGTACTTTGTCTCAGGAGGATGACCAGGAATACATCCTAATCTCTGCTAGTTTCCACAACATAAGCAGATTACTGACCTTTACCAAAGATCACGAATACCCACTGGATGAGGAAATGTCCTGAGTGGAAGGGACATTCTTGAACCTCCTGAAGACCAGCTGGTACATTAAGGGAGGGTAACAGATCACCCGATTAACCGGCGCCACAGGCACTCTCAGCCTTACAGCTTTATTCTGACTCCTCCATGGTAGGGCTGAAATCTACACAGGACATTCCAGCTATCCTGCATGGTAGTGTGATGTCTCTGGACACACAGAAGGAACTACATGGCATCTTAAAATGCTGTATTAATCAGCTTCAGTCAAATCAGTTTCAGTAAAAACAAGGAGAGAAGTGTATTGACTTGTGTGATTGGAGAGCAGAGGGACAGAGGACATGATATTCAACATAGGTCATGAGGAGTCATGCCATCCCCATCCCCATCCCCATCTCTCAGTACTGTTCTTTCATGTTAGCTTCATTCTCTCTTTAAAGCATTGTAGGCATCCTTCACACGGTAGTGAAAAACAGCCATGAGTGCTGGCCTCACTTCCCAGCATCGTGACACGAGGCTCAGTGGCAGAGCCAGCTGCCTGCCCAACTTTAATACAGTGACTGGCTTGGTTGGGATCACTTGCACATTACTTATATAACCATGTTTCATAATACACATAATGTATGGCCAAATCCCACCTGCTGTGATCAGAAGAGTGGAGTTCTGTTATTGATAGCCCCACCAGAGCCACACAGGGTGGAAGCAGATGGTTCCTCTCTACACAAGGATGCCAAACAGCTAAAAACAACACATGCATACATTCACTTCAAATGTCTATATCCAAGCCAAAGTTTGATAGGAAAAGCTGGAGTCACTGCCAGCATCCATCCTTTTCACTCCATCCTGGCCACACTGGTCTCCTTGCTGTTCTTCAAACAAGCCATAAACACTCCTGCCTCTGAGTCTTTGCAATTCATCTGGAATACTTCCCCTAGGTCATTGCATAGTTATTCCCTTACTTCCTTCATGTCTATGGTCAGATGTCACCTTCTCAGTGAAGATTACACTAAAATGGGGATATCCATTCACCTCTCTCCACAGACACATCTCCCTACCCAGCTTTAGCTTTTTCCTAAGCATTTGTCATTATCTAACATAGCCTGTATTTTATTTATCTTATTCATTGTCTCAAGACAATAGCACGAGAACAGACGCTTTTTTCTGTTTCATTTACTCACTGTTATATCTCCAGTTCTCAGTACAGTGCTTAGACTATAATTGGCAGTCATTAAATATCTGATGAATGAACAAAAGATGGAATCAAGCAGGGGTCACCTTATCACTCTCAGTGTCAGGTAATGTACACTACGGTATTACACAGGAAGGAGTACAGAACAGTGCAGTACTTGAATACAGTCCTCATTTAGCCTCCCTGGGCTACCACAGTTTAGTAAGTATGTCCTGACCTCAGCGCTGTGGAACTAGACCAACGGCAGGTTTTCCACACTTCTCTGGGAGGAGTGCTAAGATACCCTGAGATGAATTCAAGCCCTGTCTTTCACATCCTTGTCACGTCTGTGCAATCTGCATGACAAAGTAGCTGCTTGGTTTCCTAATCCATATTCCCTTTCCCCACTAGGATTTAAATCCTGTTCTGACTCTCATCCCTGACACCCTGCCTAGCCAGGAGGCTTGATCCTGACTGCCAATCCAAAGCCACTGGCTAGGGTACTACTTCACCAGACAGACCACCTGGAACCAAGATAACTGCCCATGATCAGAATCCTGATATTGCCAGAACAACACAGAAAGTACTATTGCAACATCTGATCCACCAGACCAGATCCTCTTCAGTACTGATTTGGCCTGATTTTCCTGGACTTTGACCATTCCCTGTATATCCTATGACTTCCATCACAGCTCCACAATGGAATTACTTCCCCTAAGCTAATTCCTCCCATTTCCAGCTTTTTCCCTCTGACTAATAGGCCTCACAACTATGAATGTCTCATGCAGAATTACAAAATGAGTACTGTGATGTCCGTTAATCCCTGAACACCTTCAAAACCTCTGTAAGAAGTGGCAAAGGTCTTCATGTTCTGGTTTATTTCCATACCTGGGACCACAAGGTTTGCAAATGAAATGGCACATATGAGAGCACTTTCAAAGTTTGGAGTTGTCTGCAAATGGGCCTGCATATATATAGAAATTTATTATGATGTAAGTAGTATTATCAACCAGTGAGGAGAAGATGGATTATTGAATAACTATTGTTATGACAATGGTTAGATAACTGCTAACCATTTGGAAAAAAATTAAGCTGAATTCCCAGCAGACTCTTTCCATTAAAACAAATTCCAGATATATTAAATATTTAACTGTAAAAAATAAACTACTGAAAGAAAAGATAGGTTAATATGTTTATAATCTTAAATTTTTTTCTAAACATAACACAAAGCTTAGAATGCATAAAAGATTGTTCAGTTTGGCCACCTACAAATTAAAAATCTATACAGCTAAAAGTACAACTAAAAATTCAAAGAGTAAATAAGTTGGGAAAAATATTTTTAAAACATGACAGATGAGAGGTCAATGTTCTTAATAAACAGTTACGATAAATCAATTTTTAAAGATGAATAACGTAATAGAAAACATGATGTTTGCCAAAAAAATACAAGTGGTCAAACAAGATGTTAAAATATGTTTATCCTCCTTAAGAATCAGGAAAATATAAACAAAACAAAATAAAACTTTTTGTCTATTAGATTGGCAAGATTATACAACATAATAACTCCCTACTTTTATAATGACTGTTTTGGTGCTGTAATACTTTGTTATTAGAGAGCAATTTGTTGCAATTTCTTCAGAGGATAGTTTTTCTACAGTCATATGAAAAATAGAAGTGCACATACCTTATGCACCTATCATGTTCTCTTTCAGAAAGTTATCCTTCCACAAGTGTGCAAAGATACATGAGTGCTCACCGTAGCATTGTTTGTAATAACAAAACCTAAGTAGTGCTCAATAGGACATTGGGGAAATAAATGGAATAATATGCCTCCATTAAAAACAATCATGTAGATTGGTAAGTATTGATATAGAAAGACTTCCAAATATGTTTTTAAATTTTCAAAGGCTATAGAATAGTAATTTGAGTTAAAATACAAACACGGTAATATATGTATTAAAAATGTCTGGATGTTTACAATAGTGTTTTCTTGTGGGGGAGTGAGACTAGGGCATGGAGGAAAGTCTCAAAGCCTAATGTGAAGATCAATTTGAAAAAATTAGCTGGCCAGCAGTAGGTCAGGCTACTCTCAAAGTCCTTGGGTCCTGTTTATTAACTTTTGTGTGACATTAATTCAAGAATTGTCCTGATTAGTCACAGAGACCATGAGTTAACATTGCTATGCTGTTTGCTGCTGATGTTTTAGAAGACTTACCATCTTTTAAACGGGAATATCTTTCAAATATTCATTTTATCATGATCCCTGTATCTCCCATTCTGGCACTGATTGGTTTGAATTGCTTTGAGAAGAAACTTTTGAAATAAGATGTTATCATGTAACTTTAGTGAAATAACTCTGGAACACCTGTGCAAACTGTTTTTGCTTTTACTCTGTAAGAAAACTCTAAAATTTAAAGGCATTTCCTGCAGCTACAGAGATGGCCTAATGAAATATGAACAGTCTGTCCCTTGAGAACCAGATGCTTTTTCAACTACATTTCTCACCAGCCCTTTTCATTTTCGCGAAAGTGTTTTTCCTAGTGATTTGTACATCACCATCAGTGGATCCGTGAGACAACCAGAATCTGTGAAGGGTAAATGGGCCTAAAATCCACCAGAGCGTCACACGTTATCTCCTTCACTTGAGTCTCAAGGGCCACACAGCCAGCTATGTCTTTTCACCTCTGAAAGCCGTTAAACAGCTTCCCCACAGCAACAGACAAGGCAAAGACACCGCTGTCAGGCCCAGAGTGTGAAAGGCATCCGAGAGGTTTTTCCCCTGCAAACCAACACCTGCCTCCAGCACCAGTTACACAAAGAGCGGGAGGGAACCAGCGAGGCCAGCGGAGACTACAATTACCAGCAGGCGTAGCGGGAGCGGGTTCACCCACGTGCATCCCAGACCCTGGGAATGAGGTCCCTCTGCAGGGCTTCTGGGAAAGGAACATGGCAGCTCGCCGTCTGCGGTCTGGGCTGGGCCAGCTGTTTGCGACAAGGACTGCGCTGGGGCGCGGAAGACGAGCTTACAACATGTCCCAGGCCTTCGCGGAGGTTCTACGGCTGCCAAGCAAGCAGCTGACGAAGCTTGTGTTCCCGCTTCAAGAACTCGAGCGGCATCTCGTCCCGGGCTCGAGACCGGACTTTCACCTTAAGACCTTCGACCCGAGCCTGGAGGATATCGCGAAGTCCGACGGCGTCTTCACGGCCACCGTCCGGAACCGCATCGAGTACCTCAGCTCCGCCGTGAGTCTCGACCACGCCCCGGACCTCCTCTGCCCTGAGGTGAGACAACCGCCTGCTGGTCGTGCAGGCTTGGACTGGGATTTTGCTATCACCTATTTCTTGTCACCAAACAAGAGAGATTTTCTAGCTTTGTATGGACGCATATCATTATTGTAACTCAGTAAGCAAATACAGTTTAATTATTTAACCTCTATAGTTAGCCTCTAGTTTTATCATCTGTAAAATGAAGACAATATTATCTTCCTCATAGAGATATTGTAAAAAGCAAATAAGAAAACATATGTTAAGTGCTTAAAACAGTGCCTGCCACGTTGAAATCATTTATTAGATAGTAGCTGTATGTTAGAATTTGAGGTTTGACTAACCACAATCTACGTTTTATGCTTAGGCAAGACTGAATAGTGTTAATAGATTTTTGCAGCTAATACAACATATATCTATACATACACACACATACATATGTAAACTAGTACTCATTTATCTTCTTTTTCCTTGTATAAGGTATGTTTTATAGGCAGAAGCAATGTTGGAAAATCCTCTCTCATAAAAGCTTTATTTTCACTTGCCCCAGAGGTTGAAGTTAGAGTCTCCAAAAAACCGGTATGTTTAAGCTTGAAATGCCTAAATTGTCTCTGAATTGATTAAGATGAGTAATAAATATTGGGAGGTACAAGAAGTCATAATTGTTGGGTTCCTAGAAAAGTGATTTCTTTCTAACAACTACTGAAGTAAAACATTTCGTCAATGCCTATGTATTTCTCCAAAGAAGAGGAAGTGTGTCTGGATTTATTTTAGTAGTCTTGCCAGTATTTAAGGAAATCTTCCTTGGTCCAAATCTTTTCCAAAGAATTGTTCTGTCGTCATTCTATATTTGCTTCTGTGAGAATAGTCATCTAGTTCTACGCTGATTTTAGAGGAAACAGCTTTAAAGTGTATTTTTCTTCTCCTATAATCTTTTGTACCTTGCAAACTCTTACACAACAATCAGGCTCTTCCCAGTTTACCCAGGGCCAGATTATGTGCCTTGTTATCCCAGCCAGTCTGCTAGAGTAGCTGTCATTTTCTCATTTCCTCTCCTTCCTTCTCAATAATGCAGACTCTACCAATGTTTAACATACCCTCTCCTCAGAAGTCACCCCAGCTCCCCTTACCTTCTGTCCTTGGCAGAATGCTCCCCCTCACCCAATGCTTACTGCCCCCGTTTTCTTAGAACTCTTTCCTGAGGCTTCACTAGTCTCTTGCTCCCCACTTCTTCATGTGGTTGATTCCCTGGCTCCAGCACTGATGATTGCAGTCATTTGTTAACCCTCCTGTCTTTACTCCCCCCTGCCCTGCCTCACCAAATAATTCAGCTAAACTCTCACTTATAGGTAGGATTGTCCCCTTCTGTGAGAAGTCTGTGAAGGAAATGTGTTCTTGACATTCCTAATCTGTAACTCTAAAATCATTTTCCTATAAATAGACACATAAGCTCACTGGAAATCTAAGCACCATTTATAAAATCTTTTCTCTGAAAATATTTGTTCTAAGTTCTAAACAATTGACTTTTAAAATTATTTGTCTTAATCTTTTCTTTCCTGATTAATAAATGTCTGTGGACACAAAACCACATGAGTAAACCACTATTTATCATCTTTACATCAGTTTTAGTTGCCCAGATATTTTTTAGTGTTGCACGTGCTTTTTAAATGGCTTAATGAAAGCACTAAACCCATCTAATAAAACATGCAAAATATCTTGATTTTAGAGAAGCAGTAGTCTAGTCATATAATAAATTATCAGGCTTTGCATCTAGATTTTTTGAGAACTAGTATGACTGACAGTAAGCATTTACTTGAACCTATCTGTGCTATAATTAATTTCTCTTTAAAGTGGAGATACAGTATTCATCAGAGAATATTGACTAATGCAGTCATACCATTTAGAATGGGATAGTTTTTTCACTAAGAGGGAGCCAGTCAAATAGGAAAGTCTTGAAAATACTTTGCCTTCATGTTTCTAATATGGAATCTAAAGTTCTTCTTAAGTAATATAGAGTCTCTTTAAAGAATGATTGGAGAGAAGAATTAGAATCATCTAAACTTACCTCCAGTCACATTCCTTCTATCTCCTTTTCCTGTATCATCATCAGCATAATTAGGATTATATACAGAATACTTTTATGCTTTTGAAAATAATTGTTGATTGAATCATGAAATAAATAAAGGACATATTGTACAAAAGCTTTTATTTTTTTATTTATTTTATCAGGGGCACACAAAGAAAATGAATTTTTTCAAAGTTGGAAAATATTTTACATTGGTGGACATGCCAGGTTATGGCTATAGAGCACCTGAAGATTTTGTCAAGATGGTAGAAACCTATCTAAAAGAACGAAAGAAGTAAGAAATTTTTTTTTTTTTAGTTAGTTACATTTAACCCCAAAGCATGTTTTCATTAATAGAGCTTCCACACATGGTGAACATTTCAGTTTATCAAATGACATTTTTAGAAAGTCCACTTTATTCTCATAATATTCTACAATACAATATTTAGGAACAAAGTATATACTGCTTACTTAGTTTTTTCCTATAAATTAGCTTAAACTTAAATTTAAGTGTTTTCCTAAATTGAGACTATAAATAGTACTTGAGCAGAGTTTATTTTTCTTTTACCCAACTCTTAGCTGCTAATTTTGAAAATGAAAATGGTTGGTCGATCTGGTATTTGCCAGATTTAAATAAACCAGTAAATTCTAATCATCCTTAAAGTGCTTCTGACGTCACATCCTCTGTAAATATTACCTTTTTGTCCCCATAGGTGGTCAAGTAGCAGTTCTATGTTTCAAGCATTGTACAATATATAGGAAAATTAATGTTAAACTTCTGAAGTGTGAAAAAGTAGTTAAAGTATCTTGCTTATTGTACTTTACATAGAAACTAAGATAAAATATTTACACAAGAAAATACAAAATACAATGTGTCTGGTTTCTGTTATGTTAGTTTTAAAGTAACATTTGAAAATTTAGACATTTTTATGATAAATTATAGTTAATTGGGTTCCTGTTTTTTCCTTCCAGTAGAGTTCAAGCTCTTAAGAGGAAGGAACTCATTCATCTTTGTTTCCAGTTCTAGTCAGAATATTTTGTGTTCAATATATGCTATGGAAATAAATTCATATTTAATGAATTTAGTTATTGAACATAAACAGCATTGAGACCCATTGGACTGTAGGATGGACTTCCTGGTGAATTGAGAGTTACTTCTGCCTAAAGAAATTTTTTAAAATTTTGAATTGATAATTATTCAATAGAAATTTGTTAGTATAGTGAGGGTTGGGGGTGGAGAAATGAATGAATATATTTTGTATTGCTGTTAATCTTCATTTCTGCATTCTTACAGTTTGATGAGAACATTTTTGTTAGTGGATAGTGTTGTTGGAATTCAAAAAATGGACAATATTGCCATAGAAATGTGTGAAGAATTTGCATTACCATATGTGGTAAGTATTTCTTTTGAATCATGGTTGCGGTTAGAAATAGTAGTTCTGTGTGTGTATCTTTTTAATGAGTGAGTAGGTCTTGCCTCCTCAAGAGATAAAAGAGTACATTTCGAATAATCTTCTGAATTATCATCCATTAATATTAAAATAAGTTCTTTGGTGCTCTTTTCCTTCTTCTAGCTTTAAGTGTTCAATATTATAGTCAAAGTAAGAGTTTTTCTAAATTGTTCATTTAGTATTCCTAAGTGCTTTTCTTTGTTGTTGTTTTAATGGCAATATGAGTATTTGCTGGAACTCATTAGTAGCTCTGTAACAGCAGCTTCACAGATAGTACTTAACAGAATCTAAATAAAACTGCAACTGAAAAATTTGCTAATTTGGAATTTAAGAACATCACAAGAATGTAGCAGGCTTTAGTACACATAAGTAGGAAGTTTATATTCATAAAGAAAACAAAATTTCTTACGAGAATATGTTACCAGTGTTCTTTCTGTTGTTTGCCCTGGAATAGAATAGATTCATAGGTTGGTGTCCATGTTTATTTTGCTTTGTGAGTTTTCCAGATAAAATATCTTAAAGTTTCTTTCTAAGGAAAAGAACCCATTGACTAAAATTTGGCTTCAGAAAAACGTCAGAAAACCACTAAAATGTAACAGTGGAGTTTAATGCAAATTAAGCCATGTTACCAGTCAGAAACTTTTTTGTATTCTTAGGGTTATGGAATTCTTGAGTTTGGCAAAAGCTCTGTGACACATTAGAGATAACTTATGGGGTGAAGAGCCAGAGGATTGATATACATTGTCTACAATGCATAGTAAAAAATGCCCGGATATTGCCAGACTGGTTTGATTAAGTAATAGTACTCCTAATTTAATATCATAGATATCATATATTTTCCTTCATTTTAACTTTAAGGAAATATTACTTTCGTTTTTGGAAAAGAGGTTGTGACAGAGGAATTACGTCTCCTTTTAAAAATCAGCATATTTGCCTTTATGAGGAAAGAATTCTGCTTCTCACTCCTTCTTTCTTTAATATATTTTATAACTAAAAAGCATAATTGATTAGTCAGGAAATTTAATTTTAAAGAAATTTCCTACAGAAAACCTTTGATAGATACACCAAGATTTTACTTTTCCTCTAGTATGTAATTGTCTTTGAATAAGTAAATTATTCAAGGTAAATATTTAATATTAAGCCTCATATATTGGAATTTATACTTACTTGGAATAAAACTATACATATTTGGAATAAAACTAGTGGGTACAGCCCACAAATAGCCTGGCTTCTAATTTTTCCTTTAGATTTTACATATAAAACAATCATTTTGTAAATTAAAATAATTATAAGTTATCAGTTTTATATGGATCAACCTAATAATACTCACATATCTTAGACTACAAGATATAGTGATTATATGAAACATTTGGTGTATGGCAATCGCAAATATGGCTCCAGGGTGCATTTCACTGGTCTTGAATCCAAGGCCCTGTGCAGTTAAAGTACTGGAAACAGCAAACACACCAGACACACAGTGTATACTTCATATATTGCATCCATTAACTCCTTTAATCTTCACAGTAACTCCTTTAGGAAGTATTGCTTTTATTTTATAGACGAGGAAACAAGTACTAAGAGATTAAGAAACTTGTGTGGGTCACCTAGTAATTGAAAATTTGTAACTAAAATGTGTAAAACTAAATATTATGAAATAACAGTTGACCCTTGAACAATGTGAGGGTTGGGGTGCCAACCCTCCTTGCATTTGAAAATCCAAGTGTAATTTGTAGTCAGCCCTCCCTATACAGGTTTCTTCCATATCAGTAATTCCTCCATGTTGACAATTCCACATCCACGGATTTAATCAACCATAGATCATGTAATATTCAAGTATTTACTGTTGAGAAAAAAATCCACATAAAAGTGGACCTGTGCAATTTGAACCCATGTTATTCAAGGGTCAGCTATATTCCTAATGCTCAAATGTTTTTCTTACAGATGGTATTAACAAAAATTGACAAATCTTCCAAGGGACATCTTTTAAAACAAGTGCTTGAGATCCAGAAATTTGTTGACACTAAAACACAAGGATGTTTTCCTCAGTTGTTTCCTGTAAGGTAAGATTTGAATTGTCTTGATAACTTTTTGTACTAACAACCTTTATTATTAAATCTGTTTCTAATACTGAGGAGTATTAGAATTAGAGGAGTTTGGAAGACTATGCACTTAGCATGATTTATTGGTTCAACCCATCAACACTTTTATTTTTTTCTTCCCTCTATTCTCTCTTCCTTCTGCAGATTCTTGCTGAGTCTTCTTTGTGGTATCTTCATTCTCTTTCTCCCTCAGCCTAATTCAACCCTAGACCACAGCGGAAGTGAAAACTTTTTACATTTTAAATAAGCTAAACAACAGCCACAATAAAAATACTACCATCCCTTTCTCAGTTCCAAAGGAAAACAACTCTTCTTTATTGTAGAAAGGTCATTCAGGCTGTGAGGAATAAGAATTTTCCTTTAAAAAGACTGTATGTAAAGATGAAATTCTTCATGTAAGTTAGAATCAAGCATTGGTAGCAGACAGAATGGTTATTTCCTGAACCAGCAATTTTTGAGATACTAGATGTGGTTTAGCAATGGAACATGAGTTTACTTTCAGTGTATACTTTGGGTACAGTAAATAACCTATACTGTAGCAGAAATGCCATTCCTCTGTGATTTTCTTACTCTAACTTCTTTGTGGAAGGCACTGTGGTAGTTTTTATGAGAAAATAATGAAACCAAGTAACAATTGTATATGAAACTGTCCTCTAAGCAGTCATTCTAGGTTCTACCAATTCAGATCCTAGTTAAATCGTTTGTAATTATGAAAATGCCTGTCCAAATCTGTCTTCATTCATTCCTACAAAATGCTTTTCTCCTTTGACTTACATTCAAGTGTTTATCCTATTTGTGTCCCATATATACAACGGAAATCCTAGTTCTTCTTAGAGCCCTGAGCATTGTCATAGAAAAGTAACTTTTTTAAATGTCTAATAAGAAGGAAGTGAGACTGATTCAGCTAAAAAGGCAAAACAAACGTAAGATGGGCAAATTATGGCCTAACAGCAGCATTTATTAAAAATAAAAAGTTGTAGTTGACTGTAAGCTAAGTTTAATGGAGACTGGAGAAAAATTGACAATGTTTTCTTAAGCTACATTAATAGAATTATAGTGTCCAAAACAGGAGGATGATCAAACAGTAGTCCCACAGTGCTGTGAACAGTATGCTATCAGACCATTCAGGCTGGATTGTGGCTTGACAGTAAGAACAACTAGAGCTATCTGAAAACAGATGGTCTTGGGGGAGGTTATGTCACTGAATCATTCAAAACACTTAATTGATCCACAAGTAAACATCGCTGTTTCACAGATACAATTACAATTTGGAAAAGTGAAGTGAGTTGCAGAGAGGTATTTGCTGAAATAGAAAGAGCATGGACCACAGGGTCAGATAGCCATGATTTTGCATGGTTCCTCTTGTTCTTGGCTAGAGATTTTAAAGCAACTTATTTCATTTTCTGAGTCTGTTTTCTCACTTACTTAGTAAAAATGTGATGGTTAGAATGATTAAATTAAATACATTGTGACTGATGTACACACGTTAACTACATACTGAATGTTAGTTTCCTTCCTTCCCAAAGGTCAGTCCATTGGTAAATGGCAGAGTCAGGCCAACAGCCCAAACTGTCAGATTCTTGGTACTTCTTACAGGCATTCCCTTCTTTAGATATACCAGCATTTTCTGATGCATGACCTTGGAATCACGGCACCACCATACTCACTATGTAACTGCAGAAGCCACACAGCACTCAAAGTCTTAAGAACTGAGACACAAGAGGCTGCTTGCTTTCATGAACTCCAACGTTCACTATACCACAGTGACCACATACAGGAAGTTTTCACACTGTACTCTGTAGCTTTCAAAACCCAATTCAGAAAGTAGAGTTATTTATACTCCTTGCTTTTATTTGCTTGATCAAGTCCCAGTCCATCCCTCCAAAGGGAGTTTGGCCGACTCACACAATAATGTAAAATAAGTTAGGTTTTATTTCCTTCTCTTCCTGTATGATCTTGGTAGGAGAAAGGTGGAAATGTGGGTAGACATTGTAGTCCAGCGAGATTTGGCCTTTAAGTCTGTTGGCAAAAGTTAACTGTTATCCTTCGTGTCTAAACTCTGCCTCAGCTGAGTAGAGAAGTGTAATTGGTGAAAGGCCCCTAAAGATTGACACTGGGATCAGTCTATTTTTATAAATGGTATGGAAGAAGTATATAATTAGACACAATATAATTGCTTCAATATATTTCTATGTAGTGAAATTTCAAGCAACTAAGAACTGACTCTGAAGACAAAGAAAATCATATGAATTGACCGAAATGTTGCAGATGAGTTAAAGGTGCCATAGTGTGTGGACTGTCCAACTTGTGTCTCTCCTTTAAGCCGTATTTGTATAACTTCAGTTATAACAGAATCATTATGGGCTGTTCTCAAGTAGGCAGCTTTGGTCAAAAAGTCTAAAATGCTGTACTTTTCCAAAAAGAATTAGCAGTACAGCAGAAAATATTTCACCTGTTTTATATACCTGTATTCATAAAAGTCATAGTGTATCCACAAAAGCCCATGTATCCCAAGACATGTGTTCATGTCCATGCTGACAAATGTGTGAATGGGTATATGGATGGATACAGTAAGACAGATCAATAACAGACACAATAATGGTGATGATTTTTTTTAAAAAGTCAGGAAAAAAGGTCTAAATTATCAAGGTGATTGAATCTTTGTCACACAAAGAACAAATTAAAGAGATCAGAATTTTAGTCTGGGAAATAAAAAGCAAAATAGAAGATATCCCAATGGCCTTTTTCACAGAAATGGAACAAATAGCCCTAAAATTTGTATGGAACCACAGAAGATCCTGAATAGTAAAAGCAATCTTGAGAAAGAACAAAGCTGGAAACATCACATTTACTGATTTCAAACTATATTACAAAACAGTATGGTATTGGCATAAAAACAGACACATAAGCCAGTGGAACAGAAGAGAGAGCTCTGAAATAAACCCAGGCATATGTGAGCAATTAATTTACAGCAAAGTCTCCAAGAATATCAGTGGGGAAAGGATAATCTCTTCAATAATGGTGCTAGGAAGATTGGACAGCCACATGCCAAAGAATGAAACTAGACTAGTATCTTACACTATACACAAAAATTAACTCAAAATGGATTAAAACTTGAGTGTAAGACCCGAAACTATAAAACTCCTAGAAGAAAACAGATGGTAAGCTCCTTGACATGTCTTGGTGATGAGTTTTTGAATCTGACTCCAAAAGCAAAGGCAACAAAAGCAAAAATAAGTAAGTAGACGATATCAAACTAAAAGCTTCTGCACAGCAAAAGAAATCATCAATAAAATGAAGTCAACCTACTGAATGGGAGAAAATATTTGTAAGTCATGTATCTGATAAGGGGTTAATATCCAAAATATATAAACTCATACAACTCAATAGCAAAAAAAATTGGATTAAAAAATGGGCAGAGGATCTGAATAGACATTTTTCCAAAGAAGACATACAGATGGCTAACAGGTACATGAGAAGATCCTCACCATCACTAATCATCATGGAAATGCAGATGCAAAACCACAGTTATTTATCACCTCATACCTGTTAGAATGGCTGACATCAAAAAGACAAAATGTTAGCAAGAATCCTCATGCAGTGTTGGTGGGAATGTAAATTGATGTAGCCACTATGGAAACTGTATGGAGGTTCCTCAAAAAACTAAAAATAGAATTGTTATATATGATCTAGGAATTCTACTCCTGCATACATATTCAAAGAAAGTAAAGACATTAATTTGAAAAGATACATGCACCCCTATGTTCATTAAAGCATTATTTTCAATAGCCAAATACGGAAACAACCTAAGTGTTCCTCAGTGGATGAATGGGTAAAGACGATGTGGTATTGTACAGCTGACCCTTGAACGATGAGAGGTTAGGGACTCTGACCCTTGGCCCAGTCAAAAATCTGAGTTTAACTTATATTGCATATTTGAAAGTTGCTAAGAGAGTAGGTCTTAAATGTCTTCATCACAAGAAAAAAAAAATCTGTTAACTATGTACGGTGACGGATACAGCTAGGCCCACTGTCATGATCATTTCACGATATATAGAAATACTGAATCATTCTGTTGTGGCCCTGAAACTAATGTCATATGTCAGTTACACCACAATTTAAAAAAAAAGTTTAGTCTGGAAAATAAAAAGCAAAATGGTAGATATGGTGAAATTTGTAGAATCATGAAGGAAACAGATCATATAATGTGGATCACCAGATTTAGAATACCACAAGAAGCTGGGAGAAGAGAGGAAAAGTAAAACAAATTAAGACATTCTGTTTCATACATGGAACTCACAAGAGTTTGGTAAGCAGATTTTAAATTAGATGAATTCAGATCTGTTACTACCTCTGAAGTAAGGAAGGAAATGGTTTTTCTTTTCTTTTCACAGTGCTGTGACCTATTCTGGAATCCATCTGTTGAGATGCTTTATAGCAAATATAACAGGAAATCTTAAGACTAATGGCTTCCAAGTTAGCTGAAGATTCAGAATTCTCTATGCCAGCTGAAGTTAAACTAAAATTTCAACATTGTTTTAAATGTTGTGTATGTGTAACTTGCGGAAGGATCACTTCAGCCTAAAAACCTGCATCTTCCCAAAGCCAAGAATGAACTTCTGCCTGGGTGGAAAATGTTTATAAATGATTGAACTGTGTTGTTCATTAGGACGGATGCTAGCAGTTTTTCCTATTTTAACAAACTGACAAGAGCACGTGGAAGTCCATAAAATGAAGACCTATTTACTACTGCGTAAACAAGGGTTTGCCATGTATTGGGTTTTTGTCTTTTAAAGAGAATGTCTATTAAGTGTATTTTTTTAATGTTACAATGGACTAGGTAAAAAGAGGGCTACTTTTCTGTTAAGCACTGATAGGTAGGTTGAAGATAAATTCTCCTATGTATGGCTATAATTTATCTTTTTTCAGAGTCCTTATTTAAATATGGGAAAAATTATTCTTGATAAATTTCAGTCAGTCCATGCTGGAAACGCCAGTCATTTCACCTTCAGGTGACCACAGGATTCAGAATCAGAAGACTAGAATTCAAGTTCCAGTTCTAATATTTACTATATGTTGGAAATTGGGCAGATTACTTGAGTTCTCTGGATTTCTTTTGTTAACTCTTACCTTAGAAGCTATGAAAATTAAAATGTGAAAAAGACATCAGTATATTCTACATATCTGTAAAGCAAAACCAACCCAGGTATACAGCAAGATGCACAGGTGGATTTATCACAGAAAACATGTGGAGGAAATAATATCTTATGTAGTCAAAGACAAAAAAAAAAACTAGTTTTAGGTGAGAAAAGTGATTTGCAAAGGGTAAGAGAAAAAAAAGTTGATGGGGCAATTTAGAATTGATACATTAAGATTCAGAATGGAAAGATAAAAGCCTTACTCTGAATGAATGTTAATGGAAAGTATTTTTATGAAGATGCTACTGACCTATTCTTGTAAGTGGCTTTGCTGTTAAAAGGTCATAGCAATAGCACTGGAGAAAAAATTAAGGTTGTAAAACAGCTTTGTAGCTTTTTTTTAGAAAATTCAGTTCTGAATATATTTTCAGTTTTAGAATTGACATGCTGGTCTATTCTAACTAGCAATGTTTTAAGCTTTAAAAAAAAGACTGTAGGAATTCACAAAGTAAAATATATAGTAACAATAGAATTATCTTAGAAGTCATCTTTCTGTTAGTGTTCCTTTATTGCTTGTCTTAGCCTTGTTTCTGGTTCTAAAAGGAGAGCTCAGAATAAAAGCTTGCATGCAGTAGTTTATTGGGGAACAGGAGTGACAGAGAAATGAAACAGATGGAAAGCCAGTCAAATGCACTGAGTCACATACCACATAGGGTGATGGGGCTTGGTCTTGAGGGACCTGAGGAGTCCTTTGAAATGTGCCTCTGGATTGTCTTTGAAGGGAGTTAGAGGGCAGCCCCATACCTCTTCCAGGCTGTACCCACGTGGTTCCTGTAGCTTGTCAGAAGCCAGGAGGCAGGGAGAGGTCTCTGGAACAGAAGGCCAGAAGGCAAGGTCCAATCCTACTTGAAACTGGTTGCCATAGTAGTGGCTTAAGTAAGAGGCCAAGAGGATTTGAAGTGACACATGGGAGGTCTCACCACACTTTTGGAGAACTCCAAAAGCATTTTAATATGCCCTCCAATGAGATAAGGCGAACAAATGAAGTGAAATAATGGCTGTGACCACTCCCTAGTAATACAATTAGTGGCAAAACTTTGATGATCAATTCTAATATACAGAAAACTACAACCATTAAAATCTACAAACCTTGGGTGTTCAGAGGTGTACTTACCTCCAGTGGAGCCATTAAGGGTAAAATGACCTTTTAGGTGCTTCGTTGCTACTCCCCATTTACCTAAGGCATAGAATAGGTTTTGCAAACCAAATTATTCAGGTCTTAATTGAGTCAAAAACTATTTAATAGTCAAATATTTGTCGATTAAATGACACAAAACTATGATAAATGTTTATTGAACTGAAATGAACTGCTGTACAATGTTGCACTAAAGCAGCTCTAAGTCCAAGTGGTACTTCCAGATCTTTCCAGATCTCAGCTGTTCTACTTAAAACAGCAAAACACTGGACCAGTTAGTTAATTACTTAAAAGTCTTACATATGAGCATCTAAACTCCCATCAAAGCAAAAATATCATCAATGTCGTGTGTCTCCTTAATGGTTCCTGTTGTATTATGTTTGTTTATTTGCATCATTGTCCAAGAATCAGTTTCATTTTCATTGCTTCCTATAACATTTTCATGTATTTGTTTCTCCTTAGTTTGTATGACAGGATTTGAAACTCTTCTACGCAAGAGTTGCTTATTGTTAGGAAAGAGATCAGTTCTGCGAACTGCAGGGTGTGAGAGTCTCCCTTTATTGGTGTGTGTAGCACTCTGAGTCCCTTGAGGTGGCTGCTGGACTTCCTTTAAAAGAGTCGACTGCAGTTTTCTCTGTGGTTTCCTTCGTCTCATTGAAAATTTATTCTGTGATCTTCTTCGTCTCAGATGATGCTTTGAAGTTTTGCTACCTGAGCCATGAAGAAGGCAGTTGCAAACAGACGTTTTTAGGCACTCAAGTTTCTTTGGCAAACTTAAAAAGACAGAGAGGGAAAATTGGAGATTAAGATGCAGAAAGACATTCTCAAAAACTTCTGTCTCCTTTTTGCCAACTTCCAACTGAAAAATATACAATTTATATTTTTGCCTGTGTACAACTCCAGAATCATAAGGAATAAGGGAATAGGAGTTTCAAATCAGATCTGTGTTTTCAGAGCACAACTTCCCTCTGATTCAGATTGTTGGCAAATGTGTCCCCATTATGTTACCAAAATAAAGTAGCTCCTGTAACTAGCGAGGTAGCTGAATGGTGATCTCCATATTTCAGTGCCAGAGCTTTGCCTTGATAATGGCTAATATGTTCATACTTTAATAGGAGAACTAGGGGAAAGATGTATCACAAATGGGAAATTTACAAGGATGCGTCAACCCATTTGTGGATTAACAGCTTCGTATTATAGCAGGAAATAGTCAAGAAAAAGGGAGTAAAAGTGAAGAGGAATGAGAAAACAGAGCTTCTGGCAAAGACAGAATGACAGCCTTGAGCTACCCTAATTGTGATTCATATTTCATCTTCAAGTCTGGGAATTCAGAGCTCAAATGGCTGATTATTTTAGGTGTTTTGTTTCTGAACAGGGTGTACTGCCACAAGGTACCTCCCTAACTGCCTCACTCTTTGGGATAGTCAGATTTCAAAAGATTAGCATGAGTCTCTCTACTTCCTAACCTCTCCTCTTCCTTTTTAAACAAATAGAGAAGTTTGAGGAAGCCCATTTTAATGTAGTAATGCATGATCTCTGTTTCCAAACCATTTAGTCTTACTATAAATGGTGATTTTTAAGTGAGGAGAGGGTAGGTGTACTTCTCAACTGAAACAGAAATAGAAGTAATGAAAATAGAAGAATCAGAGGATCTGAATTGAGTTCTAGATCTCCAATTCTATCACCCTGAGCAAAATCCTCTATTTCCTCATCTATACAATGTGAATACTACTACCTACCTCACAGAGTTATTGTGGATATTAAATCAACATAAAATGTACTACACGTATAACATATTACTGAAATAGCAAAACAGGGCAGCTCTGTTTTTGTGGAGTATAGAATAATGTTTTAATCAAATAACTACCAGTTTGTCACCCTCTGCATTAACTTTTAATTATCTCTGCTTCATCTACCCTGACTTTAAATGCAATCCTGAACAAACAGCTCAATCTCAGGCTGAGTTTCCACCCTAGAATAGATCCCTTTTAAATGGCTACAGACCTTTAGGGGAAGCCCAGTGTAAATAAACCCTTCCAGCAGTTCATCCCTTAGGAATACTTAACTTCTCCCACAGCTCTTAATCAAAACAGAGCTCTCACAATGTATCATATTTTTTTACTAAGACAAATACCTTTTCCATAAATTTTTAAAGAAAATTTAACAAATTTTAGACTAAGTGATTCATCCATGGGAACCACTGTAAAGTCCTGAACAGATACATGTCTGTAACTATACATAAGAAATAATGGTGGATGCCCAGAGATACATAAAAAGCTGCTCAGAGTGATTGCCTCTGTGAAGGGGGATAAGGATTTTTGAAGCCATTTGTGTCTCAAATTGTTAAACATGAGCATCTATTATTTTTTCAATAAAAACATAGAACCCTAAAGTATTTAACTTCATGTATTGTTTCAAGTATTACTGCCTCACAGCCAAAGATAACCATCCTTCAGCAGTTCTAAGAATGTAAGAATCACAGGAAAAGGAAGAAATCAATTCATGGAGAATCTAGCTCCTGTGAACAAAACCTACCTGACCCTGACCCCAGAGGCTGGGGTGCACCCTTGTAGGAGGCAGGCACTTCTGCTCCCACACCGTCATCCCGCTGAAGCTGTGGGCAGACTGACCGTCTCTCCTGCTAGAGGTGGAGCTAGAGCTCCCTGAGGATTAAATCTGGCTTATCCCCAGGCTTAGCATACCACAGACACTCCTAACACTTTCTGAATGAAAGGATGGAATGGTGAAGGGTATAAGTGAATAATCCAATTAACCAAGTTTACTTTCTTCCTCCCAATGATATATATAGATTTGCCCAACAAAAGCAGTAAACAGAATTTGTTTGAGCAGATCCTAATTTTAGCCCCCAGCTTACTGGACATCCCATTTTAAAGGCAGCTAACTTGAATATATGTACTTGTGCCCTAAATGGTAACAAAAAAAGTAAAGGAATGTAATTTTTGTAATATACTTACCTATAGCCTTGAGCTTCCACATGTTTAAGCCGGTTGCTTTTAAGAAGTTTACTACCCAGAAAGGTGGTCTGAGCCTTGAGTTTTTTGCTCCTACACCACTGAATCGCCATTTGGATTTCTTTAGAAAGTTCTATGAAAGTCTCAGCTTCTTGGAATCTTTGCACAAAACTTTTCACACAGGGAGTTCCTATTGCTTTCCAAGAATGTTTGGTTGCCTTTAATTTGGATTGAGAACATTTAAACTCAAAGTTAGTCTGAAATGTGGAAAGGTGATAAAAATATATTGGATTTGTTAAAGACTTACAAATATATGACAACAGAGAAAAGCTGACTCATAGACTATCAAAATTTGAAAATACGTCTTTTTAAAAGAAGGAAACAAGTTTTTTTCCAGCTCACTATGCTTTCCTTTTGTCTTAAATTTTTTATTCTCTGCTCCTAACACAAGGTTTCCTCCCCCCTCTGCTACAGTAGATCCCATCTGTAGCTGAATTCAGTTGTACACAGGTAGCAATATAAGTATTTCCATACCTGTCTATTTATTTAACCTACACATAAGAATAAAAGTCCACATGATTAAGTACTGGTCAAAACCTATCTGGTAGGGAAAAAAAACCCAAAAACTGAAGAGTCCTTTTCCTCTATACTGGGCTACCACAGCTTGTTTTTCATTTATTTCTATATCCTGAGTCACCGTCCTCAATGATGGGTCATAAATGTTACTGAAAACGTGTGAAGATGGGGATGATTGCTGAATGTATATTAAAAATGCTTAATTGAGCAACATTTCCAATTCAGTCATCTTTTGATGTGGCACCTTTGTCTCTTCAACCTCATCTTTCTGTATAAAGTCAAGTTTGAATTTTATCAACTTTTACTGTTTATTAAAATGTGCCACCTTTAGGTCTTCTTCTATACTCCATTCAAAACTTACCTTCTTCCAAATATCTCTCTCAAAAAATATTAAAAAGTAGTAGGAAATATGAAAGGTGGAGACCTATCAATACTTTGTGTTGGAGCTCAATAAAAGAAGTTTGACTAAAACTTTAGCATACTGGTGCTAAACGCTAAAAATGTGGTAGTGATTGGTCATGAATAAGAGGGATGCTGGGACCAGCTCACCTAGGATCAGGTGGATGGACTGCAGAAATCTCAAGGGTCACAGAGAGCCACAGTTCTTAAGAGAGAGCTGACAGAACTATTTGGGGGACTAGTGTAACAAAAAAGAACAAAGACTGTGAAACCAAACTGCCTGTGTTCAGATCCCAGCTCTGCCCTGTATCTGCTGTGTGGCCTGAGCAAATTTCTTGTCCTTTCTATGCCTCAATTTTTTCACCTGAAATATGGAAACAAGAATAACAGTATGTAACTCACAGGGCTTTTGCAAGGATTATATGAGTTAATACATACAAACTGTTTTGAACAATGCCTGGCAAGAGTAAATGCAGTATAGGGATGATGATGGTGGTGATGATGATGATGGTGATGATGATGTCGTCTCCCTCTGGAACTCATGAACTGGACAAAATGTAAATGCAAGCTGGAATCCGGGTAAACCTTCAGGAAAGTACTCTGACTTACTATAAATGATTAAGGATTCTTGAATAGAATGGAAGAAATAACCCATGTAGGAAACCGGAAGAAAACAATTTTGAGAAGAGAGGATAAAAGAAGTCAAGAAGTTAGTGATGAAAGAGGGTGACACTGATGTTATTTGTGCTAGGTCCAAACAAACAGAATTTACAGACACTGGGCAAGAAGAGGAATCATGTTAAAGCTTGAACTCTGACAGGAAGAAAGAAATAGAAGCCTCATGACAAAGGATGAGGATAGTGATAATGATGAAAATAGCTAACAACATCTAACATCAGTTAGGTGCTTACCATACTCCAGACTCTGTGCTGAACACTATACATGCACTAAAACTGGCACAACTCTATGAGGTACATACTATTATTAGAAAATAGAGGTAGGGAAGGTCAAGAAACTTACATAAGGTCACACAGCTAGGAGAAACCAAACCCAGGACTCAAACCATTTCTGTCTGACTGCAAAACTCATACTTTAAAGCAGTACAGTCCACTCCTATGATGGATCCTAGGATCATTTTAAAATTCTAGCATAAAGCAAAACTCTTAGTAAAATGTTTCTGAAGGCATTCTACTAACTGAATTAACTAGAGGCACTCAAACCCCTTGGGAGTGCCTCTATTCATTCAGAAGCTTAGGTTGAGAACTAAGATGGCACTATGCTTAGGGCTGGGGTCAAAAGTAGAAGTAAGATTCAGTCTCTGCCCTTGGTAAGTGGCATCTACTCTACAAATTAGCAGAAGTCATAAGCTGTATTAAAGTAAGTCAAACAAACCTGAATAGTTTTATGTTTCAGCTGTTTGCAGAAAGCCCTCACATCAAATTCTGATGATTCTTCTGTGGAGATGGGAAGATCACAGATATAAAAACTTAGGCAACTCTTTTCAAATCAACAAATTCTTAAGTGCAAGAAAACATTGCCAAACTACTACAAAAGAAATAAAGGGAATTAAGCAAGCCAAGAACTATGAAGCAACAGAAACAAATAACTAAATGCTTAAGTTTAAAAACGCAGGTATTATCATGCCTCTCTAAAGATAATTAATGTGAGTTAAAATTAATTAGCGAGATGCTGAATTTCTTCCTATACAATGTGTAACTATACTGTAATTTCAGCAGGTTTTTTGGTTTTTTTTTTTTAGAGTATGTACCATATCAAAGCAAATTACCTTTTAAGATTTTCTTTTTCTTTACTGGCTGTCCAAGATCCACATTATTCTGTATATCGATCTTCATTTGTTTAGATTTTTTGGAAATTCTAAGTAAAGTTTCCTCACTGGACCTTTGTGATTGCTCTTTTGTTAAAAACAGTTTATTTAGCAATTTAGTTACTCCTTTAGCTGCAAAAGCTATAGGCATTTTTTTCTTAAAGACTTCAAAATAGGGCTCTCCTAAAAATTCAGCAATATCAGAAGGAAAGGTGAAACCTTTGAAGTAAGGCAATGGTTGAATCCTGGAGACCTCCTGAAGTAATCCAAACAATGGCTCATATAAAGAAATCAGTCTTTTTAAAACATCTTTATAGAGAACCCTAGAGAAAGAAGAAACAGGACCTCATCGATTAGCCAGTAGTTATAATTTACAGATGACATAATAACCATAACAGATTCAAGGCTGAAAATAATGTCTGTCAATCTGCCCGCTTTTAGTACATACTTTCAAAGAGCCAAGATTAGTCCAGCCCGAACAGAAAAATCCAAGTATAAAATGTTATATATATAAAGCCAAATAAAGTACTACATGGAGATACATCTCACAGGATGTACATCAAAATCTTAAGTGTGGTCTTATCTTGATGGTGAGATTTTAGACAAATTTCAGGTTCTTCACATTTTTTGTTTTTAAAATTTTCTTAAGCATGTATTATTGTAATCAGCAAAAATTCAAGCTATTTTCATTATAGAAAAGAATAATGAATGCTTGACACTTTAAAATAATATGATTAGTAATTCTAACATTATTAGTTCTAAAAATAAGCAGAATAAAAAACAAGATGATTGGAAATAGTACTTGAGATACCCAGGTTACGATATCAAAACAAGAGGATTCTCTTTTTCTCTTCATTCAAATAAGAGCTAATCACCCCCATTGTTTAAAATGGACAAAAATAGTTCTCCTTATAAATTTAGGCAGATTTTTGAGTCCAATTATCCATCAAATAAGTTTCATAATATATTGTGAGGTGAAAGGGAAGGTCTGCAACTAGTATTACCAGTGATCTTTACTTCAACTATGTCTCAAAAAGCAGGTGTTTTTCAGGTGGAAGAAAGGAATCTAGACCACATAAAGAAGGTCACTGCCGGGGGGGGGAGGATATAGCTCCCAATAGAGCGCAGCAGGCTTAGCATGTAGTGGGGTTCAATCCCCAGTACCTCCATTCTAAACAAACAAACATACCTAATTACCTCCCCTCCAAGAAAATTAATAAAAAATTTAAAAACTTACAAAAAAATTAACACAACATTGGTTTTTAAAAAAAATTAGAAACCAAGTGGCAGAATCAAATGATACAGACTGCCTGGGAACAGCTTCATTTTAAATGACCCACCTGCTGAACGATTACAGTAACCATTTTTTCTTTTGTTAATTCCAGTTGCTAATCCTAGCAATTCACTTGCTTAATTGTTTAGTGATGAGGTTAATTCATGGCTTCAGATTCAAAGCCTAGTCTTTTGACATAACCATCAACACTTAGCTTCCCAATCCACCACAGATAAACTCTGATGAAATGAAGAAACAGAATTCCTGCACCTTCAGCACCCCATGGGAAAGCAAACATGAAAACCAGTAATGAGAAACCTAGGCTGAGTTAAAGAGATGAAAAAGAAATGAAGCATTTCAAAGGTACGTACATACGTACCATAACCTGCTCACCAGCCCAACCATCACAAGGTTTAAAATAATGAATTCTTGCAAACCTAGATGTTTCACAGTCAAGCTGGAGTATCAAGTTAAAGTTGGAAAACAGAACCAAAGGAATTTAGATTTTTTGAGCTACATTTATGAAAGAAACAGACTGAAACTAGAAAGAATTTTCTTGAGGGAATTATACAACCTTAAAACATGTTGTATTTAAGTCATGGAAACTTAAAGTAATATACACTCTGCTGAGGTCTCATAATAAATTTAGCTTCTAAGGTTAAGAATTTCTGTCAGTGCCCTTAGGATAAAACAGACTAGTAGATACAGAAGTCTCAGGCAATGGCTGTATCAGGCAATTACTGAGAAAAGCCAAAAAAGCAAAATTTTAAAAATTCCCTTAACTTATAACTCTTACAGACTCTCCAGCTTTCAAAGAGAAATACTATTAAATATATCCAGAAAATTCCAGTTGAGAAGATCTTTCACTTAACTCAAGGATACAGAAATGTCTTGCAGCAACAGTCCAAAAGGCGTAGCAGCAACTTGCAGGCTCCTAAAATCTTCATCAACACGAATTCCACCACTGGTTGGCTGGGGATGACACATGCTCTGGTAGCTACAGGCTGATTTTCACTTGACAAAAACAGAAAAGTACATTACTTTCATTCTTAAATATAAAGCACTTATATAGCAGTTTTCAAGTGCAGACTTGCTTTAAGCTCAGTTTGAGGTAGTGATGCTTAATGACTCACTGAAGTTGACTGACACTGATGTTTCAATATAACTTATCATGACCCTGATTTCAGTGTCATGCTATTCCCTCCTAAAGGCCAAGAGAAGATTACCACAAATACCAGGGGCCCTTTATTAAAACAAAGTTTGTACAGCTGAGGTATAATTGTTTATATTCCAGTAATAATCAAAGGAAAGTCTAAAGCAAGGTCACAGCAAGTCACTGAGTTCCCAGCCCACCACAAAGCCCACTGCAAAGCAGATGGACCACTTACTTAGAAGAAAATGACTCAGAGAGATCTTGAATTGAACCTTCCAAATTCATGTTCTTCAAACGTTTTAAACACTGTTCAACCTGAAAGGGAAGAGCAGCTCAAATTCATATGTATATTATACAGACAAGGCCGCTGATGTGACCAGGAGAACAAAGAGATGCAAAATTTCGAAGTACAGAAATACACTGAATACCACAGAATGCCTTTTTTTTTAAGGGTAAAGAAACCTGCAGCCCAAAGCGTATTGCTTCCGGTTAAAATTTTGAAATTTATCCAGCCAAGTAAACTTCTCAAATCAGTTTATGACTAAGAATTTACTATATGTCAGGATGTGCTTAATGCTATAAAGGGGACCAAGGTAAGAATAAGATTATTCTCAAGATGATAATTTTTCTGAAGCAACATGATTTCTAATAGTGAAACTATTAAAACAAGATAGTAAATTGTTAAGTACTAAATTTCAACAGCCTGTAAGTGCCACAGACAGGAAGAAAGCAATGGAGGGACTGGGCTTTCTGAACATACAGGACCAGGTGAGCAAGGCTCAGGAAGGAACGAGTGTGGTGAGTAGGATTCATGAAGAGTTCAGGTTCCTTGGAATAGAAAGTGTATGAAGATAAAGACCAGAGAGAAGCCTGAGCTAAGGAAAGCTGAAGAGCAGGATCACAAAAGGTCTTGTTAGCTAAGCTCAGAGGTTTAGTCTTTATTCAGGAGGCAGTGGAGGACCAGTAACAACCAAAGCTGTGTTTCAGGATGATTAACCTGGCTTTGGTACACATGAATATGCCAGCATGGAGGAAAGACTGGAGGAGGAAAGATCAGTCAGGATTGCAAGACAACTAAAAGTTGACAAGGCCTGAAAAAAGAGATGGCAGCCGGAACTAAAAGAAGGGACTAGATGCAGAGAAAGTTTTGACTGATAGTTGACCAGATGGAAGAGCTACCTAAGGGAAGAAGCAGAGAAACAGAACACCAGATTGTTCTGACTGGATAATTATTCACAACTTGGAAGCCAGGAGGAGAAATCTGTAAATTCAATCTGAGGTGACAAGTTTGGTTTTGGAGTAAAAAGACTCAGAAGGAGATAAAAGCTGTCCCAGAGAAGAAACTTAAGAAAACACAATGATCCCAAATCTTTCTTTGATGAAAAAATCTTCATTGTTTTTGCCTTAAGTAATGGGAGTGGAAAATTAACCAGAGAACATGAATCTGTGAGGTAGAGGTTATGTCTGTCTTTTTCACCCCTGTTTACCCAGCACGAAGCATAGTGCCTGGCACATGAAGTTTCAAAAATATATGGAGAATTAATAAAATTCATGAATGAGTATATAAGGAACTCAGCTTAAGAGGCTCTACTCTGTGGTGTAGTCCCTGAGCTGGAGAGCCCAATTTTGTCTTAAACTCCAACCCTTAAACAAAACCACGTTACACCACAACTTATTAAATACTCATTTACTCTAATATATTTCCAGTTAGAATACATACTCCAGAATAAGTAAATCACAACTCTGTTTTTTTAATGGTTTTGGGATTTTGATTATGCTTAGGAAAACTGGTTCTTAATCCACCACTTTGTCTTGATCAAATCACTCAATCTTTAAACTAAGCAAAGGTACAGTCATTTATTATAGCTTACATATAATGAAGAAAACTTTTCATAAAAATTACCTACCTACTAGAAACAAGACTGGGAAAGAATCATAGTTCCTTTCTATAATAAGCTGTTCTTGAAATGCTTTCAGAAAAATAAAAAAATGAAAGTGTGCACATTAACTGTGGGCTGAAGACTTACAAATGACAATTTACCATGATTTCCATAAATAACAAATTATTAAGTGGCAGTGCAATTGCCATCTTCATCAAGTTGAGTCTTAAACACAGGGCACTTCTCCTTACCTGTTTGAGGGCCAAATGGGGCTTGTGGCGGCCCATTCTGTTGTGATTGCTGTAAAGGACTGCACATAACACATCTGTTTCTGCATCTAAGATTTGGCTCTTCAGTGACAGTGTAACAAGACAGCATTCTTTAATTACAGCTGCAATGCAAAGGTCTAAAGCAGAGATGTTTAATAAGACAACGTGCATTTCTATATAAAGTATATTATAGAAAAAAATACACTGAAAAAAAGCAGCATCTCCTCACTTGTTTAAAGAAATGAAGAACAAATTAACATAATCAGCTTCACCTATAACAACATAATGATTCTACATATGTAAAAAGTTGGAAAATGATGACATGATATCAAGTCCAGGAAATCATTAAGAGAACATCTAAGATTACATCTGTTAAACTACAATGTAATGTATATTTTTACTTCCCATTTATCATGATTTTAATAATCTTTCATATGAATACTTTGCAGCCAACCATTTGGTGTACACTTAACACCTTAAGGACCTTGAAGGTGGGACACATGTTGTATACTTCTCTAAATCCCATTTTGCTCTGCACATAAGCATGACAGAATAGATAAATTCATACTCTTAAAAGACAAAGGTACTGTATTTGGGTACCACTTTAAGAATACACTCAAAAAGAGAAACCACTGTAACAACTGGAAATTATATAATGAACGTCAGACTCAACACAGGGTGCTTAGCAAAACAAGGTATCAGCTTCCTAGTCTAAAAAGCTATGAAGTAGAAGATGGAATTGATGTGTTCTCTGTGGCTCTGAGGGTAGCACTAGCATCCTAAGGAGAACTAATACAAAGGCAGATTTTTGTGTAATGTGGCGAACTTTCTTATTGCCCCAACTATTTAAGGCCAGAAAGGGTTGCCTTAGGGGTGGGGAGAGAGTTGGTGAATTTCCACCCCTAATAGGAATCCTGTTAAGGAATTTTTGAATAGAGGAAGGGGAAAGATTAATGTGTAAACTGTGCAGGATGGATGTATGGAGAGGGAGATGCGATGATTAGATAGCTTACAAGTATTTAATATTAAAAATAATAGTTATTATTTGTTTATTTACCGTATCAGGAACTGTTCCAAATGCTTTACCTATAATATTAACTCTTTCATCAAAATAGCTTTACGAGGCAAGTACTATTTTTATCTTCATTTGAAAATGAACTGAGGACCTGAAAGCTTCAATAACGACACCTCTATCCCTCACCCTAGCTGCAGCAGAATAAGAGCCAGGATGCAAATCCAGGCCAAGCTCGTACTGCCCTACTGCCTAATAACTGCCTAATAATGGTAATGCCATCATACACTGATAGAACACTTTAGTTTAAGAGCACGCCCTCCTACATGACATCATCAGATCGTCCCCACAATCCGGTGATGGGTTGGGAAAACTAACCCCATTCTACATTTAAGGAATGGGGAACCCAGAAAGACTGCGGCGTAAGTGCAGAATGCGGTAAAAGTGACGGCCCGCAGTCCCTCAGAGGCAGAAGCTGGAAAAGACTGAGGAGTAACCACGGCTCTGGGGGGCCTGAGTTAACGAAGGGTTCCCAGGCAGCACTTTTCCTTCACGCCCTGTGGGCTCGGGGCTGGGTCTCGGGCCTTAGGCGCTCAGCCAGGCCCTGCGTTCGGCACGGTGGGCGAAGTGGACCGTGAAGCCCGGGGCCCTAAAAGCTTCCTTAGCAAACACCGGAGCCCAGGCCATGCTCGGCCGCGGCTCTTCCCAGCGTCCTGCGGGCTCCGGAAGTCCCGCCCCCGCGCACGTGCGCCGGCCCCGGCCCGGAAAGGCCTACCCCTCCTCGCCAGGCGCCTCACTCACCCAGCGCCGCGCTGGGGTCCTGTACTGTCACTTCGCTGCGGCTCCCTGCCTTGGGGATCCTCACGCGGTTCCACGGCTCCGGGCCCGGTAGCAGCGCAGCCATCTTGGAAGGCAGGGGAGGGGCTGGAGAAGGCGGAGCTAGGCGAGAGCAAGTGGAGCAACCCACGGAGGAGACGACGTCAGGGGCGGGAAGAAGGCAAGGGGCGGGAAGAAGGCAAGGGGCGGGAAGAGGGCAAGGGGTGGGGCGGGAAGAGGGCAAGGGGTGGGGCGGGAAGAGGGCAAGGGGTGGGGCGGGGTGGGTCCTTCACGGAATCGTAGACCGAATACCGTAGACCTGAAGGACCCCGGTTGTCATCCAGCCCCTTGTTACCAGTGCTTGGCCGGGTATCAGAATCACTTGGGAGAAGGGGAGAGGGCAGGGAAGCCCCATCCCGGTACTAAATCAGAATCGCAGAATTAGGCGGGGAATCTGCATTGCTTCCCCACGAGATTCGGAGGCACAACCAATTTTGAAACTACTGCAAGGCATTTTACAGATGTGTAAAGTGAGGCCCACAGTTAACTTAGTGCATATAGCCCCATCTCCACCTCAGACATTAGGGGAAAAGGAAGAAATAAAATAAAGAGACCTATATAAAGTGTATATTTGTAACGCAGAAGTGTTTGAGTTAGGGAAGGCTCTACCTTGAGGAGCAGCAAAACCTCGATCACATCGCAGAAACTTGGAGGCTGTCTGACTCTCCATCAACCCTATCTTATATCAGTGTCCAGAACAAGACGACATTTATTCCAAACTTTGCTGATCTTCACCTCATTAATATCTTTCTAATAGTTCATTTATATTTAGCCACCCTGATGCCACCTTAAGACCCCCACTATAATGTGTTGAAACACTTTACATGCTGTGTGTCACTCTGTACATACTAATTTCTCTACCTGGACCATTTCTCTGAAACACAATCTCAGCTCTGGTGTTATCACCTAGGTAATTCTTCTTGAGCATCCTGTCCCCACTCCATAGCTTGATAGAGAGACCCCTTTAAGTACTACCATAAAGTGTCCTTTGTTGGCCTCTGTATCAGCTTCCTGTTGCTGCTATAACAGATTACTACAAACATCGTCACTTAAGACAGTTATTATATTACATTTCTGGAGGTCAGAAGTCCAAAATGGATTTCAATGGACTAAAGTTGGCAGGGCTGGATCCTTCTGGAGGCTGTAGTGGAGAATTCATTTTCTTCTTTTTTCCAGCTTCTAGAACTGCCACCTGCATTCCTTGCTCATGTCTCCATCTTCCATTTTCAAAGTCAGTAGCATAGCATCTTCCAATCTGTCTCCACCCTCTTTCTCTCTTACTCTTCTGCCTGCCTCTGTCTCGAAAGGACACTAGTGATTACGCTGAGCCCACCAACATAACCCAGGATAATCTCCTCATTTCAGAATCTTTAACTTAGTCACATCTACAAAATCTATTTTGCAGTGTAAGCTAAATTCACAGATTTGGGGGATTAGGATGTAGATATTGGTGAGGGGTGGGGGAAGCATTATTCAGCCTACCACAGACTCACAGAATTTATCTTGCTGTATTGTATTAGTTTGTATATATGTCTCTTTCTCCAGTGGTATGTGAGCTTACTGAAGGCAGAATTGGCTTTTACCCTAAAGACTGCTGGCTCCCAACCCTGGCTGGTCATAATTACCTGGATAGTTTTTTAAAATAGAAAATTTTCAGGCTCCATTTTGGAAATTCTTATTAGTCAGGCCTGAGTAGAGCTCTAATCCTTGTTTTGTAAACGCTCCTTGTGATGGTGGTCTGGATTGTAATTCCCTTGCTGCAGATGACAAAGGAGTCATTGAGTCTTAGGCTAGGCAGTTTTGGTCACCTTGCGTCAGAGGACGAGCACTCTGGAGAAGAGATTTGAAGGAGATGAGACTGGAGGTAGGGAGGTAAGGGGCTCTATTGCAAAAGCTGAGGGAAGAGATGACAAAGGCCTGAATTCAGACACAGGCACTGAAGGTGGACATTATGACTTATTTAGATGTCCAGTATTTAGGTATTTAAATGTCTAATATGACTTCCAGACTTTTGCCTTGAGTTTGAGATGTGGCATCCAAAACCAGAACAAATTTAGGTAGGTAGCAGGGATAATAAGATAACTTTTGGTATAATGAGTTTGAGATTGCCCATGGGCTGTTCACAGAATATGTCCAATTTGCCAGCTGAATAAATGGGACTGTAGCTCCAAGAGTAATTGCAAAGAGAGGAAGTGGAGATGATGAACATAATGTCTTTAGAAGCTTAAGTGAGACAGGAAGATAGCATTTATGTGATAACAGAGATGTAGGATCAAGCTGGGTATTGTTTTGTTTTGTTCCAAATTTAAGGGTAGTGTATCAGGGTTCCATCAGTCAAATAGGACCAGTAGCAGATTATATATTGTATATCTATGCGTGTGTGTGTGTGTGTGTGTGTGTGTAAAGGACTTTTGAAAAGAAATCGGCTTACACAACTGTGGGGGTTAGACAGTCAAGTCTGAAATTCGTAGGGCAACCTATCAGGAAAGGTAGTCTGGAAACAGGCAGGAGCTGAAGTTGCAGTCTTCAGATGGAATTTCTTCTCCTTTTTGTCCTCAGGGAAACCACAGTTCTGTTCTTAAGGCCTTTTAAAGGGGTTGAATCAGTCTTCCCCAGATTACCCAGGATAATCTCCTTTACATAAAGTTGACTGACTGCAGCTGATAATCACATCTATAGAATACCATCACAACGACCCCTGGGCTAGTGTTTGATTGAATAACTGGGTACTCTAGCCTAGCTGTGTTGACACATAAAACTGACCGTCACACACAGGAAGTGATTTGATCACCCAAATAGGCTGAGGGAAATGGGGCCAAAAGAGTGAAAGAAACTGGACCTACTAAAGAGATCAAGGGGAGAGAATTGATGAAGGAAGATCTGTTATTCATTCAGAAAACTTTTTGAGCATCAGCTGTTTGCCAGACACCATACTAGGTTGCAGAGAGGACAAGCAGGGGTGGGACCAAGTGCTTAGGTAGAGAAGTTGCTTTCAAGATCAAAAAGCCTTTATTTTCTGAGCCCAGGCAGCAATAAAGGTAGCTTTAGATATAGACATGTTTGGGGTAGGGTAACAGAAAGATGAGGGAGCCCCAGAATGAAAGCTCCTATGTTGTCAGTGGAGAAGGATTTGAATCATTACCAAGAATGGAGGGCAGGAAGATGGGTTCTGGATGAGTAGTGGATATTTAAAATCAGAGCTTCCTTGAATTTAGGGGTGTGGAAGAGGCATGGACTGTTTTTAAGGAGAAAGTAAGGATTTAGGGCCATGCTTTTATAATTTCGAATTTGCAAAGAAAGATTACCACAGACACAAATGACCATGAAATAGATAGAACCTTGTCCATCTCATTGACAATATAAGAAATACAGATAAAAATAATGTTGAGGTATTGTCAAATAGGGTAAAAAACATGATGGCCATGTTACTAGGGCCTTGGACAAAAATTTAGACACAGATTTATCCTTTGTTATTATAATCATGAAAGCAGAAAAAGATAATAGTCCCACAGTGAGTCAGTCGTTTTCTAATATTTTGGCAGTGGAATTATTTTTCCTTATAAAAATCTTAACATAGAAATCCAATATATAAAACAAAAATAGAATTGCAGCGGTTAAGGGTGCAAGGTAGGACTCAGGAACCTCCCATTAAGGCCCCCTGCCCAGGCTCCTGAAGTACCTCCCAACACCACTTCCCAGGAACAGTTTGGACTCCAGTGTTGTAAATAAGTAAATGTGTATTGATATGAGCAATTTTTTTATCATACATTGTTTTTTAAAGCAGTTTAAGAATCTCTATGTACAGTGTGATTCCATGAAAAAAAAATGTACATCCATACATTGAGAACAAGATCTGGAAGATCTAAAGGAAGGTGTTAACAATGATTATCTTTTCAGCAGTAGGATGGATCTTTTTTTCTTCTTTGAGCTTATTTGTATTTTCTAGTTAAAGGAAAGCAGTATGTGTTGCTGTTGTAATGAGAAAAAGATTATTTTTAATGCTAAAATAGTGCTCATCAAACCTTACGATATGTGTGTGCAGGTGTGTGTGTGTGTTGTGTGCATATGCCAACATATTCAGCGATACATACTTTTTGGCCCATCCAGCTCTGGCCTCGGTTTCAATAGCATGCTTTGCTCCGTCGTGTTGGGGCTGGTATTCTGCAAAACCACGTGGTCGTTGCCAGCTGGTAGTTATACCAGTATGAACCACTAGAGGGAGATTGGAAGGCCGGAGGAGAGAAGGGACCTCTCCTTCGTTTGTTTTCTTATTCCTGACAATGTTACCCGACAACAGCTGTTCATCCCAGCTGTTCATCCCAGGTAATGGCAGCTGCTTCTAGTCCCTCCCTCACTTTTACACACTGGCAGAGCTAACTGACCCCTCAGAGGTATTGGCAGCACCTGGATGATGTTCTCTTGTCAAAGATCTGGGTTCCAATTCTGTAGACTCCTTCCTCCAAAAGTCTAAATTTGGGTGATCCCAAACTCTTCTCCTCTCCCCAGCTCCAGGGGGTTGTAACTGCTTTCGGCAGTTATCTCTGTGTTACTTCTGTGTTGCATGTGTGCTTTTCAGTTCTTAAACATCTGTTTAACGCATTCAGTGTATTAAATTCTCTCTGGTGAAATACCTAGTATGATTCTGTTTTTACTAATATGATTCTTGGGATGAGAAGTGGTCCTAAGAAACAGCCCCTCAAAACGGGATTCTGAGGTTCGTTTGACATGTCCTTAGCTTTGAACACAGTAGTGATCTCTTTACCAAGGGGAAATGGAAGCAGTTCCATTATACGCTGTGACAG
This sequence comes from Camelus dromedarius, assembly GCF_036321535.1. Taxonomy (NCBI): domain Eukaryota; kingdom Metazoa; phylum Chordata; class Mammalia; order Artiodactyla; family Camelidae; genus Camelus; species Camelus dromedarius. The sequence continues at coordinate 72,029,601 of NC_087437.1, read as the reverse complement.
TATGTTTAATCACCTACAGCTGATTGTGATGAAATGCCTTCTGAAGCCCTAAGGGAACCAAATGACCATTATGGTAGCAATGATGCTTATACAAAAAATGACAAACTCAGATCATTAACTCTTAGCTCAAGTCACAGAGAATAGGAGCACTTCTATAGTGGCTCTTAAAGAATCATTTATTTCTTACAGCTGCAAGGCTGACCTTGACCCAAAATTTAATTTTGTGGGTTGCAGAATGTCAACCTAAGTTGAATTCATAGACTTAAAAATCTTGTATGTGAAAGTTAGAGCGTTGGTTGGTAAGAAGGACTCTGAGACTTGGAATAGGAGCCATCTAGTTTGATTTGGGAAGAGCTGAGACTCTTCAGAGCAACTTACCTTTCTGTGTCTGAGGAGATTTGTATAAAGACCCTATAATAACATTAAGACCCACTGCAACTACTTCTCATCACCTCTGAGCTAACTCAAGTCAGATCTCAGTTTGCTCCAAGGGGACAAGTGCAAGGTCTGATGTGAAAGGAGATAATAGCAAAGTAATAGCAAAATGTTGTGAATTTTAGTTGGTAGAAACTGAAATAATAGTGGATTTTAAGGTTATTAGAATAAAGAAAATGGAATATAAGACACTGGATCAGACCAAATGTATTGATATGGGTCATCATATCAGTTACTAAAGATTCTTACAGTTAGAAGTGTGTCTAATGATTTTCTTGGCTACTTGAACTCAACTATAGCCTATACTCAGTGAAGGTAAAATGCCAGATTTTTCCTGGCATAATGTAGAAGGAGGAAACCAAACGCTCAGAGAGATTGGAATGATGGAGTGTATATATAATCTGCGACCTGCACACCCATCCACCCGTAACTATGTCCTCTGAGAGGTCACTCCCTCTACTGAAGCACTGAGAAAGGCATTAGTGTGGAGCTACCAGCATCCTCACAAAGTTCTGTGATGACTGTCTTCTGTAGGCTATGGTGATGGTGGAAGATACCGCCATTGATATTAGCTCCCTGATTACAGTGAACGTGACGAGACCCGCAGAATGACAAAGGTCAAGAGACAACGAACAACTACAGAGACAAGGTTAGTGCATTTACTGTCATGGGCAGTAGAGACAAAATGTTAACCAAATTGTTTTGACTAGCAGGAATCTTTAGTGGTAGCTAATTGATCACAGTATCTGTAGGAATTGAATAGACTGCAGCCTATTAAAATATTGTTTCATCAATATAGCAGGGGCCAGAAAACTAACTTGAGCACCAAAATGGAGAGACATGACTTCTTACTCAGTTTCCAGACTTAAACAAGTTCAACAACATAGAATCCCTTGATGAGCAAGGAAGCTGATACTAAGATACTCATCACTGTCATTTACAGTAACAGAACTTTAGAAACATATAAATAACCATGTGTCAATTATCGATTGTTGGTTAGCAGCCAACGTATTAATGACTTAATATGGAGTCATGAGGGTGAACTGAGATGACTAAGTCTCTCTTTTTTTATGGCATTAGCTGAGCTCACACATGTGTCTGGGGCCTTGATTCCCCTCTGTGTGGTTTCTCTCTCCATGTGTCATCTCATCCTTTAGGACCTATCTCCCCATATAGACTCTCTGTCCAGCGATAACGTGGACTTGTTAACGTGGCAGCTGTATCCACCCTGAGCAAAAGCAGATGCTACAAGGCCTCTTAGAGTCTGTGCTCAGAAGTACCCAAGTGTCACTTACATCACATTCTGTTGGTCAAAACAAGTCATAAGGGCAGCACAGATTCAAGGAATGGGGAAATGGACACCAGCTCTTGTTGGAAAAAGCAATAAAGGCCTATCACAAAGAGGTGTGAACACAGAGAGACCTGATTCAGTCATTGGGGCCATTTTCAACAACCTACTATGGTTTAATAAGAAATGTTTCTTTTAAAAAATGAAGGTATAACCATACAATTAAAAACAGAGTAGGCGAAACTGCTGTAACAAACAGAGCCCAAAATAAATAATGATTCGAACACAATAGATGTTTCTTTTCACTCACATTGTGTTCAATACATGATTATTCAAAATGTCAGGCTCCTTCCATCCTTTGACTTTGAATTCCCCAAGGGCCTTGGTGTCATCTGCATTTAGCTCTAAGAAGAGATCACATAAAGGAGTCACACCTGCTTAAAAGCCCTGACCCAGGAATAACATACACCCCATTCATTCGTATCTTTTGGCTACACCTAACCACAAGGGAGGCCTGGAAATGTATCCAGCTGCATCATTTTTTAAAGATAGGTAATGGCACATGAAATGTTCACATTATATTAAATGAATAAAAGAGATTATAAAACTTTATATACAGTATGACTCCAAGTTGGGGAAGGAGCAAAGAGATGTATGTCTGGAGTGAAGATGATGCCAAGATATTAATGATTTTATTTCTGGTTCATGAGAGTACAAAGTTTTATTTTCTATTCTTTTCATTTTCAGAATTGTGTTCAGTGAACACAAATTACCTCCATAGTATGATAATGTTTTAAAATGTTTAAATACCTAAATTATAAATGCAAAGCACTCTTTTAGCATCATTGCTGACAATCAATCTATCTCAACTCCTAGAAAGCTCTAAGACTGTAAGGGAAAAAAATGCCCATTGGTTGTTATGGGCATTATTGGGTTGATAGGATTATTTTTGCCAGCCTAGTTTCTGAGGTATTGAGGGCCCAGCGTACAGTGTTAATACAGATCATTCCTAATTTAGAAAAGTCACTTCTAAGTTCATTATTTGAAACTGAGTGCATTCTCCCATAACACGAACATAAAGGATGATAATTAGGCTCCAGAGCCAGCCCACCAAAGCCACTTTCCTCCCAGTCCTTGGTTCTCTAGAGGACAAGTGTGGATCCCAGAATTGTTACAGAAGAGTGCTTTCCACAATCAAGATTAAGTCAGCAGGAGCACATCTTCCCTCAACTTGAGTCACCCTCACCCACAAGGAGCCCTGGCAGCAAGAGAGGGAGCTTCTACTCTGCTGTATCCCCAGAACCAGTTTCTCTACTAGGTGGAAGGTGAGAGCTGGGATCTCTCAGCAGTGAGCCCTGAGCACTGAGCACCGGGATGGGAGGGCAGTGAGAAGGTGAAGGGGAAAGTAGGGTTCTAGGCCTGGAGCAGGGGTTCCCATATGGCATGATCCCATGAGACCCAAGATTCTCAGGGAGATGTAGTGTGGCATGTCAGATTACAGTACTGGGGAGAATGCTCAGGACTCTTAGGAAGGGGAAGAGATGTTTCCCCATTCACTTTCCCTTTCACAGAAATAGTGGTCTTCAGTGCTTCAGTTCCCCTCCATCCCAGGTCCTCTGTCAGTCCGGTTACTTCATTGTCCTCATCTCTGGTAACCTTCCCATCCATTTCACTTCAGTCCTGTGCTCTCAACTCATATCCCAAATCCTGTCGCCCTCCAGAATTATTCCATCTCTGAAATCATAAATTCAGACACTTGCCTTTCTGATGATAGTATTCTTTCTTTCCAACTTTCTTACTCAAGTTACTCCTTATAAATCTGATCTTAAACCTCACCAAATCACCCATCCTTAACCTCCTACCCTTCCCATCAGAACCCTTCCACCCTCACCCTTACATGTGTGCAGCTAAGATTCTCCCAGTCCATTGCTTGCCAGTGTTCTCAATCCCCTCTCCTCATCATACTCCCATCACATTTGCCTGGCAAATGTCCAACGCTTTATTAATTCTACTCTTTGAATTTTCTACGATTACAGAAAAAAAAAAAAAAACCACAACAGAAGTCCTCAGACAGGAACTCTCTCAACTTCCTAACCGCCAAGTCTACAAACTTCCTTGTCCCTCCACCCATCCTGTCTTCCATTCCTCCAGTTACAGTGGATGAGGTGGTCCACCCCTCACCAAAGGTGAACCCCTTAATTGGCTGTCTCCTTCCACTGAAAGCTTTTTCAGGAAAAGGATCACATGTGCTTGTTAACTGCTGCCTTCCAGTACCTAGCAGAGTATCTGGCATATAACAAGTGCACAGTATTTATCAAATAAATAGCATTGGTGATTTAAGGAAAAGAAAAGGACAGAGAGAAGGAATAAAATGGTCATTCTTCCTCTCGTTTGACTGTTTTTGGTCAGGAGAGAGAAGAACATTTTGAGGAGGATAGCAGAAATCTTCTCACACGTGAAAGACAGAGGTTCATCAAGAATTGACAGTATCTGAACTGTTACTAATTCTTATCTTTCAAAAGTCACCTGAATGAATGAAAGTCATTTCCATTATTAGCTGTATATAATTTATTTTCCTAAGAAAATTTCTTCCTTTATAAATTTCCAAAGAAATTTCTTCAGAAGAAATTTCTGCCATGTGGAATAATTTTATGTCCAAATCTTACTGATCCTTTAATTCCTAGTTTAGATGATGCTCATTTCACCTGCCCCAAAAGCTGGAACCAGTCTCGTCCATCTCTTAGCTCCCATCTCACTTTCTCTCTGCCTCTCTTACAATACTGACCACGGTCTGCCTTGTTCTTTTTTTTTTTTTTTAACATTTTTTATTGATTTATAATCATTTTACAATGTTGTGTCAAGTTCCAGTGTTCAGCACAATTTTTCAGTTATACATGAACATATATATATTCATTGTCACATTTTTTTCTCTGTGAGCTACCATAAGAGCTTGTGTATATTTCCCTGTGCTATACAGTATAATCTTGTTTATCTATTCTACAATTTTGAAATCCCGTCTATCCCTTCCCACCCTCCGCCCCCTTGGCAACCACAAGTTTGTATTCTATGTCTATGGGTCTATTTCTGTTTTGTATTTATGCTTTGTTTTTTTTTGTTTCTGTTTTTGTTTTTTAGATCCCACATATGAGCGATCTCATATGGTATTTTTCTTTCTCTTTCTGGCTTACTTCACTTAGAAAGACATTCTCCAGGAGCATCCATGTTGCTGCAAATGGTGTTATGTTGTCGGTTTTTATGGCTGAGTAGTATTCCATTGTATAAATATACCACATCTTCTTTATCCAGTCATCCGTTGATGACATTTAGGCTGTTTCCATGTCTTGGCTATTGTAAATAGTGCTGCTATGAACATTGGGGTGCAGGTGTCATCCTGAAGTAGGGTTCCTTCTGGATATAAGCCCAGGAACAGGATTCCTGGGTCATGTGGTAAGTCTATTCCTAGTCTTCTGAGGAATCTCCACACTGTTTTCCATAGTGGCTGCACCAGACTGCACTCCCACAAGCAGTGTAGGAGGGTTCCCCTTTCTCCACACCCTCTCCAGCATTAATCATTTGTGGACTTTTGAATGATGGCCATTCTGACTGGTGTGAGGTGATACCTCATTGTAGTTTTGATTTGCATTTCTCTGATAATTAGTGATATTGAGCATTTTTTCATGTGCTTATTGATCATTTGTATGTCTTCCTTGGAGAATTGCTTGTTTAGGTCTTTTGCCCATCTTTGGATTGGGTTGTTTGGTTGTTTCTTATTAAGTCATATGAGCTGCTTATATATATGCTGGAGATTAAGCCTTTGTCAGTTTCATTTGCAAAAATTTTCTCCCATTCCATAGGTTGTCTTTTTGTTTTACTTATGGTTTCCTTTGCTGTGCAGAAGCTTGTAAGTTTCATTATGCCTTGTTCTTGAGACATTTGTACTGAGTTCTATAAGCACCTCCATGCAGGGAGTGTATCCCCTCCTTCCTGCTGCCATGAGGGTGCTCAGTAAATATTGTTGAATAAATACTGAATGAATTAAGTAATGAATAAAAAAGCCTTTCAATAAGAACCAAGTATTAGCCTGGCATTAAAAATGTCTTAATTCAAGAAACACAATAGCTCTAGAAGTCACTGGAACACATTTGAAAGGCCAATCATACATATGCATAACGTGTTAATAACCCATATGCTAGTCTCCAAAAATTTTCCTTGATTCTAAAAAGCATCCTGTCATAGATTTTAAATGAAAAAGAATGCTTCTCCCTGACTATACTTTCTGAAAATTCTGGCATTTTTAGGGCTATTAAAATTATATATTTTTTCTTTCAAAATGTAATTTGCATGCAAAAGTCTTAAGGAGTCAGCCTCTCATTTGCATTGAGGAACTTTCAGAAGATTTAAGACCAACATGTTTCATTTGAATTCCTGACGTTTGGATTCTGATCTGAATGTATGGGGTACAAATCTCAGTTTAAGATCTGGAGTATATAAGAATTATAATTTTCCTGGGTCAAAGGCTGATTTTCACTTTTTGGGAATGTGTAAGGATAACATCCCTTTCAAAAATCTTATAGTTATCTAAACATACAGGAAATAATGATTGAAGAAAGGGAAGAGTTTAGAGAAAAAAATGAGTAATGAATTTGCAACAAACAGAAATATAAAGGGGGTGGAATGAAAACTCCCATTACTGAGAAATCAGACTCTTATACAGTGACCTTTCAAACTACATTCAGTATTTATTTTTGTGGTACTGCTTCTAGACCCCAGGTTCAACAGTGTGTAAAGTGGGTCAAATTTCTCTAGGTTCCAGCTTGCTCAAAAAAATACATATATGTAATATATATATATATATGATAACGTTTAGCTTTGCAGTAGAGTATAACCTAATAGCTGTAAGTGTAATTGTTCCCCACGGACATTTGCATAGACACCTTAACATTTGCTTGGGGAATCAGTCCTCAGCTATGGCTTGTTCAGTACCCGGCTTTCCACCAGAGGGCAGCAAGAGGCTGTACCCAGCTTGCTCTCTAACTGCTCCTTCTGGCTTCAGTTAGAAGCCAAGCAGAAGAACCTAATCTACATTCCAGCCCGCCAGTGGGATCCCAGCTTCACAACCTCAGACAGAGTGGAGACAAACTGACTTACCCCGGGTAGAGGAGATTCAAATAATCAAAGAAACATCTCCTAGGCAAAGTAGATGCACATGACTTCAAGGCTCTGTCCCTGCCCTGGCAGCAGGTCACGGTACCTGAGGGCCTAGCTTGGCCGGGAGTGGCAGAGTATAAGTTTACTTGCAGGGAGCAGAGGAGTCACCTGATCCTGGTAATGGCAAGACTTAAAAAAAGTTGATAATCAGATAATTGGATGTATTTTTCCTACATTAAAGACTCAGTGCCCAAGAACTGGCCTTGAAGAAAATGAAATCATTATTCCTACTCTGACAGCCTTGAGGCAAAATTTCCAAGTCAAATTTATAAGGTGTATAGGGATTTGGTTGCTTGTTTTGCTTTCTTCTCTCTTGCCAGTTACCTCCTGAGAGCTGGGCCTGGATCAGTAAAGTCCCTCTGCTCTGGCTGCCAGCAAGTCTGTGCCTGATTTGGCGCATTACTGAAAAGGTACCAGGGCCTCTAGTGGAACATAACACCCAGTACTGAGCCAAGGGACGGAGCCAAGCCACATTTCAATGTCTGCTGCTAAACCCAGCTCCAAGCAGGGGCCTTCTTTTCTGCCCAAAAAGTTGTTACTGGAATCTTTCAAGCATTTGCTTTTACGACTAAACTGGTCAAGAAAATGTTTTTTTAAAAATTAGGATTCACTCAGAAAGGACATAGTCTCTCTACACCCAAAATTTCCAAGAGACGCAGCATCTGGGCACCCAGATACTCTCACAAAAATGCACATACACACATGCATACTTGCCAAGAAACAAACAGTTCTCAGGAGAATTGTGCTCCTAAAAGCTTTCTCTTTTCCACCAGTATTTATTGCTGTTTATTCTTATAATATCTACTATGGGAGATGCTGGAATAGCACAAATTTTGCCCCAGAAATATATAAGAAAACATAATCAGGGCAGATGTATTCAGATAGTGACAAGGTTCTCAAGTATGATAAAGCCAGTACATGGAGGCAGATCTCACTGAGTCAACTGGAGGATGAAGGTTAAGGATATTACAATTGGCATTGAGAATCTCCCCCCATGAGCATGTCGGCATCCCGAGAACAGAAATGTGCAGTTTCTTGTTCTAACAAGAAGCAGTTTAGTCCCTCGTTCGTCCTAAATGCCTGGAACAGTTCAGATGCTCAGTTTTTGTCAAATAAAGAAAACACTTAAGAAAGTTATCATGTCAGAGACCAGTATCTCTTAGGAAGTCCATTTCAGACAATCCTTTTCCCCCTCCAGCATGAAAGCAGGTCATGGTTTCTTTAGTGAAACCTCAGCTGGTATAGTTGCCTTGGGTGAACTAGGGTGTTGTGTGTGTCTTTCACCACGTCCGATCCAAAGAGGCAGGCTGCCCTCCGCCCCCCGGGACACCTGTGGGCATAGATGCTGACTGAATGAGTTAAGATTCCCACTTCACACTCTCTCTGGGATAGTGCTGCCTAATTTAGCAAATAAACATAGAGGGCGTGCAGTTAAATTTGAATTTCAGACAAATGAATTTAGCATAGGACAAACTTATACTAAAAAAGCAACTCATTATCTAAAATTCAAAATTAACCAGGAGTCCTATATTTTATCTGGCAACCTTAATCTGCAGCACAGATTTCCTGAGCAAAATGGTAGGAGAATTGTCTGACTTTGAAATTGTGACCTTTCTCTCTGGTCCCACAGGTTGTATCTTTATAACTTCATTGTATGAATGACATGGTAGGATGACGATGACAGTGGACTCCATTTAATTCCTTTAGGTGTGCCATGGAAAATTCCAGTAGTTGGAAATGTTCCCTGAACTCAAAAAGTGTTCAAAACCATAGTCTTTGGTGATCAGTCTTTTTTGATCTGGTTGAAGTGTCTGCCCCTATAACCTTTGCTGTTCCCTATACTTTGGGAAATAGTTTCTGGGTACATACCTTTGTTTAGAAGGTTGAAATCAGGCTTAGGAGGTACTGTGTTTTCCAAGTAATTTCCAGCCAATTGTCAGCCTCCTGATCATGAAGTGGTTGTAACACTCTATTCTGGGAGTGGGGCAGGAATTCATAGTGCAAGAGAGCAAGGGTTGGGGGGCAGTACTGAATTCAGTAGTGATAACATGAACTCAGTTTTTCCAACATGAATATGGCTTAGAAAAAGTCATCCCCAGACTTCTGTTCACAAACATCATGTATTAGTCCTGGACCAGAGCCAGTGTTTCCTGAGAACACATATCTAGCTGTAAACTACACAAGTCACCAGTGCCTGGTGACTGTCTCAGAGGGTCCTGGTCCCTCTTTCCCCAGAGCTCAGCCCTTGTACCTCATGGGTCAGCTCAGCCAGAAGGCTCAGTGGGTGACCCTGGATGCCTTGGGTGGAGGTGGGGTGGGGGTGGAGGAGTGGCAGGGGGCAGAGGAATTTAACTGGTAACCAAGGAAAGAATACAAATGGACTCTTTTTCTATTAGAAAAATCTTTGTTCAGGTAACCTCAAAGTTAATTATAGAATTCTGTAAAGAAGATTTTCCTTTGTTACTTGTAAGCATTATCGCTTTTTATTGAGCTATACTATAAATGGGTACCATTGAATAAAAGGAGACCAATTAAATGAATAAAAATAAAACTCTTACAGTCCTAGAAACCTCCATTATATCATATGGCATTTAAGACCTTTCACAAATTATCACCAGTCTATCTTTTCTACCTCATTTCCTACCCCTTCTTTCTGGACCGTCATACTCTCCCCCAGGGTTTCTGAATCTCAGCGCTGTTGGCATTTTGAATGGGATAATTCTTTGTTGTAAGGAACTGTCCTGTGCATTATAGGGTATTTGCAACACCTCTGGCTTCTACCCACTAGAGACCAGTAGCAGCCCCCCCCCAATCCCCACCCAGCTGTCACACTTGTAACCAGCAGAAAATACCTGGAGACGTTGCCACATTCCCCTGGGGAACAAGATCATCGCCGCTGAGAACCACCGGGGATACCTCCCCTCCCCACCCGGCAGTGAGAACCACTTCGCACTCTCTCTGGGATATGTGTCTAAGCCATGAGACAACCTATGAACACGTTTTACACACCCTTCCCCACCACACACACACTTTTCTTCCTGTTCCCTTTACTTGAAACACCCTACTTTCCCCCTTTCCATGGACAAGCTCTACTTATTCTTGAAAACCTAAATCAAATGCTACCTATCTATATAGTTTTTCTCACAACCCATGCCGAAATAATTTCCTTCCTCTCGCCTGGGTGCCAGAGGCCCTACGCCCACCTGCATTAGTAGCACTAATGGTGTTTACACACCAAGATGCAGTCGTCCCCTCCTCTCAAGAGAGTGAGTTCCTCAAGAGCAAGTTCCGTGTATCCACACTACCCAGCACGGTCTCATGTGTGCGCGCACGCGTGCACGCGTGCGCACCCCAACAAGTATACACAGCACTCGGATAAGTTCCGTGTATCCACACTACCCAGCATGGTCTGTTTTGTGTGTGTGTGTGCGCGCGTGTGCATGCGTGCATCCCAACAAGTATACACAGCACTCGGATAAATGTTTGTGTTGAAACATAAGTCAAAGTCTTAAGTTCCACCGTTCACTCTGTATTTCCTAAAGGAATACACGGATGTTCATACTTACCAAGTAGATTAAATTAGATGACCCCACTGGACTAATGTGCTTCAGCAAATCTGGATTACTCACCATTTTCCAAGCATGTATGGTAATTTCGCATCTTTATACCATGGTTGAAATTATTTTCTTTTTCTTCTAATTGAAAGTATAGTTGATTTACAGTGTTGTGTTAGTTTCTGGTGTACAGTATAGTGATTTATTTTTCTGTGGATAGCTGAGATTCTGTGGGTAGAGGAGCCAAAAGCCAGACTGCTGGAAGGTAAGGAGTGAAGGAGCAGGAGGTCCCTCCACCCTCCTCTGTGCCTTAGTTCCATGATTCCTCACTCCTCCCCCTTTCCTTCCTTCCTCTCAGAGGATGAGCTCTTGTCTCCTTCCAGAGCCAGCCCTTCCTCAGAGACTCCAACCCCATCCTGCCTCATCTAAGATGTTACTTCTGACATCCCCTCTGCACTTTCTCATCCACTCGAGTGATAGGGGGAACCCTGTGCCCAGGCCTGTCCATCTTCTGAGGCTGGAGTGACATGAGGACAGTTGGGAGACAGATGTGTCAGGGAAAGGACTAGAGACAGGTGAAAGGTGACAGAGCAGCAGTGAGGCCCCAGGATTCCTTTCAGATGGACATATCTTCTCATGGAAAACTCCTACTTACCCTCAAGACCAGCTCAAATGCTTCCTTCTCTGACTCACCCAGATGGAAACCAAACTCATGGAAGTCATCCTTCCCACCCCCAACCCTGCAATCTTTATAAAACTATTTACCTCATTGTATTCACGTTTCACTCATTTGTCGCTGCCATCAGTTCTTAATTACCTCTGCAGTTCCCCGCTCTACCACCTGAGCTATCGAAGGTGCTGCCATCAGTTCTTACGCTTCTCAAAGGTCATAGTTCGTCTCTGTATACCCAGTGTCTGCCAGCATGGCCAGCACACAAAGTGCTCAAAAAACAATGAGTGAATGAATGAAGGGGTGAATATATGAATGATGTTTCCTCCCCCGGCGGAAGCTGACTTCTGCTTACAGCTGATTAACTAGAGCGGAGAGAGCCCCCGGGAGAGAGATTAGGGGAAAGCTGCACGTGTGGATGCATGTGACGTAAAAGCAAACGAGAACAAGAATAGCCGTGACCAGTGTGAAACTCGGAGGGTTTTCTCCAAAGCCATGTGCAGTCCTGAGTAGTAGAGGAAATGAGTGGGAGGATGGGGAACTGAGTGAAAAAAGTAACAGGCCCAGGAGATAATTTACAGTTGGGAATGGAATGACTTCCTAACTCATAGAGTGTGTGGTCCAGCGAGCAGAGCACCACAGATGCAGTTACTGGGAAGAAAAAAAAAAAAAAAACCACTCGTGACTTTTTTTGGCAAAAAGAAAGTCTGTTTTGAATCTGACTTTCTCTCTAGCAGCACATAAGCTTGCCTTAAAAAGCAGCGGCTCCATGAAACCTTCTTCCAGATGGAATTCAATGTAATGTGAATAACGGTACCTTACGTAACGGTACCTTGGTGATGCTGTTTACTGAGTCCCACCATGTGCTCAGCATGTTGTCTTTATAACTCACAATCTTCCTGCCAGGTGGGTGTGATTTGTCTGTTTTACATGCAAGGAGACTGAGGCAAGGAGCAATTCGGTGAGGAACCCAAGATGACTCACTGGTACACAGGGCCAAGTTATATTAAGCAGATGCTCCACCAGATGTAATCAGAAGAGGGTAGTGAGGGGGACTGCCAGGGAATCAAGGCCGGCTTCATGGGTGCACTATTGGGTAAGGTGCACAGGGCCCCGTGCTTAGAAGGGCCCTGGGCTTGTCTTCGTGCTCTATTGTTGCTTTCTTGAAATTCTTAGTAATTTTTAAGCAAAAGGCCCTGCATTTTCCTTTTGCACTGGGCCCTGCAAATTTTGGAGACAGTCCTGCATAGAATGTTAAGGCTAGTAGGGCTTTGAGAGGCCATCTGTTCCACCCTCACCCATTTTTGTGATGAGGAAACCAAGTCACAGAGAGGCGGACTGGCCTGCCTTTGGTCACACAGCTGATTGGTGGCAGAACAGCAGCAGAACCCAGGTGTCCCCTGTTCTTCCTCCTTTACCACACCGAACCCTTGAGAGCCTTTAAAGTTAGGGAAGGGAGGTTTTTCCCCTTCCATCCAGGAGCTTATCTGTAGCCAAAGTATCATTTGTGGCTGAGCTGGGTCAACTCATTTCACTCCTGGGCAAGTGGCCCCGGGTTTTTCATAAAACCAAAGGTACAGAAACCTGGATGTGATCCCGACAAAAACCACAATGTCTACACTGTGGTAAAGAAACGTTTAGCTGAGTCTCTCACCTCACACCCCTCTCCCCTGCCCCAGCCTCCCTAACATGCATTTCTTCTGCAGAGAGAGGCTGGCTCGACCAGGGTCAGGCTGGGGTCACAGCCAGGGCAGCCGAGGGGGAGGCCAGGCTCAAGGACAAGGCTGGAGCTCCTACCAAAGCCGGCCCCCAAGAAGAGGAAGCCTTTTGGCACCGCCAGTCTCTGTCCAGGGCCCAAAGCATAGATGTTCTGCTTCCCCTGAATTGGTCGCACATTAAGCCCCATTAGCAGGACCTGTCAGAACCACCCCCAGGTCAAGACAGAAGTGACCCAGCATTTGTACGGGTTTGTGCTCCTCTTTTCCGTGCCCACGGACTTGGAAGTTACAATAAGGAAGACACAGCGTTCTAATTTTCAGCCGCAAAAGACGTGTGTTTGCCTCAGACACACCAGAGCATGTGGCTCTGCTCAGGGAAGAGCTGGTGCTGAGAAGCATTTGCTTGTTCTAAGGGTCACATGTGTCCCCCGCAGCGTGGAGGGGAAGAGGTACAGCCCATCCAGGTCACCCAGGAAACCTGGTTTATGTTCTAAAAGAGCTTCTCGAGATTTCCTGGTGTTGTGCAAAAGCTTTGCCTGTAGGCACCGTATGAACAGTTTCCATTTTCAGTCAGAACGAATGCAGTACATCCCAACACTGGCACCAATCAGAGAATTATTGTCCTTACGTCGCATACATTGTTACCTAATAAAGGAGCACCACGAGGGCAGGGAATCTTACCTCCTGTTCACTGATGTGTCCAAGTACCTGAATGGGGGCTGGAACTAGCAAGTGCTCATTGACTATGAGCTGCAGGAATGAACACTCCTTGTGGCTTTGAGTGATCATTGGGGTATTGGCATAAATGAATGACTAGTGTCGTATCATAGATTTTCATTCTAACATGACAACCAAAGAGGGGTATTTCAGGGACTCTGAGGAGGTAGAATGTGGGTCCATGATGTCTTGTGTACTTTAGATCCAAATGACAACAAGTAAAGATGGGGAAGTTACCGTTTCATTTTTTGATTATTTCCCTAAGGGCTCTATGTATTAAGGCTAATTTTAGTAACTAAGACACATACATATCTATCTATATACGTCTATATATTTATAAAGTATGTAATACATTTGTAGAGAATTATATATACTTTTTATTTACTTATACGTCTATATATATGTGTGCAAATACATATGTGTGTGTATACATACACATATATACGGGGGGAGGGGGGCTTTTTTCCTGACATCACGACCCATGACTCCTAAGTACTTTATGTCTACTTTCACAAAACAAGAACACTCTTCTTTCCAATCTAGAAAATCAACACCAACACAACACCAACCTCCACGCCACCAACCCCACTCAGATTTCTCCAATTATTGCAACGTCTCTTTTCCCTTGTTCCTCTCCGGGAACGCCCCTTATCTCAGTCTTCTGCTTCAGTCTGGAGCATTTCCTCCTTCCCTCCCTGCCTCTCTGTCCTCGACAGTCTTAAAGAGTGCAGACTTTTCATTTACTGGGATGACCCACAGCTTGGATCACTCAGGTGCTTCCTCAGACTCAAGCCTCGCATTCTCGGCAGAAAAATTGGAGGCATGAAGCTGCACCACGTTAGGCGGCTATGCTGTCCAGTCTGCCCCACTGCTGCAGTATGAGCCCTGATCACCCGGCCAGATTTGTGTCTGCCAAGTTCTCCACTTTCCTTTGACCCAGCTCAGCCACAAATGATATTTTGGCTAGAGAAGCCACCATCTTTCCTTTGTACTTAATTTGTATTTTATGGGGAGATATTCTAATGTTAAACCAATATCCTATTCCTCAAACCTTCACATTTTACAGTTGGAATTCTACTGTAAGGAAGAACTTCTCATTCATTTGTTTAGTTATACATTCATTTATTTGTATCTCAAGTGAACTTACAGACTCTTATTTTATTTATTGAGTTTTAGTCCAGTATTTTATTATTTATTTTGATACCATAGTTGTCCTAGGTTTGGCCAGTGGGAGTGCCTTCAAGCTGACTTGTATGTCCTGTTGACATGTCCCCATCATTCTGTGGGCGTTTTTTTACTTTCTGTCATGACAAGATGATTCAGGCTCCATAGTGATTCATTTTGTTTGTTTGTTTGCTTGCAGATTATATGCTGTTATAGGCTATTACAAGATATTGAATATAATTCCCTGTGCTGTAGAGTGAATCTTTGTTGCTTATCTATTTTATGTATGGTCGTTTGTATCTGTTAATTCCATAGTCTGAACTTGTCCCTCCCCACCTCCCTCTCTTCTTTGGTAACTGTACGTTTTCTCTGTCTGTGAGGCTATTTCTGTTTTGTATATAGATTCATTTGTATTATTTTTTGGATTCTATATATAAGTTACATTATATAATATTTGTTTTCTCTGTCTGACTTACTTAACTTAGTATGATATTCTCTTGGTCAATCTATATTGCTGCAAATAGCAATATTTCATTCTTTTTTATGGCCGAGCAATATTCCATTGTGTATATACACACCACATCTTAAGCTAATTGTCTGTTGATGGACACTTCACACTTAGGTTGCTTCTGTGTCTTGGTTATTGTAAGTAGTGCTGCTGTGAACATTGAGGGGTGTGTATCTTTTCAAATTAGAGGGTTTTTTTCCCCAGATATATACCCAGGAGTAGAATTGCTGGATCATATGGTAGTTCTATTTTTAGCTTTTTAAGGAATGTCCACTCTGTTTTCCATAGTGGATGCACCAATTTACATTCCCACCAACAGTGTAGGAGGGTTCCCTTTTCTCCACACCCTCTCTAGCATTTGTTATTTGTAGCCTTTTTGATGATGGCCATTCTGACCGGTATGAGGTGATACCTCATAGTGGTTTTCATTTGCAATGAAATGAGTAATTTTTCTAATAATTAGTAATGTTGAGCATCTTTTCATGTGCCTCCTAGCCCTCTATCTAGGGAAAATGTCTATCTAGGTCTTCTTCCTATTTTTTGATTGGGTTGTTTGTTTTCTTGATATTGAGTTGTATGTGCTGTTTGTATATTTCTTTGGTACAAGGTCTGGTTTTGATTTGGACACCAGCCATGTCTTCTTTCCTCAGTGTGTGCTGATCGTTACCACTTGATAGGGGATGTGCTTAGTGTTGAGGAATCTAACACCTGTGCAGGGTGTGAGGTGGGACTTACTCTCTGCTCTGTGACTGTTGTCATCCTGTCAGGGGTGGGGTCTGCTCCCCAGTTGTTGGAGTAGAAGCCCTGAGGGTTGAGCCCAGTCAGGCTCCATTCCCCTTCAGCCCCTTAGGGGAGTGATTGCTGAAGCAAGTGAGGCCCGTGTGCACCACCTGTGTAGGCATCTACAGCTCTGCTCAGATGCAGCCCAAGGGCAAGACCCTTCCCCTGATGTGTTTATTTCAGATCGAGTGCAAGGCTGTGGTATGGAGTAACCTGGACTGGGGTGTTCCCTAGCGAGGACTGGAGGTTGGGACGTTGTGGCTGCAGGAATTGAGGTGGCTACACTGCTGCTGAAACTCTGGGCTTCCTCTGTGGCAGTCTTCTCCCAGGACCTCTGTGCCCCAGATCCAGTGGTAAACTGCAGTGTAGAGTGGGCAGGGCCAGAGCACTCACTTGCAGTGCACTTCTGAGCACGTGCTGACAGTGGCTGCCACCACCCGGCCTGGATCACACCTCAGGTCCTCCGTGATTGTCTCTGCGTAGCTAGACCAAGTCTTTTCCCATGGCTGGGTTGGGTATGATCTCACACCAGGCTGTGGTGTAGAATGAGTGGGGTTGGAGTGTACACACTGTTCAGACTGGGGACCGCAGTGAGGTTGCAGCCACCAGTGCAAGGCTCTCTCCATCATCGTTGTTGACAAGTCAACTTGTGTACACTCCTCATGAGTCTAGGCTTCTCCAGATTTTCTGTCTGTCCCAGTGTTTCCCTCAGCAGCCAAGGGAGCTTGTCTCCTTCACATAGGACCCCAGGAGTGGGATGCCCAGTCTGTGGCTCAACTCATTGGCTCCCCAGGGTGAGGATCCACCCACCTTTCAGATCCCTCCCAGGGGCACAGGTCCCAACCCCATGCCTTTTTTACTGTCCTGACGGGTTACATGGAAATCTTTCTTCCAACTTTGGTCATATAGGGAGTTCTTCTGCCAGTTTCCAATTAGTTTTCTATGAGAATTGTTCCACATGTAGATGTAGTTTTGATATGTTTCTCGGGGCAGGTGAGCTCCACATCCTCCTACTCCACCATCTTGATCCTTCCTCCTCTGCATCTCCCCCAATTTATTCCTCAGTCAACAGGCTGCCTCTCACTACCACACCATCATAGTACCCCTCCTCCTCACCACCCTGCTTCCCTGGAGGGAGGTGAAAAGGAAAGGGAATGGACTGGTATTTTGAAAGGCTTCCCAAACAACTCTAAGTATGCACTCAGGTTTGCACATCACTGGACTAGAGAGTGATAAAAACATAATGTTAACATCTGAACCTGAGTCCCAAATTATCACACTCACCATATGACATTCTCCTGAAGTATCCCTTTTTTAGCAATAATTCACTGAGTCAACTACACTTCAATAAAAAATAAAATTAAAAAAATTTTAATTAGAAAAAAGAATTCAGTGTCTCCCTGAATGGGTGGATTCGGAAGGCCCTTGGAAAGGGTGGGGAGTCATGAGATTTAGAAGCAAGGTGAGGTGGTGGGATGCTAAGAGAAATCACAAAATTTTATTTCAGGCTAGCCCCAATCTGCCCTCTCAAAATGATCTCATGTGCCCCCCTGAAATATGCATATTTGTCACTGCTCCTTAATCTAACTTGCAATTGACTTCCTAATGTTTTGGCTCCTGAAATCTGTGAAGAATATGACTGCTTTTAATTTGTTGAAGGCTTCACTCTATTTCTAGTGGTCTTCTTGTGTTTTTCCACTTTGGAGAATGGATTGCACTCCAGGGAGTGAGTATAGCCAGTGGTTGGACAGTTTTGTCTTAAGCACATCTTTGCCAGCATGCTTCAGGTTTGTCCTTTGATGTCTGCTCTTGGCTTCTCCAACCTTAGATCCCCCTCCCCCCTCCCCTCATCAAGTAACCTCATTGCCTTCTTTATTTAGTCTTTGCCATGTAGCCTGGTAGGAATCATAAACCCAACACTAAACTCCACAAGCCAGAACTGCCAAGGTAGAGCAGTATTAACCCACTTGAGCCAAAGTTATTGCACTTTCTCCAGCTCCATGCTAATGAAGAAATGTGTCAAATATTTATTCTGGAAAATAAATTGAAGTCAAGTTAATAGGAAAGAAGGATTAATGATTGGATTCTGATATTGCCTTTCCTGGCTTTCAGTGTCGCTAAAAAAAGCCATAAAGCTTTATTTGTGCTGTTAATTTTCATGCTTTCATGCTTACATTATGACTAAAAGACAAGTCAAGTCTGGCTCCAGATGAAACATCTCTGCCTGGAAAAGGAACACTTTGTCCCAGAGCTACAACTGGCTTGGCCCTATTAAAGCAAGCTTACACAACAAAGTTAAGGCAAAAGTTAAACAAGAAAAGAACTAAAATAGAAAAAGCCCAAGAAGAGTTTGTATAATTTATCAAAGCTTTGTGAAGTAATATCTGATTTGCTAATAATAGTTTGGTCTCT
Source organism: Camelus dromedarius (assembly GCF_036321535.1). NCBI lineage: Eukaryota > Metazoa > Chordata > Mammalia > Artiodactyla > Camelidae > Camelus > Camelus dromedarius. Next base: position 72,011,147 of record NC_087437.1, on the reverse strand, counting down.
AAAATTTTCTTCTGACCTGATGGTCAATTCCCAGAGATCACCATGGATAGCATTTGACACTGACATGGACCATAAGAAGATGCCAGTGTGAGATGGAATTCATGCTGCTTAAGTTTATCTCTAGGAGTAACTTCTCTTTTCTAAGATACTACCAGGGAAGGTTAAAGTTGATTCTGTTTTCATACATTAAAAATCAAAGTAACAGAATCAAGGCACCAGCAGACTTGGTGTCTGGTGACGGTGCCTTTCCTTGTTCATCAATTGCTGGTCATCTTCTCACTGCGTCCTCACATGGCAGAAAAGAGTAAGAGAGCTTTCTGGGATCTCTTTTGTAAGGGCACTAATCTCAATCATGAGGGCTCCACCCTTATAACCTAGTCACTTCCCAAAGACTCTACCTCCAAATTCTATCACATTGGGGATTAGGTTTCAACATGTGAATTTGGAGAAAATATCAGCCTTCAGTCTATAGCAGAAAATAAGGAAGATTGTACTGATCGAGTCATGACGAGGCTCAGTCAGTCAAAGACTTCACTTGTATCCTACTGTGTGCACTGCGTTGTGTTGACATCATGGACTGATGAAAGAAATAGAAGGTCTGGTTCCTATTTACAATCTATGCTGGGCCAGTGGTGTGTTACAGTCAGCTCACACTGCCTCATGAGAACAGAGTGTTAAATATTCAGGAAACTCTCTAGCAGGCTGTTAAACCTTTGTTAGCTTGAAATCAGCCACAAAAGTAATATTTTACTGTAAAAATAGACAAATGCTACAAATTAAGACTTTGTTTTAAAGAGCCAGTTTGCCAGTGCATCAGGGCCAGTACTCATACAGAGATACTCCCCAAGGTTGGAGATGATAGACTTAGAAGGACTGCGAAGACTAACATGAGAAGGGACAAGGTGGCTCCTGTGAACAGTCAGCCTCCAGAAAAGGGCAAAGCCATCTGGTGTCTTGGGGAAGCTCCCGTTGAAAGCAGGACTTGAGTATAGGGGAGGAAAGAAACATCTGTGTTTTTTCCCAGCCAGTCTTAATCACTGTCCCCACCTCATCCCTAACCAAAGCCATCCCATCAGCCTACTCAGTTTCTAGGGAGAGGCAGAGAGGAGTACAAACAAAGAAAAGAGGGAGAAAGTAGAAAAGGTGCCGAAGCATGAATTCATTAGCTTTTAGAGATGGAAAGATGACTCAACCCAACCCCTCACTTAGAATCATGGAAATAGAACCAAAGAGGTAAAATGACACTGAGGTCATACAGTTAGCGAGTGATATGGCCAGGGCCAGAAAACAGGTCTCATCCACTACCCCTACTGTCCACCAGGTACTGTGATGGTTCCTAACCCTTTCTTTTCCCACTGCTATCTCCTAGGTAACTTACACACAAGTAGGGGGAAGCAGAGTGGAATTAAAGGAAAAACTTGAGACTCATTAATCCCTCCCTCTCAGCCAGCACATTGGGCATGCATTGTTTCAAGAAAAATTGGGTTTATTCATTCCAACCTCCTAGGGCCTGCCAACTTAGAAAAGGGATGTATGCTTGAAGAGCTGGTATGTGTGCTTGAAGGTGCTGTGTATGTACCATCTGGTGTAATTGGGGAAAAGGGATCTTTTCTCCTAAGTTGAGTTCCAAGTCATAATTTCTTAAATGACAGCCTTTACTCCCTAGGAATCTACCAAAAATGAGGAATCTACCAAAACTGAAGAAGATTTTCAGTTCTTTCCAGATGGAAAAAAAACGTTGTCATCCTGAGGCTTACCTCTGTCATTGATTCTGCCCGGTGTAAGGGGGCAGCTGAGGTAGAGGCATCAAGTCGGAGTAAGTTCATGGGACCAAAAAGGCCTCTGTAGAGCTGTTTCCTACCTGTTAGGATTGCATCTCTCCGACTGGAGGGGAGAAGCTTGTGCTGTGGTTATACCAGCTGAACCTTCTCAAGGAATAGAAGATTTGGTTCTGTCCTTACTGTCCAATCTTGTCATCAGCATTAGACTCACATTATATTTTAATAAGAGAGGTTCTTATTAAGCCAGTCAAAATAAAGTCTCTGTGAGAGAACAGTTCCATGCTGGGCCCCAAAGGGGTGGATGGAATGTATGGCTTGATCGATCCTCTGCCTCTCTGATTACATTGATGATTCCAGCAGAAGTAATAGGAGACTCAAGTCCACCTTTGGCAACGTGGACTTTCTGTAGCAAGAGGTTTTCTTTAAAGGGTCTTTATAAGGGTAGTCGGGGGAATAAGAAATACAACAGATCGATCTTCAAAATGTTTACTTTGTCCCTAATAATTAACTCTTACTAAGATAACTTCAGAGACCAAGTCATCATCCACAGACAGGTCTACCTAACCGATGATGACCCCTGCATAGCTGAGAATAAGGTGGAACTGAAGAGACAAAGGGCAAAACAAAGCTGAAAAACTCTTACTGGGTAATCGTCCTCATACTGCTCTGAGGACAGCAACTCTAATGAGATGCACGGTTACTTGATATGTGAGCTTCATAACAATTCTACTGGCTTGTAGGGTGACCAGCTATCCTAATTTTCCCAGGACTGAGGAGGTTTCTAGGATGCAGAATTTTAGTTTTAAAATTAGGATAGTCTCAGATGTACCAGGCAAGTCCAGTAACACCATTAAACTCCAATTCCGCCTCACCCCTTAATCACGCACTATGAAACTGAGACCCCAAGAAATTAAGAAACTTGCTAAAGATCACAAACTGTTTGATGGCAGAACCTGAACTGGTATCCCAGTCTGACTTCAAAGATGGAACTTTCCTTTTAATGGCCTATAAGGAGATTTATATTTATTGACAGAGAAAGGTATGAAAATACTAAACAGCTGGATGTTTCCTCGTAGCCCTTCACATTGGAGACCTATTTAACAAGACAGCAGGCTTAAAGCCCAGGTTTTGATGGGAAAGTAGATTTCCTAAATTTCTTTGGGATGGAATCCTGGAAAAGTCAGATGATAGAGTATCTCCCATATTTTATAGAAGATACAATTTCTGATTCTGGAGACCCGATTGTGAGAGGGTAACCATGCACTCCAGTTTTCTGAGAGTCCTGGTTTACTCCTGTTACCCTGGTGAATAGTAACAAGTGCTCCCTTTCACTCTCCTGAAAGTCCTGGTTTGGATGATAAACTATATGGTTCCCCTGGTCGAGAGGCTTACCACTCATAATAGAGGGAAGATGTGATATATTGGAAAGAAAAGAAAGCCACTCTTTCTGGCTGAGAGGTTGTGAGAAGAAACAGATAGATAAATGAGAAGGAAACAAAAGTCGATAAAGGGTCCAAGTGACCAAATGCCGGAGTCAGCTTATCATGGCTAGTATTATGGTCACTTTTTCAATTCAGAAATTTTCTGAGCAGGGTGTTAAATCTTTGATAGCTTGAAATCAGCCATGGTGGGAGTATTTACACCACAGAAATCAGCAGACACTCCAAACCAGAGCCTTTTATTCCCTCCCAGATCCAAATGACCAGCACACTGCTAGCTCCAGAGAACCATTTCCGCCCTGTCACGCTCTCTCACTCACTCTCGCTCACGCACATGTGTACACAGACCGTGAACTGAAATGGCTGGGGTACTTCAGAAACATCCAATAAGTCCAGTGAATTCTGAGGAGAGGACTCTGTCTTCCAGTTTCACCTGGGGCTCTGGAAGGAGATGACTTCCTGTGCTGCTCTTAAACAACATGGGATGTGTTACTTTAATGCAAACCAAGGGGTACAGGGTAGTGAGCAGTGAAAGTATATAAATGTAGCTTTTCCAAGCCACCCTCAGTTACCCATGGCTTGGAGAATCTATCTAGAGAACTTGCCAAAGAGGACTTGCCTACCTGGGGTGGGATGAGACTCAGCACAGGGGACCACCTGGACCAAGGCCCAATATAGGTCTTAGCGCAACTCCAGAGGGGTCCACAGATGAGGCCAGACTGCCAGAGATGGTTACTATCCCCAAAGGAGCCAAAAGGGACCTAAGTAAGTATTATGCCAGCCCCTGACATTAGCCGTGAATGCCAGAAAGGCCAGTAGTGACCAGGTGGACAAAGAACATCACTGTGGGGGCCCAGAAGAGCAGAAAGCACACAATAGCAAGCACTGAAAGAATACAAACTCTCCCCAGTTTATGTCTAATTTTCTTTCCGGACTGTTGCCCCGGTGACCCTGGGCCTAACATCAGATACAGAAGTGTAGCCTTAAAAAGATGGCTTAACCAGCTCCCATGACTGTGCAAGGTCTAACCTCTTTTATAAGCCCCTCACTCTGTATCACTCATGGCTCTGCTTCTCCCAACAAACCCTGACTGACACAGAAATCAGTACTGGAAGTGGTTTCATGGAAGCAGAGCCTTAAGGATGAGTTCTCTAAATTGGCTTTGGGATTTCTGGAATTGTCACTTTAATCTGATTAGATTTAAAGGCAGTCATTACGCTATTTCCAGTGGTAAAGGAGACCCTGGTAGTCCATGACGTGCTGAGGCAAAACTTACTTATGTCATCACCTGTCACCTGCAAATACGTGGAGTCAATTGCCGTTAGAACTCAAGGCTTCTTTGTGACAAAGCCACTGGTATCGGAAATTTTTAGTAAGAGTAAGATGTATGATGGAGCTAACTGGATGTTTCTTAGTTTGCTGGAGAACTGTAGAGAAAGAAAATGGTGAGTTCAGGGCTTTAAATTCCCAGCTGACATTTTAATGAAGACATGCAGGCAAATCCTGACCTTAAACTCCTAAATTCTGCTGAGTCTTCTTAGCTAGAGGGAGGATTCCTTCCTCTCACTTCTGAAGTTAGCCTCCCCTCACCTGAAGATCCTGAAACAGCCAATCCTGAGGTGTTTGCCTTGTAGAAGTCTGCTGATGTTCCAGACCTACCCTCATGCATTCTCATTGCTTCTAGACCTACAGCCAGACTCAAGCCCGCACCTCAAAGGGTAACATAGAGTGATAACCATGAAAAAGTGCAACATACACACAAAAAATTGCTTGATTTTGCCCATTTTTACTGACAGAATCCTGAGGAAATGTTTGGGAATGGATCCTAGGGGTGATGGGTCAGAGTGGAAGGATTTGTTGACATGGCCTATTTCATTGAGATGGGTACTCTAAACAGAAATTCTGGATTCAGGGGACTAGCTTGAGTGGCCAAGAGCAGCTGGGAATGGGTCTAACATGGGTTGGTTGGTTGAATTCTGGATGCAAAGGTGGCCTATCCCAAAAAACATGCCAGAACTTCCTCTATCATCCAATGAACTCTAGAGGCAGCCCATTACCCTTTCATGGGGTCCATAAGATCAAAGCTATTTTTGTAGTAATATATGATGTTATTTGCCATTTTTCACCAAGTTGATAGCTGATGTGTTTGCAGGTGATACGTAATAACATAACTAAATTTTGCCTCAGCGTGTCATGGGCTACCAGTGTCTTCCAAATAAACAAAAACTCTTTGGGGTTCCCAGTAAATTCTAAGAATGCCAGGGAGTCTGGGACTAAAAAGTTCGGCTGCCACAGAATACGGTGACTAAAGGCTTAAGGAGATATGGATGCTAGAGTGGGTTTATCTTGTAAGACCTGCCTCTTCCAACTATGTCCCCCAAGGGAATCCAGAGGACACTCCTTTTACCAGCTCTGTAAGAAGTATGTTCATGAAGGGAGCTCCAGCATCCTTAATCTGCTCTATGTTGCCATTTAACTGTTCTCCCTGAATTCACTGGGGATGATGAGATACAGGGATGGCATGGGCTAAGTGGCAGCAATCACCAAAGACAAGGTGGATATGGTTACCATAATGGGCAAAGGAACCAAACTCAGTGACCTCTGAGTCACTGGCATTGACTAGTTAATTTTGGTCTCCCTAGAACTGAGTAGATTGACAGTCTACTAAAGACTTATTTGATTTGTAAAAGGAGAAAAACTCTAGGTTTGTTCAGTAGAGCTCTGACTTGAATCACTACAGTAGAGACTTGTGGTCCCTCATTCAATTCCCTAGATTTGAGCCAGTTCACAAATCCAGAGCCCCTTAGATGAAGAGGCAGCTGAGCCCTCTTGAGGAAATCCTCTTTACACAGCCAAAATGTATATTGTTTATCATCTTCCTACATGTCCCCTCCTAACAAGAGGCCTATACCCCGGCTCTCCAAGGGCTTGAAACTGTCCTAATTAGTCTTTTTTTCCCATTGAAATCATTCCAGTCTAGCAAATCTTTGCCTTGTGCTGCAAGACTGAACTCATGCCACAAAAGGGAGCGCAAATCTCTACAAACACTGGGCTCATAATATCCACAAGAGTCACCCTGGACCAACCCTGCCTCCATGAGCATACTTCACTTTGTCTCTGCTTTCTCTCCCCAACATCTCTCTACTTTATTTTCTCAGTCTATTCTTTCGCTTCTGTCTTCTCTCTTGCCCTCAAGGTCTTTGTCTGTTAGCCTAGTTAGTGGCAGGTCTGTCCCAGATAAGAGGGGAGTCTCACACATTTGGAATTAAGAAGATACAGGCAAGGTATCTAGACCATCAATGTCATGTCTTTATCAGTCTCAACTTCACTTTCCATCCCAAAGTAAAACTGCAACATAAGAACCTTCCAAGTTATGCAGAACTTGAGGGCCCTGCTGTTGTCCTCCTAAAGGGCTGACACTACATCTCATTCATGAAGGAGCAGGTTCATAGGAGCTCAGGAAATGTGTCCCGAATGAATGGATGAATGTTCATTCTCAGCCTTGTTGGATGTGAGTGTTGAGAAGATCAATGCCCAGAGCACCTGAACACCACACCTTAGTGGCTGGAGAACCCCAACTCCATACGTCATATGAGAAGATGTAGTATATGTATTTCTAGAGCAAGCAAGAAATGCCTAGGTATATAGCTAGGCTATATAATGACAATAAACTGAAATTTCACCCCCTACACTAGGGCCCTCAGTGTAAGTCCTCTGTTCTGTGAGTTTTCTATGTCACTGAGGTTGTATCCCTTTAGGGATCAGATATTTTCATTGAACTGTTTTGAAATTATAGCTATAGATATATTCATTTTCATATATATTTTATATGTATTTTAATTTTATGTATGTTAAAATAAATATTTATACATAGGAAATGAATATATATATGTGCATCTTTTTTTTTTAATTTTGTTTTGTATTGAAGTAGTTGATTTACAAAGTTAGTTTCAGGTGTACAGCAAAGTGATTTAGCTACACAAATACATACATTTTTTTTTTCAGATTCTTTTCCATTATATGTTATTACAAAAAATTGAATATAGTTCCCTGTGCTATACAGCAGGTCCTTGTTGTTTATCTATTTTATATATAGTAGTATGTATCTGTTAATCCCAAACTCCTAATTTATCCCTCTCTGTCCATCTTCTTTCTTAACCAGGGCCTGTTGCACATAATTCTCTTTGTTCCGAACATCAAATTATGACTATCAAACAGTTTAATGTAGTAATCCAGTTCCTGTAGCAGCTGGATATGTCCACAAGTTAGTCAAGAGTGAGGTTCTGTCTCAAAGATAAGTCGATAGCTAGGCACTGGAATGAGCTAAATGTCCCCCTAATTCTTTAGGTTCGGGTCAGCAGTTCAAGACTATGTCTGTTCTATGGCTCCTTTATGTCAGGCACTGTGCTAGGGGCTGGGTACAGGGAAGTAATAAGACCTATAGCACTGTCAGTCCACAGGGATGTAACATTAAGAAACAGCGGGCGAGAAGGAGCTTGGGGAACCTTCCTCTCCACAGTCAGTTTGTCCTCTACATCGTCCAAGTGGGACTGTGACCAAGTATCTCTTCCAAGATTCTTTTTCATTGCTCTGTTTTTCTTGGAGAAAAAGTTTTTATGTCAGCAGCAGCAACTCTTTCGATGTGTTGAGTACTTATGCTAATCAGTGATCTGGCACCAGTTTACTGATTCTTTCGCCTGATTATTTATTATTTATAGAGTGTGGTAAATGCAGATGGCATTTTGGAAAGCACAGAACTCTGAGAATGAAACCCCGGCCTCAAGGCGTTGACTGTCTGATTCAGACATAAACAAAACACTGAATAAACAGTGAGACATCTAGTTGAGTTGATGTGGCTGGAAAGGAAGAAAAAACTGGGAGACCAAGATAAAGAAGTGAGTTTTATGGAGAGAGTTGAAGAAGGAGAAGGGAGCATGAAAAATGTGAGCCATTTCAAGAAGCACACAAGAAAGATTACCAAACCAAGGGGTTAAAAAGGAAACAAGCAGTGAGGACAGAGTCCCAGGAGAAAGAATTCAATGAGGTTCCCTATTTGCGTTTTTTGGTGGGAGAGATGAGGGGCAGGGATGTCTGGGTGAAGAAAACTCTAATGATCATGGACAAAAGTGACAAGGTCACGGACTAGTGTTTAATTTCCAGAAAGGAAGAGAAAAAGAAGGCAGTTGGAAATGTGAGAAGACGTGGAGGAAGTCTGAGTGAGAAGGGAAAGAAATGGAGAGTTCAGAAGATGAACTTGCAACATGGGTCAAGGAAGCTGGCCACTTCTGTTAACTGAGCCATCTGCACTTGATTTTAACTTTCTGGGTTCAGAAATTTCCTCGTATTGATTTATCCAGAGATGACCATACTCTCAATATCTTACTCAAATTAATGAAATTCACAAAAGGCTCTTAAGTAAACAGAAATTTAGATTTATTGCTTCTGAGTGGATGGTATAGGTTGAAATTAACTGGGTAGGGAAAAAAAAACCACACAAAGAGTAAGCATAAGAGGGGTGGAATGGCTATATTAATATCAGATGAAATAGATTTCAAGACAGAATATTTCCAGAGATAAAGAGAGACATTGCATAATAAAGGAACCTATCCTACAGGAAGACATAAAATAATAAGTGAAAATATACAGAGCAAAAGTGAATGGAATCAAAGGCACAAATAGGCAAGTCCATAGTCACAGTTAGAAATATTTTAATGCAATTAATAGAATAATTTCTATTTCCTTTCTCAGCAATTGATATAACTAGACAAAAAATTAATGGAGACATAGGTGATTTGCACAACACTATTGAACACCAACACTGTTGACCTAATTAATTTAGAACACTTCACTCAACATCTAGAGAACACACAGATTCTTTTCAAAAATGGGTGATATTTCTCACCTCAAAGCTTGTACAGGCTACCTGAATAAATTATGCCCACAATGTGTCAGAACATTTCAGTGTCACCCAGATCTCAGGTCCCTCATCCAAAGAGATTACAGTTTACCCTACATTTGTTGCAGTCTTTCTGATTTTCAGGTAGTGGTTCTAGGTTCTTTAGTAAGACTTGAGAAATACTCTTATCAAACCTACAAATTTTCTTTGAAGCTGACTTGTTTTCAGAGACTGTATTGCTAATGTTAATTTCTTCAGGATAAACAGAGAAAATTCATTCTCCAGCACCAGCACAACATTCTGTGCCTGAGTCCTAAAAGACCTGGGTTCTTGTCTCTGCCCACCACCTCCCCAAATACACATACAGCTTCCTAGCTTTGTGACTTTGGACACATGACCTCTTTAAGCCTGACTCAGTTTCCTCCTCTGGAAAACTCTTAGGGCTATAATGAGGTTCAACTAAAAGGCTGTATGAGGCCTCTTTGTAAACTCTGAAGCACTATACAAATACCATGGAGCAATATTTTATTTTTTGCTTATACCACTTGGGGTACCTGTTCTCCCTAGAAAGGGAGTATGGGGCAGGTATCCTGCTTCTGCCTTGGAACACAAGTGAGTCAAGCCTAGTATGAGCAGAAATTGTATGATGAGAGAATAAAGTGAGGGTTGAAGGGTTTATTCAGAAGTAAAACCCATGAGAATATTAGGTTCCACATCACAGGAAGGATGATAAGAAGTGTAATGGTCAGTGTTTTAAGTTTGCACAGGGAGACAAGGGGAAAGCTTGGGCTTAAAAATAAGAGTAAGCCACTGGAAATTTTGTTGAAGGAGATATTGGATGACATTGAGCCCAGGAATGATGAATTCTAGACCTCCTTCTACCATGGACTTTCTGAGTAACCTTGCACTAGAGATTTACTTTCCCCAAACTTGCTTTTCCACCATTTAGGCCATCTATAACTGTCCTGCGACAAATTTAATGTTTGTAAATGCTTTGAGCAATTTGGAAGGATGAGGCTTTTAAGAAGACAACATATTATTCAGAAAAGAGAAGAATACAAAGTCTTCTGAACAAAGAAGACTTAGAGCATCTCCCTCAACATGGCCTTTTCATGAGACTCCTCTTTTTGTCTTATAAGGAAAGAAAACCAGTTGGGAGATGACTAACCCCACAGGCTAATCCCTTCCTTTAATGTTCTGGACACACACTTTTCTCCTAAAGGAGCGCGTTGGAAAGTCATCATTTGGATTTCCTCATCGGTATAAGTGCATCCTTTCCTAGAAATACAATCGTGAAGTTTTTCAGGAAGCTGGCTGTGGGCCCAGCAGTCAGATGTTCTTCACCTTGGGCTTTGTGCAAATCACGGTGCTGTTCAACTTCCTTTCCTCATATGTACAAGTGGAATAGAAACGCTGCTCTCTGGGAGGTCAAGTGAAAATTGATTAGCTGTGTTTTCTTTAAGTTCCTCTCCATTGATATTTCAGCACTCTCTGTATCATTAATTGGAAAAATGCTTTGGCATTAGTTCTGTCCCATGGCAAGGTTCTCAGTGGAAGTGGATAGGAAGGAATCTGGGAAGTTTACTGATCACTAAAGTTTGGGGATCCTGGTGACACTTCCTAAGCTTACATTTTAAGAAGGCACAAGAGACCTTTGCTGGATCTAGTAGCCACTTTCAACTGAGTGTCAGATTAAACACCACAAATGTTTTTCTTTCTTTTCTCTCTCTTCCTCTTTCTTTGTTGATAGTTCTCTCTGAATCTCTCTGGGTTTCACTCTTTCTCATTCTCTCTGTTTCTCTCTCTCCTGTTTCCCTCCACTTTAGGGAACTTGTGAAAATGAAGGTTTAGCTGAGCATTTTAACAAAGTTAGCCACCTCGCAGCCTCACTGAGAAACACAGCACTTTAAATAGGAGTGTCGTCAAACTCATTAGCGTCCTCCTCCCCTTACCTCTTTGGCATCGGGTCGCTAACAAGTTACAATGTTCTCCTCTTTCCTCTGCAGTCGCCCTTGTTTCTGGGTTTTGTTCTCCTCTTCCTCATTTCTGCCTTGTTCTGCCTTGCTCGCTCGTCTTAAGAAGCCGGGGCTGCCCCTGCTGCCACCACTGTCATCACTCCCCGGCAGACAGAAAGGCTAAAATGTCAAAAGATGCCTCGGTTGCCTCTGACAAAAGTGCAGATCAGCTCTGAAAAGGAATAAATATGATAGGGGGCACAATAATCACAGTGTGCACTTGTTAACTACAAAACTCCAGCGGGAGCTGGGGGCAGGGAGGGAGGGAACCGTGGAGAATAGAGGCTGCCTGGGCAGGAGCCCCCGGGGGAGAGAGTAGAGGGGGTCCTCCAGCAGCAACCATCAATTCTGTGCACTGGTTTTGTTTGGATTTGTGAGGTCTGAACTGAGGCTCAGCTGATGGGGCAGGGGGATGGCGAGGAGGTGAATGAGGGATTTTACCCAAACCAGTGACTCTGAATGGAGGTCTTGGGCTCTGTTGAGGGGGCCTCGGCAGTGGGAGCGTGAAAAGAGGGTCTTTGGGCTGTTGGGGGGTAGTGTGGGTTGGGTGGGGGCTAGGGGAGCATTTTGAGGTGGGAGGGGTAGGGGGAAGGAGGAAAATAGCACAATAATGGGCAAAAGGAGGCCAGCTTCTGAGCTCTCCTTTCTAACAATGAGTCCCATGTGGTTCTCTTTATCTCAGCCATTCAGGAGTCAATAGAGAGAGCTTTTTTATTTTCAACTCTAAGGGTACAGCCACCCCCCAGCCCCCATCACACACACCACACACACGCACACACGCACACACGCACACACACACACACACACACACAGACACCTAAAAGTGTGGGCTATAGAGCAAGAAGTTGGAAATGTCTGAAAAGCTCAGTGCAGATTTGCTGAATTTTGTGTCCTCTTGCCAGAACTGCATGTAAGGGACATTCAGGCCACAGCCATCCTCACCACTGCTCTGCCTCTCTTCTCTCTGCACCCTCACAGTCAGCCTGTAATCCCTCTTTCCTCTGTTACACACCCCTCCTTTCCTTCTGTGGATTCCTTGACTCTTTAGAAAGACAGGAGTTGTATGATGTCAGGGAAAGGAGATCCATGATGGGGTGACGGTTGTTTTTAACCAAAATAAGCCAGAAAAGATGCTAGCAAAACCAAGCCTGAAATCTAGTCTTTTTCAGTGTGTAGAAAACAACAAACAACAACATTATTTTTGATGGGGGATTTCTGTGACATGGTAAGCCCTGACTTGGACCAGTCGATCCCTTTCAATTTGTTCCTACGTTTGTCACTGCGGTGGCCACAGCCTCTGAATCTACTCAGCCTGATAAAAAGTAATTTGTCTGTTTTTCAAAGAATATAGTTATGGATTCTCATGGGATACAGGAGTCTGAATAGGTACAACATTCTTAACCAGGAGTGGAAGCTTTAAAAAATATAGATTCCAGGCCTCATCACTATAAGATTCTGATTCAGTAGCTCTGAATGGGGCTCAGGGTGTGTGAGTTTGTGTGTGTGTGTGTGTTTTGGATCAGAGAGGCATTAGCTGAATAGTGGTCACCAGCACTAGTCCAGTGCCAGGCAGATTGCTTGACTCAGATCCACCTGACCAGGTGAAGGCTCTTTGCTACCGAGCAGTGTGGCTGAATGAAAAAACTGGGAAGGGAGGAAATGATCATTTTCATTGTCCAACAGTGAAGGTAAGGGGAAGGAGTCATCAAAAATGACATAACATCAAGCAATTGCTGAATGCCACACAGGTCCTCCAAGAAGTGGAAGCGGAAATGAGACTCTGTTGTCTTAAGCAACTTGGCCAAGGCCACACAGCTGATAAGTGGCAGGGCCAGAATGCCTCCCCAGGCTTACATGATCTGAACAGCATGCTCTGGAGTGGGGGCAGACGCCAGCAGCGGGGCAGCAGCACTCAAAAGCAGACTTCCACTCAGCCCATAAGAATACTTCGAAGGCCCAGCCACACACTCTGTCTGTGAGTCGTGGAGTGGCTCTTAGCAAGGCCTCCATGATGACTACACTTAACAACCCTGTATTGTGTATTTGAAAGTTGCTAAGAGAACAGATCTGAGAAGTTCTCATAATGAGGGAAAAAAATTATAACTACATAAAGGGGGAGGGCATGGCTCAGTGGCAGAGTGTGTGCTTAGCACGCATGAGGTCCTGGGTTCAATCCCCGGCACCTCCATTAAAATGAGTAAGTAAGCCTAATTACCTCCCCGCCATAACAAAAACAAAAAAAAGGACACAATAAATAAATAAATCATAACTACATAGAGTGATGTGTGTTAACTGATCTTGTTGTGATCATTTTGCAGTATATGTACACCTAGGTCAAATCATTATGTTGTATACTTTAAACTTCTACAATGTTACATGTGCATTATATCTCAGTATACCTGGGGGTGGGGGAGGAGCAAATAATTTTTTTTTTTAAAGAACTCTGGACTTCTTCTCACCTCTCACAAATCTCATTTCTTAATACAGCTTGCTCTGCTGGGCAAAATACCCCATGCCAGGGGTAGAGGAAAAATGAGTATGGCTTTCAGATCTTCCTCTGAGCAGGGGAATGAATATAGCTTTCAGGTCTCTCTCACATGAAAGGGAAATCACAGGCACCCTTTCCTTGGCTCCATCTCCAGTGTCTTGAAGGTGCAGCTGTGTGGCTTGGCTGTGAAGACTGGGGAGAATGTGAAGGAATGTGAAGAAGGAAGGAGAGGAGACCACCCCCATTCTGCCGTCCTGGCCGCTTCTTAACCAGCTCTTGTCCAATATTTGATGTCCAAGCTCTTCTGCACAGTGTGGATGTGCTCACGGGTTCAGATGTGCTTCTCCCCTCCCTCTAACTGCACGGAAGCTCAAGGGCAGAACACTGCCAAGTACTCCTGCATCCCCAACAAGCCCAAGCCCAGTGCAGGACATGTGGTGCTCAGTTAGTTACTAGCCTTTGCTTGATTTCCAACAAGTGCCTTTTGAATTGGGATGCTCGTGGTCTCCAGATTGTTTTTATTCACCATTCCTAATCATCTTCCTCTTGCTGGTGTGCTCTAGTTTCTGGATCATCCCAGTTGAGGTGTTTGAACTCCTTGTGGACCCAATGGCCCAAGACTTCGGTGCTGCCTTCAGCTCCTGGCATTCTGGTGCCTTCTTCACTTTCCCCAGCCTGTTGTGTCGGCTTGTCATCCCCGAGTCCAGCCCACTGTCCTTAGGTGTGTGTCTGCGCTTACTTGGCACATTCATGCTCCTCTCAACTCTTTAGCAATGCTTCCTGTTCTCCTGTTGCCAGTTTCTTATGGAGAGTCCCAACCCTCTCCATTCTTCCACTTTACCTCCAGACCCAGAGCTTGAAAATCATCTCAAATGCTACTTTACTGAGGTGGTGGGGCCTCCGGGAGCCTGAATATTCCATCTCTGCTCCCCGCTTCTTCCAGATATGTGGAGGCAGGTTTGTTGGAGGTTTTTTTGTTTTGTTTTGCTTGGGGGGCGGTCACCATTTATAGGGCTTACCTCTTTAACAAAGGGCCTATCACCTTCAGGAATTTGCCTCCTCAAATTCCTGTCCCTCTGCAGTTTTTTTGTTGGGGTGGTGGTGGTAACTAGGTTCATTTATTTATTTAATTTGTTAATGGAGGTACTGGGGATTGAACCCAGGACCTGGTGCATGCTGAGCTCACGCTGTACCACTGAGCTATACCCTCACCTGTTCCTCTACAGTTTTTAGATACCACCAACTTTTCTCTCCTTTTTTTTCCCCATCTCCTTAATCAATAAACAAAGAAACCCATGCCACCACTATAGTAAATTAAAAGACAAAAGCACTTGCTCTTACATTCCCCTTCAGTTTCCATCCTATTTTTCCTTTCATCTAAACGATAAGTTCTACTGTGTTATGACTTGGTCATGCCTTAATCTCTTGCCATCTGGTTTCCCCCCTTTCGCTCTGCATTGCCCTTACTGGGAGGGGCAGTAGGAACCTTGAAGGCTCTTTCCTTCATCTCACCGTGCTTGGTTCTCTGCTGCATAGGATGCTGTGGCCACGCCCTCTTCCTTTCCCTTCTTTAATACTCTGTGTGCCTCTATTTCTTCCACTACTGCTATTTCTCCATCCAGGCCGCACATACAGACCTTTCCTAAGATTCAGTCTGTGCATGTTTCTCCTCGGAGATGACTTTGACCTACAAGGCTCCAGTTATGACCATGTCTCAGCAGGTCACACTGTCACACTTCCAATTGTCTGTTGGATTTTTCTCCTTGTTCATCCTACTATTACTTACAACTTAAAATATCTCAAATTGAGCTTATCTTCCCCTCTAAACTGTTCAGTTTCTATCCTACTGCCCTGAAGCCTCGAGGTCACTGCCTATCCATTAATATCCCATCAATCATTAAAGTCTATGACTCCTTTAGGTCAACCCTCAGTCCCATCTATTCAGTTCCCTTCACCACCTTCCTAATTCTGGCCCTTATCCCTGACACTTGGACAATTGAAATTACTCTATTAAAATACTTCTGTTAAAATGTACTTTTCTATTTAGAACATCCAGTGGTTCCATATAATTTACAGAATCAAGTCCAACCTTAGCCTAACATTCAAGACCTTTTTTAATCTGATCCCAACTTTGTGTTCCCGCTGTTTATCCCACTACTGCATTTCCCTTAAACAAATTCATCACTCCTGCAAACTGTTCTGCTCCTAAGCTCCCATTTTATGTTCTCTTTTATCCACATAATTGCTTTGTCCTTCCTGAGAAACTCATCCCTCTTATTCTCGTCTCTCCTGACCTTCAAATTCCAATTCAAATCCTACTTTTCAGAAAACCTTCCTTGACCATCTCAATCTAAATTAATCTCTTTTTTACCGTAAAATTCCTTTAACTCCCATAAATTCCTGGCAGTTTATGAAGTTATATAAAATTACATTTTAGATTTTAAATGCTGCTGAATTTTTTGTTATCTTCCTAAACTAGATAGTCTGCTATGTTTATATCTGGACCCCCAGCTGACACCTATCTCAGGCTTAGGAAATATTAGCTGTTCTCTTCTGAGTTTTCCTAAGTTTATAAATACAATTTTGCCACTGTAAATTAAGTCCCAAGCCTGTGTGTTTATGAGAGCACACACCTTGGATAAGGTTAACTATGTGCTGGTGTGGATACTTTGTTGGACTTCTTTTCAGACAAAATCTTACTGATTGGCTACCAGTGGAACTATATGTACATACCCCATCTTTTCTTTTTGCCTTTTCCTTAGCAGGTAGGAAAGAAGCAAAGTAGACAGCTAGTGTATTCTTTTTCAAGTTAACCTCATTTCTCATACACTGGCTAATTTCTTTCTTCATGTTGAAGTAACTCTGCTGTTCAAAGAAAAAAAAAAAGAAAGAAAAAGAAAAAGGAATTTTGTAATAGAATCTGATTGAAGTATGTAGAAAAAAATGGAAGTTTATCCTGGACAAACAGCTTTAGTATATCTAGATCATAAATTAATTTACTATTTCCAAGCACCACCCATGCTCATTTACCAAAAAGGAAAGATGAGAATCCTAGCTATAAATACATCTTTTTCTCTTATGTGAGGCATCAAAATCTTTGTTAGTGAGACTTTTGCTTCTTTAATTCAGGTTACGTTCAGCCCATCTTCACAAGGCTATCTCCATTTCTTGCCAAGTTGGTAAAGTAATGTCTTGTGACTGACTTAGTGTATCAGTGGGCCAGAGCAAAGGCATCATCTGGGAGCTTGTGAGAAATGCAGAATCTCAGTACACCCCTGAGAATTGGCATCTTCACAAGATTGCCAGTTGATTCGCATTCACATGAAAGTTTGAAAAGCACTAGTAAAGCAGATTTGATCATCAGACACGTTGGAAATTCATCTCAGGTGGCATGAATGTGATGCTTGATGGTTCTGCAGGAAGCTTAAAGCAAATGTGTGGGTGTTGATGAGTTGACAATATAAGACAGTTAACTCATGTGCCAGACTGCAAGGGCCCTAAAGGAAATGCCTGCATCCTTCCTTTCGGGCTCAGTAAATCCCTCCAAGATTTACAGTCCACCTTCTAGCCCTCACTTGTTCTGTCACTTCGCTCTCCTCCTGGAACTTCTCCCTCTGCCCTTCTGCAGATGTCTGCCTTAGACAGCTGACAGTGAGTTCCTGCTGCTGCCCTTGGGTGCCTCTCGACACCGTGCACAAGGCCAGGCTGCAGGAGAGGAAGGGCCTGGAACGGTGTATCACCCAGGCAGGAATTGCCCCAGGGAGCATTCTTCTCTAGTATATCATCTGCTGCTGTCTTTACTCTGTCATCTTTCTTAAACCCATCTGGAGAAATGTAATCTCTTTAAGCATTGTATTTATTTTCTGTTGGGGGTTATTTTCCTGTTAGGCTTTTCTTAGTGTATCTTCATTTTGAATGGTTAAAAAAATAAATAAATAAAAGACTGGTACTCAGATAAAAGAGCAAAGACAGCAGACCAGGAAGAGGCAAACCATTTTGGTGTGATGCTGGGCTCTCCTTCATCCGGAGAACCGCCAGTGGCCTTTCTTACATGGGTTTTTTATTCATGCATTCGTTTTCAACAAATATTATTGAGCTCGAAATTGTGTTAGATGCTGTTCTATAGAGTGCAGGTATGTTGGTGAGCCGAACAAAGTCTCTTTGTCTTTCCATGATAAATATTTGGGTGGCTAAGGAAAGGGAGAGAGACAAGAAAAATGAGCAAAACAAAATCCCTGGCCTCACGTCTCCAGAGTGGAATGAGCTAGGCACAGAGATGAGGAGGAGGGGTGGGGGGAATGTGGGAAAGTGGAGGAGAGGAAGGCAAGACGTAGAGAAAGAAGTCAGAGAGCCGTGGGACTGGTAGGGGATGACCGACCCAGCCACTGCCCAAGCCCTTGCCCTCACAGCGCAGTGGGCTCCCACCCCTAGTCTGTGGCCAGAGACAGTGAATTTGTTCTTTGGAGGGAAGAGAGCTGCAGAAGGAAAACACACTAATAAGCCAGAGGCAAAAGAGGCACTTAGTAACAAGAAACCTTTGGAAGAAAGGAAGTTAGGAATCAGATTCTAGCAAAGATATAAGCTGGAATTCTACAGCTTGCTAATTTTCAGAGGTTATTAGGACACATCAGAGCTCCCTGCTCCCAGAGTTCTCACAGTCCTGTGCGAGAGACTCACAGATACGTCGGGGTGTGAATATGGGATCGTATGTGTATATGATGTGTGTTGGGACCGTGGGGGGCGCGGCACTTGGGCAGAGGGAAAGAAAGAAGGGAAGGCCATAAAAAGCCTTGCTGAGAAAGGTATTTCTTGTGCACAAAAAAGAAGCAGGCCCCTCGCTCCCTGCTGAGCCCATTTCTCCTGCCTTTACCCGAGCTGTCAGGCATGAATCCCGGTAGCATTCCGTAACTAATTGACAGTAATGGGGGCCATTGGGAGTCTAAGAATACGTGGCATTGCCCGGCATGCACTGGAAAGAAGGAGCGGGGGCTGCCTCGGGGCAGCTGTGGGGAAAATAAAGGCTGTCTTGTAAACTTTTTTTAACTTGAAGGTAGGAGGTAGAAAGTAGGCAGGAGCAGATCGAGGCAAACTTCAACTTTAGCCTGAAAATAAAAAATTGTGATCTCATCTCTTATCCCGAGTGAACATCCCAGGATAGTAAGTTTGCCACAGAGAAGAAACAGATGGAATTTCAATTAACCCCAGGGCCCCCTGTGAAATCTATATTGTACCCTGTGGATTTACAACATATTGTAATATATGACTGCAGGCTCCGGAGATTCCATCGCAAATCAACCCTCTTTATTCCAGGGGTTCAGATAACGGCTACAAAGGCCCACTTTAGAATCAAAAGTGGCCAACTTTTTACAACTTCATCCTCACAGTTGAAATTTTTAATTTTACAACATATCTTATTTATTTGAGCAGGCTCATGTTTTTTTAAGAGGGGACATTTTTTTTTCCCGTCTATTAATGATGATGTCTGTGTGCTAAAACTGTTGACCCCTAAATAGAAAATTGGAAAAGGTACACTGTTATCACACCTTCAAGAATGATTCAGCACAGACCTGTGGTAAATTATCCCCCAAGGATTTTTATGTTTTAAAAATTCTTACCTTTCCAGAATGTGATTTTTAGTAGTAAAGATATTCAAAACAAAAATCAAAGCAGTTACCTCGGCTATGAATAGCACGCGAAGTCGTAAACGTTGAAATAACTTTTAAGAATTCCAAGTTGCTTTTCAAAACCAGAATTGTTTACCAGGTACTTACAAACTTAAGGCTTTGACTTTTTTTTCTTTTCTTGTATTGTTGGCCTTGCCTTTTTGCATTTGTTCTTCATTTCAAAAATAGTATTTGCATAAGCATTCAGCTTTTCCCACGCACACAAAAAGTTTCCAAATTAATTTTGGCTTTTTGATACTAGGGATAAATTTTCAGCACATTTTGCTCAGCAGACTACTTTTCCCTAAAATTGCACTTCGCCTCAAATCTGTCAGGACCTTCTGTGGAGGCCAGTTTCCTCCCTGCAGTAGAGCAGACTCCACTCTCCAGGTTGCTGCTTGGTTATCCAGCGTCGTTTTATGGAAGATTCGCCCCCAGACTCCTGGGGAATATCTCTAGGAATCCAGATAAGCAAAGTCCTGTTCTTTGATAAAAAAAGTCATTTTGGAGAATTGAAATGTGTCTTTTTATAAGAGGGTTAAGGAGTTGAAATATAATGTGAGGTGTCTTCCTCTGTAAGGTCACCATGAGGAACTGAGGACCAGAGAACTGAGACCAGTGTTCCTTGGGAACACAGTCTGTTAGACTCCGATGCTGAGCTGGAAGGACTAGGAGGGGATGTCATTCAGGCGGCTCAGAGATTGTGCGTCCCCACTTTTCGGTTTCATGGAAGTAAATGAGCAGAATTCAGTGAGACAGTGGCCGGGACACTGCACTCTGAATTATCAGGAGGGCAGAGTTCTCTCACCAGCTGCTCTTACTCTCCACCAAATGCACAGCCTTGGAGGAACACTTTAGGGAACCCTTCTTTCTCCCTGCATCTGATTCATGTGGCTAGACCAGCAGGGGCCATTACGTGGTGAGGACATCCAACCAAATCAAGTAGAGAGACTTGGTATGGCACAAGGACTCTTATGGTGACACAGGGGACACTTCAGGGACAGGTCAACCCACTTTTCCGCAAGGTTTGGAACACTGACTCCAAGGTTGGAAGAAGGTCCTTCTAGTGGAGCAAGCCCTTACTTCTGCTGATGTCGATTTAGCCCTTTAAACCACTCTTTAATCAGGAAAAAACAAAAAACAAAACAAACAAACAAATATACATATACATAGTGTTTTTAAATAGGCTGAACACATGCCTACTATAGACATCTTAATATCAGGCAATCAAAGGTCATTTTAAAGTGATTACTAGGGTATATTTCCTCATCTGAACAAAAACAGATTTGTTATTAAACCAGGATCAACATTCATTTACCTGTTTCATTTCTATCCTAGATAGCATTTATTTTGAAAAGAGAAAATATGTGGTTATTTAAAAATAATATACCAACTAAATATTGAGTGTGATTGAGTTTTTGTTTGTTCTTTTTCCCTTTTGTGTGTATTTATCACATATGAATCTTAAAAGTCAATACTGTAGTGTTTGCTCTGCACCAGGCACTGTTCTTAATGCTTTATGTGTGTCAGTTATCATCTCCCTGCAGCACTCTGTGAGGTGTTCCCATCCTCCTCTCCGAAGAGAGAACACTGATGACCTAAACAGTGTTCTGAGTACATGGATGTTTCTCAGCCTCTAGAGTTTATGGCCAGGCATCAGGGTTTCTGATTGCCTGTTCATTTGCAGACTTGAAAATGACTTCTTTTTTAAAACATAGTCAGTATGATTCTTCTTCTTCCTTTTTCCCCTCTCCTAACTTCTCCAAGTCTGCCCTGAACTCCACACAATTTACACCTTGTTTGAGACTCCCGCAGTTACGTCTGGCAACTTTAACTTTGGTCCTTCTGTTTTTATTTTTATCCTAGTCATTTCCTAGTCCAACACCATTGGACATTAAAACAAGATAAAAGGAGAAGGGAAGGATAATATAGGAGCTGTTCTGAAATCACCTGGTTTAAACTTCACGATCAGATTAAAAGGGAAAAACTATACTAAATAACTCAATTGAAAAAAGATATGGTTGGTGAAAAATTTTTTTGCTATTAGTTTACTTTTTCCTTGTGTGTGTGTGTTTCCTGGGTTGGTTTCTTTACTATTTTATCGTATCTTTTCCTGAAGACTCAAACCATGATTGTTTTTCATCTCTTTGCTGAACCAAGGAAAGTGAGTACGTTAGACCACATAAGCTTTCTATTAGATCTTACACATTAGTTTCTTCCAAAAGCCTTCACTGACAAGCTTTTCCCAAAGGTATCTATTCCTTTCTTTGAATTCTCTTGGCGTTTACATATGTAAAAAGTACCTCACCACCAAGCCCTTGTTTATTATCTTGGCTTGAAATTGTTCTCTATTTATTTAACTGGCACACATCTTGGCTTCAGAGTCAGGCTCCAAGGAAAAGGGCTATTCTTTTCCTTTGCTGATTCTGCAGAGCCTGGTTTTGTAGGTCAGACAGATTTGTTGAGCTGAATTAGGGAGAGTGCTATATATAAATGACATATTTCCCTGAAGTGTGATTGCTGAGTACAGGAGCACTGAGCTGATTGGGAAACTGGGCCAAGTAGACAAAGTATCACAGCTATAATAGGAGGAGCGTTGGTCTGGGCTGTGCTAGATTCTGTGCAGGTGGAAAGATAGTTTTTGGTGAGGGCAGGAGCCCAGACAGTCACAGAGATGGAGCTGGAGTCCAGCCTGGCCCCTCTGTGGTAGTGGGACCCTATGAGGAAGACTGTCCGGAATATTGGAAGATGCTGAAGTTAGAGACCAGAATTAAGATTGGGTTTCCTCTAAACAAAAGAAGAGACATTCTCGGTAACACGTGTAGAGGAGAGTGCAGAAGAAACATCTGCCCTGAGAAAGGAAAGCAAAGTCGTGGGACACCAGAGATGAAGATGTTCAGAGAAGAGCACTGATGTGGCTGAGTGACTTGCCAGGAATGTTTGACTGGGCTGCTATGACCAAACTGATTCCAGGATCTCATTTTTGTGGTTTTAACAACTCTCCATCCATTCTCTGCAGATTGCCCTTTTGCCATAAGTAAGAGTTCTGACCTTTCGTTCTCTGTGTCTTTGGAAGCTCCAAGGAAACCATTGTTTAAGAAGGATCAGCTTCTGCTTAGCAGAGCCATGTGGACTGTCCTGAGCTTGTGACTGGCACCGTTGCAATGACGGCCACTGGGACCCATCAGTGTGTTACAGTTTCAGGCTCTATCTTTCTTTGTACATTAACAAGCTGTTTTTATATCTTCAGAAATCATTTTTTACCTGTCATTAAGATTGAGAAAATCAACTGACATTCACGTAGGATTTTTCCGACAAGCAGCTAAAACTCAGTAATGATAAAAGAATCTCTCTCTTTCTCTAATTGCCTTCATTTTTCGAGCAATTGTAGGTTTATAAAAACATTGAATGGAAAACACAGAGACTTCCCGTGTACTCTTTGCCCCTCCCCGTTCCCTTACCTCTTTTCGCCACAGTTTCTCCTGTTATTAACATCTTGTGTTGATGTGGTACATTTCTTACAGCCTATGAGCCAATATTTATATATATTTATTAACTAAAGTCCATGGTATATATTTGGCTGCTTTACATCTTACGGGTTTTGACGATTGTATAATGAAAAGTATCCAGAATTACAGTATCGAACAGAATAGTTTCACTGCCCTAGAAGCCCCCTGTGCTCCACCTAGTCATCCCCTCCTCCCTCCCACCTCCCCTCCAGCCCCTGGCACTCACTGATATTTTTACTGTCTCCATAGTTTTGCCTTTTCCAGAATGTCATATAGTTGAAATTTTACAGCATGTAGTGTCTTTAGATTAGCTTCTTTCAATGAACAATATTCATTTAAGATTCCTTCAAGTCTTTTCTTAGCTTGATAGCTCATTTCTTTTTTATCAACGATTAATATTTCACTGTCTGATCTACCACAGTTTATGTATCCATAAACTACTGAAGGACATCTTGGTTACTTCCAAGTTTTGGCAGTTATGAATAAAGCTGCTGTAAACATCCATGTGTAGGTTTTTCTCATTTTGAAGTTGAGCAACAGAAGTAAGCCTCTCAACATTCTATATCTCCACACTTCTCCATCCAGCTCACTGGCTGGCCAGCTCCAAGGCTCTGATAACTAATTGCTCACACCTGATTGCTCTTGGTCCCCCTCCAGGCTTAACATGGCAGAGGTTAAGGTCATAGTTTTGTCCAGATGGCCGGATGGCAGATCCCAGACCAGGCAGATGAGTGCATGCGTCGTGCTGGGTGTCAAGAGTTGGCTTTTTACAGTCAGACACAAGCAACCTCTCCCTACTTTGTTTAACCTTCTGCGAAATGAGGCCAACAGCACCTAATATGAGGTTACCCCTAAAACTGCACGTTAGCACTAGAGGAGAGGAGTGGATACTGTACCTGTCAAAGGAAGGGGGCTTTTTGCAACAACAACTGAGGCAAGAAAAGTAGTGGGAACTGGACATCAAATCTTGGCAGTCCTGAGGTAGAAGCCGGGAGACAGAAGGTGCAGAAGCAGTGAGGGCGAATTGCATAAGATGGTTGATGATTGCATTAGGATATATTTTGTGTGCCAGGATCTCTGTGGATACAGAAGTAAGGAAGGCAGTCTGTTCTCAAGATCTGGTTTGGCCACAAAAGACAGTGCTCTGTCATTCAGATAGCAACACTGGGTTTGAGTTGGGAGAAAGCCATTGATTATCCTACTGGCAGAAAACTCTTGAGTCAGAGCTGCTTTATTGGAGAAGCAGAGTAAGCAAAGAAATAGGTCCTAATGTTTGCACAGGATCTGCCGTGTTTGCTGAGCCACCCTTCAAGGGAATTACATGCATTATCTGAGTTTAGGAAGGCACCTCTATCGTAAATTGGAGTCACTGAAAGCAAGAAAGGTTAAGTGACTTGCACAAGGACACGTGACTAATAATTTTCAGAATCTTGGTCCAGCTGTTTCCAAATTCTCTTCTTATGCTATGTAGGTGATTGGAATTCAGATCCCCTGCTCCCCTGCCCAAGACCCTCCCCCTACTAAGAAAAGGGTTGTCCCTTAGGTAGAAGGAGCTTGAAATTTTACAATGAGAGAGGATATCTTTTTATCTAAACACTTCACTCATTGCTAAATTTCTGCTGAGAGGAGTGAGCCATTAAGAAGTTTAGCATTCATGGATTCCTTACTGAGAACATACTCATGAGAGAATTTCCTGCCAGGAAATTTTGATTATGTGCATTTAGAACGGAGGGAGGGTTCAGAAAAGGGACAGTATGAGGGACTAACACACAAGAGGGGAGCAGAGATGGAAGACACCGTGGCCTACTTCTCAAATTTTTGTGGGTGCTGTGCTGCCTGGGAGAAGCCCTGCCCCTTTGAGCTTCTCTCTCCATCCAGGGAGCGTGAGGGTAACTGGCTCTTTCACCCCCAGAGGGTCAGCGAGTGGGCAGAGGCCAGAGGGAAGAATGCTGGCAATAGCAGAGATGGGGAGGGGGGCTGTGGGGTGGAGACAAAGGGGGAAGTAACTTTTTAAATAAAAAATGATAAGTGATGAATAGAATGGCTAATCCTGGGGAACCCTGAGAATGCTGGACCGCCAAGCGAGGGCCTTTCTTTTTTTTCACGTTCCTTTTTCTTTTCTTTCTAATTTTCTTTTATTTCATTTCGCTGCAGCACGTATAATCAATTACAGCCTGAATCAGGATAAAGGGAGGGGAAGCACTTTAATTCATAAATCAATTTTATACGGTCATCAGTCAGGTTGTGAATGCAAATACCTCTGTCGGTTTAGGTTATTCAGAATTAATTGACTCCCACCGGGCTGGGCTGCAGATGGAGAGGGGCTTTCTCACAAAGTCTCCTTGGGCCCAGTGTGGGGGCCAACTGCTTCCTCCCTCCCCACTCAGGCCCTCGGCCACCCCCACCCCTTTGCTCCTTTACCCTCTGGGCCCCAAACATGGAGATGATGGGGGTGGGCATCCAGCAAAGAAGCTGGGTGGATAAGAGCCCAGAAAGATTGTTTGAAGAAGGAAGGGGAGACACAGAAAGATGAAAGCCCCCAAACAAACCCTCTTCAGCCCAGGCCCTGCAGAGACACCTTTATGTGATTAGAAATGCTTAGCTTTCAAGGGTCTGCTTTTAAGTTCTCTTGAGCTTCTTAAATAAGAAAGCAAAAAGAAAACAAACAGAAAAGCCAGAGCCCCTGGGCTGAGGCTGAAGGGATGTCATTCAGAAACCACCAGGTTGCAGGGGTTTGTGCAGCTGCCAGATTGGAGCAGCGGGAGAGCAGCCCAGGACAGAGGGGGAGGCTCCAGCAAAGCCCAGGAGAAGTGAGGGCACGGTCTGGCCCAAAGCGCCTTAGGCTGATGGCTGCAGGACGGCCCTGGGCTGTGGCCCTGCACCTGCTCCGCGGGCTGGAGAGAGGATGAATGAACAGGTGTAGGAAGGATAGACGGGGCGGCCTAGCTGGGCAGCACCTGTTTCCTAAGGTAGGGTCTCCCTTCACAAGAATTCATTCTAACTTGGAGAAGACACACACCACCTGTCCACCTGTACATTCAGCGTACCCTGTCCTCTACTTTTCAGCTAAACATACCCCTGAGTGTGGTGCTCCAAATCTGACTTTTCGTGGTTTTTCACCAATGGCCCCCACATTAGAATCACCCAGAGAGTTTTTGGTTTTGTTTTGCTGTTTGTTAATGCTGATGTGCGGGTCCACTCAAAAATTCTGCTTTAATCCGGTCATGAGTACATCTCACGGAGTTGGTGTTTCTTTAAATAAAGCTGCAAGTGAGTACAATGTACAGGTAATGCTGGAGCCACTGATGTATCTGAGAACCCCATCCCCACCCCCACTCCCAGGCCCCAGGCCCTCCCCACAACCTGGCAATGGTTCTCAAAGTGTGATGCACTAGAATTGCATGGGCAGGGGAAGAAATAGTAAGAAACAAAAAAGAACAAAATAAAATTTGATATTACATATATTGCAGATTCCCTGGTCCTGTCTAGACACAGTGAGTCTCTGGAAAATTCTCTTCTTTATACAAATTCCCAGTAAGTGTGGGAACCTCCCACTGGCACAAAGCACCAAGACGTTTGTGCCGTCTATCTATAAAAGCAAATCCTAGCCTGCTGTCGGTTGGCAGGCATCACATTTTGCCTTCACGTAACAGTTTTGTGTTTGTGGATTTTGCCAGAGAGCTCCTGTGAGAGACCAAAACCTGAATCTAGACATGAAAGGAAAACAATTCATTTGATGGGATGATCGTAAAGGTTGCATGTTCCAAAACATGGGTCCTTAATCTTCTAAAAAATCAGCTGCAAAATCCTTACGTATTTTTAACCAGAACACAAGTAATCAGCCCCTGATCTTTAATACAGTTGTTTTATGCAAATAAGCTGTATTTATTTTTTACGAAAGGCTAAGAGGATTTCTTGGAGAAATGTTCCAGTTAGCCATTCTTTTGTATTACCATATGTTATTGGAGGCAATAAAACTGCCTTTCTTTAAAAAATTTCAGTACTTCAGGCTTCATTCCCAAGTCAGACTACTTCCTCTCCCAAAAGTCTGAAGGTCTTAATGGAGATTAAATGTGTGTTTTCTCCTGCTGTACTTAGCAGCAAAGAGAAATTGGGCAAGAGGGTGGCGGTGTTCAGAATGAAAGGGCACCTTGTTTGCAAAGCTCCATGTTTCTAAGGTAGAAGATGTTCATGCGAAAAAAAATCCCTAGCCCATTAAGGCAGCATGGCAGGGTGATTCAGCACACAAGCTTCAGAGACCATACCGCCCAGCTTTGAAACGGCTCCACCACTTACATGTGCCTCAGTTTCTCCCTTTTTAAAGTGGGAATATTAACAGTAGCTACCTCATAGGGTCGCTGTGAGGGTTAAATGAGATAAAGTGTCTCAAAAGCTAAGCAGAAAGCAAGCTCAATATATGGCAGCCCTTGCTTTGACTAAGGGAAAGCGTGGCTGAGAGGTTTGAGAGGTTTCTGAAGAGTGGGTCAGTGTGCCTGTTGATCTGATTTGGTCCCCCAGTAGCGTCAGCATCCCTGGAGACTTGTTAGAAATGAGAAATCCAAGCCCCATTCCAGGACTACTGAACAGAAACTCTGGGGTGGGACTCAGCACCCTGTGTCTTAACAAGCCCTCTAGGTAATTGTGAACCACACTAAAGTTGGAGAACCATGAGGTACCTTAAGGGTTAGAGACTTGGCAAGCAATCAGAAAGAAGGTTCTTAGGGTCAAGCAGTTTGTGGTAGAGAAAAAGGTTGGACTTGGCTCTCTCTATAGGGAACAAAGAGGGCTCACCCTGTTGTGTTTGGGAGTGGAAGGAAAGGCAACTTAGAGGGGCCGCAGTCTGGAGCATCGAAACAAAGAATGAGATCTCACCAGTAAACAGAACGCCTTGTACAACAGCATCCTTTGCAAAGCCCTGCCCCAGGCGCATCTCAGACCTCACAACCTCAGAGCACCTTCCCTCCTCCACAGCCCCAGCCCCTTCCCAGATTCCAAGGCCCAGAGATGCCTCCAACCTCCCTTTCACCCTGGGACTTCAGCAGACTGTACTGTCCACTCTGGTGCCAGATGAGAGCAGAGGGAAGTCTGAGGCTCTCACCCTAGACTTGTGCAGAGGGCAGCTCTGTCAGGAAAGGGGTCCTAGAATAGTGGCCTCAGCCATGCTGCTTTGAGATGCCAGTAGGGTACCTTCTCCCCAGCACTTTCCTTCTCCCACAGCAGGATTCCCAGGAGCCAGAAGGTGGAGAGGAGGGGCGCGAACAAGGGAATTTGAAAGTCATCTGTATAAAGGTAGCTTTTTAAAAGATATCAAAAAAAAAGAAAAAAGAAAAAAAAATAGAGAAATGTCCAGGGGTTTCAGAGAGAAACCACACATTCAGATCTATAGGAGGCTAAAGAAGGAAAAGCAGACACAGGGAGGAGCCACAGAGGGTAACGTGTCCTGTTAAGATGTCTACTTCCGGTCCACAAACAATAATTGAGCACCCACTGGGTCCCAGGGACTCTGCTTGACTCTGAGAGACAGAAATGCATAAGGCACAGTTCCTTCCCTCCAGGAGCCTTTGAAGAAGACGGAATAAAACAGAAAAGCTGTGCACATTCCTCCCAAAACGGCATCTGAAGAAAAGAGAACAAAGCAACTCCCAAAGTTTTTTCTAAACCTTTAACTTAAATTTGAGATTTGGAGTTCAGCAAACAGGCAGAGTGCAAATTATCCACTCCCAACCCCACTCCTATACACATACATACATGTGCACGCACATGTGCGCGCGTGCGCACACACACACACTTTAGCAGCAATCATGTCCTTGTGGAGCTGGCCTGTAAAGGATCAGCCTGGCTGCTGCTGGCCCTGCCACTGGACTTCAGTCTTGATCAGAAAAGCACTAGAAGTTGATTAAAGAAACAAATCCTAGTAGTTTCTGGTGCATAAGCCAACTCCAGTCTCCCCTCCCTTCCATGAGGTAAGGGTAAAGGAATCTGACAAACATAGATTTAATTTCCTGTGAAATGCACAGGGGTTTAGAAACTAAGAGAGGGGCAGGATTTGGACAAATACAGTTTGGGTTTTATCACATAAGACTCATAAAACCCTTTTGTTGTGTTTATCAGGCCCGAGGCCCCCGGGGTTTCACCCATCCTTGACTTGCACGTACATCCTCTGTCAGAACTCAGCTCTTCAGCTCCCCTCCCTTTGGACTGCCTCTCCTTGGGAAAGAAAAGTGAAGGCACCTCTGTTGGTGTGATGGCTAAGACTTAGGTCACATGCTTCCCAGGACATCTGTCCCAGTGGTCACTTTCCCAGCTCACTGTCCTTCTCTCACGCTTTCGCTAAATGTGAGCCAATCTGGGGCAAAAAGGAGCCTCTGAAAGGGGCCCCTTTGTTACTCTTCATACGTCAGCCCCCAGGTGCTCGTGGAATCTGTTTTCTTGCTCCCTGAGGGAAAAAATGAGCTTTCCTTCCCTCTCAGGCCTCTGCTGATATTTCTTTCCCAGGTCAGTTCCAAACAGCCAAATGAATTTTTCAGAAAAACTACAGCTGGAGTGTCAGGGTCCAGGTGACATATTAAAATAATCGAGAGAGGAAAATCTCAGAATCCCTTGGGTGTCATTTCCACAGAGTTTTCTTCTGAGCATCCTTACATGGCCAGGGTTATTCCTTGCTTCTGCTCTGTTGTCCTCCTTGGCCGTTTTCCTCTGCCACTTCTTTTTGCTCTAGATTGCTCACCAAAGCATAAACCATGTGTCTGTGATCATGAACAAAGTTGATACCAAAAGCTTTTTGGTTTTTTTTTTAAGAATGTTCTTTAGACAAAACACAACCCTGGCTGCAGCTGAAGGCTGCTGGGATTTCTCTGCTTTGTTTTAATGCCTGGCCCCTTTCATGAAACCCGGGGGAGTTCCTGGGGGTGGGTTGGAGGGAAAGGAGGGGGAGGGGGAAGAGAGGCGTGAACCTTTACTCCCAGAGTGGGACTTCAGAAGAATTTACAGCCGTCTTTTCTGGAGACTGTTAAGGTTTTATTGCCCTAGAACCAGCAGTTACAATGCTTCGTGGAGCTCTGAGCTGAGCCCGTGCCAAGGATCCGCTAGCTGGCTGCAGCTGGCAAGAGGCCAGCTCTAATGCATGTTCACTTCAGAAGGAGAGAGGAAGCTAGCTTAGGTGGGAGGTGAATCAGAAGAAAGAGAGAAACTGAGAAAGTAAGGCGTTGTAAACTCACAACTTCAGCTCCGCTGTCAAATAGAGCTGACTTTGGGTGACTTTCCACCATTTACAAGTGATTTAACCACTCCAAGGCCAGGGTTTCCAATCTGTA
This sequence comes from Camelus dromedarius, assembly GCF_036321535.1. Lineage (NCBI taxonomy): Eukaryota > Metazoa > Chordata > Mammalia > Artiodactyla > Camelidae > Camelus > Camelus dromedarius. The sequence continues at coordinate 71,981,043 of NC_087437.1, read as the reverse complement.
AACCAGAGATCGTAAGAGAACCTACTTCATTGGATTATTGGGAGGTTTAAATAAGATAAATCCTGTAAAGAGTTTAGTACAGTGTCTGGTCACAGTAAGAGCCTAATTATATTATTTTATACTGATATATTATAAATAATGGCATTGCAGGGAAGAGTACCAAGTTCACACTTTCTCTGAAGGTGAGTGTATCCAGGGAGGAGACATGCTTGCTTTCTTAGCTCTCAGCAGTCCCTTCTGTGGCCACTCTCCCACCCAAGCCTGCTGGGTACCTCGGGTGGGTGGGGAAAGACCAGTTAAAAAGAATAAAAGTGAAAGAAAGAAGAAGAGATGGTGAAGGCAAAGGAGATTTACAGGGAGAAATAATTGGAAAAAAGACATGCAAAAAAACTAGGTGAAAGAAAATAAAATGGAAATTGTCAGAGATGGAAAGAAGCTTTGCAGCTGGACATAGACTAAGCAGGAAATGTGGACGAGAGACGGAGGAGTATGGAAAGGGAAAGGGTTGGGTTTGCTGGCCAGTACATCCTTGCAGGGAGGTAATGACTCCTAAAAGCCATGAGCCTGTGGGTATTTCAAAGGAACCTAAGCCGCAGAGCAAACCTTCCGGCAGAACATATAAGCCCTCTGTATACTTTCCATCAATCACGATTCCTTCTTCACAGCCCTCCCCGAGTCACTGATGAATGACTCACCTCTAGCTGCCACAGTCTCACACCTGCAGACTTTACTGGAAGCCTAAAAGAGACTTGGCTTCTGAGGTAATAGTCCACTTTGTGCTGTGGGTGCCTCTGCTGCAAGGGTAGGTTTAAAGCATCCGATACCTGGAGCTTTCTAAGTGCTCCATAAGTGCTTGTTGAATGAGTGAGTGAGTGAATGAATGAGTAATGTTGAGGCAGGTCTACATGCCTGCCAAAGGTTATAGGGTTTCTTCCTGGTGGGGGTGGGGTTCTGGAATTAGATAATAGTGATGGTTGTACAACCTTGTGAAGGTACTAAAATTGCCAAACTGTACACTTTACAATGGTGAATGTTATGGTATGTGAATATTATCTCAATAATATAAATTAAAAAGCATAAACTATAGCCTTAGAGAAAGAGCCCAGACTAGCACTTGTCTTCCAATATACTCTCAACACTGGATCCTCTTCTCATCCCTTTGCTCCTCAGAACATAGGGACAAAATAATTACCTTAAAAAGTCTTTCTCAAGTTTGCCTTGGATTTTCAAGTTCCCATGAAACCAAAGTGAGACCAAGGATGGTTCGATCTTATAGAATTGAGGGGGTTTAATAGGAGGGGCTCAGCCTCCTCTTGAACATTTCTCTAGGACCTTGTAAGCTTTTCATGCTTGAACATCCTGAAAACAAAGATTCATTCTCTTAGCAAACTTCCTCATGTTGTCCCAGCCTCCCAGGCTCAGCCGCTAAGAAATTTAAGGAAATCAATGGCGGTATTACCTAATCTCCGTGTGGGTTAGCCTTCAGTGCGTTAATGAAAGACCTTATCTTCCCTGACAGTCAAGGGCACTCGAGTGAGCAGAAACGATTTTACAGACGGGATGAGGAAGAACAAAGTCAGACTCGCCTGCCCTTTCAGCCTCGCCACACATAGGACCTATATACGCAGAGACGACTTCCTAGCATCGTAAGTTACTGTTCTCTACGGACACTTCAGTTTTGTGAGATTGTGTGGTTAACTTCTTCACAGTGCACTGCTTGCAGGATTTTGTGTGGACCTTATTTCAGTTGCTTGTTTAATACTGGCAAAGGAAACTCCTAAATCTTAAGCGCCATTTAATACATCAATAGCAGACTGCTTAGACAAACAGGATTTCAGGTTTAGGGACTGGAGTCTGTTCTATTCCTATAAATTAAAGAGAGAATGAGTCCATATATGTCTGTGCTCTACTGTAAGGTTTGGGCCAAGTACTGGGTCTCCAAGAAAAATTGAGAAAAGCAGGCTGTCTTCTGTTTCAAGTTCCTTCTCTAGCATCCAATTATGAACAGAAGAAAAATGTAAAAAAAAAAAAAGGTGAAATGCTACTTATTCAAACCTGATCCTGAACTCAACAAACAAACATCAACATCTTCATTCATTCAGGGGTTTTACGTGAACTGAGTGGCCCTAGGAGCTTCTGGAAAGCCCACCCAGTCATTATACGTAATTTGTCATACCTCACTGAGAATCTCGGTTACCAACCCTACAAAGTGAGATTTGATCTTGATCTTGGGTTCCCAGTGTTGTCACTACCAAGGCCCCTGTTCCTTTATTTTTGCAATGATGTCATAAGCCAGCCAGAGCCTCAAAGCCCCATGAGTGCTCAGTGCTAACAGCTGAATTGCCTGGCATCATCATTTGGGGAGTTTGTTGAAAGTATGATTCCTTTGAAACTTAAAAGTTACCGAGGAAAGGTTTTTAAAGCTACTTTTTTGGTCTTTGAGGATCCCCCCACCTTTCAAGAACCCCAGATTGGAGCTTCTGACCAAATAATCTCCCTGGCTTCAGAATTCTCCAAGTCTAGAAATCTGAGGGTGAATGAGTAAGTCACAAGTGACCTGGATTTGCCCCTCCTTTCAGACTATCCTAAAGATTCTCCCTGAAAAGTAGACTTGTCCACTGGCTGGACTGCACACTCAGAACCAGCTGTTACTGTCCTCATAGTTAGGGGAAAACAATGCAAACCCAAGGAAATGGTCGTTATTTGGATTTAAATCCTGTTGGTTTGTTTCCTCCAAATCTCTGGTCTAGAAATTTAAGAGAAACGGCTCTTCCTTAGTCTTTTACAGCAAGACTTTGCGAATATAAGCAATGAGAAAGATTCTTATCCATTGTGCCCCAGGTGGTAAGTCATAAAACTCTTGAGCTCAATGGGACCCTAGAGAATCTTTGCACAGAGGGAACCAGCCATTCAGCTGAAATTTAAGAGAAAGGCAAAGGAAGGGAAAGAAAGACATCCAGGAACCCAGAGATGCTATACCTTTTTTCCCCAGTGCCTGTCCTCTCTCTTTTTTCCCCAGTGCCTGTCTCTCCTCTCTCCTCTCTCCTCTCTCCTCTCTCCTCTCTCCTCCTACCTTCCTACCTACCTACCTACCTACCTACCTACCTACCTACCTACGTAGGAATCGAACCTACTACCTTCTGCTTCCAGGGGATACGTTCCAAGAACCCCCTGTGGGTACCTGAAACCACAGATAGTACTGAACCCTATATATACTGTTTTTTGTGTACATGCATACCTGTAAGATAAAGTTTAATTTACAAACTAGGCACAGTAAGAGATTAACAACAATAACTAATAATAAAACAGAACAATTACAACCATATACAGCAATAAGAGTTATGTGACCATGGTCTCGCTTGCTCTCTCTCAAAATATCTTACTGTAGTGTACTCAGCCTTCTTTTGATGATGGGAGATTTCAAAATGTCTCTGTGATGAGATGAAGTGAGGTGAATGACGTAGGCATTGTGACATAGTGTTAAGCTGCTGTCGACCTTCTGACGGTAGGTCAGGAGGACCCTCTGCTGTGGGGGAGCCTGGGTGATCACACCGTGATGACGCTGATGTCGGATGTCAGGAGCAGACAATGTTGATGGTCAGGAATCCCAGTAGGACGGCACAGATTTCATCATGCTTCCCAGAACAGCATGCAATTTAAAATATTAATTGTCTATTTCTGAAATTTCCCATTTGATATTTTCGGACCACGTTGATCATGGATAACTGAAACTGTGGAAAGTGAAACCACAGATAAGGGGGACTCATGCACTTTTCATTGTGTCTCGCTGGTCCTCACTCTTCCTTCCAGAGCACCTCAGGCGTTGTTGTTCCCTTTCCTTAACACTTCTTCAAGAAAATACTTCATGTTTTCAGGTTGAACATGTTATTAATTCAAGAATGTATGAGCTTCTTCCTAGGAAGTTAACCCATTTCCCAGCAGCCCCCAGTAGCATCTTTGTTTGTATATTATTTGTGTATTAGGTTGATTTTGTGTTGCTCCTCCAGAGACATTGGAAAATCATCCAAAGAACTTCAGGAAATTAAGCATTCCTGAAATACTGGTTTTTATTCAATATCATTGTCATCATCATCTTTATCGCCATGCTTTTAAATCTTTCTGTAAACAAATAATCAAATGAACTTCTGGTGCCAGAAAGCAGGAGATTGCTTGCTGTTTCCACATGTATTGATAGTGTATTGGAGCCTGAATGTGAAGCAAACTCAAGTTTACTGGTATTTTAAGGAGGTAAATGCCACTCAGGACACTGAACCTTTTTCTTCCACTCCTGTCCTGGGTAGCATCTTCAAATCCAAAGATGGTGGGAGAGTAGAAACAACTTGAGAATCCTTCATGCTGTGGACCGTGTCTGGGTTATTTCAGTAATTCTCACCACAAGCACATGAAGCTGATGTTACACCTCCTCACTTTTTATCCACAGCTGCTGAGAGTTAATCGCTTTGTCATCCCGGGTTTGTGCAAAGCTCTCACGTTTGTTTGTTACTCCGTCTATCCGCACAGCTGCTCCCATTTCACCAACACACCCCATATGCAACATGCTTAATGTGTCTCTCAGGGTGCTCTTGCCATATGTATTACCCTGTATGTATTTTTATTTACATAAATGGATTCCAAAACCTTTTTTTCACAGTTTAATCTCTGATATCAGGATGCACCTTGCAATCAATGGTATGTCAGTTTTCTTGGCAGAATTTTTACTTTCTTAGTCAAAGCATAAAATAGTGGTGTATAATACAGTAAATGGTATTTAGATTCAATGAGATTTATATATCACATGCTACTTCTTACTTTTTCCGGTTGGAGTACCAGTACCAGACCATGAATGTTGCCTTGTCCTCGTCTCTTGTGTTGCTTCTAACTGCTGCCCCATCCTCCAGGATGGGCCTCTTTTGTACATTGTCTATCCACTCCAAGAGGCTGCCGGGCTGGCTCCAACTCCCTGACACCACAGACAGTACTAGAGTAAGCATCCTTGTGTGTATCCCCTATGGCGTATTGTAAGCATTTCACTGGATAGTATGTCTAGCAGTAAAATTGCTGGGTCATTAGGTTTGTAAATATTTACTTGGCTAAGTAGAACCAAAATGCTTTCCAGAATAGCTCCACCATCCATGTTTCATCAGCAGTATCTGAGCGTCCTCTGAGCCCACATTTCTGCCAACAGTTGGCATTATCCAGCTTCCTCATTTTATATTTGAGAAAAGGAAGCTTGGCATGAATGGATTCTCTTCCCTTTTATCAGGAAGAAGCAGTTGTAGCTAGTGGTACCAGAGCCTAGACTATGCCAAGATGCTTCTGTGGCCACATCAAGGAACCATGCGGTTTCTTAATCAGCATTTCTTCAGTCATTTCAGAATGTCCTTTACCCTCTCTGGGCATCAGTGTTCTCATCTCTTAATTAAAGAAATAGTACTTGATGAGGGCTCTTTTCCAAATCTAAAATTCTCCAACTATGAATACTCTTCTGTCCATCATTAGCAATTACCTCTGATGGCATCCAAGCGAGTGTCTCTAGGGCTTCAAGATGTTCGAAATGATAAACTGTTCTTTGTACCTTTTTATCTAAGTGACAAAAGCACCTAAGAAATAAACAAGCACCCACACACAATGCTACCCTCTTTCATTTGAACCTCCTCTCCCAATCTCCCTGCACCCTTGACTGAGACAACGCCCAAAAATAAAAGACAAGGTACACAGTGTACTTTTGCAAAGTCCAAGAGTATGTTAGGTTAGGCTTTGTTCCAGTCTGAAAAGTATCATTTCCCCTCTTACGGTGAGGAATGGATCACATTATTTCTAAGGCAAAGTCCAAATACAGAAATGACATCACCCAGACAGGGAGAAGCCAAAGGTCTTTCTTCAGCCGCTTCGTGAATAAGAATGGAGAACTGATATGAAGTTGGGGGTCATTCAGAGCGCTTTTATGGCTAAATGCTCACTCCCACTTATTTTTCTCTATACTGGATGAAGTTCTGCAGACTCTCCTGGCTTCCAGCCATTGCCTAAAAGGACCATTTAGTGCACATCTGTGTAGACCAACCTCACCAGGATTCACCTCTGACAGCTCCCTAAGAAAGACCAGCCCTTCTTGGGCCTCACAGATGATCGTTGGGCAGTCAGTTTCCACCAGCCATCTCCACCCCTTCCCATGTCACACTCCTATCAAGTTTCCAAGTCTCTAAGACCCAGAGAGGCTGCATCTTTGGCTGAATTTCAGCACCATCTTGTCAGGAAAAATGAGATGATGAACACCACTCGCCACCAAGGGAAACTCCAGGGTGAGAGGTATCAAGTCTGAGGCTCCCATCCTCTGAGCTGGTATCTCCTCTGTCTCTCCCTTTCTCTGGGCCCACTGAGTTCCATTTTGAATGCCCAGTACACCTCTGTCTACCCCAGGGTTGTAAAAGGCAGGGTAGGAATGGTTCCTGAGGGCAACTCAACTAGGTGCTCATGTATGTGCTGTCTCGTGTCATTCAAACATCTCCTTATCCTAAACAAAGGACACTCGGCTGTTGTTCTTCTCTGGTCCCAAGGGGCCCCTTTGTCAGCAGCAGGAGTCAATCTTCTCCCTTTGATCGCCAAGTTGGGAGATTTATTTTACTTTCCTGTGGCTCAAGATCTGCTTATTGGGAAGAGCTGCTTAGCCAGCTTGCCGCAGCTCTGCTGGGACCTGGATGGGAAATTCAGTATCAACCCACATGGAATATTGTTTTGGCTTAGCTGCAGGATTATGGTTCTGAGTTCCAACACGCTAGTCTTTGCTTACTCTACAGGGTCATTGCTAGGACACACGGGGCCCTGCACCACTTGGACTGGTGGGGGAGTACTGCTTCTTTTAAACTTTAAGTAAGAGCATGTGATAGCAGAGAAAGCACTGACCAGGGGAATCCAGACTGTATTCAACACACTAACTGACATAAGTGAACATTATAACCAGCCTCATCAGTTCATGCCAGGTTTTTGACCAGAGGAGTTTTGAGGGGAAAAAAAAGTCTTGTGATTTCTTTAGAGCTCTTTTGTGGAAACTGCAGGTAAAAGATTGTGGACCTAATTAATGGAAAAAGCATTCTAAGCTTTGGGCTCTGGAAAGATGGAGATTTAAATCCCTTGAGGCTGATTCTGGAGAAGTTACTTAACTGCTCTGAGGTTCAGTTTCCTGTATGTATGTAAAAATGAAGATTATCATAACTATCTTGTAGGATTGTCTGGAAGCTTAAATGAGACATGGAATGTGCAGAACCCGGCTGGCATAGGATAAGTAAAACAAAAACAAGAAAAAGATAACTATTGATTTTAGGACATGTGGAGGGATGCAGGGATGAACTAGAACAATGACAGGTTGGAAGGAAAAAGAAACTTGGATTTGAGGAGGGCAGTGAACCATATGGAAAACCTTCATTTAAGAGGGGGAAGGAACAAGGGTAAGAAGTCTGGAGAATGGAAACTTGACAGTGGGCGAGGTGGGTTCTGGGAAGGCTGGAGCATCTAGTGTAAGTGTCTTGAGCTGTATACAGCCAGAACCTGGCACATTGGAGCTAAGGGATGGTCATAAGGTTCAGTTGGAAAAGTTGAGACCCAGTGTGGGGACTTGATCTATAAAGAACTAGTCAACATGTCTCTCAGCCTCAAGCAAGTTTTTCCACTAGGAACGCCTGACTCTTACTCATCTGGATGCATGTCTACCCCATGATTTCATTGCACTTGGAGCCAGGTGGCTAGATTCATATTGCACAAAAGCCCCCAAACAGAGATAAGGAGTAAATTATAACAGCTGTCATGTAGCGCATGCTCACCCAAAATGCCAGAATCTGGGCTAAGGCATTTTACATCCATCACCTCCCAAAATTCTCACAACAGCATGAGGAATGTATGACTTTCCACATAGATTTTCCACTATGGATGAGGGAACTGAGGTTCAGAGAGGTTAAATGATTGCCCAAGGTCACAGAGCTAGTAAGTGGCAGAGCTGGAATTCACCTCCAAGTCTGATTGAACGGCAAGAACCACTACAGTGTGCTTACCTACTGCTGGTTAGCAAGAAACGTCATAGATTCTATATGAGAAACCCCTAGGCTCTCAGACATTGGAAATAGAAGGCCACGGTGGTGGGGCTTTTGTGGGAAGGACCTTGGCCGCCTTCACCACAGCCCTTCCTCTCAGGTCCTGGCTCCAGGCTAACACACACGAGCTACAGCAGGCACAGGGAGCCCACAATCCTTTAAGAAACCCACAATCCATTTAAGGACCCGCAAAAATGGTTTAATCTGTCATAAAATCAGAGGAGAATATAATGAGTGTAATTTATTACATGCAAAGAAGTTATAAGGGATAATTTTTAATACTTTTATATGGAGGAAGGGGCACACGAGGTCAAAAGTACCTTGGGCCCATGAGTACCATCATGCACCCTGCCTGCTTTCTTAAATATTCTAGAAAGTGTTTGGTGTTTAATTGTAGTCCTGGCATAGCATCACCTCCTCTTTCATTCATTTGGGGAGTTATATCATTCTAGACATCCTTAAGTAGGAAACATGCCTTTTCTTGGCTTGTTCTTTTCGGCTAACATAAAAGTGGTACAAATTTATCCAAATAATCAGATATAGAAATGTGAACAGATAGGTAAAGCTTAATATTCACAAGCTATACCTAAGAATTGTGTACCTCAGCTTGTCCATGGACATAAATTCACAAGCACCACAGGGCAGCTGTAAACATAAGATCACCAACACACACACACACACACACACACACACACACACACACACACACACACACACTCTTCTCCAACAATAAAACAAATAGACAAGGAGCCAAGAAGATCAAATTACTATCCCATGAACAAGTTATAAAGAGAAAAATCCCAGATTTGGAGTCCCGTCTGCGGTAGGTAAATAAAGGAGCAAGAGTGGGTGGGAAAAAGGATCAGACTGTAAATCGAGCCAATGCATTTATTTTTTTTTTTTAAGGTCCAAGACCAAAGCACTTATTAATGATGGCCCTCAGTGTTTCCCCAGTAAGGCATCCCCCTCTTGTTAAGGGATTCCAGACCTCAACAAGCCTGCAATCACATCAGATTTGAGGATTGAGTTGGGGTCAAGACGAGGGGAGGAGAGGAGGAGGGTAAAAGCTTTGTGAGGGGTTCCATGCTTAAAAACAAGTTCAGAATCAGCTGAAAAGCCAGAGAAGAAGCTATCTCATTAACTGGACCCCTTTCACCTCTTTCCTTTCCCATTCCACCCACAGTTCTCCCTCCATAGAATGTACCCAGGCAAAACAGTTGAAAGGGATTATCTGCCCTGTTCTTCAAAGCCAAGTTATTTTTGGTTAATTAGGGGTGAAAATGGGAGTCAACCTCTGGGCAGAGATACCCTCAAGTCTGGCCTGTTTGAAATCAACAAATCCCAAACAAATAAGAAAATGTGTACCCATAGGGGGCTTCTAGCCTCAATATGATTCCTGTAATATTCATTTATCTAGAATGTTGGGAGATTTAGATGTTGGGTTCACGAATTCATTCCACAAAGATATAATGCCACCTATTGAAATAATTAATAATAATAATAATAATAATAATAATAATAATAATAATAATAATAATAATAATAAGTGATAGCTGGGCCTGGCACTGTGCTGAGTGCTTTATCTGCAGGGATCTCAATCCTTGCAGCTCCAGGAATTAGACACTTTTATCACAAGAAGAAACTTTACAGACAAAAAAACTGAAGCTTGGAGACGTTGAATAATTTACCAAAGTTCTCCCAGCCAGTAAATAATAGTTCAGGTGCACTGATCCACTATAACTCAGATCTCTCGCTATGTGGTTTACATTGTGTTTTTTTCCTCATTGCTCCTCAGCATTTAGGGTTCTTTCCCAATCTTAACTACTAAAAATACTATGGCAATGTACTCTTTGTACATAAAGCTTTTCTCTTATTCTTGATGATTTTTTTAGAATAAATTCGCAAGAGTCAGGTATCTGGATCAAATGGTTTAAGTATTTGTTGGCTCACGTATGGCCAAATTACATTTTAAAAGGTTTTGCTCATTTACACCTGAAACATCATCATACTTTTAAAATTTGAGAATATCTGTTCTTCTCAAATCCTTTCCAGCACTTTCTGTTTGCTTATGAGATTTGACTGCTCTCTGGCCACCGTTCCTCATTCAATGGCAAAGGCTCTCAGAAATTCCATTTCAGTGACCAGCAGCATCCCAAGGTTGTGAATCTGCTGGATTTTAATAGGCTCCATGAAGCCCCGTTACCTCTTGCCCCATCTCCCACCTGTTGGCCAGTACCTGTAATTCTACCACCAGGGCCTCATCCTTTTGGCTTAGGGTTTAGAGCTTTTCTAAAATGCCTCCTGGAAGGTGTTACTTTTAAATGGCTATCAATTATTTATATTCTGTCGTGAAGGTAAAGAACCAGATGATTTTGAGAAGGAAAGGAGGCCAGGGGACAGTGATTGAAGTTCTAGGCGGTGGAGGGGTTCGAGGGGAGGCCCGAGGAAGGAGGGCTGGGGAGGGAATGAGCACCAAGAAGGAAGAAGGTGCAAGTTTTTCCCCTCCCCCCCAGCCAGAGGTACGGTCTGTTTTTCCTCTCCAGCGCTGGGCGTACGAAGGTGGTTTTCATTTATTCCTTCCTTCAGGCCACAAAAATTGTTTTTGAGTACTCACTATGACGTAAACAGTATTCCGGGTGCCACGGAAATATCCGTGAACCAATGTCCTTCTCCTAAGGAGGCTTACATTTTAGTGACAGGAGACAGTCAAGCAAATAAACACATAATATGTCAGGAGTAATAAATATTGTAAAGTGTTGTCTTTAAAGAGGAAAACTGTCAGAATACAAAGTCTCTGACAAAGACACTGCGGGTAGTTAATCTGCAGACTCCAGGTTTGGGCATGTATGTGAGACTCGGGATGTGGCAGGAAAATAAAAATCACAGACAGATCACTAGCAAACATGGCAGCTTTCTGACCCTTCTTAGACAGTGCTCTCGACCCTCTTCACTTCTCCCAGTGAAGATCCATGATTTTAGTCACTGGGTCCCTCACTTGGCTGTGAGAATGTGAAAGATGTACGTGGCTAGGCTGTTCTTGTTCTGGGTCTACATCTGGTGTGTTGATCTATAGCCAGAGCAGCAGAGCTCTTGCAGGCAGCCCTCTGAGAAGCACCTGCAATGGGAAGGGTAGAAAACCTTGCGAGTCCAGGCTCTCACTAAGCCGCTACTGCAGGACCCGGGCCAGGCCCAGCTGCTCTGCCCTGGGCCTCAGTCAAGCCCAGTTAAGTAACATGAGGAGTTTGGACTCTAGAAAGAAGGCCTTCGTGGCCCCTTCCAACCCTCATCCTCTTCTTCTACCTCTGCTTGCATTTCTGCCTTGAGCCTTCCAAGTAAACAGCAGGATTAATCCATCAGCTCGGCCGGCCTGGGAGCGGAAGGGAGGCAGGCGGAGGAAGTTTCAATGGTATTGCACTCCAGTGAGCACTGAAGAGGCTCCATTCATGGACCAACAAAACCTGGGAGAAGCCTCTGACTTAATCAGCCCAGGAGGCTCCAGCAGTAGGAATGATGGAAATCACAGCCTTATTTGGCGATCCCGGCACAGCTTCTGTGTTCTCCCTGAGACCTGCGCCCGCCAGCTCCCCCAGTGCATGTGCGCGTGTGCACGCACATGCATATGTGCGCGCACACACATACACACGCATGCTGACACACTGTGGGATTGCAGGTTTCCAGAAGGAAAATGGAGGACAAAGAGGCAAAGACAAAGCATCTGAGGAATTAGGTGATAGCTGTTATGAGAGCTTCACTTAAACACTACCTTTTAGACCAGGCTCTAAGAACACTTTAAAGTTTGATGTTTTAAAATTAAGATCCTTTTTACACTATAACCGAAGAGCACTTTGATGAGGCTCAAAATGAAACTCTTGCGTGGTTTTTTGCATGAAACCTTTAAGGGTTCTGGAGTTATGTACATATCTTAACATATGGCTGTTGCAATAGTTTCCAATACCTCAGGCCTTTCCATAGAACTTCGAAGTAGGCATTTATTAAAATATTCTGACATCCTCCTAGTGAAGTCAGTTGGGATTATGCATAGTCCCATTTTACAAGTGAGAAAACTGAGGCTGTGTTTTTTTATGGCTGCTTATTGGGACTACAGCATGCTGCTGCAATCACCGGGGCCAGCATCATCCACAAGCGTGATCCTTGATCCTGAATGGATGGCGCTGAGAATGGGCCGACTGCCATCACCCTTCACAGGTGGGTGCCGGCAGGAGGATGGGCAATTAGGAGGCCACATAACAACCAGTAACTTTCCTGGGAACAGGGGCATGATGCTACCACCCCCTCCATGCTAATCTAAATGCCACAGTTCGTCTTTGTCAGATGCTGAAAGTATCTGGGAGATTATATCATTAGAATGACTCACGAAATTAAATAATTACTTGTTTTTGTTTTGTTTTATATGTATATGTCTTTCTTCATGTGACCTGCTGCTGCCCTATACTATCATAAATCGCAACTTTCTGAAGACAAGTTTCAGTCTGCATACTTGTGTGAATAGCACTGTATGTGTTAGTAGCATTTCAACCAGTGGGCATTGTCTTTAAAACGGAGCTGAGGCAACCTGTTGTGGGATCTTCAACTCAGATACTTGCTAAAAAGCTTTAGGGCAAACATTTTTGGCTGGAAAGTCTAGTATAAAATGAATATAATTCTGCAAATAAAAAAGTATAGCTTACTGTGTTCAGTTATTTCTCCTCAAGGAATGGGAAGAAATGTGAGGTTAAAAATTATTATTCATTATTGTTGAATTGTCGTGACTAGTAGGTGACAGACATGGTTTCTTCTTTTAAAATATGATACCTGTGGCCACAACTGATTGTAGGAAAGACCTGGAGAAGATGTTTCTCTTGGGTTCAGCTCTTTTCCTTTTCTGTGCTCCTCTCCCTACTACTAATTTATAATTACCTATGATTTAGGTGGCCCTTGTCATTCCACAGGATGTTCTTGACCTTTGCCTTACCCTTTGATATTTCTCCTGAGTAACATCTCTTACTCTGGACCAAACCCATTCTCTCCCTTTCATCAGTACTTTCCAGTCTGGGTATGACTTCCTGGTAATTGGAACATTTCAGGTGTATTCCCCAGGACAGAAAACTTTGGGGGCCAAAGAGCCTTCTTGCAGCACTCCTCTCCAGCTCCCCATGGAGGGTCTGTTCATGGGTTGAGTCTGGCCCCTTCAGACCTCTCTTCTGCACCATCACAGCGGGAACCTTAGCCAGCCTTGTGAGCAAAGCAAAGGAAGCTGTTGCAGTTGAAAAACTATTTTGAAGCTTTCCACGGAGAGAGACCTTCTGGTAGCCCTGGTGCTTTCTAAGAGTTCTCCTCCCACTCTCAGTGGTGTGAGTGTAAACTATCCAGAAACCCCAGGCCTCTTCATTATCACAGGTCTTGCCTTCCCACTCAAGTCTCCTGCCAGGTGAAACATAACCTCTATAGACATGCCAGCCCCCTATAATTGATCCCCCTACACCCATATACAAAGTTACTTACTGCTTTGGTGGCATCTATTATTAGAAGCGATTGGAGGTGATTTGCACAGCCAGCACATGGTGGGCACAGTATATATGTTGGCAAAGTTGAACAGAATGCCAATAAAAGGACATATCCTTCAGCCATAAAACTCCAGTAGAAGTTGGCTTGCTTCTGGGACAGTGATCCTCAAAGGGTGGTATAAGGCCCACAGCAGGGAAGAAGGTTCTGCCTTGTGAATCTTGAAAGGGTCAAAGTATGTCTTCTTTGGGGAGGGGTGGATCTTCATGCAGTAGATGATGGGGTAAGTGAGCCATGGGGCTTTTTGCCGTAGTCAAAAGAATTTGAGAGCATTGGATAAAAGTGTAGTCTTGCCAGGAAGCAAAGGGATGCCCATTGTCTATGTAGAGTGTCTTCTGTCGCACCTGGAAATGGACAGCTTAGCCTGTGGCACGCAGGGATGCAGAGAAGGTCCACTGATGGCCTTGGCCTCAGAGACTCATCACTGAGGTTCTGAATCCTGACTCTCCTGACATCACTAGAATAGCAGTCCCCACCCCCAAGAGCTGAAACTCCAAACCTGTGTACATCCAGCTATCACACATGCACACGTGCGCGCGTGCACGCACACACACGCACACACACCAGTTTGTTAATTAACCGTGATGAATACAACTAATAAGAGTACTGATTGTTCACTTTGGCCTTATCAGCGCATTCCTTCAGAATGAAGGATGTGAGTTGAGTTTCAGAAGTGTCTCTCCTTGAAGAAGCTTTAGGCACTTTCACAGGGTCAGGGGCCCGGAAAACCTCTGTCCACAATAGTGCCTCTGCAAACCTTTTCCTTTATTCCTACAGTTGATCACTTTTCCCCTCCCCACCCTACTCCCCAGAGAGATACATTCTGTTCAGAGAGATTGTTAAAACAATATGCATTTAATTGGTGGAGCCCTGAGGACTGTCCTACTACCTGCTTCCCTGAATTTTCTCCTGGGTCACCTTGATTGATACCTCAGGTATGCCCAAGCTTTGGCTTACACATTTAGGGGTGGTTTCCTGGTTTACTTCCACAGGTGGCTAATCACATCCACTGTGTACAGATTTTAGTAGTTTAGCTCTTACAGTGAATTTAGAACACATCTTATTGTGGTCTCTAGACCCTACAATGTTTTCTAACCCTGTGATTTGTTGGTGGGAGCAAACTCTCCCAAAATCCCAGCTCCTGAGTCACAGAGCTAGACACTGGTATATTCCATCTACCATCCCTCCTCTGAAGTAGTCATAGCCTTAACCTCTTCAGTGAAGCTGGCGGTAGACATTCTTCCCACACTGCCTATGAGGAATTGGGATGAGAGTTCGTTAAGTCCCTTAACAGCAATTTTTTGAACAGTAGAGGAATCAAGTAAGAGATTAAAAAACAACTGCAAATGAGTTTATGTGAAATGAAAAGTTAGCAACCGGGGCCCTCAGGTAGGGCGGAAGTTTAATTCTCCTCTCTCTGGGTCAGAGTATCAGTTGTAGCTTTCAGGATGGCCCCAGCTTCTGAAGTGTCACTTGCTTAGTAAACATCTACTAGTAGCCTCCAACGTGCACGGTGGGGAGTGTGGGCGTGGGATGAATAACAGATGATGAACACGAGATGGTGCGTGCACTCCAGGAACTCACAGTCTAGTGAAGGCGGGAATACTAGCTTACTGGCAAGTGGTTCCTGGAATAAGTTATGGGATAATGACTGGCAAGAAGGAGCAGGAACATTTGGAATTACCTGGAGAGGCATTTAACCTTACAGTCCTTCCTGTAAGCACAAGGCTGTTTCTCTGCACTAGGAGCCCTGGTCCCCTTCTTCCTCTTTCTCCTCGCCCTCCCACTCTTTCCTCCTGGCCTGTGGAGTCTGGCTGTTCTCCCTGCCTGAGGGTTATGGAGCTGCTTTCCAGGATGAGTCATCTCCACCCACCCCCACACACAGTGGCACCCACTCCGGGAAAGGAACAAGGATCTGCAGTTTAAACTCAAGTTTGGGCTGATATATTTATTTCTTTTAAAGAAGTTAAAGAGTGAAAACTCTTCTCTGAATGTGCATGGGCTTCGACAGTCCTTTTTAAAGCACAAGGACAAGGATATTGTAAGTTTTTTAAAACGTGTCTGCCGTGGTATCCGGAGACCCTGGGGCTAAGTACTCTGGACCAGTGAGTGAGAAAAAGCAAAGAAGTCAACTAGCCTCATTTTAAAAGCTAACAAGGAGAGTTATATTAATTTTAGCTAGACTCCAAAACCAAGAGAAATGTTCCAAGAACAGGCATTCCCTACAGATTCTATTGTTCATAAAATGATAATCTATGATATTATGAATTTGACAAAGATTTAGTGTCAGTCACCTTAGTGAGCACTGGAAATACTGAGTAAGACATAGTCTCAGCCCTCATGGTTTCTTGACGATATGTCTTCAAAGTAACGTTTTTTTCAAAGTAAAAGGCATAGCTTCCTAAAAGTTCTGCCAGAACTAAAAGGTCTCTCTCCCTCTCTCTCTCCTCCATCCCCACCTTTCTTTCTCTTCTTCTCCACCTCTTCCCCTTTCTTTCTATTCCTCTCTCTCTCTCTTCCTCTCTCTCCCCACACTGGTGATAGTCGTGGACAGAGTCTGTCTACCACACGGACATCCAGGTGCTGCTTTGGATCATCCACATTTTGCTACATGGTTGTACCAGTCAGGATAGACTAGGTTATGCTACAGTAACAAACAACCTGAAAATCTTAGTGGCTTAAAACTACAAAGATTTAGTGTTCACTCAAGCCACATATTCATCACTAGTCAGCAGGGATCTTTGCTTTTTGTGGTCACTTAGAGACCCAAGCTAATGGAGCAGCCACCATCTTGAATGTTGCTGGTGATTGTACCAAAGGGGAAAGAATGCTTGGGAAAGTTTCAAAAACAGGCTCCAGGCCCCAGGCCCCAGCCTCGAAGTGTCACATGGCACTTCCACATAGAATTCAAAGGCTATAACTAGTTACAAAGCCCCATTCAAAAATAAAGAAGCCAAGAAGTTTAATCTTACTCTGCCAGAACTGAGGAAAACAAAATATTTGGCAAATAGTACTAGTGATTACCACAGTGTGTGTTGTGGATTTGACAGATTCTGATCCAAACTCTAAGATCCACTGGGCAATTTTAGCCTCAGCATAGTGAATTCTGCCTCCTCAGCCTCAAAGGAAAGTGGGAAATCACAGTTCCCGCCTGGTCTCTGGAATGGTTTGATCCCAGGGTGACCTTTCATGCCATTCTCCAGCCATATAGATACACACACAGAGAATGGAAATAAGGGAGGTGTAGGGGGGAGAGTGGTGAGATGATGAAATGTAGAGGTTTCAAAATCAACCAGAGTTGGATTTGTGTTCTGCTTTCACCGTTTACTACCCATGTGAACTTGGGCAAATTTCTCAATTCTTCTGTCTCAGTTTCCTCATCTGAAAAATGGGTCTGATGAAGCTTAAGTCATAAGCTGATTGTTGGGATACACTGAGAGAAATCAGTGAATCTCTTAGGCCAAGGCTTGGTAACTGATAAGTCCTCAGTAACTGGTAACCGTTATTGTTAGTGTTAGGATTGGAATAATACTCAAATATCAGCACAACATCTGAAAGAAATCAGAGATATTTTTTAATATTTTCCTTGAGACATGCTACTAAATGTCAAGAAAAGGAGTGTGGGAGAGATGTGCACAGATAACAACAAATAATGCACACAGAGAAGCCAGTGGTGTGATCCAGCTGGCACACGTTTCCCAATATACAGTCTTTGGGGATCCTATGCATATGACATTCCTAAGTAGTCCTAAGATTAGAGTACCCTCTCTAATCTTATATGTATTGACAGCTACCATGCATAGGACCTCACATACAGTATGCTATTTAATCGTAGTGATAAACCCATCAGCTCGTATTTAGATCCCCATTTTAGGAAAGGGAGCCTTTACAGCAGAGTGGGTAAGAACATAGGCTCTGGTGTCAGACTGCCTGGCTTAAAATTCCAGCTCGACCAATACCAGCTGAGTGTCCCCAGGCAGCTTCCTTTACCGCTCGCTCATCTGTAAAATGGGAATAATAATTATATGTCACCAGGATGTTGTGTTAATTAGATGAGATAATGTATGTAAAATTCTTAGCCCAGTGCTCGGCATGTAATGAAGGTTCAATGGATGTTAGTTAGAATTACCAAATATGAGGAAATCAAGACTCCAAAAACTCATCCGTTGCCTGAGATCACACAGTTAGTAATTAGGAAAATTTAAACTCTGGTCTTTCCAAATCCAAAGCACATGGGCCTGTGTTTTACCACATCATTCCGTTATTTACACCCAACTAACTGCCCTTAAGACTGCATTAATCTTCTGATATTTGGGTTAGGCAATTATCAGGCATAGTTGAAGAAAAGCAAGAAATTGTGCAGTAGGCAGACTGACAGTGGCAAGAAGTAAATGGAGCCTTTCTATTTTCAGTACCGGTCCAAATCGTCTCCTAAAGACTCTTATACTGTAAGAAGGAAGAGATGTTACTTCAGAGGTTTAGAGTACTTACTATTCAGTACCTATATCCCTGTGCTAGGTAAGTTCCCTGTTTTCTCGTTTAATCTTCACACAGACCTTTGAAGGAAGTACATACTTATTTTCTCCATTTTACTGTAGAGGAGACTAAGGGTTAAGGTAATATACCCAAGGTCACGCAGGTGGAAAATGGCAAAGCATCAGAGGATAAATTAGGTTGAAAACAACCTTTACCAACTGAAAAAATGTAATCTCATTTAAAAAAAAATTTTTTAGTCAGCTTTTTTCCACATCATCAGAGTAATAAGTGCTCATTAGAGGAAGTTTGGAAAATAGTGCAAAGGGCACAGAAACAGGAAAAATTAACCATGACTCTATCACCCAGAGTCAATCACTGTTAAGTCTTTTAGTATAGTTCCTGCAGGTCTTTTTTTTCTGTGTTTGGTTTTTATTATATAGTTGAGATTACAAACTATAACAGTTTGTAATGCTGTTTTTTAAGAGGCCAAGAATGAACTCAGTCGTCATTTCTAGTTAATATAATAAAATCTTTGGTTAGAAGAATTCAGGAACCAATCATTCTAGCTGCCATTTATTGACTATTTCTGTATGCCTGGGACTGTGCAAAAATAGTTTAAAGTATCTCCTTTTATCCAAACCTATAAAGCAGGTATTAAATAATCAAAACAGAATATTTATGCAACCAGTATTTTAATGCACTCCACTTTTTAAGAGAAAGAGGTAAAGGACAACAAATAAGGTGATAGATCTTATTTATTTAAAAGAAACTCAAACAAGAACACTGCCAGGCTGTGGTCTGTGGTCACCATAAATTGTCTTCTGTTTTCCACCGCTCTTCTATCTGCAGCACGGTGAGGATTGGGGTCCACGATGATGACCACAGTGATGATTGACAAGCATCACGGAGTAGGAGTTTCTACCCTTTTCTCCCTTGGCTTGTGCCTAGATAGGCCAGCACTTGAACAGCCCAAGTTACAGGACCCCTCAGTGCACATCAGAAACGGGAAATGAACCACATCTCCCTAATATGGTCTGGATCATGTCCCAGTTTCCTCCTTTGGTAATTTTTGCTGGCTCTACAGTAGCCCTCTCGTCCCTAAGATCTGAACTTCAGGATTGCCTCCTCTATAACCCTCAGAAACTTCCTTAACTAGCCACAGACTGAATGGAAAATGGTAGCTGGATTACTTTTGGGGGCAGTCCTTGCCCTGTAGGATAGGAAGAAATTAAAGGTGAGAAATGACTCTTTCAGATTAAAGTGCTCTCAGCCAAGTAAAATCTAAAAATAATCACCACTTCGTAAGAACACATGACCCCTAAGGGTTCTAAAAGGAAATGCTAGGGGAGGCTCTGGCTGCAAAGATGCTAAAAGGTCAGGAGTGGACCTTCAGGGTTTGCTGTTTTACATGTTTAAAGAGTACGTCTGTGTTTTGATAACTGCACTTGCTAATAGCCACCACTTGAATTGCTGCTTCCTGCTTTCTGTTTGTTTTAAATAAGAAGATTCAGCCAGTAATATTGGGAGGGGCTACAAATGATTTCCCCAGTAGGGAGTGCCTGCTTGTTTTTCCTTCTCCCTGGGCATGTTGACGTGCAGGCCACACTCACAGACTCACACATTGGAGGAGGAAGCCCCAGGGAGCCCTCCATCTGTATATTTATACAGGAGGTATGTTTAAGGAGGCGCTCAAGTATCAAGATGCACAGGTAACCATGGTAAAAAGAGGAATTCTGTTACAAGAATTTAAATATGCCATTTCTCATATATTGGTTTCTTTCTTCATTCCCTTGACAAACCTTTAATGAGTACCTACTGTGAGAAACACTGTGTGATTTGCTATGAGACATATTAGTATTTCTAAAAGATGGGTCTTTATTCTCCCCCTTTCAGAAGCTTACCATCTTTTGGGGGTACTATCTGATCATCTACTAAAGCATACACCAGTCACGCACAGTGAGAGGTAATGTAGGATGACTGCTTTAGGAATGATAAGGAAGATAGGTGTTGTAGGCATATTGAGTAGTAATGTTCCCTTCTGACTCAGAAGACATCAAGGAAGATAGGTGGTGGGGGAAGAGGTGGGCTAGGTGAACAGCAAATATCCAGAGGCCAAAAAAAAAGGGGGGAGGGGTATAGCACACTGAGAGTTGTAAGCAGATTGGAGGTGGAGAGTGATCAATGGGAAGATACACTGAGATGAAATTGGAAGCTAGGGGTCAGATTGTATAGAGCCTTGAATGTCAAGTTCAGTTGACCTAGACATATATAGATAGGGAAGGGTCATAGAGGTACCTCCCCAGGTCTCAGAAACTCAGGAAATAAGGGTGATATTAGGGCAGAGAATAGCTCTTCACTTTTCAAACGTCTGCTAGGCCAGCAAGCTATCACTGTACATTAAGGAAATAAATGCATGTAGCATTTGTGAAAGTTGTGGAAAACATAACCTCAGAGTAAAATATAGCTCTTTAAATTGAACCAATTAAGAAAACTATTTAAACTATGCTTATTTTTTCACCATGGCCCAGTGGAAGTTCATCACAGCCATTGGTATGGCTAGTTTTTTTTTTTTACTCCAAATCCAAGCTCCTCAAGGAAACTTACAGGTACCACATTAAGTCAATGGGAGGAGAAGGCTACTTTGGTGTGTTAGCTGCCACCCTGGCCTTGCACATTGGTCTCAATAGAGCTTTGCTAGCATGAATAAGTTTCTTCAAGTGGGATCTGCTCTTGGGGCATGGCCAAATCACATTACTGAATCTTCAAAGAGAGGACTAAACCCTAGACTTTGCTGAATTGATCAACATAAATGGCCCTTTCTTGAGTCCCATCCAGGCAGCTCACCATTTTCCCTCTAGGCCTCCTTAGAGAATACCTCATCATGCAAAATGCCCACTGTTGTGGTTAATGGAAAAGTTTATAGACTTGACTGTGTATGGCATATGTAAATCACCAAGAAGTGAATAGAATAAAATAGCCTTACACTGAAAGACCCTGTGTTTACATTTTTTTGATGATTCAAGAACTACTTAACCAAAGACATATCCAGAATGTATTAGAACTCTTAAAATACAATAGAAAACAACCCAATGGGGAAAAAAAATGAGTAAAATAATTGAACAGGCACTTCACCAAAGAGGATACCTGGATGACAAGTGATCATAGAGAAAGTTGTTGAAAAGCACTAATCATAAAGAAAATGCCAATTAAAACCATAATGAGTTACTACTGATGATAATGGCTAAAAGAAGAAACACTGACAATGCCAAGTGCTGACAAGGGTGCAGAGCAACTGAACTCTAGGCATTGCAAGGGAGAATACAAAAAGTTTTGCCAGTTTTTTAAAAAGTTAAACACGTACAAACCATGTGACCCCGCTCCTAGATATTTACCCTAGATAAATGAAAACTTATTTTCACATAAGTAAGTGTACATGCATGTATACAGTCACTCTAGTCATAAACATTCAAAACGTGAAACAACCCAAATGCCCTTCACTAGGTGAACAAGTAAACAAAAGCTACTTCTGAATTTTACAGAACTTTGGGGGGAACATTATGATCAATTAGTGTCATGAGGTGGTACCATGGGAGGGAAATGGTCATATGTTTTCTTCTGCTTATTCAGATTCTAGATAAAGTAAAGATTTCATGCTGCCACAAACATCAGAAAATGTGCAAATTGTTCACTGATGCTTGCGTCAGCCACACTGTGTATGTAGGTCTGCGTTTTGTCAAAATACGTAAGTATTGAGTGTGAAGTGTAGGTTTTTAGGAGCAGAAGGGTGAAGTATGTGAGTGGGAGGAGCAAGAGAAAGTCTGGCTGGAGAGTCAGTGAAGGAGTCTGTCTGTCAATGTTGGCTCAGACCCCAGGACCAAAGTGAGGCAAGTGCCTGCCTATGTGCTTGATTTACAAGTTTTTTAAAGTACTGCTTAAAATCACTGAGTGTCTCTAAAAACTAGTCTTTCGTGGGGTGCAGGGAGGAAACCCCTGTATTTAGATGAACTCGAGAGAGCTGGCAAACTTAAAAGAACTGGCACTGCCAGAGGAAACTAACTCCCTGTATCAGTGCAGTCTTTGTCATCTGCTGTCCTGCGTACCCGGAGACTTGACTTTGTGTCATCCATCCTCCCCACTCTGAAGCAGCAAACGTTCTTTTGCTGCAAATCTATCCATATTCTAAAATGTGCTTAATCAGGGATGGGAAAGCCACTAACTGAATTAAATGAGACAGAAATTTACCAGCAGGTGGCAATAGAGGTAATTGTGTCTCCAGAAAGATTAAACTCGTAGTACTTTATAAGCTGGACATGGGAACCTTTAGAACTTGCTTGGGCCCCAGCTTCACTTCCTTCTGCCTTAACACCAGCATTCTATGAGATGGAATTGTTCAAGCCAAAATACTGTAGCCAGACACATAACCTTTTCCTCACTGAGTGGCTGCTGTGCTCCGATTTCTAAGAGTGGCTCCTTCTCTAAGAATTTGATGTTTTTAATTGAAAAACTGGAAATAATGGCAAAATCGTGTTACTCTCATAAATTAGATGTATTTGTGGTTAAGGGAAGCTCAAAAAGGTGAAGTAAAACACTGCTTTCAAATATAACCTCATGACATTATTAAATAAGCTACACCAAATGTTCAGAGCAAAGATGAAGCAATTAGACTGGACAAAGGGACACTAGGTTCCTAAGTGAATTTCTCTTACCTTTGTTAATTTCTTTTAGACAGGAGAAAACCCTTAGAATTCAATGGAAAAAATAATTTTTTTAAATTTATACACAATAATTTCAAAGAACAGTGGAACAGGGTAGTCTGCTGTGAAGCACACGTCCCCTGTGGACAGCAAAGTGTTGCAAAGATAGTCCTGACTATCTTTACCCTAAAACTTACCAACTGTCTGCACTTTTTCCTGTTTTGCTAGCTTTCTCTGATTCTCTGGTTCTGTCTCCGTCTGGAGAGGTTCCTAAGTTCCCCTCTAACTCCTAGTCTCATTCTCCACAGTCTGTTCTGTGGTTCATCACTCCTTTCAATTTCTTTGCAATCTCTCTCTCTTAACTGAAAGGAAATTTGAAATACATGTTTTAGAAAAATAACGATTTTTGCTGTATTTCGGTCTTAAATGTAAAGGCTCATTCAGTTTCACAATATTTCTAAAATTCAGAAATAGTGAAGAGGGAAATAGCTCTATGGAGAGGGAAACAGTTCAAGGGGGAGGGTATAGCTCAGTGGTAGAGCACATGCTTACCATGCATAAGATCCTGGGTTCATCCCCAGTACCTCCAATAAAGAAAGAAATTACTTTCTCAATTATTTAATTTTTTTGTATAAGCACATTCATGTGATTCAAAATTCCAGAGATCCAAAAAGGTAAAAATGTTCTCTCTTACCCCTTCTCCCAGCCACACAGTTTTCTTTGGAAACACCTAATCCTCCTATTTTCTGAAAAATATTTCCAGAGACATTATATGTATATACAAGCAGTTAAACATATATATTTATATATGTGTGTGTATACATATGTATGTATATAGTTGTGTTTATACATCTTATACTTTTCCTTGTTTTTATACAAATTATTAGCATACTTTATACAAAAGCCCTTGCTTTCTTTCTTTTTTTTTTTTTTTTTTTTTTGCTTAGCTGAATATCTTTGGCAAACATTCCCTATCAATCCAGAAGGAACTTTTTCTTTTCCACAGCCTCAGACTATTACATTGTATAGATAGTCCATAATTTATTTATCCAGACCACTGCGATAGGTAGGAAGGATTTTTCCAATTGTATGTTATTACAAACAATTGTTCAATGAATAACCTTATTCATATGTCAATTTGCATATATGAGCATATGTCTGAAGGATAAATTCCTAGAAATAGAATTGCTGGACTAAAGGATATGTGCATTTGTAAGTTTAATAAATATTGCAAAACTGCCCTTCTTAGAATTTGTAGCCCCAGAGATTTGAGAGGGCCTGTCTTTCTGCATTTTTTCATCATCCAGCCCTCCTTATTGCTCTGTTTTTCACAATTCTTCTATTTTTACTTTTCTTTCTATATAAACTTTAGGACCAACTTTTATCCCCCAAAAAATCATACAGGAATTTTTATTAGAATCGCATTTAATGTACAGATTGACTTAGGGAGAATAGATATCTTTGTGATGTTGCATCTCTTTACAGATGCCTTAGATTTGATAAAGTGTTTATTTCCATCTTTAGTAGCAATTGGATATTTTCTTTATTAAGAATTCACACATTTCTTCTTAAGTTATCCCTTAATGTTTTTATTTATATCACTGCTGTTTTCAGTGGGACTTTTTCCTTCTGTCTCTGCTGAGTGGTTGCTGTTATATACATGAAACCCTTGATTTTTGTGCCCAGTTTGTGTCTCACCCCCTCAGTGAATTCTCACATTATTTGTAAAAGAGTCACTTAGGTTTTGGGGGTATAGAATCATATCATGACTCAATAATGATAATTTTATCTCCTTCTTTCCATTTTGTGTGCCTCTGTTGTGAACTGACTGTGTCCTCCAAAAATTTGTATGTTGAAGCCCCAACCCCCATTGTGGCTATATTTGGACATGGAGCCTCTAAGGAAATAATTCAGAGGGTTGGGAGAGCCCAGATCCAATAAGATTAGTGTCTTATCAGAAGAGACACCAGAGAGCTCTCTCTCTCTCTCTTCACCATGTGAAGACACAGTGAGAAAGCAGTACTTCTTGCACTCCCTGCAAACCAGGAAGAGAGGCCTCACCAGAAACTGACCCTACTGGATCTTGATCTTGGACTTCTAGTCTCCAGAACTGTGAGAAAATAAATTTGTTATCTAAACCACCCAGTCCATGGTACATTGTTATGGCAGCCCCAGCAGACTAATGCAACCTCTATTTTCCTTATTTTGTTAAATATATTGGCCAGAACCAGAACAATGTTAAGTAATAGTGATCATTGCGGACATCTTTCTCTTATTTCAGAACTGAGAGGGAATATTTCTAGTGTTTACTCATTAATGCTGCTTTGGGTTGAAAAAAAATAGTCATATTAAGAAAGGAAAGCTATTTCTATTTCATTGAGTTTTCTTCACTTATTTGTGGTCTTTGCTGAAAATTAACAAATGCCTTTTTAGCATCTATGGTAACAGTCATATGTTTTTTCTCCTCAGATCTATTGATAGAGTAAATAATGTTAATATCTTCCTATTCTTGAACTATGTATGTATTTCTCATGGACATCATTCTTGGTTATAGTAAATTATTCTTTTCTTTGATACTGCATTTTTTGCTAATGTTTCCTTTAGTATTTGCATATTGATATTAATAAATGAGATTGACCTATACTGTATTTCTGTGGGTTTGGATATATTGACCTACAACAAAGAAACTGCCAATTATTTCTCCAGGAAAAAGAAATGGGTTTATTCAGAATCAGCAGAGAATTGTAATTCAGGGTCTGTAACCATGCTGAACCACATACAAGTCCGCACACAGCAAGGGAAGGAAAATGATTTCACAGAGGGGAAAATGAAGTTGGGAGGACTATAGTAAACAGAGTCCATGGCTGTTCATTGTCTGAGTCCTTGCCAGAAAAGAAGAGTATTTCTTCTCTCTGTTGGGCTCCACTACTGTCACAGAGTATGAGAATTCCCCCTTCTGGTTTCTATTTAATTAAGGTTTTTTGTTTATTAATTTTTAAAATTTCCCCTTTGATTAACATTTTTCTCTAGAAGTATTGCTGATCAAGAGTCAGGTTTTCTAGTTTCAGTAGGTTTTTGTCCCCCAGTGCCAGGAAGGACCTTTTCAGAATGTACTGTCTCACATCAGAGAGAAAGTACACAGACTGGAAACCTATTGAGGTAACATTTAAGTAACAAGTAGGAGTAGAAGGGAGAACTCACGGGCACTTTTTATCTGAAGTCCGTATGTTATCAAGATCAAAGACACTAGAGATCATCTGAAGAGATATGTCATCATTAAAGGTTTGGTAACAAACTTCCAGCAGGCCTGGGCTAGATATCTTGGGAAAACCTTTCATCAGATGTTGTCCGCTTCATTTCTGGGAAATCTTTACTTTCAGGTCACCAGATGACATGCCGGTCCAGTCATAGTTCAGTGCTTTCTTTAGATGTGTCTCTTGAATCCAAGAGTCTGTTCCTTAGAATTTGTCAGCACAGTGGTTGGTTAGCAGTATTTGACAAGAGCCTTTCCAGTGAGGTTGAAGAGAGTTCTTCTGGAGCTGCTTTTCCAATAGACAAACTCCAGGTTGCAAGGTGTGATGCTTAAGGTTTCCTGATAGTACACTGTGAAAACATTGCCCTACCAAAGCATGGTTATTTTTAATAGGAGTAATTAGGCCTTTGAAATATTGGAATGTCTTTCCTTTTAACAGTTGTGGGTCAAAAGAGGCAGGAGCCAAGAGCATCAGGCGTCCTGTGACTATCTCAGAGGATAAGAGTTTGTTCCAAAAGGGGTGGGTGTGAGATTCAGAAGCTTTACCAAGGCATTTGGAGCACCTCCACAAATTTTGCCAACTGAGTCTTAATAATGCCATTAGTGAGTTTGACTGAACCACAGGACTAAAGATGGTAGGTGCAGTGAAAGTGTTGTAAAACTGGCCAAACAGCATAGACTTGTCAAATTACCTGATCAGTAAAATGCATTCTCTGAGCATTATAAAGTTCAAGAGGAGTTCCCCTAGGTAGGAATAATCTTTTTCGAAAAGACTTTAGCCACAGAAAAAGCAGCGGCCTGTCTGCAAGGGACAACTTCAGAACAGTGTGGAAACTTACTGACCATGACCAAAATGTATTTACATCCATGAGATGAAGGAAGTTTTTTGAAGCCCATTTGACATACAAATGAACTCAAATGGTTCATTAGGCAGTTTTAAATGCCCAGGAGCAGCCTGAGCAGACTTCCCTGGGTTATACTTTGCACAAGTGGGACAAATGAGGTAGGCACCTTTTGCAGCCTTGTTAATGTTTACCCACCAATATGTACTCATGAAGGCTATCATTTTGTCAGTAGGCCAGTGGCTTAATGTATGTACAGTAGTGAGGAGTGGAGTAAGAATTTTAGAATCTCCAGTAAGACTGGGTTGTTCTTTTGTCTGAACCAGAACTTTTTCTCTTTTTATCAAACCATCAATTGCTGAATTTTCTCTTTTTATCAAACCATCAATTGCTTGATTTTCCTTTTCTGAGGCCAATTATTGGGCTTCTCCAGTCAGTTTTTGCAAGCACAGTATCTGCCATTGTCACCTTTTAAATAAGAACCATCAGGGAAGCATGGTCAGCGTTACCCAAGGGCATTTCCTGTAGATCATCATGAGGAGTCAGGAGGTGGTCTGTGAGCATTAAGGAGTCTTAAGGGGCTTCATTGGTGACAGAGGGAGAAGAGAAGCAGAGTAAGGTTATTACAACATAAAAGAGTTATGTGAGGAGCAGTTAACAAAAGGTCTTAATAGGAGGTGAGGCAGCTGACTGAAAAATGTTGAGGTTGATGAGAATTTTGGGGAAGTTCCACTGTATGAGACAGAAAAATGGTTAAAGAGGCTCCCATAACGATTTTCTCAGTGGCTTTAACCAAAAAGGCAGTGGCCATAATGGTTCTAAGGGTGTATTCCCATGCTACAGGGTCCAGTTGCTGGCTCTAAAATCCTGTGGGTCAATGGTGGTTTCTGTATTTGGGGGTGGGTGCCTCAAGCGCATTCCCTTCTTTTTCATATGCAAAGAAGGAAAAGGGAACCTAATAATTGGGATGCCCAGGGGGAGATGGGTTCATCGAACTCTCCATTAAGGCCTTAAAAGCTATGTTGTCTGGTTCTTCCTATAAAATTGGGTTGCAGTTGTTATTGTGTAGTAAAACATACAGAGGTTTGGCCACAAGAGAGAAATTTGGAATCCAGTTTTGGCAATAACCAGCTAGCCCAAGAAAACTTTACAGTTGGTACTTAGTTTGGGGTTTGGAGTAACTTAGGACACCACGAAGCCTATCTGGATCTCGGTGTAGCCCTTGTTTTGATATCAGATTCCCTAAATATCAAACCTGGATTTTGGAAAACTGCAGTTTTTCTTTGGTAACCTTATGTCCTTCTAGGACTAAAAGCTTTAGTAAGTGGATGCTGCCTTCCTGTGAGGAGACTTGAGAAGGAATACTGCAACAAAGTAGAATATCTAGGGGACTTTTTATCATCTAGTTCAGCCTTCAGGGTTTGTAAGAAACAGGGAGGACTCTCAATACAACAGTGACGAGTTGCTGTCCAGGGGAATTGTTTTTCTCCCCAAGTAAGGGCGAAAAGGTATCGGCCAGCTTCATCAACTGGAATACCAAAGAATGCACTGCATAAATCAATTTCAGTAAAGGACTTGCTTCCAGTGGGAATGGACGGTAGTAGAGTGTAAGGCTTAAAAACTACAGATGTGGATGGATAACAAAGTTGTTTATTGCCTGGATGTCCTGGACAACCTACACCCTCAGCCCTTAGGTTTTTCTCACCAGTAAAATAACAGTATTAGAGGAACGAGTATAAGGGATAATGAGGCCTTGAGCTTTGTAACGTTCTATTATGCGCTTTCTGCCTTGAGTTGCTTCTTTACTTACAGCATATTGATTAATTCTGAGAAGAAGTTATGAGAAATCTGTTTGAATCATGACAGGAGGTGCACTATGAATTTTGCCAGTATCAGTTGGAGATTTTGCCTGTAATATCAGTTGGGGATAACTGATTCAAAAGGAACAAATGATCATGATCAGTATTCTAGAGTCAGCTCTAGTATCAAGAGACAGAACAAATAAAAGATGTCAAAGAGTCATTTAGTTCTTTACTGAATTGGTTACTTTAATGACTAGTGTCAAATTCTAGAATGATTTCTCCCTTTGTGGAGAAAGAAATTCCAGCATGACACTTCTCTAAGAAGTCTCAGCCTAATACATGGTTAGCAACAGAGAAATGAAGGAGAAAAGGATATGTAGCTCTCAGAGAGCCTGAACAAGAGGATAGGTTCAGAAACAGGAACCTCTTGGGGTTCATTAGAGATCCCCACTCTCTGAACTGCTTTAGTACTTTGAGGCAGGGGCTGCTTTATTAGTAGTGGGTTGAGCACCAAGAGTGTGGTTCCAGTGTCAGTCATGACTGGAAGAGATTCATCCCCAATCTGGAAGCATTTCTGTTTCTCCAAGCCAATTAAGAGGGAGGATTGGGAAGAGCCCCTGTGGTTCCTTGGAGCCCTGTCTTTGATAACTGGAAGGACACTGGAAAGGCTGATTAGAAGGCTGAAGGTGACTGAAACACTTAAGTTTGGAACAATCTCTTTTCCAGTGTCCTGGCTCTTTGCAATAATAGCAGAAACTAGAAGGCTTTTGGTTTCATTTAGGAGTTTCCATTTGCTGTAGTTGAAGATTAAGAATTTTTGCAGTCTTCCTTTTAGGTGACTCATCTAGAGCGTGAGAGAGCTGTTTGCCAGATTAACTAAAGGGAAATCTGGAGTAGATTTAGTTTCCCATTCCATCCTAGTGCTTTATACTAGAAAGGAAAGGTCTCAGTTCAGCCCATTAATGAACATAGAGTTAAAAGCTACCTGGGTAGAATCAACATCTGAAGGAAGACCAGAATTTTCCTTAAAAATAATCTGAAGTCAACTATAATAGTCATGAACAGGTTCATCAAATTTTTGTGTGCAAGGCTGAATTTTGTTCCAATCAACAGGCTTTGAAAAAGCCCTAGGAAATGCTTGACGCTGGCACCTAGCAATCGCCAAAGCCTGATATATAATAAGTTAGTGAGCTGGCCTCCTGGTTATCATTCTAGAAACCTTTCAGGATTTTCCCAGTTAGCAGTTTTCATCCAGTGCTGGGCCTGGCCTTCACTGACAAGCATATGAACTAGCTGCTGTAAATCAGAGAAGCCAGGTTGGTAAGTTTGAATCACTGTATTTAAATTGCTCAGCAAGTCTGTGAGCATCTTCAGTTATCTGGGGAGAATCTTTTTGACTATGGCTTTCAGTTCAGCTTTAGTCTAGCAAACATAAGAAGTTAAGGGTTTAGCCTCTAGATCCTCAGAAGGCTAAATTTTAGAGGGACGAAGCTCTGGTAAGTTCAGAGGATAAGGGAATGGGGAGAGTTTCAGATAGAAAGGGAAAGTGGGCAAGAGAATTGGTATGGGGAGCCTGAGAGTACAGAGGAGGTGCAGGTAGCACTGGAAGGGAGGAGGAAGGTGGCACCAGAGGTGGACCATGAGACAAAGAGCCAAGGAAGGGAGCATGAAGCCTCAGAAGCCATTTTATCTTTCTTTAACCGTTTGTTTGACTCAAAGTCTCAGTTTGTAGAGAGGCAATTTTAGGATCCTGATAATATTTGGAAGCTTCAAAATACCAATCAAAATAAGCATTTCATTCAGTTCTGGAAATTTTAGAGCTGTAGTGGTCCAGTTCAGCTTTAAGAAAATTAAGTTTGGGGATTTCAAAAGTTCCCCGTAATGGCCATTGATATAATTGCCTTTGGTCAGTTAGAAATGTGCATGAGGAAGGACCAGAGTTTTTAAACATTAAATCAGCTGGAATCCCTGGGTGAGGGGCACCCTCAAAATATTTACATAATTGAGACCCCATTTTTCAGAGGTTTTTCTCTAAGGTGAAAGAACAGTATTTAAACAGCTTACAGCTCAATTCAAACTGCTTGCAGCTCACACAGCCTGCAGGCCTAACACCTGCCACTACTAAGGAAACAGCTTGGTCCTGAAGGGACCAGGCTGAAGACTTCTCAGCCAGTTCCCATAGAACAGCCCCTTTTCCAAAGGAATGGGCCACTGGCTTCTCAGCTATTTTCTGTTGAAACAGTTAGGTCTCAAAATCAGACCAAAGTGTCAAAAGAGTACTTGCATACAGAACAAGGCCTTAAACAGAAAGGACAAAACTTTAAAATAGATCCCAAGTAAAGCCTACAAAGCTTCAAATGTAAAGAGGGCATAAGCTTGGATCCAGAAGAAAGGCATACCTTTAAACTCCAGAATTGGCAAGAAAAGCAGTGAACTCAATGGGCTCAATTGTGAGTACCATACCTGTTCACTCACCAGCTCCCAAGCCGTCAGGAGTCTACTACTTTGTACAGGCCACCAAATTGTTGACCTAAAACAAACAGACTGCCAGTTATTTCTCCAGCAAAAAAAAAAAAAAAAAAAATAGGTTTATTCAGAATCAGCAGAGAATTGCAACTCCATGTCTGCAACCATGGCAAGCCACATGCCAGTCCCTGCATAGCAAGGGAAGGAGAATGCGCTTATATAGAGGAAAAGGAAGCTGTACTAAACCAAGAGTCTGTAGCTTTTCATTGGCTAAGACCTTGCCAGGAAGTAAGAAGAGTTTTTCTTCTTCCTGTTAGTCTCTGCGGTAGTCACAGAGCATGAGAGCTCCCTCTTCTGGTCTCCCAACTCTATTTAATTGAGGTTTCTGTTTGTTAGTTTGTTTTTTTTTTTTTTACAGGTATCAATGTTATCTTAGAGATTTTCTTCTTTTTTTAGTTCCCAGAAAAAAATTTAAGAGCACTGGGAAATGATCCATTCTTTAATGATGTAGTAGAATTTCCTAGGAATTGCTGGTCCTGGTGCTTTCTTATTGTCTGGTTGTTTGTAAGATGTTACTTCTTTAAAAACTCTATCTTTTTAAATGGGAATTTGTTTGTATAGCAATCATATTGTCTTCTAGAGACATTTTAGGTAACTTTTATTTTTAGAAAATTATGTATTTACTAGGATTTCAGATTTATTTGAAAAATTTTGAGAAAGGTAGTCTCTGTGCTTCTTCTAACTTCCCTTGTATTTGCAGTTATTGTCCCCCTTTTATAATTTTTATTTTCTTATTTTATGTATTTGTGTTTTCTTGATTAAGTACATTATTTTTTCCTTCAAGGAACAGCTCTTAGATGTAATGTACTCTACTCTTTTTTTTTGTTTGTTTTTAGTTAAGTAATTTCTGCTTTTATTTTGATTAATTTCTACTTTCCAACTTCCATAGGTTTATTTTTTATCCCTGTTATATTCAGTTATTTTTATTAACTCCTTGAGTTGGATGTTACTTCGTTCATTTTTAGCCTTTTGGTTTATTATTCTACATATGTGAGATTATGAATTTTTCTCTGAACAGTGCTTTAATTGCACACCATAGGTTCTGGTATGTAGTTATTTCTAAATTTATTTTTGGCACCGAATTGAATTAGTTATTGTCTTGATTCATGGCACACTCTCATTGGTCAATGCATAGCCCTCTTTTGTTTACTTATTTGTCAGCCTGTTAGCTTTTTTAATGACCCACCATCCAACATAGTCTTGACAATAGCCTGTACTTACCTATATGGTTCTTCCCATCCCCCTTCTTCTGCCTCCTCCTCCCCCTGACTCAATCAGTGATAAGTATCATTCTGAATTCTTTGTTTTTCATTCCTTTGCTTTTCTTTTATATAAACTATATATATAGTTTTATAACATCTATCTATCCCATATCTATTCTTAAAATATGTTTTATTGTAGATTCATTTTTTAATTATATTCTGAATATCCTGTAATTTTGATATTGATTTCCTCTTTGACCCAAAAGTTGTTTCAAAAAGAGATTTGTTTTCTCTTTATTTTTCAGATTTTAGAGTATTTTGTTTGTTTGATATCTTGATTTATTATTAAGTTCTAGTTTTATAGAATCATGAACAGATAATGTTTTCTGCATAATTTTTACATTTTAGAATTTATTGAAGTTTTTCTTTGGCTTAAAATATGGTCAATTGTGAATGCCACATAACTCATACAGAAACAGCATGCTATCTAGTATAGTGTTGATAGATATCAATCAGATCTACCTCATTAATTATGTTATTTAGGTCTTCCATACCATATTTTCTTGTTTCCACTTGATCTGTCATGGACTGAGGGGACAGAACTAAAATTTCCTGCTACTGATGTATTTTTTTTACCCTACCTTCCATGGTTTTTGCTTTATAATTGTTGATTCTCTGCTAGTTGGTATTCTAACTTTTTGAAAATCATACTGTTAAAACACTACAAAGTATCATTCCTTGACTTCCTTAAGCTTTTCTTTTCTTGATACTATGATTATGGCCCATTGCATTTGCCAGTTACTTTGCCCACCCTTTTATTCTCAGCTGTTCTGATTCCTTTTTTTAGGTAGGTTTCTGTATAGCCTAAAGTTGAATTGCTTTGTGATCCAATTTGAATGTCTTTTCCTCATCTTTGACTTCTGTTACATGTTGAATCATGTTCCCCAAAGTGTGTATGTTGAGGTCTTAACCCCCAGTACCTCAGAATGTGATCTTATTTGGAAACTGGGTCACTGCAAATATAATTAGTTAAGATGAGATCATACTGGAATATGGGCCCCTAATCCAATATGAGTGGTGTCATTATGAAATGGGAAAATCTGGACACAGATACACGGGGATGCCACATGAAGTTTGGAGTTATCCTGCCACAAGCCAAGGAACTACCAAAAACTTAGAGGAAGGCCTGGAATAGATGCTTCCCTAGAGCCTTGAGAAGGAGCATGGCCCTGCCAACACTTATCTCAGAGCTCTAGCCTCCAGAATTATGAGACAATAAATTTCTGCTGCTTGAGCCACTCAAGTTTGTGGTACTTTGCAAATTAATACAATTTCTTTGTAAATATCAGTTGATTCTCATTATCAGCAACCCTTTATATTAATTTAAAATTTTTTCTTATGCCTTAATAGGTACAAATTCATGGCAAATTGCTGAAGACTTATGGACCAGATATTGCAAGTGTTAAAAGGGTCTATAGGTTACCCCTAAAATGTCCTAAATCCCTGCAGCCTAAGCAGAACTCAGCGTAGCTGACACCTATCCTACTACTAGCATCCCACAAAAATCTCAAGTAAGCTAGCTAAAAGCCATCCAACTACACATAACACCTCTTTTCTTTTCAGGATCATGAGACTTACTGTGAATCAAAGAACTGAAACCAGTAAGAGTCTCTCCAGCAAAAGAAGAATAAGCCTAGATTCCCTGTTACCTGATCCAGACATACCTAACTGCGACTTGCCTGGCCATTTGTGAAAATGAAGAAGCTTCTGCTTCCTCCAGTGAGGGTAACTCTTTTGCAAAACTGTAAAAGGCTATTAAGAAAATGAAGGTCCCTAAGGGTCCTACCTGAGACAAGATCTAGATTGTTCTCATCTTGAGCATTAATTTGTAGTTTAACTGTCCATGCTCTTAACTGTCAACCAATGGGTTTTGGGTTTTGATTTTTACTTTGATTACCAATGTTTGCTGCAATTTATGAAGCAGAGCTAGAGGGCAGATGCAGTAGACTGCGTGGGCTCTCTAGTTAAGGGTGGCTTGGTGCTGCACCCCAGAGATGCCCTGGATGCTGGCCTCTGAGAGATGGCACAGGGATCTAAGGTGGCCTATATATCCTTTCCTTCCTTCACTCCTTCCCTTCATGCTTCTGCTTCTTCCCTCTCCAGCCCAGTTGCCATGGAGAAGAATACGCTTTTCATATGCTTATTTGCCAGATATATAATTTGAAGACTATGAACAATGGCAATACTTTCAATCCAAAAATATGGACACCTAGTCTGACACTAAGTATTAGGAATGTGGGTAGTTCTTAAACTCTGGCAGGAATGGCCAGCGTTGAAAGACAGGCAATGAGTGAACCGAAGCTCAGAATTTCTCTATGTAAACATACGTAGCACACATCTTACCTAAATATGCCTTCCAAGGGGGGAAAACAAAAACATTACCATACTAGTTATAAACTTTACCACTGGAAGGGATAAAATATAACTCAAAGGAAAAATAAGCAAAAAAAATTTTTACTTGATCCTATATAAGCACTTATGTTAAACTTTATTTTTAAAATAAACTTTGTTTTTTATTAAAGCAATTTTAGGTTCACAACAAAATTGACTGGAAAGGACAGAGATTTCCTGTATACAACCTTTCCTCACACATGTGCAATCTCCCCCAGTATCAACATCCTGCACCCCAGGGGTACAGTTATTGAATCTACACTAACACAGTTCACCTAAAGTCGATAGTTAACATTAGAGTCTGTTCTTGATGTTGTACATTCTGTGGGCTTTGACAAGTGTAATAGACAAAATAGTTTCTCTGCCCTAAAAATCCTCTTGGTTTGCCTATGCATCCCTCTCTCCCCTAACCCCTGGCAACCACTTACCTTTTTACTGTCTCCATAATTTTTCTTTTTCCAGAATGTCATGTGGTTGGAGTCACACAGTGTGTAGCCTTTTCAAATTTTTTCTTTCATTTAGAAATATTCATTTAAGATTCCTCTCTATCTTTACATGGCATAATAGCTCATTTGTTTTAGAGTTGAGTAATATTCCATTATCTAGGTTATCAGTTTACTTATCTCTTCACCTAATGAAAACCATCTTGGTTGCTATTACGAATAGAGCTGCTATAAACATCTGTGTTTTGTGTGGACATAAGTTTTCAGTTCCTTTGGGTAAATACCAAGGAGCACAATTTCTGGACCCTATGGTAAGAGTATGTTTAGTTTTGGAAAAAATAGCCAAACAGCCTTCTAAAATGGCTATAATTTTGCATTCCCACCAGCAATGTATGAGAGTTTCTTTTGCTCCACATCCTCACCAGCAGTTTGATGCTGTCAGTGTTCCAGATTTTGGCCAGTCTAGTAGGTATATTGTTGTATCTTATTGTTACTTTAATTTGCAATCCCCTGATGACTTGTATGGAGCGTCTTTTCATATGCTTATTTGCCATCTGTGTATCTTCCTCAGTGAGGTGTCTTTGAGGTCTTTGGCCTATTTTTTAATGGAGTTGTTTGTTTTCTTATTGTTGAGTGTTGAGAGTTCTATGTTTATTTTGGGTGACAGTCCTTTTTCAGATGTTCTCCAAATATTTTCTCCCAGTCTATGCCTTGTCTTCACATTCTCTCCATGTTGTCTTTCTCAGAGCGGAAGTTTTTAATTTTAATGAGGTTCGGCTTTTCAAATATTTATTTCATGGGTCCAAGACCAAAGACATAACATATGAAGGATTGTTATGACTTCTTGGAGAATTGACCCCTACCTATATCATTAAGTAAAACCCCTCTTCATCACTGGAAACTTTTTTCTCAGTAGTCTATTGTATCTGAAATTAATATAACTACTTCTGCTTCCTCTTGATGACTGTGAGCATGTACTGTCTTTCTCTCTTTTTACCTGTAACCTATATACGTCTTTATATTTAAAGTAGGCTCCCTAGACAACAGTATAGTTGGGTCTCACTTTATATGCACTCTGAAAATCTGTCTTTTAGTATGTTTAGACTGTTGACATTTACAGTGATTTATGTAGTTGGATTAATGTCTAACATATTTATTATTTTCTATTTGCTGCCTTTTTTCTTTGTTCCTATTATATCTTCCACTGTTTTTTTGCCTTTTGTGGTTTTAATTAAGCATTTTTTATGACTTCATTTTAATCTCTTTTCTTGGTATATCAATTATATTTATTTTTAAAAATTTTTTCCTGGTTGCCCTTGAATTTTTGATATGCATTTACAGCTAAACCAAGTATGCTTTCAAATAACAGTGTAATATTTCATGGGTAGTACAAATATTTTATAATAATTCATTTCATTTATATATGCATACATAAGTATATGTATATATACATAAGTATTCATAATCAAATAACTGTATCTATTTATTATTTTGACCAAACTGTTAACATTACATCAATTAAGAATAAGAAAAATAAAAGTTTTTATTTTACCTTCATTTTTCATTCTCTAATACTCTTTCTTTGTGTAGGCCCAAGTTCTGACTTGTATCATTTTCCTTCTCCCTGAAGAACTTCTTTTAACATTTCTTACAAGACAGATCTACTGGCAACAAATTCCTTTGATTTTTATTTCTTTGATAAAGCCTTTATTTCTCCTTCACTTTTGAAAGACAGTTTCAGAGTGGTGAGAAATAACTCACAGAATTCTGGTCTGTGAGTTATTTCTCTCAACACTTGAAATATTTCACTCCACTCTCTTCTTGATTACACTGTTTGTGAGAAATCAGATGTAATTCTTATTTTTGCTTCTATAGAGGTAATGTGTGTTTTTTCCCTCTGGCTTCTTTATCTTTATTTTTCTGCAGTTTGAATATGGTGTAGTGTTTTGTTATTTAATTTGCTTGGTGTTCTCTTAGCTTCCTGGGTCTGTCGTTTGGTGTCTGTCTTTCATCTGGGGAAATTCTTAGTCATTATTACTTCAAGTATTTCTTCTGTCCTTCGTCTCTTTCTTCTCCTTCTGGCATTCCCGTTAAGTGTGTGGTACACCTTCTGTAGTTAGCCCCCTATTTTTGGATACTCCATCCTTTGTTTTTGCAGCCTTTTTTCCTCTTTGCTTTTCAGTTTTGGAAGTTTCTATTGATGTACGCTCAAGCACAGAAGCTCTTTCCTTAGTCATGTCCAGTCTACTGATGAGACCATCAAAGGCAGTTTTTCATTCCTTTTATAGCATTTTCAATCTCTGGCATTGCTTTTTGATTCTTTCTTAGAATGTCCATCTCTGATTAGATTACCCAGCTGTTCTTGCATGTTGTCTACTTTATCCATTAGAGCCCTTAGCATATTAATCATAATTGTTTTAAATTCATGGTCTGACCATTCCAACATCCCTGCCAGTATCTGAGTCTGGTTCTGACACTTGCTCTGTCTCTTCAAATTGTGTTTTTTGCCTTTTAGTATGTCTTGTAATTTTTTGTTGAAAAATAGATACGATGTACTGGGTAAAAGAAACTGCAATAAGTAGGCCTTTAATAATGTAGTGGTTAGGTGTGAGAGGGAGGGAAGTGTTCTGTAGTCTTACAATTAGCTCTCAGTCTTCTGGTGAACCTGTGCCCCCAGAAATTCACTAGTGCTGCTTTTTTCCTCCCTTTGGTGGAACAGGATGGGTAGAGGGGGCTGGGCTTTTGTATTTCCCTTCCTTCATGTGGGAGTCTGGAGGGGTATATTTTCTTTCCTCCATGTATGTTAGGCTCTGATAATACCAGTAGGTTAGGCCCTGGCCAAAAAAAAAGGTTTCTCCTGAGGGCAGGCTTTAATAAAAAGAACAGAATGTGTGGATGTATTTCAAAATATGTCCCCCTGCCTAAAGCA
This sequence comes from Camelus dromedarius, assembly GCF_036321535.1. Lineage (NCBI taxonomy): Eukaryota > Metazoa > Chordata > Mammalia > Artiodactyla > Camelidae > Camelus > Camelus dromedarius. The sequence goes on along the minus strand of NC_087437.1, from coordinate 71,942,782 downwards.
CAAAGAGATTATTCTCTGGTCCTTACTGTGAGCACCTGGTACAGCTTCTGGAGTTAAAAGTCACAAAAGACAAAAGTGTGAGGGTTACTTTCCTCCATGCCCACCCCCCACCATGACTGGCATCCCCCTGGAGTTTTTATCTCTCAGGCTCGTGCACCCTGAGCTTCCAGCATTCATCTGGTACAGCTCAGGTTTTCCTGCTCTGGTAATGGTTCCCTCAGAAGTTGCTGCTCCTGGGTTCCTATCCAGTAAGCTGTGATTCTCCATATCAGTTTGTCTGTGTCTCCAATTTGGGGGCAGCAGTTTGCTCTGTGATCTTACTTCTCTGATTGATCTAAGAAGAGTTGTTGATTTCTCAGTTTGTTTAGCTTTTCACTTGTTGTTCGGACCGAGCAATGGCTTCTGAGCGTCTTACATGCTGGACAGGAAACCAGAAGTCCTTGTGTCAGCCTTTTTACATCAGTATAGTGGTAATAATCAGTTCATCCTGGCAAAACACCTTTTAGACAAATCAGCATGACTTGGAGGTGATGGTTAAAACCCAGCTGGCACAGAGATGTTTAGCAGGTTACCAAGGCCACACAGCAGGCTAGAAGCTGAGCAGGGATTAGAGATCTGGAGAGCCTGACTCCCAGCCCTGTGTGCAGACTCCACCACATGTAAACAAACTAGCTAAGAGCCAAACCAGATAAATGTGCCTGAAGTAAGTCACTTGTGGCTGCCAAACTTTGTCTGTTTGCACCATCAGTAAGCTGAGGATCCAAAAGTCAGGGCCTTTTGCGCACATATCACAAGAACCCATCTCTGAGGGGCTATGCTCCAAGGAGCAGGGGACTGACCACCTTTGGGATCAACACAGTGATTATACATTGCATTTGTATGGTTCTCCTCAGCTTTTGAAACACCTTTTTAAGTGATTTATCTCCTGTGTTCCTCCCAACCATACTAGAAGACTGTGAAATATATTATTATTTTTTTTTTTAAAGTTGGTGAGCCAAGAAGGCTAACAATCCAGTGCTGGGAGCTGAAACTGCCCTAATGAGTATGAAGAAATGAGCAGAAGGCCTGGTCTCCAGGTGAACACAGGAGGTGATCCCTGAGGTCAGATCTGAGGAGGACAGACAGCGTTGCCCTGGCGGGGACAAGGAGGAGAAACAGGTGGGTGAGGGAACCGTGCACCTATTGATTATCAGTATTAGCGTCGCCATTTGGAAACTTCCTGGGAGACACGGAGTATTAGGGGTATAATGTGCTTGGCCATGACTGGGGCATTGAAAAGTCCTCCCGAACCTGAATGATCTATCTTCCCGTTTCTTCCTGTCTCAGTCTTCTGCCTCTTTCACTATTACAATTAACCTCCACACGGGGCCCCTGTCCTCACCCTCCCAGTCATCTCTGGCCTCCCGCCCTCAGTCTCTTCCAGTTCTCTTAAGTTCATCAGCGGCTAGGATGCTACCTCTTGGGTCTCTCTGCTCACTTACCCCCAAGTCCTTGCCCTGAGCTAGTACCACACACCTAACTAACCTTCACTGCAGTGGTCATCCAACAACATACCTCAGGAGTTACAGAAGTGTTATAGAAATTAAGCTAGGGCTATGGACAACAGTGGTAAAAAATAGAAATAGAATTATGTCATTGTGTTAGTATACAAGTTACTGTCCCCTCCTTCCTGGGCACATGGCTAGACTACATTTCCCAGTCTTCCTTGCAGTTAAATAGAGACATGTAACTAAATTCTTTCCAATGCCATGGGTGGAAGTGTTGTATACCCTTTACAGGCCTGGCCTGTAAAAATTCTTCTCTGCTCTTCCACGCTCTTCCTGTGGGCTGGATGATGTAGCACTAAGGGCTGGCAGAGTCACAAGGTCTAAGAAGCCTGGGTTCCTTAACCACCTTATGGAAAAGAGCTGTGCTCCAGCCAGAAGCACCCGCCTTGAACAGTTATATGAGATACAAACTTCTATTGTGTTCGAGCCTTTATACATTCGGGGTGTATTTGTAGCAGTAGTTCAGCCTACTTTAACTAATAAATCCATCAAATGAATGAAAGCAGGGAGGACCATCATCACTCAGCTCTTACCTGACTCCAGAGAAGCCCATAATTGAAAAGGAAAAAATATCTGCCTAATAACAAGGGGGAAAAGCCATAGGTAAACATGAATTATGTTTGTATAAAATAGGATGGGGATACTTTGGGTGATGAAGGTTCTTGTAGCAAAGAACTTTTGGGGTTTTTAATAGCTAAACAGTCTCAGTGTGAGCTACTGTTACCCAGTGGATGAGAAAAGAATTCCTTGAAGACAGGTTCTTTGTTAATGGATGAGCCGGCCACATACCAGGTAAATAATAAATACTTAACTGCAGTCAAATCAAGATCAAGGGAGGGAAGAGCCTCAACACCAGCACATTTCTAGAACTGGAACATAGCCAGTCTTGAGGGCCAAACGTTAAAAGAGATATTGACAAAGTCAAACATTCAGATACATTTCAAGGGTAGTAATCACACGTAGTAAAGTCTAAAACCGTGTCAGATGAGAAGCATCAAGGGAATGTAAATGTCTAACCTAGAGGAGTGTATTTGCCTGTGTGTGGGGGGTGGGGGGGTGGGGAGGGAAGTAGAGGAGTGGTGAGAACCACAACTGCCTTTCAGTAATTTGAAGGGTTGTCATGGAGAAGAGGAACTCTATTCCACATCCCTTAAAATGTAAAACTGGGACTGAACTTCTGTTTTATATAAAAAGAGCTTTCCAACAAGTACAGCTGTTGGACAATGGAACAGGCTGCCTTGGAAAGAACTAAACTTCCCCTCAGAGGAAGTATTTCATCCAAAGCTGGCTGCTGCCAATTGAGGTTGTTGTAGAAGGTTATCCAGCACTGGATGGTAGACGAGAAAATGGAAGTCCCTTCCGAAGCTTTCGGGACCCTATGAGAGATAGTCCTTATTGAAGCTTGCATTAATAAGACATTCAGGAGATGCTCTGTTTGGGGATCACCTGTAGCTTCCAGTAGTCTCTGTGCCAACTCTGTCTTTCCCACGAGGGTGACTCTTTGGCTGGTTGCAAGAGGAAGGGACAAGGAGGTCTGGGAGAAAGGAAGCCAAATGCTAAGTCATAGAATCCATAATCTTGGTGTTTTATTCAAAGTCTAGTTTTGGGAAACGGAGAGCAACAGATAGAGAGAGACAAAGTCTTTAGCCCCTCAATATGTCCACTACCAAATTACACCACTTTAGTGGAGCATTTAGTCCAGAATACCTCCTGGAGAGATGAAACCAATTATCACCCACATCTTACTGGTCTGAAGAGATCAGTACCCGGGGAGTAGGAGGAAAGGCTAACTTCCCCTTGTAGGTTTCTTATGGTGATCAGCACAGTTAGAGACAAAGGATGAAAGCCCAAAGAGGTTAGTATGAGGGCTGGGGGTGTCCAGGGTGTTGGGGAACTGCGGGGGTGGGAGGAGTTTTGCCTGCTCTGCAGTTTAGCCTGGGGCTTTGATGTATCTCTGAGAACTTTCTCTGGGCTGATAACACTGTTTAACAACAGCCAAGTTGGAATGTCAGGACTTGTTTATAAACTGCAAACACCTTACTACAGCTCAGCTCAGTCTTCCCCATCTCAGTCCATCAGCCTGGTCTTTTTGGGTTCAAGCCTGGATCTGCTCATTCCTCCCTCTGGGATAAAGAAGGGAGAAGGAAAAGAAGGATGCTGTCTGTGCTAAATATCTTTCCTATGAGGGAAGAGCACCTCGGTGATCCATTCTTGTAAGAGTCCCCCAGCCCCACAATTCTCTCTTCCATGTCCAGTATGATTACTTGACATCTTCTCTGTTGGGAGTATTACAGAACCCATTCACACTGGCTGGCTCTTAAACACTCAGAAACCTAGCGCAGAATACTAGATGGTACAGAAACCTCAGAAGGAGGACAAAATAGGCACTACAAGCTGTTGGAAGGGAAATTATGGCAAACTGCATAGGCAAGGAAAACTTCACAGAGGAACAGGAAATGAACTTGAGTCTTGAAGAATGAGCAGGACTCAGTTATGCAAAGAGAAGTGCGGGAATTTCAGGTTGGAGAGACTGCACAAGGAGAAGAGAATGTAAGAATATGTTAGGAGCCAGTGTGTGGAAGGGTCAGACCGGGAGGATCTATGGCGGGAACTCAGTGTTTGGTGCAACACTTCTCACAACCTTCAGCTTCCCCGCACCATTCCACCTCCATCCGTGATTGTTTGGGAGTCTCTAGATAGGAGTGAGCATTCTATGGTTCAGGCTGGTAGATCAGGGAATGTTTAGGAAAAGGTTTATCTGCAAATAATCTGGCAAAACCTCCATGAAATTTTCAAATCAAATGAAGAAATGTTGACTGGCTAGAGGTGTGGTTAAATACACTTAGAGCTGATTCAATCACTGAGCCAAATTATACTCGTCTCTTATACCCAAATCTGCCACTGCTCATGTTTTCCTTATCACTATCATTGGCCGTTCACCCAGTGGAAATGGTAGTGGATCCTTAAAAAAGTCACCTCACACCCAGATCAGTGTACCCCTGGAGTTTCCCACAATCTGAGTTGTCACAGTGGAGGTACTTAATCGCTTTAAAGGCAGTCAGCTTTCTCTAGGACCTAAATGTAGGCCATGAAAAACCATGTCCCACATAGTATGTGGGACCCGTATGTTTTCCAGTTCTAGAGTAGTGAGGACCTCTTATTCAAATTGACATCTGGGTATGCTAGACTGCCTGAAGTAGTGTTTCCATTTAGACCAACGCTCGTGGTAAGAGTAAGTTCAAAGGCCAATGTCCCATATGTTATCACCATTGAAAAATATGAATTATGTTTTCCTACTAACACTCACTGACTAGCACAATCACAGAGATTCACTTACATCTAGCATTCTGTGCAAAACACATATAAATGACAAAACAAAAGGAGAAAGTTTAGAAAAGAGAGGACTGGTCATAGGATGGAAGGGATGGCAGGCGATGTCTCTGACAGCTCATCAAGACACAAATAGAGATGGCTCATTGTTTCTTAAAAAGGCAGTGGGTCTACTGAGAAATAAGTAAAAATTTAAAAGAATATATAAAGAATGACCTGGAAAAGATGGAACATAATGGATGAAAAAGTACCAAACCAACAGAGACCAGCACACAGAATTATAAAATGTCAAAGCATCTCGTCGAGCATTACTTTAAAAGGTTGAGAATCACTTTCCGGATGAGTCTTGAAGAAGGAGGACCCAACCAGCAGCAGTCTGACGTGGAAGTCAAACTAGGGAGACTTAAGTCCTTTCAAAAATGCCTTCTCCGCTCAGCATCAAGTGACTTCTGGTTGAATTAATGGGATAGACATTTTCCAAATCACAGGAGCGTATGAACTCTGGCCGACCAAGGACACCGTTTCTGGAAGACAGATGCATCCACAGGCAAGATGAGGCAGCCACAGAGCTGTAATCTGCCAGTGTGGGGAGGTTGCCTGCGACAGAACTTAGCTGACAATTTGATCAGGAATTTCTTCCCAAAGGGGACAACATCCCTGCCTTTTATTTGGAAGTCTGCCCTATTTTCCCCGTGAAATTCTTAAATAAGTAGTAATGATTCTTTCCTAAAGGAAAACTGCCATTCTTGCTAGCATGGGCTTTGAACTGACTGTCTCTCGAATCCTTCTGGCACAGAAGATCTGTTGCTGAGTTAGTGAAGAGGACCAACAAGTGAATGAGTTGGATGAACACAAGAGAAGACCCCCTTGAGATGGTGAGGCTTCTCTTTTTCAGTCAGATGCTGACAATGCACAGGATGGTACCATGTAGGATGGCACCGTAGGAGGACAAGGCAGCCACTCATTTCAAACTGAGGGACAGAAGCTGAGTGTACACGCAGCTGAGGGAGTGTGCCCTGGCCCCTCTTATACTCTGCCTGGGTTCAAAGGTCTTTGGAGCTTCCTCAATTTATTACATACCTGTGGACTTGCTGGATAATCAGGAGAGAGCAGTCTATGAACTAACCGTAAGTCCAGGTACTCTCAACATTTCCACACTCACCAACCCCAGTGGACAATGATGTCTAGAGGCAGCACTTTCAGGTGGGAGAAAAAAGTCTAATTAAAATGACTTTTGAAAAATCCCTTCAATTTCCTGTTATACCATCTTTCAACAAGCTGTTACACCATCTTTATACCATCTTTCATTGTTACACCATCCTTCAACTGGCGCAGCATAATTTTGTGGGTGTTTTCCTTCAGTTGAGTAGGATATAAAGTGGCTGACTTTCATTTAGAGGATCATGTTTTATAAAATGAGTTATTTCTTTAAACACAATCAGATCCTATTATGAGATACACCTGGGAACTGAGACCAAAATGGACCAAAGGAAGAATAGATTCACATCTCTTGTTTCAGCTCATCTAACACTCCTCATTGAGTTGACAGATGGGAAAAACATCCTCACTGGTTGAACAGCTCTCTCTCCTTTCTTCCTTTTTTTCCTTTTCTGAACATTACTGTTGGACTCATGTCAATTAAAAACACATGGTACTCGATTCCATGGTTCATGGATGTATCCTCTCCAAAGAATCTAAGTAAGAGCCAGAAATAAAAGGTAGGGTCCAACACTTGAGGAGCTAGTTTCAGGACAGATTGGCCCCTGGAAAGTGCCTTATTGTTGACTGACTGCTGTCTTTCTAAATGTGTGCCCCAGATTCCAGCCCTTAGCTATGAGAGCTTCTCCCAATAATGATACCTCCTCCTGTCTTTAAGTGTTCTTTACACAATACTTGGATGACACTTGTGGTCCAGAAGACCTTGATTAAGAAGAAAACACAGATTTATGCGAAAAAGACCTGGGAAATCTCAAACAGACACATCTTTATTGCATCCCTCTGGATCTGTGGGAGAGAGAACAGGGCCCAGAAGGATCAGCTTTGGATTTGCTCCAACTCGAGGCTTTCAGTCACTCCTTCTCTTCCAGCCCACACTCAGGCCAACATCTGAATCTTTCAGTCTCTCTCCCTCCTTCATCGTCCCCTGCTGATTCACCTTTTCCATTCCCTTGTCTCATTTTCCCATTCTTTCTGATGGGCCTGCTCTCTCACACTCATATCTCCTCACAGATCATCTTTCTGCTGGAGCCTGTACTGATGGCCTCTTTCCAAGAGCAGCAGGTTTGAATCAGCTCCAGTTTAAAATGAAGGCAGGGGGTGGGGGTGGAGCGAGGCCAGAAAGGGATATCAGCTCTCTCATGTCCAGTGTTCTGAGTGCACAGCCCTCCCCCAGGCCTCCCGCCTTTCTCTCTCTCTCCCTCTCTCTCTCTCTCCCCGCGCCGGCCTCCCGCCTCTCTGCCCAGACATCCCTCTTCACACCTAGGTGTATACCAGAGCAGTCCTAATAATCCCTTGCAGGCAAAACCAGAGACCCCACCCCCACCCCAGCCCCACCCCGTCAGGCAGCTGGTTTCCATTAGATGTTCCAAGCCCTATAAATATTCTCTTTTCTCACTTATCTCTTATTATTTTTCCTTTCCCTTTCTCATATTCCCCTCCCTGCCTCTGGATTCCCTCCTGGGAGGAGGCCTAAATCAAGAAGAGACGGCATGCCAAACTTTGCATTAAGCATCTTGTCATGCCCCAGGCCTCTGGCGGAGCAGAACCCAGAAATAATGGCGTCTTGATTGTCCAGTTCTCTGCTCCACACACCAAACGCTGAACTCCTCCCAGGACGGCAGAAGGGCTGAGCTCAACCTGAGCTGGAGGACGCTGCCAGGTCACCCCGCCCTGCTGGCTGAGCCTTTGGAGTCCTCTGTCTTGTGCTTTGCACTGAGTTCCATATGGTGTCTTGGGCACAGAGGGGGACATTCTGGGGTTCAGATCCCAGCTCTTTGTACACAGGCAATGTGACCTCAGGCAAGTTACATAACCTCCCTCATTTGTAAAATTGCACTGATAACACCTATGTCAAAGGACAGCTAGGGGGATGAAAATGAGGTAACAAATGGGACTGCATGTAGCTCAAGCCTGCACTTAGACACTTGCCACTTCCTATAGGATTTCCTGTGGGAAACCCACCCTCCTCTCCTACCTCCTCCTCCACCTTCCAGGTCACTCACTGAGCAATTACAGAAGAAGTAACCCCTAAATACCCAAAATCTGTGTCGGGGAGTGTGAAATGTTTGCTCTTGATAAATGTTTGCTCTCTAAGATAAAGAAAGAGACAGAGAAAGAGTGAATGTAAAAGACTTAAACTAGAACAATGTTTACAATTGTTAGTACTTCTTATAAACCAGGCAGCAAGTACTTCTTATAAACCATTGTTGAGTCAGTGACCCCAGAGCTAAAGTTCCTGCAGGGTGGGTTGGGAGGAGGGGGAATCCAGGCACCTTGTCCTAAGCCATAGAGGTTAAGAATGTAGCCTCCGGAATCAGACTGTCTCTGGGTCTGGATTCGAGCTCCAGTGCCCTGTAGCTGTTGAGCTTGAACGAGTTATTGATCTTTCTGTGCTACGTTTCCTCTTCTGTGAATGAGTATAATAATGTAGCTGACTTAATAGGGTCATTCCAGAGATTGAATGAGCTAAGATAGTTCACCGCCCTTCAGACAGTGCAGGGCAGAGTAAGTGTACAGTAAATGGTAGCCATCCTTCCCATCCAGTCCACGAGTCCTGGTGTCTTACAGCTTTGCTCTTCCATCCTGGTTGTTCCCAAACTGACCCATGCACGGGGCGTGGATCCAGCAGGGATCTGCTTCTCCCACCTCTGCACCCTCCTCAAAAGGAGTCCAACCACTTTGGTGGCTCTGGATAAATTCCAGCCCTCACAGTAAAATGAACTTTGGAAATTCTTTAACTGGCCTTCCCACAGAGGGATGACCTTTAGGGACATGCACAGAGAGCGCAGGGAGGCCTTTCCTGAGCCTCAACTGTCTGCATCCACCAACTCCGTGGCCTTCCTCAGACCAGAGCCTTTGGCTGGGAGTGCAGCCCACGGCAGGCAGCAGAGACCAGTTCAAACAGAGTCAAAGGTCTTCAGATAGCTTCAGGGGCACGGTGGTGCTGCGTCTGCCCTCTCTGTCTGTTGGGCTGAGGGTAAATGAAGAATTTGGACCTTCCAGCCCAGAGTCAGGTATAGCACAGAATCCCAAGGCCTTAAGTCCACAGAATTGAATCCACAGATCAATCTAGATGGGAACTTGATAAGGTGATTTTTATTTTTTGGGGTAGGGCTAACTTCTTTGCCCTGTCTCATTAAGTGGGGTCAGCTAGACCTGATCCTGTCATTTCCTCACTGTATGATCTTGGGAAAATTGCTTAACCTCTCTGAGCCTCTATTCATAAATCTGTAAAAGGGAATAACAACCATACAACCTTACAGATGTATCACATCTTTCTTGACAGACTTTAGCCATGGCTACTCACCTTTATGACTATTATCCTATCACTTTACTATAAGGTAATTCTACTCCTTTTTATTCCATCCTTAGTGTAGTCAGAAAGACAGCTGGTCACCATCATTCCTATATATAACTACCTTCCAGAGATCTGAGAACAGTTAATACAGCATTCTTCAGCCTCTGAACTTCAGGCTAAACAATGCTAGTTTCTTTCATCTTCCTCCCAAGGTCCTATCTGAAAATCTTGAGTAATTTCATTTTTGCCTTATGGTGTATCTCTAAATTATGAACAGCTCAGGTTATTAGTGCTCAAAGATGAATGCATAATTTTAATAAAAGTCTGACCAAAATGCTGACCCTAGTGAACATAAATTTTAATTCACCTAAATCATGCTTAGCTTGGGTGCCCACTAGTACCATATATATATATATATATATATATAATTTTTTGCATATAAATGTTAAACAATTCAAATTTGAAATAGAGAAGAAAGGCCAGTGTTTCTTCCTTTAAGAAGGTGATCCCACAGCTTATTTGTTAAACTTTTTTGTCCCATTCGCTGAAGGAGGAAAACAAGGAAATAACTACCAAAAGGGACTCCAAAGGAAATCATTAAAGTGAGGAAAAAAGCTCTTAAGAAAAGAGACGTTTTCTGCCTCCTGAACCTTCCTTGCTCCATCCCGTCCTCCCATGGTGACCATGCAGCTAATGGAAGTCTGTGCTCCACTGGGCCCCTGCCGAGCAGGGCTAGGGCAGGACAGGAAATCGCCACTCAGAAAATAAATGACCTGTCCCAGAGTCTTTTGTTAATGAGTCCAGGGCATAATAAATCAAGGTGACCCAGTCTCAAGAAACACAAGCCTGTTTAAAAAAAAAAAAAAAAAAACCTGAAACCCCCAAGCCCCAGAGGTGAAGGGGAGGTGAAGGGAGAGAGGGGACCGCAGGGAGTCCTTATAAATCACACCCAGACGAAACTAGTGCAGATGTTTTCCAGTTTCAGACCCACTCAAGAGGCAGAGAATAGACGCATGTGGACGTGAATGGAAGGGGCTATCTGTTTGGGAGAGGAGACAGGAGACGGCAGGCCTGGTGGACACGGCCCCTCCTCTTGCTCAGCATCCCCTGGGATTTTATCAGCACAGGTCTGCAAGCTCCTTTTTAGTGTCTCCTCATTGTCACCATCCACTTGGCTTTCTCATCTCGTCCCAGGTCTCCCTCTAATCAGCATGGCTGGGGTGTCGGGAGTAAGTGGACTGCCTAAGGCCCCTTGGAGAAGGGAACTAAGAGCTTCTTGTGTCCAGTGTGGGTCCCAGCCTCCTGGAGTGGCAGGTTCCCATATGAGAGGGGTGGTTAGCTAAACCATGGAACGGTCTTCACTTACTAAGTAAACTGCAAGTTCTCGGAGAGTGAAATTTAACAACGATGTAGAAAGGTTGTCACATTGGAAATAACTGTTCCGGCATGTAGTCGAGAACTAGGAGCAGACAAATCTCAGGCGAGCTGTAATGTGAGACTCAGTTCTATGCAGAGGGCTTTCACATAGAGCTGTTAATAGCCTGGTAAGATAGATGTCATTGTCCCCATTTGACAGATGCAGAAACTGAGGCCAAAAGAAACTAAGGAATAACAACAAAAGGCATCTGTAATGCATGTTGCAGTTTGTAACAGGTGTTCACGTTCATTACTTCATTGGGGTACACCCTATATGGGAGGTTAGACAGGTTGTTCTTCCCTTGGCTACAGATGAGGAAACCTGGGATGAAAATGAAAAAAACCTTTCCAGGTCACGCAGCTTACGTGTGGAGGAACCCGGATCCACACCCAAGCTCTCAAATCTGTCTGTTGTCCTTTCTATTTAACCACAGCTATTTGCCGGGGTCGCATGATGAGCCCCCTGCTGTTAGGGAAAGGACAGTGAAAAGGGGAGGCTAAACTTTGGCCATGGTTCACGACTGCTTAGTGTTTAGCGGCAGCTGGAAGGGAGATGGACAAGAGGAAAGTAACCAAAGACTTTTTCCCCTTCTCCTTGTTGTCTAAAACCTGCCATTCAGTCATTTCCCTCCCTGTTTATGAGCCTGGCCTCCTCTAATCACTCTCTCCTACCCACTGTCCTGTCAAAAGAAATGACATCACACCAACTGCTTTTTTTTTAAATTATTGTCCCTGCTGAATTCAGTTTCAGCCACCGCCATCACCACTACTAGTTTGTAGAGCACTTTATATTTTCCGAATTTTTTTCCTATCCGTTACTTCCTCTGGGCTTCTTAATCAGGATTGTCATTTACCCATGGAGAAACAGACCAGAGTGGCTTCCCCAGGATGGCTCCACACATTAGAATGGAGATCTTCCCCTCTAGCCTGGACTGCTTCCCAAACAAACACAAGTAGCCAGACGCCTTTTTTCAACTCAGTTTTTTTTACATTGCCCCAGTTCTGCAGTGAGAGATGTCACCGTCTCCCTCCAGGGTTCTCCCTAGACCTCCTATACCAGCCCTGCTTCCTTTCAAAATAAGAGAATGAGCATTCTGCTCTAATCCAAATAAGAGTCCAAGTGTTGGCCCCACCAGGCACCGTTGTCAACTTAAAACAGGAAGATGCCACAGCAAGCCGCCTAAAATAAACCAAAATAAACTCATAGCTTTTAATTGGTCCAGGACCTAGATCTGCCGGACAGCAGGCACACCCATGAAAATTAGGACTGTTCCAAGTATTTTAGGTAGAATAGCAGCCTTCGACGAAGGCAGAGTACTGCTTTAGGTTTTCTTTTCTTGTTTTTTGTTTGGTTTTTGGTTTTTGGTTTTGTTGTTTTGTTGTTTTGTTCTGTTTTTTTGGTTCTGCTCTACGAGTTCTCAAATCTTTCACACTCAGATGTTGACTCAGCTGGCTACCCAGAGCCAAGAACCCCAGGATGTGGGCACTTTGGTCAATTCTGGCATATCAATTTTCTGTTATAAAAGCCAGTCAGTCATTCAACAGATTATGTTAGATTCTTAATCTGTACCGGGGACTGTCTTCAGTGGTGAAGAAGATTGAGACTTATGTTGTATACTATCCTGGCCACTAACTAGCTGAGAGAGCTTGGGCAAGACTCTTCCCTTTATGGATGGCAAATCCTGCCACTATGAACTGTAAGCGTGGACTGGTCAGCCTCTAGGTCGTTTCTAACCTTGCAGCACTACAGTTCCTGAGAATCTGTGCTGGCGAAGTTGGCCTGGGAGCAGCACCTGAGAATAATAGTGTCCTTTTAATTTACTTACATGAGAAACTGGAAGAGGAGGTAGAAGTAGAGATTATATTTTGCAAAGAAATCAGACTTTGCTGTGTAAGAGGGGGTGGGGGGTGGGGCAGGAGGAGCAGGGAAGAATGGCTACTGAGTTTTAAAAATCCATTATACATGTCACAAAAAAACTTCTCAAATACAAATACGTGTATCACTTTATGCTGTTTTCTGACACGTATTTTATATAGCTATAATCAGTTCTCATAATATTTTTCATTCTTTGTTTTATCTGTTACTTTGTATATACGTTCTGTGTATCACAAAGTGTATGGTTTTCTCATTGTTTTTGGACAGTAGATAAGGGCATTCCATCCAATCATACCTTAGGTTTCTTATTTACTCATCAATGGTGGGATATTTGGAATATTTTTTTTCCTTTTAATAATAGCACTGGTATAACTTTTCCCCTCAATTATTTCCTTAGGACATTCATGAAAAAAATTAAATTTCTAAATCAGTGATGTGATTCACTTCCAAAGACCCATTCAGTTTGTAATGGCATCAGCAGTTTATGAGCATTTTTTATTTTCTATAACACCATCTACATTGTATAAATAATTTTAATTTAATTTAATTTAATTAATAGATTTAATTTTGATTAATTAAAATTATATAATGTTTCCACTAACTTCTATGAAGTTGTTTATATTTTAATTTCTTTCATTATTACTGAGGCTGATCTGTTTTCTATGTGTTGAATAATATTCCATATTTCCTCCTATGTAAGTAATTTATTCATCTCTTTTGACCTCGTGTCTAGTGAGTTTTGAAAAACTCATTTAGGCTTATATGGGCCAAATTCTTAAGCACTTCTGATATTGTGGATACCCAAATTTGGAAACATTCATCATTAGGAAAGTAGAGACTTTTGTCTGTTTTGTTCACTGATGTATTCCAAGCACCTAAAATAACATACACAGCAGGTGCTCAATACATAAGTATTTGAATAAGTGATTAAATATTTATGAGGTTCCCACTATGTACTGGGACAAATATGAGCATTCAATTTGGCATGAAGAATGAGAAGAAAGTAAGGTCAAAACAGCTGGGAGTAGGAGAAGGGGTGTTTCTCACTTCAGAATTTTAAAAATCCACACAAGGTAAAGTGGCCAGGTAAGAAGTGACCAAGGGGTCCCTCCAGTTAATGAGCTGTCATTGCCAAAACATGGCACACGTATCACATTATCACAGCGTGAACTTCATTCCAGCAACAAACATTTTCTCAGCTGTTACTGTAATATGCAGGCACCAAACTAGCTGTGGGATACACACTAGTTCACAGAACAGTCTGTGTATGCATGCAACGGAATGCTATACTTCAAGAGAAAGGAACAAGCTACTGATACAGACTACAATGCGTATAAAACTCAAAAACTTCATGCTAACTGAAATTGAGATGCCCAAAAAAAAAAACCATAATGGTATATAATTCCACTTGTATAAAATGTCCAGAAAAGATAAGTCTATCAAGATAGAAAGTAGATTAGTGATTGCCTGGGGCTGGGGGACAGGGTGACCGTGGATGAGCACAAGGGATCTCTTCGGGGTGGTAGAGCTGTTCTAATACGAAATTGTGCTGATGATTGCACAACTCTGTCAAATGAAAAACCATTGAATTGTACATGGAAAATGAGTGGATTTTATGGTATTTAAATTATACCTCAATAAAGCTGTTTAAAAAAAAAGAGTGGCTACTATGACCTATACCCTGTCAAAACAAAGCAAAACAGTGCCCGGTGCAGGCAGGCGATGAGAACACTGTCGGTTAAGGGCTGCCGCAGAGGTTAGCCCGGGGGCTCTGGGGGCATTCGGGCGCCTAACCCAATCCTGGTGCTCCAGAGAAGTTTCCCGGAGGAGATGATGTCTGGCCGGGAGAAACTGTTCCATGCAGAGTCAACAGAGGTGGGAGAGCAGGAGAGGCTCCACACCAAGTCAGTGACAACAGTCTTCATGTCTTGGAAGGTAGTGCTAGGGCCAGTGCCCACCCTGTTTTCAGTTTAGCAGGTTTCAGAGAAAGTTAAACCCTGGGAAAAGCTTTGTATATGAATTATAATTATCATCTACCGAGTACCTTGCCACGAGTCAAGAACTTTACATTCAGTAACAACAGTCCTGCAAGGCAGGATTACAGATGAAGAAACAGGCAAACAGAAGCTACTCGCCAGGGGTAACTTCCCTAATGGAAGCAGCAGAGCTGGAATCCAAACATATACTTGGGTCTGAAACCATGCCTTTCCCATTCCACTCTCTCCTTTACCACTGCACAGACTCGTGACTACTACCAGTGTGGAATTAATGACCTTTGCTGAGAAGGATGTAAGTTTTGCTGATTTACTCTAAAGAATTCACGAAACTCATCTGCAAAGAGTTTTGCAAATGCAGTTTGACAGGGTCTCAGAGCCATGACCTTTGTAATTTAACGCTGTTGCTAGCACACTGCTCTGTATACAGCTAGCAGGCATTTGAAATGTGCTGTTCTCTAGCTTCAGATGTGTGAATAAAATCCAATAATTTTGGTTCAAGACAAGTTAAAGGATGTTGACTTCCTAAAGAGCTAGAAAATTCTGAAGTGCGGCAGAAATCTAATCTGTAACACAGCCCTAATCCAAAAATCCTCACTAAATGCCTTTCAGTAATTTTAGATGATCACACAAAGAGCTTAAGATGGTGAGACCAAAACAGAAACATGATTTCTTTTAAAAATGTGTTTAATTTCTCTTTTAGATTACTTGAGAATTAATCCTTCCTCTCACCTTTTGCCCAAGTGTATCTACCCCTTTTGGGAAATTGTGAGTTGACTTGGGTGAGGCAGACATGCATTCTTCTCTTGAAAGAGCAGACTTGCATTCCTATGAGTAAAATAAATTAGGCTCAGCTTCTCTGTCCATTAATTATGTGGGATAAACAACCTTCCCCTGCTCAGATAGAAGCACAGGAGACCAGCACAAATTTCCTCTTCAGACTCAGGGGAAAGATCGCTTGACCATCCAGGAGAACGCCTGTGGTCTGAAGGGACTCAGAGCTTTGGAACAGGCAAGGCTTTGCCACCAGATGTTTGTAAGAAATCCACTAATGGAGGCAATCCCATGGTACAGTCCACGGAGGACTGCTGAATTGAGGGGAGGGGCTGGAATTGCAGAAGAGCAACAGAGTGAGAAGGAATTTGCATCCAAATCTGCCCCTCAGGAATGAATATCCCACCCTCAACCCTGAAAACAGCCCAAGGAGTCTAGGGAATGTACGGCCCCCTGGTACATATGTTACTTTATTAGAGTCTTAGAAGATACCAGGAACATCACTCCTGGGAAAGGGGGGCGTTGGGAGGAAGGTAATGTAGGGCCTCGGATTTTCCATAGTCAAATTGAACCGGCTGGGATTAGCATGAGCGTGGAACGTCACCACCCCCCACCACCACCGCCACCCGCCCCCTCCTACCAGTCAGGAGAAATGCAGCGAAGGAGACAAGTTTCAGGCCTGGAGATGTGTTTGTATTTTTGGCCTTTACCACTTGTGACCGACACTCCTCTTTATTCCGTCCCCCCCCCCCCCCCCCCCGCCCTGCGCCCCCGTACTAAAAGCACCTTGATTGTATTGAGGCGGGAAGCCCCATAAAAAGACCGGCAGGACCCCCAGGCAGGGCCACTATTCTCCTGCCAGCACCCTCGGGTTCCCTGGCCCAGAGGCTCTATCTCACTTTTTGCCTCTAAAAGCGGCTAACTTACACCTAAAATTCTATTAGTTCCCTGAGTTCATTTCTGATTGGTCATTTCCGTCACTCTTGATTGGTTATTTCTCTCACTCCTGATTGGTCTATTTCTACAGAGCTTGTTCCTGGTTGGTCAACTTCTGTTATACTTTATTTGCATATGATGTTGCAAAGTGTAAAACTGGCAGCCTATAAAAGGCCTGTGTAAACCTACAGACGGGGTTGGGAGCTTGGAGTGTTAACTCTTCTGGGTCTAGTGGCGTAATAAACCTGAGTTCTCCAACTCTCCAAGTGCTGCTTGGTCTCTCCCCTGGATCCAGGTTGCTGTCACACTGAACTGTAACACGGAGCTGTAACACATTTTTCCGCAACAGTATTACGAGCTGCAGCAGTGCTCTGGGTGAAAGCACTCAGCCTCCCAGAGGCCACTGCGCCCAGGCGAGGCCACGTGATCCAGTTCTGGCCAATGAGACGTAAGCGGAGCTCCCCGGGTGGGGCACTGAGCAGTTGCAGTACTTTGGCCTCCAAACTTAGTCGCACTTGGGAGGAGA
This sequence comes from Camelus dromedarius, assembly GCF_036321535.1. Taxonomy (NCBI): domain Eukaryota; kingdom Metazoa; phylum Chordata; class Mammalia; order Artiodactyla; family Camelidae; genus Camelus; species Camelus dromedarius. The sequence goes on along the minus strand of NC_087437.1, from coordinate 71,925,867 downwards.
GTGAGGACACCAGGGAATGCCAGGGCCAGCACATTTCACTGTGAAAAGGACCGCTGAATGCCAGGCTGGAGCAGTAATACCAAAGCAGCCTAGATGCTTGATGATTCCCAGCGGAAACGGCACTAAGAGGGGCCTGCCACCTGTGTACTTTTTTATTATGTGAGTCATACCTTGTTTAACCCACTGTTTGTTGGGTCTCCGTTGCATGCTGCGAAACACATCCCCTAATTGCCAGCAATCTGAATTCAGTTCAGCTCAGCAGTACTCACCTGTGACGTGCTGGGTTTGGGAATACGAAGATGGTAACAGTAAAAACCCACTACCCTCAGAAAGTTCACAGACTAGTGCATGAGGGAAGATACGTAAGCAAACCATTCTAGTGTAGTCGAAACTTTCTAAAGTGGAGGTTTGTTTAAAGTGTCACGGGAGCAAAGTCATCATTATTAATAAGGAAGCAAAATATACTGGGGTAAATTATGTGGAATTATAAGTTGTTCTCACACCTTAACCATACATGTGCATATGTAGGTAAATCCCATAAACCCACTGAATACCCACAATTCATATTATTGATATAATCTGCCAAATCATGAAGTCACAGTTATTTTATCCTCCCATAAGTACCACGTTACACTTGTTTATTTTCTCTGGTGGGGTCAGAGGACCTCCATGTTTCCTGAGTAAATTTCTCAAACCTTTGTCAATTCCTTATACACAAGAGAAACCCCAAGAAGTCCATGGAAAAATAAACTCAGCCTCAAAGAGCGGTAGTAACAAAGGACAGTTTGGTCTGAAGCACACCCGGACGTGGATGTCAAAGAGCAGTAGCAGCATTTTCACCCAGGGCAGCACCTACTGCAGCAACTGCTATCTCTGCCTATCTGTCTAATTTGTGATTCTCTCTCTGTGCATTCATCTTTCCTTGTCCATCTCCTGCCTCATTCCCCATCACCCCTCTCTGGTCTCCTGGATGGCACCTATGCCTCCAACTTTCTCACACTCTCCATCTCTCTCTTCCTTACCCAACCGTGAATTAAGAATAATGAATTTTTAAAAGGCTATTTGCTGCATTCATTGAAGAGATTTTTATCTGAGATTTTAATTTTTGAAGCTGATGGTTAAATGAATTGATATTTCGCAAAAGCAGAAGTAAATTGCTTTAAACATTTTGAAGAGGTAATACATTCACCTGGTTTAAAATTTAGGAATTTTGAAAGGATATATTTAAAATATCTCCTACACATCTGCCACCTACTCCGCTTGCTCAGGACAACCACTATTACCAGTTTGGGGTGTATCTTTGCATAGCTATTTTATATACAGGAACGTATGTACACCCATTTCCCCACTTTGTTCAACAGAAAGATGGCATATACTACATACTGCTTTGTACCTCTTTTTTTCACTTAATACATCTTAAAAATCTTTCATATTGGCGCATAAAAACCCATACTCATTCTTTTTTAAGCTGAAAATGTTTCTTCTGTTATAATTTAGCCCCTGTTAATGGATGTTTGTTGTTTCCAAGCTTTTATTATTTAAAATAATGATGCAATAGATAGTATTATATATGCATCATTTCACAGGTGAGAGGATATTTTATGATAAATTCCAAGAAGGGAGTAAAATGGTATGAGCACTTGTGATTATGATAAATATTGCCAAATTTCTCTTTATAAAGCATATTATTTGACACTTCTGTTTATAGTGTATGGGGATACCTATTTCCCTAAACCGTCACCAACTCAGTTTATCAAACTTTTTGGACTTTGTCAATTTGATAGGTGAATAGTGATTTGTCAGTGTATTTTTAAGTGGTTTCTCTTATTATGAATGAGATTATTCATCTTTTGCACATTTCAGAGCTATTTGTATATTCTTTTCTGTTAAATATCTATTAATATCCTTTTACCTTTTCTTCTACTGGATTGGGAAGATTTATTTATTGATATTTTCCAAGTTGTTTATTTATGAGGAAAATTAACCATTTGTCTGAGATGTCAGATGCATGTTTTCCCCCAGTGTCATGTGGCTTTTGATTCTGCTTATCAAGGATTTTTTCCTTGCAGAGACATTTAGTTTATATGTAGTCAAATTTATTAATCCTTTAATTTCTTCTAATTTTTAGGTTTTGTTTCATACTTAGAAAGGCCTTCTGATAAAAGAGTTTTTTATTACCTTCTTGATCATACACTATATTGAATGTCAATCAGTTGTTTCTTATGTGACTGGTGCAAGTTGGAGAATGATCAGGAATCAAAGCAGATGGCGGAGGGGTCAGGTGAGAATCTGTGTTCAGATCCTCTCCACTTGCTGCTCCTGGTTGTTTTGCTAGGTAAGAGGGCTTGGACTTATTCTGACAGCCATTCCATCCGTTTGTCTGCTGTAGGTGAACACACAGGCCCAAAGCTCCACAGGCTAGGTGTGTGTGAAAGTGAAAGGACGATTCTAAAATGCTTTGATGACATGTGTGCATAATTGTTTGACTTTGTTGGTGGGCAGGGTATAGCTCAGTGGTAGAGTGCGTGCTTAGCATGCACGAGGTCCTGAGTTCAATCCCCAGTACCTCCGTTAATAAACAAACAAATATACAAACAAACAAATCTTATTACCCCCCTCCCAAAAAAAAAGAAAAAAAGAGGTAATATCTGAGAATTAAAAAAAAACATGACTTTCTTCACCTCTGCATATCATAGTGGCATGTCTTCTGCTGGACATCCACATGCTTCCTGTTTACATCATGTTGTTGCTACTGTTTTTCCTCAAAGATAAAGATTCTGGCATTCTGGAGTTACAGCAAAACTCATTGCAGCTAAAAAAAGATCCCCCAATACACTGCATTTCTGGAAGCAGGGGTAGGGGGAGTGATTCAGTCACCATTCCTAGGTGAGCAGGGCTGGAGAGGGAGCCAAGCTTAGACATGTACAATCAGGCACCTATAATAAGCTAGAGCCATTCTGCCCCTTCTGTTTTCCCCAGTCACATCCTCCCAGCCTTATGGGTCACAGCTCCCTCCTTCAGATGGGGCCAAAATCCCAGAAAGGCACCTGAATAGGTAAAGCTGCCCTCCTGCAGGATTAGAAAGCCCTCCACCAGTTGCCAAGAGGGCAGCATCTGAGTTTCCAGAAGCAACAGCCCCCTTCCCAGTGTCCTTACAACCTTGGAAGAGCAGAGAAGCTGGCCACTTATGAACCCAAACTTGGCTACAGAGTGCCTTGACTTACTTCCAAGGAGCACCACTCAGGCTTTAAGGATTTCTCATTTTTTAGGGCATTTTGAGCTAATGTCCTGCCTACACAAGTTTCTAAACTGAGAGGAGTGGTCAGAGCTCTGCTGACGTTGGGTCCTACATCAGTCACTCTGAGGACACTAGCCTCAGTCATCAAGAGCTCGCAGGGCTTGGGCTATAGGGAGGTCAATGGTGGGGCTGCTTGGTGTCCAGCAGAACAGAGTGATGGGTGGGCAGCCACAGAAATCAGAATTAGGAGATCTGAGTGCCAGGAGGCCAGGTCATCTCGAGTCTGTCTCATGGACTACATCATGGACATAGAGTCTTGGGGTAGAGTTAGAAGTGGGGGCTGAAGGATAGAGAGGGTTCATTATAGTCATAGAAACAGCTCTGTGTGAGAGCCAGGATGGTCGGGCCTGGAGATACTCTTCTCCCTCTGCCCTGCACAGTCAGCAGCCGGACGTATCTGATAAGGTCATGTAACATTTGGGGCATTAGTTACCATGCATGTGAGACATGGCTAGCCTCACTGGTTGTAAGAGAGCCCCACCTATTTCTGATGGAGTAGAAAGAAAAGGGGATTCATTTTAGTTAGGGGACTCACGATCTATGAGGAAGAGGTGGTAGGGAATTCTACAGGCAGGTCCGTCTGTTGTCTCTTGAGTTGAAATTCAGGTGGTTTGAAGACATTTTCTATCTGAAACTATGGCAGTGACCATAGAAGTAGAGATCAAGAGACCTGAGAGAGATGGCTCTAAGTTGTGGACTGAAAGGTAAAGGTAATCAGCCGGCGGGAAAGGAAAGAGTGGCTGTTTATTCATTCCACCACTGTCCACTGAACCTTGTGTGCCGGATACTGTTTAAGGTGCCAGGGATACAGCAGGGAACAAAACCAAGTCCCTGCTCTCATGGTACCTGTATTCTAGTGGGGGTGACAGATGATAACCAAGATATCTACGTGTTATATATTTCTATAATTATGTATGTATATACACCCTCTGTCCATGCCAAGTCTGTCTGTTCCCTCCCACGGCTCTGTGAGCACTTATCCCTGCTGTGAATAGATAGTTAAGTGATGGAGGGAGAATGCTCTTCCTGACAGGGTGGACAGTGAATGCTTCGATGGTAATGATGTGACATTTGGGCAGAACTAGAATGAAGTGAGAGAGGGAGTCAGGCAAACACAGAGGGAGGAGCATCCCAGGCAAAGGGCAGTAAGCCCAGAGGCAGGCGGGAGTGAGCTGATGCCACAAGAAAGCCCCGATGGCTGGAAACAAGTGAGCGAGGGTGACGTCATAGGGGATAAGATCACAAAGGTTGGAGGGGAGGTCTTGATTCAGGCCACAAAGGGCTTGGCAGATCATCACAAGGATTGAGGAATTCAGTCTGAGTGTAGTAAGAGACCACTGGAGGATCACATAGTCGCCAGGTTACTGGGAGGCCTGGAAGACTCTGTGCCGACGCGTCAATGTGATTCTCTGGTGCTGCGCTTACCTCCTAGCCTGTGAAAGATTGTGCCCCTCGAGCCCCCAGTTACAGGAACAGCAGTTGTGTCCTTCAACTGCTGATTGTGTTGTCTTGGGCTGCAGAGGGGCCTGAAGTGGGGAGAAAGACATAAGGCTGCAAATCTCAGGCCAGTGATCAGTGTCTTCCTCATCTGGATGATGGCAGGTGCAGCCTTGCACGTGGGGGTTGCCTTGGCTTCCTGCTTGAGTTGCATCTTGTGCTAGTAAGTGGCTGTGGCTCCAGTATTCAGAAAACAGCGTTGGCTTCCTAGTCCCTGGATTCTTGCTGCCAGCCTCTTCATAGACCAGGCCTTTGCTTAACAGAGCCTAGGAGGACACCTGCTTCGTCCATCTTCCACCTGGGACAAGGGACCAGCAGGCCTTTGCAAGCTTTTTCCCTGCAGAGGAAGTGAGACATCTCTCCAAGTCCCCATCCAGCTAAAGAATGGGCTCTGTCTAGAGAGTTTATAGGCTCCATCTGGAAAACCCTACACTTCTCCTAAGATTCAGATGCATTAGCAGACATACACAAGGGAGGAACTCAGATTCCATAAGGTGATTTCTTCCACAGGTGCCCTTCCTTGAAGTCTTATAAAATGCAGTGGTCTTGTCACTTGTACATTTTGGTTTGTGTGTGTGTGTGTGTGTGTGTGTGTGTGTGTGTGTGTGTGTGTTTGGCTTACAACACAAAGGTTTATTTCCTGCTCATGCTACATGCCCACCATGCCTGGCAATAGGTCCATTCTGTCTTCACTCCAGCACCGAAGCTGAAGTTACAGTCCCTACCATAACATGCACCTTATTGTCCTCAGGATCCTTCCCAAACACTGATGGTTTTTGCAAAACCGGGTGCAACTTCTGTGCTTTCTTTGGCAAAAATAAGCCATACTACCTGCCCAGAATCACCAGCTTGCTCCTGTCTCCCTGTTTTCTTTTTATCATGAAGTTTGTGAACACACTTGTGTGTGTTCACGTACGCACACAAGTCGTAATAATGGTGTCGACGACTGTTTAATGACCTAGAAGGATACTTACATGAAACAGTATGTTCAGTATAATTGTGTGTTCTAAGTATAGGTAATTATGCATAGCTATAGCTCCCAAAGTGGTGGCAATATAGGTGACTTTTATTTTCATCCTTATTATGTGTATTTTCGCATTTAAAATTTATTTTTAAAAATCCTTACGTCCCATCGACCTGGATGTAATGTCAGAAAGTTACAGCCTCAACCTCAGCACTTGCATCTGACAGCTCTCCACGGGACGAGGCCTTGTCAGTCCCTCCAGCAAATCCACTTTTAAATAGAGCACTTGTGTGAGGTAAACACTCACAGACTGATGTGACCCACTGACCAGCCTCCTTTTGTTAGGTGCCTGCACGTGGTGTAGAACCATTCACACACAAGATCACAGGATTGGGAGCGATTTCGGAAGTGATCTTGCCTGACTGCCTGCTGGGAGCACAGCTCTCCTTCCCGCGTGTCCGACTGGGGCTTCTCTGGTCTCTGCTTAGTCATGTCCCGGGATGGGGCCTGCAGGGTATGGAGGCCATACACTGTGGGATAGTGGCCTTAGTTAAGAAGGGTCACTTTATAGAGAGGAGGGAACTATCCCCACAGGACCCACACCCTCAGATCTTAGTGCCCCTTTTAGGGCTAAGAGCTCATCTCATGGGAAATAAAAGGGGACATGAGATGAATTGACATGTTCTGTTGTTTTGACTTAAGAATCTCTTTTAGTTCCTCCAAGTTCCTCTCTCCCTTTTATTTATTTATTTATTTTTTGGTTGAATTTACTTATTTATTTCCTTTTTGTTTGTTTGTTGGGGGCTAAGGTAATTAAGTTTATTATTTTTAGTGGAGGCACTGGGGATTGAACCCAGAACCCTGTGCATGCTAAGCACGCACTCTACCACTGACCTATACCCACCCCCTGTCCTTGCTCTCCATTTCTTTCTTTTTAGGTCTGAGGTTTCTTTCACTCCCAGGTGAAACATCATAAAGTTATTTCTCCCCACTTCATTCTGGCCACCTTCTTTGGCAGTCATCCCTGCTCTTTTATTTCCTGCCCTCTAGGTAGCTGGCTTTCTTTGATTTTTCTCCTCTTTTTCCATCACCCTTTTCCTTCCCTCATTAGAACTTCTTATTCTCACTTTCCCTTTCAGGGTCACGTTAAAACAGAGACATTAGAATAACACCCTTCCAAATGCGAATCACAATAAAAGCAGTACCTAACTATGAAACAAGTTGATGGAAGAACACATTGGTGTTTTTTTCAGATTTTTACAAAGATGATTATTTCAATACTTTTTTTTTTGCATTTTTAGTTGTAAAATTCACACAACACAAAATTAGCCATTTTAAAGTGTGCAGTTCAGTGTCACTTAGTACATTCGCAATGTTGTGCAACCCTCACCACCATCTAGTTCCAGAACTTTTGCATCACCCCAAATGGAAACTCCATGCCCGTTAAATAGTCATTCCCCATTTCCGCCTCCCCCCACCCCAGCAACAACTAAACCATTCTGTCACTATGGATTGGCCGTTTCTAGCTGTTTCGTATAAAGGAAGTCATACAATATGTGGCCTTTTGTGTCTGGCTGCATTAACTTTGCATAATGTTTTCAAAGTTCAGCATTGTTGTAGCATGCATTAGTACTTCATTTCTTTTTATAGTTGGATAATATTCCATTATATGAATATACCACATTTTGTTTATCTTTTCATCAGTTGATGGATAATTGGGTGGTTTCCACCTTTCAGCTATTGTGAATAGCACTGCTGCGGACCTTTTGTGTGTGAACACAACTGCTTTTTTTGAAGTATTAATTTTTTACTCCAAAACACAGGCTTGTTTATTTGTTTCTTGCTGCGGGCAGGGGTGGGTGTGGCACTGCTGTGCTGGGGCCCAAAGCAGGGTTCAGCCCGTCTGCCACTCGTCTCCATCAGTGCCCTGTTCCTGTGCCCTTGATGATCTGCCCCCCTCCCCCCCGCCCCCCTGTTTCCCTCACTCCGTTGTCCCCACACACACTTGCATGTATGTGATGTGGGTTCTCCCCAACTCAGACAATGTGGAATTCCTATTGGCAAGTGGATTTCCTCCTCTTATGGAGGTGTTTTTGTTTTAAAATAAGTACAATGAGCATGTCCAATTCAGAAAGGCCTGAGGCCCCAGTTCTCAGCTTCCCCTAACCAGGCCCCTTTCCAACTGGATTCCAGGAAATCAGGCTCCAGGAGCTCAAGCCAGGAGAGGCCCTTCCTGGGGCCTCAGCTCATAAAGCCAAGGTGTGTCTGAGCCCCTCAACTCTGTCAGGCTTGGAACTTGAGCCTGGCTGCTGTCAGAGTTCAGAGCTCCCTGCCAAGCCCTCGGAAAGCTGGGGGGCCAGAGAGAACAGAGAGGCGTCACGTTACTGCTTGCAAAAAGGAGGGGCTGTCCTATTGGACACTCCCCATGAATGGTGTCGCTGGGTAGATAGCCACCACAGGCATCATCAGCGTTTGGACCGCATCACAAAGTGCAGTCCAGTTATGGTGCCTCCTCTCGGAGATACAGAGGCCGTATCCCCTTTGCCCCCTCCCCGACCTTTTTCCTGGGTTTGCCGCTCTCCCCTCCTCCAACTTCCCCTGCTCTCCCAGATCTGTTCCCCCCAAAAGCTCTCTAGTTCCCTCCCGTCCCTTTGATTTCCCCCCACTCTCCTTTCATCCCCCAAACCTTTTCTATCCACTCCCTGTCTCCTTGCCTTTCTCGGTGTGCCTTTTGGATCTTGTTTCCTTTGACACTGGTCCCAGGCCCACTGCCAAGTTTCAGACCCATTAGTGAGGTGCCTTGCTGACTGAAACACAAATCAAGACTGATCCGGGTACAATTAGCAGCCGCTCGCACCTCATCTGGAAAGCATTAGCCAGCACTGAGAGTAGGTGAGGGGGAGCAGGAGGGAAATATTGATGCCAAACAGAACAGATCTCCTATTTTGGAACAAGAAAGGATCCTGACCCAGTAGACAAGTAAGATCCAAGTAGACAAAGAGGCCCCCAGGAGATGCAAAGATGAGTGGCCTGTTAACCGACCTTGGGTATCCTTCCACATCTACGCAAGAGACACAGACCCCTCCACATTTGATGCAGGTGTATAACTCTCATCCAGGAAAAGTGGTGTCTGTTCCAGGTATTTAATTAATCCAAGTATTTTAACACGCGTGTGACCCAGGAGTCCTCTGCTCTCTTGTTGCATCTTCTATTATCTTGACGCTGCTTCTAGAAATCTAATATGCATTAAGAATCACCTGGCATTGAGTTAAAAATGCAGATTCTGATTCACTAGGACTAGGGAGGGGCCTGAGATTCTGCATTTATAACAAACTGGTAGATGGGCCACACTTTAAGGATCTAGGACAGTTCAGCTCAGGTCAAATACCCCTGTTAGAGGCATCTCCCAGTACCCTGCCCTTCCTTTTTAGCACTCACAGTTACAATTAAGGATAAATGATGTAATTAGCTGTTCAGTGCTTATCTCCCTAACTCAATGCAGGTTGCCCAAGGCCAAGGACCAGGCTTATCTGGTTCAGTTCTGTATCCCCAGTACCAGCCCAGTGTATTGCATGTAGCAGGTGGTCAGTAAACAGTTCACAAGGGGATTTTCACAAGAGAATGAACCAGCTGAATCCTAAAGACCCATCAAAAGTCTCTCCTCTTTCAGAGAGCCTTCCGAGTCCAGCATTCCTTCTCTGTACCTGCCCGCTGACATTTGATAATTTCCCACATGTTTTAGCCCCTTAGCTAGATCATTAGCTACTTAAAATTGAGACTTTGTCTTCTGAGTTTCAGAACTGTTTTTATGTCCTTCCCCCTCCATGCCCCCCCACCAATCTTGGTACTGCCTTGCTCCAATAGGCATTTAATATTAGTTGATTGATTGAGAGACCCTAGGATGACGCCAAGTTGTATTTAGACCTCAGTTATAAGGCCCAAGGGTTGGCTGAATTTTGGCTTGGACCAAAGCCAAGGTTTCACATGCCCCAGTGGAAAAATCTTTAATACCACCTAACACGTTTGTGGGTGGGAAGGCTGAGACATTATGTGTGTACAAAATCAAGAGATGTAATATTGTGAGGCTCCCAAAGCAGTTATAAATCAGGCCACTCTAGGGGGTTAGCTGTGCGGCTGTGGCCATTACCTCACTCCAGTTTCTCCACTGAAAACGACGGCTCACATCGTAGGGCACACAGGTGGGGTGAGGGCTGCTCTTCTTTTCCAGGATCAGGCAGACCATTTATCTTGGAAATACAGAAAACTGGCTCCCAATGTTCTCCCAGAGACAGGAGAACCTGGTTTTGTTTGGAAATCATCGATTGTCTATTTTTTGAACATTCAGGGCTTCAGGAAACCCAGGGTGACTTTTGTCAAGCACTTTCCCCCCGTAATCTTAAAACTCATCTATTTCAAGGGACATTTAATGCACATGCTTTTGATTTACTTACCCTTAAATCATCAAAATATTGTTATGCAAGACCTGTTTAGGCTCTAAGAAACTCTATGAGCATTACTGGGAGGTTTAAAAACCTTGCTTTCAGGATAAAAAACAAGAAGTTGTGTTTTTCCGAAAACACATTGCCTTTAACATAAGAAGACTTGAGGGCCTTTCCAAACACTGATTTCATAGGGCATCAGGGGTTCAGAGCCAGCACAGTCCAGGCTCCCATCCCTGTCTCTTCAGTGAAGTAAAGTGGAGCAGAATGTCTCCGGCTTGGCAGACTCACACTGTGACACTCGATTGGAACCTGTGACCCTTCAGTACCCAATGGTGACAAAGCTTGATCTGTCTGGAGACTCCCAAGCATATTTTACAACCAGTACCCCAGTTGCATGTTCAATGTATAAGCCTGCAAAATGCCTGGCTGTGGCCTGATTATCTTCTTAAGCAAATAAGACATAAATCCTAGGGTGTTAGAGACAACTTTTGAAGTTCGAAAGTACCTGGCAAAGAAAATCCACCAGAATACAGCTCAAAGATGTAGTTCTATGGGATGGCTTTTCAATGATCTGATTGAGCTCAGGGCAGGGCATGAGGCAGGGAACACAGGATGTCTTATGTTCGCTGTTAAGGCCTTACCCAAAATTGGCCCTGAAAACTGAGAGCCACCACTTTGGCCTCTGAGTTCTGATTCACTTACAGGTGAAACAGTGAAGTGGCTGAGGGAAGTGAGTCTCAGAGCAGTGCTGATACACACACACAATGTTTTCATATAAATGTTCTCTATAAACACAATGAATGAGTGAGCAATAGGGAATGTAAGAGGTTCTAGTGGAAGAAAAACTTCAGTGCACCCAACACAAAGAAGAATTGAATAGTTGTCGAATGAGGAGTGACTGCATGTCGCTGAGAATAGGTAATAGGAAAGCTGGACCTACAGCCATCAACTCTCAGATAACAGGCTCACCTGTGCCAGCATGAGGACATGGAAGTTTGGGGTAACCCAAGAATGGAAGGTGGCCATTGAGCAGGTAGCAGTGCCCTAAGCACGTGGTGAGAAGCAGAGGCAGAGGGGGGCCCACGTTCCCCAGGCCACCTGGCCTGCCTCCCCATTATTCTTTCTCCTCTGCAACCGTGGAGCCCAGCCTAAAATGAGCAGAGCCCGGCCTGGGAATGAGTCCTCCAGAAACGATACTCAGATTCTGAGCTGACCACTCAGTAGAGAGCACTGAGGGCCTGCTGACACAGAGCCACAGTGGTGGCTAAGATGCCATCCCCACCCTCAGAGAGTTTATCCTCTGGCAAAGGTGAGCAGCCAGCTTCCTTCCCACTTGCCCAAGATTCAAGGGAGTATGAATGGAAGCGATGGGACAGAAGGAGAGGTGAGCATGAGATGGAATGGACAGCACTGAGCCCTGAGCAGATGTGAGGGGCACAGGACAAGGCAGAATTAAGGATGCAATTAAACTCACAGACATAGCAAACTTATGGTTACTGGGGGAAGGGGGTGGGAAGGGATAAACTGGGAGTTTGAGATTTGCAGATACTGACTGGTATATATAAAATAGATAAAGAAGTTTATACCGTATAGCACAGGGAACTATATTCGGTATCTTGTAGTAGCTTACAGTGGAAAAGAATATGAAAACAAATATATGTATGTACATGTATGACTGAAGCATTGTGCTGTACACCAGAAACTGACACAACATTGTAAACTGTCTACATTTCAATTTTTTTAAAAAGTAAAAAAAAAAAGGATGCGATTAAAGTTTCAAGTCTCAGCATCTCAGAGGATGGTGATGATATTGGCAAAAATCAAGATTACAGAGGAGGAAAGCAGTTGAGAGTGAAGACGCCAGGGCCCATTTGGAACCCCCCTGCTAAACCTGGTGGGACGTCTCTGTAAGATAACACTAGGGAGGCCTTTCTTCATTTGGGGAGGAAAAAAATGGCTGCCTAGAAAGTTCATACACACGTAGCAAAAAGGAGAGGAGAATGAGGTGAGAGAACATGAAAGCCCTTGTCGAAGGGGCTCCGTTCTTGCCTGATAACGAGACCAGCAGAAGCAGTCGGCTCTCCTGGTCTGAGCACGCCTAGATCAGAAATGGCGGACCACGCGTCTCACTTTTGATCATTCTAAGTGTTCTCAAAGTGAAAGAAAAGAGTAATCTCACACCTCCCTAGGCTAGGTCAGATGTGTGTGTTCCAGTGGGTAGTGGTGAATCTACATACGGAAAATTGTATTCAGAAATGCCTGAGTCCAGCACTTAAATTCCATGGCACACATGGAAGGAATTGAGGAGATCGCCAGACTTACAGATATTCCGCCCACACTGTAATGTGGGGTCCTGATGCATTTTGGAAACTGAAGAGCACCGTGGTGGGAAAACCTCTGCACAGTTAAGTATGGACACCTTGAACATGGACTAAATTCTTTACAAGATTTCTATATCACTAAGGACTTAGCCAATTCCATCATATTCTGAAGACAAATCATAGACTATCACCTCTGGCTATCTAGAATGCTTTGGAAAATTTATTGTTTGAAAGAGCTAAATGTTCCAGAGAGCAAAGGGTTTACCCCTTTAAGTGCCAAAACTCTCTTTCAGTAATTTTGAATGCAGTCTTTTCCAAAGGCATGTACCTACCTTTTCTTAACTTCTTAAATATGAACTTGATTTCACTTGAGGAATGCCAGTTACAAGCTATGCTATAATAAACGAAATACTAGACTGTAAGTTCCTTGAGAAATGAATGCTGCAAAACGCTAGTGAAATCCAAATAAGGTCTGTAGTCCATTTAATGGCCTTGTACAGACATTAGTGTCTTTGCTTTGATAATGGACTGTACTTACGGAAAATGATATCATTGGAGGAAGCTGGGAGAAGGGTGCAGACTATTTTTGTAGCTTCTTGTGAGTCTAAAATCATTCAAAAAAAGCTTTTTTTTTTAAGTACCCTGAGGTCAGGGACTGTTTCAGTTATCAAGTGGATGAGTAGAAGGAACAAAGGAAAGAAAGAAAGAGAGGGAGGGAGGAAGGATGGACAGACAGAATTGGGACCTTTAGAGATCTAAAAAAACCATATGGGAGAGAGTGTGGAGGATCAGAAATGTGGGAACTTTCAGTGCAGGCAGGCTCTGAGGTATGCCCCCTTCCTGGCTCTGTGACAAATTTCTTAAACTCTGTGAACCTCCATGTTTACCTTTGTAATATCAGAGATAAAAATACACACTGTGGAGGAGTGCTGTGAGGATGAAATTGAGCAGTATGCCCAATAACCCAAGAGAGAATCCATCACCCATTGGGTATTCAGTCATTCATCCAATTCTAAATGCCCCTGGATTCTGTGTGCTTATAATTCTTATGTCTTAATCCTATAGTTCTAGTTTCTAATCATCAGAATTCAGCTCTCACACTTTAATGCTCTCCACCTGCTTCCCTGTTTCATTTGCTGCTCCTCATCTGCTGTGAGCTTGATATAAATCTATATGCAATCTTAAATAGGCTCAAAATAAGAATCGCATCTGTGAATAAAGTATTTAGGTTCCAGCCCACAGACACTAATTTTAGTTGCTCAGAGATCTTTTTCTTTTGACTTACTTTCTAGTTTTGGGCTAAGTTCCAGATAGATGAGGCTCTTATATGAGTTCCAGTTAGATGAGACAATGATACTAATAATAATTACCAAAATTTATTGATTATTAAAATGCTAACTATATTAAGTGTTTTATATACATTATCTCATTTAATTCTCGTCACCACTCTATGAGGTAACCGTTTCGACCTCTACACTGTAGATTAAGAATTTCACCCCTTACTCCAAGTCCCAGAGCTAATTACCTGCAGAGCTGACATCACAAGACACAGATAACTCTGGAGCCCAGCTGCTATCTCAGAGGTCACTGTAACAGCTTTCTCTTCCTTCCTTGCAACCAAAAGTGCTTTTACATGGCCCCAATCCTTAGAGGGGGAGCTAGGTCCCTTTGATGAAGGCAGTAAAGACAGAGTGAGAATAAAAGGAAAGGAGAAAAAAGAAATTAGTAGTCAAGAATCAGTTCTTTAAAAATCTCAAAAGACAACAGTCCTGGAACAGCACAGTTTTGTACTATAGATCCTTAGTAAATGTTTATTGAGTATTTCAGGGAAAAAATGGGGCAGGGGGGGTTGGTTTCCCCAAGCTTCCTAAAAAAAGACGACTTTCCTATAGATGGCGTCTCCCTTCTATATCCTGAGACCCTTCATCTCCTAAGCTGCCTCTGCCTCCTGATGCCTGGCAGGGCCGGTTAGGAAACACCTCCTCTCATGGGACCTGAAGCTGTAGGGTTTGAATTACACAAATTCCCTTTACAGGCAATCTCTTAGGAATTGTCTACTTTTCATTTTGAAGAATTCCTGTGTTTGGTGACCAGACATCTGAAGAAAGGCTAATGATTTCTGCAGACAGTCTGTAGGTGTTCATTGTTCACTTGCTTAAACTCACCAGGGGAGCCATGTGGGTACACACAAAAGAAGGAAAAGAGGGCAGAGAACTGGAGCTAAGAGACCTGGAGAGAACACGCCTGTTCTCTAAGGGAGCAGGGGCCAGAATCCAGCAAGGTTGCAGAACTAACCAGCTGTGAAGTCAGAGGAGGCTTTAAACAGAAAAGGTTGCTGGGCCTTGGCATCTCTTTCGCAATGGGTTGTGGTGTGAGGGATGTTTGGAACAACTGTAAACAGGAACTGCTGTGCCCTTATTAGGAATACTCACTTCTCCAGGCAGAGAAGCGGCTGCTGAGGCTTGCAACCCCCTTCCTCCCTGCTGGCCCCAGCCTCCCTCCCCATTGCTGCTGTTGGAACCCACTGGGGCTGTTCTCTACGGTTGCTCTTGGAGACTGATGCTCAGCAGGGCCCAAGAAGAGAAAAAGCCAGGGATTCCATCTGGCAGAGTCCACCTTGATCCCAGCTGCTCACAAGAGCTGTTTATTCCCACCAACACTGAGCCTAGTGTAGCCTCCTCCCTACAGGGTGGCCTGAAGAGCCGTCCAACAGGCCTGGCAAATTCTGTCAAAGCCAGAACACTGGGCAGGACTTTAGGGGGTGGGTCTGGATGCTCAGCAGCCTGGATTTGGAGAGGCCAGTGCTCAACAGAAGGTAGGAGCTGTGGTGAGAGCAGGTGGGTGCCTCGGCTTCCCTGCTGGGAAGGGCAGATGAATCCTCAGGCCTCAATGCTGGAGGTCACTGCCTAGGGGTCACTTTGAGCCAGTATCACAGAGATGATTAAAAGTGTAGGCTGTGGCAACAAACAATGGAGGTCAAAATTCTGGCTCTGCCTCTTTCTAAATGCATTTTTTGAGGGGATGAAAGTCAGACTTGGCAAATAGCTAAATTAGGGGGAAACAGAGAGTCTTTTAGAAGTCCAGGTATAGACAAAACTGCCTTGGAGGAGATGAAGGCTATTTATAAAAATTTGGAATTAAGGAGGCTAAGCACATTTGAAGATGAATGGAAAGTCAGTTTTCCACATTTTGAGTTTCAAGAGCTAATGAAATAACCAATTGAAGATGCCAGTAAGCAAAGTGAAAGACAGGAATGGCACTTAGGAGAGAGGTTAGAACTCGATTTTCTTCACCGTTGATTCATGCACAACCCTATCTTGTGTAGTTTACCTTTAATAGTATGATGAACACTATGAACCTCTAGCCCGACACAAGAAGCAGCCATTACCAATAACCCACACCTACCCAAGTGTTCATCCGTATCCCATCCCACCACCTCAGGAAGCCATGATCCTGATTTCTGTGGCTAAAATTCCTTTGCTTTGTTTTCTGTTTCTATATATTCCTGTCTAAAAAGTTGCTTTCTTTTGAACTTTATAACTGGTTATACTCTAATGTCTGTTGGAACTTACTTTTGTCATTCAGCATTGTGTCACTGAGATTCAAACATGTTATGTGAAGCTGAACATAATTAATTTTCACTACTGTATAATATTCCACTGGGTGAAAATACACTACTTATCTGTTGTCGTTAAGCATATGAGTTGTTTCTAGTTTCCTTGCTATCCTGAACAGTGAGCTATGAACATTTTTTCACAAGTCTCCTGGTACATGCTTTGTAAGAATTACTCTTGGCCTTATCCCCAAGTATAAGTGGAATTGCTGGCTCATACAGCATACAGATGGTCAGCTCTTCAAGATAACACCAAAGTATTTTTCAAAGTCGTGCCAATGAGATGAAGATTTGAAAAGTATCATCAGGGAGGTGACTTAAAGTCATGGAAGCAGATGAGTTTTCCTAGGAGACCATGTAAAGCAAGAAAAAAAAAAGATTGAGGTCTGATTCTTAGACATGCATGTTCAAGTATTTACAGAAGGAAGGGGAGCCAGAGAAGGAAACAAATTAGTAGTCAAAGAGGAGGGAGGAACAGCAGGAGAAACAGAGTCAAGCATGCCAAAAGAGGGGAGTTTCTTATAGACGGGGGTAACCAGCATCAGAGGATGCTGCACAGATAATTTGAGAAGGATGAAGGTTCGGAAAAGGTCGGTGATCCTGAAGAAAGCTAATGTGGGCTTTGTTGACTGCTGAGGGTAGAAGCCATATTTCAGAGTATTTATGCGTGAGCACTGGTGGAGAGGGTAGAGAGAAATATTGTAATTCTAAATACCATTTGGATAAGTGTGACCGCGATTTGAGGAACATATATAGAAAGTGGAGGAGATAGCCCAGCTGAGATGTACTTTTTTTTTAAGGATGGGGAAGACTTGACATGATTGTAGGTTCAGAAGTAGAAGACAGTGGAAAGGAAGAGTTTGAAGAAGAGACGTTTATTGTAGAGGAAGGTCTTCTAAGAACTGGGAGAGGACAGAATCTGAAGTGCAAGTCTACTCTTGGCTGCTCTGTTTCTCTGAAACAGAGAAAATTAAAAAGCTTTAAAAGGCATCAAAAATTATCATCGCCATCATACCAACTAACATTTACAGAGTCCATTGTGTAAAAGATCCTGTCCTAAGCACTCAACACATATTATCTTATTTAATCTGCTGAACAGCCCTATGGCACTGGTACTTTTTATAATATCTATTATAATTTCCATTTTACAGAAGAGGAAACTGAGGCTTAGAGACATGACTAGACCAGGTTAGCTGATTGAGGCCATGTTCTCGTAATCACTACATGTATGCTGAGAATTAGGAAGTGGAACAAGATTGTGCCAGATGGCAAAAGCTTAGGCCTGGAGAAATCAGAGATGTGAGAGGAATGGAGAAGGTTTGGTTTCGGCACTGCTAGTAATGTGATAAGGAATCAGGTGAGGAGGAGAGGGAAGTGAACACGTTGGTCTTTTACTGTGTTTCAGGCTAAGTGCTAGGCCCTTTGCCTGCATTGACTTATTTCCATGGGAACAAATTTAAAAGAAGTAGCAAGGGCCCCATGTGATGGGCAAGCACCCAGTGTGATGGAGCTAAGCAGCCCGTGCTTTCTGCAGGCTGCACCGATGACAGGAGCAGGACCTGAAGAGCACAGCGTGGTTGAACAAGGGTAGGAGTACATACGGTGGGAGCCAAGAGGCAAGGGTGGTGATGATGAGGCCAGAGACGTCACTCATTTGCTGGGCGTGGCATCTCACATGGGGAAGAAGGCCAGCAAGGCCATGGGGCAGATGAACTGAGGTGGGGAATGTCAAGGGACTAAAGTTCACAAAGTGGGTACAGAGGCAGTCCAGCCCTGGCAGGAGTGGGAGAGAGCGGGGACGGTGACAGCTTGAGGCACAAGGACCTTCATGGTTTGAGATCTCAGAGGCTGAGCAGCTGAGTGCTGGGAGTTGGCACTGTGGTCACACGGGAGGGGGCTGAAGAAAGAAAGCCCAAGCCGCAGGCCACCGGGCCGGAGAAGCCAGAAGCTGGGCCTTCCACAGCACTTGGTGATTTATGTTGTTTTATAATCTTCATAACCTCCTGTGGGGTAGGTGTTACTGGTGATATCTCATCGATGACCAGACGTGGGTTCCCCCAAATCGGAGGAACCCAGTCTTCTTCTCCAAGCTGCCCTCTTCCTCTTTTGTGTATGCAGCCCCCACTCACCATTCAAGAGTCAGTTCAGATGTCATCTCCAAGAAGATTTCACATCTCTTCAGACTGAGTTAGGTGCCCATCTTCCGGGATCTCACGATTTTATCACCGTGTATCCCAATTGCGCATTTCTTTGTCTCTCATGAGTCTAGAGGAAAGTGACTGTGTCTTTATTTCCAGTGCTTGGCATCATGTCTGGCCCCGAATGGGCTGAGTAAAAGTTTATGGAATGAATTAATGCATTTGAAAACAACAGACTGGGGCCAGAGACATACCAAGCCAAGAGTCTCTGTTTCCAGTATTCGGACTTTACAGTCCCCATAGGTTTGGTTTGAGGAAAAAAATGGTTCTCTATAAAAATAAGGGCAGCGTACCAGGGGCAAGGAGAAGGGCAGCCAGGAGAAGCTGGGGCGGAGGCCCAGGGAGGGCTGGGCTTGTCTGGATAGGTAAGAGTTCAGAAGAGAATAGTGTTACCGAGTCCAAACCTGTTCTGCTCACTGCACAACAGGCCAATAAATTGGGAGACGAGGTGCTGGGGCAAGGAATAACGACTTTATTCAGAAAGTTGGCAGACCAGGAAGATGGCAGACTAAAGTCCTGGCAAATCATCTTACCCAAGCCAAAATTCAGGCTCCTTTTATACTAAAAAGGAGAGGGAGTGTGGTTGGTTGTTGCAGACTTCTTGGTGTCAGAACCCTTTGTTCTTGCAGCTGACCACGTCATGGTGTCCCTGCAAACCTCCCATAAGACAAATGTTATTTTCTATTCTATAACTTTTTATCTTTACATGTATAGGAAGGTGTTAATATCCTTAAAGGTCAGAGCCTTGAGAATAGGCTGCCTCATGTATTTCAGGCTATAGGCCACATTCTTTTACAAAAAGTACAGAACCAGTATGACTGAGCACTGGAAATAGAGCACAGAGTTAGAGCTAAAGGAACAGAGCTAGTGTGGAGTCAGACTTGTTCTTCCCTACTACAATAGCAGATATACCTAAAGCAACACTGACTATGTATTTGTTGAATTACTTACGCCCCAGTTTCCTAAGACGCCACCAGCTAGAACCTTAGCTTATCCTACTTCCATCACTCCCCTCTCCCCCAACCCCAAAAGAAAGTAGAAACCACCCACCACAGCTAGGCTTCATTCCTCATTCTTCACACCAACCTTCCCTCTCCTCAACTCCCCCATACCTCCCAACCCCTTCGAATGCCGTCTCTCGACACACACAGACCACGTCACTCCGTCCCCAGATGCGCACTTGCTCTCTCCCTGGCTGCTGCTCCTCCCTACTTTCCCAGACCCAGAGAGGAGAAAGCCTGTTTTCAGTTAAGGCTTTGGTCACACACGGATGCCTTTTCCATTACTCTTGTTTTTCCTCTTGAAGTGTAACATTTCCAATTAATTCTCCACAGGGGAGGAGGCACTGCGTTAACCACCCACACGTGGGCGTGAAGGCAGGCAGGGTCCTTGGAGGCCTGCCCTGGACTGATGACCGCTGACCCCTGAGCAGCCTGCAACAGGAGTTTTCTTCCCTCCGGGGAAGGGAAAGGCAGCCTGTGGACACAGGTTGGGGGCATGTTGCAGGCTTGCCCACTTCTGTGGCTCAGGTCTATAAATGGGACACTCCTCTAAGCAACTTTACTGACCCTCTGACAGCCTGAAAACACTAAATTAATCTTGTCAGAGAGGACATGGAGTTTCTCTTGCTCTGTTTTTGAACCTAGGGGAGAGTTAGAAAATAAGGACCATAACAGACCCACAAAAATCAAGAGGATCTCCACTTTTCTACCTGCCTCCATAGCATGTCAGTTCCCCCCAAAGTTATGGTAGGGTGTTAAGTGAAAATGTTAGGGGTCCCTTCTGTTCCCCTAAGGAAAGCTTGTATCCCTGCCCACGTGATATAAGAAATCTGGATGCTGAGCAGTCGACTCGACTCGACTCAATCACGAGTCCCCACGGATTAGCCTCACAAAGAGGAGACTCAAATTTGAGCCTCAAGAAAATGAAAGACTGGTGTTTCATGGGTCCTCAAGGTTGGGCAGAACTGTCAAAACTGCATGTCCTTGTGACTGTCAGATTTGGCTGTGACGAGTCCTTGGTGTGGTTTTTGAACTCCAGTGGGGCAGGCATTGTGCTGGGAGCTTGGTGATCACCGATCACTGCGAAGTTCACTGGGGTAGTGATCACCATGGTTTTGTGTTGCACTGGGGCTGCTGGAGGCCAACTCCATCCCTTTGCCCGCTTGGAGCTCCACCTCAGCAGTCCTTGGTACCAGGTTTCGTGGGCTGGAGAGACATCTGATTGATGCTGGGTTTGGGAAAGGGATTGAAGCAGTAGCCCTTCAGGAGTGGGAAGAACAAAAGCCATGGGAACTGGGTTGTGGGAAACAGCAGGAGGAGGCGAGGAAAGAGAAATTTAGTTTGAAGGGAGGAACTGGAGATTCCCGTCAGAGTGGAGGCCCAGGGATCTCTGACAAGCAAAGGACACATGCTGTTTATAATCTTAAGTAGGCTTGATTACACCTTGAAAGCTTTGCGGCCTCTCTCCCAGGCACCTGGGTCCAATTATCCAGGGCCTCGTCTACTTAGAAGAGAAGCTGCATCTATCTGACTATGATTCCCAGCCTCACTTCACTCTCTCCAGACTCTCCTCCTCTTTCTGATGTGACTTGAAAGGCATACAGGTGGCAGAGGGCACCCTGCTGTTGACATACACCCTCCAGAATTACATCACTGTTTCATGTTTTACAGCTTGCCTTAAGTTTGATCATCAGCAACTTACTCCTCTGCACAGGTCGTCCTGATCACAGTGCCTGTACACTGAGATGCTTATTTTTTCCCCAGCTTTATTAAGATGCAATTAGCATATAACAACGTGTAACTTTCAGGTGTACAATGTGATGGTTTGATATACATATATATTGTGAAATGATTACCACAATAAGGTTAGTTAACATATTCGCCAACTCACACAGTTGAACTTTTTGTGTGTGGCAAGAACTTTTAAGATGTACTTTCTTAACAACTTTGAAGTATACAATATAGTATTGTTTAATTAACTATAGTCACCGTGACTGTACATTAGATCCCCAGAACTTACCTAATAACTGGAAGTTTGTACCCTTTGACCACCTTCACATTGTTCCTTCTCCACAACCACCAAACTACTCTTTCTATGAGTACAGGTTTTTTTTCTTAGATTCAACGTGAGTGAGATCATACAGTATGTCTCTCTCAGACTTATTTCATTTAACATAATGCCTCATCCATGTTGTCTCCAATGGCAAGATTTCCTTCCTAGAAATGGCTAAATAATATCACATTTTCTTTATTCATTCTTCTATCAATGGACACTTGGGTTATTTCCACTTTCCATGTCTTGGCTATTCTGAATAGTGCTGCTGCGAACATGGAGGTGCAGAGATGTATCTTGGAGAAAGTAATTTTATTTCCTTTGGGTACATACCCAGAAGTGGAGTCCCTGGATCATATGGTAGTTTATTTTTAACTTTTTGAGGAACCTCCATAGTATTTTCCACAGTGGTTGAACCAAGCTACATTCCCACCAACAGTGCACAAGGGTTCCCTTTTCTCTACATCCTCCACAGCATCTGTTAACTCTTGTCTTTTTGATAATAGCCATTCTAACAGGTGTGACGTGATAGCTCATTCATTGTGGTTTTGATTTCCATTTTTCTGATGATTAGTGATGTTGAGTACTGTTAGTCATCTGTATATCATTTTTGGAAAAATGTCTGTTCAGGTCTTTTGCCCGTTTGTAAGTCCCTTTTATTTGGGTTTTTTGCTATGGTGTTGTATGAATTCCTTATATATTTTGATTATTAATCCCTCATCAGACATATTATTTGCAAATATTTTCTCCCATTCTGTCGGTTGCCTTTTCATTTTGTTGATAGTTTTCTTTCCTGTGCAGAAGTGTTTCAGTTTAATGTGGTCTCACTTGTTTGTTTTTGCTTTTGTTGCTTGTGCTTTTGGTGTCATTCCAAAAAAAATCATTGCCAAGACCAATGTCAAGGGGCTTCTCCCTATGTTTTCTTCTAGGAGTTTTATGGTTTCAGGTCTTACATTTCAGTCTTTAATCCATTTCTAGGTAATTTTTGTGAGTCATGTAAAATAAGGTTTCAGTTTGATGCTTTTACATATGGATTATTTAAAGGATGTATCAGGTGATTTAAAACTTTTGGGAAATGGAAAACTAGGTTGGACAATATTCAGTGCCTATTCAATGTGCTCAGACCACAGGAATGGGTGCTTTGGAGAGAAAATAGAGAAAATGTGGTCTTAGATGTCTAGGAGCAACCCTTCCAAAAGGGAAGGCAGAATTCACCCCTGTGGAAAGGATAATTAGATACTTAAACATGGAGACTAATGGGGGAGGGAAGCTGGATCTCCTTTTAATACAGTAGTTAGGGAAAGCTTCTCCAAAAAGATACATTTATGCAAAGACTTAAAGAGTAAAAAACAGCCAGCCTTAGAATGAACAGGTGGAAAACTTTTCCAGGGAGAGGAACCAGAATATGCAAAGTCCCTGAGGCTGGAAAGAGTTTGTTCAAGAAAATGAAAGGAGACCACTGTGACTAAAGCTAATTTTAAAAAACATAATGAGATAATATTATACATAAAATTTTGTATACTGCATTTTCATTTAATATAAGATTGTATTTCCTGTGTTATTTTTTTCAGAAACATGAGTGTTAATAACCTACAATATTCCATTCTGTAAGTGTAATATAATACCTTTCAAAAAATACCATTTCCCACTTTTTGCTATTACAAGTAATGGCAGCACAGACAGCTTTATACATAAATATATAAACATACATATATACATAAATGTTTGTCCCGAATTTATATTTCATGAGGAAAAACTGCCAGTAGTGGAACAACTTTGGTGAATAAACATTTTCAAATCAAACTGCTCTCCAGAAAGTTGGTCTATGTTACTCTTTCAGCAGCAGAATATAGAGTCCATTCCAGAGGCAGTAATAATTTGAGCAGGATTTTAAATGTGAACTATTGAATAGAAATCCTTAATGTGGGAAACAGTTAACTTTAAATTATTGAGAAATGTTAGTGCAGAAGTTGCTTCAAAAATATATAGACCCAAATGCATGGAGCATCAGTATAAGAGGGAGGTATTATCTCAAATCATTACATGGCTTTGGGGAAAGTGTTTATTTGGGAAAAAAATTAAATTATCATCTCCTTACCTTATACCATACACATTCCTGATAGATTAAGGAGGTAAACATAAAAACAAAAAGGTAAACCATAAAAGAACTCTAAGAAAATAGAGGTAGGGCAGGGGTTGGGAAGAGATAGACTGGGATTTCAAAACTGTAGAATAGATAAACAAGACTATACTGTATAGCACAGGAAAATATACACAAGATCTTATGGTAGCTCACAGAGAAAAAAATGTGACAATGAATATATATATGTTCATGTATAACTGAAAAATTGTGCTTTACACTGGAATTTGACACAACATTGTAAAATGATTATAAATCAATAAAAAAATGTTTAAAAAAGGGAAAAAAAAGAAAATAGAGGTATATACTTACATCATAGGGGAGGAGAAACAAAAAAGAAAGGGAAAGATGGATGGATCTAACTATACATGGATTCAAAGCTCTTTTGTTTCACAAGTTCTGTCAGCATAAATTCATCCTCGGAGACTAGGTACACTAGGTTCTTAATAAATAGCTGACTTGCATTCAGTGCTTGCCAGGCACTTGCTGAGTACTTAATCTGCTTGTTATTATTTACTCCCTGCGGGGTGGATACGATCTTGTACTGTCAACCTCAGGCTCAGAGATGCTGGACTCAAGCAGTTTACAGTAAGATGAGCTGAGCAGGGGTGATCTTGGTCAAGCTCCCCACACCTTGCCCAGGACCTTCCTGGCCCCGAGACTCTGCTCCTCTGCTCCTCACTCTCCCTTTGCACAGCTTCTTCAGTCATCACCCTGGCCTGCTCAGTGGTCACCTGCCCATCGGTGGCAGCAGAAAAGCACATTGTGAGCCCATTCACGTTGAGGCCGAAGACTGCTGTTCTTGTGGACGCTGGTCACCGCTCTCTCCTCTACTGTCTAAGCCAACCCAGAAGAAGTCACCATAGAGAAAGAAAATATTATTAGAGCTTGTATCCAGGGATCGACTCCACTGAGCTAAGACAGAAAGTTAATGTGTTTATCAAGAAAGATTACGCTTGTCGGCAAAGAGTGCTTTTCAGGCTGTGAGGATAAACAGAGGGAGTCGCCGGCTGCCTCTGGGCGGGTCCGGGGCAGGGCGTCTGCACAGGGCGGACAGTACGCGCTCCGTCCACCTCCGCGGAAAACAGGCTGCTGACTTTGTCCAGCTTCCAGTCCCGCCCCAGACAGGCCTCAGCTTTCAGCCACAGGCATCTTCCTCCGTGTATTTTTATTACAGGAAGATACTCAAGGATAATTAAGGGAGTGGAAAGAAATGACTTCTCAGAAAAGATTTTAAAGGCTAAATATGTATAATACAGTTAAACAATGACTAACACTGGCCCCTTCCATCCTTGGGAACTCCGTTGGGCCAAGGCATTGTTTAGGCTGGCCTACAGGCCAAGGATCAGGAGATGGCTCACCCTCACGGGGCCTTCATCCATCAGTCACCTCTTCCCCATTTGTTTATGGAAAGAGCACAAACCCAGACGTGGGTTCAAATCCTGTGCTGTGTGGTCTTTAGCAAAATCCTTAACCTAAGACTTAATCCTAAGTCTCAGTGTCATGATTTGTAAAACGGGGACCTAAAGTAACACAGTGGTGCCAGGAACGGTCCAATACTAGGGGCAGTAATAGATTTCTGAGGCTGACTCCTTTGATGAACAGTGGGCCAGGAGGATACCATTATAAGTGACATTGTGTGGCACAGATGGTCACACGGTAGTGGTCCTATCCCTGAAGATTTCATAGGAGGTGAAAATGTCTCCATGGAGGGCAATGCCATGGTAGGTACAATGAGCCAAGAATTTGAAAAACCATGAGGGAAACAGTGCCTACGAAGAGAGTGGAGTCTTATATAATGCTGAGATGTATTGATCCCCTGCAGAGGGATGATGAGAAACAAGGCCATTTGTAAGCAGCTAAGGACTAAATGTGAGAGCCAGAAGGCTTCTTTGGTAGCTTACAAAGATGCATCTAAGAGCAAAAAATAAATCTCATAGTTAAAGTTGCAGAGCTCCAGAGACATTTGAGTGCTCAGCAAGGCAGGTCTGCAATGCTAAAATCAAGGGCCTCGTTGGAAAATACTAGTACCTTGAATCAGCAAGGAATCAATAGGACAGACGCCCCTGAAGATTTTATTCTACAAGTACCGCTTCTTTAAACTTTCAGAGTTTGCAGAGGTGGCTTCCTCCTCATTAGTCCCTGTGCTGGAAGATGCTGCAGAGGTCCCTCCCCCAGAGGCCACACCCCCCCAAGAACTGCCCCCAATTCCTCTCCTGAATTTAGGCTAATAACTAGGGTTAAACTAGCATAAGTGGATTGGGGAGTTGCTGGAATTAATAAAGGATGAACAAGACAAATAGATGGTCAGCCAACAAGGATGCTGTTTAACATCTGCAATCAAATAAAGTCAAGGATGGAGGAGCAGGAGGCTGAGGGCAGTCATCCTAATAAAAAGTCATGATCTCTTGCTCAGTTCCCAGACCTGAGCCTATTTTCAGATCTAGAACACACTGAGTCATGAGATGTGTAACCCACTACTACTATTCTCAGTCCCTCTGTTTATTTCCATTATGAATTTAAATTACACTTCGATGCATAGCTCTGTCACCTGCAGACTATATTTGACTCCTGACTTTGAAAATAAGGGTATTAACACCCTTACCTTTTTCCATCTTCGAGCTTCTATCCTTTGTACTTTTAGGTTGCCAGGGTTGGTAATATTTACATTCTGTTCTTCAACGGCAATGAATTCTTCCATTCTTCATCTGTAGATTAACCCTAAAAGTTCGAAGTCAAGAAACCATGTTAACATTATTATGGCTATGTAATAATTATTCATTATAATACCAAGTGGCTCACAGTGATTATTTCTTTACTTTTTTTAGTGTTTGATTTTTCCTGGAGTTTCTAATAGCCTTTGTGGGATATTTCCCTGCTCCCTTTTTTATTTGCATTTAACAAAACTCCTTGTTTTGATACCATCCACTTGTTCTTCTGGAATAGTTTTCTTCTAGCCCCTTCAGCCTTCCTGCTCTGCTTCTTTAATCTGCTGCACGGCTGTTGTTCTGGGACTGTGCGGATGGCATTTGGATCCATTGTTTTCTGGTTACCATATATTTCTCTCTCTCCCTTCCTCCCTCCCTCACTCCCTTTTATCCTCCATTCTTCTCTCCCACTTCTCTCTCTCTCGTTCTGTATATCCTCAAATGAGATGGTTTGACAAGGTATAGAGTCAGGAAAATAATTTTTCTCACAATCTGAAGACATTGCTCAATTGTTCAATTATTTCTGTTGAGTTATCTGATGCTGACTCTGGTCTCATTTGCAGTTTTTTTAAGTGTTCAGTTTTCGTTTCTTGGAAGCCTTTGGATCTTCTGTGCCACCTTGATATTCTAAATTTTCACAACTAGGTGTCTGGATGAGCATCTTTTCCTTCTCCAAGCTTGGTACTCAGTGGGACCTTTAAATATGAGAACTCATGTCCTTCAGTTCTGTGAAATTCTCTTGTTTCTTTTATTTCTCTGTTTCTTACCTTGATATTTCTATTCAGATATAAGAACAATTGGGGTGGTATTTTCTGTCTCTTATCTTTTATCTTTATATACGTTTGTGTTTTAAATTTTACTTTCTGGGAAAATGCCTTTACATTTTATTTCCCAAATCAGAAGGGAAAGTCACTAATGTTTTATTTTTTAGGCAGACAGGGTTTTAAGAGTTTTTAAGTAGCATCCTGTTCTTGTTTGCTTAAGCAATTACAAATCATTGTATTCTCAGAGATATTTGTGAAATCATTCATAAAACAAGACGTAGGTTCTCTCTACAGTTCTGTCTTGATTCTCTGAATTTTCTCCTACTTCTAGTCTTTTCATATTGGTTTCTTTTCATGTTTCTCCTTTATAAGATCTTTGGTTTCTCATTCATATTCAAATATAAGGCAACAGGCAGATAGAATTTAAGCTTTGTGTACACAGGTGAAGCAGATCAAAAGGAAGTATTTCCTCCGGGGGTGAGGGGACAGTAGACAGTCCATTTGCCTTGAGAGACCTAAAGGCCATAGGTGCCAACTTCCACTGTAGTTCCCTTAGCTTTCCACAAAAGTTTGTTCTGTTTCTTTAGAGTGGACCCCTTTCCTTCTCCCATTTGTAGGTACATACCTGGCTACCTGGCACTTTTGCACACAGTTGGGGGGTAGTTATTGAAAGCTGACTGTTACACATACAGAGTCTTGCCTTTTCTCCCTGTATTTAGGCCCCGGCTCTCTCTTGAGGTCTCGGGCTTCTCCAGGGCGCTGCAGGACTGACCGCTTCCTCCTGAGCTGCAGTGATCTCTGTAGGTACACCACCCACCGCCACCCTGTCTCCTCCACACTCTCCATCACTCTCTACTCTTTCATTTACTTGTATTCTTCCACTAGTATGTTGAAGCCTTTCATGCCCTTTTCCATCTTGGTTAAAGAGGGTTGGTAACTTTTTATTATTTTTTTAGTATTATTTAATATATTTTGGGGAAGGAACCCATAAATGTGTGTGCTCGATCAACCACCTTGACCCAGAGGTTTCTATCTTAATGTTATTATTCTCTAAAGCCCCAATTATGGCTTTACTACCACCTAGAACACACATCAGTTAGAAATTAGTATCTCTCATATTCAACTATTCTCTTAATTCCCACCCACACTATTCAATTCTGACTCTCACTGCATCTCATCTACATTATTACAATTAACTGACTAGTCCTTTAGCTTCTCTACCTTTGCCCACAAACCATAACTCTAATCATATCAATTTCCTCCAAATCGCTAATGCTCCCTAATGACTGTAAAAGAAAACCTAAATTTGTCTACCATTGAAAATTCTCAATAGTCTGTCCTCTAAGCAACTTTATGTCATTTATCAGATTGCGTCTTCCTTCTGGAATATCCCTACTGCCCATCTCTCCAGCTCAAAGTCTTATTTTTCACCCTCTTTATTCACACCACAGCTAACATGCTACCTCCTTCTGGAAGACTTCATTGATTTGTCTCCTCCCTCCACATGACTCTCCCTCAGGCTTCCAGTTCTGGGATCTCCCAGACCACTGGCTGACCCTCTCTCGGAGGATCCATCACCGAGGGCCTAGATGAGCTTCTGAGGGAAGAGACCTGCTTTATTCACCCATGTCTCCATGACCAAGCAGAATGGCTGGCAGATGATAAGAATTCAGGGATTATTTGTTCAAACAAAATGACTGTATTTGCTTTTCTCTCTTTTTAAGAAGTAGTCCCCTTCAAAGGTTGCCATGCAGACCTCTACCCACTGCATTTAGAGTTTGGTACTTGATAGCATTCAAATATTATTTGGTGAATGATTGGATGTTAGTACTACCTTATTTTTCTCTAGGAAGGCTTTAAAGCCCTGCAACTTATCACCTTAGTATCAACCAGGTAAATCTAATTTATGCTAAAGTGCTAATTGGAAAAGGGCTAAAATTCAGGCTCTCTAGAAGTGAGAGCATTTGAACTGAGGTTGTGAAATCCAGCCTGTATTATTATCTCAAAAGACCCCAACAGTCAGCCATTAGCCTGGCTGGGGCCCCTGCCTACCTGGATATTGGAGCTGGAGAGATGAAAAATCAAGGGGTGAGAGGGAGAGCCAGAGACAGACAGTACCAGTGGGACAGTGTTTAAATAACCAGGCTGCAGCCCTATGAAACGAGGAAGGTGATCACTGTCCAGACAGGCTGGTGTGACTACTGTGGAAGTATTCAGGATGGCGGTGGGTCTAGGGGAAAAAAATAAATCCAAGGGGACAAAAGTGTAAACATGAGTAAATACGGAGAATTATTTTGATCTTTATATTTCCTCTACACGGAGTCTATCAATCATTATTTGTTTGGTTAATTAGGTCAATCTGGGTAAAAGATTGTGCTATAAGTAGACCAGATTCACTAGGTAATAAATCAAGTGCTGTTTCTTGTCCTACACACCCACAAACTCTCTGAGCTGGGCAGATCCTTTTTAATTGGATGTACCTAGAAGGGAACTAGAAGACAGATGCACTAGTATGTTTGTACATTCACGCACACACGTATGTGCACATACACACACACCTTGGATGTTGGACTAGACATGCTTTAAGGGGATCTTTTTTCCTGTCAGTCGTCTTTTTCTTTGCAAGCCAGAAAGAGGTACCCAGTCTTCTCTCCTAAGATGCCTTGTGGCATTCCTTCAACAACCCAGGGCTTAAATCAAAGTTCGTGGCCACTCACAGTTTTAAGTCAGGGGGCTTTTCAGGTAAAGAGCCAAAGAGTCTGGGCTCTGGGGAAAAGTCTGTTGTGCAGGGTGCCTGTGAGGGAAGGAGACTTTCTAGTCTCTCTGCTTTTCTCCCTTGGCTCTTCTAGGGGTGATCTGGCTGTAGGGCCTGAGGGCCTGGAGCCAGGAAAGGCGTTAGCAAATGTTTTCCCTCAGTGTTTCTGAGGGGTTCCTGACAGAGCCCATCAGAGCGGCCTTTTATCACCGCTGCACGCTTTAGTGTGTCTGTCATGGGTCTCAGACAGCATGTTCCCTGCTGGACTAATCCTGCCTGCATTCATGCTCAGGATGTGGGCCACAGGGAAGGAGAGGGGGGAGTGGTGGGGAGAGAAAGGAAATAAGGTAAGAGAAGAAAAAGAAACTTTGAAAGCACCAAGGAAAAAACCTAGGAAGAAAAAAAAATTTAATTTGCAGGGGCAGGTATAGCTCAGTAGTAGAGTGCATGCTTAGCAAGCTCAAGGTCCTGGGTTCAATCTCCAGCACCTCCATTAAAAATGAGTTAAAAAGTAAACCTAATTACTCCCCCTCCCCCAAAAAAAGTCATTAAAGAAATTAATTTGCAAAATTAAGGGGACAATACAGTTGGGACAAATTAAAGCTAAAAATCTGAAAAGAGAACAAGGGACCGCCCCCTAAAATGAGTAAGCTCGAAGTCTCAGAATGTGAGGGACATTCAACAGAAGAGCAGAGACTCAGGCTCCAGGCTAGTTCTGTCAGAGGTGGTTTATTTTTGTAGAAGATTATAAAGCAGATGGAGCGTTCACTGATTCATCTCTCACTCGGAGCTCATTAAGGAAGGGCTGAGGACGTGCGGGGCACCCCTTCGAGCACAGCTCAGAGAAGTACTCAGTCCTGCCACAGCTTACTTACTCCAAGACCTAGAGGAGGAGATTCAGGGCACCGGAGCCTCAGTTTTACCCGCTGTAAAACCTGTGCCCAAATCACACCTACTAGGAAAGCACTCTGGCATTCCCCCAGTGAGAGAGGTTTTTGAAAGGAAAGGCCTGCTGGGATAACGGCGCCTGCATATCTTACTGCCCAGAGAGCCTCCCCATGCAGACTGGCCGGCCCCTCAGGCTCTCCCGGGAATGCGGTTCTGAGTCTAGTCCCTCAGCTGAGAGACTAGAAGGATGGAGGTATGAGAGCACAGTCACTGAGTGAGCATCTTGAGGACAGAGACTAAATCAATTCATTTCTATTTCCTCTTTGCATGTGAAACCTGATAGTTAAATGCTCAGTTATTTTTGGTCATTGTTTGAGAGGGATCAGGAAAGGCCCCGGAGAAGCCATAAATATGAGCTGGGCCTTGAAGCCTTCACCTACAGGCATCATTTGCCACGCAGAAGGTACTCAATAAAGGAAGCTTACCTCAGGAAGTTTGTGGAGAGAAGACGAATAAGACAGAGGGACTGAGAAATAATATGTACACTGAGTCAAAGGAACAGAGTTTGCTGAGCATGGCTAGATCAGGGGCTCCCATCCTCATCTGTCTCTAAGAGTCGCTGGAGGAGCTAGTTTTGACTGGCAAAGTCCTGAGGTCTCTACACTCAGAAATTCAGATTCAGTAGCCCTGAGGGCCAGCGGGGATATCTGCATTTTACACAAACACTGCCAGTTTATTTGCTTACAGGTAGCCTGCCAAGCAGGCTTTGAGAAGCGCAGGCTGGGGATGTGGGTGGTGGGGGCAGTGGGAGTGGCTGAGTGTGTGGAAAGATGAGACCAGGGTTGGTTGAGAAGAGTTTGGACTCTGTCCAGGAGGGGAGCCCTCCAGGGTTTCTAAGCAGGGGAGTGACAGGGCCAGATCTGTGATGGAAATCAACTGTTCTTACTAAAGCTCAGGGCATTTTCTCTTTGCTTCTGCTCCATTAGATATCATTGCTTCAAGGGCCCTGAACAAATAACGTTCCATTAAAGCTGCCAGGTTTTGTAGGACCCAGAGTTCTAGTTACCAGTGAAATGCGAAGTTCACAGGCCGCGTTCAGGCTTGCAAGGAGAGGATTAATTAGGTAAAAAGGCAGTTGCACACATAAGTGGGTGTCCACACCCGAGCCTGGCCTGCCGTTTTGGTGCACTCATTCAGGCATACAATACTCTTTTCAGTTCTAAGCGCCACCTCTTGAAACAAGTTAAAAAGCGAGTTCCAAGTGAGATGCCCAAGTGCTGTGTTGTACACAGACTAATGATCAACAGCCTTCTGTTTGTATGGTCCTGGCAACCAGGCTGCGCTCACACTGCTAAGGATGCCATAGAAAAGAATTGCCGTGTCACACATCTGACTACACAGCTAAGTCCTGAAAAATATGTTTTCAGTTAAAAAATAAAAATGATTGCTTTACAGAAATTATTTGTTTCTAAAAATTTATGTCTATGGATTTTTTTAACATTAAAAAATGCCATATGTTTCATTGTGTTGGGACAGTGAAATTAAAATTAACATTTGTAAAGGGTTTTCCCCTTTGAAAAGTACTTTCACATATAACATCTCTACTGATTCTTGAAATAATCTTGTGAGATGGGTATTATTATTACCCCCATTTTACAGATGAGAAAATAAACTCTAAAGCTTCGTGATTTGTTTAAATCAATAAAGCTGGAAATTGTGGCATCGGGAGCCAGGCTCAGGTCTTCTTATGCCAAGAGTCGTGATCTCACAGGGGCTGCAGGGACCCCAGGAATCCAGTGGGAAGGTAGATATGTCAGTTATCCATCTCCTACCTCCACACTGTGCTGTAGCTCAGCTTCACAGCTCACTGCCTCAACATTTTGGTCATTTCAAATATTTTTCACAGAAAGAGTGGTGGGTGAGGTCATGGAAACCGGGTCTAAGTTGCTGGTCAACTAACAAGGTTGCCTATGAGAATGAAACTATAAAGTTAACTCTAATAGACAACCAGACCGAGCCCAGATCACCTTATAGGTAGAATGGCTTCCGAACGCGTAAGATGTCTTGACGCGTCTAAGAAAGTGTGTGGCAAGCAGAAAGGGAAGTTGGCCATCATCCCAGAGACAAACGTGGCAAGACTCACTTGAGCTCAACTTAGGGGAAGGCATGGCTCAGGGACTTGGCCCAGGCCAGGTGGCATGGTCAGCTTCACTGTGGTAACAGATGCCCTTCAACATTTAGACCCAAACTCCTAGCCCCCTTGTGATGTATCCATGCTCAATGAAGCAAATCTGAGATTTGACTTCCCTATTTAAGATGTTTGTGGGCTACAAGTGCCCAGGGTCTCCAGGTGACCCCAACCTGGCTCCCGGCCCATGACCCCAACCTGGCTCCTGGCCCCTGACCCCTAGCCAAGCACTCACTGTTTTGAAACATCCAAAGCAAGTCCTGGAGGTGCTGTTCCCAGCTCCAGAACAGGCCTTAACACTTGTGAAGGCCAGCACTAGCCCATGGCTGCTCAAATGGCCCTCTGGTTTTTAAGTGAGTGACTTAAAATGAGAAACTGTGATTTTTTTCCATTATGTTAAAAAAAAAACAAAACTACAAAAACATTTTCCACCTCCCAGCTCTGTTGAGCTATTCTGAACTCTCTTCCACCCCACAGTGAATTTTGTTCACTCTCAGAGAACTTCCAACATGCCTTTCCCTGTTTTCTCTCTCATTTCCCTCTCCCTTCTTACCTGTATGGTCCCCACTCATTTTTTCAACTTTGTATTTTACATAACTTTACAGAAAAGTTGCAAAGATAATACAGTGAGTTTTCTTATACCCTTACCCAGTTTCCCTATTGTTATCACCTAGATCTAACAACCAAGTTCAATAATCAAAACTAAGAAACCAACATCCTTACAGAACTGTAAACTATGGACTGTATTTCGATTGTATCAGTATTCCCATTAATGTCCTTTTTCTGCTCCTGAGGGAGGTAAATATCAGCATCTCTGTGTTTCAAATCAAAAGCCCCAAGCTGAGGAGCCAAGCTGTGTCTGTATGCAGCCATTGCTTCAGATCTGGTCAGATCATTATTTTCCATCACTTAAGCAACACAACTCTGTGCAGTCAGATTGGCGGTGCTGTCGATCTATATAGGCTCTTAAGATGTTAAACAGCTAGTGAGGGTGGGGTGTGTGGGGCCAGGGTCGAGAGAGAAAGAAATATTACATGCTGGCAGCAGCAGCTCTTCCTCTCTCCTTTTTTTCTTTTCTTCCTTTCTTCAGCAAACAGCTACCCAGTACCTACCTTATCCCAGAAGTTGTGCATGGTGATTAAGGCTGAGGACCTCACTTCAAGAGCTTCACATCAAGTGAGGAAAATTGAAAATACACCACAGTGTGAATGGCATCCCCTGTGGATGAGAAACATGACAGCCTGAAATAATTATTGAAGCAGTGCAGGAAGTGCTGTGATGAGGGGTAACACCAAGTGGTGTGGGTCCTTGGTTAACAGGCACCTCTCACATGCTGGGCAGGATAGGTGGGCAAGGAGGACCGGAGGAGCTAACAACTGAGCTAAGCTTTGCAGGTTTGCAGGACTAGTAGGAGTTTCGTGCAGAAATCAGTAAAGGCCCTCCGAGCAAGGGCACCACATACACAAAGGCACAGAGAAATGAACCATCTGGAACATTCTAAGGAAGTTCTATATGCTGAGGGAGTGCATAGGGTCAGGAGTGGGGAATGGTAGGCAGTCATATTGAGGAGATACTTGCTAGGGACTGTGTGAAAGGTTTTGTGTGCTTTGCTAAGGAGTTTAATTTCATCCTGAAAGTGGTGAGGTCACCAAACAATTTCAGGAGGAGGGAGGGAGCAATAGGGCATAATCAGGTTTGCCGTTTCTAAAGATGTCTCCATCGGTAATGTGGAAAACGGACCAGCAATGGAGGCAGATGGGAAGTAGGGACATTAATCAAGAGGCTTTTGTGATGTTCCACATGAGAAATGATGATGGTCTGGATTAGGTCAGTTGCAGAGGGGACTGAAGGCAGGTAATGAATTCTGGGCAGACTTTGGATGTGGCACTGGAGGAGTTAGTGACTATTGAATGAAAAGAGTGATGAAAAAGGAGGCACCAAAAATGATTCGCAGGTTTTTCAGACAGCTAGAATGATCATGCTGTTACTCGCTAAGGCAGTTTAAGATGAACTTTTTTTTGCTTTGCTTCAGACAAATGTAAAAAATAGAGAAAGAAGCAGATTTTTTTTTCCTGTTAAATAAGTGGGGCTTTGCTAATATTACTCATATTCATCGAGGAGGGATCAAATATAAGAAAGTTTCACTGCTCCGTGCTATTATTCCTAGACCCTACTATAGAAGAGAGGAGAGGCTTCCAGTCCCAAGGGAGAGTAGAAAGTTGCAGTTTCAGGTAGGTTTGAGTTTGACATGTTCAGCAGTTTCACAGGCGTGTGGCCAGTGCAGTCACACAGAGTCTTGTGCACAGAAGGGCTTCTTGCTCGGCTTTAATCTCTGGAGCCACCATCTTGAAATTCTGTCTTTGAATTTGTGTTTTGTACATGAAGTTCGACTAGACAATGAAGCATACAGTGGAGGACTGGAGTCTCAGCTTACATGCAGCCCTGCCTCCCACTGCCTCCCTGGGATAAGTTCTCAGCCATCCAGTCCTTTGAACCCTGGTGCACCAGCCTGCCCCAGCTACCCACTCCCCATACCTGCTCCTCAGTTGCCCTCTGCCCCTGGTGGGGGCCTGGTCATAAGTGTGGGGAGGGTTGGGGTACAGTGTGTACCCCACTGCATCTCAGAGAAGGGCACGGCAGTGGCTGTCCCCACCCTAGGCCAGCAGGTCCACAGCACTTTCAGTAGACAATTGGACGTGGGCCTCTAGCCCGTCCCCTAGTGTGTCTTGGTGTGGAAGTTACAGCTCCTTGGGGGTCACCTTTCTGCTGTGGATATGGTAAGGGGAGATTGACTTCCTGACTCCTGACTGGGACCCTCCATTTTTATTTTGCCCTGGACTCTGCAAATGTTATAGCCCACCCCTGAGTGTGTTGACCAATGGCAGAAAAGGGTAGGTGGAAATGTTCCAATTCATCATGCATCCTCCAGAATCTGGGTCCTTTCTTGACCTGTCAGAGGAGGAACAAGACATTCAAAGAGGATTCAAAAAGGGTGCAAAGCAGAGACTGGGTCAGGAATGAATCCTGTTGCCATAAACTTTTTGGAAAAGACCCAAGCCCTTTCTTTTTGGGACCAACTGGCCATGGTCCTGACTCTTACTGAGACTCTTACTTTCAGGGGCTGGGCTGCACAGGTACAATAACTTAGAAGTCATTTTTAAAATATACAGCTACTCACAAATGAGTGTGCAAGTAAAACTGGCAAACTCTGAATAAAGCCAATGATTATGTCAGAGTCAATTAAGATATTGTTAAGGTATCTTTGATTAATATGTTGTACTACAGTTAGGCTAGATACCATGCTGTAGGTAGGGGGAAATCTCTGTGTATTATATCTTACAACTCATGGATCTATAATTATCCCACAATAAAAAGTAAAAAAAAAATACAGCTAAAAGTCAGTCATATGCTATCATTTCAAACTTGCCATTAGCATCTAAATGCAAAATACTAAATAATAACTATCCAACTTTAAACTTAAGACAAACCAGTCTTTACGTGCTTTAGGTAAGAGCCTGGTTTTGGGTTTCCTAACATTGATGTCACCTCAGGTGCAGTACCAGTTATTGGTATCCTTTCAACATTCCAGACTACATAGATC
Source organism: Camelus dromedarius (assembly GCF_036321535.1). Taxonomy (NCBI): domain Eukaryota; kingdom Metazoa; phylum Chordata; class Mammalia; order Artiodactyla; family Camelidae; genus Camelus; species Camelus dromedarius. The sequence continues at coordinate 71,889,436 of NC_087437.1, read as the reverse complement.
CATTTGGCTTCAACTACTGTGACAGAGATCCTTGATTTTATTAATTCTTCATTCAGGTATTTCTATAGTGGGCACTCACTTTGTGCCAGGTATCATGCTAAGCACTGGGAATGCAAAGATGAAGCAGGAATTGCCTTGGTGCTTGAAAATATTTCAGTCAAGAGAAGTCAGATGGACCCTCAGTTACAATTACAATGCTCAGAGTAGATGCTACAGTAAAGGGAAGAAGGGGGTTCCTTGGAAGGACAAGTGGAGGTAGGGAGGGGAGGTTCAGGCAAATTTTCCAAGAGGAAGTGATGCGAAAGGGAAATCTTAAAGAGGAAGTAGAAGTGAGTGCAAAGGAGAAGAAGGGGATTAAGTTAGAGAAGACAGAAATTGGGTAGGCTGGGAAGCATGAGAACATGTGATGCTTTGAGGAAGGACCAAGAGATGCTGCAGCACAGGATACAGGTAGGTGGACCACTGGGCAGCCAGGCTGGAGAGGTGGGCTGGATCAGAGCAGGGAGCACTTGTCCCCTTATATCAAGGGACCTAGGAGCCACTCAGAAACTTTAAGGTAATGACAGGACTGATGGTGTCTTCACCTCTCCTGGATAAGTAAGGACAAGATTTATAGATTTTTTTTTTTAAGGGAATGAAGAAATCAGTGGGTTGTATGATTCATTGTTTTACTCCTTCCTTATCCCAGGTAGAGGTTCATAAGAAAGGTTCTTCTCCAACGGGACCCATCAAGCCTCAAATGATTCTATTTCCTAGTTGATGAATCCAATCACTAGAAGGCAAAGAAGATGAAACTGGGTTCGGATTCTGAGTTGGAGAGGTAGTGGTGAGACTCCTGCAATGCCATCAGCCCATCATCTCTGTCTTCCTCTCAACTCTCCTTTCTTCCTCGGGGCCTCTGCCCTTCAGGCTGTTCCCCAGAACCCCAAAATTGGGGTGGAGTGGAATTAAAGTGGGGCATAGCTAATTTTCTCTTGCTGTGACTAAAGTCCTAGTAAATCCCCAGTAACTCACGAAGGAGAAAGAAAATAATATACTGGGAGCAAAAGAAGTCAGCACACTACCTGTTTCTAAGCTCACAATGGCAGCTTTGGCATTTGCTTCTGACCTGCTCAATCCCTGGGATGTTAATTCCCCTCCCTGGAAGCATCTCATGGCTAAACACCCTTACAGGATGTGTGAGAAACTCCTTCCCTCTTAAACGGCTGACTGAACAAATTTAACGGAGGCTGTTACCCACTGAGTTTGGAGTCAAAGCTCTGAGGTCTAGTTCTCTTTGAGATTTTGCTTTCATCTGGAGTCTCTCACCCCCTGCCCTCTGCTGCCATCAGCCACACAATATCAAACAGCTGGAGCCTGGCAGCTCCAGGATCCAAGTTTCTCAGCCCAACACGTGAGGGAGTTTGGGGCAGGGGGAAGGATGGAGGGAGTTGGTGAAGGTAAGGGTTTCATGAGGGACTAAATGGGGTCTGTGCTTGCTTCAGAGACTCATATCTTGGAAAAGTGGAGTCTCAGGACTCAGTGTCAATAGACAGATTCCATTTGTCTGAGGCTTAAGGAGTGTGCAAAATCAAGCATGCTGCATGGGGCACAGAAATGGCCTTGGAATACCCTATTTTCTACTTCTCTGTCCTAGCTTCACCTCTGACTCACACTTTTACTACTATAGCTACCACTTATGGAGTGCCCACCAAGAGTTATATTAAATATATATGTGTGTGTGTGTGTGTATACATATATATGTATGTATATATGTATATATGTAAGGTGATGGTCAAAGCATTGGAACTGACCAATCAGAACAAGTGCTAGCCATAAACAACTGGTATAGTTTTACCAGATGACTCACTAAAAGTCATATACTGAGAGAGGTACTTCACACATACTATTTCGAATTTTCACAGATAAAGAAAGTGGGATTCAGAGAATCCAAGCTCTTACAGTTTAAGACTGAATCCAAACCCAGATTTGTCTGGATCCCACAATCTCACTTTTTTGTCTTCCTCCCTTTTGGGTACCCTTGTCTGTAGGCAGGCTCAAGGGGATCTGGAGACTGATTCCTTAAAGTCAAGGAACACATGGCCAGTAGGAACACCTGAGTTGGCAGCACTGGGTGAGACAAGTCAGTCCCAGCCAGCTCAACTTAAGTGGGGAGTAGATGGCATTGTACCGGGCTCGCCTGTAATTCTGCCTCAATCATGCAGTTTAGGGTTTAATTACATGCTGTCTTGCATTGTTTACTAATTGTTGCAGAGGTCAGTCTTATACTTGCATTCATCATTCTTCATTCAGTCATCAGATATTTTGGAACAACTGTGCACATTCCTTCTCTGGCAGCCCTTGTGACACCCAGCATGGAGAGCTAGGCCAACTCAGATAACTAGTTAATGGCCCACTAAAGAGCCAATGAGGGCTGGTTTTCCCAGTCATCAATTAATGAATTAAGTTTGTATTTGTTTTGAAAATGTTTTGAGATATTGCTTTAATAAATAAAAACTTCATAATTCAACAGCTAGAATTTGAAATTAGGAAGTTGAATGCACAAATATTTTATTTTTAGCACCTGTGATCAAGATAAAACGTCCTTACCCAAACATTAGCTTTTGGAATAGGCATGTATACAAAAGCCAATTTACTAATTACTGTTAGTGCTGCGAATTTTAATATCTAGCCTTTAATCTAAATATCTTAGCTCATACATCAGAACTGCATTCTCTTAAGGTATACAATCCTTGGACTCTTCTATTAATTCCAATTAGTAAGTTACTAGTAAGTTACCTTAACTCTTTGAATGCACTTAGATGCCCTTTGGGAAAAACAACAAAACAGTCATTTGGAAGGCCACAAAAGATTCCTCAACAGTTTGCGAAAATTCAAGCATCTTCTAAATATTTTTTATTCAACTAAGTAACCTGTAACTCATGGAAAAGTTGCAGAGAAGCGATATGTTGCACTTGAAAAACTTTGGGTTTTGGAATTACTACCACCCCTTAGTTGTTAGTGCTCTTAGGCAAATTACTTAATTTTCTGTATCTGTAAAATGGAGATAATCAAACCTACAGGAAAGGGTTGCTATGGGGATTCCAGATCACATGTACACACAGAATCCACCACAGAGACTGTGGGAAGTAGATGCTCAATTAGTTAGCTTATTTCTCGGAGGGTTGTTGGAAAGGTTAAATAAGACCATACATAAAATTGAGCTCCCATAGCGAGCAATTACTGTTCCACTCTTCCCAAGAGCATTGTCTCCACTGTAGTGAATACTTGGCAGTTGTTTGTTTTATCTGGTCTGTACAGTCATCCAAACTGGATAATTCAATCAAGTCTCCATTTGGAGCCTTGTGTATGATGATCTCGTTGTCGAGAGCTGAGAGATGAAAATTTAGATTGGAGTACCTAGGGGACAATTTTGCAAGATCAACTAAAAGCCTTTAAAATGTTCTATTCGTTGATCCAAAACTTCTACTCATAGGAATTTACCTTTAGAAAATAATCAGAATTGTGAAGATTTATAACAAGATGTTTAGTGAACTGTGATGCATGATCATAATAAAAATAGAAATAATTTGAATAGATGACAATAGGAGAGTGGTTGAATAAACAACAATCTTTCTTTGAATAGTACACAGCTGTTTAAGTCGAACTTTTGGAGAAGATTTAATGACATGGGGAAAATAATCATGTTCGAATGTTAAATGTAAAATGTAGGATAACAATTTGTACATACGATGAACAAAATTTTGCAAAATATGAAAGTACCAGATGAATCAGTGATGAAACTGATTCTTGCCTAAATTACCAAATGCATAAGAAAAAAAAGTACAAAATATTGAATAAAGGTATCCATTTATGTTGCACTTTTCAACATCTTTCAGTTCTGACCAATTAGAATCATATACTCAGTGAAGACCAAGTGTGTATTTGTATTGATGAGAAACAAAAACAAGAGAAGAATGACCAGAAAAAAACACTTCACTCTGTTCAAAGTGTCATCCCTGGGTAGTGGGATTAAAGTAATTTTCCCCTTCTTTGTGCTTTTCTTATTTTCTAAATTTTCTTCTGTGAACATATTTTATAATCAGGAAAACAGATTTATATTAAAACAGAGGGGAAATTATCAAGTCCCTATTTCTCTTTGTCTACAACTTAGTAATTTTCTCAGCACAATCCTTTCCAGAGATCCTTCACCACCAAGGAGCTCCCTGTTCATGTGGTCCAGACACAGCACGCTGAGGAGGGAGCATCCTTTCTTCATGTCACTCACTGGCATTCCTTCCAGTTTACTCTGCACAGTCTTAGTAATGTGGCCACTTATATAGACCTACAGTCCCTGCCTGCCACCCCCAACATAATTAATATGCTAAATACTTCCATCTTGATGGAGGCCCAGAGAACCTCCAAGAAAGCAAGATGCCAGAGGGAAATTCACTATGAACAGAGTGGAGAGGAGCAGAAAGCACCCTATGGCAAGCCCAGACTCTGTTTCGAGATGGCTGGGGGGCTAGAATGGGGAGAGGGAGGCAAAGACAGGGAAACTAATAGAGAGGGGAGGGGGGAATTAGGCAAATAACTTGCTCCAGACAAAGGGGGAGAGTTCAGAGATATGATGTTCTTATGGGAGTCATAATAAACATAATTATGTTAATACAAAGTGCCATAAAAACAATAAACATACATGTGAGGTGCCAACAATGTGCTTTGTGCAGGGGCAGAGTTAAGCCCTCTCAGTTACGCTGTGATGTGCATTCTGTCTGAACGCTATGAGAAAGATGAGCAGCCACATGAACAGCCTAGGACAGAGGGAAGTACAAGGCCATGGGTCTTTCTCTTGGCTAAATAATGTTGGTAAGGACATCAAGCTTCTTTATTTTCTGTTGTGCTCTGACTGGTTTACTCAGAGTTCAGGGCATGATCCAAAGGCCAGACATGGAGGGAATCGAGAGTCCTAGGAAAAAGTCCTTAGAAAAAGACATTGCGAAGGGGTAAGAGACATTTTTGAGCTACTGATCAATGAATGGTATATAAAGGAATATAGAAGAACCAATGTGAGAATTTCACGTTCCTCGTTGGAATCCCACATTGCCAGAGAGAGTGCTATGTGGAGCCATCTTTGAAAAACAGCTCAATACACTACTCGGGGCTCTGGGGAGAGGGAGTGTTTTCACTGCAGTGGAAGGTGGCTGGCCCACTCTCTTGGGGAATTAAGAGTACTGTACCCTGGGTGGACACCAGGTACCACTAACCCAGGTAGTCCTGAGTTGTGCCTTAGAATGAAGACAATAGGAAGGTGGAAGCTAACATGGTCATTGAGTGGAGAAAAAATAGGTCTTGGAGAATGCTGGGGGAAGAATTTTGGAGATTAAGAGAAGGAAAGTGGGGAGGGAGGGATCTGGAGAAGCAAGGAGAGGAAAGAATACATGTGCATAATTCAAGGAGGGAGTTCCTTGTCTTTTCCACCTTGTTGAAAACGGATCATCCCCTTTATCCATTTTGCCATGACACATACCCAAGAATCCAGGCACGTGGAGCTGAGAGTACCAGATGAATCAATAAAGAAACCAGCTCATGCCAGAAGTACCAAATGCATGAGAAAAAAATAGTACAACATACTGATTAAAAGATGTTCATGCTTCCCTTCTAAGCATCTTTTGATTCAGGTTTAATTAAAATCATATAATAAGTGTAAAGTATGCATTTTTACTGAGGAGAAACCAAAGAAATCAAAATTGAGGCCCAGAAAGGTTAGGTGACTTTCTCACAGTCACAGAGTGGCTTCCTGACTCTTCGAGTGCAACTGTCCTGTCACGGGAGGTAGGGGGGACACCTTCACTCACCCCCATCTTGTCCTACCTGAGCAGCTTCTCATTTTGGCACAAACTCGAGGTTCACTTTGCACAAACACCTGCCTTAACCCCTCTGGGTCTGGGTTCCCTCAGCTGCAATATAAGGGAAGGGACTGGATAACCCTTCACAATCTGTTTCGTCCCTACAGATTAAGAAGGGGACCCAACTTGCCACCAACCCAGCAAATGTCTGACTTAATACCCTGGATAGTGGTGTTTAAAATGTGACCCTGGACCCACAGCATCAGTATCACCTGAGAACTTATTAGGTATGTACATTCTTGGGCCCACCCAGACCCTCCTGAATCAGAAACTCTCAGGGTGGGGCCCAGCAACCTATGTTTTAATAAGCCTCCAGGGGATTCTGCTGCAGCTAAGTTTGAGAACCACTATTGGGAATGTTTTTCTGCCCGAAACCAAAGGGAGGGCTTAACACTCGCACATGCACACGGAGGTAACTTTCTCTGTGGCCGATATCCCTCCCTCGCCCTCCCCTTCTCATCCTTTTCCTCGAGCTTCCATCCGGGGATGATGAATGGAGGTCAGGGCAGGGCCCTGTCAACGGAGGACGCGGCAAACCCTCCCTCCCCAACCAGCCTGGTGGGTCGGGGGAGGTAGCTTTGGGCTTCCCCTAGACTGGTTTCCTTATCATTTTCTCGCCAGCCGCTGCCCCATTTAGGGCGGCGGAGGGACATATTTAATAGCAAAGTTTACTTTTAGTGATTTATCCAATCGTTTGTTCGCAGAATAAAGGAGACTATTAAGATGGGAGTGGGGAGATCGTAAAAAGAATTGGGGAGAAGAGAGGGCAAAGGAGGGAAGGATAGCGTATGAGAGAGCCAGGGTCCGAGGTGAAGCTAAAGAGAAAATGAGGGTTCAGGGGAGCCCGTGGATGTGGGAGAAAGGCAGAGGACTTTGCTTTTGGTATAGGAAAGTGAAGTTGGGGGAGAACGCGGGACTAAGGCGCAACAGGAAGGAAATGGGTGTTAGAAGAAAAACTGAGTTTGGGGGGACTTTTTTCCAGCTTCCTTCCCAAGACTTGTTCTTTGCTCCACTTTGCTCCTCCCCCTCCTCCCCGCCTCCTCTGTTCCCCCTCCTCCGCCTCGCGCGGTAATGGGAGGCTCCTAGGCAGGAGAAGCAAAAGAAGGAATTGTTTGCGAGTTCAGTCATCCAAAAAAGCTTCTTCCATATGGAGGGACCGGGTGCGCAGGGCGCGGCGTCCCCTGCCTTGTCCTACTGCTGCCGCCGCCACGGGCCCGGCTCCCTGCCGCTGGCACCCTGAGCCCCGGCCCGCGGGTGTCAGCCGCCGCGCGCGCGCGCGCGCACGCACACTCACACTCACACACACACACACACACACTCACGCCCGCTGCAGCCACAAGCGCCCGCACGCGCCTTCCCTCCCCGGCCGGCCACTTCTTGGTCCCGGTCTCCTTTGTTGCTCCCGCTGCGGCCACTCTCCCGTTTTGTGTGTCCCCGGGTGTCAGTGCGGGTTGTGTGTCCGTGCGGCGCGGGGCTGTGCGGTTCTCTCCGCGCCCACCGCGCTGGCCCCAGGGCCCCGGCTCGCCCGTCCCAGGAACCGGCTGCATCAGAGGTGAGTCACGTCGCTGAAGTTTGTTTTCTTTTCATAAAAAGTTGTGTTTATTTGTTGGTTTGGGGAGGGGAGGAGGTGGGAGGCGGCAGCAGGCCGGGCGATGCCGAGGAAGTGCCGGCGAGTGGCTGATGGGGACGTGCCGGCGGCGGGAGCGGGTCGGAGCGCTCCGCCCGCGGGGCTCGGACTGGGGGCTGCGACCGAGGCGGGCGCGCCGGGCGCGGGCACCCGGGAAGCGGAGCGAGGAGGGCAGCGGGGTACTGGGTTGCCGCCGCCGGGCCCTGGGGCGCCGCATCTCGTTCCCTGCGGTCTGGCCGGTCGTTCCCGGAAGCTTCCCGGGTGGAAAGGGGGCCGGGACAGCCTCCCAAACTTCCCCCGAAGGTTGACACCAGTCTCCGGCTCTGGGCGCCGGGCGGTAGGGGAGAAGCCCACATGGGGCAGATATACAGAACCACCCCACACTTATCTGGCCTCTTCGGGGGTGTGGGTTTATCGTCTTGGCGTTAAAACAAACAAAACCCACTAAAATGAGGAACCGAAGCAGCCCCAGAAGAGCATACCCCGCTGGAGGGTGGAAGGCTGAAGTGGGGTGTCCAGAGTTGTCCGTGGGTTGGGGAAGCCGTGAGAGGAAGTGTGTGTGTGTGTGTGTGTGTGTGTGTGTGTGTGTGTGTGTGTGTGTGTGTGTGTGTTCGCGTTCGCGTGTTCGCGCGCCCAACGTCCTCCTGGGGTTGTGCTCCTAGGGGTTTTTGTTTGTGTAACTGTGAGAGGTGGGGAAGTGATCCTCTGGAACAAGTGGGGAGGGGCTGTAGGGAGGGGCGAGAAACCCAGGCAGAATTTTCTGCTGGAGTTTTGAAGGCCCTGCTTGCTTAACTTTCCAGGTGCCCAATGTTAGTTTGCTCTTCCGGATGATAGGAAAATTTTGAGGGGTGGGGGGCAGGCAGACATAGAGAAGAAGTTTAAGAAGTCCTGGGGATTTGTTTGCTTACTTTTGCTTGCTTTTATTTTGGGGATGGGGTTCCCCTGCAGGGTTACTTGAAAGGTGGTTGTGTGTCTCCAGAGATGTGGCAGTAGAGCTAAGAATACCCAAACCGCATGCCAGCAGCCCTAAACAGGCACTTTCTGGGTGTGGTGGGGTGTTCTGCCCCTCCCCTATCCCTTCTCAGCAAGTTCATATGGGTTCGCCTAAGTTTTTGCCCCAGAGTTGCCACTTTGAGTGGACTGAGTGAAAAGTAGGTTTTGGTTTCCAGCCCTTGTGCCATCTCCAAGTACCCTGTACCCTGATCATGTTTGTTACAAAGATCTTTGTTACCCAGAAGTTTGCCAACATTGGCCAACGAATGAGTGTAATTTTCAAAATTCTTGAATGTGCAAACATTCCTGACTTATTCCACAATTGGGCCCCCAGCAGGCAGCCCAGCTCTGTGATGGTTTTTCATCCCTTTGGTTACAGCCAATAAATCAATCTCTGTTTTCTCAAGGGCAGCATGACAGTCTTAAAACTGTCTTAGACTGAGATGCGAGTGAGGTGTCCATACATCTGTGTGACCTGTTTTCTGAACCTTACCTCAAGTGAATATGAGGCAAGAGTTTGGCCATTTTGAGGTGTGTAACAGGTTTCCCAGGAACGTTTCTGAGGTCTTATAATTGGTACTTTTTAATGGTTTCATAATTGAAACCCAGAAGTTTCCCGTGGTAATTTTGAAGCACCTTGGGTCAGTGGGACAGAGACAGGGTGGAAACAGCAATGGAGTTATGATTTTCTGCAGGATGAATTTTTGGAGCGAGTGTATGGAAAATGAAAGAGGTAAGAGTTGCTGCTTTGCTGATGGTGCCTGCCTCCAATTATTGCTCAGAGTTTGGCCCTTCAGGATGCTGGAGGCTGTGTACACCTATGAAATCTGAGGATTGAGATGTCAGACACTGTCCCTTTCATCCACTGTCAAGAGGTCTCAGGAGAGTAGCACTGCAAGAGATGTTCTGTCAGGAGAAAGTGCCCAAGCCACAGTGTTGGCTCTACTGGGGAGAGGGGTTGATAGAGGCCAGGATGGTTGGTTCCTTCACCACAGCTGGGAAGGGCGAGGGGATAGAGAGGATCCTGCTTAGCTGTTGATTGGCTGGCCAACTTCTGATAAGACGGTGATTTATGTTCCTTTCTATCCTCCAACTGGGTCTAGAGATTTAACTTTCTTTGAAATGTTCTTTCAATTGTTTGGGCTCCTAGCTCTCTTCTTGTCTGTAGTTTCCATACCCTAAGGAGGAATAGAAGATTTTACTCATGAAATAATTCAGTTGACTTCCCCAGGGATCACCAGGGTATAACAGCATGGAGGGTGAGATGTGAGCCTACTGGTCACAGTGTTCCATGGGACTCTAGGGGTTTGGGTTCAGATTTCAGCCAAGTCACTGATGCAATTAATGAATAAGGATTTCTCTCTTCATGTCTTTTAAACAAGTAGGAAGAAACCAACGAAGACCCAAGTGCAGCAAATAATTGCTATCCAGTTCTTTCTGGCCTCTGAATAAGAAAGTATTAACCTGGCATCAAAAGATACCGTACATTCAGAGTTTGCTTTCATTCCTCCAAACTCCAAGCCTCCTTGTTATCTGGGAAAAGAAGTGGGGGGGGGAAGGGAATGGAAATTGGGAAGGGAGTGGAAAGAAAGTGATTTGTTACATTTTTAAAAATCTATTTACTTTAACATATGGAACTTCTTGTCATCTCCATACTTCAGTTCAGCAAACGTTTATAGTACATCAGACCCCAGACTGGGAGCTTTTTTTTTGTCCCAAGAGAATAAGCTTTCTTAGTCGAAGGATAGTTCTCCAAACTACCCCCCTCCCAATTTTTATTTATTGCACAAGCATCTACTAATAGTAGTATGTTTTTAAATCACCCACATTCCTGTATTATAATACAGCTTGTTTTGTTCTTTAAATTTTTTATTTTTGTTATTGAAGTATAGTTGATTTACAATGTTTCAGGTGTACAGCACAGTGATTCAGTTAGACATATATGTGTATTCTTTTTCAGATTCTTTTCCATTGTAGGTTATTACAAGATATTGAATATAGTTCCCTATGCTATACTGTAGTTCCTTATTATTTATCTATTTTGTATATAGTAGTATGTATCTTTTAATCCTCAATTCCAAATTCATCCCTCCCTCTCTTTCTAGCACAGCTGTGTTTTTGTCCATCTCTGTGCATATATACTTCTCACATAGTTGTGATATAGGTAGAGGCTCTGTAGCATCTCTACATTTTTGACCAAAGACTCACAGAGAACAGGTATGGCCAACCACTTTACTGTTGCTGGGGACAACCTAAGTCCACATAGAGCCTTCGCATGTAATATTTTCACCATTCATGGGGCTAAATCAAATGTTTGGGGCCAGAGAGTGGGATGGAAGAGGATGGGTGCTTTTAATCTAGAAATCCATGTTTACAAAAAGCCTTCCTAAATAGGGCTTTTGCCTCCCTTGTAGCCCTGAGGGTTGGAAATGGGTAGAGAAGGGGAGGTGGAATCAGGAAATAAGGCTCAAAGGATCCATCTCAAGTGGTATAGCCCTGAGGATTAGGAAACTTGGGTTGGAGCCCTGGCTCTGCCTGTGGACTCCATTTACACTGACTCCATCCACTGAACTCATCGATTTCTGCCTCCCTGTTCCTGCCAAATTAGACTCCTTCCCCAAGCTTGCCCAGGCTTTCCTGCCTTTCCTTTTATTATTCCTCCATTCATACCATCTTTCCCATTCCTGCCACCACCATGCTTCTTCGTGCCCTTGACAGTTGTGTGATGCATGGCTGGAATCCCCACTGTCTACCTGTAGCCACCCCCTGCCCCCATCCTCCATCTGTCCCAGAAACAAGTCATTAACCAGCTTAAAAATAATCTAAGTTTACAGTCTATATTTCTTAGCCCTCTCACACGTGGCTCTGTCTCACCTCATGATAATATCACCTGGCTAGGTGCCTTCTGCTCCAGCCTGACCCGTCTGTTAGCTGAGCCTTGATTTTTCGGGGGTTTCATTCCTTGCTTGCTGCCTTGTCCCACCAAACCCCTTTCCAGTTAACACACCTTACTTTGTATGAGGCCTGCTGATAATGTGTTCCTGACAGATACTTGGTGAATGAATATTGATGAAAACGGAAGGCTGGATGAAAGGCAATGGTTTTGTAAGATCAACAGACTGTTATCATTGTCCTTAATCCATTGTTCATTTTGTGTCTAGCAAGGGGCCAGGTAACTGGAGGTTTAAGGAAGCCTGTGATTTAGAAAAACTGCTTTTTTCTGTTTTCTTATTTATGAAATGGATTAAATAAGGAATTACTATGGTTTAAGCAATGCACCTTATAAAAAGCAAATACTCGAGAAGTGTTTGTTTATTTTGTTTGAGACACTTTCTTTTTCCTCAGGCCCAGAACAAGCTTCCTGCATCCCATGACCCATGAAGTCTTGTCAACATCCACACAGCCTGAGGGTCTCGGCGATGGAGTAGAAGAAGTAGGTGAGGCTTTCTGCCCACAGTCTACTGTCTCTGGTCTAGTGGGTCAGTTACGTTTTCCGGTTTTCTATTGCCAGTTGAAGCTAGAGTGTTTCTCATCCTTCATTATTGGGAGAGTTTGGCTTTGAGTGGAATCTGGATGAAACAGATTGGTTCTGGTTCTGCTCAGATACTGTTTTAGTCAAAGCCTGGGGTGGCCTCTTTCCCCTGGGGTGGCCATTGAACCCCCCTTTCCCTGAGGCAAGTTCTGTTCGACAGGTTGGATACAAACCATCTACTGTGGATTCGGAGTCTAAGACAGCTGTGGAAAATCCTGCTTAGGTTTGGGTGAGGAAAGCCCTGTGTTTATGTGACTATCGATGGTATTACAGCAAATGCCTTCTGATCTGATGTACCGGGCAGTGTTTATCTCACAAAACCCAGAGGGATTCTGCGTCGCTCCATCTTCTGAAATTAAGTTAGGAAATAGTTTTTTCCTAATGGTGAATTTGGCCTTATCTTCAAAGACGCCCTTTGATGTTTGGGACAGGATTATTGGGCAGTAAGAGGAAATCAGAGGAGAAAGATCAGAGCCAATGATACACAGTCAACTTCATTTGGTTGCCAGAGAAAATGTTGAAGAAAGTCTCAACTACTTCTCCTGGTTAGTGACGGGAAAGTACACAATATGGGTTGAATAAAAAATCATACAGAAGGAGCTGAGCAGCAGAAAATATGGCAAAGGAATGTTTATTCTTCTCCAACATGAGTTTGGACAGCATTGGATAAGATGAGGGTGATGACTTGTGTGCAGGTTGGAGCCTTCATCCTTTCAACAAACTTTTTTTGCATGCTCGCTGTGTGCCTGGGAACCATACCAGAGCCCACGCCGCCCAGCATTCCCTGACAGAAGGAGGGGACACTGCAGAGCATAGCAGTGCAAACTCCAGTCTTAAAGTGCTCAGACAGGGTCACGAAGGAAGGCTTCTGGTGGGAGGGGAGCCCGTCTCCCAGGCCAAGTGCTAGAGGCAGAGACGGACTGGCAGGACTGAAGCGTTGACCTCTGCCCATGTGCATTGTTCATTATTTTCTCCCACAAAACTTACTTTTCCTCAGTGGATAATAGGCTAAAGTATTAAGACAAGAGATTGCAAGTACAGAGTATTTTAAAAAATTATTTTAAGAAAGTTAAAAACTGGAATCTCTGCATTGAATACAGAAACTCAGAAATGTGAATCTTCGGTTTCTAAAAGCAAGTACTGAGTAACTTTCAGGGGAAGAAGGAGAAATGTGTGATCTTTTCTTGCTCATCTATGTCAGATTTTAGCTGAGAATGTTAGAAACACATGCCTGAGTTCAGCTTTTTACTTTTCAGTTCCACTTGCCCTTTGTTCTACTGTCTAGGGTAGGTTTGCTTGGCCCTGAAGTCATCCCCAGAGTAGCAGATGAGGAGACATTTATTTTAGGGACAAATAAAAGTTGCTGGGAACCTCCTTGGCTGCTAAGAGGTAGCTGTCCCACAGGATGGGAGCGACAGGTAAGAGGAGGAGGGTGTGTGGGACCAGCTGGCCTTGGAGGCCCCTCACCCCCAGGCTGGACTTGAATTGGACCCTTGAAGAGAGCCCTCCCCCACCTTTTCTGGCCCTGCCACTGTTTTTCCAGAATCGTCCCAGCCAAGTGCCTTTACTAGTCTGAACTTACCTAACATTACAATCCCAGCACGTTTATTAGGTATCGGTCACAGTTAATTGGAAAGGAAAATTGGGGGGTTCTGGGCTTATTACTTTTCTGTGAAAGCGGAGGGTGCTCTTAATTATTTTACCAGTCATCTCCCCCTCTTGGCTCTCCCTCTGCTTTCTGTCTAATGACTAGCATCCCACAGGCGTGTTACGGTAGCTCATCCTCTTTCACAGGCCTGTGCCCACGTGAGTGGGGTTTCATCACGTAGTCAGTCAGCACAGCGCCCGCTTTTGCAAGTGAGACCACAGAAAGTGATGGAAATTCACGGCTGTTTACTTCGGTCATTATGAATGGATGTCTTGTAGTGAACGAGTTACATAAAAATCTGCTGTGTTATAGCCAAGAGTTAGGTTCTAATGGCTCTTCCAACGCCCGGGCCTTCCAAGCAATCACCTGCGACCCTTCCTGGACGCCGTTGGTGGTCCTGCCGTCGAGAAGGCCGCGTCAGCTCCAGGTGAAAGCCGCCAGTCGGGTGCCTGTCGCTCTGTGGCCTTCTGTCGCGGAGACGGAGGCTGGGCAGTCAGGCCCGGCTTGCGCCTGCCTGGCCGGTGGCAGCTTGCCAGCAAGTTTCGCTGGGTGGTCTTCGACAATGGGAGAGAGGAGGGGTGGGGAGCCCAGCTCTCCTGCCCAAAGGGGAACAAGAAGGTTGGCAGCCAATCCCCTGTCCCTGAAACACCACAAAGGTCCTGAGTGGGGGTGAAAAGAACGGAACAGGTTGCTGAAGGCGGTATTGTGATGGAGTTAATGCCTGTTCCTCTGATTTTACACACGAAGTCTTGCATTGATGGGGCGAGTCTCCCTCAGGAGGGTGAGCCTATACCAGCAGCAGGTACCCGTCAACATGGGAGAGGAGAATTATTATTCTCTCTCGGGGGACCAGCTGTGGACCCCGAGGGCAGGCTGAGATCTGGGAGTCCCAGTGCCAGAGAGGCAGTACTGCCTGCCTCTGTCGTCCTCCCGGTGATGTGGAGCATGAGAGCCGCCGTTTCCTGAGACCTGCTGTGTGCCAGGCCCTAAGCTCCGTGCTGTGAGCCTTGTTCCTGCAGTCCCCCAGCAGTCCTGTGGAGATGGACAGTCGGGTCCCATTCTGCAGACAAGGGAGCTGGAGCCTAAATAATTATAGAGACTTGCTCTGCTCTCACAGCTGGTAAATGACAGAGCCAAGATTTCACGGCAGGGCTGCCGACTCCAAAACTCAGGCTTTGGGGGAGAAGAAAAGTATCCAGACAGTCCCTCCCCCTAAGCAGAGCCCCCTTAGCTTGGGGGAACTTTCTTTTGCAACTAACAGAGTGGAAGGGGCAGGTGGCAGCCTTTATGAGACTTGCCTTAAGAGACATGAATTGAAAACTGGGACCACAACTGGAAGGTTTTGCCTGGCTCCACAGCCACAGCCGGAGGGAAGCCAGGTTCTGAGGCACAGCCAGTGTCCGGCTTTGCAAGCAGTGCTGAAAGCTGCCTCCATCCTGGGTCTCCTCTTGGAACATGTCTCCTGCCTTTTTCTCACCCAGGACAGCATCTGGATTGGCTGTCTGAATCTCTGCTTCCACCACAGTTTGCCAGCTGAGTCCATTTGCTCCTCAGGTCTCTGCAAGTCTGATCAGGCCGGTCCTCTGGGCCCTTAGTGGGGTGAAGGTGTTTTGCCCAGCAGATACTTTTCCTGGTCAGGAGAAGTGGCAGCTTGTGCAGAAAAAATACCCTGGGGAAGGAAGAAGCAACTTTGACAGACAGGTAACTGACAGGAGATGGTACCTTCCAGGCAAATACTTGCCAGGCAGCCAGCAGAAAGAATTCTGCAGGCCATTACCTGCAGAGCGAAACCAGCCTCTCCCTGCTGCCTGCGGGGAACGTGGAGATTTGGCTGCAAAGAGCATGTAGTTGCCCTCAGTTCCTTGTTTTTCTTTAACAAACGTGGAAAGCTTGAAGCCAGGATGTTCTGGGCTTTGGTTGGGATGTGGGAGGTGGTACGCAGGACACCTGGGTTTAAGATATAGTTAGGTGACCAACCAGTTGAGTCACCAAGAAGAAATCACGGAGACTCTGAGCGTTTATCTCGCTGTTCTTGCAAGCTGACTTCTCTGGACACCATGTGGACGCAGACAGGTGGCCCAGGGGAACACTTTTGATTAATAATGTTCCTGCTCACCTCCAAAGCCCAAGGCCTCTGGCATCTGTGCTCTCCCAGGTGAGTGAGGAGTTACGACATTCTAGGGAACTGACCAGAGGTCAGAGTCTGGGCACAAGGGGTGCCTCTGCTTCTGTGGTTGTGTTTGTTTTCTAAAGGCAGGGGCCTGGACTGGAGGCAGTTCAGGTCCATGGCCAGAACCTTTCTGGATCTCTCCACATAAGCTGCTTTTTTCCCTCTCTTGTGGGAAAAGGCAGTGAGGGTGTCAGGTTCTGGCAGGAGTTGGGAGAAGAAAAGATCTCATGCTAAGAGGATCCTAGTTAACATTCTTCCAGAGAGAGGAAGGAACAAAGGAGTCTGGGGAGTGTCTGGGGGATCCCATCTGAGAGAACAGAAGTCTGGAGTGAACCTTACTAGAAAAGGGGGTGAAGTGTTAGAGGAAGATGGTTGCTGCAGGAGGGAGCAGTGTTTCTAGGGCCACTTCAGGCCTGAGATTGTAAAGCCTCCTCATTAAGAGCAGGCTTTGGAAACAGACAGGCCTGGGTTTGAACATAGGCTTGCCAGTTGCCAGGGGTATAACCCCAGGCTAGTCACCTAAATTCTGATACCCCTGTATCTTAGTGTTGTTGCAAAGAGGAAGCAGGATACTGCGTATAAAATACATGAAATGCGTTATGGACATTGAGTAGAAGGTGGCTGTTATTAGGCAAGGAAAGAAAGGGAAAAAGGAACAGACTGAGTAGGTAGAAGCTGTACCTGCACAAGGCTTTATAGAGATAAAGAAATGAGAAGATGGGGAGAGAGAGGAGCCCACAGCAGGGCAAGGCCCTGCCCCAGGTGCACCTTAGGTACCAGTCCTCAGGCCTGGTCACTGCGAAGGCAATTCTCACCCAGCCTTCTCCTCCGCTTCTTCCCTGATTCAACTTTCTACCAGTTACCAAACCAGGGAGTCATCTTTGACTCTGTTCTTTCTCCCCTATTCCATTTTAAATTGGCAAATGCTATAGGCTTTACTTTTTGGAGGAGGGGAGGCAGTTAAGTTTATGTTTGTTCGTTCGTTTGTTTGTTTGTTTGTTTTAATGATACCGGGGATGGGACCCCAGACCTTGTGCATGCTAAGCACGCACTCCAACGCTAAGCTATACCCTCCCCTCTTAGGCTTTACTTTTAAGATGTATCCAGAATCCCTCTTCTTCCATCAGCATTTCTTACCTGGACTATGGCAGTAGCTTCTTACATGTTCTCCCAGCCCCACCCATCCCTGACCTCCCTGCCTTGTCTGCTTTTCGTAGACAAGTCAGTGTTAGCTTCCAAAAGAGAAACCAGAAGCGATCATTCCCCTGCTCAGAACTCCCCATGGCATCTGTTTCATTCAGAGAAAACTCCACACTCTGTCAGTGGCCTCCCCTCCCCTCACCCGCTTCCACCCCCACAGTGGCCTCCTGGCTGCTCCTCCAACAAGCAGAACAGCCCCTCTTCTCAGAGGCTTTGCCCTCTGCCTGGAAGGCTCTTCCCCACATCTGCACAGCCCGCTGCCCCACTTCATTCAGGTGTCTGCCTCGGTGGCCACCCTCCCCGGACTGTCCTTGATTACATCACACTCCCATCAACCTAATGTCTTTTTCCTCAACGTTATCACCTCCTGACACATCTCTATGTGTTCATCTGCTATTGTCTGCTTTCCCCTCAGAAGGAAAGATCCATAAGAACCGGGACCTCATTTTGGTCCTCACTGCCTTCCCGGTACCTAGAGTAGAATCTGGTGTGTAATTGGTGCTCAGTTTTGTTTTTTTTTTTTTAACTAGTCTACAGGCCTCTCCTGAATCTCAGAAGGGCTATAAAAAGAGTTTCAAACAAAATGAAATAACTACCTATAGATTTATAGAAGAAAAATGCATTCTAAGTATATGTATACAGGGAGAGAAAGGTGTGGAGAATTCTAATACTAGTAGAGGGCCTATTTTAGAAAAGCCAGAAAGCAGTGTGCTAGGCCACAGCAGAAGGAGCCCAGGTCTTCCATCTTCCTCAAGGTGACTGACCTCAGGAATGTCCCTAAGTGTGTCAGCTGTTCCCTCTGTAAGAGGAAGGTGAGAATAGACACCTCTCAGGCCCTTCCACATTACTCGAGAAGAATTTACTGTACACGGACTTTAGGCCTGGTGCCGTGCTAAGCCTGGCTTGGAGCTGCAGAGAAGCCCAGGGCATCCTCACTCCACCAAGGGATAATAGTCTAGTCATTCACCTACAATTTCCTAAGTGTGCCTGGACCGTCCACGGTACTGCTCCCTTCCGTTTGCAGAGTTGAACTGGAGTTCTGTTGAATCTGGGACATGAGAAACATGGGATGAATCTGAGAATAGTTCAGTTCCCCACATGCATGGGGGCCGGGAGGGGTCAGGCCCCATGCTAGGCACACAGGCGACAGAAATGGTTTCTGCGTTTGGAGAGCTGACAGCCTTGGAAGTTCAAGGAATAGCGTTTGGATGCCTGCCCAGAGGGCGATAGATCTGACTTCAAATTGCATCTCAATCATCTCTGACTTGGTTCTAGACTTAGAAGCTAAGGAAGAATAAAAATAGGAACAAATATCCCAAGAGGTCTTGTGCTGACAACAAACATGCCTGAGAAATTACACTCCCAAGATCCCTAGACCCAACATCTGCAGCATCTCGGGGGGCTGGGGAACGGCCCAAGCTGCCTCCTCCGGGTGTTTTTTAACTTAAAAAAAAATTAATGGCCTTTTTAAAAAGCAATTGTAGGTTTATAGAAAAAAATTAAGTGAAAATTATAGGGAGTTGCCACATAGCCCTCAACCCCCCCCCCCCGTTTCCCCTATTACTAACATCTTATGCTGGTGTAGTACATTTGCTACAGTTGGTGAGTCAGTGCTGACACATTGTTATTAATTAAAGTCCACAGTTTACATTAAGACTCACTTTTTGCATTATACAGTCTATGGTTTTGACAAATGCATAATGACACATATCCACCATTATTATTATATCAGAATTATAGCTTCACTGCCTAAAAATTCTTGGTACTCCACCTTTTTGGCCCTCCTTCCTTCCCTCGCCCAATCCCTGGCAACCTCAGCTCTTTTATTGTCTTTGTAGCTTTGTCTTTTCCGGAATGTCATATAGTTGGCATCACACAGTGTATGGTCTTTCCAGGTTGGCTTTTTTCACTTAGCAATCTCCTCCAATTTTAAACCTGGCCTTCTCCCCCTCCCCCTCCCATACACACATCCAGCTGGGGTGCAATGCGCTGGCAAAGGAGGAGCCCCCAGCCAGTGCTGAGACCCACCTGACCAGAGCCCACGGGTCTGCAGTGCTATTCCTTTGTCGCCATCCACTGAACATGCCCGGCCCTGGTGCTACTGGAGTTCAGCCCAGACTGGTAAACTGTCAGTTGCTGCCTGTGTTTTGGTTCCACATCTGGAAGTACCAGCTGTGCAGACCTTCCCATCCCATTCTTAAGTGGAGAGACAGGAGGAGCACTGGGCTGTTTGCCTTCCTCCTTGGTAGTTTGTTTTACTTGCTCTGGAGCTTCGAACTAGCGGTGGGGAAGTGAGCCTCCGGGGCAGGCAGCATCCTTCACACCACATCCGGCAGTGGCCACAGCTCCCTCAGCCTCTGAAGTCGCTGTCTCAGCTCCACCTGGGCTCCAGGGTGTCTGTGCTGAGCCCAGAGTGACTGAGCGCTGGGGCTTGTTTTGTGGTCATTGAGGAGGAAGAGTGATCGGGCGCAAAGAGCACGGGAAACGTTTTCCCTGTCAAGAGGTGCTTATTTCTCCCGGCAGCCTTGCAGATGAGGATTCCTTGGGAGTGTGGTGGCAGGAACTCCAATATTCAGGGCACTAACCAGTCACTAGACAGAGAGGCTCTCAGGGGCTGGGTGATGATTGTGGATTTTGTAACAGGAGCAGAAGGAGGAGCTCCTCCACCCTCACTCCAGCTCTGGACCACGGTTAGGGTAAAGTGCATGCGAGTGGGGGTCATGTGAACCATCTGGTTGAGTCAGGCTGAAGAGGAGAGGGGGTGTACTAGGTAGAAAGAGTGCCAACCCCAGGGGAAGGGACTGAGATTTAGACCCAGCTCCCCTTGCTTCCTGTGTGGAATAAACACAGAGCTGAGGCCAGCTGGTACCTTCTCACTCTGAAGGACACTCGGCAGGTGCATCAGTTAGTAAGAAGGAGGAAGAGGATTCTTTGGCCTCCTTGAAAAGCCAGCTTTCAGACTGTAGAAATTTGATTCCGATGATCCAAATCCTTCCCGCCTCCTCCTCTGGTTTGCTCTCCTTGCCTCGCCCAGCCTCCGATCTGTAGCCTGACCAGGGACTCACTGAGAGCTCTGGGCTGCCGTTCAGTGCTTCTTCCTACTTGTACCTACGTGTGTAAGTGGAAACTAATAGTCCCTGCCCCAGGTTTGTCACCAAGACTGAGCACTAATGCAGTGGAGTGTTTAAAGCACCTTAAACTCTTCAGAGAAGTACTCTCTGCAGGCAAGCTGTCCTTGCTTTTGTTGTTAGGAATTGGGGCTGAACCTTCCCGTCCCTCAAGACTGCAGGTCTAACTCCAGAGTCTGGAAGGCTGTGACTGATTACTGACCGTCACTGCATGGGAAGCCTTGGTCCTCACCTCAGTTTGCTTGGGGAAGCCGAGGATAGAGAGCTGCTAAACACGCGAGGGTGAGACCCATGTTCCCTGCCAAATCCATCCTTCACTCCTGAGTGCCCCTCCTCACATTCCTTCCCCCCCGGAGGCAGTGAGTCCTGAAGAAGACTCCCAGACCGGCTTCTGCAGGTGCATGCCTGCAGCGTGTGCCTAGGAGCAGGAGCCACATTTGTTAATCCAAAAGAAAATATGTGATCTGACAAACCATTTGGGATTTTTTTCCTCTCCTGATTTTTTTGGGGGGGGGGGATCTTAGAAACACTGAGTTTATAAACATCTTGTAATGTACTAAAAAAACAAAAAAAAACTTTAGTGTAAGGAATGGTATTCTGTACAGTGGGGGCCATGCCAGGACCTCCCAATGGTGTGGTCGCCTGTTAGAGCGGAGTGGGCAGAGAGGCACGTTGTGAGCATCCCGGGGGATGGGGTGGAGCACCGGTAAGTGTTGGTGGAAGGAGGTCTCCAGTGCAGTCTGGGTCTTCTCTAGAACTTCCCCTCCAGAACAATCTGTAGAAACCGGAGCAGGGTCCCAGTTTTACCCACCACCCCTCTTCCCCACTCTCTAGAAAAACGCAGCCTCCATGGAAGTGGAACAGGGAGGCTCCTGAACAACTGTTAAGCTCTACAGCTTTCAAAGCCCACAAGTAACGAGGACCAGCTACCCAGTTGTGATGGAATGTTAGGCAGGCAAAGCTAATTTTCCCCACATAAGGAAACTAACCACAAGGCCAGCGCTAGCACCTGTGGTCTAGTTGGGGGAAAAGCAGTGAGACCTTGTTTCTTTTAATCTCAGCCAAGAAGAGGTGTGTTACCCTTTCCCAGGCCAGGGGGTTCTGACCTGTCTCCCACCCACTGAAACTCGCTGCAGCCTGCCTCTCTTGGGTCACTTGAGGTGTTTCTCGTTATCCATATGCACAGCAATAAACCTTGCCGAGAACGGTGCTGTTTGTGCCTCTGTAGGCATTTTTCACGTGGACCTAAAGATGTTCGTAACCATTCAGGGGTGGCCTTTCAGTTGATCAGCCGGCAGATCATTGAGCACTATGCCTGCTGCCCTCAGAACATGTGTAATCCAGATTCTGGATATTTCCCAGATCTAAGCCAAAGGTCATTTCACTTTGAACTACATTATCTACCTTCTCTCATTGGAAGAGCTCTTGGCTCAGAGGAGGTGCTTGGTGTCACCATTATCATCATGATGATTATCACTGGCTTGAGATAAGCTGCTGATTTATAATTCCTTCCCAAGAGCCCATATTCTTGGAGAACTTGGCTGTTTACAGAGTTTTGTCAATTACGGTATGTTTGAGAATTTTATAGGTAGAGGAATGGAAGTCCAGAGAAAAGTGATGTATGGTCTTTTACTCGGACCTAGGGCTTGTGCCCTTGGTTGGTTCTGCCATCAGGGAAACAGCCAGCCAAAGGTGGGAACCTGCCATCTGTGAGATGTGCTCCAGGTTCTGGGGAAGGCCCACCCTGGGCAGGGAGGACCCAGGAAGGAGGCAGTGGGCATGGAGGGCTGCCAGTTGTCTCTGGGTTCCTGAGCCAGAGGACCAAGGAGATCTGCTCCTCAGGGCCTCCTCTGCTTATGACCAACAGAACCCTTTCAGGGGTGGGGCTGCCTCTTTGGCCTAACACTGAGGAGGCTTTGCAGGTTAAAGAGTGGGTGTACTGCTCTATGTTACCAGAACCTGAGCACTCGTGGCAATCTGCCCAACAGTGCTGTTTTTGGCTTAACTGAGATGATACGATGGCGGGGGGGTGGTGTCCTGGAACCTTGGTGCAGGATTGAGTAGGTTTGGAAGGATCTTGCTCTAGTGATCCTATTGAAAAAGTAAGTATTATTCATCTATCTAAAACCTCAAATACACAGAAGCAGAAAAAAGAGTATCCTGACCCTATGTGCCCATCACCCAGATTCAACAATGATCAAGACAAACGAGAGAGCTTTTAAACTACTACATTGTTTTCATTATTTTGTGTGCAGATGGGACAAGGATGGATGCCACAAGGTTACCCTTTCCAAAAGAGGTGTGTCATCCAGCCTTCCCATGCCCTCATCGCTGTGGCGTGGACAAGAGAGGACAGCCCAGGGCACTCAGGTTTGATCGTCAGTTGCTCTAGCAGTTCTCTGAGATGTTTCTGTGTGTCTTCTTTACCAGATGCAGAGCTCCCAGGGAAAGCTTGTGTTGCCAAAGAAAGAGGTTCTTGCCTCGCACAGGAATTCAAGAGCAAGGCATAGTAAAGTGAAGGCAAGTTTGTTTAGAGACACACACACTCCATAGACAGAGTGCCGTTTGTCTCACTCAGAAGGGGGAGCGGCTTAGGAGATACACACTCCGTAAGCAGGATGCGGGCCATCACAGAAAGGTGAGAGGGAGAGAGGCCAAGAGGTCTAGGGATGTTTAGTTTAAAGGTAGATACACACTCCATAGACAGAGTGAGGGCTGTCTCAGAAGGCAAGAGAGAGAGCAACCACAAGGTGCAGGATTGTTAGTTTTTATGGGGTCGGTAATTTCATATGCTAATAAGTAGGAGGATTATTCCAACTATTTTGGGGAAGGGGTGGAGATTTCCAGAAATCAAGCACCTGCCCACTTTCTGACCTTTTACAGTCAGCAGCTGCCATGGTGCCTGTGTGTGTGCCATGAGGCTCCAGGTCTACAGGATGTTGAATCTTCCAGCATATTGGTTCTAACTAGTTTGTCCTGTCCTCAATTGCTCTGTCATTTCTCAGTGCTTGTTCCCTGCCCTCTTCCCTCCTGTCTCACTTGAACTCTATTTTTGGATCCACAGAGCCTAATATTAAATAGGTGCTCAATGAGTATTTACTGACTTGTATGGCAAGGGATTGTATGAGTCAGGATGTGTTCCATCTGGACAGGTGTAAGTAATGTGAGTACTTAGTTTATCATTTGGGGAGGAAAGGGGGCAGTAGATGTGGTTTAGAGTTGAGTAAGGGGCCATTTTCTGAACCTGGGGGATCCTGAATGAGTGAAGGGTTAGGTGTGATCATTCTGCTGTTCAGGGGCTCCTGGTTTTGCTGAGAAGGAAGAAGTCATCAGCAAGACATGACGGGAGAGGGCTGGATCAGAACCGCTCTTTGCCTGGCCCCCGGATTGAGGCATCTGCGGACCCTGGTGTGGTAGAACAGGAGTGTTAATGGCAGCTCCAGCTCCAGACTCGTTTTTCTGGGTGGCCACAAGCAGCCTGCAAGCTGCCTGCACCACCAGGGCCCATGTGTCATTCCAAGCACTATTTTATTCATTCTGCAGTTGGCGAGGAACGGGCTCCTCCAAGCATGGGGAACAGAGCCTGCTTCCAGCCTTTGGAGTGCTGGGCAGTTTGGCTGCTCTGTGGCTCCAGGGCAGGGGTGGGATGGATGAAATGGGTATTGGAGGACCAGGAGGGGGAGATGCTGCAAAAGCTTCTCCTCAGGTCTGACCCTGAATGAAGCCAGCAGGGGCCTCAGGTGGGGTGTGCCCAGGCCCACACAGACCCCAAGGAAGTCTCCAGGCCCTGACTTTCATCAGCGACACGCCCCTCCCACTCTCTGCCTGGTCTTTTTCAGTTTAAACTTCCAGCCCGGCCCTCCCCTTCCATACACGCATGATGTGTGTGTGAGTGTTTTAATTTTTATTCTTGGCAGAAGTTAAGACACAAAATGGATTTGGAAGGAGATGAAACCAGTTTGGGCATATGCTGGGCAGTGGCAGCTTCATTCCTGGAGTGGGAGGGCTGCAGATGGGGAGGGGCTGGGTGGGACCCAAGTCTCCTCCCCAGCAGGGACCAAACTGAAAATCTACTCCATGGGGAGGGAAAGGCCAGGAGCTCTGCTGAGCTGTTAACCCTTTGGGATGTCAAAAAGCCAGCTCCAGGGGAGCCAAAGCCCTCAGGTGTGATGTGGTGTTAAGTGGATGGGGGACCCCTGGATGGCCAACACCTGTTCCATTTCCTGGTGGTCTGTCAGCCCCTGGAGGCTGTTCTGAATTTGTTCAGGGAATCACTGAGGGCATTTCCAGTTTTGATGTGCAAATGCTAAAATGTACATATGCTTGGAAAACTTCTGGTTTCCTTCTGACCTCCCAAGCCCTGCTCCCGCACCCCCCAGAAGTAGGAGGTGGTAGCCCTGTAGGGGTGACTGTGGCCCAGGGACCTATTTGAGTGTCTTCTTTGCTACAATGGAAGCTGTCTTGGCCCCCAAAGTAGGTGCTTTTTGCAATGGTGGCCTCCTCTTGGGTTTTCATTTCTGTGTGAAGAGGAGAAAACTAGGAATCTGAAAGTCCAGAAAATATTTGGGGAAATCTGAGAGAAATTTTGAGACCATGTTTCATTCGTTAAAATGTATTAAAATATTCAAGTTGTGGGGTAAAAAAAACCTCAGCTTTAAAAATGGCAAGAATTTCTCTAAAAATAATATAGACATCTTTATGCAAAACTTGCAATTCCAACTATGGCGTCCAGTGCAGCTAGGGCGTTTCTGGCAGACCTTCAAAGGACTCCCAGATCCTTGGGGGAAACACCCATTGGTTCCTACCCCTGGCTGCACATGACAGTTTCCAGGAAAGAGTTTTGAAAATGCTGATGCCTTGGCCCCACCGCCAAAGGTTCTAACTGAATTTGCCTGAGGTACTGCCCAGGCGTTGACATGTTTGAATGTCCCCAGGAGATTCTTCTATGCAGCCAGAGTTGGGAACCTCCAATCTAATGCTTACGTGAGAACAGAAGGAAGATAAGAGAGGCCAGATTAAGAAACGGAGGAGTTTTTTTGTTTCTCACTACATGCTGGTGCGTATTACTTGGATCTAGACTCAAAGGGGTGCTGCCAACTTTTGGACAGGATCGAGGGGCTCAGACCTCAGGACTGACTCCGAGTAGGGTGGAGACAAAGCATCTTCAGGAGCTGGGTGCAGAGTGCACTGTGGGACATGCCCAACCAATCCCTCCCGAAACATGCTGGTTGGTGCATGTCTCCAACTCAGACTGATTTGGGTTTTGTCAGTCTTTCTCAGCTTCCTTTTTTGGTGTATCTGCTTGAATCTACTAAGGACACTAAGACCAGCAGGCAAGGGGAGCAGATAGCCCTGGCTTTGAAACCTTTACTTGAGCAAGATGCTTAACCTCACTGAGCCTCAATTGCTGCATCTGTAAAATGGGGATGACAATAGTATATACAGGAAAATGGGGCACCAGAGGATGGTCGTGTGTTCCAGGTCTCTGGTGGGTCCCTGGGATGTGCCCCGCCAAGTGAGGATCCTTGGCTTTGGGCAGGAAAAAATCAAGAGCGAGCCATAGCTGAGTAAAAGTAGATTTATTCAGAGAGATACACACTCCACAGATAGAGCATGGGCCCTCTTAGAAGAAAAGAGAAAGTGACCATGCAGTGTGGGGTTGTTCATTTTTATGGGCTTAGTAACTTCATATGCTACCAAGTGGGAGGATTATTTCCACTACTTTGGGGAAGGGGCTGGGATTCCCAGGAACGGGGCCACCACCCACTTTTTTACCTTTTATGGTTAGCCTCAGAACTGTCATGGCGCCTGTGGGAGTGCCATTTACCATGCTAATATATTATAATGAGCATATAATGAAGCTCAAGGTCTACTGGAAGTGAAGTCTCCCGCCATCTTGGGCCTCAAGGTCTACTGTGAGTCAAATCTTCAGTTGCTATGTCATTCTTTTAATGGTTGTGCCCTGTCCCCTTACCTCGTCTCAATACTACCTCCTTCATGGACTGCTTTAGAGATTAGACAAGGTAATAGATGTGTTGCCGGAGAACAGGTTCTTGCCTCGCACAGGAAAGAATTCAAGAGCAAGGCATGGTAAAGTGAAAGCAAGTTTATTTAGAGAGATACACACTCCACAGGCAGAATGTGGCCATCTCAAAAGGTGAGAGGGAGAGAGACCGAGAGTTGTGAGGGTGTCTAAAGTTAAGGTGAATACACACTCCAGAGACAGAGTGCGGGTCGTTGCAGAAGGCGAGAGAGAGCAACCATGAGGTGCAGAGCTGTTAGTTTTTATGGGCTCCGTCATTTCATATATTAACAAGTGGGAGGATTATTCCAACTACTTTGGGGAAGGGGCAGGGATTTCCAGGAATCAGGCCCCTGTCCATTTTTTGACCTTTTATGGTCAGCCTAGGAACTGTCATGGCGCCCATGGGTGTGCCACAAGGCTCCAGGTCTACTGGAAATTGAATCTACTGCCATCTTGGTTCTAACCAGTTTGTGTCGTATCCTCAATGGCTATGTCGTTCCTTCAGTGCTTGTGCCCTGCCCCCTTCCCTCTTGTCTCAGATGCACATCATCTCACAGAGTAACTCAACAAATGGTCCAATATACTGTTTTATGCCAAGATTGACTATTTCTTCGAATTCTAAATGTTAACTTTAATCTCATACTGTGACAAAACATGGTGTGTTACATTCACTAAATCTGAATGACTTTTAATTATATTTACAAATCAGTTAAAGTAGGAAATTAGTAATTTAGTAGGGAAAAAAAGGCAGTCTTTAAATGTTAATATGCCCAACATGGTAACGTCAGCAAACTAAGTATTTGATGGATATTTTATACAACTTACTAAACAAAGAATTTCAGATTTGTAAAGGTTGTTAAGTATTAAATGCATTTTTATTTTTTCCAAAAGGCTTGTCTACATTATGTGGAAGCAACAGAATCCTGGAATTAGGGGAGGGGTTCTTTACAAGCCAAAGATGTTGACTGTTGAAGGTAAATGCAGGAAACCCCTCAGATGTGATAATGGGGCAGAGACATTTTACAGCCCAAGAGGTTGTTGGGATGTGAGGCCCCCAGGCGTGTGGGAAGATAAAATTTCAGTGATATGATAATATTTGGGGTAGTGTTTTTTTCAAATTTACCTTTTTAATTATAGGAGTGATAATTACAAAACCCACTTTGAATATTTCTGAAGTAGTAAGTATAAAAAATGCAATTGTTAACTGATGTTAACATTTAAATGTCTCGACCTTTTCCTGTGACAACCCAAATAACTATACATGATAGATTCACATGCAATTTTTAAAAAATTACAGACATGGGATGCTGTTTTACAAGTTGCTTTTGGGATATTCTCCAGGAACCTCTTATGCCAACATTTCCCAAAGTGTATTTGATGAAATTTTCCTCACTAATGGTACTCTGAGAAAAAGAGTACTGTGGTCAAGTCGGTCGAAGCCTGTGGTCAAATAAGGCCAGGCCTGTGGTTAAGCGAGTTCAGCCTTCAGTGCATACTCTATCCCCCTCTTGGTGCTTCACAATGCATAATAGCACATTAAAGGCTCTGAAAAGGCCTGCAGCAAAGAACCTAATTAGCTTTTCTTAGCAGAGCAGTTCCCTAAATTTTTTTTTGTAGTGAACATCCTGTATAGGTTTTTAGAAGCACTATTTTAAACATTCCTCACTAACCTTCCCTCCACCTACTCCCCCTCCTCCATCTGCAACCTTGTAGGGTAGGCAGGAAGAAAAAAGTTCATCTGTTCATTTAATCAACAAATACTTACTGCACTCCTATTACATGCCAAACACCGCGATAGGTGCTGGGGCTACAGCAATGAGGCTTCCGGCTTCCCTCCAGCACAGGGATGATGGTATTAGTCACACAGGATGGATTGCACCTGGGACAGCAGAACGTCGGCAGGGATCCTCGCTGCAGCTGTGGAACCAGGAGTAGCTGCTCACATTATCCCCACCCCCTCCGCTCCCCACCCTCCATCACGCCCACACTTTGCTCGGCTATAAATAGTGGTGCCTGACCCAGCTGGCGGGGCGCCATGTTTGTTTACTCCGGGGGTGGCAGCCTTGCACCAAGGCCCGGGCTTCGCAAGTTTGGGAGAACCTACAGCAGTTTGGGTCGTGGGCTTCCAGCAGAGAAAGCAGGGACAGTCAGACGGACTGGAGCATGCTTCACGTTTCCAAACTGGTATTTATTTTAAGTTTTAGGTGGTTTAAAAGAGCTTTCTAATTGAGGAAGATTGGGGGTGGGGGTGGGTGGGGGACTGAATGTGTACATTTGGGGGTCAGAGAGGTGAAGAAAGTGGGTTTGTGTGAGGTCAGGTGGGAAAGAAAGTAAACTCTCATGATTCGAAAGCACACTTACCCGCTGGAGCCGGAAAGCTGGAGCTGCTCACTGTGAGCACATGTGCACATGCACGTGTGTCTGTCGTCGGTCTGTCTGAGACTTAGTGAGTATACATGCCCAGAGCAAGATGCCTGGAAAGCCTGGGTGAGGGGGTCTGGTGCCTGAGAAATTTACCTATTCTTAAACCTTTTGTATTAAAATACTAGGAATAATCTGCAACAAGGATCAGACTAATGAAAATACTCCTATGAGTAACCCTGAAGGGAGTTACTCAGATTTGAAAAGTTGCTGTCATTTATTGAACAAACTGCTTTGTACCAGTCATTCTAGATGATTCGCTAATGTGATCTATTTTTTTCCTTCAACATGACTCTGAGAGATTCTTCTGTCCTGCATCAAAGTGGTTCTTCCTCAGTGTCAGGGTGAGGGTTTCTTGCTTGCAGGAGAGTCTTGGAGAGAAACTGTCCGAGTCACAGTGCAGTCGGATGCCAGCTGAAGAGAGGTTTAATGGTGATACTGGGGGTTGAACCCAGGACCTGTGAAAAGGCCTGTGTTGGAGAACTGCTGTGCTGAGCAGAGCCTGAGTGTGTGTCTGTGCTCCAGTGTGTGCCGTGTTTCTTTTGTCCTGCTTCTGATGCTTTTGCTAGTGGTTCTGGTGCTTTGCCTGTGCTTTGTAAAATCAAGTTTATCTTTGACTCTGATCTTTTCTTGAGGCCACGCTGCATTTTAAGTTGGTGTAGTGGAAAGATACAGTCCAGGTGAACATTGAGGAGCTTCCAAGCTCTTCAAGGGTGGGATACTGCCTGGTCTTCTCTGTGGCCCTGCCACTCCCCCATACACCACGTGGCACCTAGTGGGTGCTCAGTGTGGTTTTGCTGAACTGACCTGACTTCTGCCCTGAGCCATCCCCAGGGACTTGTATCTCTCATCAGGAGTGACTTTGGGGTTGCCAGCTGCTTTATCTGCTCTGCTCACCATGAACACTAAGCAGAAAACCTTGTCTCTCCTACTCTCCCACTGAGCCAAATCCTGTTATTCTTCTGGATGGTTTGGGGAAAGTGCCTTTTCTGTGGTTCTGTGTGTATTGCAGACTGAGCGTTGGTTGCTCCCTGGTGTATTTCCTGGGGTAATATGTCCTATTCCTCTCAGGGCTCCATCGCTTTCAGCGGGCACCTTCCGGTGTTCCAGCCTTCTTCCCCTGAGCCTGCTTAGGACAGCAAAGTTTGTGTTCACACACGGCTCCACATGGCTCACTTGCAAAAGTCCTTCATCCTAGGAGAAGCGGACTTCAAGCTGTTAAGATCTGCCTTAAGTGCTGTTCAGTTCCTGGGACTGGTGTGTTTATATACTTTGTGCTGTCTACCCGAGCTCTAATTAATTCCTTTTACCTTGGATCTTTTGTCAGCTATGAGCGCCAGAAGCCTTGGGAGTGGATGCTCCTGTTTCCTCTCCAGCCACTATGTTACCATTTTCCTTTATTGTTTACTTGTGTGGCTAGAGCCCTGGCCATAGGCTGTAATTAGAAACCAGTAGGTGCAAAAAGAGCAGGTGGTTTGTTGTGGCTTTGTGCATTCACTGATGAGGTCGAGGTGAACTCGATCTGGAGCTGCAAGTGGAGAGTCAGAAAGGGGTTGGGGCTGTGTTTTCCTTTCTGTAAACACATCTCCAGAACTTCTTGTCCCAAATGATCTACTATCTGACAGGGATCTTTCCCTTTTCTCTGCAAACAAGTAGAGACACTACAGAGAAATTATGATCATTATCATCATT
Source organism: Camelus dromedarius (assembly GCF_036321535.1). Lineage (NCBI taxonomy): Eukaryota > Metazoa > Chordata > Mammalia > Artiodactyla > Camelidae > Camelus > Camelus dromedarius. Next base: position 71,859,112 of record NC_087437.1, on the reverse strand, counting down.
ATCATCATCAAGAGAGTGCAGAGAGGGGGCATAAACGGGGGCAGGGGGCGGTGGTGGGAGAGGTCATTAGCTTAAGTGATATAAATGTTGACTAGTGTTGGGTGGAGATTGAAAGGCTAGAAATTGGCTTGCCACAAACTTGGGAACGCTATAGCACTGTCTAGGCATCTTCTGTCCCACAGGGCTATTGTGAGATTCTGTAAAACACTGTGTAGAATGTAGGTGTTACTGCTTTTTTTTCAGCCAAGAATATTTGTTGAACTCCTGATGCATGTGTTGTAGGGCAGCAAAATCGGGCCATTGCTTAATTTTGTACATCTTAATAAGGAACCGTGAGCAAAGAGATGATAGCGCATATGTCTGGAGTTGTTAAAATACAATGGGTCTTCAAGTCTTAAAGGACATTAATCTCAGAGCCCACCAGGTGGCAATGCCACAGTCTGAAATTAGACCTCCAGTGAATGGCTTTCAGTAGAGAAGTTCTGTGACACCTGTCGTCCTGGTTGCTATGTGCAGGCTGCTTTCACACATAATCTCCTTAACTCGTATTAGCAGCTCAGCAAGGGGGTATTATCATTCTCATTTTCACAGAGGGTAAACCGAAGGTCAGGGATTATGTAATTCACCCAAAGTCACCTTCTGCCGAGGGGACAGAGTGGCAGAGCTCATATCCAGACCCAGGGCTCATGGTTTTCCCGCACCTGACCCTACAGTTTCAGTGTTGTCCCTTGGTAGAGAAGCTATGTCTGTAAGAAAAATTTGAGTTGAGCCCTAAAATCTTTGTGTGGTAAAGGAGCAAGAAGGGTGTTAATAATCTCCCTCCCCATCTGTAAAGGGGACAGGGACACTCCCTGAGCTGTCAGGATGAAAAGTGACAGTGTTATATGTGCCCCCAGCACTGGGCTCAGCACAGAGTAGGAGCTCAGCGTGTTTGATGGCCTTTCCTGCATCTTTGCCCGCATCCCTCCCATGCTCTCGCTTCAGGCCTGAACCTGTGCTCTTTCTCACTCCACAGAGTTCTTCTTTCTCCTTCTCCCATCCCCCTCTGCCTGCTTCCTTCCACCCTGGCCTCAAACTCAGGGTCACGGGGTGCTGGTGAGATGACACCCAGTCACCATATCGTCCTCAATACGGTGGTTCCAGGCAGTTCAGTGGCTGCAGGAAGCCCAGAGGCACAGACTTAGTCGGGTATTGGTCTGGGGAGAAGAGAAGGAAAGCAAAGAAGGTTCTTGAATGAAACCCCAAGTAATAGGAGCAGCTGCAGGGACAGTGACTTCCCTCAGGCCGCTTGGTCCTCCCCTCAGGCCACCTACTCGTCTAAGGGCCATTTGGGTTTGAAAAATAAAGGCCAGGGTTACAGTCCTTCCCCCTAGAAAAACCCCTGGATTCCGAGTAAGCGTGTCTCTAGGCATTCCTCCTGAAGGTCTGTGGTTTGGATTAGCATTCCTTCTCAGTCCCAAATTTCTCATCTGAATAAACCCTTCCGCTCAGCAAACATTGACCAAGTGGTGTGCCAACACTTTTCCAGGTGCTAGGGTTACCGAGAGAAATTGGACACATCCTTGCCTTCAGGAAGTCTATAGTCTGGGAAAAGAGGCACATTACAGACAGACAAATCTGTAAGTCATTATGGAAATGCTGCAATAGGTAAGCAAAACCCTTTGGAAACTGGGATGAGGACTAGTCACTGGCGGCATCATATGGTGACGTTTGAGCTAAGTTTTGAAGGATAATGAAGGGAGAAGGAGAAGATGGTTCTGGTAGAAGGAAAAGAGTGAGAAAGTAGCTTGCCCAGGGTTTAGGGCTTGTGGAGGAAGACAAAGGAAAGGCTGGCTGCAGCCCAGTTAGGAACCTGGGAGGTTATGTGAAGGAGTTTGAACTTCATTTAATCATAGTCATTTGGGGAGCTATCAGAGGTGAGTCTATTAGCTCCTTTGTCTGTTTGTTTTTAACTGACCCCAAAAGGGGGGAAAAAATCACTCATAATTCCTTCACGTTTTCAAATCAGCTGCTTTGATTTCATATTCCCTTCCAGGTCACACCCAACTGCTCACATGCTTTTTACAAAATAAGATCTGTGCTTTTCCTTAATATCTTTTTAACATTTTTCATGTTGCTACTTGATCTTTCTAATTATTGTGCTAAATGGCTGCGTAATAGTCCATCGATTATTAGGTCATGATTTACTTCAAGCAGTAGGCTAGAGTGCCAAGAGGCAGGGGTTTTAGAGTCAGGCAGACTCGTTCAAATCCTGACTCTGTGATTTACCATCTGTGTGACTGTGTGATCTTGGACAAAATATTTAATCACTCTGAGCTTTAGTTTCCTCATTTATAAAACGAGTTGATGGTACAGGGCCATTGTGAGAATTGTATCAAAGTAAGCAAATTATGGGTGATGGCCTATAGGAGGCATTGCTCCGTGAATGGTGGCAGCTCATTTGTCATTTTTACTGTTGGCTTGAGCTTGAAATTCTAGAAAGAAAGTAGGTGACAATGTGAGGGCTTATTAGTTGGGGAGAGGAAAATCAGGGAGCCAGTGTGAGGGCCCTAGACGTGTACTGTCCAGTACAGTAGCCACTGACACACATGGCAATAGGGCACCTGAAATATGGCTAGTTTGCACTGGGATGTGTAAGTAAATAGAAAATACACACCAGATTTGAAAGACTTAAAACAAAATATAAAACATCTCATTAATAACTTTTATATTGACTATATGTTGAAGTAGTAGTATTTTGGATATATTGTGTTAAAAAAAAAGATACTCTTGGAGAGGTGGGGTATAGCTCAGTGGTAGAGCACATGCTTAGCGTGCTCGAGGTCTTGGGTTCAATCCTCAGTACCTGCACTGAAAAAGAAAAAAAAGAAAGAAAGAAAAGATACTATTAAAATTATTTCCACTTGATTTTTCAATGTGGCTCCTAGAAAAGTTTGAATGCTGTATGCCACTCGCATTGTATTTCTCTGGTTGCTCTTGCCATAGTTAGAATCCACACGACTGATCAGATCCTGGGGTGGAGAATCGGGGAGAGCCAGGAGACAAAGGTGAGTCCCGGGTTGGGCAGCGGAGCAGGTGGTGTGTAGGGAAGATAGGGGAAGAGCAGATGAGTTTGAGTTTGTTTGTAGAAGCAGGTCATTAGTGGGTGTCCTCTGAGCAGTGAAATGAAAAGCAAGCATTTGGTCTGGACCAGAGAAGCCGCCCCTGCTTTCCTTAAGAGCTGGCCATTCTGGCTCTCACCACATCACACACGTCGGTGCTAAGATTACTGACCAAAGCGCTCTCTGCGGGGAGGGCTGGGAGAGCTTGGCAGCCCTGCTGAGCTCCCAGGGTGCTTCAGGACTGGCTTGTCGTGGGGCTTCAGGTGTCCCCACAGGCTACTCTGTAACACATACAGTATGTGGGATCAGAATGACCAGGAATAGGGTGCCGTACAAACACAGAAGTTGGAGGGGAAGGCAGGCTGCTTCTGCAGGGAGGGTGAGTGCACTGAGTCCTAGAAGGCCCTGTGCAGTTGTGTGTCTGCACCTACTCTGGTTTGGGGTCTTCAGGGAAGGGGGTACTGCCTTTATGGGCCCCTAATAGTTAAAAATGGATTTGATGCTGAGATTGGCCTCTGGGTAGAATTTCAGGTAACCAAATGCTATTTAGGTTTTAGAACTAGGAGTTGAAATTGGACCTGGCTCTCAAGATATCATTGCCCCATTTCCTGAAGGGTTGTTGGACATAGGGCCTTAAAATCAGGATAAAAGCAAAATAAAATAAGAACTTTCACATACTCTCCTGCAGTCTTGCCCAACCCCTTGGGAAACTGCAGATTCATGATGCATTTCAGTGGGATAAGAGCAAGGAAAGTAGAATAGGGTAAGCTTGGGGGACAAAAAACAAACCACAGTGAGCTCCGGAATATGGGTTTGAGCAGTTTTCTCTGACAGCCTGCCTGCCTGGCGCTGGGTGAGGCAGGCAGTGAAAGGCCGGTGTGATAGATGCAGGCATCACTGTGGCAGGACCACTCCTAGCAAAAGTGCAGCAGCATTTTGCTTCTTCTGTTCAAGCCATTGTCACCCACCCAAGCCCTGACTGCAGTTGTCAGTTGGGTAAAGAGTTTCCAGTTCTTGGTGAGCAATGGAACAACCACAGCAGCGTGTACACGGTTCACTCCTTCAGCAACCATTTACTGAGCTCGTCCAGAGTGCCAGGCCATGGGATTCAAGTTTCAGCTGTAGGAGAGTATGTGGAAGTTTTTATAGCTTTGCTTTCATTTTCTATCTTGATTTTAAATTTGGAATTTTTTTTTTTACAGTCACAGAACCAGTAACTTTGTTTCACAACCTACAAAACAGATTATTTTTTGAGGAATGCTGTCATAGTTCGGTTACCAGTTTTATTTTTTCTGAGAAGTTGGGAGAAATGTACTCTGTTCTCTCCCCACATCTCTCCCCTCCTTCCCTTTTTGGCCCTGGGGAAAGTGCACCTTTGACCTCAGGGAGCCCCGAGGCTCACTCCTAGCAGATACACTTACGACACAGCTTCAACTGCTAGACAGCCCACTCCATCCATGCAGAGAGGCTCCATATGCCCTTGGTTTGGCTGTGGCGGACCACAACTGTCACCTCTTCCTTAGTGCCAGACCAGCCAGAGGAGAAAGTGGGCCCCAACTTGGCAGGCTGGTGGGTCTTCTGCCCCTACAGAGATTTATTTTGAAAGCAGTTTCATCCCATTGCAAAACTTGCGACTTTTTCAAGGCAACTGTGGAGAGGTGGGAATTGGCCACAGGCTTGACATCTCGGGGAAACAGGTGTTCCTGGCTTTAATGACCTTAAATTGACTGGGATGGGAGGGGGATTTGGGATACCTAGACACAGAAAGCTGAATAAATATACAGGCTTCTGTGCTCCAAGGCCCGGAGGGACCATCCACACCCGCCACACTCTCTCCACAAGTGCTCAGCCTCAAGGCCGCGCGCACACCGCACACCTGCAGTACCACGTGCCCCAGCCCCGCCCTCCTGCCCTGCTCTCGGCGCTCCCCGCCCTCCCCGCCCGGCTCTCGGCGCTCCCGCTCCTCGCCTCTCCCTGCCAGCTCCCGCCGCCACCTCAACATCACCTCACCTTCCTCCCTCTTAACTCCACAGTCCGGCCTTTCTGCCAGCCCAGACCTCTCCAGATTAGAGTCTCTGGGGACCCAGTCCTTTTAAAAGGAAGAAACAAAGAAAAAGGGAGGAAAAACAGAAAGAAAGAAGGAAACAGAAGAATGAAACTGGACCGAAGGGGCAGTGGTGCCTTGAGCCATCTCACTGCATTACAATGAATATGGACTCTATTAAGCTCCGTTCTGCCTGTTAGTGTTTCCCCGGGCAACACAGCTCCCATATGGCAAGCATGCAGCAGATTAGGGGAGGCCCCTGGGCCTCATTGAAGGCCGGGGGCTTGACTGGCAGTTGAACCCCCTCCCCACCTCCCCCTACCCCTCACACTTGACACTGCCTGTGTTTATCTAAAGCAAGGAGGGGGGGCCATTTGGAAGGTTTTTGTCCTGCTCTGAGAGAAGGGAGAGGAGGCTGGGGGGTGGGGTGGGTTGAGGGAGGAAGGAGGTAGGGGTGGGGTGGAGGGGGTAGGCCTGAGGGAAGGCCTCATAAATATTCAGGAGGAGTGGTGAATGGAGAGAGAGAAATAAAGCAGATGGAATTCGTGTTAAAGAACAGCACAATCACCCTGTTTTGAGCCCTCCAAAAACAACAAAAAAGAAAAGGGAATGGCCTTCCAGGAGTGTAGGAGCTGCGTTTATCCAATTAGTAGGGTTGTCAAATTGAATTTATATGGAATAGGGGTGGGGGAGTTGAGAGGCGAGTGCAGAAGAAAGGAAGTGGTTTTCCTTTTCTCTTTTTTCAGTTTAGCAGTAAGGTTTGTGGGTTTTTTCCCCCTCTTTCCCTTTCTTTAAGGGTAGATTTTTTTTTTAATCTCTTTAAAGAAATTAGGCCATTTTGAGGGAGAAGTATGTGTGACAGAGAAATGAGACTCCCAAGTAACTTTTTCCTGAAGTGGTGAAGGTGAGAGAGGATTAGATGTGTCCAGTGGGCAAATCAAGAGACCAAACCTCCTCTTTACTCAGAAGGCAGAGGTGGCTTCTCTCTGGTGGGGGATTCCTCCCCAGAGCTAAGATGCTGTGACCAGACTCTTCCTTGCTCCTTGGCTGGATCGTAAAGGGTCCACCTACCTGAGTAGAATTAGCAGCTTGTTATAACTTTGGAGTTCAGAGTGGGTTAGGAGCCCAGGTTTTGCTAATCTCCCCCAAATGCCTCTTTGGTTATATATTTCCTTCTCAAAACCATCAGCATTCCCCCTCTGTCTATGGTGTTAACTTCAGGCTCTTTTTCCTAGTCTTTCACAACATGACTCAATCTCAGTTTTTCCCTTGCCTCTTTTTCATTCTTCTGGAATAGTCTCCAAAGCGGGGTGCAAGCCCCGAAGGGGAAATAGAACATATTCCACTGGGGCGCTGGGAGATAAGAGGGTCTCTTAAAGTTGATTTCTGTCCACAAAATGAATAGGAAAGAAATTCAGCTTCCTAATATTTAACATTAGGATTGCTATCGTTCCTTTAGTCCTGTGTCAGGCAGTGTGCGTGTCGCCACAGCACGAAGGACCTGCACTGCTTGGAGGGCTTGGCAGGGTGGGGGTGGGCTAGAGGGGGCTGGGGTAGGGGCAACCTCACTCACTTGTTCATTCACTCCCCAGTGTTCCTGTTCTCTGTTAAGTGGATTTACAGATTATATTATTTAGTTTTAACTAAATTAACTCCCAAAAGGACAAGTGGCTTAAAGAGATTGCTACAAAGAAACTGGGTTGATGTGCTGATAATCTAAGCACTTGCAGACAGGATGGAAACAGCAGAGCTGACCCCTTTTCCAGTCACATTAGGAAGTAGAAACAAATATATCCCATAATAATGGGGTCTGATGAGAAGTCAACAACATAATTAGCATTCAAGCAGACCTTTTCAAAGAGATTACATCCATATCATTAGTGATGAATCTAACCCTAAGTAGGCTTGCTGCCTTCAGGTATTTGCTTAATGCTATTATAAGACAGTTGTGATTAACAAGTCATTAAAATATGATTTCATCTCTGCCTACTCATAAATTTTAGTCTGGCAGCACATGCACTAAATTTATGAATAAATATGCATGCATTAGCGATATTTGCCCAGAATATGTTTCTCCTATGGGAGCAAAATCAGAAAGGTTAGGAGACCACTGTTCGAGATAGGCATCCTGTGACAGCCAGATTGCTTGATGCACCCCCTGCAAACAGACCCTTCCCACCAAGTTGGGGTCACCTCCCTGCAGGGCCTGTCTCTTTCCGTGTGCATATTCCAGAAGACCCATTTTCAAACCCACATATCCAGAAAACCGTTCCTGAAGACCTGAAATTAAAAATGCTCTCCTCCCTCTGCTCTCGTTTGCCACTTCCCGTTTGTAATGAAGCTGGTGATCAGGTGAAGTTTTAGGGTAAAGAATGTTAGAGTTGTTACATGAGCGTAATCCCAAAACTTCAGTGGTTTTATGCAACAAGGACTGAGTGCTTCTCCTGTCGTAGATTGTCTGCCTTCCATCCTGCAGCTGTGCCTCCTGGAACATGACGTGCTCACCGGGGCTGGGAGGAGGGACACACCGCCCCCCTAGTTCTCTAGCTCTTAACTGCCTTAGCCCGGAAGTGACACAGAACATGTTCACTTACAGGCCATTGGCCAGCACTGGTCACATGGTCCTAAGCCACCTGTGGAGGAGGTTAGGAAATAAAGAGCTTATGGGTATTTGCCGAGCACTGGCTGACTTATTCTAAGCTTTGTTTTAAGCTTCTCAGGACAGAATCCATCCTCTGATACAGTGCCTTGCATGCTGTCTGGTGTATGGTAGATCACAGTGATGTTTTTCCTTCCCAATATAATAATATCACAGTACACACAGTTTTTTAATAGAAAACACATACACAAACTTTGGATAAGGAATAAGTTAGAGATATATTTAGAGGCTGGCTGGAGCATGGCTCATACTTAAGACCATCAAACCATTGTCATTCTCCCCTGTGTGACATCAGAGCTGTCTGGGTGGATGTTCCAGTTAATAGTCTTGAACCGCATTCCCTAATTTGGTAACCACTAGCCCTATTGGCTAACTTAAAATTAAAAATTCAATTCCTACATTTTGAAATCCCAGTCTATCCCTTCCCGCCCAAATGTAGAAAAGATAAACAAAATTATACTGTATAGCACAGGGAAATATATGTAAGATCTTGTGGTAGCTTACAGAGGAAAAAATGTGACAATGAATATATATATGTTCATGTCTAACTGAAAAATTGTGCTCTACACTGGAATTTGACACAACATTGTAAAATGATTATAAATCAATAAAAAATGTTAAAAAATTCAATTCCTTAGTCATATTAGCTACACTTCAAGTATTTAACTGCCACAAGTAGTTAGTGGCTATCTTAACATTTGGGACAGTGCAAATACAGAACATTTTCATCGTCGCAGAAAATTCTATTGAAGAGGTTTGTGTGAAGAACAGTAGGATTCTTCCAGATTAGGATCTAAATGGTAAAGAATAAAAATGACCACACAGAAAGTTACTGTTACAGATAATGATCCAGGTGATATTTTTAGGCATGAGAAAGTAAATTCAAAAAACCTTCTAAATTTAGTTCTAAAAGCAGCTCTAAGCAGTTGGTTAATATGACCCAGAAACAATTTTCTGGGAGGCAGAGTCAAGGTAGTGGACAGAGCGCTGGACTAGGAGTCAGGAGTCCTGACCTGTAGCCCTAGATCTGTCTTAATTGGGCGACCTTCTGCAAATCACTTAGCCTCTCTGCACCTTGCTTTCCTCACTTGTAATACCAGATACCTGTTAGGTGTTATTCTAAGCGATTATTTTTTTTTTCTGAGATCCCTCCTAATTTAAAATGTTTCCCTTTAATTACATCTGTGGGTAAAAACTTTTTAAGTAAAAAAATGCCCTTTCTTAAATCCTTCTTCTAGGTTTACATAAACTCACATATTCAGCCGTCTGAGAATTAAATTCACTTGTTTCCCCAAGTATTCCGCCAGTGTCACTCCTTGGTCCAGGAGCACCACCCTCTTTCTTGAGGCCAGAGGGCTGCCAGCCCACACCTGTCAGCCACTTGGCATCACCTTCTAGGGGCAGAACTTCTCTCTGCCTTTAAAGACAGTTGGGAATCTTACTCCATAGAATTGGAAACATACAAAAAAATGTAACTTGGGGTCAGAAATACTTCTTTTTTTCATGTAGGTAGCCCCCTCTCAACCGATGGGAAAAAAAAAAGCTTTGTCAGATCTCATTCTTGCCACTGGAAGAATGTTTTTTAAGATAAACTCTGTGCTTTCTGCTAAATCACATGGGCTGCTGTGTAGCTCATCTTGGTTATTGGTCATAGGACATCCACAGGGTGTGTTTCGCATCTTAGACCATGCAGGCTTCTCTTTCTGAGAGAGCTGCAGGGGCCTGGGTGATCAGAGCATGCGACGTGGCCTCGAGTGCCCTGGTTTCACTCCAGCCGGCCAGCCAGCCCTCCTGGGAGAAGGTGGAGCTGGTCTCCTCCTGCTGATGATCGACTCTCCGTTGTTTGTAATTTTCTCGCAAAATAAATACTCCAAGGCTATAATTTCTCATGCTTGGTCTCAACCTTAGACGTGTATTCTGCTGTTGTTGTTTTTGGAAAGTTTCAAAACCGTCTGCCTGGAGATTATTTCAGTGGGAACACGTATGTCGCCAGTAAAACTCAGGCGCATTTTCTTTTATTTTTGAGTCCAAATAACCCTTAAAAAATAGCAAGTACCTAGGCCTCAAGGAGGAATTCATGTCAAGAATTCATTTTCCCTTCTCTCTGCTCTTGATTTTTTTCCCCCTTGATCTCTTTTTCTGAGAAAATGCAGAGAAAATAAGCCGGATCTAGACATACTTTGCATTGCCAAGAAAAATAACAGGCCTTACTGTTGCCTTCACCCAACTTTGAAATTGTTCCTTGTTTATTTCACAGTGGGACAAAGTGACACTGCAATTAGGTACTCCAGCTAAGCCTCATTTGCCCTTTTTTTAATCATTAAAAAAAAAATGTTCTCCGAAACCTGTATTTTTGGACCTATCTTTCTAGACCAAGCTCACTAGGTAACTTGGTCCAGAAGTAACTCAGTTTCCCCAGCTGCTAAATAAGATGCATCACAGCTACATCTATGATTCCTCCCTCCACATTTTTGGTGCAATTCTGCTTTTACGTGAGGGAGACCCCACGTGTCGTGCTCTGGGCTCATTGAGTGCTACCTGCTCACAACTCTGTCGTGGGGATCAACGAGTTAACTCCTTTCTCCCCCTTTGGACACCTGCTTCCTCTCCCTCCCTCTCCCTCTCCAGCTACATTCTTTTCTCCCTGCTGCATTTCAAAGCCGGATGGTGGCTGGCAGCAGCAGTGGGGTCTGTTTCCATTTTGAACCTTGTAAATTACCCAGGGTGCAGAAGTAACAGGAATTGTTTGGCTGGCCCTCGTTAAGCAGGAGGCGGTCTGGGCTGAATTTCCTCAGTAAAACCTTTGTCGACTTTACAACCACCAAACACCTCTGTAGCCACCCTGTGCCAGGATGAGAAACAGCCCTCCTGTCCCTCTTTGTCTGCATGTCTTCTTTCTGCCCTTTATTACTTTATATTCATTGTCTCCCCGCCGAGCCGCCTCCATCCTTACTTTCCTTCCTTCTCCCTTCCTTGGGGAGGGAGGAACAGGTGTCGGAGTTCTCTTTAAGGAGTTGGGGAAACTGGTGCGTGTCGGGAGCAAGCAATTTCCCTAAAATCCTATAACTGGTAATTCATGCAGTGTTCTAGATAAATACTTCATTTCACTGGGAAAAAGCAGAGAACTAGAACTAGTATCTGAATGACTGAGAGGACACCAAAAGCTTGCGTGGTTTGTAAATATGTTCACGAACTTTTCCTTAATGAACAGCGATTCAGAAATCACTGTTAAAATTCCTCATTGTTTTGCCTCACTCTTATTCCAACTCCATTCATTAAGCACCCACTGGGTGCAGAGCACTGATAGAAAAAACATGAAAAAGCTACTATTGTGGTTAAAAAGCACAGAACTTTGGAATGAGCCCAACCTGGGTTTCATTCCAGGCCTACAGTTATGTGACCTTGGACAAGTTACCTACCCTCTGGAACTCACTTTCTTCACCTGTAAAATGGGTGAGTCCCCACGTTGTCGAGTTTTTCTGACGATGAAAAGAATACCTTGTGCAAAGAGCTTAGCGAGGTACCTGCGGTGATGACAGGCACCCCGCCCCCGCCTCCACCACCGCCCTTCCCCGCCCTTCCCTTCCCCGTCTGTACTCACATCCTTTGCAGCTTTCCTTAATGTCGCTTTATAATATGACCCTTTGATTTACTGCATTGTCTGAAAAAGAGCAAAAGCGCTCTCTACACCAAGAGGAAATTACGTTGTCAGGAAAAGCTTAAAAATTTTCTTTCAAACCTCTTATGGAAAATGTCCCCTTGTCCTTTCCCAGAACAGTGGAGGAGTTTTGGAGGTGCTCTGATATCAAAGACACGAGGCAAAGGGAAGGATGAAAAACCAAGGGGAAAGAACTCTTTACTGGGAAACATTCTTAACAACAGTGTAGGGCTGGGTCCTAGATCTGGTTTGGAGAGGTGTTTGTTGGGCCTTGACACTCAACAGCTGAGTGAAAAGACAGAAGGGCCAAAGGAGCGTGGAGAAGGGAAGTGTTTAAGCAGATCTCAGGCACTTCCTGACAGAGCAAGAGCCCCGCAGCCCAGCCTTCAGGCCCTTGTTGAAGGAGCAATTGGGGGTTGAGAGACTGAAGATCAGATCTTACAACAGACTGGGCGGGTGGCCAGAACTCCAGAGACCCGGGGCCACAGCACATCTCTCAGTTGGGTGGCTTAACAGCCTCGTATGATTTTTCACTGGTGACTGTAAGTCTTTGAAAGAGTCACTAATTAGATAAACTGGTCCAAAAGAGAGAACATTTTGAGTATAAGTCACTCTCCTGGAAATATACTAAATATTGCCGTATGTGCACGATTCAGGAACGTGCATTCACCATCTAGACTGTTGTCATGTTGCCTTCAATGATCTGAACCTCACTCTAATGCGTACCAGCCTAATAAGGATGTTGACACAGCTTCCTTATTGGTCTGATGTTCTATAAGGGCAGCAGTGAAAAGCAGAGAAGATCTTGGTTGAGGCTGTGACAGAAGGGTGTCTACACTTGCCTGTATGTCATTTTGATGAATCTTTTATTAAAAACACCATAGATTAAATGAGGCATAAAGAAGTAATACTGTGGATGGAGAGGAGTTAAAGTTCTAGGCAGGCAGTAAGAGGGTGGCTGACAGCTGAGGTATGTCACCAAGCTGCTGGAGGTGCAGGGCAGCCTAGAGCTCCGAAGGAATGTTCTGGGTGGAGATGGAACACAGACGATTGTCAAGAGTACAGATTTTGTAGAGATGGAAGACACCAGAACTTTAGCACCAGGGCAGAGAGAAGAGGGGCCTTGGCTGATGTGTGACTTTTGTCTGTGTTTGTGTTTGGGGACACAGAGGTTACAGACAAGCTTAGGAGGGTTGGTTGATTCCAGGAATCGAAGAATGGTCACAGGGATGTCAGTGAAGAGCTGAGATGAATCAAAAACAGACCTTCTGTGAGCCTCTGAGACTTTAGGATTCATTAATTAGTAACATCCCCTAAACGAAGGACTCCGCATGCACTCATATGTATGACCGCATTGTGCGCGGTCCTTTGTGCTAGCGGTGAGCCACTAGTACAGGTGGCCCAGGACACCTGGCCTCCTGCAGGAAGGTGGTAAAGATGACCGCATCCTCTCCAGCATCTGTGCTACGTGCCCACCGCCCAGGGCCTGGCACCAAACCGCAGGTCTCAGCCTCCCCATGTCCTGGGCTTTCCTCTCCTCGTTACTGTCGGTGCCCAGGCAGGGCTCTAGCATTCTTACTGTAATAGCATCACTTTCTACCTCAAAGGGGCCACTTAGAAGTGGCTTATTTCAGATGAGAAATGGCATGAGAGTGTTTGGTCTTCCAGCAGCCCGGCCAGGCCAACACTTTGAATGATCCCACCTGTGTGGTGGACCAAGGGGCGCCAGGACACAGCCAGGCCCGGAGCACAAGGGTGTCCCGTCCCAGGCATCCTCACCATGGCCCTCCCAATCTCTCTCTCCCTCTCTCTCCCCCTCTCCCCCCCCTCCCCCATCTCTCTCCCTCCCTCCCTCTCTCTCCCTCTCTTTCTCACAGCAGAGTGTGGCAGGAGATTGCAGTACCTCATTGAGTGACTCCAGTGGCTTATGGGTCTTTGGCTTTGGACCCTCTGTGACACACCATGCTGCGTGGGATGATGACGACGCAGAGAGGACAGAGGCCTGGAATCATACTTGCTTGCCTCCTCCTGGCCACAGCGGGCTGCTTCGCCGACCTGAGTGAGTGCCTTCCTTCCTTTCTCAGAGGCCCCTCTGGGAAGGACACTTTGCCCCTGCTGTCAGCCGGAAGTGTGACGCATTCCTCAGGGACCTTCTAACAAGGCCTTCCTCCTGGGTTTCGAAGAGCACTGCATTCCCACTGGCCTTCAGGGACATGCTCAATAATACAAGATGACAAGGTGTTGGGCTCAGTCCCCAGTTACCTCCATTATAAAGAAATGAGGGAATAAATGTGGTACAGCTCAGTGGTAGAGCGTGTGCTTAGCATGCACAAGGTACTGGGTTCAACCCCTAGTACCTCCACTAAAAAAATACAAGATGAGAAATGATGTCAATAACATCATATTGGCTGTGTTTTGGTATCTTAATCATTTCAAATACTAGAGGAGGAGTAATGATAGTAACTCAACTGCCTTGTACTGAGCCTGCTGGCGGTTTACATACATAGTTTGTAAGCGTCCCAGCAATGCGGTGAGAGAGATATTAGTCCCATTTTACAGATAAGAAACTGAGACCCAAAAAGGCTAAAGTCACCTGGCTCAGAAGCAGTGGCACTGGGATTCAGACCCAGGTCTAAGTCCAAAGCCTGAGCCCTTGCCTGCACCTGACACTGCCCCTCCAGGTTACCTTCTGGGGACAAGGCCAGGATCGGGAATGGACCCAAGGGCGGCAGTGTTCTTCAGAGAAAGATCAGCTCCTCTCTGGGTTGCTCAGCTCTGAAGGCTGTCTGGGTGCTGTGCTTATGAGGAGGTCTTATTGTCAGTTTCTTGGGGGTGTCAGCTCATCTCCACATCCCTGCTCTTCCTCCAGACGCAGTCCCTCAGGTCACTGTCCAGCCTTCTTCCACCGTCCAGAAGCTCGGGGGGACTGTGATCCTGGGCTGCGTGGTGGAACCGCCCTGGATGAACACCACCTGGCGCCTGAATGGGAGGGAGCTGAACAGCTCGGATGACGCCCTGGGCATCCTCATCACCCGTGGGACCCTCGTCATCACCACCCTCGACAACCACACCGTGGGACGGTACCAGTGTGTGGCCCGGATGCCTGCAGGGGCTGTGGCCAGCGTGCCAGCCAGCGTGACACTAGCCAGTGAGTACTGCTCCTCTGCCCCTTTCCATGCCGCAGCCTCCTCCTCCTACCCATTCTCTCTGTCCCCCACCATTCAAACCCCCTGTCATTAGTCTTACCTTAAAAGGGGCCTTAAAAGCTGACATTTCCAATCAGAGAGCAGTGGCTGCCTAATATCCCCTGTGGCAGGGAACCTCTGTGCTCTCTGAGTAGGGGCAGAGTTGGAGTGAGTGTCTGGAAGGAAGGGAACTTGACATGGTTGAACTGCTCCTATGGGCTCTGGAGCTGGGCCATGCCGTGCCTTCCTACTTGGTCACCCTGTGGTCTTAGATGTGGTTGTGCCAACTGTTTGCCGCCCCCTCTGTCCCCCACACTCCGTCCTCACAGCAGCTGTAGACAGAGCATGTACAGGGCTACGCGTGGTCTGAACAGAACCTGCCCATTCACCCTTGGCCTCCTGCCTCTGAAGGACAAGCATATTCCAAATGCCTGGAGTATAAACAGTAGAACACAATGAAAAGGAAACTGTGACAAAGAGGTAAAGAGGAAGAGATCAGGTGACAGTTTGGTCCGAGGAGGATGCCAGGGGAAGACTTCCTACTACTCTTGTGTATAATTGCCACTTGGATATACTTCTGTGTCCAAGCTCAGCTCAGTACACACATTACCTGATTTTCTGCCCATTGTACACGGAGGAAGTGAGACTTGACGGACTGAAGTCCCACAGGCCACAGAGCAGCGGGACACCTGGTCTCATGTGCGGAGTCTACAGCCAGGAAGCGCAGCTGACCCCTGAACGACGTGGGGATTAGGGTCGCCGGCCCTCCCGGCAGTCAGGAATCCTCACACTACTCACACAGGGTCTTCGGATCCTCAGGTCCAGCCAGCTGTGGGCCCGGTAGTGCTGCAGCATTCACTGTGAAAGAAAAATTCGCGTCCAAGTGGACCCGTGCAGTTCAAACCTATGTCGTTTAAGGGTCAACAGCATGAAGAATTACCTCCCCTTCCCTGGTGGCCAAAGTGTAGGGAACAGAGAAACTTGAGAGTTTAATGGTATTTGGATTTAAACTTTGAGAAGATCTCCAAGCTTGTTACCTCGTGACTTAGCAGTGCCCCTTATCCCTGCTTCTGTGTCACCATCATCCTCCCCCTCCCAGATGATGTGTTTCCAGGAGGTCGATGGCCTTCATGTTATGGGTCATACCTAAGGCAGCAGACCTCTAAAATGCTCCTTAAAAGTCAGCTGGAGTCCCTGGGGTGTGAGGCACGAGTCCTGGGAGGAAAGTGGCGAGAGATGGGGAAGTAGAAAAGCAGGGGAGAAAAGACCCCTCCCTACTCCCTGATCCCAGGGCCCTGGAGGGACTTGACCGCATGGAAGAAGAGAGTAGAACGGAGGCCACTACAGCATTCCTGTTTTCCTGGGGAACCGTCACACGGCCCTGCCCTCTTCTCAGAAGAGGGAGGAAGGCAGGGTGGGTCCCCAGTTACTTCCCTAGGGGCTAGGCCGAGCCTGGGCTGCATCTCAGAGCCCCCCTCACTCCCACAGGGGAGCCCCTTTCTTTTGCGGCAGCGGGAGCACTACTGAATCTGAGTGCCAGGACTCTGGGGAGTGGGCTGTGAGCACAGCTCAGCGAGGGTGGCAGGCCCTGGGCCTCCCGCTGCGCCCTCCCCTCCCGCTGTGCCTGCTGGGGGTGGTGCCGGGAGACTTGGGTGAGGACATAGCAAGAAGGGCTGAGCTCAGAGCTATACTTGCTACCATACTACTTCTCTTACATGTCTCAAAATTATAATAAAATGACACCATAGAAGGTTTAGAATATATAGAAAATAATGTCTCCCCACCAGCCTCCCACCCTCGCACAACCACCGTTATTGTTTTGGAGTGTGCCCTTCCAGTCTATCCATACCCGTGTGTTTACACTACTGAGTATATTCTTTATATCCTTACTCTCTTCCCTTTGACACTGTATGATAAGCGTTTTCCATTGGCCATATGGCCATATTACCATATTTTTCTTGAGTATAAAATGCATCTGGTAAAGTACACAGAGTGCCCTCATCTTAAGTGAACAACCTGATGTGTTTTTCACACGTACATCCCATGTAACCATCCCTCCGGCAGACTCCTAGTTACCGTCCCCCCACCCCAGCCAGAGCAGGAGCACAGTTATCACAGCCCTAGAACATCCCCGAGTGGCTTTACCACAATGTGCTGAACCCTCTTCCTAGGGCTGGGCCATCAGGTCGCTGCCAGTTGTTCATTATTACAGATAAGATGTGCCTTTTTGCAACCTCTGTCCCTTTAAAGGGTGACGTTGCTCATCTGGGAGGCTTGCTCACCTGCAGGTGGTCAGCCCTCGTCTGTGAAGACTTGGGAGACTCCAGCATTCTCTGCCTAACCAGGAGGCGGGCTGGACCTTTCATTGTTTGGAAGGAGAGCTGGAGAGGAGAAGGTTTGTTTTGGAGCCCTCCTTCTACTCCAAGGTGTATCCATGTGAGGAGAGACGATTTATAGCCTTTATTTTTAAAAAAATTCCTGGCCATTCTTTCTCTGGTGTTTGAAGGGATCTGAAGTTAGCAGTGAGGACAAAGGGACGGGTTTGGTTGCAGCCCAAGAAGGCACGGTGAGAGAAGAGGGGGCTTGTGCAGGAGCCGAGGCGCGTCTTGTTTGAAAGCCAAGAACTATTGGCTTGTCATTGAGACATGAATCAGAAGGGAAATGTTTGGGCCTGACCAGGAGAAGGATGGAGGAGTGCTGGAAATGCAGAGAGCGGGCTTGGAGGGCGCTGTGTCCTGGGGAAGGGGGAGCTGGTGGAGTGGAACCACCACCTCCCAGACTTGGAGGAGGCAGTGCCGGGGTGGCAGGAAGGCGGGAGAAAGGGGTGCTGTCTTTGGGTTAATGCCATGGGGGATTTGGCCCAGGCTCAGCAGCTAGATTAAGTTTCCGAAAGCACATTCCTGAGCAGAATGGGGGCTGTGTTTTGCTAGTTGGCTGCTGTGCGAGAGAGGCTGAGTGGTAGAAGGGATTACCGAAGGCACGGTCTGCATGGCGGGGTGAGGCCGGGCAGCGGCGTGCCGGCGCACACGCACGTACACACGCACCCACACCCACACTCAGCATTGCAGGCTTCCTTTCCCTCCTGCCTCTCCCGCGTGCGTTCAGATGTTCATCCTCAGACAAAGCACTTCTGTTTGGCCTCCCTGGCAGGACGCTGTTCCCTGTGTCTTAGTGAACTCTTAGAGATCACTGGGGGCTTTCAATGATGGGGGCAGGACCTGGCTTGAGGATTCAGGGGAGTGGAGGGGGCCTCTAGCAGAACTTTCCTGGTCCAGACCTCCTTCATCTGATGCTGGGGGTGCACTTGAACTTCACCCCTGCCTGGTGACGTCAGCTCTGTTCTTCAGGTAAAGGGGAACGACCTGAAGTCTCACCAGTGCACTCCCGCCCTCTCCTCCTGGTGGTCCACCCGGGTGGTCCACGTGGAGAACTGCTGCCTTCACTCTCTGGGAAGGTGTCCTTCCCACTCTCCTCTACCTGGAAATTGTTTTTCCGGTTTAACTTAAACTTTATTTGTGGTGAATCCCTCTTGCTGCTGCTGTGTCCCTTCAGACCGTCTTGTCTAATTCTGGCTTTTCGAAATGCTCCAGCTTTGGTCTCCTTTCTTCCTCTTACCTCTCTTTTCACAAGCTTCACACCTAAAGGCCAGCCACTCAACGTGACTCAAAGGTTGCCACTCTGTGCACCTGAGCCAACAGCAGACACTGCCCTCAGCACCATTTTCCTTGCCCCTGGACCCCGAGTCAGCCTTGGAATTGTTCTCCGTGCAGCAGAGCAAGAAGCCACCACCAGTTCATCAGAGCTGGCATGCAGCGTGAAAGCTGTTTTCCGTCCCTCACCGCTGGTCATCTGCCATTCGGATAAATTCCTAATAATCCTTCATTTTCACCCTTTTTTTTTTTAAATTAATTCTCCCAGTTATCCATTGTCCCTAGGTCCTAGTCAGAGGTGAAATAAAATGGGCAGTAACTGGGCAGTAATTCTGCATCTGGGAATTTTAGTTCACAGACTAATGCGAAGTCTTAAGCTGATGCTGTTTAACTGAGAGTGGATCTAACCCCTCTGTAAGGTCTTTAAGCACGAGGACCAGTCACGTTCTCCTGGGTTATCCTCTCTCTGGCATCCAGGATCAGGGGCAAGGCAGCTGACAGGAAGGGAAGGAGTTCCCCTCAGGCAGCTGTCTCCATGACTCTGTGACTTTGAGGAAAGGTCAGAAGGTGACAGGGGCTCTTTGTTACCATAATTTAACCCATGAGAGAAATAGAGCCAAGCTGGTATGGTGGAAAGAACAAGAAACTTAAACCTAGCATCTTTTTTTCTTAAGTTTTAACTCTGCCGCTTACAAGTTAACATGAGGTTGGGCAAGTTACTTAATCTCAGATTCTCACAGCTGTGAAATGAGCACAGGAATGATTATACCATCAGTCGTACAGGTTTTTTTTTCCTTTGAGAATCAAATGAGAATCTAAGATAGTAATTTTTTGAAGGATTTTATAAAATCCAGGTTTTATTTATTGATGCATTTGGTCAACGCACGTGTGTAGTGTCCTTCTGTGGGAGGCTCTGGGGCCTGTGTCCAGCCCTGTGCTTCCCAGTCCATTCTGGGGGCAGCTCTCGGGAAGACAGTCCAGGGGCGGCACGGTTCCCAGTCCCCGCCACAGGAGAGAGGACTGGCTTATCAGGAAGAGACCAGACCCATTTCCTGTGAATTTCTTATCTCCCTCTGTACATGTGTTCTCCAACCCAGGTTCCCACCTGCCAGCTGCCTCTGAGAGCCGCCGTGGTGTCACTGCATTGTGTGTTGTCACTGTAGCCACAGAGCTGCCCACTAATGCCTTTGTTGGTTCATGGTCGCTTGCTCTTGCAGTGTTGGTTTGTGCTGGCAGGCTGGGCTGACCCTGGCCCTCGGCGTGGTGAGTTCCACAAACAGGAGCCTCGTCTCTTCTGACTCAGCTCCCAGCTGTGGTTCCCATCACTCACTTCCTTAAGGTTTTCTGCACTAGGACCTTGAATTAGGACAGGCCCTGAAGGACTGCTGTCCACATTAAAATATTTCTAGCTTCCTTTATCCCTGTTTTAGTCAGGATTCTCCAGAGAAGCAGAACCAATTATTATATATATGTTGTGTGTGTGAAATGTACACATACATATACTTATATATAATTATATACATACATGTAATTTTATGGAGAACATACATATACAGTTTTGTGTGTGTATACACACACACACACACACACACACACACACAGATATACATGTAGATGGTGAGAGGTAAGGAAAGGGGAATAGAGAAAGGGAAAAAGGGGGCAGAGAGAGAGATTTCTAGTAAAGAATTGGCTCGCCTGATTGTGGAGGCTGGTAAGTCCAGAATCCACAGGGAAAGCCAGCAAGCTGGAGATGCACGAGTCCCCCTGGGGAACCGGCGAACTGTCTGTTCTCTGGCCCTGAGTTCACTATCTGGATGTTCTGGAGACTGGCGTCCTGAGAAGTGGGGAGTGTTTAGAATTTCCAGCAGAGCACAGGAAGACCTGGTCCCTGCCATGGAGGCTCTCCCAGACTAATGGAGAGGATAGATGCAGTCACGTGTGAGCCATAAAGCAAGTCAGTCAGAGCTGTGAGTTGCCTAACAGAGATGTAAACAGATTTTAATGGGAGCTCAGGCTAACAGTGATTCACTTCAATTTCAGGGCATTGAGGAAGACTCAGGGTTGAGCCTTGAAGAATGTGTGTGGAGCAACTTTTATTTCTAATTATTTGAGTCCTCATGTATCTTCCTCAGACTTTCAACAACTTGAGTTCAGCCCTCTACATTGTATACTTAGACCTAAGCCCAGTGCAGTTTCTGAGATGGTGCAGATACTTCCGTGGTGAGTTCAGTCAAATCAGAGAGGGTGGGACGGCCTTGGTGGTCACCACTGCTGTTAGGAATACGTAGTTCCCAGGTGTGTGGGCAGGAAAAGTGGGAACCACTATGGGCCCCACTGGCCCAAAGACAGTGCCCCTGCCTCTCCCACCTAGAATTCTGGTTTTAAGGGCCGCACTGAAGTGCTCGCCTCCATCTTCTCCCCTCTCTCTTCTTGTGCAGGCAGCCAGCCTGCCAGAGACTGTGCCGGGATCCAGCTCTGGCTCTGATGAGTCCGGACCACCAGGATTCACATTAATTTTCCCATTGCTAAGTTTATAGTTTAGATTTGGTTGATCAGAGAAATATGTGTGATGTGGGTTGTTGGCAAGTAAATCTTTTTTTCCCTTCTTCTCTCTTTCCTCTGTGTATTTTTTTTAAACCATTTTATTCCTTCAGCTAGTCCAAAAGAAACTCCCCAGTTCTGCTAACCAGCCCTACCTCATAGCAGCACTGAAGTCAGATAAATGGGATGGGCTACAGACATCTTCTCTGTTCATCTGGCTGCCAGACTCAGTGGAGAAATGGCTCCCATCCTTGACTTGTTTTCAAGGATTAATAATATTTCTCAACCTCATATGTCTTTTTAAAAAAAAAATTTTTTTTAATTGGTTCAAGCCAAGAAATTCCTGAAGCATTAGGCCAGTTTATTGCAAATCATTTAATGACATTGCAAACTAGGTTCTTTTTATTTTCCCCCTTTCTTCTATGCCCTGTCTCCTCTCCTGCCCACCTCCAGTCATGACTGATCTTCTGCCCTCCTCCCCCTAGCTCTTTCGTCTCTTCCCCATCCTCAGCTTTCTCCCATCACTCACATCTAGGTGCACACCCCACCTTAAAGGAAAAGAAACACAAGATTCAGGGATGAGTGTGTTTGGCATCTGCAAAGGTTTTTTTTCTTTTCTCCATGGAAACTGTTTTTATTTAAATAGAGAGCCTGCCTTGCTTTCATCAGAAAGTGTGTTTGAGAAATTGCATGTCATGTTTCTATGGCTGTCAGGAGAGAGCTCTGGAGCCAAAATTATTTGTGCAATTGAACAGGCAGAAGAAAGTCCCAAAGAGAGCAAATGTATTTATCCACGCTTCCGGCCTTGCAAAGGATGGAGAACTCACTCTGCCAGGCCCCTTTCTGAGTTGCTCTGGAGCTGGAGGTAACCGAACGCTGATGCAAGTGGCAGGGACTATGCTTGGGGAAACCACTCTTGCCAGTTACTGTACCCTACCTTGTGTGTTGCTTTTAAGTGTTTTTTCTATTAGAGTGAAGCTCCCAGTGGTGAGGCACTATGTCTGTCTTCTTGATATCTCCTGCAGCTCCTGGCTGGCTGAGTGAATGAATCAGTGATGCCTGGAGTGATGGTATTGTGCCAAACGCCAACTCCAGAATCTGCTGATTTTGCCCAGCCTTGTGGGCTACAGTTGGATTTGACTTCAGTGGTCTGTGTGCCAGAGCTACAGACGGGTAATAGGCTTAGTCACTACCCAGGATGCGCGGCTTCTGAGATGCCTGCCCATCCCCCAGTAAACCCTGTCTGCTCACCGGGAGCCAGGCATTCCCACCTCTAACGGGAAGCACTGTCAGGCTCCAGCCTCCACTCCGCTCCTGCAGTCAATCAGATGGTTTTCCACTTGTAGAGCACTTTAGTTCAGGGGTTGATCTTGGGGCCATGCCAAGCCACGGCTGCTCAGGTGACTTGGAGATCAAGAGTTGTGCTGTGATTCTCTGCCCATCAGGGGGCAGTTCAGGGCACAGGAGCACCCCAGCACTGCCAGAGGCCACACGAGGAGGCAGTCCCTCGGCCCCTTCACTGGCTCAGATGCCACCTCCAAGCCCATCTGTAAAGCAGTGAGCTGCAGGCTAGTTTTACTGCCCTTGCACTTTTGCCATCTTTCAGAAAGGTGCAGCAAAGGGCCGCAGGGTCAGCACATCACTGAGGAGTCCTCCATTAGGGCGAAATATTTCTGTGCTTTGTAACTGTAGCCCTAAAGACGCAGCAAGCCAGCACGGGGACAAGCTGAGGCCTGGAGGCCAGGAGAGTTAGGGAGCGGAATTGTCACTCAGCCCAGAAACTGGGTGATAGCCACAAGGCTGCTGAGCTGCCCGGGCCACTCTGCCAAGTGAGCCCAGTGCGGTGCTCTGCAGCCCGGGGGACCCCATCCAGGCTGCAGCAGATGAGCGCAGGCTTGTCTGGGAGCCCTGAGAATAGGCAGGAGGGTAGGGCAGGGCTGACTAGACACGAGAAGTGCCTGCCTGGGTTGAAAGCCAAAATGTTTTTAATCATTCAGCCACGTTCATGGAGATGAAGATGCTGGGAATGCCATTTTTTTAACATTTTTTTTTGATTTATAATCATTTTACAATGTTGTGTCAAATTCCAGTGTAGAGCACAATTTTTCAGTTATGCATGAACATATATATATTCATTGTCACATTTTTTTCTCTGTGAGCTACCGTAAGATCTTGTGTCTATTTCCCTATGCCTGACTTCCTTCTTGAATGGAATTGAACTTTAAGTTGCAGCCTAAGGTAAAACTCAGGGAGAAGAGGATCAAATGAGGAAACTCCTTGAAAGTAATTATTAGGTTTATTGATGACACTGGGAGCATTTTGCTGAGGCCTGTAAAGTCTAAAAACTGGGGGATGAGCCTGCAGTTAAGATGTGACCATGTTGTGTTATGAGAATGCACAAATGTACATGAAATACTGTCATTTAATTCATAGATCGGCTGAAGGAAGGACCAAGGCTAGAAGGTGGTGAGAGAGAAATTCAAAAGGGGGTTCAAGAAAAAGCTTGTCAATTTGTAGTTTCACATATGATCCTGGTGATGGCAGGCATACCCACACGCCTCTAAAAGTGTTTATTTTCTTCGTCTTTTCCCCCACGGCCAAGAAGGTAGGAGCCTGATGTATCCTAGGCGTGAAGAGGAATCTCAGAGCACATTGCATGGTTTGTGTCTGAACAGATCCCTGTAATCTGTGTATCCAGTGGTCCTACGGAAGAGATGTGTCAGAAGATACACATTCCAGGGGGGAGGGGGAGCTCAGTGGTAGAGCATGTGCTTAGTATGCACAAGGTCCTGGCCAGGACCTCTGTTAAAAAAAAAAAAAGAAGATACACATTCTGTTAAGAAATTGAGTGCTTAGAAGGAAAGGAACTGGGCAGGGTTTGGTATGGAGTCTGAGATGTTAGGGCTTTCTCAGAAAGCACAAAGTTCTGTGACTAATAAAGCAGGTCTGTAAACTGCGAGATGATGGCCCCAAAGACCAGGGCTTCTGACCTGGTGAGAGCTGAGAAACAAGAGTGGGCCTCCTGGCATTTGATTAGTGCAGGGAAGTTAGTAAAATCACTGGAAGAATGCACAAAGAGAGGATACAAAAGAGGGGTCTGAGGGAAGGTAAGAGGATTAAAGCTGCAAAAACATTCCTCTAATGGATTTCTCAAACACACCAGCCAACAGGCAAGGGCAGGTGTCCTGTCAAACCGTTTCCCCTGTGAAACCGGATACCACTCTGCATCAAGGCCTGCTAACCCCATTTGTAACCGAAGGGCCTGCCCCTTATTCCCAGCGAGGCACCCTGAGCAGCCCAGGGGATTCGCCAGGAAACCGGCTTTGCAGACAAAGGGGCCTGGGAACAGGCTGGTTTCCTTCATATGCAGCCAACTAGATCTCTGCATCTGCCTCTCATCTGGTGGCCGAAGGGGCTGTTATTGATCACGGAGTCTCTTCCCCTCCCTGGCCTCCTTCCTGCCCAAAAATACTAGGAAAGGGGGTGCTCTGATTTTCAGATCATTCATCACTTCATTACTCTGCCTTTGATCCCTTAGTGAAACTCAACTTTTGCTCCAGCAGCCAAATTGGGAGTATTTGTCTAGTGAAGCAACTGCTAAAGCTTGAACTCGGGGTTGGGGGTTGGGGGGACAGGGCCAAGGACCAAACTGCTGCTTATTTGTTTTGAAGCCAGGAGCCTTTCCTGCTAGTCGGCCCCTGTGGGGAGCTGGAAGCTCAGCTGGGGTGTCCTGGGTCCTGCCCTCATGGGCTGTTGTGCACATGTTGGCATCAGAACAGAGGGGCCGTCTGGCTGCATGGCTGACCGGTGCCCAGCTTTGTGCCTCCCCCAGTGCATAGCCCGCTGTCTCCAACCAGGCGTTAATTGTCAGTGCAGAGGGGCCAGGAGGAGCTGCAGGGGTGCGCAGTGTTCTCTAGCATTGGGTCAGTGAGGGGGGTACACGGAGGAGCACGTGCTCTGTTCCTGGGTAAGCCTTCAGTTACCACGGGGCAGGAGCCTGGGGCGGCGATGGCATTCTGATGCCAGATTCCTTTCAGTTGCTCACATCTTTCCGGCAAAATGATCTGTTAGGTTTAAGTATATTCTGGCTGGAGGCAGATTTTCTTGGAATGAGGTAAAGAAAAGGAGGAGGGTAAAACGAAAACTCAAAAACTCTTGGTGGAGTAGTTTTAGATTTATTAGACCGTGACAGAGAGTGCTTCTCAGCGACTGAGGAATTTTCCAGCTCACCATCGCTCACTGCTGGCTTCGTGGGGAGTCTCCGACTTGGCAGGTACTGCATGCAGTGTGCTAAGGAGAATGAAGGCCTTTGCATGGTTGAAGCGCTTTGCTTTTGAAAAGCAGTTAGCGATACTCAGCTAGAACACACTGAGCCCAGGCAGGCCACCCTTGCCCAGAGTCCAGCTCTTCCTCCTCTCTGAGACAAAATGCATTCTCTCTCTTGGCTGAGGGGCTCTGCCAGGACTGGACTCCATATTTTGTGTGGCCCACTGCAAAATGAAAACATGAGGTCCCTTGGTCAGATATCATCTAGAATTTCAAGATGGTGACAGCAGAGTGTTAAACCAAGTGTTGGCCTCTTCCAAGCGCAGGGCCTGGTGCAGCTGCATCGGCTGCGTGCCCAGAAAGCTGGCCTTGGGCACAGAATTCCAAACTATCCATTCAACAAGGTCTTAATGAGCACTTGGTATGTCCTGAATACTGTGCAGTGGGACTTGGGGTTGGGGCGTGGAGTGCAAAATTAATAGGCTGTCCACCAGGAATTTGCAATTTCATTGGGGTAAGACATCACAAACACCAAATTAAATAACAAAATAATTGTTTAAAAGCCCAGAAGGTCCCATACCCACTCAAAGGAAGAAGTGCGTGCAGACCGCGCCTTGACCCACAGGAATCACTTGTTCAGCCTGGAAAGTGAAATGGGGCCACAGAAATGAACCAGGTATTCTGTCATTGTTTTTGCCACACCACTCCGTGAACAGTGTGGATTTCGTATTCCACATTTATTAGGCCTATTTTATCCCTTTCCTGACCTCCTGAGTAACCTCTCAAAAAATATTCTATTTTCAAAATAGCCACACTTAGATAAAGGTTGACTATCCTTGGATAAAAAGTTCATAGAAAATCTGTTGTGCTAGGCCCTGGAGCTCATAATGTAGACCCAAACTCAAATATGAAATTTGAGTTCATAGACAGCATGGATGGGCATTTTGTACCTGATTTGAGGGGCCCAGCTCCAAGATAAATTATTCATCCAGTCATTCAACATTCACTGAGCATCCCCTAGGTTCAGAGGACACATGTATGAACAAGACTTGGTCACTGCCCCTAAAACATTCACAACTGAATATTGTTATCAAAGGACAACAAGCCTTTCAATAGAAACAAAAGGGCTTTCCTGCCCTGGCTGGCTTGACTGAGAACTTCAGAAACGTTCCATTAAGTGGGAAACCTCCTGACAGCACGGAGTGCCTGGATCACCAGGCTCTCCTGTGGTGACAAGAGTTTGCTCTTGGTGATTATGTCATGCCTCCTGGGAGAAACCTGATTCCCGCCGGCTCCCGTTGCCTTCTCTGGGAACCAGCCACACAGGCAGGTGGAGTCTTGCGTGGAATTGCAGTTCGCTGTGATGGTATCATTCTCAGGAGCTGAGAATGTGGCGTGGTCAGCATTCAGACAGGGTGCCTCCAGGGCTTTCTAAGTACCTTTGTGGAGAGAGTGTCTGTGTAAATATTTTCATTTCTCTTATCTTATTCTCTATTAGTTTTATTTCCTCTCTTAAATTAAATTCAGCTCCAATCCTGAAAACCAAATTTGGAATGTGGTTTTGTTGCACAAATGGCCCATTTGGTTTAGCAGCATCAGTGATTTGGCTCAAACAAAGAGAATTTTGT
Source organism: Camelus dromedarius (assembly GCF_036321535.1). Classification (NCBI taxonomy): domain Eukaryota; kingdom Metazoa; phylum Chordata; class Mammalia; order Artiodactyla; family Camelidae; genus Camelus; species Camelus dromedarius. The sequence goes on along the minus strand of NC_087437.1, from coordinate 71,832,380 downwards.
TGTTTGGACTGTTGGATTGTTTGGGAAACATCCTGCTTTTGTTCCAGATGGCTCTCCATCGTCTCCCATTTAAATCCCCGTCTTCCTGCAAAGAGTCAAGTGAGGAGAGACCATAGCCTGTGTCAGGACCCTTGGCTCCCCCATATCCCACTGCCATTAAGCCACACTGGGGGCATCCCTCTTTGCCTTAGAAAACCCTTTGGGCATACACAGATCCCCACCCCCAGCCCCGAGAAGGAATCAGCCATGACAAGGCACAGGGCACAGTCGGCTCTCTGTATCTGCAGAGGGGAAGCCCGTGGACACGGAGGGCTGACTGAAATCACTGTACCCAATTTCATGTAAGGGGCTGGAGCATCCGTGGATTTTGTATCCACCGGGGTGCCTGGAAACAATCCCCAAGGATACAGGGGGAGGGCTGCACAGTTCCTGGGTGACAGGAATCAGCCTTCTCGTTGTAACTGTGGTTGGCAATTGAGTGGAATCTCTGGCCTTTCACTTTTCCCTGTGGATGTCTGAGAAGAACTAGGGAAGGCTGTTCTTGACTGAACTGGGGAAGAGACATGAGCATTCTCTTTCCTTGTTCCTTTCAGTCTCCATGAGCTGAGCCATGCCAGGACATTTGTGCCATGACCATAACCCATTTTCTGCCAGGTTCGGTAGGGCCAGTGGGCCTGGCCTACTTACACACAGCACCCCCACCCATGTCAGGTCACAGAATAGAACTGGTCTGTGTCACAGGCACCACTTGATGGAATTCTCTGCACACCCCCACCCCCAGGCTTATGTGCACCAAGCTGAACTCCCATGCCATAATGTGGGCTCACGGTCCCTTCTGTAAACTCCTCGTGACAACAGAAGGCTGGAAGGAGGACTCTGAGCACCCCTAGAGGGCCCTTGGAGTGTGAGGTTCTTGCAGCTGCTGATGGTGACTAAAGACACCAGGGCACAAGCCCACCCCGAAATGTTGCATCACCTGCCTCTCTCTTCCGTCGAGACCCAGCTGGCCCCTGCCCTCTCTCTGCAGATCTCCAGGACTTTAAGTTAGACGTGCAGCACGTGATTGAAGTCGACGAGGGGAACACGGCGGTCATTGCCTGCCACCTTCCTGAGAGCCACCCGAAAGCCCAGGTCCGATACAGCGTCAAACAGGAGTGGCTGGAGGCCTCCAGAGGTGAGTGAACAAGCAGGAGCCACCTCCTCACTGCCTCCTAAACCCTCGTCGACATGCCAGCAGCCCTCTCCTTGGGCTGTCAGCTGTCTTCTACTTTGACATTTAGCCCTGTGGGATCCTAAAGGGACTGGCTTCTGTTACGGAGGTCCCCTGCCTGTCACAAGCAATCTGTTCATCCTCTGAGGGCCTGGCAGATGCTGAGCTGCTGCCCTTGGACCAGGGCACTCAGCACAGGGTTCCCGATTGTGCCGGTGCAAGCTCCCTGCCGCCGGGCCCGCACAGGAGGGGTCCCTGATGACCCAGACCTTCGTGGAGCTGTGGGGTTCCCTGGTGGGAGGTAGGGCTCTTCCCCACACAGAAAAGCAGTCTTTCTAGGGGAACTCAAGACTTTCCCTCTCCCCATTTTCCTGGTAATTTTGCAGCCATCTCGACCATCACAGTTTCCTGCCCAGGCCCCCGTGGTCACAACAGCTGGTCCAGGGGAGACCAAGCTTTGGTCCACAGAGTGCCAGCGGGGAGAGGAGATACCTCTCAAGACCAAGTCAGCTTCTTCTCACAATGACCTGCACTCAAGGCCAAGGAGACCCCTGTGGCTTGACCCCACACCTCAAAGTGTATACCTTTTAAAATGTTCTAGAGATTTTTAAATGTTTCTGCTAACTTTCTGGTTATGAAAGGAATATATGTTTACTATAGAAAATACAAAAAAACCATTTTGTAAAAGGGTAAAACCTCTAATCCTGCCACTCAGAAATAACTGGAGACTGAGAAGAGTATGAATGTCTGCTGTCCCTGGCAGAAGCCTGGCATTAGCCCCTAGGGGAGGCTTGTCCATTTTTCCATTCCATCCAGCATTTGCCTAAGCAGCTCACACCTGGAGGCTGGGTTGCAGAGACATCCAGCCTGCCAAGCACAGGCCACCAGAAAGCTTGACGACCAGTGCTTTGCCTCTCAGGAAGCTGAACACCATCCTTGTTGTTGGGGTGTCCAGAAGCTGTGAATCTGTCTCCTGGGGAAAGAAGCTGAAATCAACCCTGGGACTCCACCCCCATGGCACCTCTGATCCAGAGTAGACAAAGCCTAGCAGACCAGTGATGCAGAGAGAAGGGCTTCAGTGCTGTGTTTATGGAGAGGGTAGGGGTTGGGGGCTAGAATACTCCTCCCTGGCTGCAGAAATTCAACAGTGAGGTGGCTCAGAGCTGTGACCAGACTGATGGGAAATTCTCAAGTCAGTTCCCTCCTTCCTGGTGGCTCACAGGAAGGATCACCTCATCACCATGCATGCAGCACTGGCCCCTCAGTCCTTACAAATTGTTCTGAGGCAGGACATGTTATGCCTTCGACAAATGAGGAAGCAGAGTCTGAGAGGTTAACTGACTTGCCCAAGATCACACGGTTAATACAGGGTAGAACCAGAGCTTGGGTCCAGGTCTGGCAGACCCCCAGTCCTGCTTCCCTTCTATGCTACCTGGGCTCCCTTGAAAGTATAAAACAGACCCATGCAGAGCTTGGAGTGGCGAGGGTCAGCCACCCAGTTTATTACCTGGTTGGTTAGTTCCATTCCCTGCATTTTCGTCCCAGTTGGTGCAAAGTTTCGTGGGGAGAACAGCACTTTCAACTTGGGCTTGTTGGGACCCATGTGCACAGCTCCCGGCTCCTCCCCTACCTGCCCCCAACCTTTGCGGGGGCTGTTGAGTGCAGTATTCTGGGCCCAAACTCATCCCATGTTCCCCTGGCCCTGTCCTTTCCTCAGATAACTACCTGATCATGCCATCGGGGAACCTGCAGATTGTGAACGCCAGCCAGGAGGACGAGGGGATGTACAAGTGTGCCGCCTACAACCCAGTGACGCAGGAAGTGAAAACCTCGGGCTCCAGCGACAGGCTGCGCGTGCGCCGTAAGGGTCGGGTCTCGCCGATAGAGGGGGGCCTGGGGGTACAGCGGTCCAAGCTCCTGACCCGTGTTCTCCAAGGTGGGGGCCGGGGGGCTGGGGCCAGTGGGATGTCCAGGACTCAGGATTCAGCCAGAGTAGGGGTCCTCTGCCCTCTGCCGGCCTCTCACAGCACGTGGCCCTCAGACTTGGTTCAGGGGGCGGCAGAGCTTGCGGGTCACTTCAGAGCCCTGTGGGGGGACACCCGCTCACTCCAGCCTGTTGAGAGCTTTCCTTCTCTGTGCCACTTTCAGAGGATGGGCACGGGTTGGGATGCGTGTACTGGGGCAGGACAGGCTGGCCATAGCATACGCATAGAAAAGACGCTGGTGCATGCATTTGTGCCTGTGTGAGGCCACCAGATCTGCTTTGCGTGAGGCCAGGCTGTGTCTACTCAGTCTGCATGGTGGAAATGCCCAGCACCTCCCTCTGATGAAGGTCCCCAGAGGCCCACACTGCTCCCCCATTCATATGAAAACAGCAGCTCCCTTGGCTGAGCACGTCCTCCGGGGCAGGTACTTTTCTAGGCTCCCGCGTATTCAGTGGAGTGACGTCTTATGTGGAATTAGGCTTTAGAGTTGGCACCAGAAGCAGATCTACCCTGAATCTAATGAAGCAAAACTTCATTGAGTCCTCACTCACTTAATTTTGTATCTGTAATTTTTTATATTCTTTTTCTTCAAGAGGGTCTCCCGAGCTAAATTTCAGGTCTTACATACGCTGGATCTGCCTGTGGTTGGCGCATAAAGCAGATGGTCAGCCTGCTCCTTAGTCAGCGGGCTCCTCCTGGGTTCCTGAGGAAGGGAACCTGCCTTCCAGTCAGTTCTGTGTAGTTTCTGCCCCAGCGTTGAAAAAAGATCACTGCTTCCTCAGCTGAGCACCTGCTGAAATACTTGATTTGCTTTGGACACAAGAAATGAGTGCCTCTTTAAACAGTAGGTTACCTCACCACCCCCCGACTTAGCACAGCAGGATGCCAACTGCCAGATGAGCGCAGGGGCTCCCGTGAATCACACTTGGGAACTGAGGTCCAGGGATGGGGTTTGTGGGACGCAGCAGATCCTTCTCCCCTCTTGTCCTGGGCCTCAGAGTGGACTTACTGAGTACAAGTGAGAAAAATCACCTGCACCATTCGAATTGTTTCTCTGCCCACCACCTCATCTTTCTTTGTCAAAACACATAGTTAACCATGCACATGTCGTGTCGATGATGCTGCTTCACCCCTGTCTCGTTCCTTCCCCGTGACAGCTCTCTGCAGGACGACCTTGTTACCCATAAGAAAACCAAGGCCCAAGGGAATTAGTAACTTGCCCACTTGACATAGGTCGTAAGCCCCTGGAGGCCTGTTTGAGTCCAAACGCAGGCTCTCTGGGCCGCCTCCTGGGGCTGGGCCGCCTGAAGCAGGCTGGAGGGGGTCCCTTGCACCCCAGCCTGGTCCCACACGCTGTGCTGCTTCTCCTTGCCCCTCCAGGCTCCACTGCTGAGGCTGCCCGCATCATCTACCCCCCCGAGGCCCAGACCATCGTTGTCACCAAAGGCCAGAGTCTCATCCTGGAGTGTGTGGCCAGTGGGATCCCACCCCCGAGGGTCACCTGGGCCAAGGATGGGTCCAGTGTCGCCAGCTACAACAAGACACGCTTCCTGCTGAGCAACCTCCTCATCGACACCACCAGCGAGGAGGACTCGGGGACCTATCGCTGCATGGCAGACAACGGGGTCGGGGAGCCTGGGGCTGCGGTCATCCTCTACAACGTCCAAGTGTTTGGTGAGTGTCTCCTGCAGACCTTCTTCTCTTCTGCCTTCTCTTATCTGCATGGCCTTTCTAGAGGCATTAAGCTGAAGCTCAGACAGGGTCACGCGCCGAGTGAGTGATGGAGGTGTTCTGAGAGGGTGGGAGGCCTTGGATCCCAGGGACTAGGGTGTACCTGCCTGGCAGCCCTTCCCTGTGAGGACTCTGATGGAGGAGACATGGGACCTTTCCTCTCCTCTACCAACAACCACAGAGAAGGAGAGAGAGTCTCTTGCCAGCAGTCCCCTCCCCAGCCTGTCTGGGCCTGGACAGAAGGACTCAGCCTTTCTCACCGTTGCTCTGATTTCCTGTCAGAACCCCCTGAGGTCACCATGGAGCTGTCCCAGCTGGTCATCCCGTGGGGCCAGAGCGCCAAGCTCACCTGTGAGGTGCGCGGGAACCCCCCTCCGACCGTGCTGTGGCTGAGGAACGCTGTGCCCCTCACCTCCAGCCAGCGCCTCCGACTGTCCCGTCGGGCCCTGCGGGTGGTCAGCATGGGGCCTGAGGACGAAGGCGTCTACCAGTGCATGGCTGAGAATGAGGTTGGGAGTGCCCACGCCGTGGTCCAGCTGAGGACCACCAGGCCAGGTGAGTACAGCCCAAGGGCCTGAGATTCTGAGTGAACATTTACAGAACCCTTTTTTTCAAATGAAATCCAACTTATCTAGTGTATAAAGTGAATAAAAGTGACTCTTAGTTGTAAGTTCAAATCTACATTAACTAGTAAATCAGAAGTGTTAACTTTCAGTAATGAAAATGACCCATTTCACTGTTGTAATTTTTTTAAACTTTTTAATTAGCTTGCAGAATCTGTAGGGTTCTAGGGTTCCATGGAACCCAGTTTGATAACCACTGGTCTAGCACCAGGAAAAGCAAGTCTGTCTTTCTCAGCTTGATTGATTTCAGTTGACGATTCAGTCAGGCAATTAAGCAGTTGCTGTTGGCTCAGCACAGGGCTAGGCAGTGTTGGGGGTGCAGAGAAACATAACCAAGACCCTACCCTCAAGGCCCTTCTTAGGCAGGATGTGGAAGAAGACAACAGGAGTAATAAAATGCTGAGTCAGCTACCAGGTGCCCACCTCCTGTGGTGCAGGAGCTCAGGTAGAAGCAGCTAGTGTTGGCAGAGTCTGTGGACGCTTCCTGAAGGAAGTGTTGCCCCTCCTGCCTCTCAGAGTCTCAAGATGCACTTTCATAGCTCAGGTCTCCAGGTCCCCACAGTTCCACAGGAAGCGGCCCACACTGTGCCAGGGTGTTGATCCCACAGTGAAGGGACATGTCCCCATCTCTGCATGGACGTGAGAAAGAGGGACGGGGTTCCTGCACCTCGGGAGCAAGTTGAGGTAGTTCACTCAAGACATACCAGGTGTGGACGCAGGAAGCCTGGGGTGGGGGTGGGGCGTCAGGCTGCCTTTCCCTCCTGGCTGGGCAGGGGCACAGCCCTCTCCTCCCACAGAGCCTGGCTGTGTGTCAGGCAGGCTGGTGGTCACCTCAGGCCCTGCGCTGAGAGCTCATCCCTCTGACATCTCATTTTTCTCCGGCGGGGCAACAGCTCAGCAGGTGCTCTTCCTCACCTTCTCCTTCCTGCTCGGTCCTCCAGGCACCACCCTGAGGCCATGGCGGGATGCTCAGCCAGACACCACCACACCTCGCACGCCACCCTCCAGACCTGGAAGCCCTGACCAGATGCTGAAGGGCCACCCGGGGCCCCTGAGGCCCCCGGTGTTGGTGCAGCCGGCTTCCACACAGTGCCCCGGAGAGCAGGGGCAGGTGGCTCCAGCCGAGGCGCCCGTCATCCTCAGCTCGCCCCGCACCTCCAAGACTGACTCATATGAGCTGGTGTGGCGGCCCCGGCATGAGGGCGGCAGCCGGGCGCCCATCCTCTACTATGTGGTGAAACACCGCAAGGTACGGAGCGTGCTGAGCTCTCGGTGAGGCCAGGGGCTCTCTGCCTGCTGGCCGTCTCCCCTACAGCTCCTGAAGCCTGGACAGTTGTCCCCACTGCTGACCATGACCTTCTCTGCCCTCCAGTGTACTTTTTTCCACCTTGCAGGAAGCTTTGGGTCTGAGCCCTGTGCACCAGCTTCCCATCCCGAGGAGCGTACAGGCTCCCTGTTAACCATCCCCCATCCTCCCCTCTTCCCTCTGCCATTTGCTGGGGCTGTTGTTTTGTTTCGTTTTTTAACCTAAGTAAGCTGTGCTGGGTACATACCTGCAGGAACTCTGGTGTGGCAAGCTAGCTCAGGAGCCAGGAAAACTAATATTTGTGAACAAGTGTTTTCGCTGAGGGCCACAAAATACCCACTCAGTTCTCAGGATTCCTCATGGCTCAGGTTTGACAAGCAGGCATTTGAGCTAAAAGCACATCATGTTGTTCAGACCTCAGCTATTTCTCGTTGACAGAAGGAAGTCTGTCCAGGTGGTTGTTTTGGGAGCTGTCAGGGAGGGAGTCTGGCTCTGACAGGATGCAGGGACAGAGCTGGGCCAGCCCATCTCTTGGACACTGCGCCCTGTGAGCAGAACGGGGCCCCCAGGCTGCCACCCTCATTCAAGGCCAGGCTCTCACCTGCTGTTACCCATTAAATTCCCTTTAAGAAAATATCCTTGAAAACATTTCTGTTCATCCCAGGTGCAGGCTGTTTTCTTTCTAAGGCATAAAACAGTAGAAAATTATTAAGTGGATTTTTAAAAATCGTATTTGATAAGTAATAATTTGTCATAAGTGAGTGCTAGGCTTTATTATGCATTTATTATTTGTGGTTTATGAAACTGCTATGTGCACTTGGTAGAAAACATGGAAAATATATGAATGTGGAACTAAAAGTATTTATCAGCTTTCCTCTCCCCTCCAAAAACACCACCACCAGCCCTGCCGGGTGGAAAGCGCTGGCTGTGCAGAAGCCATGCCCTGGCCCTGGGCCCGCTGGCCCCCACGGTCTCTTCCTGCCCGTTACGTGCTCTGCTCGGAGACCTCGGGTTGGGACAAGTCCTCGGGGGCACCTTTGGCAAAGTTGCCTCCTAGGTAGGGGTCGGGAGGGGCCGTTTCTCATTAACTCTCAGCCTGCTAGCCTGTTCACAGGCAGCCAGCAAAGTGGGTGGGTGAGTTTGTAACAGAAAGCAGCATTGTTCAGCCCAGGTTATGGGGCAGGGCTGGTCCTAACCCTCATTTCCCCGTGTAACTGGACCCCACCATCACAGAGCTGTGGACAAAGATCAGGGCAGGCCAAATGCTCATGGTCCCCAGGAGACAAGAACCAGCGTGAGAGCAAGGAGAATATTTTTCGGGCCAGTAGGTGGACGTGAAACCAGCTCACCAAGAGGCCGGCTGGCAAAGGCCACGTGAGGCAATCCGGAAACACCGGGCTGAGGCCGCGTTCTCCCCCTCGGTGTGCGTGACAGTGACTAATTACCATTCCATTTCTTATTTTCATTTCTGAGCCCAGGGGAAGGGAGACCGGTGCTGGGAGGCCGAGACAGCAGGGGCCCAGGGGAAGTGAGAGGACAGCGCCCCCCGCTGGGCCTGGCTTCTGTTACGCTGTGGCCTGTGGGGCACTGGGAGCTGTTGGGTGGACTCGGCCTTGAAAGCAGTTTCTTTCTTGAAGAACTAAAGATCATCACACAAGAAAGGATTCTGAAAGAAAAATCAGGCTTGGGCTTGTATTTTTTCATCCCCCCTCTCCTGCTGGAGCCTGGGAGTCATTCAGCTCATTTTCACTTTTTCACATGCATGAAGCCAGTTTTCATTTCCTGGTGTATCTACAGATCCTGGGCTACTGTGTTTGGGTTTCCAGCACCGCTGGGGATTCTCAGTTTGTAAAAACTTTTTCCCTTTGGAACAAATCCTGGAAGCCTGACATTAATGAGTCCAGACCATCCCTGTCCCTTGAATAGTGGGTTTTGTTCTACTTTAGAATATTCGGCGTGGAGATAAGAGCTTTTCCTACAGCTGTTTAATTCCTTCAGCAAACCGCAGCTTCAGGCCCCAGCAGGCTCTCTGAGATGTGCACAGCTGGCAGTGGAGTCTCTGTCCTGAAAGGCGGGGTGGGTGAGGTGAAGCAGCCTCTCAGCAGCGCCTGTCCAGGAGCCTGGAGCTCCTTTGTTTTTTCTTTAAAAAGAGCTAAGAATTTGAAGCCTTAAAAAGATTAATCTGTGATAATTACGAATTAATCCATGGTTTTTAAGTTCTAAGTGAGGCCTGAGGGCAGGAACAGAAAAAGGAGAGTTGAAATCCTCACTGCGTAGAGGATGGGGGGTTAGGGGAGGGGCCAGGCGCTTGTTGGGAACCTACTGTGTGCAGGTTCAATGCTCAACACATCACGTAAATCATCAGATTTAATCTTCAGGATGACCTGAGAGATTTTCTTTGCTTCATTTTAGAAATAGAGAGCTTAAGGGATCAGAAGGATTAGGAACCTTGCTCAGGGTCACACAGCTGGTAACCTGTGTGTGGTAGGAGAGACAGCCCAGATTTGAACCCAGGATTTTTTGGCTCCCAGGCTCTCTTTCCAGGGTAGGTTATGATTACGAACTCGCTCTCTGGAGTCAAGTCAGGGTTTCTGTGCTCACTAGCAGTGTGGTCTTAGGCAAATCACTCATCTCTGTAAGCCTCAGTCTCCCCACTTACGAGGCAGGAACAATATTAACTCCCATCTCTTGGGCTATTGCCATGGTAGCACTTTATGGTGCATATAAAGTGCTTAGTGTGTGCCTGGCACATAATCAGCACTCAGCAGATGGGGCTGCTTCTCCTGGTGCTGCTACTTTCATCATTTTCACCATCATCTCATTAGAATGTTTGGTTTAAATAGATCAAGGAGAAAGAAAATTAAATAGGGAGGTTTTTAGAAAAACAGAGGGTCTTTGGAGAAACTCCCAGCAGTATCACTTGGGCCCTTTGACTCTCCCCACCGAGTTGTCTTTGATGAGATCATTAGATGAGGGATGAGGGAGCCTGAATGTACTGTCCCAGCGAGGATGGGTGTCCCAGGGCCAGCAGGACCAGTCTGCCTTCTGTTGGGCCACCCCTGCCCCAACCCTGGCCCATTCTCCCTCCCTTTCTCCTGCCCTCTGAGGCTCAATTCTGCTTTCCTTGCAAACCACAACCCACTTCTAGCTCCAGGCCAAGATGCCAGTCCTTATACCAGCTGCCTTCACCAGCAGGTCACAAACTCCTCTGACGAATGGACCATCTCTGGCATCCCAGCCAGCCAGCACCGCCTGACCCTCACCAGACTCGACCCTGGGAGCTTGTATGAGGTGGAGATGGCAGCTTACAACTGTGCAGGTGAAGGCCAGACGGCCATGGTCACCTTCCGAACTGGTAAGGGTCCCAGGTTGCCCCCAGCGTGGGGTTTCCGTGAACCCGAGCAGTCCTGTCAGGCCGGGTGGGAAGCCCTGCTCGCCTTACCCCAGCTATTCACCTTGAACTTTACCTTCCTTTCAGCTACTGCCTCCCTGTGGTCCCACCTCCCATCAGCAGAATCACCAGCTGGCCCCCTGACATCCCTTTGCCTCTCTTGCACTCAGGGGCCAGGTGCAATTCCATGACCACACTTCCAGTGTCCTCTATTATTGACATAGTCTTGTCAGATCTCTTGGCAGAGCCTCAGGCAGAAGGGACTCTGTGGAAAGGGAGACCTGATGCACACTCCTTGTGCTGACCCCAACCTATTTCACCCAGGACGGCGGCCCAAACCCGAAATCATAGCCAGCAAGGAGCAGCAGATCCAGAGAGATGACCCTGGAGCCGGCCCCCAGAGCAGCAGCCAGCTGGACCATGGCCGCCTGTCCCGTAAGCCCCCAGCAGACCCAAGGGCAGGGTGATGAGAGGTCAGAACTGGCTACAGGTCCACTGCCTCAGAAGGCTCATTGCTGCAGGTTGAATGGGATCTTGGTTCGTGGGTGCAGGAGTCCTTGTGTTGTCTGGCCTCTCCCCAGTTAGCCACAATGAGATGTGGATAGGAGCTTTTCAGAAAAGACACTGGAGTTTGACACTAGGGTTGCTGACCATCTGGGTCCAGAAAGCAGTAGAGGGGGGAAGAGCTGGCCCCTGGCCTCCACACTGATATTGCAGAAGCATAGCTTTTAGGCGTCTTAACTCCAAGGGCTCCTACCAGGGGAGAGTGACCCAGGGAGCCCCAGGGAGACCTGACGCAGCCACCGGGGGGACGGAGGGCACTGGGGGAAGCTGGCCCTGATCAGGAACAGGCCAGGTCCAGTCTCAGGACACCCACCTTCTCACCACGTCCCTTCCTCCTGCTTCCTTCCTCTCTTGTGTATGGTCTCCTCCAGCCCCAGAAGCTCCAGACAGGCCCACGATCTCCATGGCCTCTGAGACTTCAGTGTATGTGACCTGGATTCCCCGTGGGAATGGTGGCTTCCCAATCCAGTCCTTCCGCGTGGAGTACAAGAAGCTAAAGAAAGTGGGGGACTGGATTCTGGCCACCAGCGCCATCCCGCCCTCCCGGCTCTCGGTGGAGATCACCGGCCTGGAGAAAGGTAGGGTCCTGGCCACTGTCCTACCTGGTCCCCAGCTGCCCCGGCCACCTGGAGGAGAATGGGAGCCTGGAGGTCCTTCTCTCCGCTTGTCCTCCACTCACCATCAGGCTCCCTGGCCGCTCTTGGTGGAGTTACCTCGGTCCCACAAGCCCTTCCTTCTCTCTCCCTAGCTCCATACTTGGTCTAGAGGCACCTCCTGTGTGGCTCCTCTCTGATGAGGGTGGGATTCTTGAGTACTCTGGGGCTTGCTTTTGGGCAAGGGCTGCCCAGAAGATCCCTCCACGTCCTGAGCCTGGATGGGCCGTGGGGCAGTCAGGCCGTGTCTCTCCCCAGGCACGTCCTACAAGTTCCGAGTCCGCGCTCTGAACATGCTGGGGGAGAGCGAGCCCAGCGCCCCCTCCCGGCCCTACGTGGTGTCGGGCTACAGCAGCCGCGTGTACGAGCGGCCCGTGGCCGGCCCTTACATCACCTTCACCGACGCCGTCAACGAGACCACCATCATGCTCAAGTGGATGGTGAGTGGCCTGGCGCAGACCGCCGTGGGAGGACGGGGCCGGCAGCCGCAGCGCGGGCAGGAAGGAATCACCTTTCTTCCCTGACTCATTCCAAGCTGCTTCCCCTTAAGTGTTCCTCCACCTGCGTGCCTGGGAACCTGGGGCTCGGGCCAGAGAGACTCACCCTCACGATACCCAGGTTGAGGGGACTTCAGTCTTTGAAGAAATGGCAGTTTGTTTCTTGTCTCCAAAAGTTGGGGACTGCTACGCTAAATAAAATAAGGCGTGATCTCCTCAGCATTGACCAGGGGGCCTTGGGGATTGTCATCAGAAATGTTTGTCTGGGTCCCTAGTGAATTTTAAACTCTAGGCTGGGGTATGATTCCAGCCACCAGCGGATCTGCTCACATGATGATTTCCCTGCTCCACTGGCAACTTGTTTCTTCTTTCTTCCCTATAGTACATTCCAGCAAGTAACAACAACACCCCAATCCATGGCTTTTATATCTATTACCGGCCCACAGACAGCGACAATGACAGTGACTACAAGAAGGACATGGTGGAAGGTGAGAAACACTTGTGTGTGAGTTTCCTCTGTTGGCCCTGGTGTGTCTAGAAGTTGGTGAAAGTACAAAACGGGCTGGCGGGTCCCAGATCATTGGCTCCTTCATGACATACTCGGGGTCGTCCAGTTCATAAGCCCCCGTGCTTCCTTCCCATGGTGATGGGACAACAGGAAGTGGGTGGGCACTTGGACTATGTCCTTCAGTGCTCCTTCCCCACATGGCCCCCTGTGCTAGTCCATGGCACCAGCTCAGACACACAGCCCTGAGTGTGGCTGCAGATGGGGGCCAGGCAAACCCCGTGCATGATCCCCACACGTGCCTCTCTTGCTGTTTCCCAGGGGACAGATACTGGCACTCCATCAGCCACCTGCAGCCGGAGACCTCCTACGACATTAAGATGCAGTGCTTCAACGAAGGCGGGGAGAGCGAGTTCAGCAACGTGATGATCTGTGAAACCAAAGGTGATTCTCTTTGGGTTCTCTGCTCTCCTCTTGCTGTTCCCAGCAGACAAGGGCAGAGTCACTGCTCTGTGCGCCGAGCTGGGTATATCTCCTCCCCAGGATGACTCCTTATTTTCCATGTATCCCCAAACTTCGTCATTTTAAACCCTTATGTTGATTTGCCCAAGTATGAATGGGTTGCCATCATGACGGCTTGGGAATTAACTCATACATGAAATCAGGGACTAGAACCCGTTCTTAAGTTGGGAACTTTCTATAAACACTTTATTCCTACACTGGGCACTTACCCTTTGGTACTTCCATTGGTTGGCTTACTTAATTTAACTACAACCCCATGAGAAAGGAAAGAAATTCAGCATCAGGAAATGATACACAGCAGTTAGCGGTGGAGCATGCTCGGGGCCCAGTGGTCTAACTACAAGCCCAGACCCTTTCCCCGCAGTAAAACACACTGAACATACTCATATAATGTTAATTTTTGCACAGTGATCAAGTAGATCGATATCATTTCTATTTTGCAAATACTGAAAGTACATTGCAAAGAATGTGATCAGGAGGAGAAGATCCCAAAGGAATAGGAATGGAGACAAGAAAACAATCCACGTTCCCATCACTGGCAACATTCTCCCTCCTGCATGTACTTCCCACACTCCTCTATCACGTGCAGTGAAGCCGGGGGCAGGTACGTGCACAGCCAGAAATCCTGTACCAGGTGACACAGAGTCCCCAGGGCAAAGAACAGAGACTTCACAAAGGCTCTGCCCTGGTCTTCCAGAAGGACTGAATCTTCAGCCTGGATGCAGGGGGAGGCCTAGAGGACAGGACAAACCTGCAGGTCGCTCACCTGGTTGGAGAGTATGGCCCTGGGAGGACAAGAGGGGGTGCTTAGGGAAGAAGCCAGGGATGTGAGGGCATCGGGTCATTGAAGACTGTGGGCTGAGAGGTGGAGAAAGGGTCACTGTTGGATTTGCTTGTCCGGAAGCTCACTGGACCATGCAGGAATGGGCTGAGGGGGGAGAATTAAAGCGAAGGTGTGGGTTTGAGTCTCTTCTGGGGAAGTGCAGAGAGGACCACAACTGATAGCACTTTGAGGCCGAGAGAGTGAGAGGAGTTCAGAGTAAACCTTAAGTTTCCAGCTTGAAGCACCACAGAGGTGGTGTGGCCACTTATTGAAATGGGGAGGCCGGAGGAGAACCAGAGTCCATGAGAAAAGACAAGGTGAGACCTCAGGGAACAGTCCTGAGACTGAAATAGTGTGCCCCACAAGAGAAGGCAGGTCTCCTGTGGCCGGGGGCGGGGGCAGGAGGGCCTGGGTGGGGATATTTGGCAGTCATCGAGATGGAGGCTGAAATCACAGGAAGTGAATAGAGTGCAGACTGAGAAGGACCAGGAGGACTTCCCGGTGTCTGAGGTGAAGACAGAAAAGGGCAAGAAAGAGAAATGTAAGTGGCCATGGTCAGAGCGGTCGTGGGAAACCCAGAAGACCGTAGTAGCAAGTCAAGGAGTGAACGGTGTCAGGTCACCCTGATACAGCAGGACCCAGATGAGTTTGCCATCCCGTCCCCTTTGGTTGGCATTTCACAACCACCGTCCGTCCACGTGAGCCCCACCCAGCACGCTGTCTCCCTGCTCGGCCACCCCAGCTCACACCTAGGACTCCACGCCTCTCAACACACCCAGGAATAGCAAACTCATGGGGAAATTCCATCTTTTGCTGGTTTCATGCCTTTTAAAATATCTTCTTCTAAAAGGTCGCCAGCTTTTCTTTTAGAAACCCTCTATACCACTTCTGCCCCGGAGACCCAGCGTGAGCCCTGGGTCTTGGCCCACAAGTCTCTCAGGTTGCCTTGTGAAATGTGAGATTCACATCTCTTCGGCAATGCCCAGTTTCACATGAGATGCCAATTTTATGCTGAGGTTGGACAACACACTCACCTAACAAAGGCCCTGTATTATATAAGTTTGACCCAATTTCACACCCGTGGAATCAAATCAAGGTCTTTTGTTTGTTTGTTTTTTACTATTTCTTATGAAAGAAATGTTAAAGAAATAGATGCTGAAGTGAGTTTTGTCCCAATTGCAGCTCGGAAGTTTTCTGGTCAGCCTGGGCGACTCCCACCCCCAACTCTGGCCCCACCTCAGCCACTGCCCCCTGAAACCATGGAGCGGCCAGTGGGCACCGGGGCCATGGTGGCCCGCTCCAGCGACCTGCCCTACCTGATTGTCGGGGTCGTCCTGGGCTCCCTTGTCCTCATCATCGTCGCCTTCATCCCCTTCTGCTTGTGGAGGGCCTGGTCTAAGCAAAGTGAGTGAGTGACCTCAGTACCAAGGGGAAGGAGCCTGGGGTGGGGGGCAGCCCCCAGGGAGGCCTCTGCCCAGGGCGGGATACAGGTGCCCTGCTTCTCATACACCAGAGCTCAGGTTCCTGGTGGGCCCCCTGAGGACTTGGGGAGAGTCAGAACAGTCCGAGACGGGCCCTTCCCTTTAGCTCACGGACGTTGGCAGATGGAAAGGGTCAAGTGGGACTTGGTCTGTCCCCTCTGCGTCCCTGGAACTCGGTATCCACCTGCCTCTGGCTTCTTTTACTGTTTGAAGCTATGCTCTGACCACTTGTTCATACTTTTAAATGACCCTGTCTCTTCCCGCCTCTGGGGCTGCCTCGAACTTTCCCCTTATCCTGGGTTAATCTGATTTACCCACTAATTTCTGCTTCAGATGGCAACACATCTTGTCAACTTGCCTCATTTAAATGTTGCGCCTACTGTTCACTTAACACTTAGTTCTCACAAACCCTGGTCCTGTATCTCCTCTCCCTACTGCAGAAAAAAGTCTAGATGTCAGGAAGCAGTGGGTGACAGGAGGAATTTCCTGAGACGACATCCTCATCCCTAGGGTAGTGTCCGCTCCCTGCCTACCTCACTTGACCTCACATCCTCAGGACTTTTCTGAGATTCAAGCTGCCCCAGGCCTCCTTGGCCTGAGCAGACCTCCATCCTTCTGTCCTTCCAGAACATACAACAGATCTGGGTTTTCCGCGAAGTGCCCTTCTGTCCCCCTCCTGCCAGTACACTATGGTACCACTGGGAGGGCTCCCCGGCCACCGAGCCAGTGGGCAGCCCTACCTCAGTGGCACCAGTGGGCGGGCCTTTGCCAGCGGCGTCCGTGTGAACAGGGCCTGCCCTGCGGCTGCCGCGGGCTACGGGGGCCTGAAGTCTCAGCTGCACTGCCCAGGGGAGCTCCAGCAGGTAACGTGGCTGGGGTGGGTGGTGAGCGGGTCTGGGCCACCGTGGAGAGGGGCTGGGCTGCCTCTTGGGGCTTCCTCCCTTCCTGCCTCTAATTCAGGCAGCAGCATCCAGGCCTGCTGAGCAGTGAACAGGGAGGTCACCTGGACCCCCTGATGGGACCTTTTTGTTACTCTTTGAGCAGCAGGAGGACCCCGCCAGCGTGCTGCGGCAGACCGTTCTCGGCAGTGGACCTGACCCCCGCGGGCACCGGAGTCCCAGGTACCCGGGCCCGTCCGGCCCCGAGCCCAGCACCCACTGTCTTGCTAGCGGCCCCACCCCAGCCTCAGTCACCCAGAGGGGGCCACTTGTGCCTCACTCAGGGATCCCCACATCCGCAGGCTGCTCCCCCCGGACGCTTAGCCTGAGGGGTGGTTGTTGCGTCTGAGTCACAGTGCCTTTTCTGCTCAAAAATCCTTCCCTCACTTGGTGGGCCAGACACCGCTGGGGTTGCTCACAGGCCCCCAAACCTGACTCCACACCCTCATACATTCAGGACACACACGGAATCAAATGGAAACAGGCTAGAATTACCTGTGAGAGTGATGGTGTGAAGCCTCTTGACGTCCCTGCCCTGTCTGAGCTCTGCCGCCCTCAGACAGGAGCAGCCAGGGCTGGGGACACAGGCGCCCCCTTGCCCCTACCTCACCCCTCCATCTGGCCTCACGCACACAGGGGTCCCGCATCCAGCCTGGACGAGGGCACCTTCTTGTACACACTGCCCGATGACTCAACGCACCAGCTGCTCCCGCCCCACCAGGACTGCCACCACCTCCAGGAGCAGCCTGCAGCCGTGGGCCAGCCAGGCGTCAGGAGTGTCCCCCAGAGTCCTGGGCTGGAAGCGACATGGGACCCTCTTTTTCACCCAGGTCAGCGCCAAGGGCAGGGTGGGAAAGTGAGCAGGCTGGGAAGATGATAGGCCTTCAAGGTGGTGCTTGTAAGGAGCCATTCACAGCTTTTATCTCAGAGATGGGGGTGGGAAGGGAGCTGGCCACCTCCTTCCCTGCTAAAGGCCCAGCAGATCTGCAGGGACATGTCGGGTGGGTCCTATTCCACCATGGCAAGCTGTGTCCCCAAAGGCTGAGAGAAAGGGCACTCCTCCACTTCAGAGTAAGAAGCCCCTTTGGTCTCGGCATTTCAAGGCCATTCGTGAATTCCCATTGCCCTCTCATCACCCCAAGAGGCATTCTCTAATCACTCCCAAATATCTTGCTTTGTTGGGTCTTGTCTCATCATGAAGGAATGAGGTCGCACCCATCAGTGAGAAGCCAAGTTCTCACATCATCTTCAGAGCTCTGTGCTTCTACAGAACTTTCTCTCCAAGGGGCCCAGTACACGCCACCCCCAGCCCACTGTCTTGTGCCAACCTGTCAGAAGTCCATGGATACTTGGCTGGGGCTCAGGCTGTGTCAGAATTAGCTGATGATCCTCCATGGCGTGGATGCCAGTTCACATGCAAGTCCTAGACTCTGTCTCTGGGAGATAAAATACCAAGACAAGCACCTTGTAGAGCCAGACCCCAGTGTCCTTTACATCGGACTCTCTCCACCTGGCGGAATGAGCTAAGTGGGATGATTATGACCAGAAGGCAGGAGGGTAGACTAGTGGGTGGACTTCCCACCTGGACAGAGCAGGACTTCTTTATGCAGTTCCTGGGCTCAGCTGACTTCATCTGCTCCCAGGTACAGGGTAAGGTCACAGTCCCACCGCTGAGATGAGCAGGCAGCACGTAGGTGGCCCGCGCCAGGTCGAATGTCCTTGTAGTTGTAGGTCTCTGTCCTCCTTCAAGGCCAGCATCACCAGCTCCCGTCACAGGTAGAGGCAGGCCCAGCGGTGCTGAGCGCTGGATCCTGGTCAGGCTGGACTCTGATGTTTCCCACTTCTCCCCCCAGGGCCGCCGTGCTGCTTGGGCCTCGTCCCGGTTGAAGAGGTGGACAGTCCTGACTCCTGCCCAGCGGGCAGAGGAGACTGGTTTCCCCAGCACCCCACGGGGGCCTACGGAGGGCAGGAACGTGGGAGGCGGCTCTCCCCCAGCCCACCGGTGCCCGTGGCTTTTGAAACACCACCTCCTACAATTTAGGCAGAAGCCGCTATCCCAGAAAGACTATATATATAGTGTTATTTGTTTTGTTTTTTTTTCAAAGAAGAAAGTGGTATTTATTTTTCTATAATAGCCATATTTATATATTTATGCACTTGTAAATAAATGTATATGTGTTTGTATACTTCTGGAGCAACATAGGGAATCCTGCCCACTGGGGCAGGAGAGGGAAAACAAAGAAGCAACGACCAAACAGGTGTCAACTGGGAAAGAGCAACACCCACTGAGGCGGCAGCTGCCCGGGAGGCTGCGGGGGCGCCCATGGAGGGAGGCTCCTCGGCACGCCGACCAGTGACCGGGAGGAAAAGGCCAGGGCTGCGAGAAGCCTTTTCAGACGATGCCCGTGAGTCTAAGATGTGTATAGTCCTATAAGCATTAACAGGTCTTCCAGAATCAGTAATCTGCGGCAACATATCTCTGTACAAATAAACACTGTAACGTCTAAATAAATGTCTAGTCTCCCTTGTAACCTTCAGCTGAGTCACAGGAGTCAGCATTATTTTTAGCTGTTAGGACTCAGTCTGCAGATTTAAAGAAACACCCACTGGTGATGTTTTCCACGATCCCTCAAGAGGAGAGCTGGAAAAGGCAGCAGATGTTTCTAATTTTTTGTCTTTTTAAATATTGAATGTCAGTTATTTTTATTAACGCGGATTCGTTGATAGCTGGTCCAGGAGGGAGACGGTGGACAGCAGGCGCGGAGCAGATTTGCGTTCTATTGATGGACTTGGAGGTAAAGCTTTGGTCAGACTGAGGGGATGAAACTAATCTTTTCTATAGAGGTGGGTATATTTTCTCCAGAATACCATTTAGTTAAGTGCTATGCGACACACGAGCATGCGGTGCCTAGTAAAATTCACTTCCCTTCTCTCCAGAGATACACCAGCATGGCTGGACGAGTTGACTCACTAGTTGTTTAAAGTCAACATTTATTTACTGCCATCCAACCACAGGCTTAAACTTTGTACGGGGACATGCAACTAGATGGACGCTGACGCTTGCAGTGGAAGCCCTAACCCACTACCTGTCTTCCGGAGGGAAAGATATCTTCTAGACTTCTGTCCGGTTAAGTCACAGATGAAATGCCATTGAGACACTTAATCCCATTCAGAGTCGTCAGTGCCAGACCCTGGCTTCAGCCTCTAGTCACAATTTACACAAACAGGGTCCTACCTGGGACAGCCCCGGGAGTGACTCTGATGGGCTGGGACAAGTGCGCCCTCTGCTGGCCAGAAGGGAGTCTTGCATCCTTTTCCATCCAACAGCTAAATCGGAACATGATTTTCAGAAAAGCTGTATTTTAAAAATATTTTAAGAAATGAAGGACTGTAAGGAACATGGAAATGATAGGAAAGGTGAAGTGGAACAGGGAAGAGAAGAAACGAGTTACTGTGACTTCAATCTGGCATTGAGGGCCTTGAGGTCACTTCCAGGAGCACGACTGGGCTCATGGCCTCAGATCTGGGCTGTAACTCAACTTCCGGCCCTTTGGCTTTTTAAAAAAAATCTCCCTTTGACAACCACTGGGATCATCAAGCACTAAAAAATAAAGTAAATTTTGTTGAACTTTATGGAAGTGATATTTATGACACTTCCTTACATAACACTGAATGCTTTTGGCTCTC
The DNA here is from genome assembly GCF_036321535.1 of Camelus dromedarius. Lineage (NCBI taxonomy): Eukaryota > Metazoa > Chordata > Mammalia > Artiodactyla > Camelidae > Camelus > Camelus dromedarius. The sequence goes on along the minus strand of NC_087437.1, from coordinate 71,812,464 downwards.
AAAAAAAAGTCTGGGAAAGAAAAAGCACTTCTAAGGCATGTTAAATGAGATAAATGTGAATATTTACCTTAGCCAATTGCAGGAAAGAAAAAATAGGTTAGGGCATAGGCCTTTAAATTTTAGCCTAGAAAATGAAACAGCTTAGATATTCAATTTCATTGTAGTTTTTACTTTTTACTTTAGATTCTTTTAAAAGTCTGAGTCAGTAACAGCTGTATAAGTTAATCAGAAGGAAGAGTAAGGCCTAGTTGGGCAGCAGTGGGTGGGGGTGCAGAGTTCAGCTCAGGGCTCGGAGACCACTCTAAGCGTGGCAGCCAGACAGGATAGGCGGACTCAGCAGGAATGAGTAACCTCTTGTCCTGTGAAGATCTGACAAAGGGGCTGTCAGTTTCTTTTTCTTTCAGAGTTGAGATTTGATAATGCTATGGATGAGGGTGCAAAATAGCCAAGGACCATTAACAATTAAGCCACAAGGAACTCAATTTAGACTGACTTTTGGCCTCTCTCAAAGGTGAGGCTGCCATCTCTAAGAGCACAGTTTGATCAGGGAAACAGGACAGCTTTCCACGCACCCCCAGCCAAGGCTGCACCCTGGCGTGCTCCAGTTTGAAGCTAAACCTTCCAAAGGTTCAGATGCTCATACTTATAGATTCAGGACTAAGGCTGGAGTCAAGTAGAAATGAAACTAAAGCTACCTATGCATCTTGTCTAACTCAAAATAAAAACAAGTTAACTATATTGTCAAATCCCAAACATGCTTGCACAGAGGCCTTAAGATGGTAAACTTCAGTGATTTAGGGTTATTATTTTTTTGCCAAATTGCACTAGGCTGATTGGTTTTACTCTTACATGGATAGACATGTGGACTCACTGACATGGCTCTCATAAATTCTAAGTTCATTCTGGCTGCGATTAGAATCGCAGGATTTTAGAATGGGAAGGTGCCTCAGAGCTTACCCAAATCCCTCATTTGATAATAATATGAGGCCCAGGACAGTAACTTAACTTCCCCCAGCTCTCACCACAACCAAGGGGACAGTTTCTCCTCAGCGACCACCCACTTCATCCAGGCAGTAGCCAGCCAGTGAGGAATGGAGCCTCCTGGCAGTCAGGTGAGTAGGTTTGGAAGTAGCCCTTCCAGCTCCAGCCAAGCCTCAGATGGCCGCGGCCCCAACTCACAGCTGGACCACAACCTCAGGAGAGACCTGAACTGGAAACACCCAGCCCATAAGCGGCTCCCAATTCCTGACCCTCAAATTGAGTGAGATAAGAAGTGCTTGTTATTTGGGGGTAATTTTTTATGCAGGAATAAATCAGTAAAGCACTCAGAGCTATGACTAGCACATTTTTTTTAAATGCTGGAAGGACACACAGTCTTGGGCGTACAGCAGAGAACGTGATGAAGGGTGCTCTCCAGTGGAGAAGCCACTCCTTCAGAGATCTGTGGTGATGAGCACAAATGATAAGCTGTTTAGACCTCTTAAGTAGGAATACGAAAGGATCTTAGAGACACAATGGGCCAAGTGGCCCCATCTAACATACATATTCCAACCTACCAAGAACCCAAGTCCTGTCTATAATTTTGGGGGGCAGATGAGCAGACTAGCCACAGGTTAGGAAGACTGGACATTGCTGAGTCACCTTCTACACTGGTGCAATACTGCCTCCTTTACCTTTCCCTCTCAGTAACCAAGTCCTATTCTGGGACAGCCTCAGGACATCTCGGTTCAGTGGATCCACAGAGCACAGAATTGCCAGTGCTATGTTCTCTTACCAACGGGAATTCAAATATCAGTGAAATCATTTTTAAATGAATCCAATGACCACTTACCCCCAAGCCAAAAGAATGCTCTCAAATTAGTTTACAATGTTAGGTACAATCGAAAGTGACTGTTAGAGGCGGTCTCTCAGAGTGATGGAATCTAGTTCCTGATCTATATCAAAACCAGCAAATGACTCAAGTAGAACCTGAAAGAAAACAGCACAGGATGTGAGAAACTACAGGAAATACTTAGAATACTGGTAGAGCTGCAGACATCTTTGGAGAAAAGCCTCCTTCTTAACCATTTTGCAAAACACACTTCTCTGCTCCACCCGGAGCTGAGGAGATTGCTAAAACCATAGGTGATTCAGAAGCTGATTTATTTTTTCTTTCTGCCAGTCTAAAGCAAACTGCTCTGCTCTATCGGTCTGCATTTCCTGAAGCCTGAGCCCTCGAATAACGGCTTTCTGAAGTTAACAATGTCAAAATTCTAATTTGCATTTCTTTTTCTCCCAGATATGGTTGGCAAAATATTTCGTCTCTTTCTCTTGAGAACACCTGGTAACCTCAAAGTTTATTTTCCAAGGATCCAATGATTGAGAAAAGGAGGTTTACTTTGAATGATAGATTTTCTTGTCAAAGACTGAAAATTCAGATAACTACAAAACAAGTTTCCTAAAGCAGGATATATTACAGGCGCTTTCTGGCGATTTGAGGTACAGCCTTCTGAGACTTCATATTCGATCCAGTTGGTTCCAAACACATGGAAAATGGTTCAGTTCAATAACAAGGAGGTGTTGGGCACTACAGTCAGTTCTAAGACAACCAAGTGGGGAAAAATTATTAAAACGACATGACTGGATCTGGTTTTCAGCTTTTAAATAAGTTCACTTTAAAACAGTAGGATAAAAGCAAAATAAAAGGCCCCAGGGCTTCATACATTGTCTGGCGGAGGATGAATGGGTGGGAGGATAAGGCCACCTTTCTTACGCAAAACAGCGATCTCTTCCTTTAAGGCCAAAATCCTTTCTGCCTGGACTTGGATCAATTCAGTGACCTTCTCTTTTGCCACAATATCTGCTTTCCGAAGGCTCTGGAAGACATTGCCCTGTTGAGAGAAAACACCTCCCTGCTTTAAGCCTCGTTTGGAATATGGAGATTTCCCTGTCTTAGTAAGTCTGTTAGGTGTGTCTGCCTTACAGTCCATTTAAATAACCATCACTTCTTATTTTTAAGAAGCACTCAGTTCCTCCACTGAAATCCTACCATTGGAAATATATCCCTCTGGCTAATAAACAACTCTGAAAATGCAAGTCCCCAGTAAGAGGGTAATTCATTAACATAGCTCTCAGTCATTCAGACCCGACAGGATTCATCGCTAGAATTATAAAAGACAAGATACCTCCTTTTCCTATACAGCCCCATGTTGTTTTCCAGAATAGAAATTTATTTCCTCATCTGACGTCTTCCCCTGCCCAGCTAAGTCCTGCTCATGCTTCGGACATCACTTTAGGGAGGCCTGCTTTACCCCATGGACTAGGTTAGAATTTCCCACGCTCTGTTCTATCAAATCATCCATCCCACGTCACTAGTTATTAGACGGAATCATTTGAAATTTGTGATATTTGACTATTTTGTTGTAGTCTAAACTACGAATAGTCTAGACTATTTGACTAAAAAGTTGTAGTTTCATACAGTTCAAACTAAATGCTTGTTTGATGTGTCTGTCTGTCTTGCTGGATCCTGTGCCTGAGAGGTAGGGCCGGGTATGCCTGGACCTCACCACCCTGCCAGCACCTGCCCCAGAGCTTGTCATGGAAGTGGATGCTCGATAAATCTGAATGCACGTTAAAGGGAGGGACGTAAGACCTAGTACCAGCTCTGTGCCAGGTGCTTACATGTGCTCTTAGAACCCTTACGGCTCTGAACAGGGCAGTGTTACTCCAGCTGTAAAGATACGGAAGCTGACAGATTCATGAGCTGGCCCAAGTCACTGTAATACGAAGGGCTGGAAGCAGCATTAGAACCAGGTTACCTGAAGCCAAAAGTCCATAATTCACCCATCACCCCACTTACTGCGCAGCCCTTCCTAGGAAGCAGGGGTTCCCTGTGCCCAGTGCCTCTGCCTCTTCTCAGCGCACTTTCACTTGAGAGGCCACGAAAGCTAAACACTAGCCTTACCCAGCCTCTCTTCCAGCTTGGAGTGGCTAAGTAGACATAGTAGAAAGCACTGGCTTTCTTAATGAGGGACACGAGAGGCTGGCATTTGACCATGGAACAGAGCTGTGACTCCAGAGGAAACACCAAAGAATCAGGGAGAGAATCACAGAGGTCCTGGCCCTGACATCACAGGCCCACTGAGCCAAAGCCCGTCATCTCCTGCAGACTTCCTGTGAAGTGAGGAAAACAACCCCGATTTGTTTAAGTTACTCTCCGGGGGCTTTTGGTTACGTACAGCTATGTGTATGCCCCACTCACACCCCAGTTCATGCCCGTCCCTCTGAGGTCACCTTAGATTTTCCCTCATTCTTGTCACCATATCCAAACAGACTTTGGCTATTCTTACTTATAAATGTCTTTGGCCCTTGGCCTTTCATCTTTGCCGTCTACACCCCCATTCGTGACTAGACTATGATAAGAATAATAGCAGTGGCGTAAGCTTTGGAGGCAGACAGACCTCAGTTTAAGAGTGAACTCCCCCAGCTCCAGCCCTGAGAGCATGGGCACGTGACTCACCTACTCTGAGCTGTGGAGAGTGGTTATTTTGAGGATTAAATGAGATAGCCAGTGGGAAGAGACGATACAGGTTAAAATATATATGTAAAGACATACTATGTAAAGAGATCCATACTATTAATTTCTTTTCCCATTCAATTGATCTGTTGCCTCCAAACTCTTTCCAGTGTATCTGGACTTAGCAAAGCACACCACGTCGACAGACTTTACTAAACACTCTGTGAAGACTTTTCAAGGCAGCAGCCTTCACGAGCAGCGCCTTGACTCTTCACTCGAAAATTCCTCAGTGGAGCAGGGGCTTCAGGGAGGCGGAGCGGAAGGACACGGAGCTCACCGTCTCCCACAGAAACGCTTCAGTGGACCAACCAAGGGCCCTTGCTATTCAGACTAGACTTCCTCTCCCATCTCATTCTAACTCTAAACCTCCCAAAGCCTCTTATTCATCGTTTCTTCTGAACTTGTGCTTAGACCGGGGATCTCAACTCCAGCACGCGGCAGAATCACCCAGAAGGCAGGTTCGGTGGACTGCCCGGCCCCTCCCGCAGAGCTGCCGATTCAGTTGCTCTGGGTGGGGCCCAAGCCTGCATCTCTGACAAGTGCCCCCGTGGTGCGGACGCTGTTCTTCAGGGGAGCACGTTTTGAGAACCCCTGACTTAAACCATTTCCAAGGCGCCTAAAGGAAACATAAAGAAAACTCGTAGCGTGAGAGGAGGGGGAACCCAACATTTTTGCAGATACTACCATAAGATTACGGCATATAGTTCAGAAAATGCCACAAATGTGCTAGGTCCCTAGGGGGTGAAACTCTGTTAAGTAAGTATTATCCACCACATGTTATGTATTAAGTACCACTCTGCTAGGCTGGGTAAATACTGTATAAGAGCAAGTTGAAAGCCATAAAAAAAGTAACAAGTGTCAATTCAGGACGCCCACTTTAGGGCAAATGAAGTAACTGATACTGGATGTTTTGACACCAAATTCAGGGAGCATGCTGGTCTCATTATTTATACCTAAATAACCTTACCTCTCTAGGGCCCAAGGCACTTCCCAAAATTGGTACGTATATAAATTCATGGCACCCAAGAGGGACAGTAAGGCTAGTCGCGCAGGATCCTTGCAATGTACCAGTACTAGCTCAGTGTCCTCAGGGACCCCAGTGGGCCAGAAATGTTCCAAGATCAAGGCTTGTTTAAAAGCCAGCACTTGATATTCCTGAGAATAACTACCTTTACAGAATGTCCTTGATTCTGACAGAGCGTCTGCAGAAAAGGAACATACCTGCTGGTTCTGTAGTGTATTCAGCTGAGAATCAAGCTGCTTCTTTTCAATACATAAATCATTCATCTGATGAAGCTTTTTGGTGTGTTCTTTGGTCTTCATCATCAATTCCCATCGCATTTGAGCAATCTTTTCCTACCAGGGCAGGGAGATGCAAAATGGATTAAGTGAATGAGAGAGGAAATAGAGAAAAATGCATGTCTGGCTTTGATCCAAACCATCAAGCAAACGGAGTGATAGGCATATAGGGAAACATAATAAGCCAATAATACAATCAAAAGCAACTGCATTGGGTCTGGTTTGATTAGAGAAAAGAACATTAAGTAGGATGGAAGTAGATAAAAATAAGACAGACACAGATATCACTCCATTGTTGAGGCATGAACTTAGTACGTGTACAGAGTGCTGGTATTCGCTAATTAAAAGGGAGAAAGGTCCCTTAAGCAGGAAACTTTACTATATTGTTCTTTCCCTAGCCTTCCAGGATCCTCAAGGTGACCGGCTTGAATGGCCATACATCTGCCAGTGGCTTTCCTTTGTTCTTTTATTGCTCCAACAGATGATTTTAGATTGCACATGTTATCTCCAAAACTCCGATAGGGACCAAGTCCCATGGATGCGAACACTTAAACAATTTGCGTCTTCCTGGTATAGTGCAAATCTTGTATAAGAAAAGATAAGATAGCACTAGGAACCTCTCCTCCTTCCCTTCCTGCCAGTAAGACAGAAAACTGGAGAAGCCATAATGATGTGTGGGCTTATAAAATCAGGCTGTAACTGGGGCACTGCCTCATCTTACGGTTCCGAGAACAGCGTAGACATTTAACATTTTCTAAGACCCTGCCGGCTAAACAGTATATACCTTGTTATAAAATGTATTACTTAGAGATGTGTTGTACTTTCCAGATGGAAACAGCATGCAAAAGCTATGTGGAATAATACAATCAGAAGTGACCTGCTATACTCTGAGGATCCTGACACCATCAGAGCATTTGTACATTGCTGTAGACCTCCAAGTGGAGTCTTTCTGTAATCTTTCATGCCACTTTGCCATGATATTTACATGAATCCTGGCCCCCAAACCTCAGTGCTGATGCTTTCATCCCAAGATAGACAAGTCCTTCCAACTAAGTGAACGGTAAGGAAACAGACAGGCTTCAGATCACGGGGGAGCCACATGAGGCTCATGGACCCAACTCCAGCAGTACAGATGCCTCATGGGAAACACTTACAGCTCACCAGGACTTCTTGCCTCCACCCATACTGACCCAAAGTAGGTCACCTGCCCTCTCATCCTTACCTCCCACATCTTCATCTCCTTTGCGTTTGCTAGCTCCTTTCGGAGTTTTTTAATCTTCAGTTCTTCAAGTGTCATATTCACAGAAAGTGTCTGAAGGGCTTCTAGGTTTATCACACGGCCAAACTTGCTGATCATTAGTTGACTAACTGTTTCTTCCATTTCTAAAAGAAGACAGTCCCTGTCAGGTTGCTCAGCAGCTCCCACTGTTGTTCAATGAACAATCCCAACACCAATGCCATTCTAGGGAAGAGCTTTTGCAAGAAGATGGGAAAGATTTGTTACCAGCTGGTCTTTCCTGTTACTTTTCAGAGAAAACCTACTATTTTCTTACTTAAAATGCACATGACTTACTGTCTTCTCATCTGCTTCAGATTCCTATGAAATTCCTTCAAATTCCTGCATGCAGTGGACTCATCCTTCCCCACTGGCTTAGACACTCTGATCTGCCTCTCCTCAGACTATCAATAGGCCCCAGCTGGGTTATGGACTCTTGAGTTCTTAATTTCTTTGGTTACTGATCTCTACGACATCTTGTGTTAAGAATAGAACAGCACTTAACAGAGGTTTCCATCTTACTGCAAGTGAAAATATTAAAATCTTTGCGGTGGTTCAGAAGGTCCTACCTGGTCTGGCCTGCTCTGCCCCTATTTTCTGCCATCTCCTTCCCACACCTTTCTCCTCACTTACACCTTTTTGCTTCTCAAGCATTCCAGGCTCACTCCAGTATTCTCATCTGGAATTCTCTGCAATTCCACTGTCTGGAATTCTCTTCCCCAGTTGGCCACATGGTTCACTCCACACAGCCCATTTTCTGAAAACAAATTGTGAGACTGATAAAAAGACTCATTTCCAAAACATTCATTTCTGATGGTGTAACCAAGAGCAGGTCCTTGTCCTTGAACCAGGGAGGACCACATCTTAGCAAGTCTGTCACTTTTCCAGGGAGCTCTTCCCTGGCCTCCTACAGACCTCAGCACTCTTTCCCAGGCCCCTTTAAATTTTCTCTTAACAATTATCTCCAGCTAACATGCAATATATTGTACTTTTGTTTATTGTCTTTCCTCAATATGCCAACAGTGGGACACCTGGAGAAAATTCCATCTATGGAGTCTGAGCTCCCCAAGAAGATGTAATCTTGTTACAAGTTTCTCTCAGTCACCAGAGTCCCATAAGTGAAGTCTGAAGGTCCTAAGGTATAAAAAAGATGATGTAATTCTGTTATGGTACAGAAATTTGTATTCAGGTATAACCGTTATGGCTGAATAATAATGGTACAATTGGCATGGCTGCCATTCTGCACAATCCAGGGAGGGCTTTTCATTTCTGTTCTTTGTGTGTGGTGCCTCCATGCTTTTGTGGAATGTTGGTGGCCATGATAATCAGTGACACAAGTGAAACGGTGATTGGATTATCTGCACGTGTGTGGCTAGCCTGTAGCTGCCTGCTTGGCCTCCCTCGGTAAGAACCTTGACTTCCCCCAGCTAGTCCCATATGAGGGGGTGCCCTCTACCTGACAGCCCCACGTACTAGGACAGGTACTCTGGTCCTTGCCCTTCCCACTTTGCAGCCAGCCTAATACGCTTCTCTTGACTTGACTGGGCTGGTTAGTGTTCACTGGGGACACACAGGCTTCTGGAACACTCACCATCCTACACTCCCATGGCTGCAAGCTGTGCCCTCCTTGACGGAGAGAACTTACCTTCCCACCCCTATGCTCTAGACTCTCTTCTTTCCCACTGGGTCTGGGGGTGGGGAACAACGAGTGACTGCAGGGTTTCTCATCACTGTTAAGCCTTTGTTCTCTGAGTTACAGGAAAGGAACCCTCTCCTAGGTTCACCTTCAGAATTAGGAAATGAGTCTCTAACCAGACTCACAACACACTTTCAGAAAATGAACTGGGGTTGGGAGAACTGAAAGTCATTGAATAAAGCTTGCACCACATAGAACTATTTTTAATTTCAACTAACATTCCAAAATTTGAACACTTCATTTCATCCTCTTCACACATTTTTCCAAACTGAGAGTTTACTCAAATGGAAATAAGCTTCTTTCTTCATTTTCATACGAGTTTGTTCCTTGGTTTGACGAGTAATATTTCCAAACATAAACAACAGTCAGGCTACAGAAGCCAAAGGAATGTGAAATACGTGAGAAAGACTGGAGCCTCAGGCTTGTACCTGAGATAACTCCGCCTCAAATAAGTGTTATTCAAACATAGAGTTGCAACATGTATTTTTAAATTGTATAATCCAGCCACCCATGAGGGCAGAACCATCAGCACTCATTGGAAACTGGCCTCTACAAATCTAAGCAACTTGGACTGACCAACCACTACAGTCTTCCCATTTTTTTCTTTCAAATTTTCTTTTAAAAATATTAGTTTTTAATTGTGGTAAAATATACATATGAAAATCTGCCATTTTAGTCTTTTTACAGTGTACAGTTCTATAGCATTAAGGTAGATGCTATACAGTACAGGTAATATTATTGTTATTAAAGCTAGAATACTTCATCACTTACACATATGTTCCATATATCAAATATTCAAAAGGTGTTTTAAAAGAACTGTCTTCATGCTATACATCTTACACTATAAACCTCAATTCCAGGTGAATTATGAACATAAATATGAGAAGCACTACTAATAGAGGAAACAATAAAAAAAATCTTTATGACCTCAAAATCAGAAAGGATTTCTTAGGACACACACACACAAAATGCACAAACTATAACCAGATTGAGAAAATAAACTATATTAAGGTTTAAAACGTCTGCATCCCAAAAAGATACACTAAATATAGAAGAAAGGGAAGACATACTAGAAAAGATTTGAAATGCATTGATGGAAAGAGAAAGACAGATAATAGAAAAGAACTCTACAATCAATAAGAAAAATAAAAAAGCAGAAGTAAAAAATTGGGCAAAATGTATGACAGGGAATTTTCAGGAAAGGAAACATGAATAAATGACTAATGAATGTACATGAAGATGTTCAACCTCAAGGAATCAACGAAATGGAGAAAAATCACAGTGAAATACAATTTTAACACCTACCAGGTTGGCGGAAATACTAAAGCCTAGTGGTGCTGAGTGTTGTTGAGACTGTGGACCTCGGCATACCTGGTATCTATCGCATAAGGATGGAACAGACATTTCAGGGTTGGCATGTTAAGCAAACTGGCATGTAAAGCGAGCAGGGAGAGAAAACAGCACAGCCGCTCTGGAGGGCAACTTAACCTTGTTCCAGGAGAGGAAACGCATACAACCCGCTCTCACCCAGAGACCCCAGTGCTGGGGACTCACCCCCTCCCGCACACGCACAGGGAGACGTGCACAAGAAGGCCCACTGTGACACTGTCTACAATCCTGAAAAATTAGAAATACCCTAAACATCCATCAACAGGAGACCACAGAGATCAACTCTTTTATCGTCCTACAACGGAATACTGTGGTAGCAGTTAAAATGAATAAATTAATTATCTGTAGCAATATGGGTCACTCTCAAAAACTGGTTTAATAAAGTGAACTGCAAAATGATGTGAATAATATTACAGTTAAAAACATGCAAAGGCATTTCATATACTGTGTGTGGATGCGGCCATCCATACACAGACATGTGTGCTCGTAGTGGTGGACCCTGGGGAAGGAGACAGCGGAACAAGATTGGAAGGAGACGGGCCTTCAGTTGTATCTTCAATGTTTTATTTCTTAAGCCTGGTAGTAGGTACACAGGTGACTGTTATATGATTCTATATTTTATTATAAATAAAACCTTTAACAATTACTAGAAATTGTTTCTGTGACAAAAGACCTATATCCTTTTAAAATAGAAGAGCGGCCCTTTGATAGAATCAGGAGAGACAGTAAGTAGGAAGCTGAGACGGTGCATTTCCTCTCAGTGGTTCTGATTCTGTGATTACTTACTCTTTCCAAAGTTGGAGATGGTTGCTGGATCGTTCCCTCTCTAATCAATAAATATTACTAGGTAATCCAGGGGCTTGGTTACTCACTCTGAATAGTTTTTGCCATCTCTCTCTTTTCTCGGATGAGCTGTTTACGCCTCTCCCGGCATTCTCTGTTCAATTTTTGCTGCTTGGCATTCTCCTCCTGGAGGTGTACGATTCGCTCTTGCAGCCGTCCCAAGGAGCGGTTAGAAAAGACTAACGTTCCGGAAAGATCACTAGGGATCTCTCCAAACACCACGTGCTCTATCTGCAGAAACAAAACCAAGCCCAAACCCAAACAGACAAAGATCAAACTAAACGTTAAACTCACAGAAAGCATAAGGGAAGCACTTCTTACTCTGCCCCTTGTTTAGGTCACGACCTTTGGCCTTCTAACTCTCACCCGAGTAAGGTAAAAGCAGGAAGCTTCTTTCAAAAGAAGCCACATTATATCCCCCTGGGGACAGCAAATCTTCCCACGTAGACCATGCCTGGTATCTACCGCATAAGGATGGAACAGACATGTCAGGGTTGGCATGTTAAGCAAACTGCTAAAGATAGCTAATCCAGGTTGGGTCAGGTTCTACAAACTGATATGTAAGGCTGAACTTAGGTTTTTCTTCTAAAATACCGCTTTGTCTCTACCTGACCAAATACAATACAGTTGGCCTTCACTGGTACGTATCTCGGCATTTTAATGTAAGTTGTAGTTCATGTGAAACAGAGAAATGGACAAAGAGAAGAAAAAAAGAGAAAGAATATTTTCCTTTTATCTTAACTTCCCTCATTAACAAATAGAGATTAAGAGAAGGTAATGCTTGCATCTTTAGTTCATGTCTATTTAAAGATGGTGTGAAAGTGACATGTGACCAAGAGCCAAGATTTCAAACTCCAAGCCATTCCTTTAAGCCACAGGCTCGTTTCTTCAGACTTGAGGTGATTCAACTTTCAAAGTGATAATGGGCCCCAGGGAAATAGACATGCTTTGATATTACTCTTTCATAACAATCTCAGAAGGAAAAGTTGGGGTGTTGGGGGGAGGGTATAGCCCACTGGTAGAGTGCATGCTTAGCATGAACGAGGTCCCAGGTTCAATCCCCAATAGCTCCATTCAATGAATAATAATTGAAATAAATAAAATTTATTTTAAAAAAATGTTGGGGCATCACTCTACAGGTAGAATTCTCAGCACAGGACTGCACTTCTCCCCACTTGTGGCCCATGAATCTTTCCCTGGAAAGCCTGGGTATGGTGGCTTAGATGGGGCGGGGCAACCCGTGCAGACCCCTCACCTGGTGGAGCTTGAGTGGAATCACGACCAGTAGTTCATTCAGCCGCTGCTGCTTCTCGCGTTGATAAGCCTCCAGGGCCTCCTCTGCTGCGTTCAGATTAGTTGCCACGATTTTCACCTGTGGAAAAGCCCCATGTGTGAGATGTCAACAAGATTCAGTGAATACATACCCAGGGTGGTAAATGAAGCCATTTGGGAGGAAGCCAGAGCATGACAGAGTCTGCCGTGTTGGGCTGTGATTAAATGGATGATCAGTTTGCAGCCCAGGAATGTGTGTTACTCCCTTCCAGCTAAGTCAGGATCCACAGCATTTTTTCAGTCGTTCCTGTGACCCCAGAGCTGTAGAGGTTTTTGTGAATGAAAGCTCAGAAGACATGTCCCACCCTGGAATGGTTCAGATCTCATTGGGTCATAATAAGCGCAATAAGTTAGAGGAGAAAGCCTTTTAAAGTGATGAAACTACTCACTATAGTATTTCTAAAGCACATGCTTCATCTCCTACGAAACTTGAAAATCTTCTAAATCATATCCTTTTTGCAAGAGGAGAAGCAATCTATCAAAAATATTTCTGAGTATGAGTCAAGTTAAGTGATGTTGCTCTAGGAAAGAGTGCCTAAGAGGAAAACTGAGCAGATATAGCAGAAATCAATCAATATAATTACACAGAAAGTTTAGCTTAGTGGTCTCTGACATGGCACACACGTGCCCCCAGCATGTCAAAGTGATCTGCTGGGGTCCAGAAAGAAAATAGAGTTTCGATTTTATTTATTTTTATCTTATTCTTTTTCATTTCCATTTTGGCAAATGTGTCATAATATACAAAATACATTAGAACAATCGTTTGCAAATATAATCTATAAATAAATGTACATTTATTGTAGGTATATGTGCTCCACAATTTTTTAACTTATAGAAGTATGTAATCAAAAAATTTTTGAGGGTCAATGATTTAGCTAAAGAAAGTTTCAACCATCAAAAAAGCAATGGCCCCCACCACAACTGTAAATGGATGTAACATTGGAGGAGTCTCTTCTCTTACAAGAAGTCCTAACTCATGTCACGGCTACGAAATAGCAATGTTAGAGCTAGAAGGAGGTGGCGCTGGGGGAGAGGATAAACAGAACTGAAGAAGGCAGACCAACATACTTTTTTGGACAATGTATCATATTCCTTTTTGAGGTTATCAATAATTTTCTTTTCTTCAACTAAGGCCTCTTCAATGTCCAGCCTTTTCTCTCGAAGTTGAATGGCCAGTTCAAAGAGACCCATGTCACAATCTGAAATGACAGTCAAAATAAAAAAGTAGCCCGTGGGGGAGGGGATAGCTCAGTGGAATTGTGCATGCTTAGCACACACGAGGTCCTGGGCTCAATCCCCACTACCTCCATTAAATAAACAAACAAACAAACTGACTTACCCCCCAAAAGAAAATCACATCTTCAGGAAAAAAATTAAATAAATAAAAATTTGGAAAAATTAAAAAAAATTAAAAAGCAGCCCCACTTGTTGGGGAATGTAGTAATATTGTAAGTGTGGACTTTGGAGCTTTAGAATTACTAATGACGATTTGTGGATCTTCTCTAGCAAGGTTCCATTACACTTAGGGCTCCAGGGAGAAATGACTCCAGGTAGAAATTAATGGTGTTAATAAGCATGGTAGTACTTATAATACTAGCATGGACGTTTTGAGCAGTCCTTGGTGCTAGCCCTTTTATGTACATTATCTCATTCAAGAGATCCAGCCCCTGCGATGTAGAAACCATTGTTTCCATTTTATAGGTGACAACTGTTAAGTCTCAGGTCACATGCTGATATGTGATAGAATGAGATTCAATACAGTATCTCTATATTAATTTCCACTATTATCACACTAACTGTAGGCCCCCAACTGTGGGAACAAAGTAACGAGCCTTGGGCCAGAATGGTAAACAAGTTATAAAAAGCTGCAGACTCAGAGGTGAGAAGGCTGGTTAGCCAAGGACGGGTAAGATCCCCAGAGGGTGGCAACCTAAGACAGGCAAAGCCGCCTGAGTCCAAGAAGAGTATTGTGAAGCAGCCGTTTCTCATACATTCCGCCCTGATAAGCTGTAAGGCTCGCTAGTGCCGACACGGACATGATTTACCAAAACATAAAGGGTCTTCTGACCTTGAGCCAGACACTGCCTGTTAACCATTTCCCTTGTCATTCTTCTTTTCTATATAAGACTGTGCAACGTAATAAAGCTTCAGAGTAGCCATCAGCTCTCTCTGCATACGGTGTGTATGTGTACATGGTATCGTGACACTGACACTAATAGCCACATTTATCCACCAAGTAATTGATCAAGAATGTGAAAATATAACAGTATTACCATTGAACTTAGAACTTAGGTCTAGCCCCAGTTCTACCACTAAATTAACTGTGAGCCTTTGTTCAAGCCATTCAATCCTGCTATAAAATAACAAGTCGCATTACAAGATTTTTTAGCTCTCTTCTACTCATAAATATGATTTTAAGGAGACTCTTATTTTCCAAATCAAAACAAGATTTAAGTATTATTTGACATTAAGCTTTAAAATTTGATTTATAATTTATATAAAATATCTAGGAAGATCATTTGAGATCAAAAAGAAATAGTTTGGTTTTTTTTTTTCCTACTGAATCATTCGTCTATTGAGACTGTAAGGATATTGGTCTGGACTGTAAGAATACTGGACCATAAGGATATTTCAGACTGGTATCACCAGTGAAAACAGTGAATATAAGCTGCCAAGCACCTCCAAGAAACTGGTAAAAATTGCCCTTACAAAACAGGTTTGAAATATGAAAACTGAATGATTTGGCAAAAAGGGAGTGCTTTATGTATATATGCACACACATACATACACACATACACACATATATACATACACATACATATATACACACATATACATATAAACACACGTATTTTATACACACACACATATATATATATACATCTTCTGTTTCTCTAATAAAGTGAAACTTTGGTGCATAATTTATGACTCTGAACTGACTATAGCTTGTCTGCAGGTTATTTAATTTGGCACTCACAAATGGTTGCCTCAAGAAACAGGAAATAAATGGTCCAGAGAGGCTCCAAAAGTATTCATGAGACTGTATATCATTCCTATTAAACCGTCCTTTCCTTACATTTTATTATGAGACAAGTGAGAAACCAAGAAAATGACCTTTTAGGTATTGTCAGTCCATATTCACACTTCACAGAGAATGCCTGGTTTTATCCAACTTACGTGTTGGGCAGATAGAATCATCAAAAACCTCATCTTCAGATACAGACTCATCCTCGTCACTCTCCAAGCCGGATTCTTCTTCACTTGTCTCATCACTTTCCTCATCTTCATCTAAGGAGAGAGGGAAATATTGTTAATAAGCAGAGGCATTCCTCTGCCAAGCTAAGTCCCAGATATTAAAAATAAATTATTTTTCAATGAGTTTGTCTCTAGGGAAGAAACAAAGATTAAGCAGGAAATTACTCAATATTTTTTAAAAGAATTTAAAATGGTTAGGAACTCAGAGACTATGAACTCAAATGCCTGCAGAAGGTCGTGCAATTAATTTCAAGGCTTTAAGTCAGAGGGTTGAGACCAAGCTGCCAAGCTGCCTATGCTGTGCCCCACCTAACACACACTTGGTTATGTTATGTAGTCCACAATTCCTACATCACAGGGATCTGAAAACAGATTTTCATGACTGGTAATGCTATTTATAATCTTTATTTAACCTACTTACTGTGAATATTCATGTCTTGCTGCAGAAGTATTAAGATGTTTGATTTACAGATTCTACACCAAACCCTGCTGGTGGTGTTAGTTTAGAAAGACTCTCTCCTTTGGCCAAACTTGAGTCAGGCTCTTTCTAACTGGAAAGTGTACTCTTTCTAACTAGGCCTTGACCTTGGGCTCTGTCCTTGGCCCATTCAGTCCAGTTTTAGCACGAATCCTGCTAAATCAGTTTAGTTAAAATCCCCACCTTTGATATCTGATCAAATCTCTTATTCTCTGCCTTCAGTGTCATATCACCCTGGCTTACCTTCAGCAAAGGGTGTTTCCTGTTAGGTCAGTTTAGCACAGAATTACGCTACCTCTTAATAATTTTCCATCCACTGCCCCCCACCTTGCTCCTCAACTATAAATCTCCACTTATCCTTGTTGTATTCAGAGCTGAACTGATTGATCTCTCTCCCCTCCTATAAAATCCCATTAGAGTGGTCCCCTTGAATAAAGCCTGCCTTATTGTTCTTTAACAAGTATCATGAATTTTTTTTTCCTTAACAATGACATATGTAATATCTTTTATAAAATATAAAAAATTGTGAATGCTAAAATACATCTGCCCCCATTAGTTTTGGATAAGGAATTGCAGACCTCCCCCACTCAACTCTGCCCCACTTTTTTTCTATCGTAGTACAGTCAGTTTACAATGTTGTGTCAATTTCTGGTGTACAGCACAATGCTTCAGACATACATATACATATATATTCACTTTCATATTCTTTTTCATTATAGGTTACTACAAGATATTGAATATAGTTCCCTGTGCTATACAGAAGAAACTTCTTGTATATCTACTTTATATACAGTAGCTAGTCCCATTTTCTTTTAAAATAACTTGAGTCCATCTATGAACCATAGATTACCGATTGGCAATTTTCTATTTTATGGAACATCAAATTAGAGATAAGAAGTGGACCTCATGCTCTCTAGAAGACTTTTTAAATTTAAGATGTTTCTTAAAATTACTTTAAGTGATCTGTACCACCTTATGAAATAAACTTGTGATTTCAGGGAGATGAAGTCGCTCTACCTTTCCCTATTTCTCCCACTAAATACAGCTAAAAACCCTGGATACTATATGTAAAGTAAACACAGGAAGATTCTGAAAACCAGAAAGAAGACAGTAGACCTACTATGCACCTTGGCCCCTGAAGAACAGCACTGTGGTGAGTTCCTTGGGTCTCCTTTTGTATCTCAGAGGTGGAGAAGGCTAAGTCAGCAACCTGAAACACTGACAGGTGCAGATACAGAAAAGCCAACAAGAACCTGCTCTCTCTAGGCAAACAACCAGGAAAGAGCAGCCAAGAAGGCAGAAAACTTGAAAAAACACCACAGGAAAAAAACAAACTGTAGTCTTACTTGCATCCCCATCAGCAAAGGCCAAGTGGGAGACTAGACATCCACCTTTGCCAAGCTGGAGTGAGGCACCCCACCACTGCCACTAGAATGGTGTCAGAAAAGGCCAAGTAAGCACCAACGACATTTATTCCTGTTGACTGGTAACCAGTCCCCTCCCCCCTCCCCCAACTCCCCACTCCAAGATCTCTGTGGAGACCACACAGGTAGCTCAGACTTCCACTCTCAGATGGCAGTGACAGGTTCTCTTCCCCCGCCCTGCAGAGGTGGTGTCAGAGGAGCCCTCGTAAAGAGTCAGGACGTTCACCATTGCCCCGAGGTGCCAAGGCCTTCTCCACCACATTGTCAGCAGAGACTATGTGGGGAGCTAGAACTCCCACCTGCACACAGCAGTAACAAGGAGAGCTCCCTTCCCTTGGGCGACAATTAGACTGAGTACCTCCACCTGGCAGTAGGAAGTAGGCACCCATTCCTCTCTCTGGCAGAACAGTGTTAGAGAAACCCAAGTATAAGCCAGAAGATCTAAATAAGAGACAGAGTCTCACACATAACATGAAAGTTTCCAGGTTTCAACTGAAAGTCACTCACCATACCAAGGACCAGGAAGACCCTCCAACTGAATGAGCAAAGACAACCAGTAAATGTCCAGTAAGAAGACAAATGTTAGAATTACCTGACAAAGTATTTTAAATAGTCATGATAAAAATGATTCAACAGGCAATTATAAACACACTTGAAGCAAATGAAAAAATACAATGCCTCAAAGAAATAAAGTCTCAGCCTATTTATTTTTTATATAAAGAAGAGCTAAATGGAAAATTTACAACTGAAAAATGCAGTAATTAGGATAAAATCTAATGGATGGGCTCAATAGCAGATGGGAGAGGACAGAGAAATGAAGCAATGAACTTGAAGACAGGACAACAGGAATTAGCCAATTTGAACAATAGAAAGAAAACAGAGCCCAAACCCCAGAGCCTCAGGGAACTATGGGACTATAATGTAATATCTAACATTCATGATAAAAATTCATGAAAAGTAGGAACAAGAAAGAATTTCCTCAACTTGGTAAAGAATATCTATGAGACACCTACAGTTGTGTTTTAATGGTACAGGTAGCATACTTAATGAGTGAAAGATCAAATGCTCTCCTTTGCTAAGATGGAAATAAGGAAAGGATGTTGGCTCTCAGCACTCTATTTCAACATAGTACTGGAAGTTTTAACAGTGCAATAAGCAAGGAAAGGTAATTGGCATACTGATCAGAAATTTAAAAATAAAACTGCCCCTTTATACAGATAGAAATTCCCGAGAAATCTATCAAAAACTCCTAAAACTAATAAGTGAGGTCACAACATAAAAGATAAACACCTAAAAAGAAATTGTATTTCTATATACTAGTATGAATATGTGGACCCCAAGATTAAAAAGAAAATAGCATTTAAAATCACTCAAAAAAGAAGATATTCTGGTGTCAATCTAACAAACATGAACGTGAACTGGATGTTGAAAACGATACAAGCTGGTGACAGAAATCCAAGTTTCAGATAAACACTGTGTTCATGCCTGGAAGACTCTACATAGTAAAGATGCCAATTCTCCCTAAAATGATATAAAGGTTTAACATAATTTCTATCAAAATTCCAACAAGATTTTTTGTAGATATAAAAAATTCTAAAATATGAAAATATAAAGGAACTAGAATAGCTAAAACAATTTTGAAAAAAAAAAAGAATAAAATTGGAGGAATTAGTTTACATGATGTCAGAACTCAATAGCTGCTATAATCAAGACATTACTATTGGTGAAGAGATACACACATATTCTAGAACAGAATAGAAAACCCAGAAACAGATCCACACAAATAGGCCCAAATGATTTTTCTAAAGATCAAAAGCAATTCAATGGAAGAGATACAGCTGTTTCAACAAATGGTGTTAAAACAACTGGACATTCCTAGGAGGAGGAAAAAAAAATAACCTTGACCTAAGTCTCACACTTTATACAAAAAATTAACTCCAAATGGATCATGGACTTAAGTGTTAAATATAAAACTCTAAAACTTTTAGAAAAATAAATAGGAGAAAATCTTTAGGACCTAGGGCTAGTCAAAGAGCTCTTTGACTTGACAACAAAATAAGATCCAAAAAAGGAAAAACTGACATTGACAACATTCAAAACTACTGCTCTGCAAACGACTTTGTTAAGGGAATGAAAAGACAAGGTACAGACCAGGAGAAAATATTCGCAAACCACATATCTGACACAGGATTAGTATGTAGGATAAAGAACTCTTAAAACTCAACAATATAAAAGAAAACAATCCTATTCAAACATGAACAAAAGACACGAAGAGACATTTTACCAAAGAAGATATACAGTTGGCAAATAAACACATGAAAAGATGTGCTTATTAAACAAAACTACCCTTTGCTATCTCATACCAGATACGCACACACATAGCCCATATGGTCAGAGACCTAAAGGTTTATTTCCTCTCCTCTTTAACCCCATAGTGCCTCTACAATGTCTATGTTGTAGTGAGAAAAAAGGTGTGTAGTATGTCTCTTAGTTATCACTCTCCTTCATCCTAATGAGAAAAAAAATAGGATCATATGTAAGAAAGAAATACAAACCAGCATCTCCTTCAACTTCCTTTTTCTTTACCCGCTTAATCCTCTTCTTTAATACCTTCATGAGGAAGTTAGCAAATTTATTGTTTTCTCCAAGAGCTGCTTGGAAACCAGCATAGAGGGCCTTTTCTTGCTCCTGGAGCTTGGCAACTTCATTCTTCTTCTCTTCCATCTCTTTAAGAGTTTCATTTATTTTCCACTAAATGAACGGAAACAAGAACAAATGATAAATGCAATATTTCTGATAAACTGGGTTCAGAGAACATTGCACGTTACAATGTAAGTCTACAGTTGACAAACATTTTTTAAAGCTTCTTAATAGAAGTTTACATTCCTGATGTTTGCAGAGTCATTCACTTATTTGGTTAAAATTTTGTAATTCTTTTGTAAAAGTCAGTAAGTTCAGAATCAGACAGGATCGATTTTCTGATGTTTAACTTCCTCAAAAAATCTAAATTAAATAAATTGAAAATTTTACTGATATGAGGATGTCAGGTAGTATTTTTCCATAAGTAGTCTCAAAAAAAGTTTTTTCTTTCATTATCAAGATAACTAAAACAAAAAGGCACATCATCTCTTGATGAAGCTGATGTATCTAAAATTTAATGTCACTATTGAGTATGTCTTATCTATTTAATAGAATCCTTCTTCCTTTAACATCAAGAAAGATGGTATAATTGACCTCTTTAAATTTAACATTATATATATAAAACAAAAAAGAAAATTTCCTATGCTATTCAATTATATATTATTCTGAAACTAGCTCTCATATTTAGGAAATTCACTAGCTTCTTTTCCAAGTATGTTCATAAGGATAATATATAATCAACAATAAACTTCATAAGACAGCTAGTGACAACAAAAATATACCGACTTCTGAATTTTGAAATCCATAGGTAAACCAAATATAAGGCTCACTTTGAAAAACTTTATTCTCCTACCTTACAAAATATCAAATCAAATTCATTAAAAAAAATATGATTCAAACAGGATTCAAAATCATAAAACATACAGATTCTCTGACCATGGACACCCAAAACAGAGAACAAGCAAGATTAACAGGGAAAAGGAGGCGGAAAAGAAGGCAGAAAGAGATGTGGACTCGAACAAGGAGGGAAATTAAGTTGAGAAGAGGAAGAAAGAAGGATCAAGTTCTTCCCCTAACTAAGGGTGTAGCCAGCTAGCGTTCTTCTGCCCATTCTTACCTGCATGTCCTGTTCCTCTTTGTCTAATGAATTAACACGCTCTTGAAGTATGTTCTCCTGTTTTTCAAAATTCTTGAGGAGAAGTATTTCCTGAAATAACGTGACATGGTGCAGGTCAGATAATTTCATCTGAGTATCTAGTTTCAGTTTCTGATGTCTCAGGAGACGGAGTTCTGCATCAAAAGTGACAATCAGTTCTTTGATCTGAGGTGGAAAAAGATTTGAGAATGTTAGAAGTTAAAAAGATGTAACTGCATTTTTTAAAATGATCCAACAACACTAATTTGTTTGGGTAAAAGACTTTTCTTATTACGCCCTTATCATGGATGGAAAATTATAAGGGTGGGCAGGTGGGCACATGTGCATGTATGGAGTCACTGCAATCAATTCATCAATGGTATTACATGTACATAAATTAATTTATTAAGTGGTAGGAATTCTGCAACTGCAGTCCTTCCAGCTATTTCTTCACCATTGATTAAGCCATTGATCAGGAATGTCCTTCTTGCTGGTTTAAACTGGAGACTATGAGCTCTTTGTGGGTAGTGTTTATATCTGTCTCCACCCTCCCCATAGTATCTCTACATTGCCCTTCATACAGTAAGCACTAAAAACATTTTCCTCATCCTATTTTGAAAATTTTCAAACCTATAGAATAGTAAATGTTTTTAATAGATAAATATAATCATGGAGCCACAAGAAACACATTCAATCTTCTTAGTTTATTTACAGATGAAGAAATTGAGACTAAAAGTGATCTCCCTGAGATTACAACTAATTTGTTACAGAACTAAGATGAGAAGCTAAATATCCCAAGTCCTGGTCTAGACTTTATTCCACTGTCATCCCGAATAATTTTAAATCCTCAGTTTTGCTCTGATTTTGATATAGCTTCTCCTTCACTTCATCCCAAAGGAGATGAAGATCTCAAGGAGAGCCCCCAAGGGCTGATTCTCCCAAGGGAACTAGTACAACAAGAAAAAGACAAATCACTCCATGTTTTTCATTAGGCTGTACATGATGGGGAGCCTCAATGAGCAAATGCATATGATGAGTGAGGGCTCAGCCTGGGACTGAGAAAGAGGATGATATCTGTGGGTATGGGATAGCGAAATTGCTGGAGAATTTCGGAGATCAAAAAAACCCCAACAAGCCAAGGAGACGAAAAATTAAACCTTTAATTATGAATGACTGTAGACTAAGTGGGTTCTCCCTTAATGCTTGTTCAACAAATTTGAATTATTTTTAAATTTCGTAGGAGGCAGGACTGTATTTTTTTTAGTGGAACATCATTCTGAAACTTTACCACATAGGTATCCAAGTTTGTAAGTGTTACACTTGTTTTATTCTCACTACCCTTCATAGCCTGTTAGCTTTATGAGGATAGAGAACCTGTCTGACTTGAGAATTGTTCCATCCCTAATTCCTAGCTAGCACTGTCCCTGTGCAATAAATATTTGTTAAATTAATAAAATAAATGAATTAGGTAAAATTAAATCAAAACTTTTTTACTATCTACTATATGTCTGGCATTGTCCCAGATACTGCAGGGGAATCTTGTGGCCCTTCCCTCAAGAATTGTATAATCTAATGAAACAGAGACTAAAAAAAAAAAAAAAAGAAAGAAAGAAATAGAAAAGATCAATGAAACTAAAAGCTGGTTCCTTGAAAATATAAACAAAATTGATAAAACTTTAGCCAGACTCATCAAGAAAAAAAGGGAGAGGACCCAAATCAATAAAATCAGGAATGAAAAAGAAGTTAAACCACAGAAATACAAAAGATCATAGGAGACTACTGCGAATAACTATGCAAATAAAATGGACAACCTAGAAGAAATGGACAAATTCTTAGAAAAGTACAGTCTCCCAAGACTGGACCAGGAAGAAATAGAAAATATGAACAGACCAATTACCAGTAATGAAATTGAATTAGTAATTAAAAACTCCCAACAAACAAAAGTCCAGGATGGATGGCTTCACAGGTGAATTCTACCAAACATTTAGAGAAGAGTTAATATCTATTCTTCTCAAACTATTTCAAAAAACTGCAGAGAAAAGAACACTTCTGAACTCATTCTATGAGGCCACCATTACCCTGATACCAAAACCAGACAAAGATATCACACAAACAAGAACATTACAGGCCAATATCACTGATGAACATAGATGGAAAAATCCTCAACAAAATACTAGCAAATGAATCCAACAGTATATTTAAAGGGCCATAAACTAATCAAGTGGGATTTATTCCAAGGATGCAAGGATAATGCAATATTCATAAATCAATCAATGTGATAACACCACATTAACTGAAGGATAAAACCATATGATCATCTCAATTGATGCAGAAAAAGCTTTTGACAAAATTCAACATTCATCTATGATAAAAACTCTCCAGAAAGTGGGCATAGAGGGAACATATCTCAACATAATAAAGGCCATACATGACAAACCCACAGCTAATATCATACTCAATGGTGAAAAGCTAAAAGCATTTCCTCTAAGATGAAGGACAAGGATGCCCACTCTTAACCACTTTTATTCAACATAGTTTTGGAAGTCCTAGCCACAGCCATCAGAGAAGAAGAAGAAATAAAAGGAATCCAAATTGGAAAGAAAGAAGTAAAACTGTCACTGTTTGCAGATGACATGATACTATACATAGAAAATCCTAGAAATGCTACCAGAAAACCCCTAGAGCTCATCAATGGATTTGGTAAATTTGAAGAATACAAAATTACTATACAGAAATCAGTTGCATTTCTATACACTAACAATGAACTATCAGAAAGTTAAATTAAGGAAACAATCCCACTTACCATGGCATCAGAAAGAACAAAATACCTAGAAATAAACCTGCCTAAGGAGGTAAAAGACCAGTACTTGGAAAACTAAGAAACTGATGAAAGAAATGGAAGACGACCAAAACAGATTGGAAAGATATACCACGTTCTTGAATTGGAAGAATCAGTATTTTTTAAATGACCATAATACTCAAGGCAATCTACAGATTCAATGCAATTCCTATCAAAATACCAATGGCATTTTTCACAGAACTAGAATAAATAACTTTAAAATTTGTATGAAAACACAAAAGACCCCGAATAGCCAAAACAATCTTGAGAAAGAAAGGAGCTGGAAGAATCATGTTCCCTGACTTCAGACTATACTACAAAGCTACAATAATCAAAACAGTATGATACTGGCACAAAAACAGACACATAGATCATTAGAACAGAATAGAGAGCCCAGAAATAAACCTATACACTTATGGTCAATTAATCTATGACAAAGAAGGCAAGAATATGCCATGGAGAAAAGATATCCCTGTCAATAAATGGTGCTGGGGAAACTGGACAGCTATATGTGAAGAACGAAAGCAGAACATTCTCTAACAACATATACAAAAATAAACTCAAAATGAATCAAAGCTCTAAATGTTAGCTGGAAACTATAAAACTCCCAGAAGAAAACAGGCAGAACACTCTTTGACATAAATCGTAGCAATATTTTTTTTTAATCTGTCTTCTAAAGCAAAGGAAACAAAAGCAAAAATAGGGAAATGAGACCTAATTAAACTTGAAAGCTTTCACACAGCAAAGGAAACCATAAACAAAATGAAAAGACAGCCTACTGAGTGGGAGGAAATATTTGCCAATAATATGACCCATAAGGGGTTAATATCTGAAATATATAAACAGCTCAGACAACTCAACATCAAAAAAAAACAACCTGATTGAAAAATGCGTAGAAGACCTGTATAGACATTTTTCCAAAGAAAACATACTGATGGCCAAAAGGCACATGAAAAGATGCTTAACATCACTAATCATCAGGGAACTATAAATTAAAACCACAATGAGGTATCACTCACACCTGTCAGAATGGTTATCATCAAAAAGAACACAAATAACAAATGCGAGCAAAAACATGAAGAAAAGGGAGCCCTTGTTCACTGCTGGTGGGAATATAAATTGGTACAGCCACTGTGGAAAACAGTATGGAGGTTTTTCAAAAAACTAAAAATAGAACTACTTTATGACCCAGCAATTCCTACTCCTGGGTATATATCCAAAATAAACAAAAACTCTAATTTGAAAAGATACATGCACCCCAATGTTCATCATAGCATTATCTACAATTGCCAAGATATGGAAGCAACCTAAGAGTCCATTGACAGATGAATGGATGAAGATGTGGTATGTGTATATGCAATGGAATACTCTTCAGCCATAAAAAAAGAATGAAATTTTGCTATTTGCAACAACACGAATGGATCTGGGGGTTATTATGGTTAGTGAAATAAGTCAGCCAGTTAAAGACAAATACTATATGTTAGCACTTATGTATGGATTCTATAAAAGAAATCTAGTGAATGTAACAAAAAAGAAACAGACATTTACAGAGAACAAACTAGTGGTCACCAATGGGGAGAATGAAGGAGGAAAGGGCATTATAGAGATAGGAGATTAAGAGGTACAAATTATTAGGTATAAAATAAGCTACAAGGATGTATTGTACAACACAGGGAATACAGCCCATATTTTATAGTAACTACAAATGGAGTATATAACCTTTAAAAATTGTGAATCACTATATTGTACACCTGTAACATATAATATTGTACTTCAACTAGATTTCAATTAAAAGAACTGTAAAATCTAATCTGTAAGACAAAACAGCAAGAAAAATATGTGTAAAACATGAGGTGCTTATTATAAGTGCAAATGGAATTTAGAAAAAAGGAGAGTATGTGATGTGGGCAGAAGATTCTGGAGAGGGTTTTGAATGATGACAACTTTGGAAGGAGGTCATTGCAAGTAGAAAGAAATAGCAAAGGAGAAAGTACAGCTATACACTCAGAATGGGGGTGAGTGGGGAGAAACAGGAAGAATGAGAAAACAGGGCTGGATGAAGTGTTGATAACAGGTGAAGAATAAGATTGGGAAGCAATAGGGCTGCCTTCAGAGTGGAGCTCGAAAGACACATTGACGAAGGAGACTCTGTACGACCGGCAGGAGGGAGCACTCCACCCAGGAGAGATCCTTTTCCTTCCATATTCACAGCACCTCCCGCACACAACTGGCCCCAGCGTGGTCCTGATTTTCCTAGAAGTAAAAATTTTTGCTATTCTAGCTCCAGAACAATTCCGAAACTAGTCATTACCAAGAACACTCCCACGAATAGAGCAAAGCACACATTAGAGAAAGAGCAGGGTGTAAAAAGCAGAGAGTGCCCCGTTGTCACTGCAAGTTTCTTAATTGTGTTTTATCCATCTTCTGGATAAGGCTGCTCCATCACTTTCCCTTTACCATGATCTCAGTTAGATACCAATGAACATGGATTTGCCCTTAATTCTTAGCTTTCCAAAAAGAAAAAAAAAAGTTAAAAAGTTCCAAAGTCCTGGGCAGAGCACAGTGATTTTCAGAAGACTAGGGATGGGGAGGCAGTGCAGCTATCAGTGAGTTGTGGGCTGGTCAGGGTTCAGGGGAAGGTTAATATAGAGACATTAAAACTAAACAAGAAACTAGATCTAGTTCATCCCTGCTCTTCTCTCTTTCAGCTTTAAGTAAGCAGTCTCCTCGCTTACCCTGTTGATCAAATACTGCTGCATGTACAAGTGTTTAATCTCATCCCTCCTCATAATCTCCAGCTCCACTTCGGTTGGATCTGCTTTTTCAAATTCCATGAACTTTGGAATATCTAGACTGAATGTTGATACTTTTAACAATCTAGACGAGGAATCACGTGTCGTCAAATCCCCGTCCTTTCCAGAAGAGAGTTTGAGGAATCCTCCAGCTGAGCCTGCAGACCCTGCCTGTTCCCCCTGCGGGGACTTTTCATCCTGATTTTCCATCAGCTGTTGCTTAAAAGCTAGGAGGGTTTTCTCGTCATACTGAAATCTCTTCTCTGGAACTTCTTCCGGGTGTATCTCAGGGATTTGGGGAATCGGGACGTGCTTGGATATGTGAAGAGTCGACTGAATATTCTTCAGTTCTTGCACCAGGCACTGTATTTCCTCGATGACAGCCACCTTCAGATCTCGGAGAGAGACGATGCACTTGTTCATGTGCATTTTCTTTGAATAGGCCTGATAAAAAGAATGGGAAAGAAGCAAAATGACACTCCACTCACAAATGCTTTGCTTTGCTTTTGTCCCTTGACTGGTATACCTAGCAAAAAATTTAAGATAAAAATGTACCTGATCATTCTTGTGCAGTACACTGTTATTTCCTCTGGTTTTTAGGCTTTCCCCCATTTAGTATCTTGGAAAGGGGGAGACAGCCTGGATGTGACCCCTGATGTCCCTCAGCTGGCTTGGAGGGCTGAGCTCCCCTGTCCTCCTCCCACCAGTCAATGGAAGCCCTCCCTGAGCTTTGTACTCAGCCAGATCCAGGGGAGGCGCGGGGGGGGGGTGGAGGGAAGGTCACTCATTGGTCAGAACACACAAGTAACCACCTTTCCTTGATGGAAACTCAAATCCCATTGGCATAGACTCACTTAGGGTTGCCTGCTTACCCACCTAGCCAGACTACGGTTTAGCCTGTTTTCATTCTGTATTTTGGCCACATTATTTCTGTTACTCCTTGTGCAGGCAAGGTCATGATCCTGAATTTCGATATCATGTCACACCAAGAGATTCCAGTACTCTCCCTCGGTTCCTTCTCCATTTATCTAAGCCAAGCTATGTCGCTGCCTCCAGCCACAAATGCCGTACAGGCCACTGCTCCCTCACTGCCAGCTCTCTCCCCAGTCTGTGTTTCCTAAGTGCCCTTTCCAGAGCCTATAGGCACATGCAGCCCTACTCTTGTGTGCCGTTAGGCACCTAGGTAGTCTAAAGGCTATTAAGAGTAACTTTGTGTAAATATACAGGTTAAGGAAAATAAAAGATCAAAAGGCACTTCTTCAAGTAGTCTTGCAAAACTTGCCTGCATATTTACTACCTCCTGTAACAAAATAGAGGGGATGTTTCACGTACTTAAGAACACATCTTTAAATCCTTAAGATTTAAACTCAAAAGCCAGCTCCTGGGTGAGTGGAGGACCGCTTCTGAAAGTACCTGGAGGACTGAGAAGTGAGCTTAGAAGAATAAACCCAAACCAGCCTCATGGCTGTAAGGCCTACCTCTTTGAGGAGCCCTATTTACACATCAAGCCTCTCTCTCTAGTTTTCTAAATACCACACACACCTAAACACTGACCACAGGAAGGGGATGTATAATATACTGTTTCTAAAATGCCTGATACTTTTCAATGATTTTGAATTTAACCATGATAATAATGACTGTTTACTGACTTTGACCATTACATTAACCCTGTCAAGTAGACTAGACATGTCTTGTCTAATTGTTGTTCCTTGGTATTAATATCTTTTTGACAGGCAATATAACTGAGGCTTAGGGAGATTTACATGACTAGCAAAGTTCACGTAACTACTGAGTGGCAGAGATGGAACAAAACTCTGGTCTTCCGACTTGTAGAGTGTGCTCTACATTGATTTATGTTGTTCTTTTAATAGATTCCAGTATCATACATTTCAAGACATCACACCTGTTCATCACCTCTAGCTGGATCATGAAATTTTGGGTTGGATGATTGGCAAATTGTGGTCAAAAGAATATTTCTCTATGACAATGGATGAAACAAGCATTGCCTTAGACAAACACCTAGAAGAACAACCCAAATGGTCACTAATAACATGTTCAAAATGTCCATTTGATCAGAAAGGTGTAGTTATGAGTTATGAAAATTTACTTGTGGCTATGAATTGTCATACTAGGATCTCTGGAGTACTGGCACATACAGCATCTTTGGTAAAATAGAAGAAGACACTCCTTCCTCAAGACACTTTTCTTCAATTTTTTTCAGAAAATTATAAAATACCCAAACATACTATGATCTGGCACTCTTTCCAATGTGATGCCCTGAGATGTGCAACTTGCACACGTTCTAGGTGACCAAAATTCTTCTCAAGGGGTGGGGAGGTTATAGCTGAGTGGTACAGTGCTTGTTTAGTATGCACGAGGTCCTGGGTTCAATCCCTAGTACCTCCACTAAGAAATAAGTAAAATAAATAAACCAAATTACTCCCCTCCCCTAAAAAACCCCAACTTCTCCTCAAAATGGTAGCTCAGATGCCTTCTGAGCCTCTAAGTATGAAAAGTCACCTGTCAATTCAAATTAAGGAATGACTATGACAAGGAGAGGAAACTTCAATAAGAAAACAGGTATGAGAAATCAGGATGATTAGAAGCACTCTGGAAGACGGCAGAGACTGTCAAAAAGGAATATATTAATTGTTTAGTACTGAGTCACCTACAGAAGTTTGGAAGTCCTTCAAACAAACGCTACACACAGTGGCCTCTTCTCCTAAGTCTTTGGTGGTCCACAGCAGCTAAAAACAATACCCAATAAGGATGTGTTTGAATTTCAGAAGTTCAAAGTCCATAAAACAGAATGCCTTCACCCATGAAACTGGTATTAAACCGAGTAATTAATTTGAAGGCTGGTTCTGCCATATTAACTAAATAATCATGGATAAATCTCTTTCCTCAGGACTCAGTTTCCTCAATTGTAAAAAGGGGCATTATTCTAGATAATCAGGAAGGCTTTTTCCAACTCTAAATTTCTATGACTATAATCTCTTATGGACCAGAGAGCAAAATGGGTGGTTTTAGCATAATTCAACAAAAACCCCAGGCTGTCTCTCACTGTCATGAAAGCTATGGGTAAGCACCACAGAGTCAAGGTATCCCAGGTCCTCTTCCTTCTTGGCAGCATTTATTCTCATGTGTTCAGGTATCTTATAGTCTGGGGCCGTCTTCAGGTTGAAGTCCCCCATATACAGCTGGGCCTCTTTGATGGCTTGGACATGTTTGGGATCTTCATAGTCATCATCAGGTTTACTCTTGTACCTATCAGAAAAATAGAAAACCCAGCCATAAATATAACAATAAACTCCAATTTGTCCAGTTTACTACAGGTAATCATATTCAATCATGAAGCAAAAGCAGAATTCTGAGTCTGTGATGCTACTTTTGTCTGTAGAGCCCAAGAATTTTAAGTTAATGACTATTTTTAAAGCAACTCAAGCAAAATAGTAAGTAATTAAATAAATAAAAAACAATCACTAGATGGTGCTTAAATAATCTGAATCATTCGTAGGCTTTGGTTAACCTCTAAGTAATTTAGGTCAACATCATTATTTATTCCCTCACTAGAAATGAAGCCTTAAGTACAGATTTTTTTAAATCACTAAAAATTTAATTGTAATTTTTTTTTAACAATATAAGTGACTGTCATAAAATTTGTCCTAATATTTTCAAAAAAGTCATGTAATTCAAAATAGCATGAGTGTTTGTGTGTATATATACATACATATACATATATACACACATACACACACATATATACATATATATGTATGTATATATATGTACATATGTGTGTGTGTGTGTGTGTGTGTGTGTGTGTGTATGCCTCCCTTCTTCTCTCCCTAAATTCCACGGAAATGACAGTGTGGAGGTATTAAAGGGGACAAATCATTAGGAAAGCTGAGAATGGGACAGAAAGCCATGAGCAAACTAGTGACAGTGATACATTTCTAGAAGACAGAAAGAAACAATCATATTAATGGATAAACTAGACCAATGAAAACTCTAGTCCAGAATACCCCTCAGGAGAAGGCTATAAAAAGAACTGGATATAGTCTTCTTGGTAGAGTTCCTGGGAAGCTCCAAGCAAAGAGGGGGCAGGTATGGAGCAAGGAATGGAATGCTAGACATTATTTGGCAAAATTAATTAGAGGATTGAAAAGGAATGCCTGAACCAGTTGAGCCCTCCCAACTTCCCCATCTCCACATGTGAAAGGTATCTAGGGTATGGGTTGGCACCCCATTGCAGGGATCTTCACTGGCAGACCCCCAACCTACCTAATTCTTTAAAGTGAAGCCTGTCAGTCAACATGAGCACATAGCTTCAGTCAGCCCTTTAGGAAAAAGCAAACACACGTATAGCAGAAAAAACACATACCATCTAATGTATTAATTGACAATTGTTCATTTGTGTATAACAGCACTAAAGGAAAGATCAATATTTTTAAAGAAAGGAAAGGGATGGAGAGGAAGGAAAGGAAAGAAAGAAAAGGAAGAAAGACAGTACTTCTGCTCTGGCCATGTGAGAGAAACAATTATCCTCATGCTCCAAATACCCAGAACTGAACAAAAATATAAGAAACAACTATGTTCTGACATTGAATAATAAGCAGACCAGGACTGTAATTCCTGAGAGAAGTGAGACAAAATAAGTAGTCCTTATTATCGCCTGGTTTCTGCATAGAGGAAATTATCAGAACCTGGAGTAGGGTTGGGATTGCAAATATTAGTCAAGTGACCTCACTGAGGAGACAGAAACTGGAGTTCAGAGAGGCCAAAATGGTCAGAATTTTGTGGAAAAGACTGTAAGAGTTACACAAGGAAATATACATGGGGCTTTCTTGAGTTTCTGGTTGAATATTAGTCTGTACACTTGTAATGTGAAATACTATGAAGCTGGACAAAGAAAAACATCTGGGGAAAGTCAAACACTGGGAAGCTGTAAGACAAACAATTCTCATAGGTACACATGGCTGGGACTCACTCATCATCCCATGAGTTAAAGAGACCTTATCAAATGTAAAGGACATTTAGTAGAGTACCCCCAAAGAGTCATCCCTTCAAAGTAGGAGAAACAGAAGACTTAGAAAATATTATCAATCCCCTTGTCCTCACTGATATGTATAGAACACTATACACTAACAAGTCTTTTTTTTCTTTTTTTTTTGCTTGGGGAAGTAATTAGGTTTATTTATTTTAAGAGGAGGTACTGGGGAATGAACCCAGGACATCGGGCATGCAAAGCATACACTCTACCACTTGAGCTATACCCTTGCCCCCAGAACACTACACTCCAGAATGCAAGAATATATACTCTCTTTCAAGCATGCATTGAACTTTAACTAAAATGGACTGTATGCAGGCCTATATAATTTCCAATAAATTCAAAATAATTTAAATCACACAGACTATTTTCTGTGACCACAAAAATTAAATTAGAACTCAAACAGAGATATTTTTTAAAACCTCAAAATTTTGGAAACTAAACAGTGCACTTTAAAATAACCCACAAATCAAGGAAGAAATCACAAGGGGTATTAGAAAATATTTTGGACTATGTAATAACAAAAATATATCAAAACTAGTGGAATGCAGCTCAGTGCTTAAGGGAAATTTAAAATAAGTATTTATATTAGAAAAGAAGAAAAGTATAAAATCAAAGCTTACACCTAAACTTAAACTTTAAGAAGAAAGAAAAGAGTTAATTAAGCCCAAAAAACTAAAATGAAGGAAATGGTATAGAACAGAAATCAATGACACAGAAATCAGACAAACAAAATTTTTTTAAAAACTATAACCAAAAGGTAGTGTCTTAAAAAGAAATTAATAAAATTAATAAACCTCTTGTTGGAATGATCAAGAGAGAAGATACAAATTAATATCAAAAATAAAAGAGGACAACACAACAGATAGTACAGAAATTAAAATAAGAAGAGAATAATATCCTACCCAGCAAAAGTGTCCTTCAGAATTGAAGGAGAGATAGAGTCCTCCAGACAAACAAAAGCTGAAGGACTAGGACAGCCTTACAAGCAATGTTAAAGCACTTCTTCAAACTGAAGTAAAAGGATGCTAATTATTAACAAGAAAATATATGAGAAGTATAAATCTCACTGATAAAGACAAATATATATGTAAATCCAAAATACACCAATGTTGTAAAGGTGGTGGATAAATCACTTATAAATCTGGCATAAGCTTGAAAGATAAATGTATTAAAAATAAAAACTGTAAATGCAATAATTTGTTAACAGATACACAAAGTAAAATGATGCAAATTGTGACATCAAAAACAAAGGGGGGGAGTAAAAATGTAGTTTTATTGTGTGTTCAAAGTTAAGTTGCTAACAGCTCAAAATAGATTGTCAAAATGTATGTTTTATGTAAGTCTCATATAAACCACAAATAATCTATAATAGATACAAAAAATATAAAGAGAAGAAATTTAAGCATATCACTATAGAAAATCATCAATCACAAATGAAGAGAACAAGAAAGGAAGAAAGGAATTATAAAACAATCAGAAAACAAATAAAATGCAACAGTAAGTCTATACTAATCATTAACTACTTTCAATGTAAGTGGACTAAATTATTCAATCAAAAGACACAGAATGACTTAATAAAAATAAATAATTAAATGAATCAATGCATGAAAAGAAAGGAAGACCCAACTATATGTTGCCTACAAGAGACTCACTTCAGCTATAAGGACACACACACAGACTGAAAGTGAAAGGATGGGAAAAGATACTCTATGCAAATAGAAACCAAAGAATGCAGGGTAGCTGTACTGATATCAGACAAAATAGACTTTAAGCCTATTTTGAGACTATTTTAAGTCTGTAATAAAAGACAAAGAAGGTCATTATATAATGATAAAGGGGTCAAGCCAACAAGAGGATAACATTTGTAAATATTTATACACCCAATGTAGAAACACCTAAATATAGAAAACAAAATGAACAGACCTGAAGGGAGAAACAAGCAGCACTACAATAACAGTACTGAATTTTAATAACCCACTTGCAACAATGGATATGTCGTCCAGACAGAAAATCAGTAAGGTAACATCAGACTTAAATGACACATTAGATATTTACAGACATTCCATTCAACAGCAGCAGAATACACATTCTTCTCAAATGCATATGGAATGTTTTCCAGGAGAGGTCATATATTAGGCCACAAAACAAATCAATAAATTTAAGAACACTGAAATCATATCAAACATGCTTCCCAGCTACAGCAATATAATATTAGAAATCAATTACAAGGAGAAAACTGGAAAATTCACCATTATGTGGAGATTAAATAACATGCTACTGAACAACCAACTGAAGAAATCAAAAGAGAAATTTAAAAATATCTTGAGACAAATGAAAATAGGAAAATAACATACCACAGACTTACAGGATGCAGCAAAAGCAGTCCTAAGAGAGACGTTCACAGCAATAAATGCCTAAATCAAGAAACAAGAAAAATCTTGAACAACCTAACTTTACACCTCAAAGAACTAGGAAAAGAACACACAAATGAAGCTCAAAGTTAGTAGAAGGAAGGAAATAAAGACCAGAGCAGAACTAAATGACATACAGACTAAAAAGACAATAGAAAAGATGAAAGTAAGAGCTATTCTTTTTTTAAAGATTAAAAAAAAAAAAAAAAAAAAAGACAGACCTTTAGCTATACTCACCAAGAAAAGAACTCAAAATCAGAAATCAAAGAGGAGACTTCACAACTGATAGCACAGAAATATAAAGGATCATAAGAGACTATTAAGAACAATTTATACCAATAAATTGGACAACCTAGAAGAAATAGGTAAGTTCCTAAAAATATACAACCTACCCAGACTGAATCATGAAGAAACAGAAAGTATGAACAGACCAATTACTAGTAAGAACAGTAATCAAAAACTTCAAAACAAACAAAAGTCTAGGACAGATGGCTTCACTGGTGAATTCTATCAAAATTTAAAGAAGAATTAATACCAATCCTGCTCAAACTCCTCCAAAAAATAGAGTAAGAGAGAACACTTCCAAATTCATCAGCATCATCCTGATACCAAAACCAGACAAGGACACTACAAAAAGAGAAATTTTTAGCAAAAATTTAAAAAGGTAATACACCATGATCAAGTGAAATTTATCCTAGGAATACTGATTTAATATTTGAAATCAATCACCATGACCCACAATGTTAAAGAATAAAAGAAAACAAGCATATGATCATCTCAGTATACTTCTAAAAGTCATTTGAGAAAATTCAATACCCATCCTTGATAGAAAACACATTAAGAAAATCTTCTCCACAAACTAGGAATAAAAGGGAATTTCATCAGCCTGCTTAAGTGCTTCTAAAGGGCTGGTATCACATTGATAATAAAAGGCTGAATGTTTTCTCCTTAGACCGGGAATACAAAAAGAATGTTCACTCTCATCATTTTCATTCAACACTGTAGTGCATATCCTAGACAGCACAAGGAGTCAAGAAATAAAAGATATTGAGATTGGAATGGAAGAATCTGTCTTCACTCACATATAATCATTTTATAAACGACTGTAAAGAATCTGAAAAAAAAAAAAAGCTAGTGTACCCAGTATCATTAAAGATAAAGATAAGAAAAATTAATTGAGAAGAGTTCCACTTCTAGGAAGATGGAATAGACCTACATTTTCCTATTTTTCCTGGCAAGTAGAAAATAAACAGCCTGGACACTAGCAAACATAAGAAGATTTTGAAAGGTGAAAAGAAGACGCAGACCACAAAGAACCTTGGGACCTAAAGAGTATATGATGGTAAGTTCTCTGGGTTTTATTTTTGCCTCATATAGCCCAGACTTGGAGCTAACGAGTAACTCCGAAACACCAACAGCTTTAGACAACAAAAGCCCAACAAAATCCTGCTCTCTCTAGCTAAAGGGTCAAGAAAACAACAGAACAGCAAGAGAGAAAACTTGTAGACAATAAACTCTCTACTCCAGCCAAACACTATAGAAAAAAATGTGGCCCCACTTCCACCCATGCTAGCAAAGGCCAAGTGGGGAGTCTAAACTTCCACCATCATCAGGCTTTCACAAGGTAACACAACCCCTACAGAGTGGTTTCAGAGGAGGCGGGTCCTGGGAACCAGGACTTTCATGTGTGCAACAAGCTTCCCTACCACAGTGTCAGTGGAGATCCCAAAGGGAACCTGGACTTCGGCTCCTGCCTAGCAATAACAAGGTGATCTATGATCTACCCCTGCTGGGGTAGTGTTTAAGGAGGCCTAGTGGAGAGCGATGATTTTCACCAGCCTCCACAGTATCAGTGGAGGCCAACTGGAAAGCAAAGTTGTATTAGTGGGAGCCTAGTGGAATCTGGAACTCCAACTTCTGACCAGTAAGTAGCCCTTTCCTTCCTCAGATGTCAGCGGGAGTAGAATGGGTAACCTGGACTTCTGTACTCACAGTAAGATGTTACTCCTGCTTACCCTGCCGGAATCAGAGAACGCCAGCTAAAACAGAATGTATAAATAACATCCAGAGTCTCATAATACCCAAAATGTCCAGATTTCAATTAAAAATAATTTGAAATACCAAGAATCAGGATGACCTCAACCTCAATGAGAAAAGACAATTACCAGACACCAAATCCAAGATGAGAGAGATGTTAGAATAATCTGACAAGGATTTTAAAGCAGCCATCATAAAGTTCTCATAGCTACTCTAACAGAATGGCTAGAGGAAGTTCTCTAAACAGAAATAAAACGGTAGAAGAAGGAACCTTGAAACATCAAAAAAGGAAGAAATTAAGATGTTAAAGGTAAAAATATGGGCAAATACACTTTACTTCTACTATTGTCTAAGTTATGTTTGATGATTTAAAAAAACTAATACTGATGTGTGGTTGTAAAAGATATGTGGAGGAAATATTTATACAATTATATTATAAACAGGGGAAACAAAGAGGAGTGGGTAAAGGGACATAAAGGTAGGTGAAGTTTCTACAATTCACTCAAGCTGATAAAATGTCAACACAGTAAACTGATCAGTTGTGTATACATAATGTAATACTGAGAGCAAATACTAAGCTACACAAAGTGATACATTCAAAAACATTAAGATTAGTCATATTGAAACTCTAAAATATTCAAGTAACCACAAGAAAGCAGGAAAAAGAAAACAGAAAACTGAAAAATAGAGAACAGAAAACAAAATATAAAATAGCAGATATGAGGCCTGAACATCAATAATTACATTAAGTGTAAATGACCTGAATATACCCACTGAAGAGCTGAGATTGACAGAGTGGGTTAAAAAACATAACCCAACTATATGCTGTCAAAAACACAATAACTTCAAAGGCAGTGATATAAGTAGATTGAAATTAAAGAATGAAAAGTTATACCATCAATATTGGATGCTTTCCTCCTAAGATTAGGAACAAGTTGTGGATGCCAGCTCTCCCTATTCTATTTCAACACCACAGTACTGGGAGTCCTAGCTAGTGCAAAAGGAAAAGAAAAGGGAATTCGAGGCAAACAGATTGGGTAAGAAGAAATAAAACTGTCTCTATTTACAGATTACATGATTGTCTACACAAAATCTCAAGGAATCTATCAAAATAATCTCAGAACTAATATGACAGTTCAGCAAGGTCACAAAACAGCAAATAAACATATAAAATACAATTTTATTTCTATGCCAGCATTGAACATGAACTTAAATACCAAAATTAAAAAACAATACATTTATGCTTGCCCCTAAAAGTGAAATATTTGTGTGTGATCTAACAAAATAGGTATAGGGCTTTTATATTGAAAAAAACAAAACACTGATGAAAGAAATCAAAGGAAATATAAATAAATGTAGAGTTATACTGTGTCCATGGATTAGAAGACAACATAATAAATTTGTTAATTCTCCCCAAACTAACACATACATTTAACAGAACTTCTATCAGAATTTCAGCAAGTTTTTTTTTTTTTTTGGTAAATATATGATTTAACTGGAAAGGCAAAATAACTAGAATGGCTAAAACTATTTTGAAAAAGAAGAATGAGAGGAATCAATTTATCCAAGTTCAAGACTTATTACATAGCTACAGTAATCGAGAAGGATGGTATTGGCCAAGGAATCGACACATAGATTAATGGAACAAAAAGTAAACCTGGAAATAGACCCACACAAATATGCCTAAATAGTTTTTGACAAAGGTCCAAAAGCAATTCAACGGAGGAAAGAGAGCCTTTTCAACAAATGATGCTAGAGCAATTAGACTTCTGTAGAGGAAAAAAAAAAAAAACAACTAAATCTAAATCCCACATCTTATACAAAAGAACAGCAAAACAGGCCACAGACTTAAATGTAAAATGTAAAACTATAAAACCTTTAGGAAAAAAATAGGAGAAAATCTTTGGAATCTAGGGCTAGGCAGAATTCTTAGAACTGAAACCAAAACTAAGACTTATAGAAAGAAAAAAAATCAATAAATTGTCTTCAACATAATTAAAAACATTTGCTCCAAAAAAGATCTCGTTAAGGGAATAAAAACATACAAGCTATAGACTGCGAGGAAATATTTGCAAACAATATATTCAACACAGTACTAATATCTAAAATAATAAAGAACTCTCAAAAGTCAACAGCACTAAAGTAAACAATGAATGTGGGCAAAAGACAGAAAGAGATATTTAACCAAAGTTATATAAGGGGAAAATAAACAAATGAAAAGATACGCTTGTTAAATGAAAGTACTGACCTAAAGGTGAAGGCCCAAACTGTAAGATGTTAGAAGAACATACAGGAGTAATAGCTTCTTAATGCTGGGAGAGAAAAGAATTTCCTAATCCTTAAAAATCATCTGAGTTTATTAGTAAAATGAAATTCCTAGACTCAAAACTCAAAGGGTCATTGAAGTCCCACCACAGAATCACCACCCTGAAAAGATCCACCTAGCCCGTCTTTAACATCTCTATTTCTTTTAGTTCATTATTTAAATTACAATGTCAATAAATATAAAGATTTTAAAAGATACCATGAGACTCTTTAAAACAAAAGACTAGGTTTAAAAAAAAGAAACTTACAGTTCTTCCCATTCCTTTTTTCTCTGCTGAATCTTCAGTTGGGCCCTTTCAGCTTTTAGTATAAGTTTCCTCGTTTTCTCAATTTGATTTTCCACCATAATTTCACTTAGGGTTTTAGGCCGAAATTTCTTCCCTTTTTCTATAATTGACTCTTCTGGCACACTAGTACTCCCACCTGTACAGAAAGTCAACATTTGTTTTCAATCTTTTTGAAACATCAAAATAAAGCTCTCAAATATTGTTTTTAACCTGCCACATTTTAAAAATCTAAGAATACAATGAATCTATAAGTCACAGT
Organism: Camelus dromedarius; assembly: GCF_036321535.1. Lineage (NCBI taxonomy): Eukaryota > Metazoa > Chordata > Mammalia > Artiodactyla > Camelidae > Camelus > Camelus dromedarius. Next base: position 71,773,139 of record NC_087437.1, on the reverse strand, counting down.
ATATATTAAGCAACTACTATGAATTAAATCCCATGATACATATTTTAGAATACCAAAACAAAGATATCTAAATTTTTTCTCCTCAGGACCTTATTAAAAAGTTCGCAAGATGAGATATATATTAAACAATTAGAGAACAAAGTAATGAATTAATGGACCACTGACAGATATTAGGAAGCTGGGAAAGAGTGTGACATGAAGGTGGGGGAAGAGAAAAGCAAGTGAGTCTTATTTGACATGTGTAATTTGAGGTGACATATACCAACTGTACTGTTCTGTGGCCAATTAAAAAACTGGTAAGAAACACACAAATCTAGAACTTAAAAATTATTGGCTTTATCACAGAAACATGAAAAGATGCTCAACATCACGAGTCAACAGAAAAATGCAAATCAAAACCACAATGAGCTATCACTTCACCTCCGTCAGAGCAGCTGCTATCAAAAAGATGACATGTATTAGTGAGGATGTGGAGAAAAGGGAACCTTTGTGCACTGTTTGTAGAAATGTAAACTGGTACAGCTACTACAGAAAACAGTATGGAGGTTCCTCAAAAAATGAAAAACAGAACTACCACATGATCCAGGAATTCCACTTCTGGGTATTTTTAAAACCAAAGGAAAAAACCTCACTAATTCAAAAAGATACATGTACCCCTATGTTCACTGCAGCATTATTTACAATAGCCAAGATATGGAAGCAACCTAAGTGTCCATCAATAAACGAATGGATAAAGAAGATGTAGTATATAGACATATGTCTATACACACACAGACACACACACAATAGAATGTTACTCCACCATAAAAAAGAAGGAAAGCTTGCCATTTCTGACAACATGGATGCATCTAGAGTATTATGGTAAGATGAAATAAGTCAGACAGAGAAAGACAAATGGCGTATGATTTCACTTATGTATGGAATCTAAAAAACAAAACAAATGAACAAACATAACAAAACAGAAACAGACTCATAGGTACAGAGGACAAACAGATGGCTGCCAAAGGGGAAGCGGTTGGAGAGATGAAAAAGGTGAGGGAGATTAAGAGGTACAAACTGCCAGTTACAAAATAAAGGATTCAGAGGGATGAAATGTACAGCATGGGGAACAGTCAGTAGTGTTGTAATAATTCTGTATGGTGACAAATGATAACTAGACTTGTGATGATCATTTTGTAATGTATAGAAATATCAAATCACTATGTTGTGTATCTGGAACTAACAGTGCTGTAGGTGAATTATACATCAATAAAAATTAATTAATTAAAATAAAATAATTGGCTTTATCAATTAATAAGTATCTACTGGGAGAATTATTCTTTTTTTATGTTCAAGCTACTAGAACATATAGATATACTTTAGATATACATAAAAAATTAAATAATATAGATGATTATATAGTTATAAGCCACCATTTCCATTTATATTTCAACTATATGGTTCCACAGATAAGAAAGAATTTAATACGGCCTGGGTGGCCACAGAAAGGCTTTATAATAAAAGTGTAATTCGATCTGGATCCCCAAGAACTGGTAGAATTCCGAGAGGAGAGGAGTGAATTGGTCACAGTTAGGAACATGGGTGTGGAAGTTTCAGGCATAATCAGGAAGCAGCAAGCAGGGCTGTAGGCTAACGCGCAGGTTGAGCAATATGAGAATGCACTATTGGAAACAGAAGACAGATACACTGTGGACAGATTAAATATGGGGATAATGGTTTCAGAATTTATCCTAGAGGCAGAAAGGAACCATTAAAGGTTTCTCAATCAAGAGAATGAACCAGTGTTAATGTCAGTCCTGCATCATGGGCACTAGCCTGGGTCTGGGAAGGCTGCAGTGCCCTTTATCCTTGACTGGGCTCTCCAAGCCACTCCCAGAATTCTTTTGTCTTCCTCCTACTCATCCGCAGTCACCCTGTGGGCAGTTACAAGAGGCAGGCTGCAGAGATTAGAGGTACTACTTTCACATCTGTATCCTCAGCTCATCATTCTGTTTAAAGCATACACTCTTAGAAAATAGAGTGGAATCCATGTGGTGTTCTAGCCCTGCACTTTAGGGTGAGGCCCAGGAATCTGGGAACAAACACTGCCTAGAAAAACAAGCATCCGCGGAAATCCTAGATTTTGTAAAGCTGGATGTGGGAAGTCAGTCAGCAGCATCGGGTCTTCTTAGCCACTCAGTCACGTGCCCGGGATTCAAAGGTTCTGCTCACAAAAAGATAATTCAGTTTTGAAATCTGACTAAATATGGATTCAAAAGCTTTCTTGTCATTTAGCTTACCGGTATCTTTCTGGCTTTCCTTTCTTCCAGTTCCCTCTTTTTCAAACCTCTCGAATTTGCTTGGTCTTCTCTCTGACTGACTTGCCCGTTTGGATTTGGTGTATTTAGAGGGTTTCACAAGCCTATAGGAGGATATCTTGTGATCACTTTGTATGGCATGAACCACAATAGTATCACTTTCCAATGAATCACGAAATCTGGGGGGAAAAAAGTATCTGAAATAGTCACCACTTTAATCATTCTGCATGATTATGAAGTAATAAAATAAGACCACAATATACTATGCTGATAAATAATACCATTATATCATGCTGGATCCAAAATTTAACCATGCATATACCAATAAGGATGTGGCGGAAGTTAAATAGGACTTGGTTAAAGAGCAAGTAGAATTTTCTTTCTAATGAAAATACTGAACATCTCATTATTAACAGTATAATACCGTTATTTTGCTAATATGTAGAAGAGTCAAAATTTTTCAGGCAGACTGCAGTTTGATGGTAAATGGATCATATCAAACTCTGAGGAAATGTAATTCATCTTCCTATTATCTCATATATTTTACACATTTATAATATAATGTATATCTCATATTAGTATATGATAGATAATAGCTGGGGAGATTATATATCCATATATCATGTATCTCATATTATCATATTTGTCTCTGTAAAAACCATTAAGCTCAGGAACCCATACTACTTTCCAGTTCGTCTTTCTCTTATGGCCCATAGAGATTTATCTTTTCAAAGTTCTTCATCAATTAAATTGTTGCTATCTTTTGGCACTGGTTCACAATTATTTCCTCATTTTTTAATTTTAGAATTTAATTTATTTATGTAGATAGCAATTATTCCTTTAAAATGCCTGTTATATCTAAATTGATCTATAGACTCAATGTAATTCTAGTTAAAATCTTAACAGGATTTGTTGTGAAAATTGACAAATTGATCCTATGCAAAGGACCTAAGCAATATTGAAGATGAAGAACAAAGCCAGGGGATTTACATTTCAGATGACAAGAATATTCAAGGTAGTGTGACACTAGCACAAAAATAGATAGGCCACTGGAATAGAATGAAGGGTTCAGAAACAGACCTACATATATGTGTATGTGGTTACCTGATTTTTGACAAACGCATCACTACAATCCAGTGAGGAAAGGATGGTATTTTCAGCGAATGATAGTAGGTCAACTGATTAACCTTATAGAAACAAAGGACACGATCTCTATCTTATGCCACCCACAAAAGTTATCCAAGATAGATAATGGCAAAACAATAGAGCTTCTAGAATAAAATGTAGGTGAATTATTTCATAAACTGGGAATAGGCCAAGATTCCTCAACTACAACTTAAGAGTATTAACCATAAAAGTTAGTGAAAATATTAATAAACTGAAAAGAAAAACATTGACAAATTGAACTTGATTAAAATTTAAAACTTCTGTTCAAAAAGACACTATAATGGGAATGAAAAGGCAAGCCACAGAGTAGAGCAAGCTATTTTACATGCATGCACCCACAGATATGTCATATACATATGCATCATGCATATGACAAAAGACTCATCCAGAATTTATAACTCCTAGAACCCAATTTTTTTAATGAAAAAAAAGACTTGAACACCTAACAAAAGAGAATAGACAAATAAACATTAAGTGTTAGGAAAAGGGACTGGAAGTCACCCACCAGGGAGATGTCAATTGAAATCATACCCAGACACTACTACAGAATAGCTGAAGTTTCAAGAGCTGACAATGCCAAGTGATGGCAAGCATGAGTGTTATATTTTCAGTTGTGTCCCCCCACAGAAGATATGCTGAAGTCTTAACCCTCCCCGCAGACCTCAGAATATGACCTTATCTGGAAATAAGGTCTTGACAGAGATAATCAAGTTAAAAATGAGATCATTAAGGTGGGCCCTAATCCAACATGATTGGTATCCTTATAAAAAGAGGGAATTTGGACATGCACAAGAGGAAGATTATATGAGGAGACACAGGGAGAACACCCCGTGAAGACAGAAGATTTGGAGTGACGTATCTACAAGCCAAGATACACCAAAGATCCCGGGCAAAACCACCAGAAGCTCAGAGAAAGGCATAGAATGAATTCTCCCTCCTAGCTCTTAGAAGAAACCAATTTAGCCAGAACTTTGATTCTGGACTTCCAGCCTCCAGAATTATCAGACAATGAATGTCTATTATTGTAAGCCAGCTGGTCTGTGGGTATTTTGTACTAGGAAATGAATCCAATGGGAATCAGTTGGAACTCTCATACACTGATAATCAGAGTATCAATTGGTTGAGCCATTTTGGAAAACTCTTTGTCAGTGTCTAATAAAACTAAACATGTATAGAGCCAATGACCCGGCAGTTCCACTCCTGCTTATAAAGCAAACAGAAATAAGTGCTTACATCCACCTAAAAACATGCACAAGAATTTTCATACTGGGATTCTTCATGGTAGCCAAAAAATAGAAACAAATCAAATATCCATCAGCAGTTAAATGGATTAATAAATTGTGGTTTAAAAAAAATCATTTAATAGAATATTACAAAGCAATGAAAAACTATGAACTACTGCTACCTGCATTAACATGGATAATCTTAGGCATGATACTAAGTAAAGAAGCCAGATACAAAAGAGCTCATACTGCAGCATTCCATTTATATGAAGTTTACAGAGAACACTAACCTATGGTGGTAAACATTCATCTTTGGAGAGTAAATATTTACTCAGAGAAACCCATGAGGGAACTTTCTAGTTGCTATAAATGTTCTTAATTTAGGTAGTGGGTATATGTGTTTATGCATCTGTAAAAAATGTTATCAAGGTATTCAATTAAGATTTATGCATTTTACTATATGTAAAGTATATCTCAAAAAGGCAAAAAGGAAAAGCAATTTCCTCTGGGAAGTCATGTTGATGGATGACAGGGATTGGACAAAAAATTGTTGTCTTTCATTACAAGTTCTTTGGTTCTATTTTATTTTTGGTTTTTTAATATGTACATGCTCGTGTGTTAACTAGATATAAAGTAATTAATTAGTCAGAAACAGAAGTAAATATGCATGCCACCATTTGGTTTGTAGAAAAAAAAAAATTAAACCAGGGGGGTGTGAGCTCAGGAAGTTATCACCAGCAATGACAAGAGGATTCCTGGGGAGTTTAGGAAGTAGAAGGTACTTCCAGAGACCTCTCATCTGACCACTTCAATTAAGCCACTGTAAACTACTTCATTCAACTATATACTCTCAAAGCCAAAAAGAGACAGAAAAATACCATATGACATCACTCATACGTGGAATCTGAAAAAAAAAAAAAAGAAAGAAAGAAAGGACACTATGAACTTATCTACAAAACAGAAACAGACTTGTAGACAGTAAACAATCTTATGGTTACCAGGGAAAGGAGGTGGGAGGGGATAAATCTGGGAGTTTACAAATGTTAGCCACTATATATAAAAATAGACTTTACAAAAGTTTTCTTTGTATAGCACAGGGAACTATGCTCAATATCTTTTAATAACCTTTAATGGAAAAAAAAATCATGAAAACGAACAAATGTATATATATGCATGACTGGGACGTTGTGCTGTACACCAGAGATTGACGCATTGTAATTGACTGTTCTTGAATTTAAAAAAAAACAACTATATGCTCTCAAATATCTTAACTAGTAGGACATATGGATCCTACCTATTCTGTAGCTTCATTAGGCCAAGGTGATGTTTCTCTTTTTCCCAAGCTAATTCCTTCTCCACTTGATGAATTTTATTAGCAGTTTTTCTGTCAATCTCAGCACGAATTTTGGAATCTAGATCAAAATCCTGCAGATAAGTGGATTTGTTCATCAAAATGGGTACTTACAGCAATGTACCTTATCATATTTCATACATGAATACATACTTTTAAGATTTGTCTTCAATTTCATGCCACATAACTCTTAAATATCACAAACTCTCTCATTCTAGAAAGAAATAACATATTTTTGATTTTACTGCCACAAAGTATGGAGAAAAATTCCCAGAAATAATTAAGCCACTATATATAAAAATGGAAATAAAGTTACATATTAAAAAAGATTTTTCCCACAATAAAAACAATGAATGCCAACAGAATATTTGGAGAGTGTACAAAGTTAAAACAAAACTCTCTACCCCAAAGCAACTACTGTTATATAACCAGCTGTGCACAGGGTAGTTCATAGCAGTTGATCATTAGCTGAACATACCCTCCCATGTGACCCCACCTAGGAAAGATGGCAGTGTCTTTGGCATCTTCCTGATAATAACCAAATGCTGATTGAATGCCCTTCACCAAAGGAGCCATTTTCCCCATAAGGATGCTTAGGTCTCATGTTTGTTTCCTTCATTCCTGGAAAGATGTCAGGGCCTTCATTCACACTAAGTGGTAAGTAATGATGTATGTATAAATCTGAGCCACAGAACTTACCTCAGTTGTTCTTAATTTTGAATTATGTCACCCATATTCTGCAAGTGTCAATCCTTTTCTTGGGAAAATAACACGAACATCTTTTAACCATTACAAGTTAATATTTTAACCAATATAATGAGTTAATTATTACGATTTCACTGAAGTTTGTTTTTTGTATATATATACACAAAACTGGCTAAATGCTTCTGGAATTATAGGACTGGGTAATCTATAGATATAGTCAGGAGCATAAATTCTGGGCTTTTATTTGATTAGGTTCTTGATAGTAATTCCATTTAAGATAATGTAAAAAGTGGGAAAAAATTATTACTAGCAGATAGCTGGAGGCTTTGTGATACGTCACAAAAGAAAAAAATTAGCACAAAATTAGCTTAAATAATTTGGTGTCCTCATACCTACAACTAAACCAAGTCATCTTTTAGAAACTTTTGTGGATAAACCAGGTACTATCTTTTCAATAGAGCTGATGAATTACAGAAATGGAACCACAGAAAATCAAATTATACAGTATGTGCCTATCCAACAGTTAGCTATCTTGGCTAGGTATGATAAGGACTGATAACCAGATTCAAACTTATATTTGTATCTTATTACCCAAAAAATGTGAAGTAGCTAAATCCTGAAGTAAACTTTGTTAAAGAGGCTCATCTATATTCAAACCAAGTTGTATGACAAGTTCTACAGTAGTTTAGTTGCTGTCAACACATTGGCCAGATAAAGGGAAATTTAAAGATGATTTTAAGCATTCCTGCTTGGCAAAACAGCAGTCTCGATTCAGAAATAGCCTAATGCTAAAATTAAAATCAAATTTATTTTAGGCTTACTGTCCGTTTGAACTGCATATGTTTTGGTAATTCTTCATTCATCTGTAGTAGTTTCCATAATTCATTCCTCAAAGCTTTGATTTGTTCTCTCTTTCCAGCCTTGATCTCTTCCACTTCTTTCATTAATTTGTCATGTTCTCTTTTTCTTCTGGCATTCTCAATACTGAAAACAGAAATTTAAAAGGATAACAGGTTAAAGATACAGAAACAAAGAGAAAATTAGTATTCAATAATTTGGAAATTCATTTAGCTTGGTCAACTTCGGTAAAACGTTGGTTTTGCAAAACCTAGAAGATATTTATCAAAAATTCCCATACCTGTAGGCTTTAGGATCATCAATATCTTCTGGAATTGGTTCTGATTCTATCCCAAACTGTAGGAAAAGGAAAAAAAAGGTTAGTTCCTTTAAACTGCATATTTCCCTTAAAGTATGTAATAAGGAGTAAGTCGAGAGTTTTTTCCTGCTAATTTCTAACAGTCGTAGTCGTATTTTCACAAAAAATAAACCAGGGAAAAAATGTATTTGTTTCTATTTCACTTAAAGGGATAGGTGGAAAAAGTCTTGAAACTCAATCACATGTATGCAAAATGTTAGTATCACCATATTCTCTTAAAAATGTGAATTATTAATATTCATGTGTTAGTAACAAAAAATACAAAAAGTCCTCCAAGTCACTTATTTTAAAATACTGTTTTTTAGCATATCCCTTTCATACATGGTTTGATGTCCCCCAAAATACCCCATGTGTACACTTTAAATATATGTATTTTTAAAATTTTAAGTTTTTCACTCAACCTCATCAAAGGCATTCAATGGGAAATACATAGGATAATATAATCCTTCTCCTTGAGAAAGATATGAAATATGAATCTCCCTTTAGAAATTAATTAAAATTAAGGAGTACTATGAAAGTAAATCACTTATTCAGATGCTGTGCTGAAAAATATCTTAAGCTGTTAAAGAGGAATTATAACACAGCCAACTAAACAAAAAGACTTAGTTTGCTAGCTAACCAGTTCTCAAGTAAAACTGAACTTGTTTATTTTCTGTTCTCTTTGTTCTATTTTGCTGTCATTTGTTGTAAAGAAATAAAGATTCTCTCTTGATCAAGTTGTTTAATTACAGTACTAGTCTTTATACACATAAAATATAAATCTACATTTATGTAACACAAGGTTTATGACTTTCACAAAGTGAAGTCATAAAATATGACCAAGGTAAGAGAAAGTGATGGCTAATACATTTTACTTACTTGATTGAATTTTTTTATTCTTTTATTGCTCAGAACTAAGCCCCTTGGTTTTCCAATATCAGTTGTGATTTCCAGGATTTGATACTGGAATCAGCCAACCAGCTCCTGACCTCAGCTGTCTACAATAAATTTCAGTTAAACAAAGGGGCTTCCAAACAGTTCCAAAATATGTACCAATTGCTCTCAATCCTGGCTGCACAGTAGAATCAGGGGGGCTGGGGTGGGGCGAAATTATATAAAATACATATGGTCCCCAACTTACAATGGTCAACTTAACAACTTTTTGACTTTACAAAGGTGCAAAAGCAATATGTACTCTGTAGAGACCATACTTCAAGTTTTGAATTTCAAGCCTTTCCTGGCTAGGGATATCTGACAGATCCTCTCTCACCATGCTGGGCAGCTGCTGCAGCCACAGCTCCCAGGCAGCCACACGATCATGAGGGCAAACAACTGACAGACTTACAACCATTCTGTACCCATGCAGCCATTCTCTTTTTCACTTTCAGTACAGTAGGCAACAAATTACATGAGATAGTCAATATTTTTTGTTAAATAGGCTTTGTGGTAGTTGACTTTGCCCAACTGCAGGCTGATGTAAGTATGCTGAGCATGTTTAAGGTAGGTAGGCTAAGCTGTGATGTTCAGTAGGTTAGGTGTTTTCAGCTTATATTTTCAACTTATGATGGGTTTGTCAGGACACAGCCCCACTTGTATGTTAAGTTGCAGAAGGTCTGTACTGGTGCCTCGGCCTCAACTTCAGAGATTCTGATTTAATTGCTCATGGGTGGGGCTCAGGTATCTATACTTTAAAGTGCTCCCCAGTAATTATAAAATACAGTAAGAACCTCAGACCTATGCAGAGCTTGGCTTTTTATTTTGTTTATTGAATTCTTTCTGATTTTGCCTTCTTAAAAGCAGAGTCTGCTTGAGTGACTTAAGAGATACTGACCGCAGTTGTACATAAAAGAACACCATTATGCAAACATGGAATGGGTTTTTTTCTCTCCAATATGGGTTTACATAGAGAGAGTTAGCACTAAGTAGAAAGATAAAGATTTTCATCTTGCTCGTACACTTTTCCTTTTTAATCCCTCTTCCTGAGCTGGATCTCTTTAGACAACAGTCCATTCTCCAAGTCTTGCTGCTATTAATAGAAATGGAAATTTACCTGATCATATCTTCCCTACATTCTTTGTATGTTCTTTTGAAGTGGGCTACCTGTTAAATAGGAAGCCAATGTGCTCATAAGAATTTTTATTATGGTCTTTCTAATATAATTTCTTATTCTTTAGGAGCAGTTCTAATGGTTATTAGTAATTTTATCAAAGGATCCATTTTGATAATAGAAAATTCAGGTCCTACAATAGGGTAAAGAAATATAATTTGGGGATCCGAACCCTCAATCTTTATTACAAAGCCAATAATGTATTCTGCCTAAAAATAATTTAACTGAATCTTTGATGCTATTGTCATATTCTAATAGTAAAGACAATATTTTTACAACCCCTCTCAAAGGTACAAATTATGGTATACATCCTACATGCACCTCTTCAACAAGCGAACAAATAAACAAAAGGCAAAATTTATATCTGAAAAAAAATCCATCTTGAAAACAAAAATTTGATTGAGAAAGTGATTGAGATAGAAAAACAGATAGTCTTTTTAATTGGGGGACTTCTACACCTTTAGTAATGAGGTAAATTCAACATCTTTAATATTTGGTAACAGAGGCACCAGAAAAGCAAAAACATAATACTGCTAGGAAGGTAAATGTGTCTAAACAGTTTCATTTTTAAAGAATATGAGTGTTTTAACATCACTATATTAAAATAAAGTTTTCATTGTTGTTAGTCAGATAGTTACCTACCCTTGGAGATGGCACTTTGGCTTTCATGCCTTTCTTTAACTCAAATTCAGAAAGAATGCTAAAAACAAAGATATTACTATCTGCTCCAGCAGTCACCAAGAAACGATCATCAAAGCTAGTGGAGAGGGACTTAACACATCCATAGTCATTGTCATGCATATTGAAGTGCCAGTATTCCTCCATGTGGGTCAATGAAAGATCGTCGTGACTTAGGATATAGACTCGAATTGCTCCATTTTGCATTCCACAAAACATCATATCTTGGGTAATGCTATGAAACAAAAGGAAAATAAATTGTTTCTTCATATTGATCTGAAAATGTTTTACATTAATTGACAAACAGCTAAATTTTTAATAACAAAGGTGTTATGAACTAAACTGTCCCCATCAAATCCATATGTTGAAGCCCTGACAAACTATGGCAGCCCTAGCAAATTAAGACAAACAGGTAAGAGGAGGAAAAGCCAATATGAAATCTGGAGCTATTTATCTTTGGTCTTCAAAAGAATGACTAGCATATATGCTTAATCCTCAGTTAGCAAAGGACTAATGATTCAATTTGTGATTTCTCCAGAATCACTGTAACCCTGAACCTTCATTATCTGACCATGCAGTAGCATCTTCCTAAGCAACAGAAAGAAAATCTGTACAATTCAATTGTGTGCTACATTCTGACAGAATATTTGATGAAAGGGATTGAAATAGTTTCAGGATTATCTTCGGTTCTACTTTATTCATTTGCTTTATTTAACTAAACATTGTTTGAGTGCCTTTTCATTTGGACAGTTCTTTAAAACTGACAATATTCATCATGAACAAAAACAGCCAATAATGGGGTAGTTTTTTTTTTTAAAGCTTTCTGAAATTCTGTTCACCTGAAAGTGATAGTTCTGATGGGATTATCCTCTGTATCCTCAACAAGACGGAAATCAAAAGGTTCATCTTTCTTCGCTGTGATATCACTGTTTCTGTCATATGGGGGGAACTCACAGTGATACAGAAAACCAGAATCATAGCCGCCCTGAAAAGGAGATAAACAACATAGAACATGATACCTGAATGTAAGACACACATGAGCACATGAGGACTTTTTGATCATTTCAAATTTTAAAACATAAAACAAATGTCTTAAAACATCCATATTTATATGGTTTCTATCATTATAAGTTTTATAAAGCATTTCCATTTTTTCATTTACATGCAGTTATATAATTATAATAATACATCTTACAATGATTTGTTCCACTTAAAAGGCAATATAAGAGAGACTTCTTGTCTTCTTCCCACTTCTACCTACCTACTGAATTTCGTTGTATTTTCAGTATTACTCTGAATAAGTAGTGTTTAATAATAGAGTTTTACAGGTCATGGTTTTCAAAGATTTTCCATCTAGGACACTTTCTTTTTCTCCCGGAGGCTACTGCCAATTCTAAAAGTGGCAGCTGAGAGGCCAAGAAGCTAAGCAGAGCAAACTGTAGTGTCTTGGATTTAGGGAGAGAGAATTTCCAGGGTCCTCCAAGGAGCAGTCATTGTAAACACACCTTCCACCGGGCTTTCCATTACAACCCTGGTGCACTCTTCCCCACATGTATGAGTAAACTAGGTATAGACTGGCACTCACAGGAGGTAAAGCCTAATTTCAAGTCATCTCAGTCCCTGACTGGATGAAAGAGATCCAGGATTTCTAGCTGCTTTCCAGAACCAAAAATAAGTCTCCAGAAGAGAATGGCAACATACAGAGACTCAAGCTAATGCTACAGTTTTTCACATACAAAGGCTAGCATTTAATTTAAAAACAAAAACAAAAACTAGGCATAAGAGTAAAAACAGATCAAAGAGACAGAATTATAAGAGAGACTATGATAGAGGTGTTTTCAAAAGGGAATTCAAAGTAACTATGATTAAGGTATTTAAGGAAATTGAAGGAAATATAGAAAATTTTAGAAATCAACTAGAATTTATAAAAAACAGTACATAATGGAAAAATGAACATTCTAGAATTGAAAAATAAAATGACAGAAATTAGAAATTCAATAGATTGGTTTAAAGGCAACTTGATCAAGCTAAAGCTAGAGTTATGAAGCTGGAGCAGAATAAAAAAACAAAACAAAACAAAACAACACAAAAAACAAAAGTAAAAAACAGACAAAGGCAGGAGGGAGAAAAGAAGGATGGAAAATACAGCCAAAAAGAGGAGTGTAAGACACATATGGGACATAGTGATGAGGGTTAACATACATAAAATTGGAATTCCACAAGGAGAGAGTAAAAAGATGGACTAGAAGCAATGTTGTAGTAGATAATGTCTGAGAATTTTCTAAAACGGAGTAAAAATATGTTGAGATTCAAGAAGTGTTGTGAACCACAAGCAAGATATATATGAAGAAATTAGACCTTTTATCACCAAATCTTAAAACCGACAAGAGAAAAAAGATACATGAGGTTTCAAAGAAACACCAATAAAAAGATGTAGCTGGCAGAATGGAAAAGAAAAAATAAAAAGATACCAAAGTTTTGAAAATATCTAGCAGAAACAGAATTTTTTAAAAAGACAAAATAGGCACTATAAAGCAAAAATCTCTCAAAATCCAAACCAGAGCATTTCCCACCAACAGACCAACACTAAAGAAAATATTAAATGCTATTTTTAGGCAGAAGATGCAATTACAAAGATATAGAAGGGAATTAACAGCAAGAAAAAGGATAAACCAAAATGATGCTGACAATATAAAACAATAGTAAAATGCCTTTTGGGGAGTTGGCAAATAGTTGGGTCAAGCAGGGTGAGTGTCTCTACCTCTGAACTATACCTTAACCTTGTGCGCCGGTGCAGTTTAATGGTTAAGAGCATGGACTCTAGACCCAGACTGCCCAAGTCCAGATCCTGGTTCCACTTCTCATTAATTATACAACCTCGGATAAGTTCCCTAACTTCTCCGTGCCTTGGTTTCTTCTTATGTAAAACGCGAAGTATAAGAGCATTTATTTTATAGGGTGGTCACTTAGACTGGTGCCTGGTATAGAATCAGCAAGTTTCCGTACTTAGCAAACAAAAATACAGAATGTATATTAACTTACTGTGGTAATTATTTTATGATATATGCAAGTCAAATCATTATGCTATATATCTTAAACTTACACAGTGCTGCATGTCAATTGCACCTTAGTAAAACTAGGAAAAAAAATTTTAAATACAGGATGCACAGTTGAATTTGAATTTCAGATAAACAAATATATTTTTAATATATGTATGTCCCATGTAATATTTAAGTGGCAACCCAAAAGGTAAACAATATGTGTTATAAAATTAATAATTTTTGCATGTATGTTTCAAGGACAGTAGATCTCTCTTATATCACAGTTGCTTCTGTGCCCCTCTCCTTCATGGTATGAGGACACTTCCAGAGGGCAGGGCCATGTCTTACTTATCCCTTTACCCCTTGAACTCAACACAAGTAGCCATCAATAATTCTTTCATAAAACACATAAGACAGACAAAGGGTAGATGCACAAATAAATGGAATCTTAAGGTGTTTTCATCACTACTTTCTATCCTTCTTGCTGCTGGCCTTCATACAAGTCGCTATGAAAGACATATTTCTAAGAAAAGCTGAAGAGGAGAGGAGTTAACTCTCACCACGCCTTATAGCAACAGTCCTTAGCTAGTCAGTTCCCTGGCCTGGCCAAAGGTCTGAGACCAGTTATGCATTAGTGATAATCTTTCAAATATACTTTTGTGTCAATTATTACTTTTTTTTGGTGAATGGAATTGAAATCTGTGACAAGTTTATAATGAAGGAAATCTCACTTTGCAATAGATTCATAAAATGTTTTGTAAGAGTAAAAAATATATAATTGTCACATCACTGTGACAGTCCCAGGTATTTGTCTCCCCATTATTTTTCTCTTCTTCCTTATTAGCCACATCCCAATTTCGTTCAGAGAGGCAATGTCACCATTTAAAAACAGTCATTTCCCCGGACTTCCATGTGGCCACAAAGCAGAGTTATAGATAATCAAAGGCAAGCAAAAGTCTACTGGGTAGTACTGTCATTAGAATCAATATCTTAAAGCAACAGATGCAGCTGGAAAAGCCTTTTGGCCTTTGCCCTTCTCCTTTGGTTCTTCCCCCCTTTGACCTCCTCAAACATGTATGATTGTCATAGATAACAGATATAACAAGTTGTCATATAAAAAGGATACTAAGATGATATAAAAACTCACATTTATTCATCAAAATTCATACTTTCGACAGTAATTAATAAATGAAGACTTAACATAGAGTAAGGAAGTAAGAATGTGCTGGAAATAATAACCATATTGGATTAGGGCTGAAATAAAATTTATTACATTATTACTCACCAAAGAAACCCAGAACTTCCCTGGTCCAGAGTAGAATCCACAGAGGATGTGACAGGGGGTTAAAGGAATAAAGATTTCGGGCAATGGCTCCTCTTCCTCCTCCTCCTCTTCCCTGTGGAGTTCCCTTTCTCCATCTTCTCCCATCTCTTCTGCTAGCTTCTTCCTTCTTTCCTCCTTTTCCTTCTCCTTCAACTCCTTTCGTTTCTTTCTCTTTTCAATTTCTATTAATCTCTTTTGCAAAAGGGATATTGAGGAGATATAAACACAGCCATAATTCATTCATTCATTCACACTATTAGAGATGACAAAGAAAGTAAGAGGTAGACAGTCCTACAAAAACTCACATCTCTAATGTAAAAATGTCATTCAAAAATAATTATCAATTTGGGGGATGTATTTTTATTGTTAAAATTTTAAAATCATTGGAGTGACTTTCTGTCTTACTCCCACTGACCCTGGTTTTACAGGAAGTATTTTGACTTTGTTTTCCTAATAGAAAAGCTAACTACAGTTTCTCTTAGAGCCTATCACTGTCACTCCATGAATTAGGCATATTGAAATAGTCCACGAGGGAAGTTGTTTCTACATTTAGTGGTACAGTGATTCAGACCCTCTGCCTCTGCCAACTATTGCAAAAGCCTCCTAACACTGGCATCCCTACCTCCCATCTTTTACCTCTTTATTCCATTTTCCCCTTAGAATTAAATTCCAAATTTATATGATCGCATCACTCAATCCTCTCCTCAAAAACTCACAATGGATCCTAATGGCCTAAGAATTAAAACACCTTGGTTGGTGTTTAAGGAGCCCCACGTGGTGGTCACAATTGCATCCCTCTGTCTCAGAGTCCATTCTTCATTTCCCCCAAACACCAAAAACTCTTGCAATTCTGCCTTCCTTCAGGATGTTCTCCCAGCTTTAACTGCCTTCTTCCCCATTTTCATCTTCTCAAAATCCTTCCCATTCTTTAAGTACTAAATGTCACCTCCATGAAGTCATCCTTGACCTCCTTTCACCCCTCCATCAGAATCATATATTCTTTCCTGTGCATGCCCCTAAAATTTTATTTGCACCATGATTTTCATATCTATTCATTACCGCCTCCTAATACAGTTAGCTACTTTCCACCAGATAAGCTCCTTGAACTCAATGTATTAATCATCTTTGTTTTTCCCTAGCACTTAACACAGAATAATTTATATTCTAAGAAAAAATTAGAAGATAATGCTTCAAGGATATTTCATACCAGAATCTTAGATTTGACACTTGAGAAATGGAAACATTTTATGCACATGTCTTTGATTTCATAGGAAACTACATCATGATCCTCTTCTTCCTCCTTTACAGTTGGAAATGGAGCTTCGAGAACATAGCCATTCTCACAGATTATCAGTAAAGTACTTTCAGGCTAAAAAAATATTAAACAGTTCATTTACATTTAGGCAAATATTTTAGGAGCACAGTTCAAAAAAGATTTTAAACCAAGGAAAATATAATTGCTATATATACTAGCCATTTTAAAAAGCACTTATTACTAATAATAACTACAGGATTAGGTAGGATTAAGTAAATCTTCTTAATCTTTATACACAATTATTAATAAAAATTATTATATCATTATTCATGAATAAGCTAAGTGTTAAAATTAGGTTTAGATTTGTTTCCCTTACGATGCTAGTACATATTTGCTGAGCCAAAAATGTCTTTGTGAAATATGTTTGGCCAAATATTAAAATTAGGGCTGCCAAGGAAAATCTGCAGTGTGTGGATAGCATACACAGCCTCAGCCTCCTTTGACGGATCATCCTCTCTCTGCCTGAGTTTATTTCATGTGGATGTTCCCAGGGTTTATGTTCTCTTCCCTCTTCTCCTTTCTCTCCATAAACATTCCCTGGGAAATATTATAGCCAACCAAAGCTTCATTACCACTCACAGGCAATTAGACTCCAAATTAATCTTTCTAGTCCAGACCTCTCTCTTGAGCTCCAAAATCATGTATTTAACTATGTATGGAAAATCCCCATGTTGACATTCCATAGATACATTATTCAAAATGTTGACCCATCCAGTTATTTTATTCTACATGTATTTATTATACACCTACTATGTACTCAGAATTTTATAAAGTGCTAGAGATAAAATTATAATAAGAAAAACAGGTATAGTCACTGTCATTATGGAGCTTACTTTCAGTGGGAGAGCCTGTTATTTAGCAAGTCATAAATAAATGTAAACTATAACTGCAACAAGTGTTGCAGAGGTACTGCAAGAGAAAGATTATGCAAGGCTTCCTGAGAAGGTGGTACCTAAGACTCAAGGTAAAAGACGAGTAGAAGATAATTCCATAATGACTTAGTGGAGGGCTTGAGGGAGAAGACTGTGTAAAGAAAATAGTATGTGCAAATATCCTGTGGCACATTTGGGCTCATAAGGAAGATGTGGCCTTGTTGTATAACCTAGGTCAAGAGAACAGAGTGAGAAGAGAGATTGGGACAGAGTCTTGGGGAAACAACATTCAACGGCTGGGGGAGGGAGAGTAAGAAGCGGTGGCAAGATGTAGAAGAAAGAACCAGGAGAGCATAATGTCTCAAAAGTTGAAGGGAGATGGTATTTCAAAGAGGAAGTGAGGGTCAACAAGGTCGACTGAGACTAAGGGGGCAAGAAGGATTAAGTACTAAAAATGTTAAATGGATACCACTGGTGTCTTTAGAAGAGCAGATCTGGTGGAATTATGAAACAAGAAAGTAATAAGAGTGTGTTAAGGAGGGAGTGGGAGGTAAGGAAATGGAGGGGAATAATCAATCCCCTTGAGAAAACTGGGAGAAGAAAAATAGGACAGTCACTGGAGGAGAACATAAGGTCACGGAATTTATAAGTGGGAGAGGCTCGAATATATTTAAATACTGATGGAAATGACTGAGTAAATAGGTAAGGTTAAATTTATATGACAGAAAACGAAAATGAATCGTGTGGAATCTTGGGACAGTGGGAGTAGAATCCAAGGGTCACAAGGGAGAGCTGGCCTCAAAAGGAAGGCTGACAGCATCTCTACTGTAAAACAAAAAGAAAAAAATGGGAAGAGGAGCAGGCAGATGCAGAGGTAACAGGATTTTATGATTGGTAGTGGGAAGGTGAAAGAGTTCCCGTCAGAGGGCTCCTAGTTCCTGTGAAGTAAGTGATGCTGAGAATGAGAGTGAGAGTGCCAGCCAGTGGGAGGCTTGAAGCTTTGAGGAGTGGAGGAGTTTACAGTGGTCACTGTGGGTGAAAGACAGCTGATAAGAGCCATGTCACAGGATTGCTAAGCCACACCACGAATTGTGTGGCGACCATTTGAGTCACTAAGTTATGGAGAAGCTAATCTTTCCTGGTGTGTGATTATCTCCAGCTGCCCTTGGTAATCAATGTAGGCAAATATAAATTAGTTGGGGACATTTAGGGATGGATTTTTGCCAGATGTGCATTAAAAAAAAAAGAAAAAACCAGGAGATCAAGGCATTGGAATAGTGTTATTGACCCTTACTGAAATGAAGAATCATGAAATTTAAGCTGGATGTAAAAGGAAGTTAAGAGTGGACTTAATGGGTGAGAGAAAGCAAATGGTGAATGAACAAGAGGTGCCTGTGACTTCAGAACACAGGTGGAGCAGAAGTAGCCCAGTGAACAGGCTGGACGGGAGAGAGTTTGAGGCAGAATGTGAGATATCTGAATGGTTGACTTTTAAGACTGAGTTCTTACAAGTTGTTATGGTCTGAATTGTGTCCCATCAAATTCACATGTAGAAGTCCTAACCCCCCATATATCCAGTATATGACTGTATTGGGAGATGGGGCCTTCATGCAGGTAACTGTTACAATAGGATCATTGGGGTGGGCTCTAAACAAATATGACTGGTGTCCTTATAAGAAGAGGAGATTAGGACACAGAGGGACAACCACACAAGGACACAGTGAGAAGGTGGCCATCTGCAAGCCAAGGAGAGAGGCATCAGAAGACACCAAACCTCTCAGTACCTTGACCTTAAACTTCTAACCTAAGGAATGGTGAGAAAGTAGATTTCTGTTGCTTAAGCCTCCCAGGCTGTGTATTCTGTCATATACACTCTAGCAAACTAATAAACAAGTGGTAATAGTGCCCAGTGGGTGGCTGTGAAAGTGTGGGAATGAGCTGGAAAGATCGTGGGAAATGAAGAGGTCAAGAAACTCAGAGGCTGATGTGGTTTGTTCAATTAGGCACATGGTGTTAATGTCATTCAGAATAATTGCTTGCACTTTGGGTAAAGATAGCTATATTCTCAAAATTTTAATAAAGGGGTGGGATTGACCAGGTGATAAGATTTAATAACAGTCTAAAGAGAGAGAAGGTGATGCAGTGGAATTATAAGAGCCTCAAAACATCTGTGCTTTTATCTTAATTTTACGAGTCTCAAGTCATAAAACTAATACATAAATATTGCTACAAATGAAATCAAAGTTAACTATTATATTTCTCTCTCTGATCTCAAGTAGATATATTGAATGCTAAGACACTGATGTGTATTCTTCCACACTTTTCTCTTCCAATAGAATTTTTTCAAGAGGTTAAAAGGGTATTCATTCACTCTTTCAGTGAAGATATAGTCAACCCACATCCATGAAGATAAGGTAGTCAATCACGTTAGAAATAAGACATCAGGAGTAAGAGTCAACAAAACAAAGATAATACCCCCCCCAAAAAAAGTCCTTAAAAACTTCAGATGTTGAAATTATCAAACATAGTCCGAAAAACAATTATGCTTAGTATGGTTAAAGAAATAAAAGGAAAATCTTGAAATAGCTACAGAAAAAAAGCCTAAAAACAAAACAGATATGAAAAATAACCAAATAAACTTTTAAGAACTAAAAAATACAAAAGCTGAAATTAAGATCACATAGGGTGGCTTTAACACCAGAGGAGATCATCGAGGAGATAACTATCTGCAGAAAATAGATCAGAAGAAATTCATAAAGTACAGCCTGGAAAGATTTTTTTAAGCTAGAAAATGCAGAAGATAGGACAAGATATTTAGAGAATAAGATGGAGAAATTCTAACATGTACTTTGATCAGGGTCTGAGACAGAAGGTGGGAGAACAAAAGCAGAAGACAAACAGGCTAAATTTTTTCCCAAAATTGATATGAGTTTTAAATCCATGGATTCAAGCACCTAGATACATTAGAATGAAATTGCAGAACACCAAAATCAGAAAATCCTAAACACTGCCAGAAAAGACAAATTACCTTCAAGGGACTGACAATCACACCAACAGGTGGCAAAAGCAATGGAAGTTCTACAGCAACTGAATGACATCTTGCATGGGTCAAAAGAAAATTATTACTATGTAGAATTCTATGCTAAAAAAAAATCCTTTCACGTCAGAAAAATTTTCAAAACAGAGAAAATAGAATTTGCCAATAGCAGACCTGCAGTAAAAGAAGTTCTGAAGAATGTATTTTGGACAGAAGAAAAAATTCCCAGATGCAAGAAGGAATAACTAGCAAAGAAAGTGGTCAATACATGGGTAATTCTTTGTGAACATCAATTGAATATATCTTGTGAGATTTTAAATGTGAATTGTGAAAGATATTGTTTTTTTAAAATACACAATGATGGAATATCATTCCAGAAGGAAGGTTGAAGGAAGACTGGAAGGTGCTTGCATTGTCTTGGGTAAAGAATTAACATTAAAATTTCATGTGTTAGGGCTTTTGCACAACAAAAGGAAACCAATAAACAAAACGAAAAGACAACCTACAGAATGAGAGAAGATATTTGCAAACGATGTGACTGACAAGGGCTTAACTTCCAGAATATACAAATAGCTCATACAACTCAGTAACAACAATAACAAAAAAACAAACAACCCAATCCAAAAATGGGCAGAAGACCTAAACAGACATTTCTCCAATGAAGGCATACATATGGCCAATAGGCACAAGAAAAGATGCTCAGTATCTCTATTTATCAGAGAAATGCAAATCAAAACTACAATGAGGTATCACCTCACACCAGTCAGAATGGCCATCATTAAAAAGTCCACAAATGATAAATGCTGGAGAGGATGTGGAGAAAATGGAACTCTCAAACACTGTTGGTGGGAATATAATTTGGTGCAGCCACTATGGAAAACAGTATAGATATTCTTTAAAAAGCTAAAAATAGACTTACCATGTGATCCAGCAATTCCACTCCTGTGCTTATATCTCAAAAAAAAAGACAATTCAAAAAGGTACATGCACCCCAATGTTCATAGCAGCACTATTTACAATAGCCAAGATATGGAAGCAATCTAAATGTCCATCATCAGATGATTGGATAAAGAAATTGTGGTATATATATACAATAGAATACTACTCAGCCATAAAGAAGAATGAAATAATGCTATTTGCAGCAACATGGATGGACAGATGGACCTAGAGATGATCATAAGTGAAGTAAGTCAGACATAGAAAGATAAATACCATATGATATGATTTATATGTGGAATCTAAACAATGACAAATGAACTTATTTACAAAACAGAAACAGACTCACGGGGTAGAAAACAAACTTATGGTTACCGAAGGGGACAAGGGAGGGAGGAGGGATGAATTCAGAGTTTGGGATTAGCGGATACAAACTACTGTATATAAAATAGATAAACAAGGAGGCCTACTGTATAGCACAGGGAACTATATTCAATAATTGTAATAACCTATAATGAAAAAGAATATGAAAAGGAATATATATGTATATAACTATGTTAGTTATATAGAAACTAACTCAACATTATAAATCAACTATACTTCAATTTAAAAAAATCAAAGTGTGAGAAAACTGAAGTCTCCATCAAAAAACTATTAGAATAAATAAATTCAGTAAAGTTACAGGATATAAGATTAATATACAGAAATTTGTTGCTTTTCTACATACTAATAATGAACTATCAAAAGGAAAAGGCAGGGAAACAGTCCTGTTTAAAATCACATTAAGAAGAATAAAATACCTAGGAATAAACTTAACCAAAGTGGTGGAAGATTTATACTCTGAAAACTATAAAACATTGATGAAGGGAATTTGAAGATGTTACAAAGAAATGGAAAGACACTCTGTGTTCATACACTGGAAGAATATTGTTAAAATGACCATACTACCCAAGGCAATCTATAGATTTATGCAATCCCTATCAAAATACCCATGACATTTTTTTACAGAACTAGAATAATTCTAAATTTTACATGGAACCATAAAAGACCCCAGAATAGCCAAAGCAACCGTGAGAAAAAACTGTAACAAAGTGGGGAGTAATCATGCGCTCCAACTTCAGACTATACTAACAAAGCTACAGTAATCAGAACAGCATGGTACTGGCACAAAAAACAGACACATAGATCAATGGAACAGAACAGAGAGCCTAGCAATAAACATACACACATATGGTCAATTAATCTACAACAAAAGAGCAAGATCATACTATGGGGAAAATAGTCTATTCAATAAATGATGCTGGGAAAAGTGGATAGCTACATGTTAGAGAATAAAAGTAGAACATCTTTTCACACACAAACAAAAATAAACTCCAATTGGATTATAGATCTCAATGTAAGACTGAAAACCATGAAACTCCTAGAAAAACACATAGGGGAATACTCTTTTTTTTTTTTTTTTTTTAATTTCAGCAGTATAGGGGAATACTCTTTGACTTAAATTGTACCATTTTTATTCATCTCTTAAAGCAAAGGAAACAAAAGCAAAAATAAAACGGGATCTAATCAAACTTACAAGCTTTGCATAGCAAAGTAAATTATACATATAAATAATAACAAAACCCATACTCATAAAGAAAACAGACTGGTGGTTGCCAGAGGTAGGGGTTGGGGGACGGGCAAAGTGAAGGGTGTCAAAGGGTATAAGTTTCTAGTTATAAAATAAGTCATGGCGATGCAATGTACACCATGATAACTATAGTTAATAATACTGAATTGTGTGTTTGTTGTTCAGAGAGTAAGATCTCAAAAGTTTTTGTGTATGGTGATGGATTATTGCCTAGACATATTGCAGTTTCTAATGTATACAAATATCAAATCATGTTGTACATCTGAAACTAATTTAATGTTATATGTCAATTATATTTAAATAAAATGTTTAAAAAGAACTATAATCACTGAAGACATTAATTTAAAAAGAAAAATCACCTCAGGGAGAGGATATAGCTCAGTGTTAGAACACATGCTTAGCATGCACAAGGTCCTGGGTTCAATCTGCAGTACTTTTATTTTTAAAAAATTAAAATAAATGAATAAATAAACCTAATTACCTCCCTCGCCAAAAAAAGAAAAAAAAACTATGTAAAAATAAAATAAAAAAATAAAAATCACCTCAAAAAAAAACCAAAAAAATAAAAAACAAACTCTGTTCTCAGATCTCAGATGGCTCCACTAACAAGTTTGCCGAATGTTCAGAATTGTAATGTAACACAGACTCTCCAAGAGAATAGAAAAAAGAAGGAATATTTTACAACTCATCTCAGGAGATAGAATAACCTTAACACACTTGATGATGAATTATGAGGACAGAAAATATTAGCCAAATCTTATTTATAAATATAGATACAAAATTCTAGTATCAGCAAACTGAATTCAATAACACATGAACAGTTTGCTGAAACAGCTAGTTCAAGACAGAGAACTACAGCCACAGCTCTAAGGGTCAAGATCCCAGGAGAAGGGAAGCTGAGTGAGGTAAGCTGGGCATTCTCTGCAACTCTTTCTCCTAAGCACATTGGGAAACTTACTGCATGGGACCCAGAAGCGAAACAGATTGCAGTGTCTCAGAGTTTAGGCTTTCTCTCAGAGATGAAGAGACAAGCTGAAGGTCAAAGCGGCAAGAAAGTTAGGACTTTGGGGGGCACACGACACCAGAGAAAAGGGAAATGCAGAAAAGTGAGACTGACATTCTGCTGGGCCTTTGCCTTAAAAAAAAGTATTTATATATATAAATACACATATATATACACACATACATAAACACACACACAACCCTAAGCTGCATGGGAACAGGATTTATTCATTTCATCCAAAAGTCACACTATTGTTTACTTTCATTTTTGAAAGATACTGCTACTGGGTATAAAATTGTGGTTTGGAAGTTATCTTCTTTTAGCAGTTTACAGTCCTATATCTATTGAAGAAATTATTAAAATTATTAAAAAATCCTCCAACAAGTAACAACTCAGGTCTTGAGAACAGAAAAGATCTCTTTAAAAAATAATAATAATAAGGTCAAAAATACCTTGATTCCAAAGCTGGCAAGAACATTACAAAAGGGGGAAATTATCACTCTGTTATGAATGTAGACACAAACATCCTTAATAAAATATTAGCAAATTGTGTGTGTTAAAAAAAAAAACAATCACTTGATGTGTGAGGATGACAAGAGGGAGGTCACTTTAGGCAGAGAAGATCATTGTTCAAAGATTAATGCATTAAACAGTGAGGAACAAAGAAGACATAGAAGAAGACAGATTTAACAGATGTTTAGGATGCATAACCAATGGGTGTCTTGGTGAACCACCAAAGTAGGGTGGTTAGAGGTAGGGAAGAGACACCTTTAAAGATTTTCTCATTTGGATAACAGGGATAATGGTGATCCCAGAAAAATGCAGGAGGAGAAAAAAACATGTTTTGGAGAAATTCTAATGAATTTGACTTGAACCCCTCAAAATTACCCCTAGTAATTCAAAAGATCACCAAGTTCTGTCAACTCTACTTTCTACCTATCTCTTGTCCACACAGTCTTTCAAACCTTAGTTTTATTCTTATCTGGAACACAGCTGCACAATAGATCCACCTGCCTCTCATCTGCCCCCTTGTAACTTCTCCATCTTGTTGACTAAGTGATCATGGTAGTGAACAGTGCAGGGAGAATGGTGTGTGTGATGCACCGTTATTGGAAATCAAAACAATGGGCAGAAGCTTAATACATTCAGGAAGGTAGGAGGTCTGACCATTGGGCTGGTGTGAACTAACAGCTATTGCTATTTGGACAATTAAAGTAGGTAGCATATCAGTTACACATGGTAATTTACTTTTTTCCCCAGCTTCACTGTAATATAATTGACGTAACATTACGTAAGTTTAAGGTGTACAATGTGATGATTTGATACATGTATATATTGTGAAATGAGAGTAATTTACTTTTACATTACATTCCCAAATAACATTAGGAATACAAGTGCTAATTGGCACCACTGCCTGCTTGAGGGATTTGGGTTTTTCCTCCTTTTTTTTTTAAACTTATTTTGAAATAATTCGTAAGAAGTTGCAAAGATAGTACAAAGAGGTAACGCGTCCCCTTTGCCCAGTTTCTCCCACTGGTTACCTCTTCTGTAACAATATCAAAACCAGGAAACCAACATTAATATAGAATTGTGTATAGTTCTATGTCATCTTATCACATGTGTAGATTTGTGTAACCATCCACAGCAATCAAAATGCAAACTACCCCATCACCACCAAGATCTCCCTCAAGTTGCCGCTTTATAGTCACACCCACCCCCATCCCACCCATCATCCCTAACCACTGAAAAATGTTGGTTTCTTTTTTAACTTCCTATCTAGGGAAATGATTGAAGGATCCACATTAATAATATATGTGGTGATACAATCGTTCATGTTTTAACACAGAGCATCCTTTGCAGCTCTCGTTCCCTTCACCTACACCCCTTGCACCCACCTTCTCTCTACCGACTCACATACTGCCAATTCCTCAAGATTCAGGTACAGTTATATAAAATAATAACACGTCGACTTCTCCCCTTCTTGATATTCCTGTTCTGTATTCACGGCACATGCCGTCTATACCACTGGTATCACTGATATTTTAATCACCTATTCCCTTGTAAAACCTTGTATTGTTCTGTGATAGAATTATTTAACTTCTAAATATGTACTTTTTTCTTCTTCAAAAGATACCGTTTTGTACTGCTTATTGAATCCATCACCAATGCCCAGCAAAGATGAAAACAATGAGCATTTGTTAATTTTTAAAACATTCTTTGAGATACTATGTTTTCTTTAGAAGAGCTCAATAGATTACAGATGTTACCCCAATAATCCTTGACCGTACTGCTATGCAGTTCATCAGTATTATCATGCTGGAATCTAGTACAGCACCTGGTTTAGACATTCAATCAATATTTAGATGAATCAATTATCCTACGTTCAAAATTAGGGAAATTAGAGGCATTAAATAAGATTAGTTATCAAGGGGGTAGGGTATAGCTCAGTGGTAGAGCGCATGCAGTCCTGGGTTCAATCCCCAGTACCTCCGTTTAAAAAATTTAAATAAATAACTTAATTACCTCCCCTCACTAAAAAAAACAAAGTAAAGAAAAACATTTTAATATTTTTTAAAAGATTAGTAATGTATACTGAATTGCCAATTGTTGTTAGGAAAGAGGCAATGGAAGATTAGAAGAGAAAATGGAAGTGGAAATGGGGGCAGAAGAGAAGTAAAGCAATAAAGATGAGGACAAGTATATTCAGACCTTAGAACTGAACAACTTAATCAGAAGGACTGGCAGACTCAACACAATCTGACATGTGTATCTGGCTAAAGTCGCCATTGTTGAAATAATGTCTGACAGAATCCAGTGTTTGGAGAGCGGATTGTGAGCAAGTAATTAGTTATGGAAGAAAGAGGTGGTGGGACGGGCATGGAGCTCCTGAGTGATGCTCTACTGGTTACGCTGAGCAGCTTCCCTGGCCCCTCACTGCAGGACCCAGGAGTGGGGCTAATAATTCCACCTGCTATTCTCTATCTACCAGATCACTTCATTGTGTAGCAACTGAGAATTAGGCATGAAGACAAATAACTACTTACATGAGAAGTTGCAGACCCCATTAACTGGCAAACAGGTCCAGGGGTAGTAATATAACCGATTGGTTTATAATCCTTTTCCACTTCGAAGAAGAAGACAGTTTTATCTTTACTCTAAGAAAAATAGAAATACTGTCAAATATATATTATTATGAAATCTATTCCATAAAGTACAAAGAAACATTTAGTAACTATATTACATCCACTATATACTTATACCTACAATGATCATATATCCCAGATTTTCTGGGAACATGCTTATTTCAAATATTTGCTTCGTTTTCCCAATGAGAATATTTGACAAACCATGTTTTCTTGTATGTGGGTCTGAAAAAATGATCACCATACCTGTACATGAGATTAATTCACAAAAAAATTCTACAACGCATATGCTCACCTATTTATGCATGTTATTCTCTTAATTTACGACAATTCTATATAAGAACACAGCTATGTTATAAAATACTGATTATACATAAAAGACGCTGCATGATTCCCAGTTGAAAATTTCTATTCATTAAAAATAAGCATTACAACTCAATTTGTAAGAATATTTTTAAATGTCATGCATAGATGATACTGAATACGAATACAAAGAAAGCAAAATGTGGGTATCTTCTTGAAGGAATATCAGCAGATAAGGCATCATTAAGTAAGCAGACTAATAAGGCAAGGTTAACGACAAACATTCAGTGGGAAACAAAAGGAAATCTACTACTTACCCCTGTGGCTAGAATTTCTCCATCACGGTCATAAGCTAAAGCAGTGACAGGAGCAGTGTGGGGTTTGAAAGCCTTTTTTAGTCGAATATCTGCATCCAAAATTCTCTTCCGTCCCACAAAAATTGTGAGCCCTTTTGGATCATAAAGGTCAAGAATTCGAACAACACCATCTTCAAATCCTACAATAATCTGTCCTCCAGTGTAGCTTACCTTAGACAAAAAGAAATGCAAAGGATCTGAAATTAGTTAATTACGAAAGTTGTATTACATAACAGATACTTCAGGATTTTATTTAGACTTAAGTAATTTAACTAATTGACTGTTCATTGGTAATTCCACATACCACTTTCTGGTAACCTCCATCTATTCTAGGACAGTCCCTTATCACTGCTGACCATGAGACAAGTAAACAATGGCAATCCAAACACTCAACGAGTAGAGTGTCTATATACCACATGCCAGGCGCCCATCACCAGCAACCAAGTGTGAGCATAAACACTTTCAACTTGTTTTCACGAATTCACGGTCAAGTGGGAGGACAGACATTAACCAGCCACACAAACATTAATCAACTACACAAATGAATGTGGAATTATGAACTGAAATAAGCATTAAAAGAAAAACATTCTCTGGGAGCAGATAGCAAAGAAAGCTGACCTAGGCTGAGGGAGGAAGAGATGGTGGAGCTGAGATCAGAGGGACACCCAGGAATTAACAAAGTACAGGAACACTTCTGAGAGAGGATATGGCTTGTGCAAAGGTCATATGGCAGGAAATAATGTAACTCAGGAAAAAGTTTGACCAGAGCAGACTGAGTGAGGGAGCAGTGTTTCCACAAGCAGGCACTAGGTCACAAAGTAGCTTACATGTCACATTAAGGATTGTCTTCGTCCTAAGAGCAGTGGGGAGACAAACAGTTTTTAGTTGGGCGTTTGGGGTGGGGAGGTGACATGATCAGATCTGCTATTTCAGAACAATCATCCTAGGTGCAGTGTAGGAAACAGATCTGAGATGGCATAGACAGGATGCATGGGAATCTGGAGGGAGACTAAGTGACAGCTGCTGTACTCCTGGAGACTGACTGTGGTCACCTGGTCTGAGGTGGTGTAATGGAGATGAGAAGTGTGGACACAATTTAGAGGTAGGTATAATGGGTCCTATTTGGTGATGACTGGATATGAGGAATGAGGCAGAGGGAGGTGTCAAGGATGACTGAGACATTTACTAAGACAGGAAACACTGGAGAGGAGTCAGGTGTGTGTGTGTGTGTGGTTTGTTGCTGCTATTATTGTTTTTATAGGAGGGGTGGCTGGGGGCCAGCAGATCATGAATTTAGTTTTGGACATGATGAGTGTGAAGTCTCCTGGAAATCCCCAGATGAAGATGACATACAATCTGCGGCTTAGAGGAGAAGTCTGGGCTGGAGCTATAAATCTGGCCTTGTCTGAATACATTAAGTGTGCCATCTTGGAAGGTATTCACGAGAGGGGCAAGAGCCCTGGTATTCTTTAGAGCAGACTGATCATCCCTGAGGCCAGGCAGTTACATAATCTTAGGAATAAGAAAACTATGTTTCATTCAATTCCAGTTGAATGCTGTTTATTTAAACATTTACTAAGTATGTCAATGTACAAGTAACTCAAGAGGCACTGGAAGTACAAAGAAGAATAAGGTATGGTTGTCGCCACGAAGAACAATCTGGTGGGAAAGACAGTCAATAAAGCAAATCATCTCAGTACACTGTGGTAAGTGCTTTCGGAGAGGTATATGCACAGTCCTTAAACAAAAATCACAGAGGAAGGAGTACCGAGCTCTACTTGAAGGTGGGGTCCCGGAGGGCTATGCAGAGGAGATGATGTTTGACCTGAGATAAATTATAAAGACTATGTGCAGTTTTCCAGAAAGGCAAGAGTGTATGGAGAAGGGGCAACCCTAGCATAATATCCGTATGACCCTTACTTCAATATAAGGCTAAAAGAGAAAACATTCTCTGGACATTGTACAAGCATCTAAATAAATGGTTCAATTGTGAGGGCTGTATTTTAAAGACTCTCGGTGAGAGTGTAAATATATGAGGATAAAGAGTGATTGAGTTTGGTTATCTAAATACTCTGAGGTTTCCACTCAATCAAGCCTCATCACGGTTCTGCTTCTATTCCCTGGCCTGAGTTCTCCTTCTGATCTTGGTCCCATCATGAAATTTCCTGCCAGTCAAACCATCTCCACATCTATTTTGGGCCTGGAATATTTTCTCTTTGATTTCAACCTAAAACAGTAAGGATAAAATATTCCCCAAATATTCCCATGACCTTTAAACACATGGCTGCAAACTCTTTGACATGCATCCCATGGAAAGATGGGGTGGAAGTCCCTCCCTCCTTGAATCTCGGTGCAGCTTGTGACGGCTACACCCACCCAACTGAGTATGGTACAAGTCATATTATGTGACTTCCAAGGCTAGGTCATAAAAAGACAGCAGCTCTGCCTTATTTGTTAGAACACTAGATCTTGGAGCCCTGAGCTGCCATCAAGAAGTGTGTGACTGCCCTGAGGCCACCATGCTGTGATAATGAGCTTTCCATGAGGCATGGGCTTCAGGTAAGCACTCCTGTTGACATCCTAGCTTAACCCAGCCTTCAACTGAGGTGCCAGATGTGAGACAAAGAAGATCTTA
The DNA here is from genome assembly GCF_036321535.1 of Camelus dromedarius. Lineage (NCBI taxonomy): Eukaryota > Metazoa > Chordata > Mammalia > Artiodactyla > Camelidae > Camelus > Camelus dromedarius. The sequence continues at coordinate 71,742,821 of NC_087437.1, read as the reverse complement.
GATTGCTCCATTCGCCACCTGGGGCCCCAGATACAATGAAGCAGAGATAACCTATGCCTGCAGTCAGGTGTATGCATTCCCAAACCAGAGCACGTGAGAAAAATAAGATGACAGCTGTTTTGTGCCACTACATTTGGGGTAGTCTATTACACAGCAATAGACAATTATAGTAACTCCCTATCTCTCATTCTTTTTTTTTTAATTTTTAATTTTTTATTGGGGGGGTAGTAATTAGGTTCATTTATTTATTAATTTTTAGAGGAGGTACTAGGGATTGAACCTAGGATCTTGTGCCTGTTAGGCACGTGCTCTATCACTTGAACTATATCATCCCCCCATCTCTCATTCTTTTCCCATAGCTCTTATCATTATCTAACCTGTCACATACTTATTTTGTTTCTTGTCTGTCTCTACACTCTCTCTCCCACTGGAGTGTTTAAGGTTCATGAGGGTAAGTATTTTTGTCTTTTTGTTCATTGCCATATTCCTAGAATCTAGAAAAAGGGCCAGCACATTGTAGACATGCTGGAAATACATAAAATGAATGAAATCAGAGTCAGACAGATAGAGGATAGATACACAAAGTTCTGTTGGGTAATTACTTGGTAACATGGAACTATTTCTACTCTATAGATGGCATAACAATAAAGGTTCATTAAAACAAGTCAGAACCACAATAGCAAAGTCAGGATATGATTTCTATCAAATTCTGAGTGAACAAACTAAGTTAAAATTTTTGTTCTTCTCTAAAATCCAGAGTCAGAAAATATCTTTATTTCCAAGAGCCAGCACTGATATACCATATTTACAAGTGGCTTCTAGCAGAAGTTCATAATAGTAACAAGCTTACCAGTCGTGGTACCCAAATAAGGGCAGTACCTCCTTGTTTGAATTTCGTCTGAAGCAAAGGAGTTTTGCTAGAAAAATCATAGAGTCTAACAGAACCTACAGTAAGACAGTTTTAAAAGAAAGAAGTTATATACATAAAAATATCCTTAATAACCTTGACTCACTTTACATAACAAGAAACTTAATTAAATCAACTGATAATCTAATAGCCTTTCTTTAGTCAAGTATTCATGTATACCCTCAATCAGGTACTTTATAAACATGAATATATACCATGCCATTTATATAAGGGACTTAAGCATTGGGGATTTTAGTATCAGAGGGAGTCCTGGAACCAATCCCCCAAGGGTTAAAAAACAATAGCTGATTAACTAGTGGATCAATTTCACCTTGCACAGTCCACATAGATTCGCTACGTCAAGAAGGAAGAAAGGAGATGGAAAGAAACGTGGATAATAGTAAAACGAATGGTACTTTTGTGAGTAACTTACTGATGTGTCTTTATTTTAATCTCTCACAATAACCAGGACTGCTGTAATTGGAGCACTCCCCTCTCTGCAAAAACTCACCTCACTTGCATCAAGAGGCTTCTGTTTGGAAAAATTCTCAAATGCTTTAAGCAGGAGAGAAGCGTATAACTCAGTGGTAGAATGCATGCCTAGCATGCATGAGATCTTGGCTTCAATCCCCAATGCCTCCATTAAAAAAATAAGTAAATCTAACTACCTCCCCCAAAACCGCCTAAAAAAATTTTAAAAATGCTTTAAGCAAACACAGAAAAAAATGTATTGAAAACCAAAAAGGCCACAGATGCATGTCTACTTACAGTCTAAGCCAGTAGTGGCCATGAGGTAAGTGAGAGGGGAGACGGCCAAGGCTTCAATGGCTCCAGAATGGAAAGAGAAGAGGCATTCTGGATCTTGGGTCTGATAATAAAAAGAGATCCAATTAGATCTCTAAGATAGAGTTAAGGTCAAGTTTAAAGAAATGCAAATAGAACCCTGTAACATGTGTGACTTTATCTGAGTAGAAATAAGAAAACATATTAAGACAGAGGGCTGAAGTTTGGAATTAGGAGAAACAGAGTACTGGCTTTGCACTCGATGGCTGTGGTCACTTCAAATGCCAGTTTCCATTTCTCCATCAATAAAATGAGATGATGGCAACTGCCTGCCTACAAAACGGAGTAGTTGTGAGTATTACGTGAGATAATATAAATTAAAACCCCATATGTTTATGAAAATGGTAAAGCTGTATAATGTTAGGCGTTGTCATTGCCACTTTTCTTGTAAGTTTTGTTATGAGATAGAGCCTTTTTATGTAAAATTATAAACTAGAGAAACAGAGACAATATGAACTCATTAGGATATGTTGAACGAGTTTTTGAAGGGAACAAAAATCAAATATGGAGAAAGATAAAGTATCTTTTAGAGAAGGATAAAGATTTTTATTATGAAAATTAGAAATAAGAAAAATAGGCAACTTACAATATTTGAAAAACTGAGGTCAAGCTTCCATATGCCTCCATTGGTATCCTGAAAAATTAAATTCCTAATAGTCTGTTTTATCATTTTGAACTTTTATCAAATTAAAGGAATTTTCTTTTTATCATTTAGTTAAAGGACAAACAACACTACCAGAAGTTTACATATATTTTAAAGTGTGGTTGAAATTTAACAGTAGCCACGTGCATATATCTTAGAACACAACCACACAATAAATGAAGGGATTACATAAAACTTATCATCCGTTTAACATAACAAAAATGCGAATCGGTTTTCTGTGTATAAAGCATCAGTCAATTAAATATCAAAATTCAGGAATTCTTCACTGAAGTATAAACAGTAGTCCTAATAGTACAGTGGACTTACAGGGACAATAAATTATGCTACTATTTTAATTTTACATCCAGATAACTTTAAAGAGCCAAGACAGAGAAGTGCATCTTACCTGAGCCAACCAAAAGTTATTTCCAGTTTCATTCATTTTTATCATAGAGAAGAGTCTGACACTCTTGTCTACTTGAAGTTCATTAATGGGCTCAATCTCTAACAATCCAGTCTCATCTGTGGTATCAGCAGTGTCTATTGTCTCCAAATCCCATATCTTATAAAATTAATAAGAAAATACTTTAATCAGTCAGAAGTTTCTGAATACACTTTTTTAAATTGAAGTACAGTCAATTACAATGTGTCCCACTATACATAAAAATAGGTTTTTACAAAGTTCCTTTTCTATAGCACAGGGAACTATGTTCAATATCTTGAATAGATATTGTCTAAGCCAAAAAAACTCCCATTTTTTTTTCATAAGTCATTTCTTCTTGTTTTGTGAAAATTAATAATGAGCAGGTGTAATTGAAACAGCAGACAAAACCTGACCCTTGGGATTTTGCTCTGAAATGAGAATAACTTATAATTTCCTTTGTATTTATGGAAATTAGTAAGAAAATACAGCCCTGAATAAAGCAAACTTTATTCCAAGGTTTCCCTCAGGTCTTTCTGCATATAAAGTGGCCTAAGGCATGAATAGTTCAGTCACTCACTGAGGCATAACGAGCCTTATTTTGTATAGGCCTGTGGGCCCCTGGAAAGGGGACACAGACCTTCTTGCATAGTGATTCAAGTACTATCTTTGTTATAAGCAGTGAAAACGGATGTAGATTTTGTCTTCTTGAGAAAACGTCTCTCTTCCTCACGTGTTTAGACAGTACTATTGGGATAAGGATTGCTGTTCTTGGCACAGGACTCCAGGAGCGTGCAAGGGAGGGATGAGCGAGGCCAGTCTCACTTCATGTGGTGACACACTCAGAGGGGCCTCCTCTGCGAAGTGACGAAGCCCAGCCTGGATGGTTCTGCAGACCACGGTGCCATATTATCCTACACTCAACAGCTCGGACTTTGGGAGGGTTGGTGTTGCCCCACAGAGGAGCCTTGTGGGGAAGGTCCCAGATCCTAGGCTCACACTAACTCCTGGGAGTTTGAGCAGGTTTTTCCTAAAGGGTGAGAGGTAGAGATTTACAATGTAAAGAATTGAAGAGATGAAGGCAGACTGTAAAAAGGGGAGCAAACTTAGAAAGCAGTGGTGTCCATGAAGGCATCCTCTGTGAGGCAATACCTTCTTGTCTGTTGAGGTTTTCTTACACTTGGTATTTTGATATGTTATGTCTTGGAAGGATAGTGAATATACTGTATGACATAATAAAGGATATAAAAGATTCTCAGAACAATTAGTAAAATATAATAAAAACTTAACATGGTTCAAAAAGCTGATGGTAAGAGATGTGTTTCTAATGTATTATTTACACCATAAGTAAGCTCCATAGGAGTCAGTGTAACCAGAATGTTAAAAGAAAAAAAAATTTTTTTTTAAATATGGTCTTACTTCTGATAATACTACTTCCTAAAGAATGTCCAGAGAATACAGCCTTATGAAAGGCCCCAGTAGAAATATGTACTGAGGGGACCACCAGGCAATTCAGAAGACCCCAGATTTGCCAGCAATAGCAGGGTACGTACATACGGGTGGGTGGGTGGGGGAAGAGGTGTGACAACAGCCAGAGGGACTGGAGCAATGTCGCTGCATTGCCCACACTATGGGCAGGACAGTGTCCACAGGCGAGGACAAGGGAGTTCACTAGCTTATGGAGCAATGGGAGGGGAACACCCATAGGCAAACCCCATCAGCTCACCTTTGCATTTCTTTTTTTTTTGTTTTTTAAACAGAGGTACTGGGAATTGAGCCCATAACCTCATGCATGTTAAGCATGCACCCTACCACTGAGCTGTACCCTCCTCCTCACCTTTCTATTTCTAATTGGCAAACTCAGTTAAAACAAACAAACAAAAACAGACGTTTGGCGTAATTGTCCCTAGAAAATGACCCATTCATACCATGCATTTTGGAAAGACATCTGTGTCCACCATTAATATCATGCTAAAGTGGGTATTCATTTTCTGAAGCTACTATTTCAAAAACAGAATGAAAGCTAAAAGGTCCCATTAGAAAATTTCAGTGCTAAGATGCTGTAAGTGAATTTTGACTAAAATTTAAATATTTACTACAAGAGAAGCATTATTTAAAGTGAGTTGGCCCTGGCCCTGGGAGTAAATGACCACTGATCTCTTTCATCGCGTGAACTTTGAGAGAAATAAAAATCTGCTAAAACCCACAAGGTGATCTGCCAGGCTTTGATGTAGGTGCTACTGTCCAAGTGTAAAGAAAACTTACCCTAACACATCCATCTGACCCAATGGTGATGACTTCACCCTCGTCCAGCATTATCTGGTTAATGGGACCCTGGTGACAAGGCTTGCCTGCAGCTCGACACAGCTCGATTTTGATGTGGCCGCCTTCCCAAAGCAGCATGTTGCCCCATTCCGACCCTGAGAGCACCTGGCAGGTGTGCGGAAAGGAGGGAAAGTGCATTAAGACAGACAAATGTGTGCATGTATGCCTCAAAGAGCAGGTGAGAATTGTTTTTAAACATTATTTTTCTTAAAAAAAAAAACTGAAGTAAATAGGATAGAGAATAAGTAAATAAATATAGAAGAACTGAAGTAAATATAGGAGACTATACAGCAATATATCCTCTGGAGGTATGAAAATCTAAGTATGCCACCATAGGCAGAAACCATGAAATTTAAGATGGAAAGATTTAGTACATAAAGAATAAAATGTTCTCTATGTCAGAAACACCATGAATGAAAGGCAGATGCATGAATGATATAAAAAATAAATTTTTACAACAAAAAAGATTATTTTTCTTGATTATGAGAGTAAAAAATCTTAAATATAGAAAAATAAGAAAACACAGCAATGAAAATTCACTCCCCCCCAGAAACAACCACTTTATCACATTTTGATGTAGTCGCTCCTAATGTTCTGCGTAGTTTTACATCATCGTGATTAGGCTGTATGTTGCTGGTTAATTTTTCAAATATACCTACAATAGATTTCTTCATATCTCTTAAGGATATGACCAGGAGCAGAATTACTGGGTCAAAACTTAGCGACATGTTTAAAATTCTTGATAGATGAGATTCTCCTTTTTAAGAGTGATAACATCAAATGTTATGTTTGATAAATTGTGAGGCCATTATTGAACTCAAAAATTATAGCATAATGGTACCCAGTTTTAAACAAGGATAACCATCTTGAACCACCTCGTACTAATCCATTCAATCCAGCACTTCCCAAAAGTACATACCACCAACCCCCAGTTCTTAAGATGTTTAACTCATATTACATAATACATATTACTGATTGAGTACTGACTCCATACCAAGCACTGCTTGAGCACTTTATATACAATAAATTATTTAATCTTGAAAACTATATGAACTAGGTGCATTTATCAAGGATACCACGTGCAGTTGTTCAGGTTGGGCCCTTGATTTTTGCATAACAAACAGTTTTACTCATTAACACAAAGGAACCATATGGGCCAATGGAAGTCCTGACTTTTTATCCCCATTTTACAAAAAAAAAAAAAAAAAACTAAAGCACAGAACAGTTAAGTATCTTGCCCAAAACTACCCAGAAGTGTCAGGGTTCTAAGCCAGGCACTATGGCTCAAAAACTCCCATTCCAACTAACACTGCCTCAGAAGACATGCTAGGGAAAGAAAAGTCAAACAAGTTTCTTTTCTCTAGGAACCCTTGGAAGCTTTAATACAGAAGTGTCCACTGGGAATCACCAAGAGAAATTTCTAGATACACAGGAATTTGACCAGGAAAGTCTTATCTTCAGAGAAGAACATTCAGAGAAGAATGTTCCATGAAATGCCCTTTGGGGAACTCTGAGTTCTTGCCTCCCTGCTCTGCAGCCCCATTTCCCTCTCACCTAGAGTAACTTATGACCTCATTCAGTCTTTTCTACTTCTTCTGGCTACCTATTCTTATCTATTCTACTTGTTTTATGTATTAAGCCTCAGCCCACTTGTCTTTACTTAGGCTGGTTTTCTTCTGTCCAGGAACTAATGCCACCAAAACTCAAAGCCAACAAGGCATTCCTTTCTGAAATGTCACACTCATGTCTAGCTTTCATTTTCCATTTATCCTGAGAAAAGTCTTGGCCCTCATCACCTCTTCTTAGATAAAGCAACATCTTCCTTTCAAGCTCATCTCCTTTACTCCAGAGTTCCCTTCTTCTTTGTTTGGCATTTTGTGGAGATATATATATACACATACATACATACATACACACACATATATATATACACACATACACACACATATACATACATACACGTGTGTGTATGTGTATGTATATATATATATATATATAACTTCTTTCATTTGCAACCCTGCTATTCCAATGCCTAATAGTTCTTCCTGGCTGCTCAAGTTCTTGTACACAAGGACCCCACCCTACTTCTCAATCTAATATCCCACACTTTCCCAACATGAATGCTTTATTCGAATTAATCCTCTGAGTATATGATATTCACTCCTAACTCTAAACATTTCCTTTTGTGGCTCTCTCATTTAAAATGGCTTATTTCCTCCCCTACATCTACACAAACTCTACTGAACCTTTTTAAGATAGATCTCCTACCATGTTTTTAATGGTCTATATCTTAGCTTACTTATTACAGAATTCAGAATTTGAAGCTAGAATGACTTATGATCATCTTATAGGTTTGGATATATAATTTAGTCAGCATCCAAGGTTTTTCATTTCCTCTCATACACCATGATTTCAAATTGAGAATATTCCACTAAGTAATGACTAGACCACTTGGTTCCTCAGAGTATGCTGGCATTTACTTATATCTGAGATGATCACAAGTAATACTATATAACTCATCCTAATAGGAAGCCAAATACAATATTAATGGAGAACTGACCCTATAGGCAATATGCCTATAAATTACATAAGAAGCAATTAACAATATTAAAGAATAAACTAACAGATTAAAATTGCAGTGTTGCAGATGTTATTATAAAATTGTTCGGTCTTTCTGAATAATAATCTGACAATAAAAACAAAAGCCACAAGACTGTATATAACCTTTGATGCAGTAAGTCCTCTTGGAGTATCATGGCAAAGGAGAGGAGGAAAAGATAAACTTCACAAACATTGCAACTCCATGACATAATTAAAAGCGACAGGTACGTCACTATGTTAATATTTGAAAGTGCTTGCATACTTGATGTGTGCATAATACTTAGTAAAAACAGAATGAAATGTACATGTTGATTATGATAATTTCACAGAATTAAAATTGATCATCTAAAGAGGCAAAATTAAATGCTTATTATATTTACAATCATAGTATCTGTTACTGCCAATATTGGCAGTGCTTTTTAGACTGTGTGATGTGCTTTCATATATGTATATCACTTGAAAACAATTTTATTATTACAGAATAGTGGCTATATTCACCTTCCCATCTGGGAGCTCCATATAACCTTCTATATCAGTAGTGGCTGTTTTACCAAATCGACCCAAGAAACCCTGAAGCTTGAGGCCAGTGAATGTTAGAGCCATTTCCCAGAACCTGCAAACAAATAAGAGACTGAATGTACCTCAGAGAAGTTTTATTTACTTTAATTTTAGCGTCACTTGGACATTTACATATTTCAGAGTCACATATTATTTCATTTATTCATTCATCCAACTAACATGTATTATCAACTACCTGTCAGGCAAAGTTCTAGGCAATATGAATTCAGCATTGAGCAAAATAGACCAAAAAAAAAAAAAAAAAAACCCCAAAATTCCCTGCCTTTGTAAATCTTATATTTTAAAGTTGTGTTGTCCTATGCAATAGCCACAAGTTTGATCATTTTAATTTAAAATAACATTAAGTAAAATTTAAAAATTGGTGTGTCATTCAGACCAGCCAGTTGAAAGTTTTCAATAGCTACATGTGGCTAGAGTCCAGTAGATGGGACAGCACAGAACATTCCCACCCTGGAAGAAGGTTCTACTGCACAGTACTGCTTTAGAGGATGTGAAGGTTTTCACAAAAATTCTAACTTACTCGCTGTGTAACTTTGAGTAATTTTTTTGATCACACTATGCCTTCACTCTCTCTTGTATAAAATGAGAATATTAGTAGCACCAACCTTGTAAAACTGTTGAAAAACTCTTAGAACAGTGCCTAGCACATAAAAGCAATCAATAAATGTTAGTATTGCTAACATTTTCTTATTCGTAGCCTCAACAAATGAATAGTTAGAATGAAGAAAACCATGTAAGAAAAAATAATCTGACCTATCAACTGGATGTAAAATAGATAATGGACAATATCAACAGCCAATAACATGAAGCCAAGAGCCTAAATGACCAATGCCCTTCTCCCAGGCTATGGCAGGTCCCCTGATCATCTGTTTCTATTTCCTCTATGTTTCTTTTATAGCACATCACACACATCACACATTGTTCAACATTTATCTTTCCCCCAAAATATAGAGTATATAGAAAATATGCACCTTAGTAAGCGATGGGAGAAGGTAAGTTAGAATTTAATCTATAGCTAGCAGAGTTAGTGACAATTCCAAGATTTTTTAAACAGATCTGTTCAATTATTCTATATTTCAAAAAGGCCAGGTTTAAATTGGAATAAAAAGGATTTAAGATAGTTAAAAATGCCTTTCTCATAAAGACACTGGGAATCAAGTCATGGGCACCTGGAGAGTAGTGCTTGAAGGTTCTTAAATAAAGGACAAAATCACCCCGTCCTGAAAAAAGACCAGTGTATGATACGGTGAAAAAGACCCAAAGACCTGAAATCAAGAGTAAACTCTGCTGCCATTTAGTATTGAAGTTCCTGCATCAGAAATGATTCTCTTATAATTCTTGTTTTACAAATGAAGACTGAGTTCAGAGACAACAAGATGACTTACCCATCACACAACATTGCTACACGACATTTAATAGTGGATCTGAAAGTTCAATATGAACTTGGACACAGCACGCTAATGTTAATACATTATACAAACCTGTAGGAAGAGAAGCCTACAAGAAGGCAGCAAGTTAAATTTAAAAGCCTTTCTTTTATCTGCACTGTCTTCAGCAATAAAATCCCCATTTCCAATTACAAAAGCTGCACAACAGTTTTTTAAAGTAACACCATAAAAAATATCCTGTTAACAACACCAGCAAAAATGTCTCCAGCTGTTTAATCCTCTTAGCAAAGACCCTTACGATAAACTACTAGCACCTGTTCTCAGTCACACAACCTACTTGATGTGGCCTGATCCTGATGTAGTAAGCTGCTCGTCGTTTTCAGGATTGAAAGTAACCTTAAAAACTTCCTGGGAAAAAGCTTTTGTCCTCAGTAGGGGCTGCTCTTCTTTCCAGTTCCAGATGGTTAGTGTGTGATCGGGGTTGCCGCCAACAGAGGCCAGCAGGGTACCATCGTAGTTAAAGTCCACGTAAGCATAGGCCAGTTCAGTCCCATCTGAGAGGATGAAAGGATGAATGGGAGTCTAATGCACAGGGGCAGCATTTATTTAATTTTCAAAACCATATTATCAAAAAAAAAAAAAAGGGGAAAAAGAGAGCACCCTCGGTGATGTGCACTGACGGAAGAAGACCAAGAATCCCCTAAAGAAACAATTCCAAAATCATTCACCACCATTGGCTTTAGAATGAATTACATGTATGAGGGGTGAGGATGAAGAATTTTTAATCACATTTTACATGAGGAAAACGCTTTGAGAACATACTCCACTTTATGAAGCCAGGACAGAAAAGCATGCTAGATAGCAGAAAGAAATCAGCATTTAAAATTTGCCACTGAAAACGTCACAAAACAAAAATTAACGACTTCAGGTTACTGGTTAGGCATGTTAAGAGCTTAGACGCTGCCATTCCAGCCTAACAAGACAACTTTTTAGCTAAATAGACTAAAAAATCAACAACTCTTCCTGGATCTACAAGAGAGGGAAGGACACAGGGCAAAACGCTGCCCCCCAGACTAGAGAGACCAAAGGGTGAATACAGGGATTTACAATTTACCAGAGCGGAGACTTACAAGCAGAAACAGCCAGAACAGCTCAAGGAACCCACTGCCCGGCAGTAAAGCCTCAACTAGATCTGACGATTTGCTGTAGCCTCAGCGTGGACAAGCCTGAGAGTTAAAAACTCCAGAGGGATGCAGTCATAAGGTGGCCCCAACAATATTGTGAGATTGTGAGCTCCTCCAGGAGCTTGACCAGATTCCTGCAGTAAAAAATCTCGAAAAATCCCCCCAGGCTTCCAGCAGAGGAAAAGGAAAAGGAGCCATTTTGAAATACACCCGAGCATTCTGTTCTCCTTAATAAGGTCTACGCTCAGGGGAAACTAATTAACCAGAGCCTGATTGACCTGGAGAGTAAGTATCCAACTTCAGCCCACTCTCACCGTCCTGTCCCACTTAAGGGGGAAGAAAAATGCTGGGAAATGTTTGTGAAATTCACAGTTCAGAGGCACCAGCTCACTAAAAAATTGAGACCTAATCACAGGACTAAAAAAATGCTTCCCCTCCCCCACACCACAAGGACACTAAAGGCCTATTTCCAGCAGTTCTTTTTACCCAGTACATCACATCTAGCTAGCTATCAAGAAAAAAGTACAAGGCATACCAAAAAGCAAAAAAAGGCAATTTGAAGAGACAGAGCATGCATCACAACCAGACACAGCATAGATATTGGAATTATCAGACTGGGAACTTAAAACCACTATAATTAATACACCAAGGGCACTAATGGAGAAAGTAGACAACATGCAAGAATAGATGGGCAATGTCAGCAGAGAGATGGAAATCCTAAGAAGAACCAAAAAGAAGAGCTAGAGCTAAAAACCACTCTCACAGATGAAGAATGCTTTTGATGGGATTACTAGATTGGACACAGCTGAGGAAAGAATCTCTTAGCTACAGGGTGTCTCAACAGAATCCTCAAAAACCGAAGAGCAAGGAGAACAAAGACTGATCAAAACAGAACGAAGAGCTAAGGACTGTGGGACAAACACAAAAAGTGGAACATATGTGTGATGGGAATACCAGAAGGAGAAGAAAGAGAGACAGGAACATAAGAAATATTTAAAATAATAATGACTGAGAATTTCTCCCAACTTAATGTCGGATACCAAACTGCAGATCTAGTAAGCTTAGATATCACCAACCAGGATAAATGCCAAAAAAACAAACAAACAAACAAACAAACAAAAAACTACAGTAAATGAAAGACAAAGAAAAAATACTGGAAGAAAAAAAAACATCCAGAGGAGAAAAAAAACTCTTATCTATAGAAGAACAAAGATAAGAATTACATCTGACTTCTCCTCAGAAATCATGTAAGCAAGAAGAGTGGAGTGAAATTATTTAAAGTGTTAAAAGGAAAGGAAAAAAACCCCACCAACCTAGAATTCTGCACCCTGCAAAATTATCTTTCAAAAATGATGGATAAAGAGTTTTACAGACCACCAAACATTGAGGGAATTTGTTGCCAGGAGACCTCCCTTATGAGAAATGTTAAAAGAAGTTCTTTAGAAGAAAAATGTCAGAAATTTGGATTTAGATAAATAAAGGAAAAGCATTAAAGGAGTATATGAAGGTAAAATAAAAACTTTTTCTTATTCTTAATTGATGTAACAGATAAGAGTCTGTTCCAAACAAAAGCAACAATGTATTAGATTATGTATGCTTATGTATGTGTGTGTATATATACATATATATGCTTGTGTATAAGTAAAATGAGTGCTTACAGATAAGCTTATATATAAGTGAAATGAATGACAGCAACTAAGATGCCCCTTCGTAGGTGAATGGATACATAAAATGTAGTACATACAGACAATGGAATATTATTCAGCACTGAAAATGGCTATTGAGCCATCAAAAGACATAGTGGAAACTGAAATGCACATTACTAAGTAAAAAAGGCCAACCTGAGAAGGCTATATACTGTATAATTCCAACTATATGACATTTTGGAAAAGGCAAAACTATACAGTCAATAAAAAGGTCAGTGGTTGCCAAGGGGGGACGGGGCAGTTATGAATGGACAGAGCACAGATGGTATTTAGGACAGTGAAAATACTCTGAATGATATTATAATGAGGGACAGATATCATTATACATTTGTCTAAATGAATATACAACACCAAAAGGAACCCTAAGGGAAATTAAGGACTTTGGGTGGTTATGGCATTACTGTTGGCTCATTCTTGGTGAAAACGCGCCATTCTGAGACGTGGTGTTGATGAGCAGGCTATGCATGTGTGAGGGGAGAGGTATATGGGAAATCTCTGACCCTTCCTCTCAATTTTATTGTAAACCTAAAACTGCTCTGAAAATAAAATCCTTCTTAAAAACCGACTGCTGAAATTAATTATGTGGAAAACAGAATTGTAAGATACTTGGGCTACAGTATCAACTATTCAATTAAACACCACTCTGGATGTTGCTATGAAGGTATTTTGTAGGTGTGGTCAACATCTCTAATCAGCTGACTTTAAAGATTATCCTTGATAACCAGGGTGGGCCTCATCCCATCAGCTGAAAGCACTTAAAAGCAGAACTGAGGTTTCCCTGAGGAAGAAGAAATTCTGCCTGAAGATGTAGAATCAATTCCTGCCCAAGAATTTCCAGACTGCTAGCCTGCCCTGTCAACTTCAGACCTGCCAGCCCCCAAAATTACATAAGCCAATTCCTTTGAATAAATCTCTCTTCTACCTCCTACTAGTTCTGTTTCTCTGGAGGAACCTGATGTTACAACAATGTTACATCTTCAGAATGTTGTTAACCTTGAACATGGGATATTTTAGAGATTCTACTGGACTCACCTTGAAGGATTCTGTAGGGCCTCAAAGAAGGATATTCATAAATGATAATCTTTGGGAAAACTCCTTTCTCTGCTACTGTGAAGCAAGTTTTATATGGGTGAACCTATAAAAAATAAAATCTCACTAAAGTATTAAAAGGGAAATTGTCATATAAACAGTTCTATTAATACAGTACTTAGTATCTGTTACTTTATAATTTATTAGGATCAACTCCAGTAGAAAACTCAAAACTAGGCATCTTTTTCCTACAACATGGATGGACCTGGAGATCATCATTCTAAGTGAAGGAAGCCAGAAAGAGAAAGAAAAATACCATATAATATCACTTATATGTGGAATCTTAAAAAAAGACACAAATAAACTTATCTACAAAACAGAAACAGAATCACAGACATAGAAAACAAACTTGTGGTTACCAGGGGTAAAGGGGGTTGGAAGAGGTAAATTGGAAGTTCAAGATTTGCAGATACTAATATATATATAATAGATAAACAACAAGTTTATACTGTATAGCACAGGAAACTATATTCAATATCTCATAGTAACTTATGGTGAAAAGAATATGAAAACGAATATATGTATGTTTATATATGACTGAAACATTATGCTATACACCAGAAATTGACAACATTGTAAATGACTATACTTTAATTAAAAAAAAGGTCATCTAACAAATTCTTGACAATGAATATAACTTAAACTGAAAACAAGAAGAATACTCATTTAAGTTTCACTTTCATTAATAGAGGCATGTCTAACTCTACAATTTAAAAAATTGCCATCAGAAGAAGCTAGAACATTGAGCAGGCATCAGAATCACAGGGAGGGCTTATTAAAGCTCAGATTACAAGCCTTAACACCAGGTTTCTGATTAGTAAATCAGGGCTGGGACCTGAGAATTCAGTTACAATTCTAACAAGTTCCCAGGTGATGTTGATGCTGCTGACTCGGGGTTGGGGGGGGGCACTCTTGGAGAACAGCTGAGTTAGATGAATTGTTTACCCTGCATATAAATTAACTTACATATTTGAATTAAAAAATTCATGTTTCCAGAGTAGGTTACATCACAATTTCTAAAATTTCACCTTGGACAAACTTACCAGAAATGGATGTAAACTTAGTGGAAGTGTGAAAGATAACAATATTTCCAAGCCAGAAGTAGAGGAAAATATAGTAAATAAGCCCTTGACAAACTACTTGTGTCAGCATTTCAGTAATAGCCATATAAATTGGATGGAATCGTAGGTTCACTTCTGTTACTTTTGTTTATTCCTGCCAATGTGCAGGAAGAGTAAATGAGTAGTCAAAAAATAAAAATAAAAATAGGCTGTTATAAGAAAAGCTATTTAAAACACACATTTATAAAATTCCACTTTCAGTTACCATTTTGCAACTCCTGATTATATACCTTAGGGAGTATTCTCGGGCACAGAGGGCACTGGAAGTCCTTGTACCCAAGATTAGGTTCTTGCTCTTCTTCATCCCTCCGCATGTGGGAACCTAAGACCCATAACAGGCTGTCTTCCAACTGGTAAGTCGCCTTTTATTCTTCAATTCAAGTAAATACCCATCACTTCAGCTTGGAACAAGGCTTGTGTTTATAGGATGGATACTCAGTGAGATAATGATAATGTTGAAAACAGATAACATTTATTGAGTACTTACTATGTACCAGACACTAAGTTTGACATGAATTAATTTCCTTAAATTTCACATCAACCTTGTGAGGTTGTATATCATTTTTATTCCCACCTTATTGATGGGGAAACTGAGGAAAAGAGAGGTTAAGTAACTTGCTTGAAGTTATACAGCTGGTAAATGCAAGAGCGTGGATTCAAGCCAGGTGTTGGGGCTAAGAAGAAAATGGAACTAAAAAGTAGTAGATTCAAGGGGAGGGTATAGCTCAGGGGCAGGGTGTTTGCCTTGTAAGCATGAGGTCCTGAGTTCAATCCTCAGTACCTCCAGCGCTACCAACAACAAATAGTAGATTCTATGAATTTAGTGAGAAATGCATTGAGACATTTCTAGATTCCCCACTTACAAGGGAATATTCTGTAAGATATGGGGGTCACAGAAATCTGAATGGGCATTCAGGCAAATCTTTCACCTGTTTAGGTCTTGTCTATAGTAAGTAAAAATACTTCTGCTCTTCCAGATCAGAAGCTGCTGTGGGGTTGGGTTTGCTGTTTTGCTTTATTTTTAGTGGAGACCTGGAACAGTAAGTCACTATATACTCATAGTCATACTCAACATATAGATTCACCCTATCTTTTCTGGAAGATAGTTTATATGCCCCGGAACACATTTCTCACAGGTTTCTCATAGCCTCATGGAAGAATTGCTCATCCACAAATAGATAACTGTTTCAGAAAAAGTGAAGCAATGTGGGCAGTGGAGGAAGGCCCCTGTCACGATCCAGGCTCCAGAAGCCCCAGCACACATGGAGACGAGCCCCGTGGACACACGAGTGCTCAGAGTCCAGGGGGTACAGTTTAGGGTGAGCATTCTTGACCACATTCTTGACTTCACTACATCCCTAAGCACTGACCTCAAGCCAAATTATCATATAGCAAAGTAAAATGGGCATTCCAAAACTCCTGTTGGCCACAAAGTGATAGAAAAACAAGTGAGTTAGATATTGCTGAGTCCTCTGCAGATGGTGTGGACCCCAGGGCTCATGACACCCCAAGATGGCCCCAGTTGACTTCCCTCCAGAGAGCCCGTGACCCTCACCTTGGGCCCATGAACATTTGCAACAGCTGGTCCCACAGTACCAGGTACTTGTATACATCTAGCCTTGGGGTTTTTTGCTTTTTAATATGGATCCTGTCTCTTTAGATGGATTTTAAACTCTGAATTCACAGGAGTCATGAACCCTTCTTCCTCTGAATCCCTGCATGTTTTGAGCATTGGCTGCAGAGTTGTATACAATAAATTCTTGCTGAATTCATTAATTCGTCTTATAACAAACTCCCTGAAGACAAAGACTTAATTATATACACATGCTATATCCAGATAGATGATCAAGAAGGAAACAAACCTGAGATTATCTTTGACTCTTTCATCTCACCACATCCTTAGGCAATCTAAGTCCTGTTTTTGGGTCTCAGATTTCCTCATCTTCTCCATCCCATTGCCATGTCCCTGCTTCACTCCCCAGATCAAGAATCTTCAAAACCTCCTCACTCACCTCCACTTCACAACTAAATCTAACCCGATCAAACTGTTTCCCACTGCTTCCTGCAGGCTTGGCCCATTCTCTCTGCTGGAGCCACATCAGTCTTTCTGCCAGAAGCCCTGGCCTCAGCATTGTGCTGTGAAGAGGGCCCTGCACCTCCTAGTTCCTTCTGGTCTGCTCACACCCAGCAGGAAGGGCAGGAGTGGGGATTTGGTATTTGGATCCGATCCCTCTAGAAACCCTCTTGAGCATCTCATGTGGAACTGCTGCTTGTTTCAGCCCCCAATCCTGTATATTTCTCCTCCTTTCCCTCATTGTCTCTCTCAGCCTCATCTGAACGGATGGTCCTCTCATGACTCCAGTGACACCGAGAGGCATCCCTCAGGCCATTGGTTACTGGTGAGAGTAGATCTAGGGACACCTGCTTTAAGGAGCAGAGAGTAGAAAAACAGCCAAGAGTAAAGCTCAGTTGTGGGGCCATTGCTACAGGGAGGTCAGGTAATTAGAAAGGTATTCTTCAGATTTGGCTATTAAGAGGGCCTTTGGTCACCTTAGTGAGGTGATGGGGAAACAGACAGCAGATGTTTGGCTCTGGATGAAAGCTTAAAGGTCACTGGGTAAAGAGAATGTATGGTCAGAGAGGGGCCTTTTAAACTGAGAACAAGTTGATTTAGTTTGCTTTTGGGCTGAGGATGGAAAGCCCAAGGAAGTAGAGGCTGAAGATACAAGAAAGATGATGACTGATGGAGACAGACACCTGAGGATGAAGAGAGGCTCCAAATCACACACAGATCCTTTTGTCAACTGCTCGAAACTACTGAGTGTGCAATCTGTACTTCATCTCTAATGTTCAACTCTATGTTCACATCTTACCTGGCATTTAGCTCTAATTCATATGTGAATTATCATTTGTGTTATTCACCACAGTGTTTTTGCAGAATAGCAACATACCATTCAGTGTGAAAAACCTGCATGACTGTGGGAAGTCACTGAACCTCTATTAGCCCTGGTTTCCTTATCTGCAAAATGAGATGGTAGTATTATTAATATAATAGTGTACTATTGCATGGGATAATGTCAGTGAAAGCAGTGGCTGCAATCACGGAATTGAAATCCACACATTTACTACCACAGATTACTCACATAGAGGATGAAATTAACTCAAAGACTTCAAAGAGATTTTTAAACTCATTATACGCATACATATATTTAGAATTTATGGCACAAAATAAGTTCTCTGTAGAGTTTTATTTTTAACATCTAAGTTTTCTATGTCTACCTCTTTTAGACTCATACCATCTCCAGTTGACTTAAAGCTGTGTCCTTTTCAACCTAAGTTCTAAAGGTGACTGCTTTGGAACCTGGTAATAAACAAAAATAAAACGTTATGTATATAGCCCAAGAAAATGCCTTAAAGACTGCTGTGCATTTCATGTAATCCCACAGTACTGCATGTGGCCCTGGCACCTCACAGTCCAGCTGGTCTACAGAACAAAGAATTTTTTTTCTAAGTTAGTAAAGACATACCCCAATGACACCAATTCCTCTGCCACTGCTACTTCGCAGGTAGGTCTGTTCCTTGGTTTTCAAATTTAGAAGGATCAGCTGGTTCCCAGCTATGTACATCACGGTATTGCTGTCCAGAAGTTGTAGGTTGGCCCGCTTTCTGCAGTCATAACCAAAGGAATGTCTGAGGGAAAGCTGCTAAGGAAAAGAGGTGAACCAAAGTAACCACCCTAGAGACAGGAAAAGCAATGAAATCAATATGTTAAAAAAAAAAAAACCCAAATCCTTAGATAAAGATTCAGTGTTGAAGTATGAATTTTACACCAAAACTCAGAGTTTTTAAAAAATGTATTACTAATGCAATCTTGTTTTTAAATTATGTAAAAATTCTCCTACTCTGATTTAGTCAATATTTTAATTTTCTTAGGAAAATCCTGAAAGCATACTAATTTTGTTTGCAGTAAAAAATCAAGTTAAACTTTCAATTTGGGTACTATAGAGAGTAAAGTTGTCCCCTAAATAACTTCATTTCCCTCTCTCCTGCTGAAACTAAATCACATCATAATGCGGGAGGAAGTCTGTCTTTGTCATCTTTGTTCTCCTAATGCCTGTTTAGTTTGTTGACTGAACACAGTAAAATGATCCTGTAGGTCTCTTCCTTGATGCTGAAAGATAAGCCGTTTAAAATTCTGACATGCTTGTGAAATTGACACACCAGTGATTATGTAATAAATTCACATAAATATAATTGAAATGTTATCACATGAAAAACCATGAAAACTGACTAAATAATATGTAGTATGTAAGAATATAAAATAAATACCCTAACATTTCCTTTCTGAGATTATTAGTGTGTATGGGTGTGTAGATGAGTGTATATGTGTGTGTGCATTTATGCTATAGAGTAAAACTGCATTAATTCAAAATAGAGGTTTTAAAAATCTGAGTTATAAAACATCTTTTAAATGTACTTTATCACTCCATTCAAATTCAAATTACTATAACCCAAGATATAAATGTAATAATAGATCAATCTATTAAAGAAATTATAGCTTGCCAAAGAAACATATTATAGTGTATCTTAAGGAAATAGATTCCTATTTTCGAAGAACTCACTGCTGAACACAAAAGTTGAAGAATCATTGGAGAAATCTTTATTTCTTGAGCCCTTATTTAAAAAAAATCTGATTTTAGAGAATTCACCTTATTTCTAAGTAAATATTTTCAGAGAAAGAAATTATGTGGAACTTTTAACAAGAAGGATATATAGAATGTAAAAAAAAAAGATTTTAATGAATGCGATTTGAATTGTAAAGTACATACAAATTATAATGAACTACAAGTTACTTTCCTTATCTCATTGTCTAACAGTTAAATTGAAAAAGAGAGAGAGAATATTTCAGAACATTTGATCTGTTCAAGAAAAAGGAATTTTATCAATTTAAAAGATATAAATGCCTAAAACTGAATCTTATAAAGGCATATGAGTAAATATGTGATCCAAGCTCTAGATGAAGCTGCTCTGGCCTCGTGGTTAATATCCGAGGACTCTTTACAAAGAAAAGAGTGGAATCGACAGTCCCTGGTCTTCCAGAGTCCGGTGCAGGGCAGAAGTTTTGCCTACCCTCTCCTTCCCTCTCCCCAGACTACG
Source organism: Camelus dromedarius (assembly GCF_036321535.1). Lineage (NCBI taxonomy): Eukaryota > Metazoa > Chordata > Mammalia > Artiodactyla > Camelidae > Camelus > Camelus dromedarius. The sequence goes on along the minus strand of NC_087437.1, from coordinate 71,722,857 downwards.
CTCTCACCTTTCCTTTTTCCTCCTCCCCTTTCCCTTTTCCCAGGCGCCAGTGTCATACTTCAGAGGGCTGAAAGTATGTCTGTAACTGTGAGAGTAGAAGTGGGCTGCCATCTCTTCACGACCTTGGATGACAGTGGGGAATCAGAGATAGGATCGGCTACCTAGTATTACCATGTCTAGTTTCAGGGAGATGACTCTTACTTGCTGCTGCTTCGATCTTAGTGGGTGAGACTGTAACTTCCCAAACTCTTTCCCTATAAATCACAACCTGCTTGAGGGCAGAGACTGATTCTCACTCCTCTCTGCTTCCTGGAATGCAGACCACAGTGTTTAGAGCCTATTAAGTTGAATGAGTGAGTGAGTGAGTTGAATGAATGAATGAATTCATAACTGGAGCCTGATCTTTCCCTTCTAACCCCAGAGGACAAGGCAGCCCCTAAGCAGAGCTCTGAAAGTGTTTTCACCTCTTCAGGTGTTCTGATATACATTCAACTCCCTTCTGTTTTGTCTTACCCTCCCTTCTGGCTCTTCTTCCTAACTTCCTATCAGAGGCCCCGGGCCCTCACTGTTCATTCGTGGCCATTGAGGACCTCTGCGTTAAAACGGGGTTTAAATACCCTGTTAAGTTCTGTTTGGCGTCTTTTATGACTTATGCTGTGGTTTAGGTGATATGTTATAAATTACACATTTCTTGATTGATTTAGAAGACAGAAATGTTAAAACTGAAGTAGATAAAGAATTGAAAGAGTACATGGGGGATATATGACAGCTGACTTCTTTGAGCTTCTCACAAGAAATAGAGATTACATTTGTTCCATCTCTAGGGAGTAGGACTAAGTCTAATGCAGGACATTCCAGAGAGGCAGGTTTTGATTCAAGGCCTGGAAGAGCTCTCTAATAATGCAAGCTGTTCAAAAATGAGATAACTTTGTGTGATTGCTCTGGTTGTGAAAGTGTTTAAAAAAAAAATCTACAGCTTATGCAGCCACTCATCCAGCGTGTGTGGAAAAGATTCACGCATTGTGCCAAAAGTCAAGGCCTCTCTGACTCCATTATTTACAAACTAGGCTTCTCTCTCTAACACAGAGATCCTTGCAGCCTGGAGCAGCAAGTCCCCCGAGGTGGGGGCCAGGAGAAGGCAGCACAAGCAAAGTTACCGAGAGGAGACGTGATGAGGAGACCAGGAGGCCTCTGATTCTGTTCCTCAAGGCTGTCTTCTCTGTACCTCATGTGATGAATACTGTGAAAGCACTAATGCCTGGCAGTGGCCCCATCAGTGTTTCAAGAAGGGAGATCAAAGATTTTAACTGACAGTCATTGAAAAGAGGCTGCCAGGCTGGTAGAGGAGGTGAATGGGGATCAGAGGCCTCCTGGTCTCCTCATCACGTCTCCTGAAAGGACAGCCAGAAAAATCATCATTTCTCATTACGGTTGTTTGGCATCAAACAAAATCTTAGTCTAAATTAAGAGCAAGCTTTTCTGTCTCAGCTTCTCTAAAGGCCAAGCTTTTTAGAATGACCCAAGACAGGGGTTGGCAAACTTTTTCAGTAAAGGGCCAGGTAGTAAATATTTTAGGCTTTGTGGGTCAGATTGTCTCTGTTGTAACTGCTTAAATCTGCCCTTGCAGTGTGATGGCAGCCATACACAAAAGGTAAATGAATGAGCAGTGCTGTGTTCCAATAAAACTTTATTTAGGAAAAAAGGCCAGGGGCCAGATTTGGTGCATGGGCTCTAGTTTGCCAACCCCTGACCTAAGAAGCTGAAATTCCAAGACTATATGTATGTAACTGGAGTGGATACACAAGTGTGAGAAGATCCAGTGGTATGTTTGAATCCGGAGTCACAAAAGGCATCGAAACAAGTTCCATATAATTGTAGAAGAAGCTCTCTGATATTTTCTTCTTAACTTCCTCCTCTGCCTCTTCTGCAGCTGGGACAGGAGTTTCCATATACTGAGATTCTAAAAAGTTAAAATGTTTTAACTAAGAAGAGTGTCTGCTCAATCCTAAAATCATGTTTCATGAAGACGGGAGCAATGTACCCAGTCTGTCTTACTCCAGCAGTAACTACGACTACTGGCCCGAACATAGGATGCCACCCACTAATGAGCATGGGTACCGAGGCACACGCCTGTGTGCATCAGGGTGAACGCTGAGCCCTGCTCATGATCCCAGCAGTCCCAAAGAACAGTTCCCAGTCAGTTCCAAGAGAGAGTTGTTCTCACTAATCTGGGGTAGATCACTCTTTAGACCATCCCCACTCCCCAGGAAAACCCAGTATGAGAGTATGTGATCCTCAGAAATAGACTAGCCAACCCCAGAGCTGCTAAACCACCCTATCAGCATAAGATTGATGCTCTTTCTTTTATCACCCCCACATATCTTGCAATTTTTTTTAATGGATTTACAACTGTTCAGTTTGGGCAATTTGTCTTTAAAACAGTATTTCTGAAACTACTGAACTGATTTAAAAAAAAAACCTAATAATACTTACCACCAGTGCTTTCTGCATAATCATCTTGAAGTGAACTTGAACTTCTTTCCAAATGTTCCATATATGAGTCATTGTCCCCTGAATATGATTCTTCCCCTTCAGTAAATGTTTCGTCTGTGGTATCTTCCAAAGATTTGTAATCCTCTTTCATAGCAGCTATTAAAAATCCTTTGTTTTAATAATTTCTAAATTTTAATGAAATATTTTCTTATTTCCAAAGTAGCTAGTACTTCCAATTCATTTGTGTTCTAAGTTGAATGAATTTTAAGCTCAAAAATCCCTACAAAAATCATTTTATTTGGTCACTCATAACTTTACAAAAATTTTTAAAAGCTTTTCCTGTGAGTTAATCTCTGTTTTCACTTCATTTCCAGTCCACTTCCACTTACAAGAAAATAAAATAGAAAGAAAAGAAGATTGGTCAAGTATGCTGCTATTACTTTTTTAATTCAATTTGATTTGACCAAAACTTATTATTTATAAGGACCTTTTATGTCAAAGATAAATAATGCACATTCAAGAACAAACTTGTCTGGGTATGACTACCTCTGAGTGATATCACAGGAATAAGTTAGACTGTTTGCTTCAGGATAAGCTAGAAGAGAAAGAGAGTTGGAATGGGAGTAGAACAGACCTAGGTATAAGCCAACATTCAGATCAAGTCCAAACATGGGTATGGTTCAAATATACCATGTCAAGCAGGCGAAAGGGCGGGGTGAACTTTCAGGAGAACAAGGCAGAAATGGTAAGTATGCCAGAAACAGTAGAACCACCGACTAGATCTATTTGAGATGAGGCTAAAAGATGAGGAATAAGGCCCAAGACTAACATAGATGAGGTGGGAAAGCTAAGCCAAGCCAATTAGCAAGACAACAGGACACGGTTCTGTAGGATTCGTGTATTTGTATAGAAAAAAAAAATTATCTTGGGCACCTAAATGGGCCCCACTGCTTGAATTCCCCCAAGGGAGAGCCTTGGGTAACTACCCTCCAATAACACCATTTAACAGGTATCTTAGATCTTTCTTGTGACCATCCCAAGCAAAGATTATTTCCCCATCTCAACACTAAAAACTTGACGCGTCGTCCTGCGACTTACCCCTGGGAACAGAGTTCAAGTTGCCATTAGATGAGTTAAGACTGCCAGTGAGAATGAGAGAATCATTGATAAAGGAATTGGCAGTGAACACAGATAAAGGAGAATAAATCATTTGTTTTTAAATTGAAGTATAGTTGATTTACAGTGTTGTGTTAGTTTCTGCTATACAGCATAGTGATTCAGTTCTACATATAAATTTTATTTTTCATATTCATTTTCATTACAGGTTATTACAAGCTATTGAATATAGTTCCCTGTGTTATACAGTAGGACCTTGTTGTTTAGCTATTCTGTGCATAGTAGTTTGTATCTGCTAATCCTAAACTCCTGATTTATCCTCCCCCCCGATTTATCCTACCTTTCCCCTTTGGTAACCATACAGAATTTAATGTAAATTTTGTAAATGAATTGATTTCCCCAGGACCTGATCTCCTGTAACTGGATAGTAAAAACTGTATTTCTGAAACTATATTTAGGATTAGAACTAAAAAAAGTCAAGATTCCACCAGGCTACCTAACACCATGATGTTCAGTCAGAAAAAGGCAGCCATCTTTTAAAACTCTTATTAATTATTAAAAATTATTAATCTTAAAAATCCTTCACTTCCCCTTCCATCTGCACTCTGTGATATCCTTCCATGCATGTCATCCAATTTAATCTTCAAACAGCTCACAATCATCATTTTAATAGGTGAGAAAATTGAGGCTTAGAAAGGTGAAATAATTTATCCAAGATCAAACATCTCAAAGTGGTAGACCCAGGACTCAAAACTGAAATCCAGCTCTTCTTTTCCACTACAGTGGTGTAAGAGAAGTCCATTAAAGACTTTGTAGACCCTACAGGAGAAAGCCAGCAGATGTGAAGATAGGTTATTATCAACACAGAGATGACAGTACCTTCTGTGTTCCAGGAGCTAGAGATGAAATGATTAAAACACAGACTCTGCTCTTAAAGAACTTAAGGTTTAGTAAGGGAATTAAATGAATAAATATCATTCTGTCATATAAACGTAGATATGTATTCTTTAAAAATTATTCTACCTGAATTTAATAATAAAGACCCTAAGTGTAAATTATAATCTTTACTTACATCTTGTTGCAGATTTAAAGGACCGAGACTGCCTTTCATCACTCTTTGATCTATCTGATTTTCCCCCATCAGTATCCTGATCATCTGGTTCCTTCATTTCCTCTGTAAGCACAAAATTGAGAGAGAGAAATAGAGAGAGCTGTAAAATAGAAATCACTGACAGATTTTTTTGCCCCAAATTCCATGAGAACCAAACACCATGTGTGTTGATAATCCTATGTTTGCATGGTATCCGAAATGACTTTACCATCAGGAGGGTACAGCCACCATCAGAGACCTCTGCAGAATGGCAAAATATAATCAGATATTCCCTTCCTCCAGGCAAACTTTTCACCGTGGTGCCCTCTGGTTTTCCAGAAAGCCACAGTGAAAATAAAAATTAACCCTCTGCCAGCCTTCCTTTGGTTTACCTCCTTCTCTTCCTCCTCCCATCATCAAATTCCCCTGGTGTTACTAACCAATTTCAATTTTTAAATATTGTTGAGGACACCTTCTATGTATCAAATCTTATGTTAGCTAAATTATGGTACTGAACTAGAGAGGTATGATCCCTAACTTTGTGGAGCTTGTTTAGAAAGATAGGTATTAAACAAGCAATTAAAATATAATGAGTGTTACCAAAAATAGGGTGCTGTGCGTGCATCTAGCAAGAAGATTAAATCATGTCTGGGGTTAAGGAAGAGGCATTTGAAGACACGGGTGATGGGAGATCTTTAAAATCCAAATTCTATCATCTAGTACATTTTATATTCCTTTCAGTTTGGATACACAGGCTTGCTTTCTGTGCTCATACAAGTGACTCACTTTAGAATGAATAATTAAGTAATATCTGCTATTACAAGGCAGCGTCAGTTATGGCAGGTTGGTTGCAGATGATCACATACTGTGGGTAAACATGTTCAGATAGCCACAAACATATCTCAATGCCATTTCCTCCCTTGATTTCAAGGTTCTCCACAGTTTAAAGCAGTTCAATTCTTAAAACTATTGGTCATCTTTATATACAGATGATACTATGTCAGGCCCTGCAGATGATACAAAGATGAGCACTATACAGCCCTTGGCTCTAAACAGTTTACAGTCTAAGAAAAAGAAATTGACAATTCTCTTTTCATATCATCTCAGAATAAACTTCTCTTCTAAATCACTGATTCAGACCCATCTGAGGTTGACCAGGATGGTCTGATCATCATGATTGAAGCAGCACTCTAAATGAAGATTTCCTTGATAAAAATCAACATTTAAGGTACTGGAAGGAAACGAAACTACTCTCTAAAGTGCCATGATGCAGGCCCCAAATAGGTGGAGGTAAGGCAGTCCCTCAACAAAACTGAACTGATATTCTATTGTTGCTATTCAATTAAGAACTAAATGAAAAATTTTAGTCTGCAAATTTCAATAACACTTCAGTCTGTAAACAGGTATTGTTTCACTTTCCTATTGTTGTCATACAAATTTAGCAGCTTAAAATGGCACCCATTTATTATCTTCCCAGTTCTATGGGTCAGAAATCCAAGCACAGTTGTGACTCAGCTGGTTCTCTGCTTAGAGTCTCACAAGGTTGAAATCAAAGTGTGGGCCAAACCCTCTTCATTTCTGAAGGCTCTGGGGAGGAATCTATTTCCAGGCTCACTTAGGTTGTTGGCAGAATCCAGTTCCCTGTGGTTGTAGGACTGAAGTCTCTGTTTTCCTGCTGGCTGTAGGTCAGTTTTTCTAAGCTTCCAGAGGCTGCCTGCATTCCCTGGGTCACGCTCCCTTCAAAGCCGGCAACAGTAGGTCAAGTACCTCTCAGTGAGTTACATCTCAGTTTTCTTTCCTGCTTCCCACCAATAAAAGCTTCATGAGATCATTTCCTACCCTTTAGTCTTTCCTTGTCTGCATACACTCATTTTTAACATCCTATAACTGAACATTAACTGGGTATAGATTCTAATCAAGAGCCTGTAAGACCTAATAAATTTACTCATAAATTGATCATAAAATGGGTAAGAAACAATTATGCTAACTGAACCACTCTGCAAACAAAGGATCTGAACCACAACAAAAGGTTAAATGGTGTCAAGACAAAAGTACCACACTTTTTGTTATCATAGACAATATAATCCTCAGGTGGCTAATACCACCATGCAATAGACATTAACATCACCAACCTAGGTATACCAGGTTGTGTATAGTATGAAAGAAAATACTGGGGCTAAATGAATTTGCCCTGTCTTCTGAACTAGCGACACAGGACAAAAAATACTGAGATTTTTAGATTTGGGGGTCATAAAGGGTGACTGATGAACCTGTGAAAAGCAGGTGAGCAGGTCAGGTAGGAGGGGCTCCTGGCGTGCCAGAGATTAGCAGTGCAACTGGTGAGATGGAATAAGGTAGACTTTATTTGTTTGTTTTGTTTGTTTGTTTGTTTGTTTGTTTGTTTTTAGAATGAAGGGGTTGGGAAGGTGTATTGTAACCTGATGAGGCTTTGATGCCACAGACACTTGGGTTCACATCCCAGTTTCTCCAAGGAAAAAAGGTTAAGTTGGCCAAGGGCCAAGCCCCAGCATCCCTTAATGTGTTAGTCCTTTTATATGTAAAATCAGAATAATAAGTCATCTGGCAGAGTTATTGTAAGTACTAAATGAGATCTTATATCCATAGTTCTCAACTGTGGCTGCACTTTAGAATCAGTTGGAAAACTTTTTACAACATACCATTCTCAGAGTCTCACTCTCTACATAATTCTTTTGTGCAGCCAAGGATAAGAATCAGAGTTAAGGACCACGGGTTTATATAAAACTCCTGTAGGTACTGGAAAATGGTAGTTGTTTTTACTATAGTTACTACACATTCTCTTTAATACAGTTAGGGCTCAATAAACATCATAGGATCTTCAGAGTTGAAAGAGGTTTAATCCATCCAACCTCCCACCCAACATAAGTCACACACCTATACTCAGCCCAGCACCGCTAGAAAAGCAGTCTAGTGTGTTGGTCAGGCTGAGAGTATTGGCTAGAACTGCACTGACCGGGCTCAAAGCCCAGCTCTTCCTCTTACTAGTTGTAAGGTGTTAAACAAGTATTTAACCTCTCTGTTCCTTCTCACCTGTAAAGTGCAGTACCTACTTCATACGGTTGTTCTCAGATCCCAATGAGTTAATACAGTAAAGCTTTGAAATAACAGTGACTGTCACTCAGTATGTAAAATAGTTGAAGGGATGAATGTATTAATCCCTGAATAAATGAACAAATGAAGGAACACTTCTAAAGATGATCAACTTCAATTTTAACATTTCAGGTAAGAGGATGAGCACATTTCTGTTAATGTTCTCAGCTCTAGTTTTTAGTAAGTTCATTTTATGTTATATGAAATCTCCCTCCCTGCAACTTGGGTCTATCTGGCCCTTATTCTTCTGAGAACACATAGAACAAGTTTTTCCATTTACTACAGCCATTCAAATAATTGTAGCTGGTTTACTTTCCTCCCCAGATCTTCTCTTTTCCCAGCTAAAGCATCTCAGTTCTTTCAACTATTCCTTGCTAATATGTTTTCAAATCTTTTCAGCATCCTGATAGCTCAAGAAATTAAATTCCAATCCACCATATATCCCTCCCAATTTTGTATGTTCTTTGAAGGATCCGGATACTTTCCAGAAGATATAAACTATCACTTTACCTGCTGGGGACACTGTATTCCTTCAAGGCAGCCTAATATTACATTATCTTTTGGGTAGGAAGGCTGGTTTATCATACCCTGACTCACATAATCCATTTGTAACCAACTAGAATAACTAAACCTTATCTGCATGTTCCTAACCATGTCCTATCTTATACAACTGAACTAGCTAGATTTGGAAATCTACAGAACTATCTTAAATCTGTTTCCTGGACTCAGGCTTATTGGTCCAGCCTGTGGCTAATTCTGTTAACCAGCTCTTTAGGCAGACTGTCAAGTTTCGTGTCAACCCTGAGGAAGTGTAAACAGAAAAGAAAATCATAGTATGCAGTGGTGCAGGGGGTGTGTTGCTAGAAGGAGGTTGGCTGGAGGCCAGACAGGGTGCTCCCCAAAGTGACAGTACTCAGATTCATCCCCTACATTCCAGGGTCGGTCCCCGGTCCCCACTCTCACAAACTCCAACACTCCATCTCAACAGTGTGCCAGAGCTGTTCAGGTTGAGATTCACAAAGATGACTGCATATAAACAGATACTTTGTTTTTACTTTATAGTGTGAAATACAAATGTGAAGAGAATAGTAGCTCCTGGTTTGTTAATGTTTACTGTGTGTCAAGCACAGTTCTGAGGATTCTACACATATTATTTCATATATTTCTCAAATCTCTGAGTTAGGTGCATCTTACAGATGAGAAAGCAGAGCAGGTACTCTTTGAATCCTTCCCTCTCAGTTCAGGCAGTTGGCTCCAAGTCCTGTTGCCAAGTGTCCAGTTATCCAGCCTTTTGTATCTATCCCCTCCCTTCTACTCTCCTGTCACCATCCTAGTTGTGGCCTTCATCTCGTCACACTTCCATCATTTCCACAGCTCATTCTCTCCCTTCTCTGGTCCGTTTCTGCACTGCCACTTATATTTCTAAGACACAGCTTGCAGTGCACCATTCTTCTTGTTTAAAGCCATTAATGGTTCCTTGTTGCCATAGAATAAGAACTCAGATTCCTTGGCATGGCCCAAAGGTCCTTCATCTTAGAGTCTGTAATTCACCTCCTGCCACCTCCCCACTTCCTGGACCCTCCTCAGCCTCTCCTCCTCCTCAAAGGTTTCTCATCAACATTGTAAATTGACTGTACTTCAATTTTTAAAAATTGTATCTTAGAAAGTTTACATTAGTAGCCATCTGGGTCAACTCATAATTGGCTGGACTGACACACTGAGCTACTATATCCACCTGTGTGCAACAAAGATTTACTGTGCACCTACCATGTCATGCATAGGCCACACATCTTACCTGAATTCTCCTATTTAATGGTAACAAGAACCCTATGAGGTAAGCACTATCACCTTCCCTTTTAGAGATGAAGAGACTAAAGCATAGAAGGTCAACTTGCCGAGTGTCATACAGCTTAACGTGAGAGGGGTGGCTTGCTTGACCCCAGAACCAGGCAATTTCCCACCGACTCCCTACTTCTGGCTCGGCTGGGTCTAATTCGTACTCCTGGATTACGAACTCCTTGCAGGCAGGAACAGTGTCCGCTTTGTATCTAGTGTGTAGCTCCATGCCTGTGAATGTTGTCACTTCAAACGTATGTCTGATCCACAGAAAGGAGAAGGAATGTGTCCCAGCCAAGCCCGGAGAACACTTGTTGGCCTTAAGAGAAGTCCAAGTGAGGTTCACTGCTCTCTAACAGATTGGGAAGTTGTGGGAACTGCCAGGCTGCTGAGGTCCAAACTTACCGAAGGCGCCGATCTCCGCAGCGAGTTCCTAGTCACAGCATCTGCCCAAGGTCTCCGTTTACCGCGGTTGCCAACGGCAACACCACCCCGCCTCCGGGAGGGCGGAGACAGGCGTCCGGGAAGCTCATGCGCCGCCTAGAAGCAGCTTTTTAGAGAAACACCGCAGCGGTGCCCGGAGGACATTCAATCTTATTTGCCTTTCTGGTCCCGGCTATTTCGTGGTCCATGACTCAAGATCAAAGCCAAACAGAAAGCCCAGCATTTTATCAGCTTTTTATCCCAGTTTAATTTTTATGTCCAGCTATATTATTATCATCATCCTAAGGATGCTTCATTGATAATTAAATGAAATGATCTGAACAATTTTGAAAATATGCCTAATGATACAAAATGGCTCAAAGGGGCCCTGATCGCACACAATCATCAACAAAGATACGTCGCAGGGCGAATTTCCTTTTACTTCTTTGTTTTACACTATGTTATCTTGTTGTCCTTTAAAAGTAAATATTTTATGTTGTGGGCTCCTTGGTCACGGGACTCTAGGCGCACAAAATACAGGCCTAGCTTCACAGATTTCTCGGTTCAGCAATCTGCTCTTCAACTGCTCTGTGGCACAGTCAGCGATTATACTTATTTTTAAGTACCTAATTAATCTGACTGCTTACAAAACGTTTTGAAATGGCTACAACTTCGCAATGTGACAAACGACTTTGTGCCCAGAGTAGGTAAAGGATTCTTGTAATTCAACAAGAAAAAAACTAATCACCTAATTTTTAAATGGGCATAGGACTTTGAATACTTCACCACATCGGATGTACGAGCCGTCAATAAACACATGCAAAGATGCGTAACAGCAGGCCCCAGGGAGATGCACGCTACAATGTTTACACTCCGCACCCACTGGAATGGGTAAACGTTTTAAAACTGTCTGCACCAAATGTGGAAGGATGTGGAGCAAATGGAATTCTCATATACTGCTGTTGGGAATGCACAGTAGCACAACCACTTTGAAAAAACATTTGGCAGCTTATTTAAAAGTTAGATACATAACAAGCCATTCCATGTCCAAGATATTACCCAAGAAAATCAAAAACATCTGTCCAAAGCTTGAACATGAACGTTCACAGCAGCCATATTCATAAATAGCAGAAACTGGAAACAACCCAAATGGCCATTGACAGGTGAATGGATAAGTATCTATAAAATGGAATACTACTCAGAAGTAAAAAGGAAGAAACTGATACACACAGCATGGATGAATTTCAATTAGGATGAGTGAAAGAAGCCAGGCACAAACAATAATACAGGTGTGTGATCCCACTTATATAAAATGCAAACCAATCTATCGTGACAAAAAGCAGATCAGTGGCTGCCTAGGGCTGGAGCCAAGGGATAGACGCACTGCAGAGACAGGAGGAATCTTTTAGAGATGGCAGAAATAGTCTTAATTGTGGTGGTGGTTTGTGTATATATATGACTGCCAAAAGTCAATGAATTGTTCTCTTTAAATGTATGTATGGATGTCGTTTAATGTCTATAAATTATTTCTCAATAAAGTTGATAAGAAAAAGATGTCTGTATTATATTTTATTAGTTCCATAATGTTCCACAATGATCTTCCAAAAATGTTGTACCATGCATTTGTTGGGAACATTAAAATGTTCTCCTTAGTCAAGTATTCTGCAGGATTAAAAAACAAGAGCATTATCCTTGCTGTTAATTATTAAATAGTACATCCAGGGTGTCAAAAAGTCAGAAGACATAGGATAAACTAATTTTTTTATTGAAGTATAGTCAGTTTACAGTGTGTCAATTTCTGGTGTACAGCATAATGTTTCAGTCATAAATATATATGCATATATTCCTTTTCATATTTTTTTCATTATAGGTTACTACAAGATCTTGAATATCTTATGCTATACAGTATACTGTATAAACTTGTTTATCTACTTTATATATAGTAGTTAGTATCTGCGAATCTTGCACTCCCAATTTAACCCTTCCCACCTCCCTTCCCCTCTGGTAACCATAAGTTTGTTTTCTGTGTCTGAGTCTTTCTGCTTTGTAAATAAGTTCACTTGTGTCTTTTTTTAAGATTCCACATATAAATGATGCCATGTGGTATTTTTTTTCTTTCTGGCTTACTTCACTTAGAATGATGATCTCCAGGTCCATCCATGTTGCTGCATATGGCATTATTTTATTCTTTTTTATGGTTGAGTAGTATTCCATTATATATAAATACCGTATCTTCTTTATCCAGTCATCTGTTGATGGATATTTAGGTTGTTTCCATGTCTTGGCTATTGTAAATAGTGCTGCTATGAACATTGGGGTACATGTATCTTTTCGAATCAGAGTTTCCTCTGGATATACATCCAGGACTGGGATTGTTGGATCATATGGTAAGTCTATTTTTAGTTTTTTAAGTAATCTCTATATTGTTTTCCATAGTGGCTGCACCAACTGCATTCCCATCAGCAGTGTAGGAGCATCCCTTTTCTCCACACCTTCAGTATTGGATAAACTTATTTTTAAACAGCATGTTGGTTACATTTTTCAAATACTATGCTCAACATGTTTTATTTCAATCTCCAAACATCTTTTCAGGTGAAACAGCTCTAAATTTAAAGCACTGGGTCCAGTTATTAGTTTGAGAAAAACACAAATTCACTACAGAATGTCTGAAAAAATCCAGAAACACAGAAGGAACAGTGTATTTATTTGTACACCAAAAACTTGGCAGTCATCATTACTGAATGCTTGTGAGTCAGGTCCTTGTTCTTAACATATTTACATATATGTACCTCACTTAATCCTCACAACCCTATAAGAAAGGTATTCTCCCTGACTTTCAAGTGGGAAAAATGAGATTAATTTGCCCATGGGACACAGCCCAAGTAACAGAGATGGCACGAGAACCCAAGTTTTCTGATGACAACCCTTGCGCCCTTGGCCACTATGCTATATTAGTTATTTCTTTCCAGTTAGTACAAGTCCAATAGTTGTTTTAGAAAAGAGCTTCAAGTCCTAGCTTCCTTTCTTATAAGCACGCTGACATTGGGTCACTTCCTCCGCCTCTAGAGCTCAGCTTCCTCATCTGTAAAGGGCGGTGGGTGGCATTTAAACATGACCAACTCATAGGCTTACAATGTGATTTAAACAGATAAGGGGCTAGTGCAGCTCAGCACCATGCCTGCCACAGCACAAGCTCAATAAGGCACACCTACTACCTCACGGGGCTTCCACAGCACATGCCGGGAGAGGGCAGCGCAGCACAGGCCCTGGAGAAAGATGGCCTACCTCCCCAGTCTAGTGCCGCCACTCCCTGCTTAAGTGACCTTAAGAGACTGCTCACCTCCTCGTACCTCATTTCTTCATCGGCAGAGTAAGGATACAGTACTTACCTCATAACAGTGTCAAGAAGTCTGTGGCTAAAACAGTACCTTCGCAAAAAGTAAACAGTTACTAAATTCTGCCAATCCAAATGATTTTGCTATACAGTATAGGAATGATTATACCCTCAACTGTGGATTGAACTATCAATCTAGCTTCTCTTTCAAGCTGCAAATTGGAGAACTGTAAATTTTATTAAAGTTTAGCAAGTGATCAGCAGCTTTCTGGGGCTGGAAATTGGAGGACCTATATGTTATAAAAAAAAACTTGCTTCTAAACACAGGTAATGAGTTTGGACTGTTAAAGTAAATACAAATGCAGTACATCACAGTCAAATATAGCAGAGTTCCCCTGTCTGCAGTGCTACAGATCAATGGTTCTCAAATTTGAACACGCACCAACTCACATGAAAGGCGTATTAAAAGAGCTTCTGATCAGTAGATCTGGGGTAGAGCCCAAGAACTCTCATTTCTAACGTAGCGAGGTGATGCTGACACTGCTGGTTGGGGCTCAAGACCCACTGATGCAGCTGGCTCTGAAAGCTGATAAAGAGGGGCTGATGAAGGTAATTAAAACCAAATATGCACTAATTATGACTTCGGGATAAGAAATGTCTTTATAATGATGATTCCCAAGCTTGGCTGTGCACTGGAATCATCTCAGGAGGTTTTTAAAACACGAATGTTTCTGTCCTTCCCCCAGAGATTCTAATTTAACTAGTCTGGGGTGAGGATTAGGCACCGGGAATTTTAGAAGGTCCGCAATGACTCTAACGGCAGCTAAAGTTGAGAAGCACTACTTCAGACAGCCTAAGAAAGAAAGGCCCTTTTCTCTGCATCTATTATTGTTGGAGTTTTGTCAATCTACTTTTGTATTTTATCAGCAAAAACAAATATGAACAGGATGAATACTTAAATGTCAGCCCCACAGGTTGCCAGTGAGCTAGTGGCAAAAGATTTTTTTGTTTTGGTTCTCAACTCTGGCTGCACGTTAAATCAACCTTGAGCAGCTTTTAAAGATGTCATACCAAACATTTTAGAGGTTTAAAGAAATACACAGGAAAAACAAAGAGCCAACCAGCTGGAGAATATTAAGGAAAATACATGTCAAAAGAATGCATTCACAAACAATGTGGACACCTTGACATCTCAATAATATATGGAGTAACACTAAAATTTTTTAATATCCCAGACAAGAATAGTATTTATTAAATACCAAGTTTCAAAAAGTGCAATGCAGATGGAAGACTGCAATAATGCAAATATATACAGATGACTTCACGTAAATAAAATCAGTGATACCAGAAGAAAATGTTTTTGCCACAACGAAGAGGCCCAAATGAAAAATGAATAGGATGCTTCCTAGAACAGTGACTTTTAACTTCAGGAGGAGGGAAGGTGTTGTCTGAGGAAGTTCCCCAAAAAGTTTCAGGGTGTTTCGCCCACCCCATGCCCATCACACTTAGACTGAGAATTCCTATAGAGCCAAGGAGCAGAGACCATTCAAAAGGCAAGTTTAAAACAGGAACTAATAACTGAGACCAAACAGGTGCCTAGAAGAAAAATCTACCCTGAAAGTACAGTAGATTCAGGGCTGGGAAAACTGATAGCCATGTTTTGTACGCCACTCTGTTTCAAACATTAAAGAAACCAATAAATCAATGTTACTGCATTTAGATAATTGAGCTCAATGATCGTTATTTATTTGATATACATTGCCAATACTGATGACATTTTCAGATTTAAAGGCTACGTAAGAAGTTTATAATATTGTATATATTATATACAACCACCCTTACCTGCTGAAGTAAATATAAACAAATACTCTCACACTTACTTTTTAAAAGTATACACTCACTTAATGGAAAAAAGTGATGGACTACAGTGACTTCCCCTAAAAGGAGGTGTTAAATTTTTCTGAAAGCCAGATTTTAATCACACAGAGGCATTTTATTGTAAGTTATATGCAAAGAGCAACTTAGTTCTTCAGAAAAAGATAAAAATAAAATATATCAATATTTAAGATATACTAGACCCCCCAAAAAAACCTGAATAAAGATGGTAAAGATAAAAAGATATTAATCCAAAAAACCCTTGAATGTATTAAGATATAAAACTTTAATTTCCCTCTAGTCAAAATTTTATTCACAAGAGGTTGTAGATTGGTTGATTGCTAGAAATCTATTTGAAAGGTCAAAAAATCACAATAATTGCTTTATTTCTTTGTTCCATTAGTACTAAGTCACGAGATCTTTGTAAGTTTTATCTGAAAGAAGAACACAAAAACTTGAAAGCAGGAGCAGGGAAAGGGGAGTAGGAAGTCAAGAATATATTACTGAGAGCAAACTGTGAAACTCAACCTCGCTTACGACACGTGGGTAGAAAGAGCAAACCAGCCTTCCTCATTTTGTTTCTCGGTCTGTTGAACAAAGATGCAAAAAGGATTTAAAGTAATCAGGAACATGAGACCATTCAAGATTTACAATTATTTATCAAGTACACAGAACCAAAGTTATCCTACACTGCTGAAAGGTACTGAAAATTAAATTGCTACTGGCAATTTTTATTCTCTAACAGAGACACTCCCCAAAATTCCCTGGTCGACATATCCCCTTATTGATTTGGGAGGCCTAATTTTTAAAAAAAGAATAAATCCAGTATTTTATGTAAATCATAGATACAGCTTTTTAAAATAACAAAAAGTTATTTGATCTTAGTAAATTAAATGTATTACTAATGATATAAAACAGTTTACATTAAAGCTGTTTCAGAATATAAGAAACAGCAAAGGACAAATCTTCCAGGGCTGGGCAACTGCGATATCTGAGCCTACTGATTGATTTGGTCGATTAGTACTCAATGATTATTGATGCATTCACTATTTGGTCTGATTACTTAAGTTAGTACTAAGAATAACAAGGAAGGCACCCCCCTTATCAAATAGCTGTCAGCTCACGTTCGCAAATGTAATGTTTGTGATTTTAAAGATATCCTGAATATATGCTATGACCAAACAGTCAAAAGAACTATATTTTGCTGTATTATCAGCACAGAAAAATGACTTTTGCAAAAATTTTGGATATATTGTAAGATGCTTAGTTTCTATATATTCCTCTTGCAAATCAGAACACATAAAGAATATGTAAGACATTTATTTTCCCTTTGTGCTATAACCTAAGTGTGGCATGTCACCTCTCTGTGCACACTCAGATACAGCACCTGGGGCAGAGTGACAAGGAAAGTGACTAGCCCCAGGGCTCGGGCTATCCCAAGCCTCACACAGCCACAGCAAGGACTGAGGAAACTCGTATCTCAGTACACCTATAGCCCATTCAAGGCTCCCCTGTGTATCTTGCCACACTATTTGGAAAGCTTTGCTTGAAATAGTAATGTCCCAGTCTCTGCCTGTTGAAATCTTATTGAACTTTATCTTATTCCTTAGCTACCCTAGGAAACAAAAGAAGTGTATGCTTATTTGTTTTTCTCTAATGAAGGTGAATTTGTATTTCTTTTCGTCTCGGAATTCTGCATCATCTTTAAGATAACAGGAATAATAATTAAGCATGGAAACTGCCAAATCAGCCCGCTTCCTCCCTCACCCTCTACACACATTTCACAATCACATTTTCTCATATACCTTTGCTCTCGGATTAAGCGGTGTCAAGTGCCCGCTTCCTGAGCTGGCATTTAATGGAGAAGAAGAATTACTAGTAGCCCCTGAAGATCTATTTATGAGAAATGAAAGACAGAAAGAGAGTAATCTGTTATTATTATTAACTTTCAAAAATTATGTAAGACACAATTCTCAATACTGGCAAGAACCTAAAAGGGAATGGATGACTTAAGTCCAAAGGAGGTAAATTATTAGCAAGGTATTTTCACCAGCCTAAGTCTTCTTTTTTTAATTAATAGACTTTCTTTTTAGACTATGTTTAGGTTTACAGAAGGATTGAATGGAAAGTACAGAGACCACTATAGTATCATGGATGTGCAGGGGTAGGGGAGAAGCCAAGGCCGTGGAAGAGTGCTGAGACTCAGAGCGGTGCAGTGGCAGCATGGAGAGTGGAGGCAGAGCCAGGGACATGCTCAGTGTCACCATTTAGCAACCGTGTGACCCATCGAGACAATTCAGCCAATTAGCTCCATGAGCTTCGGTTTCACTTATTAAAGGAAGAAAATACCGCTGGTCAATTTGCCCACCCTGTCATATATTATCTGCTAATTCTGTAACCCATAAAGCGCTCTACATATGTGCTATTATCCCATTTTTCAATAGCCAACCCAGTGCTTTTCTACTTAATTAAGGCTTGTTCCTCACTACTTTTTTTCCTCCCAAAATTCTCCTCCCCAATTATTCTATTTTCTCTACATGAGTGAATCTGTCTGGATCTATGTCAGACACTATGCACTTCCTTTCTTCACAGAAGGAATAGAATACAAACCACCATGTTCTTGATTTTAACCCTACCTTCTTGTATTTAGCCCACTGGTAGGAGAGACAGTACTGCATTTTGAGCTTTCTGGGGCTTCTGCTCCTGGAATAGACACCTCAATTGTCCTCCTTCCTCCTTCTAAAAATATAAGAATAAACATTAGTTTCATTAAAATTTAACTTGATATCTGTCTTACTGTAAATTTCACATTATAAATTTGAGGGTTCTTTCTACATTTTTATCATTATGGCCCATAAATACACTTCAAGGATTTTTTTTTTTAAATGAGCTGTGAGACAAGAAACTTCAGTTGCTAGTGTCAATTCAGTAGCATGCCAGTTCATAGAGAGCCAGAATGTTCAGACAAGTGGTACCATGTCAGATCTGCAGCAAGAAACAAAAATGAAGAGCTGGCCCTAAAGGACATGAGAGCTTGGTCAGAATAGCTTATCTAAAGCTTTCCAAAAAAAAAAAAAGGAGAGGAAATTTCTGAAGTTATTCAGTAAAACTTTAAATCCTCTAAATCTATTACATTACTACCATTACTGCAGACATTAAATTAGGATGGGAAAGTTGGCTGAGGAGATCATGTAGCCAATGATAAGTATAATTATGTACATTTTCAAGATTTCAGAAGTATCTGATTTCAGAATCAATCAAATATTTACTATATCTACTAATGACAGGCTTTATGTCCATCTCAGTGAGTTTCACAGAGGCTCCTAAGAACCACTGCTTAAAACCAGTGATTTCTAGGCTTTATGAGGTAATGAAGCCCTATTCAATTTTGTAGCACATTCCTTGTTTACCCTAGAAAACAAAAAAGGTTTTGCGTGGCATATGATTTATTTTTATCTCTATCATTACAGCCCACCGAGGCTCCTGTGAAACCAAGAATTTTACTAAGAAAAGAATATCTCAGACATAAGCACTGGAAGGGAAACTACACAGTTGCAAAGAGTTGCAAGGATGCCAGGTACAAGGATGCCAGTTTGCTTCAGAACTTCAGACAAATCACTCAACTTCTTTGTGCCTCAGTTTACTTATTTACCGAATAGGTCTATCAGCTTTGTCTACTCCGAGGGTGTGCTGAAAACTAAATGAGATGACAGAAGTGCAAGTATTATTAATCTCAAAGAACTAGTGAAATAAATGTCTCATTTAATCATAAAATTATTCTTAAGAGTGACCTGCTTTATTCTTCTTCATTGCACTTATCACCAACTGATATTTTCTCATATATTTATTTGCTTATTTGTTTACTGCCTGCTCCCCAACTTGAATACTGGAGTAGTCAGCTGGGCAGGGACTTGTCCTGTTCGACACAGTACTCCCGGTACCCAGAACATGGCAGGCACACAGTTGGTATTCAGATACATTTAGTGATTTAATTTATTCATGTCAATCAGAAGTTCCCTCTAGACTTTCTTACTATGAATAACAGGAGACAAAGCTATAATGTGAAGGGGCCCAGAATAAACCAAGTAGAAGGGTCTTAGGGAAATAAATTATCCAACATTTTCCAATAATTTCCAAATCATTCTGCTTTCTGGCTCTATAGTTTCAAAAAGGAAGTAACTCCTGTGAGAAAAAGTCTTATTGGCAGACACCTTAAAGGTAACCTACCTCAGCCAGCCACAGGACACAGGAGTCCCTTTAACACACCACTTACTGATGCAGAGCTTCTATTCCTGACACTTAGAACCTCCCCTCATACCAGGCCTAACTTAGTCTCTCTACAACATTCATGCAGCTCTACCCCCAAGGGTCTTAATAATTCCAAAATTTTTGGCTAAACAGCAATTTGAGATCTACTGCATTTCATCAGTACTTTTTTTAATGTGAATACAATGACAACTAATTTTTCAGTTACTTTTCTATTATTTAGAACCCCTTCCAGCTTTCCACATTCCTAAATGAAACAACAGAACAGAAAGTTTAATTTACAAATGAAAATGACTTAATGGTTTTAACAGAATAGTAACTTGTAATTTGTAATTGCTAATGCAATTCTAAATGATCATTTTGCTGCTATATAATTAGCTGCAGCATATGTCCTAAGTGAATCATACACTGTGATCAATCCCATGTACATGTAGGGCAATGTAGGAACTCAGACACCAAAGATTAACTGCATGGGATAGCTTTTTATCAGAAGACCCGCCTCCTAGTCCCATTTCTGTCACTTATTCTGTGACTTAGGTCTGTTTCTTTCTATATAAAATTGAAGACATTGAAATATCTGCTCTCTGAGATTTCTTTTGACTAAATATTTACTCACAAAATCAAGAAAGTGAAAATGTTCATATGTCTAAGCTTTTAAGTCATAAATTTGTGACTAACCAGTCCATGCTCTGAGAGGTGACTGAATAGGTGACATTGCTGGCGGGGAAGGATTCAGACCGATGAGTTTCTGCTGCTCTAGTAACTGCAGGAGTTTTTCACGAGCCTCCATACTCTGCCGATTCAATTCTGCAATTCGTTCTTCCATGCTACTTGGTGTTAGAGGTTGTACTGCTGGAAAAGTCTTTAAAAAAAAGGGCACAGATTCCATGTTAGAAATAATCCAAACAATTATGACTTTTTGTAAAAATAAACTCTTCCACTAAGAGCCATCAAAGTATTCATAGCCCTTGCTACATGCAAACTTGTCTAGTAAGCGAGTAGTAGTAAGATTAACAAATCACCTAACATTTAAGGCTAAAGTAAAGGGATACTAATTTTCTACTATTGGTGCCACATAAGTCCTCTAGTCCCTTTGTCCATGGAGAGTGTCTGTGGGACAGAGCAAAACCTCCCTGCACCTCTTAGTGTTTGTTGAGCTGCACAAAGATCATATGAGCAAAGACACTGCTTGTAGTGACTGGCTTCTAATTAACATCCCTATTAACACGCTGATTGCCACGTCACCCAAATCTAGGTGACAGCTGTGTCTCCTCAGGGGCACCAGATCCACAGTGGGTGATCAACAACGTGTTACAGACAGGTCTGGGGTTTGAATCACAATATACAAAAGAGGATCTGCTGTAGTTGAAACAGATGCTTCTATAATTATAATCTTTATACCTGCATCATGAGCTATTTGGCAAAGATTTGTAGGAATCTTATACTCCTTCTGACCGTGTGTCAGCCTCCCCGGGCTACTCTAGCCTAAGACATCTGATTCAAGAAAATGTGTGACTGGAAAGGAATATGAACTGAAAAGGAGCCACCCAAGGAGTATAACGTAAGTTTGATTTGAAAATTGTTGAAAGGAATGTATATGTCACTCTTAACTATTTCACTTAGTCTAATATGTCCCTTTGGGAGAAAAACAATCCCTAATAGAAATCACTAATTTGTAGCTTATGCTCACTAGTTAAAAAAAGAGACAAGTAAAACAGTATGAATTAAAAATCATTTTGTAATTCCGATGAGAACAAAAAGGGCAGTGAGGGCGATAATATTAGATTATCCTCTCTAGCCTGATTGCTATACTAATAAGAAAAGGGGGCGAGCTCAATTTTTAATTCAGTGGCCTTTTTTAAACCAAGAGTTGCCTGTTTCAAATAACCTTCAAAACTCTGCAAACATAGAAGTGCCTCCATGGACTAAAACCGAGGCAGTCTGTACTCACACACAACCGTATGGATGACTGCTGCCCTGCTAATACTCTTTCGTGGCCCCTCTGCCAGTGCGTGACTGCTCCTCCTGTGACTCCATACCCATATTGCCCGTAATCCCCATGAGCCAGTGCTACCAGGGATGCCCTCACCCCCACCCTCCCCTGTAACCTTCCTCATGGAAGCCCTCAATCCCCCTCTGGTAGAGTCCTTATGGAAGCAATCACCTCTGGAACCCCTAGTCCAAGAAGCTGGCCAGCTCCTTCCTGCTACTAAAATGAAGCCCCATCCCCTATCAGAACCCTGACAGGTGCCACCTTAGCTCATGAAGGGGTAGTAAGAAGTCTCTCCCATCACTGGGACCAGCATGAGGATGTGTGTTATAAATACTCCACACCTGGAACTTAGAATCCCTTTTCTCCTCACAAACAAGGAAACAAAGGTTCATGTTACCAGGTCAGCTCACAGTTTACTTAACTTACAAAATTCCAGCACTACAATGTGCAGACATTTGCTCCTCAAAATGTAATCCTCGGACCAACGTCACCTGGAAACTTATTAGAAATGCACAGGCCCTACCTCAGACAAACTCAATCAGAAACTGCATTTTAGCAAGATGATTTCATATGTACATGAACGTTTGACTTTAGTAATTCTGTAAAACATCATTTCTATAGAAAAATGCACTCTGTGTCCTAAAAAATCATCTACTCATAAGCTGAGAGACAACTACATATAATTCTCTTTAATGAGCACCTTTAAGAGTAAAAATGATTTCAATTAAAACATAGTTGTGTGGCAAACTTTCAAGACATGTTAACTCTACATTTTATATTTAAAACTTCATCCCTAGCTTAACTTTAGCTTTCCTACACTTTTTTTACCTTTGTCCTATTTTCCTCATTCATTTTGCCATTTTTAATGTTATGCTATCCTCTTTTAATGTCTGTGCAATGTAAACAGATAAATAACCTCTACTTATTTTGTGACGAGGACATGACAAAGCATAAGCTATCTAGGGGCAGGGTCACTTCTGGAAGGAAGTCCCTTAAGATGTTCCAGCAATATACTTAAATTCCTATATGTCCACAGTCAATCCTTAACTGGTACTCACAGCGGTCATGTCACTGGCATGACTTGTCTCCTGTTTGTTAAACTCCCGAAGTCCATCCCCTTGCTCTCCTCCTGGCCCAATAATATTATTCAGATGTGCCTTGATAGCTGAATTCTGCAGTGTCAACTCAGCAATTCGTGCCATGATGTCCTTTCTTTGTATTAACGTCTCATTTGTTCTAAGCTGTTGTCCATCTCCCAGTACTGGGGGTTCTTCTGAGAATGCAGGGTTTCTCGATTGCTGACCACCTGAATGGGAGCTGCAGAGGGGCTGAGAGAGGTTAACAAAAGGGGCTTGGGTTTTGTTCCCCAAATCTTCTCCCATGTGAGAGGCCCTCCACCTCTGAGTAAAGAGGTGACTCTCTTCACTTGAATTCTGAACGTCTGTGCCAGTAGGTAAGGTCTTCTCCCAATTTTGTTCCTTTTCAATTATTTCCACAGTTGGAGGAATTCGTGGAGCAGGCCGAGTTTGAACAGTCCTCCTCAACACTGTAGATTAAAATTAAACCATAATAAGCATCTGTCATTTATCCATAGTTGGCACTATAATCATCTCATTACCCATCATGAGAGTTAGACAAGTATTTCAACAGGCGGGCTTGGCTTCTGAATGCCTCAAGAACAGACCAGCAAGGCCACCTCTAACAGTTAAGTACAGGGACTTTTATATCCTTAAACCTTATTAGCATCCATGTGAAGAACCAGCTACCAAGTTCACATTTTAACACATATATTAAAACTCACATCTGGGAATCTTGAGGTGGGGGGAGTATAGATACATAATATAAACTGAGGATGGGCAGGGAAAGCATCTTTGAAAAAGTACAAATCTTAGATAATTACATATGTGGCAAAAAGTAAAGCAAAGAACATTACAGTCAGAGAGAACAACAGATGTGAAGGCCAGTCTAGCTACAGCATGGCAACAAGGGAGAACTGGGAACATGCGAGCCTGGAGAGGCCTGCAGGGGCCATTTCTTGAAGAGCTTTTTAAACCATGTTAGGAATTTTATAATTTAATCCAAGAACAATGAAGCTTGGAGAAGCCCTGGCAATGACTCAATTTATATATTTAACACTTCTTAAATACTGTGATAACTAGAAGGTCCAGGAACAGAAGTAGGGAGACCAGTAAGCAACTGTAGCGGGCAAGAAGAAAGATGATGGTAGCTTTGACTAAGATATGTTGGCTATAGAAATGGAGAGTAGGAGATACACTGTGAAGTATTTTAGCAACAGAACTGAGAGTGATAAGCCAAAAGTGGGGAGTGAGGGCAACACATAAATCAGGACAGCATGCACAAGTGCATGGATGGAGAAGATAGGGAGAACAGATTTGGGGGAAGAGAGATTATCAAGAATTGTATTCAATATGCTAAGTTTAAGGTGCCTAACAAGTCATCCATATATCTATCCAAGAAGATGAAACAGGGGTCAGAAACTCAGGAGGTCATCTGGGCTAAGATCCAAAACTGGAAGTCACTGGCTTATAGAAGGTATTGGAAGCCACGAGAACAAGTGAGGTTACAGAGAAAAAACAGACTGAGAGAAGAAACCAGTACCAAGACATGAAGGACTCAACATTTAGAGTTGGGTGAAGCAGAGGAAGCTGGCAAAGTAGAGTGAAATGGAGCAGCAAAAAGATAAGAGAAATAATACAAGAATGTGGTATCAAGGAAACAAAGAGGCAGTGGTTAACTGTGGGTTACACTGCTGTAAGACCTAGAAACGTAAGGTCAGAAAAGTGTACCCTGGGCTTAGCAACATGGTGCCACTGGAGCCCTACACAGGAGTGAGTGGTCTAGGTAGATTGACCTAATTGGGAGTGAACTGGGAAAAGAGATGGTTCTGGTTCAAGACTACAGACTGAGCACACATTTATCTCACCCTCTTTCACTGACAGTAAGGAAATACAAAAGAAAATAAACCCACAACAGTAAAGATAATGGTCTGGGGAGAAGCACTAGCAAATCAGATATTTCAACATATTTCTGAAAGACTGAGAGTGTATGAGAAGTGTGTGAAAGAATGAAATTGAGCGGAAGCCACAGTTCAGAATATGTCTATATTAGAAGAAAGCTACAGGCAAAGCCAGTCTCTTCTGGGGGCACTAAAAAGGCTGCAGGCTCAACGCTGACAGGTACAGAGAAAGAGAAAAGGAGGACTAAACTGGTGAATTACTGGAAAGTTTCTTTCATACATTTATATCCGTTAAGCTGTTGCTCATCACTTCCCCCACCCATCCTTGAAAGCAAAAAAAAAAAAAAAAGAAAGAAAGAAAGGGAGGGAGGGAAGGAGGGAGAGAGAGAAGGGGAGGGGGAGAGAGAGAGAGAGAGAGAGAAAGAAAGAAAGGAAGAAAGAAAGGAAGAAAGAAAGGAAGAAAGAAAGGAAGAAAGAAAGAAAGAAAGAAAGAAAGAAAGAAAGAAAGAAAGAAAGAAAGGAAGGACGAAAGAAAGAACGAAAGAAAGAACGAAAGCAAGCCAGCCAGCCAGCCAGCCAGCCAGCCAGCCAGCCAGCCAGCCAGCCAGCCAGCCAGGGAGAGCAAATGTGGTAGGCCCAACTGAATAGCTGGATCCTGCTTGCCGACTCTAAAGGAAGCCTGCAGTTAACACCTCATGCCCATATATACAAAGCAGCTGCTTTAGCCAAAATCTGTTGGGAAAACAGATCTAGACGTAACTACATCACAGGGAAGAAAACTTTTGCCAATCACCTATACTATTTAATCTAGTCATTTATTCTGAAATATGAATGGACAATAAAGGATGACCAGACATATGAGGAAAGCCAGCAGTACAAAGGTAAATAGACAAGAGACTGAGAAGAAAAAAAAAAATCAGGTACAGAAGAAAATGTAACAAAATTTTAACTGGTATCCTCAGAAGATATTGCATTCATAATGAAAAAAGGACAATCAGACAATAAGAAAGGAACCTTGCTTGAAATTTTAAAATATGATTGCTAAAATATAAAAATGTAAAAGACAGATTTGAGTATAAAGTGAAAAAAAATTCCAGAATGTAAGAAGGAAGATATAAGACCAAATACATGAGGAAATAATCCAGAAGGTCAACATGTAATTCCCCCAAACTGCTGCAGAAAGTCATGTCTTCAGACTCAAAGGCACCACTGGTGCCTGACAGCATAATGAGAAAAAAAAAACCCACATTTAAACACACCTTGTGCAATTTCAGAATAAAAATAAAGGATCCTAAAAGCTTCTACAGAGAAAAAGAAGGTCAAAAGTACAAAGAAATAAAAGTTAGATACGGCACCAGACATCTCAATTCCAACACTGGAAACTAAAAATCAATGGAATAATACCTTTATTTCTCAGTAAAGGGGACTACAGAACTAGAATTCTACTTCTAGCCAAATTATCAGTTAAGTGTAAGAGAAAAACTAAAATATTTTCAGATTTTCAAAAACTGAAAGTTCACCTTCTATATACCCTTTCTGATGACTTCTTTCAGAAAACTGAGGGAGAAAATCAAAGAAGAGGAAGAAATGGAATCTAGGACACAACAGGCTCAACCCAGGAGTATGATAACCACAAGTCCCAGTACGAGAGCTGCACAGCAGGCCCCGAAAGCAGTCAGTCAAGACTGGAGCAGGGGCTGGGGGGCTTTGGGAAGGGATCTGTGGGATGAAAGTGGATTCCGTGCCAAAGACAGCGTGACTAAAGGACTTGCAGATATGATGAATGTGAATTATTCTTTTGTCAACAAGATGGTAAAAGCAGTCTGAACTTTCAGGCAAAATAAAAACTGAACAAGAAAGTCCCAGTATGTAGAGCCAACTAAGATTCTGAGCAAATGATGAAGTGAAATAAAGAGAATTCACCTTGATCTTCATACTATAAACTTTTTCCTTTTGTATGGAACAAGGATTGATAGTAACAATGGACACCAAAAGAAAATGTAATTGTTATTTGCTTGCAATGTTCAGTATCCAACCATAGATGAGACACAGAAGACATGATTGTAATAGAACAATGTAAATGTTATCAAACTTGATACTATTAAAGGGAAGGCAAACTTGACTGATGGTGGGATGTGGAAACGAAGGAGAGGGGGAAGGAAGGGAAGGGAGCTAGTGTCCTCACCTTATATAGCAGAAAGCCAAGAGATATTACTTAAAGTCAATGAAGGAGAAATTGAAAGTATTTTAAGTCACAAAGTTATGCAATCGAAAAATTAAAAATAAAAATATAATTACCCAAATTAGAGAAGAGAGGTAGGTGTTAATATGAATTAAACCCTCTTCTTTTATAAGGGAGAGTCTGACACAACATTGTAAAATGACTATAACTCAATAAAAAAATGTTAAAAAAAAAAAAAGGGAGAGTCTGCAATGATTGTGTGAAGTTGATATTTCAAGAAAAGAGATATAAAAATATTTTATGTTAATTATGAAGACAACCAGCAGAAAAACAGAAATCAAATTGGGATAAAAATAATTGCTTCTTTTTTTTTTAATTGAAGTACAGTCAATTATGATAAATTTGGGAGTTTGAGATTTACAAATGTTAGCCACTATATATAAAAATAATTGCTTTTGAGGTAGGCCTAGAGGTAGGGGAGGAGGAGACCCTTATATGTGGTTTTTTTTAAAACCACCTGCAAACATGAATTAAATTAATACTTTAAAACAAAAAGTGAATGGGAGAAAGTAAAAGTGAAACTAGCACATTATATATATATATAATGGTGAAATGTGACAATGAATTTTAGTATGTGTCTATATATACCACTCTTTTTAGTATGTCTATATATATATACCACTCTTTCAAGAAGCATGGCTATAAAAGAAAGCAGAAATTAATTAGTAGCTAAAGGAAAATATTTATGATGGGAAATTCTAGGGCAACATTGTCCAACATAGTAGCTGCTGGTCATATGTGGCTATTCATACTCAAACTTAAATTAATTACAATTAAACAAAATATAAAATTCAGTTCCATCATTCACAGTATCCACATTTCAAGTTCTCAGCAGCCCCATAAGGCAAATAGTGGCTACCATATTGAATGGAGTAGACATTGAACACTTTTATCATCAACAGAAAGCTCCATTGAACAGAGTTGTTCTAGAGCCTAACTGAACACTGATGAAGGGCCCTATCTCTCATCTCTGTCTGCATGTTCAGTTCAACAGAACAAGTCTTTACATGTGAGTATTCCAAACAAACTGCTGAAAAATATAACAAAACTTCACCAATTCAGAATACATATTCAAAGATAGTTTTAGCTGCTGTAAAAGACATGTGCAGTATTATTTTCAGTGCAGTACCTGATGCTAACAAAATGATGTCTACAGCAGTCCCAGAATAACTTGCTTTAATGAACATTAAGTTTATTTGCAATCAGAGTAAACATATTTATTGTAATTATTTCTTTAATAGAACTTCAAGCTATCTTACTATCACCAGTGGAAAATAATTTCCAGTATCTCATAAGAGATCATTAGACAAGCTCATTAATATCATGCAAATATTTGAAAAATTACTTTAAGGAATGAAAATCTAACCTGAATAGAAATCAGAATTCAAATCATATTTTCTAAGTCTAATCAGGGATTAAAATACTCTCTAGATCTCTAAAGAAGAAATATCAAATCATAGAACTGTTGTGCTGAAGGAACAGTAAAGAAAAAGGAAAAGCCTCTCATCTGAGAGACAAGAAAGTCCAGGAAGGGTAAGTATCTCAGCCCTGCGCTGCACAGCTAGTCACTGGATGGGCACGCCAAGACTCCCGCACTCCCGACCCTCAGCCTAGCACGGTCTCCCTGCACCACGCAGATCTGACAGACTCTACATGCGCGTTGTAAATGCCAAGACAAATTTTATGTAACAAAGATTTGTCATTTTCTTTAACCTCTTAAGGTCTCTCCATGTCCTCCTAGGGAAACAAAGTGCAGAAAATCTGACAAAATATTTATGTCCCAATGACAATAAAAATTATTCTCCTGTTCCCCTATATAGGAATATAAACACTCTTCTCTAAGAAATAAAAAATTAGGCAAATAAAGAATAAATCACATTTTTCTGAAAATGTGAAAGTCTAAGGTAGTTTTTTGATTAAAGAGCTCTTTTGAAAGTGAAATGAAAGCTACAGCTCCAGAATAATGCGCATGTGGACAAATAAATACAATTTTCCAAGCAATGAAGCAGTCTGTGGAGCATCTGTAGACCATCCATGAGCTCCAAGTTAAGAATCTCTGAGCTCAGGATTAACAATAAATTGTTTAAATTTGATTTAAAGCTATATATGTGTTGCACAAGGGACTCTAAAGCTAATTTTAATTGTCCATTGACTTTCATTATAAAATTCCCTCAACTGACTAGGCTAAAAACTTTGATGAAAAAGAGGTTAATAACCAGATCTGACTTTCAAAATCCTCAAAGTTCCAGTTCCTACCTCTCCTTGGTTAAACTTTCTTTACTTTCTGGAGTAAAATCTCCTCTTGTTTCTTCCCACTTCCTATGTCCCTGGACCATAGGGACAGAGGGCATTCCCCTTACTCCACATTTTAATGCTGAGGACTTTGGTCCTTTGACCTGAGTTTACTTAATATTTACCATGTCTGATGGGACAGACACATACTAAAATTCATTGTCACATTTCACCATAGCTATAACACCCATGAGACAAACAACCTAAAAAATCCTCCTTCAGCTTAAAGGTTATGTGTAATAATCAGTACCTTTTGGAATTCTGCTTTTCAGGTAACAATGAACACAATTATTACATTTATGAAGCATAAAAACAACTGCCGTATAACTTGAGAAGAAGGCTGCTCACCATCCTGCAAAGGAGAGAATTCTGAGGTGCTCTTCTGTCGGGGTGGTGTTAGCAACACAGCCGGCTCAAATACACGTGCTGGAAAACTGCTGGCCAGATTCCCACTTCCTGGAGGGTTGAGCACCTGAGACAGTTTAACAGGCAAATCTTCCTGAGGGAATTCAGCCACTTCATCCCCTCTGAACATCAACGGCATGGAGACATCAGCATTCACAACTGGACCCTCTGAAGAAGATGAAAGGCTGTTAGTACTTAAAGGAATTACGAGCACATGTCAGGTATTGGTACTTACGTGCATTTCCACGAAGGGCAAAATCACGTGGTCTCCAGAGCCTTCCTTTTCTAGTCCATATCCTCATTTAGCAGGAACCCACAGGAAAAGCTCCTGTGGGGCCAGCACTGGGAAGAAGTAGCCGGGTTTTGGTTTTCTGCTTTGTTTTTTTTTAATGGAGGGACTGGGGATTGAACCCAGGACCTCGTTCACGCTAAGCACGTGCTCTACCCGTGAGCTGTCCTCCCACCCCCAGAAGCAGTTGTTTTTGAGAAAAGCACAAGGGTCCCCTGCCCTTGAAGACCTACCCTAGCCATTGAGTTTATGTCAGGCAAGTGAAATTTTAGAGGCAGCCACTTCTTAGAGTCCGTAAGAAAACACTCCTAAACATATAAAACTCTTTCCACACAAAGACACTCATCAAAGTATTACTTAGAAGTAAAAAACATGAAAAATCCTATATGTCCTATTCAGCCTGTGGAATATGATGATGGCCCATGAGATGAAGAAAGGCTTTCAAAGCATTACCACAAATGAAGTAAAGTTATGAATTTCTGAAACTCTATTTTTCTCTTCCCAAGACCACCTCTTCTCCTCCTGAACCTGGGGCACCATAACGAAAGGTGCTGCACTAAATTCCCACATGTCTGGGAAGCTAGTTCTGCTACTTTCTATTTGTGTGACTTCAGTAAGTTATTAACCTTCTCTCCTGCCTTAGTTTTCTCATCTAAAAAATGGGGATAACAAGGACACCTACCTCATAAGATTGAGTGCAGAACTTTTTGCAAATTAAGTGAAAGCTGCATTATAAGGATTAAACAAGATAATACATACAAAACACTGTAAAAGTACTTGGCATAGAGAAAGCATCTGATAAATATTAGCTGAAATAGTAGTGGCCAATGTAACAGTGACAATGCTGTTTATGCATAAACAGCCAACGGCTACATATAAGTTTACAGTTTTGTTTACTCTGTAAGTTATTTTAATGCTAATCTGAGATAATAAGATTATTCCACTCACCTGGACTGTCCATATTTCTTCTACTTGTGGCTCCCCTTTCTAATGCCTGACTTCCTTTGTTATTTATCACAGGACAGTTCTTAATGGCATGGGTGAGTGATATAAGTTGCTCATCTGTTGTGATCATGTACTGCTGAAGTCTCGCCTCAAGAAAAGAGAACAAAATAGTATTACTGGCATATCAGACCCCAAATCATCACATAGATATGTATAATTATGTCATTGCTTCAAATACTCTTAGGAATTCAGACTTTCATTCAAATACTAAAATAATGCTTTCATAAAAATACATAATTATAAATATTTATTAAATTCCATGATAGAGGAATGGTTAAATAAATGATGGAACATCATTAATTAATAAGTGCACTGCTACAATAAGAATTAACCCTTTCACAGGGCTTTCAATTTACAAAATCCCTTCACATAGATGATTCCTACTGACTCTCGAGCTACCCCAAGAGACAGATACATTAGAGGGAGGAGACTCAATACAATATTATACAGGCATTTAAACTGATAAACATGAGCATTATAAAAATTTATGGTAATGCATATAAAATAGTATTAAGAGAAAAAAAAAATATATATATATATATATTAGTCGACACTTGAACAACGTGGAAGTTAGCAGTACCAACTCTCTGCTGTCAAAAATTCGTGCCTAACTTTATAGTTGGCCCTCTGCATCCAAGGTTCCACATCCACGGATTCACCCAACTGCAGACCGTGTAGTACCGTGGTACGTATTTATTGAAAAAAATCCACATGTAAGTGAACCAGCACAGTTCAAACTGGTGCTGTTCAAGGGACAACTGTATATACACAAACAGACATATTTATCTCCAAGATGTACACACATTTGATAAAAATCAGATGTGGTCAGAAATCAGAAATATTATTAGTATGACAGCTAAAGAAAGGCCATGAAACAGTTTTGTATCAGCCAAATTTTCCCCAAATTCCACACTCATATACCCAATGGCCTACTTAACAACTCCATCTAGAACTCACACAGGCTTCTCAAACTCAAAATATACAAAAGCAAACCCCTCTGCAACAGCCCCTCATTAACGACACTTGTCCCTCTAACTGCTCAGTCCAAAACTCTGATTCTTCTCTCTGGTCTTCTCCTTCACTTCACATCCAACCCATCAGCAAATCCTACTGGTTGACTTCAAAACATGTTCAGAATTTGGTCCCTTTTCACCACCTATTCCACTTCCAACCTAGAACCAAGCTGCCATGTCTCACCTGAATTATTCCAGTAACTCCTGTCTGTAATACTCTGCTTCTGTGTTTGACCACCTAAACTCTAGTCCTCCACTGCTCCCAGACTGCACCTGGGGGCACCAGAATGGATCACAGGGGCACCACAGGACATTTTAAATCCTCAAGGGAAACACTGATGTTCAGGTACCAGTGAACTACTACTAGCTTGAAGCAGTTCACAGACTCCACATTAGATCGAGATACATTCCTTTTGATGGTGCCCTATCTTTGTGAAGCTGAGTTTTTAGTAGCTGCTGTGCCCAAAAGCATTAAAATGATTGTGGAGTAGGAAATAAGAGTGATGGTGTCCAATATGATTCCAAGTTTTGAGAAGCTGTACAATGCCCAACAGGTATCTGTGATCTCATTAGTGAACAATTATGGTTATTTAATCATGAATAAAAATATGGCTTTTTCAATCACTTTACATGTATTATTTTTTTCACACAGCATCCAAGTTGTTAAGACGTAAGTACTTATTGAGTTGTTTGAACCTCACTACTTAATCAATGAGACTGCTGGGTATTTCTTTGGCCCGGGGTGTTCTGAGACACTAAGGGCACCCTGAGCGGAGAAAGGGTGGTGATCTCTGATCTAATCTCAACATAGCAGTCCACTGTTGTCCTCTTAAAACCTAAGTCAGATCACTCTCTTCTCTACCCAGAGCCCTTCAGGGGTTTCCCTTCTCACTGGGAACAAAAGCCCCAGTCCTTATCCAGCCTGCAGGGTCCCACATGGTCTGGCTTCCAGGCTCTTACCTCCTCCTACTCTCTGTCTCCCACAGTCCACTCTGGCCGCACTGGTCTCTTCCATGGCTCTGAGCTCAACAGCCACATTCCCACCTAAAGACCTTCACCCTTGCTGTTCCTCTGTCTCAAGTGCCCTTACCCCAGCCATCAGCAGGCTGGCTCCCTCACCTCCTTCAAGCCTTTGCTCAAACGTCTCCTCCTCAGACAGACGTGGCCCATCTCACTTACACCTCCCCACCCCAGACACTTCCTATACCTCCTACCTTTTTCTTTATAGTACACATAACCATCTAACTTACAATATACTTCACTTCCTTTTTTTAAGGATTTATTTAAAGTATAAGCTCCATGAGGGCCAGATTTCTTTTTCATTCATTACTGTACTTCTTGTACCTAGGACAGTGCCAGGCCCACAGTAAGTGCTCAGTAAAGATTTGTTGAACAAATTGATACACTTGAAAAGTGCCCACCTTCCCAAGAGAATTGAAAACATATGTTCACAAATACTTGCACATGAATGCTCACAGCAGCATTGTCCATTCATCGCACACAAAAAGAGGAAGCAACTCAAATCTCCTTCAGCTGATGCACAGATAAGCAAAATGTGATAGAGCCAGATAAGGGAATATTACTGGGCAATAAAGAGGAATGCCATACTGACACTCACTACAGCACGGATGAACCCTGCAAACATGCTGAGTGAAAGAAGTCAGACACTAAAGACCACACACTGCATGATTCTATTTACATAAAACATCCAGATTAGGCAAATCTATAAAAACATAAAGCAGATTTGTGGTTGCCAGGGGCTGAGGCAAGGAGGGAATGGAAAGTGAATACTAATGAGTATAGGGTTTCTCTTTGGAGTGATGAAAATATTCTGGAGTTAGATAATGGTGCTGGTACTAAATTCTGTGAGTATACTAAAAAAAGCCACTGAATTGCACCCTTTAAAAGGGTGAGTTAAATGGTATGTGAACTATACATCAATAAAAAAATGCATATTTTATATCTAATGTCCACTGACACAAACACAACTTGTCTTCTAACTATTGATTTTCTAGTCTCTTTTGGCTGATAAATAAAAGTAATAATAACCACTATTTGACAAAAAGATGACTAAAGATACTAAAGATACTATAAACATCTTTAAATGGTGTATGTTACAGGAGGGTTCCTCAAAGGGTATCCTCTGCTGTCCTGAAACTAAAAGTAACTATCATAACACTCATTTCACACTTTCAATAAACTCCTGTAATATTGGTAGTTATCATTTAAATGTAGACTCTGTCCTCCCCAATAAATATCAAGTTTCTTAAAGACAGTAGATTTATTCTGTACAGTATTTGTAGTGCACATTTCTACTATAGGACCTCCAATGTAATAAATGTTCAATAAAAGTTACTGTTGATGACAATAAAGAAGTGATAATCACACCGGCACAACTAAACCAAAAGCCAACTGGAAAAGAATCTCATATATTCTTAAAGATGGTTTACACTACTAAACACAGAAAAATCTGGGATCTCATCTGAGTACCTGGGTAGCAGTATTTTCTTCTCTCAGGAGAAGAATTTCAGCTGTCAGAGCATCAATGAGCTCTCGATGATCACCTAACACCTGTTCCAGTTGCTTCCTTGTCTCGACTTCTTTACGCAGCTGGAGCTCACTCTACAAAAAGAAAATCAAATAAACTCCCATCAACAGCATTGAATGTCAAAAACTAAAAGTTCCTACTCAAGCTGTCAAACAAGGTAATACTTGCAAAGGATATATTACGTGACTGTAATGACTTAATATTTTTATTAAAAGGTTTATATTTCATTAAAATGTGCTGCTTTATCTCTTCCCTTCTTTAGATAGAACACAATGAACAGAATGGTATATAGAATTAAATGACTACAATTTCTGTAGAAGAGCATGGAGAGAAGTACATATGCGTACTGCTTACATATATGTAGGCCATCTCTAGGACACGCTGGTATCTGGTAATGTTAGTTGGTGACGAGGAAGCAAACAAGTTAAATGGAGGTTTGGGTGGGAATTAGATGTTTCATCATATACCCTTCTGTATCTTTGAATTTCATACCATGTAAGTGTATCACTAATTCAAAAATTAAGTTTGTTAAAAAATAATTAAAAATTTAAAAAGCAAATTTAAATTATTTAGCTTTGTAAAGCAAGTGATTAACTAAACAGTACCTGCTTTTTAAGCCTGTAA
This sequence comes from Camelus dromedarius, assembly GCF_036321535.1. Lineage (NCBI taxonomy): Eukaryota > Metazoa > Chordata > Mammalia > Artiodactyla > Camelidae > Camelus > Camelus dromedarius. The sequence continues at coordinate 71,687,907 of NC_087437.1, read as the reverse complement.
TACCTTCCAAAAGCCAGAAGTACATTCCTAGAGATTCCTGACTTACAGGTGGAGGAGTGTTAAGACTTCCACAAGTCTGACAGTATAATAAATCTTTAAAAAGCAATTTTAGGAAGACAGCGCCAGAGAAGTTGATACATGTGAATCAGGGTGGCGAATCAACTTTTTTTTAAATAATAAAATTTCCTTACACATTTTTTGGTCATATTTGCTTAACAAATTTAAATACATAAAAAATAAATAACAGTTTAAATAGATTTCTCAAAAAGATGTAATACATAACCAATTCTAATTCCATAGCATTCTGAGGACTGATTATTATTCACAAATGAATTAATGAAATTATTCCTTTAACGACAATAAAATGTCTCCTACTTCCGACACTGCAGCAAAGCCCAAGTTACCAGTGATGCAGATAACATGAAGAATTTTCCTAATCTATGTCTACAGACTACAGGCATGCCACTCTCCACACTGAACTGACGTGGGAGTAGCAAGGAGAGAAGAGCAGTAGAACGAGGACATGGTTAGTACTTCTAATTAATCTGTCACTGTCAAACTGCAATATTGAGTATTAGCACAAGATATAATTTTATTTATAGCAGGCTTACCTTATTAATTATATTTTACTAAAGCTCATATTAAAAGCAGCATCAGAGGGGAGGGTATAGCTCAGTGGCAGAGTGTATGCCTAGCATGCATGCGGACCTGGGTTCAATCCCCAGTACCTCCACTAAAAAGATAAACCTAATTACCTCCCACCAAAAAAATTTTTTTAAATAAATAATAAAATAAAATAAAATCAACATCACTTATCTGATGTATCTGTATCAAGATGCTGAGGGGAATTAACAGGATAAACTTTTACTACAGATAATTCAGAGCTGAGGTCTTTTAAACAAAGCTATTCAAATACTTGGAGATTCCAATAACTCGAGTGTTGAGAGGAAAACCCCACCCATTTCTGCTAGCAGTCTGGCAGAAGGGGAGACTGACAACCCCACGCCCTTACCTCTTTAAGGTACCGAACCAGGCGACAGAGGGAGCTCACGAGTGACAGGGTGAAGCCGGTGAGACCCTGACTGTTCTGGAGCCCCTGGACCTCGCGTCCTGTCCACCGCTCGTATTCTTCCATTTCGTGTTCCACTTCGTGTATCATGTGTTTGAGGACATCCAGGCTGGAGTTACTGCTAGTTGGTAAATCCGTGGAGGCTGTGCTGGCTGATAACGTGCTACTCTTCTGCTTGGAAGGAGGTCTTTTTTTCACTGATAATGACAGAAGTCATTCTATGTTAAGACCAGGAAAAATTATACTAGAAAAACATTTGACTGTTGTTCACAATTTATAGAAAGCTTTTTAACAATAAAAATTATCATCATTTTCTCATTTAAAAAAACTATACTGTTCAAACCAGACTTATGCTATCCATAATGAATGTATGAGAACCATCTTTCTAGAATTAAATGGAATAAAAGTAGACATTATTTGGCTACCATTCAACAAACTTACTTAGTAGAATCCAACAGGATGAGCTTAAGGGAAAAAACACGTACTAAGAAACTAAGACAGCTGTATCTAGTTACATGTTTAATAACTCATCTTTGTGAATCAAGGGGTGGAACCTTTATTTAACAGCTGTTTTTGCTTCCTGGAGTTCAGCACTTGCCCCACAGCATAGCTGGCATCTAGAGTCGTGGTAGATGCCTCAGGTGGAAGTCTGCTATGGATTCTCTTGACAGCATCGGGAGCACTCAGAGCAGCTAAAAGGAAGAGTATTTCCAAGCGTATCTCAGGTGAACGACAACAAAAAGTCTTTTATGCATTTCAACTGACAGATCAATCAGTATTTTAATCAGGCTAAGACAATCAAAACTCAAGTAATGTTCCTTTAAAAATTACTGTGTTTCAGGAAGAACATAATAAAGCCAGCTACTCTCTAGGGAAAACAACACAAATGGGGACCAAACCTTTTCGGTCTCCTGGTGGAGAAGCAGATGATGGAGTTCCTGAAGATGTTGTTATTTGTGACTGTGTTGCTATTTTTTGCTGAATATCAGTCCATAGTTTATTAATCAACTCAGAATTATCTTCCTTTATTTGCTGGAGAAATCTATAAATTATGGGACAACAAGCTACATTAGAATTCACAAGTGCTATCATTTAAACTGTTCAACTGCTTACATGTTTGGTCTGAAGAAACTTTAAATAATTCACAATCAAAGAAAAATGTTTTGCTTTAACTTATAAGACAAAAAACTAAAACGCCAGTCTTCTCAGTGTTAGAAAGAACCATTTCATCTCCCTCTCAGTTTCTTATCTATGTTGTCTCCTAAAGCAGGAGTGATTTGCCCTTTCTGAAGTTTTGCACTACAGGCTCCATCTTCTCCTCGCCTTGTCTAGAGGAATTACATGGCTTGGCCCCTTCTGGTTTATACAAAGGAGCTTGTCCTCAGAGCACAGGCTCTGCCTATCACTGAAGTAAAGTGACTGGAGCAGACTCTGCTCCTGTGCGTCGGGAGGTGGGGAGAGGGAATGAGAAGGAGAGCTGCAGTCTAGAGGGTTAGAGAGCTGAGCCTTTTGCTATAATCACCTTTATTATTGATAAAGCTGATATTTCAATCTGCAATTGTCTGATTTCTTTGTCTATTTCCCAACTGGACTGATAATTTAAAGGAGGTAGGGGGCCAAAAAGTGGAAACAACCCAAATGTCCACCAGCTGATGACTGGGTAAGTAAAATGTGCAATATCCATACAAAAGAATATTATTCAGCCATAAAAAGGAATAAAGTTCTAACAAGCTACAACATGGACGAATCTTGAAAACATGTGAAAGACACCAGACACAAAAGACCACACATTGCATGATTCTATATATAGGAAATGTCCAGAATAGGCAAATCCATAGAGAGAAAAAAATAGATTCATCTAATAGATTAGATAGGGCCGACAGGTTTGGGAAGAAATGGGGTTTGGCTGTTAAAGAGTATGGGGCTTCTTCTGGGGGTAATGAAAAAGTTCTGAAATTGACTACATTGCACACTCTGTGAATATACTAAAAATCTTTGAATATTATACTTCAGATGGGTAGATTGTATGACATGTGAACTATATATCAATAAAACTGTTACAGGAAAAAAACAACAAAGACAACAAAGGAAAGGTGAAATCTTACTTAGGGGCTCCACAAACCTCAACCTAGAGGAGCTGCTTTCAAGCAGCCTGTGGACAGCACATCAAACATTAGCTGCTACAAAGTTTAGTTAGCAAAAGGTCTATAATGTGGTCCATTCACATTATGGCCAGGTATCAAAACATCAGACAGACACCTCTGTTAAGATAGTGTTAATTAACACTAAATCCAACCTTCAGGATAAATCCTAAGAAACATGTTGTAATGAGATTTCTATAGAAGCTGGGAAAATCCAAACCAGTTTAAGCTCACATTACTGTCTCTAATGTTTGTACTTTTAAGAGTCAGGTCAGGTGAAATAGCAAGAACAACAAAATAATACACATCATCTATGGTAGGCTTAAGAATGGCCCTCCAAAAGATACCCATAACCTAATCCCTGGAACCTACGACTGTTACCTTATCTGACTAAAAGGGGACTGAGCAGCTGTAATTAAGTTAAGGATCTTGAGTTAGGGAGAGGATCCTGGAGTATCCAGGTGGACCCTAAATGCAGCCACATGCATCCTTATAAAGGGGAGGGAAATTCTGACAAATACAAGAGGAGAAGGTGATATGAAAGTGGAGGCAGAAATTGGAGTGATGTTGACACAAGCCACCATCAGCCACCAGAAGCCAGAAGAAGTAAGGAATGGGTTTTACCTTAGAGTATCCAGAGGGAATGTGGCCCTACCAACACCTTCATTTCAGTCTAGTGAAACCAATTTAGGATTTCTGGCCTCCAGAACTGTGAGAGAATAAATTTCTGTTCTTTGAAGCTGCCAAGTTTGTGGCAATCTGTTACAAAGTCCCCCAAAATTAGTACAGTTTTTGGTACCTGGATATGGGGTGCTGATGTAACAAACACCTAAAAATGTGAAGATAGCTTTGGAATTGGATAACGGGTAAAGCTGGAATAATTTTTAGGTGAATTTATGACAGAAAAAGCCTGAATGTCTTAAAATGACTATTGATATAAATACAAATGTTAAAGACTCTTCCAGTGAGGGCTCCAGAGGAAGTGAGCAGCATGGTAGAGAAAGCCAGTATCATCTCAGAAAATAACATATCACTATAAAGAGAATGTTGGTAGAAATGTGAATTTATCAAGAGATAAATTAAGAGAATTGTTAAGCAAAAAGGAACCAGGACTTAGTTTGAGAAATTCTCATACACTCTAGATTACAAAAGATACTCAAATCAGGAGTCACTGTTAGGAAAATATGCTCTGTAGAGAAGTGTATGGCTGGATAACCTTTTGCTACTTCTAAAAAGATTAGGCATATGACTCATGGACCCTCTCAATGATCTCAGCAGAAGCCAACAACAAAGATGGAACTATCCACAAAAGCTCTATCGGGGACTTCTTATCTAATGACATGCTTTTCCATGACATACACAGGAGACCCATACGATCTTTTGAGAATGTTATACCAGCAGAAATACTATTAGCTTGTACTGAAAGGGACAGAGATAGGATAAAATAAAGGAAGGGTGTCAAACTCCTAAAATTCTCCAGATAGAAAACAAGTCGATAAAATTACTCAGGGGCAAACATGGGCTTCAAGGAAAAGGAATAATGATTTCAAAGCCAGGGCTGCAGGTATAGAGACCAGATCCACAGGCACAGAGGTCAAAGTCAGAGCCACAGGCATAGAAGACAAAGCCATAGACCCAAAGGATGAAGCCTCAGAACAAAGAAGATTATTACCAGGCCTTGAAATATAATAGAAGTTGCCCTGCTGAGTTGGGACTGGTGACCCATTTCTTCCTTTGATTTTCTCTCTTTTAGGATAGAGATGTCTGTAATTATCCTATGTAATTATCCATCATTGTATTTTGAAAGCAGATAACTTGTTTTCCAGTTTTTTAGGATCATAAATGGAGAGGAATATTGGCTCAGGGTGTATCACATCCAGAGTTTGACCTGTATCTCACTTAGATGATCAGACTTGGTTTGAACTGATGTTTCGATGAGATTTTGAACTGGAGCTAATGCTGAGACTTCAGGGGATACTGGAATGGGGTGAATGTAAATTTTGCATGTGGGCCAGTGGGTGGACTGTGGTAGCCTAAATTATAGTCCTTGAAGATATGCCCATGCTCTAATCCCTGGAACCTGAAAATGGCCAAAAAGGGTCTTTGCAGATGTGATTAAGTTAAGGGACTTGAGATGGTGAGATTATATTGGGTGAGCCCTAAGTGCAATCATGTATATACTTATAAAAGAGAGGCAGATGAGGATTTTGATACACGTAGACACACACACAGAGGAGGTGATATGAAGACAGAGGCATTGGGGTGATGCAGCCATTGATTCATAGCCAAGCTCCTTCCATTTTCACTGTTGACCACTTATGAGCACCAGATCTATTTTATGGCAGCATCAACTACAACAGTACTTTAATGACTTTATTTCATAGACAGCTTAGGAATATCAGCCCCTCTAATCCTTAGCATATAAACCCAAGCCTACTTGAAAGAGCAATTTTCCTTGTCCTTCAGTTTTTGCCAGGTGGGATTTCCTCCTCACATTCTTCCCGCCTTTTTCCCATAACAGACTCTAACACCACCCTTCCTCCTCCCTAGCCTGCACACAAAGGTCTACGGAGGGAGTAAGGCAGTGGTAAAGGTTACAGTAAGAGAAATGCTTGCAGTCACTGCTTCCTCATCTGGAATGTGCTGACCCCCCAGAAATACCAACGACCTAGTAGAGGTATTTGAGGATTGGGGTAAGAATTTATTTATCACATATAACATTATTTCTATGAGAAATCAGTTCAGTGCTCACAGGAACTCACAGAATTCACAGTAATTTTCAAACCAGAAGGTACCTTAGAAATCATATATTCTACACCCCTCATATTTTACAACTGAGGAAACAAACACCCACAGATTATCTGATCAGTAAGTAACCTTAGTTGCCAGATAAGTCTAATGCCTCTTCTAATACCTCATGCCCAGTATGTAACAAGTAGCACTGGAGACATAAAGTATTCAAAAGTTGGAAACTGGGCGGGGGGTGGGAAGAGATAGACTGGGATTTCAAAATTGTAGAATAGATAAACAAGATTATACTGTATAGCACAGGGAAATATCTACAAGATCTTATGGTAGCTCACAGAGAAAAAAATGCGACAATTAACATATATATGTTCATGTATAACTGAAAAATTGTGCTGTACACTGGAATTTGACACAACATTGTAAAATAATTATAAATCAATAAAAAAAAGTTAAAAAAAAGAAAAAAAAAGTTGGAAATCGCCTATTTACCCAACTAATGAGATAAAATTAACCTTAACTAACCAAATAAAAAAATTACTTGATTCAAGTGTGAAGAATAGAAGCGATTCTGTACAAGATTAATTATATTTATGTTGGGAAAGAAAAAGATGACACATATTTCCAGATATCCCTAAGAAAATGGTGACCAGCTAAATCTGAATCATGCTACATGTCTCCTAAAACACTATAGAGTGAAACAAGAAAAGCAAACAAAACAGTAGATAACCCATAGCTCCTATGTTATCGAAAGACAGAGAGCACTACTAACTTCAAACCACCTGTAAGTAGAAAAATAAGCACCAAATTCCAGCAAACAGATTACCTGTGCTCCTGCTGGAAGCCTCTGCAAAGAATGGGGGCAGTTCAAAGTGACTGCGCAGAGAAAAGGAAAGCTGAGAGCCTAATGGTGGCAAAAATCACCTCTAGAAATAAAAGGTCCATTCTGAGAATGCAAATACTTTAAAAACAACAATAACAATCTGGGCAATCATAACACCACCAAGAAGTGTACAGAACCCAAGGTGGTAGTCTTGGAAAGGTATCACTTCTTAAGGAGAACAGAGTGAACAGGAAAGGAGAGGCCCACTTTGAAGGGTGAGTCCTGAAGGGGAAAAGAAGTACAAGTCCTTCAAGACAAAAGGGAACCACAAAATTGGAGTATAAACAACTTTAACCCACCCATACTTTTAAAAAAAGAACAAATACACCCATTAAATAAACTGTGCTTCATTATAACTGAGAAGTCACTCAAACTCCAAACCCTCTCCACAAAATGTAAAGTATAACAAAGGCAGTATATCAAAACAGAAAATTTAAATTGAAATATTGCAGCTGATGAAAATTCCTGCTCCCCACCTGTGAAAAAAAAGTAAAAAAAACTATAACATAATACTTCAAATGGAATAAAATATACTTAAAGAAGCACTTCTTCAATCAGAAATTCTGAAACTAAGACTAGAAATGGACAAAAAACAGGAAGAAATAAAACAAGAATTAATTAAGCTGAGGAAAGAAATTGAAGAAAAATTATGTCAGAAATAAAAATTAAACAACATGTCCACTGAAGAAGTGTTAAACAAACATTACTAAGCAATATTGAAGAATTACAGAAAAACAATAAAAAGAATAATAAGGAGAATAAAAAGGGTTAGAGAGAAAGTGCTTGAAGTGAAAAACAGAAATCTTTTACTTATATAAAAGGAGTCTCTGAAAAAGTAAAACAAAAACAGTATTTTAGAACTAAATATATATATGTATATTTAAATAGTTTGTATGTATATAAAAAAGGGCAACCTGGGTTGGGAAAGGAAAAACTGACCTGGAAAGGTAAACTCCAAGACATAGCTTAGCAATATTTAAATTTTAAAGACAAAATAAATTTTAAAGATAATGGAAATCAAGTCACTGGACAAAAATGCCAAATCATAAGGGCAAGAAAATTATCCTAGCATCAGACTTCTAAAAAGCAACATTCAAGGCAAACCAAGAGTGGAGTAGCATTTTCAGGAAAGTTAAGGAAACAAAAAGGAATCAAAGACACCAAAAGCACAAGCAAAAAAGCAAAAATAAATTAAGTGGAACTACATGAAACTAAAAGCTTCGGCACAGCAAGAGAATCAATCAACAAAATGAAAAGGCAACCTGTGGGATGGGAGAAAATATCTGCATATCATATATTTAATAAGGGGCTAATATCAAAAATCTATAAAGAAGTCATACAACTTGATGGTAAAAAAACCAAACAATCCAATTTTTAAAATGGGTAGAGGAACTGAATAGACATTTTTCCAAAGATGACATACAAAGCCAACAGGTATATGAAAAGGTACTTAATATCACTAATCATCAGGGAAAAATGCAAATCAAAACCACATGAGATATATCCTTACACCTGCCTAAATGGCCATCATCAAAAAGTCAAGAGATAACAAGTGTTGACAAGGATGTGGAAAAAGGGAACACTTGTGCACTATTGGTGGGAAAGTTAATTGGTACAGGCACGATGGAAAACAGTGTGGAGGTCCCTCAAAAAATTAAAAATGTAACTAACCTATGATCCAGGATTCCCACTTCTGGGTATATCTTCTGGGTATATATCCAAAGGAAATGAAAATAGGACATCAAAGAGATATCTGCACACCCTTGTTTACTCCAGCATTATTCACAATAACTAAGATATATCCACAGCCTAAGTGTGTGCCAATAGATGAATGGATAAAGAAGATGTGATATATACATAAGTATATATACACAATGCAATATTATTCAGCAATGAGAAAGAAGGAAATCCTGCCATTTGTGACAATTGTGGATAAACCTGGAGGGCATTATGCTGAGAAAAAGAAGTCAGAGAAAGACAAATACTGTATGGTATCACTTATAGGAGGAATCTTAAAAAAAAAAGAAAAAAAAAGCTGAACTCATAGAAACAGAGTTGAGTAGTGGTTGCCAGGGGCTGGGAGGTGGGAGAAATGCGAAGATGGTAAAAGGGTACAAATTTCCAGCTACAAGATGATTAATTTATGTACAGCATAGTGATTGTAGCTAATAATATTGTATTATATATTTGGAAGTTGCTAAGTGAGAAGATCTTAAATGTTTCACCACAAAAAAGGTAACTATACGATGTGATGGAGGTATAACTGCTGTGATGGGAACCATGTTGCAATATGTAAGTGTATTAAACCAAAATGTTGTACACCTTAAACTTATACAATATTATATGTCAATTATATCTCAATAAAACTGCAGGGGGAAAAAGAAATGGCCTTGGAAAAAAGCATTGTAGGTCTTTATGCCATATATACATACGTGTCTGCATTTGTGTTTGACTGAGAGTTTAGAGAATTATCCAACTCATTCTCACTTTCTTCTGACTGGCTGGTAACAGTTCCTTCTTCTTTGTCATCATCAACTTCATTAAGAGCCTTTCTCAACACAACAATAAAGTAACATCATAAGTTGGTTATATATACACTCATCCTTTCCTTTTGTCATAACAAGAGAGATCCTTCCTTCTAGGGTTAATTCCTCCCCATGTGTTCTAGAACCCAAACGCTCTTACCTCCTTCTAGTTCACCAATTGCCTCTTTCCTCTCCTGGACCTTTAACCTCTCCTTACTGGCTTCAGCTCATCCACATTTAAATGTAAGTCTCTCCCATCTTATCCTGACCCTAAATTTGTCTGAAGCTACCATCTATCTTCTCTCTTTGCATCATAAACTTCTTGAAAGAGCTGTCCCCTACTTCTCATCCACCATCTATGCCCTGAAACTCTGCTTCTGCCCTGCCATTAAATTTAAACTGACAAGGTCAACATCAACACACTTGTTCCCAAATCAAATGGGTATTTCTGACTTTGCCTTCCCTTACCTCTGACTCATTAGACACCAGTGACCACTCATTTCTTTCCTTCAAAATCTTCTTTATAAACTTTTCTTTTTCATTTCTATCATATTGCATTTTCTTGGTTTTTCCTCTTCTTTTGACCATTCCTTCCCAATCTCCTTTATTGGTTCTTTCTCTACCCTCCCCTTATAGTTGATATCACTCAAGGTTTTCCCTTTGGATCTTTTCTCCTCTCATCTGACTCATTTTCTGTATGATTGTATCTTATTCCAAAGCTTCAACTACACGCCAAATGCTGTTGATTTCCAAATCTCTATCTTCATCCAGATCTCTCCTGAGCCCTCAACATTCATATCCATCTGCCTAAAAGATATCCGTAGAACATCTTACTCCACATGTCTGAAATTTATCATTTTCCTAAGCCTCTCCTATCATTCTTCCACAAACCTCATTCTTGCCATATTACCAAGATGATGAACAGCATCACCCTCTACTCAAGATTCTCAAGCCAGCAAACTGGAAATTATCCTTCTCTTTCATCCATCACATCCCATCAGTCACCTAATCCTGTCAATTCTACCCCTTTTTAAAATCTCTCAAACCTATCCCTCTTCCCCTTTACCTACTTCCTGTCAGTCCTCACCACTTCTCACTAAGATTCCAACCTGAGTCTTCTGTAACCAGATTCTCTAACCAGTCTTGTCCCTCCCCAGTTCGTCTCCCACACTACTGCCAATTTCACTATGACTGCTTTAGTGGCTCTACTTTTACTTTCTGATTCCTTAGCCCTTCATGACCCAGCTCTTCCCTGTCTCTCCAACCCTGGCTCTTGCCACTTCCCCACCCTCATCATAGAGACCATGATCATCCGAAACCTAATTTTTTAATAAGTATCAAAACATAAATGGTTTCTGGCTAGGGATACAGCTAATGGGTTTTGGCTATTTAAAATATGTGTAACATTCTACTTAATTGCCCTTATAAGTAGAAAACAATATACTAATACAATTCTGGACCTTGTGATTCCCTAGGATCATCTAACTGATGTCTCCTTTTCTTCAGAGAAGATACAAATAACTTAAGAAATTATATTAAATAGGTCCTAAGTCCTAGTCATTTATAAAAAGTTGATTTATTTTAATATTAAATTCTTCATAGACTTTTAAAAAATGTTTCCTATCTCAAAATTCTAAACATTTTGATTAAGAGTTCCAATTAGGTTAAAATATAGGTAATTAATGTTTTACTACTGTACTTTTCCCATGTAATTAGTCAATAAATTCCAAGTTTCTTGGGTAGCTGCTTTTTAAACACACTAATACATTAGAAGGGACTAAGATTTAATAAAGAACTAGTATCTGGTATTATGCTAGGCACTTTACATAACCTACCTTGGTGGATCCTCACAATGACCGTAGCCTGTATATTCTATTCCCATTTAATAAAAAACAGTTTAAGCCGACTCAGATACCTTGAAAAATCAACTCAATATCAAACTGCTAGTATGTAACACAGATTCATTCACCTGACTCAAAGTGGAAGTGGATAGACTCTCTTTTCCATATTTGTAGATGGTGCCACAGTATTATGGAACCAGACAGCCTCAATTTGAATGCCGTCTCTGACACTAACTAGCTTTGTGATCTTGCACAAGTCATTTAATTTTTCTAAGCCTCAGTTTTTTCATCTACTAAATGGGGATAATAATAGTAACTATCTCCTAGGTAAGTACTCAATAAATGTTAGTTATTATTATCCAGTCCTATCTTGTTTAGTACAAGCATTATTCACAGAAAGTACAACATGCTTGAGTAAGAACAATTCTAGCAACCACAACTTGGTATTTATTGATACTAAAGCTTTTCGAATGTTTACCACAATGCCCATCTACATCAACTTAAACTTAATTTCAGCATGAGCACTTATGGCTGTGTGCAAAGCACATTACCTGAGGCTCTACGACAGATTCGTTAAGGATAGCCTGGGTGACTGGATCTTGATTTACCACAATGGGACCTTGAGAGGAATCAGGAGCCATCGTTACATTTGGAAACCCTGCAGAAGGAAAATAAGTCATGATGATTTTGTTTCATTTAATTCAATTGACTTCACACGCACTAAACACTGCCATAGGTTTGAATCATCATGAAAATCTTAATCATAATCATAATCATAATAATAGCAAGTCACACTTACATAGTGCTTACTATATGTAAGGCACTGTTCTAAACACGTTCACACAAATTAAATTGTTTCACCCTCACAAAATCCTACGAGGTTGTTACTATAAGTGTTTTACATATGGGAAAACTGAAACTCAGAGACATGAAGTAACTGGCTGGCACAGAGTCAAACTAGTGAGTGGCCAAGCCAGGATTCAAACCTTAAACTGAAAACTAATGATCTGTTTTCAGGGATTAAGATAAACAATAGATTATATACACATTGAAGTGAATAATGTGTATCTCACAAAAGGAAAAGTTCCCCTTAGAGAGAGACTGAGGTTGCTTTAAGTTTCAGACTAAGCTTTACTCAAATTATATACAAAACAGATACTTTAATTATATGGTAATTTAATATTAATAATCTGAAATTAAGTCTTATTTTAAATTATGATCTTATATATTTCACCATAAAATATCTTAGTAAATAAAGTTACCTTTCCTTAGCTGAGTAATTTGTAATAGTTAATATTCTTAGTGAAAAGCAAATAAATTATAATAAATCTATGCCTAACAACTCTTGCATGCTATCCGCTCTAGAATACACATAATATAAATAATACGATGCCTGAAAAAAGATTTTAAATTCTTCCAAATAGCCAGGTATGGACTATGGTTTATAAGATAAAGAAGCTTTTGTTTGATTTGAATACTTCACCTGTGCGCCTACGAGGAAAATCAACAAATAGATCTTTTGCTGTAGCCATCAAACGATCAGTTTTTTCCAATACATCCTGCATCTGGTATTGATCAGAAAGAATCTAGACATATGTTAATGATAAATATTGTTCAGAAATATATATATATATACACACACACATAAATACTTAACAAATCACAAAGGAAAAGTCTCTATAAAGGCGGGAGCATAAAAATAACCTAAAGTCCTTCCGTGGCAATATCTTTAAGTACCAGTAGATGGGGCTATTACAATAATAAGTGGATTCCAAATGCTTGCCTTAGATCCAAAGAATTATTAAATTATGACCCAGTCCACACACAAACATAAAGATAGATACACACCAAAATAAAAGTTTTGCTTAATCTTACTCTTTGAGAACCACTCTGATATTTTCTTTTTAGTTTCTGTCCTATTTTTTCAAATGATGGTTGCAACCCATTAACTTGATTTTACAATCCACTAACAAGTTGTGATCCACAGTTTGAAAAACATTGATTAAAGATATGAATCTCGGAGCCATAAACTCAGAGATGTGAATCTTTGGTATTTCAACCATTAACTGATTTCATAGTTCACCAGTGGATCATGACCCACAACTTAAAAAACATGTGGTGAGGTTTGAGTTTGAAGACATTAAACAAAAAAAAAATGATGCTTCTGCATTTATAAACAAGCTCAGTTTTTATCCTGGAGAGATGAGAACTCAAAAAATACCATTACAGTGGTGCCTCTGACTATGCACTTTCAACTTAGAACTTGCTTAATTACAGTAAGGACAGACACATAGGCTGGAGTAAAAGCAAGTTAACTCCATCCACCACCACTAGAAGGCACTCTTAGGATGGAAAGAATCTCAGAATTGGAAACTGCCCAGTTTGCAACACTGACTGAAATCAAAACATCTAGTAACAAATGCTCTTACTGGAATTTCTCTAGACCATGGAAACAAATATATAGTATGACCTCAGTTATTGTTTTAGGATGTGAAGAAAAATAACGAGAGTCACATTTGACTTTTTCTCCTTCTCCCCTGCTAAAGCCAAGCAGGTTAGCTGGCTCAGTAAGTGAGAAGTCCTGAATTTGTTCCTTCCACAAAGAGTAAACTTTGGAATGGCGTATGGTAAAGAGCACATCTGAAACCAGAAGACTGGCATCCTAGGTCTGGTCAAGACACGCTAAGCAAAATCCAACCTCTTTAAATTTAGTTTCCCAATCTCCCGATATGTAAATGAAGATACAACTACCTCCCAGCCCACAGGGGTGTTATAAGGTTGTGGACTGAAAATCTGCATACAACTCTATAAATATTTGAGAATGTACAACTTAAATTTCCATCCCTGGTTAGAAGCCATCATGCAGTACACCAATTAGAGCTTAGGAAAGAAAGTAAATGAGCATTATAATCTATTATTTATACTAGAAAAATTACACAAAATATATTTCCTGATGGCAGGTTTAAGAGTTCACCATTTTTTTTTTAAAAAAAAGGCTTGACCTCCTATCAAAATAAAGAGATACAAATTGACAGAAGCAGATTGTGGAGGAATAATTTTATCATATGAAGACTGGGTATTAATTATAATGAGGTCTCCAGTAAAGCCACTGCCCTGCAGCCCTCTGCTAGCCTCTGTCCAGGCTCTTTGGAGCAGATGGTTTGAGTGGCCAGAGGTCAGTGCATTGGCTTTCCCTCGTTCTTTGTAGATTTCTTTACTGCTCCTCTGTGCGAGAACTCATCGTCATGACAGGTAAATCAATCTGTGTACATATTGTTTCTCCAGATGGGTTTGTAGAGCACAAAGCCAAACTTATGAATAGGTAGAACACATCTTGGATTTTCAAAAGATCAGTCAAGGTCCCTTCAAAAACACTATTGGAAACTTCTCATGCTAGCAGTTTTGCTCTCTGGTAATAAAAACCAGACAGAATTGGGAAAGTACAGAGACTAGGTTAGTAATTATACTTTAAGAATTTATAAAATCTTATCAAAGCCCCCCTTTCTCTGATTTGGATGTGAACTATTATTTGCTTGATTCCCATGGCATGAGTGTATCATACAGCAAATGAAATACAAGACTTTGCGGGTCAAAGAGCCTTTCTCTTAATTTACGTTAATTGAGGAGCCCAGCTTCTGGGGGATGGGTCCTGATAGCTCTAGCCCATATTGATAAGACCGAGGTGGATATGCCCAAAGAGGCCTCTTCCGTTGGTCCCCACACTCCCTTATCAGAGACATTACAGATTTAGCAATACTGACACAATAGATGTATGCATCCTTTGACTCAGCAATTCCACTTTTAAGTGTTTATCCTACAAATATATTAATACATGTACTCAAAAACATTTCAAGGATATTCATGACATTATTTATAATGACAAGGCAGGAAATAATCTGTGGGTGGCAGACACTGCTACTTACCCACCAATATCCTTTCCATTTTCCCTGTAACAGTAGAATTCCCAAGTTAGTCAAGTACATAGCTAATTTGCCAAATACCCTTGCAGGTAAGAATGGTCATGTTCTGAACTTCTGGACAAAGGGACAGCAGCAGAGCTTCTGGGTGGTGTGTAAAAGGAGTAGCATGCATTCTCCTTCCCATTCATGCTGCCTGGAATACAGCTGAAGGAAGCTGGAACAGCCATTTGTACTCAGACACTGAAGTCCTGTAATAAAGGACCAGAGAGCCCCCTACCAACTACCATGGACCTCCAAGCTGTACCATAAGAGAGGAATCCATTTCTATTTTGTTTCAACCACTATGTTTGGGGGTCTTTTTGTCCAGGTGCTTATACTATACTCTAATACACATCCTAAATGTCCACCAGTAAAGCACTGAATAAATAAACTGTGCTACATTCGTATACTATATGGCTACTAAAAAGAAAAGTAGATTTCTAAATACTGACATGGCATAACCTTCAAGAAATGTTGTTAAATGGAAATGCCTGAATCCCGCTAACAGCAGAGGTTCTCAGCTCCAACAAAATACTAAAATTACATAGCAACTGTCTAAAAAAATACCTAAGTGGAGTCACATCCCAGGTCCACTGAATCAGATATCTAAGTATAAATACGGCTGAGTCCAGAGACTGGTTTTTTAATGGAAATTAGTCAGTCAGGGTTGAGAAACACTACACTAGAGCAGGAGGAAGCGGCATTACCAAAGGAAGGCAGAGAAATTTCACTCTCTCCCCCTCACTACTCTTCTTCAACCCCTAATTCTACAACATCTACTACATACAAGGTATAAGAAATTCAAGACATGAGCAGGGACCACTAGGGAGGGGAAACAAAAGCCCAGAGTCACCTCAAAGGGGCCTCCTCTTTCCCTGACCAGATCTGTGTTCTTAGGTCTTTCCCTGAGAATTACTACATAACATTTAAATGTACGTGACTTGTCTAAGATCACCAAAAGATATACACCTCTAAGGAACATCCTCTCTCAACCCACTGTTCTTTCTATAAACTCATGTAAACATTTATTTCAGAGATATAATTCTTCCTAGTGATACATAAGGTCAAGATTTTCATATTTCACTAAGAAGCCTGATGAATTCCTCAAAAGACAGAGTGTCACTTAAAGCTACAGTAGAAGGTCACCCAGACAGCCAAGTGCAATAACCTTCAACACTGAATAGGAAGCAGCACTGAGCAAGAAAAAAAAGGACATTTCTTTTATATTGATTTCAGCCCAAATAAAAGGTTTTTTTGCTGTAGTTTCCTCTTATTTCCCATATTGTTTATTCTGTTTATTTATTCAAACACCTCCATCCAGCAAGAGATTAAGCCAAAGACAAGTGGCTTACTAACTTCTTAGACAAGCACACAACATTATTTTTTTTTTTTTTGGTAAAGTAGTCTAACAGCATGGCTATTAGAACTGAGAAAAATATTTATAGCAACTTATATATATATATATATAAATATTATATATATGCCATATATATATGTGGCACTAATTATGTGCCAAAGACTATGTTCATCACTATATTAGTATTTTATCACTGAATTCTCAAAACAATACAATCAAGCAAATAGTATTATTCCAGTTTTAAAGATCAGAAAATTCAGGCTGAGAGGGGAGGGTATAGCTCAGTGGTAGAGCACATGCTTAGCATGCATGAGGTCCTGGGTTCAATCTCCAGTACCTCCATTAAATAATAAATAAACAAACAAATAAACCTAATTACCCCGCTCAAAAAAAAAAAAAAAAAAAAAAGGAAAAAGAAAACTCAGGCTGAGAAGTTAATTTAAGGTCATGTGGCTAATAAGCTGTAGGGCAGGAATTCAAAGCACCAGACTAGACTCTAATTGTCACTCTTCCTTTCTTCGAAAGTCCATATGTGGATAGTTGAATGAGGACACAATAATAACTAGAGTCTCTCCAATGTGAATCAAATATGGAGGGAAAGAGAGAAACCTACTTATCCCTTCTTTTCCTAACTCTACAGATAATGCAGTTTAGCATTACCTCCTTCATGATAGACAATCTCCTTTTCTCAAGATTAGAAATTTCTGGTTTCTGCTTCTTCCATTTTCTCTTCAAAGCTTTTTCTTGGAGCTCCCAGTGTACTAATGCTCTATTCTTCGATTTGTGTATTTCATGACGACGTATCTATATAGAAGAAAAAAATTTACAAGAATATTTCAGAGACAAAGAACTTGCCTATTCAGATGATAGGACCATCTAATGTAGTCTATCTTTGAAAATTTTTTCTAGTCCAACATATGTATATTTATATATATTCACAGCCATTTTCACAATCTTCTAAATTTTCAAAAATGATTTACAAAAAGAAGTATCTAAAACTAGTAGACCTAGCTAAAAGACAAAATGAAAAGAATGTTAATTTCTACTTCTTTTGTACAAGCCTATCCAATAAAGCAGTCTTTTTCAAACTGCAGTTGGAGACTTAGTTAATGAGTGGTAAAATAAACTAGTGGATCAAACATTTATAAAATAAAACAAAATATAAAACAGAAAATATTAAGAATACATTGCACAGAAGAATATGAAAAGTAATATACGTATGTTCATGTATGACTGAAACATTGTGCTATACACCAGAAATTGATATAACATTGTAAATTGGCTATATTTCAATTTAAGGAAAGGACACACTGCACATAATGAAAGTTGAAAATTGTTTTGTTAAACTTTTCAGTTACATATGTGTGTACATGTACAATTACACACATACAACTGACTTGAGTATAACATAAAAGGCACAAAACCCACTGAGTCATCTTTGGCAAAGCCACACCCATTCCATGATATTCACATCACCACCAAGAACTAACTGTGCAGTGTTTCTATAGCCCTGCAATGGCTGCACGTGGAAGTGGGTCACTGGAGACACAGGACTCCAAGGAAGTGAAATTCCTGAAGCAGAAGCTGAGATATGAGCCACAGCTTAAGAGTTAGAGGGGAGAAATTTGCTAAGGTTGTTAAGGAATAAAAGCAGATATTGGTTTTACAAGCACTCCGGCATTCAGAACTATAAATATGAACAAAACCTGTATGTCACCTGATAAAATGTATTGCTGAGTTTGCATCATGTAAATAAGAAATCAGTCCATTAAGAGACTAACAACCAAATACTATGTAAGGATTCTAACTCACAAAAACAAATGAAGATGACATTTTTGAGACTATCAGGGATATATGAATATGGACTGGAAATTAGGTAATACCAAAAATTAATGTTACTTTTGTCAGGTATGATAATGGCATTGTGATTATATATAAGAAAATGTCTATTTTTTATAATGCAAACTGAATATGTAGGCACAAAATGACATGTTCTCTGGGCTTTGCTTTAAAATGCTACAGTGAAAAAGGTATGATAAATGAAACAATTATGGCAATATTTTCATAACTTTTACATCCAAGTGAACAGTACATAGGAGTTCTTTACACTTTTGTCTCTACTTTCATGTGAGTTTAAAATTTTTCATAATAAAAAAAATTTTAAGTCAGTTGGACATCATTATTATCCTCAATAAACATTTAATGAGTACCTACTAGGATTACTATTCCTAGATCCACAAAGACATATAAGATATGGCCTCTATCCCTCCAAAGCATTAATAATCTGCCCAGGGAGATTGGACATATGCATATAAAGATAAATGACATGCATTAGAGGGCATATGCTCAATGCCTTATGTTAGTAGTTAAGTATAAGGACAGTTCAGAGGAGATAGCAACTGTTGGGCAGCTTCAAAAAATAGGACTTCAAACTTACTGTAATACTCAAGAGAGTATGGTACTGGCAGAAGGACAGACATATAGATCAGAAGAATAGAAATGTAAGTCCAAATTAGCCCTCATATTTACAGACAACTGATCTTCAACAAGGGTGCCAAGATAATTCAATGAGGAAAGAACAGTCTGTTTAATAAAAGGTGCTTAGACAACTGGATATTCATTTGTAAAAGAATGAAGTTGGACCCCTTCCTCACACCATACACAAAAATAACTCAAACTGGATGAAAGACCTAAACATAAGAGCTAAAGTTTTAAAACTCCTAGAAGAAAACATAGAAGTAATTTTTGAACCTTGCTTAGACAATGGTTTCTTACATATGACACTAAAACCACAAGTAAGAAAAGAAAAATTACATAAATTAGACTTCACCAAAATTTAAAACTTTTATGTTTCAAAGGATACCACCAAGAAGGCAAAAAGACAACCAACAGAATGGAAGATAATATTTGCAAATCACGTATCTGATAAGAAACTTGTATCCAGAATATATAAAGAACTCCTACTACTCAACAATAAAAACATAAATAATCCAATTTTTAAAAAAGTTTTTTGCATTTCTCTTTTCATCAAGTCCAGTTCATTGTAGTCACATCTTTCCTCTGGTAATTTTTAAATAACTAAGGGATTCGAACAAACATTTCTCCAAAGAAGATACAACAAATGGCCAAAAAGCATACGAAAAGATACTCAACATCATTAGTCATTAGGGAAATGCAAATCAAAACCACAATGAAATTCTACTTTATACCCTCTAGGAGAACTAAAACCAAAAAGATGACAATGATAAATGTTCACAAGGAGTATGGAAAAACGAATCCTCATACATGCTGGTGAGAATGTAAATGGTGCAGCCGCATTAGAAAACCCTTTGGCAGTTCCTTAGAAAGTTAAATATAGAGATAGCATATGACTCAGCGGTCATACTTTCATGTATATACCCAAGAGAACTGAGCGTATGTTCACACAAAAACCTGTACACAAATATTCAGAGCAGCATTATTCATAATAGTCAAAAATTAGAAACAACCCAAATATCCAACAACTGATGAATGGATAAATAAAATATAGTATATCCATACAATGGAATAATATTTGGCAATAATAAGGATGAAGTATTGATACATGCAGGGAGGCATAAAGAGTGACTGTTAATGGGAAAAGGATTACTTCTGGGAGGGTGATAAAAATGTTATAAAATTACAAAGTGATGATGGTTGCATAACTGTGAATATACTAAAAGGCAATAAACTGTACACTTTAAAAGTGTAGATTTTATGGTATGTAAATTATATCCTAATAAAGCTGTTTAAAAATAAACTTATAGTAGAAACTTAAAAAAAAAAAAGTAAGACTTGAACTAGTATAAGGAAGCAAAGTTAAGATTCGGACAGGTGGAGAAGAAGGTAGGGAAACTTCCAAGTAAAGAGAATAGCATGAACTGGGGCACAAATGTGGAAATATACATGGCACAGTTTGAGAAAAAAATTACTATGTATATTTGTGTAGAGAAATAATAGTAAATAATGCCAGTGATATCTACAGCTAGAAAAAGACCATAGATGTGTAGAGGACAATACAAGACTAGAGAGATTTGAACAGTAAACAGATCCTATCTAATAAAATTCTAATACATGCCAATTGATATCCCTAGGTAAAATAAGGAAGTCCAGGACACATGCTTTTTGATTTTATATAGACATAAACAAGATTAAAATTAACTGAATAACTTCCAAGAAGTGCTTCTGGTTTTTATTCTGAAGGTCAGAAACCAAGTATCAAATAAAACATTTAACAAATCCCGCAACTTTCCATAGTAAACATACCAGATCTTCAGGAGTTGCCCGATGAACTGTAAGATCAGTCATAGTATTCTGCAAAAAAAGATGAACTTTCTTTAAAAAGTAAAAAAGGTTTCTTATAAAATATTAGTATGTGCTGGATTTTAATGGCTGAAAATGGATTCAAAATCCTGAGACCAAAACATCTTTCTTTCGAGGAAGCAATCAATATTCTCAATTTAAATATTAAAATGGATTGATTACTTTTAGCTGTCTTGTAGAAAATAACAGACTATTTTTAGGTGTCTTACAGAAATTAAGCACTAAACTCACCAAGCAGGCACACATTATACTAAAACAGTGAATAAAACAGGATAGTATATAATTCAAAATGAGTTAGTTTAATTGAAGTTATAGTTTTCAAATGATAGTCCATGGAATGAGGCAACTTTAAAGATTCCTAAAAGATAAACTGTGATCACTTTAGAGAGGTTCAGTTTGTGTCCGTGCAAACACCTTAAGCACAGAACCTATCATAATAAGAGATGAATTTTGAGGGTATTGTATAATTTCATAAAATGTGAAAATAGTTACTCAAGTAAAAAGGCACTAAACCAACATGGCAGGGCTTCCACACTGCACAACTCCAGAAGGTACCATTAATATCCTCGGTCATGTAAATAGTCCCCCCTTGGAGTCGTGCAGTGCACAGCCTGCACGACTCCAAGTAGCAGCCCCACAATTTGGTCGTTCCCAAAATGACTCCAGCCACTTTGTTATACAGATTTGGTAAGGCAGGGAACAAAAGAATGTAGAGTTTTAATTCTAAGAGAAATATAGAGACCTGAGTCTAGTGAAATCATTTCTGATGTGTTCAAAGACTTAACTTTTTGGCCACAGCTTAAATTTAGCTCAAGGATTTTATATACTAAAATCATATTCCTTTCATATTGATTTAGAAAAGTACAAGATACAACTATAAGATCACAAGAATTGTTTTTAATAATCATAATAAGAATTCAGGCATATAAGTGATATGCTTGGAATTAGTTCTCATGGAAGAAAATATGATTTCATTAATACCACTATTGCTTAAAACTACAGTTGACTCTTGAATAACATAGGTTTGAACTACACAGGTCCATTTATGTGTAGATTATTAGATAAATACATACTACAGTGCTACACAATCCACAGTTGGTTGAATCCACAGATGCAGAACTAGAGATATGGAGGACTGACCGTAAAGTTATCAGTGGATTTTTTCTGTTTGGTTGGTTTTTGGGTTTTTTTTTTCTTCGGGGGGACGGGAATAATTAGGTTTATTTATTTATTTATTTATTATTGTTATTTTTTATTTAACTAATGTATTGGGGATTGAATCCATGACCTCATGCAGGCTAGGCATGTGCTCTACCACTGAGCTATACCCTACCCCCCATAAGTGGATTTTTGACTGTGTGGAGGATCGGCACCTCTAATCGCCGTGTTGTTCAAGAGTCAACTGTATTTTCTTCTGAAATTGCCTTTAAATCTAATTTATAAGCCATTTCAGTAAATATCTCGGTATCAAAGAAGTATTATTCAGTTGATCTCTCCTCCCTCATTTACCATTCACTCCAAATGACTTATAACTACTTTCACGTTCAGTCTACCTTCAAAAAACAAAGTTTTTTCCAGCACTGGAAATACAAAAAGTAAGGGAGGAAGGTTCTGAATGAAATTTCAAGTGATGGCTTTCAATTACACTTTGAGCAACAGCAGCACATCAAAATAAATACTGAACTTCCCAAAGTAACCACTCTGAAGGAGACAACTTATGTTATCATGTGCATTCTTTCCCCTTTTAATCAGTTTCATTACCTAAGAATCACATCTTTATACTATTTTATAGCCAATCAAATGATAACAATGCAATCTAAACACAGAGAAATCCCCCTGTTCTACTTTCGAAAGCTGTAAGTTTGCCCAGGATATCTTGGCCACAACCCAGAAGGTTCCAAGTCCAAAAGGATCCCTAAGATTGAAACTGGTCCCTGACCCATTACTCTGCACAAGAGAAAGGAAAGGTACTAAAAGTCTCATGGTCCAAACCAAAGGACCAGGCTGCAAAAGATAAAAATCCCCTTGGTAATACCAAGTGGTATTCAGGGTAGGAGCCAGGGATCATGTCTCAGGTACTTGAGACTTGTCTTCTATCTGATGAGAACCTTTGTACTGAAACTGACCAGCCTCTGGGGGTGAGCAACAAATACTTCAAGAGGTAAGAGAGCAAGGATCATCCACTTTTTCAGTCAAACATGCCACTCACATGATTATGGTATCACAGGTTGCTATGGGCAAATCTAAAAAATGTACCCAAAAATTTCAGACTGGGTTAGCTAGAGTTGCCTTAAAGCAGTGAGTTCTCAAAGTGGAAATAGGGGGACTTTTTAAAAACATGCTCTCCACCCCCTTAAGATCTCAGTTCTTCAAAGGAGACAGAGGCTATAGCCTCAATATGTATATTCTAAAAAACTCCCCAGAGTCTACTCTTCCCTCCAAGACCTTGGATATGCCATGCCCAGAAACCCATCCCACCCTACCGCACGTGGGAGCCCCATTCAGAGCACCATCCTGAGTGACTAGGGTCACGTCATCACATCTGTTCCTTCCGTGTAAGGTTACACTGTTCATCATCCCACCTAGACTTACATCCCATTCTTGCTTCACTGACGTTTTCTTCTTCTTTACTTTCAGTGTTTTCCTTCCTCCTCCCCGAGGACCATAACGGTTCACTCTGACAAATGACATCTAGGAATAATAATCATATCAAATTTTTAAAATAAGTTAAAAACTAATAATTAGTCATCACCCCAGGGGGGGAAAAGATATCTAGGAAAATAAAATTTAAAACATCGGAAGAAAAACTGACTCACAATGAAAGAAACAGGCTACCAAAAGACTTGGTTCTTTAATGTTGTAGTTATTAGAAAATTGATACTGATAACTTTGATAAAAGAGGTTTCAAGTCAACAAATTAAATATATGTAATTAAAAAAGAACTCTAGGAATGTAGCAGTTATGACCTAAAGCAGAGATCTAGGACAGTAGTCATAAGCCTTGTCACCCGTTCACAAATTCACAACAGAGGAAATGTCAGTCCCATGTGAAAATACGAACTTCTCTTAAGTTCAGAGATAGCTGGTGTTCTTTTTTAAGCACTCCAGCACTCAAAATCACTACCAGATACGTATGTACTCACCTTAAAATAAAGGTGGCTAAATTTTAGAGAATGAATGAGTTATGATACCATTTCTAGTATATTTTTCACATAATACTAAATGGGGGTGATTATCAATATTAAGCTAGAATTTGAAAATTGCCAACATTTGCTTGGTACTCTTAAAATAGCAATGCTAAGGACACTGGACTAAACATACAAAATGAGAAAAAGACTCATAGTCTCTGAACACTAGGATTTTAGAATGCATATATGATTTTTAAAAAGCAACACATGGACATGACTCCTATTCCAGACCTTCTTTACACACCTAAATAATTACAGGACTTTCCAACTGAACCCCTTATTCCAAATTATCCTAGAACATTCTAGTAGTTTCCTTAAGTACATCTAAAAAAAAAAATTAACTAGTGTACTGTGATAAAGATGACTAAAGGCAAGTATTTTTCTCGATAGTTTTTAAACATGGTATCTAATTTTAAAGTGTACAATCCAGCAAAGAAGATAAATCACATACAAGTTAGAGAATAACATTTAAGTTTTAGTGATGGTGGTAGTAATGATGGAACGAGCAAACATACAAGCCAGCTACTGTTCTAAGCTCTTCCCATATACTACCTCCTTTAATCCTCACAATAATCCACTGAAGTTTTATACTTGTTATTCATTTTACAGGTGAGAAAACTAAGGGACAAAGAGTTAACTAACCGTGAAAGCCACACAGTTAAGTGTCAGAGCCATAAATACCATTTTAAAAGACATGGAACGGAACAGAACTAAGAGTTCAAAACAAACCTTTACGTTTATGGTCAGTTTATATTCAACAAGGGTGACAAAAAACAATTCAATGGGGAAAGAACAGTCTTTTCAATGAATGGTGCTGGGACAAATGGATAT
This sequence comes from Camelus dromedarius, assembly GCF_036321535.1. Taxonomy (NCBI): domain Eukaryota; kingdom Metazoa; phylum Chordata; class Mammalia; order Artiodactyla; family Camelidae; genus Camelus; species Camelus dromedarius. The sequence goes on along the minus strand of NC_087437.1, from coordinate 71,663,028 downwards.
CCATATGAAAAAGAATGAAGTAAGACCTCCTACCTCACAATATACATAAAAATCAACTTCAAATGAATCCACAGACTTACATGTAAGGGCTAAAAATAAAAACTCCTAGAAAACAAGCATGAATCTTGGATTAAGCAATGGTTTCTTAGAAATGACACTAAAAATGTAAGCAACCAAAGAAAAACTAATCTGGACTCCATCAAAATTAAAAAATTTTGTGCTCCAAAGGACATCATCAGAAAGTGAAGAAAACAAAAAGAATGACAGAAAACATTTGCAAATCATACATCTAAGAGGTAACTTGTATCCAGGATACATAAAGAACTCTTACAACTCAACAACAAAAGAATCCAATTTTAAAATGGCTAAGGGATTTGAATTGACATAGCTCCAAAGAAGATATGACAAATGGCCAATAAATATGTGAAAAGACATTCAAGATCATTAGTCATTAAATGCAAATCAAAACCATAATGAGATGCTACCTCACACCCACCAGGATGGTTATAATCAAAAAGATGGAAATAAAAAGCTTTGGAGGAAATGTAGAGAAACTGGAGTCCCCAGATACCACTAGTGGGAATGTAAAACAGCATAGCCACTTTGGAAAACAGTTTGGCAGTTCCTAAAAAAGTTAAGCACAGCATTACCATACGACCTAGCAATTCTAGTCCTAGATATATACCCAAAAGAATTGAAAACATATGTCCACACAAAAACTTAGACATGAATATTCATTGCAACATTATTCTTAATAGACAAAAAAGCAGAAACATCCCAAATATGCATTAACTGAAAAAGGGATAAATAAAATAGTGTGTATCCATACTATGTAATATTATTTGGCAATGATAAGGAATGAAGTACTGGCACATGCTACAACATGGATGAACCTTGAAAACATTATGCTGAGAGAAAGAAGCCAGACACCAATGGCCACATATTGTATGAATCCATGTATATGAGATGTCCAGGACAGGCAAGGCTGTAGAGACACAGAGTAGATTAGTGGTTGGGAGGACCTGGGGGAGGAGGAAATGGAGAGTGACTGATAATGGGCAGGGGTTTCTTTTGGGGATGATGAAAATGTTCTGGAATTAGATAGTGGTGATGGTTATAAAACTCTGTGAACAAACTAAAAACCTCTGAATTGTACACTTTAAAGGGCTAAATGTTATGGTATGTGAGTTATATCTCAATAATGCTGTTATTAAAAAAAGATACGGAAAAATATAATAGTTGTGCAAAAAAGGTTTCTAATGTGTTTTACTCTTTAACCACTCAGATCTTGAATTTACTTGGCAGAAACAAAGGGGAATCATAAAATGTCGGTAATCTGTATGATGAATTATGCATTCTTTAAAATTATATCAAAAAGAATATTTAATGACACAAGAAAATACATAAAAAGTTCACTGTAAAAAGTAGAATATAGAACTGCATATACAGTATATTTTCAATGATGTTAATATACCTCATTATTAATAAAGCTTTTATCTGTGCTGTCTGTGTGAGGACACAGCAAGAAGGTGCAGGCTGCGAACATGAAGAGGACCCTCACCAAAACATGACTGTTCTGGTGCCTTGATCTTGCACTTCCCAGATACAGAACTTTGAGAAATAAATTTCTGTGACTTATAAGCTCCTCGGGCTCTAGTATTTTATTACAGCAGCCTAAATGGACTAAGACAATATATAACTTGCTTTTTTTTTTTTCCTTCTTCAATTTAGCCTAGCAAAGCTGGCTGTGATCACCCTAAGATAACCCCAATGAGCTGTGCCATTGTATAACCCTTTCCCCTTGAGTTTGGGCAGGACCCGTGACTGGCTTTTTGAGTTTTGTTTTGTTTTGTTTTGTTTTTCCCCTGTGACTTGTTTTATCCAACAAAACACAGCAAATGTGAGGACATGTCATTCCTGTGATTACATTATGTTATACAAGTCTCTCTCTGAGGACAACAGAGCAAGAGATTCTCTCCTGCTGGCCTTGAAAAAGCAAACTGCCATGCTGTGACTCCCTATGAAAAGGACCACGTAGCAGGGAACTCAGAGAACTGTGGGCAGTCTCCAGCAGAAGTCAGTAAGAAGCCAAGATCGCTCAACCAGACAGCCCCAGAGAAATGAGTCTGCCAACCTGAGTGAGGTAAGCCTAGCAGATTTTTCCCAGGTTGAGCCGCCAACTTGGGAAAAATGCAGACTGCAGACCACCAACACCTTAATCATAACTTTGTGAGGCCTGAAGCACAGTACCCAGCTAAGCCACAGGTACTGTGAGATAATACTTGTGCACTGTTTTAAGCCACTAAGTCTGTGGTAATTTGCTACACAGCACAGGAAAATAATGCACTGGTCAACCCTAAATTCCAGTCCGTGTATGGTATAATGAAGCTGCTATCCCACCTCTGACCTTCCCTTCACCGACAAACATCATGAAGGAGAGGCCTATTTCAGCACTTCTATTTACTAAGCCCCAGTTACACTTCAAACTTTTATAACACAGGAACCACCTCTGCACTGAAAAGTGATCTCCTGAACAACACCTGTAACAGTGACCATATCTTGCTTGACCAAGGATCAGACTTTGTGGCCTAACAAAGGGATTTTGTGCCACTTAAAGAAACCAGGGATCACAAGGGAGCTATAGTTTACATGCTGAAATGTGAGACTATAGAGATATTTTGATGGTTTACAGGGCTGGGAAGTCAAATAATAAAAGTAGCATAGCCCAGAAAATCTAGGCTTGCTTGGAGAAAATCTAAAGTACTAATAACTTCCGAATTGCTAAAATTATTGGTCCCTTATTTCTCAGGCCCCTTCCATCTCTAGAGACTCCACTCCTAGAGGCTCTCCACTCCCTTGGCTTCCATGACACTATTTCTCCTGGTTTCTCTCCTATTCTTTTCCCCTTCTCTTTGCAGGCTCTGTTGGTCCCTCCTCACATACTATACAATCAAGATCTTCACTCGGTTCTATCCCAGTCCACTTTTCTTTCTATTGGACACCCTCTCTCTTCATCCAATAATTGTTTTTGAGAGACTGCCACATGCCAGGCACTGGCCAGGCACTGGCCAGGCACTGGAGATTCAATAGTAAACAAGTCTAATATGGTGTCAGCTCTCATGGAACTTACTTTCTAGATCACCAAGGGGGAGTTTACATCTTCCCTTAGTGAACTCACCTACTCCCTTGAGCAAAGCTATCAATGCACTGGGCACACAAACACACTGTGAAAATGAGTCCCAAATCAAGGATTCACACCTTTCCTCAAAACACCTAATGCTCATTTCCAACTGGCTTCTGTGCACATCCCCCAAATATCTCAAATACAGTATGACCAATATATAGCTTAGTACCCACACCCCCTCTCCACCAATCTCTAGTTCTTAATGTATAATCTGCTTGCTCAGTAGATGTCTGCTGAATGACACTGAACTACAGAGTTACCATCCTTCTAGTTGCTCCAGTTTAAAATCTTAGCATCACCTTTTCTTCTTTCCTGTGAATCTATTCATTCTTTCCCTGAAATATCTCTCTCATGTCTCTTCTTCATCTCTACCGAGAATGTTTTTGTCCAAGTTCTCTTTATTTCTCCTAATTGATCTTCCTTTCACTCATTTCCTCACCCACTTCATCATCGGTCTATTATTTCAACAGGTATTTTGAAAGCACCTGCCAAGAGCCAGGCACCAGATACAGCAAGAAAGTAGAATACTCCGCACCCTCACAGAGCTTAGAGTCTGTCCCACCACAGTTAAATGAGTAATTGCAATAAAAGGCTAATGTAGGAAGTAAATTCAGGGTCACAGAAATACCTAACTTACTCTACACAGTGAGAAAATGCCACCTCCTCCCTCTAATTCCCCTAAAAATGTTTAAGCTGAACTATGAATAAAAGAATTTGGGGAAAGCAGCTCCAGGTAGGGGGAAAGGTATTTACAAAGGGTTTGAGAGGTTCAGTTTGACTAACAAAGATTTGAGAGGATAAGAGGCTAGAAAGAGGATAAAAAAGAAAGGCAGAGGCCAGATCATGGCCTTGTGAGCCACAGCAATTTGAACACTATCCTAAAGACCTATAGCAAGCCACTGAGGGACTTTACCCAAGGTCAGTTAGGATGTGATTTAGCAAATCCACTCTGGCTAATGAAAAGTTGATCAAAGGGAAACAAGACATCTTTCCAAACACTGTCCCGTCAGTCAATCCTACCCAGACATATGGATAGAGTATAACTCTCAACACTTTCCTTCATTCCTCAAAAGATTTTAATGGCTCTCCCCTGCAGAGAGGAATGCAACTCGGCTAGGCACTCAGGCCCTCTCCTCCCTCCTTGTAACCCAGCTGCCCTTTCTTTCTAGCCTTTTCTCCTCTTATATCTCCCACACATCCTAAAACACAGCTCTCGCCCTCACATACAGTTCCAGCCATTCCTTACGCTCTGCTTGGAACACCTCTCAAATTTCCACTCCCTTCACGGAGTTAACTCCCACTCACTCCTCAAAATTCACTCAAGCGGCCCCTCCTGATAAATCCTTTCCTAACCATCAAACCGACTCAAATGACCCTCCCTGTCCCCAAGTACCTGGGTAGTTTGTCTCTCCTGCTGGACTGGAAATTCCTTGAAAGCTACACGAGGATACCCCCATTTCTAGCTCTGTGCAGAAGCTCCCAAAAGCGCTGCGCACGATGCTCCTAGAGGAAGCGAGCTAGGCACAAACACACGCGCAGACACGCATCCTGACACGCACAGACACTCGCAAAGCGGAGTCGCGAGTGCACTTTCTGTAGTGAGGCTCCTCAACCCAGGCGCCTGGATCCCCAGGAAACAGAAAGGAAGACGCCACCACCGTTCTCCCCGCCCTGTAGCCTCGGTCCCTTAGACTCGGCGGGGCTGCGGGTGCAGGCCTCCGTCCCGTAACCGCAACCTGCCTTGCTGCTTCCCGGCTGCTGCGTCCACCACGACTAAAACCTCGGGCTTCAGAACCGCCCGGCCCGCCACAAGTCAAGGCAGCCTCCGCTTCCGGGATGTTGCCTAGGTTACCGGAGCCCCGCCCCATTCCCGCGCGTATATCCGCTGAGGCCAGTGCGCAGGCGCCTCCCAAAGTCTGGTTTGGTCTGTGGCCTAAGGGATTAAAAGGCTTTGATGTATCCGGCTTTGATATGTAATGCTTTGGCCGTCTGTGCCGTCGGCAGGGCTCCGGGCAAAACTGTGGAGGATAAGTGTGTAGCATTAGGCAGCATCTTGTGAATTCTCGAAAAGATGTGGTTCTCCACAGCAAGTTTCACATAGCACACTTACTTGCTTTCACCTCTGCTTATTCAAAAATGTTTACCACCTACCAAAGTGCCAGAGATTGTTAAATTCAGTGGGATCTAAAAATAGGCAAAGTCCGTCCTCAGGAAGCTTATTCTATAGTAGCAAACAGCTATTAAAGATATAAATGTAAAATTAAGACTGACAGGTGCTGAGGAGTAGGCGTACTGACCAGACACTAAGCTTATAGGAATATTTGAATTACCAGAAAAGCTGAAAAGCAAGGATGAGTAAGCTACTAAGGAAGAGTAGAGCATTCCTGCAGAGGGAGTCACATATGCAAAGGTGTGTGGCAAGTGCAAGGACGTTGAAGAAATCCATTTTGTCTGGAGTTGAGAGAGCAGTGGGAGCTTGGTATAAGGAAGGCTGCCCTAGCTGGGTGGAGCCAAGACAGGCAAAGCTGTGTAGCCCATACTAAGAATTTTAAAAAGCACTTCATTGGAAAACAGTTAATTTGCTCCAGTAACACAACCTCCTTTAGCTCTTAGTTTTGTACTGTTAAGACACACTCATCCACGGATCAGCAAATACAATATTCAACATCTTCTAGATGCAAAGAACTGCCTTCTAATATTTTCCACTCTGGTTGAGGAGGTTAGATGTAGTTATATTTAATGATCTATCAATATAATCAATATAATCCTGCATACATCCTCAACTCCCTGCCCTTCTCTGAGTTACGGTAAACTTGGCAAAAACCACAATCCTGGCTATTTCAACACTGTATTTACTAAGTGCCTGCACCCTTACAGCTGAAACTGGAAGGAGAAAAACACTTAACCATGCTGACTTTAAATTCATGATCACCAATTTTAAGTGGGCCTTTAAAGATGACTGAAGACCGTATTACAATTCTCTGATCCGTTAATTCTCCTACCCTCCTATGTAACAACTTTATACCTTCTCTCATGCTCAGTATCTCTTCCTCTGTCCTCAGCCTCAACCAGTGACCTTGCTTCCTACTTTATTGACAACACTGAAGCAATCTGAATAGAACTTTCATAAGCTTCCATCACCAATTCAATCCTCCGTCAGCATTTTTACCCACAAACCTGACTTCCAGAAGCTCAACAAAATCCAAACACAAAAAACATGAAGAATATTACATCAAGATACATAATTAATTGCTCAGAACCAGTAATAAAAAAAAAAATCTTTAAAGCAGCCAGAAAGAAGGCATTACAGAGTAGCAATCATATTTCTCATTAGAAACACAGAAAAAAAAAACAGTAGAAAATCTTAAATGCATTAAAAGAAAAAAAAATCTGCCAACCTACAATTCTATATCTGTCAAAAACATCTTTCAAAAATGAGGATGAAATAAAGATGCTTCCACACGTAACTGACAGAACTTATGACCAGCAGACCCCCAACTAAGAGAAATGTTAAAGTAGTCACTTGAAGCAGAAGGAAAATGATACCTGATGGAAATCTGGGTCTACATGATGAAAAGCACTGGAAAAGCTACAGGAGTAAATATATGAAAGTATGTTTCTAGTTCTTTAAATCTCTATAAAAGATAATTGAATACTTAAATATAATAAAATGTACTATAAGGCTTATATTACATGTAAAAGTAAAATGCATGGCAACAGTAACATAAAGGCCAGAGGAAGCATATTACTGTAAGGCTCTTATACTATTCCTGATGTGTTATAAAATTACTTGAAGGTAGAAGAAAATTATTTGAAGGTAGACTGTGGTAAGTTAAAGATGTATACGATAAACCCTAAAGCTGTCACTAAAGTAATGAGTTAGAGCTAAAAGAGATGATATCTATAAAAAGAGATACTAGGATCCACTTGGTGACCTGAGAGTGAAGCTACAAGAGTGGACTTCTCTTCAGACAACCAAGCCTACCTCAAGACACCAGGCTGGAGAGAGGCATTTCTGTGGTGTTCTGATCACACATTTATGGAGTTTCTGAAGGGCAGTGGAGAGTACTGCCATTCACAGCAGACCTCTGTGCAGACAGGTGGACAGTAGAAATTCGTTACTACTCCACCAAGAAGCCCCCAGAAGAGTGGCTAACCTGGACATAGAAGTGTTGAATTGAAATCCACAGAGCATTTTTTACAAGAGTTCTTACCTGGGTGGGGTAATCCTCAGTGCACTTTCTTTCTATTGCCTCAGTATTACTGGATTAAAGAATAGCTGCTTCTTATTAGAAGGTTCATTTCATTTTCCATTACTTCCAACTTTATACTCAGAAGCACTGAGAATTTCAAATGGAGTATATTGAAGTAGGCTCAGTTTCTTTGCATCATTTCTGTATTCAATCTTTTTAATTCTTTCATAATCCTACTGAGTGTTTTTTAACTAAATTAACATAGCTCAAATGAACTGCCCAGCTCCTGTGGAAGTCACATACAAGAACATGAGATTTCCTATTACACACAACTAATGTGACCTTAAACAAATGTATGGAGGAACCTAAGTATGGAGTTACACAATAATAAGGGTATGTGAAGCAACTTATGACACTACTCTTGTGGAGAAAGAAGGCAGCCAGTTCTCAACTGGGCTTTTGGTGATGGTGCACCACCATCTAACCAGATTGTTGATGATTATTAAGTCTTGTGAAAATTCAGTTTCATGAAGACCCTTGTTATATTGCTGTTCATTGAGTTGCAGGCCTTGGGAGAGCTCCAGTGCTTGTCGCCCTAGCATTAATTGAAGGTGGAATGAAATATGAAGATGCAGTATAGTTCGTAAGACAAAAATAGTGTGGCACTTTTAACAGCAAGCAGCTTTTGTATTTGGAGAAGTATCGTCCTAAAAATGTGGCTGCACTTTAAAGACTCCAATGGTCATAGAAACAATTGTTGCATTCAGTAAAACTGGGGTGCCTGATGCCATTGCCTTGAAGTGGAACTTGAGATGGGACTGAATTTGTCATACATATTAGCCAACACGTTGGCTTGATGAAAAGTCTACTGAAGCTTCCATAGGAGTGTTGAAAAGCAGTTTTACCAGACCACAAGCCTGGCAGAATTACAGCCTCTATGTTTGGGTTATGATCAATCTATTTGGACACTTAGCAAAAGATTCTTGCTGTTCAGCATTTTAAGTGTGCTTATCATTTGTATCAACTGACCATTCCTGAAATCACACAGTATTAAGTTGTCTTTAAATCTGTTCCCATGCCAGAGTCTTATCAACATGTAAGAAATTTAGAAAGATTAGGTGCCAAAATACCCAGCACAATACTTGTATATTGTTAGTATCATGTAGAACTAAAATCCCAGGAACTCTGGACACTCTGGACCTTCTGTGGTTTCTTCCTTCCATCATTTCACACATAAAAAGTATGGCCTGTATGGTTATTTGCTCACAGTATGTTTACATCTCCCACATTCATACCAGTGTACATCAGATTTGCTCCTTTTTTCTTTTTATTAACCAAGTCTTACTACGATTATTTAATGTCTTTCTATAAATCTCCTTTGCACTGTTATGAAAAACATTCATTTGAAAAATCTACATTGTATAGAAGCACATGTCTCCAGATAAAAAATCCTTACAGTTAATTTTATTGTTTGCACTTCAGGGTGCAACTTACAGGAAGGGCCTGAAAAAAGAGTGGGAGGAGGCTATTAAGTATTTTTAGTATACTGTTGCCTTTGTCTTGTGCAGAACATGTAGAACATGCACTTTAATTTAGTAAATATTTTTAAAAGGTAGAAATATTTTGTTATTGTAGCTAAAACAATTCTTAATCATAAAATTTCTGAAACTCTTGTAATCCTTTTTCATACTTATCTGAAGTTGTTTACCAACATATTTTTGTTTGAACTGTGATTACCAACCTCTCTTGCAAAAAAAAAAAGTGAATTTCTGCTAATGAATTAAGCAGACATTAATATTCTATATGCATTTTGGGCTACGTAACTTAATATTTGGATACTTGACAATTTGTTTTATTATGTAATTGATAAAATGGTGATGTGTGTTAACAAGACTGCAACCATATAATTTATACTGTCTGGGAACATACAGTTATAGTTTTGTGGGAGAAATAGTTTATCAGTGTTCACCAGCTTGTAAAAATCTAGTGCAAGAGCTTAAACATCAAATAAATAATGAAATGCAAAAAAAAAGAGATATTGTAAAAGAGATAAAAAATACTTGATTGATCTAAAAGTAGGCAGAAAAATGCAAAACAGGAAACAAGGAACAAATGAGAGAAGTAGAAAACAAGTAACAAGATGATAGACACATATCAATTATTGCATTAAGTGTAAATGGTCTAAACACTTCAATTAAAAAGTAGAGTTTGTCAGATTGGATTTTTTTAATTGCTGCCTATAAGAAGAAATACACACTTAATATAAAAACGCAAGTAAGTGTACAAAGATGGAGAAAGATATATCATTCTAACACTAATCAAAAGAAAGCTGGAGTGACTTAATTAATATTAGACGAAATAGATTTCAGAGCAAAGAATATTACCAAGGGTAAATACAATCATTTTATGATAGTAAAGGAGCCATTAAATTAAAAAATATATAACAATTCTAAACATTTATGCCCCTAATAAGAGAGCTTCAAAATAAATGAAGCAAAAATTGATAGAACTGCAACATGAAATAAAGTCAGAAATTTCAGTGGCCTTCCCTGAACAACTACAATACAAGTAGGTAGAGAATCAGCAAGACTATAACAGGCTTGAACAACATTATCAACCATCTTGACCTGATTCACATTTATAGACTACTACTACTACAACAACCAGCAGAATACACGTGCTTCTCAAATAGATACAGAATTTTTAGCAATAATCTAAACCATAAAGCAAGTGTCAATAAATCTAAAAGGATAAAGTCATACTAGGTATGTTCTCTGACCATAGTATAATTAAATTAGAAATCAATAACATAATGATCCTTGGCAAATTCCTCAAAATTTGGGGGGGAAATACAGTTTTAAATAAGCCATCAAATAAGAAATCAGAACAGAAAATAGAATATATTTTGAACTGAATGGAAATGAAAATACAGAATATCAAAATTTATGGAATATAATTGAGATAGTACTTTAAGAGACTTGTAGCAACACCTATATTAGAAAAGAAAGTCTCAAATCAGTGAGCTTAGCTTCTGCCTTTAGAAATTAGACAGAGTAAGTTAAATCCAAAGTAAGAAGAAAGGAAAGAATAAAGATTAAAGCCGAATCAATAAAATAGAAAAGCAAAAACCAATGAAACTAACGGCTGAATCTTTGAGTAGATTAATTAAAACTGATGAACTTATAAACAAATTGATTAGGGGAAAAATTACATATAAATTACCAGTATCAGAAATGACAGAGGTGACAGATTCTACAAATACTTAAAGAATAATATAATACTTTGACCCTTAGTGCAGTAATTTTAACATTGTAGAAAAAATGGACAAATTCCTTGCAAGACATAGATTACCAAAGCTTTCTCAAGAAAAAAAATGTGGATAATTTGAATAGCCCTATATCTATTAAGGAAATTAAAATTGCAATTTAAAAACACCTCACCACAAAGAAAACTACAGGCCTAGATGGCTTCACTGATGAATTCTATCAAACATTTGGGGAAGAAATATTAACAATCCTATATACACTCTTTCAAAATATTGAAGAGAAGGGAACACTTCCCAACTCACTCTGTGAGGCCGGCATTACCCTGATACCTAAAGCAGAGAGAGGCATTACAAGAAAAGAAAATTACAGACCAACATCCCTCATGATTTCAGATGCAAAAATTCTAAGCAAAATTTTCATAAAACTCATTTAACAAAATAACTATGCTGAATGAAAGAAGCCAAACAAACAAACAAAAAAGGGCACTTACTGCATGATTCCATTCATAAAAGTCTCTAGAAAATGAAAGTTAATGTAGTAACAGAAAACAGACCACTGGTTGCCTGGGAATGCAAAAGAAGCAGGGAAGTAGGAGAGAGGTTTAAAGGAGGAAGAAAACTTCAGAGGATGCTGGATATACAGAGGATGGTTTCACAGGTATGTGTGTCTATAACACAGGTGAAATACATGCTTTAAATATGTGAAGTTTGTTGTGTGTCAGTTACACCTCAAAAAAGCTGTTTATTTAGCTTTCTCTGGGTGGTCCAGATATGAGCCAGATAAGCTCCCCAAGCCATAAGACCCCCCATTTCTGCTTAGCCCACCTCCAATTTCCCCATTCCAAATTCTAATCCGAGTATTTCTGAAGTCTTCCCTTCACTATAAAGCTTTTCTACTCCCCTCTTTTCTTTGAGTCTCTGCCAAATGCAAGTGATGGAGGATGATCCTTCCTGTATCATGCTCTGAATAAGTAGCCTCTGTTTATTCTCAAGTCGATAGTCTTTGTTTCCACAACTGCTTATATTTTTCATGACATTGATTGTTTTTAATATGGGGAAGATTTGTCTTGAGTATTACTATGAAAAGAATCATACTTTTCGTAAATTTTGATTTTTGAGATGTAAAAATACCTTAACTGGGATATAAATCTTATGGATCTCTTGTTGGTTGTGGGGAGCAAAATATAGGGAAGCTGGCCATCATAACCGAATCATGACTATTCTGGGCTGATTGTTGCAGAGGTCACGGTTTGGCTTCCTGGACTGATTACTACAGAGATTGTGGGTCAAGTTCTGTTGTTATATATCATCTGCCATTGTCTGTTTGAATATTCAGTCCCAGACCCCACCATAACTAGCAAACAAGAAACCAAGAGCGATGCAATTGTCTACCACTGCTCATGCCAATGAGTTGAGACTGGTATTCCTTCTAGATCTTATGTGGTATCATTCATAACTTCTGCCAGAGTTAATGATAAATTTGTCTTACAGTCTTTTCTATTTGTATAATTCTCACCATTGAGAAAACTGCTTTGATTGTTAGGATAAACAATGAGTCAGCAACTCCTCCACGTAGAGTACCTAAACAATCAAGGGTGGTCTTCAGAATTTCCATCCTTGGTGGTTTATAGAACTAGAGTATCAATGTATAAACAAGTCTTTGGATAGTATTACTAATATGCATAAAGTCTTAGTCTGAGGCAAACAAGACTACGTGTTCTGGCTGCAAAAGAAGTAGTAGCCTTTAGGGGCCCTTGGAGATCAAGCAAAAAGATTTTATCATAATATGAAGTCTGAACCAAGAACTTAATATGGTTGGATCTCTCTTAGTCTCTTCAAGATGGCAAGTATTTGGCCCGCCACCCTACAAAGGTTGTTGAATTCAAATTTAGAATTACCAGGGGGTCTGATCAATAGATTGTAATAACTGATTCTTTTTCTGGGAGAAGGGAAATTAGCAAAGTCATGAGTTAATGCGTTTAAGGTAATTTGTCCATGGAGGTGCAAGTGGAATGCCCATGGCTATAATTCTCTATGATCTCATTTGATGAGACTAGGATAGACTATAGGTTTTCATCGTGGGGATTCAATGATAGATAGAATATCAAATAGTAAGACTGAGGGCAGAGGGTACTATCTGGAACAATCTAAGAATAGTGTTACAATGAGTATGTTCTGATCGAACAATTATAAGAAACAGCGGGGGAAAGGAGAGAAGGGACCATTATGGATAGAAAACATCAGTGATCTATATAGCAAATGAAAAGGGGAATGACTGTAAGCAGGTCAAAAATAAAATAGGAATTAGATAGGGGTCCTGGTGCAATGTCTTAGTTGGAAGCTGTCCATTTTCTAAGCCTGTGTCCTTGTTCCAAAGGTCTTGGGTCAACTGTTTCCAAAGATCAGCTACTTCTAGAGAATCTGTGACAATCCTCAGCTTGAAGTCCCCTATTGGAGTAGCTGTCCAGTTATATGAAACTCAGTTGTTTCTTTAGCTGTGTTAAGTCAAAAGTTGACTTGCTGAAGTTTCACTAATAAATTTGTTGTGTTAAAAATGATTAAAGAAGACAATTCAGGTGACAAGCTTTATTTAACATTTCATGAAGTAGTCTCCTTTTGGAGAACTGCAAAGTGAAGTAGAAGGAAGGAAGCTTTTATAGGATAAAGAATAAAGAACAAAAAAGAGAAAAATAGAAAATATCTGATTGGCTGGGGCAACATAGTCAACCATGTTTGGATAAGAAGGCCGAGAGTTGGCTTGCATTTGAGGATTGATTGAATGACTAAGATATTTCTGGTCAAGTAGAGCATTTGCAGGGACACAAAGTTATCCAAGCTTTGGTTCATGATTGTGGCACCCTAGACAGAAGTGACTCCAACTTGGGCCTAGAAAGGTATTACAACAGTTGTTAACAGTACATAAGAAGGTCCCTTCCAGTGCAGTTCAAGAGGGTTTTTTATTCAATGTCTCTTCCATTAGATGAAGTTTCCTAGATGATGATCATGAAAACTCAATTTAAGAAGTGTCGTGGGAAGCTGGCCTTAACTTGTTCATTAGAGGACTGGGTACAATATTGCAAGTACTCCCTTGCGATATTTTGCTATATCTGCATGCAGCAGCAAAGAGTCTAATATCAGGGGTGAAATTTCTAGAAGTATGGGCCTTCCTGTCAACGATTCATAAGGATATAACCGATGGGTCCCTGAGAAAATGGATCATATGACCAAAAGAACTAGTGAGAGTATCTTTAGCCAGGAGAGCTCAAGGATTTCCAAAAGTTTTGCTAATTTTAATTTTAAAATTCCACTGGTTCATTTGATCTTTCCAGAAGTTTGTGGGTGGTAAGGACAGTCTAGTGTTTGAGAAAGACTAATGCCTTACAAAGTTCTTTTATAGAGGTTCACGTAAACCATGTGCCTTGATCACTTGATATAAAAGTTGACATACCCCAGGTTGGAAACACAAAATCAAGCAACTTTTTAGAGGCTGAAAAGAATTCTCAGCAAAGATTTTCAGCAAGGAAATGCTGTAACTTATCCTAAAAATAAACCCCATGGAGAGTGGGAGCTGGATAAAATCCACCTGAAGGTGCTCAATGGTCCTGGAGGCTTTGGTTCCTCGCTGGGCCTCATCTGTACAGTTTTTCTAGGATTATGTTGTTCACAAGTAAAGCATGTCCCCAAAATAATCTCAGCTGTCTTTTTAAAGTTTTCCCAATGTTGATTTAAGACAGTAATCAATTTGTCTTTACCATGATGAGTAGTTCCATGGAAAAATGCAGGTAACATCAACTTGAAGTCATCTAGTGCCACCAAATGGCTATCTCGAGGGTCCCAAGGATTATCTGAGTGAAGGAAACACCACATTTCTTCCATTCTTCCTTTTCCAAATCATGAAATTTTGAGGTGGATATTTGACAATGGCTTCTTTGACTCAGTCCAGAGATTCTTATTTTAGGGGTTTGGCTAGTATTATAACCTTGGTTAAGGATGCTAGTTTGGCAAAATGATCTACTAGAGCATCTTCTATCTCTGTTACCACAGGCCTCCATCTTTATAATAACCATCTCACTGGGAAGCAGAAGTGCATCTAAAACTTCCTTAACTCGTACACTTTTGATGGGGATTCCAGCAGAAGTGAGAAAACCTTTTTGTTTCTAAAGCATTATGTCCTACTCCAGAAGCTCATCTACTATCTGCATATATGTTTACTCTCTGGTCTTCAGCTAGTTGACAAGCTCTAATAAGTGTTATAAATTCTGCCATCTGGACTAACTGCCCCTCAGGGAGAGGGCTATCCTGTAACAGAGAGTTCAGATCAGTGATAGCATTAGTGATAGCGTGAGCATCTCCAGCTTCAATTTTGAAGTATGACTCATCAACAAATATCAAGTCAGGATTCTCAAGGGGAGTCTCTAATAAAGCGGAGCGAGGTACAGAAAGCTCCCTAAGATGATTGTGAAGTACCCCTTCTTCTTGTAAGGGCAGGGGAGTGGCAGAATTCAGGGTGTTGTAGCAGTTGATAGTAATGTAAGAGCGAGAGGGCAACACAAGTTCCTAAGAGGTTAACTGACTGACTTAAAAGTGTTGTGTGTCCACAGTGAAGTCTTTACTCCATGTGGAACCATAAGGTCAAGCAGGGAGCCTAGAACTAATTCAGGAGAAGCGTCAACAAGTTTTGCAGTGGTAGCGTTACCCCAGGACAAGGGGTATCAATCAACCCTGCAACTGGAGTGAGGGTGAGGCTACATTAAGTGGTTTCTTTTTAACTTAAATTTTTTATTCTGAGATAATTATAGGTCTCATGCAGTAGTAGGAAATAATACAGAGAAATCCCATGTGCCCTTGACTCCCTGTCTCCCAAAGGCAACATCTTGCAAAACTATACTGGTAATAAAGTTCACACTTTAAAAAGTGATGAGTTTTTGATGGTTCTCATGAAGTCTGTTTAAAACCAAGGTGTGTCTAGAACACTCATGTATAAATTGACAAAAGGGTTTGTTGTTGTTATTGTTGTTAGGGATATCTAGGGAGGCGGGCTGTTGAAGAGCTTTCTTCAGATTATAGAAGGCTTGTTTGATACTTGGGCTCCCAGAACAGAGTGGCTCTTAATGAAGACTTAGCCATTTCATAAAGTGATGTCACAATCTCAGAAAAATTGGCACCCACAGTGTGAAATATCCAGGTAGACCTAGGTGTCAACTTAAGTGAAATGTTGTGAGAAGTCTAGGACAAATTTGGATAGTCTTCATCCTGTCATGAGAGAATGTTTTTCCCTCCTTAAATAGGTCATGCCCTAAATAACGGACTGTGTTTTGGCAAAATTGCAATCTACCTTTTTTTGAAAGTTTATGCCCCTGTTCTGCTAAGGCTGAGAGCAAGGAAGTGGAATCTTTTTTTATCTGAATAAAATCAGATATCATCTACATATTATATCAGAACTGAATCACAAGGGAAATTTGGATCTTTTACTTCTTGATTAAGGCCTTAAAAAGAAAGGAGGGGGCTTCAGTGAACTCTTAGGGCCTAGCTGTCCATGTAGAGTGTTATCCCATCAGTTGAAGGCAAAAAGGTATTGACTGTCCTGGTGTAGAGACACACACCAGGAAAGGCAGTCAAAGACCCAAGGGTTGTACTTAAGGGCCGGAAGATTAGGAAAAACCTGTGAGTTATTTTGAATACCTACCACTTGTGTGCTATGTCTACACCAACGAAGAAGTTGAGCAAAGATGGCAGACCTTAGTGTAGAAAGATTAGTGTTGTTGGAAAATATTTTCTAGTTTATCCCAAAATCTCCTATAGTTTCATCTTTTTGCTTGTTGCATGATTGAATTATGCAATCAACTCTTATTGGAAATGTTTCAGGTGTGGCTTTTAGGAGATTTTGACCTACTTTTATGGCTTTTTTTTTTCACTCTAGAGTTTATTGAGTTTTGAGCCCTCTGATTGATCCTGCATTGGAAGCAGGGGCAAAAATTGGGGAAGTAGGCAGTCATTGACCAAGTCCTGACTTTTCTGGGTTATTTGCTGCATTTGTGGTCTAACTTCTCGAACTGGTTGCTGCAAAGTTTGTGGGTCCAGGGGCTATTGTCATATATGGTCTGGCCATTGTCTGCTTGTATGTTCAGTCTCTCACAGTGCAAGCTTGTCATTGATACTTTTAAGGCCTGAATGGTAGACCATGTTTTACATGTGAGCTATTGAACTATATAGGTATATATATAATAACAATATTTGGACATACAGCATTTTATACTTTCTAATACAACTTCAAATACATTCTTCCCCTCTTTTATCCTTACAGAAATCTTGTGATCTGGGAGGTTAATTACCTAAGGTCACTCATAGGATTTGGGCTAGAAGTAGAGGAGTCAG
Organism: Camelus dromedarius; assembly: GCF_036321535.1. Lineage (NCBI taxonomy): Eukaryota > Metazoa > Chordata > Mammalia > Artiodactyla > Camelidae > Camelus > Camelus dromedarius. The sequence goes on along the minus strand of NC_087437.1, from coordinate 71,646,011 downwards.
TCATCATATAGGCTGATTTGTAATCTAACACTCAAATTGTCTGGTATAGCTATCACCTATAATGGCTTTAAAATAAATATCTTGGGCTCTATGTGCTGATAAAATGTCTGTTCCAATTGCTTCTAAATTCATTATTTAAAGTTAGGATAAAGCCTTGAAGGGTTATAGCTCCCTTCAAATACCTACAAGGCTGTCATGTGGAAGAAGGATTAGGTTTATTCCTATGGCTCCAGAGGGCAGAATTCACAGCAGTGAGTGGAAGAGAGGCAGATTTCAATTGAAATTATGAAATATCTTTCTAATAATGAGACACCTGCACCCAAAAGAAGGGGCTGCCTTGTGAAAGGGCCAGTTCTTATCTCTCTTAGTGTCTTGAGTAGAACTCCGTGATTCCATACCTCTAGAGAGTGCTTGAACTGGCCAGGTCAGCTAATCTCAAGGGACATCACAAATTTCAAGTTTATTAAATGTTTTTAAATCATAAAAAGAGGCATAGACATTTTAAATCCAGCCATTTAACATCATTTAAATTCTGGATGAAATTATTATGTTTCTCAAAAACAGCTCTATTTTAAACTTTACCCCTAGACTCTTCCTTGAATTATTAATTTTGTCCTTATGCCCATATATTTTCCAAAAACATTGTTTAAAAAGTGGGGGAAAAAAGTTAAGTCTTAATAAAAGTCCTAATAGGAAGTCATCTGATTCAATCTTCCATCTGCATCATTTTCTGATGGCACAGTTATAAAACTTTATACCAAATGCATTGCTCTTACTTTTGGGTGTTTTAATAAATTGTAAGAATTCAATGAGGTTTCAAAAAGAGAGAGAGAAATCCCTTCCTTTGAATGGTAAATGCTATGATTTTAATCTGTAATCGTAACTCTTTGAACGTGATCTTTTTCTTCTTTGTGGCTTCTTTTTTAATGCTCCCTCAGGTTAAACGCAGTTATATTCTTTTCTAGTTTACAAATAACTTGAAGCTGAAATACAACAGTGAGTCCCCTTCTACATCTGAATTGTGATTGTTTGATTTTGTTTTGCAAGGACTTCCGAGGAATCCTCTTCTCAATCTATCCTTTACCTGCCCCTTTTAACTGTTTACATTGAACCCCCTAATTTTTGCCTGGAGGTACTTCTTTTTGATTTTGGGTTCCTCTCTTTTGAAAGACAATATAGAATCCCGGGGATTCTGCCAAATCTAAGAAGTCATTGCAGAAGTCAAGAGGACAAGAAGCTGGGGCAGAAAGAAATGCCCTCTGCACAAATCCAGTTGCTCTGAGTCGTCTTTGACAACTTCCGGGACCAGACTTAAGGTGGCATTCGAACTGTTTTCATTACTATGTCTATTTAGTTTTACATGACTGTAATATTTACATATGTATACGTATGGCAAGTGGACAGAGAAAGCAATGACGTGAGGCTCCTTGAGAATAGGTGGTGATAAGGAAATAAAACAGGTGTTTGGAGAGGGGTTCTGTAAGAGAAGGGAGAACTGAGAGTTAATACCCATCATTCAGACAGGCAGTTCTCTACAGGTAGCTGACTGGAAATGTGAACTCGTGCACCCTCTTTGGGGACAGGCTGTGTTGCTTTCTATTTCTTTGCTTGCAGCCAGGTGCACATTTATTTGAAACGGAATGAATTTTCTGCTCAATGGCCGGTCAGGTTAACGCTTCAAGACTAGTGGATATTTCTTTTTAATGTCTTCAATGCTATTTTTTCCTTTTTTTTTTTTTTTTTTTTCTTTCTTTTTGAGATTGAGGAGGAAGAGCTCGGTTTAAATTCTGGTTGGGTAAGTGGGGGATTCTCAGAAATGAGAAAGGGGGAAGGAAACGGACTTAAAAGCCAGAGAGCAAAGCACCAGCCCTCGGCCCCCACATCCTGCGCACCCCCTACCTCCGCCCCGTGACCTCCCGAGGAGACCCCAGGCGGCTGCATCAATATTTGATCAGCTTTTCACCAGCGCGTTGCCAGCACTCGTCGGCGGGGCTTGCCAGGCATCGCCCGCGCTACGCTGAAGCCCGCGCCGGCGCCCGAAGGGGCTTCGGAAGGACCGGCTCTGCGCTCGCCCTCTCCGCAGGACGGCTCGGCTTCGCGGCCGGGGCGCGGCGCCCACCATGCGGGGCTGCACGCGGCTCGCGCTGCTCTGCGCGCTGCCCTGGCTCCTGCGGGCGGCCGCGCCGGGGCGCACGGCACAACCCCTAGCGCAGCGCCGCGACCCTCGCGACCCCGCCAGGGGCGCCGACTTCGATCGCATCTACAGCGGGGTGGTGAGCCTCAGCACCGAGAACATCTACTCCTTCAACTACACCAGCCAGCCCGGCCAGGTAAGGCACTCGCTCCCCTCGCTCGACTCCCAAGAACTTGCCAGATGTCAGATCCTGTTGCTGCTCTAGGTCCCCTGGGAATCGACCGCGGGAGACCTCAGGGGCAGGGGACCCTCGTTCCCTTTCTCCTTCAAGGCAATCACTGCCTTGCTCGAGCTGCTGCATCCTCTGCCACCGGCCTCAGGGACAACTCCGCCTCCTCTCGCGCCTCCCCTGGCCTGGTCGCTGGCGTTTCTGGGCTTTGCAAAGGAGCTGGTTTCCCCGCACTGTCTGCGGGTCCTGGCCCCCTGCTGGCCTTTCTCTAGGAAGGTCACGATTTCTAGGGCTGCGGAGGGAAAGGACCGCACCTCTGTTCCTAATCCCCTGCGAGGAAGGAAGCTCATCCCATTTGGATGAGTCTGCCAGACCCTTCTATTTCATAGAGCATGGGGAGGGAGAGCTGCTCAGAATCTAAAATGGGAACGTGTGAGAATGGACGCAAGCTGCAGAACCTATGTGCATGCGAGTCACTTCCTGCGTTTCTGTACCCTTGTCACACGTATGTGCTTCAGAGAAGCTAGAGGACCCGGCCAAAGATATCGGGACTGCAGCCATCAGCCGATCTATCCAGGTTTTGATTTCATGTCAGAAGGGATAGTTGTCTTAAAGTTCTAGACCCATTTATGATGAAAAACTGAGGTTAGATAAGGGGAGGAAATGACTGTTCTAGCAACTATTCCTTTGACACATATACTGATTGTATAAGGTAAGAAAACGCATAGTTAGCTTTTCCCTTCTAATACGGTGTCCTCTGAGGCACAGAGAAAACTCCTCCGTGTACTTGCCTCTAGACCTTCTTCCCAAATAAATGTATGTAAATGTATATGTATACATATGAATGAATGTATATGCATCTCTTTCTATGCCAGTATTCCCTACTCCCTCAGGAAATTCCAGAACCAGATGATTAGGATACCAAGATATGCTTCTCTCTGTGACTCTTACTTAGGAGCAGAACTCAGAAACCTGGGCGCTTGGGTAGTATTGAGCCAGAGCGACCAATGTGCCCATCACCACTCCCAGACATTTACCGAGTGTGTGTACTGAGCAAGTGCCCCATCTCCAGTGTGGCACCAAATCCTAAGCTTGGTCCTCACCCAGTCCTGTCCCCTGCTGACCTTCAGCGCACGTCCTGAAGTGAGCAGAGTGGCTGTGTGCGGAGTCATTCCATTGAGGATAAGTGGGAGGGGCAGTTTTTACTCCCCAGGTTCCTTGTAACCCACCTCTTCCAGTCCAGTGTGCAGAATTGGACCAGCTGCCATTGTACATGAGGTGTGTTCCCAGCCTTCTGACTGGCTCAGAACAAATGAAACCTCATGGTCTCTGGGTGTCTGTCACTTTTTCCCTAAACCACTGGTAAGGAAACTCAAATGATGTGTGCAAACTAAAACCTGGCATCAGGCTTCAGTGTTTCTTGCACTTCTACTCGGAGATAGAGTGACCACTTTTTAACTTTTGCTTGAGCCTTTCCGCTGGTAGTATTGGGTGAGCTCCTCTTCCACAGCACAGGTTGCACTGTTTGCAGTTGGGGTCACCTGATTGACCTTCCTAGAAAACCAGGAGATACTGAGGACGGGGCAGAGTCCTGTTCATCTCTGTACCTTAGTACCTAGCACAGTGCTTGGCACATAACAAGTTTACTGATGTTTTTGAAAAAAATGAATACATAGGGGAAGAAAGATTTAAGGAATCTTTAAGCTAGAACTAAATAAAATATATACTTTTTAGTAGGTTAAACGTGAGATCATTTCATATAAAAACAAATTTTTAAAATTGTTCTGAGATTATACCCTTTCCATTTTGCCTGTATGTATGTATAAATGTTCTTTATTTTATGAAACAGTGGTGATAATTCATTTTTTAAATATCTTTGCATAATACAGGAGAAAGCTACCAGCCCCTAAAATTTTACTAGTCTGAGAAATACAGTTGGGAACCATGGGACTGGCAGATAACTCGAGTTTTTTAATTATTTTAATGCCAGTATGCAATAATATGAACCAGGTGTCCTCAAATCTTACAGCTTTCGGAGACCTCTCTTTAATACGCAAGTAAGACAGTGGAACCCTCAGTCCACTTATTCTGGAATATTGTCCTCCTCTCCCTCCAGCCCTGTATTCCTGTCCTTTCTCCAGAGACAGCATTTTCTGAGCTAGCCATCCAAACCATTACTCTGTTTCTCTTGATGGCCTCCTCTCTTCTTGGTCTCTTTTGCTTGTGTTGGATACCAGCACTCCTTCCAATACCATGAACACAATGCTGTTGGATACAGCAGAATTTTACTGAAGGTGTGAAATACCATAAGGGAATTGCAGAACAGCACAGGACAGTAACAGATTTAATCAGAAGCCTAAGCAACACTGTCCTAACAGTTTCCAGCTATTCCCCCACCAGGAGGAATTTCAAAATGGCAGCACATCTTCTTGGCCACCCCTCACCCCATATACTAGCCTCTCAGTCTCTAAATTTTTGTTACTCTCTCACATCAAGCAGTTTTGCCTCCATTACCAACCCCAAACTCACTAAAGGGCTCTGCTAAATAAAGATCTATGACCCCAAGAGCAGAAGCTTGGCGATGACCTTTTTCCTTCAACCTGAACAAAGTCTTGGCCCGGGCTCCCTCCCCTGAACGGGTCATTTCTCATCTACCTTTCTTCAGTGCAACAAAGAATTTGGCTTAGAAAAAAAAAGGCTAATTTTTTTTAGTCTTAATCATTTTTTTCTTTCCTCTTCAAGCCATTAATATGTTTGCCGTTATTTTTCCTTCAGCTGGGAGAAAGGCTATACTAAGTTTAGTTTCAGGGAAGAGAGGAAACTGCTGTGGGAGAATTTGCTCCTAATCTTTCCTGTCAGCCACTGCGTTACCCAAGCGTGTCATGCTAATTAACCAAGCTCGGCACCAGGAAAAGTCTCACATGCCTTCTAGGCAGAGAATAATGTAAATATGAAGTTGCCATTAAAAAAAATATATCACTGAAAGAATGGAGTGACTGGTTTAAAGAAGGATAATGAAAATAATGGTGGAAGGTGCAGGTTAGGCAAGATCGTGGTTCATTTCAGTACCCTGAAGGGGTAGTGTCTGGAGACTCCTTTTAAGGGGTGCAGGGTTCATTATATCAAACAGGATGTTCCATAACTGCAGGGCTAGGGCCAAACTAGAAGGAAATCACCTTGTTGATAAAGTCACCAGGGATATGTTTGACTGGGACAGAGGGCACAAAAGCAGGTTTATTGGGAAATGAGAATAAACTTGTAGAGACAGGTGGTGACAATAATCAGATGTTTCATATGAGCTAGATGGTGATAAGCCCTTAAATAAAAATCTAACCATCCCCCAACAAGATGTCTTCTCTGAGGCTTGCAGTAACAGAACTCATTGTTCGCCACAGATTTTTGCATTTGAAATATTTACCTGGAAATATTTCTTTTATTTTGCTTAGTAAACTGAGGCATTTATTTTAATGACATATACTTTTCTATGCCCAAGGAACAAGCTTTGGCCTTATGAATGTCAACCAGTAGTTGTATATCTAGAACCAGTTATAACAGCATCTCAGATCTAGATTCAAAAAGCCTATCCAGTTCTCATGAACAATGAAATATATGTCAGGTCATTCCAGCAGTAACTTCTAGCCTCATGCATTACTACTTACGTAGAAGAATTAAAAACTTAGATGTGACAGCCTCAGTTCTCCCAGTCTGGTAGGTGCTCTCCCCGTATTCTTTATAAACTAAGGCAGAGAAGCCTCCTCTACTGTCCTCCCACATCTTCTTACTGAACTGGACTGTGTTTGTGATGAGAGAATCATCTCATTAGCGCATTATCTGGGTGATTGGTTACAATCTCCGTCAGTTTGGGCTGTTAAGAGTACCATACACTGGGTGCCTTAGAAAACAATCATTTACTTCTCACAGTTCTGGAGGCTGGAAAGTCCGAGATCAAAGTGTCAGCAGATTTGTGTCTGGTGAGAGCTGGCTTCCGGGCTTGTAAACAACACTTACCACTGTGTGTTCACATGGCCCGGAGGAGAGCTGAGAGAGAAGTAAGCTCTCTCCTGCCTCTCCTTATAGGGGCACCAATCTCATCATGAGGGCTCCAACCTCATGATCTAATTACCTTCCAAAGTCCCTACCTCCAAATACTATCACCCTGGGGATTGGGCTTCAGCATAAGAATCTGGGGGGTGGGGGGACCACAAAGATTCAGTCTGTAGCAGTCACCTCTCACATTTTCCCCTGCAGCTCTGAACATGTCATAAGGGTGTTTAGGGGATGACATTCCTCCAGTTATGAGTCTGATTTTATGGGGAACCCATATTCTGTCTGCCTTGACCTGATCATCATATGCTAAATTGTATAATGAATTCTGTAAGCGTTTGCTGTCCAATGTGGTAGCCAATATCTACAAGTGACTGTCAAGCAACTGAAATGTGACTAGTCACAGAATGAGATGTACTGTGTAGAACACACACCAGATTTTGAAGACAGTATGAAATAAATAACATAAAATGTGTCATTAGTGTTTTTAGTGATTATATGATTAAATGCTAATATTTTGGATATATTAGGTTAAATAAAATGTATTAATACAAGTAACTTCGCCTGTTTCTTTTTACTTTCTTAATGTAGCTACTGGAAAATTTTAAAACACATACGTGGCTCATATTATATTTTTATTGGACAGCACTGCTTCAAGTACTGCAAGACTTTAGAAAAGTCATAATGTCCCACAGATATCTTTGTTGGAGGAAACAAGGCATGAAAAGGTCACGACAGATAAGCAGAACTTGGGTAGGCAGAGAGAAAGGGGAAAGACCTTTCAGATACGGAAAAATATACCCTATTTCTTCTTTGGCAAGACTACATCAGAGGTGGTGGTGTGTATATTCCTACCAGGAAGCACATAATGTCTGGTTGTTTCTTTTTTGTGGTGATAGACATCACTGATCATGACTGCCTAGTTTCATGAATTCATTAGGAACCGTAAAATAATATTTAACTGTGTCCTTTATTTTTTTCATTTATAAACTGGAATACGTCTATAATGAGAAACCTCTCGTCATCAGCTATTTGGTTGCCTTAAGCTACTGTTTGTAACAAACATGGAATAAAATCTTCATTTTTCACCTTTATTTACCAATTTTCAAAATAATGAGTTGGTCTCCTAGCATCCTATAACAGTGATCAATGAGATTTTATTTAGTGTTGTCAGGAGCTCATGAGTTTAAACATATTTGATATATTTCAATCCATGGTAGTTACTATCCTTATTCAAGTTCCAAGTGTTCATGTCTGGCCAGTGAAAGCCAACCTGCTTTGATAAAATCTAAGTGCTCTCTGCCATCTTCTGGGCTTTCTGGCATGAAAAGTTATTCCAAGCTCAACAGGCTCAGTGCCTGTCTCTGAACTGGAATCAGCCATTTCTCCAGGAAGGTCAGGTTCATTTTAAGTGAGCAGTAGTTTTTAGAGACCATAGTTTGAGAACTAGAGGCCATTACTGCTAGCTGACTTATAATTTTTTTCTAAGCCTTTTCAGTGGACAGAACTAAGGAATACATAATGGGAGTTCATACCAGTACTTCTAATTTAGATTCAGAAATGCAGGTGTTTTATTTAACCTCAATTGATTTTACATCTATATTTCATTTCCTTTCTCCTGTGCCAGAAATCTTAGTTCTCAACTAAGTTACTCATTTGCTTTTCACCCACAATATGCACAGAACAGTTTTAGATAACAGTACCAACATCACCACCAACAGTAAGATTACTGGCAACACTTTAAGCTTTATTTTCACAGTTCCTTTTACCTTAGGGTATGTTTCATTATGAACGTTGAGTCAAATTACTGTATTTTTAAGTAATGTAGCATAGTTTCTTTCAGTGCAGCTATGTTATCAGCTTATTAGGGTCATTTGTTTCATTTTACTTTTGAATTTTAGGGATACTTCTTAATTTTGTTTGAAAATTAAGAAAATTCTACAAAACATGGTGTATTCAAAGATTTGGGGGTTTTTGTCATTTTTTAAAATTTTTGTTAATTTTAAATTTTGATATATTAGGCTAAAGTGTCCATTTTTTTAATATTATAATAATGCTTCTATTTAATCTACAGACCTTATTCAAATTTCATCAATTTCCCAATATTGCCTTTTAGAACAGTAACAAAAAAGTATTTTTTTTTTTTCCTTTTTGATCCAGGATCCAATTCAAGAATACACACTGCATTTGGTTGTCATGAATCTTTAATCTCTTTGATCAGAAACAGTTCTTCATTCTTTCTTTGTCTTTCAGGACCTCAACACTTTTGAAGAGTACAGCCAGTTACTTTATAGATTGCCCCTCAATTTGGATTTGTCTGATATTTCCTCAGGATTAGATTCAGGGTATGCTTTTGGCAGAATACCACAGGAGTGATGTATCCTTAGTGCATCATAGCAGAGGCACCTGATGGTAGATTTTCCTATTACTAGTGAGGGTAACATTGATTGTTTGGTTAAGAGTCTCTCCCAGGTTTTTCCACACTGTAAAGTTACTATTTTCCTTTTGTGATTGAAAAGTAGTTTGTGGAGCAATACCTTGAGATTCTGTAAATATCCTATGCCTCATCAAAGCTTCATCCATGAGTTCTAGCATTTATTAATTATTCTTGCCTGAATCAGATATTACTACGATGGTTTCCAGCTTGTGATTTTCCTTAATTTCTTATTCCTTCTATATTTACCGGTTGACATTCTACTGTAAGAAAAAGCTTTTCTTCTTCCCTATGTATTTATTTATTCTTTATTTATATCTGTGTGGGCTCAGATTCTTTTTCCTGTTTAAAAATTTTTTAATTGAAGTATAGTTGATGTACAATATTAGGACTCATAGATTGTTCTTTGATCCAAATACTCATTGCTTTAATTTACATTAAAGTTTTGTTATAAATAACCTATAACCTATAATTCTAAGGATTATGTGATTTTTTTTCCTCTTCAGATTAGTCATACTCTACTATTATGGGCATATTAAGAATCTCTTTGGGGGGAAGGGAAATAGCTCAGTGATGGAGCATATACTTAGCATGTATGAGGTCCTGGGTTCAATCCCCAGCACCTCCATTAAAAAAAAAAATCTCTTTCACTCTAACCTAGGAAGCAGATTTCTCCTCTTTCCTTCTTTCCTGTGATGTTGTGATTTATAATAAGAAATATACATTTGGTCTTTCACCCCATTTCTGTCACAGCATTCCTAAAACACTTGGAATTTCCTGAGTTAAGAGTGATAAAGGCATCTTGTTATTCAAACATTGAGTGTATGTTAATGATGTGACTTTGGGAAAGCCTCTAAGGGGTATGGTTCTAGTTGCCAGGGGAACCAAGCAGGTGATTGGAAGGTTGGAACTTTCAGACCCACCACCTTAACCTTTGGAAAGGGGTGGAGGGGAGAGGGGCTGAAAGTTGAATCACTTGTCAATGGCCAATGATTTACTCAATTATGCTTAAGTAATGAAGCCTCCATAAAAACCCAGCAGGACAAGGTTCAGAGAGCTTCTGGGTTGGTGAGCACGTGGAGACTGAGGGAGAGTGGTGTCTCCAAGAGCATGGAAGCTCTGTGTCCTCTACCCCTCCCAATACATACCTTGCTTCATGTATCTCTAATATCTGGCTGTTCCTCAGTCGTATCCATTGTAACAAATGGGTTATCTAGTTAAGTAAAATGTTTCTCTGAGTTCTCTAAGCTGCTCTAACAAATTAATCCAACCAAAGGAGTGGGTTGTTGGAGACTGATCTATAGTTGGTCAATCAGAAGCACAGGTGACAACCTGTACTTCCAACTGGCATCTGAAGGTGAGGGAGGGCAATCTTGTAGAACCCTTAACCTTTGGGATCAGATGCTATTGAGGTAGATAGTGTCAGAATTGGGCTGACCTGTAGAACATTCAGCTAGTGTCTGAGAATTGCTTGGTGGTGTGGGGGAATAAAACTTCACATTGTAATTGGGGGTGCAGAATTATACCTCCTATCACTAGCAAAATATTTCAATGACTTTTAAGGAATCAGAAGGGAAAATGACATCATTGATTATCTTCTAAGTCATCTATGGGGACCTATTATCTAGATCATCTGGGTCTCCCGAGCAGATCTGCCTTTAGACCACTTAATAAGTACAGTAATTCTCAGTTTTGAATTTGCAGTTAAAAGGATAGTCATATAATTCTTTTTTTATTCATGAGAAATTGAAAGCCAGAATAGTAAAACAAGTTATATGAGTGATAGCTGAGGCTAGAATCCCTGAGTATCTTATTTCAGGTCCATAATTTTATCCATAGTAAATCCTGGACTATAGAGTTCTTGGGATTTTTTTTAAATGTAGGTTTTCATCACTGGTTTCTGAAATATGATAAACTTTGCATGAATATGATAAACTCTCTGGGTGGTGAGATTATGAAGTATTTTAATGTTCTTTTCTGTATTTTCTAAATATTTCACAATAAAAGTTAAAAAAAAAAGGAAAATTTTACTTTTACCCAAGGCAAGAATAATAAACAACCAAGGGGCCGAGCAGGACTGGGGAAGAGCACTGGGTGTGGCACAAGGAGATGTTTGTTTTTATCCTTTTAACTATCTGCATACCTCCAGCAACTTCTCTTCCCTCCCTCTGTTTTATTTTCCCCACTGAGAAGAGAAGATTGCATTTTTGATCCTTTTTCAAGCACTAAGATTCAGTGAGTGCTCTGACTTTTTTCTACCATGTATGAAACTGTAATTTTTTTCTTAACTATAGATAAGAAGTTTTTTTCTTGCCAAAAAGATCATTTCTCTTTGTCATATAAAAATAAAAATAATAAGTGAAAACTTTAAATTACTGTTTCCAAAAAACTACTCTTTTTTTTTTTTTTTTTTTTGGTATTTTTTTTGAGAAGTTTCCCATAAGGCTCTTCACTGCCTGGAAGTGGTTTTGTTTTGTTTTGTTTTGTTTTTTTCCTCCAACTTTGCTACATGTGCTGAACTTGGATTCCAATTCCTTTTTGTTTCTTGCTGAAAGTGCTATGTCAATAGGCTTACTGTAGTATTGGATTTGGTATTTCAGTTGTTTCGTGTAGATTTTACTGCTGTGATGGTTCCTTCTGGGGGGTATTTTAGGTTCTTATACAATATGTTGCGATCTTCAGCCATTCTGCCTTTCCTGAGCTGGTGTTACCTGAAGTATCTCCTAAGTCATTTCTCACTGTTGACTTGAATCTAAAAAACCAAGGGACTTGGAGATACTAGTGATACTGTGAAACCTCTTTGCTGCTAGAAGTGCCAGCACTTCTTTCTTTTTTGCAAATAGAAGTAACCACACCTTGTTGATAATTACACGTTGCCATGAAGCACCCCAGAGGACGTTAGCCAGCTCTTCCCACATTGTTTAATGCTGGAGATAACTCAAGTTCCGTGTCAACACACCAAGATGGAGCGTTAATGATTTAAAGGCACATCTAATGAGCTATTTGAACTGGGGCCTCACCATCCTTCCTGCTTATTTGCTAAGAAAAGTATCAAATATATCATGGGCCACCAGACAATACAGTCATAGTGTTTTCTATTTTGCTAAAAAAAAAAAGATAAACGTTGATTTTTTTTTCTTTTCTTGATTATTTAAAAAATGGAAAACTCTGAGGGGGCAAGTATAGCTCAGTTGTAGAGTGCATGCTTAGTTTGCATGAGGTCCTGAAGGGTTCAATCCCCAGTACTTCAGTTAAAAAAGTAAAATAAATATTAACAAGTAAGCCTAATTACCCCCCCAACCAAAAAAACAAAAACAAAAAGGAAACTTGGAAACTTTGAGGTTTTTCCAGTACATTAATTGGCCACGCAAACCAAAACAAAACCTAAGGACCATGTTATACTTAAAACCTAAAGTCAGCAGTAAGAACAACACTGTATTTCATTAAGTCCTCAGTCTAGGATCCTTCAGTTTTTCTATAGAATAATAAGTTTCTAAGAGTGTATGTAAGTTGATTTACATATTAACAGGTAGTGCTCCATTCCTGGAGAAGGAAGACCAAAGCTGAGTGTTACATAGCAAATGTAAATGATACATTAAATGTTATTAGTAATAAAATTAATTAAAATTAAATTGCTCTAGTAATTAATTACTTCAAATTCTTATTACCCTATCTCCTCAGTTTATTTGAAGTGACAGTAATAGCCAAAGACATTGATTTTACTATTGGGAAGAAGTTTTACGCAGATGTTAATTTTGTTACCAGATTGAACAAGGGAGTTTTCAATGGGTTAAACAAGAAGAATGAAGCTGGTTTGAAGGTGTCTGATACTGAAAAATGTGTCCAGAGGAAGCTGAATTATAAGCCTTCTTTCCTGATAAGAAAGATATAGGAATCTTCTTTGTCACAGCTCTCAAGAACTGGGAAATCTCTCTGTTTAGACCACTGAAAAGCTTTTTAGGGGCTAGTTCTCAACCCATGACTTTAAGGAACTTTATTTTGGACCCAGCCTTCTACAGTTGATCCCAAGAATGGCCAGAGGGTGTCAATATGGAATTATGAAAGTATTGGCTAATTAAAAGTGAATATCACCTATGTTTTGGTTAGACGCAAGTGTTTGAATAAAATACTTCATTTCTGAAAGCGGTGGCAAAATTAAAGTTTCTCTAACATCATCAAGTAACATGTTGTTCTAAGTAAAAGCATCCTCTGGCCACTTAGGGTACTTACAGTTGACACTGTGGGCCTTTAAGTGTACAGATAAAAGTTCTCTTCTCCCTCTGCCTAACCTGGAATGCAAAAGATTTTTGACTTTGTTAGCTTCCTCACTGCTCCCCCACATGTATATATTTTTAACTAGGCTTTATTTTTCACAGCAGTTATAGGTTTACAGAAAAATTAAGCAGAAAGTTCAGAGTGTTCCCATATATCCTCTCCCCACTGTCACACAGTTTCCCCTATTATTAATATTTTGCATTAGGATGCTACATGAACTGATATTGATGTTATACTGGCCTAAATTATTACTAAAGTCCACAGTTTACATTAGGTCCACTCCTGATGTTGTACAGTTCTGTGGGTTTGAGAAATGCATAGTGTCATGAATCCATCATTATGGTGGATTGTACAGAATAATTTCACTCCCATAAAAATCCCCTGTGCTCCACCCTTTCATCCCTCCTTCCTTTCCCTCAAACTCTAGCAACCAATGATTTTTTTAAACTGCCTTCATAGTTATGCCTCTTCCAGAACATCATACAGTTGAAACCATACAGCATGTGGCCTTTTCAGACTTGCTTCTTTCACTTAGAAATACGCTTTTGAGTTTCCTCCATGTCTTTTCATGGCTTGATCGCTTATTTCCTTTTAATGCTAAGGAATAATATTCTATTGTTTAAATGTGCCGTAGTTTGTTTATCCATTCATCTATGAAAGACATCATGGTTGCTTCCAATTTTTGGTGGTTATGAATAAAGCTACAGGAAACATTTGGGTGCAGATTTTTGTGTGGACATAAGTTTTCAACTCATTTGGGTAAACACCAAAGAACTTAATTCCTAGATCATATGGTAAGAGTATGTTTAGTTTTTAAGAAACTGTCAAACTTGTCTTCCAAAGTGGTGTACCATTTTGTACTCCCACCAGCAATGAATGAGAGTTCCCATTGTTCCACATCCTCACCTGCATCTGGTGTTGCCAGGGCTTTAGATTTTAGCCATTTTATAGATGTATAGTGATACCTCATTGTTTTAATTTGCAATTTCTAATGGCATATGCTACTGAGTATCTTTTCATATGCTTATTTGCCATCAGTATATCTTCTTTGGTGTCTTTTCAGATCTTTCGCCCACTTTTAAATTGTTTTGTTTCTTTACTATTGAATTTTAACTATTCTTTGTAGATTTTGGGTACCAGTCCTTTATCAGATACAAGTTTTGCAAATAGTTTCTCCTTGTCTGTGGGCTTGCCTTTTCATTCTCTTAATAGAGAATTCACAGAGCAGACGCTTAATTTTTTTTTAATTTGAGGAATTAAAATTAAATGATCAATTTTCCCCCCGTGGATCATATCTTTGGTGTTGCATCTAAAAAGTTGTCATAAAATCTAAAATCACTTAGATTTTCTCCTATGTTATCTTCTGGAAGTGTTACAGTTTTGAATTTTAAATTTAAGTTTATAATCCATTTGGGATTAATTTCTGTGAAAGGTATAAGGTCTCTGTCTAGAGTTTTTGTTTGTTGGTGTTTTGTTTTTGCATATGATGTCCAACTGTTCCTGCATCATTTGTTGAAAAGATCACCCTATATTTTTAGTATTACAGTACTGTGCATGTGTATATACATTTATAGCCCACCTTGGACCAAAGAGTTTGAAGCATCTCCTTACTTGGGGCTCATTATTCTTACCATTGTTCCCAACCTTCTCCTCTGTTACCACCACCCCTGATCTCTACTGTTCTCTTGTTGCTCCTTTTTTCTGTGTATCTTGTGTCTCTCTGCATCTTCCATCCTTTTAGTCTTTCAAATGTTCTGTGAACACTGTGGGCTCATCAAAGGTCTTCCTCTTCTCTGGTCATTTGAGGCTTTGCTATTGGCAAAGATATTCCTTCTTCTGCATCTCAGGACATATGTTTGGTTCCTTCCTTCCTGATTCAGAGCCATGATGAATACTCTCAGTCACTGGAGATCTGGTCTCCCAATTTTTAAGGTTTTGCTATAGACTATTAATAATACCAATGGTGTAGGATGAAGAACATACATTATTTGGCCAGTCAGTATTTATTTCTGTTGGCTTCATGTGCCATTATTTCCTTTATTCAGATCAACAAGATTTTCTTTGTCAAGTCTGCTTAGCTAGAGAAGTGTGTAACTGGTTTTGCATTTGAGACTTTTTTTCTGTTTCTTTTTAATCACTAAAAGAAACATAAAATATCCCTCAAAACCATAAGAAAGGAATAATTGTATTTTAAACTTAAGAGCTAAAAGGACCTCTTAAATCACCCAATCTCTTCTCACTTAACAGAGAAAACTGAGTTGGTAAAATTAATTGCTTGTCCAAGTCCTGTAACTAGTTTGAAACAAAGCCAGGAACAAAGATCAGGTTCGTGAGGACATTTCCTCAGGATATTCCTACTAAACCACTTTCCCTCCCACAAGAGAATATCTGTCATGCTTTTCAACGGCAATAAAAATAATTTTTAAACACCATAGTTATACTGTCACAGTCAGGTCATTTGATCATACAATTTAAGGGCTTCATGTCTGACTCTCTTACAATACTGAAAATTGAAAAGATGATTCTCACTTTTGTTTTTCCCCATGAGTTGTCCATGCATCCATTTGCCTGTGTAAGTCAGGCAAGCAATGCTGACACTAAGTAAAACTGCAAGTGTGACAGGTTTTCTTCATTGTTTCCCAGAGCCACAGCCACCCACCAACCATGATCTTACCCTGACACCCTGTGGACCAGTCTTCATCTTTTCTGGGCTTTACTGTCATTGATGCTGGGTTCCTTCTTTGTGCCAGACACAGGGCAGCTTGGAGACCTAAGCAGTTAACCTGTTACTCTAGGGCAGTTGATTAATCCTGAGAACTGGTATTTCTGGATCCCCACCAAATAGCCATGAAGATAAGCCATAGCAAACAGGAATAACTGACTACTTCTGTCCATCCAGACCCAACTGCCCTTGTGTGGACAAAGTGACTCACAACTATTTTAATTTATCTAACTGAGAGTGTACGTTATGCTCCTCCCCAAATTAACATGTAAATGCTCATGGTTCTATTTTATCCTCTCCAAGAAAAGGGATCCTATATTTGTCCCCGCTCTCTCCCCACTTCATCTTCACTGAAAGGGGGGAATTATAGGTTTTTGGGAGAAAGACAATGTTCATCTGGGTAATAAAGGGATAAAAAGTGGAGGCTAAGGAGAGAGGCAAACAGGGTGAAGTCTGAGTGTGCAGACGTGGATTGGAGAGATCTGCAGACAGTAAGGCTCAAATTAGTTGTAGGGTATGAGTGAAGTAGAGAAGGAAGGAGGATGTGGGGTCAGGCAAGGTTACTGACTGCAAGCAACAGAAATCAACTGGCTACCATAAACAGAAAAAGAATTTACTAGGAGGCTATTGGGTAGCACCCAAACCTGAGTGACCAAGCTCATGCTCTGGGGACTCAGAGAGACTACACTGCAGGAAACCATAGTCACGCAGCAGGAATGGTTTGGTCAGGATGCTCATCCAGGTACCACCACCTCCTCTGTCATTGGATGTGGTCACCCTTGGATGCTGCCATGGTCCCTACTGGTGTCATCATTGCCAGTGAATGTTAAACTCTCCCTTCATCTTTGTATCATTTAATCACCATTGAAAGTACCAAGTGGGAGCATCCAGCTATCTGAGTGTGGGCCTCATATCTGCCCCTATGGCGTCCAAAGGCAGCCTCGCCTCCCGCAAAACTCATCCAGGGAGGTGGAGGGGAGGAAGTTCCTCTAAAGGATGCAGGTCATTTGGATGCTGGGTAGCCCCCAAATCAACCCTACCAAAAGTCTTCACGGGGTGTTCCCAAGCTCGGGCATTGTGGGAAGGCAGCTCTACGGACCCAAACATAAGTAATCAGAACCAAGATATGACAAGGAATATGAAAGAAATCTGGGCTGCTGCAGGCTTCTTTGCCGGTTTAAAGAAGAACATCTCATCTGAGTGTCAGAGAAGAATTCAAATCGTATATATCATCCCTGCCACAGCGTTTACTCCATGATTAGGAATAGTTTTGTCTCTTAAATGTGGCCTTCCCTGAGGCCTCTGCTGCTTGTCTCAGGACATTTTCTTTGAAGATTTTGAAGAGGAAGAAGTTTGCAGCTGATAGGTTTTGTCTTGTTTAGAAAGCAGTTTCCTTTAGGTAATATTTATATCCTGACAAAGCTTATTTAAAATTGTAAGTGGCACCGGTCCGGCAATAAACACCACTACAGAAATAAGCAGCTGATAAGCATCAGCTCCTAACTCTGACAATCATAACAGTTTTGTGGTGCGTTTCCATCTTTAGAGCATGAATTAATTAGGGCTCAGAATAACGCTGGAAGAAACGAGCCTGCAGAGCAATCACTCGGCAAGTGGATAAAATCCTGGGAGTAGATCCTTGCGTTCTGCCTTGAACCATAAAATAATTCTTTCTTCCTGTTCGACCCCCTCACAGGATAAGGAGTATAAGCAGGAAATAGAGAGGAAATGACAGAAAAAAGGAAAAGGAGTCACACACAGAGATGCGCAGACTCGGGGACCTGAGAGTTGGTGAACTAGCAGAGGCCCCGGCTCTTTCCCAGGAGCCAAGCCCGGAGAAGCCTCATGCCAGAGGGAGGGCAGCGGGAGGGAGGAACCAGTGCAAAGTGTGTGAGAAGCCCTCGAGAGACAGAAGATGGTCGGCTCCTGGCGTGAGAGGCCCTGGGTAAGGAGTGGGTTGGGGGACAGCTTTCTCCTGGTGCTGTTCTGCCCTCCTCATGTTGGCCCACATGGACTGCCGCCTGGCCTGCCTCCTCATCCTTGTGAGGGAGGAAACTGGCAGCACCAGCCCAGGGCTGGCTGGGCTCACGGGATAATGTCTGTGGAGGCTGGAGTGGAGAAGAATAACCACTGTGCCCTTGACCACCTGACTCTGAGTGATCCCTGCTTCCCCACTGCCCTCTTCGCAGGGCAGAGGACAGCAGATAATGATGGGAGCAGGAACAGTGGGGACAGAGAAGTAGAAGTCAAATTACCAGCAGGGGGTAGAGGGGTGGGCAGACTGGATCCCTGAGGGCAGGTAAAAGGGGCTCTCCAGCCTCCCAGTTCCTGCTTCTACTCTGAACTCTCCTCACATTTAGCTCCTGCCCTTTGGGGTTCTCAGTACTACCTCAGGTAGCTGATACCCCACAGAATCAGAACTCACAGGAGAAAATAACAATAGATCTGCAGAAAGAAGTCACGTGAGAAACGTCAGCCTTTACCAAATCTAGCAGAATTAATGAGCAGAAAGAATAAGATCTCAAAATAAGCAAGTATCTTCGAAGAGATACTGATAGGGGAACACCATTAAGATGAAACAGGTTATAGTTATAAAGATGAAGCAACTGGAGCTCCCAGATTTAAAAAAAAAAATCATCCTGCCCACATAAAGACCTCAGCAGTGGGTTGGACATTAGAATGAATAACAGATTAGAGAACTGAAGGGTCCAGAACACAAACAGATGAGGAAATCGGGAGGGCAGACCCAATTATGATGTCAGCAGGGGCCCCACAAGAAGAAAATAAATGGAGAGAAAAGAAAATCTGTAGAAAGAATGCTGAAGAATTAAGAACAGCCACTTCCCTGATGTCCTGGGGTGTTTTTCAGGACTTGTCGGAAGCTACAACCTTAGCTGGGCTACCTCACTCATACAAAAACAGTAATGATGTGTAGTGTGTGTCCTAAGAGTCAAAAACATGCTTGACTCCAAATAAGTCACAGATAAAATCCTCAAAGGGGACAAAAGAAACACATGGAACAGTTAGCAAATATTTAAAAAAACATGAAGATATGATGTAATTGAGTGCTAAATTGGGTAGTACGGGCCATAAGTTTTATGCAATTAAACGGCGAGATTAGGGTCTGTTAGGGTCTTCACTCGACTTGACACCAGTTCTTGTGAAAAAAAAAACATCTAGGCCAGCATTTCCCAAAGTGTGTTCTTGTGAACCCTTGTTCTGTAGGACAGTCTTGGCACTGGATGTGAAAGGGTTTCCAAGTGTAGTAGAATTTGGTCGTGTTTTAGACTGCCCGACATTGAGCCCTATTCCTGTAGTTCTGGGGGGAATTCCTCATTCATGAGTCTGCACTGGAGGCAGAACTCCTTCCACTATAGAAGTGGAACAGCAGGCATCTGCTTTCTCGCCACCCCCCCAACTCCCACCAAGCTCAGGCTTGGGCACGCAGCTCCCATGCTGCCAATCAGATCTGCCTTCCCCAAACTTTGCCTTGGGAGACAGTGATGCAGGGAAGCAGCTGCTCAGCAGCAACAGAGGCAGCGCTGGTGTCCAGGAATGGCCATGGCATTGGGGTGGTAGCACTTAAAACCTTCCAGAGGCTTTCTATTGTCCTAAAAGTAAATCCCCCATCTCCCTGACATGACTTTAAGACTCTTCAGTACTGTCATGGCCCTTCACGCACATCATGGTTCAGCCAAACTGATTTTCCCTTAATTCTTCAAACTTGCTTCTTGCCTTTCTCTCCCTCTGTCTCTCTCTCTCTCTCCCCGCCCCCCTCTCCCCTACTCTCTCTACCCCCCTCTTCCCTCCTCCCCTCTCCTTCCTTCTGTCTGCTACACTGCTCCCTTTGTTTGGGCATTTCTCTTGCTCTGTCCTGCATTTTCTGGTTAATTCCTACTCATCCTTTGGGAAAATATTCCCCCTGAAAGTCTCCGTCATGCCCTTCCACAGGAACCCGAATGTTAATGCACTCGTCCATTGAACTGGTATTCTATGTGCATACCTGGGATCTCAGTGAGGGCAGAGGCTATGTCCACACTGCTTAGTAATGTCTCCTGGGCCCAGAACAATGCCTGGCACAGGAGGGAAAGTCAAATGTTTACTGAATGAACAAAGTTCATTCTAAAGTAGCTGGCAGAATCCAGACCGTGTAGGGTTCTATATTCCTGGCCTGCCAACTATTATGCCTCTCTTCAGTGACCACCCATGCTTTTATTGGAATTGAAATGTTTAAAATAAAATTTAAATCATAAACCAAAAGAGGAAAGCCTCTTTGAATTTATTTTTGTCCAGATTATTGTTGGCATAATGAAATTGGTGAGATGGGGTCTGTAAAGGAAAGTGCCCTGAATACAAAATGCTAAGAATCTAAAAGTATAGGGAATAAATAGCTCCCAAGGGATAAACTGCTCTTTTCAATGAGATGAATGAGCTGGTCCAGGAAAGCCAGAGGCCAAGCTGTGAAAGAAAATTAATATCCTACGTCAGGTGGACCACATAACCTTCTCCACTGCCAGGGGCAGTTGTGCTTATAAGTGTGTCTCCACACATGGAAAACAGTCAGTAACCGATTGGTGAGTGTGTGGGACTGGAAAAGCACTGCCCCAGCCCGGAGCCTGGGTGGGACGGCTCTGCCTTCTGGTCTGCCTGGTGCCCAGTAGGTCACAAAACAATGGTCACCCATAGTCTAGGGAGGTGGGTAGCCTGGGTGTTACTGTTCCCATTCTACAGGTGAGGAAACTGAGACCCAGAGAATTTAAGTGATTTGTTCAAGGTCACCCAGATAATAGAGGTTAGTGCCAGAAATAAAACCCATATCTTTCTTCACTAAAGCGTAAGTTTATAGAAGATGGCTTTTCAAAGCTGAATCAGGCAAGGGAGGTTTTAAACAGTCACATCAATAACTACAGGAATTATTTTAATGCTTTTCTTTAAAAAAAAAAAAAAGTATAACCTGTGATTAAAGCAGCTCAGTTCCCTGCAGTAGTTATAAAAATTGTGGGATGAAATGCTTCATTTACTAGGACTTTCTAGCCTTTAGTAAAAAAAAAAAAAAAAAAAAAGATTCAGAACTGCAAGGCCACTTTGCTCTGGGGCAGCTGTTTTGATGCAACAGTCACACAGTGGACTCTCCCAGCAGGCCTGCCATCATTCATCACAAAGGCGCTCGGCAGGTGGGCACAAGTCAGCAGTAAGCTGCTGGTCAGGGAGAAGTACTGAGTCTTGGAGAATGACTTCATTACTTAAAAATCCTACAAGTCTAATGCTATGGGTTGACTTCTGTCCCCCCATAATATATGTTGAAGTCCTAACCCCTGGGACCTGTGAATGGGACCTTGTTTGGAAATAGGGTGTTTGCAGATGAAATCAAGTTAAGATGAGGTCATTAAGGTGGGCCCTAATCCAGTGTGACTGAAGTCTTCAGGAGAGGGAAATCTGGACACAGGCAGGCACAGAGAGGAGAACGGAACGTGGATCAGACACACAGAGAGAGAACGCCATGGGGACAGAGGCAAAGGGCACAGTGATGCAGCTACAAGCCAAGGAACATCAAGGATTGATGGTCACCACCAGAAGCTAGGAAGGGCAGGGAAGGATTCCACCCAGGGTCTCAGAGGGAGCATAGCCTGACTGATCTTGATTCCAGACTTCTAGCCTCCAGAACTGTGAGAGAACACATTTCTGTTATTTTAAGCCACCCAGTTTGTGGTACTTTGCTATGGCAGCCCTAGGAAAGCCACACACCCAATAACATGGAATCTCGGGGGCACATTTCTGTCCAGTGCAGCACTAGCTCCATCTTCATGTTTCTTTTCCAGGGAGAACAGTGGAGAAATGAGCCCTGTTAATTAGATCAAAGACAGTGCAAAGTTCTGCAGCTGGCTGGGGGGGGGGGGGGGGAGAGACACGCACACTGTAATCAATGAAGTCAGCATAAGCAGGTCAAGCATTAGTAAAGATGGACTATGGCAAAATGAGCCAGGAAAGCCATGAGAGTATGTTTTGAGGACTGAGTGCCATATTTCTAAATAACAAAGAACCTGTATAAAGTGAGAGTTGTTGCTCAGAAGTGGGCAAACACAAACACCAGCACATCGTGACTTATTTATGATGGTGAGGATGATGACGATGGTGATGGTGATGAAATTTTCAGACATATAAACAAGGACAGAAAACGAAACGAACACCTATGTACCCACAAGTCAGCTTAGGAAACAAACAAACAAACAAAATTTAAATTCCTGCCTTACCCCCACTCATCCTCTTC
Source organism: Camelus dromedarius (assembly GCF_036321535.1). Lineage (NCBI taxonomy): Eukaryota > Metazoa > Chordata > Mammalia > Artiodactyla > Camelidae > Camelus > Camelus dromedarius. The sequence continues at coordinate 71,623,905 of NC_087437.1, read as the reverse complement.
TTTCATCCCCCAAAGTAACCATTTTGGGGAGATGGTTTTTCATAGGTCTCCTGATTTCTGCATATCTTACAGAAAGATACTGACTGAAAATTTTCTATTCTGTTCTTTCAAGGACATTTGTATAGAGAACAGGCTCGGAAGATAGAGACAGTGTCCCTCTCTGAAGCAAAAGTCAGGCAGGTTTACTGCCCGTTATAAAAGATGCAGTTTCCCTAAGCTCACAGCTCCTCTCCTGTAGTTCAACCCACTGCACGTATGTAGGCATCCAACTGGGCCCATTTACATCCCCTTCATGGCACTCAGGGGCAAGAGGAACCGATGCAAATGTGAGTGTGGGTGCTCTTGCTGCATGCTGTGACAAGACCAATAAAGTCTTGCCTCTAACCCAGGGGTCTGGGTCTTCTATCAGTTATCGATGGAACTGGAAAGTGGGGTAAAGTCTCAGATCCTTCAAAGCTTTTGAAAACAACTACCTTAATTTCGATGTTTATTACTTCCATGTATGTATATTTTACTAAAGATAGATAGATAGATAGATAGATAGATAGATAGATAGATAGATAGATAATCATTTTACTTCTTTACAGACTTTATGTAAATGGGATCATGCAGTGTATCCTTCAGCAACCTGGTCTTTCTTTTTTGGGGGGGGTAGATAATTAGTCTTTCTCTTAATTTATCTTCTTCAGGGTTATCCATGCTGATCCATATTCTAGTTCATTCATTTCATTCTTGTTCATGACTCCTTGTGCGTATGTAAGAGTTTTTCTGGTGTGTAAACTTAGGAGTGGAGATGCTGGAATGTATTGTGAACTCCTCTTCAGCTTTAATAGATATTGCCAACTTGCTCTCTGAAATGGTTGTACCAAGTAATGTTTTCGTAAGCAGTATGCTAGAGTCCCTAGTTCTCAGCATCCTTGCCAATGCGGTGTTGTCACACTTTGGAGGCTTTACCTTTCTGGTGAGTGTGAAGTGTTAACATCTTTTCACTTGTTCTTTGGTCATTCTTCTCTTCAGTTGCCGTTTATATCCTTTACTTGATTTTCTATTGTGGTGTTGTGTTTTTCTACGAGTTTTAAGGATTCTTTCTATATTAAAGATACTGATATTTTGTCTGTTAGATATGTACAAATAACATCTCCTGTTCTGTGGCTTGTCTCTCCCTTTGCTCATGTTGTTTACATAGCTTCTTGATTTCACAGTAGAATAGCAGGAGAAGCCTATATCCCCAGTGGTGTTCAGTGGAGTCGGGAATTCAAATAGTGATAATAACATGATCTGACCAAGCACTGTGTGGAGACTGGGATGTAAGAAGCTTGGGGTGTAGTCATGGTTCTTCAATAGCTGAGCATCCTTGAGGAAGTCACGTCACCTCTATGTCTCGGCTCCTCTTCTATAAATGGAACCTTTGGACTAGATGATCTCCGAGTCCCTTTCCAGATGTACGGTCCTCTAATACTGTGAGTCAGGGTCATGTGCACCAGGCAGGCAACAGCAGGACCTATGTGAACAAGCCCAGCTTCACTATAACTTGGGAAGTAACTGACCAGCCTATGTGGTTTTTCCCGTCCTCTGGGTGCCCACAGCACCTGCTCACATTGCTACTATATCATCACATTATGCTTTTGGGGATAACATCATCTGTTATCCAGATCATGAGCTCCTGAAGGACAGGGTTGCCTTTAAGATACCCTTAGTGCCTCCCCAAACTCCTGACTCAGTGAATGTTTGATGAATGATGGAGGGAGAATGGGAGGGTAAGAAGAAAGAATGGAAAGAGGGAAGGAAGGGAAGAAGGAAAGAAGGAAGGAAGGAAGGAGGGAAGAAAGGAAGGAAGGAAGGAGGGAAGAAAGGAAGGAAGGAAGAGAGAGGGAGAGAGGAAGAAGGGAAGGAGGGAGGAAAAAGGGAAGGACAGAAGGACCAAAGAACCTAAACACCTCCAAGATGTACACCCAGTGAACATAACACAGTTACTGAAACAGTTACCAAGTTATATTTGTGTTTGTAACAAATTTGTTTTACAATGTTTGTTGGATGAAGGAAGAGAACCATTAGCAAATACTATTGTAGCTATTTCACAAATGGAGTCAGTTTTTCAAGATCACACTGGAAAACGATGGTATGGCTAATAATGGAAACCAATAATCTCTGATTCTTAATCTGATGTTCCAACTAACAAAGCCTACAGTCTCATTATTTTAGCAAAACCAAACTCAATTTTGAAGCAAACTCATTTTCATCCTCTTTATGCAACAGAACTATATTACTTATAATTTTGAACTTTTCCCTACTGACATGTTCTAAAAGATTAAAAAGGGACTGTCTAAGCTTTAAGACCTTTCATAATTCTGTTCTATATAATATTAGAGATGGGAGCACTTCAATAATTCTTCTGTCTTAGTTATAATGCAATTCCCTGCTTGTAGTAAACATAGGGAAAAAACAACATATATATATAATAAAATTGCTCTTATTGTCATGACAACAGGAAAAAGCAACAGGAGGGGAAAAATCTTGGCTCTTAAGAATGGTCTGTTACAAGGTGTCAGAGTCCATTATGCATTGTCAATACCTTCATTTAGTTTTGCCTTCATATGGTTTACTTCAGGGCTGCAAATGTAATCCAACTTTCTCAGTGGCATTTAGCCTCTGGAAAAGCAAAGCAAAATTTGAACAGGACTTTTTATCCTTTCCTGGGGTGGTGCATTATCTGCTCATTTTGAAAAACTGCCCAGTGTTTTCTATCTCCTACTCTAATGTATTTTTTTAAATTATTATGTGAGTATCTCTGAGTTTTAAAATTATAATTAGTAAGATCATCATTAAATAATAAAAAAGTAAGTGGATTACAAGAGCCAGACCAGGAATAATAGGGTGTGGAGATAAAGAGCAGACTGCAGTAACCATGACAGTGACACATCTGCTCTGCTCTTCTCCCAGAACACCTACCTCCTGCTGGCCCAGTTTCAGCCCCACCAGCCCCACCAGCCTCTAGACGTGCTAGTGATGTTGGTGATCTCATGGTTGTGCATCTCGGAATAATGGGCCCTTGGCGAGTTGCTGACAAATGGGGCCATCCGCTCGATGGTTTCTTGGAACAGTACTTCCAAGGTGTGGGCTCCAATCCATGTGCATCAGAATCCCCCAGCAAGCTTATGAGAAACACATTGTTTTTAAGTTTTATTCCTGATCTGCCAAATCAGAAATGCTGGGGGTGGGCTTGAGGAATCTGAATGCTAAAAGGCACACTAAAATTTGAGAATCACTGCCTTAGGGTAAAGTGTGAAAAAGAAAAAATGGAGGGGAATCCCTTCTGGCACTAAGTACCTACGAAGGGAGGAGGAGGCTGCAGCCTAGGTAACGAAAAGGGAAGCAGACAAGCTAAAGATGAAGCTGGCCTATTTCACAGATTTCCTGATTTTTTACCTCGGTTCTGACTGCCATAGATTTAAGCTGGAGAAAGTGTGCTCTAAACACATGTGATGTGTACAATGCTGGCGTGTGTTTGTGTTATGCACCTCAAAAGTGAGCCTGCTTCTAAGCTAATTAATTTTGCCAGCACCAAGGATGCCAAAGGTGATGTTTTTCAGCTTCCCAGAAGAGCCAGGCAGGTAAATAGTTAGAACATGGTATGGTCCACAATGAGACAACACTTCACACCCACTAAGATGATTATAATCTAGAAGACAGACAGTACTAAGTGCTGACAAGGATGTGGAGAAATTGGAACCTTTCACATTGCTGGTAATGCAAATTGCTAGAATATAAAATGATGCACCTTTTTGGAAGACATTTTGGCAGTCCCTCAGAAAGTTAAATGTAAGAGTTACAGCATCGTCCAGCAATTCTACTCCTAGGTAAACACTCAAAAGAATTTAAAACATATGTTCACACAAAAACTCGTTAACAAATGTTCATAGCAGCATTGCTTGTAACAGTCGAAAGGAGACACAACCAAAATTTCCATCAACTGAAGAATAAACAAATGTGGTGTATTTATACAATTGGAATATTATTACTAATAATATTTCAAAACTTGACCTAGATGAAACCTGGGTGTGGCAGGTTGAGACCTTTCCAAGAAGGGTCTAGTGGTCTAACATCCATTTTCTGAAACCCACTGTTCCAAACTGACCTTTGTATTCTCACTATTGTATCTTACACAAAGTCATTTGTGAAAGGAGTCTGTACCAGAGAAGAAGTCCCTTTCAGGAAAGTCAGGTGCTAGCAGACTTTCCTCTAAGGCTACTGGACTGAAGGTGGCGTTGGTGGTTTCCGATGCACGTGTGAGTGAATGGAAGAGTGTTTTAAAAAGGTTTATTTAATGTGGATTGATATTGTAATGGAAGGCTTAACTCGGGATCCTGGACTGTCACTTGCTCCTTTGTTCTCCACCCCCTGAAATGTACATGTGCTTCAATAAATTTTTCTCACTTGTCAAAAACAAACAAAAAAACCCCCATGAAAACCAGCAATAAACAGAAATGAAGCATTAGCACATGCTACAACATGGAAGAACCTTGAAAACATTATGCTAAGTGAAATAAGCCAGATACAAGAGAGCATATATTATATTATTCCATGTATATGAAATAGGCAAATCCTTAGAGACAGAAATTAAATTAGTGCTTACTAGGCTTTGGGGAAGGAGGGAATGAGATGTGAGTGCTAATGGGTACTGAGCTTCTTTTTGGGGTGATGAAAATATTCTGGAATTAGGTAGTGGTGATAATTGCACAGTTCTGTGAATATACTAAAAACTTCTGCATTCTACACTTTAAGAATGGGTTGTGTGGTGTGTTAACTATGTCTCAGTTTTAAAAAGTCATGGAAGAAAAGTCTAAGAAAAAAGGAATAAATTTGACTACATTAAAAAAAAATGCTTTGTAGTTGTCTAGAGGAAAAGCTATCTTCTGTTCTCTTCTACTCACACTCACGATACTTCCAACACCAGATGTGTGGGTCTTCCACACATCAAGCAGTTTTGTGACACCGGCTGGATGTCCTACAATTGAATTCAGTTCTGACACTGTCTACCTGGTATTCACATAAGAGCTCATAGGTTAAGGGGTCAGTCCTACAAGACTGCCCACCTGCTACCTCAGATGCCCATTACAAGTCCAGATTGTCACCTATGCTCTGACCAACCATCTATAAATTGGAGGTTCTTGTGACCCACCCCCCAGGTTTGTTTAATTTGCTAGAGCATCTCAGAGAATTCAGGAAAACATTCACTTATTAGATTACTGGTCTATTATTAAAGGATATAACTCAGGATGTGCAATGTGGAAGAGATGCACAGGGTAAGGTCCAGAGGTGTCCCGAGCACAGGAGCTTCTGTCCCCATGGACATGAGGTGCTCCATACTCCTGGCATGTGGATGCATTCACCAACCCAGACGTTCTGCAAACTTTGTATCTGGGGAATTTTTATGGAGGTTTCATCACATAGGCAAGACCAATCATTAACTCAATCTCCAGCCCTCTCTCCTTCCTGGAGGATGGGAGGTAGAGCTGAAAGCTCCATGCTTCTAATCATGGCTTGGTCTTTCTGGTGACCAGTTCTCATGGTGAAGTTCTCCAGGAGCCCACAAGTTTCTTCATTAGAATGAGAGAGACTCCTATCACCCAGGAAATTACAAGGGATTTAGGAGCTCTGTCAGGAGCCAGGGGAAAGACCAAGTATTAGAACCAAAGATGCTCCTAGTGTTCTTATCACTTAGGAAATTACAAGGATTTTAGGAGTTCTGTGCCAGGAATTGGGTGCAAAGACCCTATTTTTTTCTATTATTTCACAGTGGTAGTAACATAGAATATAGAGGTAATCAGAGGCCACATGGGGCTCCCCGCAAGGGAGGGACACCTACTTATTTGGTAGGATGGGGCAGTATTAGGGAAGACTTCCCCAAAAAGGAAGAAGGGATGAAGAGGAGAGTAGAAGGCCAGTTACTGGGGATGGTGCCCTTGTGAGAAATAGCAAGTAACTGGGCTTTGGGGGCTTGGCAGACAAAGAAACTAGAGGAAGAGGCAGTGACAGAGAAGAGCCTGGAGGGATTCAGATCAGTGGAGAAAAGACTGACTTGTTAATAGGTGGTGTTGGGACAACTGGAGAGCCATGTGGAAAAAAAAAATCATTCCTCATAACCTATGTTAGTATTAACTACAAAGGAATAGAGATTTAAATATTAAAAATGTGATGCCATAAATGACTAGAAGAAAAATAGGCCTCAGTAACCTGGAGTGGTGAAAACTTTGACTCTAATTCGAAATCTAAGCAGAAGTTTGAGAACTGTGGTTACTTGAATCTAGTCAAGCCTCTAGCTCTAACTGCCTGTCTACAGGAAATACAGGAGATAAAAGATCCTGTTCAATGACACCACAGAGTGCAATCAGCAAAATGTGGAGCCTGGGTACCTCAGGTTTGTACTGCTCCTTTGTGAACTGCTTTCTTTAACAAATAAATGCAAAAACAGAAAAAAAGGAAGGAGGGTTACTTTTAGATTAAAAGATGCTCAAAATACATATCAACCAAATGCAATCTGTGGATCTTGTTTGCTCCCCCCAATTAAAAAAAACTGAAAAAAAGCACAACTTTTGAAACAAATGAAGAAATTCAAACCCTATGTGGATATTGGATAATTTTAAAGAATTGTTATTAACTTTATTAAGTATGATCATGGTAATGTGCTATATTAAAAAGAGGAGGCCTTATCTCTTAGAGATATAGACTGATTTACAGATGAAATGGTATGATCTTTGGTATTTACTTTAAAATAATCCAAAAAGGATATGTGTGGGAAATGGGAGGTAGAAATGAAGTAAAGTGGTATGTTTGTTAATAATCATTAAAGCTGGATGGTAAGTACATGTAGATTCATTATTCTATTTTATATTCTTATAAAAATCCTGTTCTCATTCTTTTGGGAATAAATCTGAAAATTCCCAGAGCCCCTGAAGGCCTTTTCAGCAGGAAAATGCCAAGATGAAACTGGCATCTGAGGGGTATAGCCCTGGGGCTAAGAAGACTAGATAAGGTGCTGTCAGGAGGTGATGGTGATAAGGGACTGGATGAGGAGAATGTCGAGGTCAGGGAGGGGAGAGTCAGGGTACGGACAGTATGAAGGAGGCAGAAGAGGCAGAACCTGATGACCATGGACTGAGAAAGCTAAAGAAGTAGGAAGCAAGGGTGACTCTCAGGTCTCAGGCTCAGATGAACGACTGTGTGCTGAGACCATTCAACAAGCAAGGAAATCCAGAAGAAATTAAAGTTGAGGGTGAAGGAAGTGATAGGTTCCGTTTCAGACAGGCTGAGTTTGAGGTGCACATGGAACATCCTGAGCTTAGGAAAGAGATCTGCACCAGAGATGGGGTGTTGGCAATGATCAGCTGCCGCAAAATTTCCATGGTAGCATGTAGAGTGTAGGCACAAGTAAGCGCTCCTGTCAAGAGTGAGCACTTCTTATCAAATTAATAAATTACTCCTGGACCGTTGTTACATTAAAAAAGCAAAGTGGCTTAATCAAGAATGATAGCAGAGACCCACACAGTAATAATCTGTGACATCCATGCTGCTCTGTTGCCTCTCAGTTTTCACCTTGAACATGTCATAGATCTCCAGGGTTTAACTGCAAGCTTTTCTTGTTTCATTTCTTTCCCCTGATAAAGGTGTTTTCAAGAGAACACTAAGGCTTGAGTGGGAAGGGATAAATTGGGAGTTCACGATTTGCAAATACTAATTACTATATAGAAAATAGATAAACAACAAGTTTATACTATATAGCACAGGGAACTATAATTAATATCTTGTGGTAACCTATAATGAAAAAGAATGTGAAAACATTCTTGTATATGTATGACTGAAACATTATGCTGTATTCCAGAAATTGACACATTATAAACTGACTATATTTCAATTAAAAAGAATGCAAATTTTAAAAGAGAGAGAACACTAAGGCTTTAGTATATTGGGGGAAAAGAAACATCATGAGAAAGATCAATTTTTTCTTTTACACTTCACCTTTTTCCTATTGTTCTTTCCGTGTTGCCCATGGTATTATAAAAACTGAAGGAAAACACCAAAACCATCTAGATCCAGGGGCACAGTTCAATGTCCTGTCTTTTAAACAGCCGTGGTAGCGTTCAGTCCTTGGGATGACATATGTATTCAGAAGGAGCCATGCGGCTGCTGGTGTAAAACAGCATTTTGTTTCAGGGACTGATTTATGCCTTGGAATAGGGCAAAGAGAAGACAACTCATCCCCTCTGGTATCTGTTGTTGGGGGAGCATCAGGCCATCTGCTGGGCTTTAATAAAACGTGACACTAACATTTTGGTTTGAAGCACAGAATAATTTTCCAAACCAGAATTAAAGTTTGTCAGCAGTTGAGGCACTTGCAGGTCTTTTTTTGTTTTGGGGTTTTTTTTTTTTTTAATAAAGATATTTGCATCTTTAGTATTTACATTCAAATAAGAAGAGAAGCACATTACTCTCCTTTTTCTGTCCTGGGCTTATTCTTGTAATCTTGTGTTGACTGCCCAGTCCAAGCTTCTTGGCCCGGCATTTAAGGCCTCCATAATTTGGCTTCACCCAAGACCACTTAAATCAGAATTTTGGTGGGTTGGACCAACATCAGTTTTAAGTCTCCCCTGATGATTTCGTTGTGCGACCACTGTTGAAACCATCAGTGGTTACAACGTGAATGTGGAGAAGACAGCGAGGGCATTTGGATTATTTATCTTATTGATCAGAAGCAAATGTGAGAAATTAAAGTTTTTCAGAGCTTCAGATGGCAGCCACGATGTTTGATGTATATGCATGGGTGTGTGACTGGTGTTACCGCTCTCTGTCCCGGCTGCAGGTGAACGCTGTGCGGGTGTATGTGAACAGCTCCTCGGAGAACCTCGACTACCCGGTCCTGGTCGTGGTTCGCCAGCAGAAAGGGGTGCTGTCCTGGCAGGTTCCTCTGCTTTTCCAAGGACTGTAAGTGGATCTTTCCCCAACAACTTCATTACACTTGTTTTCTTTCAACATCCTAGACCTTAATTGGTTTTTTCCTTAATGAGGAGAAACCAGACATTCGGAATGCGGACATATTATGCATGCTAAGTGCAAACAGTGGTCATGGTGCATGCCCCCAACCTGCTCAGCTCTGTTTTGTTTCTGTCTTCTTTGAGGTGCCCATAAGCACTCTGCCTAGATTTGTAGCATCTGGAAGAACACTTAGCATTTTAATACTATCCAGAATGTTCTGTTGTTCTTGGTTGGTTAGTGGGTCATCCACTGAGTATTTAAGTCATACTCAACTTAAAGGAGTAACACCTCCCCCATTCTTTACAATGTTTACCACGTGTGCTTTCTTTATCTTGTAATATTTATTGAGTACTACCAAGTGCCAGATGCTGGGGACACAGTAGTGGAAAACAACAACAAAGTCCCTGCCTACTGGAGTTTATATTTTTGCAGGGAAAACTCTCCAAGTCACTAGAGCACTAGTAAGAGCAAACCCAGAAGGCATGCAGACATGGGCACATAGTACAGTGTTTAATCATTTTTGGAGGTTGAGGAGTTTGAAGATTGAAATACTCTGATAGCCTTGACTTGGACTCTGGGGCTTACTTTACGTTCATTTAGAAAAACCTTGAAGAGTGGGAAAAGGAAATCAACTGGTTGTTTTATCGGAAGAGTTTCCCCTTCAAAATCCGGTATTTTTTCCTGATTTAATTAGAAGGATGGTTTGGCGTGTTCACAGCCTAAGTGAACTGGCCAGCACTCAACAGTCCTCTCATCCCTGTTACCACGCCACACAACCCTGTGCCAAACACACTAGCTCTGCAATTACTATCAGTAAGTCCAGTATGAAATTTTAAATGTAAGGACTTGAAATGAAATTTAGGGAGAAGTGAAGTGAGGTGTTTCTTTCCCTGCTTGTTCATGGAGTCTCTTTCTACTTCTGGCTGGTTTTACCCTCGTTTGGCTGCTGCAGATACCAGAGGAGCTACAGCTACCAGGAAGTGAGCCGCACCTTGTGTCCCTCGGAAGCAACCAACGAGACAGGACCTCTGGAGCAACTGATCTTTGTGGATGTAGCATCCATGGCGCCCCTGGGTGCCTACTACAAACTGCTGGTTACCAGGATCAAGCACTTCCAGCTGCAGTAAGCGGGACTCCTTGCAGCTTTTCTCTGTTCGCTTGTCAGCACGTCCTGCGCTTGCGCATGCGCACTTCAGCTGCCTTGCTTCCTACCTTCTTTCCAGATCAACTCTCAAGAAGGAATTCATCCGCGTAGCATATTGTCTTAGCACGTTCTGAATGCTGCTGCTCCCAGCTGGGCGGCAGGGCCTTACTCCGTGCAGTGGGGAGGCAGCAGGGGGCTGGAGGAGAGGGGAAGGGTGTCTGACCTCAGAGGTGTATCTGTTTCCCAGGGTCTGTGAGGGCCCTGTCCTCTCTGTCAGGGCCCTGTCTTCTCCGTCGTCCAAGCAAGAGGCATTGGTGACGGGTGCTTTTGTGTTACTCACCAGTGCCACTCTTCTGAAGGAAGATCTTAAGCTATTTTTTATTTTTTATCATTAATACTAAGGAACTGGAAGTTTTCTCCTTCCGGTTAGGAATGTTCATAGGTTGAAAGTAATATCGTTATACGGCTTTGTCCTTTGTGCAAAAACTAATGACTATTCCCTCCTCCTTGCACTTCCATCCTTGAAATCAAATCAGTTGGGATACAGCATCTCAAATTGTTTATATTAGACATGGAGTATAATAAAGTTCAGTTGAGGGCATGGTCTCTAAAGAATCTACGTTATTCCTATAAAATATTGCATAAATCTGTGTGAAAATGTGAACAGAGAGGCTAAGGTTATTCCTTCATAAGGGCCAGAAAATTCAGGGAGTTTCCAGTCCTGTCCTACTCTAAGCCTTCTCAAGAGTTCAAACCATTTCCTCCCCTCTCTGTATTTTAAATAAATTTTTAAAAGATGTGTTGTTAAATGGTTATATGAAAATTGGGATTTTTACTCATCAAAAGGTATCATTAAGAGAACAAAAAGACAAGCCATGGACAAGAGAATATATTTCCAACACACATAACTGACAAAGGGCTCATATGCAGAATATATACAGAGCCCCTAGAAATCAATAAGAAAAAACAGGCAAGCTCTTGGCTCCTGTCCCCAGTATCACCTATTCTTCTGTAGCTCTGGCTTCTTATGGGCAAGAATTTTGGAGCCTATGAGTCTGGACCCTGCTCAGAGTTGAGGCTGGCACTCAGTTGGGTGCAAGGCCAGACTCAGCTTCAGTGGAACAAATAGGTTTTCTGAGGCAAAACTGTGGCGATCTTAGGAGCAGAAAATATACTTGAGAAAACAATCTTGTGACCTGGACCTCTCACTAGAACTCTGGGACAGAGACAGAAGAATCTCAGATGGGGAATCAATGTTTATATTTACCCATTAAATATATATATTTATATATATATTTATACACACACACACACACACACACATATGTGTGTGTGTGTAATACAAATGGACTCAAATATGCCAAGTAAAAGACAAAGAATGTCAAATGAGATTCAGAAAAAAAATACTAAATATATGTTGCTTACAAGAGTACAATCTTTTAAAAAGAATGTATAAATGTAAATAAAAGGATAGTAAAAGAAATACCACACTCTAATACTAACCAAAAGAAAGTTGGTGCAGTATGTCATATTATACAAGATATTTCTTAATTCAAGGTGCATTACTGGATATAGAGAGGTATTTCATATCTTTAAAAGAATCATTTACCAAGAGGACAAATTTAAATTCCAAATTTGTATGTACCCCATAATGTCACTTAAAATATGTAAAGCAAAATTGCAGAATAAAAAGAACTAGACAAATCCATCGTCTCTGTTAAAGACTTCGTAGCTAATAGAATAGTGGGCCAAATTTTAAAATATACATACAAGATTCCCCCACTATGTGAAAGTAGAGCATTTCTATCAAACCTTTTACAAGCTGACTGGCATAAAGCAAAGAAGCAATTCCCTTAGGATACATCTTTCTAATGGATGCATAAAATAAATTGAGAAAAAGCACAGATGCTCACAGACACTGTTCAAAGGTATGGCAGCTTTGGTGCGTAGATGCTGAGTATAGTTCCACTATCACTGCTCAGAGTGCACACTGCAAAACAAACGCTGAGTACTGTTTTTACTTTTCACCTTTTTTCGTAAAAGCAAAACTCTCCAGATTTCTTTTGGTTAGTGAAAGCAGGTACTAACTAGAGAAGTGGCATAGAGCAAATTTTTGAAAAATGAGGAATAACAGTATACAGTAATTAGAACAGACATTGGCAAACTATGGTCCACAGACTGGCCACTGGTTTTTATAAATAAAGTTTTATTGGAAAACAGCCCTACCCATTCATTTACATATTGTCTCTGGCTGCTTTCACACTACAATGCCAAAACTGAGTAGTTGGGATGGAGACATTCTGGCCCTCTAAGAAACATAATTAATGAACTTGAGCTAATTAATGTATTTTGAAAACTGTATCTCAATATGATAGAATGCCTAAACATTTTAAGTGTAGATGCAACCTTTACCAAAATTGCCAAGCTCTCGTGCATGTCTTGATATATTTCAAAGGACTGAAATCCTTGTGTATGGAATTCAGATAGAAATCAACTACAAATTGGTATCTAGAAAATCCCCAAGGGTTTGGAAGTTAAGTAGTCTACTTCTAAATAACTTATGAGTCAAAGAAATCAAAATTAAAATTAGAAAATGTTTTAAACAAATGATAATGAAAATATCCAAGCTTCTGAGATGCAAATAAAGCACAGCTTAGAGAAAAACCTGTAGCTTTCAAATGTATATGTAAGGAAAGAAGAATGACTCAAAATCAAGGTGTTAAGTAACCATTTCAAGAAGTTGGAGAACTGAAAATAAAATTCAAAGAAGGTAGAAGGAAGTACTAAAATAAAAGCACAAAACAATGAAACATAGAACAGATTGACAATGGACAAAATCAACTAAACCGCAAATCAGTTATTTGAAATATCTAGTATTATTTTTGTACCTGTGTAAAAAAAAAATTAAAATGGCTTGCCCATGGAAAAGAGACTTGAACAGACACTTCACAAAAGAAGTTATCCAAATGGTCCAAAAACACAACTTCATTAGCTATCAGAAATGCAAATTAAACCTATAATGAGATCCCACTGCGCTTCCCAAATTGCTACACTTTGAAAGAACCAACAATGTAGTTCCACTCTAGTTATATACCCAACTCCTAGATATAAAATTGTGCTATTCATTCAATGGAATACCACACAATAATATAAATGAACAAACTACTGCAGTCCCTAACAACAATAAATCTCACAAATACAATGCTGAGCAAAAGAAGCCAGACAAAAGAAATACATACTGTTTGATTGCATTTACATAAAGTTTAAAAACAAGTGAAACTATTTTGTAATGTTAGAAGTTAGGACAGTGATACTTTTCAGCAAGAAAGAAGAGGTGCATGATTATGCTGACTTGGTGAGAATTCATTTAGATATATACTTACGATTTTTGCATTTTTTTTTGGTTGGAAAGAAAGGTGCTTTATTCAGGAGGCTGGCAACTGGGGAGAAGGTGGACTTGTGTCCAAGAACCAACTCCCTAACTTTTCTAGATGTTTGTTACACTTCAGTAAAAAAGTTACTTTTTGAAGAATCAGAATATTTAAAAATATTTATATGCTACTTTTTTGCAGCTTGTTTTCCATATCAGAATTTTCTGTTCTGGTACAAAGCATTCCTCAAATTTTATAAAGCAATTTATTCTGAAGTCTGTAGCCAGTGGAGTTGCTAATAGGAATCAAATATCTGTCTTGGTCTTCTCTACAGCCCTTGACAGTATATACCCATAGATGGACAGGTGGATTAATGAAAGATCAGAAAGATGGAGAAGTAGTTACAGCATTTTTTCCAAGTCACTCCATTAATTTTGGTGTAGAAAAAAGTGACATGATAACTTCAAGAGCAAAGAATCCCCCCACCCACCAGAAGAAAAAGACAGAAAAAGATCAATTAAATCGAAGTCTCTAGGAGGGAGGTTTGAGCATTATAGAATATATATTTTTTAAGTTCCCAGGTGATTTTAATCTGCAGCCAGAGTTAAGAACAAGTACATTTGAGCAGTTTCTACATATGGTGCTTATGTTTGTTTTAATAGTAAATTTGTTTATGATATTAAATAATGTGGGAATTTGTGCTTGTAACTTGAAGGAGGTAGCAGCACATTACTGCTCTGAAGTGCAGACTGAACTTCAGAGAAGCCTTAGCTTTACTAATTGGTCTCTGTATCTGACCTGTCACTGTCACCTGGGAGCAGTGTACTTGAATTCTAGGGCTGGTATCTGTGAGGCTAATTAGACCCTTTGGAGAACTGAATTCTGTGACACTGAAGTCATAAGGTCACAACTCTGTGCAAGTGTTAGTGAATGAGATGCGTGTGGTGAAACTGCAAATCTATTCCCTCATGTTGTCTTCTGTTTCCATCTCTCACAATGTGACTTGACCTCAGCAACCAGACATTTAGAGAATTTCAAAATGCACAGTTACCAGGGCTTTTATGAGACTAAGATAAGCCTGAGAAGAGATGGTAACTGAGATCTTTGTGTCTCTTCCTCCCTGGCTCTGGATTGTCCTATACAAGCCTTGCTGGAAACCCAGAAATCCAGAGGATGATGGTAAACAGACCAGAACTGAGGGCTGTGGTGAGATCTGGCCTCACGTTGCAGTCCTTGCTGTATGTTTTTCAGCAGCAGAGTAGAAGGTATATGAAACACATTCTGGGATTTTTTTTCTCTAGAATCATAAATCTTAAGAACAGAAGGATCTTTGGAAATCAAATCCACTCATTTCATTTTTACACGTGAGCAAACTCATGCCCTGAGAGGTTAAATGATTTGTCCAAACACACAACTATGAAACGGCAAAATTAAGACTAGATTTGCCTTCTGACTTCCAGTTCTGTGCTCTTCCCACTGTAACATGTTATTTCTATTTTCTGTTGAAAATTGTCCTCCTAATTTTTGTTGCCCTAAATATGTTTCTCAATTCCATGAAGTATTTATTTAAATCCTGCTTAAAAAATAAAACTCTGCCTTAAAGCATTACTCCTTGCCATCTTAACTCTCCCCTACCTGCCTCCACATACACATACACCAGCTCTGCCACCGCTCCTTTTCCCAGACCCCACTGCCCTGGTGTTCAGTGCTGCAGAGTGTGACGTTGCAGACAGGGAAGGGCAGGAGGCTGTAGGGACTGGCAGGCACCTGATCCTGGGGTGAGAGGAGCTTGGAAGGGCTGTTAAGAAATGCAGATAGTTGTCTAAATTGTGACCATTGTGTGGAGGATGGATTCAAAGGGGACAAGACCAGACGCAGAGAAATTAGAAGGTGATGCAGTGGTCAAGATAAATAATGAGATGAGTCGAAGAATTTGGAGGTGAAATTGACAAAACTTGATTGGATACGAGGAGCAAGAGAAACGGGAGAGTCAAAGATGACCTTCTAATTTGTCGATGGCGGTGCCACTAAAAGATGAGAATTTTGAGGAGGGGAGGAAGAGATCAGTTCACTTTGGGACATGTTGAACTTGTGCAGATGCCCAGCAGAGTATTGAACATATACCAGCATGACGATCAGGAGAGAGAGCTGAGTTACAGAGAGCCGGCTGAGTAGAAATGCTTTAAGAAGGCTGGGCCACGCGATGCCTGAGGCGGAGTTACCCGAGATAAGGGGAGAGACAGGCAGTACTCAGCCCTTGATCTCTGAGATCTTGTATGCTGCACCAGGGAGTTTAGACTTCACCTTTTAGATCATGGGAGCCACTAAAGGATTTTAAGCAACAGAATATCATGAACAGATTTGATTTTTAGAGATGACTTTAGTGACCATGTGGAAGATGAACTGGAGAGAGAAGAGGCAAATACACACATGGGGATAATTTAGTAATTCAAAAAATATATGCAGCAGAATCAAAAATACAGTCCCACAAGAGTACTTGCAGCCTTCAACCCTCCTCTAGCCTACTAAGTGAAGATCTTGACACTTTGTTTTGAGAGAGAGTTTTGAGTGCGATAGCTCAGCTACTATGCTGTGAAAAGTAGAGATTTTTTAGAAAATGGATGAGTGAAAAGGCTTTTATAACATTTTGCTATGTGTCATATTATGTAATCACTCTTTAGTATTTGGGGGGTAGACTACAGTAATGATTTACATTACTTTTCAATTTTTTTTTCTTATTGGATGCTCTATTGAGCAAAGAGGTGCTTCAGGTGGAAGCACGTGTATCCAGGTTACTATTATACTAATAGAATCTTTAAGACTTGGTGAGCAATCAAATGTGGAAGTTGATTAAAAAAACAGGGAGTCCAAGATGACTCTAACAATGATGTCATTAGTCATCTAATGACTTACTAAGAGACGTAGCAGGTCAGGGTTAGGGAGAAGATAATACATTCCACTTTGATCGTATGGAGTTTGAGGTTCTTGAGGGACAGTCAAGTGCAGAAGCCCAGCAGATAATCACTCTTCTGTGACTGGAGCTCAGGAGACAGCCCTGGGCTGAACATGGAGGCTTGAGGTTCACTGGAATTGGTGTGGTTTTCTTGACAACTGAAGTGTGTGTGTGTGTGTGTGTGTGTGTGTGTGTGTATGACTTTAATGGCAATTTAATATATATAACTATACATATAGGAATGAAAATGTATGTGGTGATGGAAAATGAGATCAAGAATATCACTGCAGGTCACATTCTCAGTTAAGGGATGGTCTGAAAAGCAGGAATTCTTGGAAGAAATTGAGTCAGCATAGCCAGATGTGTAGGAGAAACCCAGGAAATCAGGTGTCTCAGAGCCCACAGGAAGAAAGAGTTCCAAGACGAGGGAGTGGTTGTCAGTGTCAAATGTCACTGTCACAGAGAGGTAAAGAGAGATAAGGATTAAGTCACTGGATTTAGCCATTAGAAGGTGACTGGCAGCCTCAGGGGGATGGCAGGGAAAGAATGAATGAGAGATGAGAGCAGAGTACTCTTTTACCAGGCTGGTCTGTGAAGGAGAGGGAGGCTATAGAACATCAAAGGAGGGAAATTAGGGAAAAGAGGGGAATTTTTGTTGGGCTATTTTTGTTGGTTATTTACTTTGAAAATGGTTGAGACTAGAGTATATTTCTAAACCAAGGGGTAGAAAGGCAGATAAAATTTATAGGAGAGTTGGGTTTTTGTAGAATCAAAGTCCCAGAGAAGGGAAGAAAGGTCAGTATTTAGCACATGCAGAGTTCATACTTGGACCAGAGCAATGAGGTGGAGGGGTACAGGTGATGGAGGGTTGGTGGAAGATTTGGGATAAGCAAAGGCAGTTCATGACAGATGGCAGGCAGTAAGGAGATAACAGGAAATGATACCCTGAAGTCCATAGTCCAAGTGCACAATCTGGTGTAATTTCCCTCAACAAACAAAGGGTTTTGAGCGGCCACTGTGCTCAGTGCTGGGGGCTTTGCTATTGTAAGATGAATACGATGCTCTGAATCTCACAGTCCTCTCTGGTCCTCACCTCAAAAATGACTTAGCTTTGGTCTCTGCCTGTGTTTCCACTTACTACTGCTTCCCATCCCCCTTTCCTTTTTTTTGGGCTTTATTACCCGCCTGTATATATTTCTGCGCTGCCTCCCTATGGGCCCCTCTCCTTCTTCTCCTCCTGCATCCCTTACTTGCACACCCATCTCTCTTGCCCTCTGTTCCTTTCCTCTTTCCCTCTCCCTCCAGCTAGCCAGCAGGAGGACACAAAGTCAGCTTTTAGGCTTTCTTATTTATTAAATAAACATTTGTTTCCTGTGCTTAATTTTTTTTTAAACAAGTTGAATTTTTTTCTACTTCTTTCTCTAAAACTAAAGGTATACATGTGTCTCAGTTAGATTTGCTCTGTTGGCTAATGACCCCTGATAAAATAAACCTCCCCCACCTCTGTCAAGGCCCTGAGGGAAGGAAGCAGAGCCTTTCATCTGCAACAGACACTGTGTTGATTTTACACACTGTTGACTCCATGAGAAAGAGAAGACTTCAGTGTGATAGTCTTAAAAGAATGTGTTTTCAAAGTCTGCATGTGTTGTACTAGTGAATAAAACATAAAGAATAAGGGAAAAAAAAACAGAAAATTCATATTGATGTCCATACATTCAATGTTACAACAGGAATTCAAATGACAGGGGAGAATTTAAAAACAAATGTTTGGCCAAAGAAAACTCTTTGCTTCTGGAAATCTCATGCTGTCTGTTGCTAGCCAAGAAAATCAGCATCCCCTTCTTTCCCCTGACCTGGCAACGAACAGAATTGAGGGCCCTGTGTTGCCCTGGTAACAGGAGATGACACTCCCCACACTGCTGAGAGCCACACACAGCACCTCAGGGCCTGACTTTGGCTGCGGAATCTCGGGAGCACACACACAACTGGATTGGACGTCGACTTTGGCTTCTTTAGGTGACTTTAGGCCAAGTGTTAATAACCGTGCTTCAGCAGAACCAATCCTTGACTCTGATGATGATTTCTGCTGAGAGTGGATATATAAACATTGCACCCATTGCTAAATTCTAAGCCTAGTCTGCTGACAGCCTAAATTGTCATTACCTTTAGAAATAGTGCTCAAATTTTATGACTTCTAAACAGCACCTCCAATTACAAACTTCCTACTTAAATATCTTGGCACGCCATTTCTAAAGGAATCTTTAATAAAAATTTGTTAAACTGTTTAATTTCTATAAAAGGAAAATTAGGAATGGAAAGAAAGACTCTTTAGAGTGAATCAAGGGGTGAAGCTGCGGAGGGGGCCCAGGAGAAGTTCAAGTTCAGGTTCCCAGAAATGCAGGCCACCCTGGAGGGCTGGGGTCATGCCATTCCCCAGATGCAGGCATTGAGAGGGCAGTGGGCATGTAAGAGTGATCTTCGTAACTAAAGGTGAGGCAAGAACCAGAGAGAACAAAAGCCTAAAAGCAGCCCTCATGTGACTATAGAGGAGACCAAATCTGTCACTGTGTTTTCCGGCCTCTTGAACTGCTTCACATACGTTCCTTCCAACTGCACCCTAGGCTACAGATGTCTGCGTCCCACACGCTCCTCACACTCTCCTTTTCCCAGTGCTGGCTCACTGCTGTCTTTCCCAGAAGAATGGAAATATCTAATAAAATAATTCACAGCAAATTAATAATTGGAGAGAAAGTAACTTCATTATATTCTTTTGGTGGCATGTGCATTTTAAGAAGGGTCTTAGAAGGTAATGCCTAGCCCCAAGAGACACAATCTTGGATGGAAATGGAGACAATTTGGGGGTGACCAGGGGCAGGAAGAGCTTGCTCCTATTCCTAGGGACCCTTCCGTGGTGATTATCTAGTCACCACATTTTTTTAAAAAACGATCTTTTGCCATGAAGGCATCAGAATTATTTTGAAGTGCTATCTGAATTATGTAAAAGGACCTCAAGCCCTCTTTTCCTCTCTCATTCAACCCACTTCTGACACCTAAACTCTGTGCTTGATTGTAAAATCTTAAGAGAATCCAAAGACAAAAGTGTCTACAAAAGCAAACAAGTACTTACTTGTATAGGTATAACTTCATGGGTATATAAAGACATAAAATTGATCCCTTCCCCAGTTTGATCATTCTTGAGAATTGAAACCACCAAGTTCCCATGCAGTGTACTTGTCACTTTTATGGACCCAGAATTCCCTTCACAAATGGTAGGGCTGTACTTGCATCTAGTTTAAGATAGCATCCTTTTAAATAAATAATTTTTGCTCGCTAACTTCTGCTTTTCTCTCACTTTCCCTCTTTCCCTCTCCCCCTTGCATTTCTCAGGACAAATGTTGCCTTTCACTTCACTGCCAGCCCCTCTCAACCTCAGGTAAGTGAAGGGTTTCAAAGTTATCATAATTCCACCTGTTGGTGTTACCCAAAGAAACCATGGTAACAGAATCAGCATGTGGTGTTGCCCTTAATCTTTCACAACTTGAGCTATATTTGTAATTTTGGAATGTTGTTCATGTAACTGGGATGTTAGACACAGTATTTAACCTTATCACCTGAATTGGTGTGAAATAGGAGGCATGACATTTGTCTGCAGATGTTCCTGGGCTCAACCTTCATTCATCAAATTGTGAGCCTACTATGTACCAAGCACTAGGTGCCAGGGATGGAAGGTGAAGAAGAGAGAGATGCAACTGCTGCCTTCACGGACCTTATAATCTGGATGGGGGTAGGGGACAGGGAGTGGAAGGTCACCAATAAACAGATACACAAATAGTCAGTTGATCTGGAAATACAATAAAAGTAAGACAGATTTTCATTTCTACAGTGTTATGGGTAAAATAAATTAGTTTTTTATGTAATAAAGAAAGAATAGGAATGTCTAATAATAAAAATTATTAGAAGAATTGATATTTGTGTTGTGTTCTCCATTAGACTATAATCATAAATAGAATAAACAGATGAAAATTTTGATTGATTCAGGCTGCTTTTCTAATGACACTTCTAGTTACCTTCCTTTTTCCTTTCATAGCTTCTGAAAGAGTAAAGTCTATGCAAAAGCAAGCTTAAAACACATTTATTTAATGTCTTGATATTTATTGTAAATTCTGTAGGCTGCAGCTTTGGCTACTTATTTTTTGCTTTGGATATGCTAAAACTGGGATTAACATATTATATGCACACTGTTATAAATCTATTACAACCACTTGTGAGCTGGTAAATATTTAACAACGGGTTCTCAGAGAGAAAGCCCTGATTTGTAGCGTTTGCCCATTTCTGCAGTGTAAATACCTCCACCATGGCCGATATCAGGCTGCCAGCGCCAAGTCACTGAACACTGAGTTGGGGACTGATGTGCACGATCAGCTCCCCAAACCTGCATGAGCCGACTCCCACACACCCTTTCAGAGTTAAATTTCCCACCAGCGAAAGCCTCCACAGTGCATAAATACTGCCACCCAGTGACAGAAGAGGACTACAGGTCCACAGTCCGTTGCCTTCAAAGTTACTGGCCACTTAAAATATGAAATATTTGAAAGCACTCATTGCTAAGTGCAATGGGAGATATCTAGAAGCCAGGCGGGAGCGACCTGCACCCCAACTGCAGAAACAGTACAGTATAATAGTCCTGCACAGACCTATAGACAATATGATGTACTGAATGTTGTAACGTACTTTCAGTTTGTAGACTGAAAATCAGTGATGACTATGTATCATAGCTTCTTTGTATTAAAAAAGTATTAAACATTAAAGCCCAAATAATTTATATATAAACCCCAAACTGGAGTAAAATATACTTAGAACAAATTAATGAAACAAAATAGAAGTTCTTTGACATCTATGAAGGTCTTACTTTACTTGTAACTGTTCCCATTTTGGCCTATATTTTTATACCCTCTTCAATTGTAGGAAAAATTTTCTGTTCCTATAAACTCACCCAAACTCTTGCACATACTCAGACAATCTGCATCACCACTGTCTGCCTCTATTCCTGTAGAGAGAAGCAGGTCACAGAAACTGGGTAGGTAATCAGGGTTTAAGATGGTGATTTTCAGCCTAAATTCCAGACATTGCTTTGCATCTTTGTCATTTGCTTCTTTCTGGTAATTATCAAGGCAAGGGGTTTATTTGGTGGGGAGGGTTATGGTAATTTAGAGATAAAGAAGATTGATAATACTTTGGCATATAGATAAAGTTTCAGTAGATGTCTACTCTTTGCACAAAACCATATCTGAATATATATGATGTTCATTATTGCTAATAGTAACCATAATAATGCTTTTGAGTCACAAAGTATGGCTTCCCTAAGAACCAAGAATACCTGTGGGGAATTACAGAGTATTCACCTTCAGAAGAGCCCTGTATTATATGTATTTGAATCAAGCTCCAAACTGAAAGCACAAAATGCAGCGGGTTCTTGCGAGTGTCGCTGCCATCTGCTACGAGGCATGAACAGACTTCCAGACAGCAGCGTTGATGACACTCTTTAATCTTGAGATTATTTTTTCCCTATCAGAAGGCTTTGGGTTATTGAAAAAGTTCTATTTTTATTGCTCTGGTTCTCAGAATAAGGTTAATAAAGAGGATGTTGAAAAGCAAAATTAAGTTTACCATGTTTTGCCTCTCCTTTAATGTGGTAAATTTATTAAAGTCCTAGGATAGGGGCTTGTTTCATCTGGTTTCCTCAAAATCTTCATCACGTATTTCATGTCGAGCTTGTCAGCCTGTTACCATATTTGTAATTATTGGGCAGAAGTCCCCTTCCTTCATTGTTAGTAACATCTTTAAAACTCAGAGTTAATAAATTTTTTCAGTGGATTTATAATATAAGTATATAATTAGTATAATCCCTATTATAAATGTTTCCTTATTCTGGTGATACATGAGAAATACTTTTCAATACTTTTCTCAGCCTGCCCAAAATTGTGAACATATTTCAGGGGCATAGATGTAAGGGCTGGTCTTTTGAGTCTAAATGTCATCTCATTATATTCCAGCCAGAAAATAGATTCTTTGGCAAAAAAAAGAAGTCTAGAGGAAGGGTAGGACCAGTGCTAATTTTTGCCTATGGGAAGGTGGTTAAGATTGTTGAAGAACAGGCTTATCTGCTTTTCAAGGTGGAGCTTCATATTTCAAACTGACCACACAGAGGCAAACCTTGTCTCCTGTTACATTTCACGTATCTCTAATTCAAAAGGTTGCCCAGAGGGAGGGGGAAATCTTCTTAAATCTAAACTGGAATGAAATGTAGCAAAGTTCAGTTGAGAAAAAAAGACCATAAAAATGGTAAGGCAAGACTGTATGAACTGGCTACTTTGCCTTGTTCACTGCTATACTCCTAGTGTCTGAGCTCTGCACAGAGCTTTTTCTCAACATGCAAGAGATGAATGGCTGACAGAAACACTGGAGGCTTACTGAGATTCACAGCTGAACTTCGTGCCCAATATTACTCTTACTCGTGTGAAAACAGTTTTGAGTTCGTGATTGTAAACATTTCTTAACATTAACAAGTCTTGTCTTTCTTTTCCTCATTCTCAGTATTTTCTATACAAATTTCCTGAAGATGTGGATTCAGTTATCATTAAAGTCATGTCTGAAGTGGCTTATCCATGTTCCGTTGTCTCAGTCCAGAATATCATGGTGAGTCTTAGTAACTCGTCCCCCTTCCAATTTGGAGCATTATATCGTCCAGGATAAAGGATAAAGGAGAGCAAAGGGTGAGCGCCATGTCATCCTCCTAGTATGTATCTCTGACAAAACTGCTAAGTGATAAAAACATCTTGTGCACACAAGTGGGCAGTCTATGTTTGTGGCCATTGATCTGGGGAGATAGAGAATAGCTGACGCTTCACCAAAATAGATAAAGGAAGGAAGGGAGGGAGGGAGGGAGGAAGCATCATGACGAAGAACAAGGAAGACCAAGTGGGCGGCACAAGAAAAACAGAAGCCTACTGTAGTTCTATGTTTTAAAATTTTTATTGTGTCATTAAGCCCTTTCTGCCTTGTAAGGTGTTAGTAAAAAATGGAGAAAGTGTGATATACTTTAAGACAATCTCTTAAGTTCTCTTTGATATAAAGTGACCTTGATTTTAGAGAACATGGCATCAAGTTTTAGGAAGACTCTTTTATGACTGTTCTGGGAGAAAACTCTTGATGGTTTCTGGCTCAGTAAGGACCCCTCCTCTGTGATCCAGATAGTATGTTTAGTATGTATAGTATGACATCAATGATGCTTTTTATGCCTTATGCACGTTACAGTGCCCGGTGTACGATCTCGACCACAATGTGGAATTTAATGGTATCTATCAGTCCATGACCAAGAAAGCTGCCATCACACTACAGGTAAGACAACACTTCTGTGGTCATTATTGTCAATGATAATGCACATTTTATAATCAGGTTACCTACTGGACTTAGAGAAACCTAAGGGATTACCATTCACTGTGTGCCTTGAATCTCTTTCCTTTCTGATCAATTTTAAAACAAAGATTGCTACACCTGGGTGTTGGTGGACAATGCTGCTCTGCCAGGTGCCCCACCCCCCTTGGGGAATCTTGGGAACCTATGATGCAGCAGGACATGTATATGACGGATTGCTTAGGGAGATGAGGGCAGAAGATTCCAATCTACTCAACAGGGGATGCCAATTTAGGGTAAAGTTTATCAGATCCATTTAAAGCAATTAAGCACATTCTACTGACACAATAATGTAAATCAACTATATTTCAATGAAAAAAAACACATATTCTAATAATTTATACTACTAACAGTGACCAAAAGAGAACTTCAACTCTGGGCAGAATGGACAGGTTCAAGGAAATATGAACCACATTTATGCAGCAGTTTGCCCTTTTGGTATTATAATTAAATTATTGTTTCAATGGTAATTTTATAGCAAAAATGTACACACGCATCATGTCAGTATATTTTCAAAGAGATTCCGTCCCTGCCTTTAGAATGGTACTTACTTGAAGTATCTGCAATTTGATCTGTTCTCTAGGTAAGGAGATACTGTCTATTGAATAATAAGCTATAAATGAGAAAAGATTAATTATAATTTAGGGATCAGACCTAAAAGCTTCTATTAGTCAGGCTTTAATTTTCTTTTTTTTTTATCAATTGAAGTCTAGTTGATTTACAATGTTGTGTTAGTTTCAGGTGTACAGCAAGGTGATTCAGATATATATATGTATATATATGTATATATTCTTTTTCAGATTATTTTCCATTATAGGTTATTACAAGATATTGAATATAAGTCCCTGTGCTACACAGTAGGTCCTTGTTAAGCTTTAATTTTCTAATGTCTCAGATTTGATATCTCAAATATCTGCTCTTGTTTTTAGTATTTATTTTTCCCTTAGCACCTTAGCATTAAGTGGTTCCAAATTAAAAAGGACAAAATAAAAAACCATAGTAGGAAACTCAGATTTTACATCATCCAGACACTAAATTAACAAAGTACAAAGCTTTTCAGTACATTCCTACTTTGAATGTGTTTGGCAATAAATTATTCTCTTTTGAGCCCATGATTCAGTCTTGGGCCATTTTCTCAGTAGGTTAAAGATAATATAGAAATTTTGAAATAATTAAGAAGTCAGAATTGTAGAAATACACTGGACCTTAAAGATCATCTTCATTCACAGATAAGAAACTGGGACACAGAGAAGCCCATATAGAGAAAGTCAAAGCCAGGACTATGACTCAGGCCTCCTGATTGGAGCCTTTGCTTCCCTAACCTAAATTATGTATTTAACTGTTGACTACGTGACTTCTGAGAAAGTCATATTTCATTAGATTTTAAATCAATAGAAACTTAATAAAGTCAAGCTAAAACTGCTCTAAAAAGATAAAGTTTATTAATTTAAAGAACTTAATATACAATTACTACATAGGTTGTGGACATATTTTTAATATGGGATCTATGATAGTTCCAAGCACACGAGTGGGTACAAGACAGATTGAAATGAGAACAGTGTATGTACCTAATTTCTTAGCTGTAACAATTGTTTTATTGTGGATAATCTGGAGCAGATCATGGGCATGTGAAAATCCTTTCTAACGAGTTAAGGAGCAGGGGTGAGCTTTACTTTTCTTCTCTTTCCTCTTTCTTTTTGCCCCCACCTGCACCATTTTGGACTTCCTCCCTTCTTCTCACTATCTTTCTTTCTCATGCAGAAGAAGGATTTTCCAGGCGGGCAGTTCTTTGTGGTGTTTGTGATAAAGCCTGAAGATTATGCTTGTGGAGGATCTTTCTTCACCCAGGGTAAGCAATAGTGAGGAATAGTAATGCTAGTATATTATTTACATAATAAATGTTAATATATTCTCTTCTAATATGGCTACTTAGAAAAGCCGAATAGAACAGCATGGAAAGGAGCCAGTAACTGATTTTGGCGCCTTCCAATCCCTCTTGACCTTCTCTAGTTCCCACTAAGTGAGATTCGGCAGCAGTGGCTTGGCCAAGCAGTCTGAGCATATTTGAGGAAAAAAATAAAGGGAAGAAAATAATAGATCTCAAGACAGTATGGATACTACAAAATGCCATTCAGTGCGTTGAATCTGTTTAAAGTCTTGTACTCCCTCCAACCATGTGAGGTACGTTCACTCTGCTGGCCGTTCACTCAACAAATATTTATGACTATGAAGTGATGACCTTGTATGGCAGGTCAAGGATCACCTTCTAACGTCATTTTGGTAGCTAGCAGTAACGGGCCCACTTACATTTATCAGCAGTCATCATTTCCACAAGGAAAATTCAGGGGTTTCAATTCCTGTTGCCAAAATTGCCCCTTTCAAGACAGTAAGTAAGTAAAGTGGTAAGACTAATCCCAATGACAGAGACTGTGTGAGCTCTTAGGGACAGCACAAATGGTCATGGGTAACTACCCAGTAAGTATCTTGGGAATGGAATAGGCTACTGATTGAAAACACAGACCCCCAGCAGCTGATGGGGATATGTGATCAGCACGGAGAGTACTGCTGAGTGTAACATCATTCCCTCGGTAGCTAGGTGAATTTTCTTCTTGTATGTTCTTTAATCTCTTAATTACATAGCTCCAGAGTTTTGCCAATGTCTGATGTCCCCAGTAAACTAGAAGTTCTTTAATATAAGAAAAAACAAATTGTCACTGGCTAGAAAAATGCAAACCGGAAGATAAAGTAGCTATCTATTTTTTTGCTGCTGTTTTCTTCAGATGTCTGTGGCAGACTGAGTTGTATGATATCGGGAGAAGGGTCACGCCTTCTTCATTCAAGGAGGGAGGCTGCAGTCTCATTTACGTCCCTTAGTGCTACCAAAATGCACCCAAGCAAAGGCTAAATTGAAAGTTTTAACCAAAAGGAGTATTAGATGGTTTGAAGGTTGGGGGGTTGGGTTTTCCTGCAGTTTTTGCTAAAAGAAAATTCAGCAACCAGGGTTAATTCTGGACAGTTTTGAAACAACTGTTCAGAGGAGAGGTCAGGAACCTAGAATCTGATCCATTGTGCTTTGTTCTTTTTTACCAGAAAAGGAGAACCAGACCTGGAATCTACAACGTGCAAAGAACCTTAAAGTGACCATTGTTCCTTCCATTAAAAGTCAGTATTGGCACTAAGATTCAGTGAAGGGATTCCTATGGCAGGAAGTCGATCATGTAACTCAATGCTAATGTCATCCTTCCAGAGAAACATAATAAAATTAATGTTTATTTTAGAGATAGAAGAGAGAATCAAACCACTCTGTTAAATCCCTTGCAGAAGGGAAGGGAACTCAATTACGAAGTATGTATGGGAAGCCCCTTCCCGGCTTCCCCTGGGAAGTCACTGCCATGAAAGGCAGCCATTTATGGATCATGTCTGGGGGATATCCAGTAGCTTTGCTGCTTTGAATGCAGATATCTTAGGAATTAAGAATGGGTGTGATGCAGATGGGCCCTTGACGCTGTCCTGTCCCAAACACGGTCCTCTTTTCTCCTGAGGAAATCCTGACCAAAGTTGTTTCTCTCCCCTCAGAATCCGTTTATGTGAAATCCATTCTTCTCAGTTTCCTCATCTTCCTCTCCTTCTACTTGGGATGCCTGTGTGTTGCGTTGGTTCATTTTATCAGGTATGTCAAGGGTTTCAAGAAATGTCAATCCCTTCAACTGTCTCTGCTTTTAGTGATTAGCACATTAGACTTTAGAGCCATATTGACTGGATTCAGATCTACCTTCTACCTTAGTCACTAACCGTGTGATCTTGGGGAAGTTACTTAACATTTCTGTGCTTTGGTTTCCTCATCTGTAAAATGAGATAATAATTTACCTCATAGACTAGCATAATTGCAGTGTTTATGTCAATATTCTGCACTGAGCAAGTGCTGATAGTTATTTTCATAGTTAATGAAACTTCAATAGAAAGACAGCTTGGGTATTTTTTTAACACCAGAAAATACTCAATATAAATATGGAATGTAGGAAATGAGTTCTACCTAATATGGAGATTTAGAAACAGCTTTAAACATTCCATCAAAAAGTAAAATTAATGCCTAAGGTAAATCTTGAGGTATAATAAATAGCAAGAGTGACAGATACATCTTGATACTATATTACCAGGTGCTTTCTCATTGTGGTAGCATCAATTTTACAGTAAAATGTTCCCTGAGAGAAAAAAAAAAAAAAAAAAAGAGAGAGAGAATCATGCTGTAGTTTGACCAAGGAACTTTCTCTCCCCAAGAGTTTGGAGCCCCAGTGAAAAGAGCTCCAGTCTTCCCTCACATGTCTGAGCAGGCCTGAACTTCGAGAATTCCATCGTTTGTTTTGGTCTCTGTGAAACAACTACAGAGGACTGGCAGGAGGTACAATAACAAATGTTCTCTCTCCTCTTGAGCATGGAAAGAACACAAAGCCAGCGCAGTGTTTTCAGACTGTTGGGCAAGATTAGCCTCATCTGTAGAAAAACCTCACGGCTGCCACAGTGATACAGCTATCCCAGTGATACAGGCCTACCTCTGACTTAAAAAATAACCCCCTTCTGTGATCTTTATGAAGCTTTTCTGTTGAGAAACTGACTTCAAAACCCCCAGGACTACTGTTGGTCATATCTGGGACAATTTGAGCACCAAAATAATTAAGAAGAATAGTAAGTTATAAACCACTGAGAAAAACAGAAATTCATGAATCCGTATCAATCAGAGAAGGAAGGCAGGCAGGCAGGGAATGTGAGACAGAGGGAGGGAGGGATGATGGACCTAAATGCTTGCAGATATACATCCAATGAATTCAATGAAGTTACTCAGACAGATACACATTAGGGAAAGGAGCTGTTAGCAAATACTGACATAGAAGGGAGGACTCTTGCCCACAGCAGAACACCAAACACTGGTAAATAAGGAGAGTGCTGGCCCTGGAAAATCACCATTCTGCAGAGGTCAGGTTAAGAATCATCAATGAACATTAAAACTAGGAGGAACTTCTGATGAGGATCAAGGTATCTGCATGGTCTTACAGTGGATCCCCACAAATTGCTTAGGAGTTGAAAGGGAAAAAACAGAAACTACCCAATAGAGAAACGAGATGATTGACAGGGTGATCAAAATTAATATGACCAAGGGGAAGATGGACACTGTGTGCCTCCAGATGTGACACTCTGAGAAGGACACAGTATCACTTCGGCAGTATTCTAGCCAGAAATACACATTTGGAATATAATCACGAGGGAAAATTTAGATGAACTCCAAATGATGACCATTCCATTGAAATGTGTCACAAAAGACCAAAAAAAAAATGGCTGTGGAAATGTTCCATATTGAAGGAGACTAAAGACATATGGCAGCTGAAGACAATACCTGACCTCAGATTGGATCCTTTATTAGAAGAAAAATATGCTATAAAGGACATTATTGGGTCAATTGACAAAACTGTAATAAAGACAGTAGATTCGATAAGAGTATCATATCAATGTTAAATGTGCTGAATTTGACAACTACACTGTGGTTATATAAGAGAATATTTATTCTTTGGAAATATTCCAAAAAGTATAGAACATATATGGGTGTTCTATATTCTGTTCTTCTTCGTACAGCTTTTCTGTAGATTTGAAATTATTTTCAAATAAAAAGTTAGAAACAAAAACTCTAGCCTACAGGCCAATATTATACCTGGAAAGTATATACATTAACTGATTATCAGCTCAATTAACTTTTCAGGTCACAATCATTAACACTGAATAAGTGTTCTACATCAGGTACTGTGGGGGGGCCCTCTAAGCAGATTATCTCATTTAAAGCCCCCCTACAGTAAGTACTAGCATTATCATCATTTGACAGTTGAGGAGATTCAGGCATTGAGAGGTCAAGCAATTTGACCAAGAATTCACATCCAGTAAATGAAGGAGATGGGATTTGAACCCAGGCAGCCTGGCTCCAGAGCCTTAGCTCTTAAGCAAGCTGGTCAAGATAGGTCTGGAGTGGTCAGGGCATGTGAGGGAGGGCAGTCCTGATCAAGGAGACCAGATCAAAAGCCTGGCACCCCAGCTTGGATTTGGTTCAAAAGGGGTGCAAAAAGCTGCCAATTTTAACTCCAATGTACTTAAACATAATGGAAAAAGAAGTTCATCTCTTCTGCCTGTCTTAGGAAGATGGTCTCTCCTGCTGATGTTTTAGATTTTAGAAAGTAAGATCTCATCTCTTTAGATAGCTAGCAGTTATAATCAACATACAAACAGACAAAAAATGAAGCTAATAGCTGGATATCAATCTCCCTAGTGTTGTTATTCGGCCTGCCTAAGCAAGCAGAGTTTTTGGAAGTTGTGGTCCAAGGCTCTGTTGAAACCTCTAGCGGCCAGACTGTTTTGCTACAGTCAACTGCATAAGCATGGATTCTTTCCAAATATAGAGAAACTGAAAATAGAAATCTGGAGACATAAGGCATAAGAACTACTTGGCATTCTAAACAGACTGAGGGAAATGCTAACAGAACTCTTCCTTCATTGAACTAAGCAGAAATAACAAAGTTTTCTTCAAAACCAAGTCGAGCCAGTCCTGGAGCAGAATGCCATTTGCTTGTTGAGCGCCCCATATGTTATTCCTAATATATATGGGCTTTGCAGTACATGCTATGAGATCAGGATGAAAACACTGATAAGTGACATGGTGCCTGCCCTCAGGGAGCTAAGAATCCAAAGTGTTTTTATGCTATATTTGCTCAACCCTAAACTCCATTCCCTTCCCACCCTCCAGCCCCAATTCATTCAACAAGTATTTATGGAGTCCCCACAGTGAATGGCAGGCCCTGGGCCAAGCACGGCCTACATTAATCCTGCCTCTTGGTCACCCTGCCAGACATTGAGTTCAAACTGCATGATCCTGATTACTCGTCATTCCCTTGATTCCTGTATTAGTTATCTATTGCCATAATAGTGCTGCATAAAAATTGGCCATAAAACTCCACTGGCATGCAACCATATACATATATATATATGTAGTTGCATTTGTTCCCAAGTCTATGCGTCAGCTGGAAGATTCTGCTGATCTGGATGAGGCTCAGAGATCTCAGCTGGGTGTGGTCATGGAGTGAAATCTACTAGCCGGTCAGTGAGGAGCCGGCTCTTCTAGACTGGCCTGCTCCCCTTTGTCTCTCATCCTCCAGCAGCCTAGCCCTGGGTTATTGTATCTCCGACAGGTAGAAGAAGAACGCAAGGCCTCCTTAAGATGTAGATTCAAAAGTGGCATGATATCACTTCCCCCTCCTTCTATTTATTAGCCAAAACAAGTGATGAGGCCAGTCCAGATTCAAGAGGTGAAGATATAGACTCCACTGTTGATGGAATAGCTGGATACAAGATGAGGTGTAGCCATTTTTCAACCAGTCTAGCATGGTTCTCATTTACTCTTTTCCCCTTTGTTCACTGGATACTGCCTGCCTCATCCTAGCTTCACAAATCATTTAAATCCTCTAATAAAGAATTTTATCAACTCCAAAACCTAAGACAAATGTACATAAAGCCTGTAATAATACAAACATAATCCAAACACATCGTCTCTTATGAGTTCGTGTAATTGCTTGCTAGTTAACATCACTAAAATTGTTTTTTTAAAGGGACTTCACTAGACCTTCATTTGCCAGCTAGAACATTCAGACCCAATTGTAACTGCTCTCCTTAATAACATGTCTTGTTTACTCAACAAATATTAAGTTATTTCCTGTGTGCTGGGCCCTGGCCTAAAGGTAGGAGATACAGTGGTGAACCAGACAGTCTAGATCCCAGCACTAATAGAGCTTACACTGTACAAAGGAAAAATGTATAAGCAAGCAAGCAACTAATAAGAAAATAATTTCAGCTAGTGACAGGAGGAGAACAAACAAGTGGTGTGACAGATGATTGGTTTGGGGAAGCTACTTTAGAGTTGATTTGTTCAGCAGGAAAGACTTCTCAGAACTAAGATCTGAATGGCAAGAAGGAGCCAGCCATGGAAGGATACAAGATGAGGTGTAGGAACAGAAGAGGTATGAAAAGAAGTTCTTCCCCCAAACATACCAGGATCAGGAGTGCACAACTTCTAGAGCCCCCAACAGAAAGTAAATAAGACCATGTACCAAAGCACAGGCATGTCTAGCCCCCAACTTTTCTCCCCTCTCCCCCTACTCCAACCTGACATCCAAAAGGGAGACTCATTTGGGGGAAGAAGGTAATTCACATTTTAATTTTTGATAGACATTTCCATTTAATATACCTGGTTTTAAAAATAATAGCTTTATTAAGGCATTAATTCATAGACCATAAAATTCACCCTTTTTAAAATTTAGTGGCTGTAGTATATTCACAGTTGCACAACCATCACTGCTATCTAATTTTCATCACCTCCAAAAAGAAACCGAGTTCACCAAGATTACAAGATCAATATGCATAAATCAACTGTATTTCTATACACTAGCAATGCACAATTCAAACATGAAATTAAGAAAACAATTTAATTTACAATAGCATTCAAAAATAATAAAATACTTAAGAGATTTAACAAATTAAATTTAAGATTGTATATTGAAAACTACAGAACATTCTTGAAAAAAATTAAAGAGGACATAAATAGATGAAGAGGCATTCTGTGTTCATGGATTGGAAGACTTAATATTGTTAGGATGGTATAGTAGACAGAATAACGGCCCCCAAAAGATGTCCATGTTCTAATATTCAGAACCTGTGAATACGTTACTTTATGTGGCAAAAGAGATTTTGCAGATATGATAGTTACGGAGATTATCCTGGATTATCCATGTGGGTATCGTGTAATCACAAGGGTCCTTATAAGAGGGAGGCAAGAGAGTCAAAGGAAGTTGTACCCCTACTTCACACCATATACAAAAATTAACTCAAAATACAACAAAGATCTAAATAAAAGAGCCAAATCTATAAAACTCTTAGAAGAAAACATAGGTGTAAATCTTTGTGACCTTGAATTAGGTGATAGTTTCTTAGACACAACACCAAAAGCACAAGTAACAAAAGAAAAAAAATAGGTAAATTGGACTTCATCAAAATTAAAACTTTTGTGTTTTTAAAGGATATTGTCAAGGAAGTGAAAATATAACACACAAAATTGGATAAAATGCTTGCAAATCATATATCCCATAAGAGTCTAGTATCCCAACTAAAGAATTCTTACAACCCAGACAGAAAGAAAAATATCTCCATTTAAAAATGGCACTTTTTGAATTGAATAGACATTTCTCCAAAGGAAACACACAAATGGCCAATAAGCATGTGAAGAGATGCCCAACGTCATGAGCCATCAGCGCAATGCAAAGCAAAACTACAATGAGCTATCATTTTATAGCCACTAGGATGGTTATGATAAAATTGTTTAAATGGAAAATAACAAGAGTTGGTAAGGATGTGGAGAAATTGGAACTTCCCACATTGCTTAGTGGGAATGTAAAATAGTTCCTGCTATAAAGCTGCTGTGGAAAACAGTTTAGGAAAAAAAGTTAAACATACTTGACACCCAGCACTTCCATTCCTAGGAATACACCCAAGAGAATTTAACACATATATCCAGACAAATACTTGTACACAAATGTTCATAGCAGGGTTGTTCATGATAGCTAAAAAGTGGAAACAGCCAAAATGTACATCAAATGTAAACAAATAAATGAAACATGGTACACCCATACAATGCAATATTACACAGCCATAAAATGACTGAAGTGTTGATTCATGTACCACACAGATGAATCTTGAAAGCATTATGCTAAGTGAGAGAAGCCAAACAAAAAGACCACCTAAACTACTATTCCATTTATATGAAATGTCCAGAATAGGCAAATGTATAGAGACAGGAAGTGCATTAGTGGTTGCCAGGGGCTGGGAGGAAGGGAGGACGGGGAGTGACTGGTATGAGTTGAGATTTCTTTGGGAGATGATGAAAATGTTCTGGAACTAGGTAACAGTGATGGTTGCACAGCTTTGTGAACACACTAAAGTTCACTGAATTGTGCACATTTTAGGGTGCAAAATTTATCTTTAGGGTGAACTTTATGGCATGTGAACTACCTGAAAATAAATGAAGATGAAAATAAAATTAATGAATGCATATATGTATGTATGCATGTGTGTGCCTAGGCGTGGAATTGCTGGGTCATGTTGTATCTCTGTTTAACTTTTAAGGAATTGCCAAATGGTTTTTCAAAGTCCCTGCTCCATTTTACAGTCCCACAAGCAATGTATCAGAGTTCCAGTTTCTGCACATCCAAAGGCCCATTTTTAGGGCCCATTTGTCCTCACAGAGAAATCTGCAACAAAGTCTATAGGGAACGAGTATAAAATGCTGGGGTTTTTGCTGTCTTAGGAGCATGTGTATGTGCTTGTTTGCAGGTTTCAGAGAAAATCCATTGATGGAAGCTTTGGTTCCAATGATGGTAAGAAAAATCCCTGATTTTGATTCAAAATGATGTCAAGAATGTGGCAACATCCCATTTGGTACTTCTGTCTCTCTGCCTTCTGTGATTTCCAAACCCCCCCTTGGTTTCTATCCCCCAGAGTGGTCTAATCTGCAGTGTTTAGAAAACAGAGCTAGTGAGAGCCAATTTTTATAGTTGATAATTACTGAGATATGGAGCTCACACTAAGGACCTTCGCTTGGAGTGTTCCTTGTACTTCTCCACAGCCCATCTGTCAGCCATTCATCTTTTTTAAAAGTTTAATCTTTTCTGGGATATAAGTTGTTCATACCTATCTTATCCCAAAGCTCATTTGTGAACAACAGTAAGGATTTATTGTGTCAACACGAATGCAGAGTGTACTTTTCCCAAATTGGGATAGAGGGTTTTTTGTTTGAGGATCTAGAAAACTGAAATATTTTAATCTAGCAAGTGTAATAGAGTATAATTACTTCAGAAAATCCAGAGTAACTGATTATCCAACCATCGTGATATGCCTTTTCCTCCACTCTGATATTTTGAACAGAGAAATTCAGTTGCTTGATCTTTCAATAAAACATTTTTAAATTAAATGTCCTAATTTAAAAATTGAGATATAATTGATATATAATGTATAAATTTTGGGTGTACAACATGACTCTGTATTTGTATATATTGTAAAATGATCACCACAAGAAGTCTGATTACCATTCATCACCACACATAGTGACAATTTTTTTCTTGTGATGAGAACTCTTAAGATCTATTCTTTTAGCAAGTTTCAAATATACACACAGTATTATTAACGATAGTCATCATGTGGTCCATTACATCCCCAGGACTTATCTTTTATAACTGGAAGTTTGTGCCTTTTGCAAGTGTCTTGTTTTTGAAAAGCCTAAATCAGCATGAGTTACTCTCTGTCCACAAACTAGCTGGCATGTGGAAAAGGACTGATGAGGTGAGACCTGATTTTTAAGTCACATGCAGCAGATGTTGAGTTGTGTGTTTTCTATGCTTAAATGAGCCCACAGGATCTCAGAAAGACATAAAAGGACCCCAGGCCCCACCCAGCAGGAGCATCTCTCCCTCTGCCTTCCTTTGACTTTTGTCTTCCTTAATGTCAGTGTGTTTGTTTTTCCAGCCACCCAGGCAGTCTGTTTCAATAACATTCAACAGTCATGTGTACATAAAAGGACACATGCTCTAGTGTCTTTAAAATGCCAAGCACTACTTCCCGTTTTATTCATAAAATGTTAAGATGAAATGTCGTCTCTCTAGGTCTCATCCTTTTTCCTCCAGAGCTTTCCAGGTTTTGCTCTTCTTTCAGGCCTAGTTAAACTTAGAGAGCCTGATCAGGTGGGTCCCCCTGGTGTGCTGTGAATGGATGGGCTGTTATTTTTATTGTATGAGTGAAGTCATTTTATTACTGCAATGATAATGAAAGGAATTCCATGTTCGGAAGGGTCTCCTGTACAGTGAAGCATTGGTGGACAGAGCTGGGACTTGAGCCAGATCATTGTCTAAAATCAAGAAGGCTCTGAAAGTGAGCTGAGAGCTAGAGGCACCCTTCAGACGGCAAGCAGGAATGCATGAGGGACCCCTCCCCACTGCCAAAAGAAAGAATAAAGATGCATCAGTTGAATTCACGTGGCTGCAAGTGACAACAAAGTACATCATAAATATACCTAGACAATAAGGAATGTCTCATCTCCTGGAAGTTGAGCAGAAGAGTGGGCTTCAGGCATGACTGACTCCAGTTGTACTGGTCCTTTTTCCTGTCATTCCATAGGCTCTGCTTTGCCCCTAGGGCTGCTGGTGAGATGGCCAGGTTTATGCCCTCACCTGAGAAGGTCCAGAGGCAAGGACTTTTTCAGAAGCACCTACCAACCTCTCTCATGTTTCATTGGCCTAGAGTGGACCATATACTTATTGCTAAACCAGTCACTGCAAAGGAATAGATTTACCTACAGATTAGTCAAGCCTGCTTATAGAATTCGGGTGAGGTCTTCTTTTTTTAGACCAGGGTTCCTCAGACTTAACATTATTGACATTACAGCCAGATAGATGATTCTTTGCTGCTGGGAGCTGCCCTGTACACTGTAGGATGTTTAAATGCATCCTTCACCTCTACCTACTAGAATTCAGTAGTACACTCCCTCCCTGTGACAACTAAAAATATCTCCAGACATTATCAAGTGTCCTCTTCGGGGCAAAACGTTCCCCCCACCCCCAGTTGAGAATCACTGACTTAAAAATGTGGGCTGCCAGGCTCAGGTAGGGATGCCTGAAGAAAATCCCAGTTTAGTTAGGAAGTAGGGAATAGGAGTGCTCAGCACAAAGAGCTTTGCAATAGGGAGGAAGTAAGGAACCTTTGTAGTGCAGAGAAGCTACTGAGAAAGGTGGCGCCTGACCACTGGTGAGGCAAGACTTTGGTGCTTCAAACAAGAGCAAAGAAGACAAGCTCTACCATAGGTAAGAACCAGTTAGTGATTCTTAATCATCTCAAGCAGAGCACTGAGAAACCAGCCTGGAGGAAGAGACAGAGAATGTGTGGGACCTTATTGAAAGCTAATCTGAGACATTCAGGGGAGGAATGTCTTTGGAGAAGAGCAAGGATTCAGAAATGTCTTTATCTCCTAAGGGCCAGTATCGCTGTGACCTAGGGGGCTTCAGGAAACTTAATAGAGCTCAGAGCTACAGGAAATGCCCCAGGGGCTGATGCCCAGAAGAAATGCTAGGAGCTGTGCCTGAAAAAGGAAGGGGATCCCACTAGATTTGGCATGTTGTCTGCCCGAATCAGTGTGGAACTAGACATGTGAGGAACTGGGCCTAATGCTTGCACCTTTGATACGCCTGAGGTGGATGAAGCAGAGCCAGGTCCCTATCATGTGCCAAGTTGGTGGCAGCTCTGTGATAGTTATGTAATGATAGGAAGCAGCATTTGGAAAATCTGTCAGCTCTCCTGCATTTGTTTTTCTTTGATTTGCCTGCAGTTTTTAAAGTTGTATTTGAAAGAAGCATGTTGACAGTGGCTCCAACTGTACTAAAAAGCAAAAAAAAAAAAAAGGAATTTCTTTCATACTTCCTGGAGTAAAGAAGGAGATAAGACCCTGGAGCCCAGGTGAAGTAGAAATAGTGCTAATAAACAGCAGCTTCAGGCCACAGAGGGACTTTCTTTCTGATGTGAATGGACAAACACCGTGCTCTCCGTTCATCACTTAGAGCTTAAGACAGGGGCCTCTGGTAATCTGAGGGCCTCTGTGCAAGGCTCTATGCTCTAAAAACATTTCCTCCAGTGGCTCTATTAGTGGAGAAACCCTGCGTTTCACGTCCTTGTTACAGAGCCTGTGCAGAAATTCAGTTACCAACTGGAAAGAGAGACGGACAAAGCCTGCCTCCCAGGCCTCGGGGACCACGTAGGCTGTTACCACGACCTTGGGTGCAGCCCGAGAGGAGGTTCCTTTCTCAAGTGGGAGAGCTTGACAAACCTGACATGTTTGTAGATTTCAAAACCAAAGGACCAATCAGACCCTTCCCTGGATGGAGCTGTTACTGAACCAGCCTTTCAGCAAACAGCAGGGTCCAGGAGGGATGAGACAAGCCGTGCTGAGTGCAGGGCAGCTGGGAGCACAGGCTGTCTCAGTCTCTCTGGCAACCGGTCTCAGATGCCAGTCCTAACTCTCCCCTCGGCTCTACCCAATTTTACATGACTTTCCTTGCCCAGTTTTTAATTCGAGAGGATTTTTCCTTTTACATCCTTCTGCAAAGCCTAGTGGTTTCCTTCATTTTCTCCTCAACTTTTGAAGCAAAACATGAAACTAGTCGGAATAGGTAGCCAACTGGTGTAAAAATGAAATCTCCTGGCAGCCTGTTCACGTCATTTCTGACTCCCTCCTCGGCTTCCAGCCTCCTGAGTCCAGAGATAGAGGAGAGCAGGACAATTATAAATAGAAATTCTGTCCCTGAAAGAGCCAAGCATGCTCAAAATGAAACGAAGTTTCCCTCCTCACATAGAGCATTTAACACAGAAGGCAAGCAAGCAAACATACCCTCTTCTAAGTTAGTAAAGTAGGCAGATGGCAGAGAGCTCAGAGAAAAACATTCCAGAACAAGTTTCCTCATTAAGATGAGCTCATTCACAACCTTACACATTTGCTTATTCCCAGCCAGAACGTCTTGGTCTGTCCTATAAACTGATACTTTGTGCTTCATTCTGCTTTCTAAATACCCTAGAGTTAACTAGAAATACGGCTTGCGTTCCTGGAGCATCGATCACACTTGAAGTTTGGGAGACTGTGCTTTGGGTTTTGCATTCTAAGAAGGCCTTAGACATTAGAAAAGTTAACAGTGTACCGTTATCCTGTGTCGGCCAATCTCCTAGTTAACTGTACGTATGAAAGTGCGCAGATGTAAAACACTTTTATGTGCTGGCAGTTGTACTGCACGTGAACATCTTGACGCTCTTGTCCACCGCAGAACCGCTGGTGCTGCAGCTGCCTCAGGGGGAAAGGGACTAGCGACTACATCAAAACCAGGTCAGGCTGGATCGCGAGCCAGAGCAGAGTGCAGAAATCAGCAGTCCATCCAAGTCTGAGCAACAGCTGGCTTTTCCCTTTTAGTGAAGTTGTCGCCTAACAAAACAATGATTGTTTTTGTTTGCTCGCTTGCTTTGATTTTATTTTTTGTAGGTTTTTTTTTTCCCTCTTTTGATTACACACACAAAAAAACTGCCTCCCACAAGCCGTTTCAACCCCCTGCTACTGCGTAACACAGGCATTCTCCTTGCTTGCTTCTATGCCCTGTACCAGAGGGCTTCCCTGGAACACCAAAATGGCAAAAAGTCTGGATTTTATGCTTTTGTATCCTTCTTCACTTACTCTTTACATATTTAATATTTTTAAAAATTACATCTTAAACAAAGGATGTAAGCTTGTGGTTAAAAGTAGGGAACTTAGGCTGGAAAAGAGAAAAATGTGAAAGATACTGAGGGAAATAGGAAAGCTATGTCACCTGGGGCTGAGATGCTAGCATGACCCAATAAGGAGTCATAAACAAGCAGCAGCAGCAGCCAATCTAAAAAGCAAACGTCGCACTTAGATACTTCTTTAAAATATGAGTTTACTCTGGTGGAGATACAAATGAGCCTCTATCTCCTTGTGTCTTGCAAAACGAGCACTTCATGAAAGTAACACTCTTACTGCGAGTCATTCCGATGTTGAAGGAAAATCCTTTTAAATTTTTTTCAATTAAGAAAAGTTTTTTTATCATCCTATAATTGTTTATTAATGATTCCATAATTAATGCAGTTTTTAATACATATATATTTTTTCAGATTCTTTTCCATTACAGCTTATTATAAGAAATTGGATCTAGTTCCCTGTGCTATACAGTAGGTCCTTCTTGTTTATCTGTTTTATATATAGTAATGTGTATCTGCTAATCCCAAACTCCTAATCCATCCACCCCCCCTCTATTCCCCCCCCCCAGTTTGTTTTCTATGTCCAGGAGTCTATTTCTGGTTTGTAAATAATGTTTTTTTTTTGGTTCCACATATAAGCAACATCATATGATATTTGTATTTCTCTTTCTGGCTTACTTCATTCAGAATGACAATTTCCGAGTCCATCTATATTGCTGCCAATGGCATTATTTTGTTCTTTTTTATGGCTGAGTGGTATTCCATTGTATAAAGAAATAACTTCTTTATCCACTCATCTGTCGATGGACATTTAGGTTGTTTCTATGTAAGACAGTAAGTTTTAACTGCGACCTATACAATGACCACTACCATCCACCCACTATCGAGGAACTCTGGGCAAATTACTTGACCTATCAGTGCCTCCCTTTTGTTATCTTTAAAATGGTGATAATAAGAGTACCCACCTCAGAGGGTTGTTGAAAAATAAAAAGAATAAATTCTTGTGAGGAACTTAAAAGAGAGTCTGACACACAGTAAGTTTTCCATAAACATTAGCCAGCAGTACCGACAGTAGTAGTGATAGTAGTAGTGACGGCAGCAGTGACAGTGGCAGTGACAGTAGTAGTGACAGCAGCAGTGACGGTAGTAGTGACGGTAGCAGTGACGGTAGCAGTGACTGTAGTAGTGATAGTAGTAGTGACAGCAGTAGTGATGGCAGTAGTGATAGTAGTAGTGACAGTAGCAGTGATAGTAGTAATGACAGCAGTAGTGACAGTAGTAGTGACAGCAGTACTGACAGTAGTAGTGACAGCAGTAGTGACAGCAGTAGTGACAGTAGTAGTGATAGTAGCAGCAGCAGCAGCAGCCCCTGCGGCAGTGGCGATAGTAACAGAGGCATTAGTCGTAGCAGCAGTACTAGTGGTGGTGGTAATACTAGTAGTACTAGTTATAGTCAATAGTGGCAGCAGCAAAACTCTATGCTGTAACTATGGCCAAATCTGTCCTAGGCCAAAAAAAAGCCAGTCAGACTGTACCTGGTATCTTCCCGTCACTCTGTTACTGTGCTCAAAAGACTGAAACTCTCATACTTAAGAGTCTGAAAGTAACCTGTCTCTGTGTCTTGAAGTTGGATGAAAAGCGCAGATGGTGTTGGTACCATGCCGCATATTTATGGGTGAGCCCAGGAAAGCCAAGGAACATCTACTTTCTCTAAATAATAAGAATGGTATCAAGGAGTTTCCAAGCCTAGGAACCATGCCAGGGAGTCTGCATTGTGAGAGCCCTGGGAACAGCTTTGCCTGCCAGGAACGCTGCATTAGCCAAAGGCCTTGCTGTCCAGCTGAGCCAACACCTGGCTAAGCAACCAAGAGAGGGAAGGAAATTGAGTCTCCGAGGCCAGTGATGTGTCTCTCATCACCTGGCTAAATGTTTTGAACTTAGGATTTAATTATTTTCCTTCGAGGAGGAAATGAATAGGCACACAGAGTAAAAAGCATGATAAAGTCTACAGACTCGCTCACAAAACTGGGAATGTGTTTTTTACTGCCCACCGGTGGAAGTTAAGTTTGAAATCTGGATGAAGAGAGTTGACTGACAAACAACAAATTGTTTGAGGCTCTTGGTTCTTTCACAAGCCTTGCACGCTGTGGCATTAATGTAAACTATAGCAAACTATGTTTTCAATGAAGAAATGGAAATATATTTACAGTGAGGATATTATAGAATATCTTCAG
This sequence comes from Camelus dromedarius, assembly GCF_036321535.1. Classification (NCBI taxonomy): domain Eukaryota; kingdom Metazoa; phylum Chordata; class Mammalia; order Artiodactyla; family Camelidae; genus Camelus; species Camelus dromedarius. The sequence goes on along the minus strand of NC_087437.1, from coordinate 71,582,322 downwards.
TTATGCATCTTCACTGAAAATGGTTTTCTCTGCAACAGTATGTGAAGCTGACCAGTTAACTCACAGATGTCTTTGCCGGAGGTGTGATACAAGCAATCTGACCTCCCAGAAAGAAGATACTTTACTGAAATTCCCAGCTGCCTGACAATATCCCAGATCCTTGACAAAGCTCAGGAGGCAGCATCCTAGAGATTATCACACTAAGTGAAGTAAATCAGACAGATAAAGACAAATGTTATGGTATCGCTTATATGTGGAATCTAAAAAAATAATACAAATGGATCTATATACAAAACAGAAACAGATTCACAGATGTAGAAAACAGACTTATGGTTACCAAAGGGGAAAGGGGAGGAAGAGGGATAAATTAGGAGTTTGGGATTAACAGATACAAACTACTATACTTAAAATAGATAAGCAACAAGGACCTACTGTATAGCACAGGGAACTATATTCACTATCTTGTAATAACCTATAATGGAAAATAATCAGAAAATATCATATAACTGAATCAGTTTGCTATACACCTGAAACTAACACAATATTGTAAATCAACTATATTTCAATTAAAAAAAAAAAAGTTAGGTGGCAGCAGAGAAACGTTCTCAGGCATGTTCACAGATGACTGTGGCCCCTGGAGATGAGTCAGAGAAACTGCCTTGATGCCTGCTTCCTTGTGGTTTCTGCTCTTTGTCCAGCCCTGCCTAATTCTCAGAAATGGATATGCTCGGTGGGATAGCATCTTTCCAAATAACCAGTGAGGTTGGGAGGTGTTTTTCTCAGCTGCTTGTGGTGGGGCGGCCCCAGATGACACCCCCAGCCTCTCAGAGGAATGAGTTCACTCTCCCTGCTACGAGGAGTACTTTATTGGAAAACTCTGAGGAGCATCATCTTAGGGACTGTTTTTCTCTCACTGCCAGCAACCATTTGGCAACAGATACGTCTATTCTACCTCTGAAATATCCCGAAATAACCCATATTCCCGTACATCCCTAGTTCATGTTGTCATTATATTTTGCTCCAAGGAGTGCAGATTTCCTTCCTATCGGGACTTACCCTGCCTATAGTTAGGGTACTGCTAACGGCTGTGACAAGTAAACTTCTGATTACAGTGCCTTAACAGCAGAACATCACAGGTGTTTCTGTTCAGTGGTGGCCTTCCTCCAGCAATTCCGGGACCCATGCTCCTTCATTCTTGTGATTCTGCAGTAGTGTCAGGAGGGAATCAGCAATTTTTTTTTTTTTTTGTAAAGTGCCAAATAGTGAACATTTTAGGTTCTGTGGGCCCTACAGTCTCTGTTGCAATGGATCAATGCCGCCATTGTAGCCAAAAGCAGCTACAGACATATTCAAATGAGCGTGGCTGTGTTTCAGTAGAACTTTCTATATGAATACAGAAATTTCCATTTTTACCTCTCATGAAATATTATTTTTCTTTTGATTTTTCCTCCAAATGTTCAAAAAAATTTTAAATCGTTTTTAGTTCAAGGGCCATACCAAGACAGGTGGAAAGAAAGATTTGGCCTGCAGACCTTAGAATTGGCCTGTGGACTCCTATATTAGAGTGAAAAGAAAATCAAATTTAAAATCATATGGCCTGATGATTCAAACTACTTAGAATGGTGTTCTTTCATTTTAGCAGCTGGACATAAAGTGTTCGCCTCTCTGCTTTTCTTCTCAACAGGCTCTGGAAATATGTCGGCGTCACATCCCATTGCTGCCAGCACCCCTGAAGGAAGCAATTATGGGGCAATAGGTATTTCTGACAAGAGTCCATTCAGGGAAGTGTTTCCTGGTTCTCCAGAGAACAGGATACAAAGGGCCCTCCAGCCACTGATAAACTGGGAGAGTGGGCAAGGCATTCATTGTATGAGATTGTGTTTTATTTATGAGATGAATTGGCTGGATGTTCTGGAAGGTTCCTTCCAGCTCTTAACTTTCTCCAGTCCTATTGTTCTGTTTCTCCAGTCTGCTTAGCCCCACTTGAGCAGAATTTTCTCCACTAGTTGCCATCAACTCCTGTGGGGACTTTTTTCATGCCCAGCCTGAGTTTAGGGCATGAGAGATGTGTCAGAGTCTGACATCAGGGAGCCCAACACCAATTGACCAGCTGTTTCATTCTCAGGTTGCAGTGGAGTAAGGGCGATCAGAAGACTGAGGCTGTGTGTGCTGCAGGTGAACCTGGCTGAAGCCTAGCAATCTTGCATTTTGGCTAACTCCATAACTAAACCTGCTCAGTGCCACCCAGTCATTCACATGGCAGCCCCTGGACTCATTCAGTGGCCTGGAAGGGACAGAATTCTGATCCCTGTCTCCTTAGCGTTGGAGTGCATTGATGCTTCCATGCACTTCCATGACGTTTGGGGGCTGATGAATGGTGTGCCTTAAACTGTCAGTGTAGAGGGGCTGGGAATCCTGTATTCCTGCCCTGTCATTCTGTAACTTCAAGAAGCATGTGGGCTCAGTGCTGGAGACTTATTTCTGGCTCTGCGAGCACAGGGTTTTTTTTTTAATCACTGAGCAGAAGGAATAAAGTGGAAGGTAGGCTCGGCTCATGTGCTCATTAAGCTGCACAAATTCCCATCTGCTCCGGGAAACATTCACAGGAACACAAGGATTCTTCTTCCTGAGAATGTTGTTTTCATTATATAATTATAGATACAGCATGTGGGGGAATTTCTGTGTATAAATACTTGAGCCACGAGACATGTATAGCTGCTGGATATGTGCGTGCTTACACATATATATGATAGATGCTATACATAAGGATGTGCATGTGTCTGTTTATATATTTATGCTCATATTTTAAAATATGAAACATGATATATAAGCATATTTTTGCATCTAGATAGTTAACAGAGCAGATGCCTTTATATTATGTATTCAGCCCTAGAAATAGACCATTTAAATGTAAAAATAGGAGAAGGGGAAGATTAGAAGTCCATTGAGGAGGAATGGAGAGAAAGAACAGGTGTTGTGGGTAAGGAATCGGTTTGACCGACACGACATTTTCAAGAATGAGCTAGTCCTGTGCTTTTTGCCAAGAGAAGTGAGCTCCATGGGTTCTTCTGGGCTGGGGAAAGCAGATGAGGCTTCTCCGTTTCAGATGAGTCCAGCTCCAGTCCGGGCAGGCAGGCATCCTCCTCCGACGGCGGGCAGCCGTGCCAGTCGGACTCCGACAGCTCCGTGGAGGAGAGTGACTTCGACACCATGCCAGACATTGAGAGTGACAAGAACATCATCCGGACCAAGGTACCTCTGCCTGGCCAGGCGCCGAGACAACAGGAACTTCGGGAATCGATACAACCTCAGCAATGCCCCAGTTTCCTTTAGTAGCTTTTTTAATTCGGGAAGTCAGATTTCCCAGGGGGCTTTTAATTTTTTTTATTTTAAATTTAATTTAATTTTACTTTTTTTTTTTTTAACAAGAAATTGAATACAGTTCCCTGTGCTATAGGTCCTGGTTGTTTTACCCAGGGGGCATTTTAGGTGAAACTTAACCACATACTAAAAGCACTGCTCAGTTAATGAACTCTTCTTCTGGAGGGAGGGAGTGAGAGAAGTAAAAAGAACAGCATTAAAATGCTCTCAGGGTCTGAAGTGGCTGATTGTGGACAAAAAAAAGGAGGAAGGGATCCAACCAGATGGAAGAAAAGATTCATTTGCAGACTACACCTTGAAAAACTTCCCAGTTCTGTACATAAAATCTTTTAGGAGTAAAGCTCATTTTTTTCCAGCTTGTATTTATGATAGTGTTGTATCCAGTAAGGGCTATGAAGGTGAACTGCACAGTTTCAACCCTGTAATTCTAGGACCACACAGTCGATATCACTGAAAACTGGGAAATAAATTCTTGAGATTTAAGAGACATTAGGTTTCCCACATCAGCCAATCCTTAATATTCTAAGGAAATCTTAGGATTTTTAAAGGTATCGTGGGAAAAGCACAATTAAACGTCTTGTTAAAGAACTTAATCCCTAAGGAGGTGCTGAATTGAAATGTGTAAAGTTCTCCTTTGTATTTTATGCAAGAAATCCAAGTACAGTTTTGCATTCTCTTTTTATTTGGCATCCCAGACGTTTCTTTACCTGTCAGATCTGTCCAGGAAGGACCGGAGAATTATCAGCAAGAAATATAAGATTTATTTTTGGTGAGTAGATGACCAGGAGAGCTATGGCTCTCTTTAGTAAAATTGAAGTTTTCTTTGTAAAAGCCACACTCACTTATGTGTTTAATGAGGTACAGGTATAGGCATTTAAAGGATTCATGACACATTCCATAGGAAAATGGAGATAAACCACCAAAGGCAACAGCCCTAAATTAAATAAATACAAAGCATAAAGAAGAGTGGTAGTGGAACCCCATATGTTCAGGGAGCACACTAAATCGTCTTCCAGAAAGATGTCCTGAAGATAACATTAATGTCACCATGTTCGATGAGGCATGTTAAACTGGAGCTATTCCCTCATCTCCTCACCAGGACTTGCTTTGGGGAGAGCCAGTGATTTCAGGGATGAGATGCCTCGAGCACCTCAGGGTAGCTGGACGCTACCCTGGGAGAGATGATGCCACCAGCCAATGATAAATGGACCTTTGGTAGTCACACACACACACAGATGCAGCCTCCCTCCAAGAGGAGAGTCTGAAGTGCCTGATAGGGTCCCCTCCTTCCCCTCAGAAACCCCAGGCTGACACTTGTGATAGCCCTTCCCATTCTTTTCTCTGGGAGGAGGCCCTTTCTTGTGGATACAGAGAAGAGGGAAACAAGAGGCAGTAGGGGCCACACGAATTCCATAGTGGGACCATCATTTAGGAACTAAGAGATGTATCTTAGGAGAGCCACATCCCCTTGGTGTGATCCATCACCCATCCCCTACTCTCTGATCATTTTTAAACTAATAATATCCTAGAGAGATAGGACCTCATTAATAATTTGGTTAAACCAGAAGCAAGTATTATTTACATTGTTTTGAAAATGACTGTATGAGAGGAAGACTGGAGAAGGAGGAACTGCATAACCAGTTTCTAACTATTTTTGTGAGTTAACAAGGGAGTTATGGGGTAGGAGGAATTGTCTTTTGAAAAAGCAAAGATTCCGTTGTTAACTGAAAATAACCATTTCTGGTTCTCTCTGCCTGCCTAGGAACATCATTACCATCGCTGTGTTTTATGCACTGCCCGTGATCCAGCTAGTCATCACCTACCAGACAGTAAGTGCTGCCCAAACCAGGAGCCCCAGCTTTCATACTGCAGGGAGAGATCTTTGCTGTGACTTACACAGGAAGGTATAACCTGAGCCCTGTCCGAGAATGAATTCCCCACTTGGGTTCCCGTTGGATTTCCCCATAGCTTCGTCTTTGACTGACCTTTAAATCTAGCTCCCGACTGTTTAATCACAGAGGAACCTCGGGCCTCTTGCATTATTCTGTCTACCAATCTGAAATGATTACCTTGCACTCATTTACTCTTGGTATCTATCAACTATGTCTATTTTTTACCAGTCTGAACTTTTGGTCAACATGGGATGATGAGTAAATAAAGTTCCAGACAAAAGCAAAGAAACCTGATGTCTCATGTAGCCTGTGCTCTGTCATTGAGGGTAAATATTTTTTTGTAAAAGTAAAAACAGCTTCACAGAACTAATAAAATATTAAAAGAAAATATACAATAAACACTAAAATAGAGAAAAAAAACAAATAAACACAAATAATAGTTCAAACAGCTCTAGAATCCCACTGCACCTTCATAGAACCCTAGGGTCCAGGTTGCTTAAGTAGCCTTCACTGGGATCTGTTACACATGAAAAAGCCCACTTAGAATAACACAAGGCTAAAGGTGTTTCTAATGCAATAGCTCTCAAACTTTGCTGTGCGTTAAAATCATCTGAGGAACTTTTTAAAAGCCCAGTGTCCAAGCTGTACCCCACACAGATGAGATCAGTCTCTGACAGGGGAGTCAGGCATCAGTATTGATTAAGCTCCCAGTGATTCCAGTGGACAGCCAAGTCTGAGAGCCAACAGTCTCACAATATTTCCCCAATTCCTTAACACCTGATGAGGACAAGGACTTTATGAAGTTTGAGCACCACAGTTTATAATCCAAATATTCCCTCAATACTTTGGGGCTCTATCAGAAGATACAGCTGTGATGTGGTCTGAGAGGGTTCTTTTTTATTTTTAAAATTTAAAATTTTATTTATTTACTTTTTTTTAGTGGAGGTACTAAGGATTGAACCGAGGACTTTGTGCATGCTACGTACGCACTCTACCACTGAGCTATTCCCCTCTCACCCCCCACCCCCGGAAGGTTCTCAATGATAGAGATAGTGATAAATATGGAAAACTGACCACACCCCTCCTCGTGTCTACCCGCCCTGTGGTTATCATTTCCATGCAGAGGATGGGATACTCCTTACCCTCCCAGGATTCGACAAGAAAATAGGATGTACCCTGACAGTCCTAATAAGCAGGTCCCAATGTTAGCATCCTTTCAAAGTCTTTTTATAATGACAATAAAGGAATCATACTCAGCTGAATTCTACCCTGAAGCCACATAATGAGGGACATAGACTATTTCAATTCAAAGCACATTTAAAGGAAATGTGTCTGTTCCACGTAGAGGTGGAAGGTAACAGCCCATCTCCTGCTGAGAAGGAGCACTGGTTACACTGTAAATCACTGACAGGTTATCACGGTGAGCACTGTCTGCTTTTTGTGATTTCAGGCTCAGGGGACGGACAAACACTGCATTGCCTCTTCTCACTCTTGGTTTTACAGGTGGTAAATATCACTGGCAACCAGGACATCTGCTACTACAACTTCCTCTGTGCTCACCCCTTGGGCGTCCTGAGGTGAGCCCAGTCCTCTGGTTGCCGTGAGGCAGTGAGAGATGCCTTTCTGTGTAAAGTGGTGGCTTCTGTTTTTAAAAACACTAGAAGCCCTTGTGGAAAACCCCCAATCAAGAGACTAGAGGAACGAAACCAGGAAGTTGAGACCAGGTTTCGGGGCCTCAGGAAACATTCCTAAGAATGATCTGCTGAGGAGAAGGCAGGGATGTTTTTGAAAATATATCGGGTCCGTAGATGTGATAACCCATGTCCATGGGCATGAGCTGCCAGTCCCTTCAATCCATTAAACAACCTTATGAGGCAGATAGGATGATTATTACCCCCATTTTAGGTGAAGATGTTAAGGCTTAATTAGAAAGGTAGGGACTTGCTGAAGGTCCCTCAACTGTTAGTGGCATTAGGACTCACCCCTGGGCTGCTGCTTCCAAGGCCAGAGCCAATGGAACACGGTTAAGTAGGAAAGGCATTTGCCCGGGAGTTGGGAGCCTGGCTTCTTGTTCCAGACCTGAATTAGCCTCGGTTTCCTGAAATAAATCTGCTGGCTGTGACCACCAGATGTTCATCCTGAAATTCACAATTACAGAGCTCAGCACTGACACATCACATGCATCCTTCGATGTGAATTCACTCTCACAGTGCAGCTGAAACACTCAGCCAAACTGCTGGTCTTTGGGGCGACTCTCTTTCCAAGGAGTCGTTCCATGCCAGGGCCACCAGGACACGAGAGGACTGGGTGGGTGTTAGGGAAGCCCAGAGGGTGTTATTGGACTCATTATCACAGGCGAAGCCTCCCAACATGAAGGAGTTAGGTTAAAGATGATCTCTGATGATTTTCAGTCCTGAAATCTTATGAAAAGATTATCAGTGGAAAACACAGAATGCTGAGTTCACTCTCTCGTTCATGCCTCCGTTCAGTCTCTGAGTCTCTCTGATGCCTTGACTCTCTCGTGTTCTCTCTCATCGCTTTAGTGCCTTCAACAACATCCTCAGCAACCTGGGCCACGTGCTCCTGGGCTTGCTCTTCCTGCTGATAGTCTTGCGCCAGGACATTCTCCATCGAAGAGCCTTGGAAGCCAAGGACATCTTCGCCATGGTGAGGAGAGGGTCGGTGGAGGTGGCAGCCAGGGAGGGTTATGGTTCCAAACAGGATCTGTGGAGGGCAGGGACATCTGGCCAGATGGTGTGACGATGGATCATGTGTAACGAACCACACAAGGCCAGAGCACGGGCTTCCTGGTTCTGTGGCCAGGTCGCTAATGAGTATCTTTCCACTGACCATGCTTCCCCTTTTTCAGGAGTATGGGATTCCCAAACACTTTGGTCTCTTCTATGCTATGGGGATCGCACTGATGACGGAAGGAGTGCTCAGTGCTTGTTACCACGTCTGCCCTAATTACTCCAACTTCCAATTCGGTAATTAGAATTTATATCAACTACACAGACGAGTAAGTGTCGTATCCTGGAACTGTCTCAAAAATGCCAAGGTTGTGCTTGCAAGAATTAAATGACATTTTACATGACCTGAGGGTACCTCGCCACGGGGCATGGTTTTCCCACACTGGACCATTTTGTCCACCTTTCAGGCTAGAAAATGCTCAACACTACATGTTGATCCCGCAGCTAGATATGCAGGTGGGCAATGGGCTAAGCGTCAGGCAGTAGGTCTGGTAGAATCCACCAACAGACATCTATGGAGAGTTCCCTCAGTGTAACTTGGCTTAATTTAGCAGTTTGCTTTGGGTTGAAAGTGTAGAAAACCCAATCCAAACTGGATTAAATAGTAAGTATATTTATCAGCGCACCATCTGAATGCCCAGAGGTGGAAGGGCTTGTTGTGGGTGCTTTACCTGGTGGCTCTGGCCCCATTTCTCTGAGATCCCTTGGTTGTGCCCAGCCTGCATGCTGATTTTATCCTCAGGCTGTCTTCCCTCATGGTGGCAAAAATGGCTACATCAGGTCTTGGCTTCCTACCTCCCCACTACGATGTGTAGAGGAAGGAGCCAGCTGATTTCCAACAGGCTTCACTGGAGAGCAAGGAAACTTCTTCTCCAAAAACCCCCAGATAACAGCCCCTCACACCTTACACAGTTATAAGCCCCTCCAAAACCATTCTCTGTGTGCTGGTTAGCTCAGGACTGGGCAGCTATACCAATCACTGCGGCAAAGGAGGTGGGGTTACCTTTAGACCAATGAGACCCATCTCTGGAACCAGGGGTGCGGTTACCGATGCAAGTGGGCTGAGAGGGTGTGCATTTCTGAGCAGAAAATGGACTAAGATATTTGAGTTCGTAATGAGATGCTATTAGGAGGGAGGAAGGGAACAGCTAACGCTGGTAGAAGGCAATTAACAATGTCCTCCACACTCGAGGAAGAGGATTTTAAAAAGTCATTTTGTGTTTGTCCTCTAGCCCCTCGCTGTTAACTCAGAACACCACTGAAATTCTGTCACATTTTAATTTTTTTAAATGAGAAAACAATTGTAATAGAGAAAACCATAGAGAACAGCATCTTTCACCACTCAGAATGAACAAATGCCAACGCTTTAAAATATCTGCCTTAAATCTAATTTTTTAAGGAATAAAATGTTGTGTAAAGTTGAGGTCCTGTTCTGAACTGCCTTCTAAACTTAATCCTCTCTCTCTCTCCCAGACGCAACGACTATGATTAATTTGATATCTATCCTTCCAGTTTGCTTTTGTACTTTTTCTACATTTGTAACAACTTAATAATTTATCACAGTGTTCTGCATCCTTTTTTCATTCAACAATATGTCCTAAGATTTATTAATATTGAATCATGGATATCCAGTTCATTCATATTTAAAGATTGTCATTCTGTGATAAAAATATACCGCATTTATCATTTCCTCTGTTGAGCAATACTTAGATGTTGCAATATTTTGCTGGTACAGACAGTGCTGCAGTGAGTATCTTCATCTATGTCTCTGTACACATGTGAGAGGAGGTTCCCTGGGACACCCAGAGGTAGAATTTGGGGATCACCTGGCTTATGCATCTTCCGTTTTACCAAAAACTGCCAAGTTTCTCTCCAGAAAATTAATTCCCACTCCAAGTGAAAGTTTCCAATTCCCCCACATCATCACTAAGGTGTTACTGTTAGACTTTTAAGTGTTCTGCTACATTTTTGAGTAACACGGGACATTGCATTGTTGTTTTAGTTCGCATTTCCCTAACCCTCATGCAGCTAAGCCACATTTAACTTCCAGCTGTTTTCCATCCCTAGGCTAGAAAACTGTATGTACTAGCAGTAACCCGTGTGGTTCTATTTCAGGATGCTGAGACGGACCTCCGACGCCCACCTAGGCGTCACATTGCCCTGTCATCATTAGGGGTCCTTTTGTTGTGCTGCCTGAACAGCAGCACTTGTACACAAACCCCCTGCAAGTAGGGATAGTCTATTATCCATCAAATCACCTGACACTCTTCTGCGAACCAGGAACACCCCTTGGAGGCGGGTAGCAGCGGAGTGTGTGGGGTTTGCCTAGAGAGGCTGGCGTGTGGAGGTCCCCACTCTGTCTGAGGGCAGCACGTACTCCAAGGCCTGAAGGGAGAGGGTTCTCTGAGGCTGAAGGGAAATGACCCTCTGGCTTCTCCTCAGACACCTCCTTCATGTACATGATCGCCGGCCTGTGCATGCTGAAGCTCTACCAGACGCGCCACCCGGATATCAACGCCAGCGCCTACGCCGCCTATGCCTCCTTCGCGGCGGTCATCACGCTCACCGTCCTCGGAGTGGTGCGTCCCTCCCAGCCCGGCTTTCAGAAAGTACCCTCCTGAGAGGTTGTTGGTTGTTTTTTTGGCCCTCAGGCGGACAGGTTTGCATTAGTCATAATCCTTGACTCGTGACAGACTCTCATCACTGGTCCGTTCGCGGCACTGCGTTGTTTAGCTAGCATTTTTTTTAATAGAGGTAGTGGGACTTGAACCCAGGAGCTTGTGCATACTAAGCATGCACTCTACCACTGAGCTATACCCACCAACCACCTTTAGCTACTATTTTTAATAATGTAACAGGCACCTGGAATACTGCCCCCGGACAGTGCTAATATAAAGCTGGGACCTAACTCAGTGAGGCTGGAATAGAGATGTACAGGGTCTTGGAACAGAGTTTGACTTGAAAGAACAGAAAACACTTCCTAAACGTGTGTGGACAACTTTTAGTTGTCTTCTGTTACTTGAAGAGCATCAGGCCCCAACTTTAGACCTGTCGCCTCTTCACCTACTGTTCAGCTGCCTCGCCTATTTCTTCTCTTTCCCATTTTCTTTGGTCAGGTAGCCATTATTCTGACCCAGGTGCAATAAGATCTCCATGAGCTAAGAGCAAGGGGAAAACCCAAAATGCACACACAGCTTGGATTTTGACTCCTTCTGCATACACAAGAGACGGAACAATTTCAGCGGGCTCTCTGGAGACAAACGCAGATGAAAGTAACTTCCATCTTTACTCCTAGGTGTTTGGGAAAAATGACATCTGGTTCTGGATCATCTTCTCCGCAATCCATATTCTGGCTTCTCTGGCCCTCAGCACCCAGATCTACTACATGGGGCGTTTCAAGATAGGTGAGTCACCTGTTACTTTACATGAAACACGCTGATCAACTTACCCTGAGAAAGAATTGTCTTCATTTATCCTAAACCGAAGTGTTACTGGTCACTGTGAGCACGTGCTTCGAATTCCGTGTGTGTTTAATAGCACGAATTCTCTTCAAGAGCTTCCCGTCCTGCATAGGATTGCAATAAGCTGTTATCACTAGTTGTAACTTCAGCCGACAAACTGAGCTTGGTATACCTCAGAGTGGGGGCATGCCTCCAGCCCCAAGTCCCAAAGGCTTTACAATTCATCAAACCTCGAAAGTGTGTTTGCAGAATGGTATATCATCACACCACTCATTCTATCTGGAAGAATATTTTTCATTTTTAGCATTTAAAAGGAGGATTTCTCTAACCAGGCTAAATGGTTATCAAGACTGAATTATATATCACTTTCAAACTTGGGAACTGGAACTTTTTGAGGCCAATTTGTCAGTCTTAGAGGCTGGACACCTGCAGAATGCTGACAATGTGGACGTATCACATTAGAACACCAAGTATTCTACAGAAACCAGCTTCTTATCTGCTGTTGGTCAGCCATCATACACAGGAGCAGGTTCAAGTCTTTTTAGAGCATTTAAATTTCACCAGTCATTTTAAGGTCCAGGAAGTCAGACTGAAAATTCATTTGTGTATTTCAAGAAAAACCATTATAATATAAACATAGGCCCATCCCTAATATTTCAGAGCCCAGAGCAAGACTGTAAAAAGAAGTACACACACTATGTATATATACTTTTAAGCTCTAAAGCAGACTGGAAAACCAACTGATAAATATACTTTCATTACAACCTAGAAGGTACAGGTTCAAATTTTAAATTCTTAGGTCCGTGGAAGAACAGTCCAGAACATAGCTGTACAGGAGAGCTGGTCCCCAGCCCCTGCCCCTCTTTCCTTCCTGCCTCTGGCTCTGTCCTGCATCTAAGGGGTCTCCTTGCCCCTAGTGGTGCATACTCAAGTCGTGCCACCTGCCCTCAGGAAGATAAACCAGGGAACGGGGCTGTGCAGGCTTTGAGAGTAGGCTCAGACCATCAGAGCAGGGAATTCTGGGGTCCAAGAACTCAGAATGTGGCCTGGGAGGAGAAGGAGCAGTCCCTTTGCCCCACAGACTCGTCATTCACTGGGGAATGGAGGCCTTTAAAATATGGCACCCCTCTTGCCCAGATCTAAGAGTGACTAACTCTACTTAAACAAGTGGCTTTAAGAGTAGGACCAAATAAAATAATCTCTCATGTTGGCAGTTTGGTTTTCCCCTTTGGCATGGTCAGTAGATTTACTCTTGGCATTACAAAGCCAGTCCACCTCCAAATGCCCCAGTGGAAGCATCAACAGACAGTTGTGTAGAACATTTGGTACAGCGCCCAGCGCATGCCCAATCCTCCCCACTGAAGAGTTTGTCTCCATACTGAGAGTTTAGTTTGTATGACTTCCCTCAGTCATACAAACTAAACTCTCATAAGGAAAATTATATGAGCACTGTTTTTCTAGGTTCTCTGATTTGGAAAAATAAACTTGAAAACAGATATATGTAGTGATTGTGACCATTAATACATAGAGAAGCTTTTAATACATTTATACCACCTTTGCCCCATGCAATTTTACAACACTGAATTCATTTACCTTTTTAAAAAGGAGAAATTTATTGTAGTCTATTATAACCATGTGACAGTTTGTCAGGGTCCTCACCAGAAAAAGATGTCACACGAAGACTGAGCAGAAGGACTCTTCATGAAGACAGGGGTGGGGCAGAGAAGAGTGGGAGGAAGAGCACAGTAAGTAAGCTGGGGCCAGAAGCAGAGCAGCTTTACTGTTCACAAGCCCGAAAGGTCATGGAGAAAGTAGCTACCAAAACGTGGAAGGAGGGCATCGTGGAGAGGAAGTCTCTAGGAAAGGAGCAGCGGTTTGGTTGACAGACAGGCAACCTCACAGGGAGGGCAGTGGGCGGATAATACTTTGAGCTCATTCGCCTTCCTCTGTCCCTCCAGTCTCCTGCTGGGGTTTCTCATTGTCCAAATCTATGGGCAGTGGGAGACCCACTGAATGGTCCCTACAATCAGCCTCCCCGGGCGTGGTGAGGACAGAGAGACATGGCAGTGGGTCTGTAGGGGTAAAGGGAAAATAGCCCTTGCACAACTTAACTGTTTTAAATTTCTGCACTTAGGGAATCTTCCCCAAGTGGTTACAGATTTACCAGAGTCAAAAGGAAAACCTGCTATTTCATCTTGATGATTGCACCTACATTTAGTCCAAAGGCAGGAAGCTGAGTTAGTGGACAGTTGTTCAGGCAACACCAACCTCTCCGCCCATTTCATAAGCTGCCTTTGCTTTCTTAAATCACAGACTCCTTTCTCTGTGGCCCTTGGGTCACACTTGAAAGTAAGGGTGGACACAGAAAAGGCAGCAGCAATGAGGCGGAGCATTTCTTAAGTACGACAGAAAACTGTAGAGCCACTTGCCCTGATCACTATTGTGTCCCTTGCTTCCAGAAAAGGACCACAGGGAGAGGATGGATTGTAAGTCGCCAGTGGTGCACAGAAGTATCAGGAAGAGAGAAAAGTCTGATTTGCACTTTGAAGAATAGTGAACTTCTGAATGTTTGAGACAGGCAGAAAGAGTCTATGTTCTTTATGATGAGCAAACAAGATTAAAGTCATCTGTTTTGAGAGAAAAATAAAATGACCAGTAGTTTACCTGTTTGGCTTCTTACAAATCTTTTTTTCTTTTTTTCCCCTTATTTCTCTGCTTACCACTGATTCAGATGGGTCTGACACAGGTAACGTTCAGCCACCCTCCCCAGGGTTTTCTAGATTTTTCTCTTAAAGAAGCAACCTGCCCAGCTGACCCGCCAACTCTGCTCCCTAAATACCCCCTTCCAGATTGGGCAGGACTTGGTGGGAAGGGGGTGCAGAGAGAGGCTCAGAGGCAGGGAAGCACTCCAATCCAGCCTGCAGTGCACCTCTTCTGGGCTGTTGCATGGATACAGCCCTCCCTCCTTCCTCCCTCACCGTATCTATCTGGGTTAAACTGACCCCAGGGGTAGCCTTGAAGAATAGCAGCATTCACAACAGAGCTGGGGTCCACGCTCACTGAAATCCTTGCTTTGGCAGCCCCCAGCCTTGCCTGTGACATCCACATGTGGATGGCTCACAAAGTGACAGCCCCACCTGGCCCCTGACCCTGTCCATGTAACAGTTATAACCTGCACCCTCACTGTTTTTTATTCCATCCTTTTGAAGGATTGCATTAAAAAATCTTTCCTGTCTTTTTCTCTCCCATCTTAACTTATGTTCCTTTAGTTATTGTTTCAATACACATTCAGGCTTTCTTAGAACATACTTAGTAGATCCCAGTATCCCCTGGTTCAATCCTGACTTATAACCACACTGAGAAATATGTTAGAATTTTTGCAAGCTAAGATTTCCCATGGTCTAGAGTCAGCAGATGTTTTAAGGTGACTTTTGAGAGGCCCCATAACATCTCTGCTGTGAACAAAGCACCACCAGAGTAAACTATAAACAGAGGAGAACTGGAAGCCGTAGGAGAGCTGGCCAGCTGCCCAGGCGCCTTGTGATTGCCTGTTACTCGTGTGGACCTTGCCTGCCTTTCTGTGCAGACACGGCACGCAGCCGTGGAAGCACAGGTGGTTGTGGGCGCCATTGTTTAAAACAAACATTTATTGCCAACCTCTCAGATGCAAAGCACTGTTTTTCTGAGGTGAAGACAGTATCGTCCTGCTTGGGCCATAGGGGAGTGTTTTGTATTCTCTCTGATTAATCCTTCTTACCATGCGACTGTGTCATCGGCAGATTTGGGGATCTTTCGGCGTGCCGCTATGGTGTTCTACACGGACTGCCTCCAGCAGTGCAGCCGGCCTCTGTACACGGTACGTGCGTGTCCCCGTGCTCCCTGCAGGAGGGGCAGGCTCGGGGCAGTTACTCAAGGCTCCCTAAACCAAGAGGGGCAGGTGGCCTAGGGTGGCTGAGGTCCAGTTAGCGAGGGAAGAGGCGTCTTGCTTACCCTTCTCACTCTAGGCAAGCTGGGATGGTTCCCTTTTTATACATGAAAAATTGCTAGTATATAAAGAATACACATATACACACTATTAGACAGTGATGACTGCTGGGGGGGAGGATCAAGATAGGGTGTCCCCAGAATCACTCCCAAAGAGGCAGATTTCATTTGTCAAAGTGAAAAAGAGGGCACAATTAGTAATGACACTTGGACTGTCCCAAGCAAACTGGGGACAAACTATCTCTCCAATCACTCTCATCAGAACTTACACTTTCCACATTAGACGTGTTTGCTTTTTATACATTGTTTGATTTTTACAGTAAGCAAGAATTTTTTCACCAATAAAAATGAAAAAAAAAAGAAAAAATTTATAGAGGTTGGGGTATAGCTCAGTGGTAGAGCGCATGCTTAACGTGCATGAGGTCCTGGGTTCAATTCCCAGTACTTACAATTAAAAAAAGAATGCTTTTTCAAAATTGTAGTTATTGCTTGATGGTGGAAATACACTTTTAAAAAGTCTATCTTGTGGTTTTCAGTATACTACACATTTCTACCCTAAGCAGAGGGATCAGGGCTCTGGTCCCAGCTGCCATGGCGTGCTGGCCATCGGCCTTGGGAAGGCTACATACCTCCTCTGAGCCACTGCTCCAACCCCTACACAGCGCTGTGGTCAGAACTAGTGATGCCATTTGGGCCTGGCATATAATGTTTATAGTCAGAAGGATTTTTACAGAAAGGTATGTGGGGATGTTTCAGCCCTCGAGAGCCTAGGCAGGAGCTGTGGGCACTAAATCTTGAGAGAATTGAGGCTGGCAGGTTTTACTCAGGTGAGAATTTAAAAGCCCATTAGGACCCGTATTCTTAGAGATAAGTGTGCCTTAGCTGTGAACCACGAGGGGCAACTAGTGGTTTGGGATTTTTACATGAATTGATGCAGGCTGTCTTTATTTTTTTTTAATAGACTATTATTAGAGCATTTTTAAAGTTTTTAGTGTTTTGGAGAATGCAGAGATTTCCCATATACCCCCTCCCCCACACAGGCACAGCCTCTCCAATTATCAACATCGCCCACCAGAGAGACACATTTGTTGCAGTCAATGAACCTATGGTAACACGTCATAATCAAAGTTCATAGTTTACATTACAGTTCACTCTTGATTTTGTACAGTCTCTGAGTTGTGACAAGTTTGTAATGACCTGTATCCATCATTAGAGCATCAAAGTCGTTTCCTGCCCTGAAACTCCTCAGTGCTCCACCTGCTCTTCCACACTCCTCGCCCCACCAACCCCTGGCAACCACTGATCTTTTTACTTTCTCTTTTGTCTTACCTTTTCCAGAATAATATAGTATGTAGCCTTTTCAGATTGGCTTCTTTCACTTAATATGCACTTACTTTTTCTCCATGTCTTTTCATGGCTGGACAGCTCATTTCTTTTTGGTACTAATATTCTATTGTCTGAATGTCCCACAGTTTATTTATTTATTCGCCTACTGAAGGATATTTTGGTTGCTTCCAAGTTTTGGCAATTATGAGTAAACCCGCTATAAAAAAAAATATGCTCAGGTTTTTGTGTAGGCATATGTTTTCAACTCCTTTCAGCAAATACCAAGGAACACGACTGCTGGATCCTATGGTCAAAGTATGTTTAGTTTTCTAGGAAACTGCCATACTGTCTTCCAGAATGGTTGGACTATTTCACATCCCCATAAGCCATGAATAAGAATTCCTGTTGCTCGCCACCAATTGGTGTTATTAGTATTTTGGATTTTAGCCTTTCTAAGAGGTGAATTTTTTTTTAAATGAAGTTATTTCCTCCAAATTTAATGGATCACCCATAAAGAGAATCCCTACTTTTAAATAGATGAGTGGCCATGCAAATTAAAGCATAATCAGGTAGCTCCTAAAAGCTGTAAGTAGTAGATGAAGGAGCAGGAACAGATTGTGAGTAAAGCACACCAGAGGAACTGTTCTTAGAGACAGACCTTTCCTCTCTATTTTCTCCCCTACCAACAACTTTAATCTTAAGGCCATGTGTTTAGAATCCAGGAGCCCGGGAGCTGAAGGGCCTCCTTGGAGAGTAAGGGGTGGGAAACTAATTAATTACAGGTCAGTCCCAAGAGCTGCCTTAGAGCCCACCAGCTAACACAACGCAGGGGAAGAGTCCTTGGTTACGCAATACTAGTGGTAGAATTCTCTTAACTCCTGAGTACTCAGCACACACCGAGAGGTGGGCCCTGGTGACGTCCCATCTGTTTGCAGTCAGAGGCTTTGCCATTTAGTCCTCGCAGAGGATGAGTGTCCCACCATAGGTGCAGCCCTCTTCAAACCACAGAAAAGATTTTTTTCACTAAGGCGATTGTTTTCCCATATTTGATGCTTCCCCTACAGCAAGTTTTAAGAAAGCAGAGTTTGCAGCTTCTCATTTGATGCCTTCTTTCCTCCTTTCCAGGACAGAATGGTGTTGCTCGTCGTGGGCAATCTGGTTAACTGGTCCTTGTAAGTAGTCTTAGGAAAACATGTTTCTCTGTAACATTGTGGTTTAGCTCTCCTTGGCTGCCATTTTTATAAAGAAATCTGAAATTCAGGAGAGCATAGGACTGTGCTTGTTCTAGAGACTTGAAAGAAAGCTATTTTCCTCCCACAAAGAATGTACTAGGAAACTGTTGTGCACCAGAAGGGCCTCTCTTAACCCACTGAGTTCAACTCATTGATGCCTTGAGTTCAATTGTTCAATAAGACAAATGTCAAATTTGTTCTATGTGGATAAATTAGATTGAATATATATGCACATAGACACACACATATATATAGAGAGAGAGATGAATTATGCCAGCAGTTGCAAAATTGCAACAGTTTTAAAGTCTTTTTTGGAACTTTCCATAAAGGCTACCTAATAGGCATTTCTCTTCCTTACTAGGTGTGTGCGTAAGTCTTTCCTATTTCTTTCTTTCCCTCTGGTTCTGTCTTCCTAATCCACCTATATCATTCTTCTTCCTTTTTTCCCCTCATTATCACCTTGGCCTTGTTTCCTCAAATGACCTCAAAAGTAGAACAGTGCAACAGAAGTATATTTTTGCCAGCTGTATTTCCTGTATCTACTTTTTGCAACTTATTCACAACTTTAAAATGTGAATGAGTGATATTTTACTGATCCCTCAAAAAATAAGTTTAGCTGCTTTTCTTAGTGGTTCTTAGCTGATAGGCTCCTCTGGGTCAGTGGCCTTTGCTAGAAAGATGACTCCCTGCTCCTCCCCCCTTTGAGACATCAGATAAGAAGAAGGAGGCACACCATCAGGGAAGCCAGAATCAAGTTATGAGAATTCAAATCTTATTCGGGGGTCATATGCTTGTGGAAGAAACCTCCCACAATGTTGTCACCTCAGGGATTCCCTTGGGGAAGGTCCATACCTGTGAAGGATTGTCCTTTACTCGGGGACAAGTCGAGATGGGTGATGCCTGGCCGTGGTCACCTGCGATGCTCTCCTGATCACCCTTTCAGGGCAGACCCGACAGTCCTGGTAACTCTGTAAGACAGGGTGCAGGTAGGAGATACAGTAACCGGGTCAGAATCACCTGTCTTGCCCCTGCTTCTTACAGCCCTAAAATCAAACCCACAGTCTGTTCAAAAGACAAGGTGGACAGCCTCTTTCTTCTTAGACAGGAGCTCTGTGGGACACCAAAACCTGTGGGAGTGAATGAGGCACAATAGTCACTAGTACTGTGATTGCCTGGTGGGCGGTTACCTCCCTCAGTTTCTCCATCCTCAGTTTCCCATGAACATTACAAGAGATGGAGTGATCTAATATGAACCTTGGATGTTATTTTAAAACTCACTCTCACACAGTCCTGAAGAACAGTGGTGTGTGTATGTATTCATATATAGAGATGTATGAATAGATATGTGTATTTATGTATGTATACACAGAGACAGAATGAGAGAGAGAATACAGATGTGGCCAAATGCTAATAACTGATAAATCTGAGTGAAGGGTATACAAGAATTTTTGGTATACTGAAGATTTCAAATTCTGAGAGGGTAAAATTTCCCATATTATATAGAATAAAGTCAGCTGGAATAAAAAATTAAGAGTCCATTAATAACAGCTTTACATTAAAAATACTTAGGAATAAGCTTTGAGAGATGTGCAGAATCTTTCTGCAGAAAATTTAATTTCCTCATTCGGAGACACAGAAGAAAACTTAGCTAAATGAAGAGATAGTATGCCCTGGGTGAGATGATTATTGTAA
Source organism: Camelus dromedarius (assembly GCF_036321535.1). Classification (NCBI taxonomy): domain Eukaryota; kingdom Metazoa; phylum Chordata; class Mammalia; order Artiodactyla; family Camelidae; genus Camelus; species Camelus dromedarius. Next base: position 71,562,604 of record NC_087437.1, on the reverse strand, counting down.
AGATATCAATTCTCAGGCTAATGTGGAAATTTAGATTTAGAAATGGAATTAATAGGATTTTATTTTGAAATTATTTGCCTAGTAAAACAAAATTTCCAATGGTCTCTGCAAAAGAAGATTAACAGAAGAAAGGAGGGGCAGAGGTAGATAATGATGGCCCAGAATTAGCCAGTAGAACTTTCTGGAATGATGTGTCCTATACTGTACTGCCCGATACAGCAGCTATTAGCCACTTGTGGCTATTGAGCACTTGAAATGTGATGTGACTGAAGAATTGAGTTTATTTTTAATTTTTATTTAAATAGCCACACGTGACTACCATATTGGATCGTGCAAGCTAGCCTAACCAGATAATCTAACGTATTATAAAACAATAACTCCACAGAAAGGCACTGATCTGAAATTAGAAATATAAATTAGTGAATCAGAATGAAGAGGACAGAAATTCAACTATATATGCGTGCATGGTGTATGCGTGTATTTATTAAAAACAAGCTTTTCAAAACCAGGAGATAAAGAAGGGCTACCGAATAAAGTCTTCTGTTACAACTGAATAGAAATTTGGAACAAATTAAGGCCAAACCCCAGCCAAAATGAACTTCAGAATTAGACAGTTAGCAAACATTTGATATTGCATGTCAAGCTGATTTTTAACATAATTCTACTTCTAGTAGTCTATTCTAATAAATTAATCTTCAATGCAAAAAGAAAAAAAAACACAGTATGTCTGAAGGTACTCATTTATTGTTGCAGTGTTTTTTATGAGAAATTCAACTGAAGGACGGAGAGAAAACCAGACAGGAAGGGTGATAGTACATCCACATGCAGTAACTTTATAATTCATTAAAAATGAATGTTCTGGAGATGTAATAAATTGAAAGTTACTTATAAGTTTTTTTTTCATTCCCCTCCCACCAAAAATGGGGTTGGGGGAGTGAAAAAGCCAATAATGTTACAAATCCACCTTCATGGCCACAATATAACTCCTCTGTGTGCTCAGTGCCCTCTTCGGACTGATCTATCGACCCAGGGACTTTGCTTCCTACATGCTGGGCATCTTCATCTGTAACCTGCTGCTCTACCTGGCCTTCTACATCATCATGAAGGTAAGAGTGGCGGCTGGGAGCTGGGTGCCGCAGGCCCCCCAAGGGTGGTGGGTGCAGTTTGGCGGCATCTGCTCTCACCCGCAGCTTCGCAGCTCTGAGAAGGTCCTCCCGATCCCACTCTTCTGCATCGTGGCCACTGCCGTGGTGTGGGCTGCCGCCCTGTATTTTTTCTTCCAGAATCTCAGCAGCTGGGAGGTAAGAACAGTTTTCTTTTCCAAGATGATGTCCTCTCTCCATTTTGCCTTTTTGACCTTCCTCCCTCCTTCTCCTTGTGTGCTTGTTGCTGTCTACTTTTTTATATTCTCTAATCTGAAAGTTTTCTCTAAAAGGGATGGTTTTAGGAGGGAGAGTATAGCTCAGTGGTGGAGTGCCTGCTTACCATGACAAGGTCCTGGGTTCAATCCCCAGTACCTCCATCAAAAAATTAATTAAACAAACATAATTCCCCCCGCCAAAGGGGATGGTTTTAAATATCCAAACATAAATGTTCAATAAATGGCACGTTGTCATCATTATCAGGGTGGTGGTTCATAACTGTGGAAGCCCTACCAACACTGCAAATGTGATCGTTATGTGTCGTACTTTGAGTACGACCCTGTTCCCAATGGATGTGTAATATGTACAAAGACCTTGATTAGTGTATCTTCTCCAACTTTTGCATCATAATCACCAACCGTATGCCCAGGCACAGGTTTTTATTAATCCATTTCACAAGTTTTTATTAATCCATTTCACCTAGGAAACTGGTGATATCATCTGAGGCACCGAACAGGGAGGAAGTCTTAGGTCTCCATCACCATCATCACCACAGTCAACTTTAGAATATTTTAATCACCCCAGAAAAAAACCTGCACCCATTAGCAGTGACACCATATTTCTCCCAAACCCCATAGCCTTGGGCAACCCCAAATCTACCCTTTGTCTCTACAGATCTACCTGTTATGGAAATTTCATATAAATGGACTCACATAACGTGTGGTCTCTGAGTCTGGCTTGCATCACTCAGCATAATGTTTTGCAGGCCCACCCATGTGTAGATGTATCAGCACTTCATGTCTTTACTGCTGAATATTCCATGGTGTGAATATCCTGCATTTTATCTGTCTGTTCATCAGCTGATGGACATTTGGGTCATTTCCACTTTTGGACTTTTATGAATGCTGGAATGCTGCTGCTGGGAACATTTGTGGACAAATTTTTGTGTGGACGTATGTTTTATTGGAAGCTAACGTTTTGACACAGGCATCTAGTAGCAATTTTGTAGATTTCCGGATACTCAGCCTTCTAAAGAGTTGAACTGTGGGCCTGCTGCCCCACATCCTGTCCCTGTCTCACCTTCTTCCAGGGAACCCCAGCCGAATCCCGGGAGAAGAACCGCGAGTGTATCCTGCTGGATTTCTTTGATGACCATGACATCTGGCACTTCCTCTCTGCGACTGCCCTGTTTTTCTCATTCTTGGTGAGTATATAAAACCTTTTCATTTCCTCTCTTTACATCCTGTGCTCTTTTTTCTCTTCCTTTCTTCCTTACATCCCTTTTGAATTTTTAATTTCCCTTTCCAACTCTTTATTGTAATTCATGCAGAGATTTTTTTTTTTACATTGTATCCTTTGGTTAGATCTTTATTTTCCTCTTACTCTTCAATACTTTAAAGACACAGAGCGATAATGTTCCTTCAGTTGCATAGTATTTGGACTGATCTGGTGATTAGAACTCACATGCCCAGGTCCCCCAGAACCGCTTTTGGCACTGGCTACAGTTTCAACAACATTAGGTTATTCCTCCTTGTGCTGTACTCACGTTCCTCCCCGTCTTCCAGTCTCACTGAATTTCTTACAAATAGTTTACGCATTCCTGGAGCGGCTCAGGAGAGCAGCCAGGCCTCTGTTGCCTTCTAACCAGACTCATCCAATTCTCTCCTGTAGTCCCTCCATTTTTTTGCCCGAACACCTTCGCAGAAGCCATGCACACTATAACAACCCAGGACGATCATTGCTGGCATCCTTTCGTCTTAATTTTGACTTTTCCAAAATAAGAGTCCGTGGTGCCTGTACACAAGGTCAGTTAACAAATAACATCCTTGCTAGGCCTTCTGGGTTCACACTGCCCACTTAGCTTTAGTCTCCACCATGTAACCTCAAGAGTGGAGCAGGGCTGCCCCCTAGTGGCCAGTTTGGGAAGTTTAACCAATCTCTACGAGAATCATTCCTTTCTGCTTTTTTGATAGGCACTTTCTCTCAGGTCGAGCTTAGAGTTCCATGGGGAGAGAGTGGTGATACAGGGAATAAAATGGAGGATGAGGGTACTGTTCTTACTCAGTAATATTCTATGCAACAAGATTTCATTCTCTTTAGGCTCTGACCCAAATGTCCCCTTCTAAATGACAGATGTCCCTGGCCACCCCCCAAAATTTTTTTTTTACCTCTCTCCATCCCATACTTCCTATAGTCCCTCCAGTTTAATTTTTATCCTTAGTACATATTACTATCTAACGTACTAGATTTTGCTCATGCATTTGCTTCATGTCTGAAGGCCTCCATCAAATTTAAGCCCCATCAGGGTAAAAATTTTTGTCTCTTTTGTTCCAAACATAGTTGATCTAGAATATCACATAATAGACCCTTGATTAATATTTGAATTAACTAATAAATGAGCTATATAATTATAGCAAGTGCCTGTTAAGAGCACGGCACTGCAGGAAGCTGCAGCAAACACAAAATCAAGTGAGAGCACTTGTGAGTCTGAGAGAGAAAGCAGGGACTTACTGCGACTGTGTTCCTCTGTCTCTCTGCCCCTCTCCTCTCAGGTTTTGTTAACCCTGGATGATGACCTGGATGTGGTTCGGAGAGACCAGATCCCTGTCTTTTAAGCATCCAGCATTAAGAGCGGGGAGTGGGAGTGATCGATCTTGGTGCTGTTTCATGAAAAATACAGGGACTGCAGCAAAGTAACCACTGCCAAATGCTCCACGGGTCAGCTCTGTACACATTCACACAGGGAGGGGAGATGCTGCAGGGCGACCCAAACCAGCAAGAAGGGAGGCAGAAGGGAAGCCATGGCTGTGGATAGACGCAAGCCCTGCAGAGCCAAGACATTCACCACCCCTTCCATCACGACTCAGACATGGACAAAAGCTGCATCAAAGTCAGCGCTCTGTCCTGGGACTCCTCCCACCCTCACCTGAGACTTGCAGCCATAGGGGAACCATGCTGCTCTCTTGTCTCCAGCTGCCTCCCTGCCCAGAAAGGCCAGTACCTCCAATTTCCTGCCCAGAAACTCAGGGCCGGCCCCCTGTGCACCTCTGTAACATCTGCTGCTCTAGACGTCCCAGAACACAAGCCCGCTTCTCCAAGGTCCTGGGATGATGGGACTCCTTGCAGTCTGGTAGAGGGCAGACCCAAGGCCCTACCCACCTGGGACAGACGTTTTATAGCACAGCTCGTCACCTCTTCAGCAGGAGTCAGGAGTGCTGTATGCATCCCTCTGGTTCCCAACCACATGAGGACTGACTCCAGGGCCATGCTGCATACTCCTGGCGGGTAACTGTCTCCGGGACCAAGGCGTGGGCACTTCCCTGTTCCTTGGTGTCTTCATGTCACCGTTGTGTGTTGACCCCATGACTCAGGCTCTGCCTTCTTGAGAAGGCCCTGTTAGTCCACCAACGAGCTCTACAGGGAAGGAGAAACCGGAAACCCCTTCCAGCAACAGGAGGAACAAGAGAAATGACCAACAGCACTAAGAGACTGGTGACATTAGCAGCAAGCAAACAAGCCTCACCCTAAGGCCGGGGCTTCTGGAGCAGATGCAGCGAAGGCAGAAGCACTTCCTCGTGCCTCCAATCCAAACAGCTCATTCTGTGCCCGCATCACCCTTGGGGAAGGAATAAGTGTTCTAACCAGGGGCACCGCACTAGGGCTCCTGTACCACCGGCCAAGCCCCCCTCTCTGCTGCTTTATGCAGATGGGGGGCTCTAGACTGGCTCCTGAAGTTCTCTCTGGAAGTCACTCTCAGGGGGAATGCATTCCACCCTCCTCTCCATTTGCAAAGAGCACGGCTGATTTAGGGTTGTCTCTTTGTTGCACCTGATTCACATCCTCTCCCCAGTACATGTGAAAAGCTCAGCGTCCCACTCCACTCTGTCTGGTAGCTCTGCCCCCAGGAAGTCCTGTTTTGACCAGATTCCCTTGTTACCTACAGGGTGATGTCATCAGAAAATTGACGTACAAATGTGCACACATGATGTATTTGCCTGTGAAATTGAAGTCCCCTGTCACTTCTCCTTTCCTGACCCTGCACTAGAGAAACCTATCAGCCACTCTTTTAAAATATATTAGTCTTTCCCTAAAATATTTGCATAATGTTCAAAAACACTTTTTGGAAGGTTGAATAGCAAACTTGCCCTGATTTTTAAAAACAAAGATATTTTCAATGAAACATCGTGTGATTTTTTTCCCAGAATGCCCCCAAATTTGTAATTGGTCTTCTGTTACTCTTCATTCCTTAAAAATTGCTGGCTTCCATAGGCCATATAAAGGCCACCTATTAAATGGTTCCATTAGTCTAACATCTAACAGAAATTTCGAACCTGTTTAACTTTCGCTGATTTGACCTAATTCATTTATTTTTAGATAATAATAAATTTTAAATTTAAATAAAAGTTTCAAATCAAAAAAAAAAAAAAAAAAAGGAAGAGGAAATCTGAACAACAAAATCTGTGCAAATAGCCCTGTGCCTGAAGTAAACACATTGTAGGACATGTTACCTGTTTGGTAACTTGTTTGGGAAATATGTCCATAGAAATGGGGAGGGGACCCTGTAGAAATGGATGGATTGTGCTGTTGTATTTTTTTTTTCTGGATGTTTTTCGACAAAGTCTTGTGCTATAAACTCACACATTGTGGTCAGCTTTGTTCTCAGCAGCAGGACTAAAAACCCAACCCTGCTCTTATAAACATCAGTTCTAAATGTACGTGTTGCAAGTTCTTTCTGCAATGCCGACTCCAGGTTGGAGGACACAAGGAAGCCGTTCAGCTGCACCTGTGGGGCTGACAGGACCACGGGTGGAGGGGCAGCCAGAGTTACTCCTGGTCCCTCATCCACATGCAGTGCAGGCCACATGCAGTGCGAATTCTGTCTGTGCTCATGGCTTCGCTCTCCAAAAGAGAAGGGAACTGAAAGCCAAGTGCAGCAGGAGGGTAACCGGAGAAAGACAGCCACTGTGAAGAGGCTCTTGGCAGAGAGGCACCGAGTAACAAGAGCAGTCCAGCTGGTGGACAGAGACGTGGTGGCCAGAGGGGCAAAATGGTGCACATTAAAAAAAAAAAAAAAAATGGCCTCTTCGCACCTCTGATGAATGCGGGAGAGGCAGCCCCACCTGTTAACGCTAGAGGGTTGAGGGATTAGCTCGGTTTTATTTTAGCAGCAGCAAAAGCCAGTGGAAAACCAGAGTCTATCTGGGGAAGGGACTTTCCATGACCGAAGGCAATCACCAAGTCAGCACCTGGGGCAAAGAAAGTGGCAGCTGCTGCTTTGTAGCTCCAAGCAGCCACCAGAATGTTCTGTGGGGTAGCAAAATGCATGTCAGTAAAACAAATACTCAATTGTTTCTCCTCCTGGGAGATTGTCTCTCTGAAACTTGGGGAGGGAGGGAGGAAAAACAAAGATAAACATTCTTCGTAGAAGGAATAGTTGAGTCCGAGAAAAATTCTTAAGTCAGACTTTAGTCACCTGCTTGCTGTGTGATCTTGGGCAAGTTGCTGGAACTCTCTGATCTTCACCTACCACATCTACATGACACTACTTGAGGGTGATAAAGGTGGAGATGTGCAAAGTACCAGGAGCAGTGCCTGCACAGAGATGATCCTCACACGCACCTCTTGAATCCTGCAGAGCTGCTGGGCAAGGGCAGGTCTCCCTGCTCAGCTGGCAGCTCATGCCTCTAGGCGCCCTTCATTGAAACCAGCTGTGCAATTTCCTGTCCTCAGTTACAGGAGGCCCTGAAGAGGCTGGGAGGCCTCTTCACCTTCAGACAAACTGCCCAGAGTTATCAAACCTCCCCGCCCGCCCCAGCATCCCCTACCCACCTTTATTGCTGCATTTCACTACTCTTACTCCAACACAGATGAAAAATCACTACCAAAGCTGGGGCCACGTGGAAAGTCTGGCTATGTACAGTTACACCTCATTACTGCCAGCTCTACCCTGGGAATCTCAAAGAAAACCTAGATTTTTCTCCTCTCTCTCGAGTAGCTATTACTACCTCGGTCCAGGGGATGCCATTTATAAACATTTCTGCCTCCCCTGCCCACCCCCTACCCCTCGCCGCCACCACCACCCTTATCACCAGCTGTTCTATAGGGAAAGCCTAGATGAAGGGGGACTTTAACCTGTGGGACAAAAACAGGTCCCAGGAAGAGAAGGTCTGGGAGGGTCACTCCGGTTTTGAAGTAATTCTAACGTCTTCTGGTGAAACTAAAGAAAAGCGTTATGAGTAAAGAAACAACAGGCCTCTGCCTGAGGCAGTGTAAAGCCTTTGCTTACCATTATTCTGCCCAGATTACAGCCGCTTTTGTTTTCTTCGGCCGTATTACGGAACCAGGTTCGTTTCGCCTGATTTACAGCAACCAAAACGCTGAGACGCAGCGGTTTGCAGCATGGAGTTAATTCCGCCAAGGAAACCCCGCAAGAAGAGGGGGGAAACAAATCTCAAATCTTCCTCTCAGAAGGCAAGGGACCAGGGTATACAGGGGCTAGGGGATGAAGAAGCAGGCTGGTCTGAGGTGTGGGGAGTGTAAGGACAGCGATCGGGAAAAGGTGCGGGATTGTGGTTCTGCGCAGGCGTACTTAGGCTACAGGCCTCTGCTCGCGGAAAGGTCACCGAGGGCGCCGACCCTCGCGCATGCCCAGTTGAGGGATCGTGGTCCCATCTAGTCTTAACCAGCTCAGCTCCAACTGGAAGCGGCTTATGCTAGGCTCAGCTGAGCTAGACTCCACCGGTTCACAACAACTTGGGCAAACATCTTATTGTTTAAGCTAACTGCCCTTCGGAGGACAGGCAAGTTTTAAAACAACCTTGATTAGTGAAGGCAGGTGAAATGGATTTGACTAATTACCCACAGTTTCAGTGGGGACAAGATATATTTGCGTGACTACGTTTTACTGTATTCTCGATATTAAGGCAACATCGTCAACAAGTTTAAGTGGCTGCTAAATCTCAGGCCTTAGCACACATGAATTCAAATGAATGTGGCGAGGGTTATGAATCAGCTTTCATCAGTGAGTTTCCTAAAGGCCATAGTGGTGGAGTTTTCCCTTGGACTGGATTCCTCTGCAAAAAGAGACACACACACACACACACACACCCTTTTTTTTTTTTTTTTTTTACTTTTTTGACCCCAATGAACTCCAAGGGTAAGGGGGCTGCATTTCTTCCTGAGGTTTCCTGAAGGGTGGTCTTGCTATTCTTGGTGAAGCACGGAGAGTACTAATTGGTGACCATCCTTCACATGGAATTACCTTCTGCTCCCCAGTCTTAGGGAAACAGAGCTCTGCTCTCTTTCTGAATAGGTCTAGATTGGAAGTTTTCGTAATTTTCCCTGAACAATAAATTTTTTAAAATTCCCTGGCTCTGTCCTACATCTTTTTCATTGCCTTGAAGTTCCTGTCACCTAAGACTTACTGTTTCATCGGAGATGAAAAATAGCTAACCACCACGAAATAGCCTTGAAGTCATATCACATTTTAGTCGTGCTAGATAAAGTCTGGGTTTCCCATCTTGTGTCCCAGGATTAGAGTTATGATTTAGTAAACAAGAGATTTGAACAGAGAGATTTTCAAGTCAGGACATACAACCCCACCGTGGCTGGCTCCTGGACCCCTAATTTCCTCTAACTCTTGACGTTCTTTGTGAATTAGGACACTACGGCCTTTAAACGGAGGATTATCCAAAATAATTCAAAAGCACTCTCTTTTAGGGTGCTGTAATGCTGCCATCACACAAAAAAAAGTTGATTTGCATTTTATGATTTTTATTACACTGCTTATCTGAGCCTTTCGCAAGCCTGCACACCCAGATCTAGGCAGGCCCCTTAGAGGAAGAGGACAAATTCAGGCCTGAGGTTTATTCTGCTTCTTTCTCCACTTGGGACACTTTATAAAGTAACTTGCTTTTCGGGGGCCCATTTCCCCTCTATCCTCTCCTTCACCACTTCTCTTTTCACTTGCACAGAATCAGAAATACTGCTTCAGTCAGTAGTCAATCAAGAAGTATTTGGTGGGGAGGGTATAGCTCAGTGGTAGAGTGTGTGCTTAGCCTGCATGAAGTCCTCGGTTCGATCCCCAGTATTTCCATTTAAAAAAAAAAAAAGAAAGAAAAGAAATAATTGGGCCAAACACTGTGAGGAACTGGGCACAGCAATGGGCAAAACACACAGGGTGTTTTCTGTCATGGGGTCTGTGGTCCAAAAGGGAAGATACACATAAAACAAATAATTTGTTAATTATAAGTAGGCAAAGAGCTCCAAGGAGAGAATGGCCTTAGGAGAATTTTGTCGTTAGGTGTAGAACAAAAAAAGTCCAAATAATTATCAGCAAATTTTATCCCCAGACATGAAGCCCTACATTACTGATACAACATAGCATCTCTCTCAAAACCAAATTCCTAGAAAGGATATTTAGAAGGTCTCCAGAAGAGACCTCTGCAGGGAGGTGCAGGCTTTTTCCACTTGTGGTCTCCAGATCTACTACACAATGAAACAAAGAAACAAAATAATCAGAGGGGACTCTGCTCAGTATCAGAGAGAGGGTACCAGTTCTCAGGGATGTACAACTTTGAAATTTGTACATTTGAAAATTGACTGTTGCTAAGATTGCTCCAACCACGTCAGAGGATTTCAAATTGACTTTCAAGTGCTAGAACAATGTAATAACTAGGTGGCTGGAGCATTCAGAAGAAGGAAAACTGAGATGAGGCAAGAAATCTAAATCTAAATCTGAAAGACTGAATTGAGATTCAGTTGAAGGTCAGGTTCAAGCGGAAGGGCTTTATGAAAGCCTTGGGGGAAGAGAACTATGAGATTTCAGCCTGAACCATCCCTAGAAACTACAAATTTGGAAGAGGGCATTAAACAAGAAGGTAAACTGAGGCTTAATTGGGACATGGAGGGGAAAATAGCTACTTCTTTGAGTAATGGAAGTTAAAGAGTAAACTGGAAGGAAAAGAAAGTTGTTTAACTTCCTGAGAAGCACCAGATGGTGGAGTTGGTGGCACACAGGATGGAAAGAGCCTAGAGCATGTTGTTTTAGTGAGAACTCTGTAAAAAGGGTGGGGGAAGAGGACTGGGCCAGAGGGGGATGGATAAACTTTTGATGTGATGCATTTATGGGTTTGATTTTGTTTGTTTTCAGGATGGCTAAAAGCAAAATGAAAGGGACACTTGGGCTCCACTGAGCTGAGGCTGCTGAGCTGGGCAGTATTTGAAAATATGGTATTTGAACTAGCAGGAAGCTTAAACCTATTGGGCTCTCACAACATGCTGTGTCATGCCCAGAGGAGGAGAATATCGTGTCCTCTCCAGGTAAAAGGGGAGAAATCAGAAAAATAAGAGAGATAATTTGAACTGACAACCTCAAAGTTTTCATAAGAAAAATGAAAGTCCCGGTTTTAATCCCAGCAGAAAACAGAGATCTGGGGAGCGAGATGGTTGGGGTGGGGATCCTTTTAATCCATCCTCGAAGAAACAACAGCTACAAACAACAGCTACATCCCCCTAATTGTTAGGAATTCTTAGGAATTGCAACAACCCCTTCCTGCTGTCCTTTTACTGGGATTTTACTGTTGAAAACTATTGCCCTCAATTCCCATCTCCCAACCTCTACCAGAGTAAAGTTGGCAGAACTGATCATTAAAACAGCATACATCTGTCATCAGGCATTCTGCCAAAGATTTTATATACACTCCATGTTTAATCCTGAGATACTTACCACCACCAGCCCCGTGAAGTCAGTATTATTACTATTATCCCCATTTCCCAGATGGAGAAACTGAAACTTAGAGAAGTCAGTGTTCACCAGGTGAAGTGAAAGGTTCAGAAACTTAGATGAACAGCCAGAAATGAGTAACAAATTAGGTAACAAAACCTGAAACAGGGAAGATAGTGTTGCAATGAAGATTCAACTTTTATTGGCGCTTGTATCTGTACATGCAAAACACACAGCTTAGAATTATATAACCATTGACCATGTTAACAAAAAGAGATTTTTCAAAACTTCGGAAGGTATGTGTCTGTTATATAAACCTGAGTAACAATGAAACCTATTGTGCTTTAGGAAAGCTAACCAGTAAAATTGCAACTTTGGATCATTTGGGCTCTCTAAACTGGAATAGCAGCGTTCATATGAGGACTCTTCCTTAAATTTCTAAGTTTATAAGGTTAAGGACCAAAGTCCTTTTTATACATTCAGTGATTGCATCTGGCAAAGGTGTCAGGTTTCAATTGGGAGCCCGTTAGTTCAGAAACAACAGTGGAGAGAAAGCCCAGGAATACAGTGGTTTTTTAAATTTCCTAAAACACATTCAGAGACTCAAAAAAACTGTCAAGAGTCAAAAAGTCCTCCAAAGCTGCTCTCAAAGTGATCTTTGCTGGTCCAGTAGATCAGGCAGAGTCTACAACTCCCATGCATGGCTGAACCATCTTTGTTCCTGGTGGCTGGGAGTGGTTTCATTCCACCACGCTGAGACAGATACTATACCAACAGTCAACAAATGGTATTTTCCCAACGATTATTTAAAACTATATCAGTGAATTTCTCATGTTTTGTAATGTTAAAATCCATTGGTTTGTCTTTCATTTTGAATGGATCTTTTCACCCCTGCATGGTTTTGTAGCAGCATGCCTTGGTCACTTGGAAAATATTGGTTCACTAAATTGTGCATATCTTTCAAACACTCACACATGTAATTATATAATCACTAACTTTAAATATATATCTATACATACTATTCATTTATATCACTACTTATCTCATCAGAGAGGTCTTAATGGGAACCTGTCAAGCTCACTATAGTGGATACAGTGAAGGGCTCATTCCACTTACTTTGTGAGAAAATGTCCGCCAGATACCAAGTCTGAATAACCACAGGTTGTGGTCATTTTCTCAGCTAATAATAGTAGCCCATAAAGGAAGCCACGATTTCATTCTGCAATTCAGCGCTAGTGCTTTTCCTTATGAAAACCACCATCCTCCAGTTTACAGTGGAAGTGCTTTATGTTTGCTTTCCATATGCTCATGCAATACTAATTTGATGTTTCAAAAGAATATTAAAAGGAAGTGTACTCAAGAGTGAAGATTTAATGAAATTATTAACTTGTGCTTCATCAAGGAGATTCTAAAGCAAAACTGCCTTTTTTTTTACTGTGAGTTTATGATTATTAAAAATACAGTGATTGTTAGCACAGTTGTCATGCCACTGCCTAAAGTCCCAGCAGTTTTACCCACCGTTCCTTTTGCGCCATCAGTGCACATGTCAACACAGTATACAGGCATGCCATATCTTAGTAGATTTCGATGTCACAGGTCCCCTAAATGGGTCTCGGAGCGCTCCAGGGCTACACTTTAAGAACCACTGCTCTAGAAGTGTTAGTGTTTTACCTTTTACATTTAGGTCTATGATCCAACTCAAATTAATTTCTGTATGTGGTGTGAGGCAGGGGGGTCTAGGGCTTTTTTCTCTTACTATACTGATATCCAATTGCTCCAGCCCTAATAATTGAAAAGACCATCAAAAGATACTCACTGAAATGGCACTGGCACCTTTGTCATCAGTCAGGTTTACTATATGTGTATAATCTATTTCTGAAATTTCTGTTCCCTTCCATGGGTCTATTGTCTATGCTTGTGCCAGTAATACACTGTTTTAATTATTAGAGCTTTATGGTAGTTTAAAAAAATATGAGGTATAATTGACATATGACATTATATTAGTTTCAGGTGCACAACATAATGGTTTGATATTTGTGTGTGTTGTGAAGTGATTACCACAGTAAGTCTAGTCAACATCTGTCACCATACATAGTTACAAAATATTTTTTTCTTGTGATGAGGACTTTTAAGATCTACCCTAGAGCAATTTTTGAAATCTGGTCCTTTTAGGTCTTTTAACTTTGTCTTCTTAAGATAGGCTAGACTATAGGACTTTTACATGTATATAATATAAATGTATATTTTAAATATTATATTTATATTAAATATTATATAAATTTTAGGATCAGGTTGTCCATTTCTATCCAAAAAAAAAAAAAATCCCTGCAGTGATTGCAGTGGCAATTGCATGAATCTGCAAAAAAAAAAAACTTGAGGAGAATTGTCATCTTAATGACATAGTATCATTTCTGCATTTTGGGGGGGTCTCCCTTAATTTCTCCAAGCAATATTTTAAATTTTGGTAAGTAGTTTTATTCCTTGGTAATGCACTGGCTGAGAACACCAATAAAATGTTGAGTAGATGGGTGATAATGATTATCTTTGTCTTGATCCCAACTTCAGGGGGAAATTATTAAGTATGATGTTAGCTATAGTTTGTTTCTTGGTTTTTTTTCTGGAGATATGCTTTATCACATTGCAGATGGTCCCTTCTCTTTCTCTTTTGTTTAGAGTTTTGACCATAAATAGATGCTGAATTTTAGCAACTGTCTGAGTTATATTTTTTTGCCTTTATTCTCTTAATACAATGAATTGCATAAATTGATTTTAAAATGTTGAAACAGTTTTGCACTCGTGAAATAAACCCCATTTGGTCATGATGTACTATTCTTTTCCTATATCACTAAATTCAATTTGCTGACATTTTGTTTAGAATTTTAACATGCATGTTTATTAGGGATATTGGGCTATAATTTTCTTTTAGTATAATGTTGTGACAGATTTAGTATCAAGGTTATGTTAACTTCCTAAAACATGGAAATGACCCCTGTTTCTCATGAGTTTGGGCAGATTGGTATTACTTTTTCCTTTAATATTTAGAGGAATTTCCCACTAAAACCTTGAGGGTTTTTTTTTTTTATGGGAAGGTCTTTAAAAAACAAAACAGCTTTATTGAGATATAATTCACATACCATGAAATTCACCCATTTAAAGTGTACAATTCAACAGTCTTTAGTGTATTCACAGAGATGTTCAACCATCATCACAATCAATTTTAGAACATTTCATCACTCCTCAAAAAACCCCATAAACATTCACAGTCACTCCTCACTTTCTCCAAAACTCCCCAACCCTGGGCAACTGCAAATCCTCCACTTTCTGTCTCTTTAGGTTTGCCTATTCTGAACATTTCATAGAAATGGAATTATACAATACGTGGTAAGAAGGTTTTTAATTGTAGATTCAACTTGGCTAACAGGTATAGGAGTATAAAGATTTTCTGTTTTTTCTTGTGTTCATTTTGGTAAATTGTATTTTTCAAGAATTTTGTCCATTTCATTTAAATTGTCAGTAATATTGGCATAAAGTTGTAAGTAATCTTTTATGATTTTAATTTTTGATAATCTTTTGTGATGTCCCCTTTTCCATTCATTTTATTGATAATTTATATTTTCTTCTTTTGTCCTGATCAGTCTTTCTAGGAGCTCTTTTGTTTGCTTTTTAATCTTTTTCAAAAATCAACTTTTGGATTTGTTTATTTTCTCTGTCCTATGTTTGCTTTTTCCTCTGCTTATTTGTCACATTTTCCTGGACATTGTATATATTTCCTGGATATTGTACATAAATGAGCTGCAAAGACAGAAGTTGTGTCATTTGCCACGAGGGAGGGGTCACACTTTTCCTCTGTTAGAAGGTGGTTGGGCTGAGAGCTGGATGCAGCGGTAGTTAGAATCGGTTCTCTTCTGATTTTCAACGTCTTGAAGGTGAGACAGCTTCATCCAGCAATTTAACTCCTAAGCTTCATAAACCTGTGGGAGCGTTCACTCTGCCTTTTCAACCCATACTCATCCAGCGTCCCCAGAGGGCAAAAAGTAAGGCCAGAGATCTCACCGCACCTATGGAGGGCTTTTCTCCCTCTGAAATTTTGTTCAGATATATTCATATAATCAGAGGAATTTTGTCTTCTTATATTGATGGGTTTTAGTATCTTTTAAAACATGATTTTTCTAATTTATCTCTTTGTTCTAGTTGGTGCAGTGGGATTGATAACCTGCCAGGATCTACTACATTCTATCTAAAAGTGAAAAGTCCCTGGATAGCTTTTTAAAGAGATGTTATTAAAATCACTTTCCTTTAAACATCGAACTGAACTGGAAAGCTAACAAAACGTTAAAGTATATACAGCTGTTATAACTTTGCACATTCACTTTAGGGAGGTTGAATTTATGCATAGTGGTTGCATTTTTATGGGTTGTATATCCTTTGGGGCATAGTGGGGCTCCTTGTCTAATCAAAATATATCCTACATCTGTGTCCTCTGAATGAGAGGCAGTGTGCGCTGATGGAAAGAACACTAAACCCTTGATAGTCAGAATATTGAGTTTTATTCTGAACTCGAAAGAAGCTAGACAAGGAAAATATTATGAGCATTAATTTCCTGGAGTACATGTGGGAGCAGACGATCCCTAAGGTCATCATTTTACCTGTTTTAATACTAGGATATGTTTTATACATTCATAAGACAAACATTTCAGGTGTAAGTGAGATGACCACCCAAGTGTCTGCTATCCAATTCAGCAGAACATACCGATAGTTTTGAAGTACCTCTCTTGATACCATCCCCTTCTCCTTTCCAAGTATCCATTATCCTGAACTTTGGGCCTATCATTTCTTTAACTGATCATTTTTACTATATCTGTAGGCTAACACTAAAAAATAAATTTTTTGATTTATAGGCATTTAAATTTTTTATAGCTTTACACTGTGCAAGTTCCTCTACAACTTTTTTCCCCTCAAACTTCATGCCTGTGAGATGTGACCAAGCTGATGTGGGTAGTTGTAATCAAAGACCTAATTCTTGTCCCAAAGTTCTGTGCTTCTGGTTCCTCCACTACAAATAAACGAGGAGAGTGTAAACTGAACCATCTCTCAGTTCTCTGCCAGGTCTGAAATTCTACTTCTACTATTTACAGGAAGTATAGAGGTGCATAGTTTGCTCCAATAATCTAGCATGGATCATAATTATGATTTATTTGAGGTTGACTCTGATCAGAAACACAATCCCCATGGGAAATGTGTCATGGCATCCTTTTTAGTCATTTTGGCAAAATTTAAATATTACTTGACTATGCAACTTCAATATGCAAGATAAATCGCTTCAATACAAGATTTGAAGTGGCACATGCAATGATCAGAAAAGACAGAATTCACAATGCAAAAATGCAAAGTTTATTTTCTTAAATAAAATACTATATTCATATCTATACAAATAATTATTACAACCATTAAAATGTTACATTTACCAATAAAAATTTTAAAACTTTAAACAAGAGCATGGTTCAGAATATTCACACCCTAATACAATGCATTTGTAAAAAGATGTCAAAATAAACGGGACCTATTCTTATTTACAACTGTAGGACAATCCTGATCATATTATACATATCTGCTCTGGATTCCATTACAAAACAAATTAGTTCCCATTAGAATTATAAACCAGGTGATTTACAGTAATAGGACACAGTGCACAGCAGACATTGCTGGCGTGAGAATAGATACAAATATTACATACACTATCGAAAGCACTACAGTTAGATTTTTTCTGGTGATTGCCCTACAGTAAGCTTCTCACCCAGTGTATCTATAAATAATTTGTGAAGGTAACTATGTTCTCAGATTTTTCCACCCATTTTTACTGAAATGAATATATATGTGTGTATACACACACATACACACACACATACACACATATATATATATATATCTCTTGTTGAAAGTGGAAGCAAATCTTTTCTTCACAGTAACACAGCTGCAGCATTTTGAGCAACACTGTCTGGTCCCTTTCTTCTTGGAAGATCAACAGTTCAACTCCCTGTAAAGGTTAACCAATATAGTCAAGTCCAGTGCCTCAGTGACCTCACAGATGAAAAATGGTTCTAAGACTTAGGGGATGAGGGAGCAGAGATCCAGAAAAGTGAAGAGAGGATTTACATGGAGTAAACTTTTAGTTCCTATGACATAGTTTGGTGTATAGTTGTACACACAAATGGGCCAAAAAAAAAAAATTAATGATCTTTAAAAAAAGTGTTAAATTACAAATGAAGAATTATCTTCTATGTCTCATGAAATCTCTAGTGACAGATTTTGCAGTCATCCAAAATAACACCAATTTGGATATTATCCCCAATGTTTTCAACCGGAGTTGGCTGATGTTTTTGAAGCATCTGAACACATGCGTGTGCCAGACAAAGATTACAGTTGATGGGGTTTGTGCAAATCTAGAAATAAGGATGTTGAATGACCACCACATTCAAGCTCTGAGTTTAAAAGGAGTTTTGCTTCTAACTAGTAAGCTTTTTTACAAGATCGGCATCAAGGATGGCTCAGAGAACGTAAGGCAACAGTGAGAAAAATCAGCTGTACTTGGCGTCGAGGTGTTGGATTACACTGAGCACGTGCCATCCTGGCTGGCCCGTTGCTCTTAACAGGGGAGTGGGTGAGCAGTGCGTTCCAATGGCCAGCCTTAGGACCAGAGGCACGGCTGCGGGTAAAGTGCGGTCCCAGGGTAGAGGCAGGTGGGCGTTAGAAGCTCTGGGTCTGAGAAGGCCCTCAACACTTCTTACCTGCACACCCGGATTGCCTCCATCTACACTTGTCCCTCACAGACTCCAGCAGAAACACTCTTACGTGCACAAAGGAAGTGTAGAATGCAGGGAGAATATGGTTAAGTGGAAAAGAAAAAAAAGACCTTTTTACGTTGAATTCTGGGGAAGGAGAAATGATATCACTCAGCCAAAAAGGTATCTGAGAAGCAACTAATTTCTGCCCTTTAATTTGCATACAGATTTCATAACATTATCACTGAGTATTATTGCCCTCTGGAAGTACACAGCCATAGGTGATGATCTCCGGGCAAAGGCAGGATTAACAGAGACAACAGAACAATGACTTCCAGGTTCCTAAGGATATCAAACCAAAGCCATCTGATTTTGGTACCACCTTTGCCTTTCTTTACTCCTCCATGGGATTGAAAAAAACAAGTTCTCCAAAACAAGGAACAGAACTATATGGCACATCAAATATTTTAAATCAACTTGAACTACTTCTGTTTTGAGAAATTCTTGTTACCCCTTAGTAGAGAAGGAGATGCAGTGGTTCCCAAAGCCAGGCACTGGGAGTCACTGATTTGGGAGCATGAGTCCCTTTCACACGCTGATCCTGTAGATGCTGGACCCCACCCAATCAGTGTTTCAAGGCAGAGGCTAATCACCCTGCTAAGGAAATGACCACGGTCCCTGCCACCTGTTTGACATGGTGCAGATGGAAGAAAATAAGGGCCTGGGTATTTATGTATCAAAGGAAGGACAGAGCTAAGAGGAGGCGTATTAGTGAGTCTTTACACTTTCTCAAATTTTCAAAACTTTACTCTCATTAAAATGTATTTCCACATTTTTTTGGAGTATAAATTTTAGCCTCTCCATAAAATAGCTCATGTCAGAAGGCAAGAGCAAGGCAAATGAATTATCTTTAAAGTGTTTGAATAATTTTGTATTTTAAGAAGGCTGATTTTTAAAAGTTGATCCTCATTGCAGTTCACCCTGATATGTGACTGAAAATCGCTACAAAAGAACATTCCCTCCTCAATCTTCTCTGATACGTTACATTTTATAAAGCATGATCACTCTGGAATTCTCACTCCTTACTTAGAAGAAGGGTGCCAGCTCTGGTACACCCCAGAGATCTTATGATAAAAACAAAAATAAATTTCCTGAAGCAGTATAAAACATCCCAAAACAACCTATATGTACAAAAAAAAAAAACAAAACCAAAGTTGATTTCTTTTATCCGTAACTGACACATTTAAGTTTTTACATGATGAGAAATCTAAAATTATTCACCTCGTCAGAAGCTACTGTGTTAAATGTTTAGATGAACCAACTACTTTCTGAAGCTGATTCTGTATGACCAATAACAATATGAGAGAGAAAAATTATTTAATCAAGGACTCACTTATACATAAGTCTGTGTATTTCTAGAAATTACAAATTTATTTGTGAAAGTGGCTTTATATTCTATAGACATATATTAGTGAGGCATGAATAACATTAAATTTACTATAACCAAAATTGACGATTTCTCTGCCATTCCTTCACCAAAAACTATAATCCAGAGATCACTAGATATTAAATAATAAATTTCCTTCCCCAAATCATGTAGCTCTAATTATTAAAATACTTAATACTGCTGGTAAATCTCATACATTCATGCTTATAAATCAAATAAGATTACTGTGCTCTGAACACCTTCAGAATTTAATTTCTATATAAAATGGCCTCATATATGCACACGCCTATAAGATAATTAGAGCTACATGTAAGCAGGGGCCCTGTTACTTGCAGATGGTCACCTCTTTCCTCAGATGGTCAAATAAGCCTTACTTCGGGGTAGAGACTCATTAGGGATCAAGGTGTTCTATGCTTGGAATGAAAGCCCTGAGGAATGTAAATGCTATCTCTAAACATTGCTGAGCAGAAAAATACAATTGATGCAACAGAGAATTGCCTGCAAGTACCAACCAGGCTTGAGGCTCTTCCACTGCAATGTTCAAATCGAGCTTCTCCTTACCTGTGACCTTAGTTTCAATTCCAACAGTCCCTGGTTCTTCAGAACCTAACAGCCACTGTGCGGGGGGAGCGGGGCTGAGGGGGCGAGGTGGGAGGGCAGAGACAGAAAGAGCCATGAGAAAGGGAGAGGGAGGGAGGATGAACAGCTGAACCCATTGAAAACCTTCCTTGAAACTGGCAGATTGGACCTTTCAAGTACAAAGAAAAATCTGAATGTTGAAGCTTAAAACTTAGTTACGATGATTTTTTTAAGTTATAAATCTCACATTTTTTCTCAATTAAACGTTAATATGGTGTTGCCTTGTGTAAGTAACTTATTCACAAAGCTCTCCTATTCCTCCCTGAAACCATTTTGAAGGGAGAAAATATAGATGTTTCTCTTGTTTTCAGTATTTTTTTGCCCTTAGGAGGTGGCTTCAGCCGGCGGCGGGAAGAGACAGGAGGGTCCGGTGAGAACAGCTGAAGAGGCACAGACGACCCTTTTGCTGAGTCTTTAGTAGAGGTATCCGCTGGAGTTAACTGCTCTTACCAAGCCTTAGGAGGCTTTTTTAAGCAGAAAAAAACAAAATGCTGGTCCTTGGCTTCACTTTGTTAACAGAGCAGACAGAACACTGTCTCTGCATCTCTCCCTCTCCGCCCCATTTTTGGCAGAATGTAACCACAACAAAAAAGTAATGGGTTTAGAATATGAGTGTATATAACTGTTTTCTTAGTTTTTAATAAAGTTTTCAGAATTCAATAGATGAATTTTGAGTATACATTTTAAAAAATGTATTACTAACTTTAGTGGGGCTTTAAAGAAGCCCTACATCAGGTTCTTCTACATGTCAGCAGGTCTCAGGTCCCAATTTCCCATTTTCAGATGGCAGGCCTGTTTTTAAAGAGCCACTTTAAAATCTATGTCTGAGTGCACACACACTCACATACGCAGACGTATATAAAGACCATTTTTTGAAGCACCATTTCACATCTACCATCAGAAAAAATAATGAACAAATTCATCCTCTCATGATGATTCTACTATGAAGGGTAATAATGCAATACACAATGTCGTATTTTAAATATAAATATCAGCAAATGAAAATATTGACAGAGCTTAAGACTCTGCTCAGAAATACTCAAAAAGTAAGGCTCACATAATTATGTAGATTCCAAACGCACTATTTACTGATCAGCCCCTGATGATTAAACAAATGTAAAAGAACTTATGTCAAGATCGAATAAATAGAATGAAGAGAGAAAACTAAAACAACACTCAACTGATGAAGCAACCATCTTTAACTGAACACGTGCACAACTCCACAGCACAGCCGCTTCTATCCTGATGCAGTGCGCAAGCACAAGATGGAGAACATCGATGTACTTCGCTCTTTAGCTTTCCATTTTTAAGGCTACTTGTTTAAGGAAGACCTTTGCTTTACAGGATCTTGGCACATTAGAGGATAACACGGCTCCCTCATTTGGAGAACAAGACATGAAATTCAGACAATTTATGCATTGTTATAATCAAGGAAGAAGCCTCTACCTAAACCAAACCTGGGTAATAAAGGTTGATTAAAGAACTCATTTATTTGCTAACTGCTCGACTTTAATCATGCACATTCATTCTACATGAATTCAAGACCTGCCGTGGATGAGAGACTGTTCTACACACTGACACTGGCCCGCAGTTGGTTATGAGCCATTGTGTTACATCGAACTGTCTGTATTTTTGGAGAGCAACTCAACTACCTCAACTATCTATTTTACAAATTATCAACAATCAAGTAAGATTAAAATCTAGGTTCCTTCCTACCACCCAAGCACACTCCAAGATGACCTCCCCCAACTTCCAGTCAATGAGTATCTAGGGGATATCAGATTACAAATCAAACTTGAAAATGCAAATCTGCTTGGAAAATTTCAAAAGCACACCATGCAGTTGAAAATGAATGATAATTTGTTTTTGACAACCCAGTATTCACATCGTTTCTGACATGGCTTCCTTACATTCAGAAGATAATTGGAAATTGATTATACAGACACAAGGAGATACACACACAATCTCTCTCTTCCTGTGCAGGTATGTGTGTATAAACACACAAATACATGTCTATAATCTCACCCATTACATTTACGTTCAGTTGATCTGCATTTAAACAGCTGAACTGCAATCATGACCTAAAATATGGCTTATGTTGTGGGCAGGTCTGTTTGAGGACTGCTTGGAAGAGTCGGAGGCAGAGGAGTTTGCTATTGTAAGCAAAGGTGACATTGCTGAGCCATCCGGAAGAGCTGTAGCTATTTCTGGAAACAAAGATGTCATATTAAAATTGGATAAGTGAGAGTTGGTCATGTGCATTGGTGGCATATCAGGGAGAAGAGGAAAACTTGGTTGGGCAAAACCAACAGGTCTGGGAGGAGATAAAATGGATCCAAATCGGTTATTTAAAGTTCCACTGTTTACCTTCTCTGTGCTAGGATTTGAGAACATTTGATTAGAAAAGTAGGGGATGGAAATATCATTGGACAGTGTAGGGTGAGCAGGAGAGTATGGGGGATAGAAGGAAGGTAGAGTATTTTGGGGATCTACAGGGATAAGGGCTGGAGTCCGAGTGGCACTAGGCTGAGTAACCTGTGGAATGAAAGAAGTATTCGCGTTTATTGGTGGATTCATGCCACCCTCGGGAATAAAAGGAAAACCAAAATTTTGTGATAGTGTGTGCTGGTCAGGCGCTGAATTGTCATTCGGAACTTGTGGGCTATCAGGCATGAAACGAACAATACTTCCTCTCTTTTCTGCAGTGGGTTGCTGGCGTCCAAGAATCATACTGCCACTAGTAGACAGAGGAAGGTGGGGAAGACTTGGATCAAAGACATTACTATGTCTTTGGTTTCCAGAGCGATTCCTTTCAGGCTGACGAATTTTGGAACCACTGCTGTCTTGCAAGGGATGTCTTGATCGCTGGGGAACTGAAGAATTAGTCTGACGTACGGGAGGCCCTTGGTCAGTGTTTCCATGAGACACAGACGGATGTGGCAGAGCTGGCCTTGCAACCCCATGCATGTTGCTTGTGACTGGAGGGTTCATGTGGCCCTTGGTCCCGTGACTGTCAGTAATCCTCATGGGATTGGACTTCTGCACAGAAACATTGGGACTTGTATTTCGACCTTGAATATCTCCTGAAGAAGAAGAACTCGAAAAAGGAATATTCAAGGTGCTGTTCCTGGTGTTAATTGCCCCTAGGGACATGTCACAACTCTCCCGATTCTGACTCTCACCCTCTCTTCTAATATGGACACTTTCATGAGTTGGGGGACAATTATATTCAATTGCAGAAGGTGGGCCACACTGTGTATTCCTCTGATGTTCTGAGAGCGATCTCTGGCTCCCAATGACCTGATCACCAAGGTGAGGGGCAAGTAAACTCTGCATGAAACTCTGGTGACATGTATTTTCACTGTCCCTTGGTGGGATGGCATTTCCGGTCGGGATGCTCTGAACTGGTGGATAAGGTAATCTCTTTTGGCGGTCAATTGGTGGTGGACCAGGGTTCTGACTAATTCGAAAAGCCTGGGACTGCATACTCCTCAAGGAGGACACAGGGTTACCTATTTCATTATTTCTTGAAGACTGTACTTCAAAATTACTCTGAGGCTGCTGACTGGCTCCACTTGGTTTAAATGTCTGACAGTCAGAAAGGCGGATATCTGAGGCAACGGTATGGTCCACACGACCCTGCATATTATGAATGGCCAAACTCTTATTTCTGGGAACATCAAGGTAGCTTCTCATTTCAAGCTGATCGGAAACTCTGGAACCCTGAATCGATATACCCATTCTCTGCTCTGAATTAGAAGATGTCTTTCCAATGAGTGCCTCCGCAGAATAACTTGAAACTCTATTTCTCTCTGGCCTGTGTGGAGTACAGGTCATGTCGGAAGGCCTCGTCACAATACTTGGTTGGGAGACCATCTGCTGCTCTATGCCTCTTGATGTCAAAAGCCTCTGCATTGGATTATGCCCAGGTACATGTTCAGAAGAAACCCCTGAGCCTTGTGGCCGGCTTCCTACATCCTGCTGCTGGTGCATAATGTCTTGGTTGAGATGGTTCTGGGGATGGTTATGGTGGTTCCGGCTCGTTGAGGGGTTTTCACAACTCTTCTCGGGCTGGGAGCTCCCGAAGTGCTGCTGCATCTGCTGCTGCATCTGCTGATGGTGGGGGTGAGGCTGACCACTCTTGGGTCGGGACTGGTCATTTCCGTGGTGCTTGGGTTGTAAAGCAAGCTGAGAGGTCTGAGTGCCCTGAACAAGATTCCTCTTCTTCTGCATCTGAACTTCCTGTTGCAGAGTTCTCTGTTGGTGGATGCTGTGGGGCTGAGAGTGGACAGAGCTCTCTGCGTGAGGGACGTGATGCTGCAGTTGATATAAGTGATGCCTTTCTCTTAACTGCCCTGCTTGCTGCTGTTGCTGCTGCTGCTGCTGCTGCTGCTGCTTTAAGTAGAGATGATTACTGTGCAGGTGAGGGACCCCTTGAGCTGGAACATGCTGTTGCAGGGCCTGCAGATGTTGGCTGGCCTGGGTTTGTTGCTGCTCAGCAACAGAAGGCTGAGAACTGCACTGAACCTCATTCTGCCTCAGTGCAGGGGCCACGAAGTTGTTACCGGGTGGAAATAATCGTGTAAGGCCATCTCCATGGGTGGGGTTGCTGATTGGCACAACAGAATTTGAAGAGTTGGGAGGGATCTGACCAATCATCATTTGAGTTTGCTCGGAAATGCTGTCTGGAGTTCGGCTCATCAGGGACAGACCCTCAAGCCGGAGGGGGGCTGGTTGACAGTGCTTTTGACGTTTGGCTGAAGACAGTAAGAGGTCATCTTGGACAGCACGCTTAGCAGAGTCTTTGCGGTTTTCATGACTTGGCTTTAAGAGGGACTCTTGAATCTGTGGATTTGGTAGGGTACCAGCCATGGTATTTAGCTGTTCTTGGGAGTATTCGGTCATCAGAGACGGTCCGGGGGGCTGACTGCCATAGGAGCTAGATGAAACCGTCAGATTAACCGTGGCTGGAACAGTTGCTTGCTCTGAAGTTTGGGATAAACCAGCGCAGCTGACCAGAGGATGGTTGATGCTGCTCTGATGGATAAGATTGTTCACACTTAAACTGGTGATGGTTGGTGGCTGAGAAGTGGAAACCTGTAAAGCAGCATTTGACGTTTTAATTCCTATAGAACAACTTGGTTTTTCAAGGGGCCTATCCACAGTTGCTTCGACCGAATCCTGAGAATGAAATTCATTTGGTGTTGCTTCTGCCTGTCCTGGGCCATTCTCTTTAGATATCTGTGTTTTGAAAGGCTGGTCTCCCTCTAAAGAGGATGCTTCAGAAGATTTTGAAGTAACTTCCCTTATATCAGCCTGGGTACCAGCTCTTCCCTTCTCGAGGTTCTCCTGGTCAAAAATAGCCCTCGCTGCCAGAGCGACGATATCAGTTTGCTCCACAAAGGTGCAGCTGTCACACGTATTAGTCGTCGCATTGCTGGTGACATCCTCTCTAGATGTCTCAGGAAGCATGGATGCAACTGAGAAACTACGACTACTGCCCGAGCTGGTCGACATGGGAGAGTCAGCCTGCCTACTGAGCAAAGAGCCATTAATAACCTCCTGATCAGGGATGCAGGAATGATGCTGTCCTGGATCTCTGTCATCACTGTTCATCAGTAACAGCTCCTGTTTCGGATGTAAATCAACATTTGAATCAACTATCTTAGAATTTCCTGAAGAAAAGTCAGGAGGGTCCACCTGGACTGAAAGAGATGATTTCTGAGGGTCTTTTTCTTTAGCAAGACCAGACAGCAATGCAGTTAAACCCTGCCCCTTTAAGAGACCTGTGGTTTGCACTGTATCTGATGGATCTTGCTCAGCCCTGCAAGGTTCAGCAATGACTTCTACCTCAGAAACACAGTCTGTACTTGAAGTGCTCGTGGTAGATGACAAATCAGAAACCTGAGAAACCAAAGCATGGGGATCAGTTGCAGGTGAAATCAACACGTTGGCGGAAGTGCAGGATTTGGCAGCATCTGGCAATGCCAAACCAATTGGTGGCTTATCCTGAGACATCTCTCGTTGCAAAATGGGGGAAGAATCTTTGGATTTTGCTGGGGCTACTGCAAAATGTTCACTTGTCACGGATTCTTGGGAGGGCAAGCTAGACTCTTCTGCTGACTTAGATTTAGGTACAGACTCAGGTATCACGGGTTCAGAGTTGAGAACATCCAAAGAATGTGAACCAGAAACACTTACACTATTTGCCTGGGACACAGTGACAGAGGGCAACACAACAGGGAGGCTGTCCAGCAGTCCATCATTACACGATGGCTCTGCTGAGCCTTCGGTGCTGGGGAGGTCTAACTTGCCCACATCTCTGACTGGATTCAGGGTGCAGGCTGACTTGTTAACAGCTAAGTGTTTCTTGCCACTTGGCTTCTTATTCAACCTTTTGGACTTCATGTTAGGCAAACAAGCCACAGTGTTCACTGAGGGAGTGGTCACTAGATTATAAGTACTGGGTAGTGTGGCTGAATTATCTGTTGTCATAGGAGGTGCTACAGTGGTTGTTAATGAAACACAGTTAGCCGGGGTGGTCTGACTATTTGCAGCAATCGGAGGATTCGCAGGCTGGCTAATAGACAATTGTACACAGCTTTGCCCAGCCATCTGTGATATACTTTGATTGAGGCTGGCCAAAGCGCCAAATGTATTCAGGGCAACATTGGTATTTGGATCTTCGCTGGTGGTGGGCTGAATAATTTGCATAGGGGTTTGACTTGTAGTTCCTGATGAAGACATCACAGGCTGCAAAGCAAAGAGCTGTCCATTTAAAGAAATGGTTTGAGGCTGTTGTGGTTGGTTTGACATGGTAACAGAGAAAGTTTGTGTTGAATTAGATGTTGATAAAGATGAAGGTCTTGGTAATATGTGGACAAGATGTTTACCTCCAAAAGTTTGTGGAGTCGAAACATTTTGCACTGAATTATTAGACCCTATTATCGCATTGGCTCCATTGACAGGGAGTCGAACAGAACCAGGGGGTGGAGCCGAGAGGAGTGGCAAAGGATTCTGATTAGCTGCCTGTATGATCACTATCTGCTGACCTACTGTTTGGTTGGGAACCTCTGCCCTCATCATTGTTGGGCACGGGGTGGTGCTGGGTGGCTGAAGAATGATCACGTTTGGATTAGCTGGGGCTGCATTCACAGCTGACCCCACTGGCTGAGCCATCTGAATCACTTGCATTGCTGAATTCAATGGAAGGATATTTTTTGGAGGCTGAGATTTAACTTGTGGCTGGGCAATCAGTGGCTGCATAGGTAAGGATGGACAAGAAGGCAAGGTTACAACTACTTGCTCAACTGGCTGCACATCTGCTAGAAAGGAAGTATTCAGGTTGATGCCTGGAGCCACCTGTCTACTGTGGTTGGCTGTGGTGGGGCTGGTACCAGACTCACTTAATACTGGAGTCACAGCAGAAGACGGTGTCTGGCTTAAGGGCTGAATAGTGTTTCCTGCCAATTGCAAAGTAGTCCATGTCGTCTGCGTGTTTCCAGCTGAGGAAATTCGGGTAAGGCTATTCATGTTTTTTAAATCTGAAGCACTAACAGCTGAAGAAGGCAAAGAACAAGAAAGGGTCCAACCATTGTCTATTGGGTTTGCAGAAAGGGAGCTGACAGGAGTGGTGGTCTTCCCTCCTCCAGGGGCAGATGAGGCCACCACGGCGGTAACACTTGTCAAGTCTGCACCCTTGCTCGTGCTCGCTGGACAAGAGTCACTCACAGATCTGGAAGGCTGGGAGCAGATCGTGGTGGTAACAGAAACAACAAAAGTGGTTTGAAAATCACTTCTGAAATCCTGTGTGCTTGAGCAGGACTTGCTTCCAGAGTGCACTTTAGTGGCAGTTGCTGAGGGGCTGGAGATGCTTGTGGCACAAGGGACTGTTTTCTTCAATAATTTGGGGCTCTCGTGCCCGTTCTTATTTTCAGAAGAATTTTGATCATTTAGACATGGGTGCAGGGAACGATGCTGGGGAGGTTCAGGCCCAACGGGAACAGCGATCAGTGAGCCACTGGTGGCACTGAGCATACTCGATTCGCTTTCGGAGGTGGAAAGCTCGAGAATATTTTGAGCAGAAATGGTAGCAGGAAGACAAAGGGGAACAGGCTGGTTGGCAGCCAATGCAGAAACTGTAGTCTGCTGCCATGGCTTGTTTTCGGGAGGGTAAACTCCAGAAATAGACACTGGAGTCACAAGATTGCAAGTCCTCTGCACTGGCACCACGTTGGCAGTCTGCTTTTGTAAATTATGACCAACATTAAAGGTTATCCCTTGAACAGCTGTTCCCTGGCTGTTTCCACCAGGCTGACTCCCATTGGAATAAACAATGATATTTTTTTGAACCTGGTCACTGGGAATAACAACAGAGACCTTTGAGTTTTTAAGATTTCCTTTCCAGTGGATGGTAGGGTCATCATATAAACATATGTCGTTTGCTTTTAGTAATTCAATGTATCGGCCGTTTTCCTTTTGAATTTCTTCCAGTTGTTTACGTAGCTTTTTAATTTCTTCAGCTACAGTATCGAAAATAAAAATGAAAAAAATTATCTCTAAATGTCAGTATTTACAATAATTTAAGAAAGCGTTTGTATAGCAAGCTACTGAATCTAATCTTAGCATTTGAAATACCTCAGTTGAGAACCTTCAGCTCTTTTCTAATACAAGTTCTTTCTTCTTCTTAGAATGGTACCTCAAACCTCTATCCCAGTCCTTTTAAAAGTATATATATATATCTTTAAAGGTCAACAAGGCAAAGGTCAAAAGTTACTCATAATGTAGAAATCTCAATAATCCCAAATTCAAAAATTCCCAAGTGGGCAGCTACCAAGGTGATGCAAGGAAAGACATATGGATATCATGGTAAGATGCTGGGAAAATAACACTATCAATATAATAGCATTTAAATGCTGCAACAGCCTACATTACTTATGATGGTAATAGTCTCTTTTATAAATGGCTTTAAACTAGTTTCTATTTTACCCTTTGAAATAACAGAGACCAAGTAGAACACGTAAGAAGTAGGGAGGTAGAGCACTGAAGAAAGCAAAAACAGTGAAACTTGCATTTTCCTTGGCAGGGCCAGTGTATGCAGACTACTGAATAGTGAAGATGTCTGTGATACCCTACACCTTTCCAAGGGGCAGCATCACCCAAAGGTCCTACTAAGAGTCAGCCCTGGCAGCTGGTATTTATGTTCTGTGACCCACACACCCCCACCTGCCTTGTCACAGTGGTAGGTACTCCCCCCTCCACCCCCTGCCCCTGCCAAAGCCAGCCAATCCTCAAGGCCAATCCCCTATAAGGTAACCTGATACAAAAAGTTCTGTTCTAACAAGGATGAGTTGAGACTAGCAGATTATTTTTTTCAGATATTTAAACTGAGAGACACAGAAGAAAGAGGCCCATGTGCCATGGACATTAGAAATTAAAGGACAATTATAATGGACCAAATAATAATGATGATTGTTCTCGCTTACTGCACACTTACTCTACACCTGGCACTTTTCATTCGTTGTCTCATTTAATGACGATGATGACAACAAGGACAAGAAGCACTTATCAAGCATTTACGATGTGCCAGGCTTTGCTCGAAGCGCTTCACCCGCACCATCTCCTCTAATCCTCACAGGAACCCTGAGATGGGACTGCGTATTGTCATCACCACTTTCAGATTTCAGAGACGGGCTCAGAGTAGTTACAGAACTTGCCTAAAGTCAACCAGACAGATGCTGTGATTATCCTCATTTGAAGACAGGGAAACTGAGACCTGGAGAGGGTAAGTAACTGGCCAGAGGTGCTGAGTGAGTAAAGGAAGCAGAGACTCAAACCCAGGTGGGCCTGACTCCCAAGGCCACCGCCCTGAGCACTATGCTAGACCGTCGCGTGGACAGGGAGTATGTGGAGGGAGCTGCTGGGAGAAGAGAGAGCGCGTGCATGGAAAAGAACTAAGGAAAGAACGATGCCGGAGACGATGACACACTCGGACTTAAGCTGCCTCAGGTGCCACCCTAACCCCTGGCCTGGCTGTTCAGCTTTCCCTGAGCCTCCTGCAACCTGTATTTTTTCAGGTTTCCCTTTTCTCTAAGATCAGTTGATTGCCTCAGACTCTGGGCTGTGAAACAAAGGAGCCCTCATTAGAAAAGTCTGTACATCACTCTAGCTTTAGCATCCCTTTGGTGGGTACCTCAAAACGGTGACCAAACACTCACTATATATCTAACTGCCTGGCAGCATCATAAAACAGGGCCTGGGTCATAAAAGACAGCTGACCGCGGGGAGCAGGTAAGTTGTTATCCAACTAAAAGTAAACGAGAATTTGGAATGCCGAGCTTCTGGATTTGCTTTCCAATATCCTCACTTCTTTTACAGTGCACACAGCCCAGCACTGCCCCCACCTCCGCAAATCCTGCCTTTGTTTCGCTCCTTGTAAGGTGACCTACTGACTCGTCACAGGCATTTCTCTTTGCTCTCGTCAGAGACATAAATAAAAGACAGTTCAAACTGGCTTCCTACTTGAAGTTTCATGCTTGCCTGGGGTATTTTTCTTTTCTGCTGTTATAAGGAAACTTCTCCAGTGCAAGTGGGAAAACAGAACTCACCTGACAGCGTAAGAAAGTCACCTCTAAAAATCAAGTATCATTAAATGATCAGGCAGTCTGACATACACATTACATGCAATATAAACAACTGTGAACTCAATGTTTTGGCCTTCTGAGTTAATTCACAGTTACGTCTTGGTGCAGGCATATGTTTATCTGTGTTTAAGTTACACTGAGCAGGAGTCTTCCTACATCCTCTTATGGGATTCCCCTAGCTGGAAGAGCCAAATAGAATAAAGGAGATTCAGTATTATTTGTACCATGAGTTAAGTAAACTGGAAGCACAGGAAGAGTATAAAATCAAAATTATATATGCCTACAAGATTAGAGTCGCTCAAAGAGGGAAAGAGGTAAACTGGGATGAATTTATTTGCAGCACTATTCTCACAGACACACTGAATGCATGGTCTTAATAATGGTTTTGGGTAAAAAAAAAAAACCCTTCCGTACGCTAATATAAGTCGCATTGTGACACAAAGGCCTGAACACTGAAAAAACAACAAAGTAAGAATCTTAACATCTTTACCTTGTTCACTGTTTCCTCCGTTAAGCAGGAGTTCATCATTTTGCCTTTTCAACTCTGTTATATATTTAAAGGCTTGGTCCAGGATCATATTCTTGCTCTGCCAAAGAAAATCGACCATTTAAAGGTTTCACTGAGGGGTAAGAACTCGCCAGAAGAAAGTTACAGCTTTGGCTTTATCACATGTATGTGATATGTATCTTTTCAGAATCTAAAACTGGCACAATATTCAAATGCTTCTACTGCTCATCTTTCATTTATGAAGTGTTTATTGAGGCTCTGTTCTAAGCACTGGGGATGTAATAAAAAGGGGGACAAAGTTCCTGACCTTGAGGAATGTTATTTTATTTCTGAGGAATTATTATATATTTCATATACATTTATATAAAAATCAGGTAGTGATAAGTGTTATGAAGAAAAATACAGTAGGGTAAGGAGGGGGCCAGAGAGATGGCAGAGGCTACTCTGTGCTATGGACTGAATGTTTGTGTCCCCCTACAATTCATGGTGCAACCCCAATCCTGAAGTGATGGCATCTGAAGATGGGGTCTTTGGGAGGGAATTAGGTCATGAGGGTAGATCCCTCGTGAATGAGATCCCTGCCCTTAAAAGAAAAGACATGAGAGAGGTGACCACTCTCTCTGTGATGTGAGTTCACAACCAGGAAGAAAGCCCACACTAGGAACCGAACCAGCCGGCACCTTGATCTTACACTTCCCAGCCTCCAGACCTGTGAGAAATAAATTTCTGTTGTTGAAGCCACCCAGTCTATGGTAATTTTCTTATAGCAACCCAAACTTCTGCTCAACATAAGACATTCTGCTATAATCTATTTTGCATAGGGAGGCTGGGGAAGGCCTCTCTGTAAGGTGATATTTGAGCAAAAACCTGAAGGGAGTACCAGGAGGTACACCCTGTGGATATCTGGAAGAGGAGGGCTCAGGCAGCAGGATGAGCAAGGGCACAGTCCCCCAGGTGGGGCTGAGCCTGGCCTGTCAGAGAAATAGAAAGGAGGTGAGCGGTCTAGAGCAAAGTGCAGAGGGGAAGAGCGGTAGGAGAGAGGCCAGAGAGGGCCATCAAGAGCGTGAAGAGAGTTTAGATTCAGTGTTATTCTTCATTCTGTCAACTACAATCACAAACTATTCTAAACAATAGGTTGAGATAATGTCACTTGATTGAGTTTGTCATCATGCTCCCAGTACATTCTATTCCTAATCTTTTCCAAAGACTATATTTTATGTCAAAGTTCCGTTACTCTTTAAACTTTTAAAATTGATAACATAATATATGCATATGTCCAAAAAATATAAATAATATGAAGGGATATATAACGAAAAGTACATTCCTTTTGACTTCAGCCCTCCAGACCCCTTTCCAGAGTCAATGTCCATAAAGTTACTTGTGTATCCTTCCAGAAATCTATGCCAATACATGCATATACATGTGTGTGTATATATATGTATATAACTTTTAAAAAATCTTTTTTAAAAACCCAGATAGAAGGATACTATTAACAGTATGTTACATTATTTTGTTCTAATTAAAAAATATATACCTTGGATAGAATGGTCATTTTAATAATGTTAATTCTTTGAATCCTTGAGCATGATATATCTTTTCATCCATTTGTGTCATCTTTGATTTCTTTCATCAACGTCTTAGTTTTCCAAGTACAGGTCTTTTACCTCGTTAGTCAGCTTTAGTCCTAGGTATTTTAATATTTCTGATATAACTGTAAATGGAATTGTTTTCTTAATTTCTTTTTCAGATAGTTTGCTGTTAGTGTGTAGAAATGTAACAGACTTCTGTATTAATTTTGTATCTTACAACTTTATTAAATTCATTAACACATTGATCACCTACTATGGATCGGGTGCCCAGAGGAAACACAACTGTTACCCAGATTTGGTGATGTGATGATCAATGTGTTAATGAATTCTAGTAGTTTTCTGGTGGCATTGTTAGGATTTTCTATGTCTAATATCATGTCATTTGCAAACAGCGACAGTTTTACTTCTTCCTTTCCAATTTGGATTCCTTTTATTTGTGCTTCTTATCTGATTTCTGTTGCTAGGACTGTCAATACTATGTTGAATAGAAGTGGCAAGAGTGGACATCTTGTTAAAGGACATGTTTTCAGCTTTTTACCATTGAGTATGATACTAGCTGGGACTTGTCATTTATGGCCTTTATTATATTGAGGTATATTTTCTCTATACCTCCTCTGTTGAGAGTTTTTATCATAAATGAATGCTGAATTTTGTCAAAAGTTTTTTCTGCATCTACTGAGATGATTGGATTATTTTTATTCTTCAATTTGTTAATCTGCTGTAACACATTGACTGCTTTGTAGATACAGAACCATCCTTGCATCCCAGGGATAAGTCCCTCCTGATCATTGTTTATGATCCTTTTAATATACTGTTGAATTTGATTTGCTAATATTTTGTTGAGGATTTTTGCATCTATGTTAATCATATTAGTCTGTAATTTTTATGGTCATGGATTAGAAGGATTAATATTGTTAAAATGACCATATTACTCAAGATACTCTACAGATTCAAAGCAATCCCTATGAAAATGCCAATGGTATTTTTCACAGAACTAGTACAAATAATTTCAATATTTGCATGGAAACACAGAAGATCCAAAGTAGCCAAAATAATCTTGAGAAAGAAGAACAAAGCTGGAGGTATCATGCTACTCAATTTCAAAGTATCCTACAAAGTTACAGTCAACAAAACAGTATGGTACCGACACAAAAACAGACAGACAGAGCAATGAAACAGAATAGAGAGCTTAGAAATAACTCCATGTGCTTATGGTCAATCAATCTATGACAAAGGAGGCATAATATACAATAGGGAAAAGACAACTTCTTCAATAAGTGGTGCTGGGAAAATGGACAGCTACATGTAAAAGAATGAAATTAGAACATTTTCTCACACCGTATACAAAAATAAACTCAAAATGGATTAGAGATCTAAATGTAAGACCAGAAACCATAAAAATCCTAGAAGAAAACATAGATAGAACATTCTTTGATATAAATCATAGTAATATTTCTTTGGATCTTCTCCTCAGGCAAGGGAAACAATAGCAAAAATAATCAAAAGGGACTACATCAAACTAAAAAGCTTTTGCACAGTGAAAAAAACTATCAACAAAACAAAAAGGCCGCCCACTCAATGGGAGAAGATATTTGCAAGTGATATATCAAATAAGGAGTTAATATCCAAAATATACAGAGAACTCATACAACTCAATGTTAAAAAAACAAACAATCCAATTAAAAAATGGGCAGAGAACTTGAATAGATATTTTTCCAAAGAGAACATGCAGATGGCCAACAGGCACATGAAGAGATGCTGGATATCATTATTACCAGGGAAATGTAAATCAAAACCACAATGAGGTATCACCTCTCACCTATCAGAATGGCTATAATGAAGACAACGACAAATAACAAGTGTTGGCAAAGAGGTGAAGAAAAGAGAAACCCTGTGCACTGTTGGTGAAATTTTAAATTGGTGTAGCCACTATGGAAAACAGTATGGAGATTCCTCAAAAAATTAAAAATAGAATGACGATATGATTCAACAATTCCACTCTGGGGTATTTATCGGAAGAAAACAAAAACGCTAATTTCAGAAGATATATGCACCCCTGTTCACTGCAGCATTATTTACAATAGCCAAGGTATGGAAGTAACCTAAATGCCCATCAACAGATGAATGGATAAAGATGATGTGGTATATAAATATACACAGTTGTAAAAATTTTGCTACTTGTGACAACATGGATGGATCTAGAGGGTATTACACTAAGGTATTATACTAGAGGGTATTATACTTATTATACTGAAATAAGTCAGACAAGAAAGTCAAATACTATATGAAGTCACTTATATGTAGCATCTGAAAAAACAAAACAAATAAACAAGCATAACCAAACAGAAACAGAGTCATAGATACAGAGAACAAACAGGTGACTCCCAGAGGGGAAGTGGGTAGGAAGGGAAGAGAAATAAGTGAGGGAGATTAATAGGTACAACCACCAATTACAAAATAGATAAGTTATGGATATGGAATGTACAGTGTAGGGAATACAGTCAATAATTATGTAATATCTTTGTATGGTGACTGATGGTAACTAGCCTTATCACATTTATCATTTTGAAACAGACAGAAATATCAAATCATTATGTTGTGCACCAGGAACTAACATAGTTTGTCTGTCAATTATATTTCAAAAGCAAGCCAACAAACAAACTTACAGAAAAAGAGATCAGATTTGTTGTTACTAGGGACAGGGAGAGGAGGAGGGGAAACTGGATGAAGGTGGTCAAAAGATACAAACTTCCATTTGTAAGATAAATAAATACTAGCAATGTAACATATAACATGATTAATATAATTAACACTACTGAACATTATATACAAATGTTAAGAGAGTAAATCCTAAGAGTTCTCATCACAAGGAAAAAAATTCTTTTTCTATTTCTTTAATGTTATATCTACATGAGTTGATAGATGTTCACTAAACTTATTGTGGTCATCACTTCATGATGTATTAAGTCAAATCTTTATGCTATATACCTTACACTTATACAATGCTGTATGTCAGTTATATCTCAATAGAGCTGGAAGAAAAAAATAGAAGTTAAAAAAAATATATATATCTTGGAGATACTTTCATATAGAATTTAAATAACTTTATCTATGCTATATTTTCTAAAGGTGTGTCTATTTTATTTACAAGTTTATTACTGATAAATATTTAAGCTGTGAAAGAGAAATTTCAGTTTTTTATTCTTCAGTTATGTTGCAGTAAATGTTTAAGTCCTACTCCAGTATGTATATTATTAAATATCTCCAGTATTTGATCAATAGTTGTCTTCATGTAGGAGTCAGTGATTTAGGGCTTTGGTTCAGCAAGTTACAATTTTGGGTTCCTTAGGCTGAGTCCCAGTAGAAAACCAGTATAACCCAGAAAACACTTTACTTCAGACAAAAGAAACTAAGATAATGTCCTTTCTTAGAGCAAAAGCTGAGACAAAGGTAGAATCTGATAATGCCCACCTACTGCTTCTCTGTTGCAGATGGAGGTGGGGACATGTAGCAATGATGAAGAAAATTTTAATCTACTCAGCTTCTGGGAACCAGAGACTGACTTCCATTGCACACTCTAGGACATCAGAAAAAAGAAATAATTATGGTTTCCTTTCAGAGAAACTTGTAGGGAGTAAAAGCCAAGAGGAGGAATAGTTTACTGGGCAAACACCAATACCTACTGAGCAGCTACTCCACATTGAGATATGGAGAAAGAAAAACAATCAGAAGACAGAGTGCCTGTCCTTAAGTTTGCTTTTGTGTTAAGGAAACCGAAAGTCCATTTTAAAGAAGACTAAACACATTTATGTAATATTAGGTATCACCTTGCAGGGGAGAATGACAAGAAATTA
This sequence comes from Camelus dromedarius, assembly GCF_036321535.1. NCBI lineage: Eukaryota > Metazoa > Chordata > Mammalia > Artiodactyla > Camelidae > Camelus > Camelus dromedarius. The sequence continues at coordinate 71,526,060 of NC_087437.1, read as the reverse complement.
AAGTGTAAGACCTTGCTGAGAGAAACAGTGTTGAGAAGTGAACAAATTCTGGCCCTCCCCTCTGAAAGCCTGGGAAAGTTGAGGACTGTGAAGCTTCAAATGCCACAGAAGGTGGGGGGAGGTATGGGGTTAAACTAGAAGGGACTGGTAGAAAGACTCTTCCTTTGCAGTAATAAGAACTGATCCCCTACATAAGCGTCCTATACATCTGGACGACTTCCCCTTCCTCCCCAACCGCAGGAGACAAGTTTATTTTCTGTGAAATTTGAACCAAGGCCTCAAGGACAGTTACTTGGCAGAGAAGTGGACAAGATGAGACTTGGACAAGATGAGGTTCCAAAGTGAATGGGCGGGGGGGGGGGAGGGGGGGTGTAAAGAAAACTCTGCTTCCTAAAGCATAAGACTATAGCACCCTTTCCCCAACCCAGCTCCCAGAATAATGGCAACTAGCCTTACACTCCTCTTCCAACCATTCTCATTCCTAGGCAGGAGGCTGAAGAAATCCTCTCTGGAAAATAAAAATTAATAGCTATCCCCCCAAAAAGAAAATCTACAATACTGATATTTTTCAGTTCAACAACAATAACACTAGCTCACCAGCTAATCACTAAACAGGGGCACCAAAAAACAAGCCTGTTCAATCAGCTTTTTAATGCCTCATTCTCAAATATGAAAAAAACAGTTAATTATCACTAAACATTTAAGGAACATCTCCAAAAAGAAAGACAAAACATCAGAACAGAGGGGGAAGAAAGGAAATCAAAAGAAACAAAGACAATATAGAAAATAGAAGAAAAAATTTTAAAAAGCAAAATGCTGTGTAATATTCTCAAAGATGAAATGATATTATATCTACAAAACAAACGTGGTAAGAAAAGGAACAAAGAGAATAAGAAAAAAAGACTTAGAAATTAAAAACATGAGAGCTGAAATTAAAAACAGAAGAGTTGGAAGAGACTAACTAATTGAGATTGAAAAAGAAGGGTAGAGAGTTCTAGAAGTAAAGTCTCAAAGGAAAAACAGGAAAAATGGAGATTATGTGGCAAATTTGACCATGTAGAAAACTGTACTAAGAGACTCTTGGAAATGTGAAAAGAATTAAAGATAGATATATAGAAAATCGAGAAAATGAAAAACACTGAAGCAATTATTAACTTCAAAAAACCAAAAGTAACATATAAAATGAAACATAATAATAGCACATTGTGGGGAGAGTATAGCTCAACAGTTAGAGTGCATGCTTAGCATGCACGAGGTCCTGGGTTCACTCCCCAGTACCTCCATTTAATAAACAAACAAAACCTAATTATCCCCCCCAAAATAAAAATAGTAGATTACTTGGGTCAGCTGTAAACAATATTTATACAGTCTTGACAACACGAAAATTGAATACTGATTTAATCTAAAGTGATCCAATTATATTAGAAGGATTAGGCAAGGAGAAGCCAAGGGAAAAGCATAATAAAAAGTCAAAAGATAATATGTAAAATGGAGAAAAGATTTAAGCATGTTATTTTGAAACATAAAGGTAAATACTAGAAGGAACATTTGAGAACGGGCACCTCCAAGGGGCTATATTAGAGTTGGGAAGCAGGTAGGTAGGAAACTATTTGCTATTTTTAGCTTTTTAGTGCTATTTGCTATGTGTATATATTAATTTTTGCATATATTACTTTAATTAACAATTAACCAAAAAAGGCTAACACAAATTATGATATCTTATTTTTAATGGAATATCATATAACCATTGGAAAGGAAGGCGATCATATGCCATATGTATCATATCATATCTACAAGCAAAATGTGTCCCACTGAGTGAAAATGAAAAGCAGGTTATAAAACAGCACTGGGTGTGTATGAAGATATATTTATAAAGCAACGTCTGGGGAGATGTGTAACAAGATTTTAATAGTGGTTATAACTTGGGAGTAGGATGTCTACTTTTTAAACTTTTTTATGCTTTCCATATTGTTTTATTCTGTTTTCAGTGAGCATGCTTTATCATCATTATCAGAAGAACCAAAGAGTTATTTCATTAGGGAGAACTGTTAGCCTTAATAAACTGAGATATAAGTACCAGTGAAGGTTGACAGGGCATGGGGAATAAAATAGGAGGAGATCCTTAAAAGAGTCTAGGTAAGAACTTAAGGAGAGTAAAGAACATGACTGGCAGAAAATAAATTAAATCCCTGGTACATACAGTGGCAAATACATAAATATAATCACAGGACTGATTAATTCAAGACCTTAATGATCTAGAAATTATATGGTCCATTTGATCGTGTAGAAGACTGTACCAGAAGACTGTTGGAGGTGTGGGAAGATTAAAGACAGGTATATGGAAAATTAAGCAAAAGAAAACCAATGAGGTAATTATTAACTCCAAAAAACCATTAGTGGCAGGGAACAAAAATAATCACTCCGAGCATAGAAACAACTTAGGAAATTATCTGTTCACAAGTAATGAATGAAAGTACGAGTGGATCTCTTACCTGTTTCAGGGCAGGGGAACATGGGATCAGCTCTCCAATTCTGTTTATCCCAGCATTGATTTTCTTCTTTCTATGCCTCTCCACTAGACAAAAGAGAAAAACCATTTATCAAACCTTACAGTACTACTGCCAACGTGCCTCATTCTTCCTGGGTAAAGAAATTTTAGGTAAAGAAATCCCTAAGAAAGTCTTATCAAGCAGTATCTACTGAATACAAACAGCTACAATAAGATCTCTAAGAATGTCATACTCAAAGTCTAGTGTTATGGAAATGGATTTAAGCCATACTTTTATTAGGATTTTTTAAATGGGACCTATAATAATTAAATTCAAATTATAAACAAAAATTGCTAATATTATATTGTTAGGCCATTATTATATTTAAAGTAATTATTAGAGACTTGAATAATAACTAAATTTCAAGAACTCACTAACAAGTTATGTTACTAGAAAGCTGCTTCTTTATATACCTTTCTAGACAGATTAAAAAACCTTAAAATACCTTCTAGGCTATGACCAGAAGGCATTTTTGGAATAGTAACAGCTATTAGTTGTGACTTAAATAGGGGGTCTGGGCTATTCATTTTGGCCATGTCTGATTTTCCCATCTAAGAAACTGGGACAACTGACAACTTCTCAATTAAATGAGAAATGTTCCAAGCTTGTGTGCGACAATTTAAAAGGTTGTGTGAAAGGGGCAAAAAGATACAATAAATGATCTAAATAGTTTCTATAATACACTGTAAACAGAAAAATTAGTCTTGGCTATTTTCTGTTAGTTTTCTAAAATCTTCCTTTTAACAAAGGATTTTAGTGCTTCTAAGAGGATGAGTTTTCAGACTGTAGCATAAGTAGGTTTTGTTTTGTAAAATATATACTTTTTACTTTATAATCTAGCAGTAAGGACATCCTTTTCGATGACATTGATTTACTCCCTCTTAATAAATTACTATCAGGTCATATTTATGGCCCCCTGTGACATTCGATTCCAATCATAAAATTTAGTTCACATGGCCAAAAAAATTAGAGTTATTTATATGGCCAAAAAAAACAAAAAACAAAAAAACCCCAAAGCAATAAAGTATAGCTCACTTTTCTTCTCAATTCTCTAACAATAGTATTTGTTGTTATCTAAGAGCCGATTTTTTAGTGCATGTAGGTTAAAAAACAGTAACAACATTAATACTCTATCCACAGTGATGAAGGGGAATTCAAAGGCAGAAACTCTCTGGAAAATAGCAATATCCCACCAGTATTCAACATATCTTTCCACAGATTTAAAAAAAAAATCCAAAGGGTCCTTTCCTTAGTGAAGGGAAGATATTATTTACAGAGTAATAGAAATAAACTCTAAAATTTAACTGAGGACTCCACAGCTTAATTTAAGACTATTCACATTTCAGGTATCTTTAAGATCTACAGCTTGCTGCTCATTTCCTTCCTACTCCTGTAGGTAACCAGTCCCTCTATAATTTCCTCAGAGACATGTACTCTTCATTCTATTCAGGAGAAGTACATCTGGAATTCCTAAGAGGGTGAAATCACTTAAAACACTAGCTCCAGGGTTATATCAATCCTTAAATTATCTGAATAGACGATGAATCAGAAGATGATAAGGAATCTATCCTCATGAGATTTAGGGAGCATTTTGTCAATTAAAAACAATAAAGTACAAACAATTATATATGAAATAAATAAGCTAAAAGGATACATTGTACCACACAGGGACTACAGCCAATATTTTATAATATCTATAAATGGAATACAACCTTTAAAAATTGTTAATCACTATGTCGTACAGCTGTAACTTACATAATATTATATATCAAGTATACTTCAATTTTTAAAAATGCAAAAAGAAACAATAAGGAACACTTTCTTAAAACATAATGAATAATGGTTCTGTGCTTATAACATAAGAACATAATCAACTGAAGCATAATTTCATTTTGAACGCAACAAATGGAAATAAATAAAATTTAAATTGTTGTTTCTACCTGCATTGTGTGTCTCCCGGTTTTTCTTTCTGAAACAAAAAGTATAGATAAAAGAAACATGAAAATTACAGGAAAAGATTTTACCACTTTATATTTTGAGAACCATTAAAATTAATTTTATGAATTTGTATTTGTTGCATCAATAAGAAGCCATTTGAAGAAAAATTTTCTTAATACATATTATGGTATAAAAATCTAACTGCAGATACAGCAATATAAATTTTGAATCCACAATTTCTAAAAATAACTACAATTCTCTATTTTTCCATACCCATCAGCTGGGAAGTAAGTCAATCATTAAAAACCTTACCTATGTGGAAAATGTAATTAAGGAGCTAGTCAGCTCTCAAAGTGATGTGGCAAGTACTGCTGACTCTTGAACAACATGGGTTTGAACTACATGAGTCTACTTACGGAGTTTTTTCAATAGTAAACACTACAGTACTACAGGATCCACAGTTGGTGGATATGGAGGAACCATGGGTAGGAGGGTCGACTACAAATTACACATGATATTCCACTGTTTGGAGGTAGGTGCCCCTAACTACAGTGTTGTTCAAGGGTCAACTGCAGATGATTTCTGATGTTTGCTCTGGCATCTGGCCAGGGGTAGGGATGAGTGTGTATAGGAACCTCATAATCCCCAGGGAGGGAGGCGTGGCAGCCACCAGCACCTATGCACTAACAATTGGCATCTGAGCCATCCTTTGCATTCTTGTACCTGAGATTTTCCAAACACTTACATTTTCTTAAAAGCTAATCTACTAAAAATACCGATTTTCCCATTTATGTACAATAACTCAATACATTAGCATTCTCTAATAGCTATTTGATAAGGAAAGAGAATAGTGATTTTAATATTTTAAAATGGAGGCATTGGCCATGCAATTCTAAGCAGAAACACTGCCCAAAATGCGAGAAATTCTCAAGGATATATTATATAAAGAACCAGAATTAACATTGTAATGTGCATACTGTGATGTGCACATTGGCATTAATGGTTTGTAATGTCACAAAAATGTCTATTCAGACTGGCTTCAGCCTAAATGAACTTAGCATCTACCACAAAGACTAATATTGAATGCAAGTGAAAACTTCAGGAGAAACAAAACATTTAGTGTGCATTAGGTATCATATTATTTTAACTACTGATAGTCATATGACTTGCTATACTGCTAGTAGAATTAAAAGGACAGGTAAATTTTAATTACATACTCCCTTTCAGTAAATCTATTTATATTTATCCACATCTGTTTTTGAAGAGTAATGGTTTTCTAGGCATCTCAGTGAAAGTTCCCTAAGAACTACCTGTTCAGTGAAATGGGGACTCACTCAGTTTCTTATCTGCCAAAACAACATTATTTTTGGACTGTGTCTTCATACCTGTGCTGCTTTTTTGTAGGAGTCTCATTTTCTGTCATTTCTGGCATGGTTACAGTGATAGGAACCTGCAAGGTAGGGAAAGACATATCAGAAAGTTTAAAGTCATTCTAGTATCTTAAAGAAATGGATTAATAGCAACTTGAGTATCAAGATGCTAGAAAAATAAAAGTGATACTGTGAAAAAGCACTATACTACGTGGTATGGATAGAAGAAAGTATAAGAAAACAGGACAAGAAATATAACTAGCAGATGGAGAACATGATGAATGTCAAATGTGACGTATAGCCAGAAAGTGCTTGAGAAGATTGGAGGAGAGAAAGATCATTATAGGCTTGGAAATCAAGAAAAGCCTAAAGAGGGTGTAGGTTTGAGCAAGACCTGGAAAGACAGGTAAAACATACTTGAGCTGGGAGAGTATATTCTTTAATCATGATACTGTTTGTTCGTGACACAAAATTTAAAACAATGATCCTCCTCTCTGTACACAGAAAAAATAAAAGTGACACGTGCACAAACATGTCATATTCCATACATGGAGGCATTCATTCATTCACTCATTCATTCCCTCATTCGCTAGGCTTCCTTTAAACTGTTAGAAGTCTTAAACATTATCTTTGGAGAATCATTAAAATCTGAGTTTGAGAATGAAAATTCTATTTCTATTTAAAATATCATGATAGTAAAGCATGTATGCACTACAGGGAAATATACACTGATGCCAGAAAAGCCTGAAAGCAAATACATTAAAATAGTAATCATATTTAAATAAGGTCAGGAATATTATAAGTGACCTCTTTTCCTTTTCTGCTTTGCAAAAATTTTGTAATGACAATTTTAATGCTTGGGATTAAATCCCAGGGCTTGACAGCCTTTCAAAAGAGGTCTGTCCAGGTGGGATGCCTGCTCTGATACACCCAAGGAGGTGCAGGTGTATGTTCCCATTTTCTCTCTAAGAGAAAAAGAAGGCAACAAGTATGGAAGTGAAGTCAGCGTGAGTTCAAAATCCAGTTCTGCCTTTTCCTAGCTGTGAGGTCCTGGGCAAGCCTTGTAACCTCTTGGAATCTCGGCTGTGTCATCTATAAAACGGATCATAATCCCAGGATCTAGATCATAGGGTTGTTTTGAGAAAGGAATGAAATAATGCAGGGAGAGCACAGCAGCCTGGCGCCTCGCAGGGGTAAGAATTCAGTCAACATCAGCCATGAATAGTGAGGAGGTATTTCAGGTATGGCTTTAGCTCTAGAAAGGAGGGGAAGGGTCCTGGGAAAGAAGCAGAAGTAGATGCAGATAAGGTCCCGACTGGAGCAGACTGAGGAGAAATGAGTGCTCTTAATCCACTTCCAGCAGCTAATTCCACCTTCTCCGTAACGTTTATGAAGTCCCATAGGAGTTCACATTAGCTAACCATATACTGATAATGTGGGACACGTGAGTAAATAAATCAATCCCTGTCCTCTTTCTCACCCACAGGCTTGCAGAATTTCTTCACTTTTGACTCCTGGCTTCCAACGCCTCCCGTTTCTGATCCAAATCTATCATCTTCTGCCAGAAGATGGTCTATAAGTTATGTCTTCTTCTTACTACACAAGAGAAAAATCAGTGAATGTTTATAGGTTTCCATTAGCAGCATGTGAAACAAGGACTGGCAACCTTGGCAGGCAAATTTTCCATGGTATGAAGGATGATCCTGAATTCTCCCCACCACCTGAAGGCTGATGAACCTTAGTTGCTTTCAAGTCACTTCCCAGTGGGTAAATGCATGCTCCACCCCCACAAAGAGGTAGTACTGCAGCCATTGGACAGTCTCCAGGGGGTGAGTCTCTCCTTTCTTATGCATGCTCCCTGTCCTTAGGTTTTCCTTGCCCTCTACCTAGCTCTTACTCTAATTGTCCTCAATTCTAAAATTATCTTTCCTTCAATCTCCTACTTCCCCATTCTCTCTTGTGAGAGTGACTGAAAACTTACTCATGGACCTTCCTCTAAGGCACTAGGAAGACAGCTCTCAGATCTGTACACTGTATGTACTCCAAAAAAAAAAAAAATGCAGATTTGCAGGCTTCATCTCAGACAAATGACAAGTGCTAGGTAATGCCTAGGAATCTGTATTTTCGACAAGACATCTGGGTGATTTTCTTTTTTCTTCCTTTTTTTTTTTTTCAATACAAAAAAAAAGTTTGAGAAACTTAGTTCTACTTTAGGGCAATGTTTCCTAAACATTCTGGACGATAAGAATTACCTGAAGGTACTAGTTAAAAAATAAAAATTCTCAGCCCATCCCAGACCCGTTGAGTCAGTCTCTAAGGAGGGAATTCCAGCCTCTAAGGGAGGGGTCTGAAATTCAGTAAGTGCCCCCAGGTGGTTCTCATCAGGTTAATTAGGAAGCACAAGCAGGTATCTTTGGTGAAATTTCAGGCACCTGACTAATAGTCTAATGTAGGAGAGATTGTTTGGGACATGGAAGACAGTTGACCAGATGATTTTACCTACAAACCAGTAACGTCAGATGTGCCTTGTACCCATCTGAGTCAGCATTTGGTCATTAGTAGCACAGTTCCAGTTGTTCCGCTGCAGCACTTTTGAAGGTTTGTGGATTCACGTTACAATTAAGACGCAGTTAAGTAAAAGTTTTAATTTTTTAAACATCTAGAATCTTAAAGTAAATGACACCAGAGGCCTATCACATAAGTGAACACATTTAATAAACTGCACTGGGCTGAAAACCAGTAGTTTACTGAAAGAGGAATGCAAGTGCAAATCAAAATCATCCAGTTTACCAAATGTCCTCCTAAATACCCATCTCAAAAACATTTTTACCAATTCAATTAATCTAATTCAATGCAAAATTATTTCCATGTCCAACTTCTCCAGATAGTAAAATTGCATTCCTAACACTGAAAAAGAACATTTATTGGAATAAAGAACTATGTAATACTGTCATAAATCCTTGTCCAGTTATTAATTAACCTACTAATAATAAAATGGCACTTTTAATACAATATTTATATAACTAAATATGAAAATACCTTTTAAGGTGTCATGAATTTTTAAAGAAAATTGTCAAAATGTTATATTAGTAATCTATAAATTACTTTTCATGGTAAGAAAGAATTATTTCTGAAATAAGTCAAACTCAGTGGTTCTCAAAGTGTGATCTTCAGATCACTTGCATCAAAATCACATCTTTTAAAATGTTTTTTCTCCTTGAGGTAAAGCTTCCATGTAAGTAAAATGCACAAATTTTAGTGTAACATTCAATGGGTTTTGACAAATGCATACACCTGTGTGACCTAACCCCTATCAAGGTACAGGATGCTATTATCATCAGAGAAGTTCTTTGACAACCCTTTCCAACCAATCCCTTCCCCTGTTCTCACAGAGGCAGCCAGTATTCTCTCCACCAGAGAACTTTATAATGTACTAATTGAGAATTCTACTGCGTCGAGCTTTTTATTCAGCATGTTTTTGAAATTCATGTTGTAGTTGGTTCTTTTTTTACTTCTGAGTATGAATAACTGTGTGTGAGTTTAAAACACAGTTTATTTATTTTTCTGTTGATGGATACCTGGACTGTTTCCATGTTTTGGTTACTATGAGTAAAGCTGCTACCGAAGAACTTTGTTGTATACAAACAATAAATGCTGGAAAGGGTGTGGAGAAAAGGGAACCCTCTTACACTGTTGGAGGGAATGTAGTTTGGTGCAGCCACTATGGAGGACAGTATGGAGGTTCCTTAAAAAACTAAAAATAGAGTTCCTGTATGTTCCAGCAATCCCTTTCCTGGGCATATATCTGGAGAAAACTCCAAATCGAAAAGACACACATACCCCAATGTTTATAGCAGCACAATTTACAGTAGGCAAGACAAGGAAGCAACCCAAATGTCTATGGACAGATGATTGGATAAAGAAGTTGTGGTGTACAGATACAATGGAATACTACTCAGCCATAAAAAGGAGTGAAATAATGTCATTGGCAGCAACATGGATGGACATAGAGATGATCGTATTAAGTGAAGTAAGTCAGACAGAGAAAGACAAATATCATGTGATTTCACTTACATGTGGAATCTAAAAAAATGAGACAAATGAACTTATTTATAATACAGAAACTGACTCACAGACACAGAAAATGAACTTAGTAACCAAAGGGGAAGGGGGGGAAGGGATAAATTAGGAATTTGGGATTATCAGATACAAACTACTATATATAAAATAGATAAACAACAAAGTCTAATGATATAGCACAGGGAACTATATATTCAAAGGCTTGTAGTAACCTGTAATAAAAGAGTGTGTGAAAAAGAATACATATATATGTATGATTGAATCACTATGCTGTACAACAGAAACTAACACAACATTGTAAATCAACTAGACTTCAATTAAAAAAAAAAAGAACGTTGTTGTTTAAGTCTTTTTTGTGGATATAGTCTTTCATTTCTCTCAGGTAAATACCTAGGAGTGGAACTGCTTATCAACTGCAGTTTCACTGCAAGGTATTGATCCAAGAGAAATGAAAAACTGTATCTACAAAAAGACTTATGTAAAGAACATTTATCACACTTTCCTGAGAGTGATAGTGCCATTTTGCACTTCCATCCACAATGGTGGAAGAGTTCTGGTTGCTGCACAGCCTCACCAACACTGGGCTTTTCCTGTCTATTAATTTTAGCCATGCTGGTCGGTATATAGTGGTATTCCATTATAGTTTAATTTGCACTTCCTGGATGACTGATAATACTGAATGCTTTTTTACGTGCATAATAAACCATTTGTAGAACTTCTTTTATCTACTCATTTCTTTTACCAGCTTTTTAATTGGCTTGTATACCTTTTTATTATTAATTTATAGGAAGTCTTTATATATTCTGAGTTATTTATATCTTCTGGATACTTGTCCTTTGAAATATATTTTAAAATACTCTGTCCCATTATGTAGCTTGTCTATGCATTCTCTCAATTGTGTCTTTTGGTGAACAAAATTTCTTGATGAAGTATAACATCAATTTTTCTTAACAAATTTTTCTTCTATGATCATTTCTTTTTGTATCTCGTCCAAAATACCCTTACCAATCCTCAAGATATTCTCCCATCATTGCTTCTAGAAGATTTATAATTATAAATTAATTAATCATTATATTTAGGTCAATGATCCATATTATTTATGGCATGAGGAAGGGGTCAAAGTTCTTTTTTTCACCCATATGGACATTTAGTTGTTTCAACACCATTTGTTGAAAAGATGTCCTTTCTTCAGTGATATTTTTGTTAAAAATCAAATATCCATATAAGTGCAATTCCATTTCTAGGCTCTCTATTCTATTGCTCTCTATTCCAATCTATCCTTACAGTATTGCCACACAGTCTTGATTAAGCATGTGTTTATTTATTTTATTTTTTATTTTTCCCTTAATGGAGGCACGGAGGATTGAACCCAGGACCTTGTGCATGCCAAGTAAGCACTCTACCACTAAGCTATACTTCCACCCCCACAATATGTTTAAAATACAGATTCCTATACTCCACCCCAGACCTACTGAATCAAAAACATGAGAGGGAGTGTGCCAGGAATATGCAGTTCTAACAAGCTGCCTAGTTAATTCTCATATACCCCGAAGTCTGAGAAATATTACATCACTTTAACACTCCTTCTTCTAAAACTGATATAAATTGATGAGCTCACAAAGTAGGGTTCACATGGAAAGACCAGTGAACTTGGAAATAGGAAACCCGAACTCTACCTCTAAACTTGCTACTCAATACCTAGATTTCATTTTATTTACCATAACCTAGGGCCTAAGTTTCTTCATATGTAAAGCAAGAGGGTAGGTCTAGACTCAACCATTCAAGTATGGATTGAGTACTTACACTGCCTAGGAATTGCAGAAATAAGGATGAATACAGTCTAGAACAGGGCTGTCCAAAAAGACTCTGTTCAATGGAAACCACACTGTCCATGAAGTCACCATTAGTCACAGGCGGCTCTTAAGCATTTGAAACATGGCTAGTGAGATCATGGAATTAGTTTTTTAATTTTATATATTTTAAGTAATTTAAATGGCCACTTTTGGCTAGAGGCTACTGTATTGGACAGCACAGAGAATGGAAAAAATTAGTAAAAAGATGAATTAAAAGACTGGTTAATGCATGTCAACTTCCTGGTTTTGGTACTGTCCTACAGTTATAAAAGATGCCACCTTTGGGGGAAGCTGGGTGAAGAACTCATGGACTCTATACTGTGTATCTCCTTTTGAGTCTGTAATTATTTTAAAATAAAAAGGTTTTAAAAGTGAATTTAAAAATTGGTAACTGCTGGGGAGAGGGTATAGCCCAGTGGTAGAGTGCATGCCTACCATGCATGAGGTCCTGGGTTCAATCCCCAGTATCTCCACCAAAAATATAAATAAATAAACCTAATTACCTCCCCCTTAAAAAAAAAAAAAAGAAGAACTTCATTCCTTTTTATTAAAAAAAAATTGATAAGTGCTACCTTAAAGATTTATTAATAAATAAACAGGTAAGAACAGAGCATCAAGCATGTTTCTTGTGGGACCCAAAGAAAACTAGGTCTTGGAGACTGTATACAGGATTTTGCCAGGTGGAGATGGACAGGGAAAATGATAGGAAGTAGAAGGAACAGCAGTTGCAAGAGCAGTGAAGTAAGAGCAGTCTGAGGACTGCACCAGGACTACACAAAACACGGGAGGGAGGGAAAGAGACAGGAGGGGAGGGCAGGAAAGGAACTTGGCCCAGACTACAAAGGAATTTTCTGTGCCTAACACATTCATTGTATTCAGATTATATCTTAAGATCAGTGGGTCTCAAATAGCAATCCACAGAAACTAGCATTGGTCTGAAGTAAAATGAAGCCCGCTGGTCCACAGTAAAATGAAAAAAAGGACAATGCCAGATAGGATACTTACTTTTTTATTGACATACAACTTACATACAATAAGTCACTAACTTAAGTTCATTGCTCCATGCATTTTTATATATGAATACTCCCATGTAACCGCCACTCAGGTCAAGATACAGAATATTACCAGCATCTGAAAAGGCTCTTTCGAGGTCCCTGCCACTGAATCCCTTGAAGTTTCTTTTAAAAATATATATTCAAAGAAGAATATATATTTCCAAAGAAGACATACAAATGACCAACAGGTATCTGAAAAGATGCTCAACATCATTAAAACCACAACAAGATCTCACTTCACACCTGTTAGAATGGCCACTATCAAAAAGTCGAAAGATAAGTGTTGGCAAGGATGCGAAGAAAAGGGAATCCTTGTACACTGTTGGTGGAAACATAAATTGGTTACAGTCATTATGGAAAACAGCATGGAGGTTCCTCAAAAAATTAAAAATAGAACTACCATATGTTCCAGCAACCACACTTCTGGGTATATATCCAAAGGAAATAAAATCACAATCTTGAAAAAATATCTGTACTCTCATTTATTGCAGCATCATTCCCAGTAGCCAAGATATGGAAACAACCTAAGTGTCCATTTACATGAATGTTTGTAGCAGCAATGTCCATAATAGCTAAAGAGTTGGAAGAAGCTAAATGTCCATCAAATGATGAATAAATAAAATGGAATAGCCACACAATGGAATATCACTCAGCAATAAAGAAATATAGTACTGATACATGCCACAGCATGGGTGATCCTTGAAAATATTACAGTAAGTGCAATAAGTCTGATCCAGAAGGTCACACACTGTGACCTTTACATATTCCATTTATATGAAATGTCCATAACAGGCAAATCCATAGAGAAAGAAAGTAGATTGGTGGTTGCCAGGGGCTGAAGAGGATGGGGAATGACTGCCAATGAGGAAGAGGGGCATCTTTTGGGAATGATGAAATGTTCTAAGATGAGATTATGGTGATGGTTGCACAACTCTACAAATATACTAAAAACCACTGAATTACACTTTAACTGGTAAACTTCATGGTATATGAATTATATCTCAATCAAGATCTTAAGGAAAAAAAGAAACTATTTGATAGAAGTTTCTTTGGACAATTTGAAATTCTCTACCCATTCATCTTTTTCATCAGTTGATGTATCAGCTTTCTTTCAGCATACAATTTCAAAATTCTACTTTGCTGCCAGTCATTGCCAGTTTCCCTAATATGGGGAAAATGTGAAGCCACCAGAAATAAATACTGGCATTTACTTAAGATTAAACTCAGTCTAACTGTTCAGTGGCAAGTTGTGTTTTCTTCCCACCAGGAGCAAATTAGTGGTAAAGGTTAATTTAATTTGTGTCTTTAGATACAATGAAGAGAAAAACCTAATTTCTTATCATAAAATTTTTAAGTTGGAGTTCAAGTATCCTAAGTGAAAATATTTTATGGCACATTACTGTAACATTGTCCATGGGTTGAGGACAAATCTCTGTATTTAATTGTTTTGCTGCTGTTTAATGCATTCCTAAGTATTTTGCAATTATTTTATATGTTTAAAAAAATGGCTACATAGATATGCAATTTTAAAATGTGTTTTATTTCTTCATATGAGATCTCTAGTAAATCCTTAGTCCTCTCCAATCAAAATGACTTAGCCTCCTGAACTAGAACATGATCCATGGAAATTATAACACAACTAAGTTTAAATTCCTGGTCTGGGTCACAGCCATTAAACCACTAGCCCATTTTATATTCTAACAAAAATGATCTCTATTTATTTTAACTGCCTTGCTTTAACAGTTTTTCCTTGTAATAAAAGTAATATATACCTAGAAAACAAAACAAGGCATAAAGAAAAACATTTAAACTATTTTCAATCACGTCACTCAATAAGAACTCACAAGAATCCCTGCTAACATTTTTATGAGTTTCCTTATGGATATTTTTCTATACATATCCAATTTTTTACAAATATTAGGCCATAAGCAATGTTCTGCTTTTTATGTAAGGTGGGCATTTCTCCATGTCATTAGATATTGAAAACTGTGATTACAGAATTTATGTTTAATATCTTAAATACAGTACTGTATCATCTTATTAGTGCTTTGAGGCATCTTTGCTCTCTGAATTTTGCTAGATGAGCTACTATTTGCATTTATCTTCTCCAGCATTTTAGGTTAATAACTCTCTACTGGGATGTTCTGTCACCTGGTCTACCTGGTTTAACTCATTAAATATTGAAATCTGGCATACTTGTATCATAGTGAAGAATAGCACAGGGGTGCTTTCCACACACAAAAGAATCCCTCCTCTATCTGTGTGGTTTCCGCAGCTGCTCTCCATCTCTGTGGGACATTGAGGAGCTGTCTGAGTATGCTGTGTTGTCTTCTGTGTTGTGTAACTGCTCTCAGAGGTTCTAATTTCCCTTGCCATTAAGGAAATATGACATCCTTTAACAGTGTCCTTTGGCTCCTTCCTGTCAATCACAGCACCATCATGCTTGGTGCAGTCAGTCATGGAGGTTTCATATATGCCAACCTTGAGACGCCATGACATATAAAAGAACATGAAATAACAAAGACCTGCTTCCATTGTGAAGTTGAGTCAAACTACATCTCGAGAAAAAGAAATCAGCCAAAGGCATAGTAATTTGCTGAACACAGTTTACATTTTTTATTTTTAAGCTACACAAATGAACTGTTTGTAAAAAATAATTATTTTATTGAGATATAATTGGCATATAACAGTTTCAGGTGTACAACATAACGATTTGCTATTTGTATATACAGCAAAATGTTTACCACAATAAGTCTAGTTAACATCCATCATGACACATAGTTACAATCTTTTTCTTGTGACAAGAACTTTTGATATCTGCTGTCTAAGCAACTTTCAAATATTCAATACAGTATCATTTCAAAACTCATTTCTGAAGAGTATAGAAATGCGTAAGTTAAATGGAAAAGTTACTGAGCTCTATAATCACACTCTTCAGGAATAACCACTGTAAACAGTTGGCATTTTTTAGACCTTTTCCTTGCTCTTGGCCATACAAACTACAAATTCTTCTGGCTCAGAAGCTATATCATAATTTAAGTCAAAGAGAACTCCATGCTTTAAAGCTTTTTCATAAAAACTCAGTTGTAAAAACAATCCCTGCTCTTTGTAAAAATTTGAAACAATATAGATGTACATGAAGTACTAATGCCCCTCTGCTTTTAACAGTCTGGTGGTATCAACTGTAGATATTTTTCCTATGTATGTCCAAGCAATTACTTATGTACATACTAGTAACTGTTATACTGAAAGAGCAGGACACATAAAATGCAAATAGTATAAAACACCTTCCAGTCCCAGTTCAAATCTCCCCTGTGGGGTGATCTTGCTCCTTGGATAAAGTTTAAGGCATATCCCATGACTTTACTGATCACAATTACATATTAAAAATCCTCTAGTCATTTCTTGTCACAAAACAAACCATTGGGAATACATCAATACAGTTCCTTTAATGTGGGTAATGCCTCCCACCACCCAATCTCTTGCACTCTCTCCCCACCCTCCAACTTCTGCCTCTGTTCTTACAGCTCCAAGTTCTTTCTGCTGAGGAGCCCTTGCCCCTGTCAGAAAGGCCTGTGGCACAGTGCCCAGACCAGCCCCCTCCTGAAGGAATGTGGAGTCACATCTGGTCCACAGAAACACATACCTCTCCAATGCAACAACTCCTAGAAATTTACCAAAGTATATCCATGCATGTGCCAAAAGACATTTATTCAGGGATACACAAGCAGCAAAAGACAAGGAAAGGCTCATCAAAGGGAGACTGATTAAATATGTCATAGTATTATGTTGAACCACCTGAAATTGCTCAGATTTGTTATTTTCTGCCTCTAGAAACTGTAATTTCACATGGTTCAATCTAATAGCTTTATCCATACAAAGCAGTTATATGCACTGATAGTCAAATATATAAATTTATTTATTTATTAATTCATTCATTCGTTATAGGCCGTTTTGTGTCTTCCCCAAATACACATGTTGAAGTCCTAACCCCCAATACTTCAGAATGTGACTGTATTTGAGAATGGGATCTTTAAAGATGTAATTAAGTTAACATGGGGTCATTAGGGTAGGCTCAAATCCAATATGACTGGTGCCCTTATAAGAAAAGGAGATTAGAACATAGACCAAACAGACATAGGGACAACCACATGAAGACACAGAGGGAAAGCAACCATCTAAAAGCCAAGAAGAAGCTTCAGAAGAAACTAAACCTGCTGACACCTTGATCTTAGACTGAGCCTCCAGAACTGTAAGAAAATTAATTTTTCTGTTTAAGCCATCCAGTCTGTGTATTTTGTTACAGCAGCCCTAGTAAACACATATAAACATATATATATATATATTTACACACACACACACACATATGTACAGTACTATTTAGGCAATATATTACAAGTTTACTTATAACATACATACATACACACACATGAATATATGTAATATATACCTGTAACATATATATACACATACACACATATGTATATTCATATACACATACATATTCATATACATATGTGTGTATGTGTATATATGTTACAAGTAAACTTGTAATATAATACTTATCCTTTGGGATGGGGAGAACATGTTAATAAATGCACAGAATTTCTCTGGAAGGATTGCCCTTCAGGAGGGGAACTGGGGAACAGGGTACAAGGGAGACCTACTGTATATCCTCATATGCAATTTTAATTTTGCCACATGTACACATTATGAATTAATCTTTGTCTTTCTAATAAATGCATTTAAGACTGTATTTCCTCAAGGTACAAGTTGGTCCACAGCCCATAGATTTTGATATGTAATTTTTTCAATAGTTATTAATTTCTAAATAGTATACAGTTTTAGTTACATTTTACAATCATTTTTATATTTTTCAATTTTTTTAAACTTTATTATAATTGGGGGGTAATTAGGTTTATTTATTTATTTAACTTTTAACAGAGGTACTGGGAATTGAACCTAGAACCTCATGCATGCTAAGTAAATCATTTTTAAATGCTATACTGAAAAACAAATAGTAAACATTACCCCTAACCCTGTCCCTTTTTTGGAGGAGGAAAATTAAAGTCTCCATTACCACCTATTCAGTTCCACCCTTTCCAGTTGCTAGTCAATTTGACACCAAATTTCTTTCTTTCTACAAAGTTATTTACATGTACATATAATTACTTGCACATAAATTTATAAAAATGGAGCCATGCTCTATGTCACTCTGAAATATGCTTAGTTTTTACTTAGAAATACATTATGGACATCTTTTCAGGTAAGTACATATCAATTTAACTTATTCTTTTTAATACCTGCATAGCATTATGCAGCATGGATGAGCCATAATTTATTTGTTTCCCATTGATGAATACCCCTTTTACCCCTCTTCCTTTTTTTATTTCTGAGACTTTTTGTTTGTTTTGCTATTAAAAACAATGCTGACAAAAAAGGGCTGCAATCAACATCTCTTTTTTTTTCCAGTTGAAAGCAACAAAAAATATCTTATTATTGCTTAACTTTCACCTCCATGATGACTGGTGAGGCTGAATACCCTTTCACATGTTATGAATCATTTACATTTCTTTTTCTGTTGTCTTTATTATCTTGACTTTTTCTTTCTTATAATTTCAACTTTTATATCCTCTTCAAACTGAGTTAAAGTAAAAAGTTTTCCTAGTATCATAGCAGTTTTATTTCTTCTTTTTTGGTTCCCTTTTTTTGTTAATTGTGTGCATGTATGTGTGTGAACTGTTTCCCTGCAACATGACTGGCAATAAATAATTTTCAATTTTCAGAATTTGAGATTTTCTTTGTAGCCCTCTTACATGATATATTTTTGTTAAGTGTTATATGAGTATTTAAGAAGAGTGTATTTTTAGCTCCTTAGGTATAAAGTTTTATCAACTATTTTTAAAAGTTTGTTGTCTGGAATTAAACTTTGAAAACAAATTACTATGCATTTTCTTCCATTCAACATTTGCCTGGAGTGTGTATGTGTGTATTTTATTTTTAACCTTTCTGCATTATTTTGTTTATATTTGTCTAAAATAACACATATCTGGAGATTTGTTTTTACACAATTTAAAAGCTTTGTTTTTAAAAATGAGAATGTATTACAGTCACATTTATTTTAACTATTGCTATATTTGGTCATACTTTGCTCTTTCTCTCTTCCCTCCTCCACTGTTTTTACTTTTCCTTGGCTGATTTTTTGTTTCTCTCTATTTTCCTCAGAGTCTTTTTCCTCTTATATCTACTCTATTCATAAATAACCTTAACAATTTTAAGAAACACAGTGAAGTGGACATTTGTTCGATATTTTCTCCTGTCCACCTCATGAAGTTCCCCTCCCCAGCACAGCCCCTGTGCTTCAGTAAATGGGCCCTAGTAGGTCTTGGCAAATGATTTTTTTCTGACCACAGTGATTGGTCTCAGACTGGTCCAGTTAAAGCAAAGCTCAGGACTTTTCTTTGACAATGTGGGTTCCCAATTTAAAGAGAGAGCATGTAACTCCAAATACTTAACTTGCAGGCATCTTGCAAAAGAGGGAAGTCAGTCTGAGGATAAAACTGACACATAAAGAAAAGCAAAGCTGACAGGACAATGCTAAGAGAATAGGAATCACATTCCAGTAACTTAAAATATAGTAATATTAAATTTGAATATTTTTTTTCAATTAAAAACAGTATCTATGGTCTCCTCCTCTACAACTACAGAAGCTGAACATACTCTAATTCTTACCACCAACTGTCCACCATCCCCCTCTGCCTGGGATTCACTGAAATTGTGCAGAATTTTAGCTCTGGGGTGTTAGTTCTCCTCCTAGATACATATTTCATGTCCAACAGCTCATAATTTTCTTCTTTGTTCTTTTGTACCACATTTTGGAAGAACTCCTTGGCCTGATCTTCTAGCTCATAATTAGTCATCTATGACAACCATGCTGCCTGCTATTGAAGTTTTCATTTCAGAAAATATGTTTTCAATTTCTAAAAACCTTCTTATTCTTGTTTCTTTTTAATAGCACTCCATTGCTATTTTATGGAAATTATATTCTCTAAAATCTTTGAGGATATTTTTGAAGATCAAATATTATCTTTTATGTATTACATTGAATTTGTTTCCTCAAAGATCAATTTCTCTATGTGTTCAGCTTGGTGTCCCTCTTTCATCCTGCTGATTTTCCTGAAATATTTAGCGGGTCTCGGTTAGCCAAACTGGTAGCGAAAGTTGGTTTTCCCAGCACAGTGATTCTCAAGTCTGGATATGCTGTAGAAATCACCTTTCTAAAAAAAGCTCCGTGATTTTAATGTGCATACACCACTAAGAACCACTGCTTTAACATATGTGAATATCACTCTTATCTAGTAGCTTAGCCCGTTAAGAAAACATTGCAATTAGCTATTTTAATTAGTCCTAGTACAGCTGTTCTGAAGTCCAGCTGTTTCGATCACTGTTACCATCTGAATGCATCCCCTTCAAAATTCATATGTTGAAATCCTAATCCCTAAGGTGATGGTCTAAGGAAGTGGGACCTTTGGGAGATGATTAAGTCATGAGGGCAGAACTCGCATGAATGGGATTGGTGCCCTTATAAAAGAAGGCCCGGAGCGCTTGCTTGCCCCTTGCACCACATGAGGATGCAGCAAGAAAACAGGCAGTCTGCCACTCGGAAGAAGCCTTCACCAGAACCCAGCAGTGCTGGCACCCTGATCGGGACTTCTGGCCTCCAGAACTGTGAGAAATAAGTTTCCGCTGTGCCACCCAGTCTATGGTACTTTGTTATAGCAACCAAAATGGATAGCTGAGATAACCAACTCAACTTTCAGTCTCTGAGCTTTAGGGTCTTCTGGAATTGTGTTGAGAAAACTCACCTTTTTAGTGTTTCCCCTGTACTGGGTTGCAGATTTCTCCATATTGTAAGGTTTTCCATCAACCTGATCCTTAATGCTTTTCATTTTTCATAAAGCCCTCAATGTTTCAGATCTTTAGATGATATCTTTCCCAGCTTTTCAAACTAACAAGGATGTGTCCTTACTCTCCCATTTTTAAATTCTTTTTGTTACTGAACTAGATTTTTTTCATTATACAAATTAAACATCCTTATATTACTTACATTATTCTGAAGGATTTAAGTTGTAAAAGAAGTAGTCTTCCCCTATCAACTGTCCTCCTCAAACTTCCTAACACTACTCAAGTGGTCACAGCTATGTTCCTGTTCTTCCCTTTCCACACTCTAGTCCTTGGAAGCGAGTATTAAGTCTAGCCCACGCTCAAGGAGAGGGGCATTAATCTCCAACTCTTGGAGAAAGGAATATCTAAATACACATTTTCTAGAATTCTTCTGCAAAGAAGATTTGTCTCCTCTCCTCCATTTATTTATTTAGTCACTTATATCATTATGGACTCACAATATTTATTTTATTCTTTTTAATGCTGTATTTATTATTCAAATTATTCAAGCTTTGGCCATTGGGTACTCTGGTGTCCTTTTCACATGCCCCTCACCTTCCCCCACCCCTGCTTTTTAGTACTTCCTTACTTTTTGGCACTGCAAGATGCTCCAGACTCATCTTGTTATATATATATATATTCTATTGGTTCTGTTTCTCTGGAAAACCATGACTAATATCATGAGTAATCAATGAGTATGTTGATGAAGGAATGAGTCTAACAGGGGCAAAGTAAAGAAATTTTACTGTTATCAGTAATACAGACCCTCTCAAGGCCCCCCATATTCTTTACTTCACATGAATGAATGAATGGTAGAGTGGTATGGGACTAGCCTTAGATATCAGACCAAGGATCAAATCTCAAAGTTGACATTTACTAGCTATTTGGTTTTAAAATAAGTATTCCTTGAAGTCTTAGCATCCTCACATTTAAAATTGGGAGATGATCACGAACCCCTCAAAGAACTGTTACGAGTTTACATGATAATACATTTAATGGGTCAAAGTTTCTGGTACATAGCAAGAGCTCAATACATGCTTGCTGCCTTTCTTCCATTTCACCCCTCCTCCTCCCCCAATTCACTGGGAAGATGAAGGTCATCTGGTTCGAGTTCCTTAACTGGATCCTACATGTACCATAACAGACCTCTGTCTATACATCTATCCTTTCAGCTTAGCAGAACATCCTAAAGCTAACTCCATCATCTGTAGACAGGGATTCTATTCTTGATCCTTTCCTCTTTAGCACTTTATTTCCTCCTTAACTATTCCTCTCTTGCTTCCAAAACACAAAGAGTTTCCTCATATTGAACAAGAATTTACTGCCTTTTCTGTCTATCATTCTGTTTCTCTCCTCCTGTTCCTGTGAAACTTCTCACCTTTCCTTCACTGGCCAATCCCTCCTAAACCCATGGCAGTATGCCTTTCGATCGCTCCTGTCAGCTGAAAATGCTTTCTTAGAGATTGGGGACTAGTTTTCACCAGACCAGAAGTCTTTTTTCTGTCTTCCTTCTCCTCTCTGCAGGATGTGAGGCTGCTAATCTCTCCCTTTTCTTGAAATTCTCTCTCCCAGGCTGTCTTCCTCTCCTCCAATTGTGCATCATCTTTCTCTAACAGGAATCCTTGTCTTTCTCTCACTTTGACTTCCAAGGCTGAATGCTTTTTTCTATTTGCTTTCTCCTTACAAAGTTTCAAGTTGTTTCTGTGTAAGGGCTGTTTATGTTTTTACAATAAAGCTATCTTTCAACACTGCTCTTGTTCCAAATCCCTGGTTAGGCAAAGCTCTTTTCAGAATCATTCATTTCCAAACCAATGAACAAGTCTGTCTGCAACATGTTAAATGGCCTTGAGTCTTAAGAGACCTGCTTCCAATTTCTCCAATTTATCATTGACACCAAAACTTTAATCTGGCTCTAAACCCCAAAATAATCTTCAGCTCTTCTCACCGAATCCTATCAATTTTTTTCCCCACAATGTTCATCTCCTCATGTTTGTTACTACCCCCTTAGATGAGTCCCCATTTTACACAAGTCTGGCTCTTAACAGTCTTTTGCTCCAGTCTTTTCCCTATCCTTCAATGGTTCTGCACTCTAGTATCTCAGTAACCCTTCTGTTGCACGGTATCCCATCAAGTGCTTCTCCTGCTCCAGAATCGACAGTACCATTTCCCAAGATCTACTGTATCAAATCCAGACTCCTGGATCCTAGCTCTCATGACTCTGCCTGACTCTACCTTTGTCACTGACCGGCCTCACTCATCCACTTCCCCCTAGGACAGCACGCATAGGAGCAGGGCTAAATAGCAAATCATGTCATCTACTCTTCCTTCCTCTCTCTCTGATTCAGAAAGACTCTTCCCTGTGCTTCTTATCAGCTAGTGTATTTCTTGCTAAGTCTGTGTATTTTCCCCCTGAAATAATCTTTCCACTTTGCTCTGCTTATCTAAATCCTATTAAACTCTTCAAAGCCAAGTGCAAGTCTGTCCTCCTCTAGGAAACCTTCCCTAATATTTCCAGCTAACACCTTCTACCTTCGTTCTGGAATCTTATCACTCCAACTTCTTAGCCATCTTGTTACAAAAAACATATTGTTTCTCTCACATATTATTAACCTCTCCTTCCCTATTAGTGCTTTTACATTAAAATATATTATTCCTTTTTTCCATTTAAAAGACCCAGAATTTTTTTCTTTCTTTTTCTGACCTTGCCACAGCTCCTTAGGTGTTCCCATTCTTTTCTCCCTCCCTACCGTCAGGCTCCTTGAACAGGTAATTTATACCCACTGCCCTTTCTTTCTCACTTCCATTCACTCTTGCACATGCTCTACCACTGAGCTATACCCTCCCCCACCCCTTCACTCTTCAACTCCCTGTTACCTGGTTTTTATTCCTAAAACTGCTTACATCAAGCTCACCAAAAGATCTCCACCCTGACAGATCCCATGAACTCTGTAGGAAATACCTTATTTGGGGGCTTCTGGCAGCAATACCTCGCTTTTCCTTTGGTGAGCTTCTCTGCCTCACTCCTGGGGTCTGACAGGACCATCAAACATGGGCTCACCTCTGAGGTGGGCACAGGGCTGACCCTAAGACTGTGCACAAGGAGGAAAACTGTCTGAGGCCAAATTAGCCCCACAGATCATGTGACCCTAGAAGCTGCTTTCTGTGGTCTTCCCAAGGCTTTATCATTCATTCTACGTTTCTTCACTTCTGTGAGTTTACCCAGGACCTACCCATCAACTGCCGTCTGCTTACATTAGTCAAAGGCAATTTCTGTTGCTCATAACCAAAGCAAAAGGGGTCCTGCAAGTGGAGTAGAGGTAGAAGTGGTACCTCTCATGGTTACATTACAAATTTCTTCTCCCTGTCCCCTTCACTATGGCTTCTGCTGCTTAAGAAACTACATTAGCTAAGGGGAGAATGCTTTTGCCAAGGGATCCTACAATGACTTCATTAATTTGGAGGGAACAATGTCTGGGGCTCTTCGTGCAGCCAGGCAACAGATAAAAGGGAAGTTACAAGGACCAGAGATGGGAGTTGGGAGAACCCTGGGGCACCTCTTTTTCCTAAATAGCACTACAGTTATTTACTACTGCTACACTACATAGACAAGACCTGCAAGGGCTCAGACCTCTCAGGAATAAAAGTTTGCAAACCACATGTGTCTGACTCTAAAGTCTACGCTTACCACTCTCTACTGATGTCAATTCACCTGCAGCTCCTTAATCAAGACATGCCATCTCTCATGGCCATACCTTTGTACCTGTTACTCCATTTGGAATGCTCATATCAACCTTCTTACTGGGAACTTCTACTTATCCTCTTTGAAACCTTCTCTGATCCTTGGAAGTTAGTCCCAAACATCCTGACATAATACATACTCCACCGTGTCTTAACATGAAATACACTCTATATGCTTATTAGCTTCTCCCACTAGCCTGTAAGGTTCTAAATGGTAAAAGCTACATCTTCCAAATTTCTATCCTCAACAATTAGTACTGAGTATGGGGGTAATAAATGTCTATTGAAAGAATATCTGATCTACCTTAATTTCCAATGTTATTAATCATTGCATCATCAATTTTGAGTACTTATGTTTAAATTAGTTAATGAATAATGTATTTAATCCTTTAATTGTTTGATATGATGTTCTCCAATTCTCCTAATAAGTCTAAAAACTTTTAAGACCTTAGTTCACACCATTTACTACTTTCATATTCTCTTTAGCACCTAAGAGTAATGGGCACATGGTAAATATTCAATAAATTCTTGATGAACTGAATTAAAAACACAGTATTAGCACATTAATGGGAGCAACTTATCATGCCCTACTGATCTAAGTAAAAGATCTGGCCTTCTGAAGTAGTGCAATTGTACCAATACGGAAAATTTAATGAGAAAAAGAAAAATTATCCAATTGGACAGTTAACAGCTTTTCTCTTAGAGTTCCACAAATATTTTATGGATAACTAGAGTCAACTTCTAGAGCTCAGAGTAAAAGACTCAAGGTATATATCTCCATGCATACTGGCAGGAAGATTACATGTTTAAGGGGTCTATCACAATCATAATTACTTAAATTCCACTAATCCTTAACAAGTCCATAATAGGGGTATAGGACAAAGAATTTAATAGCAAAAGCAATTAATGCCAAATCAACCTATGCTAAAGATGTATATGGCCATTCTTGCATAATTTATAACAAAACAGACATTTACCCATTCAACATTTTTGCAGTGACTACTAATGACAACGGCTATATTAGGTCCCAGAAATACAAAGATGAAGAAAACACAGTTCCTATGTTGGTGGGGTTCTAGCTCCACCATGTTGCAATGGTGTTTAAGAGTACAATTAAATGGTACCTCCTGGAGTTGCTCAAACATGGATGATCTGGGTAGCAGCCTGGTGGAGAAGGTGAATAAACACATACTTAAAGGCAATGTGTGTTAACAGAGAAATAAGTACAAGCTGTTATGGGCCACTGAAGAGAAAACAATTAACCTACTGGAGAAATCAGGAAAAGATATGGAAGAAACTGACATCCATACAAGAATTCAATGTGAATTAAGGTATGAGGAAGCTACCCAGACAGAAACATCTGGGATGGACTCTAACCTGAAACTACAGTTGCAGGCAGAATTGGAGGGTTTCAAAGCAAACCAATCCAATCGAAAGCAAATTGCTGCAGAAGAGCAAAAAATAAAATACTCTTGGCCATTAAGTTTGAGAATGAAACACATATCCCAAAGGAGTTAAACTACCACATGTTGTAAGCATAAAGGGAGTCTGTTAAACAGTATATAGAATGAAAGTTCAAAGGAAGCCAATCACTAAGAGAGAGAGCTGTCCAGGAAAACCTTAATTAGAGCAGAATTGGAAATACTACTGATGGGGAGAGGAAGTACAGGGAGGGGCATCCACATGCCTAGGAAGACAAATGTCATTAGCAAAAGCAGGAACCTGAACTGCCTATGTGTGGGACCACAGGGAGGTTCATGTTGGGAAGCAGGTGGGGGGTAAGTTGGACACGTGAGTGAAGGCCTAATTTAGAAGAGCCTGGAACACAAGCGTGGTAGATTGGACATTATTCTAGACACACAGCAAGTAGTTCTCAACACTGACTGCTGAGTAAAAACACCTAGGGAGCTTTAAAAAGTACACCTATGGCTGAGGTCACCCCATATCAAAAGTAAGAGAATCTCTGGGGGGAGCAGCCTGGGCATTAACATGTAAAAGCACTAAGATGATTCTACCGAACAGCTGAACAGTGAACAGTCGGGATGGAGACTCACGGGGTTAAGAAGACAGAAAGGGAAGGCATGGCAGATATCGTTAAGACTAAAACTTGATAAACCCTGTTTATAAGCAACAGTTTTGAGCTGACTGCCTATTGAAGCTTATCTTCTAACCTGAGTTAAACATTCTGTTTTCTTAGTGTTTCTTTTCCTTTGTTGACAATGCCAAACTCTGAAAATAGGAAAACAGCCCATTAATTTCTCTTGTGTGACTGTTTCACCATACAGCTCACAACTTCAGAATTTTATTCCATGATGTCCCACAAACAACTAACATAAAAAGCAATTATTTCAATCCTATGCTGCCCTTATATCTCTGCAATGAGGTGCTTTTATAGTAAGGAATGTTCTAGGCTGCATTCACGTTTGGATTTTATAAAACTTCTCTTTTAAATAAGAGAGCATTAATACCTATGTGTATAAAATTGCTTGTACTAGAGCAAAATGTAAGATTAAGTAGTCATTCTTTACACTCTTCCTGCGATAGGATTCTGTTCCTAGTTTCAGATGATTACAAAGTATTTTGCTTATTTTGTAACAAATTATCAAATACTTTTGCAGTACTTCACAAATAAAGGGAAACAACAAATGTATCCCATACAGTAACTCTGTACTACATCAAAGTGTCCTGTGTAGGAGGAAAAAGTCATCAAGGTGATTATAAAGTTTGACAGCCTGTTGATCCTTCTAAAAGCAGGTTTGCTTGTCTGCTTGTTTTTTTTGTTTTGTTTTGTTTTTTACGAAAAAGCAAGGTACAAAATATGCTTCAGAATCCATGTTACTCACGGAAGGGTTTATTCAAGAAATATGCATTTTGTTTATAAGTAAGCAACTGTCTTTGTTATGCAAACTTCAGTTAGCCACAACTGTCTTGTTTTGTGTGGCGTTAAGTCAACATATCTACTTAATAGTAAAAATGGCAGGAGAACATAAGTTGGAAGTCTATAGCTGGGATCCCACGTGTAGGTTTATTCCCAGATAAAGTTAATAAATTCGAAGGACCGTATCTCAGTGTGTAACCATAGTGAGGGGGAGTGGGGAAGAGGAAAAGGGGGCAATGAGTATAGGAGAACTCAACAATCACAGTGTTAAACAGGAGTCCAAAAATATTTCCTCATAAACATGGAACTAGATTTCAAGAGTTGGCCATTCGCTTGTACCGCTCCTATTCAGTAAGGAAAAGAAAGGCTTCTAAAAAGAAGACGAAAGCCTAACTCTCCGACATAGGTGTTAGAGTTAAAAAGCAAGTCACTGGAGTCTGACCAGTGGGTCCGAAGGAAATTCGGAGGGCAAGGAAAGAAGAGCAGATGAAGGAGACAGGAAAAGGTGAAGGTGGCGGGCAAAGGCCATCCGGTGTGAACCTGGATGCCCAGCTCTTTATGCCCCGGGCAGCGTGGAGGCTCTCTCGCCCCGCGGGCATCGGGGGGTCGGGACGCAACGCGAGCCCCCCACAGGCCTGGCACCAGGGGGCGCGGGGCGTCTGGAGGTCGGGGAGAAGAGGGGTGCGCGCACCTTCCGCGCTCGCGCCCCACCGGGCTCCGTGCGCAGGGGTCCCCAGGAAGAAGGCACACTTTGCGCAGCCCTTGCCTCCGGGTGCAGGGAGGGGGTGGGTGGAGCAGAGCCCGGGGCCGCCCCCCGGAGCCGCCCCCGCAGCCCCGGCCCCGGCCCCCGGCCCTGGCTGTCAGCGGCCCCCTCCCGCAGTCACTCACCCGCGGGCTGCGTGGTCTTGGCCGCGGCGGCGGCGGCGGTGGCGGCGGCGACCCCCGCCTGGGTCATGATCTCAGGCGGGTACGGCAGGGGTGTCCGACCACCCGGGCGAATCTCTCCGTCCGCGGCCGCCGCCTGCTCCTCTGGGGCTGGGGGAGCGCGGGCCCAAGCCCTCCTCTCCCCCCGCCCCCGCCGCCTCTTCTTGCGGCCACCGCCGCCGCTGCGAGCTCTAGCCCTCAAGGCCGGAGACCCGGCAGCAGCGCGGCCTCAACTTTCCCAGCCCCCCTCCCCCCCGCCCCTCCCCGTCCCTCACCACCCCTCCCGCGGCCGCCGCTGGGCAAGCGAACAGCCTACCCTGGGTGCGCTGCGGTCCCGCCCCTGCCATTCAGCCCACCAACCCGGACCCGGGGAGGCTGCCATGATAGCCAATCAGGACCCGAGACGCTGTTGCGCTAGGCTAGAGGGCGGGAGGAGGTGGAGGGAAAACCGAAGAGCGAACGGGCCTCGGGCGGCCCAATGAGGAGGGCCGGGGGGCGGAGGTGTGCAAGTTGGGTTGAAGGAACAGGAAATATTCTTAAAGGTAGAATGATGGGCAGGACGGAAAGCCAGTACGTGAATGGGAAAGAGGTGGGCCTGGTTCCTTAAAGGGGACGCCTTGAGAATCTAGCAAAAGAGGTGTTTTAAGAAACTTCTTTGTATCCTGTTTTCTGTTCTGTTTTCTACGTCTTCGATAGGAGTTTGGGACTGGAACAACTGAAAAGGAAGAGGGCACAGAAAACTTTCAAGAACGATTAGAGAGCTCCTCTTAGCCTAGAGGGCAGGAAGGCGGCATGATACCTCTGAAACAGGAGGTGGGGAAGAGAAGAGATTGAGGACGCCTCCCGCTGCCCCTTCACTGAAAGATCGTTGCCGACCTGAAGCTGCTGGAACTTGTAGGCTGTGGTCATCTGTCGTTTTTCATTTGCCGCAAAGACGGATTCCTGCGAATTGGAGATGACCGTGTTCAGAAATGTCTTGGTGGCCTTCTAGCTGGGGGAAGAGAGTATGTGGCATTGGGGGATGGGGTTTGAAACTTCAAGCTTGGGATTCTAGAAACCTAGATCTGGGAGATAAAGCGCCGCCGTGACAGAATGGAAACCCAAGGGTCTCTAACTCCAAGATGGGTTTGGGGCCCTGGAGCTGTGGTTACAACTCCTTTTTCCCTGGTTTCACTTCATATTTCATAATTCCTCCCCTCCTGAAACAGGTGTCCTCCACCTAGCGGTGGTTGAAGATTTCCTAGCGCTTCCACAACCCGGTTATAAATGTCCCAGATGCTACATGTCCAAGGGCTAGACCAGATAACTTCCAGAAGGTGCACGCAGAGCATGGCATAGTGGGAATTACTTGAGCCTTTCTGCAGAGGAAGCTGACCTTGTATGGGATAAAGGGTAAAGTTAAACAGTAACCACACCTTATGTTTGTACAGCAGTTTAAAAGCTATGATGAAACAGAAGGTCTCAGTGTTACTTACAAACTACTGCACTATAAACAGTCTAGAAATTTTCTTTAACTCCTGCATCTTGGCATACGAAGTTCTAATTAGTCTCTGAGTGGATTTAGCACACTCAAATCAAAGCTGCAGATGAGAAGGACCCTAGGATTCAGAGCCTAATAGTAATGCTAATAGGACCTCCATGAATTTGTATTAGTTAGCATGTCTAGCTGTTGGAAATTTACATTGTGATCAGAATATAAGGTATTCTGATTTAAAAACTATTCTGGTTAATACATACCATACCTAGGGTGTGTATGATTTTCTAAGCAACTATGATGCATCGAGTTTAAAGTAAAATAAATAGTTTTTTGATGGTTCAGAAAACAGACATTAAGAGATTCTTTAGACTACCGTTAAAAACATACATTAATACCTTTCAGGCACAATTTAGGTGTGTTAAGAGAAATTTATATTTAATAAAAGGTCTGAATGTTAGCTTTTTCATTTAAAAAATGAAGCCCAAATCATGGATCTTTTCATTGACTTTGCTTATTCAACATTGGTGTACTGCTCAAGATATGAGAGGATAATATCGAATAATCCACCAGTTTTCAGGCTGACTGACATGCTTATAGTGCCTACACATATAAACTATGGTGGCCAAATGAAACTGGTCTCTGCCTCCAGGCCAAGTCCATTTTCACAGGGCTCGAGTGAATCTGATTTTCACCCACATAGTTAAGACCTTTCAGTGGCTCTAATACTCTTTGCATGACTTAAAAGCCTCTTGCTTTTATCTCCAGTTTCATTTCGTGGTATCTCTTTTTTTTCCTACTCCTGGGGATTAATGACTAGTGGAGGGGGCCCGCTGACAGCTGGGCCAGGGCCAGGCTGCGGGGACAGCTCTGAGCCCTGTTCTACCCACCTATTCCCTGTTTCCAGAGGCCAGGGAGGGCTGAGCAGTGTGCCTCCTTCCGGAGGACCTCTGTGTGCAGACCCTGTTTGGGCGTGACCGTAAGAGTGCACGCACCCCTCTTCTTCTCGTCCTTGCCCCCAGGTGCCAGGCCCGTGGAGGACAGGGGCTCACTCTGTGCATGGGGTTAGATAGGCTCCTTGCTTGCATCTTGTTTTTAGACATTTTCAGAAATGAATGGCAGCGGTCAACTGTTTTGCAAAGTGGCTGTAATATTCTGCATTTTCAACAGCAATGTATGCAGATTCCAGGTACTCCACATCATCACCAATCCTTGATATTGTCAGTCTTTTTAATTCTAGCCCTTATAGTAGGTGTTGAAGTGGTCTCTTGTATTTTAATTTGCACTTCTCTAAGTACTAGTGTGTTGTGCATATGTTCATGTATTTATTGGACAGTTACATATCTTCTTTGGTAAAGTGTTCAAATCTTTAGCCCATTTAAAAATCATGATGCCTGCCTTATTATTGAATTGTAAATGCTCTATATATTATGGATAAAAGTTCTTTCTCAGATGTACGTTGTGTAGATATTTTCACCTAGTCTGTATCTTGAAAAACAAAATTGCTTTTTTGAGGTATGATTGATCTACAATAAACTGAACATATTGTACAGCGTGGCAAGTTTTGACGTTTGTAAACATCTGTGAACCATCTCCACAATCAAAAATGGACATATCCATCCTGCTCTCAGTTTTCCTTCTTTCACTCCTTCCTCTTGCCCTCATCCTGTTCTCCAGGCAACCACTAACCTGTTTTGTCACTATACATTCGTTTCACTTTCTAGAATTTTATATAAATGGATTTTTCCCATTTATACTCACTTCTGTTTACTTTCAATCAGCATACTTTTTTTTTTTTTTGATATTCATCCCCTCTGTTGTGTGTATCAGTAATTCATTAGCTTTTGTTGCTAGGTAGTATTCCATTGTTTGGATATATTGTATATATTCACATTGGTGGACAGTTGTATTGTTTTTGGGTTTTGACTATTACAAATAAAGATGCTAGAACATTTGTGTACAAATCTTTGTAGGATATCTACTTTCATTTTCCTTGGGTAATACTTGGGTAAATATCCAGTGGAATGGCTGAGTCAGAATCTAAATGTACCTTTTTAAAAAAATTGCCAAACTATTTTCCAAACATTTAATATTCCCACTAGTAGAGTATGAGATTTCTGAATTGTACCATCTCCTTGTCAACACTTAATATGGTAAGTCTTTTAAAATTTTAGTCATTCTAATAGGTGTATAGTGGTATTTCATTGTGACTTTAATTAGTATTTCCCTAATGGCTGATGATACTGAGCATCTTTTCATGTACTTATCAACTATTTGTATATCTTTTGTGAAGTTATGTTTAAATTTTTTGCCCATGTTAATTGGGTTGTTCATTATATATTGAGTTTTAAGAGTTTTTTTTTTTTAATGAATTCTGGATACATATCCTTTATCAGATATGTGATATGCAATATATTCTCCCAGTTCTGGGTTGTCATTTTATTCTCTTAATATTGTTTTTCAAATAGTAGTTCTTAATTTTAAGTCCAATTTATCAAGTATTTCTTTTATTAATTGTGCTTATGGGATCATACCTAAGAAATCTTTGACTAACATAAGGTCACACAGATTTTTCTTCTGTTCAAGAAGTTTTATAGTTTTGTTTTATATTTAGATCCATGGTGCATTTTAAATTATTACATATTGTGGGAGTATGGATCAAAACTTGTTTTGTATTGGTAATATGGATTATATTTTTGTATTGGGAAATCCAGCTTTTCAAGTACCAGTTGTAAAGATTGTCCTTCCTCCTCTGAGTTGTCTTTGGGCAAAAATTAATTGACCATATATGTGCAGCCCATATTTCTAGACTCTATTCTGTTCCATTGATCTATTTGTCAATCTTGACACCAATACTGCACTGTTTTTTGTTTTGTCTTTTAAAATTTATTTTTTAATTGAGGTATACTTGATTTACAATGTGTTAGTTCACATGTACAGCAAAATGACTGTTATACATATACATGTATGTTCTTTTTGAGATTCTTTTCCACTATAGGTTATTACAAGATATTGAATATAGTTCCCACTGCTAAACAGTAGGTCCTTGTTGTTTATGTATTATATATATCATACCACACTGTTTTAATTGGTGCAGCTTTATAAGCCTTGAAGTCAGGTAGTGTAACTCCTCCAATTTTCTTGTTCTTTAAAAATTTGTTTTCACTATTCTAGGTCCTTTGCATTTCCATTTAAGCTTGTCAAGTTAAAAAAAAAAAAGCCTGCTAGAATCTTAACTGGAATTTACAATTCAATGTGGGGAGAAATTATAACTTAGTATTGTCTTTTGATTCATGAATGTGTTCTCTCCATTCATTTGTGTCTTTTAATGTTTCTCCTAGGATTGCTTTATAGCTTTCTGTATACAGGTCTTACATATATTTGCTAAATTTATCCATAAATATCTCATATGTTTATGCTATTGTAAATTTTTTTAGTTTAAATTTCTAGTTTTTATAGCTGGAAAAACAATTGATATTTGTATACTATGGCCTTGTTGTACTAACTTACTAGTCCTAGCAGTTTTTTTTGTCATAGTATTTTTTACTTCATCATGTTATCTGCAAATGAAGACCATTTTCTTTCTTTCTATGCAATCTGCATGCTTATTATTTCTTTTTCTTGTCTTACTGTACTGGCTAGGGCTTCCAGTGCAACATTATATAGAAGAGGTGAAAGGAGTTATCCTTGTCTTCTTCCCAATCTCACATATAAAGCATGAAGTTTTTCACTATTAAGTATGATGGCAGCTGTAGGCTTTTTATAGATGACCTTTCCAAATTAAATTCCTTTTTATTCTTTTGTCACTGAAAGTTTTTGCCATGAATGCATGTTGAATTTTTTTCTGCATCTATTGAGATAATCATGACTGATATTGTTTACTGTTTTCTTGTAATGTCTTTGCCTGGTTTTGGTACCAGTATAATGCTGTTCTCATAATATGAATTAGGCAATCAATATTCATTTCTCTACTATTTTCTTGAAGAGTGTAGAATTGGTATTATTTCTTCCTTAAATGCTTAATAGAATTCACAAGAAAAGCCACTTGGACCTGAAATTTTTTTTTTGTGGGACTACAAATTCAATTTCTTTCATACAGTTAAAGCTATTCAAATTACCTTTTTAAAAATATATTTGACTTTTTTTTGGTAGCAGCTTGAGATATAATTCACATACCATACAATTCACCCACCATGGCTGAATAATATACCATTTTATCGATAGGAAATACTTTGATAATCATTCAGGTAATGAACATTGGGTTGCATCTACTCTTTGGCTACTATGAGTAACACTGCTATGAACAGTCATGTATGAGTTTTTGTGTGAATGTATGTTTTCTCTTGAAATTATATACCTATATACCTAGGAGTGGAATTGTGGAGTCATATGGTGACTCTATGTTTAACCTTTTGAAAGAACTTCTAGACTCTTTTTGGGTAACCTGAATGATTGGCATCGTTCAAAAAATTTGTCCATGTCATTTAAGTTGTTGAATTTATTGAATAAAATTGCTTGCAATATTCCTATTATCTTTTTATTGACAGTAAGTTCTGAAGTGACGTCCTCTCTTTCATTACTGATGTTGGTAATTTGTGTCTTCTCTGTAAGGGGTTGGGGTGGGGATTGGTCAGTCTGGTTAGAGGGTAAGTTTATCGATTTTATTTTTTCAAAGAAGTAGCTTTTGGTTTCATATAGTTTTTCTACTCTTTATTATTTTCAATTTTATGACTTTCTGCTCTTTATTTCCTTCTTTCAGCTTACTTTACTGAACTGGCTCTGAACTGGCTCTTCTTTTTTGGTTTCTTAAGGTGAAAGCTTAGGTCTTTGATTCAAGATCCCATATACAAGCAACAAGGATCTACTGTGTAGCACAGGGAACTATATTCAGTATCTTATAACAACTATCATGGAAAACAATCTGAATCACTTTGCTGTGCACCTGAAACAATACTGTAAATCAACTATACTTCAAAAAAAAAATCTCATATACACATTTAATGCTATATATTATCTTTTAGTTTTATCCAAGAGCTTTGATATATTTTCATTTTCCTTCTCTTCAAATTTTTTCTAATTTCTACTGCAATACCTTCTTAAGACACCTAAGTTATTTTGAAGTGTGTTGTTTAATTTCCAAATATTTGGGAGATTTTTTCCAGATTTATTATTTTCTTATTTAATTCTGGTGTGGTTAAAGGACATCATTTGCATGTATCAATCCTCTTTTATTATATTGTGACTTACTGTTTACCAAGAGTTTGAAATCTCCAGTTGTAATTGTGGATTTGCCTATTTCTCGTCAGTTTTTTCATCATATATTTTGAAGCTATGTTGTTATGGTCATACTCATTTAAGATTATAGTCTCTTGGTAAATTATCCTTTACCATAAACATCCCTCTTTATTTCCTGGAAATACATTTTGTTCCAAAATTTACTTTGGTGTAATTTAGTCACTCCAGCTTTCCTTTGATTAGTGTGCATGGTATATCTTTTCCATCCTTTTTCTTCTAACTTACGGGTTCACTTATATTTAACATGGGTTTCTTATAGGTAACATGTTTTTGGCTTTTTCAATCCAGTATGAAAAATCTCTGCCTTTTAATTGGTGTGTTTAGACTATTTACATTCAATATAATGATCAATAGGGTTGTATTTGAAGTTTCCATCTTACTATTTGTCCTATCTCTCCTTTGTTTTGTACAATTTTACACCTTGCCTTCTTCCACTTTAATATTGTTCTTTGTAAAAGCTGGGTAATATGGAAATGTGGTATTTCAACTTTTCCCTTATTAGTCAGCATTTTGGTTGCTTCTAGTTACTTACTGTGAACATTATCATACAGGTGGCTTCCCTCCATTTAACCCCAGTTTGGCCTCTTAACTGTGACCTTGATAAAGTTACCTTCTCTAAGCCCATTTCTGAACCTGTAAAATGGAGCTAATGAAAGTTTCTACCAAAAAACATTGTTGTATGAGTTAAATAACTTATATAAGAGCATCAATCATAGTGCCTGATTCTTGGTAACCCTTCAATAAATGTTACAGTAGCCAGTGAATGCAATGCAAGACAGTGGGTTAGGCCTGGCAGTACACAAATATTTTCAAATTCCCCTCACTTAGGCAAAAATAAAGCCATAGTTTTGTGAATTGCCTTATTAGAGTTCCTTTTTCCATTATTAATTGTATTTCCTTTGTGAATTACGTCCTTTCACTAGGAAAAGATTTCAATGTCTTTCTTAGATATGAGCTCTTTAAACAGAGTAACTTTGAATGCAACATTTTGTAGGCCTTTTAAATACACATTATTTGTAATTTTGTTAAATCTGACCATATTTTTAAAACTCTGTGATTTTTATAACTTACCTGAAGGATATGCCTGTGAGAATTTTTAAAAACTTCACTGTTTTGCAGACATTTTTATAGGCATTTTATATTTACATTCATGAATGTCGTATATCACTTTATCTCTTCCATTAGTTTATTCACCAAGTTTCAAAGGAACTTCATGTCTTGTATAAACTCATAGTTTCTACGAATTCCTGATACTTGTGTCTAGTTTTTATTAAATTTAGTTGGTTCTGTATTGAAATGTTGCTGAGATACCATGGGCTTTTCAGTTCTAAAGATTTTACAGTGACTATTGCCCCCTACCTTTAGGTATTAAAAGAATAATACCAACATTTGTTTTGTATTGAAAGCCAAAGTAAAAATTGACTTGAATGTTTTCTCTAAAATTCCGTAGTTTATTACGCCTCCCAATCCAACACAGTATCTCATGGCAACTGGAATAATGAAACAATGTCATGTTTGTTTCCTACCTGACTGATCACAGGGCAGGGCCATGCCCCTCTCTTTCACTGCTGTACTGTCAGTGCCTGAGCCCTTGTGGGTACACTCCCTGACCAAATCTCTGTACTGAATTCTACAAGTTACAGGAACATTTTTTTTTAAAGGACTGGCAGTAATCCAGGAACCATTCTCTAAATTTGTCCCAGGTTACATATTATTAGCTGGATTTTGATTTGGAGGAGAGACATTATACTAGTTTACATAGGGAAAGAGGGCTTGGCGAGAGGAAGCTTTCAAGTATGTGGCAGTTTCGTTGCTAAAACTACACTAAACTAAACACAACCAACTAAATAACACAAGTCTGAGGAAATGTGCACAGTATAAACAAAGGTCATATAGACTTGCTTATATGTAAAATAAATGAATTGAATCAAGTCCCTAATAGGTGGTCATTCCTAATGTCAGTCATCAGGGGACGAAGTTTGTGTTAGAGAATAGAAACCAAAATGATGAAGACCTAGGGAGGAAGAAATTTACTCTTTGGATCCTGATGCTAAAGGTCAAATTGTGTGGAAGATCTTTCCTAACTTGGCTGATAATATAATCTCCAGCTAAAATGCAGTTGAGCTGGTCTGCTGTTTCTAAATTGTAGCTTTCTCAAGGCAGTTTACAATGGGATAGGCTCAGTCCAGGGGGACAAACAGCAGCTCCACAATGTAGGTTGTATGGTCTCTGTTATATAAATTCTGAATTTGTATACCTTTTGCACTCCTTTTCATACTTTTAGTCTCAGCTCTTCTATGGGAATTAGGCTTGTTTATACTCAAACCAATGTTAAAAGAAATCAAGTCAGTGTACAGAATATTCCTCTCCACTAAGTTTCTTTCGAAGTTAAATTCAAGATCCTTGGAGACCGCGGCTGTTATTTTAGTAAAGCTGGCCTCTACTTAGACATGAATTCTACATAAATTAGAATTTTACTTCCCTTTAAAGAGACCATGATTATCTGCCTGGTTCATTTACACATCCCTAGAGCTTAAAATAGCAGGTGCTCAATAAACTCAAAAACAATTTACGTCAGCGAAAGGCAGATAACTTTCACACAAAGGAGATGGTAAGGATAAAGTTATGAAACTGCTTTTAGGGTGCTATAATAAAGCCCTCATCTTACCAGATTTTACTGTTCTGTATACTAATTACTTTAAGTTGTGTATTCAAATTTCACCTGCATAAGCAGCTATGCTTGTATTACCTGTCTTATTTTAGTACAGACAGTTTGATTTTACTTTAGTATACAGCCTGCTAGTGACGAATAGGATTCAAGATTGTTCAAATATTCATAGAGAACTTTTAATATTGCCAATTTGGTTTCTAAAAGATGAACTAACTAGATGAGCTCATAAGTTTGGTCAAGGAAACGAAGAAAAACATTGTATCCTGCACCTCCTCTATAGTTAAATTAACTTTTAAGCAGAGTACCTTCTTTCCTTAAAATGGTATATAGCTTCCTGTGCCCTTTCAAAGGTATTAATTTTTACATTAAAAACAAAGAAAAACATTATAGTCAGGTATCTTTTTGAAGCTCAGCGATTTAACACACGATTTAATTTATATTACTTAGATTCCTTTATAAACTCATATGTCTTGAGTTTTTGAAGATAGCAAATAAGAGTAAAAGCTGTGACTAAATTCAGCTATGCAGCAAATTACTTTCAATAAATCAGGAAAATCTAATTCAAAGTCCACAAATTCCAAAACATCCCTTCTCCCCAATAGACTGTATCTTCCCAAATGTTGGACTTAAGCTTCCATCACAAATTAATGTAAAACAGGCCATATTTCTTTGAGATTTAAATTCTAGGCTGTTAAAGCAGTTATTGATTCTTACTAACTTTATGCTCTCAACTATTCCTGAAGCGGACTTTGATTCTAGATGAATAGTTTTCACTGAGGAAACTGTTTTAAATTTAGAGAATTGGAAAGGTTGAGAACTTCTGTCCCAGTAACAGATTTCGTATTCTCTGACTTCACATTCCTCAATGTTCTATCAAAATAACTACACATACATTTAAAAATCTGACTCAAGGCCTTTTTTCCATAGGGCTATGCTACTTGGCTGTATCTTAAACTAGGACTAAATTCCTATAGTACAGCATTGTAAGGGAAGTCCAATTCAGGACCCTCTGCCACACGGTTTATTTCCCGAAAAAATTCTCATAGGCTCACCACTCCTACTCACTACAGTACCCAACTTCCCAGGAATGTTCACATCACACAGCTAGAAAAGCACCTATCTGGGAAATGGATTAGTGTTATGAGTCCACCTAGCTGAAAAACTCAGTTATAAGAGCAGAACTATTAGGCCCACTCCCTATTTCTTTAACATTCTGAATAGCAGCACTTTCTAACCTTCATTTAGCAAATTAAGCCCTTTAGAAGAGTCTTTTCCAACTTTCTTGCTTTGGTTGTCAACAAAGTCCAACATTTTCTCCAAGCATAATGTGGCAGCCAGGTCCACTGATCTCCACCTTCTGGTATTAATATCCTGTGTATTCTCCTCCCAAACTGTACCAGGCTGGTACAATAGTTGGTCTGTGTAACTAACGAAATATGGCAGAAATAATAGGTATGTTATTCTGAAGGTAGGTCATACAAGCGTATGGTTTCTGCTCACTCTCTTGGATCACTTGCTCTGGGGCAAGCCAGCTGCCAGCTGTTAAGACAGGCAGCCCTGTGGAGACACCCACATAGTGAGGAACTGAGTTCCTCCAATAGCCAAGTGAGTCAGTCATCTCAGAAGTGGCTCACCCAGCCCTAGTCAAGCCTTCAAGATGATGCAGCCCTGGCTGACAGTTCTGTAACCCGATGAGACCTCAAGCCAGAGCCATCCAGCTAAGCTGCCCTTGGACTGCAGATTCAGAAACTATATACGACGATAAATGTTTGTTGTTTTAAGCTGTCAAATTTTGGGATTATGTGATTAAGACACATCTGACAAAGATCACCCATTGTTTCTTGAATGGAATAAGCAAAACTCTAATTCTAACCCTTTTTACTAAGATATTGAGTTAATTTTGTTAAAGACAAAATTCTAAATTCATGTTTGTTTGATACTCAGAAAAAAACTTAAAAAATAATTCCCAATTCATTCAACAAAACTATCCTTTCTCACTGTTGAGAGAAAAAAATGTGAATATACATTATCTGTAGTCAATGTACAATGCTAATTAGATGACAACCTAAGGTGTCAGTTTTTTTTTTTTTAAAAACAACAATTTCAAAATATAGCAGCAGTTAAGACAGCTCTTTAGATCTTATATTTTCTCTCACTGGGACTGAACTGCAGATTCTGGGCAGTGTTTGTAGCAAGTTCCAAATGGTCTGAATTAGGAGGGTCTGATTACACTTGGCCTATTTTAGTTAGTTTTAAAGTTAGATTTTAAAGAAAGGTGAAAATAAATAACGTAGTATGGGCAATAGTAAACAATGACTACATATAGTTGCTGATCTCAGAATTCAACACAAAATGGGGTTTTCTTTGACATTTACCAGACATCACAGATAACTACCAGAACATCACATAAGTTTATTTCAGATGTAACAGCAATGTTAAAATCAACAAGTTTAAATCTTAACTGCACCAAGTAAACTTAGCCATTTAAGTATTTTTAAAGTTATTCCCTCCAAAAAACTGAGGGAGCTTTTCTTTTCCACCCCACATACCATGGTTTCCCAATAGTTCTGTTTTTGGAGGACTTTCAATTGATGAATAAACTGCTTTGGGGGTATTTCAGAACTTCTTTCCCAAAATGAAAACTAATCTGGACAAATTATATATTGCATAGATTACTCAGCAGATTCTTTTCTTTAGAACCTCAATGCAACTACCATACAGTATAATTTTTAACCTATTTGCCCCACAGAAAAAACTATCTGTCCTGAAAAAAATGATGGATATATCCTGTGATCTTCCAGTTAAAAGAATTGTTTTACCTCACTGATAATTTTTATCATGTTTCAAAATAACCAACTCAACATGGGACATTATTTCAGTCTTTACTGACCCATAAGCATATGAACTAGTGCCCAGCTTCTACCTTTTCTACATCCTCCTCCTCCATTAAGTGGATGGAATTAATATAAGTTTGAAGTAGGACAATTAACCCTTTACAAACATTTACAATTTAGGTGAAAGTCATTGACTAGTGTGAAAAAAGAAACACTATGATAGGGAGCCTACACACTCAGTTCAAAATTTTATATTTTTTCCTCCATAAATAACATGTACTTAATTGTCATGAGGCAGCTATTCGGTTTTCAATAACCACATTTAGGGATACATTCATAGGACTGAGTAGATAGTCCAGGTGAAATGGTTATAGAAATAGAGGCAGTGTCATCTCACAAAACTCATTTATATATCAAAATCTATTATGATATCTGGACATTTACAAAAAGGATGAATTCTTCAAACTAATTATGCCTTCTGTAACTCAAGCACTCTTCTCTTGGCAAGAGCAAGCTGAAGCTTATCTATGAAGGTAAAGGTGCTTAATGCTAAATTCTTCTAAGCTTAGACTTGGACTGCTTAATAATCTGACACCCAAGAAACCAGCATAGTCTTTCTACATTTTTACTATCCTAAGATTAGAACCCTATAAACTCATTCTTCAAATATCTTCCTTTTCTATATTATTCTTGGCACTCAACTAAGACTGTTGAAGTCTACTATACCTTGTACTTTCACATTCTCAAATAAGAACTTAAGATCATAAAATGTGCATAAGCATCATGTAAAATAATTTTGTCACTCAACATATTTGGAGAGATGAGACTTTTATGCCAGAATTTACATAAGAGGATAAATATTATGAATCAATCTTCCTTTCAAAGTCAAATGAAAATTCAAGCCCTGTGCATTGTTTTAATTAAGTCTAATGAAAACATTTCTTGGGCCACCAGTATTGGCAATCTAGAAAATTTTAAATATTGGAGATGGGACTATGGAGGAAAACATGAAAATTCAAATGTCTTCTATCTTACAGAAAGTTATCAACCTGTCAAAGCTACTCCCTATGTGCCAGAAAATGATCGGACATAAACCAGTCCCGTCAGTAGAGGAGGTCACAGTGACATTTGCGTTATTAACACTCACTTTTCCAAGAATAGAAGCAGTATGTTTAACAATCCCCACTCCCCCAAATCCTTAAACTCAATATCATAGGCACAGAATGTAAGCAAATCTGGGATGTTCTCCAACAGATAAGCAATAGCACAACTATGTTATTCTCAAAAATACTGTCTAGATATTCTTTCCTATATAATCAAATGCTCAGTGGCCACACTTCTAACAGCCTGCATTAGCTGACTTTAAATGAATTTATTGTGTCACAAGTCCATCTAAGCTTCCTTTTAGGTATTTTTAAATATGTCCAAGAGACAATACCTGTTTCAGGTTTATTTAGGGGCATTGATCTATAAGGACATCAACTCCATTTTTTAAGGTTAGACTAACTATTGTGGGTTTACTGAAGAAAAAGGACAGGAGAAAAAAAAAAAGCGAATCACAACAAACCTCTTTAGGTTAGTTAAAGGACTTATCTCTAGCTGGGATATTAAAAAAAAATTAATCTCACCA
Organism: Camelus dromedarius; assembly: GCF_036321535.1. NCBI lineage: Eukaryota > Metazoa > Chordata > Mammalia > Artiodactyla > Camelidae > Camelus > Camelus dromedarius. The sequence continues at coordinate 71,483,827 of NC_087437.1, read as the reverse complement.
GCCCACACTCTAAAAGTTAATGCCACTAATAACAATCAACAGCAGGAAAAGTAAACCTGCCAACAACCAGCCCACTCATTAGCAAAAAAGCAGTTTAACTCAAATACTGAGACCAAAGTATAACACTACCTACCCAAACTGTCCCACCCACCCTCAGCCGCCAGCAAGGAAGGAAGAAATAACTGCTGAACAGAACAAAATAAGCTTAGTATTTCTTACAAGGATAACAATGGTCCAACTCCTGAGATAATACTCAGAAGGACAAAAGGTGGAGTGAAGGCAATGTACAGGGATTAGTATCCCACAAACAGTCTTGAAACATCCAAAGTACCACAAGCACACTAAACTTGTCTATGAATTAGAGGACAGGATATTGCTGCTGCTTCTTTTTGTCCTTTGAAATATACAATACTTTGTAGACTCTGCCCTTCAATGTGAAAGCAGGACACTTAAGGAAAAAGAAATTGACACCCCAATTTTGAGACCATATATCTTAACTGTGAAACTAAACAGATCTATACCTTTTCCTTCCTACAATCAAAACACCTCACAAAAATAGGAAAACTAAAACAACCCAAACATGATTAATTTTCAAAGTCCTTGAAAGTTTAAAACTTTTAGCGAAAGGGAAGGAAGGAAAAGAGGAAAAACAAGAATAAGGAAGGGGGAAGGCTTTGAAAGAAAGAGGGGGGAAAAATCAATGGGCCTCTCTTTTATTTGGCGACAAGCAAGTGCAAGAAAGTTCATTTGTAACTTGTTCAGTTGTCTGTCTTTTGCACATCTGCGTTCTGGCCAGAAGGGACTTTGAGGTTTTTCTGCAGCACATGAGCATCTGCAGGCTCTATTCTCTTATAGTAGTTCTTCTTTGTCTCAATAATCTCAAAGCCAAACTTCCTGTAGAAGTCAATTGCAGACTCATTGCTGATCTGGACATGCCTGAGATATAACAGGGCAACAGAAAAAAATAAATAAAAATAAATTAAGATTCCATCAGCTTTTATCTGTCCTTCACAGATAGCTTCAAATTGGTTGGCACTGGAATACCGCAGATATTTTAGATTCTCTTTAGTAATCAACAAAGATTTAGGTATTCATTTCAGGGAAACTTTTGATAACAAATTTACACTTCTAACTCTTAACATTTGCAAGATAGCTGGCTGAGATTAGGAAATGCAGGAATAGTGCTTACTCTTAAAATCAATCAAGATTGGGGGAGGGAATAGCTCAGTGGTAGAATGCATGCTTAGCATGCATGAGGTCCTGGGTTCAATCCCCAGTACCTCAGTTAAAATAAATAAACCTAATTACCTCCCCTCCACCCCCACCAAATCAATCAATCAATCAATCAGTCAGTCAGTCAGTCAGTCAAGGTTAAAGTACCCTAGCTATCATAACATTTTGTATTGTAAGGGGAGAAAGATTCCTGTAATAACACATAAAAAACAAAGACTAGGGTCTCAAATGCTTGAATATATCCTCCTTCTAACTGATAAAAAACATGCTAGATTTTGATAGTAAATAATTTGTGCTTCCTCAATTACTCCTCAAAAGAGCATTATATAATTTACTCTCTCCCCTGCCAAAGTGAAAACGAGAATAATCTTAGTATCTGTACTTTAAAGACTCCACAGTTGTGATCCCAGCCTTGTCTCTGAGGTCTCTTAAGATCCAAGTACAGATCAGCTAGGTACTCTCTGACTTTGACTATTAAATTCTACTACTAACTGAGCATGTCACTGAGCCTTGAGCAGAACTCAGAGAGTGCAAACAGATGGCATGAGAAAAGTAATATTAATGGTATTAATTTCGCAAATGATGAAGACTTGAATTTTAATCTTGGTTTCACATCTGTGAGTTTGGAGCTCCCACTCCAACGTAATAAAGCAAAACGAGAATGTTTATCTCCCAGGCTCCTTGTCTATTATTAAACCAAAACAAAATAAACTTCTAACTACTACTTCTATGGTATTTCCAAAAGACAATGGAGTGACTGGATTTTAGATTTTCTTGTAAAACTTTTCATTGCCAATTTATTAAATTCTTTAGATAAGAAGATTAAATATGACTTTACTTACAGATAGATGTTGTCAAAAGTGCCATCTTTTTCACAGATGTTTAAGACATGATTTAACATTTTAGTTCCTATTAACAAGACAAAGAAGTAAGTAATCTCATAAAAATCAATCTTTAAATTATATACATCCAACCCCCACCTTGACACTTACTGAGTCCTAATAGAATCTGAGGTAAACACTAAACATCCTGAATTTCCAAAATTGTTCTCTCTACATTACCTACTGTGTTTCAAACTGGTAGCAGAAAAGCAATCTTTATATACAGCCCTTCCAGGAAGAAGGAAAACAGAAAAGGCAAAAAGGATATTAATAACAAATATATAAAGGGCTTTCGATTGAATTATGTTAACAAATAAACAGTTCTTTTTCACCTTATTTTACAAGTAATTCAGTATCCCTTTCCCAATATTCCTAGAAGAAACAGTTTGACTTACTGGGTCAGAAACTGTAGCAATGTACTTATGTTTCTTTGAAGAAAAAAATAAAAACAGGGACAAAAACACAAACAATTTTACCTATTCCTAGCCTTCGGTATGGTGCCAGACATCCTAGCGTCATGATGTAAAGTCTCTTCTGGTTCTGTGAATGATCCACCCTACAGCATACTGCACCTACTGCAATGTCATTGAAATAGGCTGCCATGGAAAATATAAAGATACAAAGTTCAACAGACAAAATGACACTTTTTGTTGATTTTTTTCCCCTCCCTTTCTATAAGGACTAAATTGTTGCTATCAGCATTAAATTTTATCAGCTACTTTGAACATCAGTAAGCCTCAAAAATATCCCATACCTTAAGAATTTAAGCCTCCTCTAGAGTAAAGTTAAATATGTGAAAATACAGACATAGCCTAAATAAGAAAAGATATTTAGCATTTCCTTTTAAAATTCAAGTATGTTATCTTGATTTTTCTCAGAACTTGGTCAGCCCTATTTCTCACTTGTTGTAAAACTAGGAGATTACATCAGTTAACTGTTCCCCTCCCCATATTAAAAATTAGGGGTGAAGAACATGAATAAACAATTGAAGGGAAGGGGTGGGGGAAGAAAAACATATCATACCAAGTTTTGCTAGCTCGCCAACCTCCAGCACATCTTTGTAGAACTTGTCATTGTAGCTGACTGGAAAGATGACCTGGTTTAATCTCTTCAACTGTTTAATATTGTGTGGTGTCACATCTCCCAGCTCGATCCGGCTACTGGAACAAACCAAAATGTACTCAATAAAATATAATTAGCTTCATTTGTTAAGATTAACATATTAAAAGGGTACAAAGCCTTTTTTACATGATTGATAAATCCAACCCTTTCTTAAGTGATTTTCTATTCCTATGAAGATTACCACTTTTAAGCAGATTTTGCCAGTCATTCCATCCAGATTCCAACTCATAGCTCTTATACAATTGTATATATTTAGAGACAAATACAGTAAACAACAATTACTAAGAAGGCCAGAATAATATTTTCCATAAATGGCAAAATTTTCAGAAAAACTTAAAGGTATCTATTACTGATCAAAAAGAGTGACGATACCTAATTGGCAAAAGGGTGGCAAATAAGATTTTCATACTCTGCTGGCAGGGATGAAAACAGATACAGTATCTCTGAAAGACAATCTAGCACTAAGTACTAAAAAAAAGTCTAAAGAGTATACATCTCCTTTTGTCCAACGTATCTCACTCTAGGAATTTATTCTAAGGAAGTATCAAAATATGCAAATACCATGCATATCAAATAGAATATACATTTGACACAGGAAACACACACATCAGAGTCACATGGGGTGGTATTCACAATCTAGACTCCTGGATCCCATCCCATACCTTCAGAAGCAGAATCTCTGGAAATGGAACATGGGAATCTGTATTTCAAAAACAAAAAAATCCAAACAACAAACCCCAACCTGAAAACTACTTATCAAGAACACAACAGTAGCATTGTTAAGAAACCATTCTTAATCAAAACAATGGGTTCCATGGGAAAAAATTAAAACTATAAAGTTACAGACTCAGTAACAAAGTCATTTTGCCTACAGAGCTGTCAACAAAAGAAATTAATAGCTCAAGTCAATTTCACTATCATAAGCTAAAGGTTGATCAAAAGTGACAAGACAAACCTAAATAGAATCTACATAATTCTTCTTCCTATTACCATTAGCACTATTATTAGCTACTTATATACATTATTTGCCTTCTTAAAAATTTTAACAGTGGGTGGTAAAAATATTTAAAGAAAATGTCAAATCAAAATAAAAATGAGTTCAAAAATAAGTAAAACAATCTAATGCCAACCAAGCAGCTAGGAAATGATATAGGTTCTACCACTAGGTGCTAGTTCTGGATCAGAATGGTATTAGTCAATAGCAGGGAAACGCAAACAATACAATCTAATTAATCATTTACATCATATGCACATAGATTTTGAAAACTCTCTGTTGGAGAAATGACTAAACAAGAGGGTTAATCATCACACTTTTATAATGGTAAAAAAGAGAAAAAAAAAAAAAAGAAATAGAAGGATCTGAACGTCCACCAATAAGGGGACTATTAATGAAATAAAGCATGATACATTTATATTATTAGCATAGTAAGATGCTGATATACTGGTTCCTGGGGGAAAAAAGCATATTCCAAATATATATTTACATATATTTCCAACTTTTGTTAATATACACAAAAATGTTTGAAAACATATTAAAAAAATGTGTAGTTAAAACTGTAGATAATTTCCACGTAAGTAAATATGCAGTAACTATGGCCTTTCTCCAGAATATTTGAGAACTAAAATGAATTCTCTTTCTGAGATTCATGTCTTCCTTAACTAGGTTACATCTCATTCACAGAACAACTTCCCTCTTCATTAAGGTACATCCTGGCTTTCTCTTCTTTAAGGCTGAAGTAAACATTTCATCTTAAAATACAGGATTCCTTAAAATATAGGGATCACATCTTACCTAGTCTATTTTTGTTTTTTAAAGAGGATTCCGCCCATTTAGTTAATTAACATAACCATCACCTCACTTCTTATAGCTGGAAGTTTGTATTCTTTTACCAACTTTTCCCTATGTCCCCTACTCTGGCAAGCACTTTTCTACTCTTTCTATGAGTTTGACTCCTTTTTTTTCCCCCCAGATCCCACATGTAAGTGATAACATGCAGTATTTACTTGTCTTTCTTTATTTGGCTTATTTCACTTAGTATAATGCTACTTTTTAATTTATTATTGCATCACAAATTGGGTTCAGTAATTTTTAAAAATGTAATATAGCTCATTATATTGATTATACTTAGAACACACCATTTAAAAATTACTCCACTGCACTTAAAAGCCAGTGTCTGACAATAGTCAAGACACAGAAGCAACCTAAATGTTCATCGACATGACTGGATAAAGAAACTGTGGTATATTTATACAGTGGAATACTACTCAGTGATTAAAAAAGAATAAAATAATGCCATTTGCAGCAACATGGATGGACCTGGAGATTGTCATTCTAAGTGAAATAAGCCAGAAGGAGAAAGAAAATACCATATATCACTCATATGTGGAATCTAAAAGAAAAAAAAAAGGAAAAAGAGGACACTAATGAACTCATCTACAAAATAAAAACAGACTCACAAACATAGTAAACAATTTTATGGTTACCAGGGAAAGGGATAAATTTGAGAGTTTGAGACTTGCAAATGATAACCTCTGTATATAAAAACAGATTAAAAAACAAATTTCTTCTGTATAGCAGGGAACTATATTCAACATCATGTAATAACCTTTAATGGAAAAGAATATGAAAACGAATATATACATATACATGCATGACTGAGACATTGTGCTGTGCACCAGAAATTGACACACTGTAACTGACTATATACTTCAATAAAAAATTTTAAAAAACTGATCAATAAATAAACTAAGAAATTTTTAAAAAAGCCAATGTCTGTATTTTAAGAATGACTGAAAAATTACATTATGAAATCTAATAGTAAAACAATAAAGGAAAACTTAACAATCTAGGAAGTTAAGCTTCTAAATTATAAGTGAAAGAACTTGTTTTTTTTAAAGGTTTAAGAATAATTTCTAGGAAATTACCATGTTTCAAGTATATTTACAGTTTTTTAAAGGACCACAACCAGGTATTTCTTGATTTCATACAGAAGGTGTGGTAGACTGAAACTAATAAAAGTTAAGTACTAAAAAAGTTTCCATTAAGGGTGGGCAGATCAAGACTAAATATAGAACACAATATTGAATCTTTAGGGAATAAATAGCTTAATCTTTCCCGCCTAATTAAAAAGAAGTATGTCTTGATTAAAAAAAAAAGTCCAACACCATAGAAATGAGTTAGATGTACTTAGTCTTCTAATATCCTTTTATGTACATATATACAGATATTTTAAATTTGAATATTGTTTGGTAGCCATTTAAGAAAGAAATTTATCAAGTTTGATTATTAACAGACTGTCAGCCTGTGCTAGAAACATAATTTCAAAATGTCTATTAAATATAACTTTGTCAGCAAAATTCGCCTTCAAATACAGTTTAACTTTTGTGAACATGATATGTCTGATTGAAATGGAACACTTCTGTAATCCTGATCACTTAGCTCCAAATTATTTTAAGATGTGGATATTCTAAATATATCAGAGTAATATCATCAACTTGTAAATATAATTCAGCAAAGAACAGGCAGTATCAAAGGCATAAACATAGAGGGCTATGTAGAAATGTCAACTAAATGAGAACATCACTTGACTGTAAACAACCAAAAAGCTTTTAAAAGTTAAAAGAACTTGATTAGAAAATTAAATAGAGATTTTAAAAATTCTACCTGTGGATCTAAAATTTTCTAGAGTTCTTAAGAACATAATAGTTGCCTATTCAAAGCATAAGTCAGTTGTACTTCAATAGATATTTGAGCAGCTATGAGTTAACACATGGAATGCAAAGGAGTTCCTACCTAGCAGGAAATAGGGGTACACATAATGCAAAGAACAAAAATAACACTATAATGGAAGTAACTGTAGAAAAAGTAGTGGATGAATAGGAGTTTGTTATGTGGGAGGGCAAGAATTTCAATCTAAGGGAAGGGTAGAACAGGAACAAAATAGCAATCATGTGTTCCTGAAACTAGAGGCAGTTTGATATGGTAAAACAAAGTATGCCTTGTGTAAATGTGGAAACTGGGGCTGGAGAAGAAGGAGAACCAATTTCATGCTACATGTTACTTTCTTACTTCCTTTAAGTCTCTTCAAATGATACTTAAGAAGTCTTAAGACCATATGTATTTGAAAATGTTTTAAGTTGATGAATCTATCCTTTTATCATTTTGCAATGTCTCTCTTTTTGCTGTAATATTCCCTGCCTTAAAAGTCTACTTTGTTCATCAATACAGACATACCATTTTCTTCTAAATAATGTTGTATGGTGTATCTTCTACCATCTTTTTACTTTAAATGTCTGTGTCCTTATATGTAAAGTGTGTTTTTTTCATAGAGATCATCATGTTAAGTGAAGTAAGTCACACAGAAAGACAAACATCATGTATCACTTATATGTGGAACCTAAATAAAGATACAAACTTTATTTACAAACCAGAAATACACTCACAGACATAGAAAACAAACTATGGTTACCAAAGGGGAAAGGGGAGGTGGAGAGATAAATTAGGAGTTTGGGATTAACCGATACTTACTACTGTATATAAAATAGATAAACAAAAAAGACCTACTGTACAAGAAGGATCTACTCTATAGCACAAGGAACTATTCAATTTCTTGTAATCAGCTGTAATGGAAAAGAATCTGGAAATGTATTTATATATGTATGGATATGTACAACTCAACTGCTCTCCTGTACACCTGAAACTAACATTGTAAATCAACTACACTTCAATAAAAGAAAAAAAAAAATTTAAAGTACATCTTTTTGTAAACAGCATATGCTTAGAGTATTGTTCTTTTAGTGTGACAGAGTATTTAGTCTGTTCAGATTTAATGTAATTATTGGTTGCATTCTATTCAAGTCTACCAGCTTGTAGGTTTCTATTTGTACCAACTATTAGATGTTCCTTTATTTTCAGCCTTTTGGGGGATCGATTTTCCTTCTTAGCTTAGAAAAAAAACTTTTAATAGTTTATATAAAATTAAATTCACTTTTTTAGGTGGAGAGTTCTGAGTTTTGACAACTATGGATAATCACACCTAACTACCATGATTATCAAGATACAGAATGGCTCTATCACCCCAATAATCACCCACATGACCCTCTGTAGTTCAGCTCTACCACCATTCCCAGGCAGCCATTAATCTGTTTTCTCATTCCCGATAGTTTTGCCTTTTCAAGAATATCACATAAACAGAATCACACAATACACAGCCATTTGCTAGGCTTGTTTCATTCAGCATAATGCCTTTGAGATTCACCACACTGTTGTATCAACATTCATTCCTTGTTATAGCTCCATTGTATGGCTGTACCATGGTTTATCTTTTGGTTGAAGGGCATTTGGGTTATTTCCAGTTTTTGGAGATTATGAATAAAGTTGCTATAAACAAATTTCTGCATAGGTTCTTGGGTAAACATAAGTTTTTCTTTCTCTTGAGTAAATACCTAGGAGAGTTAAGAAACTTTCAGTTGCTCTGCATCTAAACCAGCATTTGGCACTAGCAACTTTTTAAATTTATGCCATTCTAATAGGTGTATAGTGACATTTCACTATGGTTTTCATTTGCATATCCCTAAAAAATGATGAACATCTTTTCATGTACTTTTCTGCCACCCATATATCTTCTTTGGTAAAGGAGCTCTTGAAATCTTTCGCCCATTTAAAAACGAAACAAAACAAAACAAAACAAAACAAAACAAAACAAAACAAAACAAAACAAAAACACCCTTGGTTCTCTTATTACAGTATACTATGAATACATGTCCTTTGTAAGATAAGCACCGAGCTATACCGTCCCGACTGCATGTGGGGGTTTTTTTTTGGTGGGGGGTGTAATTAGGTTTAGTTATCTATTTTTTTCTCTTTGAAGTACTGTGGATTGAACCCAGGACATTGTGCATGATAGGCATGCGCTCCACCACTGGGCTATATACCCTCCCCCTTGTACTTTTTAAGCTATGTATGTTGCAAAGGATTTCTCCCAGTCTGTGTGACTTTTTTTCCTTTAATAGTGTTTTTTTAACAGAAGTTATACATTTTGATGAATTTCTTTTGAGGATCATGCTTTTCAAGGTCATATCTAAGAAATCTTTGCCTAAGCCAAGGTCACTAACATTTAGATTTTTGTTTTCTTCTACAAGTTTTACTACATTTAGGTGTATACGCCTCCACCCCTTATATCCCTCTCATTGATTTTTCTCTTAAATGGCCTCTTGAGGTATGATTTATAAACTATAAAATTCACCTGTTTTAGAATATGAAAATGAATTTATGTATATTCATGTATGACTGAAGCATTGTGCTATATACCAGAAATGCACCCAACATTGTAAACTGACTATACCTCAATAATTAACAAAATTCATCTGTTTTAATTGTACAATTCAATGGCTTTAGACTATTTACAAAGTTGCACAACCATCACTTCAATTAACCTGTAGAACACTCACATTACACCCTAAAATCCCTTGCAAACATCTGAAACAAATCCCCTTTCTTACTCTAAGCTGGCCAATCTACCTTCTATAGACTTATCATTTCTGAACATTTCATACAATATATGTGATTTCTTGAACTAGACTCCTTTCACTCGGCATGTTTTTGCGGTTCATCCATGTTGCAATTCGTGTCAGTAGCTGAATAGTATTCCACTATATGAATATACTACATTTTGTTTATCCATTCATCACTTAATGGACATTTTAACTGTATTTACTTTGAGATTATAAATAATGCTGCTATGAATACTGCATACAAGTCTATGTGCAGACGTGCTTCAGTTTTTTTTTTTTTTCTAGTAGATAGCTAGAAGTGGGACTGCTGGGTTGTATGGCAAATATGTTTTACTTTTTAAAGAAACTGCCTTGGTAGACAGAATAACGGCCCCCAAAGTATGTTCATGTTCTCATCCCAGGAACCTTTATTAATATATTATTTTATATGGAAAATGGACTTTGCAGACGTTATTAAGACCTTGAGATGGGAAAATTTCCCAAACTTCGTGGGTGGACCCACTGTAATCGCACAGGTCCTTAGGAGTCAGAGATGATGATGTGATAAAAGCAGAGACGAGAGATTAAAAGATGCTATGCCGCTGACTTTGAAGACAAAAAGGGTCATGAACCAAGGAATGCAAAGCAATCTGTAGAAGCTGAAAAGGCAAAGAAACAGTTTATCATCTAGAGACTCTAGAAGAAACAATCCTGTTGTATCAATTTCCTAGGGCTGCCTTAACAAATTACCACAAACTCAGTGGCTTAAAACAACAGAAATGCATTCCAAGTTTTGGAGGCTGGAAGTCCAAAATCAGAATGTCAGCAGAGCCATGCTCTCTAGGCTCTGGAGCAGAATCTTTCCTTGCCTTTGTCAGCTTCTGGTGGCCTCAGGTGTTTCTTGGCTTGTGGCAGCCTAACTCTAATGTCTGCCTTTATCTTCACATGGTCTTCTGTGTGTATATGTATATGCTCTCTTATTCTTATAAGGACATTAGTCATTGGATTTAGGCCCACCCTAATTGAGTATGATCTCATCTTTATTACATTTGCCAAGATCCTATTCCTAAATAAGGTTACACACTGAGGTTCCAGGTAGACATCAATCAGGTAGGCTATACCTACCTTGATTTTAGCATAGTGAAATCCATTTCAGACTTTTGATCTCAAGAACTAAGATAATATGTCCGTGTTGTTTAAGCCACTAAACTTGTAGTAATTTGTTACAGCAGTAACGGAAAACTAATACATTGCTAAACTATTTCCCAAAGTGGCCACATCATTTACATTCCCACTAGTAATATATTAGGGTTCCAGTTTCTCCACATCCTCACCAATGCTTTTTATTGCCTGTCTGTTTACAGCTATTCTAAGTGGTGTGAAGTGATAATTTCACTGGATTTGCATTTCTCTGACTAATGATGCTAAAACATCTTTCCATATGATCATTAGCAATTTATGTATCTTCTCTGGTGAAACGTCTATTTAAATCTTTTGCCTATGGTCTAGGCCTGGGAATAAACCTAGAATTTTTGTTAAGTCATTAAGAAAATTCTCATTTTAAAATTGAATTGCTTATCTTATTGAGTTGCAAGGTTCTTTACATATTCTGGATACAAGTCCTTTGTCAGGTATATAATTTACAACTATTTTTTCCCAATTTGTGGCTTGTCTTTTCATTTTCTTAACAGTGTACCATACTACTGTAGGTTGTTACTAATAGGGGAAACTGGGAACTATCTGTACTGTCTTCACAAATATAAATCTAAAACCATAACTAGAACTATTCTGAAGTAAATTTGTTTTTTTTTTTAAAGGAAGAACTGTCAGATTAAGAGATGGTGAGACATTTCAGCCAACTGCGACATGAGGACCTTTATAGATTCCGATTTAACAAACCTATTTTAAAAACACATCTGTAAGACATATGAGAAAAACCAAATACAGACCAGGTATCAGATCACAATATGGCATTAGGTGTAACAGTACTGTAGTTATTTATGATATTACCTTTAATACTAAAACTCAAGAGTAGAAAGCACTTGAAGACTCATTTATTCTTTACTATCTGAAAGAACATAGGAGGATAGAGCTTCAAACCTTTAACAAACTACAACTTCTCTATTTCCAGCTGTACCAAACTTTCAGTTTATAGAAGGGAAGCTGAATGAGATGAGAATAAGCCTTCCATACTGATACAGACCTAATCTTCTAAAGTCAGCAGTCTCTAGCCTGTCTTTGTCTTTGGTGTAAATGGCTACATGTCGTGACTTGTGTTCCTAACTGAAACTATAATGTCCCTTGATATCCACTGGGGACTGGTTCCAGTACCCCTTGACGTACCCAAATCCATAGATGTTCAAGGCCCTTATGTAAAATCGCATAGTACAGTTGGCTCTCCATATGATACTGTCAAACACTTTTTAGAATGATCATTTTAAAAAAATGCATTTATGTAACAGTTTAAATGCCACCTAATGTGACTGGATGCAATGCTGCCATTAAGTAGATACAAATAATTAGCAGAGAGAATGAACATGGACCTTTTACATTAAGTTAATTTGCAAGGAAAGAATTCCCTTTTGTAACATCACTTTAATAGTTGTTTCCTGGAATAGAAATAAATAATGTACAATGTACATCCTCTGATTATGGGAACACATCACATTACCAAGAATGTCTGCAGTGAGAACATGTGAAAACAGAACTATTAATACTTGAATTTTAGGGGTAAAAGAGTATGAGCCCATAAAGGTGTCTGAGAAACAACTGTCAACAGAGTAGGGGAAAAATCTGGGGTAGTAGTGTTGTGAAAGTCAAGAATGGGTTTCAAACTTGGCTATATGGCAGAATCACTTTGCCAGTTAAAATTTCAGATTCCTACATTCTACCTTGGACTCTTTACTTTTATAATAAGCATGTTACTTTTACCACACAAATTTAACACCTACTCAAATTAATAAACTTCCCACTGCATGTGTGTAGATTTCTAAGTCCAAGGGGTCTGACGAGGGACATAGAGACTAAAGATGGGCATAGACAAGTGGAAGAGACCACTGGAAAAAATATGCTATATGATCAGGGTGGATTTCACATAAAAACGTTAAACATCTCCCTTATGCAAGCAGTACAGTATGTTATACTATAGCTTTAATGTGTGTAACATAGTACTGAGGAACTGACTCAAACTGGCCCGACTCTGAAGCTGTCTTTAAATCACTACACTGACTGCTTGCTTCAGATAAGATTTCAATATAATTTAACAATATAGACTATCTTAATTTATCAGTTTAAGACCTCTACTCTATAGATAAGCTCCAAATTCCTGGCCTAAAGGTTAAATCAGCTGTGTGGCCACACAAATTTGACTCAATAGTTTTTTGCTTTTTCAAGTTAAGTTGGTTGCTAATATTTAAATCAGAAGACTTTACACAAAGTCTACATTTCTTATCTTATTTTACTCATTTACCTTTGTCTGCTTAGTCCCAGGTTCCTGTTGGCACTAGAGTTCACAACCCTAACTAAAAAACTGAAGACAGTAGTTGTTAAAGAAACTAAGTCATTCTCTTAGCTCAAGTAAACGCATGTGACATTTCATTTTCCTTGTTTTTCAAATCTGTAAGAAACCCCAATGCATCTTCATACCAAAGTTTTTAGATAGAGGATCTAAAAGAGAGGGTCAGGCTGACATAGCAGAAGTATGCATAGAAATATGAACCAAGTCTTTAGATCTGGAAAACACAGCTACTTGCCTCCTACTTTAGGGAGCCCATTAATTTGTGTCAGCATCACAACATTGGTCTGTTACTGAGTGGAATCTCATATAGTCTTAGCACTTACAATATGGTAGTAGGTTTATAAGAACCTTTGGCTTATAAAACAAGCAGTGTGATAAAATGAGGTAATGCTTGTTAAGTATTTAGCACAGCAATAACAGCTAATAAGCACTCAAATGTTCCTAGCTTTCAAAAGTAACATCAATTATGGCCACAACTGTAAAAACTATATTTAGTAGCAATATTCTGAAAGGCCACAAGATGGAGATATGACTACACTAAAGTGGGTCTTTTTATACAAAGTATGAATTTTAAAGTAGTTATATAGCAAAAAGAGAAAATGATGTACAGAAAAAGCTTGAAGCTTTTACACTTTAGATGGGTATTTAAGTGCACCTTGGTACAAAATTTTAGTTCCTTGGTCACTTGTTATGATGAATGTTTGATCTGGAAGGGATCTTAGAAGCCACTGGTTCTACTCCCTTTCATTTCAGATGATGGAATGGAGACAGATGTGCCTGGAGTTACACGGCAATTATCAATAAAGCCAGAATCAGGCCTTTGTGAATTCCCACTATGGTGCATTATCAGCCACATTATATGACTTCCTTCAAAAGAGTCTTCTTTACTCCTCAAGGTTAGGAGAGAGAAATACCTAACCCAGAACACTTACCTAAGGTGTACTGATAAAAGGTATCTGTATAAAATCTAAAGTCTTTTAGCAAGGATCAAAGCATGTCCAGGGTCCTTTAATAAAAAATTTCAAGAGGCTTAGAGGATAGATTATTTTTTTTCCTAGCTAGCAGTAATCTGGTTCTAAATACTTGCCTTCAAGCAAATTGCATGAAAGAGTTATACCTCTAAAGTATAAATTCCTTCAACCTAAAAGTAAGCCTACTCAGTGTTTATCAAAGCACAGCTTAAATATTAACTGCTCATGAGGCCTTAACCTGCCATCTTGCTGATTTCCACCTCATCTGAACTATGGTACATAGTAGTACTCTTCCATGGCACAGAACCTCTGCACTGACGAAGTGTTTATTTTCAATCTTACCTCTTCTATCAAACTACAAGACTTAGGAAAGGACCTCAAATGTTTCAAGGAACTAACTTACTTTAAGTAAATCCAAGAATCTCTAGGCCTTTACTGTAACTGAAAAACTCTCACCTCATCTATATTTTAAAGCAGAGTTTCTCAATCCTTGTACTATTGATATTTGGGGCTGGATAATTCTTTGTTGTAAGGGGCTTTCTGGAGCACCGTGGGATGTTCAGCAGGACCTCTAGCTTTATCCACTAGATTCCAGGAACCATCTCACCCCATTGTGACAACTAAAAACATCTCCAGGTATTATCAGATGTCTGGAGTGGGGTGATGGGAGGTGTGCTACTCGTTGAGAGTCACTGTTCTAGTGGTTTAGCAGGTATCAAAAAAAAAAAAAAGTGGTGGTGAGTCAATCATTTCTCCAATGCTACATGACTGCCAAGTATTAGGTGTGTAAAAATCTCAGCAATTATTTGACTGGGTACCAGAAGTGCTAAATACACACAAGGACAAAATATACTCAAGGCTATACCCTAAAAAGAATAAAATTACTCTGAAAAATTTTTTCCCATGTTCAGTATGTTCAATTAAGAGAACTCTTTCCCAGCTTTGGCTTTTCCCCTACTATCAGCTAGGTGTTAATGTTTTTACTTCCAAATCTCTGAATTCAAGCACATATTCCCAACTGCTTACTGGGTATCTCTGTAGGAATCTCAAATTCAACACAACAAGAACAAAACTCATTATTCTCTATCAGAAATTAGAACATCTACCTCTATTCTCTACCTTGATGAATAGCCTCATGATTCATCCAATACAAAAATTTAGTTTTAGATGTACTCTTATATCCCATTTTAATCCCTATTAATTCTGCCTCCCAAATATCTTCATAACCTGCTCCTATATCCTTTGTCTTAGCAGTATGGTTCAGGCCATCATTTCAACCCAAATTGTAATAGCCTAATGAAGGGGATTAAGACTAGATCCAAGGAGACAAAGCCATCACAATGCAGTCAGAATAATCCTTCTAAAACACAAATCTGACCACTTTACTTCTCAGCTTAAAATCTTCCAAAAATTGCACACGATCTACAAAGTAAAATTCACTTGGCCCTTCATCACCTAGCTGTGGCCCCTGGCCTAGGTGTCTTCCCTCCCTCTCCCTCCCACATTGTTTTTTGGCCATATAAAACTACTCAAACCCCTAGAACCAACCAAGCTTTATTTCCTTCTTCACTCACCTATGTGTCTGTTTTATACTATACTTATTGATACATCAGTAGACTATGGATCCTATCTGAGAGCTGTTATGAGGATTACACAAGAATCATTGCCTTGCACATAGTAGGTACTTAACAGTGGAGGACAATACATAGCTATAAAAAAAGTAAAAGTGGCATGAAGGGGAAGGATGGGAGAGCAGGTCTCAAAAAGCAGACACAAGAGCAAAATGAAGAAAGCAGCTTAAAAGAGAACAATTCATACATGATTTCAAAGTTTTATTTCTTGGTATCATAGAAAGCTAGAGCTGATAGAAACCAAGGATGGCAAACATGTGGCACACATGCCATTAGTAATTAATGACATAACCTTTTTTATTATTATTTTTTTGCAGTCTGAGAACTCATCAAAGCTTTCATCAGATTAAACACAATACTGATAAGACACTATCCACAGATTAGAACTGACACAAAAACTTGAATCTTTGGCCTTTCCCATTCAGATTCAAGTTGTTCTCTTTAAAGACAAAGAAACAAAGGCCCAGAAGTCAAGGAACTTATTAGTGACTCTACTGATAATTATTATTGGTGGCACACTGAACTATAAAATGTGGTTATTTCAGTTCAAATGCTTTGCCTTATAAGTCTCCTTTTTGAAGATAAATTATAGAACAAATAATACACTATACAGACTGTGGGTAGGGGGAACGCAATATATCTTTAAACATACTTTAGTTTTCTGGAAAGAAAAATAAGAAATGTTTAAAATGCTCCCAAGTACAAAATATTTTTCTTGCTTACCCTAGTTTAACAAGCTCTACATAAAAATAATATTCTTTCTAATGATTTGGGTCCTATACTGGCACCACTGACAGTACTTACTAAAATTTGAAAGTCTCAATCCCATTTTCTAAAGTACATTTTGTGTTGATAAATGCTGGAGAGGGTGTGTAGAAAAGGGAACTCTCCTACACTGCTGGTGGGAATGCAGTTTGGTGCAGCCACTGTGGAAAGCTGTATGGAGATTTCACAAAAAAACTAGGAACAGACTTGCCATATGACCCAGGAATCCCGCTCCTGGGCATATATCCAGAAGGAACCCTAATTCAAAAAGACACCAGCACCCCAATGTTCACAGCAAAACTATTTACAATAGCCAAGACATGGAAACAGCCTAAATGTCCACCAACAGATGACTGGATAAAGAAGTTGTGGTATATTTATACAATGGAATACTATTCAGCCATAAAAATGACAACATAATGCCATTTGCAGCAACATGGATGTCCCTGGAGAATGTCATTCTAAGTGAAGTAAGCCAGAAAGAGAAAGAAAAATACTGTATGATATCACTCATATATGGAATCTTAAAAAAAAAGACAAACAAATAAAAACAGAAACAGACTCACAGACATAGAATACAAACTTGTGGTTGCCAGGGGAGAGGGGAGTGGGAAGGAACAGAAAGGGAGTTCGAAATTTGTGGATACTGACAGGTATATATAAAATAGATAAACAAGTTTATACTGCATAGCACAGGGAAATACATACAAGATCTTGTGGTAGCTCACAGTGAAAAAGAATGTAACAATAAATATATGTATGTTTATACATGACTGAAAAATTGTGCTCTGCACCAGAAATTGACACAACATTGTAAACTGACTATAACTCAATAAAAAACAAAAAAAGAACGTTTTGTGTTCTGTAATTTGAAGTCAAAAAGCAATCAGTAATCGAATTAAAAACCGGGAAGTTATGTAAGTAAGTTACATCACAAAAACATAAAAATGGCCAGCAAAAGTGGGAAATGTCCAACTTCACCAAGTAATCAATAAGAAAGAAACAGAAGGAAAGAGAAGGACCATTTATCACCTGATCAGGACAGTAAAACTAGAGTTAAGGCTATATGTGTATTATGTCCTCTAAACCAACTTGAAAAGAAATTGTTACTTCTATCATTTGTAGAAATACTCAATGTATGCCACTTATCCTAGACAAAGGTAACTTATACCACCCATGACTAGAATGACAGCCACAATGTCTTCCTCCATTTCCTTGAGGTTTCTGCAAGTTCAGCCCTTGGAAAAGAGTACACTCTCAAAATTGCTACTGTCTTTCTGGAGGTCAACTGGAAACAAATATCAGAGCTTTAAAAATGTCAGTACCTTCTGATCCAAAAAATTAACCTCTAGTGAATTATCCAAAATAATTTAGGATGTGTATCAAGTAGTTTTATATACAAGCATTCACTACAGCTCTATCAAGGACTGAGACGAGAAACCTGAACTTGGAAAATAAGGTTTTTCCCTTAAGAACCGTTTCAGCAGTGACAGGGGTACGATACAGGGTGTACCAGCTCAGGCAAGGCAACTATATACTTCTAATCCCCTCCCCAGACAAGATGACTGGATTACAGTATTTTAATCTAAAAACAGGAGTGGTCTCAGAATCCGTTACCACAGAGATATAAACAGCCACACCTTATATTTACCATCTGGGAACTAGATCCTAAGGAAGGAGATTATGTTTTAGACAAATTTGGTTTTTTCAGGGTCTAGCACAGCACAATCTAAGAGAAATATAATTTGAGTTACATAATTAAAATTTTTTTAGTATCTATAGTAATAAAGACAAAATAAAACACATGAAATCATGGCAAAACGTAATCAGAATTTAAATTAATGTTTTATCTTTAAAAAATCTTTTTTTCACACTAAGTCTTTAAATCCAGTGAGCATTACACTTACGGCACATCTCAATTCAGATGCTAATTTTCCTTCGAAATATTTTATCTGTACTTCCATTTCATAAAATTCATAGTAGGTTCACATACCCAAGTTGTTCCAAACATACATAAAATCATCAGTTTTAAATATTAACTTAAAATTTTAATTCAGTTTCTCATTAACACAAGACACATTTCAACTGCTCAATAGCCAAATGTAGCTAGTCACTACTGTATTGGACAGGACAGGACTAACATTTTGCCAAAAAGGTAGGCACATTCATGAATGGCATATGGGAGATGATGGAAAAGAAAAACACAAGAAAAAGCAGTGTTTGATGATAGCACAATAATAATTTTGTAGTTATTAAACTATAATCCATACAATTCTCACTTCCATGAAGAAAAAAATGTTTCTATTGGTTACTACTGGTATCCTAATGGTTTTTGTAGTCTGTGCTTTTTTTCCTTTAAAACACATAAAACTTTACTTAAAATATGAGTTTAATAAATGCAAAATCATACCACATGACAGGAAGGGGAAACAATTTTATAAATCCGTCTAGCTTCTCTCAAGTTCATTGGTAAATTAAACAAGTTAAATTAAAATTTCAATGTGACTTTTTTTCTAAACTTAACAAAAATCATTCCAGAAAACACCTGAAAGAATAAACAGTTGAAAATAATTGAGAAATTTCTGAAACTAATGATGAGGATTTGTTATTAAATACTTGGACAAAATATCTGTTGTGTGTATATAATAACATGTAACCAAAATTTATAATATGGAAAAAAACCTTTTATGACTTAATAATGAAAAAGCAACCCAATTTAAACATGGACAATGATTTAAACAAAGACTTCACAAAGGGATATGGATAATAAACACATGAAAAGATGTTCAACAGCGGTTCCCATTTGGTAAATGCAAAATAAAACCACAATGAGGTATCACTACTCACATACTAGGATAGTTAAAACTTTAAGAGACTGACAATATCAAGTGTTTGCAAGTGTGTGGCACAATCAGAACTGATGTGCAAAATGGTGAAAGCACTTGTGCTTTAAAAAAAAAAAAAGAAAACCGGGGCGGGGGGGAGGGGATAGAGACAGGCACTCAGTGGTAGAGTGCCTGCTTAGCATGCATGAGGTCCTAGGTTCAATCCCCAGTACCTCCATCAAAAAAAAAGTAAATAAAAAATTTAAAAAAAGAAAAAGAAAAAAGGACAGCCATTTAAATAATTGAGAAGGTATATCTTTTCAGTTGGCACAAAGCTGGAAGCCATAGCTAATACTGGGAAGAGAAAATTAGGAGTCAAAAGGATTTCCACAGGCCAAAATAGACAATATAGCTATTAGTTTGGTCTGGCAAAAGTACTGGCTTTGAAAGATAATTCTTTAGACGGGTGGCCTTTAAAAATCTTTTCCAACCCACAAATTCTTGATTATACTTTGTTTTGTTTAGAACTTTACCAAGAGCTGTCCACAATCTGGGGAAGAAATTACAACACTGATGGCAACAAAGCATTACTCACCAAGGCACACATCTGAATTGGTAGTAAATGTATTTTCTAAATTATACAATGATTTTATTTATAGACAGATGCAAACATCTTATGATCTGTGGTGTAGATGTACTTGCTTATTTGCATATTGAAATAGGTATCTTATTACAATTTACTTTCCTTTTATTTCTCCTTTATATTAGTTAGGACATAAATTTTTTAAAATTGTGGTACAGATAGATTATATCTTACACGAATTCATCTCAACATAGCAAGGGGACAATACAAAGTGTTTGTTAAAGTCCACTATCTTAATTAACATCCCACAAATTACTGGATTCACAGAAGCAACACGTATGAATTGCAGGTTTACTGAATTTCCTGAATCCACTTCAGCCTCACTAGCCTTTTCAGTTTTTCCTGAAAAAAAAAAAAAAAAAAAAAAAAAAAAACCCAAAACCAAAACCAACACTTTTTTATTGAAGTAGAAAATACACATGGTAAAGAGCACAAATCTTGTCACAGCTCAATGATTTTTAACATATGTATACACCCGGGTAAATCAATGCCCAAGGTAAAGATACTTCACAAAACTCCCTTGCATCCCTTCCCAGTCCATAAACATTTCACTTACTGTTCTATACTATATTATTGCTGTTTACTTTCCTATCTTTACTTTGTTCATATGTATTCACATCTTGTTAAAGACATTTTCATTAGAACTAGTTTACATCTCTTTACTACAATTGAAGGGGAAGTGAATTCAGTTTTACTTTATATTATATTGACTAATTACATTGCCATCTCAGTCATGGCTGTGTATGACATACCTTCTTGTTTGAATATAACCTTTCCCAGAGAGGAACAACAGATAAAACTCATCAGCTTACCACCCACAAATTCAACCTACAACGTCCCTGGTTCATAAAAACAAGCAACCTCAGTAAAAAGGAAGTAACATCTTGTAATATATCCCAAATTTCTAGACCATGCATATAAATACATGCAGCAATTAATAACTGGAAATTTATCTACTACGGAGGAAAGGCAAATACATGCCAATATCATGGAATGTCCCACTGCTACTAATAAAAACTAAAAATATGAAGAAAAAGCAGGTAAAATGGTAAGTTTTTAAAGTTTCAGAATGGTAGACAATATATGCAACAATGTAAATATTTAAACAGCAGACTAATTCAGAGCCAGGAGTTCTGCATGTTTCCAATTTTAGATATTTCTATTCAACTTAAACTTCAGTTAGCTAAATATATGAAATAAACACAGCAAATAAAATTTCATACAAAAACCACATAATCAGGACCACTGATGTTTCATTTTCACGGGCCTTTACAAATCAAGAGTCAGGACTGGTAACACTGACGACCTTGTTCGGGGTGATACAGAGCTTGAACTCAAGGAACTTAAAATCTTTTAAATAACATCCACTGTCTTCATTTGTTCAGTGTCTTAAGGACAAGACTTACAACTGGAAAAAATTTTAAAGTCCCATCTTAACTAGGATTTAGTTCATCTGTGAAGTTAAAGGGACTATTCCTGCAAAATCATCTTGGAAGTTTGCCATTAAGAACATAATCTTAAATTCCCAATCGTAAGAGGTGATAGGAACTAGTCTAAAGGACTCTATATTTTAGGCATAGTTGTTAGCATAAGGCACAGATTCAATAACTATAAATTTCCACTAAATTCGGCAATTATTCATTTTTGAAGATTTGTCTCTATCAGGTTGTTACATATAAACAACCAATTTAAATAAAAAGATAATTGCCTCATGAATATATCAACAGAAGGTAGACTGTGAATAATACTGCTTCTTGACCCCACTCCTATTACCAAGTTAGTACCGAGAAGAACATTGCGTCGTAGACAGACTGAGCTAGATCAAAGATTTGGGATCTAAACATTCCGAATAATTTAAGTTCCTCCTCTTTAAATCTATGCACAATCTCAACACCAGTAACTCTTCAGCCTCATTTTTATCACTTTAACAAAGACAAATGAGTACTGAGTGCCAATGAGAATACAAAAACAAGTAAGAAACTGCATCTATACTCAAGGAGAAAAAAAAAAAAAAAACTCGCCAAATTATACTGGATCATATATAAAATAGCCAAACTTCCTAGATCATGATTTAAGTGCAGCACATACTTCCCATATCCCTCAATTAATATCCTGATAGGAACTCTTTAGAACTTGATGTAGAATAAAGCAGGTACTGTGAAAATTTCATGATTTCTAAACTTTAACACAAAACACGCAATTCAACATCACAGTGAATTTCCAGTATTTAAAGCAAAATCAGAGTAAAAGAATCACGTTACAAACATTAGGTCAAATTCAACTTTCTTGGACCTCTTCTGCGACCTCACTCACACATACACACCCAGGCAATATTCAGACCCTTGTTTTAGGCAATATGTGATTACTTCGAACACTGACTTTTATTTCATTCTCAAAAGGGCTGCTGAATAGTTTGAAAAGCTTCACTAACTCAAAACACAGTTACAATTCTTTAACTGACTTGGTATAACAGCAAAAAACTCAGCCATCTCAAAAAGCTTTTAACATTGGTAAGATTCCATTTCTTTCTCTAAGGAGGGTAAAGGCAAGCTCTAAAATGGCTAATTTAGTCAATATTTTACAACACCATGTTATGTAAATAATACCTTAACAGTACGTAATTCAATAGTAAGGTGACATTTTATCCAAATGGAACAGTCGAACCAAAATAATCCCCAACTGTATCCAAAAGGAAACGTGTGAAAGAATATAAACTTTACCAAACACCTGAAGAAAGCTTCGTAGTAACCAAGGACCCCCCTTGAGGCACAGGGGCAATAGTGAACTGCTGGAGCAACAGCTCCACCTACTGATCAACAATACTTCCTTAAACATTTTGGCACACCCCAAGTCTACAGTGCTCACGCTCTCCCCCTCCTCCACTCGCTCTGACCCAACCCAAATCCAGTTGAGTCACTAGCTCTTAATACTCATCTCCTCGCTCTTTATTCCAATTCCTTCTCCGTCCAGAAGGTTCTGTACGGCTTCCAAGTGTGAATAAACCCGAAAAGTGTCAAAGACCACAGTTCTCAGTGTTGAGCCTGGATCTGAAGAGGACAACCAGCCCGCTCCACTTGGAGTGGCGGGCTGGGGGTGGCTCTACTGTCTGCTCTCCTCCGGGGTAGGAGGCCCCAGGCATCTAACGAGAGCTTTTCCCCGCGGTCCCACTCCGCTGCTGGTCTCCACTCAACCCGCACTCGTCCTCCGAGCCCAAATCTTGGGTTCCCCGGTCGTGCCTCGGCTGGCCCGTCAGCCCGCCAACAGCCGGAGTCGAGCCTCCGCCCCCTCAGTGAGCAGAGGAGCCCAGAAACCTCCCTCCGCCGGGTCTTCGCCCAGTCTCTCCCTTCCTTCGCAGCCCCTCTCCCCCGCCAGTCGGGCCCTGCCCGGCTGCCCTTCCTCACCCTTTCATCTTCCCCGCCTGCTGAGGCCGTTGTTACCACCGATATCAACGCCGTTGTCGTCGCCGCCCTGAGCTCTCCGCGCCCTCAGCTCGGGCCACTCAACCCCACCAGCCGGCCTCCTCGCCTCGGGCAGGGAGCTGAGAGAGTGACGGAGGCCGCGAAAGTCGAGCGCGGCCCTGCGTCTCCGGAGGGGGCGGGGGTGTCTCCTGCGGCCGCGCTGGGGCCGCCGCTTCTCCACACGTGCACACGGGGCACTTGCCTCCCGCCTGCCGCCGCCGCAGCCAGCCAGACCCGCTGCCGCGCTGTGACCTTTCACCCCGCCCCCTCTGCGCGCCGGCGCGTCGGCCGCCTCGCGCGCAGCCGCACTGCAGGCCTCCGCGCACCCTTCCCCCTCCATCTCAGGACCTCCATCTTTCTACTGGGTTCGGCCCTCTGGCGTCATCTTCCTCCTCCCATCCCTTACGACACAACTTGTGGGGCTGGCCCGGTAGGCCCTGGCGGTAAAATCCGGATTTTTCCACCCCTCCCTTTCCTCTCCCACTTCTACAAGATCAGTCTTCCCCGACCCAGTTCTTCCCAATTGGTAGTCTCCAGAATGACCTTCAAACGCTCCTGTCTTCCTAATAAAATTTTATAAAGCTGGTTCTTCTAATTGTAAAGAAGTCTGTGGAAGACTTAAGTAAATGAGGTGATTTTAATACAAATAAACTTAATAACACTTGGTCGGATAACTTGGCTTCCGTCCAGCACGTTTCAAATTCTGGTATCACGTGACTGCCTCAAACCTTTAAGCCTGGGATTTTACCGGCGGGCCCCAAGGGGACGGAACTCCATCGCCATTTCCGGTCCCTAGATCTTGGCGTGTACGTCACTTCCTTAGCAATGCACTTTAACCCATTGCACCCACGCGTTCTGCATTGCTCTTTACAACATAATCTTTGTGAACGTATTTGTTTTTTTCCTAAAATCTAATCGCAAGGAAATTAATGTTCAAACAATCCGCAAAAATACAGGCCCCCACGATGCAGCGAGCCCGGCTGGGGAGCACAGGGCGGAGCTCGATGTCACGTGACTGTCTAGGCCCGCCCCCCTCTG
This sequence comes from Camelus dromedarius, assembly GCF_036321535.1. Lineage (NCBI taxonomy): Eukaryota > Metazoa > Chordata > Mammalia > Artiodactyla > Camelidae > Camelus > Camelus dromedarius. The sequence continues at coordinate 71,459,251 of NC_087437.1, read as the reverse complement.
CAGCTGAAGACTTCCCCTCCCGCTGTGACAGAGCCTCTGGGTCTGTGATCGGTACAGTTTCTGCATCTCGCGCCCCGGCAGGTGAGCGGCGACCGGTAACCGGCGGCTAGTGGGGATGGAAGAGGTGGGAGGAGGAAGAGAAGGGAGAGTGTGAACGTTGGCCTCTGCTGTCCGAGGTTTCCTCCCCGCTGTCATCCTGCACTGGCGAGGAGCTCATTTCTTCAGTTCTCTTGACCTGCTCCCCACTGTGGTCGCCCCTACAACCTAGGGATTTGAGATGTACACCTTTTCTGGGGTTGGGGGTGAGTGCGGCCATTATGGCTTCCTATTCGGAGTCTTTGGGGCTTCGGATAGTGGGCTTGGTTTCAGGCATTCCTTGTGGTCTGCAGTAGCCTCCTGGTCTCAATTCCCAAAGCCCATTCTTTGATGAAGGCCTTGCACGGTCTTTACCTTCAGCCTAGGGCTGGGGAGCGGGGAGATAGGAAAAACCCTGGAGGCAGAGGCGTCTCCTGTGAGACAGGCTTGGGAGAGAATGTCACTGATGTGGCCCTCACTGCGGAGTCATTGTAAAGCTTGCTTCCGAATGTGCATTCTCAGTAATTCTGAGTTTTTATCTGACATCCCTACGAGAGGCGTTTTATAGATGTTCATAAGCTTTGGATGGAACTGGAAGGATATAAGGGAGCCTTTTATCTTTCTCTTACCTGATTTTATGGTGCAGGAAGGGAGAGGACAGTTAAAAGAATAAAGATACACTAGGTTCAAAATAGGCGATATTGGTAATGCGACAGTCTCGTTTGAATGGGGAGGTGCTGAAAGATGGTATTGCGATGTCACGATCTGCCGGAGACCCAGGCTACCTTACGAAAAGTGACTTCCCTGAAAGGGAAGTGATTCTTCAGAAATTAATTGGGCTGGAAAAATAGTTAAACCAAATGTATTTGACGGTAAACTTAAAGGTAAGGAGGTTAAGTCGAGATATTGTTGACTTCATATTTTTGGCCTTTGACATCCTCTTTTGCCGTTTCTCCCTAAAATCCTACTTAATTGCCACTCTCAATCAATTCCTTGACCAGTGGTAAATTTATATTAAGTAGCATTTGTATCCCTCCTTAGCTTTCCCCATTTGTAAACCTCCAGGTGACCTGTTCAGATTTTGATGAAAAGTATTTTGTGAAAACATAGAAATTATGTTGTTCAGGTTTTTGCCCAATCCAGTGTGCTCCCATTTCATAGGTAATATAGTAACCAGTGTTTTGACCCCAAACAATGTGCTTTAGGGAAGAGTGTTTTTCTGTTTGAGGTTAAACTCTTTTATTTATACTGCAAACTCTGAAAGTCCCTTGGTTCTTTTAAATTGGAAGTCCTTACAGAAATTACAAATTTTATTTTTAAAATTTAAGTTATACTTTTTCTTGGTCTGAAAAATCGTATTCTTAGATTAGCCTTGTAGTTTTCTAGCCAGTGTGATTGAAAGAATCCATTAAAAAGACAGCCGAAAAATGAGGAAATTGGAATCATTATCTTTGGTGGGTGTGATTTTTGTTGTTCTGTATCTTCCAAATTCTCTACAATAGACTGTTCTTATTAAGGGGAAATTAAAATTCTAGAGTAAGAGCAATTTAACAAAATATTTTATAATAAGTTCAAAATAGAAAAAACTAGCCTATGGATACTCCTTACTAGAAAATATAATCTTTGAGGTCTTTCTTGCTTTCCTAATAGAGAAGACTACTATTTATAATTTATTATTTTAGTATTTTATACATATGACTTATATTGGACAATAGCACTAATCTATTGATATATCTATGTATCCATGCCTACTACCAATATAAATATAGTTTTATCCCTTAATTTATTCCAGTATGAGGTTCCCTGATCTCTGGAGGAGAGAAGAACATAAGCAGTGTTACCTTATTGCTCAGGTGACATTCCACCAATAAGAGGAATTCTTTAAGTGTCCTTGAAATCCAAACCAGTCCTTTCTGGGTGAGACTAAAATGGGATAGAGAAAAACCAGCTAAAAAGGATGGAGTACTAGAGGGGAAAATATCAATATGAAAGAGGATGAATGAGTTTGCAGTTTTACTTCACAATTTCCCTTATTTTAGAGAACTTACAAAAGCAATAATTTAACCACTGATGGAATTTGGAAGATTGGCAGTGGGAATTTATGACTAAATTACTACTAAAGTTGAATTTGAAAAAGAGCTTTGACATTATACACAATTTGCACACACAAACAAGTGATTTGAAGCTCAGAAGCCATTTCTGAGGCTAGCTTTATCAGTTTATGAGTATTACATGTAGAAATCTTAACATTCATTAGGGAATTGTGCTGTATTCCATCATTAAGTGACACACAAATGTTTCTGTGTTAGGGTCTCTGACACCTCTTATGTGCTTATTCTTAGGTTTTTTCTCTGTCACTGCCTTTATAGATTATGGCCACCACCAAGAATGCTTTCTTCCATTGTGCACACAACTAGCTACTCAGTCCTGTAGACTATTACACAATATTTTCTGTTTCTCTATTTTCACTTCTGGCAGATTGTATTTAATTACTATTTGCTGGGCTGTTCCTTAGTAAACTATAAAGCTCCTAGCAATTCAAGGACAGTGTCTTTACTGTTACATCTTTAACACCACAATTCTGAAGTACCTGGTAGGCACTCAATAAATTATTGAATGAATGTTTGACAATTGGGCAGGGAGATTAAACTACTTTTAAAAAATTCTACTGACCAACTTATTTTCATAACATGTATGTTCATATACATGTTTGCAGCATGTTTGGATAATATGGAAGGGAAGAAAAGAGGAATGAGTTGTATTTAATGAAAAATGTGGCTCTGAATAGGCTACACGTGATATAGCACTAGACTAAAAGTCAGAAGACCATCATTTAGCACTGCCACTTTAACTACCTGCTCTTTTAAGTAAAGTTGGGGTTGACGGTTTAGGATTTGATACTGAGGAACCTTCCTGTCAAGGATATTGTGATTGCAAGTGAAATAAACCCTAGATAATCCCTATGAAAGTATTTTAAATACTTAGTGTTATTTAAATGTAAAGCAACATATTGCAGACTTTAAGAGTAGATTTCATAATCCTGTAAACCTGGGTTCAAGTTCTGGTTTTACCACTTATTTAAGTTGTGTGACCTTGGACAATTTACTTAATCTAAAATATTTCCTTAAGTTTAAGTCTATTCCATAGGTACTATTAAATTAGATTATGAATGCAGAGGGCCTAGTACATACAACGTACATGTAAAAAATTAACTTTACTGATATTTAATTTGATTTTATATATTGAATTTCTAAAGGAGACTTTTAGATAATCCTATAAAGTTGAGCAACAAGTTTGGTGTATGCAGAATGGGGTAGAATTTGAAATGAGGCTGTTAGAAAAAAAAACAGCAAGAAAAATATACCTTCTAGTAAAGATTCTAAAACAGATTTATTAATAGGTGCCGAGAATACCAACATAAAGCCTATTATCTTGGTAACTGCAGTGACTTAATATTTCCTATATAAAGATTTTCCAAATCTTATGATCGTTAATATGTTGAATCAATTTAAGGGGGTATTCTATTTCTAATTAATATTCCTGTATACAGTGGACTATAAAAATATATTAAAATTGTACTGAGTAGGTACAATGTATAGTAGGGACTTTTGAGTTTATGCTCATGTTTAAAATTTTTGCCTTTTATTTTAAATATTTTTATATCTTATTTTTTCCTCATTTGGAGTAGATGTAGGAATATAGAGAACACAGCAGAGATGTGAACTAGAGTAAAATTTTTCCTTTCCTAGATTGATGATTCACAACAATTAGTGGTTTTGTAATGGAAAATATCAGTAAATTAAACAGTAACTGAAGTATAACTATCATGAGTTTATTTTTCACCTTACCCTGAAAAAAAAGATTACTCATTTGTTCTAAGGAAAAATTTTATTAAGAGATTATTGAATATTCTCTTTAATGTTGTTTTTGATTGTAATGAAATAAATTGTGATCAGCAACCATGTTTTCCATTTAATTTCTTTCTTAGAGACTTTAAAAGTTTATTTTCTTTTTTCCTGTTGTGGACTGAAAGTGACTGGTTTTTATAAGTGTATTCTTTTATGTATATATAGTATGTACATAATATATATGTAGTAAAGACAGCTGAAATAAATATATATTTTCATAGTAATAAATGTTTGTTTTTACTTCAAACTATTAAAGCCATCTTTAAAATTACTCACTACTGTGAATAAAATTATTTAATGATTATTTGAAACTCCTCTTTATATTTGTTCATAGTTAGCTCTGTTTAATAAATTTCACAACTGCAATTAGGTTTTAAAAATTGATGATATTTCATAGATATTTTCAGATTTAAGTTATGTTTTTTTGCTTGCTTTTTTTTGGTGTCACTCTTATGGCTAGCTACTACAATAAAAATTTCAGTTTTGAATCTTAATGCTATCTGTTGAAACTATTGTTCTTTTGTTGATAAACCTTTTAAAAGTTACATCAACAACATGCTATGTTTTATTTTCTGAAAAATAATTAAACTCACTTCATTGAAAATAAAATGGTTAATGCATACAAATGATACAAAAACTATATATGTAGAAATAATTGTATATGCATATTGAAAAGATGAACAGAAATGCATGAAAATAAGGAATTATCTCTAGATTAGGAAATTAAAGAAAGATTTAAAATTTATTACTATACTTTCTATATATTTGAGTTCCTACAATCACTAGTCGTTGCTTGGGCAGGAAAAATTTTATTTGATGTGGAGAATTAAGGCATTTAAATAATGATTTCTTCTTAATTACTTGGATGTCTTAAGTGAAAAATTTTGTGTGTGTCTTAATTGAAGTATAGTGGATTTACAATGTTGTGTTAGTGTCTAGTATATAGTAAAGTGATTCAGTTATACATATATATACGTATTACTTTTCATATTCTTTTCCATTATGGTTTATTACAGGATATTGAATTTAATTTACTGTGCTGTACAGTAGGACCTTGTGTATCTGTTGTATATATAGTAGTTTGTATCTGCTAATCCCGAACTCCTAATTTATTCCTCCCCTGACCCCTTTCCCCTTTGGTAACCATAAATTGTTTTTCTATGTCTGTCAATCTGTTTGTGTTTCATAAATAAGCTCATTTGTGTCATATTTTAGATTCCACATATAAGTGATATCATATGGTATTTGTGTTTCTGACTTATTAAGTGGAAAATTTTGACTTATCCAGATAATTGAAAAAGTTATTTAATTTTATAAGTGCAGATTTATTTTTAGGCCTATGTCAGTGCAGCAGAATTTTAAAAAGCAGAAGTAAATCCCAGCATATAAAGGAATTTAATACATGGTAAAGTGATACATATTTTAATCCCATGGGAAAAAAGGCACATCTATAATAAATATAACTGATGCAACTTGTCTGTCTAGAAGAAAATTAAATTGAGCCAGTACTTTGCAGCATATGCAGAAACCAATTTCAGATGGATTAAAAGCCTAAATATTTTAAACAATAAAAATATTAACTCCTAAAATTTTTCTACATACACACTCTAGACGTAGTAATGACCTTTTAAGCTGACATAGGAAATCTAAAAGTCGTAAAAGTAAACTTAGATATATGAAACTACATAGAAATGAAGAATTTTTCAATGGCAAAAATAAAGGACAAAAAACAGAATAAAAAATATTTGAAATATGTATAACAGATATGGAGTTAACATTTGTAAGAACTATTACATATTAAGGAAAAGTGCACACAGTAGAAAAATGGGTAAAACATGACCAGAACTTCAAGAAGAGATATCCAAACATTCCACAAACTTATGAAAAGATGTATAACTCCGCTAGTAATCAATATACTAACAATGAAATATTCTTTTCTGATTAGCAAAAATTAAGCTAGTGGAGATGTAAATTGTTAGTTTTTTAGTATACAGTCAGGCAATATCTGTTAATACTGAAAAAACATATTGTATCCAGCAATCCCACTCTGTTGGACTCTTTCCTTAGAAATAAAAACACTAGTAAGTAAGTGTTCACATAAATGTTGATTGCAGCATTGTTTGTAGTAGCAAAAACCTGGGAACAAAAGGAATGCCTGTCAATAGGGGTATTGATATGTAACTTATTGCACAGGCATATTATAGAATGTTTTTGAAGTCAGTTAAAAGTAGGAGTTAAATCGATGCTAGTGAATCAAAAGGATTTCCAAATAAAAGAATTTCCATCACTTATCTTAAGTGAGAAAGGCAGAGTTTAGAGAAATGTATAGAATGAGATCCCATTTTTGTAAAACAGTTGAAAAACACCATGAGTTTTGTATATGCCTGTATGATTGTCAACATTGGAAGGAGGAAATAAGCAAAAGAGAAAAAGAAAAAAGACAGGGGTGTCCACAGTAATGTGTGCGTGTAAAACTACATGTTTATGCCAATCTGTACAAGACAAATTACAGGAAAGACTAGTCATCAAAATGTTTAGTGGTTATCTCAGTTCATGGATGGGCATTTCAGGTAATTTTTATTTTCTTAACCGTTTTCTATATTATGAGTTTTTATTTTTACAATGAACATGTAGTAGTGTTTCTCTAATTAGAAAAAAAAACCAATACTACCTTTTTAAAAAGAAAAGATCTGATAGGTCAAAGAAGGAATTAACAAAAGGAAAAGTTCCATTTGAAATGGCTAGAAATGGCAATTGTCTGGAATTTTTTTGTTTTGATTCCTTAGGTATCTGAGGGGAAACTGTATAAATTACCCCAATAATTCCGTAAATTCTCCTTATTTTTGTGTATGTGATAACCCAATAAGAAATCATCACTAAAAATGTACAGGAAAGTGATAGGCATTACCAGATAGGGTTACAAATTGTATCTCTGGTGTGAGTATTAAGTCCTCCAGAAGTGCTTTCTGTCTGAGAGTTATAGAGCATATTGTGCAAGTGGAGTCTGTCACCTGACTTCTCATGATAGTCAGTACAAGGAAAAGCTCACATTTGAGTTTGGTTAATAAAAAAATCAGATACAAGAGTAACTCTCCTTAAGAAAGCGTCAAATAAGAATGCCTTTGAAGAACCAAAGTTTAAAGTATTTGTAGTTATTTAATACTTGATTTCAGTCCTTTTAAGAATCTGAAGTTAATATATCAGTCAAAGCCAAAATAGAAAATGGCAGGTGCTGTAGAGTGACATTTGTTGGATGTTTAAAGCATCTGTATTTGTTTTCTTATGTTGATTTTTTTGTTTTCCCCTTTTCCTTACCAATTTTATTAACTTAATTATATGAATATGTTCTTTATTATAAACTGTACAAATTTTTTTCTTCCAGTTTTTTTGAGATATAATTGACATACAGCATTGTATAAGTTTAAGGTGTAGGGCATAATGATTTGACATACATACATTATAGAATGAGTACCACAATAAATTTAGCGACATCCATTGTCTCATTTGGTACAAATTAACAAAATTTTAAAAAAACGTTTGTTTCATTGTGATGAGAACTCTTAGGATTTACTCTCTTAACAACATGCATGTATAATATTCAGCAGTGTTAATTATATTTATCATGTTATACATTATATCCCTAGTACTTATTTATATTATAACTGGAAGTTTCTATGTTTTGACCACCTTCATCCAGTTACCCCTCCCCCTGCTCTCCTACCTCTGGTAAGCACAAATCTAATCTCTTTTTATATGAATTTATTTGTTTTTGAAGTATAATTGACCTACAACAAATACTAATTTAGTTCCTGCTACACAACATACTGATTCAATATTTCTGTACATTTCAAAATAATCACAAGTCTAGTTATGTCACCCTGCAAAGATACTACATACTTATTGACTATATTCCCCACACTGTACATTTTATACCTATGACTGATTTCTTCTGCAACTAGAAGTTTGTACCTCTTAATCTCTCCCACCTATTTCTTTCCTCCCCCAGTCCCCTTCACTCTGGCAACCACCTGTTTGTCCTCTCTATTTATGACTCTGTTTCTGTTTGGTGATGTTTGATCATTTGTTTTGTTTTTTAGATTCTACCTATATGTGAAATCATATAGTATTTGTCTTTCTCTGTCTAACTTATTTCACTAATACCCTCTGGGTCATCCACGTTGTTGCAAATGGCAAGATTTCGTTCTTTTTTATGTCTTGAGTAATACTCCATTTTATGCCTACACCACATTATCTTTATTCATTCATCTATTGGTAGACACTTAGGGTGCTTCCTTATGTTAGCAATTGTAAATAATACTGCAGTAAACACAGTGGGGTTCATGTATCTTTTCTAATTAGTGATTTTGTTTTCTTCAAATAAATACACAAGAGTGGAATTACTGGATCATATGGTAGTTCTATTTTTAATTTTTTGAGGAATGTACAAATTCTTTTTGAAAAAAGTTTGAGTATATGTAAATAAAAAGTAATTTTAGAGAAGCAACATAGCAAGCACAGAGGTTAGGGGTGTAGGCACTGGAGTCAGACTGTCTGGCTCAAATCCTGGCTCTGCTACTTCCTAGCAGTGTGACTTCGGGGAAGTTCCTTTTATCTTTCTGTATTACGTTTTTCTCACCTTTAAAATAAGGATATTAAGAGTATATTTATTTCATTAAGTGTTGTCAGTATTAAATGAATAAGTGATTAGAGGAATAACTGGTACATAATAAAAACTATATAAATATTTAGTTACTATGTTCTTTGCTCAGTTAATTATATAATTTATCACTTGGCTTAATTGTTTTAGCACTCATTGAATCACTCAGTATTTTCTTTTTTTTTTTTTTTTTTTTTTGCTTTACAATTTTCAAGCTTCACACACATGATTTCATATAATCCTATAATAACCTTTGTTTTTCTCCTACCCCTATGTTGCCCCTCCCCCTTTTCTCTTCTCCACTGACAACCGCTAGTTTATTCTCTATATCTGTGAGTCTGCATCTGTTTTGTTTTATTCACTAGTTTGTTTTTTTTTTAGATTCTGCATATAAGTGATTTATTATAGTATTTGTCTTTCTCTGTCCGACTTATGTCACTTAGCTTAATGCCCTCCAAGTCCATCCATATTGCTGCATATGGCAAAATTTCATTCCTTTTATGGCTTTGTAGTATTCCATTTTGTGTGTGTGTGTGTGTGTGTGTGTGTGTATCACATCTTCTTTATCCATTCATCTGTTGATGGACACCTAGATTGCTTCCATACCTTGGCCATTGTAAATAATGCTGCTATGAACATTGGGGTGCATGTATCTTTCAGATTAGTGGGGTTTTTTTTTCCAGCTATATACCCAGGAGTGGAATTGCTGAGTATATAGTAGTTCTTTTTTTTTTTTTTTTTTGAGAAACCTCCATACTGTTTTCCACACTGGCTGTATCAGTTTATATTTCCACTAACTGTACAAGGTACCCTTTTCTCCACATCCTCTCCAGCATTTATTACTTGCAGACTTTTTACTGATAGCCTTTCTGACAGGTGTGAGGTGACATATCACTGTGGTTTTTTTGGGTGGGGTGGGGTGGGAGCTAATTAGGTTTGTTTGTATATTTATCTAATGGAGGTGCTTGAAATTGAACCCAGGACCTCCAGCATGCTAAATATGCATTCTACCACTGAGCTATACCTTTCCCCCCTGACTGTGGTTTTGATTTGTATTTCCCTGATGATTAGTGACAATGAGCATCTTTTCATGTGCCTATTGGCCATCTGCATTTTCTCTTTGGAAAGATTCACTTCTGCCCATTTTTTTAACTGGGTTTTTTTTTTTTTAATTTCTAATTAAGTTGAATGGATAATACCTGTACAAACATAGTAAAAATTATGTATTCATTCATGTGTATGTTTTTTCCCTCTCTCCATCCTTACTCTTTTTTCCCCATATATTTGTTCACAAAAGTAGCATTTCTTCATGTCATTCTAGACCTTACATTTTTCGCTTAACAGTGTTACCTTGGAGATTTTTCCACATTGATATGGTTAAAGATACCTTATTCTTTTTTAATAATAGTCTAATATTCAATAGTACTAATATACCATCATCATCATATGTAACATTTATTGAGAGTTTACTACTGTTTCAGACACTTTTCTTAATACTTTATTTAAATTAATTCATAGAAGGATCACAATAACTTTATGAGATAGGTTTTTTTTATCCTTATTTAACAAATGAGACAATTTAGGCATGGCATGTTTAAATGCCCAACAGTTACACACAGTTCATGAGTAACAGGACTTTGGATTTGAACCCACAGAGTCTCTTTCCACAGATAACTATCTTAATACCTCTGAATGTGTGTGTGTATATATACATATATTCTCTCATACTGCCACGAGTTATTTAACTATGTAGTCTCCATTTAACTGTGAAGTATGTAAGTTAATGGACATTCCAATCTTTTACTATAAGAAACAGTGCTGTAATAGATATTTTGTTAATAGGACATGTTGTATACATAAAGTAAATTTCTAGAAATGAAACAGCTGGATCCAAAGGATTTTGTACATTTTGAATTTTGGTGCCAAATTATTCTCCAATTTAGTGATACCCTGAAGGTCAGATTTGTCCTCAGTATTTAGCAAAAATCTGCCATTTATCTTAAGTCTTTGGTAAGCTGAATAGCTGAATGCCTATAACATTTCTTTCATCCCTAGATTATGTGTTATCTGCTATCATGTAATATCATAGTTTACCATCATATCTAATCATTGAAACAGGTCAGTATAAGAATAAGTTTGACAAATGTCATGACTTTTTGTTACTTTCAAATAACGGTAAGCAGTCTAGATATAACTCAAAGTACTCTTTATGTGATTCATGCATTGAAATTCTTATCAATTGAAGTTTGAATGTAAATTATTGGAGGAGTGAAATGCTACAATTGTTAATAATTGTGGAAATCGCTGATTTTAATGTACCAAAACAATTATGTTAGAACTTTCAAATAGTAAATAAGGAATCAGATTGCCAACTAATATGAACATTGAGAATTTGATAGCTAGTCAAATGTAGGAATAACTATCTTTTCATGTGAAAAATGGGTTGTCACTCCATGAGTCCTAGTCTTAGGTAATGCAGAATTAGGCAGTGAGGGGCTTTACTAGAGCTACAACATGCACAAATTATTTTGAATATAACATACTTCTGTTCAGTTTTCTCTATTTTTTCACTGTTTCAAGAAAGGGAAAAATATCTCTTATTAATCCAAAGAACAGGCTAATTGATACCAAAGTCTTCAATGTGATCCAAAGCAAACACTTAAAATGCAGAATGCTCAAGTCCCAACTTGGTACACCTACAGTGCTTGAATGCAGATTTATAGTACCTGCTATTGTTCAGTGGTGTGTATGTGTGTATTTTAAATATGATCGCATCCTCATGCAAAGATACTGTTGGATAAGGAGAGTGGGGGAGGTCCCTATGAATAGGAAAAGACAAACGGACTGTTAATTCTTTATCATGAGTTATTTCTGCCTCAGATAAGAGTGGTATGAAACAACAGACAATAACTATTTCTCTACCTTCACCTTCCAAATGAATCACTGAACCATAGCAACTTTGATATCCAAAATATTACTTAGCTTGAGTCTTGGGCGACAGACCCTTCTTTGCCTCATGGCTCAAAAGTTCACTCAAGATAGGGTTAAGATTTTCCTAAATCCTCACCCAAGATACTGCCATTAAGCCCTGTTCTGAAACATAGATGAGTAAGTACTTTACAGGCATATCTGACTAGTATACTCCTGAACTAATAAGGGACTGTGGAAATTCCCAGGATTTGCTGAACTTGACCGGACAAGAAGGTGCCCACACAGCCTTGTCAGGAGCCACATAAGTTCATTCTAAACAAACAGGCAAAAACCGGTTTGGTTGTTTTCAATGGTTCCCCTTACAGTGCTACTAGGGTTAAGATTCTCCATTAGTCTCATAAGCCATATAATCTTTTATAACTATTAGTTGACAAGTAAAAAGAAAATGCGATGTGTTCGGTGTAAGCATTATGCCTTTATAGGATTCATATTGTCAATACTTTGTCCTTTTTTAAAAGAAGTTTTATGGAGGCATAATTGACGTAATCACATATATTTCAGGTGTGCTGTTTGATGTTTTGATGTATGTGTAGATACTTGTGAAACTGTCAGTATAGTGAACGTATCCATCCACCCCCAAAAGAAGTTTCCTCATGCCTCATCCCTACCTTCTATACCGCCCCACTACCCGTCCCCAAGGAACCACTGATTTGTTTTCTATCACTATAGGTTAGTTTGCATTTTTTAGAATTTTGTATAAATGGAACTCTTTTTTGGAGTGGTCTGCCTTTTACATGTTTCAGTGATGCATTTCTTTTTTATTTCTGCACTCAGCAATGTGTATTCACTGTAAACCAAAAATACCACAATTTGTTTATCCCTTCACTTATTGATGGATATTTGCATTGTGTTTCTACTTTTTGGCTATTATGAATAAAACTGCTTTGAACAGTCTTAAAAGTCTTGGGATATAAGCTTTCATTTCTCGTGGGTAAATACTGAGGAGTAGAATGACTGGATCGTATGGTAGGTGCATGTTTAACTTTGTAAGAAACTGCCACATTGTTTTCCACAGTGGTTGTGTATTTTACATTCCTAGCAGCAGTATATGAGAGTTCTAGTTCTGCATCCTTACCAACACTTCCTATGGTCAGTATTTTAAAATTTTAGCCATTCTACTAGGTGTGGAGTGGCATTTAATTGTGGTTTTCATTTGCGTTTTCCTAATGGTGTTAAGCATGTACTTATTTATTTTTCATGTATTTTTTTGCCATCCGTAATATATCTTCTTTGGTGAAGTATATGTTCAGATCATTCGCCCATCATTTTATTTTTATTTTTTTCTTATTTGTTTGTTTGTTTTGATTTTGATTTCTTTTGATGGAGGTACTAAAGGTTGAACCCATAATCTCATGAATGCTAAATAAGCATGTGTTCTACCACTGAGCTATGCCACCTGCCCGCCCATCATTTTAATTATGTTGTTTTCTTATTGAGTTTTGGGAGTCCGTTTTATATTCTAGACCTAAGTCATTTATCAGACGTGTGCTTTGCAAATATTTTCTCCCAGTCTGTTACTTGTCTTTCTGTTCTATTTTAAAGAGCAGAAGTAATTTTTATGAAGTATAATTTTCCAATTTGTTCTCTTATGGATTGTGCTTTCTAGTGTTGTATCCAATAAATCTACTTAATCCAAGGTCACAAGAAAGTTTTTTTTTAACATTTCTTTATTGATTTATAATCATTTTACAATGTTGTGTCAAATTCCAGTGTAGAGCACAATTTTTCAGTTGTACATGAACATATATATATTCATTGTCACATTTTTTTTTCTCTGTGAGCTTCCATAAGATCTTGTATATATTTCCCTGTGCTATACAGTATAATCTTGTTTATCTATTCTACAATTTTGAAATCCCAGTCTATCCCTTCCCACCCCCTGCCCCCTTGGCAACCACAAGTTTGTATTCTATGTCTGTGAGTCTATTTCTGTTTTGTATTTATGCTTTGTTTGTTTGTTTTTAGATTCCACATATGAGCGATCTCATATGGTATTTTTCTTTCTCTTTCTGGCTTACTTCACTTAAAATGACATTCTCTAGGAGCATCCATGTTGCTGCAAATGGCATTATGTTGTCGGTTTTTATGGCTGAGTAGTATTCCATTGTATAAATATACCACATCTTCTTTATCCAGTCGTCTGTTGATGGACATTTAGGCTGTTTCCATGTCTTGGCTCACAAGAAAGTTTTATAGTTTTAGGTTTTACATTTTGGTCTGCCATCCATGCCTATTTATTTTGTATATGGTGCAAGGTATGGATTGAAGTACCCTTTTCGCATTTATATATCAACTTGATCTACCACCAACTGTATTTTCTCCACTAAATTGCCTTTTCACTTATATCAGGAATCAGTTTTCCATTTATGTGTGCGGTTGTATAGCCTTTTTGTGCTAATATTTGTTTGTAAAATTTAAAATAATAGTAACAGGTGGAATAATAGGAATAAGATTTTATCCATTCTTTGTAGAATTATTTGGTGCACTAGCACTCATAATGTCAAACGAAACAACCACTAAAACTGTAACATTTATAACTTTTAACAAATATTTTTCTTCTTTTATATCAGAAGGTCATTCTGTGGTGGTAATATTTGGCTTCAGCTTTGACCTCAGGTAAATACTGATTTTTAAAATCTTGGCCATTGGGCATTAGACCGAAATGTGTATTTAGTGCCCTTCAGAGGGGTTGTATCAATTATCACTCAGTGAATGTGAATGCCTGTTTCCCACACACCTTTACCAGTACTGTCACTAAGCGATATTTAATAATAGCCTGCTGTGTGTCAAGGCGCTTTACTATCTAATTGTGGTGCTCATTGAACAAAGCAAACATGGTCCCTGTTTTCCTCACACTTACAGTAGAGACAGACATTGAAAAATTCTGTTCACAGATTTTTAATTACAGCAGTGGCAAGTGCTAGAGAGGTGCAATATTGAAGGCTATGAGTGCATTCCAGGGGAAACTAGAAGTTAATTCCTTAGCAAACCATACTATTGAAAACCTCCATCTGTAATTAAGTCTTTCTCTCCCTACAGCCAATTCAGTTAAATAAATCCTGGTTATTAATCATAGAATACTAGGCAAACATGTTGAAAGGCAAATGTCTTGCCCTCTAAATTGAAAACATCTGTGCACTTTTGACTGCAGTTATAACTTAAAATCCGCATTGTGAAGTGTTTTTTCACCTATATTAATCAGGATTCTTTTCCTCTTTCGTCCTCAGTTTATGCTTTACGTCATATTTTTATTGCAAAGATTTCATGAATTCCTGAGTTGGTGGTGAACCTATTTAGGGTGATGCTTTAGTTTAGTTTGTTGGCTCTTTTCTTCATAGTACATCAAATAGAAGAATATGATATTACTGATAGTATCTTAGATTAGATGAAATATGGTATTATTTCTAGGTAGGAGAGTGTGTGTAGGGGTTGCTCCTGTGAGACAGCAGCGTAAGAGTACCCTTATGGATCCTTAGTTGGTTGCCTTACCTTGGCTTCACCTAGTCGGTGAGTTAAAGTGAATGAAAGTATACTAGCAAAATGTAAAAATTAAAAATACTGCTTCTGAAAATAAATCCTAAGGAAAAGTATATAACAAATGCTTATTTTCTTTATTGTTTGTATCATTTGACTACCTACATTCTTGGTAAGTTAAGATATAAAATCAGTGACTCATTTTTTCTTTGTAACCTGCAATCAAGAAATATTCTAAAAGTTCACACAAAAGTCTTATGGGTATTAATGTTAGCGTCACTATAACTTTTAACTCTTCTGTAAGTTTTATCTAAGAAATAAGAAAAATAAGAATTTCTCACTGAGATACTGTTTTAGATAACTTCATTATTCCAAATTTATGATAGTATATTAAATAGAAATTTTCCACTGCTATTCCCTATAGCAAAATTGTGTTGAATCTGTTTTCATTAATATTCATATTAGTCCCAAATTTGCCCATTAACTTTGCAATTAAATTTATATATGTTTTTACTATTATAATCAGTTATTTATGTTTGTGTTATAAATGTAGGCATTAATAAAATACAGCGTTATGTGTTGTTATTGAAAAATCTTGGTTTTTTAGGAGATAGATATTTTAGGAACAGTCAATTCATAGTTGTTTCTCTACTTCCGCTTTAGTTTGTCGATGATCTGTTACGTCATCTTTTTTCATCTCTTCCCTTTTGCCTGCATATTATCATTTGTCACTGTAATGTAGTCAGTTAATAATAGAAAAGAGGCATCTTTTTTTTTTTTAAGGTAATGAAGGTTAAAGCTACTGGCTAAAATAAAGTCTTCTGAATTATTTGTTATTAAAAGCTAATTTTTTTAATTGAAGTACAGTCAGTTACAATGTGTCAGTTTCTGGTGTACAGCATAATGTCCCAGTCATGCATCTATTACGAACATATACATACATTCGTAAAAGTTTATATGTTAAAATCAGACTAAATTTGGGCTTCTTTGTGCCAAAGCTCTAATCTTGAATGGATTGCTTAAGTCTCAAAACCTGTTTCCCAATCAAACACTTGCCTCATAGGACTGTTTTTAAGGGTTAAATGAGATGTGTTTGTTTTTTAATATAATGCTTGGAATGTGATATATGCTTAACAAGCAGTAGTTGATATTATTTATTCCTAATTTCAGAACATTTTATTGAGTTACTGCTGTGCAAGGCTCTATCCTACATGGAGGGAAGGGAGTAAGAAAACAATACATATACTCCTTGAAGGCAGGGATACTTGAGTCTGTTCATATGACAGTTCTACCATTGGTCATAGGCTTCGAGCCTGTAAACTCATACCATAGAACTTATACACTAAACACAGTATTTTGTTATTCTGGTTAAAATTTTGGAGTCACACTCAGTATAGCTCAGTTTTATTTATAAAAATTTGAAGTGGAAGGAATCTGTGATTGTTTGCTTCTAGGAATGCTATCAAAACTGTTTATGGCTAAGCTTGTCAACAAGCCATAAGCATATGTGGCTGATATGATTTGAATTCTAGCCCCCACTTAACTGTCCACTCTAACTTTTATCTTTACTATTTCTTTTACAGAAATGCCTTTATTTTGATAAATGAAGAGGTGTATGTGCCCTCAAAAATTTTTATTCTTTTAGGAATAGATTTTTCCTGATTCTGTTAGTCCAGTTTGCCACCTGTGATTTTTCTGTACTTCCCTACGCTGATTCCCCCTTTTGTCTGCACATTTCCTTGTAGTCCATCTCAGTAATTTTTGTGAACTATTTAAGTAATGGCCTTATGTTTGCCTGTATTCTTAACCTTTTGGTCTATCCATTTAAAAAAATAGCAGTATGAAATATATATAGTATATAAAAATATTTATTCTTGAAACCCTTTCCTTTTTTGTTATGTTGGCTAATTCAGTGGACTCGTAAAGGCAACAAGAACCCAGATGCTTTCTGTCTTTCAGTTTTGCCATCCTTAGCAAGGTGGCCTATCGGCTTAGATTTGCTTTCTTTAGGATCTCACGGTGGCTGCATGTCCCATGCAGATGACCCAGTCACGATGGAAAAGGTATTTCTCATGGCCTGTATCTTTTGAAAAAGCAAATAAATCGTTCCCAGAGGCTCCCCAACAGACTTTACCTTACTGTTTATTGGTCAGAATATCATGACATGCTCATTTCCAAACCATTCATTGGCAAGGGAACTGGAATTACCTTGAAAGCTTACCAAAATTTGAACCAATTTAGGGTTTTGCTAGCAAGATAAAAATTGGGAACTAGTTACGCTAATCAGTAATCTGCCACATAAGCCTCTCTAACGGTGTTGCTAGGTAGGTAGAGTAAATAAAATGAATAGGAAAGTGCTTCACAAAATGATTTAGTACTATATAAATATAAGGTAATGTTATTACCTGGAATTCTGCCTATTCTATAACTTTTGTTATAATTTATAACAAGCATAAAAATATTAAACAGATCATGATGCATTTCCATAGGTAAATTATGTGTGAAAACAAGTATTTGCTTTTGACCAACTAGATTCTTCATCTTAAAAAAAAAATCTGTTATTTCCAAAGACAGTCTTCAATCAATTGGATAGAATGTATTTTTTTCAAGTGTTACGTTAAAACAATACTTCATTGTCAAAGAAGTGCCCCTGTGTCAATGAAGAATTTTGTGTGTAAATATTGTCTTGGAATCTTGGTATTTAGCTTTTATATGACACGTCACTCTTGACTCTAGCAGCTCTATCATCCAACACTGGTAGTAAAAACATTCCTGGAATAGTGAAATTACTAGGTATAGTGCATTAACCAGTAGCAGTTTGGAGGAGACCTTGTAAAATGGAAGGAACAAAAGCGAGCCTCTGCTGTTGGGATTTGCCACTGCAGTGTTCTGCAGTGTGTGGGAGAGACTGATGACTCATTAGATCAGATGGTTGCCTGTGCTATCTGGATTTTTCCCCTTCTATAGCAGGGTATTTTTTTTTTCCTCAATCTTTCACAAATATGAGGATAAGGGGTTTCAGTGTGTGACTATTAGAATCTTGGCTGTAAATTGCATTTACTTTTTATCCTCAAAATAGGAGTCCAACAGCTAAAGGTAAATTTTAAAAAATACAATCATTAAGTTGATTTCTCTGAGTGCAGCTATATATACTACATGTTTTCATGAAGAAACTATTTTTTGGGGGTAGGGGAGATAATTAGGTTAATTTATTTTTGTTATTATTATTATTATTATTTTAATAGAGCTATTGGGGATTGAACCCAGGATCTCGTGCATGCTAAGCAAGCACTCTACCACTGAGCTATACCCTCCCCCTGAAAGCAACTATTTTTAAAGTAGGTATCATGCTTTTATTTTTTAGATTGAGAGTAACAATAATAGCTGCATATTGTATTAGAAAGGAATTATTAAGTAACATATAAAATTTCATGTAGCATTAAATCATATCATGGTAGTTTGGATTGTATGGAGATTTGGCATTAGATTAACTTTCAATGTAATCCAACTTAAAATATAATTTGCTTATTGCAAGTTAAAACATTTTAGGAGGTTATTGTCTTAACATTTTTAAAAGCCTGTGCCTTTTCATATAGAAGCATAAGCATTTAATGGTGAAGCACAAGGTTTTAGTGGGGCATTTTTATTTCACTGTTTTCATAGATAACAATGAAGGGTGATTAATGGATATAAATTAGTATGTTGTGTGGCCATGCCTATCAAACTGCTATATGCTTTGCCCTATTCAGTTGCTAAGTCAGTATAATATATCTATCTAATTTATCATTTTTATTTTATTGTGAGGAAGAAGCACTTTCACATTTTTCTTATAAAACAGATATTGTATATGATGAAGTAGAGTGCAAAACTTGTTTGGATTAAGAGAATTTATAAGAACATACAAAATCCCAGCTAAAACTGCTATAACATCTTACTGTCTGTCAAGATTCTGGAAGGTGGTGGGAAGGTATTCATTTTCATGTTTACTTGTTTTTCTGCAGTTGGGGTGCTTTGGTGAAAAAGCTTTAGAAGTGCAATAGGAACCCTTATTTCAGTGCTGTGGGAACTGCAAATTGTAATGTTCAGAGAGCCTGTTACCTTGGAGCAATCCTTGGAAGTTTCTCAAAATGTTTAAATGTTAAAAAGTTGGAACCTGAAACTTTTGGACCTAAGAAAACACATTTTCCAACTCTGTCAGAAAATAGTACTTGAGGCTTCTTTTCCTGTAACTACTGGTGTTGGGCTCTATGTAGGGTTTATGTTGAAGGAGGAGGAGCAAGTTCTTTGTAGAAATGAAGGCTTTCTTTGTACGGGGACCTGAGTTCTATACTCGTTACCTGAGTTAACCTGATGTAACTAATTTCAAAATAATTAAGAAGACAGGACAAAAATTGTAGTACTTCAAATGTGAGTCTAAGTTTCAGTTACATAAGGAGTAATCAGTTTGTTCGTTATTTAATTATTTATTTTTATTTTTTTATTTTATTTTTTAAACATTTTTTTACTGAGTTATAGTCATTTTACAATCTTGTGTCAATTTCCAGTGTAGAGCACAATTTTTCAGTTATACTTAAACATACATATATTCATTGTCACATTTTTTTCGCTGTGAACTACCACAAGATCTTGTATATATTTTCCTGTGCTATACCATATAATCTTGTTTATCTATTCTGCATACACCTGTCAGTATCTACAGATTTTGAAATCCTGGTCTGTCCTTTCCCACCCTCCGCCCCCTTGGCAATCACAAGTTTGTAAGTTTGTATTCTATGTCTAAGTCTATTTCTGTTTTGTATTTATGTTCTTTTTTTTTTTTTTTTTTTTTTTTTTTTTTAGATTCCACATATGAGCGATCTCATATGGTATTTTTCTTTCTCTTTCTGGCTTACTTCACTTAGAATGACATTCTCCAGAGACATCCATGTTGCTGCAAATGGTGTTATGTTGTCAGTTTTTATGGCTGAGTAGTATTCCATTGTATAAATATACCACATCTTCTTTATCCAGTCATCTGTTGATGGACATTTAGGCTGTTTTCATGTCTTGGCTATTGTAAATAGTGCTGCTATAAACATTGGGGTGCAGGTGTCCTTTTGAATTAGGGTTCCTTCTGGATATATGCCCAGGAGCAGGATTACTGGGTCATATGGCATATCACTTCACACCAGTCAGAATGGCCGTCATTCAAAAGTCCACAAATGACAAACACTGGAGAGGCTGTGGAGAAAGGGGAACCCTCCTACACTGCTGGTGGGAATGCAGCTTGGTGCAGCCACTGTGGAGAATGGAGATTCCTCAAAAGACTAGGAATAGTTTAGTTTGTTCATTATTTAAGTATTCTGGTTTCTCTGGAATCAGGTGTCAAGAGGGAGTCTGGTATGTAGGATGTTTCTTAGGGATCAACACATGTGAAAGGAAGGGACAGAAGCAAAGTTGGGCAGGGGAAGAAGTTGGAATGCAATGCAAGCCTGATAAAGCCTCAGCCAATTGGGTAGGGATATGTGGAGTGAGTATTTATTGCTTGTAAGAGTGTCCCACATTGGGCTGACATGGTGGAGTTTTTATACCAGTCTTTTATGCTCTGTGAAGAGTGTGAATGTGGACAAGGCACCTCTCTGCATCTGAGGCCGACCCTGAAGGGCTGACACCTGTTGGCTATCTACTGACAACCCTCCCCGTCCTTCCTTGAAGAGGAATCTGGGTGTTGCAGCTCTGTATCTGATAAGACATGTCTTAAGCCAGAGATGGTTGTCCTCTGTACCATGAAGGATTGTTTGGATGCATACAATAGAAATCAGTGTAGTTAATTTAGAAGTCACAGAAGGCAAGTGCTTAAAGAGCATCGGCTTTGGAATCAGACTGCCTCAGTTCATAATCCCACCTTTATTTGCTGGTTTTGTGATCTTGGGCAAAGTTACTTGCATCTCTAGTCTTTAGTTTCCCCATTTATGAAGTGGAGGTGGTATTAGGGGGTATGGAGTTACTCTGCAACTGTTCCCTAAGTGCTTATTCCTGGCCCAGGCACTGTTTTATTTACCCTCATGAAACTTGGCATTCTGGAGAGTGTACAGACAAAAAACAAATAAATTAAAAAGAAAAATTATATTCCTTCAGGTGCTATGAAGAAAAGCAGGGTAAGAGAATTGAGGACGACAGTGGGAAGAGGGGGCTATTTCATGGGAGTGAGGAGAAAACATTCTAGACAGGCACAGCAAGTGTAAAAGTCTGAGTTGCTGGAGCCAAGATTAAAATTTAACATGTTAAAACATTTAAAGTGGACAAAAGTGCTTGGAGTTCCTGCATTTTATACTTTAAAAACTGGTATTTTCATAATTTTCTTATTTTTTCCTGAAAGATCTTTTAAGAGCTCGTTTTAGGATGTATTTGCAAACACTTCTCTGCATAAAACACAGTGGGATACAAAAAGTAAAATTACTCGTAACCATCATATTTTTCTCCTCTTAACATTGACCTTTTTTTTTCCTTCTAGTTTTCTGCTTATTGACTATATTCCCCACACTGTACATTTCATGCCTGTGACTCATTTATTTTGCAACTGAAAGTCTGTGCCTCTTAATCTCGCATTTCTTTCCTCCTCCCACTTCTCTCTCCCCTCTGGCAACCACCTGTTTGTTCTCTTTGGAATGTTGATTTGTTTTTTAAATTCCACATATAAGTGAAATCATCGAGTATTTGTCTTCTTCTGTCTGGTATATTTCACTAAGCATAATACCCTCTGAGTCCATCCATGTCGTCACAGGTGACAAAATTTCATTCTTTTTTACAATACCCCATTGTGTGTGTATATATATTTTACATATATGTATACACACACATGTACTGATGGGCACTTAGGTTACTTTCATATCTTGACTGTTGTAAACATTGACTTTTAAAAAAGTAGAATAATCTTGATTTGCTATGTAAGACTATTAATCAGATGAATGCAAATTTATGGATCTGGTGAAAAGCAGATAGATACTCAGATACTAAGTAAATTTATAGAATTATGAGTTAGGCTGTCGATTCTCTTCCTGGTATGATGTCACTGTTCCAGATACCTGCTGTCTTTGGAGTAAATTAACCAATATATGCCTAAAACTAAAGTTAAAAACTATAGAATCATCAGTTTCCTATGATGGCTAGGATTATTCAGCTGAATGATAAGTCTACAAGGTATCTGACTCATGGACAAATTCATTTGATTTCCACTAATTATTGCTCGTAACATTTGGAGCTTCTCACTGTTGTTTTAAAGAGAAAATGTGTAAATACCTATTTTAAAAAATCAGAATAGATACCATTATTACCTCATGAACTCTCTAGGACACCTTCATGAACCCTAGGAGATTTGAAGCATCTGTAAGGAAGATCTACTGTATATTCTAATGCCTCCTTGTTCATCTTTCAAATTTCAACTTAGCCTCCTCTAATCATGCTTGTCCTGACTTGAGTCTAGGTTAGATGCCTCTGCTTTGTGCCCTTCTAAATCAGCTTGCACTGTTCCTATGAGAGCATGTTTGTCACTTTGTAACTACTTTTGCCTTTTTATCTACCAGACCAGAAGCTCCTTGAAGGAGAGATGTGTCTACTTACTCCATCATATTCTTAGGCTATAATATAGCACCTGGCACATCATCAATGCTTAAAATAAAATCTACTTAGTTTTAGAAAATAAAGTTACAGTAAAATATACATACTAGCTAAGAAAAAAAAAAAACTAACCAAGTGACTAGATTTGGTTCAAGTAACAAGAAAATAAATATATTAAGCACTTTTTAGAAATTAGGCAGTATTAGCTTGTACTAACAGAATAAAGTTAATAGCCATGAGTATTACTTTTCTGTCAGGCTTACTGTTAGGTGTTTCACATCAACCCTAATAGATTTTACAGATGAAATGAGGCTCGAAAGATTGAAAGAATTTGATTTGCTCAAGGACACAACTTATAAATTCATACTCAATTTGTCTGACTCAAAGCCTTGGTCTGTTTTTCAGTGTAAAGAAGCAGCAAGAACAGATGAAGAGGTACTCTTCAGTACTTAAATAACGTTTAGAATACAGTTTTTAATTTTGTTTGCTCTGTTTTAAAAGGAATATTGACATCATGAAATACTTCCAGAATAGGATAGCCTCAGGGGAGAAGGATCTTAAAGAAGATTGTCCTTTGAGGGACAGCTGAAGACCACTAAAGAATTTCCATGGAAAGGGAACATACTCTGTGTGGCCACAGTAGTTGGAAGAAATAAGGCCAGAGGGTAGAAGTTATGGGGAAGTAGATTAGAGCAGATTTCTAA
The DNA here is from genome assembly GCF_036321535.1 of Camelus dromedarius. Taxonomy (NCBI): domain Eukaryota; kingdom Metazoa; phylum Chordata; class Mammalia; order Artiodactyla; family Camelidae; genus Camelus; species Camelus dromedarius. The sequence continues at coordinate 71,435,846 of NC_087437.1, read as the reverse complement.
AAATAGAATTGAAGCCCTGTTTAAATTGTAGGTATTACTGATGGAATTTTTGTAAGCATTTTACATGGAACATTTTTGACAAATTGTGATTTAGTCATAATTCTGGGATAGGTGGTATTTTCAAATGAAGATATTAAGAAAGTTCAATTTATCCACCATCTCCTGCAACATGTCACTGGTAGAATCAGGATATTTCCTAAGTCTGCTGACTCAGTATTTCATGCTATTTCCACTTAAACAGGCAGATGACTGTGTATCATGCATGCTTTGTACGAAATGCCCTACAAATTTGGGAAAGAAGTTAGACTGTATGGTTATCAAGTTCTCTTCTGACTTTGAAAATCTTTGATTTTCTGAAGATTGAAATTTGACCTCATTTGCTTGTTGACCACTTCTTTAATGACTTTGCCCAACTCTTTTACCAAATGTTTTCATCTTTAGACTTTGGTTTTTTCCTTATTATCTAAGTAGTTTCTAGAAAAACTTGTTTCATCTTTTTATATTCGAATCTTTCGCAGTCTCATTCCTGCTTACTCAACAGTCCCTTCCACGCATCTTTAGGAGCCTGGAAAATCCTAGTAAGCCAATTTCCGCTTTTCTTTATTTACTTCCTCCCTCAAATGCTCTTCTTCCAATTTTATCTTCCTAATGGAACCAAAATCTTTGCCTCCTTTTTTTTGACATTGTGGTGGCAGTATCAGGTTTATTTTTTCTGACGTCATAATGCTCACTAACTTCATCTTTATCAATAAATTACCAACATGGTGCTAAGTCTCTGTCTTATCATCGATACCGTCTTTAAGTTATTGATACTTGCCTCTTTGATCATATTCTCACTTGGAAGTTCTCCCATATCTCCATGTGGTTTTTCTCTTTAACTGTTTTTACTCTTGGCTTGTTTCTTTAATCACTAGATTCTTCCCTCAGTCCTGTCCATCAGACAGGCCCTTCTGACCACACTAAGTGTATTAAACGAGAATTCCACTGTTAATGACTTTATTGTTAATTCGTTGATACCTTAGTTAATGGATTACAAATTGTGTTCCATGGAGCTTCCTTCAGGGGCTCCAGAAAGACTGAAAAACGGTACTCAGCCCTTCCTGAATTAATCCCCAAGGCTCAGCACTTGGTTTTCTTCTTTCTGTATTCTTTCTATCTGGGCTCAACTCAGCTTTGAAACTTACTTTCCCCTCACCTGTTCCCCCCTCTCATCCCCATTGGTTTACACTTTACCCACATCCGAATCAGTTTTAACTCTGCTCCCAAAGTGTTGTCATTTTGAACACTTAAGTCATTTTGCCTTATAGTACAGTTGTTTAAAGCCAGTGGAAGCTCCTTTTACTCACAATCCTTATTCCCTAAGTTTAACCCAGTGCCTTTTCCTTGGTGGGGACTCAATAAACACTTAATAAAGTGAATTCCATTTGTTACCGAATTAAGTAAGGACCCCTGTTTGGGCTCTAGCCTAGCCTAGGCCCTCTGCCTGCCTCTGTAGGGAATTGTTCGTGCAGCCAAGAGTGAAAGGGAAGCTGAGATTGAAGCAGGGCAAGCTTTTAGTCAATGGCCAGAGAATTGAGAAGCGGGAACTTAGTTTACAAATCAACTTCTCCCCTTAATAGCTAGAGGGATTCGCTTTTAGAGAGGAAGGACAGTGGGCGTAGAAGTGAGACTAATGATGGGGAGGCATATGCATTAGTTTTCTAGGAAAGAGGCAGGGTTTTCCTGGAAATGGGGTGCTACCCCTTTTCTGTCCTTTTTTGGTCGGTGACTTTCCATCTTGGCTGCCAGTAGGTGTGTCACTAGGACACTGATGTAGTAAAATCAGTGTAGAATGAGACTCAGAGTCTGTCGGAGGTTAGATTCATCTCTGTCTTCGTTTCATTTGGTTCTGTCTGGTTTTGTTTTTCTCTTTCTATGGCTTCCTTTCTTTGTGTCCAGAACCGGTGATTTAAAGATGTTATGTTAGTTCCTGTTCAAGGGAGGGGTTGGTGGTTTTCAGCAATGGTCTGGTAGTGCTGTGACACTCAACCAATAACTATTTCCAGAGCTTTTCAACTTCTCACAATGCCTGCATTCCCTCCCCTACTCTGATATAATATATGAATTAAACATCATTCTTCTCCTAACAGTTCTTCCTCAATCTTTGGTTATTTCCTATTGTTTGTAGGATAAAGTGCACCAGGCATTCAATTTAAGACCAACAAATTAGTCTCTCTGCCTTTGCATCCTTATTTCTCACTAACTGTTAACTGTTCCTGAATGGAATTTTATTTCCATTCTTCTGTTCTTGTTATTTCCCCACCTGGAATGCCTTTGCTCTCTGTCTTTTCTTAGTTTAGGCTAATTTTACCTGACCTTCAAGATGTCTTCCCTAAACAGTCTACTCCTTGAAATTTAGTAAATAAGTCTATTATTTGGTACTTTATCACATTGATCTGTGACCCTTTATGTTTGTTTGGAGACATTATTTAGCTTTTTGTATATATATATAAAATATATATATTTTATCTCCATTATTAAATTGTTAATAATTATATGTTAGACCAGCAGTCACAAAGCAACTTTCTACTTTGGGATCTGTAACCAGTTTTCCATTTGGACCTAAATAGAAGTCTTTAGGTTTTTCAGATTACACATCTATACAATAAAGACGTTGAATTTCTTAAACTGTTCTGTATTGTGCTGAAAAAAGGAAAAAAGGGGGGGGGGGAATGAACCAGAAAAAATTTAAAGATAGATTATTCATTTAAAATTTTTAATGTAAGATATAATGTTTTAGATGGTAAAAAATAAAGTAGTGAAAGAGGAGGGAGTCATGCTGCAATTTTAAGTAGTTGGGCAAATAGTCAGAGAAGCCTCTCAGAGGAGGGGACTTCCGAGTGAAGACCTGAAGATGGTTACAGATGCTGGTATCTGAGAGCAGAGTACTGTAGGCAGGAGGAACAAGATGTACAGAGACCCTGAGGCAGAATGTGTGTGTGTTTTGAGAAATAGCAAAGACTTCCGTGTTTATGCAGCATGATTAAGAGGAAGAGTCAGGGAGATAATGGGAGGGCAGGATGTTGTAGGGCTAGATAAGCCATTGGAAAGACTTCACATTGTTTGTTACACTCCTTGGTATTTTGTATGGAATATCTTGCATAGGGATATATAATCCTGAATTTTAATAACTGTAGACCATCCAGGAATGAGGTACTTTTAACCAAATCTTACGAATTTTATATTATCTTTTACTTTGAATAAATGGTAATTACTCAAGAATACAGCAGTTTACTACCTATATTGGTTCTTTTGCTTTAAGGTTTGTAATTATACTTTTTTTTCCTTTTTTACCATAGTTAAATTAACATGATGGATTTCTCCAAGCTACCCAAAATACGTGATGAAGATAAAGAAAGCACGTTTGGTTATGTCCATGGGGTTTCTGGACCTGGTAAGTAATATATAATAATCTCAATAGTAAAAATTCCTAACATCAATTAATGTCTTTTCAGGTGTTTTAGGCAGAAATTCAGAAGTTTCTGTTCCTCTACATAAATTCTACCTGTTCTTAAAAGATTTCATAGCTGCTATAAGACTGAAGTAATGCCTTCATCATAACAGCTCCTGTAACATTTATTATCTAAATTTGATAATTATTGAGGTACTAACTTGCGATATCCTGTTAATTATGTAAGTGTATAATTGATGTTATACTTCTTAATTTCTTTTGTTAAATCTGAGCTTAAAAAGCTATAAAGTTTATGGATTAAATATCTGTTAATGCAGTTTGAATTTTGATAATTGCTTTTAGAGCATTTCTCAGAAATATCAACCTTGGGTCTTTGCATATATAAATCCTTCTGAAGGGTTACTTCATATATCACATAACTAGCTATCTGTCGGAAAAGACTCGGTAATGAGAATGGAAAACAGTTTGTTCTGCCTATACTTGGGGTATTGCATTTTAAATAATAAATCTCTTTCTAGTATTCATTTTGTTATCCCACACTTCCACAGCAAATTATGATTCACAGTTTCCATAGATAAAATCTGCTCATTGATTTATAATCTTTAGTGCCATGGAAATTCATTTTTCCTTATGTCTTTTTATAAACCCCATGTTATAGTCTTTTTTGGTTGTTGTTCTAATCACAGTGGGTGATGACCCTTTCTTGGTGTTAATGCAAATGAAGACCTTCAGTCACCGTGTGTTTTTATTTTTCCCTAAAAAGCTTTTACCGCTTAGAACTTGGTGTTTGAGCTTGAAGCTTAAACTACACGTAAGAACTTTCAGGAAAAAGGCAAAAGAATACCATCAAAAGAGTTTAGTTTTCTGAAACTTACAGTAAACTCCTGGAACCTGTTTATGATTCTTAAGTACTTAATGAGATAAGAGAGAAATGCAATCCTTTTTGTTTATGAAATATGGTTTTAAATTTCAGTTATCTCTGGCATTTCTGTGCATTTTAATTATTCTTAATATGGTAGGTACAGAGATTTAAGTATTTATAAAATTAATACATTTTCTAACAAAAGTTTATGTTAGTTTATGTTCTAATATAAGTTAAATATTAATACTTTAATAGTTTCCACTTGAATATCACCTAACTCATAGTTCTAATTAATTGTATCAGAAAGCTAAATATTAAAATAGATTTATTCTTACACATATCTGAAAATGTGCAACCTTCACTCCCTACCAGAAAAATAATTTTTGCTGATAACTGTGTGGCATTCTACCATGCTACTAGCTAAAGCTCTTGTTCTAATTTTAGTTTTAAAGCTTTTTTAAAAATTGTTCCAAAAACCATCATTCCATGTAGTATAGTGAGCCAGGTTGATCAAAACTTGCCTCACTGATACTAGGTAGAGTTTGCCTTATAGAACTTCAAAACAAAAATAGTTTTCATGTGTATTTTATAAATTTTATAAAATTTATTTATAATTTATAAATAATCTTTAGCCTAACAAATTTATTCTTTTTAGCCCTACTGTATCATATGCTAAAAATGTACCTTTTTGATCAACAAAACAAAAAGACAATGTAAGGGATGAGATATGACTGGCAAGGGGTTAATATCCAAAATATACAAACAACTCATATAACTCAATATCTAAAAATCAAACAACACAATCAGAAAATGGGCAGAAGACCTACATAGACATTTTACCAAAGAAAACATACAAATGGCCAAAAAAGGCATGAAAAGATACTCAACATCACTAATTAGAGAAATGCAAATCAAAACCACAATAAGGTATCCCCTTACAGTAGTCAGAATGGCCATATCATCAAAAAGCCTGCAAATAATAAATGCTAGAGAGGGTGTGGAGAAAAGGGAACCCTTGTACACTGTTGGTGGGAAAGTAAATTGGTGTAACCACTTTGGAAAACAGTATAGAGCTTCCTTAAAAAACTAAAAGTAGAGGTACCATATGATCTAGCAATCTCATCCTGGGTATATATCTGGAAAAGATGAAAACTCTAATTTGAAAAGATACATGCATTCCCAGTGTTCATAGCATCACTATTTAGAATAGACAAGACATGGAAACAACCCAGGTGCCCATCAAAAAGACAATTGGCTTAAGAAAATACAGATACAGATATAGATATATAGATGTAATGGAATATTACTCAGCCATAAAAAAGAATGAAATATTGCCATTTGCAGCAACATGGATGGACCTAGAAAATATTATTGTTAGTAAGTCAGGCAGAGGAAAAACAAATATTATATGATATCACTTACATGTGGAATCTAAAAAATAATACAAATAAATCTATATACAAAGCAGAAACAGACTGACAGACATAGAAAACAAGCTTAATGGTTATCAAAGGGGAGAGGGTGGGGAGGAGGGACAAATTAGAAGTATGGGATTAACAGATACAGACTACTGTACATAAAATTGATAAGCAACAAGGATTTCCTTTATATAGCACAGAGAATTATATTCAATATCTTAAATAATCTATAATGGAAAATAATTGGAAAATATGTGTATATATGTATATATATCTACACATATGTATCTGTCTATATATAGGTATACATATATGTCTATATATATATATACCTGAATCACTTTGTTATACACCTGAAAGTGACACAATATTGTAAATCAACTATACTTTAGTTTTTTTTAATGTATCTTTTTGTGAAACTGTATGTTCCATAGTAGGCATTTTATTTTTCCTATGAATATATGAGGGAAGTATATTATTGGATTGATTGGATGTTTTAATTATCTGAAACTGTTCAGTCTTAAGTCATCAAAATACTCACTTGTTCCTTACAGTGGTTACAGCCTGTGACATGGCAGGTGCTGCCATGTATGAACTGGTAAGAGTGGGCCACAGTGAGTTGGTTGGAGAGATTATCCGATTGGAGGGCGACATGGCAACTATCCAGGTATATGAAGAAACCTGTATCCTTTTTGGTTCAATTTCTGGCCATTTTCTACAAATCAAAATTTGAAGATTTATGGCAGCATCAGTGCTATCAGAAATGTGAAATGTTGGTGTTGAAAGAAACCTGATTTATATAGGATTTTATTGAAGAAAGGTACTAGGAATTAGTGCTCTTATTTTAAGAAGTTAGTGTTATCTTCTGAACTTTCATTGTTCTTAATATTTTAGTAGCTCACAAACTTTAGGGAGAACCAATTAGAATTTTTCTACAGAGGGACACATATTGTAGAAGATATCATCAACAGAGTAACAACATCCATTTGTACAGTTAAAAATCTCCAATCATGATTTCTACTTAAAATAGTAAAGCCAGTATTATGTCAAATCACTGTGTTGTACACTTGAAACTAATATAATATTGTATGTCAACTATATAGTTCCATAAAAAAATGAAGTTAATAAACAGCTCATATTTATTAATCTTTGAAGTTTTATGTACAAGGAATATAATAAAAAAAAGTAAATCCATAAATAAATCACAACTCTCTTTGTTCTGGGTGATATGTTACAGTATAGCTTCAGCACTAGGAAATATTTACTATTTGGGTACCATAATTTTGACTTTTAAATATAGTATTTTCAATTTTCTATGAAAAATAAAGATAAAAGATTAAACTTTATGGGGAGGAATGACTTTTTTTCCTTCTCATTTATGTGTTTTACTTAGATTGATTCTTACTTAGGTTGATTTATGTATTTTACTTAGAAGATGAGCATTATGTCTTTGACTATCTATCAAGATTTATTTGGTATAACTTTTTTGCCATATTAAAATATATGCTTAAGGTACCTGTTCTCTCTGTGTTAGTACTGGAGTGCTAATTCTAAGCAAAATAATCTGAAAATTTTAATAAAATTAAGTCTTTATAGCTATGAAATCATCACTAATCAAAAGGATTTTTTCTGTTAGATTTATCTTTAATCTTTTACATGGTTTGAAGATTTAAGATAAACAGATGAACATATGTGTAGTGACAACCCACTCCACCTTTGTCATCCTGTATCTGGCCCATTTTCAAAACAGAGATGCATGTATGAAGCCAATTTTGCTTATTGTGTATTCTTCTAGTTTGTTATATGAACCAATATAAATATATATTTTTCTTTTTCTTTCTTTTTTTCCCAAAAGATAGCATATTATATCCACTGTTTTGCACCTTGTGTTTTTCACTTAAAAATACATATATTGTGAAAGATAGATAGACATATGATAAATATAGTAAAATGTATGTAGATCACTGAAAAATTCAACTTTTCTGTAGGTTTGAAATATTTCATAATCAAATATTGGAAATGAAAATATATTTTGGAGATCTTTCTAGAGCAGTTCATAAAAGTGCCTATTCCTTTTTACAGCTACATGAAATTCCAGCATATGAGTATGCCATCATTTATTAGTCTCTTAATGATCGTTAAGTCTTAAGTTTTTTGGTCCTTTCTCAGTCTAAAGAGTTTAGGTCTTTGTCCAGATACTAATATCCTTTTTAGAGAACTGATCTTCCTCACCAGTGTAGTTGAAGCAATGTATTATGGAGAGGCCTTTGCTACTATTTTTAGCCCTGTGGTTCCCAAATTATGTACCAAGGCACTCTGGACAGCTGTAGTAAACTCATGTGATGCTCCAGGATATTTTAAGTTTTTGCGGTTAACACAGGAATATTAGACATCTTGTCAGATACCACATAAACTAGTAGCTTGAGATAATAAACAGTTTTATTATTTGACTGCACTATGTTCTTGTCAGTGATGTCATATCTTTGTGAAGCTGAGTTTTTGGCAATTGCTAAGCTAAAAATCAAGTATATGAAAATGATTGTGGAATAGGCATTCAATCTGATTCTAAGGTTTGAAGATTGTAGAATACCCAGCAGGCATATAAACCCTATTTGTAAGAATTGAGGTTATTTAAAAATGAAGTTAAAATATTCTCTTTTTCTTTCAATTTATGTATATTTTTCTTTCAAAGTCCTACTTAGTTATGAGGATGTATATATTTATTAAGATATTTGGACATAACTATTTAATATCTGGAAGTTTTAAATATATCTTTTGTTGTGGGTCACTATGAAAAGGTTACTGAAACACTTAAGATGCTGTGGACTGAAAGTTTGAGAATATCTGGTTTAGCTCCTTAATTATCATTTCTTGTTAAACTGTGGTATTTCCTTTTTAGAGAATCTCTTAACTTTCATAGTGAGTTTTCCTCAACTACTGTTTCCAGCTGGTGTGTCTGTTGGAGATCCTGTACTCCGTACTGGTAAACCCCTCTCGGTAGAGCTTGGTCCTGGCATCATGGGAGCCATTTTTGATGGTATTCAGAGACCTTTGTCAGATATCAGCAGTCAGACTCAAAGTATTTACATTCCCAGAGGAGTAAACGTGTCTGCTCTGAGCAGAGATGTCAAATGGGATTTCACACCTTGCAAAAACCTACGGGTATGTTCTTGTAACCAAGAATTCTAAAGTTGTTGAAAGAATGTGAAATGAGTGTTTCGTGAACTATTTTGTACTCTTAGTCAAAATAAAAATAAAGCACAGAAACATAGTTTACACTTTTCTTTAGATCTACTAGAAGGATTATAGAACTAATATATTTTATTGATAAGTGAGGCAAATGATTTAAATAATAGCAACTGTGAATCTACTTGATGTTTATTGAATGTTAAACAGCTTGACATTGATTTGAACATTAAACAGCAAGTGCATTTGTTCTCTAGGTTGGTAGTCATATCACTGGTGGAGATATTTATGGAATTGTCAACGAGAACTCACTCATCAAACACAAAATAATGTTGCCCCCACGAAACAGAGGGACTGTAACTTACATTGCTCCACCTGGTAATTATGACACCTCTGTAAGTATCATAGAAACCTTTTCTCACAGGTGACCCTACTTGTGTATGATAGTTGCCCAGCTTTAGTGCTCTAAATAGTTATATAATTCATTTAATGTGTAGGTTTTAAGTAACTCCCATAATTGTTTTTTCTTTAAGATTTTTTTCTTTAAAACTTGGGCTTGGAAATACAGAAAACAAAATATACTGTTTCTTTTTGAGGAGAAATAGCTAGTATAAGCTACCTTCTTAACTTACGCTACATTATTTAAAGCCCTGATTCTTTAGACATAGAGTAGATTTTGATTTTAATTGTCAGTCTCTATTTACTTAATGAATTGTATAATGGATTACATGAATTCTTACTCTGAGTGATTGATGGTCACATCATATCAAATACAGGAGCCACATAATAGTCTTTTGGGTATGAAGATAGCTTTATTGAGAAGACCATTGTAACGTATAACTTTTTCCCAATAAAAAATGGTAAAAGAACAATTTTTTAATCATTTCACAAGAATAGGTCTGTATTCTACAACATATAGAAAACAAAAGAGTTAAGATTGAGATTCTGGGCAATCAGCTAACCTTACTGACTAGCTTAGAGACTCACCTGTACATGAAAGAGCAACCCTGAAGTAGATATTTCAGATTCATGCATCAATGAAATTACAGGTTTCTCTAGGTGTATGGACTTTGGGATTGTTTATGAAGAGGTAAAACCATCTCAGTGTTCACAAATATTAAAGAGTATTACTCATTGTCTTTTTGCTTTTATAAGTGATTTAAAATATTTAACTATATTAAATATTTTAGGGTTCTTAATAGACTAATATTTTTCATTAAAGCATTATAAGAGCATTATAATAAAATAAACAAAACAAAGAATGGAAAATAGATTATAAAGGCTTTCATTTCTTCCTTGTCAGTCCCAGGAGTATCTTCTGTAGCCTTTATGAATTTTCCCTGTGCGTAGTCATATAATTTATTTAACTATTCTTCTGTTACTTGAGTTACCTCTTTCTCAAAAACTTCTAAATTTCTTTTTTAAATCATTAAAATGGTAATAAATGCACTTGGTTGAAAAAAATGAGAATGATATATAAAGATTGACAGTAAAAAGTGTAGATCTCCCTCATCACCTCCCTACCCCTGGAGAGAAATCTGGATTCACTTTGTTCTTAGGGGAAGGAATGTTCATAAATTTGAGTGTACTTAAAATTCTGCTGTATTTTTATAGGATGTTGTCTTGGAGCTTGAATTTGAAGGGATAAAGGAGAAATTCAGCATGGTCCAGATATGGCCAGTACGTCAGGTTCGGCCTGTCACTGAGAAGTTGCCAGCTAATCATCCTCTGTTGACTGGCCAGAGAGTCCTTGATGCCCTTTTTCCGTAAGTTTGAGCTGTGTCCCATGGTTTTCCCTTAGAGTTATTACAGGTCATTATTTTTTCACTTTTTTGTGGGTAAAGGTTTTATGTGCTAATCCTATAAGTTTTATCTAGAGAAATATATTTATATTTTTTCCAATGCTATTAGAGTCAAACCATTGAAGATTTATTTTTTCATAGTTGCAAAGGGAAAGTATTCTTAAATTTTCTGAAAAAATAAAATGTACAGAAGGAAACCTGTGCCAAAACACTATAACTATTTTTCTTAAGTTATTCTAGAATTAGTAGATTGATGTTACTATAAATTGATGATTTCTAAAATCATCTGCATTCTCTATGCTACCCAGCAATCTTTCTTAATTTGTAGTCTGCTCTTTGCCATTTTCTTCATTGACTGCTTAAAAACGTCCTTTCTCTTTAAATTGTAGACGTCACCATATCCTGCTTTACTTTCAGCGAATGACTTCATCATTTGATTCACAGAAAAGGCTGAAGCAATGATATAATAACTCCTTCACCTTCTCATTACCAACCCATATGTGTCCCACTTACCTTTTAAACTCTTACCCTTCAAAACTGCTCTCTGTGTTGTTCTCACCATTCTCTCTCATAAGATCTTCAGTCTTAGACTCTTATTAGTCAGTACCTCCTGTTTCCATATCCTTCACTATCCGGCTTACATTTAATAGTCTATCACTTTTACAAATATTTGCCAGTATTATTAAATTCTCTTGTTTCTTTGTCTTCTGTCACACCCATCTGGCAAATACCAACTGTGAATCAGTCCAGCTGTCTCCTTCTCCCGAATCTCCACAGGCTGCTGAGAAAAAGAAATAATAGGTGCAAGTTGGTATCTCACTACTGTGGCACAATCTTTCTACATTCCCCTAATTATCATTCTCCTGCTCTCCTCGGTGACTATTTCAGCCCTCTCCTCTTGCCTCAGACCTTCAGCTCCACTCTTCTTTCTCCTTCATTCTTGGCAAATGATCATGCTAGATCCTTCACAGAGAAATTCTCATGAGAGCCCATCAGATTTGGAACTCCTTCAGTTAACATGCATTCCCATCCATCCCTTATTCTCTTCCTTTTTTTGGAGTTTATTCCACCTCATGTCTCCTCAAAGACCTCTCATTAAGTGATCCTCCCTTAACTCCCATGTAATGAAAAAATGTCTACCCTCTACCCTTCCTCCATTCTACCTTCCACTGCTTGTCTCCTCATCTTCACAGCCAAACCTCTTGAAAGAATGAATTAGTTGTCTTCGCTTGTCCCCCTCTAATTCCCTGTACTCCTGCTCCACACCTCACTCCAGACTGCTCTTGCTAACATCGTCAGTTACTCCTATACTGGTAACTCAATAACCAAGTTTTAGTATTTTCTTAATTCTTACAACTTGGGATATTGCTCTCTACTCCCCTCTTTCTTTGCTCTTCTGGTTAGCTTCTGTCTACAAGAAGCTATTGCTTATTCTCCGTTGCAGGTTTCTTCTCCCTTAACTTTAATATTTCTTCAGAGTTTTTCCCTCCTCTAGGGCTTCCTCTTTCCTCACTATATATCCTATCCTCTGTGGATGACTTCATTGTATGTGATGATTCCTTAATCTGTATCTTCATCCCAGATCTCTTCTGAGTTCCAGGCTCACATATCCACTTCTGATTATACCTCTCCTTTTGAATACAGGTGCCTCAAAGTCAGTATGTTTAAAACTAAAATCATCATCTAATCACCACTCTTTTCCTTGAAACTTTGCTGCCTCTCTCAACAAATGGCATTATCATACGTCTCATGGATGCCTAATTTAAAACCTGTGACTTCTCTCAAGGATCAGTCTTACCCTTCCCCCACATCTAAGTAGTGAACTAGTGCTATTACTCTATTCCCTAAATATTTTGTATCTGCATTTTCATCCTAACTCCACGTCATTAAGGATCTTACCCTAATTCCTGCAATAATCACATTTAATCAGACTTCCCATCTTCAGTCTTGCCTTCTTTCTAAGTGGTTGTCCAAATTACATAGTGATCCAACTAAAACACATACGTGATCCTGCACTGTTTTGCTCAAAACCCCTATGTGCTCTTTATTGCTCTCGAGTCAAACACATACTCCGTAACTTTTTACAATACTACCCATGATCTGGCTACTGCTTACCTTCCAGTTTTGTCTCAGCCAGTTGACAGCCCAACTGCTTCATTATACACCATCTTCCAGGCTTACTGAAGGACTTTTAATTCCTTAAGCAATGCTCCCTTTTGCCCCTGGACCTTTGTGCATGCTTTTGCCTCTGTGTGGAATGTTATTTCCCTGTATCTGGCTAATTTCTATTTCCTTTTAGGCCTTAGCTTCTTTTGGAAAGAATTTCCTAACCCCACTCCAGTACATTGTCAGACTTTGTACCCCTTCCTGTGTACTCCCACAAACCTTGGATGGTCTCTATGATAGCACTTTTCACATTGGATTGTTGAACTTCTAAAGTGGGGCACACTCAGCCCCACCTCACTACCCCAGCTTAAAAGTGATTTGAAAGAGGTATACAGAGCCACAGGATGAATAGATATACCTTCTTAGTTTATCAGAGTCACTGAAATGTTTGAAGGAGAAAACATTTTAATGCATATTAGTTTTATATGAGAAAGTTCTGTTATGATTATTAAGGAAGCAGTGTTTCTGTGAATTTTGTGATAAAACACACTATTACAAAGGAATTTCCGTTAGCATTATATCTCATTTCTTCTGCCCAGACCGTCCTGCCACACACACACACACACACACACACAGAGTGACATTCACTTTCCTCTGTCTTTGAGGGTATTTCACTCTTCACTGCCACTTTTTAGGGAAAGTGTGAAAGTGGTTGCTATATGGTATTGTAACCACCAGCTGACTCTCCAGTGTACCACACTGGAGGGTGAGCTCTGTGAGTACAGAAACATGGCTATCTTCTTTGCTGTTGTCTCTCCAGCATCTCCAAGCATAATTTTTAGTACCTAGGAAGTACTTCATAAATAGTTATTGAATAGGCAGAAGGGGATTGACTTAACACCTTAATAAAAGCCTTTGTTCATTAACCTTTGTAGCAAGATACAAATTTCTTAGGTCTTCTTATTTATTTCAGAAGGCAACTTTCCAAAGTATTTATAATTTTCTTTTAGCTTTAATTCTTACATTGTCCTTTCATAAACTATGTTAGCATTCAGAATATCTTTAGTACTATCTTATCTACCTGATTTTTATATTCCTGTCCTCCAGTTACCGTACAGAATGTATTTTAGCTGTTAAAGACGATAGAGATGATTAATTATAATGAACAACATACACTACTATAGGTGCAAACTAGGGGAGCAATTACTGTATATCTGTATATCTATCTTTGTAAGCGTGTATATAGATACAGATGACAATATTTTAAAGTGCTTTCTTTCTTTAACTTTCATTTCCATGTCATCTACTTTATTTATTGGTATTTATTAGCAAGGAAAGTAATCCATACTTGTTTTCTTTGTTTAGATGTGTACAGGGAGGAACTACTGCAATCCCTGGGGCGTTTGGCTGTGGAAAGACAGTGATATCGCAGTCTCTATCCAAGTATTCCAACAGCGATGTGATCATCTATGTGGGATGTGGTGAAAGAGGAAATGAGATGTCTGAAGTCCTCCGGGACTTCCCAGAGGTCCGTATCTGTGAAGCTTTAAATACTATTCTGGAGAAAAATACCACAAAATGACATTTAATAAAACTTTATGTTGGGTCTGGAGCAATGCTCTCATTTGTTAGGATCTTTTAGGGAATTTTCTAATTATATTTGTGATTCAGTTTGTATATTCACAGAAAGGAATTTGAATTTTTCAGTTAAATACTTGAAAGTCTCTTTTCGCGTTCTGGTGGTTTTCAGTTAATTGGGAGGAAGTTGAAATAGACAAAACACTTATAAGTATGAACTTTACATAGAATTTTATGATCTACTTTGTTACTATAGTAATATTTCTTTTTCCATAAAATAATGGACTTCACTTATGAAATGGAAATAATGGCTATTTACTTTACAGCACAGTGGGATAGAGGGAAGAGGTTGGAGTGATGGGGAGTATTACTTTGGGAACACAGATTATAAGAGGAATTAAATATAGACAAGCTGTGGGAAAGGGACTATTTCTATTCTATTTCTGTTTAGAAGCAAAGGGATCACTAATAGATTGTTTGCCTGTAGCTCACGATGGAAGTTGATGGTAAGGTAGAGTCAATTATGAAGAGAACAGCCCTGGTAGCCAATACCTCCAATATGCCTGTTGCTGCTAGAGAAGCCTCTATTTATACTGGTGAGTATATGCATTGGAATAAAAGCAGTTAACATCGGTTCTTAAGTTTAAAGCTAGCACCGAACTTTTTCTTTTACAAAGAGCTTTTCCTTCATTCTAAAATACATTCACACATATAACCATATTCCTAGTTTTAAAAGGTATTTCATTTATTGACTTATCTTAAGAATATGTCAATATAAGACATTTATAGAGCTGCCCCAATCTTTTTTTTTTAACATTTTTTTATTGAGTTATAATCATTTTACAATCTTTTTTTTTTTTTTAGCAGAAATGCTGGGGATTGAACCCAGGATCGCATGGCGTGCATGCTAAGCATGCACTCTACCATTGAGCTACATATATTCCCCACCCCAGTCTTTTTAATGATTTTAAAATGATACACCCTCTACTACTGTTTGTTTTTTCCATTACATGCTTTACCATTGATCTATCTCTGAATATATGTGTAACTCTGTAACTTGAATTATGAGCTTTGAATTGTTGTACTATTACTGCTGGATACAGAAGATAAGAGTGTGTTCACATACTATCTTCTATCTTTGTACCCACTTCCATCTCAGCTTTCGGTACTTTTATTTCTACATTTCAGGATTTATAATATTCAGATTCTGTTCTGTAACCATAAATCCAATATTTGTGCTAGCCTTAGACCTAGTAAATGGAGTCAGTGCCTGCTGGCAGCCTCTTTAATTTCTCCAATTATTTCATGATTGAAGAAAATTTGACTTTTGGAAGTTTCTTCAAGAAAGGCTCGTGGAAACTATGTTCCCTGAATTCTTGTTTCTTTGTCAGTTTGGATTTTTTTTCTAAATTTTAACAGTAGTTTGGCTTGAGTGTGAACATTTTAGATCAGTATTCCTTTCCTTGAGAACTCTTATTCCAGCATTAAATGTTGAGGAGAGATCTGACACTAGCCTACTTTTTCTCATTTTACAGGTGATTTTTCTTTTTGCCCAAACGAATGTCTCCTTAACTTTGAAATCTTATAGCTTTCTTAGGATATATCCCAGTATTGCTAGTTTTGGTGAGTTTTTCCTGAGACATAGTGTACGCTGCCCCCCACCTTTTTTTGTTTTTTGTTTTTTTTTTTTTTTGGTGGAGGTGCTAGGGATTGAACCCAGGACCTTGTGCGTGCTAAGCACATGCTCTACACTGAGCTGTTACCATTCCGCCCCAGTGCCCCCTTTCAATCTATGAATATGTCTTTTATTTTGGAAAATTTTTGAGAATTCTTTCTGAATTGTTTTCTCTTCCTCTATGGTCATCTTCTTCAAACTAACATATTGTGTCTCCTTTATCTGTTTCCACATGCATCATTTCCTCTCTAATTCTTTTTATTTAGCCTTTTGCCCATTTTTTCACAAGATAATCAGTGTTGCTTCTAAAACAACCTTTATTTTCTTCTAGCTCTCTGTCAAGTTCTGCTGGCTCATGAAACATCTTTTGTGATCTTACTGTGTATTCCTTAAGATTTTTATTTTGTGGTAGGATGCATTATTAAGATTTTTTAAAGTTAATTAATTGTGGTCACAGTTTTCATCTGTTCCTTGGCAAGTTCATTGTTGTATTCTGCTCATCTGTCTTTTTTCCTGCTTGTATTTTTGTTTAGTTCCCTGCTTTATTATTACTACTGTTCATTTTTGCTGAAGTTGGGAGGATGTGGTTGTTACTATGGTCCAGGGTAGTAGGAATTCTTCCTGGTAATCTGTAAAGTTTGTTATGGCATGGAGTTGTGTAAGTTATTTTACTTTTTCTTCTTTCCTGCCAACAAAAATCTGCAGCTGCAAGGCCACCTACAATGAATTCTTTCTCTTCTACCCTGCCTCACCCTGTTGACTCACTGAAAAGGAGTGCCTACCTGTGTTTTATTTGTCCTCATCTCCCTGCTTCTCCTTGATGCCAGACTCAGTTCAAGGAAGCCCTGCCATTAGCCCTGTACCCCTTTTGCTCTAGACAAAGAATTCTTGGTTTTGCCCCTCAGGATGTAGCTTCTTTGGAGAAACTTAATCTGGGATGTACAGCCTCAGGTGAATTCTTGGTGTCTTCACACACCCTTGTTTGTTTTTTTATCTCATTTAGTTGGCTTTCCTCACTGTTTTGTTGTGAAGCTAAATATAGCCTCTAGTTTTTGACAATAGAGTTCATATTTCTGTTTTTCTTGTTCTCCTTGCTTGGTGGTTATTTTTATGAGAAGGAGAAAGTGACATATTCATCTACTGTTTTAAGACAGGACGTCTTCCTACTTCTTTTAAGTGGCTGCATGTATTCCTTTGTATGGATATATGATAATCTATTTAACCTTTTGGTGGACACTTGGATTATTTTTTGCTCTCACAAACTTCACCCCATAAAACATCCTAATGCTTGTTTTTAACACATTTATATGTTTTACATGCATGTTTCTTTGTATGTTTGTCAGATAAGTTCTTGGAAGTAAAATTGCTAAGAATACAACTGTTAATGCAGATTTTAGATTCTGATAGATCTTCAAAAGGGGTAACAGTGGACAAGAATTCTGTTCCTTCACATATTCACCAGTGCTAACTTTTTCAACACTTTCTGATTGATGATAATTGTCAAACATACAGGAAAGTTCAAAGAATGTTACAGTGAACATCCATGTACCCCACGCCTAGATTCGGCAATTACATTTTACTGTCCCTGCTTTATTAGATGCCTATTCAGTCTGTACTTCTTACAGTGAGTGAGCATCTTTCCTGTGTGTACTAACCATTTGAAAACTACCTTCTGTCCATTTTCCTGGTGGATAGTAGTTCTTCATCATACTGATTGGTAAAGCCCTTTGAAATCAGTCTTTCATCTGTTATGCATTGCAGATGTTTTCACGGTTTGCCCACCTTTTGATTATCTGAGGTTATTTTTTTTTTCTTAAGACTTTGTTCATGGATTCGTGTTTTGGAAGCCACAGAAGTCAGCATTTTTTATTCTGAAAGATGTAATGTGATAAATAGTAAAGTTCTGAATTTTCCAGCAGCAATTTTGTTTTGCTTATATAGGCCTCTGTTTCTTTACTGGTAAAATAAAGGAATTAGGGCGGGAGATTTGGGGGTTCTTATACTGTAGCAACAAATACATTTCTAGTATCTTAGAGTTGTATAGTACTTTGTACTTTTCAGAGGACATTTACATACCATTTGATCAGATACGTACAGATAGAGGAGGCAAGAGTTATTCCATTTTAACAGATTAGGAAACCACACTGGGAAATGAAGTTACTTTGCTAGGGTTGATGACAGAACAGGAACTAGAACTTTTTTTCTGTATATTAGCTTCTTCTAACTGGTTTAGTGTATGTCATTTTACAGAACAGGACCTGATCTGCATGGCAGAATGATTTGGATGATTAAGATTATTACTCATGTTAATAACTTTTGTTGCTTTTGAAAAATAACCAAACAAGCTAATCGGTTGAGGATTTTTTTGGTGCATATGTATGTGAGATATATAGACAAAGCTACATTGGAAATTAATTTCAGACTTAATTATCTCAACAAAGAATGGGGGGAGAATCTTTTCCTGCATTTAAAAAATGTATATTAGGGTAGACTGGGCTATGATAAGCCCAAACGTAGAATTGCTCAATATAATAGATATTTATTTCAGATGGTCAGGGGACTCTTTACTTTTTGGGGCTGGGACCCAGGCTGAAAAGAGCTCTTTCATTTCAACACATACCTTCCAGGGGCCCTTGGGAGTTCTCTTGCTCAGTAAGCAAGAAGGGAGAAGTAACATGGAAGGATATGTGGCTTTACTGGAGATGGAGCACATTACTCTGACTTACATTCCATTAGCTAGGGGTGAGTGAGTTACTTGCATATCTAGATGCAAAGGAGGCTAAACAATAGAATTCAGCTGTGTGCCTGAAAGAACAGATTTTGGTGAACAGCTAGCAGTCTAACTTAGGAACATACTGCTTTAAAGTTTTCTTAAGGGTGGAAGAATCAGGATTACACATTACAGGATTTTAACTTGTAATATTCTTCCCAACTTAGGAATTACACTGTCAGAATATTTCCGTGACATGGGCTATCACGTCAGTATGATGGCTGACTCTACCTCTCGATGGGCTGAGGCCCTGAGAGAAATCTCCGGTCGCTTAGCTGAAATGCCTGCAGGTGAGTCTCGGTATTGCTTATTATATAAGCAAGACTGATAGGATTTGGGGGCTGGCTTAGAACCTGTCTTTGAAAATTTCTTTCCATTTTTCAGACAGTGGATATCCTGCATATCTTGGTGCCCGTCTGGCCTCTTTCTATGAGCGAGCCGGCAGAGTGAAATGTCTCGGAAATCCTGAAAGAGAAGGGAGTGTCAGCATTGTAGGAGCGTAAGCACCCAAACTGTTTACTTTCCAGGAGAAAAATATGTCATTTATTTTAAAGAGACAGTATTTAGCCCCCTGAGGGTAGTGATTTTTAACCAAGGTTGCACTCCAGAGTCACCCAAGGAGCTCTTTAAAATACACATGTTTAGGTCATCTCTACATCTTTTGATTCCATAGATTTGTCTTGACTGATTTGTTATATTCAAGTCACAATATCCTAGGAATAACTTAGAAAATTATAGACATGTTAAGGTAAGATTGTATCATGATAAAAACAGTGTGAAGATTCACAGTCCCTACATAAAGCCATACATTGTTCTCAGAGCTTTTCCTTCCTTTTGTTTCATCTGTTTGATTAGAACAGTGAAACTGACTATAATTAAATATCCATCTCACTTCTCAAACTAGAAAGCATTTAATAGTTATCATTCTTATTTGTAACTTAGTACTGGTTTTTAAGGTTTTTGAACAAGATTTTCTTTCCAAAGTTCATTTCTAAAGTTATTTATACAAAAAGTGGCTTTCAAAAAATTGCTTTTATATGCAAGTTATTTTTCATAAGCATTTCTAAT
The DNA here is from genome assembly GCF_036321535.1 of Camelus dromedarius. NCBI lineage: Eukaryota > Metazoa > Chordata > Mammalia > Artiodactyla > Camelidae > Camelus > Camelus dromedarius. The sequence continues at coordinate 71,415,930 of NC_087437.1, read as the reverse complement.
GACTTTTTCTTCTTTTAAATTTAGAGTTTCTCCACCTGGTGGTGATTTTTCTGATCCAGTTACATCTGCTACTCTTGGTATTGTTCAGGTATATCTTTTCCTAGTGTAGTCAACTTCTGAGCCCCACCTATAGGCTGTCCTAATGTTATCCATGTCATTGTGAAGTATTTAATATAATCATTAAAGAGTAGGCAATGGTAAAGTCTGTTTTAGGAGCATTCTTACTGCTAAAGGCCTTTAAAGCTGTCTGTTCTTTCTTAGCTCTTTACCTAGAGTTTATAGTAGACTTAGTATCCAGAAATGGAAAATATATCCAGGGTAGCAAAGGTTTATTAGTGTTATAGTAATACCACACTTTGAGGTAGAGTAACCCTAGGTATAGAACAAATGGGCCCAAAAACACATAATGGCAAAAGCTCCATGGCAGTTTCTTTCTCCTTATGGTCTGGCCCAAGGCAGATGATCCATCCAAGAGTGGCTCTTTTCCATTCGGTGGTGGTTTCGGAGACCAGTGCTTCTTCCATATTGTGGTTCTACCTAGCCTGGCAGTCACCTGCATCTGCCTGGTACAGGGGAAACTGGAGAAAGCACCCCCACTTTTTGAACCTTGGGCTCAGACATGGTCACCACACTCATTCTGTTAGCCACACCCAGATGAAAGCACAGTGGAAAAGGTAGTTTCTGCCTAGGCAGCTGCTTCCCAGTGACAAGGCATGAATTTTAGTGGATAGCCATCCAAGTTGGCCATTAAAAGACACCTAATTAAAAAATGTATATAAACCAGGACTATAATTTTTTTTACTGTTGATGTATTTATGAGTCTATGCATTGTTCATATGGGAAAAGTAGAATATTTGCCTATGTTTCTGTCGGTATCAGATAAAAGGAAGTGGCAGGGTCTCAATTTACAACTTTCAAGGTGTTTTCACCTTTGCTAAAATTTTGAATTTTAAATTGCAGGGAAAAGAGGAGCCAAGTTAGGAATGCATAAAATTTATGTGAATGTTTGGTCTCAGAAAAATGACAGATCTTTTTGGATTGGCCCTTAATGATTAGGAACTGAATTTATTCAAAACATTTAGAGGTTTTAATTAAAGTGAAGTGTCTATCTTAGTAAGTATTTTGTGGTTTCTGTGGTCCACCTGTTTATATTACACAGTAATAATCTTCAAAACTGTACATTTTTTTATCCTATTAGATTTGACACACTATTAAGGAAATCCAGATAAATTTTGAATTTGATTTGTAGATACTGTCTATACTGAAACTGAAAGGAGTACATTTTTTAATTGCAAATTTTATTCTGTTTCATCTAAACTTGTGTATACCAAAAAGACAAATAATTTGACCAGAAAACTATAGAATTGCATATTTAGGACAAACAAATAATACTTTAAAAATTTTTTTTCTATTTTTTAAGAAAAATCTTTTGTTTTTTAATCAGGTGTTCTGGGGCTTAGATAAGAAACTAGCTCAACGTAAGCATTTCCCCTCTGTCAACTGGCTGATCAGCTACAGCAAGTACATGCGTGCCTTGGATGAGTACTATGACAAACACTTCACGGAGTTCGTTCCTCTGAGGACCAAAGCTAAGGAGATTCTGCAGGAAGAAGAAGACTTGGCAGAAATTGTGCAGCTTGTGGGAAAGGTGAGTTGTAAAATCCCCTGAGGACAGATCTGTGAGTACACTGGAGTGTTTTAAGGACATATAGAACCTTGGATATGCAGATTCTCACCTGGCAAAATGAGTAGTTATTAAATATCTTTTAAACTAATAGAATTTTAGATTATTCCTTTATCCAGCAGACATTTGAGGAGCCTGCTTGTGCTGTGTAAGGTAGAAAGATGATTGATTATCTATTGTTGAGTAACAAACCACTCTGGTATTTAGTAGCTTAAACAGTGTTTTATTGCTCATGGTCTTGGGGTTGGTTGGCTCAGTTGGGCCTTTTTGCTTGGAGTTCCCCTTACAGCTGCAGTCATATGGTGGCTGAGACTGAAGTCATCTGAAAGTTTCTTCCCTCACAAGTCTAGTGCCTGGGCTAGGAAGATCAGAACTGCTAAGCGTTGTCTGGGCATTTCTCTGTCCGTGTGGTGTCTCCACATGGCAGTTCTGGGCTCCCAGAGTGAGTATTAAAAAAAACAAGTGGAAACCAACAGCCTCTTAAGGCTGGGCCCCAAAACTAGTAATAACATCACTTTTGTCTTACTGTTTTGGTCAGAACAGCCACAGAGCTTGCCCAGAGTCAAGGGGAAGGGCTTGTACTTCACAGCAGTCAATTAAAAGAAGTAACTAAATTGTTAGGGCCTTTATATTCTTTTTGACCCTTTGGTCCTGGTTATATTGTGGATGAGAAAGAAACACTCATACAATTTTATTTCTTGAAACAGAATGTACCCATTATCCACCAAATTAGAGGTGGTAGATTTAGGATCTATTAACATACATATTTGCAGGAGTACCAGGGCCAGGAATTTAGAAGGATTGGAATCTAGTTCATTCAGTAATTAGCTGTGTGACCTTAAACAAGTGACTTACATTCTTGTGTCTGTGTGTTGACATTTCAAAAGAGAATAGTCCAATTAAACTTAGCCAAATTAAATTTCGAAGTTGAATAACTTCTCAGATAGTATGCAGTACTAGTCAGGACCTCAGAATTCTCTGTCTGGTTCTGTTCTTTTTATTATATTGTAAAGTCACCTCCTAAATTGTTTCTAACAAAGGATAATATTATTAGATAACTAGTACATATTAAATGCTCATTATTATAAATGAGTACTGTGGCTTTATAAGAGGAACTAGGAACAGAAGTCCTTCAAAATCAGACAAAGACAATACAAAAAAAGATAATTACAGGGTCATTTTGTTTATGAATGTGGGTATAGAAATTTAAAATTAAATTTTAGCCTCCTAAATTCAGCAAAGTATTAAAAAATAATAAAGTAATACATTATGAGCAAGTGAAGTTTAGTGCTCATAGATAACGCTACAGTCTTCTGCAGTTAATTCACTGGGCCTGTCCCTTTCCCACAACTCCCAAGAATCTTTACTTGTTAGGCTGTTGGGGTGGATGCAAAAGTTAAAGCTTTCAAGGCAATGATATTTCAAGAGTGAAGTTCTGGAAGAGCAGCACTAATAAAGTAGCTCTTAGATACAGATAAGTAGTACATGCTTACTGCACTTTGCATTTACATAGTTCTAAACATCATGTAATATAAAAAACAACTCTTTGTGGACTGTATAGATTTTTGTGAAACAAATTTTAGACTGAGATAGTTCAAGTAGTTATAATAGCAAGCCAGAATGTGAAGAAGAAAGCATTTAAAAAGAAAAAAAAAATCGGTCTATTTGTATACCCATGTTCATAGCAGCACTTACAATAGCTGAGAGGTGGAAGCAACCCAGATGTCTTTTAATACACACACACACACACACACACACACACACACACACACACACACACACGGGAATATTACTCAGCCTTTAAAAGGAAGAAAAATTCTAACACATGCTACATGGATGAACCTTGAGGACAATATGTTAAATGAAACAAACCAGTCACAAAAAGACAAATACTTATATATAAGGTATCTAAAATAATCAAATTCATAGAAACAGGAAATACAATGGTGGTTACCAGGGGCCAGAAGGTGGGGGAAGAAGAGTTGTTTTATGGGTATAGAGTTTCAAATTGGTGAGATGAAAAGTCATGGAAATTTGTTTCACAACAATGTGAATGTACTTAACACTACTGAACTACACTTAAAAATGTTAAGATGGTAAATTATATGTTTTTCACAGCAAAACAAAAAAAGGATATCAATCAGGAAGCAATTGTGAGGTGAATTTATTAATGATAGGTGATTATGTGTTCATTACGTGGTTTCGGCTTGCTAATTGATTCCAACCATTGGTCCCACATCATTGCAGTAAATTTCTAAAATGTATTTTTTTTCTCTTCTAGGCTTCTCTAGCAGAAACAGATAAAATCACCCTGGAGGTAGCAAAGCTTATCAAAGATGATTTCCTACAGCAAAATGGATATACTCCTTACGATAGGTATCCCATCCTGATTTTCTTTTTTTATTTGAGGATATTCTGTTGAGTTTTAAAGAAAGAGCTGCCTACACATTAAGAACTTTTTTCCCCTCATACAGACACGCTCTGACTCAAAGTATAGGTTTATTTTATTTTCATAGCAGATACCTAATGATCCAGTTTGTCCCCTTGTTTTGATTTGGCTCATGTGCCCAGTTGTGACAGTATTTTCACTCATTATCCAACCATCTTTAATGAGATTAAATTGTGGCTTAGTGTGCAGAGCCTGGGGACCATTGCCTCCTTCAGAGGCTTTTCTCACTGCCTGTTACCACAGCCCATGCCCTTCTACTCTTCACCTAAATAATTATACTTTTCTGCCTCATTTTCCACAAGTCCATTCTTTTTCTTTCTACCGGAGTCCCTGTTGGACGTCCCACCAGCCCATTCTACTACTGCCCAGGGCTTGCTTTTTTTCATTACTGTCTCTGCTACTGCCATGGCTTACTTAAAGTTCCCATTTCTTTCAAACTTTAATAATTTGAGCCCTTTCATCACGGGCTAGCTTTTCTCCCTTAAATCATATTTGGCCCCATATGGGACTGAAAGGGAACTGAGCAAATAGGTAGATTACCAGAATGTAGTACAAGCAGAAAATATGACGGATATCATCAGTAAGACTCAAAAATCTATATCAGGAACTTAAGAAGCTCTCAGAATCACCCACACAAAGATAACTCCACAAAGGGAAAATTCTTTGAGAAGAGTGTAATGGAGAGTGGGAATGAAATTGTGTATGTGCATGGGTTTAAATTTCTCAGAAAGTTGATTAGAGTGCATGTGATCCAAGTTGAATATTAACTTGTGTGTCTTTATTATTAAAAGGTATGGATAAATGGAAATGAACACATTAACAGGGAAGCGGACGGCTTATTAACTTTAGGAAATTGCCGTTTCCTGCTTTCCTATTATTTATTAAACCTTAACCCACTATCACAAGGGAATCTTCACAACTCAGTTATTTTACCATTTGGGTTATGCCTTTAACTGCACTGTACAAAAACAAACCCTCAGAGAGTCATTAGATTATAGCAGTACTGTTTTGTCATTCTTTCTGTTTGATTATTTTAACAGATAAAAATCAACATCGCTCTTAAATAAAAGAATACATAGCTCCATCTCCCCATCCACCCTATATCCTGAGACATCTCTGTCCAAAAACTCTGGTTAAATATTACTGATCTTTTCCACTGTCATTTTTCATTCCTTATGTATCATGCACTAACTATAAGTAGTATATATATTTAAATAAAGAAACTAATGCTCTGGCATTTTATGGATGAAGTAAAGAGTATGAACTTGCTTTGCATTTTGTTTTTGTGTATTATTTTGACTTTCATTTATCCTAGGTTCTGCCCATTCTACAAGACAGTGGGGATGCTGTCGAACATGATTGCGTTTTATGACATGGCTCGCAGAGCTGTTGAAACCACTGCCCAGAGTGACAATAAAATCACGTGGTCCATTATCCGTGAGCACATGGGGGAGATCCTCTATAAGCTTTCCTCCATGAAATTCAAGGTACATGTCTTTCTACTATAACCTTTATTTAGTAGGAACTGTTTCTTTTAAATTTTTTAAATATTTGGGTCCCAAACCTGGTGTGTGAAACTTGTACTTACCATTTTTACGCACGCTTAGGTTTTATAAAACCAGAACAGACCTCAAAGTTATGTTCAAATAGGAATTCTAGTGATAAAGATTATAGTATGTCATGTCTGAAATAAATGCTGACATATTTTGCCTTTTGTCTTAACTGCCGGGCAATTTAGAGCTAAAATCACTGCTAAGCAGCAATTACCTTACCTCAAGAGCCTGTTAATATCTAACCCCGTGCTCATCTGAAATGACTTCTGCTGTTTACTTCTTTCAAGTATCCTATTACACATCATTTTTAACTGTTAAGTGGACTCTTACGGACTCTCATTCTTTGGAAAGTACACAAGATATAAATAGATAATTAAATGAAATTATCTGTGGAAACTCAAATGCATAAGATTGTTTTTAAAATATTTGATCCATCAAATTGTATTTATTTCTAAGTCAAAACATCTAAGTATATTTAATAATCTCCTATTGAGAAATTGAGAATGATTCTCTGAATGCATATGTTATGAATATAGTGTTTGCGCTGTAGGCTGAAAGTAAATTTGAACAAATAGACACTTACTATAGCAAGAATTTTAAAATATTTACACCCTTGAGTCCTGTCATTCTACTTCAAAACATATAAGCCACGAAAATAATCAGAGATTTTGATATGGTTGTATGTAGAAGATTATTTATTAAACTTCTTAAATGTCATCCAAAAATAAACAGAGCAAACAGTACATTGTGACATGTACATTATGTCAAAAATATTATGAAGGCATTAACAGCTTTTTTTCAAAGACTATCCAAGACATAGGGAAATAATTATGGTATAGTGAGTGAAAACAGTCAGGTTGCAAAGAGATTCCATATGAAATTTGATCCAAATTTTATTTTTAGAAATTATACATTCGTAGGAAGAGGATAAAAAAATATATGCAGTAACAGAGTGATGACTTCTGGTAATATGACTTAAGGTGTCTTTTTTCTGTTTACAAGTACATTGTTTCAAATTAACATCTCATTTATTTTTTAATGTCATAAGGTATTTTTCTGTCGCACTGTTTTGTGGCTGAAGAATAATATTTGCCTGTTCTTAGGTATTTAGGAAATTTTTAGTTGTTGGTATGGACAATTTTGTTCATGGAGTTGGGTTTTGTGTATTTTCCTAGTATATGTTCTCAGAAGTGGAATGATTGGGTTAGAGAGCTTAATCACTTTAAAGTCTCTTTTATACATATTACTCAATTAAGTTGCTTTCCATAAGGATTCTAAATGTGATGCATTTTAAGATTATTTCAGAAGTCTTATTCCCTGTCCCAGTGTGATACTACCAGATCTTGAATAGTAAATTCTATCTGGTTGGTTGGACTGTTCCTTCATTTATATGCTTCTACTCTTGAAAAAAGAAAAATAAGGTAATTCTGCCTCCTGCCTATGTTTTACCAGTGTACCTCACTTAGCCTAGTATTCAAATATATTAAATAAAAATAACTTACTATGTCTTCTGAAAATTATTTCCCAAAGGTAAATTGAATTCTGCAATGTCTTTTTTTCAGGATCCAGTGAAAGATGGTGAGGCAAAGATCAAGGCCGACTATGCACAACTTCTTGAAGACATGCAAAATGCATTCCGTAGCCTTGAAGATTAGAACTGTGATTTCTTTCCTCCTGTTCCTCAGCAAGCTCTCATATGTGTATATTTTCCTAAATTTCTCATCTCAAACCCTTTGCTTCTTTGTTGTACAGCTTTGAGACTAGTGCCTAAGTGTGTTATCATTTGTCTCCCTGTTTATTTGGTAGGTCTTATATAAACCAAACATTCCTTTGTTCCAGTGTTTGAAGAGCCTCCCTGATCCTTTCTCCGAAGTGGTGAATGTAGTAAATATGATACACAATGGCTACACTACTGTAAACTTGTATGTAGGGCTATGTCTCTCCTTGTCCTAGGTTTGCCCTTTCCTCATCACCATTAAATTGTAAACAGGACTACTGCATGTACTCTCTTTGCAACGGATTTGGAGTAGAAGGCCAGACTGCTATACATTTTGACAGGTACTTTGTGAAACAACTCAATATCTTTATGGTAAAGTTATTTGCCACTTAGCATTTTTCTAAGTAATGCTTTGCAGGAAATAATTGCTTTTTTTTTTTAACATTAATGTTAATGTTCCAATTATGCATCCCTTCTCCCATTATAAATCAAGAATATTTATGGGGAACTGTAGTGTTTTTAAAACAAGCATTTGTGGGGCTCAGCACAGTATATGAATCAGTAAACTCTAAAGAAGTGAAAAAGGAGCCAGGTGGTCAAACTTAGATTAACATCACCTTGTTAAAGCCTATTTTATTTCATTAGGAAAAATTCAGGATCAAGGACTATTCTACTCCATTACTAGGAAATTCTTTTTAAAATTACATTTAAAACAATCACTGAGAACTTGATCCACATCACACCCTCTTCCTTTTCTCAAACGTCTTAGAAGCCTGAGCTTCTAAGAATCATATGGCAGTGTGATGGGCAGTAAGATGCCACAGGAAAAGATACTTAGTCTTGGTTGAAAGCTCTCTGCACCTTTAAGGACCAGCTGGGCTATAGTGATTCTTGGGGCCAGAGTGGCATGATGTTTTTACAAGATAATGACATGTGTCACATGTTTCTTTGCTTATTGAATTTTTGAACTACCAGTTTACTGATTGTAGAAAATACTGCTTTCTTTCATGTGGTTTTTGATTCACTGGCTCAAAAGATTTCCCAGAGTATCTGTAGCTATAGCAGCATAACAGTTTCCATTCTGTTTCGTAGGGATGAAATTAATCCTTGTAACTTGCTGATAACAGAATCTGGGTCATGTGAAAAAAAAGATCAGTTCTTCCTATCTTTTAAGTATATGTTTTAAAGTAACTAATAGTTTCTGCATTTGTATGATATGGCACACTGCAGAACAGTTCTGAGAACAGCATCAGTTTCCCATTAACTCTTTCTGACCAATTGTGCTGGCACCATTGCTTCCTCTTTGGGACAAGGAAAGCAGTATGTGAACAAGTGCAACAATCTCAAATACCCAAATGTAATAGCATAAATAAAGTATTTATTTTATGCCTCAGTATATTATTATTTAAATTTTTTGGTAATGTATTTCTTTTGGTCCATTAAGGAAAGACACAGTGAAGTAGAGAATTCAGCTGTGTTGGTTTAAATCCTTGCAGATTGCATGTTCTTACAGTGGCCTGCTGTTCAGGATGGGAATTCTCCCATGCAACTTCTTTTAACCTTTCAGAATAATTGAAGATAAAAATTATGCAGTGGTTTGTTGAGATGTGGACGTAATGGTGCTGCTTAATCAGTTTGCTTCCAATGTGGCCTCCTACCCAGAGGCCCTAAGACCAGTGGAAATTAAAATAATTTCAGAAACTTCCGATTCCTACCTTAAACCTACCAGCAAACTAGGATTGTGATAGTAATGAATGATACATGATGAAGAAAGTTTGACCAAGTTTGTTTTTTATTGTTCTCAATTTGCAATGTACATTCTTACACCTTTTAAGACTGTGGATGAATGGGTGTGAAGACGCTAGAGAAGCTTTGCTCAGATATTCATTGTAAGTGTCCCTTCACCTGTATGTTGTAGAATTTCAGGTTGGTCACTGATCATATTTAGTAAGAATGTGTTAAAATTACAACAATCTTTTAAAAAGAGGATGCAGTTCTATATTTATTGTGCTGTGCCTGGTCCCAAGTGGGGCCAGTTAAACAGATTCGTATGTATTTTTCCAGTGTTAAATCTCACACATTGTACCCTTTGAAAATTTCCTTCCATCCTGAAGAACAAATAGAAGAGGTCATGTACATTGCCTCCTTATCCTTGAGGCTTCACTATCTTTGTGTTAAAAGTTGTGTAAAATTGTTCAAATCTATGAAAGAATAAAAAGTTGATTTAAATTAACACTTTTTCTTTTTTTGTGAGTGTGGCAAGATCTGCTAAAAAGCATGTCACCTTATTGTATTTTGACTTGTTTTCAGTATGAACTTTAAATTTTTTTATTTCTCCCTTTATAGATTGTTACTTAAGATCATGAAACTGAATTAGGCCCTCGCTATAGACTGCAAAAAATCCTGTAATTATATACCAGTGTGCTTTGGAAATGTACACAGAATCCCATAGCACTCTGAATATTACATTAAATTGGGAAAGTGTATGGTTTCTAAAAATACACTTATAAATTAAAGGAAATCAGTGTACTGTATTCTATTTTTGGTAGGTGAACTAAAAACTTGTAATTCATGATTTTGCAATTATTTACAATCCAGTGTACCAACATGTTACATGGTATTTTATTTCTTAAAATGTATTTTTAACAATTTCCAAGGGACTAAAGAAGCAGTGTGAAAAGCAACTCTACATTGCTATCAAGTGCCAAGTTTATGTAAAGAAATACTTACTTTTTTTTAATTGAAGTATAGTCAGTTTACAGTGTTGTATCAATTTCTGGTGTACAGCAAAATGCTTCAGTCATACCTGAACGTACGTATATTTGTTTTCATATTCTTTTTCACCGTAAGCTACTACAAGGTATCGAATATAGTTCCCTGTGCTATACAGTATAAACTTGTTTATCTGTTTTATATATACCTGTCAGTATCTGTAAATCTCGAACTCCCAGTTTATCCCTTCACACCCCTTTTCCCCCTGGTAACCATAAGTTTGTTTTCTATGTCTGTGAGTCTGTTTCTGTTTTATAGCTAAGTTCATTTGTCTTTTTTCTTTGAGATTCCACATATAAGTGATATCATATGGTGAGAAATATTTTAAAATTTACAGGAACACTTATTCATTACAGAATATTTGGGTGGTTTTTAGTCTTTTTTGGTTAAAATAACCCAATACCCTCAGGTTATCAGTTTTAGTGAATTGCTACAATATAAGAGCAATTTTCCCAGGTCGGGTGTGATAAAATGCTACTAAAGCTGTTCTAAGGGCTCCCTTTTAGTTTGAATTCCCCCAGAAGTTGACCCTGAGACACATTTTTGAATGCAGGCAGTTTATTTGAGATGTAATCCCAGGAAAGCACCAGTGGGGGAATAGAGAATTGAGACAGGATAGAAGGAAGTCAGTAAGTGTTCTTATCAAGCAAGTCAACACTTTGGAGCACAATCCTCCTGGGGAGCTGTGGGAGCAACTGAAAAATCTACACGTCAGTTATCTCACCTGGGGTGCAAGGGGACTGGCACTTTCAGCAGTCACTGGTTGACATCCAGCTCCTGTCAGTTGTCCACTGAAGTCTGTGCCCACAAAGAGTCAGTGCCCAGCACGTGCATATAGGTAGACCAGGCTCCGGTGACCACAGAAAACCCTCTGCAGAGAGATGTAGGTGCTGGCAGTTGGGAGGTCAGCGGAAATAGCAGTCGTGGCCAAGGAGATTTGGGTGGGGCACTCCTAGCAACCACTTCAGGCCTCTTAAGAACCCAGGGGAAAAGATCATTGAATCAGTAACTGAAAAGCCATTGTTCTGCAACATAAAGAAGCACCTGTAAAAGATCAGGACACTTTTTGAAAAGAGTTTTTTTTTAAAGAGAATCTTTTCAGAAAGATGTTTTTTAAAGAGCAGATAGTACACACACCAGGTACGGTTATAAATAGCAGATGTGGGGTTTAATGCTCCTGAAAGTAAAGCAGCTTCTTGGTTTAATGGGGATTTTGATCATATATTCCAACTTCCTCATAATACAGAAGAGAAATTGAAGTCCAGAGAGTTTGTTGATTTGCCCAGTGTCACACAGCTACTTAACATCAGATTCAGGCCTCCTAACGTCTAATGTCTCTTTACACTAAATTATACTGTATATATTTTCTTTATGTATGTATTCTTCATTCAGACTAGGAAGTTGGGTTGAAAAGATGTGACATAAAGTAACTAGAAGAAATGTAGGGAGAAATGACTGGCTAGCCAAGGTGCTTGTGGGCAGTGTGTTGACTCAAATCATTTTTTAGAAAGGAAATGTGTTTGAGTAACTTAGAGTTTGAGCCAGAGTTTAGGAAGATAAGCCTAGAAATAGATCACCATTTTTACCAAAATTATATAGAGTTCTTTAAAGTGGGAGAAACAAGAATATAAACAAAAATAAATATCTTACAAAGGACTTGTGTCCAGAATATATGAAGAACTCCTACAAGTCAAAAAAAAAAAAAAGGACAGATCTTAATAGATAAATGGATGAAAGATCTGAACAAGCACCTCACAAAATTGCTGAATAATGTATGAAAAAGATGCTCAGCTTCTAGTCATCAGGGAAATGCAAATTAAAATTACCAGATGATACCATTTTATATGCACTAGACTGACTAAAATGGAAAGGACAGAGAATACCAGGTATTGGTAAGATGTGGAGCAACCGGAACAGTCATACATTTTTGGTGGGAGCATAAATTTCTACACATTTGGAGAACTATTTTGGTGGTAACTACAAAAGTTGAATTGGGAATAGCTAATACACAACAGAAATGGATACTTACATGTTCACCAAAAGACATGATCGAAAACATTAATAGCAGCACTATGTGTAACAGCTCCAAACTGGAAAGTTCTAAATAGTAGTTTAGAAGAATGTATAAGTGGATTGTAGTATATTCACACAATGAAATACTATAAATATTCTCCAAATATTAACAGTTTTACCACATGAGAGTTAATGCAACAACATTCATGAATCTCACTAACAGTGTTTAAAGAAGCCAAACAAAAGAAAGTGTACTGTATGATTCCATTTATACAGGATTCAAAAGCATAGTATATGGTGTTGGAAGTCAGGATAGCGGTTACGCATGGTGGGGAAGGAGATGGTAACAAGAGGGTGGAATGTGGGGGGCTTCTAGAGTGTCAGTAATGCTCTGATCCTTTAAATTTTTTAATTTTTGTATTTTTTTAATTGAAGTATAGTCAGTTTACAAAGTTGTGTCAGTTTCTGGTGTACAGCACAATGCTTCAGTCATACATGAATATACATATTGATTCTTGATGTGGATCGTGCCATAGATGTTTTTATCTTGTAAAAATTTACACACGTGATTCAAGTACTTTTCTGTAAATAGGTCATACTTAATGTTAACCCAAAACACGATTACCCTTAAAGGATTTCTATTTATTTAAAGTAATTTTGCACTAAGATATGTATAGGGGTGGCTTTTAAATGCTTTTAAATTTTACCTAATAGTAAAGTGATCACATTTTTGTTTGATTTTTAAACTTGCACTTTTCTAGCAGTGGTGATAGATTTGAATTTTTTGATTCAGAAGCTCTTGGTTCTGTTTGCAGTTAGTAACTTACTTTGCCAGACAGCTGACCAGGACTTGGGGAATAGATTGTTCCTGGAACAGAGTGACACTCACCAGACTGCACAGTCACGGAATGCAGAAACTGTTGGCTCATTAACAGTGCTATATAGCAAGTTATATACAAATATGTATTCAGATGTCCATGAATACATATCACAGCCCTCAAAGCAGCAATGGATGACTGATAAAAGCAGGTTTGATGTTTTAAATAATTATACATGTCTTAATTAGCTCTTTCCCAAACTTGTCTGAATATAGGAAACATGGGACTGTGTTAATGGAACAGATTCCCAGGCTCTGCACCAAAGCAACTGAATTGGAGTCCATTCTAGTGGAAAGGTATAGGAGTCAATTTAACAAACATCCCAAGTTAATTATTACCACAGGGCAAGTTTTGGAAAACAAATATCTTTATTCAATGCTTAGATATTAAAAGTTACATAGAAGACTTAAACTTAAATAAATTTATATATGCTCCAAATATTAAGTTTTACCACAATCTCAGTATTTTAAGAATTTGCTTTTTACTGGCTTTAAACAGTGCTCTACAGATTCACATGTATTCTGACTAATTTTATTTATTTATTTATAACTTTTTTTAATTGAGTTATAGTCATTTTACAATGTTGTGTCAAATTCCACACTTAGGCTTAATTTGTCAATAAAATTATAGAGGAATATAATTTAGTTCCATATTTTTAAAAAAGCGTTTATCCTGGGATTCAAAATTCCTTTTTCTTTAATCCATTAATAATTTTTAGTCTGATTTTCAACTATCATCTGAGCAGCTCTTAGACTGTTATAACTCCCAAGTAGGCAGTACATCTAGCATTTACTAGATGACTTAAAATTGCACTCAGAGTTTTGGACTCCTTGTCTAAAAGCCAAATTACTTCCAATCACATAAAATCATATTCATGGCCTTTATTTTTAAATTATGTGCTTCATTTCAAATTCTTTATAAAGACCTTTTGACATTTATCCTAAAAAATTGATTTAGGGCAGTATTTCCTCAAGCATAGCATTGCAGGTTGGGTTCTTTGGAAACATGCTGAGACAGAGATGTGGGTACATGTTGTTCATTTGGAATCAACACTTGAGAAACACTGGAGAAAGGAAGGGAGTGAAGCAGGGTTGGTCATAGAGGAAATCAAAATACAAAGCAGGCTTGGCAAAGCTTTGGCCTCTCCAGTGGGGAAGCTCTGGAGCAAATATTGCTGATCAGTGTTGACACGCATCAGGCTGAGACACCCAGGCCTTAATACCCCTGCCTCTCTCTGTTGACCTCCAGGTTCAGGCTGCCCTGTAGGGATGTGACCTCAGGTAAGGTGACATCTGTAGACCTGATCTAGAAGGAGCTGGCAGCTGAAGGCTGTCTGCTGACCACACTCCTGGCAGCTGGGCAACAAGTCGTCTTTGAGGGGAGAATCCGTACAGCACACCTCTGTGTCTGTGAGATAGTTTTCAGAGAGAGACAGGTAAATAGTATCCACTTTAATTCACAGAGGCGAACATGTACTTCATATCCAAGCTTTCAAGAATTTGCTTAGGAAGGAGGCCAAGCTAGTAAATTTTTTTTGAAGTGAGTCATTTTTAAGAAAAACTATTAAGTATGGAAAAGTACAGGCAATAGGAAGATATGGCAAAATCATGAAGGCAGTCTTCAAACCAGACATTTTAGCAACTCTGCTAAACAGCCTGACTGTCTTAGTGCTTGTTGAAATAGAAGTGCTTACTGAATAGTTTGGAAAATACCTCAAGTAAATATTGGCTTGATTCCATATAGAAATTCATCATCAAATGCAAAACTCTTCAGGAACTGACTAAATCAAAAATAATAAAACATTTCTTTACATTTGAACCATGTGACTATTAACCTAGTCAAAAACTTAAAATTAAAAATGAAATAGAATAAACTGACAAGAACCGTTTCAAATATATTTCTTTCCTGTAACAGCATTTATTGGTATTAGTTTGACTAAACTATTGCCAGATTAGCAGTAGTTTTGTGGTGAGCAGAATTAAATAAATCTCTCATCTTTATAGAGTTGCTCAGGCAAGAAATTACACAATGTACCTCTGCAACTACTTTGTATCTTTGAGGTGTTTTTTTGGCTTCTCAAAGGAAATTTTGCATATACCACATTGCCTGTATTTTACCCCAAGTTCTGTGACTAACTTATTTGAACCTTCCATTTGTTAGATTATAACTTTAGTTACAATTTTTTGCTCATAAAAAAGACCTATGTCATAGCAAGAGTCATCTATCTATATGATATCCTCAAAATGTATTTTCATGAGAAAATTAAATTAATCCCTAGAAACTTTGTAAATAGAAACACAGGCTATTGAGTCCATATATTGAGCAGAAGGGGAAACATGCATCTTGATTTTACAGCAAATTGGGTTGAAGTATAAGCAATATCCATTTAAATGTTATGAAGTTAAGATGTTATAATTACACTTCATTAAGATAACTTACTCCATAAACATGACAGAAGCAAGTAAAAAAAGATGAGCTTGCTCTTTTGGAAAAGAATTCCTGAGTTATAGCTACATAATATGTTTAAATGAATGTAAATATAATTTCTTTAACATAAGCAGTTCTCACTACTGTCCCCATCATCTCCTGAGAAGTCTGCTTTAACAATTATCTCATACTTAAAAGACTATCAACTATTGTGGTAGGCTCTTTCCCCTTTATCTAGTAGCAGGGATAAAATATGGTCAGTAAGACATAAGTTCTTAAATTAGCTTGTCCAACTTCAAATCCCAACTCTGTTACTTACTAGCTGTATGACGTTGGCAGTCAAGTTACCTCTGTTTTCCCATCTGTAAAATAAGGATGATAAAAATATCTCCCTGTTTTAGTTAGGATTAGGTTCAGCTTGAGTGACAGAAATCCGAAACAGAGTAGTTAAAATGAGGTTGAAATTTATTTCTTTCACATAACCGTGAGCATTCCAGTACTTGGAAGGTGGATAGTGAACTTCAGGTACTCAAATTTGTTCTTCTCCATCCTCAGTACATGTTTTTCCTCCTACTTGGCTGCTCCAGCTCCTACCATCAAACCTACATAACATATTCCAACCATCAGGAATAAGAAAAACATGTCCTTCCCATTAGGACATTTCTGATAACATAAAATTGACCAGCCATCAGTTACAAGGCCACACCTAAATACAAAGAAATTAGGAGATGTAGCCTTTATTCCAGGTAACCATGCATCAAGACAAAGATCAGCATTTCTCAATGATGGTAGCATCATCCTTAGGGTGTTCTGGAAACTTAAGGGTGTTAAAATTTGTCACAATGAATGTATATTTGTGTGTGTGTGTGTGTGTGTGTGTGTGTTCTTTGAGTGGGGAGTTCTTTGCAAGTGATATTTAGTGGGCAGAGCAAAGATGTTATTTATTTCAAAACATGAAGGAATAAAGAATCATCCTGTATCCTGAATAAATTTCACATGTTCCACCAGACATTCTCATAGGTTAAACACTTGCCTATCATTGTGTCTTCATTAATAGAAGTTCTGAATTTTAATACTGTCAAATTTATCTATTCTTTATGATTGGTACTTCTTTGTGTCTTGTTTTGGAAATCCTGGAATCCATGAAGATATTCTCTAATATTATCTTCCAGAAGTTATATTATTTGTCTTTCACATTTAGGTGTGATGGGAGGTAGAAGAATCCAGATTCATTTCTCCACACGAATGCCTTATGGTCTCAGAACCACTTACTGTAAAGTCCATCCTTTCCCTATGACTGTGCAGCACCACTTCTATCACAAATCAAGTATTCTCACAAGCGGGGAGTTTCTGGGTTCCCTGGTATTTTTCATTGCCCATATTTGTTTATCCCTGTACTATTACTACTTTGTCTTTATGACTATAGTTCTTTAAGTTTTGATATATAGTGGGACAAATCTTACTACTTTGTTGTTCTTCAAAGTCATCTTGGCTATTCTTTGCAATTCTATATAACTTTCAGAACTACACTGTAATTTTAGTTAGAATTACATTGATAGTATTTGACATTTTAAAATATTGAGTTTCCAATATATGAATATGGTACATCTCTCTATATTTTGTTTCTTTAAAGCCTCTTAATATTGATTTATGAAAAAATTTTCAAAAATGAACCTGATACAACTCTTGATAGATTTATTCTCAAGCACTTAATTTTATAATTGGCAATGCCTGTATTTATTTAGTGATTTTAAAAAGTTTTTAACCAGTCATAGGGGAGGAACCCACAGATATTTGCCTGTTCACACTCAGAGCAGCATTATTCACAATTGCCAAAAGATGAAAGCAACTCAAGTGTCTAATTATGAATGAATGGATAAATTAAATGTGGTATGTACATGCAATCGAATATTATTCAGCCGTAAAAATGAAGGAAATTTCTGACCCATGCTATAACATGGATGAACCTTGAAGACACTACACTAAGTGAAACAAATCAGTATTAAAGGACAAATACTGTATGATTCCACCTATATGAGGTTCCTATGGTAGTCAAATTCATAGACAGAAAGTATAATGGTGACTAGAAGCTGGAGTAAAGAGGTATGGGAAAATCATTGTGTAATGGATAAGGAATTTCAGTTAGGAAAAATGAAAAGTTTTGGAGATGGATGATGGTGATGCTTGCACAACATTGTGAATGTATTTAATGCCACTAAATTGTATACTTAAAAATAAAGTGGTAAATTTTGTGTTATGTATATTTTACCACAACAAAATTCAAAAATGAAAAGAAATGGCATAAGGTGTACTCCACAGAGGTGACTACTTTTGTTTGTTTACACTTCTGAAAAATTTCCATACACACAAATACATACTTAAAAACACTCAGAAGCATAACATACATGTTATTCTGTATCTGTGTTCTTTTGTACTTAATAGTATGTGTTGGAGAGGTAACCATTTGACTAAATAAACTTCTATATCATCCTTTATAAAGGATGTCCATCCATAGATGACTGGATAAAGAAGATGTGGTCTAATTATGTGGCCCACCCTGTTACCTGAACTACAGATGGAACTCTATCATGTGTTCTTTAAATCTCTCAACAACTCTAAGAAGGGCTTACTATTATTTTTCCTCTTTTTTCCAGATAAAGAAGCAGATGAAGCACATAAAAGAAACTTGCAGAATAGATAAACAAGATTACACTGTATAGCACAGAGAAATATACACAAAATGTTAATAACTCACAGAGAAAAAAATGTGACAATGAGTGTGTATATGTCCATGAATGACTGAAAAATTGTGCTGAACACTGGAATTTGACACAACACTGTAAAGTGATTATAAATCAATAAAAAATGTTAAAAAAAAAAAAAAAAGAAACTTGCATACAATCATACAGCTAGTGAACATTGGAGCCAGGATTTAAAGCCTCCTTTATTTTACTCAAAGCTTTTTCCCTCAACCACTCAAAAATATACCTTCTGTAGATTGAAGACTTTCAATGACTCTTATGAAAAGTAATTTAACCTTTTTCTTTTGAGTTTTTAAAGTATTAGATAGCAGTGAACCCAGATGCTAAATAAAAAGGTGTCTGAATATTAAAATCCAGTTTTATTTTTAACATATTAATGGCTACTACCAAAAATGTTTTGGAGTTAAAATGTGCAACTGAAGTAAACGGTGAGGTGTTAGGAAAAAAGAGAAAAGAACACAAGTAAAAAAATTATTCGTAGTTGACCCTGTTGGTGAACCGCCCGTAGGCACTTTACCAGGCCAGTTCACGCTGTCCACATGAGTGCTGACTGCTAAGATGCACAGCAGCACGTTTGTACTGAAACTTGCCCTCAACCAACAGAAGCAGCCGCATCTGGCAATGCCTAGAAGGTTAAGCATTCTGTGTCTGTGCTCCCCCCACCCCCCACCCAGTGGTCCTAAGCCAAGTAAGGGTATCATCCTGCCTCAAGGTGACACATCTGTGATGACATGCACACTCTAGAGCTCCCTGTGGGATCAGGCTGAGGATAAACTTCAGCTACACTTACATAAGTATCTAGTTCTTTTCTTTCCTGCTTCCCTTGTAAGTTTCCCCTGCGCAGCACTCCCTCAGCAAGTCACTTGTACAGGAATCTCTCAGGCTCAGCTTCTTGGGAACGGAATCAAACCCATTATCTTCCATTTCCTCCCTCTGTACCATTTTCTTCTCTTCTTAAATTCTTACTCAGTAGAAATAACTACCACGATT
Source organism: Camelus dromedarius (assembly GCF_036321535.1). Taxonomy (NCBI): domain Eukaryota; kingdom Metazoa; phylum Chordata; class Mammalia; order Artiodactyla; family Camelidae; genus Camelus; species Camelus dromedarius. The sequence continues at coordinate 71,396,685 of NC_087437.1, read as the reverse complement.
TTTCCAACCATGTACAATATGGTCAGACATTTTATTCTGAGAAGTTTTCACTGAAAGAAATCCTTCAAACTGTAGCCTTCATTTTGAGAGAATTGAGAATTCAAGTGTACATATTTTCCTTCTGTGACTTTCTTCTGTTCAAGGATCTGAACCACATACGGATGCTGTTTTCCGGGGGTTGGACTTATTTTAAAATGCACCGTTGTGTGGTTCAAGGCAAGATATTAACTGATGTTAATGTTCTCTTCTCTGTTCCCAACAAATATAGCTACACAAAAAAAATACTATAAATTTTACAATTTATATATATTTAGCATTGGGTTCTAATTACCGTAAGTACAATTTCTGTTCTTATCTTTCTTAGGCAGAATTAATACTTATCCATGAATCATTATGATTCAATGCTAAATTGCTAATGCTCTTGCTAAAGATTTTGAAAAAATAATACTCCTGTGGCCTGTTAGATTCAATGAAATAGATAATGTAGTTTCTATATATGTCTAATTGCCAGGAAGAGTATTTCATAAAGGAAAACATTGTCTCAACATGTTTGATGATCTCTGAATTTAATTACACTATCAATAGCCTATCGGAAAACATTTGCTTATATCTCCGTAAAAGCAAAGCATTCCTACTTAAAATAGTGATGCTGAAATTGTGAGTGAGGTTAATAAATATTACTAAAGCAAAGGAATAGGAGAGGAAAGTGAGAGATGGCAGGTCAAATATGGGTATGTTTATTTATTTAGCACCATCGGTTATAAAGCTACGTTCGATAATATAAGGAATCCCATTTCAGAAATTGGCTCGAGGTGGATGTAAATAATTTACAGTTTAATGAAATGAAATCTAGAAACCCAATACCTCTAGCAAATGATGTAAGAGCTCTCTCAGCTTGCTCTTTTCTCTTTTTATCCCAACATCAGTTTCTCTTTCACGTGTATCCTTAGATTTTGCTAGTCTCTAAAGTTGTTCTGTCCAGTGGATCTTATCCTAGTCTCCCAGGAAATATGACCCCTTTCCTTATCTTAAGCCACGTTTTCTCTTTTGGCTTTTTCCTATTAGGCTAAAAATATATTCAGGCCACTTGCATCTTACAAAAATGATTCAAATCAAATCCGAAATCTTCCTGTCAGTCCAACATTCAATGAGCAACATTTGCATAGAAAGACAATTACTTTTGTTAATTGTTTATTTTTTATTAACTTAAAAATACTATGAAATGTATCATACATACAGAAGAATATATAATATTTACAGGGGCAATTTAAAAAATAGCATAAATATGTATGTACCCATTACTCAGATTAAGAAATAAAACATTCAAGGAACATAGAAACCCTCTGTGTTTCTACTCAGTTGCATCTATCTTCCTCCCCCTAAGGATACAAATCACTCTGAATTTTGTATTAATAGGTCCCTTGTTTTATTTGCAGATTTACCACCCATGTAGGTGTTCCTCAATAATATATTCCTTAATTTAAAAAAAAAGAAAAAAAATCTGAGAAGCATGCACCAATCTTCCTGTGTAAAGGAAGAGTGACATTGCCCCATCAGATAAAGCATCTAGAAGAAAATAAACTGAACATAGCCTATGATTTGACATCAGGTTCCCTGAGCATTAACAAGAACCTCTTGTAGGGAAGTCAGGAGACAAGGGCTTTACAGAGTCCTGAGAGCATAGGACTCATCATAGTTTGGGCCCCTGGACCTGATAACAGATATTTAGCAAAAATATGGTCAGAGAGAGTGGACTGCTCTGTGTTTTCTGCTTTTTAACCTCTTCTGGCTACTTCCTACTCTCAGAAGGACGTCAAAGCAGAAACCTGTGGAGTGAAGCAGCAGAGCCCAGAGGGAGAATAGGAACTTCACAAACTAAGTGCGGGAAGACTCTGAGCGAGGCCCTGGGGGGATTCTGTCCTCAGCTAAAAGAAGGTCGATGGCTACAGGGATCTTGGAGATGACAGAGCTCAACTGGTGTGTCCCCTGAGTTGCACTGCCCTCCTCTAAGGTGGATGTCTTCTGTAGCTCAGCCCCAGCTGTCATTCTGGGATCTGCCTTCAGCATCTTCTTGGGAGTTCCCTTCATCTCTCTCCTGGTTCCATTTCCTGTTTTTTGGCATCCCACATTTTGTCTTTACTGGTCTCTCAATGAGCAGTTTCTCCTGTAGCTTCTTTCTCATGTAGGGTGGTAACTTTTTTGAGACACTGTACACCTTAAAATTTTAGAGTTGCCTAGTAGCCTGGAGGTGGGGAGATGATCTAGGGAAGTAACTGCTTCTCAAACAACTTTGACTTTCATTTTTTTCCCTTATTTTGGCTACTATTCTACTTCTTCTCTCCTTTTTATTGATCACCAATTCCACACCAGTATTTTGGTACTGCTAATTCTTATGCTTTTTGAGGATTCTGTGATATGAATTTGGTCTCAGTTTTCCCCACTACCAGTTTAGGACTTCGCTTTCTTAGTTTTATAAGTCAGTTTAAGTCAGTTACCATTTGTCCCCCTGCTTTCCAGAATGAATCACGGCCGACCCTTTGATCCCAAATGTGTGTGAGTGACATTGTGTAACTTCCAAGGCTAGGTCATTAAAAGGCGTTGCAGCTTTCACTTTGGTCTCTTGGATCAGCATGCTCTGAGGAAAGGCACTGCCAAGCAGCATCTTGGAGAAGCTCATGTGGAGAGGAACTGAGGCCTCAAACAAACAGCCAGCACCGGGTTGCCAGCCATTGCATGAGACACCTTGACTGTGCTTCCTCCAGCCTCAGTCAAGCCTTCTGATGACTGGAGCCACACAGGATTACTAAGGGCAATTTCACTAGAGATGGTGAGCCAGAACTGCCTACCTAAGCTGCTCCCAAATTCCTGATCCACAGAGACTGTGAGAGATAATGATTATCATTATTTTCAAGGCACTAAGGTCTTGGGTGATTTGTCATATAGCTCTACTAATTGGAACACCACTGAGCCCAGAGAAAAACTGATTGCCTTTCTTTCTGCTATTACTTCCAGACTCTTCTACTTCACTTTTCCCCTAAAACCCCAGCTCTGACTTTCATGCCAGAAAAGCACGCCACAGACTGCCTCTCTTTATTGCAGTCATCTGTCAACTCAGTTTATATACTCTTTTTTATTGAAGATTTTTGTAAGTTGTTCACGGTCACTTTTCTCTGTACTTGCTATTCTTTTTTATGCTTGGTTCCTTTATTTGAGGTGCTATAACAAAATACCAGAGACTGGGTGGCTAGTAGACAATAGAAATTTATTTCTCACAGTTCTGGAGGCTGGATGTCCAAGATCAAGGTGCCAGCATGGTTGTGTTTTGGGGAGCTCCCTCTTCTTGGTTCAGAGCTGATGACTTTTCTCTTGTGTCCTTACTTGATGAAAGGGTGAGGACCCTCTCTGAGGTCTCTTTTATAAGGACACTAATTTCATTCATGAGGACTCTACGCTCATGACCCGAGCACCTCCCAAAGGCCCCACTTCCTATTACCATCACATTTGGTCATCAGGATTCAGCATATAAATTTTGAGGGGACACATATAAACCATAGCACTTGGTGATTTCAATACCTACCAAGATCGTATCTCCAATCCCTTGCTTCTTAGTTCCTTGACCTCTCTCTCCCCCATGATCTTATCACCCACTCTAGTCAGCCATCTACTCTCATATTCGCATCAGAGAACTTTATAACCACAACTTGTCCACAATCTCAATTTCAAGCACCATTCTTATATTTCCAACTCACTACCTCTAATTTTTTTCTTTAAAAAATTAATTTGTTTAGCACAATGTCTATGAATTTTGCAGATAAGAAACAAAATGAGCTTCTTCCCATCACATTATTATTTACATAGAACCTACAACTTTTAAAATTGTAGTTATTACCAGCAATCCTTCAATTCCAACTAGATTTACAGACCTTTAATCCTAACACTTTTCATTGTCCTTCACACTCTTATAACCTTGCTTTCTTCTTACCCAGGATCCAGGGACAATCATTATTATCAAACACTTGCATGCACACTCATCTCCCTTGCTCCTCTTGTGCTTTGGCATAGTCACCTGGTAAAAATCAACTCTAATGAAATCCAATTCCACTTATTCTGTGCTTGCACTTGTGCAACTGCAGAAAAAACATCTGTGCAGGCTGGTTTCCCTTTATTGATTTATTTTTCATTGGTTATAATAGTTTTTAATTATTTGAAATAAGGAAAACTGCAAGAATAGTACAAACACTTCCCATAAACCCTTGATTCAGATTCTTCAGTTATTAACATTTCTGTGTTTGCTTTATTTGTTTTATTATTCCCTCTCTCTACACATAATTTTTTTCTGAATCATTTGAGCATGAGTGAAACCTAAATACATCAGTTAAAACTAAATAAATATACATCAATATATTTCCTAAAACAAAGACATTCTCATCCCTAACCACAGTCCAATAATCAAAAACAGGAAATTAGCATTGAATAAATGCTATTATCTGCAAACTTTTTTCAAAGTTTTCCAGTTGTCCCAATAATGTTCTTTATAAAACTTTTTTTTTTTTTTTCTGTTTCAGGGTCCAATTCAAGATCACCTATTGCATTTAGTTGCTGTATGTCTTTTGTCTTCTTTAATTTGGAGCAATACTTCAGTCTTCCTGTGGCTTCATGAGCTTGGTATTTCTGAAGAATTCAAGTCAGTTATTTTATAGAACGTCCCTCGAATTGAATATGTCTGATGTCTCCTCATGATGAGATTCACAGCATGCATTTTTGGCACTACACAGGTACTTTGCTTTTCTTGTTGAATGATATGTTTTATAGATCTTTCCATATCAACACTTAATCAGTACTTAAGAGTTTTATTACTGTTATTATTATTTGGCTATTATTTTCCTCAGTTATTCTTTCTGTCCCTTTCTCTCTTTTCTCTCCTTCTGGGACTTCCATTATGGGTATGTTGGTACACTTACTGATGCAGCAAAATCTCTTAGTTTCCGTTCATTTTTCATTTTTTTTCTTTCTGCTCCTTAGACCGGATAATCTCAACCAAACTATCTTCAAGGTTGCTGATTCTTCCTTCTGTCTGCTCAAAGCTGTTCTTGGACCCCTGTAATTTTTCATTTCAGCTAGTGTATTTTTCAACTCCAGACTTCCTATGTAGTTGCTATTATTTCTTTATGGACATTCTCTGTTTAGTGAGAAATTGTTCTCACGGTTTCCATTTTTGTATATGGTTTCCTTTAGCTGTTTGAGCATGTATAAGATAGTTGATTTAAAGTTTTGTCTGTCCAATGTCTGGGCTTCATTACAGGCCAGTTTCCATTAATTCTTCTATCTGGACCATACCTTTTTGCTTTGTCTTACAAAAGCCTTGTAATTTTTTGTGTTGAAAACTGAACATTTGGAATATTATAATGTGGCAACTCCTGAAATCAGCTTGTCTACCTCCTCAGAGTTTGTTGCTTGTTCTAGCTGGTTGTTTGGTGACTTCTATGAACTTTTTTTTTGTCGTAAAAAACACATAACATAAAATTTACCATTTTATCCATTTTAAGTGTACAGTGCAGAGGCATTTAGTGCATTCATATTGTTGTGCAGCCATCACTACCATCCACTCTTCGGAACATCTTCATCTTCCCAAACTGAAACTCCACATCCATTAAACAACAGATTCCCCACTCTGCCCTGCCCCCAGCCCCTTGAAACCACCGTTCTACTTTCTGTCTTTATGAATCTGACTACTCTACATACCTCATAAGGTGAATTAATTTTGGAAAGTTTATGCTCTTTATCATGGGTGGCATGGAAATCTCTATTCTGTTAGCTTACTGATTTGACAGAGATTTCCTTAAACTTCGAGAATAAAAAAGAGAGAGAGAGAGAAAAGAAAGGAAAAAGATCTCCCAGTCTTTGCATACGGGCTGCATGTGTGTTTTGGCCTGCCTTCAGCACTCAGCCTGGCAATTTAGAGCTCTGCCTTAGCTTTCCCTTTCTGCAGAGGCTGAAGGTCGGCCAGAGGTGAGAGCTTAGGGCCTTAAGTCTTTTCTGTGCCTGCTCCCAGCTCTGAAAATGTGTGTGACTTTCTAGATTCCTTGGAATTTGTGGGGGCTTTTGAAAGCCCTTATTCCCAGCCTTTCCTCCCAGACTTTTCAGATTGGCTATTGTTTGCTTCAACTGTTTTCCCTTGTCCCAGGTGGCAGGAGCTATTACAGAATTTGCCTTCAAATGGTTTCCATAAATCCCACCCTCTTCCTCTTGCTTTAGGTAGAGGGCCCTGGGCGATGCTGAGTTAGGTGGAACAAAGGCAAATCCTTGAGCTAGTCCTTTAGGGAGCCACCAGATGGGGCAAAGCAAACAACCACAATTCTTTAAAAGGTTCTCTGCTCCAGTAGTAGAAAC